>NC_071306.1:2827500-5652500 GCF_027563975.2 Plodia interpunctella | reverse complement strand
CATATGACATTTATAAGGTAAGTTATTTGGTCTTATACTCATTGGACCCTCAAGATTCGAACCAAAAGCACAAAAAATCCTTATGGCCCTCATTTATAAGAATCAATCGACCTTCTTCTTTGAAATTTGCAGTTTCAGTTAGTAGCCGTGGTCAACATTATTATAGTCTATTAACAGTCCAAAAGTCACAAAGAAGAAGAATCGAACTTCCTAAGATTTTCATGTTAATCATTGGAGATCTTTTGGAATAAACCTGGTAATATTGTTCCAGTGTAAGTACCTAATGCTGGAACATACGGTCGCAAGCTGCTTTCAATTTTCGTGGAAGTCTTTGTGAGACATACGTTTTGGGGCCGAGTAAAATGATATAATTTATTCTGACGAATGTGTAACGTTCAGAAAAGAAAGAGAGGTCGAATCATGAAGGCTCGGTGGACACAGACAAGTTATTCTCCTTATATTTACGATGTTAATGCCGACGGTAGATTTCCGGGCCGACTGCGCCGGATCTGACGGAGCAGCGCGCGTCCGGACCGTCAGCTTGTTCGTGCCTCCTTATCTTATACGATCGTCCTGGCTTTCAGCAAATATATTTTACTAAAACGAAGATTCTTCGAGGTTTTTACGGTAGAGGAATATTTATAGACTACTACTAGCTGTTTAGAAGTAACTAAAGAAAGCGTGATTTCGTCAGCGTAGAATAGTTACCTACTTCTGACAGATTATTAATATTTTTTTTGTTATTAATGTGTTTACCCAAGTGAGATTACTAATTTCTAGGACCAATATTTATGTGTAATAGCCAATTAAATCGTCTTTGGTCGTTATTTCAACATGGTTTTTTATACAAACTTTCACCCGTTATCACAGTCATTTGGGGTTTTTTGATTGGATGGATTTCAACGAAATTCGGTATTTGGGTACCTAGTATGACCTACATATACATAAGGTACTAGGTACCCACAGATAAAAGAAATATAATTAATTTTATCTATGAGGCGAAGCTACGAGGCGCTGAAATTAATATTTTATTTTTTTTACTAAGAGATGATTTAAGCTTTAATTTCTCTGATTGTGTCCATAAATTCAAAATAAGGTCCAGTTTGAGATCAAAATGTGCCAATTTCTTTTAATAGCTATTACAAATGATTCGGCCTTGTCGTAGTTATTCTCTAGTAATTTAATCAATTTAGGCATTAGCATCTGATTTTTTTAATCAAAAAGTCGTGCAGAAAATGTAAACTATTTGCAGAATAGACCAAGAAATTGAACAGTAAACAAGTTGAACTGAACAACTATTCGTGTACGTTCCCGCCACCTGTGTTTCACCACTTCGGAAATCAATCACAAATCTTATTCACCATCATAAAATAAAGATAGTTTAGAAAGCAAATGCAACTTCACGAGTAGGTATAATTTATCCGATTCCGTAATTTAAGTTAGGAGTAAGGATAAAATAGTCCTTTTTGTAGCTGATGGTGAGAAATAGTTATGAATAGGAATAAAATAGAAATTCTTGATAAATAGTTATGAAACAGTGAGGGAAATATCCTATTTCGTGGCTGGTTATGAAAAACATTCATGAAAATAGACCAAGTGATATCTTACTAGGCGATTTCGACAGTTGATTGGCAACAACCGTACCACAAAAAAGGTCAAAAAGGTACAGCAGGTAGCACAGTTTTTTTTCTAGGTCTTGGGAATTCTCATAGCCGGGAATGAAAATTTTTGACGTAAGTGACTGGTGAGTGGTCTCATTGATTACGATATATTTTAATGTTCGTTCATATAAATATTATATAAAACAATGAATAAAGTTATAGATTTTTAACAAACAAATTAGGAACATGGATTAGGTACACGTACTGTAATTTTCGCTGGCCTTTCGATGTTTTGTGCCCACATATTTTGACGGAAACAGATTTGTTAGCTTCAATATTTTCCGCGCCACACACAGTAATTCGCTTCAGTACAAGAGATTGCTTCCCAATAATATTTTATATCTACCACATACACTCGTTCGTTTATTGGAATGCCACTTGCTGGCTATTTTTTGTGTCGAAAATAATATTTACGTAGTTTTTTCGTAAATTATATAATTATATTCTTAGAGAGAAGTCGATCAATTTTAAATTAGATGTTGCCATTGAACTAATCTAGTAACTATTAACTTACTGAGCTGTTACTTTGAACTTTTAACGTAAAAAGCAAAGTAACAGATTACCTATATAAACGTTTCACTCAGCGTCACATCGGTCATCCGTAAAGTTTGTCACTCTGTAAAACTCTCATTTCCGAGAAACTATTTTGTGATTGGAAATCTCTCGTGATTATTTGAAAAGCCATAAAACGGCTGACAAGGAGTAGCACGTAAAGCGTGCTTGGTTCGCAATGGGCTATAAAATGCCATTAAACGCTTTGCGGCCCTGCTTTACGGCGGGCGACAATGTCAGCCAACTCGCTTTGTACACCAATACAACTAGCTTTTACCGAGAAACTTCCCGTGTTGTTAATTTTAACGTCTTGTTTTAGTTCTACATTTGTTTAGTTATTTTAATTTTCACATTTGTTAAAATTAGGTATCTACCTATATTTGTGATATTGTCATCCATTAAAATTTCACTAAAATAACACCGATGTTTATCTTCATAAAATACCGATGAAATTCTTTAATCACTCATATCGATAAACAAATATACATCGACGGATATTCTTTACCTTTGTCTTCTCTTCTATGTAAAAGTTTACAGAACAATGGAGGGGGCTGCCAAATTATGGACAATTTCATCCCCATATCTGTCACTCTATGCTAAGAGCCTGTCGACACACGTGCACCAAACCCTATCAACAGAGTTCGTTTGTGTCGCAGCCAATTTCCCTGCAGTGGCAGACTGTAAGCCAGTAGCGTAGTCAGTGAGTAGACGGTGCTGTGTTCCAGACTCCCAAATCTTAGGGGCCCTTCAGAACATCGACATTTTTTCGTCGCATCTTATCATAAAATTAAACTTATACAATTTGATCAGGTAGATATTTCTTGCATTATATCCATAATTTCACTTTTTCTACTTAACTATATAGTTAAATATATAGTTATATTCTCACAGCTGAGAATCGAGGCGAAAATCTGGAATGTAATTACACACAACAAATTGCCTGGGTAATATTAATGGAATGGTGTGCCATTTCAAACACTAACTCAAATAGACTAAAGGTTTCCTCACAATGTTCTCCTTCACCAAAAGGAAGATTTTAAAGTAAAATCACTATGTGTAAATCACCTATGTATATACTTGAGACAGATGGGTATACAAACTCATGTGGCACGAGATTCGATTCTTGGATCTTTTTCGGTTCGCAGGCAGCGTCTAAGCACTGGACCCCACCGCTCATTTCATATAAACAAACTTAATCAACTTAGTGTGAGGCCCCAGATATTTATTGCACCAGGGCTAATTCATACCTAGTTACGCTACGGCTGTAAGCCAATGAAACTGGTATTAATCTTGGAGCCGATACACGTCCAGACTCAGCTATTTGAAGCATTTAATTAATCAATAGGATATTGTCAGTGCCAATGGCGGCTTTTTGTAAATTGAATAAAGCTACACGGTAACGCTATTGCCGATTTGAATTTCAGCATTTCAAACTGTTTTTACGTGACTTTATTTTATCATTTACAATCGTCAAATTAAAAGATATAGAAAGAATATGTTCTGATAGCCTTTACAGTTTTTAAGAACTTCTTATTTATTTTAATATTTATATTAATTGAAAAATGAATACCAAGTGCTAAGAAAAACTTAATTTATATGTATACTAGCTTTTGCCCGCGTGAATTTCATAGCAAAATCTCACTAATTTTTTATCGCGTACTCTGTAAGACTGGTAAACATATTTGATTCACATTCGCATTTTTTCTCATCTTTAGTTCAATTTCCTGTCTCCCGCTGCGTGTCTCGTCCCGCAAACTTGTCCCGCTTCCTGCTATGTAATGTAGATATCCCGTACCGTTTCCTACATATTGTGCCATCATGTTTTTCGCAATGTGTTCCGTCTCGTTTCCCATTACGTGTCTCCTTCCGATTTCCCGCTCCGAATCCCACTACCGCTTTCTGCAACGCGTGCCGTCCTATTTTCCATGACGTTTTACGTCCCGGTTTTTTATTAATCACAAACGTAAATTAAACATATTACATACATACTATTACTGTTATTTACTACAAAAAGTAAGTGTGCCAATTTTCAGCTTTTTATTTTGAAAATTGTATTAAGTCCCATACAATCTTTCAGCCCCCTTTTGAAGGGGTTGAGGGTTAATCTTCAGAAAAATCTGAAACACACATTCATTACTTTTTTGTAAACAACCAAAATCTAAATTTTCAAGTCACTAACTTCAACGGTGCAACGGTCACGAACTTTCATATTTACAGTTTTTCACGCCTTTCACCCCTTCGGGGTAGAATTTCCATTAATCCTCTCTTAGTGATGAAATGTCTATAAGACGTTAACCCGGGTTTCTGAGGAATTATTGATTCATAATTAGTTTTTCAATTATCCTACGGGAACCTGACCATTTACTGGGATAAAATGTATCTAAATTTCCGGGATGAAATGTCTATAAGATGTTAACCCGGGATTCCGAGGATTTTTTGATTCATAATTAGTTTTTCAATTATCCTACGGGAACCTGACCATTTACCGGAATGAAATGTATCTAATTTTCCTACAGGACCCTCCTCATTTTCCGGGATGAAATGTCTATAAGATGTTATCCCGTGATTCCGAGGCATTTTCGATTCATAATTAGTTTTTCAATTATGAAATGTATCTAAGATGTTAACTCGGTATATAAGGTACCTACATTCCAAATTTCAAGCAAATCGGTCTAGTAAATTTCGAGTGATGCGCGTTCAGATAGACAGACAGACACAAAAATTTCCAAAATTATATTTTCGTCATCTATATCAGTAACTAAGTATATAAGTGTATTCCATGAAGAATTAGAAAAAAATATCTAATGTACAACATTGGCCTTTCTACAATTTTATTATATGTATTGATGATTATCCTGAATTGCTGTGTAATAAATACTTTTTCGTTTTTGAATCTTGAAAATTATTACCTTTATTTCGGGCTTCCAGATGCCACAATCGAAAATGTAATTGGAAACATGCAAATGTCTATGGAATAGGTAGATATTTAAGAGAATTATACTTTACTATTTTGTAGAAAACTGACGAGAATTTATGCAAAGGCAAAGCCACTACTAACGAGCAGTCTTTGTGCTAGTCAAATTCGCAAAACTTGCTTATGATAAATGCTTATACGCAATGTACAACTATGTTTATTTCGGGGAGGAGCATACAGTTTAGACAAATTATTAAAATGTATAGACAATTGGTTAGTAGGTCAACTACTTGTGACTGATTGAGAAGACTATATGGGTAGGATTTTGCCTGTTTTGTTTGGTGTGTGTGTGTTTGTTCGGATGGAATTTTGCAACCCAATTTTTAATCAGATATCTTCAGCCGTTTGAGCTGAATTTTTGTATTTAGACCTTTGCCCAGCAGTGGGACGGAACAAGTTAAAAAAAGAGGTACACGTTTAGTTAGGATGACATGTTATGATAAGTAATAGGTAAATTAATGGTCACTGCATTTTGAGTGATGTTTTACGAGATGTTTGAAGTATAGTAGAATACATACAGTTGGTCGACAATTACTCGTAAACTTATCCAACTTAGGTGAGATAGCTTTCCATCAATATTTTTTTCCTTCGAATTTAATGTGAAAGTCGACATTTTATTTTTCACTATAAAATTCTGTTTGTTTGAAAGGTTGTATTCTAAGTAATAATTAGGAATATTGTAAAAAAAAATGCACAGTATATTGTCGGCTTGGATTGTACGGACCTATATCTATAAAGATTCATGGTTATGGTTGACACAGTGTGTAGACAGTTTATTCGATATTGCTATTTATATGACTCCATAACATCGCTTTAATGTACCTAGTGATATGACTAGATAGCACAGTCGCTGTGAGTTTTTACAGCTCTCATATCCAGCAATGTTGAAACTGGGAATCCAGTCTATGTTTTTTGCGATCTTCCTAACGTGCATACTTCATACATTTGGTAAATCGTTTGGTAAATGACAAATAAGTACTTCGATTATTGTACTTTCGAGTTTTTAGCGTTCCGTAGCCAAATGGCAAAAACGGAACCCTTATAGATTCGTCATATCTGTCTGTCCGTCCGTCCGTATGTCACCGCCACTATTTTTTTACAAACAACATGTAATTTATATTGCTCTGACAACATGGCTAAATAGAAAACGAAAGGATAGAAACTCCGAAATTACATTCACGGATGCTCGAAATCTCTCAATATTATATTTCTATTATGTGAAAGGGCACAGGGTCGTAATATTTTAGATGCTTCTTCAAATAGTATAAATGCCACCTTTTTATAACCAGGATCACGTTTATGTCTCCACTCTGAACTGAACTCTTCGAAATGTCTTCATATTTTTACACAAAATTGTGAAAGTAATTGGAAATTTTATAGGCTTGCCCCCGCAACGGTGGAAAGTTTGTTTCTCACTTCCACTTATTCACGAATAAAACTTAGCATTTATTTTATTTTTTACATTTAGTGGACAAGCATATTTTTTAAATATTTTTTTGAATTGGTGCATTGATTTAAAATTATCATGTAAATAAGTTTTTTGCAAATTTCATTTTTGATAATTTCATCCAAACTAAATAGACATCTAAATAATTGAGACTTAAAATAGGTCAGTTTATACACACTAGCTTGATGTCAGATTTAAATATACCAGTAGCCTAAGACATAGTCTGATAAGCCTCACGATAAATATTTTTAGTGCTCAATAATAAAAAAAAATGAAATAATGCACGGTCCTTGGTGTATTTCATTGACATAGATTCAGTTCGCGAACATCACGTTTTTCCGATAAATTGAATTCGGAGCAGATGCGACACTACATGACCGAATATTTCGCTCCTGGACTGTTTCGAATAATTTCTGAACGCCTATTTATTCGGTCATTTAACCGAGTTACTGCGACATACTTTATGTCGCTATTGTGCAGGGCGAAACTTTATTTCAATAGGTTGAATATCTTGTAATGTGTCGAAATACGTTTATCAAGAATAGTAGAAATGTTATAATATAACATTCATTATATTTTTTATGTAGGCACGCAAGGTAATTAAAATATTTACGTTTTATTTAAATACATTGTTATATTTGTAAATCTATTTCGTTTGTAGTATAATACTTACTTCCATTGTTTATATTATAATTAATGCAATACCTAAAACATAAATACTGTTCTGTATTCAAATCGGATCGAAAATGCTATAAGGGCGAAAATCTTATTATCGATATCTATTATAATAAATTGCCTATTTATTTTTTAATCTCCAAACATATCGGTTTCAATTACTTTACTAGTGGTTCGTCAAAGACCGCCTTTGTTTCCACCGTAAACAATGACAATGTCGAAACACGAATCGATAGCATTAACTTAATCGATTTTTTCAAGTAAGTACGATAGTTTCTATGAGATGACTCGGCGTATACCCGGGTACCACTCGCCTGTGATGGATGATGGGACATCCTTCGCAGCGGGCTTAGAACTCATTGAAGCTGGGATTATGTCTCGACGTTGACGAATTACAACCACTCCACACACCGATATCTATTGAATCGATTTAAAACTTCGGCCACTGACCAGTCAGAACAATTTGTCCGGGGATCAGTTAGATTTATTCGATTTTAGAGTTCAATTCTATTGGAACGACGCGACGTGTCTAGTTTAGAGTCTGTGAAATTTGGCGTTCGTTTTATTTGTTAGTCTCTATTCGAAGAGTTATACCGAGCGAGCGCCGAAAATATTTATTTTTACACTTCTGCATAAAAATAGTGTCCATTCTGACTATTTTTTATTCGTTCGTAAGTTGAACAGCTACATAAATATGTTGACTTTAGAATTGACAATTGGGATGACTGATGCAAAATATTAGTTATTCTAGTGCATTATTATTTTGTTTCATTTATCAACTTGGATCGTTAGAAAAAAGGTGCTATCTAGAAAACTGCGGACCACGGATTGGTTCCTCGCTCAGGTCAAGATGTCAAAAAATATATATAATATAGCATGTACCTAAATGTCTGATATTTGCCCTAACATAGTTTGTTTGGTTCGTTCCTATATATTTGTTTATATTATAATCCACATCTAAGTAGTGTTACAATAGTTATTCAAGATTGAGCGCGGCGCCATGTTGGCTAGAATTAAATTTCGTTTTGGGGTTTATAAATTTATGCGAATCGCAGTAGTCTAGCAAATGTTGAAAGTTTCGTCCGGCCCTAAGGCGAGAAGTTTGCAACAAAACAAAATTACAATAGCAAGAGTTTATTGCCACCGGGTCCTTAGGGATGAGCTGTGCCGTTCTGCGCACCGAATATAGCAGCTGACCTTTCGGTTCCATTTAGAGAACCCTAGTCAAAAATGTTCAGATTCGATCCGAGGAATAATTAGTATTGAAAGAGTATTTTACGATGATTTTAGTTATTATCCGATATTCTGTGTCTCTGTCTACAGTGACAAAATAGTAGGATATAGTCGGCAACCCTCCTATAGCACATAGAGCTAGGTATTGTTAGTGATGGGCCATACATTAATATTGCATACCTGAAAGAGCAATGTGTAGAGATAGAGACTACACTTCAATTACAGCCACCTCACTATTAGCATAAATATTGCAATAAACACGTTTTAATTTACTTTTTCTGAAATATTTAAAGAAAAGTTCCTATTACTGATTATTAAAATGATTGAAATTCTTAAAAACAAATAGTCTTTACCTTTTTGAATCATGAAATGACCGAATGAATGCTAAAGGTGCTATTTTTGAATGTTGCTATTTGAATTGGTGCACAGTACGGTATATCTCTTAGGGGACAGCCGTGCGCAGAGATCATAATGTAAATGGAATTTTCACTTTGTCCTACATAGTAAATCTGAAGTGTAACAAAATCCAGACGATTATTGAAAATTTATCGGCCTGTCGACCTTTTTACAGCAGCCAATGTTAAGGTCAATTGGGTTATTCGGCAACATTTGAGCCTAAATTGGGGGTACAATATTATTTTTTGGAAATATGATATCTGTTTTGAGGTGTCATATATTGTTGATTGAAATGAAAAAGACTCGATATTTATTCTATTGTAAAAAAATAAGTACTTACCCGTAAGTAAGTAATATATTTTAGCCCGAGGCTTCGCTCGCACAGATTTTGTAACTATTTTTGGCGTTGTAGTATCTAAAAATAATATAATAATGTACTTAATAACAAATGTGCTTATAATCTTTTTTCAAGATGTAAAAATAGTGGGTTTTACCTGTTCTCAATTTGAATTATGTTAAAAACTTTAAAATTTTTACATCATTCGAATTGAGAACAAGTAAACTACTAGGTACTGTGCCACAGATTATACAATACTTCCAGTAACTGTACCCAGTATCTCATTCAATAGCATTTGAATACAAAATAGCTTATGCGTGAAAGATAGAAAGCCTCTAAAAAAAGATTTGTGTGGCACTCGGCTTACTTGCTCCGATAGACACTTTCAGGTTTTAGTTTATTTATGTCTTATTATAGAAATAGATATCTTATGAGTAGGTAAGACGATGTCAACTGCTTTATTTTTCAGCAATGTGAAACATTGTCATTAATGACAAATTTCCTTACATTACTAAACTAATATCACGTATTTAGCTTATATTAAAGCTAAATACGTGATATTAGTTTTGGCATTAAAAATATAAAATTTTAATAAGGTGTAAATTGCGATTATCACACGTAAAGCAGCAGTTCATTATTATTTACAGTGACACATTTCTTGGCTCGCGTGACTAAAGATTATAAGATGTAGAAAATAAAACCTCTACAAAAATCTGAACTTTAAACAACCATAAACACTTCCTATTTTTATGAAGTGGAGCGCGTTTTTTTAGATCATTCGTTTCGTTTATAGGTAAATACCATATCCTTAGAGGTTTTTTTATACTACTAATTAGGCAAACAGGCATGCGGCTCACATGCACTAAGTAGTCCACAGCCCATCAACGCCTGCAACACCAGGGATGTCAGGGTTGCCTACATTGTGGCTATATTATTTTGCCACAGTAGGTACTGATTGAAATAGATGAGAGTGAGAACTCATGCAGACGACGGTCTACTTCTTGTAGGTCGCAAGATTCTGATAGAGATGAGATGATGATGAGATATTTCACATAAATATTTACTAGTACCTAAATGAAACCGATGCCTATAATTATAAAGAGGCCACCGATCCTGGGTTTTTAATCATTTATTATTTTGAATTTTGTGATTGCTAGAATGCTTCTAGTATCTACCAGCTGTGTTACTCTAGTATGTTAAGTGCTTACTCCGTGAGCCGTTGGTTTTTATGTTCTTATTGTGATGATTTATTTTATTTTGCAACGGGTAAGAAAGAGATTTATTTGAGCTTCGTTATAAAAATTTGCAATGCCTAATTTTCTTATACTTAATCGAACTTTGAAAAATCAACAAGGGAAGTCTCGTTTCTATGTTATATTTACACGATTGTAATCCCGGGCGAAAGTTAATAAGAGTATAATATTTACTTTCATTCAGTATTAGACAAAATGAGTACAGTACGTTCTATTCTAGGAAGAGTATTTCTTAGGAACGTAGTCATAACGCCTTATAGCCGCCAGTTTACGATGCAATACGCACCGCTGGCGCACTTTGCCTGTAATTGAATCGCAGGCGTTTGCTCTAAATGTGGATTTGCCGCCCTGACGCCACCGCGCTCAAAACGTACAATTCCAACAAAGTATTTAATTCAAATCGCGCGTTTTCACACCGTTTCAGCTTTTGCTTCAGTTTCCAATTTTCTGGATCTGTTTTAAAACGATAATAATTGGAATCGACGAATTGGATTTAGATACCAAATGAATAATATATTAATATGGTTTTTCTACATAACATGTAGGTATATGCATAATGGAAATGTAATAAGAATAATATGTTGCACTACTTATTAGTATTTCTTATTTTGTAGAAGTTACACGTAAACCACTTAATTCACCGATTTCACTGATTTTATTCCTACCTACCTACTCTTGAAAACGTAATTTACCTACTTAATTCCTTTATCATATTTGCCCGTGGGAATTAGATTCCACCACGCCACTTTGTGACAGATTAAAGACGTAGGTAGAATTCATATTCCAAGTATTTCAACCGTTACAAAATGTTATTTTAGGTTTATTATGACATAATTTGAATTTTTAAAAAATCTACAGTATATACAATATCAGTACAAAATACTTAGTACCTAATTAATGGAGGTGGTGTAATGGTGAAGAACCCCGCCTATGAACTGAAAGGTCCCAGGTTCGAATCCTGCTTTCGGTGAAAGAAAACTTGTGTATGAAATGGAGAACGCAAACCACTCCGTTAATAGTGCCAAGAAAGTCATTATGTGTGTTTCATTCCATATAATGACCACGACTCTCAGCCATGAGGAATAGGTACGACTTTGAAGAGAGATATAGTAATGTTTTGGTACTTTCTATAAAGAGCTGCGCCTTCGTTTCGATGATCCCCTACTTGATGTTGCGCTTTTGCAAACGTGACATTTTTCAAAATCTAAAAATATATTTGCTTTTAATTTTCTCGTGCTAATCCATAAAACGTATAGGCACACAAGTCGGAGACGTTAAAAATGGTTGTTCAAACAGAGCCAGTTTGCTCAAGGCGATAGGCCGACCCCCGAAGATAATACAATTTTTGTTTGCAGGAGACATCGTATTGTTTGAACAATTTTTCTGTTATCTTTATATTAATATTGTTATTGGGCGATTATCTTATTCGTTTGTTCCGCAAATATTGCCTGTGGAAATAAGCATGTTTAATTACTTTTTTTTTTTGCTGCAAAGTATTTTATCTTTATGAAATAAGAATAAGTAATGATTTGTTATGTAGTCATAAAATATTATTAGATATTTTGGTAAACTTTTTAAATAAATAAGTAAATGATTTCATTTAACATAAACTAATATAATTTTATGTCAGTATAATGTCATAATATCTAATGTATTTTATTAGTACATAAATGTTTAATTTATAATCATTGATAAATCAGTATTTAATAATAATTGAAATTTTAAAACCTCTTCATGTCTATCAAAATGTTTAATCTGCTAGATTTTGTCTCTGACTGTATCTACTCAATGAACCACTATTTGTGGCTTCCATAAACCACTGAGCCACCTCAGCTAAGTTTAGCTTGCAGCTTACTCTTATTAACTTGTCCTACACTGCAAGTTGTTATTGGATTTAATCCTGTCAAGTTAGCTTTAATAAATAGCCATCTCGTGATTTCGTCCTCGGTAAATAAAGTGCTATATTATTATCGATTTTGTTATCTCCGTGCCCATTGGCACTTTATTGGCAAATTAGACTCCGGAAGGTCAAATTGAAATTTAATTTAATGTGCTAAATTTCATCACAATTGGTCCAGTAGTTAATGTGTTTATTTATCACAAATAAAAACAAAATACCGATGTTTCTTTATAAAATTATTAAGAAGTGAGATTAGTATGGCTAAAGTATGATCAAAACTAAAAGAATAAGTAGACGATCATGACTCGTTTGTTGTGTTGACCCTATTGTTGACGAGTGACAATTTTCAATTTTACGTCGTTCCAAAAACCTTTACGTCAGGTTTTTGGAACGACGTAAAATTGAAAATTGAATTTTCTCTCAAATAAAAGTTTTATTTCAAATAAAACTTTCAGACTAAATAAAATTGAAATGCTGACCTGGCCGCGCTCGCTACACGAAAATGTTATTTATTTTTTCATGTGGCTATAGAAATCGATATTATAAATTGTATTCGAGTCAAGTTAATAACGAATTTCTTCATACTAAATTAAAGACAAAAATATCAATATCGATTATATAAAAAAAAAAGCCACCCTTCTTGCTTTAGAATATAAAACAATATAAAACCTACGTACCCATGCCCCACTTATAAAAACGAAGGCATTAACGAGGCGTATTGGCAAACTAGCCTAACCCATCCCTTTCATATAGGGTTGGCTCGGCGCACTTAGACTTAGCACAAAACATCCGATAGTGTTCTTTACGACTACAGAAGAAGCTAATTTTGCTTAAGTGGGCTACTCCTGCCGTGTGCGCCAGGGGCGGCGTACCTTGCATGTTTAACTGCGCTGGGGCTAAAATGGTGCTAAACGCATTCGATACGCACTTGGTAAGAGATACCAAATAAACAGTTATCTGAAAACTAGAACCGGTCTATAGTACTCGCCTTAGAGTACCAGGTGAAAAACCGCATGTAAAGATCTAAATCTATCTGCTTTGCTCGTTAGACCTACCAAAAAAAAACATTATTCAAATCATTCATAAAATCTTTTTTGGACGCTGTCTCACACCCAATTTTTTTTATGTCGAACATCCTCGTTTGTACATACGCCTATATATTACAATTATTTATTCATTATCGATGCTTGTTGATAAAAATTCATACTAAAATCCAAATTGAAAAAAAATCTTATATCTAGAAAATAAAGCAAATTTCCATGCAGAGTGATTGGTTCACTGCGATTTTTTTCAGAAATGAAGTAGAAGCAGCATCGTAGCCGCTCTAACACTTGAACTGCAGCGATGGCATCTATTGTTCATAAGTAAGCACGCATGTACCTTTGTTTCAGCGCAATACTTGTGAATTTCCTAGGGGATGCGTATTGTGCTCTAACGATAACAGCTCCGATATGTTTTATACTTTACAAATATATGACTGACTATGACTTTTACTGAAATATAAAACTTCATAAAACATATTCGCCAACTTTAACTTTATAATACCAACTTAAGGTATTTTCATTTCCCCTAAACTCAACTTTCGAGTAAATTCTTTCGAAACTCAAAAATTTTAGTAATAATAACGATATATGAGGCAAATGAAACCTAAATCACATACTTGTGGAACTTATATAGTTCACAAGTTGAAGACGAAGAAAGTTGCGAATATTTTCAGATTAACTAGAGAACGTTTACATTATACGAGATAGTGGTGCTATTCGAAATTTATTGCCCCGTTATAGTGGTAAGTGCAGCCCAGCTACCATCTCGGGTCACTCGTGTTGTGGATTTCGATTTAGTAAATTTCTAAAAAATTGTAAAATTGTAAATACTGTCAGTGTTTATGTGTTTTACGTTTTTAACTTTTTATTATGAATTATTGTGGGTGTGATTTTATTTCAGCTTACATACATACATCAGATAAGTTAGAACGATAATAAACGTAGGTAGTACTTGTGAATTTCCTATCCTCCTATATATTTCCTCCGGCCGATTCAAAATGCAAATGCAAATGCAAATTCATAATTCAGAATGAGATAATTTAGGTACTAGGTATTTTACAATATTATGTTTCAACAATAAAGTATCAAATAAAATTTGATTGAGGATCTACAATCTCATGGGAAACAGACGGGGAGCAGATAGTGGATGCATTTCGATATAATATAATAGAAAAGGTATAATAGAAAAGGCGGTTGAATAAAACAACAAGCTTTTAGTCATAATTTTCCACCGATACTTAAATATCATCCACAGCATCAAACGCTCTGTGAGCACAGCGAGTGCCGGTGACAGTGTCGAGCGCCGAGCCAGGGCTGACGCGAAATTGATTCAGTGCGAGACGTGAGCCGCGTTCCCGATTCAAATGTTAGCCGTCGGACGCGGACAAAACTTTATGTTGACACCCTACAAATTTAATTAGACACTACTTTAATACTACCCACTTTACGTGTATTGGAATGTCCTTCAATTTGAATCGATGCCCTATTCGGAATGTACCTTTTCAGGCGCTGATCGACTAGCTTAGACTTGTTCGGTCACAGGTTTGATGTCGTTTTCGCTTGGGAAAAGATGTACTTTTGATAGAACTGGGGATGTACACTTATTTAATTTAGTAAGGTAAATGGTTTGTTTTATATACCTACTTCGGTATTTGCAATGTGTATATCAATATAGCTCTGCCGTAACCAACTGACAACGCGACGGTCAACGCAGAGCTAAAACTACTGCTCGTAGAAATTTGGTATATGTTTGCAAGAAGATTTTCCAAAATTCTCACTGTAACTGGAAAAATGGAATTTTGCTTGCGTACGATATCTCACATATCTCACATGCAAAAGCTAGTATAGAGATAGAGAGACTTTGAAAAGATTTGTTAAAGGTATTTCAAATTTATCGTGTAACAAATTCTGTTATAGATTTTTCGTGAAAATGTAGGGAATGTTTTCGCAAATATTCCAATTCGTAGGTAAGCTTTTTTCCATATATTTTACCCAGAGGTTACAAAAAACAGCACGTGCAATAAAATTTTATTTATAAGCGTGAAATTGTCGCCTTTCGTAGAAAATATCAATTTTATTCCACAAAATGCTGGAAAAAATGTAAAATACATAAGTTGGCGTAACTCTCGAATATATTTGGCAATTTCATGAAATATAATAATATAAATTGCATTGCTTTACAAAATTTATTATTCTTTAATAGCATATTGGTCAATGGACACCCACGCAAGTCTTTTAAAATTCTCGGTTATACATATATAAAAACACAAACCAAATTAAAAATAATTATAATAAAGCTTTCTAGAAAATACTTGAAATGTTTCTTACTTTACTTTCAATTTTTTAAAATGACATTATTTAGAAACGATATAATGATATTGTATCTTCTTCCAGGGAAGGGGCTCTCCAATATTCTTCTCTATACACGGGTTTAACTTAATTTAGTTTATTCAATCTTGGACCATACGACTGAAAACAAAACCCAATGTTTCAATTATATATCCACAACATCTTAGATAGGTATAAAAACGCCATTAAGTTTCAGTTATCGTGTTTGCTTGCAATCAGCACACAAAGCGAAGAGCAGACAAAGCGAGTTTTAAGAAGCTTCTAAATGAGCTTGTCGGGGTTTCCGTATATTAAAATAAAAAAGCTCAATGCGAATGCGAACAGAAAGGCGTGTGGTATTTGTGCCAGAATTAAAGAATTACTATATCTTGTTGATGTTACTAGGCTAAAAATGCTACTGGCTGTAAATATGTCTAGATGAAAAGTAGGTTTAATAATTTGAATACCTAATGCGGGATGAGAATGACAAGACAGGAAAAACAAGTGAATGAAACAACAACTTCTGGATTAAATTGTTATACTACATCGAAAGGGCTATAAAATATTTTTTTATCTATATTGTTTTATTTCATACAATCTGAATTTTGAGGTTCTTAAGGATCTACGTGTACGGAGCCTTCAGAGTTGATGTCTTAAGAGAGTTGGTACAAAGGCTGTTAGAAATGGTATCCTCTGTGTCGGAGTCAAAGTTCCACTTTGGGTCGCTGCATCAAACAATGCTATCAATTTGTTTAGAACCACTTTTTTCGCTTGACTTTTGTTTTTGTATCTACGTATAAATAAGATTTCTTGTATTGACAGAACGCACAACGATTTTGCGATCCTCTCCTACACAACTCTCGAAACTTCAAACAATATTTATTTTTATTATCATTACCATCATTTTGGGGTTAGTGAGTTCGCGTGTAGGTAAACAAATGTAACGTACTTCATGTCAATTGAAATCAAAGAATGACAAATGTATAAAATGAAAGGCAGTAATGACATACAAACAGTACATACAAACGCTTTAACTCAGTATTCGAAGTTATACAAACATCGTTATCGGAAAATATTGGAAGAGAAACCATCGTCAGCTTTATATTGTTTTCTAAAACGGTTTAGCACCCATCACAACAAAAAGAACTCATACTCACGTTGTAATTTTCATATTTCTCTAGTTACATAACTAATTATCATTTCAAATTTAATTATAAGATCAAAAATATTAATTAATTATAAATGAATCGGACTATCAAAAATACTCCGTTAATAATGTTAAAAGTTACGGACTGAAACAATTTAATGTACAGGTGTAACAATTGACTGTACTAATGTACGTATACAAAAAAAAGATCTTGTAACTTTGATTCAATTATTTGTACAAGCGTCTTATTTATATACACATGAAATTTCAATTCTGATTTGATTCGCAAGAGGCGTGTGGGTTAGGTGGGTGCGGACTTTCTATATCGGGAGCATAGTGCCTTACGCTTCCGGCAATTCAGCTTGTTTTGCGACAAAATCTACTTTTTCTTCTTTGATTTCTTTTATATGATGCCATTGTTCGACGATATCAAGTTATATCATGTTTTTTTCATAAATCATTATTTTACGCATTTGTATGGTTGAAATCTACCAGAACTAAATTATTGAATAATTTAGATAAAATTGCGCGCTTTGCGTTTTTCTGCGCGGGTTAAAGTTAACATCAAAATTGACAGGTGCAACCGAACCTAAATGTTCGTAAATTATAACTTAAACCATGATTAACATTTTCATTGATGTTCTTGGCCACCAGGAGCGAATACACAAATTATTGTTTAAACTTTTTGTATCATATTTAAAACAAAGACGACAATCGTTTCATTCCTCAATAACAAAATTATGGTGTTTGCTTCGAATAACGCAAAATTAACAAGTCAACTCGGTTCTCTCTAGCAAATTGTTAATGATTGTCGGGTCTGTGTTACAACACACACTCAAGTATACGTGCTCAAATGTCAGAACATTTTCCATGTTTCCACATCATCTATTAATTAGCTATGTGGCGTAAGACCAATACACAGAGGGGCATCCCGTATCGCTTCTAAAACAGAAGGGGAGCTCACACTTGTGAGTTGATTGCCACCGCGTCTCGGCTGACTCGCGGAGTGCCCCACTTGGGGGAAATTACACTGTACTATGCTCGACTATCGGATGTTTTGTGAACGACGCGAAATGCATCATTCCACTACGACTTTGCAACTTTACATCTTTATTTTAACATACTCTTCAGGTTAACCACATAAGGGTTATTTGATGCATCTGTAAGCGCATCGGTAAGTTTGCAATCGCAACACGAGTGCAATCTCGACTCGCGGCAACGTGAAAATAAACCGGAGGAGTCGACGCCCCTTACAAATATTGGGTATGCTTTCTATGGTGTTCAAAGATAGGTCTAATCATTTCTGAGTGATTTCAGACACTAGTTACTAACGTATATTGTTTCGGCTATGCATAGTATCGGCGTAAACTTGTAGAACCGTGTAGAACTAAGTACATAAATTAAGTTTTAATTGAATTAAGTGTTCATTGCGTTGGTAAATATAAAATCAATAGTTTATAATAGAAAATGGTTTTAGAAAAGATATTGCCCTCTTCATTATAAATTTAAAAGTTGCCTTTACCATAAATTGCCGCACTTTATCGGTAAAGTTATTAACAGTTCTCAGAAAACTAGCGAAATGGCTTACAGGGAAGTCCGCGCCGTGAATCATATACATCGCAATTTTGTTTCCAATCAACGAGGACACCTGCATGGTTCGACGCATGTTATTAAATATGTAGAGGAATACATCACGCATTACTATATTCGAGTCATCAATACACAAAGACATGCATTGGAGGTATATGGAGTCCTTTGAAGTATTTGTAACACCCGACGACAGAATATGTTGAAAGTTAATGTCTGTGTGTCTGTACGTCTGTCCGTGGCATTGTAGCAATCAAACGGCCTAACCGATTTTGATCTATTTTTTTGTAATTGAAAGAGATTTTAATCGAGATCCTTCTTAGATTTATTTGGAAAATGTGCGTTTAGCCGTTTGGAAGTCGTCAGCTCTTTTATAGCAGATATGAGGATGCTAGCAAGGGAAGGAGGTTTTCGTAATTTTTTTGTTTAGTTTTCACATCTCAAAATTCTTTACCACCATGTTTTCTTTTATTCGTGTTTTAATATCGAAATCCTTTGATTTGATTGTTCCATTAAAGTTAATAATAGTGAATTGGAGAGCTGAAGTAATTGCAGTTAAATTTGTAAAAAACTCGGTTCAGCCTTCAGTTTCTTCGAGTATTGTCACGTAGTTACTAATATCTTTAAACGTTTTTATAGAATTTAGTTTCACTTAACTCCAGGCTTTTTCTTAGCTTTGCACATTAGCCATGTAAAAACATACTATAAATTCTACATTTTGCGCGAACTAAGTCTACTTTACTACATTTTACTTATTAAAATAATTCCTAATATTACCAACAGCACGATACTGAAAATGATCCTCACCTGTCTACATTTTAACACATTTACAGCTATAAATAAAGTAAATTGAAATCAATGCAGTTCCAGTGCATTACCGTTTGCAACTTCAAAAGAGAATTGCACGTCACATTTATCTACCGGTTAAACGATGAAAGCTTCCATTACTTCGAAATGGATATATGCACTTAAGGTGGTCGGCCGGTATCGCCATCCATTGGCTTTTATACTACGATATCTTACATTACTTTACAAAGTTGATTGTACTGCTAAGTTATACAGATGCTATGTTATGACGGTCATCACCGTCAATATTGTTATTAACAGACAAGTGATAAAATTAGAAAGTAAAGGAACGGGCGACGTGGAAGTCGATTAAATTTGCAACGAGATTGTCTGTTTAGAAAATTAATTTCTTCGCATAATATCGCTCCATTTAACCGGGATCCGTGAAACTGACTTGTCATGTTGATTAAAATGTTTATCACCGCATTATTTTCACTTAGTGTTTAATTACCATTAAACATAAACCATAAATATTCAATATGAAAGTGCAACAAAATTTAGAAGACTTTTAGAAGAAACACACAAAATTTAGAAGATTTTTTACAGTATGACTAAATCAACCATTCTATTCGGTAGCATTAAAATGTAACTATATTTTTATTTAAAAACTGGTCTATTTGCCTGCATACATGACTATATAGAGGTTTTTTGCGGGGAATAAATTCGGAATCACGTTAGTCGCCGGTGACACGAACAGCGCTAGTTAAACGGAAAATATTTCTGTATTGGTCACGGGCTCTCAACGCAGAACGCCACTTTCGCAAAATGTCATCTCGAAACCTTTTGCGCATAATGCCTAATAATTTACTTCATTTTAAAAGAACAAAGAATGGAAAGAATATGGAAATTAACTAAATTGTCGAGAGCGACACTAACATGTAGTGTCGGTCGTTGCAGAATTGGGTGAATAAAAGAAATATGACTTTATGCAAAAGTATAATTAGCCGCAAGTAAAGTTTTGCGAAAGTGATATTATGTGATAATGTCCTTTGAAAAGTGACATAACGCGTTAGTGGCCAAATGCTCCACGATGACATTTTGAGAATATGACGTTCTGCGTCAAGACCAGTCGTGAGTGCGAGGCTGCGGAGCGGTGGATCATGTGATTTACTTCAGCCCGGGAGGAGCGCTCCCAATTTGTTTGGTTTCCTTTCGAAAAATCGGCGGGATATTGCCGAGTTACGGCGGCTGATTGCTACAGAAATGCAAACTTGGTGAAATATTACTTACTTGGGAGCCAACAATTTGTATGTGTTGTTAGCTCTTTCAAAACGTGCCACCTCTATGTTATATTCTAGTTGAAATAGGCCGTCCACTTTTACAAAAAAAAAGACTCCTTCAAAGTTAAAGCATTTATCAGAAACTAGCTTTTTACCGCGGCTTCGCCTGTGTAAATTACCCACGGGAACAGTTATTTATCCGGGATGAAAGGTACCCTATGTCCTTCTCTATACTTCAATCTACATGTATGCAAAATTTCAAGAAGATTGGTTGAGTAGATAATGCGAAAAGAGGGAACAAGCAAAGTTATTTTCGCATTTATAATATTAGTTAGGTTTAGATCTTCACAGGTATTTCTACCGTCAACTGTACCACCTAATGGCCTCTGAAGTTAGATGCCAATCGCTATATTTGTTGCACAATTGTTCTGAAGCTTTTTAAATGACGACAGACAGTATGGCTACTTCTTAAAATCCATCTTCTACGAACCACCGGCTCTGAGATCAATGATTTAGTCAATATCCTTACTTATTATAAAACAAAATCCTCTACTGCGTCTGTCTGTCTGTCTGTTCGCGATAAACTCAAAAACTATTGCACGAATTTTCATGCTGTTTTCACCAATAGATATTGTGATTCCAGAGAAAGGTTTAGGTGTAAAATTTATTATGTGTTTACCTGAGCGAAGCCGGGACGGGCTGCTAGTGTATAATAACATTACTTAATTATAATATTACATACCTACTCCTACTCAATTTGACGTTTAAATATAATAGTAATTAGTTACGGTGGATTATATTATATGGATCCTCAGTTACATTAATCTCTTCATTATATTACAAGTTTCACAGTGGAAGCGAATCAAAATATAAAGGCGCATTTACATTATGCAAGTTTCACAAGAAACTTGCATAATGGAAATGCGATTTCATTTAATTGATTTCGTTCTCTTGAATATACAAATATTCAAGAGCAATAATTAAATGAAATCAATTTGTGCAATAATTGTTTTTCAAAAATTGTAAGCAACTGTTTATATGCAAAAAATGGAACGCAATTAACGCATGCAAGTTTTGACAAGAAACAATTGCAAGCGACTTTTGTTTACACCTATATGATTATATTTAGGATACTATTGCTTTCAAGTTTTGACTTGTCTAAACGCAAGCTTGTATGAATATGTACCATTTTTTGACGAGTTGCTTCGAGTTTTGCAAGTATTTGTGTCTGCAAATTTTTTAGTCAATTGTTGTACGTTTGAATAAGAGTGTGCTTGAAGTTTATACCAATACAAGTATTGAAATACAATTTACTTAATAGATCAATAATGTTATAAATAGTTTACACTATGCAAGTCATTAATTGCTTCAATTTAATTGTATGCAATAGGTAAGAAACTTGCATAATGTAAATGAGCCTTAACGCGATTCCGACCTTCATAGATGTAGTAAGCGAGGCGACAGCGGTAGACGGTGACAAATGACAAAGATGGAAAAAAAATTAAGGGTGATTTGCACAAGTCAATTTTGACGTTGACATTGACCTGCACGTTGCCGAGACGTTTGTATTTCGCGTTATCCTGCGCAGGTTAAAGTTAATGTCAATTTTGTCTAGTGCAACTCACTATTACTTTGATAAAGTTTAATGTTACTATATTTATCAAAATATATTTCGGTTTGGATCCAAATATGAGGCATTGAATAAATATTAAATTAGTCAACAAGTTTTTAACAAAAAATATACCTAAGTTTAGTTGTAATGATGATTTTTGCTTCTATCATCGTGTGAGAATGTATTATTGATATATGTCTAGTAAGTAGTCATGTAATTCTCAGTCACAGCTTAATTATGTCCTTTCTATTTATTTTTTTAGTCTATGGAATCTTATAACTATGAAAGTTTGGCGCATGATTGACGAAGTAAATTAACTCTACAAACTAGAAAATTGACTTTGATAACTAACACCGACTCCGGGCTTCACTTTCATTAGTTCAGCTCAGCCTCAACTCTATGGACGCATTAAATTTATATTTCGTGTACAAAGCCTTGGCACATCCGACCGGACGTTTAACGTTATTAGGAAATAACTCGTTTCATGTAAAATGAAACTCATATTAGATTCATAAATTTATAGCTGAAGCAACAAGCATATTAGCTATTGTGTTGTGTATCTTTATTATGCTGCTTAGGTTTAAGTAGTTAAGGATTATTTCCACAATCTTTTACATTTGGCATTTGGTTTCTTTTACATTTCAATTTGGTTTGTATTCGAATAATTTTCCATAAATCTCAAACTTTTAAGAAACTGTCTCAAACTTAAAATCTTAAACTTAAAATCTTTTAAGTATACGCACATAAGACATTATCTATACGTTTTTTTTTAATATATCGTTTTGTTGAATTAAAATATGGAGAACTCAATCACGCTAAAATGAAATTTTATGAATTTCATACAAATGTATATATACCTTTTTCAAAATAGAAACTTTGTTAATTCTATTTATAATTTACTAGCAGCCCGTCCCAGCTTTGCTCGGGTAAAACCATAATAAAACTTTCATAGAAATCACCCTAATACCCTATAGATAATCAGATTTAATGTAAAATAATAGAAGTTCAGGATTTGAACCATCAACAGTAATATTGTGAATTCAATGGTGTTTACCGCTGAGCTGTCTACTCATACCTTTAGTTCACAAAATTTTGAATGGGATTATTCGTTATTTCTTTTCACCGTCATTTAACTACCCTAAAGGTAAAATTTTAAGAAATCCTGAAACACGTGTTTAATTATTTTTGTTGCGTAGAATTTATGCCAATTTTCAAGTATTTCGTTATTTTTCACACAAAATTTACACCCAATTTTTATCCCTTTAGGGATCGAATTTTGAAAATTCCTTTCTTAACTGAGTACTACGTAATAACCTAAAGCTACTGCCTAAATTTCGTGTTTATAGCTTCTATAGTTTAGGCTGGGCGTTGATTATTAAAAAACGCTTGTTCTTTTATATATATGCTATTTATACGCATATGCGAACATTTAGAGGCAAAACAGAGGTTTAACGATAGGGTACTTTATAGCTTAAGAGTTATAAGTACCCTATCGTTACGTCTTCTAATAAGTACCTAACAATCTAATTGAAGAATGTGAAGAACAGGCAAGTAATTGAAAACAAAAACATAATCAAACCGCATAAGATTCCTAAAAAAAAAATCACTTTTTTGCAATAAAGATTTCAATCAAAATCGAAATCCTGTTACAGTCTGCACGTAATCAAATTTTTCATTTGAGATAACTCAATTAACTGCAGCAGAAACTTGTGTGGATGTACTCTCAGTTGAAAAATGTTAAAATAGGTCAATCCCGATGATGATTGTGGAAATTTGGCCACTGCGATAATACCCAGTAGATACAGCATGTGAAATTTATATTGTTATATATATATATAATTAGTATACGTCCTGGCCCTACTGTACTATATTGGCAATTCCGAAGTACTGACCTTCACATAAACTAGCACAGTCATCCCTACTTCTCTCTCTTTTTTTCATTTGTAGGTTTTCTCCGATTACTTTCTCAACAAGAGATAATCGAGGTCAGGGTCAATTTTTTTCTACATTTTGCACAATTTTCGTCATCCTTATAACAATTCTTCTTTAGTTACTATATAGTTATAGATAATGACAAATTCTTGCAAAATAATTTTCCCGACCCGTCTCAGGAGGTCAGCGTTTAACGTCGGAGGGCTTTTATACTCAGCCTCCATTTCCCCCCACATTTTTACAGCTCCGACGTGATAGGTGTCTAGCCTATCGTCTATCTAGACACATTTCACAGCCTCACAATTTTCGCATTGTTCATTTTTAACACGCTACTTTTTAACGAAAAGGTTTTTACATTTTAATTTAAAAGTAGTAGTAGATTCTTAAGCATTTCCAGATATGTGATAAAGTATAAATCTATAGTGTATTTCTAGGATAGAGATTCTACAGAAGAATATTTCTCTGTGCGAAAATAAATCAAGATCGATTTGTAACTTTTATATAGGTATATTCATTTTAAATATGTTTATTTCAAACAATGCATAGAGCCTTCTCAGAATGATATAGATTAAAAATACATTTTGATTAAGCTCTAAAATTTCACTAAGTGACAAACTAAGAAAATTCTCCGTTTCAGGTTGAGGTTAGATAATCTCGATTTATCCTTTATAGTAGAGAAATAACAAAGGTAACGTAATATTCACGCTAATAGAAGTTGAGGCTTCAAGATCTCGAGGATTCTTTACTCACCGTATTGTTAGACGTAATTGTTTAAGATAACATTAAGAAAGATATCAAACTTTTGCTACCATTTACGGGAATTGTGAACAATAATACTACACCTAGAGAGAAAAGTTTTATATACGTCTAGAATAACTGAACGAAGAAATCTTCAGGGAAATTAATACGTAGTTTCTTTATAAAGAGCCGAGATAAAAATAAAAGTGTAGTTTTGAAATGAGAACGGCTTTACATTTGAATTTCAAATCTGGACAAATTCATTGGCTCTTATTCTAACTAATCTTAAGCGGATTAATTGAAAGCCTGCGTTGGAGATTTATCGGTTTTCTTCGCGTCTACGTTTATGCTTTTATTTTATTGGCATATTTTATTTATTGCATTCGTTCAACTAAGCTATTTATTAACAAGTAATTTATTTTCCTTTAATTTTTTTATAAAATTCTTATTGGGCATTATTGGTCTTTGAAAATGTTTTTCGAAAAGGATTTTGGTTATATACGCTTTCTTTTTAAAATATTATACATAAATTTTAACAGTATCCTCATTACATGAAAATACCTCAAATTCCAAATGAAAATATTTTGACGAAGCTCCATTTTAGAAAACCAATCATCCGAATCTCCTCATGTTGCAGTGAAAAATAATTTACCAAGTATTTTGCAATTTCATTTGACATTATGAATACCATTCAATAAAGTATATTTAAAAAACTCTAATAGTAGGTGAAGTATATGGAAAGCTACCTGAAAATGTCGCTAAATGTGGTTTAAATTCGACTGGACGATTCGAATAATATGAATGTACTCGTCGTCCGCACTATGCTTATTATCTCCGAAACCGGGCTGGCACGTGAGGCGTGGTTGTCACTCATGTCCGTTAATGAGCTGACAGATGTAGCCATGAGGCTTTACATGTAACTTGCAGTCCATATAATTAGGTATCATTTGATTAATCAGGCTTAGAATATACAAATGTATCCAGTATAAAAGTAGGTACAATTTTATTATTTAGGCTTCAAATATAGATAGTCTAGAATAGGTTGCACAAGTGAACTTTGACGTTATCTTTAACCTGCACAGAAAAATGCAAAGTACGCCAAAAGTCGATTAAAGTCAGCATCAAAGTTAACTCGTGCAACTTACCCTAAAAACGTTTACGGTTTCAAGTTTCGTTAAGTCTATGACAGTTAGAGCCTTCTAAAATGATCTAAAAAAGGTGTCATTATAGTGATCACACAAACATAAATTTGTAAGCAACAAGAAGAATCAATTACTATTTTTGTTAAAAAGTTACAAAATATTCATAGATTTAGGACAAATCTCATTTCATTAACGAAAAGATGATAAAATAACTTATTGCAATGATTTGCTCCCGAGAAAAGTTTCCAAATGCGACTCGGACTTTCAGTCTAAGTATTCCCGAGTTAAACATTGTTATCTTTAGAGTGTTTTACAAATTTCCGAGTGCAAGTAAGAGCATTTCTATTTAATTAAAAGTTATGCTGGCGAGACCGAATCGCAGTCGCTTTTGTGAACGAATAGAAAACGTTTTGTAGAACGAATAGAAGCGTGTCTGAAGTCTCAACGCACCATTATATCATGAAAATTTCGTTTTAAGGCTATAAAAGTACCATGATAAGATCTAATTTCTGACACTAAATTTTACAGGTTTTGCCCGATTATTTGGATTATTACGTTTGATGACACTAAAGATTTGACAGAAAAGATTTTATTTCGTACACCACCTTTTTCAACTTATGATGATATACATCACTCAATTTAAAATGAAATTCATTGATCCATTCTGCTTTCATTTTTATAATCAAAAACCAATGGACGTACGATGGCTATGAAACAGTGCAATATCGCAGGCATAGGCGTGAAACTACAAAGAATATAACTCATAAAGTACTTTAACAAAAAGCGTTTAAACGACAATGTGTTCACAACATAGTTTGAAAACTGCTGGCCATAGTTTCCGCCACATGTCATTTTACGGTGTACCTGTTTATTGCCATTTTAATGTTGTAATACGACTATTAGTGCGTGTTAGTGTCTACTAACGATTTTGTATGATTCTTCCACACGGCTTAATAGCTTCGATATCCATATTGATGAAAATGTAGGGTACAGTTATATCGTCACGGTGTATTCTTATTATCTTGACGAAATGGCATCAAGTATGATTTAATCCTAATAATGAAATTATTTTTTAGTAAAAATATAATTATTACCTACGACAAAATATTTTTGCGCAGATTGTTCTTATATATTTATCTCTCTTTCCCTTATATGTACGAATACTTGAGCGTCTTCCTGGTTTTGCGTGGAAATCCAGACTCAGATTCCCTCATTTTTCTCTTCCATTTAGCACTGTCTTTAGCATATTTTTACTAGCATCACGCGAAAACCATTAAAAATTGTCCGTGTAAGTATAAAAATTGACATAAAATTCTGATGAAAAATTACTTGGATAGCATACGAGTAGGTACTTTTTGCAATTAGTACTTTATGTTGGAAACAATTAGCTATGCAATGTTGAATCAAGCTCATGTTTTACAAGTAATAACAACTGTGAATTCAGTACGTATCGACTATAACAGCGACGGTGGATGTGTCGGGTTCGTTTATGACGTCATAGCGGATCAAATGCCCTGGAAGTGATACCGGGTCGTTTAGCTTTTATGACCACTGTATACAGCGTATAGTCTGAAATATCGCTGTAGGGTTGTATGTTTTGATTGAGACGTTTTGTAATTTCGTCATGTGTAAAAGTACAAGTTAAGAGCAATATCTAATTAAATGGATAATCTTTGGGTCCTACAGTTAATGATGATACTTATCACAACCACAATAGAGAGATACGACAATCCTATCAAATAGTTTTTTCAAGTTAAGCAGGTTTTAGTTCAATACAACCGTTGATTTGTGCTAAAATAGCTTTATAATTGAAGTACCGTTCAGCGCAACAATATGGTAGATAACTAGGTCAGAAAATTGTAAAAAATATGTATGCTCTAAATTCAAAAACTCAAATTTAAATTATTTATTTAGAATTAGACCTTAACGGGCACTCTTTTACGCAAATTTTTAACTACTAATATGAATTAGTAGTTTCTCTTAGGCTACAAACTACTGGCATTTCGGAACGACCCTGCTGAGAAGAAATGCCGAATAAATAGTAAAATAGTATATAATACTCTAGATAAAATTGGCATATATAAGATCATTGTGATAATTTAGACTGTAACAATGTTGCTGGATCAATATATGAAGATGTAATGTGGAGCTCAAACAAGAATCACCTTGAACTGTTATACAAGTTCCGTCCATAAGTTTACAGCATTTGCGCAATGACACCCTCAAACTGTGATCTAGGCAAGGGTTGGATCCTTTGCTCCTCAGAACTCATTAAGACAGGATTAAGCTGACTTTGATCGATCGCATCCATTTCTGAACATCTCATTGGTAACTAACCAAATAGATCGAAATTACCATAATATTTTAGGAATTGTTAAACGTATTGACGGTTACTAAATTACGATATTTAATTACAGTAAAATTTCTTCTCAATAGACTTTCTTGTAGACCACTGGGAAATTCTCAAATTTGAATTTTAATAGTCTTACAGTAAGACTAACTGCAGATTAATTTAATTTACGCACGTAAAAATTAAGAATGATTGCATTATAGATGCATGATTTGATATTGTCTATTAAGATATTAGGTCTATGAACGAGCTACTATCAGATGCGAAAAGGGCGATCAGTTCACTTGGATTCCCTGCGTTTGCCTTAACTACCAGTAATTAATAACTTCGATAAGAATTTGTTTTCAGTCCGGATCAAGATTTCAGCATTGATTCAATGAGTTCCTATCAGTTTGCAGGTTTTTGTATAATGTTCTTGTGAAATGATTTTATTGTGAGGAAGTGGTTTATTTGTCTTAACTCTAGCTTAACGTACTAGATTAGAAGTTCTTCATTACATAGTATAAAACAAAGTCACTTTCCGCTCTCTGTCCTTATTATATGCTTAGATCTTTAAAAGTATGCAATGGATTATTTGCAATCATGGACATCAATGGACATATGCAAGTCGATACTGACGTAAAGACAAATAAGGATGTCGAGGCCGTGCGAAGTGTAAAAAGTAGAAGAGTTATCTCTGCGAGCTAATGTTCTAGGTCTAAGATGATGAAAAGATGATTAACTGAGAGAGAGAGAGAGAGAGAGAGAGAGAAAAGAGTGACGTAAACACAAATCAAAAGTTTATCTTTGAGCCGTGTCCACAAGCGATAAATAATATGGAAGTCAGAGCAGTCCCGCAAGGACAGCCGCGTGTTTGCGACTTAAAAAGCGGCTACAAAGTCGTATCTCCGAAGTTAGATTCTATCTGAAGCACGGGGGAATAGCCTAGGCAGGGTTTTCAGCCAGTGTCAATATTGAATCACTGCCGTTCGAGTTTGTGCTCGGAATAAATTGCGACCGCCCCGTTCGCCGCGTCAGACGAATATTTTCTTTTTTTTTTGGGAATAATCGCTTGCATGTTTTTTTAATTTGTTTGACAAGTCATTATCAACTGCAAATGTGAATTGTCACGGTAAAACATTACTTGTGTATTTTTTATTGCTTTGCTTTGCGAAAAATATTACGTGCATTAGAATTTTTTCTGTCAGTTCAGTCTGTTGATTTACTAATTTTACTTAACAACAATCGCCAGATAGCACGTCCATGTCTCAAGTTTCCAACGTATGGAAATCACTACAATATACGTACAATTTAAAGTTAAATTAAAATAATTTGGATAGTTTGAACCGCACAAATTTTTAAAGGTTTTATCCAACCGCTAGATCGTTATTTTAGTATAGGTATTTGGTTCGCAGAACTAGCAGAACAATATATAAAATTCTTCTTGTCTACCAAATTTCATAACAATCCGTCCAGTAAATTTTGCAATATTTTTACTTCATCTAAAGGAACTCGGAAAAGAGTTCGCACACTTCAAATAGAATGAATAATTTTAGAGGCAGTTGGAATAGGAAATTGAAGGCAATTCGGCACTAGCACTATGTAAAAGTGGCTCGTATCCTTTATGAACACTCTGTACTGACCTTTTGAAGGAATGTGCATTCTATTTCCAGCTTTTCCTGTCAAAGCATTTTTTAGAAATACAGTTGCATGTGAGTTGAAGAATGGAAGTTACGAAATTAAGTGAAATATCATGATTTATATGATTATAGTCTAACATTAATTTTGGAACTAGTTAAAAAAACTGTAAATTAAATTTCGTTGTTTTTCTTCTTTTCTTGTGCTTTAATGGATCGATCGTTCGCCAAAACGATGATTTTGCCAACTTTAAGGTTGAGTTTATGCTTGTATCGAATTAATTATGTATGCTTTTAATTCTATATGAACACTCAATATTTGCGTCTGTGTATTGGCCCATCTGGTTTGGGTTTGGTAAGGGATATTGAGAAAACCAAGAGGACCAAAGCGAAAAATCGTAAGAAAAACTTGGAAATTGCTTAAAAACTACATACGAACGTTTAAAAGTTAAAAGATGAGACAGACAAATGTGAATATCAGTAATGCGTCAGAATCCCTCAGGGCCGGGCTCCAGGGCGCCGATAAAAACGCCTTTGTCCTACCCTGTTATGATTAATACGCTTTTCGCGTGTCGCCGACACGTCTGTTTTGTACTAAATACTGCGTGCACTACTTATATATTTATTATTTTTAAATGACTTTTAAAGAATAGGAGAGAACTTTATCTTTCATATCTAAGTACGTACATTCACCAGCACATCAACCTACCAAACTCAACCTAAAAACCTTGCAAACTCGCCCTTAATCCATATTTTATTTATACTCGACTCCGTATTTTAAGTTACCTAACTTGACATGATAATAAATATACTTAGTACTAGCATACAGTATCATTACGTAGATTATGGTTATTGTTTTAAATATTTAGGTATATCGTGTTTTTCTCTATCATGATAGACAGATTCAAAAGTCACTAAACACAACACACGTCTATCTAGACAGTTTTAAAAATCTAGAAATATGTAAACAGAATAAATCATGAATATTTTAATGCATCGATATTGGTATTGCATATAAAGTCTATAAATAATTCCAAAATAGAAGAAATTCTTTACAACAAAAAGTAATACTGCGGTTTGCATAAATGTTTATACGTATGTCGAGTACCCTTTATGGAGTATGATCATGGCTATAAACCTCTGAACATAAACTTAATCTCGTCTCCATAACTGAAAGATAATAATCCTTATATATCCTGAAATATTTTATTTTGCGAGAGAAGGAAAAAATACAAATGAATTTCTTTTATAACTGTCATCTTCCGTGAACTCAATGAAACTTCGGTCCATCAATCATATCATCGCATCGCTCCGATTTTTTTAAATAAATCATTTTATGGAAGAAATTTGAATACTTTTAGATTTGGCTGAATATGATATTGATAAACAACATAATTTTATTGAAATAATATCATTACTTATTTAATACATTAAGTATATTAAATAAATTGTACACAGTATAAATTAGACATATTCATATTATATCTATCTAGATAGCTTTGTTGCTTCCAAATCTCATCATCCGTTCCGTACCATTGGCAAAAACATAATTACAAGAAATACCTAAATACGAATACATAACACGATGCGTGCTCGTAGACTTTCTATATCTATGCTTATATCTATTTCTCTATAGAACATACACAGCTGTCACATTTGGAATGTATCGGAAGACATAACGAGTCACTCCATCGCAAACTTGGCTTAAGGAGGGATTTCAGAACATTTTGTTTATCTAAAGTCCTGAGGGACAGTTGAAGAAAAAGGGAAAAGTGAACAATGTTGTTTCATGACACAATAGCGCCTTACCTACTTTTAAATATTATCGAAACATACTTTTTATGTTTATTTAATGGTTGACATAAAACTTTTATGATTAAGACCAATGACTTTTTATGTAGAGAAATTGATGATTAGTATATTTTTTTTTCTTGCTTTATCTCAAGAATCATCTCTGAATTCGAACCATATTAATAATCAAATTAATCCACTTGAGATTGCCCAAACTTGAAAGCAAATTACATGCTACACTTAGTTCGGGCAAGTTCACCGCATTACTAGCTTTAACATGAGCGTTTGTTCAAGTAGATACTTTACAAGAGAAGCCAGCCCGCTTGAACTTTGATGCTTTCCAAACAATTAACTTGCCTTGTGTACTGACTAGTGAGGTATCCTTGAGAGAATTAGGCGTTGAACTATCAGCCTCTGTTACATGTTAATTTATGTAATTAATTTTATTTTATTCGATGAATCTAGACAGAATTTCTATTAATTATTTTGTTCAGTGGAAACGGTACTTATTTGATTGCTAAGTTTTGAGGTTTTTTTTGTTTACATATGTACTCGTAATGTTACCTCATACGGGTAACTAGGTATAATAATGGCATAGTTATAGTTGTCCGTCCTTTTCTGTGTTTGTGTTATATTATGTTTTTTTTTGTTCATATTCATGTTGTTACATTATGTTAATAATTACGTGTGAATGACTCAAAGACTTTAAGGAGTGCTTCTCGCTATTTTTATCACAAGATACTTTTCGTAATCTGTGTCGCATTTTGGCACCAAAAAATGTACATACACTTTACAACCAACCAACTTTTAATGATTCAAACTGTGAGTCAAAACATATCACTGCGAGGAATTCCCTCCTGCTTAATATTCTCCGTGACTGCTTGTAGTCGGGGGTAATACAAAATTTCCATGTAAATTCAGCGCTAGGAGACGTTGCCAAGAATCATGTGCAAACCAGCTGCCTCGGAGGCTCCACACGAAATTATTTGGACAATCCATCGTACCAACACTATTAGTTTCCGGTGCACTAAATCTTTCTTCGAATTTCAACTATTTACAGTCGAACATATTGGAAATAAAATATAGTACAAATAAGACACACTTAACCGTGCATTTTTGTGAGTTTTATTCATATATGCACTGGTTTGATAGATACGATTTTAAAATAAATGTACATATGTATTGATTGATTGGCGTGATCGTTGATTTGTCATTTATAGGAAATAACTGGAAAAATAATTCAAATTCTAGATTAAAAAATCTTCACGAAATATCAAAGTCATAAAATACCAAACACGAATAAACTAAATGACTTTCTAGTGATCTGTATAGATCTATAGACAAATTCGAGTAATCGTAACTAACATTAACTAACATATCCATACTCATATTAGAGAAAAGGTTTGTATTTTTGTTTTATTTTTGTTTGTAATGTATAAACTAAAAAAAACTACTGGACCGATTTTGATGAAATTTGGCACCGAGATAGACGAACTTCAGGAATGATATAGGCTACTTTTTATTATGGTTGTCTACGCGCATGCGCTGTGACGACGAGCTCGCGCCTGCGCGATGTTTCTTTTCTTTAAAAAACAAATGCTGTCATGGAGGATTCTTGGCTGTTGGATTTTGAAATGTATTGCTCGTAATTTACCAGCCCTTAAATAAAATAATCTTTGTCAAATACCGAGTATAATTATTTATAAATATATACTCAGACAAGATCCTACAGTTTGGTCCTTCGAGCCGGATTTGAACCAGCGACCTATGGATACTCTTATAGTTCACATGATGGTTACGAAACTAGATTCCACTACTCTTAGGAAATGGGAGGAATACAGGAATACCTTGTCTGAACCGCCTACACTCGAAATATTTTGTACATTTGTACGAAACAGGGCAGACCTGCTAGAATCCTTGGAGGAAAATAATAAAATGCACAAAGGTCAATGCCCTGACACGTCGAAAAACAAATCTTTCCTAAATGTATCCAGTGGTTCAGATAAAGTTAATACACGCAAAGAGAACTTATGTCCTATGTGTAAATCTGGTCATTTATTATATCATTGTGATAAGTTTAGGGAGTTGTCCATAGAAAACCGTATTTCGAAGGCAAGAGATTTGAAGGTTTGTTTAAATTGTTTACGCCCAGGCCATTCTCATGTAAAATGCAGACTTTCACACTGCCGTTATTGTAGGTACAAACATAGTACATTGTTACATTTACACAAGCATGATGAAACTTCAACTTCATCTATGCCTATGCAAGAGACTGTCGCGTTGACGACGGACATTGCTCAGTCAGGTTCTGACAAATTGACAGACTCTATCGTTCTGTCGGCTAACACTACATATAATACTTCTCCGCATGTACTTTTATCAACAGCACTCGTGCGGGTGCGAAATAACAAGGGCGACGTACACACTGTTCGCCTCCTCTTAGATAACGGGAGTACAGCAAATTTTGTCACCAGCGAATTATGCGGTAAGCTGGGATTGTCGAGGCGAGGTGTACGCTCCACGGTATCAGGTATCTGTAATCAAACGTGTAAAACTACATACTCGTGTCAGCTTACTATTGAGTCCTTACATAGTGATTATAAAACCGATATAAATTGTCTTATTTTGCCCGAAATTACAAAAGCACTGCCGTCCAAACTTGTAAACATAGATAGCATTCTCATACCTTCAGGTGTACAGTTGGCTGACCCTTCATTTAATATTCCCGCCGCTGTAGACATACTGGTAGGTGCAGAGGTATTCTGGAACGTCATGTGCAACAATTCTATTGATTTGGGTAAAAATATGCCAAAGTTATACGAAACAAAATTAGGTTGGTTAGTTTCAGGTTATGTAGCACGTGCCAAAACTAAATCATACCAGTGTAATTTCATAAATCAAGATGATAGTATAACTCAATTTTGGGAATTAGATTCGATTTCGCCTAAATATGCATTTACGACTGAAGAACGTGCCTGTGAAAATAAATTTAAGTTAGATACTTACCGTAATGAAGAAGGCCGTTTCGTTGTGACTATGCCCTTAAAAAAGGATCCTCACGAATTAGGAGATTCTTACGTGATGGCTAAGATCCGTTTCCTTTCTCTCGAAAGAAAGTTCAGTAGAGATCCTGGTTTTAAAAATAAATACTTGGAGTTCTTGCGTGAATACGAAGAACTCGGTCATATGACTGAAAATACATTGTCTTTACGTGATAGTAGTATTGTAAATTATTACCTACCGCATCACGGTGTAATTAGGGAATCAAGTACCACTACTAAATTACGTACGGTATTTGACGCTTCTGCAGTTACTACAACAGGGCTGTCTCTCAATGACATCCAAATGATAGGGCCTACTGTCCAAGACGACCTTGTGTCTATACTTATAAGGTTTCGTCAACATAAATATGTGATTTCGGGTGATATTGAGAAAATGTATAGGGCTATAGATGTTAACCCTTCTCAGCGCTCGTTACAACAAATAATATTTAGATCAGACCCGTCCCAACCTCTTAAGACATATACTTTAAATACTGTTACATACGGAGTTGCATCCTCCCCGTATTTAGCGACCAAGTGCCTTTCTTCTCTGTCTGAAACTGTTGATGATGTACTTGTAAAAAATTCTATAAAAAGGGATTTTTACGTTGACGATTATCTCAGTGGAGGGTTTACTGAAGAGGACGTCGTAAAACAGACGAAGGCAGTAATTAATGTATTATCGTCAGCAAAATTTAATTTAAGAAAATTTAAATCAAATAGTCAAGAAATATTAAACCAATTGTTGTCAGAGGAAACAAGTTCAAATATTTTTTTAGATATATCTGAATATTCTAATACTCCATCAAAAACCTTAGGTTTAATTTGGAGCCCTAAGTGTGATACGTTGTCGTTTTCAATAAAAATTGAAAATAAATATAAAATCACTAAAAGAAATATTCTTTCAGTAATAAGTCAAATTTTTGATCCCCTAGGGCTCGTGGGCCTAGCAGTGGTAGAAGCAAAAATAATATTGCAACAAATATGGTCATTAAAGTTAGGTTGGGATGATGAAGTACCAGAAAATATAAAAGGACAATGGACTTCATTCTCAAGACAGTTAACTTTTTTAAATAATATTAAAATTCCTAGATGGGTACTGCAAGATGATTTCTGTAAGGTAGAATTACACATTTTTTCTGACGCCTCTGAGCGTGCTTACGGGTCGTGTATTTACGCTCGTTCTATAACTAAAGATGGTGTTGTATATGTTAACTTGATTGTATCCAAAAATAAAGTAGCACCAATGAAACCAACAACGATGCCTCGCCTTGAGCTTTGTGCAGCTCTCTTAGCAACAAGGTTATGCGCTAAAGTTAGGAATTCTATAACGTTAGAGGTTAGTTGCAGATACTGGTGTGATTCCACCATCGTATTAGGGTGGCTAAAAACCCCTGTACATCGTTTAAAACCTTTTGTTCGCAATCGCGTGAACGAAATTAATGAAAATAGTGTGAACTGCACCTGGAGCTACGTGCCTTCCCTCGATAATCCCGCGGATCTCGTTTCTCGCGGGGTGAAGGCTGATTTTGTCAGCAATTTGTCACTGTGGTGGTTTGGCCCCCAGTTTTTAACCTATAATGAGGAGTTATGGCCAAAAATACCTAACTCAAGTGAGACACGAGATCTACCAGACGTAGTCTGTCATCTAAGTCAGGAGTCCAATTCTGATATAGAGAATACGAATATTGTGTCTTCACTTATACACAAATATTCAAATCTCACTCGTCTTATTCATACTCTCGCTTACATACAGCGATTTATAAAAAATTGTAAAAATAAAAATAACAAATGCAAAGAGTGTTTAACTTCAGATGAAATACGTGAATCTTTATTTATTATTCTTAGGCAGGGTCAGGTTGAAATGTTTCCTGAAGAATATAAAATCTTAAAAAATAACGGCAAGTTACCATCTAAAAATAGACTATTGTCTTTGACCCCGTTTATTCATTCAGACAATTTAATTAGAGTAGGAGGAAGGCTTGACAAATCTCCTTACTCATATGACCAAAAGCATCCGATTCTTGTATGCTGTAAACATTATTTAACTAAATTAATTTTTCGTAGACAACATTTAAAGCTCTTACATGCAGGTCCGCAACTTTTACTTTCGGACATAAGGCAGTCATACTGGGCTCTAGGTGGTAGGAATCTGGCTAGGTTTATCGTTAAAAAATGCGTCACATGTTTTAGGCACAAAAGTCAAACTTTACAGCCCATCATGGGCCAATTACCTGTCTCTAGAACCAAATTAGAATTTCCTTTTCTTCACTGTGCAGTTGACTATGCCGGGCCAATTTTGATAGCCGATCGAAAAGGTCGTGGTTGCAAGTAAATTAAATCATACCTGTGTATTTTTGTATGCTTAGCAGTGAAGGCAGTTCACTTGGAGCTCGTCACGGACCTGACTAAAGATTCTTATTTAGCTGCTTTGCGCCGTTTTATTAGTCGTCGCGGCAAACCCAAAACGATAACCTCAGATAATGGGACCAATTTCGTAGGCGCATGCAATGAACTAGAAAGTTTTCTTTCTCAACGTAACCTTACTGAGGATTTAGCCGATGAAGGTATTACTTTCTTTTTTACACCTGCATATTCCCCTCATTTCAATGGGATGGCTGAAGCTGCTGTCCGATCGACGAAGCATCATTTACGTCGAATACTGAATTTAACTCATTTAACCTATGAAGAAATGTCAACTTGTCTCACTCAAGTCGAAGCGATATTAAACTCGCGGCCTTTAATCCCTCTTTCCTCAGAAACTAATGACTTTTCTGTCCTGACTCCTTCACATTTTTTGATTGGACGAACTCTGACTTCCGTGCCATATCCACAAATCGCCGACAACGTGAATATCACATTGCTGCAGCGTCATAAGCGAGTCGAAGCTATAAAACAACATTTTTGGAATAGATTTACCAATGAATATATCTGCACTCTTCAACAGAAGACAAAATGGAAACAAACTAAGAATGATATCGAGATGAACTCGCTTGTTTTGATCAAAGACAAGTCAACGCCGCCTCTGCTCTGGTCTCTCGGTCGTGTCATTCAAGTCTATCCTGGAGCGGATGGTATTAACCGTGTTGCCGAAGTAAAAACCATGAAAGGGACTATAAGAAGAGGCTGGAATAACCTATGTGCTCTTCCTCTAGATGATGACCTGATGTAACTTTGAAGCTTCATATGCTTATCAGGTCCTTGAGACCTTCATTCAGATGATCTTCAACCCGGGGAGTGCTGTCTACGCGCATGCGCTGTGACGACGAGCTCGCGCCTGCGCGATGTTTCTTTTCTTTAAAAAACAAATGCTGTCATGGAGGATTCTTGGCTGTTGGATTTTGAAATGTATTGCTCGTAATTTACCAGCCCTTAAATAAAATAATCTTTGTCAAATACCGAGTATAATTATTTATAAATATATACTCAGACAAGATCCTACAATGGTTTTCCCCGAGCGAAGCTGAGGCGAGTTGCTAATATACGATGAAGCAGTTAAAAAGTAGGGTTTTAAAATAATAACATTAGTTATTTAACCGAGTCGGTTTGATTATTGCTTCAAGGCAGTAAATCTTTTTTAGATTTTGAACTACAATCGCTTGTTTGTGGAAAGTTCTGAGAACTCGTGTAGTTCCATGCATGCCCTGCCCGTAATAAAACAAAGTGATTTGTTAAGATTTGTTCCGTTTGTCGTGTTGATTTAATGCTATAAGTTTGAGTTGAACTGGCACACTTTGAATGAGAATAAAATCGAAGTAACTCATAAAAATAACAAAATGGATTGTGACATCGAATTTTCTTAATAAAAGAAAATCAGTTTTAGCTATTGTAAGTGGGATTATCTCAGAACTCAGATTAATCAATTATTTTTTATTTAGACTTAACATCTTAATTGACAGAGCGAACGTTGACTTATTTTTATTATTCCATAAAATATTTAAATTATTGTTTGAAGACTCGGACTAAAAGTATTTTGACGTCTTTATTCTTAAGGTATTTATTTTTACTTTACCTGTTACTTATTTAGTAAATAAGTAACAGGTAAAGTAAAAATAAATACCTTAAAAATGTTATAACGTAATTTATTCTTTCGGGTTCAGTAATACCTGAAATAGATCCTATAAAAAGTTTCAACGAAGAATTATTCCTTAATTAGAAATTGAACAGGAGTTGAATAAAATGTACTTCATTATAATTTTACAACAGTTCACAACTAAACATCACATTATTATAGCATTAACCAACGTCCTTGAACTCTGAACATATTAAAACAACATAAAAAATAATCTCAATCGCTTTAGAACCAGGCCCTTAATGATACCACGACATGGGGCTTGCGACTTCATGTTACGAAAAACGTAATTGTGCCCTGTCTGACTCAATTCATTTCGCTCCTATTTACACTGGTCGCCTGTACAAATGTGAAGAAATAATCAGATAATAATATAAAAAGAAATGTTTAGATACATATACGTAACACTGATATTTGATTTCCTTATAGTATACATGAAAGCTACCAGCATGCATTCGCTGCTTGTCCATCAGTCACAGAGATGTACCTTGACTACTTTCCAGAACCGTAATTCATCATAGTGGATATTTTGTTGATTTAAAATTATCTTCATCTGAGCGTATTTTCACTTTCCTACATTTCATGATTTATTCCAGAAGTCTATTCACGTATTTATCATCAAGTTTCGATATATTTTGTGTCAACAAGATGTCAACTTATAAGATCCATCCTTATCCTAGCACAACATTAAGATAGGATGAATAATTGTGGGTCCAAAGGAAACAAATCTAAATACACAGGCGAAGTTTTTACGAGGAAATTTTGGACATAAATAACGTCACATACGTTCTTATCCGCCATTATTTGGTCTGAGTAAAGTTTCCGCCTGTGTACATTTTTACAATGGTTTTGGAGCACCCTAATTTGTCTTTAGGGTGTCTACTTAAAATGTAATATTTTCGTGAAAGTAAAAATATTTTTAGCATGTTAAATGGTCAGCTTCTTTAAAAATAGTTTGAGCTTGATCTGAAATTTTGAACGACTTTAAAAATAGAAGTTCTCAATTCGTCCCAAATTTTAAAATTAATTTTACTAATTCGATACTTGATTAAAGAAAAATCATTTATGATTTTTGTTAATTTATAAATATTTCTTTATCTTTTTTAATGCAGTCCCTTTCATGTTCCGCTTCCAGAGAAAAATGGAATTCGAGTAATCAATACTAGGAAATAAATGATATTTCTTTCTGATGATTAATTTTTCAATTAACCAAAAAATTCCTATTTGTTTAGAGTTCGAATACACATTGAAAGATGTGATAGTTATGAAAATACTACCAAAGATATATTATGATATATTAGGTTATCAGTAAATCTATACTATGACAATTTTTTGCGCTAATTAATACTAATTACTTGTTAATGAGGAAAGACTGGAAAAACGCTCAGATGAGAAAGAGATAGAGATTCTATTTCAGTAGACTAAAATGTTAAAAGAAAATCTCCTATAAAAAGTTAATAGGAATTCATCGAAGTAAGTCCTTACGGATGAACTCGTTATGTTATTTATAAATTCATCAAAATTATATAAAGATTTAAAACATTTTTGTCGAGCAATAAAAATGGCCAGCGTCAATAAATCGAATGCTCCTAATGAATACGTGCCTCAAGGACAGAATTGTCTTCACAATGAAATCTCGTACACGGACACACCTCGGGGCTGAGAACTCTTAACGAGGAAATAGTGGTCGTAAATCAGGGGAAATTCGTTCTTATTGAATTTTCTTCTGTCGGGAAGGAAGCACCGCTTTTTGTTCCAAATGGTCGCCTTTGGACAAGTTAAGTTTTTTGACTCACTCGGGCTGGATCGATTATAAGGTTAATGTGGATTTAGTTGTCGAAGCGGCTTGTTTGTATTGGATGGTTATTTTTAAGGATATTATCCAGCAGAATGCTATCTCTAATATTTATTGAATGTATTTTTAAAACAGCTGATTACGAAGTTTTTTGAATAAATCCGAAAGTAAATGTTTAGAAAAAAAGATTTACAGTATAACTGTAAATAATTACGAGGAGTATTATAATATTGTGAATTGAAATATATAATTACACTACTCACACACCATCTCCATATTGTGACAAATTCGCTTGCACCACAATCGACAAACCCTTCACTGAGTTAAGAATGTGTATTTCGATGAGACGTAGGCATCATAGGAGCTCATATAAATATAATTTAAGTACCAAAATAGACAGCCATTGTTTACAGAAAATCTAATTCCCCGCGTTCGTCGATATTAAATAAGTTTCGGCCATTCATTACATAGTTATTCTTAAAATATGCGTAATGCGTCATCTCATCTGAACCCCGATAAAACCCGAAACCGCCAAGTTTAGTAAACTTACCCCGTTATGAAAACCTCCGGGTTTCCGCCCAAGGAAATTAATTACTATTCCACAGTTACTATGCCAATCAGGCTCTTTTTGGAACTTTCCAACTCTTGCCTCGTTCAATATGCCAAACCAACTTATCGACTTTCGTAAAAATAAATTTAACGAGATTATTCTGTTTAGGATTGATTGCACAAGGAATCTTAACTAATATATTATTTAGTATCATCATGGGTAATCATCCAACTTCCTTACAAATTTATTAAAAAACTAGTAAAAATATAGAATTACATTTTTATGAAATTCTCTATAATAGTAACTTGGGCTTTACTAAAATGTACTTACTTTTCTCAGTGCTCTCCTCATATTTACACGTGCATGTTTTCCACTCTGTTAAAAATATGAAAACATCTGTATATTAAATTCTTACGGAAACCCATTTCATCAAGAAAAACATGTAAAAGTCTTAATTGCACAAGCCGACGTAAGTTTAACCTTTTAAAAATATTACTCGCATTTTAATAACATTTTCGAAGTCATAGCGAAATAATGAGGCGATGTGTGAACTGAAACTGGGTGTTGATTCCGCTAACCTCAAGTCATAATTTGAATGGTTTTAAAATAGTGGTTCATATTGCATGGAAATAAGAACCAATATTTAAAAACCATTGGTACTCGATTTTGATTTAACGTTATCGGAATCAACACCCAGTACTGCGTATGCATGTGAAGAACTTAAAAATATTAGAGTTAGGTAACATTTAAAAAAAGCATACCAGTGAAACTGTTGTGTTGATATTTTATTTTTACTTTGATTAATTTTATGTTATTATTACACGAAAATAAATTATAAATCATCTGTTGATTTAAAAGTGAACTACTAACTGTAAAGCATACGCCTGGGAATACTCTTACAATTAAGCTATAATATAATTCATTTATTTAACAGTTTATGTACATATAGAGATACAAGACTAGACTAACACAGTCAGTAAATATGAAAGTAAGTATAAAGGTTTACCTTATTTAAATTGCAACATTTTCCCTATTCGACATTTATAATTGACATTCTATCCAATGATTCATATAGCACTAACAATTGTTTATTTTATGTAGATGACCTTTCAACGGCTTTATAGTTGCCGCCATGGTCGCGTGGTTTTTTTAGTTTATTCAAATATACATGTGCCTATTAAGTGTTCAATGCATCTTCGCAAGAAAATGCAAAGTATGCCATTGTACCTAAAGGACTGCGGCGCGTAGGTTAAAGTTATCGTCAAATTGATTGGTTCACTCCTCTCAGTATCTTACCTGAGCGATTTACCGGTTGTTTCCTTAGCCGTTGAACGTCGGATCCCAAGGTCCGCTTGATTGATGCAACACATTCTTAGTGTGTCCAAACACGAACCTATTTCATCAAATATACCCTCGGATCAATTCCATTTAGAACGGTAACACTATGCATGCAGACTACGTCTGTTCCCTTTTTGTGATCGTATACGTTACCTAGTGTCATAGTTAAGCGATAAAATCTATAGGCCCTAATCATGTATTCTGTTCTCAGTGGTAAGTATTAGAGTGGAAAATTACGTTTTTCAAATTTACATGGATAATAGATGTCTATTATGTATTAATAATACTGACTGTGAAGGTCTAATTTCGGAAATGATTTGATTTTGATAATTTATACTGTTGAGCATAGCGGAATAAGTGCTTACCTGAAGTCAGGGAGCTCAATCCGAGTGATAGTTCCATATTAATTTGGTCACTTCGTCTATATTGTCGCTGTAATCACTCAGAAATATTTCTCACATTCCAGCATGCATCAGTAAAGATGTCGCTCAACTAGGACTCCATAATATGTTAGGTTTATGCGGAAAATGTGATCCCGTCACCTGTACGACAGATGCGGTGCTTTAAGTTTGAATTGTGAATTAAAACGGTTTTGCTTGATACGTTTACACGATTTTGTAAATTGCTATTTGAGTCGTTCCGCTCCATCCCTAGGCTAATTTATTTATTTGCTTTTAACCTTTTACTCACGCAATAATATATATATTGAACCAGCTGGACGCGTCCTCTTCAATGGGATTTTAGTATTACAATCTCTTCACCTCGCATGCGTGATCCGGTTCAATTTCATGCGATTCAATTTCGATTCAATTCGATGCGATTTCAGCCAGCCATCGTACAAAAGAAACATATTTTAAGCATCATTATTATTTTCAAAAAAATGCGTTTCCCAAATCATACTTAATGGTAATAGATAATTTTATACCATGCCATGTAATTGTTAAACAAACATTGTTTTATTTATTTCACCGACGTAATACGTTTGATGCTAACAAGATTTTTTAAAGTTATAAGGACAAATAGTTTTTGAGCATTAAACTTTAACAAACATGAGCGTTACTTTCAAAAGTCATGGTTGTGTAAATCTAAAAAATCAACTTTTAATCCGAATAAAATTAGCTACCACCGTTACGAAACTAGCGAATCCTTTGACGTGAGCACATCCATAATATATGAGGAAGAACTAGTAGAAGTCATATATCTCTGCCTGGCTTGATTTATGTGGCCAATATAAATAAACATGATGACCTAAATCTGTGACGCCGAATTCTACCAAATATTTGGCTTTAAATTTCCTAAGAGTGGGTTGCATTGCAACAGTCAACATAGACATAAACTTTAACCTGCGGAGAAAAACGTAAAGTACGCCTTTTACTTTACGTTTTGTATGTGTAATTACTTTGCGTTTTTCTGTGCACGTTAAAGTTAACGTCAAAGTCGACTTGTGCAACCCACCCTTAGTAAGTCAAGTTTTACAAGTGTCAAAGTTAGTCGCATTTTGTGGAACGAGGTTTTCTGTACTATAAATATATAATGGATTTCAATCAAGCTAGCACAATTATGTGGTATTACGTATTACGCACGTATAAACCTTCTTCTTGTTGATTTAAGAGATATTTATTAAAAAAAAAAATCGGATCATAATCCGTTGTGTAGTTTTGAAGTTCTAAGTAATACATAGGGACAGATAGACAGCGGGAAGCGACTTAGTTTTATACTAAGTAATGATGATAAAGACGATGATTAATAATAGTTTATTTTATGTCAAAAGAGGCGCTGTCCATTTTCCATATTTTTGATCGTTAAAAAAGCGCCGTGCGGACAATATATTTTATGGGACTGCATGTGCCGGTAATTAAAATAGTCACGTTTACCTATAAATTAATGTATCTAATTTAAATTAACTTTGATCAGTATCATTATAAAATAACTACTTCCAGTCGGGAGTTAATTGAAGTGGGTTCCCGACGAACTCATAGTAAATCACGCGAGTAAACCAGCGGTCTGAAGCTAGTTGGCAGTAAATCTTGGCCGTGCATTTGCTATCTGTTACGACTTATTTGGCAACAACAACGGACCCCAAGCCGACTGTGACAATGCGTGTGTTTGTCTGTTCCCTCTGGATCTGCTATATTTGATGAAACGGTGATGCTCCAGTAGTTAAAGACCGTCCGTCTATGATCAAATGGTCCTAGGTCAAATCCTACTCGTGCTATAAGTGTTTGTTTACCAACCCATGAAGAAAAACATCGTGAGTAAACCAGCACGATGCATCAACCGGGATTCACTGGTATATCAAATAATATTTTAACCCCCGACGCAAAAAGAGGGGTATTATAAGTTTGACCGCTATGTGTGTCTGTCTGTCTATCTATCTGTCTGTCTGTCTATCTGTCTGCGTACGTGGCACCGTGGTTCATCAACGGGTGAACCGATTTGGATGCGATGAATTTTTATGCGGTGGTTCTTAGATCTGTTTGATCAAAATCGGTTCAGCCGTTCAAAAGTTGTACTTAGCGAAATGAATACTGAAAGTCGGAGGTTTTTTATTTCTTTAATAGATAACCTTATTATACCGGTTTGACATAATATGTAATTTTATCAAAAACATTTTTACGACCTCAGGAAAGACGTTAACATTTCTCTATGAAGTTTTGAATTTGGTTTTGGAACTTAAATGTATGACCCGCTTGTGTCTCTAGTTTTTACGCGTATTCTGCAATATAACCGTAAAATCTAGAGACACAAGCGGAACATACCCTTTGCCGTGATATCTGTTTTGCTGCCTCTACAGATTAGAGCCATTGTGATAAGGCCTCGGATAAAATGTCTTGTAGAGGACTAACTGCTGACATTATTTCCTATTGTACTCTATTTTTAGTAGATAGCGTCAGCATTACCCAATGCAACAAGTTTTAAAGTGCACTCCAGTCATATTTTTAAAATAATTCTCAATATTATTTATTTCGAATTAAATCATGCTCAAATATAATGATTCCGAACATGGTCTTCCTTTAGCCAAAAGTTTATTACTTATTACAAGTTTACGGGTACTTTTTAATAACAAAATTTAAATTGCATAGTTTGTAATTCAGAAAGCAATTGAAAGCCTAGCCCAAAAGACTACGCATTTTGTTATATCACTTTCGTGTTTAAATTTGAAGAACGTAATAAAATCCATACTAATACCATAGAGAAATTATACGTATTTTTGTAATTAATCTAATATTAAAGAGAAAAGATTCGTATTTTCATTTGTAATGAAGAAACTCAAAACTACTCTATCGATTTTGATGAAATTTGGCACAGAGATAGACGAAATCTTCAGGAGTAACACAGGTTACTTTTTTCATGGTTTTACACGAGCGAAGCCGTAACGGGCCGCTAGTAAATTATAAAATGATATATCTATACCCTGATATACGTACATATAAATATACCTCTAGGTACTTACATCCATTTCCTGTTTCCTTTGCATTCAATTTTATAGCTGTCAATCATTATATACCAAAAACATTAAACTCGCTCGCACTAATGCGACATAGTAATGACATTTCTTTGTCTAATTCAAAGCCTCATAGATCATAGCACCGTCTAAGATGGAACGGACGTAGGAGCAAGTCACGAATACCATTATTAATATAGTAAGCATTACTTCGTCGAGACCATATTTAAGGAGCGAATCAATTGCAGCACACGTCTCAATGCACAAAAGAAACTTCGACATCTTAAAAAAACTTTTTTTAGTATTTGTCATGTAAATAAATATTATAGACTAGCTGTTGCCTGCGTAAAAACTTGACACTCGCCAGGTCTCCAAATACCTCCACACCAAAAATCTGAAAAAGTTTTGACGTTAAAGACGGACAAACAAACATACTTTCACATTTATAATATAAGAATGGATAGCTAGTTGAATTAAATGCCTAAACATTTTATCTATTAAAGTCACACCATACTAAAGTTAAAAGTAGTTGGACAAAGTAAATGAAATTTAAATCAGGACGAAAACATTTGAATTTGAATATAGAACGAAAATTTTAAAAACAAATTTTACACATTTATTGAAAAAACATGCTGATATTTATTATTATGACATTATATTTGTTATATATTTACAAGCATCATAATATGCTACGGAACCATTCCTTACTAGACAATCGTTTATTTCGTCTACCAAAGTAGATAATCGGCGTAGTTTTTACCGGACATAAACCACCAGAGAATACACGCGAACAAGCAATCATGGCATTCAATGCTTTATAATCTCGGCCAAAATGCAACAAATCGAATGTTACTTGGAAAATACACTTTTATAAATCCTAATGCGAAAAGAGAAACAAATGGTCGTAGCTCCCCTTTCAATTTTCACCAACTCAATCTAAAGTAATTACTTACCTTTTTCTGTGCAAAAATTTACAAAATTAATTGCAATGCTGTAATAAATTTGTTTTGCGTCAAATTTCGCGGTCTAATTTTTTGGTTTCGAGGCCAACGGAAACAATACGCATTAGAACTTTCCTTATTTCTTTGTTTGTTTATTAAAACTGAGGGGAAAACACTAAAGTTCGGATAACTTGACATTTTCGTTTATTTGCAATTTCATTTAGTGGCTTCTTTACGTCTTGTTTATGTTTTTGTGTCAATCATTAGTCTGACTCGTATAATTTACTGTAATAACTGGGGCAAGTCCATTGAGTTGCTTATTGAAGTTACTTCCCGTCTAAACTTCTATTTTAATTTATCAATGATGGATTGCTTCTGTGTCTATTATCATAATCTTTTATCCATATTAAAGTTTATCTTCGATATTTATTTTGTGTTATTCATTTGTTTCCATTTAATTGAAAGAAAATGTAATGAGATTATTAGTTCAGAACATTGTGACATTGTAAAATATTTATGAATAATGTTTATAAAAACTGTAATAACATTAAATTACATTCAGGAAGTTACATTTATGTATAATTTTAGAAATGCAAATATATATTTTATATTTCTCATCAACCACTGCTGTAAAATAAACAAGCTAATGAACAAGTAACGAAACAACTACAATGTAAGGAACGTTCACTTCTTGGACTACTTCATTATGTATCAACTTGAATACACCCACAGTTAATTAGTTCTAGAACGTGTGTGATCCAGTTGTCGCATGGAGTTCTTTACGAGCAGATATCGGTTTTGTACTAACCACTGCTTTTTAATAATGCCAATGTTTCACATAGAAATAGGCATATATAATAACGTGATTAAGGAGTGTAATGCAACTATGGGCTTACGATTTCAGATAAATATACCTACATATTTTATTTTAATCCTCAAATAAAAACAGTATTCTTCATGAGGCTTCATACCTAACAAACGATCAACCAACTTTGCAATATTTTTTAACTTCGCTTTATATAAAGAAATTGGTGGGGGGAAATCTTGTATAGCCCAGCAGAAGGCTGAAAAGCACAGGCTGAAATGATACATTTTGGAGTGCATACAACGACAGATTCTGTATGAATTTGTGTAGCATAATTACAAAATGCACCACCGAAACGTGATCCCTTGAGTATACAGCGATGGTGTCATTATAGTCGATGTAAATGAAGCGACATTATTGAAATGTAGTGTTCTAATGAGAAGCTTACAAGAAGTCCAACAGCTTTTGCAGCGCATTAAAAACAACCGTTATTTATTAGAATCTCATTAATTGACACGTTTTAGTTGATATCTTCCAATAATATATACAACTTACGTGCAGCATGCTAGAAAACTAGACCATGGATGCAAAATTATGCGACTTGTTAGATTTGTTTTTCTATACAATACAATACATTTATAATCTTGTCTTGTAAATGACAAAGTTTGTGACTTTTCGATATTAAGATTTTTGTAGTTTTCTCATTCAAAATATGTTTTGAGAACTGAAAGGGTTTTGATCAAATTTGATATTGTAATTTTGGTAATTTACTTACATCACAGTTTCAAGTAATTTTCAAATTTAAGTATATAAAATACTACGGCTACGCCCGCGTTTATTGGGATGGGCGCCCCATGGGAACAGTGATTTTTTCCGGTAAGAAAGGCACTTAAAGTCCTAGCAGAAGTTTACCTTAAGTATTTTAATAATTCTATATTTAGCACAGAACTACTTACTGCCTGAAAAATGTATCGGCAGATTATTGATTATTTTTTGATCATATCATAAATTAGAAAATAAGTAAAAAAAAGCGGGATTATTTCGTCAAACGCGACATAAAATAGAATAAATAATGCATATTTATATATTTAAATAGTTTTTTTAATATTTTCAATAAAAACACAATAGCAAAATTTTATTGTAAATATACCTATTTTATAAATTTATTCTTTATGCAAAAGTATACCGATGTCCTGTTTTATTGCTTCTATGACTGAATACCAAAAATGGGTGACAATGACTTCTATGACTACCAAAAATGAAAATGGGGACATCCCGCCAAACTCGGGACTTCTGCCAACGCTGCTTGTCAGTAGTACTATGCCCAAGGTTATCAATGTTATTAATGGTTATTAATGGAAAAAATAATAATTCTGGTTTCTCGATTTGTATTTTTAGATTAATGGAATACGAATGAAAAAAATAAATGTAATTCCGCAATGAAAGCTCCTTCATTCAGCTGTTAATGGCATTTTGTGTTTACGTGCAACCAGCCGCGCTGACGAATTAAAATCCTTCGCTATTCAATGACAGAATGTTATGGATAATTTTATTATTTTAAAGTCTGTATTCGATTTAGGAATCTTTCAGCATTTTTGTAGGTTTGTAATTCGCTAGAAAACATTTTACTTAATAAACATGATGTGTTTAGAAATTTCAGGATATAAAGTGCCTATCCGCTACTTGAATATATTTTACCCTTATACGAGTAGTTAATTTCAATATTTTATTTCTACGTCAATATTATATTTTGACGTGAAATTTAGAAATAAATTTCACGTCTTGCTTAAACTTAATTAAATTAAACTAAAAATTGCTTAAACTAAGTCCTACTGCCGACTTCCAAAGCGTAGATGAAGAAGAAACGGCGTGACAAACTTCACAAATACGTCAATTAACAAGTGTAGGTCTTATCTTCTTTTTCTTCTTCTTGACCTTATCCCACTATCACACGTGGGGTCGGCACAGTATGTAAGAGCCTTCCATTTCGTTCTGTCATTTGCTATATCCATTTATACTCCTTTCCTGTTCATACTATCCTTGACACACTCCATCCATTTCTTCTTAGGTCTTCCTCTATTCCTGGAACCCTTTACTTCCATCTTTAATGCCCTTTGAGTGACGTGATTTTCATCTCTTCTTAAAATAAGCCCGTCCCAGTCCAACCTATAACTATGTAATTTCTCATTAACTGGTGCTACTTTCATACTTCATCTTACATATATATTCCTTATTTTATCCAATCTAGTTACCCCGCACATCCATCTCAGCATTCGCTTCTCTGTCACATGAAGTTTCCTTTCGTCCGTCACTTTCCTCGCCCAACATTCAGATCCATACATTATGATAGGTAACAATGAACAGAATTATAAATTATAAATTTAAATTATATATTTATAAATTTTTCCTTTCAATTTAAGGGGAATATTAGGGTCACACGGTACACGTTACGTTAAGTGTAGGTCTTATATCTTATATTTATTTCAAATTTTCTTCCATTTCTAACTATATAATGAGTCATGTCCACATTTGCGCATAGATTCCGCTTTTAACTTGGTTATCAAGTCGGGGCACGCAATTCTACAATCACTGGCTGGCGACCGCGGTGAATGCATATCTAAACTCTGTTTTAGCACCTTTATAATACTGTCATTTCTCACCTTTCGTGCTTTTAGTCGGCCATTCAGTATTACGTAGAAGTCGATTTTGTTCTTTGTTTTTCAGTTTAATTTGGATCAAGTTAGTGTTCTATTCATTACGACCGTAAAAACTAATTTAGGATTTATTTTATCGAAAACATATCTAATGTTTATTTTTATTCAACCTTCCTTTTCTTTGCGTGTCGACGACATTTGACAATGAGATTTGCCTTTATTGCCTCAAAGGCAATAAAGGCAAATGTTATTGTCAAATGAGCAATAGCTCGTCAAATTCAAAATTCAAATTCAAATCATTTATTCAGAAATTAGACCTTCACAGGCACTTTTTCTCGTCAATTTTTATATTTACAGTTATTTCTCACAAGCTATAAGCTCGTTTAGTTACCTCAAAAGTAATTGGTCAAAAATCCAGAAAAACGAGCAGATGAGCGTTTCTTTGGTTTTTTGTATGTTTTTTTTGTATGCAGCATGCATTACTATTATTTATGTTATTATATTTATGTTCTAACATAAAATATAGTTGTATACAACTATGAATATGTATGTCTTGTATAGTATAATATGATTTACAATGTAATCATGTCTGACATAATTAATGAATTTTGATATTGATATGTAATTTAAGTCTCAACTGGCAGTCGGACCCGATGATACTCTCATATCCTGTGGCAGCCAACTAAACTGTCAAATATTTCAGTATGCACAATGAGCTGCGTCCAGACTCACTGACAGACTTCCGAACCACGTACACGGAGCTCAAAACCAGTAACAGTTTATTATTTTATTTAATTGGTTATACTAATACATACATGATTGGTTTTAATAATACACACATGCATACAAAATACATATATAATAATCGATACATCAACACATTTGTACAAGACACTAACAAGTGACGCTAACAAACCTGATAAGCATTTTCTGTTGACGTATAATAATCGAAGAATCTTGGTTAGTGCTACTGGAAGTATTACATAATCTGTGGATGGTGCGGTGCAGTCGAATCGAAAATTTGTACTCGAATCAGTTAGAATCACATGGAAAAAATTGAATCGTTATTCGAATTAACCCTCGATTCTAATTGGTAAGATAATTAAAATCGATAAAATAATTCGAATCAATACACATCGAAATGATGATTCTAATCAATACGAATATAAATGAAAAAATATATACCTAAATTAAAAAATGCAACATTGAGAAAAAATAAATAATAATTATTAGATATCAAAGAAATAATTTACCATTAAGTTGTCGGTCGACACAAACTCACTATTTTAATAAAAATTTTCTGAATCGCAACAATAATATATCCTATCCTTGAATATATCCTAATCACCTATATCTAAGGTAAGTTTGCCGAGCAATGAAAATTGTAAACAAAGAAATTTATTCAATTCGAGTCTGGGAGCTGATTCGGATAAATTTGACAATTCGAATAGCACGATGATTTGGATTAACATAAAATCTTATTCGAATGGAGTTTTAACTGCTCATTCGACTGATCATTCAAATCATTCGAATTAAATGTGAATCGAGTCCCATCACTAGTGCGATGGCAAGTCCTGTTAAAATATATATGTAGTTATGAATCCTAGAATAGTAATGCCATTAGATTCGAAGGTCTCCCAGACAAAACAATTTGCATACAGTTCCCATGCGTGCTGTCGCTCCCCGAAGCTTCACAGTCGCTTGCACACTTTGGACTTTTGTCAATGGTTTCCAAATGTCCTTGTTTTGCATTCCTATCGGACTTTCAGACTGATAAATGATCTTTACAATTCTATATTATTATTATAACTGTGATAAGAACTCATATAAATTCATTTTCATGTCTCCATGTTATGAATCATACAGAATCAGTATATACAGAAAACGATTACATACAAAATAGTACGGTTAGTTCTATTCATCGTAGTGAATCACAGTGTGATTGTTAAATGTTCAATTTATTTTTAAAAGTTGTTAACAAATATAATCAAGCCATATACCTACCTACTTAATAAGTTCATAAATAAATAGTAAATTCCAGAGAACTGTGTCACTCTTAAAGAAGTAATTTAATTTTTAGTCATTTTATATGCTAGTCTTTTTACGGTAAAGGCATTCCGATAAGAAGCCATTTAATAATTTAGACATTTTGCTTTATTGACATCATATAAATTAGTCACACCTGCTTCATAGACTATGCCTGTAAATGCCTAAGAACCTGGGCATTTTAAGAACTAAATTTTGTGTAATTGTTAAATATGTATACTTTGTTTTGCTTTTTTATTTTTATTTCTTAAAATTCGTACTTTACATTACAGTATATAATGTCGATTTGATTGAATTTAAAGAATTCTGTCACACTCGTACCATTCTTTGCTTTTTAACAGACAAATTATTGAAAATTATCAAAATATTTTTCGTGTGATCCCAAACATAATTCTTGTTGTTATCAAAGGTCCGTTGTTGAATGATCATTTTAATGCTCCGCCTCACCCTACCTAAATAATTAATTAAAAATCTCAGATGCTGTCGGAATGTTGAAATTTCCGAACGGAACCTTCGGTTGTTCCAAAATAAATGTAATAGCCGTGCTAATGGCAGTTCAAGTGCCAAGTTGTAAATAATTTATTGTATCAGTGTTCGGGGTTTCATTTTTTATTAAAGTATTAAAAGCTCCACAGTCGAAAGGGCCTGCTACGAGTTCTTTGGTTTGGTAAACGCCGAACCTTTATCAAATTGAATTCTGTTATAAATAATTCTGTTAACGTGTTGAACATAAGCAGACCTTTCAGGTTTAGGATTTTTGTTAGTTGTAGGTTGTAGCTAGCAATGAATTTATTTCTTTAAAAGTGTGTACACGTGTTTTTGAACTGGAATTTATTGTTTTGTTTTAAATATTTCTAACATGTTACAACACATATTTGTGGTGGATCCAATTGGAAAGGTTATTTTTATTATATATCTGTACTCTGTACATTTAATAATTTGATATTATAATCTTCATATAATGTAGATATTGCACATAAATAAGGTAGAGTAACAAGAGAGTACGTTTTTCTTGGAAAATACATAGATAAATACTCGAGCAAGAATATTGTGAAAATTTATTTTCATCGACATTATTTCACGTCTTGTGTATAAGGATACTTGAAAAGTTTGTTGTCACTAACTGTTACTAAATGTTATGTTTTGTAAAGTTCACATTGAATAGGCGTTTATATCCGGAATAAGTAAAGTTTATAGTTACCTCATGTATTTTGGACAAAGATTAATGTTCTGTCTATCAAACCAGGAAGCTACACACAAAGCCGACATGGTAAGGGTATTAAAACAGTGGCTTCAATAAACGGCCCAATAAGTTATGTAAAGTGCAGTGCATAGGATAATATTACATCCCCTACATGTTCGGGGGTCGAAACGCATGCGCGTGCATTGTCGGCCGCGCACGGCATATGCGGAATATTAAAGGAGGAAAGAGAAAAAAATTAACTTGTGAAGCCATTTTCGTCTATCGTCCCCCGCTACGGGGCTTCTCTAGACAGAGAGGCTCGCGCGCCCGCGGAGTTAGCACGTCGGTCCGCGCTCGCCACGCTCGCTCTACTCCCGAAAACCGGTTTGCCCGGTGTGTGTTCCCGACAAATATAATTGTGCAGTGTACTTGAACCACTTTTGAAAGTCTTCAGCTCAGTGGACCTAATATTAATACTAATATTTTTTGGACTTCTGTGAAAATTCAAATACTTTCCTGTGAAGTGCAAGTTCGCGCGAAGTTGTTTCGTCGCGTGGTGTGTAGTTTCGAAGTGACATAAACTGCTGTATTGTGTTTTGAGTGTAACGTTGAAATTTTCTGTTGGGCTAGTTTTTTCGTGAAGTTTATTTTCATAAAAGGAAGAATATTATTTGAGGAGTCTACATCAGAATAACGTCTTATGATTACAAACTTACAGGTATTTATTGCTCTATTTTAGCTTATGTACTTACTTGCTGTATCATTTTCATTTCCAATTTGCCTTTTAAACATTTGTTGCATCCTAGAAATAAGTGTACATCATTTATCATTGCTTTTAACTATTTGTTACTAGTTTACACTTGTTTTACTATATTAATTAGAAAGTATAATTTAATTTATTTCACTTCTTGCATACATTTACTTACAAGATTGTAAAAACATGTCTTCAAATATTTCTCACCTGCGCACCATCAGCTGTCTCAAACACGGAAACCGGCTTAAAATATCAATTTCCAAATAAGATATCAAAAATGTCAATTAAGATAACGAATCCAGGTAAAAAGTTACTGTTAAGAAAACATGTATATTTACTTTAAAAGATTTTCATCAGAGTCATAACTCTATTGTAATGGAAGTTCGGATAGGTATGGTTATTTAAAGTAACCCTATCGAGTGCATTCAAAAATAGACGAATGTAATAAAAATTCATACATGTACCAATAAATTATAGGAAGACGTTCTTTTTATTGGAGTAACGAATGGTTAGATGAGTAATGGGTGAAGTTTGCCGATAAATCATGCTTACCCTGAGCAGCTCTCTCCTAGCCGGGTTGGGAACCCCTCGCATGTTAGTTTGGTCTGATACACTTATCGCAAGTCTGCGATCGGCTGCCGAAACTGCGCTTCTGCTTCGATTTCGTTTCATCAAACAAGCTACTTCTTCACATACATTTTTAGTCACATGTTTTAAAGTTATTTACTGGTTGTTTTTATTTATACTTATAACTTTATAATTGCCTATGTATTAGATAAGTGAAAAAGGAAGTAATAAAATAAATTCATTGTTATACATAATTTTAGTTTCAATGATTCTATTTTTATACATAATACAACCATTTCTCAGATCATAGTTACCACTAAGAATTTTAAAGTATGCGAAGACAAGTTTTGAAATTGATCGCAACCGTTGGCACAAATTCTTCGCCAGTTTATTTTCGCTCCGGTATTTCGATCAGCACCGGTTAACCCTTTCACGTGTTTGACGTTTAATACCCAGCTAACGCTGGAAAGCCAAGCGGGTAATTGAAGACGGCGGTTGGATATTGTCGGTCTCGTCAAGAAAATGGAAGTGCTAAATAGACTAAAGGCCAATGGGCCATGAAATGATGTTTCGGTTCAGGCGATTTGATGAGCTATTGTTTAGGCAAAGATAGGGCGAATACGGATTTGTATGCAGTCTGTAGTTCCTCTTATTTATATAATTTAAAAAAATCTAAACAGTGCACTTTAAGAGATATTGGGGTATTGGCATTACATTTATTTTCTTCATCTTTTCAATCATTTTCTGCCAACTTCCTTCGTGTATTATATATTTTTTTCCATTGTTCTCTTTTGGCTAAAAAAACATTCTACATTTCTTTCTTCCTAAATAGATAGGTACCTATCCTACACAAAACGGTGACACCAAATAGAGATAAATATAATAGTGGGATAGATAACAAGCGCCGTTATAATATACAAATTAATAATTGGAAGTAAATTCGAAGCGTAAATTCTAAACACTAATATCAACTCTGAGCCAACACATAAGTCCTTTTCCAGCGGGTTGTGATAAATGGACGCGTAATTAAAGATAAGGACATCCGTGCGGATCTGCAATATCCCCGGATTTCTATGGAAGTGAGAGCCGAGTTGATTCGCGCACCAAACAATAGTTCGTCAATGCGATTCGATTGCGACATGTTATTTCACGGCTCATTGGCCTACATTTTTCGTGATAATTAATTATACTATACTTTTTGTGCTTATTAATTTAAAATTAAGAATTATTGTAAGTTATGGGATATAGGGTGCTCTCTGCAATGCGCTATACAACGCTCTAAAGTGTGTTATTTTTTTTACTTATTGTACCTACTGAAGAAATTTAAATTAACAGAACACATGTTATGCAGTTGCATCCTCAATATTAAATCGCTGCCCGTCCATTTCACGGCTCGCTTTGTTCATTGTTTATGTCACAGCAATATTAATTACATTCACGATGTAATTAAACCCTTAATTATCTACACTGCCGCTATCTAACACCATCTGTAAGTTATGATCGAGTATCAGATATCGAGAGAAATATTATCGATAACAACAAAAAGGCGTTCCCACGTTGCCGGAAGCAGGCGCTGGATCGCCACGCTCTGGTACTTTAGTCACTATTGTCCCTTTGTCCTTAACTCCAGACCCTCAAAAGAACCTCTTTATTTCACGATCTAGTTTGCTGCACTTAATTCGTATTGCATCATTCGTTCCACACCATTTTCCTTTTTAGTGGACATTGATCGCTTCAGTAACTCTAACAAGTGTTACCGCGCTCACTTTGTATTTGTTATCCACTGTTTTATTTTAACTATATTTTAACTATCTTTGGAGATACGTAAATAAGTTCTGGATAATGTTTCATTAACTAAAATTCATCTCCAAGGAATTGTAATATTCCCCTACATATTACATTGTCTAACAATAACCAAAATCAACCAAATTCGTTTCAAATTCAACGATATTCTAACAATTAATTCTCTTGTTAATTTTACCGTTAATAGACTATCTATTCGCAACAAAGTCCAAGAGAGTAGACCAGAAACACTAGTGAAATTTGCATTCTCGCTTCGCTTCGACAGCCGGCATAGTACAACAACCTAGGACCACCCGCGAAGCCATGTTAACAACGTGATTTCGACTTTAACTCTCAACTGCAAGTTCTAAAATGAAAATCAACAGGCGAGTTCATCCAACCTATCGTTTGCAGTGAATCCCTACAATCTACTCGCGCGAATTTTAATACGCGTGCAGAGGGAATAATATTGGTTCTTGCTCGTCCAGCTCGAGCTAAAAATGTATGAGAACTAACAATTACGGACAAGAAAAAGAAAGGATTTTAATTTACGTCAAGACATCTCCGCCGTAAATAGAACTGAGCAAATTTTTTAATCTCAGCCCGCTCCAGTAATACAGCTGCAGCATTCGAATCTCATTAGCAACTGAAACAAGAGAAAAAAATCTTGGAGCAATAAATTTTAGCAAGGCTCAAGTCGAAACGTTTATGGTTTCTTTTAATTTGGTTGCTATTGTCGAGGCGACCCGCTGAGCGCCCGTCGGATTTCTTGCTAGAATTCCAGCTGCTTCAAACATTACTTACTTCTTATTGGTCGATTAAGAATTAAATTAAATATAAAGTACATTTTTACTTTTAATGATGAAACATGCAAGAGCGACTAAAAATAGTCATGGTGATAAATCACTATAGCTTGTTTAATACCTATTTAAACTACATTTATAATAATACCATAAAATTTAATATTCTGTAATGTTATGTAATTACATAACATTACAGAATGAATGTATATTCATGACATACAATTGTATTTATACCTTTTTACTTTCATCATTTCAACCTATAAATTAATACCAGAATGAAAAAAAGATTTAAATTTGCTACTCAAGGTGCGACACGATCTACAAAAAAATATCGGCAGATGCACAAAGAGGCCCGGATCGCAAAAAATATCATAAATCAATATAAAACCTTGCGGTGGCACGTTCAGACGGTACCTCTAGACAAATTTCGGAGAAGTTCTGTTTATTTTAAATGATTGGAGTAATTCGAAAGGATCAAGACCACGGCCCGCGGCCAACATGAGATTGATGACTTGCATTTTCATATTCCCAGCGTGCATAGTGCCACAGCTTCGTGGATAAAATTAATAGTATCTTTTCCGATAGCAACGATAAGCTCGTTTGCGTGTGGAAACTGTTTTATAAATCAATCATTAGTTCCTTATTGAAAATATGCAGCTGGATCTTTACGGACAAAACAATAAATAAGGAACACAATGTGTTTCTTTCATTTGGTCTCCAAGGCCCGTCAATTATGAATGTACCAACTCAAAATTTTATGACGGAATGCGACACGTGTTTCGTAAAGCAGCGCCAAATGGAGACCATCTGTGGAGAAAAGAACGTGCCATTTTAGGCCAACATTAAAATTCCCACACATAAAATTGAATGTAAAAAAAGGTTCTACGGGACGCGACGGCCCTTCTCCTACTCACAACAAACAAGCAGGTAAGCGAATCTTTACGATCCTTAGTAAATGAATATGCGCAATCGTACAAAGGACTTTACGTCTTATTACAATCCAGTAAAGGAGAAATTTATAGCATTGAAATCTCACAATCGTTCTCACACAATGTTTTGGAAGTACAAAATCTTTGTTTTCTTTTCTGCCTCGACAAATGTGGGCATTATTACTAGTGAGAACAGGGTGGATTTTAATCTAACCTCAAGTTGGTAGACCGGTGTTGATCGGTTAGCAACCCTTTATTGCGCCGACTTTACCTTATACGATTTATTTCCTGGATGCATGAATGATGTTCGGTGTTTTGATTACATTATGGCTAATGAATACGTATGAGAGGTATCCGCTTTTTATATTCATGTTTACGATAGCCTGCTGTCCGTTTTTTGTTTAGCTTCCAGGAACTTTGGCGTAATTAATTAATAAATTGTTTCCTACAAACAAAACGTATGTAATTTCTCAACATCTGCATTTGACAGTCCATAAAAAATACGTATCCATCAAAAATAAACAATAAAGTCACAGCGCGTAAAATTTTGTGATGTTGTCAATAACAGAATGCCCGTGTTTGGAGTTCGTCTAATCATGACATTAGAGTATTAGTAGTAGAGACATTAGAGTACAAATATTTATACATTGGGTGTGATTCACACTGAATTTTAAAAGTATGTGCATTTTATGACGTGGAATATTTTTAAACAGTCTCAATCAAGTCAAATGCTCAAAATAAAGACATTTATTTTGAGCAGTTATAACCAATAAACCGGATATGTTTATAAATGCACGCTGAAATCTATAAATTTGTTTAACATTTGTTAAACAAATTTATAGATTTCAGCTAAAGTAACCTTAAACTGTTAAAATTATAGATGCAATTAAAAGTATTAGGTTTATATTTCTATTGGTAACTTCGGAAATCAATAACGTAGCTATATTCCATACAGTACGATATTTGTCAGCTCATGCTCAATAAAATTTACTGCTAATTTGCTTTCTTACACATTTTACCATGGCGATCATAAATACTGGTTGTGAAATAGGTCGGTGAGAATTTTATTAATTTAGCTTTTATTACTAACACAGCTCTAAATTTGAACATTAAGATGGTTATTATGTTTAGTATGTCAAAAGCAATGCATATACGAGTATATTTAACGTTGTCGTTTCAAGGTCTCCATAATAAGATGTATTCCAATGTTATAAAATTAGTACATTTCATATTTTTTATTATCTTCTCTACATAGATATCGTGTTCTTATAATAACATGAAGATAATTCCAAGAAATACTCATATTTAATTCAATACTATGATGTTGTTCAGAACAAAAATCCACTTTTCCTCAAGTCGAATCTCTTGGGCTCCGGTTGCCAGTTGAACCCTATCTCTTGAAGCTTTGTTTGAAACTTAATATTAATAGAATCTTGGCTCTTTTAATTTTAAATCTCGTTATCTATGTCTTATAAATGTATAGCGAGTTAGTTGGTTCAGATACCGGCCGCTGGTGGCTGGCTGGACTACCAAAACAATGATGTTATGATAGGATGCCGCGGCCAGCTGTTTATTTTATACATTCATCGATACCAGGAAAATTATCTTCCTTGTAATGTTTAGCCCGCGGTCTATTTGCTTTACCTCTTGTTTAGCTGTCTTCCTCAACAAAGATTGGTTTGAAGTTGTGTTTACTAGTAACGAATATTAAGATGTTGGGAAATTCAAATATTGCAATAATATCTATTTGCAAACATGAAGTTTTATTTGACTAAGTGTTTAGCGAAGAAGTTTCGCCCTTTCGCCTTCTAAAATGTATTCACAAGCACAGAAACAATATGATTCTATCTAATTAGTATATTATAAGTGATTCTATCCAAATAGCTAGGATAAACATAAATGATAGTTTTACAGTCCAACATAGTAAATCGCTCAAAATTCATGGGTGGACAAGCTACTCGGATAACATTTGACGTGGATCAAAACTGACTCTGTATCTGGGAACCCATACTGTTATGCGAAATTAGTAAGCAGTAATTCGCCGTTCTCCGGATTCTGGTTCGACAATAGGTCCATCAAAATGTTTACACGGGCCTGTCATCGGTTTGGGTCCAAATAAATATGTAATTACGTTGGGACCTCGTAAACTTCGTATAAGGTCGAGTTTCAATTTCATGTTGGAGAGAGCATTAATTAGCTGAGTAAGAATTATAATATGCATTTCTTTATTAAATTACAAATAACCTGAAGCTTTGTTTACTTAGTATTGAATTCATTCTAATATTTCAAATGAAATACGTTTTTCCAGCAGCTAATCAAATCTCAGAAGAAAAATTATTTTCGTTAGACGTAATCTAAAAGACGATGAATGCGAACAATACTTACAAAAATTCAATTTCATATCGATTGGTTAACAACTAGCTTTTTATACCTTATAATATTTCATAGCAAGTAGACAAGACGATTATACTACATGATTTACCTCCTCAGCTTTACGAGTTATATTACTTACATAAATTACTTGGAAAGAAATGTATATCTATTAACTCGAAATGATAGGCCATATAGGGTTGTCATTATATAAGTAAACGGCTAAAATGGCTGTAAGCAATCTTCTTGTTAATGAAATGGTCCCATAACTGGTTCCAAATTCTCAATAGGCATTAGAAAACGCTCTGGTAATTTATATTTAAAATTGGAAAAGATTCACGTCGAAACTTTATGTTTTGTCTATCGATATAAGATTACTGATATCGATGCTATAGGAAGTCACATAATTACTTCACTGTGATTTGACACTTTTAAAATATTCAAATAATTTCTCAATGTTCTCAGCTGGTTTGAATTTAAGTCGTTAATGCTATTAAATATCTTATCTTTCATTTTGATATTAATTTTATGCCTATTGGTGTTTCTGTTTTTATATCTTGTCGTATATTGATGTGATTATGTATTTTAGTAAGTATAAAATATATTTTCTAGTCTAAATAAGTACCTACCAATATTATCCAATGAAATTTACACCGATTACTCGAATTATATTATTCAAACAGTTTATTAAATAAAAGGTATAAGTTAAAAATATAGCCCTAAGTTGTAGTGATACAAAAACATATTAATGCGTTGTTTCAATTCTTTGTCTCATTAAGAACTTAGGACCATTCGATTATATTTACCACCGCTTCTGTGATTATCTGAATTTGAATTTGAGCGTGTATGCCTTTAATATCATTAAAAAATAAAAACCTCTTGACTGGCAGGGCACGGCGCACATAATCCAAATGGCAATCGCACAGTTGACTTCCGAGTCCCGACGTGAGAGTAGATCGAATTTTAGTGCCTATAAACACTTTATTGCCCATTGTCGACGATTATTACTAACCCCGTGACTTATGAAGTAATAAATTCGATCTTTTCATACCGCTCTGCTATTTCGCCAGTGCGAGTTTCGGCACAATAAAGTGCTGATATCAGTTTATAGATGAAGGGTTTATGAAAGATAATACATACATCACACTTTTGTTTCAAATTAACGGGTATATAAATACATTTTCATATTAAAATACTGACGCTCGAGCATTCAATTATGCAAATTCCTCTAAAAGAAAATCTATGAAATGTGATACAATAGCACCAAGGTTATTTTTTTCCCAAAACTCCCATGGAAGTCAAGCGTCAGGGCGCAACTGATCAAGAATAAATTAAATCAAGAAAAATGTACTAATAACCATGAAATTAACAAAGCAATAAGGGTCATAATCCTGTGGATCGAAATAGCGGTATCTCCCGGAGGATCTGCTATACCTATACCATTCGCATTTGTTAGCTTGCGTTCGTCTGGATATAGGGGACTTTGATTCCTGTCTGATTCATACAGCTCTGACAACGGGATTGGAAAATTTACAGTGGATTCACATTAATGAGACTAATGTGTCAGAATTGCACGTAGCAGTGTTTGAAGCGAAATTATAATACGAATGTGTTTATCAGCCACGTTTATCGTTTAGGGCCTTAGGTTCTAATATATTGATAGTATAAAAAATTATTTATAGGAGAAAATATAAAAATAGTCAATTGTATTTGTACGAAAACGTAATTTAAGCAATTCACTCCTCGATCAGCGAATTTCTATAATGGAAATACATACAACATTTGTTTTTATTGTTAGAAAAAAGAAAATGTACTTTTGTAAAACTATACTACTTAATTAACGGCAATTAATACACCAAGAGGTGTTACACGCGACGGTGGTCGGATGACGACTGAGTTCGATTTTATTGTCCATGGGGTACACCCGCAAGGGACGCATACACACAAGCTAACATTATTTACACAAAAATCTACTTATGAAAAATATTTGTAACAAAATATTTGAAATAGAAACTTCAATAGAATGCACTGTTAACACATACACATGAATACGTGTAAACACGCAACATATTCATGTTCCCTTTGCACCACAATATGGAGACACAGGTAGGTACTAAAGTATTACATCCGGACGCGAAACAAACGCTCACACAAATCTGTGAACTAATGCAATGTGAAAATAAACATGGAAGTTTTCTACTATACTAAAGTATAGTACCAGAGTACCTACTCAAAATTTATGAATAAGAGAATACTTATACATACTAATGTTACAAAGAGGAAAGATTAGTATTTTTGTTTGTAATGAATTCACTCAAAAAGTATTGGGTCAATTTTAAACTTGGCACAGAGATAGGCGAAACCTTCAGGAGTGACACAGGCTACATTTTATAATGGTTTTACCCGAGCGAAGCCGGGGTGAGACGAGTATATCGTGAATGTCAAAAATATTTAATGAGCCCAAATTCAGCTTGAGTTTATAAAATGATGGCATATTTTCTTACAGAACTTATCTCAAAGGATTACATTTTATGTATGTGCAAGGTTTACTTTCCAATTACATCCCTTATTTATGTTAAACCTTCAAACATTTTAAATCCAAATAATAGACCATTTCATTGCACAAAAGCTAAACTACAAAAGTATGAGGGGCCATTGGGTTTATTGAAAGCAGTCTTTGCTTTATACTGTCCCCGCCTTTCGAGGCATAAAGTTATATCCACAACAAAGACCAGACTCTATGAGCTCCTTATATTGGACCTCTCTTGAGCCGACCCATTGTGATCTTAATGCTATATTATATTAATGCGATAAACATCTCTGAGTCTGAGCAATTTTTTTGTGAATAAATCTTGTTGAAATTCAAAATATTAGCGGAACAGAATTATGTCAACAATATTACTATTATTACGTCAACAATATTAGATTATTACTATCTCCTTGCTACTCATAAATTTATTAGGTGATGTAATACTATATTTTTTAATGTTAATGAAATGTTTATAATAATAACATTAGATATTGGTCAATACATGAAGAACGTAAAAAATAATATTTTTGACGATTTATTCGAAATTTCTTCGGCGTTGGTGAATTACGTGGCAATATCAATAACAAATCCGTCTCGTTGTTGTAGCCAGCGACTGTAGCGCCATCTAATTGCATATTATAATGCCGACTCATGGAATTATTAGGTACCTACTCCGTATTAAATCCATGTGCCGACTACACGATAAGGCGAACTCAGACATCTAATGCGTATTACCTATACATTATTGCTTATTTTGTATGAAAGCAAAATTAAATTAATTATTTACCGCAAGAAGAGCCCAGTACTGTACGTCAAAACCGCCAAAGTTTGGTCAGCCGATAGCAAGACCTGCAAAGAAGCTGTCTAAGAAAGACTTCTGTTCTCTCGCTGTTGTAAGTATAATATTGGCAAGAACACAGCCTTAATAGGGAAGCATTTCTCTGGTTACGATACTTTATCTTCTCGCCGATCGGAGGGGAAGTATCCAATTCTATTAATGAAATCTTTTGAAATTTCTCCGTCTAGTATTTCTTTTCGTTTCGATAAAATTTTTGTGACTGTTATATTGGATTTCTTTAAAAGAAAATAGAATACTGTTATACGTTTTTAATGTACATAAGATAACAATTTGGAGAACCAATTTTTTTATCTTGACGTCCATTAAAATAGTATTTTTATATTACTATTTTAAACAATAATAAACAATAAAAAGTACAATTTGGGCAAAATATGATTTCACAGAATTCCAATTATTATGCGATGCGCTGACGAAATTCTAAAACCGTCTAAAATGGTAACGTAGTTATTTTAAAGCTCTATTGTATTTATGTATCATATTTCATATTTTTGGATTTTATTGAATATTTTCAACATATCGGTTATAAGATACAAAAAATACGGTAACAAGTACCTACTTTAGACTTTCACTTCCTTAGTCCTAGATGTTCTACAAAAGACAAGAGTGTGCGTATAATGTTATTCTTATCTCAACCAGAAATCAAACCTCATACCTAGGAGGTACAGTTAGCGCAGCCGTAGGCGAGGGCAACTAGACTGCGTGGTAAATCAAAATAGTACAATCAGCTTTCAGTTATTTTATCTGCAGATGGCAGTCTGTTAATTGTGTTTGTCTTTGTTATTTTTGATTTATAAAACAATATATTGAAGCGTTGGTTCTCCAACAATTTTGTTTCATGATAAGAACTCTCTCCAAGTTATTGTGATTACATGTCTCTGTCTTATACTCGCGTGTTCCTGGTTTTATTCAGAGCTGCGACGTCTTGAAGCTCAATTTTGAATTTTGATCCCCAAGGAAGGTCAACCTTCCTTGGGGATGCTATTGCTGCCCATAAGCTGTTAAGGCATGTGTCCCTTATTCGCAATTACATATATAAGTAAATACTTTTCATAAATTCTGTAAATTTTGTCTGTGGTATTTGATTTTTTTTCATCTTTACTCCACTCGCAATAAATCTTTGTAACAAAGACAATTAGATCTATAAGACTATTACCAGAATACGATTATTTGTATAAATGATTTATCTACAACCTATTTAAAAATAAGAGGTATCAAGCTTAATGGTATTAAAATAAAACTGAACTGAAACATTTATGTAGGATGATAAGGCATGAAAATCCAAATTTAGTGAGCATTATGGCCGCACAGCTCGCCCAACAATGAACCTGGCTTCTTTGAATAATTGCCGTATTTAACTCCACTGACTCAAAATAATTTGTGCGCAGAAGTTTCACTTTATTTCATTTTATCTGTAACTAGCAACGAATTGAAGTTCCCATAACAGTTCTTAGACGGCGAATGTCAGCACAAAGTAACTGTAATGTCATTATTACATTATTTTGTGACAATCCCTTTTCAATACTTACAATAATTTACTAATATCACATGAATATATTTTTATTTTTTTATTATTTATGTCTTGTTAAACGGACCTTGACCAGGCTTATTAGTGTACGTTTTATCCTGAAATTCCTACAATGTTTCTTGTATAATAAATGTACTCGCGGAGTGTCCCATCTGTATTCTGTTTATTTCCTTGAGCTTTAATGCTACACTTGCATCACAATGGTGTATTTAGTGCGTGAAAGAAACTTAAACTATTGTCAGTTTGCACTAACTATACAATTTTCATTCTTTTCGGTGGTGATGCTCATTTGTTTTGTTTTTGGTAAACCAAATGGCCGTGAAATGCGGTGTCTAAATATTTAGCGCATATATTTTTATTTTTATTGGTTAAGTCCATACTTAAATTTATGTCTATTTTGTTAAAGTTTTTTGCTTTACCTTTATCCCATTAATGGGTAGTCGGCGCAATGTTTGTTCTTTACACAATTTCTTATGTCTAGTCGTACTATATAATAGATAATATAGTCGATACATCTAATAAGTGCTTAATAAAACAAAGATTTGACCACGTTGACCGACTTTGCTCTTGCAAGTAAGGAAACTTATAGTTGTTAGTCTTGTTAACGTTTATTCGACAGTGAAATCTCAGTCGAAAAGAGATGTGATTATTTGTGTTTTTAAACAAAAAAATGTGAATTGTCATTTTGACATTTTAGTATATGTGTGCTAATGTCTGAAGCTGTCGAAAATCATGAGAAGTGATGAAGAAAACAGCGAACTCTGAGTTTCAAAGTACTTTCATAGTTGAGTTGTTCAAACAAAGTGAGAGTAGTTCAAACAAATATACAAAATTGTCGTTCGTATGATATACCTAAAATATTGTGGCATCAACCTTGCTTGTATCAAATTATTACGAGTGGGAATTATATAAATTTTATAATAATAACATTCATTTTTATGCATAGTAAAGGTCGAAAAACTACAACATTATTAACAAACGTACATATGTTATGTCCATGAATGTGCCTATAAGTAATGTTTTTACGTATTTTATAACAATGGAATATTTTTTACGGGCCACTCTCAAGTCTCAACCTGCCGTGACATAAGGTCATGCAGGCAGAACTTTGTTGTTCAAAATTTAGTTATTTCGTCTTGGTTTTCTGCACACAATGGAACATTTAGGTTGGAAATAAATTCTGCAATGTATACCTCAACAGCAAGGCTCAGAGCCTGTGGGAATTTCTGGATAGCTTGATATAGTCTCCTCATAATCTATCCAGCCGCGGCCGTCTCTCGACAAAAAGAATTTTCCTATTCGACTCGTGGTTTTAGAAGTTTGCGCGATCACAAAACAATCAATGGTTTCTTCAGTACACCTCTGGGAAAAAATATATATAAAAGAAAGATTATTGACTTGTGGAGTGTATACTTGAGCAAATAAAAAATAAACCATATATAAGTAGTTCATTTAAAGGATTTATGGAAGGGTGTTTGGCAACACAATGAGAGTTCGTTTTATTTCCAACAAACCGATGACTTCATAATGATATAAAATACAGTAGTACAGAAGAATATTTCGTTCATCATAGCTCATGTAAACGAGCAGACATTGTTTACAAATTGATTTCTTCTCGTTCACATGAGCGCTTTTCCAACGCACATTGAAAATAGGTTGTAATTTAAATCGCATTAATACTAAGTATGTACTAAGCATTGTGTAGTAGATTTAGGAGTTGTACCAGTCAACTTTGACATAAACTTTAACCTGCACGCCGCCATCGTTTAGATAAAATGGCATACTTCACTTTTTTCTGCGCAGGTTAAAATTAACGTCAAAGTTAACTGGTATAATAATGTCGAATATAATAATGTCGAAAGTATCTGGTCAAAAGCGTTTCAACAGTGGCAATATAGAAAAATTAACTCTACCGCGAATAATTGCCTATTGGTACAGATTTTAATGTTTACAACTGAAATTACACATGATTAAGTAGGTTTTTATATTTATGTATTCATATAATCACCGGTCTAATTAGTTATGTCATAATACAGAGGTCCAATTCTGTGTATTTATTTAATTTGTAAGCCTGACCTGCTTACGTTTTATCGCTGTGATTATTTATATTTATAACTCAATACTTTATCAGAACGAAGTTCAAATGGTTGGCCCAGCCTTTGACCCACAATAACTCGTAGGTTGCCTACTTAATATATTTGTATCGTTTATTATTACAAGAACTTCTGTTCATTAAAAAAATAGAACTAACATGTGCAGTATGTTTTAAAGATTACGTTAGTAACTGGATAGAAACACTAATAATAATATGGTAATGAAAACGGATTAAAAATATACTATGCATTTTAAAAATTGCATTTATTTTGTAATTTCAGTCAGACACTTCAAGTGTGTGGATTATTTCTACGCATGCTGCTCTACTATTTTTAAATACTACTCAGAAAATAAACAGGCATACGGCCCAACTGATGGGAAGTGTTGAAATATTGACAAAGATCCGGAATATTTATTAATATCTTTCGATAAATTGTACCTGTCACAGGCGATCCTCATTAGCACGCAGAAAACACTGGATAAAAAACAAATACCTTGTAGGGTAAACTCTCTCGATATAAACAATAACAGTTTGGTATCTTAGTATGCTTTGCTATGAATCTGATTGGAGTTGAATAATAATTTGCTCAGATACTAAAATTATTCTTATTTTGTATTATGTAGGTTTATTAATATATTCAATGTAATTTTGCATTGCACACATTGTAATTTTGTCACCATTGATTAAATTGTAGATGACGGCATCATGATGTAATTACCTAATTCATTGTTAATTAGACTACAATTTGTCAGAATGAAACTATTTTATTTATTTACTTAAAAAATTTATTACATACAATTACAATATGTATATATATATACAAAAGGTGGACTTAACGCCATATGGCATTCTCTACCAGTCAATCATAAACACCAAATAGAGATAGCAAGGTGGCACCACCTTGCCATAAAGTGCAACTAAAACTTTTAAACCACTCAATTGAATTTGATTAAACAATGTATTAACGAAGGTTTATAAATACAAAACACCCTATTAGACCCGTACCAAGCCTGGCTAGTATTTAGCTGTTTTCTTCCTTTTTTCTATTTTCGGATTCCAGTATTTTTAGGATTTCATGCAATATCAGTTTTATTTCGTCCTCACTGGTCAGTGATAAGGGAAAGGTGAGATAACCGGAAAATGTTGCCCACACAAATTTATGGGTCCTGTCATGCTTCCCAAGATAGCGCTAAGCGATAAAAGTGTTGTGTTTAGTAGTGTACCTACTCAAAAGAATTTGTGGTTTTCCGAATTTTCCTAGTGTCTATTTATAACTTTCATGACTCGCCCGAAGAATTACTAAATTAGGCATATCTCTACTTAGCCAACGAGTTGTGTATAGGTATTATATTTATTTCTGATTTAATGATAAAAATAGCAAAATATTGTATGTTATATATTTTGATTAAAAAGTCATTATGTGTTATACTTTCCATACAATAGGTTCAGCCATGAGGCCACATCCATACAATAGGTTCAGCCATGAGGCCACATCCATACAATAGGTTCAGCCTTGAGGAATACCACAACGAAAATAAAGTATTTTCTAAAACATATTGAGCTAGTACATACTGACTACATACTAAAAACTTGAGGTTTTAATGCGTAGTACATTGCATGGAATAGGAAGTTGTAATTAATTCAAATATCCATATCATGGCTGCAATTATATTGTATTGTAAATTATAATGTACATGATTATGAGTTAAAAATGAATGAACTACGTGAATAGATACGGATTACGAAGAAAGATTTGCTTTTAAAAATAAATTTGTTCAGAAAGTAGCATTTAAAACGTTAATCTTTAAAGTCGCTGTGGGCGTGACGCTGTGTTCGGTATAATGTAGGGTTTTAAAACGTATTTAAACTGCCATTTCGTTTAAAAATGAATAGGAGAAATAAAATCATGTTAAATTTAAATTTGAAAAGTCATTAAAACGTTGACTGGTAGAGATTGCCATAGGTATGGCGTTAGGCCCACCTTTTATACCTATATTAATTTGTATACCTAATAAAGTAAAGGTTGAAAATAAATAAATAAAACCTATATATTATACAGTTTTGTGTTATTGTTTTGTAATCGTCAGCAAAGATAAATAGGTATGATTTCGGCATTTGTTTTTTCTACTACTATCTATATGCTTCTTTCGTTTACATAACAATGTCGATTTTCCGAAAGTTTATTTGTAGGAAATATGACTTTAATAATAACATATTATGGTAATCAATTGTTTACAAAAATAATTAATTCTTAAATTAATTGACAATAGTTGATTTCTTTATTAATAAATAATTTAGAATTGATTAATTTACTTTTTACGAAACGTTTTCGAAATACCAATCCATGAAACATAAACTAATCTAAATTAACATACAAAACTCGCTTACAAAGTGAGAGGTGAAAAGGATTTAAATCCTTACCTGTGGGAAGTCTCGACGTAAATTGTGGAGTCACGCGAGGCAAGTATGCGGAGTGCTGCGCTGCAGACTAAGATAAGACACCTTAACGAACTGTATGGTGTGCTTCGTGGACTTACAGCTTTATAGTGATGCTTAGTTGACTATATTTTATCATTTACTACCCTACTTATTATCACAGCGTCTGAGGTTTTACAAATCGTGGTTTTGTTAATCCATCAAAAAATATATAAAAATATATATCGACATTTTAAAACATAAATGCAGATTTGACATGAAACAGAATAATCTGGCATCGACAAAATTGCTAGTGTATATTCGAAAAAGAAACATATTTTGGCTAATTAATTATTAATATCAATTTGCTTTGTTTCCCCTATAACATTGGTCAAAGTATTATAGAACGTATTTACATGTTATACAACAAATATTACACAGTGCATTGAAATCTTTTAATCAAATTCCCAAAATGAAACTACTAATGTCGAATTTCAACGGGACTAAGAAATGATTATAACACAAAACTTAGCTATTATAAACGTTGAATTCAGCTTCAAAAGTTAGTATCCGAGCAACCATTTTCACTCCGACGAAGAGAAATGGCAGGTAACAATTTTAGAGAAATACTAATAGCTTGCGGTGAAACTGCATAATTTAAATTTGCATAAGTTTGAATAAGGCACCATGCTATACAAATGTATAGAGTTTGAATAAACGAAAGTGCACGTTGTGTTTATGCATTTTCGTGCATCTTGCAATATCTAATATAGATTTGATGTGAAATATTTTGAAAGCAGAATTATATTATATTAATCATATTTATATTAAATATGACGCATAAATAAAAATATATTGTGCTAATGTCGTCACGTTGGCAATATTTAAAATTAGCTACAGTTATGGAGTATTATATACTAAACAGCAGGGTATTAAATATGTTGTTTAGTATACAATTAACAGCAAGGCGAAAATTTACAAATAAATAAATATATTGGGACAAATAGTAGTTATGAAATATTTATTTTGATATTTGGTTGGCCACTATTTATTACACTACCTATTTGGCGACTTGTTTGTTAGATATCAATAGTTGGTTTATTTTCGTTTCGACAAGTTATAGTTTTATCAATACTTTATTATACATTTTGATGACATATTATGATCAGACTACCAACATAGTAATTAGTATCTTTCTATCGAATAGTTTGATAAACTCTTATTCCACAGAATATTACTATGTGCAATATATATATACATCTTCATCGCGTTGTCAGTTGACAAATGTATGTATAATAGGAACGTGTGAATAATATTGTTTTATTGATAACACACAAGTTTTAACTGAAATATTTATTTTGTTATGCAAACTAGGCATTTTCGTATTGCAAAACTGAAACATTGAATTTGGTTCATCAATACACAGAGATATTGCGTATTTGATACCCAAATTGCAATTGATATAGTTTTTATTTATAACCCAAATCAATAAAGCCATTGGGCTTGGTTGGAGGACAATAATAGTTTTAAATGGGCAGTGTGGGCACAAGGGCACAAGTGGATCAGCCCGAAACTATTTATGAAACAAACAATGAATGGTCTTTTGATCAGAAGATTGGAGATAGCGGCTATAAATGAAAAAGTAAGAAGTTATAGACTCATTTGGTATGGACTTATAATGAAGAGAGAAAACAAACATTTAAAAGAACATTGAATATGAAGTTACAGAAGAAGGGAACCAATACGGTTTTTAGATGAGGCTTGATGGACTGTGTAAGAGGGGATATGAAGGAGAGAGGAGTAGATGCGGGTATGACACAAAATAGAGAAGGCGCAATATGTCTTTTCTCTCCATAAATAAAAATAAACATATTATCTAAGAAAACTCTCGATTATCTCTATCAAATAATAAAATAACTAGCCGTTGGACTATTACGATTCCACGGATAGACATAAAGATACAAACACGATAAATTTATAACTCTCTTCATTCTGTCGTCAGGGGATAAAAAAAATCCTATCATGTTTAAAGGAACTCAGCCTGCGCTTGTATATTTACTTTTTTGGTTTTGGTTTCAAAAACTATTGTCAACATAAATGGTTTGTCTTTTGTTCCATTATTATAAAATAGTACTTAGAAAAAGTAACTTTCTTATTATAAGTCAACGAACCTTGTAACGATCTGGAGCGTGGTCAGGTTAAAGTTGAACTGGCAGTTCACTACTTTATAACATTTCTAGAAAGTAATTATGAATTTTAGAGTTAACTTTATAAAATGCAAGGACGTCGTTCGTCGGACATCTTCGCTTATTCTTACTGGGTTGAGTTTATTTCAAAATGTCTATATATATATATTTCTTTTTAATTTTGTAAAATATATTTTTGATTTTAAAATTTGAAAATTAAGTCAAATATATTTATGTGAGAGAACTTATTCATAAAATGAGTTTTAATTGAAATAAGCTATTCTCATCACTTATCTATTTGTCTAAATACATACGCAGATTGACAGTATTTTAAAACGAAAGGGCCACTTTCTAATAAACATCATATTGTAATTTGACTGATAAAGTAACTGGTCAATAAATTTGCCTGAAGTAATTTGTGAGTTAGCCCTATCCAACACAATTTCTAACACTTCGATAATTTACAAATATCGGTAACTTTATCAGTAACTGATGAAACAGGTAATATCTTTTACCTTTAATATTTAACCTTATATCTTGCAGACTGTAAACATCCAAAGTCGAGTGTCAAGACTTGTCTGGTTGTCTGGTCGCGTGCACTGCTCAGATACATTAATGTATCCCGCCGTATGCCGCCAACAAACAAATTATGGATGCAAACACGGGCAACACGCGAGCCAGCCTTGAAAGCTTTGCTTGCTTTGTCAATTTTGTCCCAAAATAATGAGGATGCAGAATTGAGGAAATCAGTTCATGGGAGAGAGATATATATAAATCATAATAATAATCACATCCAAATCATGTTGGTTTCGCGCCAGAAGAATGAATGAATTTCTTCTAATTATGATATGACTGATAAATTAATTGATTGCACACAGATGCGGTTGGTGAAACTGTTTAATTACTATCCACATCTAGTAGCATAGCCTTTGGTTGCTCAAAAAAAGCACATAACAACAAGTAGTAAACATTTTCTAATCATTTAACTTTTTATTATGATTTTGAGTACCCACCAAACTATTGGTTGATTTTGTTAAACTATTTAAAATATGCGAGCCTCTCATTTAGGTAAACATTCCGTACGATAAACATAACAACTACGTTTAAGTACGTGCTTCTGTTCTCTAAATATTTCTGGATATTCTCCCTCGTATTGCCGACTCATTCAGCCGAGTAATTTGATAAATGTTATTGTTATTCGCGGAGCCAACCTAGGTAATTGTTTGACTTTGCTCACACTAAGTAAACGCATGTACACAAGCTTCTTAGTCAATTTGCATACCACGCTGTATTTCTGGAAAAGTAAAGCTTTCTACTCCATTTATCCTATGTCTCAAATTGATTTATTACGCTTGTTTTGTTTATGCTTTATTGCGTGCTATATCGCACATCCAGATTCAACTTAATTACTTTCTAATATGACTGAACTATGGATTCTATGGATTTAACAATGCCTATGAGATATGGCATTGTTAAACATTATAACTCTTGTAATATCAATCATATTCGAAAGTATTCAGTATTCGATGCAACAAGGACGGATATGTAGTTGTATAGTCATTTCCATAGTAATGGCCATTCTAAAACGTTGCACTGCTTTATACTGTGAAAGCTCACGTGCAAGGATTACGTAAGATGGGGGTAGTCGTACATTACAGACTGAGGGTACAGTCGACAACACAACAAGCTACTCAAACTCGTATATAAACGTCTGTGTAGAGTAGATGGAAATGTAGTAGACTATACAGCGGGTAATCTCGGTTTAAAGCATTCGAAGTTCATTCAACCATTTATTTGCTAGTTTAAGTTAAAAATTATATTTAACTGGATTCAGAAATTAATTTAAAATGCATGATACGTGGTACTTTCTTTAATAGAAATGAAAAAAACGCCGTTTTAAAATTGTATGTCGTGTCGCCGTGTACTATATGTGCCCAAATATAGTACATGACAAATACGAGGATGTAGGATATCGGATTCTTCTATGCTATTAGAGCGTTTTTCTGCATATTCGTTAACCATTAGAGCCCATTAGAGCCCATTAGATTCTTCTATGCTGTTTTGTAAGATATGGACTGTTACTTTATACAAACTAAACAGGCTTTATCTTAAGTAAAGACAAAGAGATATGAATAGAAAAGCCAATCATCAAATTTACGCTAGCCAAACCGGAGCAAAGGCGAGCTAAAAATAAACTGTGTGCTCTACCAGTCCGATCGATGGACCGTCAGGCTCTAGTGTACTAGTGTCAATTAGAATACCATGCCAGTGCAAACACATCGCTTTCGAATCCGTCATTGAGGTACGGTGGTGCAGCAAAAACATTGACAGTAATGATTTTAATTAATTAAAATTAATAACCTCCGATCAAATATATACTACCACAGGTGGTGCTGCGAGTAACGGCTAACATTTTAAAAAGTTTCCCCTCGGACGCGTGGTCACATCGTTTTATTAACACCAGTGTGACTACGAATAATTACTTTTTCTCGTGGTAACATTACAAACTTTTCTTAATACTGAACATTTTTATATATCATCTGAATGTGCCCAGTTGTATCAGCAAAGGTTGTTTTTTTGTGTATTTTGTCGACTCGTATAAGATCTACGGGCAGATATATACTGGGAATATTCCTAGGGCAGGAACGTTGTTACCTTGGAAGAAAAAATTGTCAACGTTCTAAGAAAAACTCACTTCGCTTGCATTTCACGTTAGCCTAAGCCAATTAAAAATTCATTAGCAATTACTAACTTTATATTTTTAAACATAGATGTAAAGATCAGGTACAGGTGTATATAATATTGTATATAACGCACGCGTAACATATTTTTCCTTTATACTAATCTCGCAGGTTTCGGATCGTGCTTTTAGTGTTACAACTAATATTTTTGTTGTATTCTAACCACAGATAATATTTTGTTACAGGTACAGAAGCGAATTGATAGTAAATGGCTTGTGGTAAACAATAAATGGGCTGCCTTACTCCATCCACTCCATGACTACAAAAGACTTCCCATATACCCATACATAATGTGATACCAAAATAGTATTCAATGCTTGAATATTCCACATCATGTAATTTGGACTAAGTCAGTAGTTATACTAACTTAGGTAAGGTTGATATCTCTGAAAAATCTTTTCCAAAATTTTAACCTACTTGAAAATATCTAAATGTGGAATTAATAATCTTATTAATATTTAATCTTATTATTGTTATTTTTATTTTATTCAGGCTTTAGATATTATTTAGATATTACGTTTGTATGAACTACTTATTCAAATCAATATATAATATTTTTTAAATGAATTGTTTAATATTATTCAGAATAATGACATTCGCATTCATGTGAAATCAGATTAGTTGTGTTTGTATGCGTAACTGGTAATTCAATTTCTGTTTGAACATTCACCGATCTGTTACTATTGAATTTACAATTTTGACGTGTGTTATGAGCGTACTGCATGCAGAAATTAATTATTTACTTTAATGATTGAACATCGCGTTAGTTTACACAATTAATTAAAAACCCGTATTATATCAGCTATAATAGAATATAATAATACTGAGTAGAATTAGACAGAAAATAATCAATAAAATGTATAATTTAATTAGATCTAGGTTTATGCCGACATCATTGCAAATAGTGCATTGACGAAATATTTTAAATTGAATTTAATTTTACACACCACGCTTATTAAATTTTTTACATCAACGGACATATTTCTGAGAAGTATTCAAAATTCAAACCCATACAAAATTTATCCTAACCGCAGAGCTGTCAAATGCATCGAACGTGATCCGATGACTAACCGAAAATTATCATTCTGATTGACTAACGTCCTCCAAAATTTGTGATAGGGGTGTCACAATTGACCAAAATATTTTCTAAAAAGCAATATTTAAAGTGGACATAATCTATCCGGCCAGTATTAAAAAAAAATTGAAACTAACTAAAAATAATCAACTCAGATTTCGCTGTAATATGTTATAGTATGCGCTAGCCCTGTCCTAGAATAAAGAAGTCTGCAATCCACTCACGTAAAGCGCAATCGGACAGACGGACTGATGCGTCACGTGCATTGGTGCAACGGGCGCTCTCTTTGGCCACAACTTCAATTTAGTTAAAAGTACTGAGTGCAAGCGTGATCTAACTTCCCTCTTGGGAGGATTTGGCCCAGCTCTCAAAGTTTCTCCAGAATCCGGATTGGGAATGAATTCTCGACGTAAATATCTACTAAGTTCTATATTTCTATTTGTATTGTTTTTGTATATCTCTATTTTTCTTTACAGATTACTGTGTTGTTTATGCACCAGAATTTATTCCACAAGTCCAATGTCATACATAATCTTTCCTTACTGGGAAAAACATTACAAAACCTAAAAAACAATTGATATACCTATTCACAAAGTTAATATTTTAATATTTTAAAACTTTTGTTCGAACAAAGCTAAATCGTAAAACAAGCGTAAAGAGCTCAAATTATATTCTGTTTGACAGTTTAATGCCTAAGAGATACAGCATTCGCGAGAGTTAACTTTGAATATCTACATCAAAATGTCTTTTGGTTAAACCAGCTATCATGCTTTAGATCTGTTTTCGGTTATAATTAATTTTTGCCTTCGAAGTTTTCGCCACTACCATCTCTGTTATTTCATGTTCTATTTCGAGAACTTGATTAATTGCGATTTTATCTCATTTATGTTAATTCTAGCCGATGTCCTGCCTTACTTCGTCGCATCGTTTCTCATCTTAATGTTTGAAAATAGAATTGTATTTTTCTCTGTGGCACTTTAAACAAAACGCTAGAAAATGTTTATTCTTTTTGTCGCGCTCTAGAAATTGAATTCCAAATTTAAAGTGAACAATAAAAGTTATAGACAATAAATTTCTCATGTTAAATCGAAACAGTTTCGAACACAAATAAATTGATTTCAACAAATCGAATACTTAATCGAGTAAAATGACCGCTATAGATGCTATCGCCGAACATTCTTGTTGGTTGTCGGTATCGAGTTTTTAACAATGGCTGCCGCCGACGACATGTGTTACTTGGCCCGGAACCGCCCTACAAAATTAACATACAGTTACCGTCTAAAACCTTTTTAAAATTGTGACATGACAATGATGCGTTAACATTCAGACAATGCGCCGTTAAAGTCAAAACGGAAAATTCATTTATATCATGTCCAAATAACATGCATATTTTATATCTTGATAGAGATGTATCGAATATGTGTTTGGTAATCTATATTTCACTGTAAGTTTTTAACAAAATGTTTAATCATAATTTTTTTGTTGAAATAGTAGATGACAACAAAAAGTGATTATAAAATTCAAATACATAATTGATTTTATCCTGCATCAAAACCGAATTTGGTAGAAGTTAAACTGAATAGCATCCGGTATTCGGTCATTGTGCAATATCCTTATTAAAATATATATATTAAACAGTTACCATTAAAATCCCATAAACAACTCGAAATGTTCCACGCACGAAACAAACATAACCAAAACGGTAGAAAGTACACTTATTTTCGTTCGTCTGTTTAAATGAGGCGTCTAAACCTCACCTTATTTCTCCGTCGAATGGTATAGAAAATTTTATTAATGGTCTTCGCTACCTGATGGTTCGTTCATTAAGATTATGATGCATGAGGTGCTCAGCCCACGACCTGGATTGTTACAAGGGTCGAGTAACTGATTCACGTAACGGGAAAGCCAAAAAGTGTTAGCTAAATCATATCGCACATTGATAAATTGTTTGTTTCTATGTACATAGATATAGTTTAAGTAATAGTATAACTCACTGTATATTATTTATTGTATATATCTTGCGTATTTTAATTTTCGTATGAATGAATAAATATATCGTTTTTAGCTGAATATGAGCATGAGATAGGGCTAAAATGAGCATGAAAATGCATCCAAACAAATTCTGTCAATGCAATAATTATAAAAATATTTCATATGATATTGGCAAAGGTGCTTTATTTATCTAAAAGAATTCGATAAAAAAATTAAATAGTTAAATGTATCAAAACTATGTCATCGATTCATTCGATGTAAAATCAGATTTAACTCCTCCATTCAGGCCAATGAAGATCGTGTTACTGGATTATGTGACTTTTATGGCCTTTTTATAAGTCAAACTTAACGAAAACTCGAATTAAGTATATAAAATTAATTCGGAACTTTACTGGCGATGGGAAGTCGACATTTTATTGCTTGTCTAGAGAAAATTCCGATAACCCAATCTTCAAAAAATGTAAAAAGGATTTAAAAAATCATTACATGGAAATGGTTACATAATGTCCGAAACGAATTAATTTTATTCATTTTTTAAGGATACCTCAATAAACTTATGATTTAAAATATTTTAAGTAGATATATCTATTATATTATTTATAGGTTATTCTGTCAACAAATTAAAAATAAGCATAACAAATTCAACCTAACATTCTTCTACATTTGCCTAAATTAATCATGAATCAGATTTTGCCGAAATATCTTATTTATGACCATAATCTCTAAAATAGTTTGCGGCAATGTCTTGGAATTATAAATTTGGGGTGTCATCAAATATTTTGTCACGATGATATATGGTGGCAGAAGCGAACATTTTGTATAAATTAATTTCTTTTCACACCACCTACGCCAGACACGCATCAACCTATAGCGGCATATATTTTATAATTAGGGCTGTCAAAATTATTATGAACTATATAATCAATGTAGCAACTCATATCTGAATATTTTATAGATTTAATCCTAAATATTTGACGAAGCATGTTGCAGATTTCTTCATGTAAACATTTTGACGAAGCTTCTTGCGGATTTTACTGTTGTATATTTTGACGAAGCTTGTGGCGGATACATTTCTGTATACGTTTTGAATAGCATGAAATAAATTTGTAACCAATTCTTAAGTTTAAAAAAAAATCCTGAAAATGTTTTAATTTGTTTTTAAAATTAAAATATCAATACTTTGATTATAAAATAAGTTCCGATTCCTTCTAATAATAATTTTCTAATAATAAGTTGAGTTTATGAACTCAAATAAGATCCCACCGGGACCTCCATTCCACCTCAAGTCATAAATATTTATGCTCAGTAAACAAAATAAAAACACACCCATAGATGATAATCAAAAATCTCTCTTTAACAAATTTTATCACGTTTGAAACGACTTTGTGTTGACACTCGAATGTAGTTTTTTAGGCGTCCATCAAATAAATTACACGTAATAGTCATCCCTGGGGTAGCCCGCCGACGGCTGGGGCAGCCCTACGCTTTGAGTTATAATTTAATGCGTAGCCAGCCCATTAAAAACCATTCAACGTGGTTATATCAGACTCAAGTGCATTAAGACTGAAATATGTTACAAATAAAATACATACCTCCATATCATTATGCGGTAAAGGTGTGTGTTCCGGCAAAGTTTGTATCCTATTTTAAAATCTTCAAATGAGAATATGTGTATTTAAATTTTTTTTTTATTAATATGATGATGCAATCTTTTTCTTCATAGTCGTATTCCTCATGGCTGAGGGTCGTGGTTATTACGTGGACTGAAACACAAACAACAACTTTCTTGGCATTATTAATGGAGTGGTTTGCCATTGCCTTCTCAATTTCTCACACAAGTTAATAAAAATCAACCAGTGTGCAGGTTTCCTCACGATATTTTCCTTCACCGGAAGCAAGTGATGGTCGATGAAAACTGCTATACATGAGTCAAATTGGTGTACAAACTCGTGTGGCACGAGTAGGATTCGAACCTGCGACCTTTCGATCCACAGGCGGGCGTCTTAACCATTACACCACCACCGCTTCCTACTATAATGCAATAAGTATTATCAAAATAAAAATTTTTATTTTGATAATACTTTTTATTTTTATTTTGAAAATATCAATTTTTGACTTGAATGCAAATTAGGTCATAGACCATTTATTTCAAAAGCAGTAGGTAAAATCAATTGTTAAATATTGATTATAACTAATGCATTATTTATCCTAGTTAAACTATAATTTAGCACAAATATAACTGAGAGAGTAATCGTTACTGTTAAAAATCGATTTGGTAAAAAAGAGTACGTATTTGATTCTCAGTTACTACGATTACATTACGGAACTCGTGTGGCAAACCACAAAATTAAATACCACCTGTAGTTTAGTGGTCAAATAATAAATGGGTTTAAGCCTGGACGTTTATGTCCGACTGGATATAACCGTTTTTGCCGTCGGAAACATGTATAAATATGCATTTGGGCATGAATTGGGCGTAAACTTTTTTCCTGGCGTAAACCCATCTCTTTCAAACTCATCGGATAATTACAGCAGTCTGACTCTAATGGTCGGACATCATTACAATTTATCGATGAAACTATTTAGGTATTTAAATTTAAATAGCCCAAACTGGTCACGATCTCGATTCGATTTAAATATTTATCGACCATGTTTACTTAAATAATGAAATTTAAATTCTTAATACTAACTAAATTGGTTAAAATGTCAGTTACGATGATAAAGTAAATGTTGGTCAAAAAACATCCTGTTTCCTGCATTTTGGTAAGTACCCTTAATATTAGGTATTTACGTGGACGCCATCCTTTCCTTTTTTTCTTGTTGAAATCATATCCATCTAAGATTTATTATAATAGGTATAGTTTTCTAATGGTCTTGTATTTCAATGATGACATTATACAAACATAGTATCATGTTTTAATTTGTTATGGTTCATGATCTAAAATAATAACAAATAATAATTTCATAAAAAACCTGGAAAGCCCGTAATTATAATAAATAAGGAACTTTTGACACTGCAAATGCGGAGGTGGGATAGTGCTTATTAATAGTATATCATGGAGTAATATCAAAAGATAATAGCGGGCTGTCCGTCGGTTCACTGCTCTTGGAAATTAATTTAAAGTGCATGGGAGTGGTGATTACAACGGCAAGTAGCCATTAAAGCTATAAACAGATGAATCATCCGACATTTTGCATCGTAATAATGCGCATAGGTAATATGATGTAGGATAATGGATTGTTCGTTCCTTGTGAAAGTTTATCTATGGAGGTGGGAAGTGTTTTGGTGTGTGAATATTCATGAACAATATCAATGGTAAACTTACTTAACCGGTGTCTACTCATTACTGTTTTAATAATTTCCGATCCAAAACAGTGTGCTGCCATTCTCACAAACAATCTTTTTTTATCACTTTGGGTACAAAAATCTCATTTTTATATTTTGTTAGTGGAGTTTATAGGATTTAAATTTAACTCCTTGGATGTAGGTCTTCTTCTTAATCGATCAATTCTTGCTTGAGCGGTCGTGATTGTACAGTTAGGCAATACATATATGGCCCGTACAATGATTGCTTGTGCCCTAGGTAAAGGCTGTTGCTTTTGCAAATGCATTTGTGGTACATTGGCTATAGAGGAATGGGTTAGACTTTTGGACAGATATATAGTATAGATATATAAAAATTAATTATTTCTTTTATTTATTTATTTTAAAACAAACGGAATAACAAACAGTTACAAAATAAAGTCCTAATTAAAATATAAATTAAATATGTATGTATAGATAATTATGTAACCCACAACGTTATTCACAGCCTAATTAAACTCTTAATAAACAAAAAGTTGCCACTGGAGGTCAACTCTGTGTTTAAAATATATTTTTTAAGTTTTGAAGATAGAGAGGTAGAAAGGAAAAGATAAAACAGAGAATAGACAAGGTGCTGACGACGACAATATACTCAGCAACAATCATTAGAATAATAATAATAATTCTTGTCATAGTATAATTCAAACGGGTCGGAGATTTTTGCATTGAGATAAATTGCCCTCAACTCAACATTGTACCACAAGCCTCTCCATCGACGACCCCTTTCTAAAAATACGACAAAACTTAAATACTCATAATTGCAAAGTTGACGAAAGTCTTTCTTTATTATTATTTGTATCTCTCAAAAGTTTCACGGGCCGTAGCCCGGTCCTTTGAGGCTTGCATGGGGACATGGGTCCAACATGTAGAGGCCTTGTGAGATGTTTGATCTAAAATGGTGTGGGGCACAATCCAAAGCATGCTCGCCAAGCACACCACGGAGATGTACTTGCGAACAATTTTTAGAAAGTGCAGGACTATTGGAATATAATGTATACTACAACGTATAGGGCTATTGGGTTGAATAGGCTTGTGTATGTGTATTCAGGTCTATGAGACAAAACTATGTCGCCTGCCTGACCAATGTATAAACACGGATAAAATAGGCAGGCGGTGACTCGCCAGCTCTGTCAATGGGCCCCCGAAAAAAGCTGCACGATGCAAAATTGCAGCAAAGAGGGCAACACTAGTAGAGCGGCTGAGGGTGTCGAGAGGTGCGGCTCCGGTTTCACCATCACGGGGCTGCCCGAGAGCGGGTTTCCCCGTTATTACGCCATTACGTGCAATACACTTCCACCCTGGAGCGAATGTTCTGCTCTTGCTACTCCACTCTGACCGGCCGGCTAAGGCAAGACAGAGGCAGGGACGTGTTACTGTGTGTATGTGTGTGTAGGTGCATGTGTGTGTGGTCCCCTGGAGATCGGGTCCGTGGTAACGCCGCTCACCAACAGCTCGCCACAAGCTGCCCTGCGGTGACTGATTGCACTGGAAATCCAGCGGGCGATGGGGTCGTCACATCCCTATATTATTATTATTATTTATTTATGCATTAACAGTCAAGTAATTATAACTGATATAAAATTCATCGTTCGCATGTCGGCTAATTGTCGGCTAAGCCCTTTGACCTCATAATTAAAGCCTACAGAGATTCGGTTAATTGTTTTGGTTTCTTTCGAATGCGCGTGATTTGTTTCGCGGCATGCTAAGTTTATGGCGAATTAGCCCAGCCCCCTACCTGCCCCTCCACCGTAATATGGCCTCTGATTGGTCCATCAAGTCTTTGTTTCTTACCGCTTATTTATATTAACCGCTCCATTTTTAAACGCACTATAAATGGCGTCTATCTATATCTTCCGATATTAATAGTTATTCAAATTAGAAAATAGAAATTGCAATCGTATATATTTTTTGTAATTACTTATTTCAAACTGATCGAGAACCCATCTTCAGAGCTTTGTAATTTAGAAAACGTTATCATTTCTATCTTTTGAGATGCTAAAATAAAATATAAATAAAAAAAGATGTCATAACCAGAGCTTATCCAATTTCGTCCATCCATATTTTTCTCTGTCCAAAACATTTCTCATAATTATTTCCTGAGAACCGTTTAGCAGTTTCGTGGGTGTTCGTCTGTATGCGTGCTGCACGCATGTCATCCGTGATGGCTACTTATGATGTCTTAGAAGTGATGGTAGGAATTAATTGATGACCTCGTTGCATTTAGTACGTACGTTTCTATTTTATGTACCATCAAAACATATCAAGTTCCATGCAGGGTGCTTGGTACTCGGCGACGGCAATAGCTGCGAATTTTCAACGATTTTTGGTAATTAGATTTGTTGTTGAATGTACAACATCAACAAACTGTAACATCATTATATAAATGCTATTTCGTCATTACCAGGTATGTTCAATAAATTAATCCGAAGGTTTTTGAAGTTCAGATATATTAAAGTAATTTGCCAAAACCAAACTAATTTTCTTTGAATTCAAGGATTTTCAAATTCCAGTACCAGTGCCTTATCGGTAGCCAACATTAATTAGATCTTGTTTGCTGATGAATGTCTTCGTCAATGTGATGTCTATGTTAATCATATCTTTAGTTAGAAAAAATCGCAGCTTTCGATAAAATGTTAAATAAAATATAGTAAAGTAATGCGAGTTTGGATGAATATAAATAAAAAAATAAGCATTATTACACCCTTACTTTCTTTATTGTAGTTTAACATTTCCGTGACGGAACATAATGACAATCGCCGACACGGTCAACTTTTTCAGATTTTAGGAGCATAATGATGTGCTTTTTTGATCTATGACACAAAAGAATAGCAATATGTCAAAGTATGTCAAGTTTTGAAGAAATGTGCGTATGGATTCAATACACAAAATATTACTTGCTTTGCACTAATCATACAGATTATAGGTGTAGATGTATAGCGTAGATAGGTCATTATTAAATGTTCAGAATTATTTGTATTTATTGATATTTGAGAAAATATAATTTAAATTAGAGTGATTAGTATTTCCAAACTAGAAATTCATTATTTTCTACGAGATTTTAATAGGGTGCCTACTGATAAATGTGGGATTTCCAGTCAAATAAATGGCTGAAATAATCCAAATATAGAATTAAGTCAACATTCCTAAAAGGGTAAGGTCAAAAATGAGGTAAAATAAGTGGCTGATTGAAGGGTCTGTCCTATTCTTGTGAAAGCTGTAAAAATAATCCTCAGTAAATCGTTGCACTTTATATATTTATTGGAATATCAAATCAGCCGACTGATCCAGATCCGTCAAATGATACGAAGTAATTTTGAGCGTACTTGAATTATGTTAGAGTATTAATTGTAAATGTATTTGTATTAAAGATGCAATCGTATATAAAAACAAAGCAAAATACAACTGTATTCAAAAAGCTAAGACAAGTAAGTACTAATTAATATTTCAATATTGATATTTGAATTCATGATGCATTTCCTACATACGGCACACAAGAGGGAAAAAAAAGAAAGCGGTCCCTGAGCTCCAACACTTAATAAATGAAAGAAAGAATTAGGGAATATACAAGAAGATACAACTAATTAAGTAGTAATTCTATTCTACATGATAATTTTAATAAGTCGGTTCTTTAGTTCGATAGTTATTATTTAGGATGCAAGTCCATGTGCCAACACACCTCTGAGTTTTCAACATCTACACCGGTAATGTGAAAAAAAAATGAATCATTAAGGTTCGTCATGTTGTGATATGACTTCACCATAATAGACGCAATGAAGCGCTTTCGTGGTGGAACAAAATAAATTCAGTCTCCTCGAAGGAATCACTGCAATTACTCGACTCAATGAACGCAAATCGATTCAATCGCTGCTTTATGATGTCGATTGCCGATGCAAAATCGAATTTATAATATATTTTGTACGTGTTCGCTTCCCCAAAAGGACTCATTTGTCGTTGGATAATAAGATCGGACCGTCATGAGAATGGGTAATTTGTATCGAATAAAAAAACTTGTAAATGGGCCTTAACACTATAATAAAACGGAGATATGGGCTTGGTGGGTCGGATCGAGAAATGAATTTAGATTACAGGTTAGCGCCGACTAAGTGTGGGTTCGACGGTTCACCTGTGCTTGTAAAAACTTCGGGCAAAAAACCCGATGGACAGCGACAAACCTGTTTTTTTTATATTATTTTTTTAATTTTTTGAATCCCCTTCTTGTTTATCCTTCGAGATGACAGATTGTTACTTCTCAAAATATTGAAAGTGGCATGTTTTTGTTATGATACTTTACTGTTTTTTTACTACAAACGCCCCGCGTGGTGGTAAGCGTTTACTTTGACGATGTAGGTACGTATCAGTTACAATGGAGTTGAGGGTGCATTGCCGACTTCTCTAGAATATCATGACGGGAAGAAATCCAACAGATGTTCACAAGGAATGGTTTGAACGCAATGATGTAAACTTTTTTAAACGCTTTCGATTTATTTTGAATTTAACTAATGTAGGTAACTATAATACAATTTTAACAATATTTCGAAAAAAACGTTTATCATTGTTGCGCTAGCAGCACCATAGCACGAATGCCTTCTGAAAAACCTCTAGACGCAAAAACAGCTTTTCTGTTATAGCCACCTCGACCAAACTACATTTTCTAGACAGCTTTTTATGCCATAGTTTTTTTTCATATTCGAGTATACGACACGACAGTCGCGCCATTTTAGGCCGCCATCGGCTTATTACGGTCTTATGACAAAAAGTAGAGTGTTTTTAAGTTGCCCGCTGGGTTTTTGTAGTGCCATGTGGCCAAATAAGTAGTGCCTCTTATATTCATAAAAAAGAGTTAATAAGTAGGTTATTTTTGTTTTTAGGTATATTTTTCTAACTAATCGTTGCTTATTAAATCAATTAATTAACCTAGTCTTTTTTATTATAATTATCTTCTGTCTTTTTTATTAAAATATAGCTTATGGCGTTGATACGCCATAAGCTATTTTTTAATTCGTTAATTTGACTATATTTAAGTAGGAATTTTATTAATATAGGGTCAATATTAGATATATTAGCAGTGTTTATATTTCAAAATAACGTATTGGTAATCCAACTCGAACATTTTATAGCAATTGAAAGTGGTGATGTGATCACAACACAAAGGGAATATGGACGGTAAAAAGAGCAGCAAGCAAGTGTTACCCGCTTCAAAACCGGTTATACCAGTGGAATAGTTCCAAGCGTGAACTTATATAGTACACGTATTAAATATAAAGTCGCGGCCAAATGACGTACAATGCTTACTTTTAATGTGAGTTAGTTGTTGATACAAGATAGAACTAAGCAATGAATGTTGAATAGTCGTAGCGTTGGACCAATGTGTAAAGCAGGCTTAAGACGGTCCCAGCCGTGACTAAATACGTGCCCACGCGCAACAACTACGAGTATAATGCTTCGAATTATTCCACAGTGAGAACCCATAATTTTCGTTCGGGAGCCCCAGTAGAATTAAATTTTAACGCACGTTTTACGTAGACGCCATATAATGCGATTATAATTGAGTTTTGATCAGTCTTGAATATGTTTGGACCGTAGCGATTTGTTGAACGTGCTGCAACTGATGGCAGTATAATGTGTATATGGATTGAAATTACACTAAATCGAATTTCACTTTATTCCTTTTAGTTTACTGCCCTTGCTTTTAAGCTATAGTAGCTTCTTTTTATTCTGGTATGACTACGTGGTCAAATATAATATTGACCTCGTGGTTATGAAATATTGATATATTTTGCTGAAATGTCTTGGTCGTTTGTATGTACTACATTTTTCTCAAGAGCTATATAACTCAAGAGCTCGTTTATTCTAGGTATTAGCGTATATTTGAATACAAAAAAGATCCATAATAATATTTTGTTGTATAGTAAATTTTACGTAACTCCAAAAAACGGCATCAGAAATAATGCTATGAAACTTCAAAGAACTACAGCAAAATCCTATGAATTGGAAAAGTCGTAATCCGAATCAGATATATTTGATAAAACGTGTTTTCTAAAACGAGATTTAGATAATAAATTCATAGCTTAGTCAGTAATTTCCAGAGATACGATTTTCACGATTTAAGCGATAGTCCTTTGAACATTGTCAAAGAAAAATGGTCATCAATGAAGAATGAAAGTAAATCAACATCTCTTTGACATTCATTAGTTTAATAAAAATACCCACCAGCTTCATATAAAAAGTCGGCAAATAAAAGCTCGTTAAAATCACTCGCCGTTCGACCCTGCACAAAAGTTTCGAATGCTTTTTTACCTACGAGAATAAAATACGGGAGAACAGGAAGTGGAGCGTATTTAATCATTACAAGCGTGGCAGCCATTTTTTCATCTCCTGAATTAATTTCAAATTTGATTCTATTAACATAATTAAGCAAATCAGTGAGGGGTCAGTCTCGGCCGTAGGAGAACCGGTGATCAGTAATGTTGTTTGTATAAGTATCGTTTAATATTTTGATGTGGATGCTAACGGTGTTGAAGTCGTTTTTGTCGGTGCGAGACAAAAACTTGTCTGGTCTGGTACGAAAGTGCGACTACAAATATACTTAACTTGAGAAGATAATGATATTTTTAAAGTTTTTAAATTCAAAAAGGTTAAATATCGAAAATGGTAGTTAGCGTATTTCACAATAATAACAAATATGTATATATTACAATAACAACAAAACTATTTGATCTTCATGATTTCATCTTTTATATGATGATATATGATACAATAACGTTTGTCAAACTTTATTTTTTTTTAATTCCTAATTTACCCCACGACAATCATCCTTTATATGAAAAAAATATTTACTCTAAGTTAGGGTCATGGATTTACACCATCTAACCAAATTTAATCTGATTTGGACCAGTATATTCGGAGTAAACTGGCTTTGAGAGACGGACGAGTGATCCTATAAGGGTTCCGGTTTTAGATTTTTTTTGTACGGAACCCTAATAAAACTTAGTAGTTAATATATCTTATAGTACATTCAAATGTTTAACAAATATAAATTTCACTTTCAGACAACAAATGCGTGACATTATTTTGATTTATTACTTAGTGTGCGCTTAAGATATTAGCTGTTATTAAACTTTGTTCGAAGTTTAATTGCTTTCAATTTGTCACTTGTTACGTGTAATCAAACATTAAACCGATGAAAGCAACTGATTTGATTTTGATTGAGGAACAATATTCTTAAAATAAAATCATTGGTAAAAGTAGTTTAAGGCAAATACCGTATTGATTTGTGCATGTTATAATTTCTTGAAGTGCAAAATGTAATTAGGATTCTAGGCAGAACTTGTGGAAAGTGATTCAGTTCTTTATTTTAACCTACTTTCATGTATTTCATGGGTCATAATAAACTTGTGAGCAGACTCTGTATCAAAAATGATTTCGCGATTTGAACTTTTTTAAGTGCAATATAATACAGACTACCATTAATAATTTCAACACCACCAAGAGAAACAGTATACAGATCATAAATATCTTCTTAATGGGCAACGCTTGTAATATTTCTTCCCTCATCTGCATTACTTCTGCAAAAATAACAAAATAGTGGCCGCGCAAGATTGCTAGGACGATAAGCTTCGCCTGACTGCATAGAACGAGGTACTTCTACCTTTTGTTATCTCGGCCGTGCAAATTACGATCGTAAACCGGCGGGTTAGGATTGCTTTTCGCTGTTTTTTTCTTTATCTGGAAGTTGTGAGGTTGAGATTTGTTGTCGCGATAGGAGATGCTCTCGGTTGCGGGTTGCGGCAAGGACACGGCAGAAATAAAACTACATTATTCTCGGAGATAACCGGCGTCCTGCCTAATGGCTCAGTTATTTTGATAACTCAAATCTCTAAAATTTTTTTTTATTCATTTATTTTTATTGTCAATATAATTTAAACATTTAAACAAACGAAACGATTACACCGATGTTATACTTATAGTTCATACAATTGCAACTTTTAAATTATTTGTATTCAAATACGATTTAATTTTTGAAGCGGTTATGTGGTCGACTACCTTCCAGATGACTCAATCTCATTAAAAGTGCTACCGATAAATTAAAATTCTATGATGACAAAACTTTATTTTATAACTATAACAATAAAATTTTATTGATACTTTTAAAGTACTTTTCAATGATATTTTCAAGGTGTAGAAAATTATGTAAAATGGCATATCAATTATCAATTTTACTGGCAATAATAAAATCAGCGTGAAATTATCTAATAGAATTTATTAGAAACTGTGAAATAATTATAATTATCAAGAAAAGCAATGAATCGAGATTCGTTAACCCAGTTTAAAAATTGACGTCTTTCTGTTTCACAAGAGTTTATTACAAGATCTTACACATTACCAAATATCACAATTATCTAAGACTATTTTCTTTTAATAATTTACAAAATTATCCCAAAAAATGTTCTTGTTTCTGTAAATTTATCACTTCTTTTTAAGGAGCTAAATCGATGTAAGTTTTGGTATTCCACTCAGGGAGACGAGCACCGGTAACCACATCACGTACTACCATATTAGACAAGTTTTCAATGAATTTTAATGCGAACTCTGGACAGAAGAGGCCTTTGAATCGATTGTGGGAAGTGATTGATCGAATGTTGGTTATCGAACGCTTTATCGATTCTTTTACTGTCACTTAAAGTAGTTTAAATGTTCATGTCTTCTGCTTTATTACAGTGATGAAAGAGCCAAGTTTACTATGCAGAGATAAATATTCCTTTTTCGAAACATAAATATGAACACATATATCTTTAGGTATATACCGTGCATACAAAATCTTTGCCAATCTAATAACTCAATAACACTACTTACCGTAATTTATTGTGCAAATGACTAAATTCAGAATCATGTAACGTCTGTATTATAGACTTGTGTAAACTAGTTCAATATTATTTCATGGTTGGCAGAATTGTCATTTTCCCATATCTACAAGAATTTAATTACTATAATGTAGAAATGGTTCTGAAGACATGTCATGCCGCTAACAAGACAGCGTTGTTAAACTGCTTGTAGTCTAGTAACTAACTCGAGATGGAAAAGTTATTACATCGCATTTTCTTTGTTCAGTCCATTCATACAGACATTTTTGCTCTTGCGAACTTACTTTTCATGACATGTCAGCTTGAACTCTTGAGAGAAATTGTTATTGGCGTATTCTTTTTATTTTTCTTATGCACAATTAGTTTACTTAATTTGTTTCATACATCTACTTCGCTCCCCACATTAAATACGAAGATACTTTTTGTAACATATTTTATTTTATAAAAAAACTTCTACTTCCAGTCAAAATTAATCAATAAGATCAATACATTTCATCGGTACATTTTTTTTTGTCAATGGCATTTGACAGCGAGGACAAGTCAAATCATGTCTTCCCAAAAATTATTTCACTCAATCGCTTCATCAATAACAGTAGATATCTGAACATCAAAAACATTAAAATATACCGTAACAGTTTGAATGGAAAATTATATATTGCTATTGTCTATTCCCTGATCTTGGCACCCTTAGTCTTGGTATCAAGATTACAAATATCGAGACAACCAAGCCACACATTTCCTTGGCATCCACAAAGACATCTCAAATTGCACGGACCGTATAAGTACGTCTCGGAGAGTGTGTCCCAGGCGCAACTGAATTCCAGAGAAACCAGTAAGTAGTTTCAAGTGAGCAGTGTTTATCGTTCTTTAAATCTGTCCGGTCCAAGAATGATTACCTTAGTACGATTTCGAAGAAATTTGTTTATTTTATCTTTGTGTGAATATGAAAGGTGATATCTTACACGATAATCATGTATGTAATCAAGTACTGGTTAATTTTGTCGTAATTGCTGCACCAACTAACATGAACGTGCTACCGAGATGTCAAAATAAAATTATTAAAGCGTTGTACCATTATCGTTTTTGTTTGCACACAAAATTATTTAATTTACTTAAATATAACGGTACAACACATGTAATCTGATTTACAACCAATACCACAAAATCTAACTTACAGCTAAAACAAAGAAAAATACACAATCTTCGAATTCTAAATTAACTTGACCTGATTTTACCACGGAGTAATTACGCAAAAAAATCAATACTTTTTGAGGAAGTACAACTGTATAATAAATTGCGGAATGAACTGAGAATTTGTAACACCAAATAAATTGAAGTTCTTTATCGCAACCTGTGCTTAATATTTAATTTATGCATGTAATTTAATAGTAAGATATAGTCTTTATATAGTTTTAAGTGAAATATGCATTTCATAATAGAATAAAGATCTATAAATCGAATCTATACCTGGTTTGAAATAAAAAAAATACTAAATTATGTCATATGAAGCTTAATGTAATAGATCATAAACAGCCATTATTTAAAGTAACTATGACACGATATAGTTACTGGAAATATTAAATAATCAGTGGTACAGTCTACACAGCCCCTGATTAATGATAGTAATTTGTAGTAGAAAATAAACAAATATAAATAAGTATTCCTCTCTTTCACGAATTAGTAAAGTCTTTGTTTGTTCCGAAGACATTTTTATTACCAGTCCTGGCTCAGACATAAGTTTTAATGTTTGAAACTCGACGAAAACAAGTTATTTATTAATATTATCCAAACTCGGTTGAAGTCCTAACCGAATGTTTTATGACATATTGTCCCTATGATAAATATCATGAATTCAGTAATTTTTCACGGAAACATATTTTGAAAAGAAGTTCCCTTATCGTGTCTGTCTGTATGAACGTGATAAACTCAAAAACTACAAGACAAATTTTTGTACGGTTTTCGCCAATAAATAGTGTGATTCCTGAGGAAAGTTTAGGTGTATAATTTTTTATGATTTTACCCGAATGAAGCCAGAACAGGCCGCTAGTTCATTTATAAAATAAGGGTTAGGCCACAAAATTACAGTTAGCATTAAGATTAGCATTAAAATGAAATAGAAAAAAGAATAAGAATATTATGTTTTTCGTATAGTCGTACTGATTAAGTTAGGGTTGATCTTTTGATATTTATCGAATTATTTGCACGACACTTTTATGTAAGTTAGTGATAAATGCCTTATTATATCTTTTTGAATATCATAAAGTTTGTTAATATACTTATCATTTGCATGTCACCCACCACATAGTTACCTAGTTGTTATTAGCCAGTCCTATTAAAATTTACGTTGCATCAGATATCTTCAGACGATTTATGTGTTAAATAATTTAGGTAGCCGCCGTAATCCCTATTTAAACTGAATGTCAAGGAAATCAAAATTATTAGACCGAAAATTCAATCTCATGGGGCAACCCTGTGGTTCACGTGTGTGAGTTGGGTTGTGTGGACGTGTACTATACAAATTTTGCTTTAGGCGACGTACATTTAACATTTCGGACGCGGCACGGGTTTTAATTTGTGATCAATTATGCGCGAGCACTGTTATTTATCGTTGTTTTATTTTATTTACCTTCTCACAGCATCGGTGGGTGGTCCGATCACGATTTTCGGGATGCGGTGTTCACCAATAAGTTCCACTGATTGGACCACAGAGCAATAAATCGCACGAACTGGCGTTTTAAATTATTCGCATCGTTACCAATAGTGTAATGAGATAATAATGGGTCGACTTAATTAAATTAATTTGATTCTTTATATTTTACATCTCTCGTAAACATTTGTCAAATATGCACTCAAATTTAAATTTGGTCTTAAGTTTAAGTATATCCGTTTCATTACTTGAGAATGCTTGGCGTGATTCCAAGACGTAATGTTTTGGTAGACGCCTTGGTATGAGTGACGTTAAACGTAGTATTTTGACGGATGTATCCGAGTTTGTTAGGAATTTTGCCAAATTCATGTCTTTCTTGATAGTATGTTCTTCTGTTATTGTGTTGGTTTAAATTCTAATGAAGATTAACGTCACGTAATTTATAGTGCGAGTCTTAAGTACTCGCTCAAATTTCACCAATTCGAATTTTAAATTATTTTAATAGCACTTGGTTAATCAGAACGTATTTCCCTATATTATTATAAAATACAATACAAAAATCCTTAATTGTTATACTTAATAAGAAGGATTTTTTATTGGTTTCTTCAAAATTTGCAATTGTTAAAAATCACAGCTCCCTTTTTTGTCAAGCCAAATGATTTTTTTTATGAAAAGCCGTTTCTAATCATACTAAAGCCTAAGCATTATAAAAGCCGGCCATTTTGTTATTCCGAGCGCATCGGGCGCCCCTGACCGGTTAGCGGTAAATTGTTCCTCGTAATGTGATTCTAATTGAGCATCTAATACTTACTGAGCATATACTCAGTTAATTAGCCATTACCGGACAACTGGACATTTCTTGCTCGGTGCTGAGCCTTTTGCCGCAACGTAATTGGTAAGCTCGGTAATATTTCACGGCTTAAATGAGCGTTTAGCTTTTGTTTCGTAATTGCGGGAATAATTGTGTTTCAGCAATTTCAGCTTCTTTGTGGCCGTATATTATCTTGGGAATTAACTGTCGAGTTTAATTTTTGGTGTTATAATAGTAAAGTCAACAGCACATCAACCTAAATCAATTCACCTTTATAACTACTTCATAGAGGAAAGTTAAGAGTTGACTCAAAATTTATTAAAATTACTTTTCATTTCTACGTTTTTGAATTCATTACTATTTTATAACGGAACTTGAAAATAAATGATGTGCAAATTTCATTCATAATAGAGTATAGAGTAAGAAATTCTGTGTAGGTACTTCAATGAATCACATTTATTAACACTGAAATTTATTCAACAGATATATTTATTGTGTTAATTCACAACGTTCCATGAGGGAATACCGTAAAATTCCAATTGATTAAAAGCCAGTTCATGTAACAAAATTTTACGCTAAATTAATGTTTGAGATAATTAAATTTTCGCATTAAATCAGTATAATAGCCCTGTTAATGGGGAGCTTGTTGTAGGTAAGATTGGACAAAGCGAAAACAGGGAAACGCTTGTATCATAACTTAATCCTACGTTTCTACATGAAATTACCCTTTCTAAACAAGTTGTATGTATTACATACAGTTCAAACTACGGTGTTAAAATTGTAATTTATGGAGCATAATTTTGGAGGTAACAAGCCGAAAGTTCTTAATATGGGAAATATAACAAGTTATTAGGCAAATACGTCGTGTCGTGTCAATACTGCCATCATACATAAAATAAATATTATGAGACACATTTTCATATTTCAGTAATATTAGAAATCGTCTTTATTATGATTCCGAAAATGTACAGTTATTACACACTTAGAACTCAACTCATTAAAAAACTTTTTCTGAATTTAATTCCCTAGTTTGTACCTATTTTATCACTAGCTCAATCATTGAGTTCAAGAATATTTTAAAAATATATTATTTGGAAGTTATTTATGATTCACAAAGTAAAAGAGTACTATACTCAGGTTTTCATAAACGAAACATTTGTTTGATTCAGTTATCTGTTCATACGTTCGTGAATTATTTGTGGTTTTTAAAATATGAATGAAAATCGTATGTGTGCTTATTTCATTGGTTTAAATATCAGGTTGATAATAATCATCGGTGCATATAAAATTAAGCAATTCGATTCCGATGTAACCTTTTGTAATCGAGCAGTTTCATTCGAGTGAAACATATTAATCATCGATATTCGGAATTAACACATTATTTTATTGACTTACTTACATTTTATTGCATTTAATTTAATGTAGGAAAGTATATTTGTGTAGGATATTATTGTATTGGCGGAGCGAGACTTTGCCCGGTATTTTTATATTCCTCGTGTTTCATCCTCGCGTGTGTTTGGTATCATCATTTTATGTGATGCCCGTAGCCTTCAGATCCATGTAAAAAATAATCTTTTTTGAAGATTCAGGTGTGATTCTATGACCGATAGTCTGCCTGATTATTTCTTATTATGCATGGGGTATGGATGTTTGAATGCTCAATAATGAAAATGATAATAATTTGATTATAATATTAATTGTGTACTTATAGTTAATTCTTATTTTTACAGGTATGGTGTGTTTTGGTGCCGTCTCTAGGAATAAAAACGTGAGATTTTTCTATTTCACATTTTTAGCTTAACATCACTATTACACAGTAGATTTAGTCTGCGGTTAATAAAACCAGTATCTACAGGCAAGTTGAATACAATCACCAGTGTTAGCAATAACACACTCTAAAAAGAATCAATGAAGTGGGTGACTTATTAATATTAAAAAAAAATACAATTATGCCACAAAGAAAAAATATCGTTCATAATCATGAAATATAATAGTTAGTTATCTTATTTCACCAATAAGTTTATAGAACTGTGAAGATCAAACAGGTAGAATAGAGTCACAAAGTTTTCAGATTTGGACATTTTGCACACACCCAAAAATACTCTATTCTTCTTTTACGAGTTAAGTATATACTTCGTCAAACAGGAATATAGTATTTCCCACTTCACTGAAAGACATTTTTCTAAATGAATAAACAGACTTATATCTGAAGGTGACGCCTACCGTATGTCTAATTAGTACAGAAATAACGCCTGACGATTTGTCAAGTTCCGAGCTCCAGGCATTCCGTCGAGACGTGGTAGACGCCCGCGATCATGTAAATAAATCATTAACCTACTATGAAAAATGTATTAACGTACAATAATTTACCAAAAGAATTAATAAACTTTATAACTACGACTTCGTTTGAAACAGAAGTACCTACGTCTATTGCAACATACTGTAATGTCAATTGTACTTTCTGATTGTGTCATTTAATTATACATATCTATGATAAATATTAGTTAAGGCTCATGATTTTTTTAAGAGATTTGTATGAGGGGGGGACATACTAATTCGTTCTCAATCTCGGTGCTCCTGGTGCGGGAATACACCACTGAATGGCCGAAATAGGGCTATTAAAAATCACCCAGTTTAAGTCCAAGTTAAGATTGACATAGGACTGAATTAGATGGTTTAGAAAAAGACCATTTTGATCGAGTATGTGCCCATGTGAGCTAGGGTTAAATCATACGTCAGAACGCAGTACATGCGCTCCGCGAAAAATATAACGTCGATATCACCTGAATTGCACACTAAAATATATTTTACATTTTTTAAATAAGTTACAAAAAGTAAAGAAGAAGAGAGTAAGTAGTAGAAGATAAGTGGAAAATTTGTGATTCGTGGACATGTTTTAAGTAATTGCTATCTTTGTTAAATCTAATTTGTTTGTGTTCGATGAAAATGAAACAATAAGTAACAATAGCCCTTTGTCCTGATAAATGTTCATACTAATTATATATGTATTCAATGTAATGACCTAAAATTTTGATATCCAGTGTAGTTTGATGATTTGAAACCATTATTTTGATCTATCATTTAGTTATATGCGTGTTTTTATTGTAATGCATAAAGCTACGTTAATGAAACGCAGTCTCTATTAATTATTTTTCAATTTGCATACATCAACAATGGCGACATCAATTAGTGCATTTTGATTGATACTTGCAAGGGCATTGAGCTGTTAAACATTTACATTTAATCTATTTTAATAAACAAAGAACTGTTATTACACTCGTATAAATCCAATTAGCAAAAATATCATTTTACTACTGAAAAGCTATTCTGTTATTTAGCTCATAGACAAAACAATGTTAATTTGAAATCAGAATTCGAATTATTATTGGAATAACAATGGCGCCAATTTGTGTTATTTCAGACTACCCGTAAATTATTGTTCTAGAAGCACTCTTGACGCAGCTGTGCCTATTCTTATGAACGGAAGCAATAATTAACTAAACCATTAATCAGTTAAGCATACCGTTCTAACATAAGATATTGTTATTACAGGAGATCCGCGGTAACGAGTTTCTTGTTGATCCTAAAGGCACGTCTTCATAAATCTTTATGGTTGATACGAACCTCCTGTATTTATTCTTATGCGTACCTAAAACAGGCAAGAAACTAAGCTGGGATGCAATCAAGTCCACAAAATTATCCCATATATAATATATTAGTATGAATTATCTAGCACTAGGAATTAATACCCTTTAGTAACAATAGTGCAGACATTTTTAGAAATTGTATTCTAGATCACAATTAGGCTTGACACACTTGACAGGAATTAAAATTAAAATATACGTAATTTATGTTATATACGTAAATAACTACTACTAATTCTTTTCATCAACTTCTTATTAACTGTAACCTAATCAAAAATCAGATACAGCAAATAACCGTATTTCTCAACTCAGCACGTCATTAGGAACACCGCTAAGAGCTTGATAAAGTTATCTACTTTTCACAAATAAATACCAACCAGAATGTCGCCGTGTATAAAATTTGCTGTCATTGGAAACATCCAAAGATATTTTTACAAACTTGTCTGTGATACATTGAATTCTTTGAGGCTCTCCATTGTGATCCCTCCCGTTAAGGACCCCAATTTCTATGGGCTCCAAATAATAAATTATATTTTTACTTTTAACCGTAATTAATGTAAAATTGAGTTTTGACTTACAGGCTGGAGAAGATACTAGTAGATACATTACAAATCGGTGCGGCCTCTAAATGTACAACTTTTTTATGTAGTTTAACCATAAGACACTAACAGGACACTCTGATGTTGTATATTAGTTGTTGTGGCCAAATCACGTCTTGTGTAGACTATGAGAAAAGTTGCGGCGGGACGGATTTATTTGTCAACTTCGTTCTGATAAAACTTTGTTTGACATTTGATTGTGAGGTCATGCCGCCTCACTTCCCCACAGGCACAATATAACGAGAATACAAATATACAATCTCTACTGCGGTGTGCACGGACCTTAGGTACGAAATTCTCGTCTGTCAGCCAGCGTATAAGTGTATTGGCGTTTTTTTTCTTATTTTTTATATTGTATATAAGGTAGTCAGATATATAAGGAGTAAATCTCACTATAACTTTTTCATCAAACATTCAACTCCATTATGAAGTCATCGTGTGTTTCAGTCCACAATAATGAACACAACACTTTGCCACGAGAAGTACGATTATATCTTACTAGTTGTAAGATAATTTAATACACACAAAACACTTTATAGTACTAGCCTTTACAAATTTTAAATACAAATATATTTATACTTTCGTATTTGTATTTAATATAATTGAAGTACGAAATATTAGAGTTCTTGTAAAAATTATCACATAATTAATTATTTTTTATGTAGAATATTTTTGATATAAAAATGTATTCGTATATTTCTGTGCCGTAATCACTTTATACAAAAAATAACTTGCAAGTGCCACCTCTTTTGCCCTCAGATTAATTTCTCCGTTATATTGACTTGGCCAACTTTGTTTATCATTTGCTGTGGTGAATAAAATTGTAATGAACTTGTTCGATTTCAAAGAAGACGAGATTATTTTATCTGTATTTAGAGAAAAATATTTGCCATCATTCGTTTGTAAAAATACTGGCCAGTCTTAAATAAAAAGTTTATTCAAAAATAAGGTAAAATTACTGGCCTCAGAAAAAAATGACAAAGTAATAAAGTAAGAGATACCATTTAGTAACCAAACACCACACTCAGATCAAAGGCATCACAGGAATTTGTTGTACATGATTAAATCCTATTAATATTGTCCAAAAAGTTAATACGTGATCCAACAGCTGTTATTTGTCGGGCAGCGTGCAAAGTTGATGTATGGTGGGTCGTTTCCGTTCCTTAAAACTCTTCAGCGGCAGCCATTGTTATTTCAGTCGTCGGAACTTGGAAACGTAGCCAATGTGTGCTCATAGTGACAAGGTTTATTCCCTTTGCCTCTATCACTGGCCCAGAAATAAAACTAGATTTAATTGTATAGGTTCAATCAGTTGTATGCTTTAATTTTATCTTTTTTGGAAAAGTTATGCTTATATGTAGAACAAAATAACAAAAAATATAAGTATGGCCAAAATTTCGTTTAGCTTTATAAAGGATCGTAAATAGTATTTTAAATTGAGGTGCAGTAATTTAAAGTCTACTATGAAAAATATGATACTTATAAAGTGCTACATGACCAAAAGGATAAACCAGAAAGCCGTAGAAAAAGTATACAAAACATGCATTTAAATGAAAACATACTTCCATTTATTAAAGTAAATTTTGCATTAATCATATCATTTTTCATACAAATTAATTGTTCAAAAATATGGATTCGATAAAGATCCCTCCTCCATAGTACTAGCGAGAATGATCCAAAAAGCCTAAGTTTTAAAAAAAGTCCACTTCTTAATTCTTTATTGTAACGAAGTTAAATAGATAAATAATAGAGGGTAAATAAATAAACAAATATATCAGGACTAAACCAGCAGACCAAAAGAAAACACAACAACGTGGCGGCGCACATACATCTTATATGAGACTATTTGTCTCAAGCGCATGTGTTCGCTCGTTGAAGTATTTACGACCAATGCCCACAACAAGAACGAAACTATTCACATCTCGCTTTCACAAAACGTCTGATTTAATACTACAGCAGGATTAAAACCCTAATTAATGTCCTTTGAAGTTAACCTTTATGGTTGGTCGTCTTTTTAACACTTGATCGAAATAGTGTGGTAAACTTTGGCATGTGTTTTGTATAGGATTAAATAAGATGTTACCTTTTAAGAGGTACAAATACTTAAAATAATTTAATAATACCAGAGCTTACATAGGCAATATGACTAATAGACAATATGACAATGTTTGACAGTTAACAATTTATTATTGGCGCTAAGTACACCTTTTATAGGAACTTACTTTTTTTGTAATTTTGTGCAATAAAGTTTTTAAATAATATATAAATATGCTCTAAAATTGTTCGAAATTATACTTTATCACTACATATATTAATACTATAAGTAGGTAGGCTATGTATATAGTGCATATTCTACGTGAGCGAAACTACAAAGATAATCTAATTCAAACACAATCAAAACACAGTTGCAAGTGCAATAAACACTTCAATTCCATTATGAAAATCTGTTTAATGAGCGGTGCTAATGACTCCACACCCTGAGCAAGCAAACATAGGCGCAGTACACACTTGACGAATTACTTAATTTCACAAAGTGCTCACCACAATGTTTCGACGGAGCTGTTATGGAAACTAGCTTTATTTTTTGTGGGGCTTTAATGAGCATACCATATTAATGACCGTTTGAATAATTGGAATTATTTTTGTTGACCACTTTAGCATATTTAATAAATATTATTTTAAATATCTAACATTTTTTTACATTTCGGAAGTGTGTTTATGTGGATTCAAGGTTATATGAGTAAATAATATTTCTGCATCTTCACTGAATTCCAATTACAAAAACGATTCAATACAAAGTTAACGATATTGTCTCTAGCGTATGCCTTTTTTCATATGTACGGTGAACATCACATGGACCTTACTGAAAGCCATCGTCAATACTCTAATTATTACAGGCACATGCAGGTCATTCAGGGCGACTTTACGCGCAGTTGACTGTACACATCATAATCTCCGCACAGCGGTCACCACACAAAACATTACTCATGCTTCACTGAACTGCTATATTAGTAGGGCGCGACAAAGAAATCGTAGAGCCTCATATATATGTAAATAAACTTTCCAAATGCGTTTTAAATTAAAATAATCCCGAATTTATATGTAAATTCGTGACCGCACTTTGTCCTACGCGGTTTCTCTTCCCGAAATCGATTATTTTACATGGATTCAGGCTTAGATCCGACTGAGATAAGTTTAATGAAGGGTTTTGCCGGGATTGAGATCCTCTACACGAATCAACTTGATTGGTGATTCTATTAAACCTCGGCGAAATGTTTTCTACACATTTTCTAAATATTTTCAAGTTTAATTGATTTTCTGTTGTTCATTTTCTATTCAATTCAGTAACGTATCTTCTTCATAGTAGTATTCCTCATGGCTGAAGGTCGTGATCGGTGGAATGAAACACACACGACTTTTCGGCACTATTCATGGAGTGGGTTTAACTGCATACAAACTCATGTAGCATGAGTAGGATTTGAACCTGCGACCTTTCTGTTTATAGGCGAGCGTCTTAACCGTTACACCACCACCGCTTCAGTTAATAACGTACCTAGAGCTTCGTTGTTTGAAAAGAAATCATTCGTTTCCCGCATAAAATATTCCTAAAACTCATCTGACGTCTAATCGAACCGTATTGTCAGGGGAATTAATAAAATGCTAATCAATCTAGGTACGTACTTTAATATTTTACCTTTTGTACTTTGATGTTTCATCTTATACCCGTGGGATTTTTATCAAAACGAGACAAGGAAAATTTTCATTTTGTTAATTTGTATCTTAACTCAATGGAGGTAAAGTGGTTTTTAATTTGATGGACAAATGTGTTAAAAGCATTAAAATATGACTGAACTCTTTATCTCAAATTTTTATGTCACCCACATTAAGGTGACTTTGATAACAGATACGTTTTTACGACGGTTTTATTTAGTTTGCCCATTTGAAGATGCCAGCAGTATCTTAATTTTTATTCTAACCTTTTAGCTTCCTATTTATCTGAGTGTAAATGCCGATGTTTATGGGACCACCCGGTTATTTTGTTACTTGTATGTGTACACCCTTATGTCACTCCAATTCGTCACGATTAAGTTTAATTTATAGGTTGTTTTATGGTCCATTAAGTAGCTCCCTAGCGTCTAATGACTTCTTATTGTGAAACCAACAGTTACATAAAACACTTTCGACCAATTAAACATATCATTGATATTTGATCTCCTCGGGTTCGCTGTCAATCATCGTTAAGGTAATTATAATCGATTAGTTGAATTGTATCATCTAGCTCTATTAGCCTAACATTTTTCAGGACAGAGTATACCTACTGGTATAAGTAGCTGTTATAAGAATAAAACTTCTGTTGTGTCTCGATCATTGTCCCACACGAATATAGTTTTTAATTCACATTATTACGTGTAATTTCGTTTACATAATTTTCACTTTTGTATAACAAAACACGCATTCAATATTCAATAACAGTTGCGGAAAATTCATAATAAAGTACATACACCAAACATCCAAGTATAATCCATTAATCATTAAGCATATATTTTCACATTTAAATACGACTACAACTACGGTAGAATTATTAAATTTCAAGACTTGCAGTAATGTTTCATTTTACAGACAACATAAAGTACGCCATTTTGTTTGAGATATTGTACCTTTTACTACACACTAGATCTCGTCTGATGATATCTGAGAGCGTTTCAAACGCCGCTACTGTCAGGCATTCCGGAAATATAGCTCGTCACTCTTCACTTCAATTTTGTACGTTTTGTACGTATACTTTTTCACACATGTCTCACTAAGAAATGTTGCTGTTTCATTTTTTATATATTTATTTAGTATATTTTAAAGCTTTATAATATGAATCGACAGATACCTAACTTACACACTGTAGATTTACAATGCATACATCTTCGTGGTATCTCATGACAGCCACCAGTTATTATAGTTAAGGACATAGTTTTATAATGTGATCATTAAGATGTTTATTGTAATTTGTAATAACAACATATATTTAATTGCATATATTTTATGGACCTAATAAAATACATCTTCATCCGCTAACCCTTTTCCCATTTTAATTTAAAAAAAAAACGGGTTGCACTCTGGGAGTACCGGCAGAAGTGAAAACTTGAATATTAACGTTGTGCATTTTAGATGTCTTACGAATTTTAGATCAATCACGTGTCCTGACTCGAGTTTAACATTTTTTACCCATCACAAAAAATGCACAACGCTGCTAAAGAAGTTTTCACTTCAATTTTTCAAATATAAAATAAAACAAAGTACATAGTTGTAAAAATGGCTAATACATTTTCGAAAGTTGCGTTTTTATGAATGTGTTAAGGGCCTGCACCCATTAGACCTCAATGTTGCGGTTAAGTGTCACATAGACATAATGTGAACTACTTCCTTTTGCCGGCAGTTGGGTAATGCATTAGAAGAGTCTCTATTAGCGTTCTCTTTCAAGTTGAGTTTTTACTAAGATGTTTAGTCAAAAACCGTATTACAAGCTAGTATTTATATCCATCAAAAGTCATGAGAGGTTGTCCTGGGTAGGTAATATAAGTGTAATACTAGCAAAAAAAGATACTTCTGCTCAGTAGCAATGGGAATAAACAATAAGAAATAGTCATATTATAAAACGCCATAAAACAGTATTTAAAATGGATACTCACATCTCCTTATGAGATTCAATTTAATTAAAAAGAGCAAAATTATCGTATTCGTCCGTGCATTCGTTTTATTACAGAGAACAAAAGCGATTTAATTACGTTCTGGGTGCTGAAGGCGGACATAAAATTTGATGTTAGTTCTTAATAATATTGAAAGACTTAAAATCAGATTCGAAATCAATTTTAATCCTCAAATATAGCAGCAGTTAATTAAATAAATAGACCAGGTTGCCGTTAAATTGCTAAGCAGTTTAAAATATTGTAAAGCACCTTATGTTTTTGTCAAAAAGGAAATAAATAAAATATTTGTAAATAAATAAAAGCATATTATGATAAACGCGAAATTATTTTGACATCAAAGAGGCTATGAATAACAGCTCTGGCCAAAAATGAACTTTACAAATCATAAAAAGATAAAATTACTATCAAGTATATAATTTCGAAATTTGAAATGAGTAATGATTAAAACAGGCCGCCGCAAACTGTGAGCACATCAATCGTTACTATCATCAGCTAACTAAACGTCGTATCAAAATATAAGGTCATTGAACTGTTGTATTGCATGATATATTGAATTCAATTTGCTGGCTGACAGGGACGGAGGAAAAGCTTTTGGTTACAAATGCTTACGCTTAGAATGCACGCGATATGAATGGGTATTAATGCCGGAGTGTGGTTAAAATAAAGGCCTATTTACAGCGAGTAAATATTTCTTTCCACGATAAATATGATTACACGGGTTTGTGCAAGGTAATTTTTCTTATTTTTATATTTATTTTGTAGTTTTATATTTTTGATTCTAACTAAGTACATAAGATCTGTTGAAAATTAAGGCAAATGAGACGTATTCAGTAGAAAATGTTATAGTAAAGTAAATGTAATCTAGGTGTATTTTTATTATAATTTTTGTGTTTTTCTTATTTATTTTCGTCATTTATTTCTAGATATTTACATACATATAATTTCACCTTCTCAGCGAATTCATCTGCGTGAATATCGTTCATTCGTTAGGAATTTCGTTTTTCCTAAATTAGTAGTATTTTGAAGTTTAGAATTTTCAAAATCCATTTTAAAATAGTTTCAGTTTTAAATGTATTTATTTTTATGGGGTGCCTCATCACTCTGTTTTAATTTTAAGTATTTTTTTTTTCGCTTGCCGGAGATATCCCTTCATGAGATAAGTTCGCCGTAACCAAACAAACAAACAATTCTTATACGAGACGCATAAGAGTGTAGCTCATTCTAATTGTGTACGTCTCAGCTTACCATATTTTATTGGCACAACACTGATCATGACGTAGTAGGTCAGGAATGCGGTTTGATCAAATGAATTACAACAGTTAGATATCATAATATCTAGGAAATATATTTCCTATTTGGTTCTACTAATAGACCTAGGAATGCCTAAGAAACAAAAGTATACCTTTAGTTACTAGCTGTTGCCCACAGCTCTACCCGTGATGGCCTATGTTTATGCTTGACTCTTCGTTAACTATATCTATTCCAAATTTTTATTAAAATTGGTCCAGTGGTTTAGACGTGAAAACGGAAAGACTGACATACTTTTGCAGTTTTCAATAATTAGTAAATAGAAATACGATATTCTACATTTGTTTCTAGGTAATTTATAAAGATTTGATAAGACATTAGTTCTCTATGTATATTCATATTCTTACTTAATATTTTACTAAACGCCTACCATTTTTTACAAAACTGAACAGATTTTGTGCAATCAAATAACGCTGACAAAAATAACGTTATTACTTGTGACGAATAGTCTGATATTACGCGGTTAGACTTACAAAATTACGACTACCGTTATAATTTTGGCTTCTGTTTATTTATGAGCGAAAAAGGGGCTGGAGGCCGTAGGGGTTGGTTCATTAATCATCGGGCCTTAATGCGGGGGTTAAACGAATATGTAAAGCGAATAGAACAGCTGAGAAGGCAGCCTTCGCTGGGAAGTAATCCTGATTCAGGAGTGACGCGCCTTGAGTACTTTGCGATAGGGATTAATAGTCCAGACGTGTTTTACAACGTCTTCGAATTTGGTAGGATTATTTTGTACTTTTGTGAACACATGTAAAAAGAGCTGAAGCAAACAATTTTGGTGGTTATTCGATATGGTGTTAATTTTAAGATAGATTATCATAATATAATTATATTACTTATGTAGAATTCGAAGATGATTTACAATAATAATTATGCTGATTAAAAAAGTAAAATGTTTCATCCTAGCTAGTTATTACTAGTACAGTTCAATACAGTTAAAATATTTACTAATACATATTTGCCATTATATTTCATTTAATTAGGAAGTACCTAATTTATTTTTATTAGATTTTTCATTTACAAGGCAGCTCTAAATGATCAAATTAATACCCGAAAATGTCGTCGACACGGCCTAATCAAGTCAAAAACCTAGTGTTTCCTATCACTAAAGTGAACAGCGGGCAGTTAATCATAGCTAATCTGCTTTCAATCTAACATTGGCTGAATGTAGATCATAATTAGCTTGTGCACTGGGTCGTCGCAAGCAGGAAACGTTTTGTTCGTATCGCGTCCATCGCTTGTAACCAAACCTCTTGTGTAGAGGCGCCCTAATGTTATACTAATATTCCAAATTTGAATTTATTTATGAAGTATATTTTTATGTTTTATTTTTAATTCAGTGCACTGACTATATAAAGTGACGTTTTAATTTTTTTTAAAAGTGAATAATATTAATTTTAAATATTTATCATTAGACAGTCGAAATATTTGAGTAGGTACATTTGGTGTAAACTCAGTCACATATCGCTAAACTGCAGAGTAGCGACAATTTGTATTCAATAACACATGTTCGAATAATATAATTATGATAGTGAAGAGGAATAGCAGTATTCTGGGATAATAAGTACCCTTCGGGCTATTCCAGGTTTATTCTACCTTTGTATCAAAATTTAATCGAGATCATTTCAAAGTGACTCAAATTTACACATATAAAATGTTAGTAGTAAGTAGCTTAAATACTCTAAAATATTATACTCATATAAATACATTTGTAAATACCTTTTAAAGTTTCCTAAATGTTTAACTTCATTAGCCTAACTGCCTCCGTCATTTGTGTATTCACAAAAAAAAACGCATTTCCCGACATCAAAGAAAACGCTGAATGCAGTTTATTCAGTGAATAACTTCATTTCCTCTTTACTCCATCTAAGTGCCCTTCGCAGGGTACACAGTTGACCCCTAATTTAAAACACCCACCTCCGCCTAGGGGGGCGTAAATTATAATTTGTTTCGGGACATTTTCTTGAATAAACTCTTAATATAAAACAATTACTGTCAGTGTAAAGACGGTTAGTATCGCCGCGAGACGTCAAGATTAGTCTACAGAGATTCGCAATAAACAAACTTGACAAAATTTTATACTGTGATATTTTATCATGATGAAACTAAATGGGTAAGCAAAAATATTTTTGCATACCCACCGTTGATAAAACATGTCAATCATTTAACACTAATTTAAATAACATTGTAATAATAATAAAAAAAGTAAGTTAAATTAGACAAAGATTTTATTTGCAAAAACATGAGTTTAATTTTTTTTACAATGTGGTGTTAAAAGAAGAACTTTATTCTACATGTTTCACCATAAAGATCCCCAAGACCAAGTTTAAAAATTGAAACTAAAAATCTACTAAATTATAAACACTAATTTGTATGTACTCATGTTTCTAATGTGATATTTTTGTGAACTCAAATTATTTTATTAACTTGTGCGAAAGCGAAACAGACATGAGTTTCATGCAAACTTTCACCCTCCAATAGTATTTTGTGGGTTGACTTGAAAAAAAGTAGTCCAAGTTTGAACGGTGGTCTTTAACTACATACATACCAAATCGTTGCAACGGTTTAGCCGTCAAAGCGGAACAGACAGACACACTTTCGCATTTACAATATTAGATTATATTATTTATACATGTGAACTCTTCTCTATATATTACTAATTGTTTCTTGAGTTTAAATTCCACGTCATGAAAAGCCGACAAGCTGCGTGCAATTATTCCGTGTAATCGCTAACACAGTTAACAAAATACACTTCACTATCTATTCTCACTGTGGGCGCTTCCTGCGGTGAGAATAGTAAGTAAAATGTATTTTGAATAGGTTCTCAGCTTGTGTTATTATGCTTAATAACACAACAAGCTGAGAGACTATTCAATATTGTTTGGCCAAGTCTTCGTCAGAGCCAAAGATCTCATGAATGTAGGGTTGCCAAGCCTACTCAAGCATATTTGCCTAGTATCCTAATTAATTTTTATATTATTCCAAAAAAATGTTAAAAAGATTACTATAAAGAGAAAATATATTTTTTTCTTTATTTGTAATGAATAAACTCAAGAACTACTGGACTCATTTTGATGAAATTAAGCACAGAGATAGATGAAACTTTCAGGAGTAAATATGTTTTATTTTTATTATGGTTGTTCCCGTGCGAAGCTGGGGCGGGTCGCTAGTTATAAATGGAAGCTGAAAAACTACAAAAAGAAATCTAAATCATTATACGGTATGGATATAGTGAATCCAATATTCATGTCACATTATTAAAAATTGGAGGATGTTGGGAAACTCGGAATTCTTTACCGTCGAAGCTTTTACAGTAACATATGCCCGAAACCAGCACTCCTCGTATCCAACTCAAATTGTACGCGACGTGAGTTGTGTGACAAATTGGATACACATTTTTCCTTGAGAGCCGATGCTTACACGGAATATTTTAAATCTGTTACGTTTGATCCTGTGGGAAACGCATTTATATGTCGATTGTATGGCCTAAGTTCATTTGTTCCTTTACGCATTTGAATTAGGAATTTGACAAGCCTACCATTTTTATATTATGCAATATTTCCATAGCTCTGTCTACTGGAAGGAGCCTGATTCCCATATTTTTTTATAACACATTGCACGGAATAAACGACAATGATTATTTGTTTTGTATTTGTACTTTCTTTTTCATCAGATGCTGGTGGAACGCGAAATAAAATACAACATTGTCATTCAAATTTGAGAACTGACCGGAATGTAGTGTGATATTTTATATATTGGATTTGTATACATAGGTATAAAAGATGTATCCTATATGTACATTTCTGTACAATTAATTAAATTATTTCTATTGTAACACTATTTTAGGCCAGTCGTTTTATTTCATATTTAAATATCAATTTAATTTAACAATGCTTGCTTAGAACGGAATAAAATAATTTCTGGGTCGACGAGCGCTATTAGCTGCGCAACATTAAATAAAAAAAAGAAAGATCCAGACTTCGAGATTACCATTATATCTACCATATCAAAAGCCGTCAAAGATTAATAAACAAAGGTGATTTCAGTATAAGGTTTATTTTTGTACTTATTTTTTATTTCATGCCAAGCCTTTATGATCTCTCGAACAGAAGAGGGTAATATGCGTTTTTTGTTTCGTTTTGTTTCATCATCAAGGTAAAGGGCTCTCGACGAAGGGCTGTGATGTGACTCAGGTTTTATTATTGGCTCGAGGCATCCACTTCTCAAAATGAGGTCACTCCTTATTGGTGGACATTGTAATACGCCTTACCACTTGTACAGTGTTTGTGACAGTTTTGAAATAGGGACGGGGATGCATAATGACAAAAATCGATTGAAAATAATTAATTAATTTATTAATCATTTATCTACATTATTTCTAGTACGTTGTTTAATAAAAACTATACCTTCTCATGAACTTTCTAAGAACACTGATAGACAAGAATAAATTGTTTTTTTGTACATTATGTATTTATCTATTAGATCGACGATCGTTTCGCGCTATAAGCTTCTTAACAAGCTATCTCTCGAGCTTTTCTTTGAGGTTTTAACTGATATAAAAATTGTCATAAAGCCAAGTAGGCGAGACGAGTCGTTAAAAGAGTTTAGCATAAAAATAAGCTTTTATTGAGCTTATAAACATGTCTGCAGCTTTGATGGTTACTAGTGTTTTAATATTGATATTGGTAGTACTTAGTATTAATATTCTAAAATAGTAATACATACATAATTGAACGAAAACTGGATTAAACTGAAAAATATACATAATTTCCTTATGTTATATTTTTTGAATAGCATAAATCGAAATGAAAACAGTGAGACTCACGTCACATGATAAAAATATTTCGAAACATATTTTGTTAAGACACTATATTAGAAAATTAATATATTTTATTAAATGTATTTATACCGAGATCTACGAAATTAACGGCTAACCGTTAATAAAATCGCACTACCGATCTAGGTAAATAAAAATCGCACTAGAGATAGTACAAAGAACATGCGTTGTGACGATGAAGAACCGTAATTCATTAAAAGATAGTTTAGATCGAAAGGATCATGAGAAATTTCCTATTACTTAAGTCCTAGTCTAGTACAATACGCTCTCTTTAAAAATATTCTTCGAAATAATATTGTAGGGATAAAATAACCAGTATGAAAGAAATGATAATATATGTGTTTTGTAACATTTTAATTTACACTGTTGAATTTATATGGCTCGATTTATAACTTTCTACTCATAAAAAAATCACTCAACATCATTATAACTGTAGGTAGTGACTTTCTTAAGACGCAGTAAGATTTACTTTTATACCTTTCGGCCATAATTGAAATAAAAATGGCGTTACTGATTTTTGTCACGCACTCTGATATATTGTGCTCGGACTCACAACGACTAACTCAAATATAACAATCATTAAAAAGGCTTTAAAACACGTATGTGTTTTAACATATGAATTTTTTTGAATGCGAAAAAATCTTAAATGGTTTTAAACTGTCAACTTTGACGTTAAGTGCAACCTGCGCGCCGCTGTCGTTTCGACAATGTTTATTTATACTTTATGTTAGACGATACATGTTTTATATATTCTTGTATTTACTTAAAAGCTTTGTTATAAACAAAGACCATTTAGCTAAATTATAGCGTTTTGTAAATACTATGATAACGATCTTTGTAAGTATTTATTATAGCTTAAACATTAGCACCTGAGAATTAACGATTATTGTTAGGAATTACTTTATCATAATATATCATAGAATTAACGTATAATAGCTCTGCTTGTTATTTATGTCTGTATTATTTATCAATGAAACATTCATTTCGAAACAGAATCATCTTCATAATATGTTTCAGTATACCTTTTGACCATGTACTTTATTCTGTACTTACATTGTCATATTACTGATAAAAAATTATACATAAATTAATATTTAAAAAATGGTAAGCTCTTCTGGCATACTAGGGACTAACACTGTTTGAATGAGTTTCTTTCGGCAATTCTTCTCAGCAGTGGTTGTTCCGAAATGCTAGTAGTTTGTAACTTTGGTAAACATCATTTAATTTAGAATATGACGTGAAAAAGTGCCTGTGAAGGCCTAATCTCTGAATAAATGATTTGATTTTGATTTCGACCAAATGTGGTATTTGACTCAAATTTTAAAATAGTGAATTTTAAATACTGCAATTTTTTCGTAGAAATAACACTTGTCTTTGTGACTGAATATCTAGAAATCACAGCTACAGATTGAATATCAAACCATTCATATACACAAACGACAGTATAATTATTCCGATTCGGTTGGTAACAGTGTCATTTAAGATCTTCGTTGGCAGGCATTTCCCTTCATTGTTGGCCCTTCAGTTGGTCCACATTGTAGCCGGAGCCAATCAATGGTTTTGCGTCCAGTATTTTCCCAATTTCTTCCTAAACAGTCCGGGACTAGCCCAACTAACAGGTGGGTTTATGCACGGGCTTTTTGGGAACAAACTGGGTGAAATACAGGGCGTAACTCATCTATGACCAGACCCTTTTGTGCGAAGATCTGCGCCTGAAGCCTGTTCTCTTATGATTAATGGGAACTAACGGTTCAATTCGGTTCTTCCTATTATTAGAACCTCTGTAAGTTGTCACTGATATTAACAATAGCCATTCTGAAAGGATCTATGTATCTGGTATATTTTAGAAAGTATTTGTAATTGTTCGATGTCAAGCACAGATTTAAAACTAAAATATGAGATCATCTTCATATCGTATGTGTTGTTATTAACACTGGTGTTAGATTGAAGTCGGCTAAAGCCATCTGACATGACTTGTACGTGTCAACCAGAGTGCAGGTTTCCTCACCATGTTTTCCTTCATCGGAAGCAAGTGGTGGTCTATGAAAACTACTATACATGAGTCAGATTGGTATACAAACTCTTGTGGCACAAATACATACGAACCTGGGACTTTTCGATCACAGGCGGAAGGTCTTAACCACTGAACCACCACCGCTCGCTTCGCCTGCTTTTTATGAGATAAAAATCACTTGCACTGACTTGACTAACTTTATAATGTAATTTTGTAAAGAAAGTTTACCAAACTGAATATAGTCTGTTATTACTTTTATCGAGATAGATATTGGTAATGTGATTCCTTAGTAAACTCACCGGAGCAAAAGTGATTTGTATAATCCCAGCTTAAAATAGTTTTTATAGGCGATCTATCACACACAACACAGTTTAGTCACCTCAATGGTAATTTAAACTATTTCTTTCAACATTAATCCCATTCTGAACCAATGGTGTGATGCCATTGGTGTGTTCCTACTTGGTCTACTTTGGTTCTTATAACCTACATTTAAATGTATTTTTATATTATATTCTTCGAATATGAGTCATATTCCTCATGGCTGAGGGTCGTGGTTGTTACGTGGAATGACACACACACAACAACTTTCTTGGCATTATTAATGGAGTGGTTTGCCATTACAATGGATTTAATAAGACATTTAATAAGAATCAACCAGTGTGCAAGTTTCCTCACGATGTTTTCCTTCACCGGAAGCAAGTGGTGGACGATGAAAACTACTATACATAAGTCAGATTGGTATACAAACTCATGTGGCACGAGTAGGATTCGAACCTGGGACCTTTCGATCCAAAGGCGGGCGTCTTAACCATTACACCACCACCGCTTCTATTATATAGAAGAGGCTTTTTATAACGCATTCGTACTAACAGTCCAGTGGTTATGATGTGTGTTTTATTCCACGTATTTGCTATAAACCAAGCCATAATGAATACGATCATTAAAGGACAGTTACTTAATGTATCTTTGGAAATTAACGTCAAAAAATGTTCCAAAATGCTTTAATTTCAAAATTTTGAAATCAACAGCAAAATAAATAAATTTTATTCCAAATGTTATTTGAATTTAGAACAGCTTTAATTTCAAAGCACCGGAGAGAACATACCACAACGTCTCATACATATTCGTCCACATAATTGTAATCTCAATGAGCGATTAAAGTCTACAGCGTGTGGGTGTAATCCACTCGACGGCGCTGTTCATGCCATACGTGAGAAAAAGCCTCCATTTTTAATGCTGATAAGAAATCTATGAGTAACTAAGGTTTTATTTAACTTAATCTTATTTTTCATTTTATATTTTTCTGTAATACCCTTGTCTGCCTCTCTTTTGAACTCCCGTTTCATGGGTCTGCTGGAAAAAAAAATCACATAAGCACCATATTTCTACTTACTTTCTTAGTAAGTATTATCTATCTCTTTCTTCTCTCTCTCTTCGAAATGCACGAAAAACTAAATTTTATTCCAGTTGCTTTCTAGGTCGCTTTACGCAACACTTTAGTTTATTTAATATGTATGGGTATACAGAAATGTAAAATATATATTTTGCATTTAAAACGAATAAAGAACAAAATATAATAAAAAAACTAATATATATAAAGCCTACATATATGTTATGACTTAATCTAAATGAGTAATAACTAACGGCTTCAAAAAGGCACATTAATTCTTCCCTCATCTGATAAATTTTAAGGGTGAATCGCAACAGTCAACTTTGCCGTTATGTTTCATTTAGACAAAATAGTGTAGGTACTTCGCGTATTTCTGCGCAGGTTAAAGTATAACAACATACCCTAAGTAGGTAATCTTAAGTATATTCAACTCAGTAGAATATCATCATAATCATAACCTGTTTTGATATACCTTTTGACTATGTGCATTATGTGCTTCTATATATATTATTTAAAAAAAACATTGTAAGAAACAATAATGGTAAGCCGATCTGGCATGATAGGGACCAACACTATTCAAATGAGTTTCTTTCGGCATTTCTTCTCAGCAGTGGTCGTTCCGAAATGTTAGTAGTTTGTGAGAAATAACTATAAATATAAAAATTGACGCGAAAAAGTGCCTGTGAAGGTCTAATTTCGGAATAAATGATTTGAATTTGAATTTTAGAAAGTTTAAGTTACTGTTCACTATCTCTATACTATGAAAACAACGGTGACTTTGCAATTAATATGAGTATATTGATTTGCCGTTGTCTATTCGTATTCATAAAAAAGTGGATTTCATATAACCCAGGTGCACACATTCTGTATTTACAATAGACGGTGCGTGTCGCAACTGCCCAATTGACTTCCCTAAGTGTTTATATTGAGAAATATTTGACGCGCATTGTAAGCAGGGCTGGCGTGACACCGGAAAATGTTGTTTGAATATTTAAGTATGTACTTTCCGGTTTCCGACTACGTCTATATAGCAGTATTCCTAAGATGTTGTCTACTCACTGCTGTCTACTGCTCGTCTACATACAAGAAAGTTATTGATAATAAGTAATTGTTATATTTGCTATAGTCACGCCTCGAATGTATTCCATAGGTACAGTCAAAAGTACATTAACCTAGCCAAATTCATTGCAAACTATTACCCCCATTACCGCGCCATACATGTTCATGCAGGGTAACTTGATGTTGACTATACAATAAGGAGGTACTTGTCTGTCTCTCTCTAATATGACAGGTATTTTAAATTATATATTTTAGTCCATGACATGGCTCGCTTAAGATTTTATTTGTTTTCACTAGCTTTAAAGTAATTCTCTCAAATGTCTATAAACTTTTATCATTATCGCCCGCTAATGAAGTTGAAATGATATTTTTACAACATAAGAAAAGAAATGCAATTGTTTTTAATTGTATATTTTCTATAATTGTAGCTTGGACGTGAATAGCAACCCTAAGAAGTCAATAGCCCGCATGTAGGCACCATTATCGACTAATTTGGTCACTGCAAGTGACCAAGTGAATACTGAGTGACTCACGGTCTTAGGTCAGAGATAAAAAGAGATACAATTTATAAATTGCTTTGCCGTTGTACCGTTGTAAGTGTTTGATAATGTATAATTTATATATAGATAATTTGACAAAATCTTCTTTATAACGATTTAAAAAAAAATATATCCAAACCTAACGCCCTGGGTCGGCTTCGTTCGATACCATGATAAATAATAAACCTAAACCTTTCTCAGGAATTAAACTGTAGAAAAATCCGTCCGGCAGTTTTTGAGTTTATCGCGTACAGATATCTTAAATACTAAAATCAAAATCAATATTTACTAAGAAATCTACCACCACAGACACTTAAAATATCTACTGTTAAAATTCTCAAAGCTACAAACTACTAATCGATTAAACATGTTCAAAATGCAAACTCCTTCATTCTGTAACCGCAGTGATCGTCACAATGCTCGGGGCACGCCTTCCCTGTCGCATTGACGAATGCACTTGTTATTTTTATAGCATTTTTATTGACACTCAACTGGCCGTGGGTACTGACCAATGCAACATTGTCCACAGGCTTAATACAATTTATTTTATGATCCTATTGTTATGCACATATCTAAGTAGTTGCTTCCTTTTTATATGTATATTATTTTTAATTTTGAAAAATCGAAAATAGAATATAAACGTCAATATCTACAATAGGCTAGTTGCCAATATTTTGATTTAATGACTATTTCATACTTTTTGAAAATGGACCATTTCCAACCAACTTTAAATCTTCGTATTTAGATACAGCTGCATTGTTACAGTCTATGATTTATCATAATATCAATATATAAATTATAATAATATAAATATATCTATTTTATCTAGATTATACATATTATTTACACAATCAGTAATCTTTATTTAATTTTATCACACAACTAAAGGTGGGTTAATAGGTGGGCTTGATGCTAGACATTTTTTTGCACCAAATAGCAGAACAATGTTAAAAACGCTAAATAATATGAAACCTCCTTTAGAGTTGTTCTCAAGAAATTTAGTTTGGAATAAGAATTTAATAGGTGTTTGATTTAAAAATAATTTAATATTGTGATTTTAATGTCATATATTTTTTGTTACAGGACGAAAACTACAACTGCTTGAAAATGTCGTAAGGTAATTACATTATATTGGTCTCAATATATAATTATAGTTACAACACCTATTACTAGTTACTTACAACGTCCATAACCTGACGGCTATATACTTCCATGCTAATTTTATATACGTGAAAGTGTATGTATTTGTTTGTTTATCCTTCTTTTACGCTAAAACGGAACAATGGGAAGTGACATTGGTCACTTTTCTAGCGTGGACGAAACCGCATGCAACAGCTAGTTTCATAAAAAATTGTACGAAAATATTAGAGGGAAAATTATAATCCCTTTTTAAATACGTTTTATAAGCGTAACCAAGCATGTTTACTCACACTTAGTAACTCAAACGTGTCATTACGTAGATATGAATGGAGATTGTGGCTCACATAAAGCCTAGTTCACACAATTAATTATGATACACTCTTTACATTTATCATGCTGTCTTCTTTCACTGTTCATAAATCTTAAACAATATAGAAATATGATGCAAATCTCTTGTATTCGTCGTCGCAATGTAAAATAAGAAAAAATCTGATTGACATACCTACCAGTGATAATTCTTAATTCAATTGTTATTTGCAGTTTTTTTTTTTGTTGAAAATGATCCTAGTATAGGTTTAAGGCTAAAGCTATTCAAAGGTGATTTTAAATTTAGAACAAACCACACGTTGGGATTCTCAAAAAACTGGAGTGTATTTGCCATAGACAAACGAGCGAGCAGACTTGGGCGTACGTCAACCACTGTGCCACAGATTATACGAGTAGCATAATCCCCTTCTGTGGACTAAGCTGCTTTCATAGCTTTGTGCTGAGAATACGACGCCCGTCAAGTGCGCCCTAAATCTGTTTTCATAGGCCATCACACGTGTACACTAAGCCTATGATTAACTAGTTACGTTCTTATTTGTCATGTTATATAGAGAAGTTAAATTACGATATTTCGCTAAATAGAGCGATAAAGGTGACTTGTCTTTTTAAATCGTATTTAACTTTTTATTGTTTTACTCAAGTTATAGCACATGTGAAAGGAACAGAACTTCTTCAAACAAAAACTACTGACACAGAACCTTTTTATCCCCAAAAAATGGGTGTGTAGACTACACACCCATTTTGCTGCGCACTAAATACAACGGTAAAGATAAGAGGCAATTTTATTTCATCCACATTCGAGTCAAACGTACCTTTTGAGATAACCTCACCAAAACGTCACAAGTGGTAATCGATGGAGAGCTAATGTGGGTTTAATGTGGCCGGAGCGAGGCGCGTGTCTGCGCACAGCGCTCCAAGATTACCGGTAATCTGGCGCTTTGGGCCTAAGTCACTCGTTTCAGAGTTCAGTTGGACTTAGTTGGCTGAATCAATTTGGATTTGGAATTTTCAGATTTTTTTTATCTTGTGCTAAAGTCACACAATTTGATAATTGTTAAGACGTGCCTTGTTAAATCATTTTTACATTAACAGAATGTGTCTTCATAGAAAATTGACTAAATACTACTACTGAATAATTTATGAATACAAGTGGATAGATTACAGTATATAAAATAGTATTATTAATAATTATAGTACCATCGCTTAATAACTCATTAACTAATAAATATCGATTATCGATTAGTAGTTTGTTGTTTTGAATTAAATATAAAATGATATCGTTGTCAATTTAAATAATTTACTTAACTGTAGTGAAACTATTCAGCATAGGATTTACTCGATAAACTAAGGCAATATCACAAAGGCCAGTATTAAGCGTAGTAATGCTGGCTGGAAAGCCTGTCAAGTGCGGCTTAAGTCTGTTTTGACAGTCCAACCGGAAAGTTGAGCGTTAAAATATCCCAACTCCGTTGATATCTAAAAATGCAATTCCATTTTCAAACGAAATTTTAAGAAAAGAAATCTAATTTCTGAGTTACATGAGATTAATTTTCTGTATTTATTTGACTGATTATGTTTTCGTCTATTTGATTATTTTCTACATTAAGTTAAGAAATATTTTAACGATCAATATAAACAACGTTGCATTGTATCAAACAGCTAAGAGTCTTGTTAGAGTATATCATGTAATCGATTATTGATTAATCAATTGTATGGCATAGGTACTTTATCATGGCAACATTATTAGGTACGACAACAGTGCAACGCTATATAAAGATTTTCGACTGGTTGATTAACAATTCCGTATCATCGTATTTACGAACCTACTCCAAATGTATTTCCATTTTGCACTAATCTACAATGACTTCGATAGATGTATATATGTATAATTCATGTAACCAGTACAAGATTATTTGCTGTGTACAAAACAGTATATTGTATCTATATCATTAAAAATAAATATACACCGTTAAGCAATATAATTTTACATCCTATAACAACATGTGTTATTCCTGGAAAGTATAATTTATATTATGACAAACAGACAAAACAACAGATGTTGGTTTCGAGGTGTAAGATACTTAAAAAAATGTTTATTTTATCTGTGTGATAACAGCAGACCCGACGGTTTAGGTTAGAATCACTGTCTATTTTATTTTTTAAAACAATAAACAAAATTATCGTCGAGTTGGCTGAGTAATGAATATTTTTACAATCATTAAAAAAATATGTGGGAAAACTTTGTGTGAAACCCTGCGGTAGCGTGTGTGGACTAATTAATTAATACTACATGTCTAATTATCGAAATTTTTTTATTATTGGAAATATAATTGTACGTTTTTTATTATCTTGGAATAAATTCTTTATTATCATAGTACATACGACGACCTCGGTGGCGCAGTGGTCAAGTGTTTGCCTGTGAACCGATAGGTCCTGGGTTCGATCCCGGTCGGGTCATGATGGAAAATGATATTTTTCTGATTGGCCTGGGTCTTGGACATTTATTTATACATGTTTTTTTAAAATAAAATATAGTATCGTTGAGTTAGTATCCCATAACACAAGTCTCGAACTTACTTTGGGGCTAACTCAATCTGTGTGATTTGTCCTAATATATTTAATTTAACATAGTATGAATCTTCTGGTACATGAAAACGAACCGAATGGTCCCATCCCATCAATCATACACCGCTGTCATTCAAAAGCGCCATCTATTTTCAATATCATAAGTGGGATTGCATTAAGTCAATGGACATAATAGATGATCGACAGTATAAATTCAGTGGTCGTTTCAGTAATGGGTAAAAGTCGGGCCTTTTAATATCATCCCAATGTCGGATACACACTATCGCCGAACTCAGACAGATGCCGACGCGAATGATTGAACATTGTGTAGTTTGTATGAATGATTGAACTTTGTGTAGTTTGTTTATTAAACCTAATCAAAATCGGCAATGTATGACGAATCCGCTAAAGTTTTAGGCACTATTAGCCCATAGTGTATAACCGGTCTTTTAGGTATAAAAGGGGCTGAAATTGGACATTAAAAAATAGATAATTGTGGCCAGTCTTTTTGCCCATCTCTTGTGGTAATAGAGGGGCAACAGTGCCCGCGGGTACGGAACTTCAATTTCCGTTCTGAAGCTGATTTTTTTTCTTACGACAGCAACACTGCCACCGTTTTTTTCTTAACGAAGACATTTATTGATGAGGTTATGCTAACTTGCTAGTTTGTTCGTAATTGGATTGGAAAATAGGAAAAGTTTTTTTTTCTCCTTCCGACTATATTGACTTGAATAAAAATATACTTATTTGGTACTCCCCGTCAAAAGAAAGGAGTCGTATTGTCAATGTTTTCAAATAAACTCCGTATTTTCTTGTCTGTGAAAATTATTTTTATGATTTTTTGAAGTCTTTTATAAATGTTTTACTTTAGAATGCATAGGTTTGAGCTAATATTTTATTTATTTTCTACAAAATTCAACTACTCTTTACATATTAGGACTCTAATAAAAAACGGAGTGTAGAAATTCTTTATATTTCAGTCTACAGCTATTATATATTATGGTATTTTTGAGACATAAACTTGCTCATGTTCCCACATACAAGTTCTGTATATTGCCTACATAATTACAGAGTCCGACCGCACGTATTTCATATTATATCTCTATGTTCGTACGAATGAAGCGTGCGGTTGCTTAATTACGAGTACCGTAAAACGGGGCTATTTAAAATTCATGGGGCTAATTGAAATTATAAAAATAAAATATTTGGAACCTCATAACATTTTATTTTTCTACTAATTGGATATTTTGTTTTCGTCTGGCAACACTCACTCTAAAGCTGTCACCACGCAATGAAATTTTGAGGTTAGAAATGACATGTGTGTGCTGCAAAAGGGGCTTGCAAAAAATATTAAAAATATTGCTTAATTTATGGCTCTCATACTTTTATTTGGTAACTAGTTATTTTTTGAGGTAAGTTGAACATGATATTTGTATTATATCTTATGTTTCCTTGTGATTTTAATGGATTCTATAGGCTTTTTCTAACTACGTTGATTCGCCATATTTGTTTTGATTTATCAAACGGGGCTTTTTGGTACAGTTTTGGGGCTATTTAAAACATAATTCCAAATAGCCCCCTCTATGTCCGATGACAGATTTGTATACGATTTAAGGTGATGTGCCAAATAGCCCCAAACGTAACTTTCGAGTAATTAAGGCGAAGTTCTTCTGTTTTGTTCCAGTGCAATTGATCATGGTGCGTACATATACTAGGAAGTATACAAATTCCAGAAATGGCAAATCTTTTTTACCTTACCAAAATTACTCAGCGGAAAATTTACAAGTAGCAATAGAGAGTGTAAAAGAAGGAAGAATGAGTCTTACCGATGCCGCAGACACTTTTGGTGTGCCAAAGAGTACCTTAAGTAGAAAGACAAGAAATATTAACTGTACGCAAGAGACAGCAGGCCATCCAACATTATTTACGCCTGAAGAAGAGAAAGTCTTCATTAAATTTGTTTTAATAGTAGGGGAATGGGGGTTTCCGTTTGATACCACAGATCTTCGTGTATTTGCCAAGAAATATCTCGACAGACTTGGAAAAAATGTGTATAATCTAAAAGATAATATGCCAGGTTATGATTGGGCCAGAAACTTTCTTCAAAGACATAGATTACAAATTTCAAACCGTAAATCTGCACATATTTCCAGTGACCGAGCCAGATTTAGGTCAGATGATATTGATGCCTTTTTTGAGAATTATGTTAATACGGTTGAGGGTGTTCCTGCAGCGCACATCATTAACTATGATGAAACGAATTTAACAGATGATCCCGGCAATAAAAAATATATTTATAAAAGAGGATGCAAGTATCCAGAGCGGATCATAAATAGCTCGAAAACGGCAATTTCGCTCATGTTTTCGGGCACTGCATCAGGACATCTCTTACCTATTTACGTTGTCTACAAATCGGAAAATCTTTGGGATACGTGGATGGAGGGAGGACCAGAAGGGACGAGATATAATCGTTCCAAGAGCGGATGGTTTGATTCAACCTGCTTCGAAGATTGGTTTCATACCATTATAGTTCCCTATTTTCGTAATAAGCCTGGACGGAAGGTGTTGATAGGTGATAATTTATCATCACACTTTTCGGAAAGTGTAATAAAAACTTGTGAGACATTGAATATTGCATTTGTATGTCTGCCACCTAAAACAACACATTTATTACAACCTCTGGACGTCGCGTTTTTTGCTCCTTTGAAGGTATACTGGAGAGATATTCTTACCAAATGGAAAATTACCGAGGGAAGACATCACAAAACCTTAATTAAGAGTGCATTTCCTAAATTGTTGAAAAAACTTAAAAATAAATTAATCGAAAATGATGCCGAATCCAGAAATTTAATAGCAGGTTTTAATAAATCCGGACTTTACCCTGTTGATCCTAATCGTCCCAAATCTCGATTACCCCAATCTCATGTTCCAAGGTCCGAGGAAGAAATAGAGACAAGTAGTACTTCAGTTATAAAGGATATGTTGATGGAATTGCGATGTCCCGATGAGCCGACGGGAATGAGACGGAAAAAGAGATTTGTGGTTGAACCGGGAAAGAGCGTATCTTCCGACGATTTAGTACAAAATCAGTCAAAAACAAGTGCAAGATTAAAGGTGTCCGGAAAAAGAAAAGAATTAAAGAAGTCTACTTCAAACATCCTATCAGACCCATTTATTGATTCAGTTCCAGGTCCTTCTGGACTACATCAAATAAGGAGCAATAAAAATCATGATAGTGATAATTCCGATGATCAAATTGCGTCTGTTCTTATGCCTAAGTCAAAACTAACATCCTACAAGGGCATGGGAAAAGGGATCGGTAAAAAAACAAAACCTTGTAAAATATTGATTAATAAGAAGCAACAAAGTGAGAATGTAACAGAAACAGCTCTAAATGATACATTAGTTAACTCTGGTTCATTATTACAGTCATCTCTCCAAAATCCCGAAAGCCTCAAAAATTTATGTATCAGATGGGTCAATACTCACTTAATTCAAAACAATGAACTATCCGGACAAAGATCATTTATTCAAAATTTGTACGAAACCAAAAACTATGAAGCTAACGTGCCATTTATAGGTGAATTACCAGAATGCCTACTAAATAGCAGACCCACTACTAGATCTAAACCTATAATTACATCAGAAGTTATTTTTGAAGCAGGATCTTCCCAAAATATTCGTAATCGTAAGAAAATAAACGCTATACTACAAAAAGAAAATGTTGAAATTACGCAGTTTGCTTTAAATATGAAATTAAATATAGAAAATAAAGAACAAGTAACTGAAAAAAGAAAAGTCGTAGAAGAAATTACACAAGAAAGTAAAGAATTAAAAGAAATAATAGATAATGTGAAACCTAAGAAAAAAATAAAAAGTGAGACAGCTACTAAAGTGAAAAAAAGGACGCAGAAACACATTTCTCGAAAACAAAAATGGAGGAGATCTAGTAGTGATTCCAGCTCATCTGAGATTATAATGTGTATGGCTGATTCTGATGATTCAGAATATGAAACAATGGATGATTTAATCACGGAATTTTACGAAGAAGAACAAGAAAATATAGAACCATCAATTCCCTTTGGCTTTTCTGAAATTGAATTTTTTACAGAGGATAATAATACATTAAAAATTGATTCCTGGATTTTAGCAAAATTTGCTACAAAAAAGAGCGTTAAACATTTCGTAGGAAAGATAATATTAATAAAAAACAACATTCCTGATGTCAAATTTGTGAGAAAAGTAAAGGAATCAAAATTTAACAGAGGATCGGTGTTTACTTATCCTACAGTAGATGACATTTGTACCATGAGACATTTGGATGATATTGTTCTAGTATTACCAGAGCCCAACATCTCTCGGCGAGGACAAATCATATTTGATATTGATTTGAGTAATTACAACGTACAATAGGTTTAACTGTTTTGACTTATGGTATTTTAAATTTTATTTTCGAAGTCTTTAGACTGACTATGATTAAGACTGATTTAATGTTATGATTATAATTAAGGAAGTATCAATGCCAAATATTGTGCCTTATTTTTTGTTAAATGTTTACCTACCGCAATGACATTCACCTTCTTACAAACTTTGATGAGAACTTTGATAGTTGATTAAGTATTTGTTTATGTTTGAATTAGACCGCTGATGTCTAGAAAATATTGTTGTTTTAATACATATTATAGTTACCGAGAGACCTGATTAGATAAATAAGTACAGACATTTGATACATATTTTTGAAAGTTTTAATTATATTACCTGGGTTAACTTTATTATCAGAATTCCTACCTACTGAATTTTTAATATGGTAAACTTCCAGTTCCAATGTTCTTATTTGTTTTTTTATGTACATTTTGGAATTTTGAGAATTGGTTTATTTTTGTAATGTTTATTTTAGTGATTGTTGTTGAGTTCTCAACATTGGTTCCATAGTATAATTAAGTTGTTTGAAATAATTGGGTGAGTTGCCCTTTTGCGACTGTGATTTTAGTTATTTTACACGTTGTTTAATAATATGCGTGCCTTATTACTAGTATAGTAAAAGTTAAATTGTTTTTAAATTGCTCAGACTGTTGATGATGATGAGTGAACTGATTAGATAAATAAGTACAGTTATTTGATACTTATGAAAGTTTAAGTGTTATTAACCGGGTCAATTTTATTATTAAAGTTCCTACCTACTTAATTAATATGGTAAACTTCCAGTGTTCTTATTTGATGTTTCTTTTTTGTATCACATTTTTCATTTAAATAAACATACTTAAAGTACATTCAACAATTTCATTTAAATAATGACTTCCCCTTAAATTGTTCCAAATATATCCTACATTCTCTCCTTTAGTCCAACTGATTAATCATCGTACTTCCAAATAACCCCAATATAGTGGCACTATAGTTTTATAGTGCAAGATTTTACAACAAAATTGAACAAGAGCACTATAGACATATAGCCAGGTACACACTATCAATGTTCTGATTATCGCCAAACTGATTCAAATTAAAACTGGCCTACATTTTACTGAAATATTAAACATTTTGTGTCGATTTCCAGATAGCCCCAAAATTGCGAAAATTGGAACAGCGCTTATAAAACAGGCTATCTTCGGAATTTTAATCAATATACGTTTGAAAATAATAGTTCCGGAAACGCCACTTCAAAATCTGTCCAAATTAATCATCAAAACAGGATTATTTAAACATAAAGTCGTTAAAAAAATTGTTTTTTACCAAATCTTGTACCAAATAGCCCCATTTAACGGTATGTACAATCTCCAAGTTGGTCCTTTGCCGACGATGGTCTCAATTTACGCTGGATTGGCGAAATATCTAAGACTTTTCTATTGGATATTGTTAGCGTTTACGTTGAGCGATGTGTGTTTACAATTATTTAAGTAGTTGCTTTGCAGAAATGGCGAATACAATCCCACATATCGTATATGAAATGTGTCAAATTGGCCGCTGCTTCCACCTGTCTTCTTGAAAATAAAGCGTTGGAGTCCTCGCGGAGAAGAAAGTTCCTACTTCACTCACTCACTCAATTTGCGCTATCTTCAAGATCCTAAATTTGTTAGGTTTACGACATCTAGTACGTTTTTGGTTTGCCTTTACAGTCAGGGCATAAAACAGCAATCTTTTTACTATTCAATGTTTGTATAACGAAAATTGCGTAATAAATTATATAGGTACACTTTCGTGCCTCTGGCAGTTGTCGAACACAAATATAAATCTGTCGTAAGATCGTGTATTAATCGGCGTATTTGGTGAATAAATTTGCTTTTGTTTGAGTTTGCTTTACGTTATTTATTCAATAGGTCCGGGGGCTAGAGATACTCTGTTGACGTAACATTTTGCGCCGGAGCGTTGACTAGCCGATATTTCCCGAATCTAACTGAATTTATTAACTCCATATTTATTTAGGAAGCGAAATGTCATACTTCGCGACCCTCTTTAAGAGTTCCTTTGTCGCTTTTCGGCTATTCTTGGAAACACTCAAGGGTCATTTCTCTTTGCGCACAATTGTAAGATAGACTCTTGTCTTCCGTAACCCTTGTTTGAAAATTTTGACATTAATTAAAAAAATAAGTCAGATATTAGTTAGGTACATGGCTAGTTTTATGTTAAAAAAATAATGACAACAAACTATATTTTTAGGATTTTTCCTGATGGAATTACAACAAAATAATACCAATATTCAGGGCATTTTTTTAACTATGAATTGTTTGCAGACAAACTCAATTTAAAAAATTATAAATTGGTCGAAATTGAAAGCGTATTAATTTCTTTTCGAAAACAATTGCGATCAGGTTTCTTGGTATTAATTTATAGGCGCATTATAATGATCTATTTGTAATATGTAACTATTATAACTGTTCGAAGTAACTTTATATGCTACAACATACCAAAAAAACGATGTTAAATCAATTTTCAAGAATAAAATCTTAAACTTTTCACCGATATTTATTTTTAGTATATATTAGCACAATAGCATCGATCGGCATAAGAGTCAAGAGTGTGCGCGAAAGATAAGGAAAGCTATTTTATTATATTTATTGTGTAACGCCCGCGCAGTCCTGCAGCCAGTGAGGAGTTATGCGAGCCTACCGACATTCGGATGGCCACGAGTGGGCTTGATTCACAACATTCGATCGGATACTGATTATATTTAATAAGAATTCTTAGAATTCTCTTTTTCTATCTATTTTTTATTTTTATCTCACAATGTAAGAGTTGGTTGCAGCAGTCGACTTTGACGTTTTCTTGAAATTGACGATTAAATAGCCATCTGTCATAACTTTTACGACTACCCACCGACATCTGGTGGCAAGAAGACGCATCATACTAGTAACTTCAATTGTCAACCAGTGTGCAAGTTTCCTCACAATGTTTTCCTTCACTGCAAGCAAGTGGCGGTAAACGACAACTACTATATCTGAGTCAGACTGGTATACAAACTCATGTAGGCACGAGTAGGATTCGAATCTTGTCCCACAGGCAGACGGTCTTAACCACTTAACTACCACCGCTACTAAAATTCTTATTGCACTTGCGCAAACAGGTGACTGTTCTACTGGTTTTACTATCTTAAGTTTCAAAACAACATCTTGACCTTGATTCCATGCTATATGGAAATCTTTACTATCATCTAAAAACCTTCCAAAATTCATAATCCATACATATCGTATGGTTAGATCAGTGTTTTCTGCTCTCATTCAAATCGAGACAATGTAAAATACTGCATTTTATCCTAATCCCTTCTTTATTATATTACATAACAATTAAAATTCTAAGCAAAGCGAATTAAATCAAGAAATTATGATATTTGCTATCGTTTATTCTCTTAAAATGTCAAAGTATACCAAATTATAGAAGAAAGTGGGATCCGCACTTGAAACGCGAAAATACAAACACATCCTACGCGAAACGCATTTGCAACCCACAGTCTGCGCTTGTTACGTCAAATCTCAATATATTGCCGGCCATAGCTTTACATTATTCTAAATAATAGTACTACAACATAAACCGCTGAATGTACGGCCGCAAATCAGTTTCAAATAGAACTGAAATATTGATTTTTTGGTGTCAATGACTTGTATACTGTCCGGTGTGGACATTGTCTGTGAAAGTTAAGGGGTGGATGTAATCGAAGAGGGGTGGTTATAGTATGGTACAATCATATATATGGAGTGTGATTCCTGAGGAATTTAACCAAAAAATATAATAGATCATGCGATCTATTATATTTTTTGCGAGCGAAGCCGGGCCGGCCGCTGCTATTCTTATAAATGCGAAAGTTAGTTTGTTTGTTACTTCCGCTTTATCTACGTAAATAATTTTGTGTAAATTTAGCATACATATAGTTAAAAGTACAAAGGAGGACATAATATATATTTTCGTTGTGTGGGTTTCTTATTCTAAGCCACAAATAAATGATGTTGTTGATGTATAGACGTTTCCACGTAATTATTTAGGCGAAGCTATATTTTGATATCAAATTATATTAACATGTATTTATTCAATTCCATTTTTCGTGAAAATGATTATACAGAAAATGTATATCAATATACTGATGGAAAAATCTAATGCGAAGTAAGAATCTCAGGGCAGAGGAAGAAACCAGAAAAACGGTTAGATGAGATAGAAGTTGTGGCAGAAAGATCTAGAAAAGAGTATTAGTCGTGTAGTTGAATTACTTTTTAGTTTTCCTGCGAAGAGTTAAGAAACTTAATACCGTGGGGCGGCGGCTGCAACAAGTTTCTACGCGCACTTTGTCGGAACTTGTTTTGTAAATTGAATGCTGTTACACTGTATTTTCAAAATTAAAAATATTGTTGGCCATTTATGGATTCCACAAATGCTTCTGTTTCTTTTCTCAGGACTCTTATGGTACTGCAGAGTGGATTCACCTATATTGTAGTCTAGTTGGAGTCATTTTACACGAAGTATCTGTTTCAGTGCGCGAACTTTCGCTATACCTATAGTTAGTTCACGAAATACTACGACTTCAGAAAAAAATAAACAGTGAAAGAAGAACGTAAAATTTCAACATACTTATGTAACTAAGTCCGTTCAGCCAAATTATATGAGAATCAAAATATTTTTGTATTTTTTTTACATCGATTTCTTTGGATACAGACTCAGTTCCATAATAAGTATCTGCACACATTAGTGCGGTATAAGATAATACCCTGTATTAACGTACATTTGTTTGGATTGATGCTAACACAATCTAACAAGTAATATTCAAATATGCCGTAAACATTGTTAATAAAAATAATGCAATAAATAAACTCATTAATTTTCCGCGCGATGTATTCTTTATTATTGAGACTGGCAACTCCGCATTCAAAATTAAGAAACACTCTTACTATAATGAACGGCCGGGGACGCCATTAAAATAGCGAGTCATAAATAATTCAGTCGTGGGTTTGGCGTCGTTTCAAGACATTTCCACATTAAATTTCATGAGAGCTTCATTTTTCCGCGGGGACGTGCGATCGTGCGAGTTACACGAACAAAACCAACAACTATGTCATGCGTAATTGACCGTTGTGTACGCGACTGTACGCCAAATACTTGATTTCGCCAGCTGAACAATTCTTTTTGAACAAATTGCCAGCATATTTGCGAAATAAGACACAAAGATATTACTTTTTTGTATTTCATAAAATACAAATAAATTGTGTGATATATGTACATATTTTGTTGTACTTTTACAAATACTGTATTGTTTCTTATAATAGACATTATTACTTATAGCTATATAGTTGAGTGTGATTAAATAATACTTCATCTTTAATGGTTGCAAACCGGTTACCTATATTTTTATTAAGAATTGCTTCAGTCTGTGTTTGAAAGTAACACACTATTTGGTTTTTAGCTATAAAAAATAAATTAAACTAAAGTACGGAAAAAGACGATTTGAATAAAATTCGATTTGGTTATGAACTTTGAACTTCCATTCTTTTTTATGCAGAACTACAATAGACAATTCACTACACATCTCCAAGTATTTCCCGTCGTGGCGAAGCATTCTTTGATTTGAATTGTCTAAAAATAGTCCCCAACCCTTAAGTTATAGAAGCAAGACGTATTTTCAATACTTTTTAGACGTGATTCCTCTGTTTTGTCAACGTAACTTCAGACGATCTTTACGATTTATATGGTAATAGTCTATGTCGGAAATTCATTTAGTTGTGATGTATTAAGGTTTGAGGAACGATGACAACACAGCCAATCAATCATACCATATCAAATTTTGAAGTTGATATATAAATGATTAATGCCTCGACCATTTTCAAAAGCCAGTAGCTATGCCGCTTCTCGACTAATCGAAATTGTACGTACTTATAAATAAATGAGTATGACTAATTTCACTAAACCGGTGTATTTACGACGGAGTGCATCATTTGAATTAGAAATATCAGTATACTTAACTGTATTATATTATATAATTTACCTTCCGTAATTATTTATGTTATTACTTCTTCAAAGAGGGTCAATCAGAATTAATATTCATACAAGTAAAACAAAAATTTCAAACGAAAAAATTTTACATTCTAAATTCAAATTTAAACATTGACATAAATAAAAAGAAGACGTCACTCCGTTCATCTCTTCAAACGTTCGTTGTGAGCATATTGCTATTAATATTTCAACTCTGCCTATTTTAGAATCAATTGCTTTCTGTCGCTCTATCTGCGTGTCCATCACCGGGCTGTAACTTTGAAGACATTTGACGGAACATAAAAGGAATAAGGACTTTGTTTCTATAGTTTAAAATATCTCTGGATGGACAGACCACCGAGGAATTTATTCATTAATTAAATGTAAGGGGTTGTCGACCTGGAGGAGAAACTCGACTATATTACGCGTGTAATCTATCCTGTATGTCTAAACAACTAAGTACAGGCCAGATTTTGACACTATATAGGGAAACAGATACCTACACTACACCTGATGTATCTGTTTCCCTATCTATGTATATCTTTATATATATTCTATAAGAGAAAAACCTTTCCTAATCTGAGCTCACATTTCTGTTGATAAATAAAAACCATAAATACTTAGAATAGAACCATAAATTTAAAAGAGTTCGATTACTAAAATGTTCCTAAATATTCTAGAAAAATAATCAGATAGTTTCTTACATTTTACTGTTTTCACGAAAAGTTCATTAGTACCCCTTTCCTACTTTTTAAACAATATGTCTATGAGTAATGTCGAGTAGAAAAACTAAACGTTCATTAGTCCAGTGACTTGCATCTTGCAGAGCACGCCACAGCGTTACGATGATGGATATAGTATGAACTTGCTCTGACTTTATCGTCCATGTCCCCGTCACATGTAAATCTTGCAAAAACTTTATGAAAGAACAATTTGATATTGAATCATCATTCAGGATAGGTGAGAGATACACTTTCACCGTGGAGACACTTTTTTCTTTAGTGGCGAAGAAACTACGCTTTTATTCCCCGAAGATTTGGAATTTGATGAATCCCTAACATTCATTAGTATTCATCTTTGAGTTCTTCTCGTTAGAAGGAACTGATGTATATTTTATTAATGTATATTGTATTGTACGATCTTGGTTCTGCAATGGCGAAATGAATTTATTTTAAAATTGAATTTATTACAACTCTTTATTAAATAATACTTTATTTTCTTAATAAAACCAAGCCTCTTCTATTGCACCAGTTAACTTTAACGTTAACTTCAATCGTGCCACCACGTACATAAAATGGAGAATTTTGCGTTGTTGTGCCAGGTTAAATTAACGTCAAAATCAACTGGTGCAACTAAGTACTTTTCTGTAGAGAATTAAAGTTGACTCATACGTATTATATTGCTATTCAAGGGAAAAGTAAACGCGTAAATTGGTATTACTGCGAAAGTATTGCAATAAATAAGCGATCTTATTTCGACTTTTGTGTGAAATGTTTTTCATGGAAACTTCGAAAATGGTAAGTATAATATATATCAAAGATCAAAGTGCTTAAAAGTATTTTCGGATTCTCGATAAATTGTCCTGTAGATAATTGGCATATCTGAAAATACATTTTGCTCTTAAGGAAAGAAAAAATACAGAGAAGGAAATAAACACACACCTCATAAAATAAACACTAAATAAATATATTAATATAACAATAAATAATTTAATATGTTTAGCGAAATATTATTAAATTTCTTTACTCATTAATAAAAATGAGGAACCCATTCTAATGAGTAGCTTAACTAAATCAGAAGAGACTAACACGGCATATGATATGTCACACTGACCTGAAAGCTCACAGGAAAAGGTAAATAAGTTAAGAGTACCCGTGTTAATCCTCTAAGGGATATAAGTGGATATGTTACCTTTACGTCGTGCATTTGGTTGGTCGGACACACCTTTGTGTGTAAATTATATTATGGTAGTTTAAATATACTACTCTAATTGAAGTAACGATCGGGATACGCGTCTCTAAATGTTGACTGACAGTCATGTTTATGAATAGAAAATGGATTTGTAGACGTCATAATAGAACCAAAAATCAAGATTCGAATAAACTAATACATTAAATTGGCATAAGTTTAATGTTAAAGTGTTTTTTTTTATTTGACCCTAGTTTACCAAAAAGTTTTATGTATTTTAGGATTTATTAGGATTTTTTTATACTTATTAACAATATACCTATAAATGTACCTATAAGCATATTTGTTTATTTGAATCTTGCATAAAACATTTCAACAAATTTAAAAAAATATTTCCTTCAATCGGTTTACTCTAATTTGCTTTGAATTCGTAATTCCGTTCGATAATACAACAAAATTTCCCTCGCAACTTTTACAGTAGGTAACCAAATATCAAATGACGCTAATGTAACTGTAACAAAATCGAATTTGGAGTGGATTCATGTAAGTTGATGTTCTGTTGGCCGTATAAAGTTGTCAACAGAGACGTGAAGCCTTTCAAGTTTAATTTGTTACGTCAAAAGAGGCGGACTGATTAAATAATTTACGTACAAAGGTCCGGGCCCACATTGAGTGTATTCATTAGTACAGGTGACTTGCAATTCAGACGTGGAGTCGTATGTCACCGGACACTCCCTGCTTTGAAGTAGGGTTACCGCCATTTAGTAAAAAAAATGGAGACGTCCACACAATATCCTCTATCATAATTGACAGATGTTATAGGTACCAATAGCATTCCCAAAGAAGTTTGACACGAATCAATCAGGCTAAATAATAGCATGATCTTGAAATTTTAAAGGTTTCTTTTTTACGCGTAAGTACTTCGTGTCGTTATTATACCAGATTGCTACCGGGAACATGGAATAAGAGAGAGGCTTTAAAATACGTCTGGAGCAATTTTTGTATAGCGTCCTTATATATGTTAATCGTTATTTTTTTAACGTAACATGGTACTCTAGCTAATCCTCAGCATAAAAATAAATTAAAAGTGATTAAAAGTCTCGCATATGGCAATTTTTAAAAATAACAACGAACTTTCTAATGTTTTGTTTTGTTTTGTTTACATGAAAAACGTTTTGTACACCACATTCCTCCAATTAATATTTTACGAGTGGCAACCCTGTTTCAACACGCCCTTTTTACAGCCTCTAAACCCAGGGCTCAAATCACTGGATGCATTACACTAATTAGTGTAATTACGTTTTATACTCATCTTTTAATGTATTCAGGCAATTAGAAAATTATGGCTGGCACAATAAACTGCATAAAAAAGTAGTTAACTATTTGAAATCGTAAATCGATAAAAAATTCTTGCCTAATTAATAACAACATAAAATAAACAATGATATGGTAATTATATGGTTACCGCGTATAAAATTGATATTTAAGCTTTTATTACTTAGTTCCCACCGTTATTAAATACAAAGTGAGACCCTATTACTTTAATGCATTTAACTGGTTTCTTCTTCATTTTATTTCAATTACATTACAATAATAATAATAAATATTTATATTGAATAAATAATACATTTTAATGTAACTACTTACTACTTGAGCAAGAAAAACCTCATGAAAATCCGTGCAGCAATTTTTGATTTTAACGCGAACGGACAGACAGACGCGGCAGAGGTGGTATCATGGAATATGTATCAATATTGTTTGTTTATTCGTTACGATAGTAGCACAGTAGTTTAAATAAGCAAGAACCTTATCAGTCAAATGAGTACATCAACGATAACGCAGCAGTAAAGGCACCCCATCACACCATTCCGTAATTGAATCATAAAATTTGTTACTACCTGTAGTTTCGTAGTTCTCAAGCTGCCATACTTTATGTTCAATAAGGGCTAGGTTTAATGGTTTTTCGAATTAAATATACTACGAGAAGGACAATTAACAAAAATAATGATAATTCAATATATCTCAATTATTTATCAATAGTCTATTAGACAATTTGTTTCATGTCGGTAGAGTTCCTTCCATTGCTCTCTCTGCTTCCTTTCTGGTCTTCCTGGATCTCTTCTTCTTTCTACCTTTATTTTAAAGCTAATTTTTATTTAATTGGTTATTGTTCTCATTAAAATCTAAAGTATATAATTATTTTGTATACTTATGTAATAAAATTTTAGCTTTTTATACAAAGGCGAAACATTTGATAACTTCGTACCCTAAATCATGTGAACGAATATTTTTTCAATACTGAACCTCTTTCTTTCAAAAATCAGATACATAACACGCAACGGTGTGAAATATATTGATAATAAACATGTCGAACAGATCACCAGCATTATGTGCAGTGATTGATGTCAAACGTTCAGTTCCCGTAATGTACGTGCGTATTGAATATTGGAAGTATTTGTGTGAATCCAACCTTTATCAGCACGGTACAGTCATCATCATGTCAAGTTAACCAATAGGCACAAATTTTCCGTGGTAATAAGTGCTAGTTTACAAAAAATTGAGCATGGCGGTGACTGTACCATTACTGATCCCCCTATTGACTGTTTTCACACCATTCGGTACATGCGATGTAGATATGGTATCAGTTTCTGCAAATTGACGTTTTACTCAGCTTTCCGTTTATTTTATCAATACAAAAATGTAAATTCATTATCTATGCTAATATCAAACACAGTTTCATAAAGCAAAGCATCCTACGGCTTTGCTGTATGTAACAAAGTCCTTTGCCGCGTCTGTTTGTCTGTCTGTACACGATAAACTCAAAAACAACTGCACGATTTTCATGCGGTTTTCCCCAATATATAGTGTGATTTCTTGTTTAATTAATAAGTTTTTAGCCGGGACGGCCGCTAGTGATGTCGTATGCAGAGTATCTTAGTTGCAAGTTGGATCCGAAAAAATCAAATTATGATTCAGTTCGTTGGGTTGTTGTATCGTTTATCAATTTCTATCCACATTGTCTGGTATCCTTATCGGTGTATATAACGCCCAATCATTGGTTTATGTCGGTTTTTCGAGATAAACAAATATCGGTCGTCCGTTCGCATCTTTTTCTGTTATTCATGGGATACAATATTTTGGGTTAATCTCTATAAATAAGTATAAAATGTCCTGTAATACAATGAAGTACTATGTTTGTAAGTAATACCTAAAAACCATAGATTTTGAAACACCCATGATTGGTTAATTAATAATATCAGATACATAAAGAACAACGAATCATGAAATAAGAAAATGCGTAAAAAAAACCCCGGACAGTCTTACCGATGGTTTCAGTATCTTGTTATTTTGCACTTTAATTTAAATATGTAAATTTTATTAGGCATAATACAGGCTGAGGACTCTTGGAATTGCAAATGAATGTGACATTACGTTTTATGGGTTGGTAGCCAATTCGTTGGCTCGTTTCCTTCAGTCGACGCAAATTTTCACTTAGAAACGGTCGATTTTAGCGGCATTTTATCATTTATACATTTAACTGAAATAACAAGATGTTTACGACAGCATTTCGAGCGTTTTAAGTGTCCAAAATGGATTACATCGGTGAAATTTAAAACGGATCGGAATAACATAAACATTTGTATTTACTTTGCTCTGAAGATAGAAACGATTTTAGTCGTGCTTAACATTTTAAATTTTAATAAAGGAAATGTTACATAATTATAAAAATATTTTCTGCAAATGCCAAATACATGTCTATTTAATAATCGGTTTTAGAGCACAGATAGTAGTGAGCTCTGTAGAGAGAACCAATAGAGGAAAAAAGAATTGGATATGCAACGCTGTAAAAACTTTTACCTTTCATTCTCAATAAGCGAGACGCTATCGCTACACACCTGTACCAGACCGTCATAACAATTTGGACGAACTCGTTGCTAAAATGGAAGGTCATCGTAAAGGCTAATTCCATCGTTCACTTCGGAAAATATTCCCTGTTCTGTAACAAAATGATCCCGACACAAATCCTTAAAAATGCGTTATTGAAAGTAACCTCGCCATATTTCCGGGATCACTTCCAAGGAATATGTCTTACCGGCTTTACTTTCTTAGCATGTTTCATTATATCGCTATAGACATATTTCTCGCTATAGTACAAAACACAATGTTTTATATTTATCCCGATATAAAAGATCTATTCATGTGCTTAATACCCTTATTTTCATGTTGTAATTTGAAGAAATAAATCATGATTCTGTGTGTGTTTTGCATATTAAACTAAGATCACGTAGTTATAAGTATCACGTGACATCACGCCTCCACTCTTGTGTCTAATTTCTGCAATAAACCAAGTTTACACCGAGGGATAATTGTTAAGGCGAAGCACACCTATTCGTTCCTAATGCGCCCTCAGTTTATACTGAATTTTAATGAACCGACCCTTGAATCCCTTGTGAGATTGTGTGAAGTGTGAAAGCATTTGATTCTATTTAAACTTTTGATACAAATAATCACGTTCGTCATTAAGTTAATTTTGTTGTCACACAAATGGAGTCATTATTGTATTGGTAATTATTTTTTATCTATTTGAGAAAGGTTTTGAATGTTAATTTCTATTACGAGTGTTAGTATTAGTTATTTCTATTTCTATTATTAGTTATATGTGGTATAACGTTTCCCCTTTTCAGTCATACATTCCTGATTATTTACTTTTAGTCACATATCATCTAAGTATATATTTACTCTTGGTCATAGTACATATTTGAGAAATCCATACTGTCAGGCAAGAATATTTTAAGATTTAAATCTAAATAGAATATATTCTTAGTCTACAAACATGCGTAGGTGTATATTTTATCCGAGTTTGTTACATAAATAGTTTCACTAGCTAAAAATAGCCCGTATGATCCAATTTTCCAACTAACTCCACACCAAAATACGAGTACACGTTGACCTCGCGTGAAATAAAGAAAAATAAACAAACACACTTTCATATTGAAATCCTTCCTTACATATTATAAAACAAAATCCTCTGCGGCGACTTTCTGTCTGTATATTTATTCACGATAAACTCGAAAACTGCAGCATGGATTTTCATGCGGTTTTCACCAATAGATAGTATGATTTCCGAGTAAGGTTTAGGTGCTTAATTAATATGTTTTTACCCTGCTAGATAAGACATTGCAAATACAAAACAGCATATAATTCATATAATTTCAATGCTACATCAGTGCCCAATACACTATTGATGGCAATTACTTAGTACGCGCACAACACATGTGTCCACGCCACAAAAAACCTATTATTTATAATGAATGGACACGAGGGTGCATGGAGAATGAAACACTTATTATTTTATCGTTTCATGATGGATGATGATTATTTATAATGGCGCAATATCAAGGGAATGACGCCATCTTTGAAATCAATTTTGTGCGAAACTATTAGCTTTTATTTTTTTTTCAATCCAACTATAAAAAAGTTACGACAATCCATAATACCGTCTTCATAATTATGCATGTGGAATTGTGTTTGCTTGTCCTTATTTTTTTCGTCAAAACTGTGATTTTTGTTGTGGACTGGTGTGATAGGAGAAAAATAGCGACGTGAGTTACGTTTGGGTACTGTGAGCGATATTTCATAATTTAAACTTTGTAAAAGTCAATCAAGGAATAGGGTTATTTATTTTATAAGTGATTATTTTCAGAAGCGATGACTTAGTAGCAAAGTATCATCATTTCATCTCAATTCCACCTAGACCCGCTATTTAGGCTTTCCAGTTTCCCCCGACCTCCCCTTAAATGACAAGGACATGTTACTTATATAGATTTAACGAATTGTTTATAACAAAACATGAAACGGATATTTCCCAATACACAACATAGAATTTTGCAAATACTTGGTCAATAAATTAGATAGAATTAACATTCTAAATATGTCAGGATCAAATTCTTCGTATAAGTAATATCCACCTAAATATAAAAGTTGACCCCCACATAATATACTGATTTCATTGCTCCGTCGAAGAATTCCAATGTCTTTGATCGTTTTATTGGAGTCTCGCATTAAAGAAGAATATAAAGCAAAGTTATTTTTTAATTAAAAAGGGACATTGTTTCGTACATTACATTTAATGGCTTCAAGGATGGAGCACCAAGAAGGAATGACTTGATACATTCTCACAGTTCCAATGAAATTGAAGTTAAAAAAATTACAAGTTCGCCAATGTTATACGTTAAACAAATCTCAACATAAAGTTATAAAACTGTTATTTCCATTATCACGAGATAACGCTTCATGGCCCGTTAAAAAATCGAATTAAGTCATATTAAAAAAGGTTAAGTTATAAATTTCAATGCAATTACAAAAGTATTAGGACCATTGCGTGATTTTTACACCCTCATAATATATTCTAATGCTATAGCGAGGGTGAAAAGATAGGGGGAAAAGTGCTGATATCACGCGGCGTGTCAAAATTATTTTCGTTGGTTTAAATAGATTTCCTATCCAACTTATGAAAGGAGAAAAGCCCTATTTGTTAGTCAGTTCATTTATTATACCTATATAATTGTAATGAGTATGATTAATAGCTTTATAGAAATAATAAACTGTCTATTACGAGTTCTACATACACGTTCTCTTGCATTTAAAAGAAGTCGTCAATTTTCTTCTTGCCTAAAATATAATAATATTTTTTATATGTTTCATTAAGATAACTTTTTAACCTAAAAATCGTGCGAGCCGTGAAAAATAAAAGTTATATTTTTCACGGCTCACGATTACTTTTATTATAAAACTAGTTACTATACGCTATTTTGAGGGAGTTTGTTATCACTTTGCGACGACCATTTCTTTTGAGGTCGGATCTCTTCATCATTTTTCACGTCTACCAGTATTTTAATATCACGTCATGAATGAATATGAATATGAAATATTCAATGAAACCATTCTATGATCTCTAACAAAATCAATGTGAGCAATCGTAGGGGAGGGACTAGACTGCGGGCTAACAAATTACGTCGACCGGACGGTCACCGGCCCTTTACGAGGCTCGCCTGATGATGATTTACATGCGAGGAATATTGGGCGGAAGCGCGATAAAGCGGGACGACACGTTGCCATGGCAACCGTGGGGAATGAACACGCGATAACAACGAAACAGATTAGAACCTCGTTCTTTCGTACTAGAACCCCATGTAGAACATAGATAAAATAAATATATTTAAAGGTGTAGAACTTTCCACTTTTTCTTATGCTGCGCCAATGCCAGTTGGGTCTTTGGAGAGCAACCAGGTCTCTCGTACTAACTACATCACTCCAGCGGTATCTGGGACCACCGACCGGTTGTCACATTTATTCTTATAAACATGATTACGCAATTGGCACACATATTTTCTAAATTTTAATAGCTTATATGTAAATAGAAAATTATTACGTATAATATAACGTTCATTATTGCAACTACGCCAAATTACTCTTGAAAGGCTGATTTTTAAAAGTTTTATAGTGAAATCTAAACTCTGAATTTCAATACGAAATTTGAAATTGTTTTATAATATATCTATTAACTCGTTGTATGTAATCAAAATTAAATCCTATCGCATAAAAATATAAAAACGTACTCACGATGGGTGGATTCTGTATCTTCGTTATTGTGGATCGCGTCCCGCCCTTGCCATGCGACACTCTAGTTCACGGACACTTATCGTTATCCTAATAAATTGGTCTGAAATTCTTCTGCTTAGAGAATTCGCAACAAAAATTGCAGAGGAATTTTGTACTACAGATGCGATCAGATTTGCTTAAATATTCATTGCGATGCGGCGCGACGGAGGATTTATTGCTTATCTCACTATGAATTTGTGGCAATGTTTCAAATTTAAGTAATTTGTTTTTATTATACCAAAATTTCAGCATACTTGCATTCATTTGTTTGATATGATAAGTCATATTTCTGTACTTATTGAGATGAAAAAGCTCTCGTCGCAAAAATTCATTCATTGTTTAAAGAAAATTATTTTTTTGATAAATATTGTTTATAATTGTTGCGAACAATATTTTGGAATAACTTGGATCTTTCATATTTTGATAAACCTATGGAAAACAAAAGGGGTGGCGAGGAGGGGAGGGGGGGGGGACAAGGCACCCAGCAGTGTTATACATAAACAGGCTTTGTAAAAAAGAGGACCAGAATCAGCTCACCAGAATTACTGCATGGACATTATTTTACAAAAGCTTGTGTCAAAAATGGTTTATCCCAAAATTTGTCACACATGTTTTGTGTGACGCTTTTTAACAAAATTTGAGAATCTTGATTTCCGTCCGAGTCATGAATTTCTTCATCTCGTTATTATTTTCAAAATGAACGCTTATCAAAAATGATATTTTTGTAAAAAACTTCTCCAGTCCTTCTATAGTCCAGAAAAAAAAATATTATTCACTCAACTGCATATCAAACTCTCGAACTTAAGTTAACCTCCACGAGCCACTGATTATATCCCAGTCGGTTATGTAATGTAAATAACTGTATGGTCCCGTCTCCTGATTTATAACAACGACTGATGATGATATATCGACGTCGGGTGCCGTGTTGATCGCCACTCACCCTACCCTTATCACGGACCATGTAATTTCGGATTCATTGCCCCCAACTCCGGCAACGAGGCCGTCTCGGAGACCTTTATTAAAAGTAAAATATTTCATACACAATATCCTCACAGCATAATCTATTAATAGGTATTATCTATATGACTTACCGTAACATTCGTTTTTGTTATTTGCCACAAATCCATGAAGACGGAACCACGCGCTCACTCGCAATATTTACCTAGTAACAAAGTGTTTCGCAATTTATTGCTACAGTTTTCCTTTTTTATTATTTACAGATTCTGATTGGAGATGAAAGGATGAACTATGGAATCACGAAGTGCGCCGCCAAGCCCCGACGAGTCGGGGGAGGCGGTGTATGATTCCCGCTGTGGGCGGTATCCAACGCCTTCTCTTCAGAGAACGTTTGCCAGTTGCCGCGAAACTACCAGACCTCGGCCTCACCACCGCCATGCGGCCTCCGAGCCTGCACGACCCGATGATCGCGTCCTCATCACTGCTGAAGTACATGACTACCCATCTTCTGAGTCTGGCATCGCAGCGGATTGTCCTCATCCACACATGAGTAATGCTGACGATAGTCCTTCTTATGATAGATCTGATTATGAAGGCAACTCAAGTTACAGTTTGAGACATACACCTGAATATCACCATACTCTAGACTGTAAACATCGCCCGATTGATTATAATCGCAGTCACACACCTGACTATAACCACGGCCATGGCTCAGACTGTGATCGATCTCATCCACGGTCACAAACTGCTAGGCGCCCTCATAGAAAGCATAGAAGAGAAGAAGATGATGGTGCACAGTCTTTGGACGAAAGGTGTGCTCGAGATTTGGATGAAATTTTACCGGCGAGATTGGCAGCTGTCAATTTGTCTAGAGAGCCTCCACCTCAGACTTGGAATAGAAGTAATATTGCTGCTACGATGGAACGGTTTGAACCAGTTGATTATTCTTATGCATATTATGATCATCATTTATCTATGCCATCGTCATCTAGGAAAGCAAATCGCCAACGTGGGCGAGGCGGAATACCACGAGATCGGTCCGCTAGACATAACTATGTAACTAGATATGGAACAGAAGAAAATATATATGAAGAAATTACAGATGGTTCCAGGACGTGTCCAAAACACCGATATGTACCCCGACAATCTCTGGTCTCATTAGATCGAAGTGTGGTAGAGGAAGAAGTACGCAGGGTAGAGTCCAGGCATAAAAGAATTTTAGGCGAACTAAATCTTAGCGTTGAGGCCATGTTAATGCCCGAATGTGAATCACCAGATTCGGAACGAGCAGAAGATAGAGACAATATAGAAGAATTATTACGAGTAGGTCCAACTGATGAATTACTATCACCAGCAAGCTGTAATCCCCCAGACTTAGATAGCGGATTTAGTGGCAGTAGTAGTGGAGCAAGTTATGTAGGCAGTCTTCGACGCAAGCCAACTGGATCGGTACCTCACTTACCTGCTGTGGCATATGGAACTCGAGGAGCTGGTGTCCGTATACTTGGTGCTGATGAATGCGGAATGCGAGGTCCAAGAGATGCTCCTTCTCCACGAAGTTCAAGCTGTGGAGATGCTAAAGCTAGTGGTTTTTGGAATAAAAAGGCATGGAAGAAAATATCTGGGTTTTCAAGCTCTAATAGCATCAACAAAGCAGGACTAACTGGTAAGTGAATGGAGCATTTTACTTTGTTTTCAGTCTAATGTAGCTCATATTATATTCAAGTAGTTGTTCACTTGCATGAAAAGTTTTTAAACATTTTAGCATTACAAGCGCTGCTTTTACAAAAATAACTTTTAACTTCTGTATTTAGCTCAAACAAAAACTTTCAGACAATACTTATAAACATTATACAGCCATCACACAAAACAAAATATATTTTTAGTACAAAATTGCACGAAGTATAAAGATCTTTTCTCACATAAAATGTGAATGAATCCAAGCGGTATCAAGTCGTGAAAACTCTGGGAGTACCATCCCTTTTTTATTTCGCCCGCTTTCGTTCGCCCATAGGCGTTTTTCAGATGGACGCGCGCGTTGCTCTGTATTTGTTGTTTTCGTTTTGGTTATTTTGTTTATTTTGTTAACGGTACGGCGTTTTGCATTGCAGGTCTGCTCGTTAGGTACACTTTCCGGCGTAAGTCCGGCTCGCAGGGCTCTCAGGGCAAGCGGCGTTCCGAGCCCGTCAAATGCGATGCGTGCCTCTCACAACGATGTTAGCCGCTTTATGGTAAGGCCCTTAACACACCAAATTCAAACAACTTTCAATTTAAGACTATTTTCGTGAAATTCAAAACAGTGACATTATTTTATTTTATATTATTTTTCCAATTGGCGTTGGCGCGTCCATAAAAAAAATAATTTTTTATCATTATGGGTTTAAAAATCCCAATTCATTTGATTTATGTTACACATTAATCACTATCCACAAAACACAATAATGAGATCTTTTGTATAATAAAAGCGATCGAGACATCCGAAATACTGAGAGACGATAACAAGCAACGCACCGCGGCTGGGTCAGAAGCGATTAACAAAGTCGATACAAAGTTGCCTCATTAAGGTATTGCAGATATTACTTCTGCAAACTTTGACTCGAGATAAGTTTTGTTCCGCAAGAACCGAGACAAAAGCATGCGCTACCACTTAATTAAGTCTCGTCGATACGTTATGAGCGGAAGTTCTAGATGAGTCGATAAGACAAACGTCTACTTTGAGAATAAATTAATGTTCATCTCAGTTGGCTGAATTTGAAATCTCTTGGTTGCAGATGAAGCCTGTAGGCCAAGCCGAGCTAAATCCAGAACTACTACTATACCATACAGGTTACTATCTATTGCATAATTTTACACTTTTGTATACTAACTAATTAATGATTTAAATTCTCTAATTAACAATAATAGATATTACGCCAAAAAAATATGTTCTAATAGAAAAAAATCTTTTGTTACAGCTACTCCAACGGAAAACTGGTGGTGCCGTTGGATTCCCTAGCCCAGAGCTGAGGGGCCCAGCCCCCTCGCCATCCCCGCTTCGAACTCCTCAGAGGGACTGCTAAACACGAAGGGACAACGATAAATACAAAAATAGTTGCATAAATCACTATAGAACTTTGTAAATCATTTCAACGGAAACATTCCAAATGACTTTGTGAGGATAAATTACAGTGTGACGACACCCTTATGAGTCTCAAAGACAAACAGGTGTGTGGAAGTGTGCGGTGGAACAAAATGACTTTTGTAATGAGGCGTGTATACGGTGAAGTGATAGAAAAGCCTAATTAATAATTTGTATTGTTATTGGGATCGTTTCATAGAAACGTAAGGAGTAAGTTGTTGTTACTTATCAATTTTTAGTAGTAATAGGTACATGAAAAGGCTGATAATTTGAATCAGGTTTTGTACATGATAAATGCTGCCATTTTAGCTAATTAACTGTTCATTACACTTTAGATGTTCAATGAAGTTTGCTATTATGGTATTGTTGATGTATTGAAGTAAACTCTTGGTCAGTTAAAGATTAGCATCCTTTTATAACGTTGTTTAGAGATAGCAAGTCAGTTTTGAATATACTATTTTACCACAATATTTATTTTTATTTTAAATCTCACCGGCCAGTCGAATATAAAAAGTTGTTATCGAATTTCAATAGTGAAATATACAAAAATATCGCAATGTTCACTGAGTAAATATATTCTGTATTTAATTGATGTATTTGATAATTATATAGATGGTCCAACCTATTTATTTTTAATACCTCTTAGGAACCGTGTATAAACTTTGTTTTATAAATAAAATGTTATTCATCGAAATAACGCAAATGTTAATAATTGTTAGTACATAGTTGTATATTTTGTAAATATCTATTGAAAAAAACATGGTGCACTTTTTTATGTTACTTGATCAGTAATATATATACGTAGTCACATTTGAATTCGCTTGATTATTCGTTTCATAGACCGCTAAATAGGATAAATTTAATTTGATCTAAATGTCATGACAGCTTGAATGAATAGATACTACATAAATGAAATTTTCTCTGCGTTCGTGTTTAATTTTCTTATCAAATTAAATTTTGTACATTTTCCAGCTATGTCGCTATAACACCAACTACCTTACTGCATTTAGCAAATATAATTCTAACATTACATTAAATACAATTTCTATCTGATCTGAAGTGTGAAGGCCAAGAAAATCTTGGGCTTTAACACTGAAAATGTTCATCGTAAAAATTTCCTTTAAAACATTAAAACTGACATTACTTAAGGTATGTCAATAAAACCTGTTATCAAACAAAACAAACCTTCAACAAAATATCGCCATTATCTACAGCTTCGTGTAAGCTCCAACTATACCTATAACCGCTTTACAAACCCTATGTAGAAAGAGATATTTTCTGTTGTAAAATGTTCTTTGAAAATAATTCAATGGTAAATCCGCGAGGTAAATCTATTGAATTAGATGAAAAGCAAGTGACATTCGTCGCGCTCTATTGTCGGTTTCGTTTGCGCATTCTATAACAACCGCGGGACCACCAGTGTAAAAGCCTTTCGTTTGCATTTTAATAATATTTTTGCTCATAGTCACTTTTTTATCACCTCTGTTGAGAACATACGTTGCTAACCTACGTAGATCTTCGTAGACAAGTGTGTATTGTTCATTTTCTGCACATTAAATAAAACAATTCAAATTATTCCTGACATTTTTAATTATATAGGTAAGTTTTTAATGGTGGAGTTGCGGCGTGCGGAAATCTGTTCGTACATCAACAATCTGTTGACAAAGAGAGTTGACGCCAACGTTGAGTTGATCTTAAAAATTTAAAGACCTATGTAAGATACCTAGATAAGATAGCCAAGTATGCAGCCAAAAACCCCATGGATTGGAGAGAGACAATTCTCAATAAATTCTTCCCAATATAACATCTGACAGACACCCAGACTGATCTGTATTCCATCCACAATATTCCCTCCCCTATTTCTTCATTTCGACGATGTTCTTCTATGTAATCTTATTTTACATTCACGCTGTCTTGGCAAAATAGGGCCCATTTTAACTTGAAATATCTACAGGTTGTAGAAAAAGTTGACAGGTGATTCACGCCGTGGTTTTCGTAATAAAATCATTTTACTTAATAATTAATATAAAATAAATCATTAACTGAAGATATTATTTTCGAACAAATTGAAATGAAAAGAAATTAATTTACTTTTTCACCGATATAACTGCAAGTGCGCGAGTTAATACTGATTTTTGCTTTTCGTCTTAGTCGTAACGAAATATTTTACACGGGGCAAGTAAATCACGTTATAGGTAAACTACAGTGTGGAACATCTGTCAATCCTCCAGATTCAAATGCTCGTGCGTTTGTTATACATTCACTAGTCAGAAGTGAAAAAATAATTTTAATAATTCTATTGTTATTCGTCGCACTTGTCTGTACACATTGATCTGTATGGCCTACTCTACTCTATTTTCAATTAAACTTATGTAAATATAGTGTACAACATTTCAAATTATTCGCATGACATGGTAACGATTTAGATACATTGTGTTTTTGGAGTCTTTTGCGAAATCATGGGGTGTTGGTAGCACTGAATTATCAATACATTAATAATTATGAAAATAAACCTTTTTTGACAGGTTTTTTTTTTCCATTTTCAAGCAAAAAATATTTCCAGCAAATACCCAGAAATGTCAAAAAATAAAAATAAAATCAGGCCACCAACATCATAATGTACAGTCGACTTGAATTTTTACTGTTCTTAAACTATATGACTGATACGCAACGTAAATAATCTCAATGTTACATGAAATAATTATTTCTTTGTCTGTAATTTAGTGATCGTGTTCAAGTCAAAAGAGATTTTTATCAAATAAATCATAAAATATACAGATCTAACTGTTTTATTACTATTTTTAAGAATATAGAATAGAATAGAAAATACTGTTCTGATAGAAAATATCTATCCGTCTGTCAAGACGGACAGATAGACAGATTCTCTGGAATGTATAGAAATAACTCGATCACATTTCAGTTCTGAAAAAAATGTGTCAAAGCTACCAAAACATGTGATCGTTATATATTAGTTATCGACTTCCCGTTACGATTACGATTATGGTAAGAAATGAGAATTTATTACTTTATTATTTGAAATAGAAAGAATTTCATCACAGAAAAAATAAACGTTCCCCTAGGAAATTCACGTGTGCGAAGCCGCGGGTAAAGCTAGTTTAATATATATTGAAGACAAAAGCAAATAAACGAGCCACAAAGGGAATCATATTTAATGCTCATTCTGCGAACATTACCATCCAGTTAGCTCACAAAGGGTTGCACAAAATGAAAAATATCTCGGCGGTACAAAGATCTACACCTAATTTAAGCCTCCATTTTAGTACCCAGATGCGAAACTTCCTCATTCACTAAATGGGGTTCCTGTATTCTTTTCACCTCGTGAACAAACACCCAAAATCACCACTATACGCCTTCAACGAGTATAAAATTTCGCTCGGAGGGGAGCCAGAGAATTGGGTCCTTTGTGAGTCCTTTGTATCACAAAGGGTTAATTGTTTAATTACCAATAAAAATAAAACAGAGCATTCATTGTTAGGCGTGGTACAGCTGCCACTTAAATGAAAAATGAAATGTGTATTTTAGACATGTTCGTTCATTTCAAAGAAAGTTTTTGTGAAAATATATTTATAAAATCATTGGATTTCGAGTAGACAAATGTTTATTTTGTGAGTTTATGTTGAATGTTCGTATAAAACCATGATCCAACTTAACAAAAAAAAATCATAAACATATTAACTTCTTTTTCTTTATTTGAATGAGATTAGTCATTTTGAGTACAGGAATTAGGGCACAGACGGTATGATCGTGAAAAACTTTCTTTAGGGTTTTCAGCAATATGTAGTGTAAATCCCGAGGAAGATTTAGGTTTATAATTTATCATAGTTTTACCCTAGCGAAGCCGGAATGGGCCGCTAATTGAATATAAGTATAACGTGTTCATATTATTCTGAAAACTTCACCAGTGCGCAGCCAGCCTTATATCTTCATGAGTCGTCACTATTTCGAAAAGATTAAATAGGTACCTACTTAGCACTAGATAGCACTCTTATATAAGATCACTCTTATCAGAACTTACATGCTAGGTGTCAAGTTGACTGGTTCACATCAAGAAACGTAATATATTTTTTTGTACAATTTCTACAAGATTGCTCGTAGCACCAGATGTTGCAAACTAAGTTCAACACTACAGTTCAAAACAAATAGTAATTCTACTCACTTGCAGGTTAGTCAACTCTGCGAAAATGTTATTTTCGCGTGTACTATGTACGTACCTAAGTACCGTCTACAGCAAAAACGCAAGTCCATAAAAATATAGTAATGATGTAACTAGGGGTAAGTTGCACCAGTCAACTTTGATGTCAGCTTTATAGCCTGCACAGGAAAACTAACTCTAAGCTCTAAGCGATTGGTGCAACTCACCCTAAGTTGAAATAATAATAAAAATAAAGAGCTAAGTAGAAAGACTTTTGCCCAGAGCATTCGCATATTATAGGCTAATAAAAAACATTCAATAAAATTCAAATCTGTTATAGACATAAAAAAGTTACAACCTACTTTAAAAATATCTTTTGTCGTACGAGTATCTCACTTTACAATTGAAGATATCGACAGAACAAGAAAAAATATATAATATTTTTTACCCCTTGGTTTTGACCCTTATTGGTAATATAATTAATTAAATATATTACCAAAGGATTTCCTGGAAGAAATTGCTCGTACGATATTGCGTTCATAATTTAATCGCGATTGTAACTGTATGTTTTTATTATGTACAATAAAGGGGTTTATATCGTAGTTTTACTGAAACACTATACATAAATGTCAGTTTAGTAATAAACAACACAGTTTTTCATCACTAAAATCCACAACTCCACATGCTAACAGCTAATTCCCGTCGGGATTCGGATCATGTCAACGCATCAGTTTGACCAAACAATTAGCGCTATGTAAATACGGAAAGCTGATAAATCGCGCCATTTTCTATTTGCTGTATAGGTATTTTCCGACGGATCAAATAGCATGCTTTTTTAACCTTTCATTAATCCGACAAAAATTTTCGTGTCCATATCAAGAACATCGGATATATCCAAAAACCACTGCTTGTAAAGCAATTAAGTGTTAGACATCCCTATTTGAGATATTCTCCTGATAAAGCGTAGCGTGAAAGTGTTAAATGTCACAAAACATATTTTTATAGATAGTATGTGTGTTTCTGTGAGCTTGTTCCTTTGTCTACTTTTGAGTTTTTCACTAGTGAGAGCAGTACTTATTGCCATCCATGAAGCCGAAAATAACGTTTATTAAATGTTTATTTATAAAATGTTATTACAATATTCATTTAAGTTAGGCACAATCCCATATTTAAACACAATATAGGTACCTACTTAATATCAAAGTAATGAATTGAATTGATAATTTTATAAGTAGGTACCTTTAATTTTTTATTTTGTTGCAAGCAAAACCATTCCCATATAAATAAGCTCAACAATACATGTACCTAAATGATGATTAGCATTTTCATACCAGTATAAACTTGTTAGCATATACGCCAACTAGATGCAAGTTACACAGATATGCGTTAAAAACTAATTAACCAAGTAAACGGGCATCCGCGTCTGGAAATGTTTACTTTAGCCAAACTTAGCTGAAGTCGCTCTGGGGAGTTACTTTGACGGGTAGTCCGAATGGATGTATCAATAATAAAAAAATATATCGTTACCAGTAATATCACTTAGGGTGAGTTGCACCGTCAAATTTGAAGTTGATTTTAACCGACGCGCTACTGACGTTTAGACAAATTAGGCGTACTTTGCGCTTTTCTGCGCACGTTAAGATTAACGTCAAAGTTGAGGGTGTTATTCACCCTTTCATCTATCTAACGGGTGACCACTCGCCATCAGATTGTCCGCTTGCTCGTTTGCCGCACTATTCTATAAATAATCAGCCAAGTGTGAGTCAGATTCGCACACAAAGAGTTCCGTGCCATTATCGAGCAAATCATATAAAAGAGCAAAAAATATCACTTATTGTATGCGAGCACTTTTAAATATTTATTTTATCCTGTTTTTTGTATATATATGTGATCAACTGTCTACATATACGTCAATTTTTGAGATACAGCTTGGTGACGTACGTACGGACGGACAGCTGAGTCTAAATAATAGGGTCCCGACCCTTTGGGTAGGAAACTCTAAATGGCGCCAAAATATGGTTTATCAGAAAATATAGATACTTCGATCGACTATCTATGTTACACCATTTAAAGAAAGTATATACAGAATTATTTATTTGTTGTAAACATATCCAGCAGGACAATTTTGAGACACGAGCCGTGTTATCCAGATGGAATGCTTAAATCCCAGGTAGTCCCAGCCTAGTACACCCAACAGCGCATCAATATCCACAACGTCATTGTAAATTCACCCGTATTGCTACCACAGCCATGCATACGAGGCAGCTTGACATGCAATCCACGGTACATTGTTATTAATTGGCTGACAAGCCACCCAGATGGTACGAATAACAGATTAATAAATACCCGTATTGTATAAATTCCCTTTGTGATTTTGTGTGATGCGACAGACTAATACATTTGGTAGATGGATGCTAAGCTTTCAGCTTAAGCCAGAACAGACCATTTAGCCATGTGAGCTTAGATGAAGTGTGTGCGCATCCGTGACATCGTGATAATTTCAAAAGTTGATTTAGATAACCAAGTAAACGGGCTAAACCTGGAAATTATAAAATAAGAAATCTATTTTAATAGACTCTTCAAATAATAAACTAACGTTATTTATAACATGCTTGAGAAGCATATCAGATAAGCAGTAAAGCTTATCTTTGCTACATAAATAAAAAATAATAATCAATTAAGAAACATGGTAAAATTATTTCTCTGAAGTTGCAAGCTCTGTTAATATGTAAGACAGTCACCCTAATTTTGAAAATAGCCTCACCACATTAGATAGCATCATATAATAACCGAAAAACAAAACAATAGGTAGCCGAAAACTTTTCCAATTATTATACATTTTAAAAATAACTTTTGAAATGGTACGAATACGCAACCTTGCGGAACATAATGGAAAAGTTTTAGTTCCGAAGAGGGCGAGGCATGTTAGCCGGCTTAATAAAAGAGTCACGTAATTTTCTCTAATGAAAATTGTTCCGTGACGAGTAAATTTAGACAGTTTTTATTTCGTGTTAGGCGCGTTTAACTGTGTTTATTTGGATTTTGACAAATTTGCGTGTTGAAACAGCTTATTTTCCTTTGTATGCCTGTTTAAATTATAAATAATATATATTTACATAAATTACTCGCCACTATAATTACGCTCACTTAGAATAGTCAAATTAAATCACATAGGTACGTAATAGTTGAACAAATGTGAAAGGTCCTTGGTCTGAAATTTTAATTGGACCGCAAAGGACGGTCGCGCCAAGCCACAGTCTGGACGGGCATAAGGAATCGTACCCATACATCTTTTCATAAAAAATATGAATCAGAATTACAAAAACTAGATTATATTTTATTACACAACCGAATTAATCTTAAGTTAAGAATCATATGTTGCGGTGACTATATGCCTGTTTGCTCCACGTAGGACTACTTAAGTACGTGGAAAATTTAAAAATTAAAACATTTCTATATATTTTGTTTCAATTTATATACAATATCAAGCCTATTAATTGAGAATATATCTTATGACAATACATTATGTGATAAAATTATGCTTCTATTTAGAGTTTTTCTATTTCAGGACGTAACCTATGAGTCATAAGTACAGTGCACTTCTGCTTAAAGTTGAGTTTCATAAGGCAAAAGGGTGCGAAATTGGACTGAGCTCTCAGATTTGTGTCCACGATAAATTAAACAAGAGGTACGTAAGTACCAAATATTTAAATTGTACTCGTGAATTTAAATTTGTCAATAAATAATTTATTCGGTTTAAATCTTAGTTTTAACTACATACTTATAAGATCCTACACCATGTAAGCACTCAGTCAGACTCTTAATTCTAAGAAATCACAATGTTTTATACATTTTTACAGCCACATCAATACCAAAAGAAAGATGTCATTCAACAAGAGTAATAAACTTTTAATGTAATATTTTACCAGCGATTTATGATAAAAATCTATTAAAAATACACAATTATGTAAGTTATTGCACACATTTCAATGGCAAAACCACATACCTACTAATACATCATTTTGTAAATTTCAGTGCAGAACTAAGATCGTCCTTTTTAAGGCACCATGAAATAATTTGTTAATTATATAGTTTATTCTTGATCATTAATAAACAAAGATATACAATAGCTCTTGAGGCAACTCTATTAAGAGCTATTGTTCTGTAGTAAAGCGTCTTAACTGAGGTCCTAACTGTAGGATTAAGAGGACATTAAACGATGTAATGCGACTCTTTACCTATTTTAAAGCCTAAACTATTAATGTTAAAATACAATAATGGTACCTATTCCAAAAAGTCATAAAAACACAGCCGAGTTTTAAAAATATTTGGGAAGATTTTTTTAACCGTAACATTAAAATGAGGCCATAAAGGTACTTAAGGATTTTTCTTTTCATTTTATTTTGGCATCATCGTTGTCATCGAGCCGCGTCTCTCTACCTTGTCTGCATTTGTCGCTCAGCTAGGGCAGGGTTTAGCTTATTGACTAGAGCGTCTGTAATTTCCGTGGTTGTGGTGAACTAATCTGCTGCAAGTACGTTCTGTGTTCCCGAATCTACCGCTGTTAGTTATTGCTTTAGTTGTTCCAGCTTTCATTAATGTTGTAAGGTTATAAATACAGTTTATTTGCTGTTGCATCATGGCATAAATAAAAGCATTCGTTCAAATAAATCAGTGATAGTTTTTCTAATTTCAAGGTGCCTGCACCAGTCAACTTTGTCATTAACTTTAACCTGCGCAGAAAAACGCTTAGTGCGCATTTTTATCTAAACGTCAGCGATGCGCAGGTTAAAGTTAACGTCAAAGTTATGATGCAACCCATCGTAACACTTTCACAGATAGTTCGTTGGCGACGAAGAGGCAGACCGAGAACATGGTGGCGACGGCATCCAACGATTTTATTCGATACCTATAGAAGCAGAAACGGAGACACTTTCGTGGACTCTCGACTAGACACTAAAGATTACTATCTGCTGTTGTTACATAGTTGTTACATAGCTGGCTGCAAAGTATTAATATCTTGAAAATAAAATCATTCACTGCTACTTATAATAGCAATCATTATCTAGCGGACGAAATGTACTAATCTTGAATTAATATAACTCTACGCGTCAAGAAAATTTATCTCTCGTTTGCGGTACAAGCTATTGTATGATTCAGCAATCAAATTCGCATCTCATTTGTTCTCCCGGGACAAATGTATGCAAGAAGAAAAAAGCAATTTAAGGTGCAATAAACAATGTTTTTCAATCAAAATTTCGTTGACGAAAATAATAAGCCCAGAAATAGGAGTAGAAAAATGCTTTTAAAAACACTGCGGCCTTTGAAAGCTTCAAATCTATTGACATTTTTCAGTCTACATAACAGGTTTTCAAGCTTCAATTTTAGATAGTGCTAGTTTATGTCATGAGCCATATTTGGCACAGTAAAATTTCTCTTTGTGCTATCGTACTGTGTCTAAAAACGTTGTTAGGTATCTAACTTAGGCTCTTCTTATTATAAAGATAATAGTCTACGGACTAGAAAAGTTAAGTCACTTTACATACATGAAAGGTAGCAACATTTGTGAAAACCAATGCTCATTTATTCCCTCGTCTAGCTGATGTTGTATTGAGGAATCATCGAGATATCTATCGATTATACAAGCACCCATCAAAAACTGCTTTACTCGGTAATAGTATAGTATGTATGGCACCGAAATTTACAACAAAATTCCAAATCAATATAAAAGCTTAAATTTAAATCTATTTAAAAAGCACCTCTAGTCTTTATTAACTGATAAATGTTATTATATTATACTTTAAATGATTTCTTTAAGGATAAACTCACTCTTTATTTATTTATATTTGCATAACTATATTCGGTAAAACATGTAGGTTTAATTCATTTTGACATCAATTTGCACTCATGGTATTAGCTAGCTTGCCTGGGACCGCGCTGCGCTTTTTCATGGTACTGAATGCCTATAAAAATTCCAAGACTCCGAAATATCAGAGCAGAATTAATTGAATACACACACAGTATATATTTTTATTATTTATTATCTCTCGCCATCATTCCTTACGTAATGAAAATGTTTGTAAAAACATTACAGTAAGATAATATAGGTAGGTATAAATCCGATGTCTAGATGGGTGGTTTGCCCGAGTTTGCTAGGCATATTGCTGGCGCTCTGCCAGATCAAATACCAAACGAAGACCGTGGAGCGACACTTAAATTTTACATTTTTATCCTAACAATAACGTATTTTTGGTATTATCTTTTGGATTAAGTCAATAAAGTTTATACAGAGCAGAGCACACTATAGACATATTCTGTGAGACAAAAATTTGAGAAACACTAAATAAATATGACTTGATACATGACTCAAGTTTTATTAAAGGATTTATATATATAAAGGCTTAATTTCAAAATGGTAACTTCCTATATTTCCTTCACTTCACTTTGATCTTAAGATTTCCTCCACTGATAAAATACAATCATATTTTTTCCTCTTTGGTCTAAGACGAGTTGCAATGTGATAAGCGGACGATATAATGAAACTCGTAGGTCGTACGAGTTGATGGATGAGAGAAGCACATGCAATACAGCCGAGAGTGGCGTGCGCAAAGAGAGGCTTATGTCCAGCAGTGGATAAATATTGATATGATGATGATGATGACTTATATAAGTTAAATGAACTTATTGAGGACCAGCTGCGGTCTGGGGGCTACTCCCGTGAGTATTTTGGGGTGAAAGCATGTGTTATTCCGGCTTATATTTTATCCGTGTACCAAATTTCATAACAATCGGTCTAGTAGATTTTGCATGAAAGAGTAACAACATACATACACACATACATGTGATCTGCTAGTTTTCAAAGTGGGTATGTCGATAAATGCAATATATTTAGTACCTATCTATAGTCCGCAAACCAAATAATGTCATTATGGGTGGCCACGTGAAAGTCCATTAATACCGCACAACAAGTTAGGGGCTTATGTACTACTGTAGTTTTGCCGTTAGATCAACTTTAATCCCTTTGTATTAGTAATATCTGTCTAGCCAATGTACTTATTTCGAAGTGAGTAGAACGTCAATAACGTAAGTTACTTTTAATTTACTTGAATTTGTGAATTCAAGATAAAAAGCGGCAGCGGACCCTCCTGATATGAGTAGAAGAAGTAATTGTCACTTATTTCAATAATAATTTGCCTTAGTTAAGTTTTTAAACAATATAAAATCGTTATAATGTCCTACACGCAAGCTTTTACTAAACATGATTTTATTTTTTCCTTATATACGAGAGAATCGGCATCTTTCGGAAACTTTTACGACTTTCTCCAGACTTGTTTTTGTTGATCCCTTGATATTAGAAAAGAAACGAGTGCCGAGCAGTTGGTGCTTGAATGTGATGAAGTTCGGATTCAAAAATTTTAATAATATTAAAATTTCACAACATTTGTGTTTTTGTTTGGAAGGATTTTTTCTCATAACCAAGTTTTATCGACCAAAAATATATTTATCATTCATAGTTATTTATAATAAGTCATGCTACTCAACAAAATATTTTTAAGAAGTACTTTAGTATTTATAATAAGTCATGCAACTCAACAAAATATTTTTAAGAAGTACTTTAGTATTTATAATAAGTCATGCAACTCAACAAAATATGTTTAACTATACATATTGAAAATAATTTAAAGAAAAGCAATATGATTACCTTTTATCTTCAAAAAACACAATTTTACAGAAATAATAACTTTGAGAAGCCTTAAGCGTTACATCTCAAGAAACATAACAAAGCAATTTTCGATGCCTTCTGTACTTGTTTAGCCGACGATCTTGACGATAAACTTTGTAGAACTAAGTTGTTTATTTATCAAGATACCAACTTGGACAAATAGAGTAGTTTCTGCTATCTCAATTGAATACTGTGAAAATATATTACAGTTTCGACAAGACCGTCCGGGACGTAGGGACATGCTAACTTTTTCAATTAATTTATCTAAATTCGGACAACTGATGTTAATTTTCTTGATTTTTGACTTTTCATGATACAACAAAAAAATTCCAACACTAGTCTTTATTATAACCTAATTTAGAAATGGAAAAAAAAATATAAATAAATAAATATATTAGGACAAATCACACAGATTGAGCTAGCCCCAAAGTAAGTTCGAGACTTGTGTTATGGAATACTAACTCAATGATACTATATTTTATAACAAATACGTATATACATAAATATCCAACACCCGGGCCAGTCAGAAAATGATCATTTTATATCATGACCATGACCCGGCCGGGGATCGAACCCTTCTGGACTGGACCTCTCGGTTCAGAAGCAAGCACTTTACCACCGAGGTCGTCGTATGTACTATGATAATAAAGAATTTATTCCAAGATGATAAAAAACGTACAATTATTTATCCAATAATAAAAAAATATATATATAATTTTTGTCTTTAAATGAATTATGAAGTTCTGTTGAGAAAATGAATACTTTAAACCATGTACTTATTCAGTTTTTAGAGAAAACTGACCTGAGTATGTTGTGAATATCCAAACCGTATCCTTTAAAAAAATGTGCTTAGCTGAGTAACACCGAAGAACACATACTTTCAAGAGCGGTTTTTGCGAGTACTTAATACATTTGTACGGAGAAAGTTAAGAAGGTTTAAACATTCGGGTCACGTAACATACTTTTCGAGTGTCGTCGAGTTAAGATGCAAAAGAGGGGTGGTCCAAAGAAATTCCCCACTCAAGGCACTTTTTATCAAATTGACGCCAGCTCAAAACACCAGGCCGATTTTAAAAGGACCTGCCAAAATTTGTTTGATGTAGAAAACCTTTTGTCGTTCATTTTATTAGTGTTTACCTCACTTTGATTTACTTGGTGTCTGTTGCCAGTCTTTATTTTGATTTGAATTTGATAAAAAGAGAGGGAAAGACCATTTAATTTGTTATAGTTCTCTCTCTCATCTAAGTTTTTTCCCATTCAAAATATCTGAACACGGACGATTTCATCCTGATTCTTCTCCAATTCGATTCAAATTATTTTATTTTTGAAATTAAATGATTTTAGTTATAAAACTTATTTATATTACTACCATAACAGATTTCATTTTATTTAATTTGACTGAATCATAAATTATTGCGTGTTAAATATTTAAAAATAACACTTGTGGCGTCGTTTAAATTAAGTTACTCAAACCGAAGTATACTTTAGAACTTAAGAATCGATAACACGGTCCACCAACTAACCGAAACAGGGTGGGTTTTCACCACATTCTGGTCACCCTATGTTTGATCAGACGGCAGTCAAGGGTCTCTAAGAAAATATTTCTTAATGGAGACATATCGGGACGGAGTGCCCTCAACAAATATCCCACCCCTTGGGTAGACTTACAGACGTAGTTACTAATAGATAACTAATCCCTACATATTATAATAAGAAGTCACCCTGTCGCGTCTGTATCAATGCGATAAACTCAAAAACTACTGAACGGATTTTTGTACGGTTTTAACCAATATATAGTGTGATTCCTGGTGAAGAGAAGCCGGATCGGGCGGCTAGTAGATATTAAATCAGTTGCTGTTACGAAAATATAAATAAGGTAGAAACCATATTAATAACCTTATTTATACAAAATAAAATATTTTAATATTAATAATAAGCTTTTATTATTAACATGCGTAATCGTGAAAGTCGTGATAAATCGATTCAAGTAGGTACTTGAATCGATTTATCACGACTTTCGTTTTAAAATTCAATTACACATAGGTATGTGTAATTGAATTTTAAAACCTTTTGGGGTTCTTTGCAGCTGATCCTGATCGAATCACCTAGGTAGTACATATTCTTGTCTGTAAATCACCAGATCCGCCATCAGATCATGCTTATCATAAAAATGTATTTTTGTCGGAATTGAACTAAAATGTTGAATTTAAATCAGACAGAAGCAATTTCTATCTAATTTAGCTCGTCTGTTTTATACATGTACTTACCTAAATTATTGCCAGTAAACAATTTATTTAAATCTATTTAAAAAGCACCTCAAGTCTTTATTAACTGATAAATGTTATTATACTTTAAATGATTTCTTTAATGATAGACTCGGATAGAATTTAGGGCTAGTATAGTACATTATAGTTCATTATAGTTTGTTTTGGATTTGTAGTGGATAGCATGCTCCTCTTTATTTAATTATATTTGCATACCTATATTCGGTAAAACGTGTAGGTCTAATTCATTTTGACTATTTGTACTCATGTTTTTGGCAAATAAATGTTTTCTTTCTTTCTTTCTTTCTTTCTTTCTTTCTTTCTTTCTTTCTTTCTTTCTTTCTAACTTACTAAACTATTGAAATTGACATTATTTCATCTATTTTGATAGTTGTTATTGTATGAAGTGTATCACCTCTGAATATTGCGAAACTTTCATTTTGATATAAATCGCGGATGTGTGTAATGAATGGAGTATGTTGGTTGATATATTCCGGTAACTTTTCTCATAAAGTATTTGAGTCCAGTCACCAGCCCAGATATGGATATTCTCACCTCGCATATATCATTTTGTGTTTATTATTAAAACTTGTGACAAGGTTAATTATAGCATATTTGATGTTGGACTTTGACCATTTATATGTTGAAATTGAAAAACTCGTCTATTCATCATTATTTCAAAGAGAAACATCAGTTAAGACATAAGTGCCTTGTCCAAAAAGAAAATCGAATTTTACAAGTCCCAAAGCTAATACCGATTGTGTTGTTGGATGAGACTGGCACAGGACCGTAAAAAGTTGCGCAAAAAATGAGAAACCTATACCCAGCGCCCAGGGTAGATGTGTGCTGAAAATGATGACGATGAATGATGTGTTGTTACTATACTGATATCTAATTTTTGCGACTCCCATCTAGCAATATTTTTACCGCATTAAAATATTCTAGTTTCAGCTAGCGAGATACCTATCAAGCGCGGATGGCCTAGGTCGCATGTCGCCGCCCTCATTTCAGAGGCAAGCAAAATTAACAAGCTTCTCGCCCGACCTCGTTTAAACTACTTGGAAGCTTCGACATTCATTCACTCGCTTCACGTTCAATATGTGTGCCTAAAAATAAATTCGCATGTAGGGATAAAATTTTTCACCAAATATATACTGCCTAAAGCTCTCCAACAAATACATGACTACTTACTCAAGCTCATTCTAATATTTTTTGTATACTAGTTTTCATTTGGGAAATCTTTCGAAATCAAAATTTCAGGTCACAGCTGGAGTATCAACAAATAAATATTACTCAAACAGTAGTTGTTCTTTGTTTGTAAAAGTTTAGATATTTGAATGTTTGTTATTCAGATATGAGCTCGACAGCTGAGTGGATTTTCATGTTTGTTACACAAAGTCCTAGACTAACATTGGATGCGCCGGTTCAATGACGTTATATGTAGGACTGTATATTTATGCTTTGCAAGTTGCTAATTAGAAAAATAAAGGACGAACTGCCTGGAGGCTATATGGACAAAAGGAGCAGGCAGCTCGTGGATAAGGAACCACCAACCTTTGCTGAGATGCCTTCACAAATAGGTCGGCCGGCAGCGTGCTATCGGGCTTGGTCCGCTGAAGATCCAATTTGCTCTCCAGGCCGATGCTGGAAGTAAACTACAACGCACAAAGTCCACGGTGGTTGTATGGAAGAGTTTATGCACATTCACGGGGTGGTACAAGTGTAATTTCACCAATTTTCGAACATTATTAGCGGGACCGCGCGCGCGACAAACCGAATTTTTTTGCACAACATTGAAGCGCACGACTAGCGGCGATGATTTCCGAATTGCTTGGTATTGTCTTCTCGCTCACACATGCGTTGGCGCGTTGGTGTGGGAAGGAGACAACTAATAGGAACAGGAAATGTGGGAGCCAATCAGCAACTTACAATTCAAACAAGACCGAGACGTATGGCGCCAAATTCAAAGTACCATATTGGCGCAACCATTCCCCCCGGCTTGAAGGGTTCCCTTCAAAAAAAAAAAAACGAGAGAAAGCGTGATGCGAAATTAAATTACTATCTTAAACAACTAACAATACTACTAATAACTAAGACGCGATGTTGCGTGCTAACTATTCTATTGATTAGGTAGGGGACAAAGGCGAACGACTGGGCGTAAATACGTCCCCGTTGTCGTTCTAACGCGAACAACCCTTACGACCCCATTCGACCCGGGAAAAATCTCCTCTACGACACCCATTGGCCAATGCAAAGGAGGTACATTCTCCGTCAACAAAATTACTACTGTACCGACAGTGACAGGCTTAGTAGCGGTTGTCCATTTCTGTCGGGACTGCAACGTATGTAAGTAATCATTTTTCCAACGTTTCCAGAACGATTGGACTAGTCTATCTAACAAATCATAACGAGAGAGAAGATGAAGTTTGCTATTTTCATCTACATCTAAAACGGGTAAAAATTTCAATGGTGTCAAAGCTAAAGGTTCCGAGGGATCATTAGACAAGGTTCGACAAAGTGGGCGAGAATTCATTACCGCTTCCACTGCTTAACTCTTCAAAAGAAAGGATTTGATCACCGACAACTCGAAACAAGTGTGTCTTTAGACTTTTAATATTGGATTCCCAGTCGCCTCCGAAATGACTAGCGGCGGGAGCGTTGAATGACCAATCGATGCGATTCTCGGCTAAAATACGTCCATATTCCGTGTTGAAATGTTTAGAACTTAAGAATCCCTGTAATTCAGAAATACTGCGCTTTGCGCCCACATAATTGGTACCGTTATCCGAGTACATATGACGAACAGGTCCGCGACGGGAAAGAAATCGTTTGAAAGCAGCTAAAAAGCTAGCCGTACTTAGATCTCCAACTAACTCAATATGTATGGCACGCGTTGTCATGCATATAAACAAACAAATGTAAGCTTTCGTGGAGCGAACGCCACGACCACGAGTGAGCGTTACTCTAAAAGGACCGGCATAATCTGTACCTGTGTGGACGAAAGGCTTGGTAGATTGAACGACACGACAAGAACGATGATCAGCCATTTCTGGCGTGATATTTTTGGGACGAAGACGAAAACATGGTATGCATTTGTATATCCTAGCACGAATTGTAGATCTAGCCGATAAAATCCAGTACCTTTGACGAAGGATGGACATCAATAGATCTGGTCCAGCATGAGCATTTACCTTATGATGGTAATCGATGATAAGATCAACAATATGATCTTTGCGAGGAAGAACAATGGGGTGTTTGTGGTCGAAATCTAACTCCGACCGACTTAAACGACCGCCGACACGAATGAGACCATCCTGCATGAACGGCTTTAGACGCCGAAATGCGCGACTACAAAATTTATTTGAATTGATGTTCTTCAATTCTGACGAAAAGTGGAAACGCTGAAGTTCCCTTAAGACTAATATCTCAGCTTTATCCAGATCGGAAGCTGAAATATGCTCACGAGGAGGGAGAATTTTCATAAAACGACAAATGTATACGACACAACGCAATAGTTTCGACCAAGACGAAACTCGACCAGCTAACGACAAAATTGTAGATTCGTGTGTCGTGGACGACACGAACACGAGAGCACTTTTCCTTTCTTCAGGAGGCTCCGACACTGTTGCAGGATTAAAGGGCGCAACCGGCCACTCCTGGTTAGACCCAGACAGCCACTGAGGGCCGTGAAACCAAAGTGGGTGATCTAATATTTGGGCAGGTGTAAGCCCGCGGGACAGACAATCAGCGGGATTGTCAGTACCGGCAATATGAAAAAGATTTTGAGTGTCAACAAAAGACTGAATTTTTGCCACTCTATTGGCCACAAAGGTGTCCCAACGGTGGGGAGAGGAATGTGCCCAACACAAAGCGACTGTGGAATCTGAGAATGCGATTACCTTATCGAGGTTTACGCGGTTGCAGCATGCCTTAATGACAGCACTTATAAGTTGAGACAAAACTAGCAAAGCGCAAAGTTCGAGACGAGCGAGAGAAACGACTTTACGAGGGGCAATCTTGGACTTAGCGCTGATAAGACTAATCGAATTGCTATTACCATTAGCGACGTGGAAATATACCACACCTCCATACCCCCTTTCACTCGCGTCTGCGAAACCAACGACAGTAACGATACTACTATTGCTCACACCAATGTGACGGGGAATCTTTAATTGACAGAGTAGAGGGAGCTCCTCACGAAAACGAGCCCAGAGCTTAGCAATGTGGGCGGGCGGAGTATCATCCCAATCGCAATTACAGAGCCAAAGCTCTTTAATAAGAAGCTTGGCATACAAAACAACTGGAGCAACAAACCCAGTTATATCCCATATTCTTGCAACACAAGACAGTATGGCGCGTTTAGTACACGTCGGCGACGTAGAACAAATTTTAAGGCTGAACAAATCAGTGTCTGGCGACCAACAGAGACCAAGAACCTTGTGTGGATCGTTGTCGTCGAATTCCTTGACCTGTGATAAACGATGCGATGGTGGAATCGAGTCTAATACTCGCTTCGAATTACTGGTCCACTTCACGAGATCAAATTGACCAGCTTTCATGAGAGCGATTACTTGGGAAGCTGTTTCTATGGCGTCGGCCTCACTATCAAGGCAATAAACCAAATCATCCATATATAGGCCATTTTCAACAGCTTGTCTAGCTTTTGGATAAGCGTCGCCTTCGTCAGATGCCAATTGCTTTACGGTCCGAAGCGCATGGAATGGGCTTGACTTCAATCCGAAACAAACACAATTAAATTCATAGGTCTTCAAGGGCTCTTGAGGCGAAAATCGATACAAAAACCGTTGAAAACGGCGATCACACTCGCGAACACCAATGCGTAGAAACATCTGACGGATGTCAGCGGAAAGTGCGACCGCAAACAAACGAAAGTTAACAATAATATCAAATAAATTTCCTTGTAGATTTTGACCACTATACAAAATATCATTAAGCGAAACTGAAGTGCTAGTCCTAGCACTTCCATCGAGAACGACGCGCAAATTAGTTGTCAATTTGTCTTGTCTAACGACACCATGATGAGGTATAGTATACGAAGGAGCGTGTTGAGATTCCTGAGTATCAGGAGGCGCGAGTGAGATATAACCCTTATCGAGATATTCTCTTACGACAGCATCATAAGCTTGCTTCATGCTGGAAGAAGCCTGCAATTTGCGTTCTAGACAAAGGAAGCGTTTTTCAGCCATCTGGCGCGAATCACCAAGCGAATAAACCTCACCCTTAAAGGGGAGTGCAACTATGTAACGACCATTGGAGTCACGAGTAGTCGTACGACTATAAATTTCCTCACAGACCTTATCGTCGGGACTGAGGATAGGAGGGACATTGACCTCCTCGATTTCCCAAAATTTCCTCACTGCTGATTCTAGGGGATCAGCGGTGCAGCAGTAGGACACTGACGTGTAATCGTCTACACGAGCGGGAGCGGAACCAACAACGACAAATCCAAGAACGGTTTCTAAGGCGTACGGCGAAGTGTACGACGGGTGACCTTGAACCTTATTCGATAGCAAAAGGTGCGGGAAAATCGAGGCTCCAATCAGCACGTCGATATTTCCCGGAGTGGCGTATGTGTTATCCGCTAACGACAAGCAATTAAAATTCGACAACATTGAAGTGTCAACTGAAACGGTAGGTAAACGTTCAGTGACCTTATCGACAACCAATGACTCGATATCAAAATGGATATTTGAATCGAAGCGTGAGTAAAATCTAAATTTTACAGAGCCTTGAATGGCTTTAGTTGAGCCTCCGATTCCCTTGACGACAGAAACCCCAGGACGGTTACTGATTAGACCTAACCGTTCACAACAACTACGAGTTACGAAATTACTCTGTGAAGCACTATCTAAAAGTGCACGAACACTATGTTCAGTACCACGCGAATCCCTTACTACAACGCGGGCGGTCGCTAGGAGTACCGTGGTAGGCGAGCGAGCTATCGAGAGAGAACATAGCGTGACGTCACTGGGGCGATCGGTGGTGGTGACGGAGCCAGCGCGATCCGCGGCAGGTGGGCGCAAGGGCTGTGAGGCGCGCGGGGGCGCCTGTGCGGCAGGCGCACTCTCAGAAATCGAATTATCATCGAGCGTGGTGGAGGAAGTGGCGACATTCGATGATGAATTATTATTATCAAAATGTAGTGTGCTGTGATGCGAATTTTGACATTTTCGGCACTTCGACTTCGAGGTACAATTGGATACACGATGTTTGTCACAAAGACAATTTATGCACAAGTTATTTGTGCGTGCGAATTTATAACGATCATATGGAGTAAGTTTTAAAAAATCCGAGCATCTATACAAGATATGTTGTTTCGATTTGCATAGTGAACACGATTGTGATGAATCGGATGTGGTGTTAACGTAAGTATGCGTAACCTTCGACGTAGGCTTAGCTGACGTATTAGTGTCCACTCGACTATATTTCTTTAACTCTGTTTTCGAAGAAGTACGTTGCAATATTTTAATATGTTCACGAACAAAAGATTCTAATCGATCGAAAGTAGGTATATTACAATCACGGTTATCCAATTCGAACAAACGGACAGTCTCGGGATCTAACTTCTTTAATGCGATGAATAAAAACAAAAAGTCGGTAAGATCCGTGAGCCTGAGGTTTTTAATCGCTCGAACAGACGACGCAAAAGTATCAAGGAAATTTTCTAAGTTTTGTTCATTACAAACCGAAACATTTTTCAAATTGAATATTTGTTCTAAATACGAAGTTGCAACTAATCTTTTGTCTTCATATTTGGCCTTCAATGTGCTAAGAATTAACGAATAATTTTCAGCGTACGGCGTAATGCCGGCGCAGACGGACTTTGCCTTACCAGTCAATTTATTTATAAGATAATGTAATTTTTCATGATCTGACAAACTATGATTGTTGTGGATTGTATTTTCGAAGCTAGCAAAAAACAAAGGCCAATTTTTAATATCCCCGTTGAATTCTGGGATTTGAATTGAAGGCAATTTTGGCCTATCACGAGCCAAATATGATACTTCATGCTTGAAGTTGGGAGCCGGCATCGCTGGCGGTGGAGGCTCCAACGAACGTGCGGTTCGTTTTACGCGATAAAACAAACTATCGAAAGATTTCAAAGAATCATAATTCACTACAAATTCCGAATCCAATTCTAACTCTAAATCATGTATGTTATCGACAACACTTCCATATTCTTCGCGCAAAGTATCAATCGAATCAACCTCGCACAAAAACAACGCGCGAATAACCTCATTATCTGAGATTTCTAAAGAATGATCAAATATATCCTGCATTCGAGAATACAGCATATCCTTTTTAGCCTTGAGCTGTTTAAGTCTATTTTCCTTCTTTGGTGCCATTATTCAACAAGCTGTTGTATAATATAAATTCTAAATAAAAGATATAGCAAGAACAGTTTAAACAAACTGGACGGGAGTTAGCTATAAGTATGTATATGTATAGAGTACCTACCTACCAGTCTGCCACTGTACGATAGGTTCGCAATAACAAAATAAAAATAGTTGTGTACCTAGGTATTCAACTAATTACCAATTTCCACAACAACGAATGAACGAGAACGATGTATGTACCTACCTGTCACTCGACCACTAAGTGTAGTATAGGTTTTTAGGATACGACTAGCAAACGAGCAACGATCCACGATATTTGTGATAAAGTATACCTACCTACTTTATGCCAATATGCAATAAAGAATAGGTACCTAGCCAAACGAACGCGATACAAGACTACCTACGAAGTGTGGGTTTGGAAACTACTTAGTGCCAAATACTAAATAGAATGCCTATGCAAGACGCGTTAAATCCCTATGGAATAACATTACGAAATTAAACTAGATATGTCCGGTTCGAATGGACCACTAAAATGGATGCGCCGGTTCAATGACGTTATATGTAGGACTGTATATTTATGCTTTGCAAGTTGCTAATTAGAAAAATAAAGGACGAACTGCCTGGAGGCTATATGGACAAAAGGAGCAGGCAGCTCGTGGATAAGGAACCACCAACCTTTGCTGAGATGCCTTCACAAATAGGTCGGCCGGCAGCGTGCTATCGGGCTTGGTCCGCTGAAGATCCAATTTGCTCTCCAGGCCGATGCTGGAAGTAAACTACAACGCACAAAGTCCACGGTGGTTGTATGGAAGAGTTTATGCACATTCACGGGGTGGTACAAGTGTAATTTCACCAATTTTCGAACATTATTAGCGGGACCGCGCGCGCGACAAACCGAATTTTTTTGCACAACATTGAAGCGCACGACTAGCGGCGATGATTTCCGAATTGCTTGGTATTGTCTTCTCGCTCACACATGCGTTGGCGCGTTGGTGTGGGAAGGAGACAACTAATAGGAACAGGAAATGTGGGAGCCAATCAGCAACTTACAATTCAAACAAGACCGAGACGTATGGCGCCAAATTCAAAGTACCATATTGGCGCAACCAAACATAGAAAGTAAATTCTATCCCAGAATTCCCATAAGACCGAAGCCCTAGAGTGCAACTAGTATTACACAAAAAAATACTCTTCTACATTTATAAACAACGTAAACAAAATTAAATCAAAGACATGACCACACAAGCTTAACTAATAAGAGCAAAAAATCTATTAGACTGAAACATTTGATCGGTACAGTTAACCTCATATGTCATCGTACTGGGTGGTTTTCGTTGGACCAATTTCCCATACTAATAAGGCGTGAAGAGCCGCGCTGGCACGTGCAACGGATGCGCGTGCAATATATTATGTCGCACACTTCCTCTTTTTACTGTGATATTAATTGATTGTAGGGTCAGTGTGCAGTGAGTGAATTAATTTCGTATTTATAAAAGTACATCTTATTTTGTGTACGATAATATAATTTTGATAGCGATATAAAATAATTCTGTCTCGCTCTGTCAAATGTTGTAAAGTTATATAAGGACCTAATATTATCTTAAGTTAAAGGTACTTTTAACTTTCTTATAAATAAGAATAAGGATTGGAACTAACAATCAATAATTTCAGTTGTTTTCACAGATACGCTATCAGAATTTATTTTTCTCTAGTGTCTATTATAATTAAATTGTTCAATCTTATTTTTATAACTATGTCATACAGAATAACGTAATTATATATACAAAAGTTCAAAACGAAGAACTCGAACACAGTTTCAACGAACGTTTCGTAACGTTATAATCAGAGCAGCACATTTGTCACAATACAAACAAAAATAATGTAGGTATGAGCTATAGTAAGATGAATATCTCCTACATTGATGATTATCATTTGTTTCTTATATAGTTATTTCAGCTTTGATTATATGCATTATTGTTTTTATAGGTACGTATATTTTATTTATTTTTAATCTTCAGTATTAATTAAATTAATATGATAATATTAATACACACTATAAAATGAAGTTGCTTCCCGCCGTCTGTTTCATGTAGGTATATTTAGTTTATTAGTATTATCGTCTTCTTGTATTTCAAAAAAACATTAATAGAAATTACTTTTTACATTACTGTGTACTTACTTATAATCATAATTTCAAGTAAATGCAATAAAATATAAAAAAATAATATCTATTCATTAAAGTATTGATACATTATGCAATTTGCACGCGCTGATTGTTACAAAGTAGTGTAAAGTGGGGAGATTCATATTATTGTAGTTTAAATCTACATATGGCGCAGTCCGTTCATTTTCAATGTACACGACGATATAGCACTCATGGACGACATTAATTACTCACAATATGGAACGACCACCCATGGCTGTGTGATTAACATTACTCATAAAATATGCCGCAGCATACTTGTCTTTATTGAATTAATGGATTAATTACGGCTACTTGTATCCTGTTGTCTGTTCACTGGTTTGTGAGAGGTTTTGGAGTCCTAAATGAACCAATCATTTAACGACATTTAACAACATTCTGAAGTTTCGTTTATCAATTGATTTGAATAAACTGCAGAAAGTTTTGGTCAACGAGTTTAGCGGTTTGATTGGCGTAGTATGGGGGCAAATTTTGTAGCCTTATTGAATGATTCTATCAACTTAATGGTTTACTGGACATCAAAATCCCTGACATAAAAGTAGGCTGTGAAAGCCCTCAAATGCCGGACAATTGTGAAGATGAGCAGTCAAGTAGAAAAATAAGGAGAAACTATCATAAAATTACAAGCAGACTTGTTGACGAACCCTGAACCCTGGGCTTCTGCCCCCAACAGCAGAAACGCTCAGATGAGAGGGAGAGCGAGACATGTACACGAAAATTGTCCCTATTATCTATAGGGACAATTTTCGTGTTAAATATACATCAACAAATGTCACCGACAAGTATTTACTTTCAACAAATTCACTAATCTACTCGAAAGCTTTCAACAGAGTTACTAAATCGTACTCAAAATACCCATCCACTCTAGAAATATAGGTACGTTTAAGTCGTTACATTACCGAGCTAAAAGATATTACACTTCTTTATGTATTTATCTACATCACCACGAAGCAGCACTTAGTTCATGCTTCAAAATCTCTTAAAGATGTCTGGTTTTGCTACATTCCTTTTAATAAAAATAACACAATTTTATTCGAGGCAGTAATGTATCGCACTTTCCTTCTAGGTTTAAAAACTAATAGAAATAGTATATACCGATTATTTTATAAAATAAATAGACAAATATTTAAAATGTAATGCTTATATATAGATACAAAGTATTATATATAGATATAAAGCATAGGTTTTACATATATTATCAGAATTTTGTGAAATCTCAATATCATCAATTCAATCTATAGTCCAATGGCCAGTGTAAATTATGACATATATTTGTATGGGTTTTATCGACTGAAATGAAATTTCTATAATTGTCAAAATAAAATTCCTATTAGCTAGAAAAATATATTTGTTTGATTTATCAATGATGGATGGAAATATTTAAACGGGAGAAATACATTTTCTTTTATATTCGATACATAAAAAAACCTATGTTTTGTGATATGATTTCATCAACGCCATGTATCCGTATATGTCCACTGGCGATTTTTCCAATTTCAGATCCATTCCACTAGTGAATTGGACGCATTCGACGAATCGAAAAGGCTTGTTGAAAATTTACATATGTTGGAAAATAGATACGTACGGAACCTCGGATGGAGGCAATCAACCCGTCGCAAACACGAACCACTGTTCTCTTATTTACACCAAACTTTAAAATAAACAAAATGAAATTGGACCATACTTGCTTACTTATTTAAAATTCCACGTTATATTTGTACGTTTGTATATTTACCGTCGTTTTTATATATTATATTATGTACCATATTTATAATGTTGGAGCACTAGTGGATAGATAGCTTTAGTCTTAAACCCATAGACCGCAAACATCTTTTATTTTTAATATGACAACTCCGCGCGGTTGTCTTTGCACTGTATCCGTTTCCTTCACTCTTTACAATTTTCGTTTCCACGTCGCAAGCGCAACATATCATCGCTACTACAATTTTTTTGTAAACCTTGAAGTACGAGATTACACAGTATATTCAAGAAGCAGAATCTTTGATTTTCAAGATCCAAGCCCCAACAATAAAATATTTTTAAAATGCTTCGTGCGATGTATGATAAGATGAAACCAACTAAAAAAAATACTAATGTATTTTTATGAAATGAGAATTATATTTCATAGTAAATGTTGATTGGCATTTCGTCTACTACGGTGAGGATGTTGAAGACCATGGGAAATGGATAAGAAAGAATTGAAAAGCGGACCTTAGGCTTCGGACATAAGAAAGTAAACGGGAAATGATCCGATGAATAGAGAGAAATGTTAATTCTCTTCTTATTTTATAAACATACATATTAACTACCTACTTCGAGAAAACTAAAAACTAATAGACATAACACACATCTTTTATAAAAAACATAAAGACTGTCTTTCTACGTGTAGAAAATGCAGTTAACATCCACTGACTTCGTTAGAGCAAACCATACCAATCTTCGATTCGCTTCGAGCTCTCCCATGTATGTGCAGAATGTACGGACAAAAAGAATAGAAAAATCTTTTCTCAGACCAATATCTATCTATAAAACGAAATTAAAAACGTTTGTTATATAATTCATTAGAAATACTGCTCTGGTTTGTATAACAAGTTAGTTGATTTCTATGCAAATTACGATTTCCTTCAGATTTAATTCCGAGACTGAATATTTTCTATTGAATGCTAAAAAAGAATATTTTGATTCATAATTCATCAATACATTTGCGAAAATGAAATGAAAGAATGATGTAAAAGATATAAAATATAAATATGTGAAACTCGAGTAAAATCTAAACAATTACGTCATAATATTTAATCGTTCACATTCGATTAATCGTCATAATTTTTAGAAAACGCAGACATTAAAAATATAAGTAAATAGATTCTATATTGTCATCTGAGATGGAGTTCCAAAACCAAACACATTAACATACAATCTCCCACGTTTGTGACACATTGCTGTAGCATTAACGCTAATAAATTACAATGCACCCCTGGTAAAGTGATTATGATCTATCATCGCCATCAAAATACATAAAGTATACACATTTATCTATGTATTCTAATCTACACAGAGGGCTTAGAATGGAGATATATTTCTTTATTCATGGTGTTCGCAATTCTCTCCCCGCGACAATATTTCCTGAATCAAGTTTAGATGTTCAAAGCAAAAGCGGGTAGACCTTATCTTTGCTTCGCATCAGTTGCTATTGAGGTCAAACGCATTTTAATTATTAGGTAATAAAAAATAGAATGTAATAACCGTACCAAGTGGCTACCCTATGGGTGCTAAAAGGGCCGTTAGTGGTAGGGAAGAGGGCGAAAGAAATGGCGGAATGACATGGATTGGATTTGGATTGGATGGTTGCCTACGAGGATGGCAGCATACTGCACTCAACATTCAGAATTTTGGAAAAAGACAACAGACAACTACATTCTTCAAGAAAGAAATGGAAAATCTCAAAGCACCTTTATTCTGTATTCTTTTTATTTTATTCTGGTAGTCTGGAGTCCAGACCATCGTTCACTCTGTCGCTGCATTGTGCTTTTCAATTTTGAATCTTTGCATTCAACGTAAATATCGTATGAAGGATGGATCCAGGGCCAAGCTACTTACGCCACGAGCAGACTCCGCCATATTGAAATTTCACGTCATAATGCAAATAAAGTTTTACTATACCTATGTATGCGAAGTTAATAATATTTTATGAAAGCACACACAAGTATTATTACACAGATTCGTCTTTAAAAAATGCAACGATAAATCTCTTGGAATGTTATTGGAGACTTTAAGATAATTACAATCTTTAAAATGAAATACCCCAATGTTGAACCGTGGCTAAAGAACACTGGATGAAACCACCTGTCAAAAGTAAAAAAAGTTTATCCGAATCGGAGTTCTATAGCACTCCTCAGTTCAGGGGCTATGGTTAAGGTGCACACCGACTGTAACGCGTATGCGTGATAGTAGTGTATTGTAACGCGTATGCGTGCGCCTTTTATATATCGCATTATGGCTAGCTGCTAAACGCATTACCCGGTCAGTGTGCACCGGCCTTTACCTCATTAAAATACACCAGCACTAATAATAGCTTTGTACCTGGTTTTTGAGATAGAGCAAATCGGACTGGAGATAAGCGGAAAAGCCAGCGTAACAGAGACTTTAAAAGAAATTAGCGACTCCCTCATTAGGCGGCCCAAGTTACCCGTTCCGTTCTATGTGAAGATTTAACTAGTTCCCAACTTTGGAGACGTAACTCAATTTTAGACGGATTATAATGACGTAAAAGTCTGTTGAAGTACCGAAAGAGTTATTTTCATAGACAAAGGGGTTTTTTTATAACTTTACCATCACTACATAGTATAAAACAGAGCTTCCCAGTGTCTGTCTCTATGTATGTTGGGATCTTTTTAATTTTGATGCGAGTTTATAGGTCTTTTTTAAAAGATTTTATTTCAGGATTATGACAATCCTGAAATAAAATCTTTTAAAAAAGACCTATCATCTAAACCTAATCACAGCAAATCACACACAGCAATAAGTTCAGTTTTCGTTGTTGGTCCATTGAGTTTACATTCATCGGATGACAGAACAATAATATTATGAAACCGCTAATTTGATATCAGAACTGAAGTTGGCCATGAGTTGGCCGCAGGTTTATTCAACAGCACATAAAGCTATCCAAAATCATTGCAATTTCGCCGCTGTTGCCACTATTTCGTGTTATATGCAGGATAGCTTTAAGTTCGGTTGATTGTAGTGTACAGTCAATACAACATCAATCTATCATTAATTACGCACTGCCATTACATTAATTACAATTAATTTATATACATATTCGCTATTATGGAAACCAGATCCAAAGATATAGCTAATAGAGCTCCCCGATACTTCTCTCCCGTGGGTATTTCGGGATAAAAAGTACTATGTAAAAGTGATAAAGTAAATGTGTTATTTGTTACCAGGTTATATTCTACCCGTATATATATTTCATAACAACCGGCCAGTAGGCCCGATTGTTATGAAATATGGTATAATTTTGGTTTGGTGAAATTTGGTGATTTTGCGTGAAAGAGTAACAAAAATACAATACATACACACATCCTTACAAACTTTCGCATTTATAATATTAGTAGAATTGTGAAATCTTCACACTCCCCGCCCTTTCCCGACACCGCGCAAAAGTTGACGAAACTTGCGGAAATAGTATAGACATAGAAAGACCTCTTGCATATTCATTTGACATCAACAAAACGTGACAATTTTTTTCAGATTTTGACCTACAAAGAAATCCCCCAGAATACTTACCACGAAACATATAAACACGTAGAACGTTACTAACGTCCACATGCACATGCAAAAAAGAGCGAACGTGTAGACGCAATGACTTGCTACGTGTTTTATGTTTCATGGTGCCCCACTGAAATCCATTTGTGGATAAAGAAGGAATGTTGAAAGTGTGAAAAAATCACTTTACATGCGATAACTGATCAACAGCTTTTCTTCTTCTCATTATTATTCTCAAAATAAGCAGCCATAATATGAAGCAAAGGAATGTGTTTCTATATTTATATCACAAGATTCTCCTAGCAATAAATCTAACACGAAAGAACTGAACAATGGTTACATATTATTTCATAAACTTACTTGTAATCTTGTGTAGGTACTCTCTTTATTATTCGTAGGTACACTCATTAATTCTCTCATATTTTAAAATTAGCTTAGTACCAAAATAAGGCATAGTGCACATAAGCAACAAATAGCTCGCATCTGGCACGCTCAGCCATTGGCCCGCTAATGTGGCGTGCATTTTTAATCCATGTCAAGAGTCCCGAGGCGGCCACCGACTAAGTGCGGCGGCCATGTTGGAAGTTGTCGTTGACAGATGCTGAACATGGCATGCAGTTGACGAACATATTAATTCAATTAAAGGATTTAATTATTTATAATACCAAAAATATCAAAAAATGTCGGATTAAATAAATTATTAAAACTAACGTGAAATCAATGTCAAAATTCAGCGTCCAACAATCGTATGGTACATGGTACGTGTACTAGTATTACTTCAGTTGATTGTTCTGAGACTACTATAAACCAAACCTTTAACCATGAAACGGAAAGTTAAAACTTAAATCTTTTTTTACCATGCAACACACATAATTACAACATATTAAAATATTTACACATAAACGAAGAGGATTATGAGAAGACAACTGTTTCGAAGTATGGTTAATATTTGCTTGGTGCTACTACACATTGTTCAAACGTTAACACCACGCCTATGTCATAAAGGAACGTTTACAATGTACACTGACCAGTCACGTGGCAGGGCGACACGCGACGTGACACCGATTAGTTCAGGTGTGCGCGTGACATTCAAATCAATCAATCTATGACACTGTTTTTACTATTTGTGATGTTTTTGCAATAATTCGCATTATGTAATACACACTCCTATAACTACTTTTAAACTTTCGCGTTGTATAATTAAAACGTCGGGAACCAACGAAAAAATGTACGGGAAATAAAAAAGGTATTGCGCATTTAATACCTGTCGTTTAATAATTTACACGTTTAATTTGTTACATGACGAACTCCTCTATATGATATAATTTGTTATGTAAAATACGAATACCACCTATGTAAGTACGTATGTATAGTAGGTACTTAATAGTTATTCATCTAAATCATTTATTTCGTAAATACGTAGATTTTTTTGAATAAATGCAACATGTCCCACTGCTGGGCAAAAGCCTCTCCACTCTCTTTCCACGTATCTATGTTTGTAGCTATTTCCATCTAGATTAAATTTCTTAAATACATTAGTGAAATTTCCTACCCGTTTAGTCAAATGTAACGAAGTTTAAAAAGTTATTGTTTAAGTTATAAATATTAGGAACAATGATTTCCAGTTAAATACTTTCAATAAAAATGTTTGCTTAATATTTATTTAAACGAAAACATAGAAATGCTATCGGGGCAGTGACGTAATTACTCATTTATTGCTTTATTTCTGCTTACTTAACTTGCGTTTATTTTTAGTACCGGCCCCCAAGAAATTCGTTAATTATGTCGCAAAGTTTAATCAGCAAAGTTTACTGAAAACAATCGTTCTTATTTTGAACAGTTAGAGAAAATATCAGATTATTAAAATATTATTTTCTCAGTCATTTGCCTCCAGACTGGTTATTTTTGTTTTGGGATAATGGAATGGAAATGTTTAATGGAATTCAATCTTTTAATTCTTTACGATTTGCCTTCAGATTATATTTCTACCACAACCTAAACTGCTCAGAAATTAGTATAATATATATACTAAAAACCACAAAAACCCCACCACCTTTAAAATATAAGACAATTTTAGTTTAAATATAACAATGTCTCCATTGTGTACTCTCCCGAGCACGGCGCTTCCATATCGCATAAGCGTGAGACTCCACACAAACGATGAATTATTACGTGTCATCAATTACCAGACACACGATGTCCGAGAGCACACAGAGCAACAACGTCGTCTAGAAGAGCTCTTTATATTCTAAAATAAAATAAAAATCACTTCTAATCTATTGTTTTGTTTTATTAAACATACAAAAAGTCTGCAATTATCTAAGTACATATAAATCTAAATTTATTCATTATTTTCGCAATGGAAAAATTTAAGGCTTTCGACTGCTACACAATATATAAATTATTACAAAAATAGATTATGATGAATGAAATTAAAATATTTAATGTTTTAAAGTCACGTCTAGTACGACTAAACAGCGTCTATTGTAAGGAGCGGAGCACCATTTCCCATTGAACTGTTTAACACGTTCGAGTGTCAGATAGCCTATTATTAAGTAGGTATGTAGATCTACATTGCAAGTATTTGAGTTTCCTTTCAGACATAGTCTATCAGGTAACACATATGAACTCATACGTTATCATTACAATTATAATTAATTTAAAACTCTCCCGTCAATGACTGACAAACGATGCACGGCTTTGTGATTCCGTAAAATTCGAAAGTCACATCACTCACACTTGGCAAATCTATGGTATAAAATCTGAGATATACAAACAAAGAAAAAATGTATAATCGAGAAAAAAAAATACTAAAATGAATGCATTTTATGACAACCAGGACCAAGAAACTCAAGACCTTTATCAATTTATTAAAACTAATGTTTTGTTAAATCAAAACTATCCACAGCGCTAATTAAGTAGATTACGTCTTATATTTGTCTTTGGTTTATTCGTGTCGTGTTTAAATTGCAAACCAATTCAAATTTTGTTTTCACTCAAATTCAGTGTTCAGTGAAAGGAAATCGGAAATGCGATGTTGTCAAAACTGGAGAAGTGTTCCGGACAGTTTTCATTTAGACTTGAAACGGAATGCCACCAAAAGACACCGAATTCGCTGACTTGCGATGATTAATATTCGTGCTGTCGCAAACACAAAATATCGCTATTAAGCACTTTCTCCGCAATGACATGTAATACGACTTGACGTTTTCAATTTGTTCCTTTGAAATTTCCAAGCATTTTTGTCTATTTTTGTTATTATATTTGAGGACTAACTTACCGCAGATATAGTTTCAGATAGGACAAGTAATTATTGTGTGAATAATTTGGTTTTAACTATCTATTTCCATTAGCTACACCCGCGACAAAATGTATCAGGTGTGCTTGACATGACAAGACTTTCACTCACTATTCCTCATATCTGAGGGAAGGGTAGGAAGGCTTATGATCAGACCAGAGTTGAAAAACTTTGGTCTTTAAATAAGCATTACGAATTTTATCAAAAGTTTAATAGATAATTTGAGATTCTCGAAGTTATAATTTTAGAATAGATATTATAACAAAAAATGACGTTTGCCGTTTAAAAATTGAATATAAAATACAACAAAATTTGCCTCAGAATATATAATACTAAATGTCGCCCGAGTCTTCGCTCTTGTGGGAATTTTGAGATAAATAGTATAGCCTAAAGCAATCGTGGATAATTTAACTTTACAATGGTGAAATAATTTTTGAATAATAAAATAAAATAATTTTCAGATCTTACCCGCCTCAAATATACAAACTAACAAACTCACAAACGCTTACCTCTTTATAATAATAGTATACTTAGAATTCTTGCTCAGGTATCGTTTGGTCGTACACAGTAAACATTTATCTCTAATACCCTTTTAAACAATCAATTGACGGTTCGTGCAAATTTGCCACCATAAAATTTTCATTACACATACCCGGTCCATAAACGAGCAATCATGTTATTTCATATAACGACCCGCGTTAAAATTATACTGCAGATCGCATCGCCTAAACCCCTCTCTAAAATGTAGGGCAAGCGCAATATAACCTAAAAATATGGGACGAGTATAAAACGTGCAACGATCTCGGTACAATTTGTTGGGGACACATAATTTGTATCAACTATGTGTGGATAAGGCAGTATATTTCACAATCATGTAGGTACCTTCAGCTTTATGAGTACTCACACTTTATGATGTTACATTTAAGATCTCAGTATGTTTTTGCGATCATAAAGGAAGTAACAAAAATTTTATTACTATTTTACACTGTTTTAGGCGCATGTATTTTATGCACATTAAAATTTGAAGAAATGAATGAAATCTTTATTGCACAGTACAATAATCCTTACATATTATAAAAATAAGTCCGTGTCGTGTCTGTCTGTATGAACGCGTTAAACTCAAAAAATATCGAACTTTTCACTGACATAATATTATAGCCGCTAGTAATTAATATGAATAGCATTGATTTTCTTAAAAATAAATAAATTCAGCATTTGTTGATTCGTACCAGTAAAAATTCACAACTTCCTAATATCAAAAGACAAAAAATTACATATAGGCATATGTAATATTTTGCAAATAAAACTCAAACTAGTTTATAGCATCAGCATAAGCCAAATAATGTCACTTGAATATCTATTATAAAGAAAAACTGTCTGTTTTCTCACACGGGATAAATAAGTAACGTAGTTGAGTGACGAATGAGCAAGTTTCCTCGCTGACTGGCGATCAATCAGGGCCTCATGAATGTCCTGCACCGTGGGTGTTACTGGCGATATTGTATTAGGAGCGAAAATGTTTCTAAAAAGGGTGGTTACTTTGATTTCTATTTTGATACTTATAGCATAAAAATATCTGAAAATCAAGCACTCACACTTATAAATTCTTTTATTTTTTGCCGTGTGATATGGAGAAGATGAGAGAAGAGAAAAATACATTACCTAAAATCTTCTCCTTTTCATTCTTGCTTAGTCGAATTTTGGTGTGTCTCCTTAAATTCCTACAATTTCCTTATTTTTTATATCAATCCTTACTTCCTATTGTCTTCTTATTGGACATTTTCAATTCATGGTCTCCACTTTAGCACCGACATCGCTGACTTGCGATGATTAATATTCGTCGTGCCGTCGCAAACACATCACAGTCATCTGCACCGCGATCCTTTGCCTAAAATAATCATTAAGGCGCAGACAGACAAGCATACAAACCACGTACTTTCAGTGAAAATTATACATATATCTATCCGCATTTATAACACGCGAGTATTCTCATAACCTCCTTCGAAATTGAGAATCAATTTGCTCAGTCTAGACACCATTATTCGTTAAACATTTTCGACATTCATTCGAATCGTATTACTCTCTCGTAACATCCAGTTAGCTGCTATAAAGTACATTTACCCTTTTTTATTTGGAATCGAGAGAGTTCTGGTTTCACTCGATTTCGACTGAGGATGATACTGCGTACCGAATTGTTATTACCTGCCTGCCTTAGGAGTAATGATCTTTTGGTGAACCCCCACGAAAAAGGGATGAAATAAGTATTATCTTGTCAGTACTTTGGAGGTAGCTAACAATAAAGTTGTATATTTTGTTTTACTTTAATGTGTTTTTTGTTCTGTCTACTATTTTTTATTACCTATGTACAGTTAATCATCATCGAACATCAAGTTATCTTTCATGGATTTCTATGCGGCGACAATAGCGACGATTATGACATAAATTGTGTTATTTCTGACGTGTGGTTCTGCCCTTGAATAGTATCCTCCATAACCTCGAGTCGAGTATGAGACACATAACTTAGGAAGCTGATAGGCAACAATAGCGTTTCTAAGGAGGGTTGACGTCCAGCTGGCGGCCGGTTGTAAAATCACAGCCGAATCTCAACATTTTAAGGTTTTTTTTTACGTTAATCCCGGGCTTCGCGGCTTCACAGCCCTGAACACAACAGAAACATGAGGAGATAAAAGAGAGGTGCTATTAATGTTATACAAGATAGGCACTTGCAATGATATCTTCTCGCTGTTCATGTCAGATGGGCCACGTGTTTTTACGAGTCCTTAACTTTTTCACTAAAACATCATTTTAGATCCTAAAATATTTTCGAGAGAAAACGTTATTTTGTAGTAAAGTTTGAAGTACAATATCGACTCGAAAAGTATGGAAAATCCTTGATGTGAAGTATACTCAACGTTTTAATAAATATTTAGTTGTTAAATTATTAATTTTGTTAAAATTATTTGATTACTTTGTAACATAAATAATTTTCATTTTCAACAAATCAAATAGTGACTTTCAATCTGACGTATACGTAGACGAGATAGAAATATCGAGATAAAAGTCACTCAGGAATATTGTAGCTTTCGGCCGGTAAAATAATTTAGGAAATCTACATACAAACTCTTCATCAATACAATATTATAATATCGGCGCGTCCATATTCTACAATTGCACGGCTATTGAAAAACATCAAGTTCTTATTGAACTTAGTTGATTACTTTGAAAGGTTTAAATTATTTTAAACACACTAAACAGGTTTTAATGAGGCTTAAAATTGTCAATAGTTCAATTAATTCATACACACAATTTTATATTATTATTGTTTGTTCGTCTTGAAGACGCGTGGCCCGTCGGCACGCTCGTTTTATACCTCGTCAACCTTCGTTGAACTATTGACAATTCTAAACCTCAATAAAACGTGCTTAGTTAAATAATATAAACATTTCAAAGTAATCAACTAAGTTAAATAATAACTTGACGTTTGATGATTGAATTCGCCACTGGGAAGTCAATAGGTCTGACACCTAACACAGTGAAAACTGTAGTGAACAAGATATGAACTATCATCAATGAACTAGGTGAGCGAGGTGATTGAAAAGCACTAGTGATTCAAAACATATTCGAATTTGGTCCCTACAAAGATAGATGTTTGTTGTTTGGGTTTCATAATTGCATTAGTAGAAAATATGGAATTCACACGAAACTTCATCGGTTTACACAACAGTTAGTTTGAAATAAATCTTCGAATGTCGCTTTCAAGTTACCCCGTTCTAAGATAAATTGTGTTGTAACTTGCTTTACTCCCGGCATGGCTCAAACTTTACGTTAGAACTATAGAATTGAGCTGCGGTACATAGATCTGAACTAGTCCTTAGCACTAGTAGACTTGTTTTTAGATAAACCAATTGAAATACCTAAGGCTAATCCGCGTTGTTTATGTATAAACTTTGTTTAAGCCGACAAGTACGTCGTAAACATAATTCGATCGAGATATTTATTGCACTACATTCCAGCAAATAAGTTTTACGTCAAAAGTTAAATTAAATGTATTTATTTATACATACTTTTAATTTTAATTAGTACACATAGTTTTAATTTTAATTGTTGAAATTAGTGCTGATTTTTAGGTAAGTTTAATTTAACATAATTCGGTTTTAGTTTTTATTTTAATTATATTTTATTTTAAGTTCATTAAATGTTTATTTATACCTTATTGTGAGACATGAATTACAAAATGTTAGAGAATTTTTAAACGACAAACGTTGTCAAAAATGATTGTAGTGTCTATCATTCGCTTGTGAACGCTTTCCCAGTTACTTCTACAACCATATAGCATTGGAGCCCAAGGTTAGGTATTCTACTCGTTATTCTTCACTTCGCAAGGTCTACCTAAATAATACTTGCTCCTTAAATGGAAGTCTAAAAAATTTACCTATTACGTACCCAGTTAAGAAGCCTGACATTTCATTCGATCGAAGTTTGCTCGTGTTTCATGGAAGACATTTGTGGGTTTTACCCGAATAGCTGTTTAGGTAGACAAATTATAGACTTAAGTTTATGTGATCTTTAGTTATAGTTTTCAATTAGTTGGGTCGACCATTGTTATTCTAGAAACCAAAATAAAATATATAAATCTTGTCAGTCTAAACAAATCCCAGTTTTCAATATGTTAATAGCTCCTGAAATTTCTAGAGTGAATTCACGCGCGGTAATTTAATTACACGAAGTATTATGTTAACTTTGAAATGTTGATAGAAGTAATTATGAGTATAATTTACCATCTCCTTGAATTGAAATTTAATTTTCAAATATCTCTTTTGGTTAATTTGCGTATTTTTGCATAGGCAAAAATGCGAATGACTAGGATAAATTAATTTCCTTTTACGTAACATCTGAATTTTGAGTATTGAAAATATGGTTATATGTATTTTTAAGCTTAAAATTAAATTCATTTGTCCCGATGTCTGTGAATTCGTTGATTGCTACAATTCACAACCAGACCAAATCAAATTATTGTCATACTTGTCGTTCTGATCAAGTAAATATTTTACATCTTTTTCCGACGTTCTCCTTAAAATACATTATTATAACAATAATAAATGGTGCGAAACATTTAAACTCTCAACGTTTAACTGCTCGGATATAAGATTGCAAGATGACATTAAAAAACTGTGCCAAAAAAAAACAATTTAAATTTTTATTGACATTGCCATTTGTTTAATAAAAAGAAATATAACAAATTTGATAATTTTAAAGTCAGAGGTTATGTATTAATGAACATGGTTGTTTATTCATAAATTATGTGTATACTAACGAAGTAGAGGAGTGGGGATGTTGTGAGATTATTATAATTATCAAAATAATCAGCCTTTGCGCCTTAAATCTCAACTTCCTCAAATCTGAGATTTATTCGAAGCATTATTGACATACAAATCTTCTTCATCTATTTTCATGGGGGTGTTTCAAGAATATGTGAATGTACGTCTTTAGTTTTCTATTAACCTGATTACAGATTAACTTACATAAGTTATTTAAATACTTACTCATTTCGCTATTATATAAGGTCCCACATATATTTTCAATCATTTGGAAAAATATCCTTTTTTGGATGTGTTGTTGTTCGATAAATACCCTAATAACTAATAGACAACATATATACGACCTATATATCCATGTCGTCCCATGAATATACTTGTGATTCACGTGGCTAAATCTCAAGGAATAGGATGTTATGTCCTCTTCTATGAAGTTTATTCATTAATTAAAGCCTAGACAGGATTTCCTCTAGTCATCGCATCACGCTTATTGCCTAGACAGTTCGTATGCATACTGAGACGTCAAATCTCATGAAATGGGATACCGTAAATTATAATTTTAGACGGAATTGCAGGTAGGTGGATGAATCGTGGCGTGGCGTGGTTTAATGGAATTATTCTATATAATATTGAAATGATTACCGCTAAAACTGATTAGAATATTCGTATTGTACACTATACATATACACGTTACTTTATGAATTACATGTAAAAGTATACTTATAAATAAATTAACGTAATTAGAAAAAAATTACAACATGTCAGAAACTTTAATGTAATAAATAAAAATATAGAAACGTGAGTACAAACGTTTCTATATTTTTATTTATAAGTTTGTAAGTTTTTCCTTTTTGTAAGTTTTATATTTACGCTGTTATGTATGTATGTTATGTTACGTTGTATACGTAGATTAATATAAATAATTAAATTATTTTAAAATACCACCCCATCATCAAGAGCCATTTAAATGTCCCCAATGCTGGGGCACAGGCTATGGATGGAAAAGGAGTATGGATCATAACCCATACATATACATAGTATGTACTACATTATGCTTAAACTTTTTAATGTCACCTAATAAAATAAGAAAATTAATTAATACGACCAAGAATGTGAAACCACCATTCAACAATTACATTAGCTAAATTGCATTTGAATGGTGACCACTGTCGCCATAAAAAGAATTCTATTTCTGGGAGTGATCCCGCAAGCCATAATTTTTCCACTGTTTATTTATTGGGGACGACCTTACCATTTACCCGATGGCCTAGGTGAGCGATGGAATGCTGTACGATTTATTATAAAATCTTACTAAAAATATATTTAAATTTAAACATAAGTTCGTAACTATGTCTTCTAATAACACGTTTAATATGAAATATAATTTGTCGAAACAAAAGAATTATTTTCTATTTAGAACTCCTCAGCTGATAATGATTGCAGTATTAAGTAGCTTAATAAAAATTCCAACGCTCGTTTGCTATTTTTAATTGCCTATCAAAGTATTATTTGAAATGTCAAACGAACCAATTTCGTTCGAACAAATTGCGGTTAGCCAAAATAAATAAATGACATCGGGAAATGAGAAACCGAGAATGACACGGCTGATGGGATCAAATTGTAAAACCATTGACTGAAATTTTTGTGGTCTACGGTGTCAGGTGAACGACAAACACACCACGGCAACCCAAGAAGGCAACGCGACTTATGGACCATTTTCAGAAGTAAATATACGAGTATACCAACGGCAATTTGAAAGTGTATTTCGTATATGTGGATCTATGAGTGTTCGAAATAAATGTTTTTATTCGTGATGTCATCGTAATCATAATCATTCACATACACCTATATTTCATATTCTTTTGTGTCATTGGTTAGGTATACAATGTAAATTCTGATGTAAGGTCCGTATACACCAGGTGCATATGCAGCACGTACGTAGCACGATTGTATGAAATTAAAATTCATGCAAACTGCATGTGCATACTGTACAAAGGGTGAAACCAAGTACGGTGAGCCCGTGAAAGCTAAAAATATATACTAATCATCACCTGTTAATATACGCTCATGCTATCTAACTATACTATGCTAGCTAACACTTACCTACTATACTATAACTATGATTGCCCGAGGGCGCAAATTCATAACAAGTTATGAAAAATTATGTTGTTCATCCATCACCACAGTAATTTGGATGCCTAACTCTTTCTCATTGGTTATTTTAATCCGAGCCACGGAAGCGAGCATATTTATCACAGCGGTATTAAATAAGGGTCATAATGGAATAACAAATGTGCCGTCGACGGCGACAATACACCGCTGTACCGTGAACCTCGAGATTTAACCATTCTCCTCTAGAAATATTTCTTGAAAAATTACTACGGTGATGTATTTTTGTGCCCTTTTATTTTTATTACCAGGTACAATCGTCTGTGAAGGAAGACGTCAAAGGAAAATGTTATGTCATCCACGACAAGAAAAGGAAAAATCGGTTTCCGTAATATTCAAATTTCATTTTATCTTTGCACAGATTTCCATAACCCAAATAGAGGCGGTTTGAAGCTGTTTAAGCCTGTGGATCGAAAGGTCCCAGGTACGAATCCTACTCATCAGGACCACATGTACCACATGAGTTTGTATACCAATCTGACTCATTTAGAGTAGTTTTTCGGTGAAGGAAAACCTTGTGTGGAAACATGCACGCATTGGCTGATTATAATTAGTGTGTAAAATGAAGGAGGCAATGGCTAACCACTCCATCAATACTGACATGAAAGTTGTTTCATTCCACGTAATGACCATGACCCTGAGCCATGAGGAATACGACTATGAAGAAGTTCGAGACATATGGGATACTAACTCAACGATACCATATTTATCCAGGTTAAACATGAAAATATCATTTTCTGCCTTACCTTGACCGAGGATCGAACCCGGAAACTCCAATGTATTGGAGATATTCATGCTAACAGAGGTTATTAATATGTAGTTCTTAGGAAAAGTCTTTTAGTTTAGACGTTAGATTTTTTGACATTAGTATAATTTTTAAATGGTAATTTCTGCATCTTGGTTACTGCGCTCAAATATTCGCTTAATTTTGTGACGTAAAACAACCCTCGCTGGTTTTCGTGTACGTCGCGTACATTAGGGCTGTTCCACACGCGCGTTATCGCCGTATATTTATCAGCGTCGCCGATAGCTGCCTCGCTAAGCCGACGATAAGTTGCTATGGTGGACTCTTCTTTGCTCCACTGCGAAACAGGAAACCTTTTGCTTACACTTTGGAATTTATACAAATTTTGTAAACGTGTCTTCTATCTTCTATCTCAATATAATTTTCAAACACCGCGGCCTACCGATAACAACGTTTTTTATAGAAAACGAGTAACTTTGTAAAGACCGCACTTAGTGGAAATTTGTACCTCTGCGAAATAGATACGAGAATAACTATTATTTTTAAAATACAAAAATTAAAGGAAGTCAAAAGTTGCATTACCTTGTAAAAATTCCGGTGGAAATCAAAAACTATAAAAAATCGTTTCATTAGGGACGATCCAGTGGTTGTGAAGAAAGCAAACTGGCAACACAACACGCGATTCTCGCATGTCGGTGACACAGTTCCTCGACGATGTACAGCCGGGATAAGGGATGTTTGCCGCGATATATATTTGTCAGGTGAGGGCGGAATGCCTAAACACGGGGACTATGATTCCTAAGCCCTTTATCAATCTGCATTACCTACTACTGTAATGATTTTGGTAGTTCTATTGGCTAAAGCGTCAAGGGCAATCATTGTTGACGTCAATTTGTGAAAATATATTTTTCCCGTCTATTATAAGAATAATTCAGCTATATTTTTTCTAAAAATACTTTAATAATATGACTGACAGAATTTCAAAAATATTATGAAATCAGGTTTTGAAAGACCTCATGATTTTCCTTAAAATAAGCCCATATTAGAGCGTTGCTTGGAATAGTATCTAGACATTAATTTATTTTCAAAAAATAGCCATTTCGAATCGATGCATGCAATGCATGTCAATGGCCTGATAATTAGAGATGCCGACGGCCGTGCGAAGTATAGACAAAAAAGTAGGAAAGCGGACCATGGGCTCCGACGCTCAGCGGGAGGGCGCTCAGATGAGAAAGAACCATTCCGACTCGACCGGAAAAAGAGGTATCTATCATGTAGTTACCTTTTTATCTCAAAAGGGACATTATCCGATCGATCATCATTCATTACTTTCACTAATCTTTCTGAGGGGATTACGGCCAGCCCGTGGAACTCGCGGATAAGAACCGAGTGCTGAGCATTAAGTCCCTCGTTATTGTTCATTAAATATTCCAGATAAGTGTTAACGGCTTACCAAATGGGATTGCTTTATTTAATAAAGTAAAAGATAAGTAAAAGTGAAATTACGGGGTGTTAATTATAAATATAGGGCTTTGTAATTACATATAAAATTAAATACAGGGTAACGCCACGTTAAGGGCCACGAAGGACAGCTTGTGGTTCCGCCCTAGAGTCAACACTACACTCCATATCTTATGAGGCGACCAAGGCAGCACTTGGAAACTGAGTGCAACCTGTCTCAAAATGTGTTTTGTAAAACTAGATAGGAACATGCATAAAAACTTAACAATCTCAATAAATATTAGGTCAATAATTTTTGGTAACAAATTACGGATCTTATTATATAACATACCTCTGTATTTTTGTCCTATTGCTTGTTGTTAATAAATTAATGTAGTCGAAATACAAATAAATTAGTTTTCTCCTGAATAAAGTTGAAGAAATGTCCTTTTCCCATTATGGACATTCTCGAAACGTCTCCATTTCGGAGCCAACCCTCGGGCTTTTCATCTGAAAGATTAATTTTAAATTTGATTAAGATCCACCAAATCCGCATCAATGTACTTTTTATTCCGTCTATTGAATTTAGATATATTCATCATTATATTAAATGTAATTAGGGAAAGAACGAAAGAAAAACTGTTTATTTGGTTACTTTAGTGTCATTCAAATGCCATTTTATTAAATACAAAACGTGCATAATATATCTTCTGGGTTAGTTTATTGTAGACAACATTTCATGAAAATGTTATTTTAATAATGTAGAATAAAGATAATATATAGGTAAGAGTAAATTCTATTCATAACAAAATAGTCATTCAATGTTAATAATACATTACCATTTATAAAATTTAAAATGTACATACTCAGAAAAACAAATGAAATTTAAATGTAATAAAGGCCAACTAAAATAGCTACGTGTTTTCATTACGAAACAGAATCGGGCAAATAATTTATGGCTTTATTTATGCATAGATCAACAAACGAACAGAATCAAAATATACTTTAGTTGAAATTTTTTTTCATAACTAATGTGAGCGAAATGAAAGTGTGGCGATTTGGAACACTGCCAAGTTTGGGGATATCTAGCATGATAGGTTTTTTAGGGTCTTTCTTTAACCAGACCTTTTCATTTATCTTATTTATTTCGATACTAGCTACTTTCCGCGGTGTTACCCGCGTAATTAATTGAAACTAGCCATATAATAAAAAGAAGTAGCCTAAGTTATTTCAGAAGATTTTGTCTATCTATGTGCCAAATTTCATCAAAATCGGCCCAGTAGTTTTTATGTTTTTATGGATTACTTACGTTTTTATGCGCAGTAAAACCATCTTACTACTTAGTTTATAAAGCGCCATAAGACTATCAGACTTTTTGAGCAAATCCTATAAAAATAGATACGTACGGTAGGTCAAATATACGTTGAAGCAATTTAGGATATATTCTTTTTCGTCTTTGCATTTGTGAAAATCACAAAGCAACCTATATTGAGTCCTAACGACCAATAATTACAAGACCCAATACGAAATCCCAAAGCAAATTAAAATCCGACGAATGTAAAAGCAATGCACGATGAGACGACTTAATAAAACGGAGCTTACTAAACGGAATTTATTGATTCTCCCGCAGGCTAAATTTGGTCTATTCGTCTTTTGAATCAGTTCGGAGCCTCGGAGCTAATTTTGTTGAGTTTGCTAATCGTAAAAAGATTTCTATCGTACACTGTCAAACCATTGAATTGTCTAGATTTTTATTATCTATCTTTAATCGCAGTTGTACACTCCGTGTGTTATTACTCCGTGGTTTATAGTTGTGACTTTAAGGTCGATTTTTGTAGGAGAGTAAGACTTTGAGTCTTTAGCTATATCCGAATTAGACTAGATATTCTTAGATTTTAACGAAAAACTGAAGTCTTTTTCGTTAAAATCTAAAACGAAAAACTAGTATTTTTCGTTAAAATCTAAGAATATCTTGTCTAATAAGGATATAGCTAAAGACTCGCTCAAAGTCTTACTCTCCTACAAAAGTCGACCTTAAAGTCACAACAATAAACCACGGATTGTTTTAGTAACAGTTATTCATAACATTACCTACATTTCATGTAATGTACCTATTGTAGCAGTTTTCGTACACCACCACTTGCTTCAGGTGAAAAAAAAAAACAAAGTGAGGAAACCTGCACACTAGTTGACAGTTTAACTTCACTAGTTTGTATGCGACTACTTGCCATTAGGTGTCAGGTGTCAGTCAGATGCCTAGAATTTGACACCAGTGATAGGAATAATTTGCTCGAAACGAAAGAAGAATAACTTTACCAGCTGATTTCACAACGATTTTAGGAAAATATTAATACCTTAGGGGAAGGTAGCTTTAGGAACATAAAGTTGAAGGTAGATTACAGTATTAATTACATCGTACGACGTTGTAAAACGGAAATTGGGGAAAGTGTTGACGTATAAGACGCTAATTTGAATACTTTACATACAGCGTTTTATTGGACTATTAAAAAGTGATAAGCGTGTAATAAGGGACTAGAATATGTGTTAATTGCTTTTGGTATATACGAGTATGTACACACATACATCCATTATTTTTAGGGTTCCGTAGCCGGTTCTGTCTGGCTGTGCGTCCGTGATTTCTGTAATGAATCATTACCTCCTAGATCTTATAGATAGATCTTTAAAATCACATCAAGTTTACTAAAACCTTATTTTCCGACGATCGTACGAAGTGGAGACTTGAAGTGAATGTAGAAAAGCTGACCTTGGGCTCCGACCCTCAATAGCGGCAAACGCTTAGATGAGAGAAAGATGTTTCTTCTGGCTCGGATTATACCATCCTCCTACAGAAACATAAAATAAATAAATGTTACATATATCGATATTATTTACATTATTATCATTTCTATATTTGCAGGCTCATTTATTCATATTATGACATTTTAATTTCTCCACAGCTGTTCACTAAAATATGCAAGCAATAATATAGCAGTACCACAAAAGCTTCATTTAACACGTGAAAATATTGTAGGTGACCACTAAGCTGAAATTGTCACGGAATGGTATCATTAGGTAGATTCCACACGTGGCCACATAATTGAAAGGGTCCAGTGCTTATGGGTGGGTCCACCACAACATAGTATGTTTATTAGAAGGTAATGTTTACTTGCTGGTATGCCAGACGTTGGTATGTTGACTTGAATAAAAACTGACATAAATGTTAGCAACAACACGCTCGAAAAGAAGTACTTCATCTTTTCCGCTAATGCAAGCTCAATATAAAGTTTTCAAGTAGGAACTTTCTCGAAGAGACCAATTTTCCTATTGCAGCACTAATGTATTTTTAAATTAGGAGGAAAAGTTACGAATTAAATTCGATCTCACTGAAACCCTTGAAAAGAGTCTTGTTTTTTATATTTTTTATACCGTACAAAAATCGTCTGGTAGTTTTTGAGTTCATACAGATAGACAGACGCGACAGGCGCGAAATCTTCCTTCATTTCTTATTTCCTAGTTTCCGGTGTAGCTTTTATACATTACATACTGTTTCTAAATATACTATAGTGTATGGTTCGCAAGAGTAATGTGAATAATTTGTGGAGCAATCGCCTCTCAGGTGCGTCGTCGCTTCGAGAAGCCAACTTTAATGAAGACGCATGGGTTTAGGTGGTGTTAGTCTAAATGTTTTGTTTACTCCAATCCCATTTCTAAGTGCTGAAATCGCAGTAATCGTAATTGTAGAATGCTTTGTAACTACATTTTATAATACCAGTCGTACCTTCATTACATGAAAATGAAATGAATGAAAAATGAAAAGCAATGCTGATAGAAACTTTTAGTAAGTTTCTTCTTTCTTCTTTTCATCAGTGCTGGTAGTTATGCTGGTATATACATAGACTATGAGATAAAAGTGCCTGTGATGGTCTAATTTCTAAATAAATACTTTACTTTGAAAAAGATTCGTATATCAAAAACAATGTATTTTTGAAAAATCCCAAAAAATAGGAAGACTGTCAATGAAAATTTGTAACGCTCAATACTAAATTACTCAAATAATCGTCCATACAATGTAAATTCCTGTAAATAGAACTCCAAGAAGAAAATATTAAATAAATTTATGAATAAGTAACACTGAGCTCTAATTAAGAAGCTATTTATTCAAAGGAACGTACTTGCTTTGAGGTCTGCTACCACCGTAGGGCCTTACTTAATTAGTGCTAATCTTGGGATAATAAGCCGCGTGTTTTTACTAATTGGTGTTAATTCAAAAAGTTAACAAACGAAAAGTGTATTTTCGTGAGTCATTTTTTAGTGGCCAAAATCAAAATATTATTGAGGTAAAAAAAAAAGATAAATTAAATTAAGTACCTGTTGTGTTTGTCTCTGTAATTATAAATCAAAATTATGTTTCATTTATTTTTTTTCACATACTGGCATAGTCTCTTGAATACTCTTGTTTGAAGTTGAACATCCTGTTTAATAACATCTAAGGTGAGTTGCATCAGTCAACTTTGACGTTGACTTTAACCTGCGCGCCCCGATGACCGTTAAAATGGCGTACTATGCGTTTTTCCGGGCAGGTTAAAGCTAACGACTAAGTGGACTAGTGCAACCCACTCTAAGTAAACGATTTAATGCCGAAAATTGTATCAAATATTTCCTTAAGTATTTTCAAATAGATCTAAGAGGATTTGTCGTGAAACTCTTTATATATGTCTTTATAACGGCTTTGCGACGATAGAATTTATACGTAAGCGGATTAAACCACACCAGTCAACGGGATTATATTATATAGCGTCAAAACGCAAAATGGGTGGAAACTAAATATGTTACTTTTTTTTTCAATTTTGCGAATTTTTTAATTAATTTTACGAATTTTTGGATGCAGTGCAGATACTAAAATAATTATGTACTTGAGAATAATGTACTCAGTAAGTATCTTTGTAAATATTTTTAAAGAAATTTACCTGCGAGGCTTCGGCGAACTATGAAAGGTAAAGATTCTGTGGAATATGTATAAAATAACAATACTGATAATCAATAACTTTTACGACATTGTGCATCTATATTAAACTTGTGAGAAATTCGGTAAAAATCATTCATTTTTTAAATCAAGCCCTCTATCAAGAATCGGTTGGAACTTGGAGCATAGTACATATGTCTTAAATTACAATAATGCCGATATAAAACTATTACAGTTATATTATTTTATAATTGATAATGATAATGACTAAAATATCATAATATTATAATTGATAATGTTGATACGATAACAGACGCTTTAGAAAGCTAGAACTATCGGTAATTACGACAGATAGCCAAAGAAAACATACTTCTGCTTGAGGCTATAATGTACTTTCAAGAAAATATTTCTTTGTATTCTGACACAGAGCATTGTCTCTATCTAATAACAGTAAATAAATATCTCGCAATCCCTTTTTACCCGACTACGTCAATAGAATCAACTATTATTAGCTTCATTTCCTGAAAAAAAAAAATCAGGTTCTCGTTTCTCAAACGCAAGACACGTGAATATCATAAAGTATAATTTTATTCAATCCGTTTAATATTTCTTATATAAAAAAAAAAGAAAAACAAACGTCACGGCCGTCGGAAAAAAAACAAACAAACTTCGCGGAACGAGATCCTAACGATTGGACCCAAGAAATCAATTAAGCTACTTCATATAAATTATGAAAAACATTAGATAGAAGTTGCCTGTTCTGTACTACGGATCGTAGTTCGCATGTGATTGAGGATGTATGTTACTCAATGAAATAAAGTCTATGGGACAGATTTCGATGTTTGATAGAAGAACCTAAAAAAGCACGAACAGTACAGAATTTTTATACAGAATTTAACATGGGAGCGGAACCTCGGGATACAACTAGTGTGTTATTAATAATAATTCTATTCATAGTATCAAGTATTCAGTAAACTGTTTTTGTCATTTAAATTACAAAAAATCCCATTGGTATTTCATGAAAACATAAAGTGGAAGCGAGTAATATTGATGGAAAAAAATTCTGGCACGCAGAGCGTGACCTCGTAACATTTTCAGGAGCACTCTGTTCCAAATTTAAAATTATAATGCAATTCTTATATTATACGAAAACCCTATTAACGCTTCCTTTGCTCGGTCTTCGTTATGTCTGGACATGTCGTTATGGAGATATCACAAGGGTGAGATAAACCGGACGCTCTTCTGTCGCGGTTATGGACTTGCTTCTATTTTTTAAAATACCCAATTTTATGAATATTTTCCACGCCAGCCCCGCCATATTGGTTTAGTGAAATGTCAAGTTGAGACAACTATCCGATTGATTAACAACTAACCAACAGCGTGGCCCTTCTAAATCTATGGTCAAATAGTAGACCAAAAACCATAGATATAGAATCGCGCGGAGCTTTTTAACATTAACGACTGAAGAGTTAATCAGCCTTACACGCATGGGTGCTGTACTAACATCCGTTATGATCTGTGTTCCTCATTCCACATACGCTGGTAAATCACTATAAAATTTAACTATAAATTCATATGAATGCAGTAATATAACAAACAGTGAATACCTATGTGAATGAAGACTCCAAAACAAAGAACCCTATATCGCTTGAAATTTAATGCAGTGAAAACTGATAGAACGGGCGCAATAACACGGCGCCCCTCGAGACAACAGTGAAACGGGCTATCGTTCGACCCGCGACTCTAACAGGCTTGAACATATCCCTGGCAAATGTGAAACAACATTTACAGGCGTCCTGGGTGAGCGATAGCACGCTGAACGACGCGAAGAGCATTTGTGATGCTGCTAGCTTCGGTTTCGCCTGCAAGTGTTTCCCACGAAACAGTATTTTTCGGTATAATAAACTTGTAATATAGCATAATGACTGCTTCTTAAGTCAGTCATAGAATCATTTCATCAGCTAAATCTGCAATGAACTTAGGCTAGTTTAAATATGGAAATCGAATCCAGTTTTATCCGGTTTCGATAGTTTGTATATATGACTCTAATTTTATGAAAGTTTAAAAATATGTTATGAAAGTCATTACATATTTATAGGCAAGTGAATTTTACGAAATTTGTTCTTGATTGTTGTCCTTGAAAAAACTCAAGACCCGGCAATCTGTTATTTTAGTCAATGCCAGATTGACGCCTTTGATTTTATTCTACACGACCTTATTATTGTCTAGATTTATTAATGTCGTTTAATTTAAATAGTTATGAACCATAATTATGACATAGTCAAGACCCGAATGATCTTTTTCAAATACACTAACAAATACAAATAAAATTTCATTACCAAAATTATAAATATACCTTAATATTTTCCAATTTCCTCCACAACCACAAAGTGTCGGGCGAAAATAACAAATAATCGTATTTGGCTATAAGTACTGCATTTGATAATTTAGCAAATAGTTAATTATGAATTAAATATTTAATTAATTATGAAAAATCAACAACAATCCTATATTACTAAAAAAAATAACCAAAACACAAAAAATAACATAGCACCACTGAAAAGAAACAATTCAAAATTACTGAAAATATACGAACAAAACAAAAAATTAAATTCCTTGAAATGCTGAAAGTTGCACCCGTGACGTGGCATGTCTGTCGCCGGTATTAAAGATCCATTACGGCGTCTGGGACGGACCTGCCAAAGGTCTCGAACCTCATTGAGTCTCATGCGCAATTTCACGATAAACTCATGAAGATTCAACCTATTGTGAAAATACAACGCTGGCTAGACAGCGATGTCGGGGAGAAATGGTGGATTTAAAAGTATTCTATTAAAGTATAAAAAATGGACTAACACAAAATTGGTTTTAGTAATTTTTCTTATATTTTATTGTAAAGATATGTTTTTCTGTAGGCTTAAAATTTAGTAACGCTTTAAATAATTTGCGATATATACAAATAGTTATGATAAAAAAATAAAATTTAATTTTGTTTACTTTGTTCGACCAATATAATTATTTTTGGGAAAAAATTAAAAATACATACATAATTTGTTTGCTTTTATATGAATCTATAACAAATATTTACATACAATTTACATTTAAATAGTTTTTGTCTAACTTCAATTTTCAATCTCGGAGGGTAGGGAAACTGTTGTATACTTGATAATATATGGCCAAATGGGTTTTAGGGCAAAGGGTGCCCTATTAGTGAAGTGTCGGCACCCATGCGGGAGATTGCTGTGTGCTCGACCGCAAGATACCGAACCAAGAGCCAATAACCGAAAATAAATTACTCTAGACAAATATGATTTCGTTTCTTTTGGGCCTTTGACAACAATGCAATATGGGATAAACTAGGCTTACATTACATATTATAAGCTAGTTAAGTTGTGTTCTATAGTTAAGTTGTTACGTATTTTTTAATTTTCAATGTTATACTTGGACATGCAGCTTATATATACGCCTTTAAAATTAATGTATAATAATTATAATCAACTCTTAAGATAATTTTAACTTCTTTCTTCCTCCAAGATCAGCGCCGGATGAAGAATTTTATAATAACTATTTAAGTCCCACTGCTAGGCTAAAGCCAACCCTAAAAGTGGACTCTGGACTCCGACGCTCAGTGAGGCTGATTCTCACGCAATCGAAATTAATTTCATCAATTTTCTCCCAGATAATAGAGAGAGAAAAGAAATTAATCAACCGTCAAGAATACGATGTTACAACGTTCTATATTTAAATTCTACCACCCAGAATTCTGTTTACGCAAAACTAGTTAGTCCCAATATTTAAATTTTAGTAAAAGTATATTTTGGACTATATCAAAATGAGAGCTGGGAATGTCAAAGGATTGGTGCCAAACGATCCGTGTAAATGGTCCAATGCGAGCCAAATCCCTTGTGGTAAAGTCATTTATTACCACTTAGTATTAAATATTTAGACATTACGTAATATCGAACTAATGCCACGTTATACAATACTAATGTATAACGTGGCATTACTTTAAAACATCCACAGATGGAAATCAAAAGGGAAAATACTACAAACGTAACATATTTTCATTTTTTACTGAAATTATTTAACATTTTTTTGATCAGTAAATTAAAATTGTCTATGAATATTTTAAACAAACCTACTACTTGCTTAAGTTCAGTGTCCATTGTCGTCGCTTTAGTAGATATTATCTTAACTAGGTCACTATTACTCATTCAGAGAAAAAGAAATATAAATTATAATTCTAAACTCTAGTCAACAGGTAATCTAAAATGATGTAATTCAATGTAAGTTAATGTATACACGTGTTGTAATCTGATTCCTAATTAATCACTCCAATTTGTATCCATTGGCAGTATTTATTTAGCATGTTTTTTCAGTTCAATAAACTTCATTTTTCGCTGGATTTTCCGTGTTGGACTTAAAATAAAAACATGAAAACGGAACGCAAAGCGAGCCCAAACATTTCGACCGTTGTTTGAGTGTAACGATCCATACGCAGTGCATTTCCAATCAGATTTATATGGAATAAGGCTTTTGTCCATAGCAACCAAAGAATATGCTATGCGTAAATATTCTTCATAGCTCAAAGGAGGTCATAATCGAAAGTTATAAAATAAGTAGTAGTTCCTTGGCCTTAAGGTACCATTACATATGTAACGTCACATTTTAACTAGTGACTGATTTCAATAAAAAATTAATAAAATTAAAGATCGACTTCGTTCACTGATGTATTCATGGGGTACGAAAATGTAACTCGATTATATGGCATGTATGGATATTGCCGTACAATAATCTATAGTATACCTTAATTTCTTTCAGTAGAATTAAATTTATATAAATATCTACTATCAAGCAGATGTTGAGATTTCTTGATATATACCTAACTGAAGCAACAATCCATCCATTTGTTTTAGTGATATTAGGCAAAAAAAATCTTTGTAATTATAATACCACAATGTAAATACCTTTAATTACTCTAGGCTCTAGATATGGCTAAAAACCGGAAAATTACACAGGTAACAAGACAAGTTCATTAATTTATTTAACTTTATATCAAAAAAGTTGTAAAGGGCGGACTTAAGGCCTAGGGCTTTTTCTATCAGTCAACCAACAGAGTGATGTAGGAAAGTGGCGCGGGAAGTGTAAAATTAAAGAGCTATAAATATAACTATTTTATCCTATACTATATATTTTGAGATAGAATATTGCAATCGTGGATAATGTACCTTTCTAATGGTGAAATAATATTTGAAATCGGTTCGGTAGTTTCTTAGATTACCCGCCTCAAACATACAATCTAACAAACTCTTACCTCTTTATAATAATAGTATAGAAGACACACGTATTTATATATTTTTATTATATCTTACGAGATAGTGGACTCTCGCCTTTATATGGAAAAGGATTAAAATTTTAACGAGTCGTCGTCATACAGGCTTTGCCCGTCTTTGTGAAACACGGCTTTGTTAAAAACATGTAATAGGGAAAATAACCAATTTTGGTTAGGTAAGCACTCACCTTAATGAGAATTTCTGATGATGTAACGGGGAAATTTAAGGAATTATGCTTGGATTTCTGCAGACAATGCAAAAACATGCAAATAAATCATTTTATCATCGTTAGGTTAACATTGTGTATTTACATTGTTATATTACTGATAAAAAATTATACATAAATTAATATTTAAAAAATGGTAAGCCCCTCTGGCATAATAGGGACCAACACTGTTTGAATGAGTTTCGGCATTTCTTCTCAGCAGTGGTCGTTCCGAAATGCTAGTAGTTTGTAACTTTGGTAAATATCGTTTAACTTAGAATATGATGTGAAAAACTGCCTGTGAAGGCCTAATTTCTGAATAAATGATTTGATTTTGATACATCGTACTAGCCTTCTATATGGTTTATATTAATTAACTCAATAATGAAAATACATATCTTTTGAGTTCGTTGATTTAATTGTATATACATACATATATATTTTATGAGTAAGTACCTAAGACAAACTTCATACTTTTACTTGTTTTTCCTAAGAACGATTTTCTGTATTCATTGACACACAACTACACAACCATCAAGTGATCCTGTAGAGGTTTTTTTTTTTAATATTCCAGAACCCTGATAAATATGATGGCCTGTGGCTCCACCCTATAACCACTCCATATCTTCCCGTGGATGGATGTCGTATGAGGCGACTAAGGGAATAAATGCCTGACAGCTGATGGCCAACAATTCCAAAGGATGGTTGACGCCAGGCAGGCGGCCGGTCATAAAACTGTAGCCAAATTATAATATCGGATTCTGGGCTCTGATGCTCAACGACTGGGAAGAAACCGAGAAAGCGCTCGTATGAGAGAGAGCCTGAAATAGAAGCAACTGACCTACTACAAATATCTCTTTCGGAAATGGCGTACCCTCCCACAACTCGAACATCTGTTATTCCAATATAGCCGTTATTTAATGCAGTCTAGGTAAATATCGACGGTCCGCGAATGTGTCTCCGAATTTTATACTTTTCACCGATTTTCTAACGACGATAAAATATTCTAACAACGCTTCCGCGAATAAGTTAATTAATATTTTATAATAACAGGCACAAAAGCTAAATCGCATTTATTGATTTTTTTAATATAAAAAATACTTGAGTCAATATTTTATTATTGTAGGAAATATCTTGTTGCATTCAACGTGTTACAAAAAATCATGCCCTTGGAATCTTTGACAATTTCTCTTGTCGGGAGCCGAAATTTAAACTTCTGTCCTCGACAGTACTTGTATAATCAACAACACATCAAGTTACCCCGAATTAACCTCTTGCTACGGCGCGATAATAGCGGCGAGTTTGCAATGAATTTGGGTAGGTTAATGTGCTGTTCACTGTACTTTCACCGCTGGTTATTGTATTAACAAGTACTTCGTTTCGAAGCGTTTCGTTTTCGTTTGGAGTTGGGAAGCTAAAGTAGTGCTACAGCTTGTTGGCTCCCGACTGTTGTTTCGCCTTCACTTGCTTTTCCCCAGATTTTTCGGTAACGTTTGACTGAAAATCTGGCCTTTTCTTATCTAGTGTGATATTGCTAAAACTTGTCAAATTTTATCAAAGTCGCCCAAAGGCATCTGACACAAGTACAGCCATCTAATGTCAGTAGACACAGACTTATTAATAAAATAAATTATCACTTCTCACAATGTTTTCGTTCTCCCCTTACTTATTGTGAATGAAAAGAAAATACTCACTATATGATAATGTAACGTGCGGTTTCACCCTAGGAATAGGACCACTCCCATATCCTCTCGAGGCTGTCGTACGATTATGGAACATGGAGTCTTGGCAGCTGATAGTCAACAATAGCATTCCCAAAGAGGGCCAGTAGATGTCGATGTCATGACATTGTATTCTGATAACTTGATTTAGACAATCTATAAATTAAAAAGTAATAGACTATGAAATCCGAGAATGGACAGGTTAATGCTCTGTGAAAATAAATGTATCTGTGAAACATAACACATGAAAATATATGACGTAATAATAAAAACCCTATGTAGTATTTTAGGTTATATTGTACCTTAATATTAAACACTACGGGATAAATATAATATTAACATAGCATTTTTAAATTTCTAATTATTTTTATCCTTATATTCGGAATTGTTTTATTATATTTATCCTTTAGAAAACATTCCTACGCATATAGATTTTCTTCAAATAGAAACCGAGCAATCGATCAATTTCCCAGAAACTTTAACTTCGTTCATCTGTTAATATATTTCGAATTGAAAATAACATTTCGGATGGACTTAATCTCACTTAAATAGGTTCAACGGAAAACGGATTTGTTGAACCATTAAATCAAATTAAACATCAAACGTGGCCTTTACTGAAATATAATTAACAAAAGGTATTAAGTGTACATTAATAGAAGTTCACTTTAATACAAAGCCGTCACAGGCTCGCTTGAAACTTAGCTTAACATGTCCAGCCAAGTTATGTATTCATTTAAAGTTGTAAATTTCATTCTGAACATTCCTTATTGCTACCGTTATAGGGTTGACATTATTGATATTTGTTGTTTAAGGGATGTAAAGGTAATATTGTAGGTGTGAACAAGTACAGCTAACTATCATTGCCATGCTCTACGCTTGACCTTTGTGCTGACGACTGAGCCAACTTGATCCAAGCTCCTGTGGCAATAGACGGTAGCTATCTTATTTATGTTTGAATAATGTTAATCTCTAGTTTAATATTCACTAGTGTGGATTAATTAGTGAATCCTAGTTACGAATAAAGCAATGGTGGCTGTGAACCGAATAGTTACAGTTCGAATCACAAAAATGTCACGTGAGTTTGTATAATAATCTGACTCGCTTATGGCATTTTTCGCTTTTCAATCGACTACCACAGCATTCAGTGAAAAAAAAAAACATTGTGAAGAAATCTGCACTCATTGAAATTTCTCAGCTGGTGTGTGTGGCATATACAAAGACTAACCAAACCACTTGATATTGCCAAATTCATTCTATATTTCATTCCGTATAATAATCACGAATACGCCACTTTATCCTTTATTAGAAGTCCATTAAAACTGTGTAAATGGTTCGAATCCAAAAAAAGCATTATTGCTCGCTTTTTTAACATTTTCAGTATTATGAGGAAAATTTTTAAGAAATGAGAAGTGTTGTGATTTTTCAACGTAAACATTTTCAAGATGATAATTGTAATCATCTAGTGACATTGTTCAAGAGCAAGCGGCAACCAAACCGTCATCCCAAACACAACAAACCAACTTTTACACCGTATTAAAATTTTATACAAACATACTCCTTTAACGCTGCGGAAGTCATTAAAATTCACCAGTCTAGATTAAAAATACGTCAAATTTACTGAATAGCAATTATAATAGCGGGAACTGACAGCCAAGCGCTTTTATGCGGGTAATTGGGTAGTTATAAAATGATTAATTACTATGCAAGAGCACGTGCAAGGGAGCCTACGTCGGCATTAAGTAAGCTATAAATAATCCACTGGAGCCCTAAAAAAATTAGGCTTGTTTACAATTTGAAATGGGCTGATCTTCGGGACTTCAGCCTTTAGACTCTTCTTTTTTTATTTGTTGACATTTTTTATAGCAATACTAGCGAGCCACCCCGGCTTTGCACGGATACAAGATTATGCATTTTATCACTACATAGTATCTTTGTATACCATCTACTGTACTACCATGTTCACGAAATAAATAAATTTGAATTTAAGTATAAAACAAAGTCGCTTCCCGCTGTCTGTCTGCCCCTATGTATGCTTAGATCTTTAAAATTACGCAACAGATTTTGATGCAGGTTTTTTAATAGATAGGTGATTCAAGAGGACGGTTTAGGTATATAATTTATTATGGTTTTATCCGAGCGAAGCCGGCACTGGCGGCTTAGTATACATATAACACTCACTACATATAATCCCTCTATCTAAAAACCCGAATACTTCTGTAGTCAGTGTCACATCAAAACGTAATAACCAGGGTTGCCTCTCCGTTCATCTTCACAAAACATTGAATACTCCTGGAACATAAGCCTCTAATGTTTACATAACATTTACATAACAAAGGTACTGTTCCGAGGCAGGCGAGTTATTTTTGCTGTGTTGGCAACAACCAACAACTGTTGCTATTTCTACTGTAGATAACAAAGTCAACAGCACTGTGTGTGGGGTTCTGCTTATCTGAAATGAGTTGCCTCTGGACATATCCCCGTGACGACGGATCAACAGAATAAATATCACAAGAAAACTGGAAAGGTACGAATGTTTATTATGTTAAGACGACTGCACACATTTTACATCACCTTTGTTATATCCACTCGTCATAGATTGATAATTATGAATAGTGCTAAGTGGCCTTATTTTTTTTCTTTTTTGTTAATTCTTAATGCACTTTACGCATCTTTCTCACGTTGGAGCTATTTTCAGAACTGAAGTCCAGAGTCCGCCATTCATATTGATAGAACACACTTATATGAATTTTAGGCATTTTACCAAATTGGTTTTGCAATATTAGCTTATAGAATATAATCTAAATTATATAATCTAATGATTAAATAAAAAAGCTAAGTTTCTAAGTAAAAAACACCAGTTTACGAGTATAATGCTAAAGATAAAGCTGTCGAAGATTGTATTATTACATCTTACAAATTAATGCATACCTTGATTCTGGCAACCTTAAAACCTGATGACTACAAGTGTACAAGGTGCCTTAAATGTAAAGTTACAGGTAAGCCTCTAATTTGCCATCTGAAGCCGACTGTATTTTTTGGGGAATGGTAAAAAAACACGAGATTATTTTGAAATTAGTGACACATCCCGCCCTGACTGAAGGTGGACTGAGGAACTGCCACTTTGACGGTAATACCAAGATTACGGAATGCAATTACTATAATGCCTCGAACAATGCCTTTGATAAGAGGTTCAATTACAAGAAGACACAAGCTAAGGGTATATCGTAATTAAGTCTAAGTGTTGAGGTTATATTATTACGTGTTACGGGAAACAATGGAAATAAATAAACCGATATGCAGTTAACATTTAATTTAAATTTAAATTAACATAATATTAAGTTAACAGTTAAACAAATGAAATTTGGTCCACTCGTTGAATGTTAGAGAGCATAGACTAGGTTTTCTTTTAACACTACGTCCATACATATAATAAAACAGTAAGTGAACTATGTCTGTATATAGGAGAAAAATAATGGTCTTTATGGGACTAATACAATAAAAATCAATTTTTTAAAGTCTTTTGGTCCGCCTGTCTGTTTTTACAGTTCTACAATTTCCACAGTTGTACATAGCGAATGGTTTAACTTAAAATCTGATATAGGTTTAATCGCGATACGTTGCTTGCCTATAGAAACCGAGATATTGACAATAATTCAGTTATGATCAGAAATACGAAACAAACGCGTGCGAAGCCGCGGGTAAAAGCTAGTATATATTAGGCAGCTACTTAATTCATTTTAGTTGGTATTTATTGTAATAGAATATACACTGACAGATATATATAATATACTATACAAACGGATAAACTTTTTTGAAATTGAAGTTTATTCATAAGGTTCAACAAATCCTGGGACCGAAGACCGAACCATTTTTGTATTTTTTCATTCATTCGCAATAAGCCAGGGTTCTGCGCGTGATCTTATTGACACTAAGCTTTTCCATTCCATTATTCATCGTGTCCAGCGAAGGAATTCTCTATCGAACGTTATGATGAATATACATGATATTATCCTGGAAAATTGGAATACAACTATGCATATCCATCCCTATCCTTACATATTATAAAACAAGACCTCTGCCGCGTCAGTCTGTCTGTTCGCGAGAAAGTCAACTACTGCACGGATTTTCACGCGGTTTTCTCCAATAAGTAGCGTGATACCTGAGGAAGGTTTAGGTGTTTAATTTATTAGGTTTTTACCCGAGCGAAGCCGGCACGGGCCGCTAGTCAAGATATTTATTTTGCTACGTAGGGTTTTCGTGAAAGTTGGCCTTAGCTGATGTTTTATTTTTTGCAATAATGTTATTGTAACCGTAGTTTTAAGTGTATTTGTTGTTTTAAGTGTAGTGTAGTTTTAAGTGTTTGTTCTTAGGAGGTGAGAAGTAGTGGTGGAGGTGTCCATTAGATACTCACGATCAAAGATCATTACTTAATTATTTTTTCGAAAATTCACAACCGAATAATTTCGACCGATAGGTATGTACGACTAAGTTTTTTCAATTGTAAATAAAGACGCAGAAATGGTGCTACACTTTGATTACGTTAACTTCTAAGAATCGGGCCCGACACGCTGCTTTTAAAATTTATTCTTGAGTGAAATTAAAATATTTCTTTATGATAAATATAACATAAATATTTTTTTTCAATATTTTTTTTTTACATTTTTTGAATATTCACGTTATATTTATAATAACTTTCTATCCTTTAAACATAGATAATATCATAAATCACATAATGCATATATTTGCCGAAGAAAAATAATGTTGAGTTTGTTATTTTCACACAAAATAAACAAAAGATATCCTCAATAACTCCTACAATGTTAGACAAACGGCACGAGATCCCTGTGTCAATTGCAGCCACCGGCGACCTATATACAGGAGCAAGCGCTTATACAAACAAGCCTTGCTCCGGTGGAGATGGCTGCATCGATGCCCAAGATTAAGTCTCTTAATCTGCGTCTCTTAGTGTGGTCTAGAAACGTATGCACGTTTCAATAATAAAATGTATAATAATAATTACGATTGGTCTGAGTCTGACTGACAAATTTTGTAATGTTGAATTAATGCTCCATGCTGGTCTGGGAATGAAAGAAAAACATAGAATGCGCCAGCTGCTTCTCTTCTCGCGCAAATTATAACTATATACTTTAAAATGTTTCAGATTAAGTTTTCTGTTGAACATTACTTATTTAATACAACAGTATTGAAAAATCTTCAATTTTCCCTTCTTCAATTTTATTAATTTAACTGAATAATAAAATAAAAAAACAATTGCGAGTCGGACTCGCGCACTAAGGGTTAATAACAGCAACCATAACCAATAACCACCGCATAATGAACACGTTTGTTATATGGCTAACTATATTTATTTTATTTTGTGTTTTAATATTTTTTTTACATCGGCATATTAATGTTATGAACTGCGTTAATAACAATCTGGTGACAGACGGACAGACAGACGAACAGCGGAGTATTAGTAACAGGATCACATTTTACCTTTTGGGTACGGAGCTGCTTCAGAAACGACAATAAAACTTATACACAAGAGAAAAACCCACACGTATTATTTCGACGTGAGAAGATAAAAATCACAGATAAGCAATAAGTAGAGAACAATGTAGGAAACAGAGGGCGCGACCCACATCTGTAGCAACACCTACGTCATTGCAATTTTACAAAGGAAGCGCTCTGGAATGTTTCCTGCTTCTTTGTCTGACGACAATGCCTCGATTTGTCACAAATATATTTATTATTTATTAAAAAATACCGAGATGAAACAAAGGCGTTATTCTCAGAACAGGGTGTTTTCGATTACTGCAAGTTGAGCACTGCAAATACACAGATAAATAAGTATTGTTATTTATTAGTTAGTTCTGCTTTTATTTGTGAGTACCTTTAATTGGCTCCTTTTCTCTAGGTTTGCTTTTCTTTTAACGAAGCTGTTGATTTTCCTTTCTATAAATAATATATAAAAAAGAAATAGATACAAACAAATACGTAGGAAGCCAGTTTTCTGCAAATTTTTGACGAAATTTTATTTTCATTTTCTCTTTATTTCCTGACCATCATATTTATAGACTAGTTATTTTTTCGTTCTTAAGTTTAATAAAATTATTTAAACAATAATTTTCAAAAATTATAATCCATTTAATGCATCAGGCACAAAATACTCCTCTTTTTGATATGAAATATTTACTTTAAAAACTATTACCTAATTCTTGACAACATACAAGCCATCCTAAATTCAAATAAAACGTGACTTAAAATCTATTTTTTATACAATTAACTGAGCAAATGTTTCATATAAGTACTTTCTTTTCAAAACTGAGATAGGTACTTTAAATATAAATTCGTATAGGTAGGTACCTAATTACCAAGTAAGACGTCGAAATGGCCCGCGGCTACAGGTAAACACGGTTCGTATTTTCGCTCCCTTATAATTGAATAACAACCCCTGCTGGCTCAGCGGATGCTAGGAAAAATAATTCTATTATCTCCCACCCCCGTTCCCTTGGTATGCAATACTTTAAAAATATCTTATTGTATTGCTCAACGGGTTTCAGCATTGTTAGCGAACCTGGAAATGAGGGCTTTCAACTGTAAATTGTGTAAAATGAAAATTTTTTCAATATATTGGTGAAAATCTGGAATTATTATAAAAGGTAAACAAACAGGTCACATCCATACGTGTATGTCGTTCTTGTGTTAATCTTAATTGATGTACGACGACTGATTTTGATGACTAATTTTTCGTGCAAAAAAATATTAGAAACAAACAGCAGCTTCGTATATTATAAGTCATAAGATTAATATATGTAAGTTAGTGTAGATTTTTGACGATTCCGTTCGGTAGAGGTCCAAGGTTTAATTTTTCAGCGCGGGCAAATATTTGCAGTGACACATATCATTGCATTGTCAACTATTTCATTGATGCAATCCAAGCTATATGCCAAAAAATATTTGAGTAAATATAAATCAAAACAAATTGGAAAGTATAATCTGTTTGCACTGGAGATTAACTTACTTTCAGAGCTCTGAAATTAAATTGCGAAATCTCCACGGCAAACATCAAACGTAAAGGTATAAAAACGAAGGCATAAGAACACTAAAACGGCCTAAAGGTAGAAGTATTCAGGAGGTTGTAACTCGAAGAATTTTCTTTAATTACGAGTGTAGGATACTTTTGATATATAAATTTAATTATGAAAGCTAAAGCTCGAACGCCTGAAATAAAATTGCGACCAATTAAGGAAAACAAGGTAGTCGTGCCGTTGGATTAATAACCTTAATTAACGGTTAAGCAGAGAAAGAGGATCATTAAAAGCGAACCAGCGGGACTGTAAACCAAGTCGTAACCATTGCGTTTTAGTGCCCAGGGCCCTGTGATCAAATCTTCCCTTCAGTGTGATATTTGAATTATGCTTTAGTATTTTCACACTTTGAAAGTGTTAATTACAATTCCAATAAATTTTATACAATTTTATTCTAGTCTAGTTCACAATATCGCCAATCACTACATCGACAGTCCTCTATCGACAGATTGATATAGTAAAACGTGCCACATCGATGGTCGTTATATTAAAAGTTCAAAAGGTCGATGGTGTGGCGCATTGACAGACACAACACTGTGGTACGTCGCAGCGACAATTCACCATATCGAAACCTAATCAATATATTATATTAGATGCAACGCATTGACTAGCACTATTTATACTTTTGGGATGTAGATGTTTTGGGATATAGATCTTCAGCTGAAGGCAGACCTTGGAAATTAGTGACATGTCATGTTCTTCTAGCTTCTATGCATTTCTATGAAGACATGATGCTACGAAGCGACGTCACGTGTTATGACACGTGACGTCGCGACCACAACTACCTTGTTTTCCATATGTTACAAAAAAATACATTACCGGTGCAAGTTGGTTTTTTGCATAAAATCACGAAATAACCAATAACTTTGGTGTAATTTATTAATAACAAATATTTGTTACGCCCATAAAATCCTACAACAGTATTTGAATAAGGAAAATCTTCGAACTGCAAATAACACTAATGCAATTGGATCTGGAGATCGTGAATCCCTGAATTTGGTGGTCGTCTGATCAAAGTTTGTTTAGTTGGCCCATATCTTCGACAGTCTAGATTAGGTATACAAAGCTACACTGATTAAGTTAGTTACGATATATACAAACCCACAACCACAGCGATTCACTGCCTGAAATTCTTTATTTACGTCTAAGGCCTTTCGGATTCCCAATCCGAATTCTAACTATCTATATACAATGCAAAATTAGATTTGTTTATTAGCAAGGTATACTAGAGTAACTTCGCATAAATTAGTTAAAAGAACGGAACGAAGGATATAGGTCCCTATGTATGTAGATCTTTAAAATAAGCAACGGATTTTGATGTGGGTTTTTTTAAAAATAGAGTCACCCCAGAGAATGGTTTAGGTGTATGTGTGTGGTTTTGTCCGAATGGAATAGTTTTAGGCAAGCCGGGAAGGGCCGCTAGTCATTCATAAAAATTGTAAGAATAATAATAACGACATACCTCTGCAATGTCTTGGTTAATAATTTAGACAATTTCTCACACCTAATATGAAACGTCTACTTACTATATATAGGACGAAATGAATAATATAAGAGGGAATGAAAGTAAATAGAGACTTTTTGATAAAACTGGCCAATCAATAGTTAGATTAAAAGCAAAATCTGTATGTTGTTTGAAAGCAATTTCATTACTGACCACTCGTAAACATTGCAGCCGTAAAATCGTTAAATAATCGCACCCAGAATGAAGTCCACACATACGATTGCAAATAGATAGGGTCATTGCACTCATTAAACCTATCCAATAATAACGTGGGCATCAGATGATTAAGCAGTACATAAATTACTCTGTAAAAATTGAAATAATATAGTGTGCAACATTTTTTTAGTTTCGGTCCATAGGCATTTTTTATGTTGTCCCGCTAGATTGTTTTATGTTTAATTTAATTTTGTTGAAAAATCATTATTAGAAAAATAACTACACAGCTTTTTTGATAGACATTTCATTTGATACAATTATGACTTAGTCGTAAACATGGAATATAATTATGTAATAACTTTGTGCACAATTTTTAATTTTAAATGAAGTTACAGAACAAAGTTTGTTATGTTTACCCGTAGCAAAACATCCGACATTATGAATTTTTACCGCGACCTGTCAACATCCAGTAGAACTTTTGCGATAAAAATATCGCGCAGTGAAAATAGCAACATAGAACTTATTTATTACTAGATGATACGAAGGCGAACTATATCAGAATGCTAGAAAATTATGGAGACACAATTATTAAGGCGAGGATCGATGCCATAAAAATAAATGATCGCTTTTATAGCAGTGGGGACTTATTTTATGATGTGGGAATTACAGTGGCCTCATAGCATAATATTACGCTTATCTTCGTTTGCTATAAAATAAATGAAACGATGAGAGGGCGCGGTCCCAAATTTGTATTTTAGGTACCATTTTTTTAATCCATGTAAGTAGACAGCGGCCTACAGATTAATTTCAATTCTTTAATTGCATAATTTTTTAAATTTTCTACTCATATCATATAGACGAAAATGTATTTATACACGTTAGTGTATGAAGGACAAACACACCTGAAGTCCTTCTCGATTCAGGTGTGTTTTTTATATGTAGTTGAGATGCTCGAGAGAGTTATATGCTAATTTATGCGATGCTGCGGGCAACAGCTAGTTAATAATAATTTCTAAATTCTGAACAGAGTACTTACCAGCAAAAAATCTGAATTAATTTCAAAATGACTTTTTAATTTAAGAATATTTTCCTTGTCGGTATTCGAATGTTTTCCATTCCTCCTTTTTTTATTTTATGTTATTATGACGTAAGCGCGTTTACTTAATAAAATCACATATTTATTATTACACGCGACTTTTAATCCCTACGTACAAAGCTGTATTTAATTAACTGCCAACTTAATTGGATTTTTTAAATTGAATTTTTACAACACTACGTCGTCCATTATATTAAGTTTTTTTTTCTGTAACGTATGTACTTTTAACATGTAGTAGTTCTCTTTGTGCAATAAAGATATTCCAAACAAACAAAAGCGGAGTCCCATTTTGCCCGTGATGCCTTCAGAAAATAATGAAATGCATTACTTGCAGTTTCCATTCTACGACTCGGTTATATCTCCACGTAATAAATCGTTTATGTCCTATCGGATACAATGGCCCCGGATCTGCTATTTGACCCAAAAGTTACGGAGATATCTTCAGAGATATCCCAGAGATTGTAATGTCATAATAACTACGCATTTGAGGTACATATTACACAACACTCCACTATATATAATTATAATAATATTACAGACTATCATTACCACATAGTAAAAAAGGAAATAGCTTACCACTGCACTTGTCTGTCCCTATGTATGCTTAGATCTTTAAAACCACGCAACGGATTGATGCGGGATTTTCCTGAGGAAGGTTTAGGTGTGTCATTTTACCCGAGTGAAGACAGAATCGGCCGCTAGTTAGTGTATATTTTTGCTTTGTAGTATATATATGGCGTTTTCATAAATATTACCTATGTATTGGTATTGGTGGACGGGCCAATAGTTTATATTATAAACGTGAAAGTCTATTTGGAGTCAAACAATTTCTAAATGAATAATGAAATAGCATGTTACAGTAACAGTCAGAAAATATTAATTTTGTTTTTTTTTATGTATGTAATGTATTACATATCTAATTGTCATTATATTTTTGTAATTGCAAAATTTAAAATAACGTTTAAATTACTTTTACTACGAAACATACGAGTATCAATAAAATATTCAGGTATTTTTGCTTTCATGTTGGTACTATTGAATCGGACCTTGCGAATCGGAAAATATTTTCCATATCACATAATATTAATTTATATTCGGAGTAATGTATTGTACCTACTTATTTATTCATCATCATTTATATTTGTTTATAAATTCAATTCAAGTTTTAAATTCTATGAATATCCAAAAAAATTACAAGCTGTGGTTAGCAAATTTTAACAGCATAATATTCCACGCAGGTAGACAATAGCTTTTCCTAATTTTTCCACCAAATCCATTCCAAAGACCACAATAAAATACATAAAACAAATATCATGTAAACCAATTCAAACTTATCGATTGAACTTAAAGCATTACATTCTATCCCATTGATAAGGAAAATGCCGAAGCGTAAAATTTCCCGCGATATCTTTTGCGAACGTACCTACTTTACCGGGTATTCCATGTGATATGTACGCGCCAACAAATTGCAATCCTCTCCTCTTCGCTACATATCCTGCCCTTACACACAAAGGGTATATATATATGACGACGATCATAAATTGTCTATCCATACTACCGCCGCGGACACGATGGCATTAAAATGACAAATTGTTCATAGCTACCATTCCATTTTTCACTGCGAAGGAGGCCACGTATATCGCGTGATTCAATTTTCGATTGGGGCAAATTGACAGATAAAATGTTGAAAAATAATCATGAATTTGCACTGATTGGCCCACAGCTGATTGAGCAGGTTAACGCGGCGCTGAACACAAATCGATGTACATACTGACGGGAACAGATAAACCTAACCACCATCTAACTAACTTACCATGTATGTTTTTCTTATCCCGACTGTACACCCGTATACGTATGCAAATGTGTATGTGTAAGTATGCACTTAAATGTTTGTACGGAAATTGCGCTTTTGTAAAGCAACTCTTATTTTTTTTTATTTATGTCCCTTTACTGCCCGATTATGAAGCTATAAAATAGTTATCAAGATTGAAGATTCGTTTCCAAAGCTCGTGTATAGATTAAAAAAATCGAACAAAGGAAATCGGACCAATGACCAGAACGGAATTCACAGAATTAGTCTGAATCAAATTGATTTAAAAAATCTATTTATCTGCTGATATTGAAAGAATTTTCAAATTGTCAAAGGTGGACGACCCTTTCGTCCACATTTGACAATCTGAAAATTTGGCTAAATTAAAAAGTCGCACTGAAATCGTGTGTTTAAAAGCTATATGGCACAGTCGACAGACGACAAATGTGCGGTGATAAAATGGTAAAACTTGAAAAGGAACAAGAAGCATACGAAACGACCTAAACAAAGAGAGTTGATGATATTACGTGGGGATTAGAACCCATATAATTGGATGAACCGTTCACTTTAGTGTTATTTGTTCCGGAATTCCGACTCACCATATTATTTACGCGTCACATTTAGAAGCTGAATGGGTCAAAGTTCATAGAATTAAATATGAAAAAATATATATATAATAACTTTATTTTGTGATTTTCTTGTACGCCAGCACTAAAAATATGAACCTACTTATCAATCTAAGGCACCTGTTAGGTGCCTTACAAAGTTAACTACATCATTAGTCATCATTACTACATAGTAAAAACGAAATCGCATAACGCTGCACTAACTTATATTAATAAATAACTACCAAATGTGGCTATTTAAATTAAAAGAATTTAATTGGTTAGACAAAAAGATCACGATCAGATAACATTACAAATGACACCAACAGTGCATGGGAACATTTCAATTAAACTTGACTTAACTGAAACTAAGTAGCGTTAGAAACGCTCAAAGCAATATTACACGTATATAACATTGGTTCTGGGCTCCGTATTAATACCGAAGGAGGTCGCTTCGACCGTGAGCTCTCTGGAAACGATGTCTGTAAGAACTGCTACTGTATTTACACTGAACTGAATCCTAGTAGATCTTTTTATTTAACAATTTTCAAACCACTGAATATGACACAAGCATCAACTGTGCCAGGTATCTGCGTACTAGAGATCGGCTGCGGTTGAGCTTGGTTTTGTGTAAAAAGATCCAAATTTCTGTAAAATAAGTCCGGTCTATGGGCGAAAATAAAACTCACTAGAATATACTAAAAAGTTTTATTATCATTTGATAATTTAATATTATTTCGCATGGAATCTTCAGCGGGATAACAATTGATAGGTCCTCCACCTTCCGCTTGAAACTAACTACTAATATTATCACATTATGGCCGATGCCAAGATCTAGTGGCTATTTCCAGTTTGCTTCGGTATCATCAGTTCCTCAATAACCACATTTGTTTTGGTAAATTAAAAACAAAAATGTACAAAAGAAATGCTCTCTTCCGTGCAATTGCGTCTCACATGAAACCGCTTAAATTCAAATCGTCGTGTTCGTGTAGGTCCCGGTGCGGTCGCGTAGGATTGAATCGCTTAAGCGACAATGTCGTTTCGGTACGCCTCAAATTACTCCAATGGGTTTTCGATATACCATCCGAAGGAGCCCTTTTCATTCGGGTAGCTTGAGCAAATCGTTTTAAGTATTGTGTATCAAGGAAATAAAAGTGCTATTGTGGTGTGACCAACGTATCAACCATGATTATTGTGTGATGGGCCCCTTGATATTTTTCCAGCGTAGATTTTAAAGTTAATTTTCACTATTTTAGATTTAATCAAAGTCACATAAAGTCAAACTTAGTTCCTCTCATTCATATAAAAGTTAAAGCATACTTTAAGGTTAATTTTTTTTTGTCACTATCGCGCGTCACAATATTTGACATTGACAGAAAGAGACACATCATAGTATGCTTTTTTATGAATAAAGGCAATATGGACAAAAGAAAGTCTGAAAATTTAAACCTCCGCAACAATCTGGTATTTTTAGCGAATTTTCTTTTTATTCCTATTTCACAATACGTTAAGGAAATATTGAACCTTTTAGTATATTTTCACTCAATTTAAACCAACCCTTTTTCGAGGAAAAAAATTGTGGTATAAAAAGTATCTCCCAACAAGAATTCTAACTATGTTGATTTGAGAAACTTTGAAAATTAAATATTTTCCTAAGCCCAAAGTAACGCAAAACATTTTTCAAGTAAAGTTTTCTGTATAAACAATGTCTGGAACTTCTCCAAAATAAAATTTAAACCCTTAAAGGATCGTTTGAGAGATGGAAAACTTTTATTTGAGTTTAAAAACGCAAAATAAAGAAACAATCGTTGTTGTCTTCCAGTTTTCTCAAACTTGAAGGTCCGAGACCTTATATTTTTGCCAAAACTTTGTTTACTTTTTTATTACATCAAGAAAATACAATTTAGAAAAGTGATATTGAGATGGAGGTTCATTCAGCATTTTGCTAAACACTTCCAGTTCTGTCGCCAGGCAGCGGTGCCAAGATAAACTTTTCGTTTGTGGGCAAAAATTAAAAGTTGTCTGAAAAAATACGTAGGTATTATTTTGAGCGGTTAGATGCTTTATTGCTTTTAGGCAGAAACACGAAGTGTTTTTTTGGAGCAAAATTTTCATGACAAAGAGAAACGTCGAAAACAATTTAGTTGTTGGACCTACCTAAATAATATAATGTCATTACCTACATAAATAATAATAAGTAACATCTTTTGAAAACTAATGAGCCGAATATTCAAAACCCAGTTTATCGTAAATACTTTGTCGTAAAAAGTTATTGCTTTCTATTGTTATTTATCTTGCAGATCTATAACATAAATCATCCGAGTCCAACTTTTGGGGCACGAATGATTGGTCCAATAAATTTTGTCCGAAACATGCGCAAAACATCAACAATTTCAGATAGGAACTTGACGGGAGGCAAATTAATGAACAGCGGTCAGACTGGATTTATTAGGGTTCCCTATGGAACTCATCGATTAGCGTACTGAAGTAACCTAGCTTAAAATGTTGCAGACAAAACGGAAGTTTAGTAGAAGAAAAAGACGCACACGACGTCGCTACGACAGGAATGTTTTAATTGTGTTGCATAGACTGTAGAGTGAATTAGACACAGCTAGATCATAATGTTCTATGGAGATAAAATATAATTCAATATAATTTTTATAACTATGTTGTTACCAATATAACTATGTTATTACCAATATATGTGGGTGGGCCATATATTTTCTAAAATTAATCTTACTTTGATGTTATTATTTAGTGTGGGTATAATTCTGCATAAAAATCTTCAATGATACTGACGTGAATATCTTCGCCTTTTTGTGTCGATAATAAATTCGAAATCAACATTTTTTTTCGTTGCATTCTCAAACAGTCGATTTTCTTTGTAATAATAACAGTGACTGTTCACTGCCAAGGTTATATTATTCTTTATTCTAATACTTTTTATAGCAGCCATATCCCACTTCATGTTTATTCCAAGTCTATGCCGTGCCGCGGACAGTAACAAATGATGCATAACGTTGTGCGCAGGATCTGCTCCATCTTACTTGCAACGCTCGAGGTTGTATCAGATAAAATTAATTTCTAAACTAAAGCTGTATTATTTTATGTTGCAATCTTTTAAAATGTGATTACGTACATTATATCACGCCTGTTTCCTATACTCTATTATGTGGAGAGACTAGGAATTCTCAGTTGCCACGATCCTGATTGACAAATCTCACAGTTATTAACTTAGTACTACAACTTCTTATATTTTAGCCATGCCATTCCGAAAAAGTGCCGGTTTGATGTTCTCTCTCTCATCTGAGCATTTTCCCGGCTTCCTCAGACGTTAAGCGCCGAAGCCGAAGGGTCCGCTTTCCTACTTTTGCGTACGGTCGTCGAAAAATTTAAACCTTCAATCAGATTCGGAGACAATTTAGATTTAGTGTGAGCAAAAATATTATTCTTATTGCTTTACATTATTATGTACTCGTGTACGGAACTACATTAATCAACAAATATCTGCTCAAGGATTTAGATTACAGTTCCTGGAACCGAGCGTCATAAGGGACACCATTTAATAGAAAAACTGCAATATTACATGGTGTAGGTATACATGGTATGTGTATACGTGATATACATACCCACATTCATTGCAAATGCGCTTTATTACGTAGCCCCCAGGACACAAGGCTTCATCGCCATTTTTTCTCTTCTGTGTAGGTATAGTTTTTACAAAAATACATTTGTAAAAACATATACAATAGTTAATACAGATACATAAGTTAATTTTCACATTTTCTTGTTATCAAATTAATGCCCGATGCACTTTTTCGTGTATATTGTACTTATCCGGTAAATTAAATTCTCCGTTGATTAAAATAATTTACTTTCTGAAAAGCTGAATACATTTTCAAAATATTAGTTAACAATCAAGATTTTTAGTTTGGATTCTGAGAACAATGAAAGCTTCACATAAGTTCGCAAGTAATTTGCATAAACTTTGCAGACTTGTTTATTATTCGTAGCTTATAAATACTTCATTTGGCGGAAAATGTATTATTCAGAACAGATTGTGAATTTCTTATACCTACTACATATTTCTAATTGGTCTCATATTCATACAAGATTGTCTTCCTATATCCTTCCTAACACTACAAAACTTTCCACTACAAAAAGATACGGTTTTCACTTTAAGATAGGAAACTTGATGAGAAAAGTTTATGTGAATCTTTCGCGCGTACAGAGACGTAAGCATTTTGTAAATATCAAAGGTCCGATGTATATAAACCTGAGAAACCTGTGAAAACATTTACATTTATTATTACCGAATGATGATTAGTTAGGATAAATAAATATAATAATGTTTATTTATCCTAACTAATATGATAAAAGCGAATGTACATTTGTTTGTTTGTCACCGCTTTATCTAATCAACTAACGTCTTGAAATTTTTCTAACATGTAGTTTAAAGTATGGAGAAGGACATATAGGCTTTTATCCCGGAAAAATAATTGCTCCTGTGGGAAAATCACGCAAGTAGAGCCTGGGGCGAAAGTTAGTGAGTATTTACTAACTTTATTTTTAAAAGTATGGTAACACCAAATTAGGCAAAATATTTAATATCCTTAAAAAGTGTTTAGGAATTATAATCACTGTTAATAGCCAATTACTGCCACTTTAAACCGGTTAACGGCGTGATAAAAATCTAAAGTAGTAACCGTTAATATTATTGACCTAATTCATTCATTAGTTCAGCTATAACCGGGGATTCGGGGTTAACTATAAGTACTTCGGAACATGCAAAATACAGTATAATACGCATTGTAGTTTCATAATTCGACCTCAAAATTCTGGTATCACATTCATGTTAATTTATTCGTCATAATATGCACATTTTTTGTTCAAAATATCACAGATCTTAAATTAAGCTTTAGTGGGAATATGCATTATTTAATTACATTTCACAATTTTACATAGGTACTGCTCTATTTTCTAAGTTGGTACCAAGCAGTTCCAAGCTTTATAGGTATATATTAATGCTCTGTAACTATCGTAGTAAAAAAATTGAAACGAATTAAAAGTGGATTATATGTATGTACTGCACATGTCTTATTAAATAAATAATTATTGTATTTTATGTATGTACTTTTTGCGTTATATTTACTTTTAGTTTAAACTACATGCTCATCACCTATTTTAGAAATAAGCAGCACCTATACGGTCGGCTGCAAAAGTTCAGTCGTACTTTTGTGCCTTATTCCTAGGGAGCAAGGTTCAAAACTATGTATTTATTCAAACTTTATCAACCAACAGCAGACTAATGCTAGAAGCATTCTCTGAGAAACAAAGACAATTCTTATCGATAGATGTACGTATGACTAAATAAAAACTAATAAAGTTTGACTAGACTTTTGCTTATCCTATGTCTATTTTGTACTACCGGCCCGTACCGGTTTCGCTCGGGTAAAAACATAAATTATACACCTAAAACCTTTTTCACACATATATTTTTTTCACATATGTGTGAAACCCGCATGAAAATGTGTGCAGTAGTTTTTGAGTGAGTGATCGTTAACAGATAGATAGACGAGGCAAAGGACTTTGTTTTATAATATGTCAGGATATATGAATCTGTAAATGAGGTCCTATTGCACTTTTTGTTTTTAAGGTCGAATACTAAAGGTCCAATGAGTACTAGACCCAAAATACAACCCGATTTTCTTGTTATTTCTGAAATGGCCCAATACAGTTTAGATCCTACGCTCTGTAGAAACGTGCTTCGAATGAACTACTAATATTCAAAGACTATTTGCTCCGTTCGATTTTGACCTTTACTATAAAGTTTATAAAGAATGGAATTGCCAATAGTCGAACAATACTGGACATTTCCCAACATGTCTCTGAGGCCTACAAACATTCTGTAATTCAGTTGAACATGGCAGAATGTTTTTTCCGTCCTCATCTTTTGATGTAGGTAACTGGAAAGATTTCTCATCTGAAAGGAAAATAAATATAAATAAAATTATTTATATGAATAATATTGCTTTGATCTCTCCTTCACGGTAATCTTGTATTTGATTAGTATAAAATATTTGATCAGTACACTAGATAACTGATTCAAGAAAATAGGGGATAAATTAGGATTTATATTTATTGAGAAATCGCGAGTACAATTGTATATTTATATTTAAAATACACAATTATACTCACATTTTCTTACAGCTTTACTTGACATAAACACGATTATAGAACTACAATCGGTTACAATTGTACTCGACTGTAACCATTTGGTTGAAATTTGAAATAAATATCTTACGACAACAAAAAGTAGGCAATTAATTAAAACATATTAACAAAAAAACCGTTAACAGAGCGAAACACAGCGTTAGATACAAACACAAACACTGAACAAAACGTTTTCAAATATTACTTAACAAGCTTTTATTGCAACCGGTATGTATTAGTTATCATGTTTATTGTCCAATCCAAATTACAGAAAATGAAAAAATAATTCGCGTTATTTATTCGCATCGCATGTTTATATCGAGTGGAAACAATAAACTATTATTACAAATTCATGGAACGAAATCGGGAATAAGTTATGAAACATAATACAGAATTTAAAGCGGTAATTCACAATGGCACACGGTATAAATCCTAGCACTTAACGTCACAAGAACGTCTTACGAAAAGAATATTGGACCGCGAAATCTACCTATATTTTTTAATATGGTACGAATGCTGCCATAGTATAAAGAACGAATACATTTTTACGGATTCAAAGTTGGCTTTTTAATTGCGTAAGTATCTATCAAGGGGAGTATGTATTAAATACACATGATAACAATCAATATATATTAATTTATATTAACTAATTTTACAAACAATTGTTAATATCCTTACATATTATAAAACAAGGTCCTCTGCCGCGTCTATCTGTCTATTCGCGATAAACTCAAAAACTGCTGCTGGTTCCTGAAGAAGGTTTAAGTGATAAAATTAGCTACAAAAATTAAAATATAATTTAAAAAAATACACGAATTATTGAACTGTTGTTTTACAGTAATTTACTGTAAGATAATAAAGTAAGTTGGGATCGTTATAATAACATGTATAATATTTTTTTAAATATATATTAGTTTTTGTCATTTAATCTATTTAATTTTACCTCAACTCAAGGCAAAGCCGGCGTACTGTACATGATATGTTGTTGTAACGTAGAACTCTCCCCATAAATCCATCGGCATTCGCCTTGGATCCATTTATGCCGCTTCTGAAGATCAAATCACGTAGCACAGGGATTTTCCAGTCAGACTATACTGTTGTTTATTGGGCCACCGATCTGCTGTTGTATACTTAATGCGATTTTGATCAAGCAGATAAAAAGAATATTGAACGTTTTAGAAATACAAAATTCGTTAAAAATGTTAGGTTCGCTTCGGTCATTAAAAATCTCATCTAGTTCGAAACTAGTCATTAGGGGACTGGACTTATTATTTTGACACATTGGACTTGAGGAGAATAGAGATAGTCGAACAAGTCAGAACAAAGCAATAAATGTTTTCAGTCTCTAGGTATAGGTAGTCAATTGACAACCATATTTACAAAAAAAAAAAACAAAAAAAAACGTACGTATAAAAAAAACAGGCATGCGACCCAACTGTTGGAAAATGGTCACCACACTCTATAGACGTCCACAACATCAGGGGTGTCGCACGCACGTTGCCGACGAATGAATTTTTTCACGCCTTTTAAAGAACTCCAGTCTCCATATTGTAGTCTCCAGGGAAATCCATGGCAGGTACCTTTAGCCAGAGCCACTTTTCACAAGTTTCGATATAGAAGGTTGCAATTTTGAATTGAGAAAATTCTTCCATCTTCATCATAAAGGAAAAAGAGGTTGAAAAAAAATTACCTTAGCCATCATACGATTTCAGAGACAAACTTAGTACCTTCATCTGCCTTTTTTCTATAACAATACTCGTATATGATAAACCAAACTTAAAGATGTAAATGTAATTACGTAAATATTTCCCTACTTCATATCTGAATGATACATCAGGAAACTTTTTCTAATACACTTACACGTAAATACTTTACGTAGAATTTCCTTCGGGTACGGCGCTCTGATGAAGTTTTGTCCATAACTTTTTTGTGGTCATTCAATATTTGCCGGCCACCCTCAACCCTGGAAGTTTTCAAACTAATACTTTGCTGGGTTGCCCCTTATTGTACAATTTTAAACATTCGAAGGAAGTCACACAACTTCAACTTCGACAAGTTATAAAATGTGTTGCAGCTTTCAATAATCGGACGTGGTATTGCATTTGGAAATAACTAATATACAGTTAACTGCTTATCTAGTCACATTGCACTACTATGCCGTGCTAATAGCGACGATTTTTCTATGGATAGGTTAATGTGATTTCGACTGTACTTTTTTAAAAGTTCAAAACTACTGAGGAAAACAGTTTTTTCGTATCAGTGACATATAAAGAGTAACATGAGATCATGTATGTGTAAATTTCACGTAAAACGTAGATATATAGAAGAAATCGTAAAAGGTCTTGAGAACCACCGTAAAAATAACAAAGGGACTCCATATGACGAATCCTTTTTTATTTACGAAGCCCGGATGGCCGTAAAACCTGAAGCCTACTCTCAAATAGAATGTGTAGCTCTCATCAAATCGTTTTTATGAATACTCTAAAGGGATTTAATTTTATATCGTTTTAATTTCTTTGATTTTACGTCTATTGATGGATTTTTAACAACATTAATCTTTAGGTCTTAAAAATATGAGATGTCAACTTTTAGAAAAACTACACAATTAAGGGTCGGTTCATTGGGCAATTTCTCAGTTGACACGACATTGTGTGTGTAACTTATTTTTTGTCATTTATTTTATCAATTTGGCTATTTATTTTTTGTCATTATTGTACACTTAGTTTAGGCAATTTTAGAACTTCTTGTTTATTCGTTAATATGTTTTTGCCTTATTCAGTGTTTTTATGACTAGATTTATCTAATTTGTTATTGTTATTACCTTGTTAATGTTTTTACACCTTGGCCTAGTTTCCGAAAAAATAAAATAAAAGTAAATGATTACGAAAACCTTTCTTCTGACAAATATTGTTGAAACACATTCAGAGGAATGATGATATGCTATGAACTGAACCTGGTACCATGCGTACCGGTAGATCCCATACTCAGAAATTACCAAAGGTCCCAGAATAGTGTATAGTCGCAGTATATATCTATTGATAACCAAAAGTACCTATGTTATATTATTTCGTTTCCGAAATTACATAGAAAGTTTAATATGTGGTTATTGAGGATGAGTTAAATTTAGCGGGAGCTATTCAAACCCCTATTACAATCGACGTTAGTTCTGAGTTAGCATGTCAGTTGGATCATATCATAACTTGACCGGATTGGCCTCCAGAGACCGTATTCCAGACCAATTAAACCACTATCCTTGGGCTCACTGGCTCGTCACCTGATTTTAATGGACTTTAAAATCGAGTTATGATAAACTCTGTTATTGCAATAATTATATATACTTCCACTGCTGTTGCCCTGTGCTTCTATCTAGTGGGTCTTTTGGGAAATCTGATTTAAGTTTGCTTAAAATTACTTTTACTAACAATGAAACACAAAAAGGAAAGAAAGTACAAAGAACAGACATTACAACAGGACAGAAATTACAAAGTGTCTTTCCATGTGCTGTGAAATAATTTAATTTATGTATCGTAGTGATGTCGCCAGCCATATTTCAGCCGAATACTGAGTGTAGTAATCTGTGCCGAAAGGAAGCTTGTCCACGGGCAAAAATACGATGACTCTCGAAAATCGTGTCCATAGACTAAAGGCTTATATGATTTCCTAATACTTGGACTGGAATTTGAAAAATAAACTCATTCTAAACATCAAATAGGTAAAACAACAAAAGTTTCTGACCGTGTATTTCCTTTACAACTTTCAATTTGCAAATAAAACAATTGTACTATTTTAACTTTGCGTCGTAACGTAACTATATAACTATATTGAAACTTGTATAACTGTAATGAAATTCACTGGCAGCACTTGTTAGATACACTTCAGAGCGCAACTTCGCGGTAGCGTCAGCAAAACTACGCAAAAACTAAGTTTGTTAAAAACGATTGCTCGTTTCAACGTGTCCTAAGGTTTGTGGTCGAATTATATTACAGCCTAAACTTATTCAAATAATAGTGGCAGGTAAGATAATTAATCCTATGATATCATTTTTGGAGATTTGTTTGTAACTTTATTGTACGAAAATAAGAACATAAATTAAAATGAACATATGCAAGCAAGACACATATACAAAGGCGGAAAAATCCCATGCAGGGACCTCTTTTAGGGATTTATTTATAAAGTTAGAAAAAACTGTTCCTATAGGTATTCTCTTTCAGCCGTATTTTTCATGGCCGAGGATCGTGGTCATTCAATGCAATTATAAGATAAAGTTTAATAGACATTCAAAGCTTTCATATATCGTATTCTGCACCGGTAGGTATTCTATATATAATTATATTAAATTATGATTAATGAGTGAATGAAAAGCCTTCACGAAATTGATAAAGTCGGTAAAAGTTGAATGTGTTCACGTCAGAACGGCGGGTGCAACGATTTGTCTTGATCAACCGGGCGCGCGATCGTGGTTATTTATTACCAAATAGAAACACGACGATTAGGCGCCGATCCAAAGATTTTGTTACATGCTAATCTATCTACGAGTATAAGTAAATTTAAATGCCTGATAAAATTATCGAATTTTACATACTAACCTGTATATAAAATCCATTCTCCGTTTGTTGTAGCTTGTAGAAAGCTCAGTTTTATGGACTTCACAGTATGCCGTATCGGTGGATCTGCTGGAATCTGTACAAAGACGCCTTCTTCGTTTACTTTCTAGATGCTATGGCTATAAAAGGAATCTCTGCACATATAACAATCGTCATGCTTTTTTCGAACTTGAAAAAAGCATGACGATGCATGCGACAAATATGTATATACCTGCGTAAAATAATACACAACTTTCAACTCCTTTGATATCTAGTATTCAATTTGGAATCCCTACCAGATAGCACATTATTAGGATATAAGGGTAACTTGACGTGCGGTCGACTGTACTAACACGAATGGTCAAAATATATATTAAAAATAATTTATACGTATTATGTATGTGATGGATTTCGTTTAAATAATGTCATGTAGTTATAAAAGCATGCTTAATTTGTTTACTAAGCCATGCCAAGCAAGATGCCAATAAATCTCAATAAAGCAATAGCCTCAATAAGCGTTTTCAGGGAAACCTTTCATGTTCTTTGTGTGTTTTATGTTCATTTGAGTGAAACCTCTATAAATCTAGCTGGGGATATGCGTTTATCGGACTCGACCACTCGGATATAAAATAAAAACATTATACAAAGGATAATCCTTAAATCAATGAAGGTTGAACATCGATGGTAAAATATTGAAGTCGTAATGTGCTTTGTATATTGGCTTTGTATATTATCGGAATATAGATTATATACCTATATTCCGATCAAAGCCAGTCCTTTTAGTCTAATATTCTAGATATCACATCACATCACCTATTATGACTAGTCATCACCTGATGTGACGTGATGTCTAGAATATTAGTTAAGCATAAATATGTTATTAAACTTTTTATTTAAATTCGTCCAAGGAAAGAGGAAAATTCTGCCTGGAAGTCGATAATTTTAAAAGGTATGCAGCATTACTACTATTTTATATTTATTATTATTGGATGGTTTTACATACCTATTTGGGATACTCTCTCTTAACTTCGCGTGTTCCCAGTTACATTGAGAGATGTGACGCCCCAAAGCCCAGAGTTTGCGTAAAATATTTTGTATCTTATACAACCGGCCTAACTCAACTCAACTCTTTTTGGGAATACTATTGTTACCTATCAACTGAAAAGGATGTGTCTCTTAGTCGCCTCGTACGACAGCTACGAGAAGATATGGAGTGGTCTTATTTTAGGGCGGGACACACGCTACATCTTTTCTACTACAAAATGTTTCTAGTAATCAATATCAAACATGATTCAATTTGGTATATTTGTTTAAAGAATTTGGAAATCATTATAATTGCTAGCGCACACTACCAATCTAGTGATGTGATTACAGCTATCCGGATCCGTAATCAAATAACAAACGTGGCCCCGTAGAGCCAGATCCGACCTCGTTAAATTAATAGGCGAATTAAAAAATGAACGATTGCACACTTCGATTCCAATTCAAAACTATAAATTTACAGAATATTTACCTAAAACGATATTATTTAAAATGGATAAGAAAGTTGAACAGTAAGTGTTCACTTTCCAAATATATAATACAAACAACGAAATAAACTATGAAGAAATGTTTAATGGAAAATATGGAAGGTAAAATTTAATACTTCTATATATTTTGTATAGTGCTTATATCGTATATGATTTTATTTCAATGTACCCGGAGACCGGATATCAGCCATCATATCGGGTTTATTCGAACCCTATGTTTTCTTGTTAACTAATCAGCTAATATTACAAATTACAGGTTTCTAGTTCTGACCCCAGCTGAGTCTCTACAAATATGATTCGCCAAGTCGATATGCGAAGAAGAAGTTAAGCCGGTGGTGGACGGAATACGGACAAACATGACGAAACTATTATTCGGATTCCAAAAATAATTAAACTTCGAAATAGAGTTTATCCAGGATCACGATATAACTATATCGTGCTCCTGGATCATACTGTCATCGAACAGTTTGCCAAATTTTGGCAGATTCGGTATACATTACTGGTTTTTAATTACCGTAAATAACTGCACTCATGTTAATTGCGCAATTGTCACGTTCTCCCGTTCGCGTCGGGATGTGTCTGAGTTCGGCAGGTGGAGCGGCATTAGCTATTTGGCGATATGTTTATTCTAGACACATTTTATTTTATACAATTAGTGAAGTAAAGCACCAAGCGTATATAATTACGGTATTGGTGTACCAACTACTAATCTGATTTGATCTGATGTGTATAATTAATTAATCACAAAAATACCACAGAACATGTAACATAAAGAGATGTTTATGAAGTCGTTTGGTGAAAATCTCGCGTTAGTTTTAATCAAATTATTATAGTATCTCTCAAATGTCTGGCTGATATATTTTTTAGTTCTAAAATGCTTTAAAATACGTTAATGAAATAATATCAGACGCAGAATCCGTCCCTTAGCAGAATCGAGTTAAATAAAAGGTCAGTCCTTCGTTAAATTATACAGGTCTATCAAAAATTCAGCCTCGATTATATGACAGGATTCGCAAAATTTTAAATTCGTAAGGATTTTGATCAAAAAAGGATAATATACGGGTACTTATTTTACTAAGGTAATTTTTTTACTACAAAACTAGACTTCCTGATTTACAGCCTTTTTGAATATTTGTGTTTTGAATATCGTCGTGCCGTCACATTTCGTCGGCAGATCTACTCAATTCTTGCCAAAAATATTTAAAAATTCAAATATGGAACACGTGTTCATGTTTAAGTGTTTTTTAAAATCCATTCCGTAGATCATTTAAATAAGGAATGCATGTCTGAATCATAGTCTAATCACAATATTGAAAATTGATTGGATTTTAATTTTAACAAATAAGTACATACGCGTGATTTGAAGTTTCGGGAAAAATATTTGAACTAAACTTGTTTTGTGAGATACCAGACGGAGTATCTAATATATACATAGCTAAACGCTAAACTATATACCCAGTTAAGTCAGCCCTAAGTGGCATATTTAATTACGCAATTATCGGTAATGGTACTATGGGACAGACGTGCATTAGTTAGATTATCATGTCACAATATATGTCTTCAATCATTTGATTCATCATGCCATAGACTGTCTAATAAATTAATCAATATAACACGCAATACCTAATTCCAATGAAACATTTAAATTATACGTACCTATCTTGTTTTTCGAGTCCTTAATTAGTATAATCATTATACATATAACAATATAACACAAGAGTTAACATTATAAGTAAATTCGTATATTAATTTGAAACTAAGAAATTCATCTAAAAAAGTAATAATGCAAAAAGTGCTAATAATCATCACGTTTTTTAATATTTTTTGTTAATTTATAAACACTAATTTGAAATTATATTTAATTGAATTAAATAATTAGATATCCATATTCTTCTGAAATTAAATATTGGAAGATTTTATTTTTCTTCTATTTTTTTTTACAACAGCCAGTTAGGAGTCGTAGATCCCTAAAGTAAACAGCCAATCAGCATAAACTTCAAATAGCATTCAGAATTCAAATTCGCTTATCAACATTGCGTCTCATAAAATTCGTCGACGAGACGAGACGTTACGATAGGTTAGGAATTCACCCTTGTATTGCCACAGTAAAAAAAAAATTGCAATTTTTTTTATTGCTATTGTTATAGATTCTTTGAGTGAATACAGTTTCCAAGCAGGCAACACAGCCTAAACTCAACTTCTAAACCATCACGTCATTATATCAGCGATATTATATATCAAACGGCATTTCATTCCATAACTGCAGTTTTATAAAAAGATTTATGATGAATGTAAGTAGGTATGCACAGGTACTTTGGGCAAGTATTATATAATCTGTGCTACGGGACCTCAATCCGATTGAGAACCGACCTCCCTTAACCTCAGGGCATTGCCTTGCCTCAATGCATCTTTTATTTTATTTTCTCGGCAGAGCTACGAAATATTATCCAAACATTGCATTCTGTTATTATTTTTACTATCCTAGCACTATCCCTCTGATTCGCTCCCTAAGGATCTTCAATGCTGACGTAAAGAAATGAGGGGGAGATAAAAAATTGCCTCACGACTGTGACCCAACGCAGCTGAGACCGTTGCATGTGCATCGAGCAATTTGATAAATTATTCTGAATTCCGAGCGATGAAATTTCCCTTCAAAAGGGATTACATGCTTGTCATGTCGGCGAGAGCGGATGTAATAGGAGGAAAATACGACAAATACTTTTTTAATGATTTGGTTTTTTTTTATGACAAAGAAAACAAAATGATTGCCCCAAGAATGATGCTGAAAGTAGTTATTATATATAAAAATGTTATACATATAAGTAAGAATGGTTAGTTATTTGTAAAAATTACTCACGTAATTAAAACTGACGTAGTTACTAAACTACAAACATAAATTACTAAGGTAAAGGTGGTCTTAGGTTCCTAATCTAAAAGAGTAACCCCGTTAATTTAAAAAAAGTTAAAGCTCCTCTCATATAGAATTATCTCCTATTGCACACAAAAATGGCACCCTTCGTTTGTCTTTTATTTTTTCTATTTGTACAATAAAATTATTTCAAACAAACAAATTGTATGCATACTTTAAGCTAAACTATGTTTTGTCACTATCGGACTTTATAATTGCCATTGGAAGAAAGAAAACTTTTTCATGAATAACAAAGTAAGAAATTAGCTTAGTCATGATTATCCAGCAAATGTGAAAGTGTGTTTATTTGTTTTTTTTTCGCATAAAAACGAATCATTGGATTTAGGTGATTTTTGCTGTGGAAAAAGTTTGAGAGCTGGAGTTGGCTGGAGCTGGAGGGCAAAAGTATCCGTTGTCTCTACAATGGATACATTTGCTGATGCAGACAGAGCCGCGTGCATCAGCATGTAAGCCAATAAATATAATAAATACTTCACCATTTCGTCCCACCTGCGTTTTCCCATACATTTTTATTGTATTCTATCAAATAGGTCGTCAAAATCTCATTCGCTCAGACGTAAAACGTTGACCTACAATATTATTTTTATGTACGCTTTATGTAAATGGGAAACTAAATTCTCTGTCATTTTTTTATTCTTAGCTTCATAAAACGCAGAGCTTATAGAAGTACATTAGTCACATTTTTTTTATTTAAGTGTTGCTATTAATCTATGAAAAAATTTTTGTAAGTTTGTGTATAAGTGGTAATGGTTTCAATACTTCTTACCTTGCTACATAAACAAAAAAGTTTATCCTGAGTAATACCTATAGGGTACTATTGATTCTGATATTCTCGTGGGAGCGAAACAACGGGACGCAGCTAGTTAAAAATTTATGTACAGTCGTGGGCAGATAAAATTAACCATTCAACTAACTTATAACTAACACAGGTGGGTCTAGGTCTCAGGTCCAGGTCTGCTCTCGACTGTACTGCATTTCTTTAATGTGTACTCAACCTATTAATCTTTACATTTGATAATAAACTTGCCTGAACCTGGTAAAAATATATTCGAAACAAGAAAGCCCCCAATTAGGAATTAACATGGAATTTTATTTCATTTTAACCGACTTTCAAAAAAGGAAGAAGTTTGTTTTTTCATGTGTTCTTCAAAGATTTCTCCGGCATGTGAACCGATTTTCAGCATTTTCATTTTGTTTGAAATACTCGTATACGCGTAGAGTGGTGCCATGTTGTTTATTGGCCCTTTGTATCTTTTCAGAAACAAAGACATTGATGAACAAACCAGGATTATTATGCAGTCTAAAAGTCCTTTTTTTTTTTTTGAAAATAAATATTTTATCTATTTATTTTAATACTAGTTGCACACCGAAGTAAATTTCATAAAAAATGGTCCAGCCGTTTGAGCGTTAAGAAGTAACAAACATACTTACAAACTTTCATTTTAATATTAATGGGATTTTTTGTATACACAGCAAGATATCGGCATGTAGGGACCGGTGTGTTGTTGAGTTGAGATGGCTATGTGTTTGCACCTCGTTGATTTGTAGCACTTCGCTCACTTGAATAAAGATACAAATACGCCTTTGTGTCATTGTAGACCTTGCGATTCACAATATTCAGTAGATATATTTTTCACTTAAGAGGTTTATTTGTCAAGACATTTTATGTTGCTGCGGTCAAGTGTGAATGAAGTCGGGTAATTTTATTTCGTATTGAAAACGCACTTAAACCTCAGTTATCATTACTTTATATTTTTTATTAAAGTCATTACTTGGTGTGCATCACGCACAAAACAAATTATTGTATTTAATAACGTTATTTATTTTACGTTAAGTTAACTTTATTTTAAGTTCCGTGCTTCGATCTGCCATAAATGCTATTTCAGATTAATACCCCTGTACCAAATTTTATTGAAGCCAATACAGATTTAGCTTGATTGTGGTTATGTACCAAACACACTCACGATGTAGTCATCGCAGTTCTATGTATGTAGTAATCGAACGTTTAAAAAATTAAATAGTTTTATTCTACTTTGAGGGTTTCATATCCAAAAAGAATAAAAAAATATTTGTTAAAATCAGATAACCTCCAGCTGCTACAGAAATTATGTATGTATTTAAAATGTCGCGCTTCACAGCCATTTGAAGCGTCACTGTAGCCGACACTACACGAACGCCCCAGCGACTGCTAGCATACACGGGCTTACACCCGGGCATAAATATTTTAGCTTAGTAGAAAACCATCTCACAGATGGGTTTCTTCTTCATAGTCATATTCCTCATGACTGAGGATCGTGGTCATTACATGGAATGAAACACACGTGACAACTTTCTTGGCATTATTAATGGAGTGGTTTGTCATTACCTTCTCCTTTTCACACACAAGTTAATAATCAACAAGTGTGCAGGTTTCCTCACGATGTTTTTCCTTCACCGGAAGTAAGTGGTGGCCGATGTAAACTACTATACATGAGTCAGATTGGTATACAAACTCATATGGCACGAGTAGGATTCGAATTGGGACCATTCTATCCATAGGCTTAGTGGCTTAGGGGGTCTTAACCATTACACCACCACCGCTTCGACAGATGGGTTTACGCCAAGCATATATCAGATTTATACCCATCTCCGGCCCTAGCCATTTCCAAGGCCTTTGACTGCATTGAATTCTTAACGGATCCACCCTGCTTTGTGCTCTCATCCAAGTAATGCAAATCAGGCTCCGATTGCCCCTCACAGCTCCATTCAACGAGTTTAATAAAGAGCAAAAGAATCCTAGACAGAGATGAAAAATTCAATTAGATATTTTTACGTTTTCTTCATTCTTCAACTGAAGTGCAATATCCTCTCAACCGAAGTCTTTTACACTCGCGACATGCAATGTCCTTTATTGTTTGTGCAACCCTATGGCTTATTAAGGTGGTATTGCAGTTGCCTACAATCTGCCGTTATTAATTTTTCTTTGTGTAATTTTCGTAAGTAACGTAAGCTTATCTAATCTAATTTAACTTTAATAAAAGAAAATAAAAATCTCCTACATATGTATGTATGTACGTCACATATGTTTGATTATTATTTTCCTTTAATTTCAAAAAGAGACATTATGATCTCTAAGTTGAATGGTATCTAAGTGAAATTATTATTACACTACGTCTGTCTGTATTTATAGATAAAGTAAAATAATCAAGATTTTAAAATAAATAATATCTAGTAAATAATGTAACACACAGGTCCGATTAAGTTTTCAAGACACTGGCTTCATATCATTAAAATATCGATAAAAAAATGAATGCGAGTTTAATGGTGTAATAAAAACAGCCAGTGTCTTTTTAACCGGACCTGTGTGATCATATTTAAAATTTTAAATTTTTTTAATGTTAGAATGTTCGAGGTCAAATTCAATTGTATTTTTAAAATTCACTTCCCGCCTTACATATTAATTTCTTTTTGATTATTTTATGACGACAATGTTAAATATTTAAGTGAATTTAGCTAAAGTCAATACATTTAAAAAGCAATTAAATTTACAAGAAATATATTAACAGAGTGTTAAAAGTAGGAGAAGTTAATTTCGCTGGTACATAATGAAAGCGTTGCCAGACCAGAACTCAAGGCAATCTCCTTATACATTCATTAAAAGAAATTCCATAGTGCCGAGCGTCCGCGTTCTAATCTCGGGATTCAGCTCAAGAAGTGAATTGCTGCATTTCCAGGGGTCTCGGCTTTGTTCGCGATGCAAATCAATTGAGTAGTGCGCTCTGGCCCGGTCACAGAATAAATAGTTACGCACAGAAGGTTCTTGTGAAACAAATGTCAAACGAAATATAACTGTGAAATAATTTATGTGTAACAAAAATATTACGAGGATTTCGGGCCGACAGAGTAGCTGCCATTTAATTTTTAAAATAACTTTTGAATGTTTTCGATTTTGAACATCTGGCCAGATTGTCAGTTTGTATTTTTATTTTTCTGTTTGCTTTTCTGAACAAGATATTGTTATAAACTTTAATGATGTTGGAGATTTTATTTTCCTTTAATTTTATTTCCTTTAATTTCCTTTAATTTCCTTTAAAAAAGAGAAATTAAAAATGAATAAAATAATTAAATACTTTGGTATTGAGAAAAAAATAAAGAAAGAAAATTGAATAAATAATCGAATTCAAGGAAGCACAACAACAAACGGACAGATACGATTATGTCAACAAGCCAGAAAGTAGACACAAGATCGCATTGTCTGGAAGCGCCTAGTCGAGAGAGCCATTCCATTTCTTTTACAGCTGTGGAGATACAACTATGAAGAAGAAAATACCTGCCCGTAAGAACGAAATATATGACCATAGTATTAACGTTCACAAGCAAACACGGGAACCATCGACAACCCTATTCAGAAACCCCTTAAGAGGTCTTTTAGCCGATCGTACCTAAACTAGCCTCGCTTCATAAAGCGATGGCACGGATTCCTGCATAGAGTCTTACACTTTTTCAATCAACGCTTAGCAGTGCGACAAATAGCTGTCCCCACGATAAATGAGTACCTATAGTTGTTTGTAATAATCGATAATTTAAACAATCTTTATGATATTATTCAATTACAAAAACTACAAAACCACACCACCAACCACCAACAACACCACCAGCTACTTTGGTTTGTATATTGAAGTGGAAAAATAATATCTAAAATTTACAGACAACATTCATGCATTGATTACGTATACAGAGAAGATGGTACCTCGATTTTATAACAAAATCAGTAAAAAACAATAGTTTCGACAGTTACGAGTATAATCGAAACTTATATCGGAATATTTGAAGGAGATGATATTTCATTACTCGATGCGATAACAATATTGAGAGGATCGGTCCGTCGGTGACACGAAACAAAACGTGTTACGCTGTTTGTGTGATTTATACAGCAGTTTATTGACAATGATAAAGGTATGTGTGCACTTGACGTTTTGTTACGGTGAAAAATGGTATTACGTCATATTGATATCGTTTCAGCGGCGAGATGTATTGGTACGATGGACTCTTGAACTAATTTTTCTTACTGGGTCTATATATAAGGTTCATAATAAGACAAATAATGTCCATGAAGCGAACGAAAAGAATGAAAGAGATAATTGACAGTTTTAATTTGAAATTGCACACACACACACACTCATAAATATAGTACTAATGTTAGTTTTACTAACGAATGTCTGTATAATTAGAAAAAATAACGAAAGAGCAAAATGCTTAGTAGATACAATCACTGTAATTTATTAATGCTGTTAATTTAATAACACAACTCAAGCCCAAAATGTTGGCAACTTAAAAAAACGAAATCCTATTTTCTGATTGTGAGTTGGCAACACCTGCGCCCACGTTTTCGTCGGAAGCTAGCTCTACTGATTACGAAATTTTGCTTAACCATGGCGAGTTAAATAACTATGAACATTATATTTGTATAATACGTATATTAAGTAAATATATTTACAGCGAATTAGCTTGCAAAATAAAAAATAAAAAAAAGTATATACGGACAAATCACAGAGATTGAGTTAGCCCCAAAGTTCGAAACTTATGTTATGGGATACTAACTCAACGATTCTATAACATATACATATATAGATAAACATCCAAGACCCAGGTCAATCTGAAAAATATAATTTTCCTGATCTTGACCTGACCGGAGCTCGAACCCGGAACCTCTAATGTTGGCCGTCCGGCATGATGATCATTACCACGGCCATTCATTGATCGGCCACGGTGGTCGTCAAAAAAGAAGATTTTAGTTCTCTCTTGTATCGAAGGACCCATGAACTCAGCTCCAAAGTTGACTGGTGCAGAAAACGCATAATATGGCACTTTTTCTCAACTTCGTCGTGGGTGGCGGGGCGACGCGCATTTTAAAGTCAACGTTAAAGTTGACTGGCACAACTCACCCTAAGATGCCATTAACACCAATATCATAAGCAATAAATAACTTATAGCCAAAATATACCTAGTGTTACATAAAATTGTTGACTTTTCCCCTTAATTATTATATGATAATGAGAATGTTGCTAACCTTAAATAATTACCAATTTAAATTCTAAGCAGCCACCAAATGTAGGTAGTTGCCAATGGCAATACATAAGATTAAATATCGAATAGTTGTTTCTGATAGTACATCTGACGCATCAAGTAGGAGGCTTCCCCTTACGCGTGGAATCCCTTGACACCCCTGGGACGCGTTTTGTAAAACTTGTCCTACGGGAGATTGTAATCTGAAGGAATCATACGACTTTTAAAGCCGGCACTTAGTTACAGGTACTTGGGTTTTTACTACCTTCGGAGGCTTGGGAAAAACGATGTTTATTTTTAAAAGGGCGCGTGTTTAGTGTATAGAGCCAATATACGTTGATTTTGAAAGAAATTAGCAGACTGTTTCTTAGATAGATATACCTACTTGCATTGTAGTGGTTGCTAGGTTTACACCATTAACAGAAAAATATTTACTAAAGATTCAAAATGTGTACATTCTATATTTAAAAATGCAATTTGCTTTTTAATCCACTAATGTACTAAGAGTGCGTTGCACCAGCACCAGTCAATTTTGACTTTAATTTTAATCTGCTCTCCGCTGTTTAGATACAATGACATACTTTCCGTTTTTCTGCTGTTAAAGTTAACGTCAAAATTGATTGGTGCAACGTACCCTTAATGTACATACATATTTTCTAATATTTTTATTCAAGACCTTAAACGGTAGGGGAAAATCTACCCAAAACTAAAAAAAACAAACATAATAACCAAAACCAGAAAAACTAACCAAACATAATAAATAATAAATATTATTGCTCTTGGTCATTCTACTTGTAACCTATAAAGTAGGATTACAAGTTACAAGCAAAGTTTCTGTTTTTTCAACAGATAGCTCGCAGTCTGAGGGAATAATTAATGATCTCAATTTACGGAACCCAACTTTGAAGCCATATAGGTTCTGTCGACTAGCATATTAAACCCCGAATGACAATACGGTTTTGTAAGTCATATAAATTGCTTTTAAAGTAAATGTGATATTTAAAAAAGACTTTAATTTAATTTAATTTTATGTGATGATAGTCTTGCTAATAATGTTCCGAGGCGAAATATAAATTCATTATTCTAATTTATTCCTTAAAAACAAAACATGAAATGTTTTGAATTTATATACTGAAACACTTTGTTATTTTTAATCTAATTGCAAAAGTATATCCCATCCATGTAACTGATAATTTCCATAGAAATTATGGTAGGCAAGATGAAACAAAACAGCCACTTTCTCAGTATCGCAGAATTTTGTATTTGTAAGGTGAATAGAAGCGATATGTGTAGGCCAAGCACAACAATTCCCGTTATCATGAATGGTACTTAGGTAAGTACATACATTTAGGTAAATGTATTTTCTACGAACGCATTTAAAACCAGCCTTAAGTTTACTATAAGATTAATTTCGAAGTCATACAATTCCACGAGAAAATAAAGATAGAAAGCCTGGGGGTAGACGTCCCTCTCTTCCAATTAACTCCTCTTCCAATAGAAAGGGGGAGACTCTACTGATACTCAGTCCGGTGATCGGTTTGTTCATATGCAAATACGTCGATATCATGATTTTTTCATGCTTAGGATATTGAGGTATTACCCTGATAATCTAATAGTTTTATGTGGCAAATCATAGATCATCGTAAAGTAAAAAAAATAAAATATGCCGCTTCTACATTGCTTTTGTTATTCAAAACTCTATGCTCATTACGCTCTCAGCAATGTTGTTGTTGCTGCTTCGTGTACGAGCCCTGTGTGTTTTCCTTCCAAAATTTGTATATTTACCCGTGAACAATATGTACCTAATTTCATTTCCACGACTTTTGGAAAATTTTCTGTTATTTTCTACCGTGGAAAATATTTTTCCTAATCGGCGAGCTCCTATAAATTGTTATATTTAACGTGTAAAATGTTATCGTTACATAGTATAAAACAAAGTCGCTTCCCGCTGTCTGTTCTTATGTATGAGATTATATTTATAATATTATGCCTGAGCACGGTTTAACTGTATGTGGATTATTATATCAGGAAACAAAGATTAAAGGAGTAATTTTTAATAACACAGTACAATTCAGATAAATAATGTTAACTTAAGCTTTAACTTAACTTAAGCTTTATACAACTAAAATAAACCAATAAAAACGAATTATTTAAAAGTGTATAATTTATTATAGTTTTAGTCGAACAAAGCCGAGACGATATAATTAACTAATTTAACATAAGTTAAACTGTTTGAGTTTAATAACAAATTAAAATAAAAATGGTAGCCATTCAATTCCAATTTGGAAAGAGCGATACGATTACACCACAGACCATTGGCATTGGCGAATAGAATAGACATCGCCATTCACAAATCACAAAGATATAAGTTTCTGAACAGCAGGTCGGCTGGACCCTCAAATTAAGTTAATTGCAATTGTAATTGGCCGCAGCGAGGACCGCTATAAAAGGGAAAATATTTTCATTCCCGCCGAGCCGGGCCGGCTCGCAGATTTATAAAAACTAGATGTGTCGACAATTCGGTGGCACGAAGCCTTGTGCCAGCTACATAATATACTATCAATAAACATCCGGAAAACTTGGCGGTTTCAAAGTACATTGCTGATTTTTCTTTACGGTAATAAAAAGAAAAGTTTAAAATACATTTGCGTCGGCATCTATCTAACTTCAGCAATAGTGTATATCCGCCATCGGCGGCGGTGCGCCGCATTAGTAGTAGGTTGGTGACAACTGGCGACTCGGGATAGGATCCGATAGTGTCACAGTGGAAACAGAGCCAATTTCTTAATACTGTCATAGTGTGCTATTGTCTCTCTATTATGGGAGCGTTACCCCATTTTCTTCCGTCGCCATTTCTACTTTTTCTTGTCCACTTCATACGTTCCTCGGTCCTTATCCTCATCAGTCATAGCATGCATAACAGTTGCAATCTAGCCAGTACTTTTTACATTTGCCCCTTCTGCCAGGCCCAGATAGAACCATAAGAAGCGGAAAATACATTATTTTTCGATGAATGTATAATTTCGATGAACGATTTTCCAAAAAGAAACATGACTCTTCCAGGTCTACGTAGCAACTGTATTGCGCTGCCGAATATAATATAAATTGTTTTAGTGCTCGAACTAATTGCGCTGTATTGTGTAAGTGAATACAGTGGCTGAACGAGCATGTTTGGCCTAACTATATGACATTTTGAACGAAATATTCTTTTTGTAACAAAATAAATTTTACTAATAGTTCAAAATTCATTTATTTGCAAACAGGTTTAGCATAAAGATTACATAAATAACGTAGTTAAAAATGTACCCACTGAGGGTTTAGCAATGTTAAAAATATCACAAGTATCAATATAAAAAGTTTTATCGCGCTTATTTCAGATGTTCAATATTGACGAAGCATTTGGCAGATTTATTTCAATGTCTTTTATTTTCATTTAGTTTTCTGACGAAGCAAGTTTGCGATTGTTTTGTTTACTTTAATGTTTGTTACGTAACCTCCTTGACAAACATGTTCAGTTACCTATACATTAAATTAAAATATTACTCACTATTAAACTGATTCACCATACAGCCATGTAGCTAAAAATATTTTTTATAAGGATCATTTTTCCATTTGTAAAAAAAACCGCCAATTCGCAATGGACCGTGGTGGGTAGGAGTATGGACTCCTTATCTACCCATATGGAAGGCCTGAGCCCCAGCAGTGGGGACGTTTAAATGATGGCTATTGTTGATGATTGTGGAACAGGAACACCATAAGCAGCAAATATATTTAGATATTTAAAGAAATCAACGAAATAACAAAATGAATTTTATTTCCAAATGAACAACAGCTTCTACTCAATTAATGCTATAATCTAATTAAGTCGAGGGCGGCACGTAGACTGTTTGAAATAAAAGAAAAATATTATCATTCCGGCGAAGAGGCTCTACAAGATTGTCAGCGAGTGTTAATAGGCTATTCTCGACCATTTTCACGGTTTATTCAAAGGGTTGGACAGTTTTATTCGCTTCGTTAACGGAACTGGAATGTCGACTCTGTTTATTTGATTTTTTATTTCATTAGGTATGAATGTTGAGCGCGGAATGAGCGAAAAATATTTTTATTCCACATTTCTGTGAAAGTCATGCTAATTTACTTCAGTTGTAACAAGCAATAGCTCTTTCTGTTCCAGAACTTTTACAGCGAAGAGAGGGTATGTTATCTATTACAAGGCACATTATCGACGCAAGGAGCATGGCATAAAATATTATAAGTATTATACCTACTTATGCACACATAGAATCATAATGACATTATTTCTCTTCTTTTTTGGTGTGTTATTGGTTTGTAACAGTGGTGTCAGCTTTCAAGTCGCCTAAAGGGATCTGATATGACTTTTACCTGTACCCATTTAGTTACATATAGTAATAACACACTGATATAATGGACTCTCCTCCAGAGGAGGCATTTTTGCCATCATTGGGGCCATAGTAACCACTATATAACAGTACGAAAAAAATGGCGGACCAAAGATTTTTGCCATATTCAGAACTTCTCCTTAACCAGTTCAGTTAAGCACATCATAAATCAGGAAAATGGGATCTTTGCGAATGCTGTGTCGCACTTATCAGTCATTCATTTCTCATATTTCCTCCGCAAACATAAAAATGGAAGTAGACACGTCAAAGTCGAGTCGTGTATCTATAAAATTCCACTTGTAAATTTTGCTAATCTATTTTATTAAACAGTATATAGCATGTTCGCAAAGAAATGCCAAATTTTTAAACAGTTTCATCATATTTTAATACCTTACCTAAGTACCCTTTCTTATCCTACTAATAATATAAATACGAAAGTTTATGAGGATGTACGTTCATTACTCTTTCACGCAAAATCTACTGGACCGATTGTATTGAAATTTTGTACACGGATATAATATAACTTGGAATACCTAACACAAAAGGTACTTTTTATCCCGAAATTCCCACTCATTCCCATCTAGTAATAAATAAACGGAACAAGAAAACCCCTTTACTTCAATTTAGCATTATTCCGTCTCTATAAAAATGGTTAGCTTGGTGTCATGTCTACGTACTCGTATATGCGCATGTAGTACGCATATCAAATATTTGATCTGTGGGCGTTAGGAATGAAATTCGTGCCTTATTTACTGAGTCTCCTTCCGTGTCAAAGAGCTATGCGTTTTTGTGGGATATGGAGTGCCATTTGTTTATACGCTACTAGCTGCGCCCCGGAGCTCCACTTTCATAGCAATTCCGAGATGAAAAAATACCCTACAGATAAATATATGTAGTAAGTATAAAAATACCCTAAACATGATCACAAGAATAATATATAATCACAAGAATGTACATGATATTGAGGAACTCTATTGCCCAGTTCTTCGCGCGCTCAGTGTATGGCAGTTATACCACTACGAAATGGTCGGTAACTTGATACGCGATCAAAAAGCTCGATATAATGCGTTGTTAGTATTATATACCGGCTGTTATGTTTGTATATGTTAGTGATAACAATAATGCGTTACCAGACATACATTGAAGACCTATTTATCACCCGTACTATTTAGTATAGTAAATACAGCATATCCTCATTATAGGTATCCATCAGATCCGAAGATACGAAGCGATATCTGTAATATCCGTTGCCACATCTCAATATCCGGCCCATCTGTCATCCAGGTATTTTTGATTCAAGTTCATTTGAATTTCGACGTGTAATTTAAATGTTGCCAGTTGGCATGATTCTAAATTTATAGAATATATATAAAAAAGTTGATGTTCGAACTCAACACAACTCATTAGTGCTATATAAGAAAAAGGGAGAACTCTCTCTCTCTCACACACATACGATAGGCTGCTATTTATGTATCCGGAACTGGCCAATAATTCTAGAATATTTAAAAAGTAATTATAACATTTGAAAATAGAACTCTTCGGCTAGAGAATAAATATTTTTCATGTCCCTGTCATTTGTTTTTTTCAATTGGCGCCAATTTTGAAAATAGCTTGTCTTCATTGCCATGGATTTAACTCGTGAACATTTTCGCGCGATGATTTATTATGATTTTCGGCGTGGATTAACTCAAAAACAGTGCATCGAACAACTGATTTTAACTTTTGGAGATGAAGCACCATCGAAAACCACTGTGTATTATTGGTTTAAGGAATTTCAACGTGGACGGTCTATGCTCACGGATGAAATTAAGGAGGGTCGTCCTAAATCGGTAGTGGTACAACAAAATATTGATGCTGTGCGACAATTAGTAATGCAAGATCGTCATGTTACATACTGCGAGATAGAGGCGTCTCTGGGCATTAGTATGACGAGTATACACGCGATATTACACGAACATTTAATTGTTAAAAAAATTTGTTCGCGTTGGATTCCGCACAACTTGAGCGTAGATCAAAAACAGGCTCGTGTCGACTGGTGTAAGAAAATGATAAAAAAATACAACCGTGGTACGTCAAAAGCTGTTTATAATATCTACACAGGTGACGAAACCTGGATCTATGCTTATGACCCTGAAACTAAACAGCAGTCAACGGTGTGGGTCTTTCAAGATGAACCGAATCCAACAAAAGTTGTTCGTGCGAGAAGCACTTTAAAGCAAATGGTCGCTTGTTTTTTTGGTATCAACGGACATGTAGCTACAGTGCCACTAGAGAATAGTAGGACGGTTAATTCTGAATGGTACACCACCATTTGTTTGCCAGAAGTCTTTGAAAAAATACGAAAGAACAACCCACAACGCAGAATCATACTTCATCACGACAATGCTAGCTGCCACAAGTCGGCTGAAACAAATAATTTTTTGGAGGGTCAAAAGACTGAATTGACGGGTCATCCGCCGTACAGCCCCGACCTGGCACCCAATGATTTTTATTTATTTCCAAACATTAAAAATAAATTATGTGGTCAACGTTTTTCGAGCCGCGAAGAGGCCGTTGATGCGTTCAAAACACACGTTTTGGACATACCTCAATCAGAATGGAAAAAGTGCTTTGAAAATTGGTTTCATCGTATGCAGAAGTGCATAGATCATCGCGGAGAATACTTCGAGAAACAATAAAACCATATGTAATAATATATGTTTGTTTAATTTTGTTATTCCGGATACATAAATAGCAGCCCTCGTACATACCATATTTTACCATAATTTTTTCATTGAATAATTGTATTTCAAATCAAAAAGAAGGCTCGATAGTAGGCTATCGTCACCATTGTATTATATCTATGGAATATTCCAACAGAAATGCAATTTTTGGTTTAGTTCGATTTCTATTCACGAGTTTGTAACGTAATTATAACACAAATGAAATGGAATTAATTAAACTCTAACTGTAATCTGCACGTTTGAACATTGTGCGTTGCTTTCTATTTATATAAACTATGTTTGCATTTCATAGAGGGTACAATCAAATTAATTTAATTATTATTGGAAGTAAATACATATTAATTACTAAACGGTAGTGTAATTCAAACAAAAATAATTATATACATAATAATGCTTTATATATATACTATAACTAGAGGCCAGTCCCGGCTTCGCTCGGGTAAAAACATAATAGATTATACAATTAAACTTTCCTCAGGAATCACACTATCTATTGGTAAAAACCGCATGAAAATCCGTGCAGTAGTTTTTGAGTTTACCGCGAGCAGACAGACAGCCAAATGTGGCAGAGAACTTTGTTTTATAGCATATACATAAGGATAAGGATTTTGCTTTTAAAGCATTACCTGTTAGTTAGAATTTGTACATTTTGAACTGTATTACTCACAAATTTTAAAAAGTTATGCTATTCTAAAGTCAAATATTTAAAAAACACTATGCTGTGTAACACTTAAGTACAAAGCAATACAAACACTGGTAAACACTGTCAATAATAAGACTTAGCTAACGGCGGCATTATCATTACGTAGACCAGACAAAAACATGTTGGCTCCATCAACAAAACATTATGAAAAGGGGACCACAGTTTAAGGCAGTAAATAGCAGCTCGATACACAGAAATCCAGGGTTATTCACTGTGAGACCACACGGAGTTAACCATACGCGTGGTTTAATGGTAAAAGAAAAATCAGAAAAACATATACATTGCATTTACCTTGAGATTATAACATTATTTATTAGTTCTTATGATCGAACAGGTAAAAAAATCATATTTCATAACATACTAATGATATGGTTATTGCAACTAGCAACACTGATATAGTTTTATTAAAATTTAGTACAGTGGTAAGACTTTTTGTCACTCTCTTCCTAACTAAGATAATACGATCCTGCATCAGAAACCAGTTAGTCAGGAAAAATATTGCACTCACAATGACCTGAATGTGAATACAAAAAACATGATTTTACTTAACCATTTCACCATACGCATGGTCAGTGGTTTGTGAATAACCCGAATTCCGGCGATTAGGGCGACCACAATATTATTACGTGACTTGCTCCCAAAGCGGACAGGCAATCTCTATAAAGAGGTATTCGAGGATCCTAATTTACACCCCCTTTTGCAATATTCTCGCTCCCGTTATGGAGGTCCAGGGGGTCGAAGGTGCTTGCCTATCTATGTAATAGTGTTATTCGCACGCCTTCGGTTTTTATTGAAAATATTTTCGAACGATATCACAAGTAAGCGATTTCAAGGATTTATTCGTGTATAATCAGTCGTGAAAATTTCTTTGTGTAACTTACCAAATATGGCGTGTAATTTTTCAAGTTTGTTGTGGTCATGTTTAAAGAATATATGTTTCTAACTTTGCGCCATTATCCAAACCACTGAGTAAAACAAAATCACAGAAAATATATTTTTAGGTAGGTACCAGTAGTAGGTAGTTTAATTAATGTTACTTAGCTGCAAGTCCACTTTTTCATAATTTTGGATATTTGTTTATAAATCTAGGAAGCTTAAGCTACGAATCTTCGTAGCTGTTGTCTACAATGCTACGACGTCAAACTACGACAGTGTAGCGCATTGCTACGATAGTTTCAGTCTATGCATACAACTTTGCTATTTATATGTCACCATTGATTAGATTCGAAGCCGCGTGCGGGTCCTTTCTAAATCTATGATTCGAAGTGAGATGCAGCGAACCAATCACATTGCGTCATTGTGACGCAACGACAACCACAACGCAATGTTATTGGTACGTTGCCTCTCACTTCCAATTGACTCAATAATGAAAAGTGAAAACTTGAGGGCTTGCAGGTAGCAAGCCCTCACCAAACCCTCAGATATTTTGTACTTTAATTTTAATATATTTATTTTTTATTTTTTAAGTTTTCGGGTTAAAAATACTATTCTTAACTTTAGAATTTTAAAAGTATAGTATTTTACACTAAAATAACTAAATTATATTATATATAATTTATATTTATAATATAATTTAGTTATCCCAATATTGTCCCAATGCGTGGCTCCACTTATCTCAATGATTGATCGATCTCGCTAGAAAATAAACTAAAATAAAATAAATGAATTTAACATCCTGGCGAATTATTTTTCTTACCAACTGTACACGTGGTAGCAACTTTATAAATACCACAGTGTAGGCGCTAAATGCCACGACCTTATGAAATGGAGGGTACTTATTTAGACTATTACCTTTGCGTTTGTTATTTTATCGACGAATTGCTCTATTGGAGCAAGGAAGTGCCATATTATTCAATATGTTTTTTAGTTATTCTATAAAGACCATAGAATAACTGTATTGAACATAAAATAAAATATATTATAACTTTTTCAGTGCAATGTCATTTAATTATACTGTTTTATGAAGAACCAGAAAATATATTTTAGGTTTAGGTTTAATATTGGAAGTATTATACAATCTGTGGTTTTAATAAACACAATCAAAGCACTATTTATGTAGATCCCAAAAATTAATCCTATTTCTGTGCGAAAATAAATACCGGTACATAAAAGCCATGCCACATCGCTACGTTGCGCCGTCGTAGCACCTCCATAGTGCTGCATTGTTTTCCATAGGTTGTTACTGACGTGCGTTGACGTACGTCAAATGTCCGTACAATTTCTGCGTTGTCCGACGCGAATGTCAATACAACGGAGAACAACTGAACAATGGGGCCGCGCTCTAATAATTGGCCAAAATCAAATCAAATCATTTATTCAGTAATTAGGCCATCACAGGCACTTTTTCACGTCATATTCTAAATGATATGATGTTTACCAAAGCTACAAACTACTAGCATTTCGGAACTACCACTGCTGAGAAGAAATGCCGAATGAAACTCATTCAAACAGTGTTGGTCCCTATTATGCCAGAAGGGCTTACCATTTTTTAAATATAAATTTATGTATATTTTTTTATCAGTAATATAACAATGTAAGTACACAATAAAGTACATGGTCAAAAGGTATACTGAAACATATTATGATTGTGATCAAGTGCTGATGAAAGGAATATATATATATATATATATATATATATATATATATGTATAATTAACCAAACAAAAAAAAAACTTTTAATAAAAGATCGAGCTGACCAGTTCCCCCCGGCAGCACCCGTTCACGAGTTGATTCGTAAGTCAGTCATCGCGAAGCTCAACCACAATAGAGGGAACCTCCCCACCCGATCCACGACGCCGCTACCGGTTTGACCGTTTGAGTGTGTGTGCATGACGAGTACGTCATGCACACTCCATAATCTAACATAATAGATACCTATGTTACTTTCAGACACTTGAAGATCACAAATCACGTATATGTTTTACAAGTAAATGTCAAAATATATGCAATAAACATGTCAAGAAAATATATAAATAATTATATCAAGTGTGAGAGGTTGAAGTTTTAGGAAGGGTCCAAATTTTTTTATCATTTAAATAGTCATGTAACTATATAAACATTGCAAGAATATTTTAATTTAAATATATACGTATATATATTAACTTCATGCTCTAAATAGTTAAAAAACTAAGGATGGCTATTACATCCCTTTTTACGAAATTTCCCGTTGATGTGGACACAATTCCAGCTATACACAATCGCGTAACTCAAACAAATGCCGGCACGAAATAACGAACATTGCGTAGATTGTTTGAGAGCTTTTATTTACGGCTAGGAAAAACCAGCAATGTTAAAGTTTGGCGAACTGTTTGCCGATAGTGTAAAGCCAGTATTAGACAGGGATGTAGGTTGAAATATTATTTAGCTGACATCTGCTACCGTTCCCACGACTTGATCAACGAAACATGACAACTTGAATAGTACAAATAAAAGGTCTGCTAAAAGAAAATGTTTTTTCCATGTTTTTTCTATGTTTTTCCGCCCTTCAGCGGACATTTATTAAATACGCATAGGATAACATACTAAGTATTCTTTGAATGTATTTTTTCGTTTACACAAAAAGTCTGTACTGAGAAAAAAAACGCAAAGTACATACGTTATTTTGTCTAAATTTGACTCATGTAACTAACTAACCCAAAGTCTGTATAATTTGAAATTCGAATCTAATCATCATAAAAGTCATCATAGTCATCATACTTACAACGAAAGTTTAGTTATAAAATACTTACACAAACTTTGAGTGCCTGGAATACATATATTATGTATTTTAACTAATATCATCATATCAAATTATTAGGACACTTTAGGAAGAAAAAAATATTTTAAATTTAGAACAGAGAGGGCATCGCCGACGTAATATTTACCTACTACGAACCCGCTAAAAACATTTCGAATTTGGAACAGAGCGGACAACACTGGCATGTCAGCTGACGAATGACCCCACAACTAATGTGCAGCGCAGGATTAATGGCGGCGCGCGGAGACGCAGCGGATTTCTGTCAAAACTGTCAACACCACACGTGCCGGACACGACGTTTTCATGCCCCTGTTATTTTGTTGTATTTTTTCTTTTTTTTTTCTCCATTTTGAACAGTGATAGTGAAGGACCCGACATGGTTCATATTGTACTTTTAATTAAATAATGTACTCCAGCTGCCAAGAGAACATTGTATGTATAATTAGGATTGGCAATAAACACAATGTACATGTGAACATGAAAATAAAAACAGACACAACACACCTATAACCGCAGACAAATATCTGTGATCACGAGTATAATTGAATTGAATATTAACGGGACTTCAATATATCAAGGGTTTCTTTGCTCAAAACTCTTTTGGTTCTATACAAAGATATAAAAAATATCAGTCTAAGTAATGTAGAAGTATGTTTTAATCGATTAACTTAGCTGAAGAGTATATTTAACTAAGTAGGTACATTAAATCCTAATATTATAAATGAGAAAGTAATTTTGTTTGTTACCTTGTCACGCTCTATATCACTCAACCAATCTTCTTAATTTTTTTTTAAGTTTTTGTTTTTGAAGTTAGAAGTATGTAGAAGGACATAGGGTACCTTTCATCCCGGAAAAATAACTGTTGCGGTGGAAAATTTACTCGGGCAATCCGCGTGTAAAATCTAGTATGATATAATAGTGACCTGTCTTGATATTAGACAATTTAAATAAGTAAAAGATGACTAAACTCTACAAAATACTTATATCAGGTGCAAAGAACTGTTAAGTACATACTCAGACACGTAATGAAACACGAGCTAGACGGAGAACAATTCTTGAATTAATGATTCCAAGTTTAAATATTTCATCTATTGTCTATGCGCGTTCCCTGCCAAGGTTGAATGATTGAAAAAACTCAATTTCGTGTCTGACCAGGGGTTTTTATCTCATTTTTTGTGCCGCGGCCGGCCGGTCATTTATAACGAAGTAAGCGCCCTCTATTCACATCAGCGATTCATCCATCAAGGACATTGTCCCTGACTTGCCCGTCGAATGGATTGATAAACCCTATCACAATAGTGGAGCCTCGTTTCGGCTCTTTGTGTTCTCCCAAATATGTCCTGTACTTACATAATGAATAAGACGAAACATATCCCATTTCGTATTAGACGAAACGTTTCTCATTATCTTAGTAGAGCCTTAGTTTTAACAATATAAGTTTTTGTAATTTCAATAATACAAGAAAACATAGGAACATTTTTTAAACTAAAATCTTTAAAAAAGCGTCAAGCAATGACTGCGAAACGCTCTCATAGGAATGTTTCATTTGTCTACGGGTTTCAGATTTTCCTTTGTCTTTGTTGTAAGCCCTTACTTTTTGTTAAATTTAATGACTCTAGGTTAACGGAAAATAGTCTAGGTTTTAACACCCCTGAAATCGAAAAATAAATGCAACATAAGTATATGTATCTGTCCTCTGTTACACATCTTTGGAGGCTAATCGGTCAGAAATTCATATAAATAAAGTTTTATTTCAAACGATAATCTACAAACTTAGATACATCTAGTACAGTCAACAGAACATCGAGTTACCCTGCGTGAACCTCTATGGGGCGGTAAAAGCGGCGACTTTGCAATTTGTACTAGACTCTACATGAATATACCCTCATTTCGCGTGTATCCGCAATCGAGCTGCTGCTATTGCTACCTTTGTATTCACTTTTATTTGTTGGCAACCGAGCAAACGGGTCAACGTGATGAGAAACAACTGCAAACCAAAGACAACGGCTGAAATATTTTAGCACACCATCTGAATTTCTATCACAAAACTATAAGCTAGCTAGAGGCTGCTGGTACGAGTACACTTTGCAGTCTTTGAATTTTATTTATGGTGAATCCAATATTGCATAGATGGCGCTGAACACTTCGAGTTCGATAATCTGCTATTCGTGTAGATGGCGGTATAGGCAGTATTTTAGTAAAAATAACCGTCGTCGCCGGCATATTTTTATAGATTTATCTATAAATTGTTACAGGTAGGTTTTATTTTTCTTTATATTATTATAGGTTTTTTTTATCAATAACAGATTAAACATAAACTAAACAGAAATTAAATTAAAAAAAACACATAGTGCCAATGTGCGGCAGCCCAACGTGTCCAAAAGCTTTTGTAGTTGTAAATGAAATTTCATAATAGTGACTGTTAGATAATTAGTTACCACTTACTTCATTCACAAGTCTGTTCCCTGGTTAGAATCGAATTTCACGATCAACAATATCTACCTAACTCATTACATTCATCGGTAATCTCCGGTAGCAACAATATAATGGGTTCCACAGTCGAGATAGAAAGTACATTCAATTTCACTGACAGTAGTAGTTCAAACGTTATATCATTAGCTCGTTCGGTGGCAGCCTTCGTCAGTTTGCGAGGTCATTAAGATGAAGGCTAGCCTTAGGCAGTGCCTCAACGTTCAAAGAGGCCGCAGATGACATATAGGAGAAAACGTGGAACACTGACCCCGATCTACGACGCGAACCCCAGATTTGACCCGTAGCATTCTTATAAGGAATCCAACCGTTACTTATTCGCCATCGATTAGGGCTGTCATATATACAACTTTTTGCAATTATCTTTTTTCAACGAAAACCAGTTATTTTAATCAAAACCGTTATTGTTTATGCCGACGAAAAATGAAAGAAAAAGTAATAAAAGAGTGTTAAAAACTAATTTTCATTCAACATGCCTTTAAATTATGAATTTATGATCGACGGCATCGACGGTTGCTCAATTATCGGCATTTCTTGATGTCCAAAATAATTTACGACCACTCGTTAGTTTCGGCTCTCGGTTTTGGCTTAGTTGCTACACGTGTTGTCATGAAAAATTAATTTAGGATCTCGTAAGTTCTAGAATAAAAAATAGTATAGTATTCTTTATTTTCAGTCATAAAGATTGATTTGAAATATTTTATTAAGTAATAAAGTCCAATGGTCATGTACAAGTACATGCAAATGCCGTGTTAGTAATGGTCAAATCAAAAATCAATGAAAATATAAATGACAACATTTAATTGTTATGGTAATCTGGAAGAGCAAGGAAAGTATTTTGCGAAAACTGGTCATAAAAGAAGCACAATTTTCATTTCATTTCATAAACAAATTTCAATTTTCTAATTTCTTCTTTTACTTTTAAATAAGTGTTTTCAGTGATTGTGTTAATTTGTGAACCTGGCAACCCTGCAAATTCGACATCTAATCGCCGTTCTGCATTACACCGTGGGATCCCAACGTATCAACCGCTCACAAGTCCATATCTGCCTTTGTACTTTCTAAGGATATCTGTATAAACTACGAAAGGAATTCTTCAAAAAGATTTAAAATTATAAATTTTATTCACTGATATTTTCTGTCATTCTAGAGTTTTATCGTGCTTATTTTAAATAAGGAAAATACTGAAAGTACCTACTATTGATTGGTATCAATCCTTGAGATTAAGGTGGTCCTTAATCTCAATTAATCTCATGATGCATAGAAGGTATCTCTGGTAAGAAAATGTGATTAGATAATTAAATTTTAACAATACGACTACCCACTACAACAATACGTACAATAATTGTCGTCCAATAACTTGTACAGTGGATGTCGGGACATCCAGTCTACCAGTTACTCATCTAGCCACCGCATCAAGTGCAAGTTTTTATGACGAACAGTAGGTCACATGAGTCATTCGCGTTACCATTCCGACTCATAACAGTATTCTTCGAGACGACTAAAACAAAAGATTCAGTGAATGGTGATATTACTGGCACGCGTGCTAAATAGTACCTTTCTAAATTAGAGCGAATGGGAGTGATCCCAAATCGTTGATTCGTGTACTGGAACACAAAACAGTTCTAATTACTCCAATAAAAACATGCGTTTCCCATATTTCAATATTTTATCGATTATCAAGAACGAATATAAGACCTTATGACCTTATAACGAAAGAATATATAACCTTCGGGAGTAAATTGTCTAAATAACAGTGAAAAGTGCATCAAAATCCAAAAAAAGCTTGGAAACAGAGAGACGCAGAGGGCGACTTTGTTTTATACTATGTAGTGATGATTTTAGATCGGTGTTTTGGCGTCAATCTCGGTCTAGATAATAGCTTGGAAGATATGAAACATACAATACAGTTCATAGGTATTACCACGACTTTAATAGTGCTCGCACAATTCATTGGGCTGTCAATCGAGATTTATCGCAGGCACTGCTATCTACAACCATCTCACACATTTTATTATTTTTCTATGCTCGTAATTTCTTAAGGAACATCGTAATTACTACATAATTTATCTTTCGAAGGGTTTGCGTTGCTACTAGTGATATTTTCTTACATTTTTTCACCTCTGTCTTCTTGTCTCCTCAATTTCTGTAATTATGCTTGTGTAACATTTACATTTGAATCTTTAAATAACGGACTCCTTACATCTACTTCACTTTACGAAAAAGTTTCGTGACCTTACCTTCTTGATTCAGTTATTTTGATAGTAAGCACATCAAAATAACTGAATCAAGATAAGACCTCTCTCATACATCTCTCACGCACCACTGTTTAAATTGTCACATGAGGTAAATCTTGGTATTCATTATGTACCGCAATGATTCGTTCAACTTCTCATTTGAGGCAATTATCACATATTTCATCATGTTTCTGGTTTTGTTAAAAATGATTTATTGTCTGACAGTCTTTATTTAATTACACAATTTATACTATATAAGTAAAGTTGCCTTTTGCCTTCAAGCCTTGATTTATGCCACCCATAGGTACCAATTACTTAATTGCAGTGACAAATTCTTAACACTATCATCAGTCAGAATAACAGAAAGACATAAGGTCTTCCGAAGATCAAATTTCCATTCACATCGTAATATGCATTAAAACCATGTCAGTATATTTTTGAGTTTACTACATCAATCATGTGTTTTTTTGTTTCATTTATTATAAATGTCCGACAAAGTAATTTTATTACGGATTCTAATTTGACGTGGATTGTTTTAATTTCAATTCTTCTACTTCAGACTGATTATATGATATTTACTCAAATATGTCTAAAGAGGGGAAGACCCTCTTTGGCTCACTGAGCCCTCGCAATAAGTAAATACAATGAGGTAATAAAGTCCAGTGGAATCTAATCTTGCTTGCAGATGAGGCGAATTGCTGGAAGAATCGAAGGAAGAAACATTTGTCAATGTTACATCTACATGGTATTACGTAGAAACTAATATATAGTTTCTACGTAATACCATGTAGATGTAAGCCTACTTTGTTATGTACAAACCTACATAATATACTAAACCTGTTCACAGTTATCACTGATTTTACTGGAATAACCAATAACTGTAAAAACATGTAGGTCTAGGACATTATCAGACTAGACAAGACAGGTTGGAAAATATTTAGCGCATGGCAAGTTTTACAGTTACTATCTACTATTGTTTTATTTATTATTTTGTAATGTGAATTAAAAAACAATAGAATAAATGCATTATCATTAAAAAGCTTCATCAAAAATTATAAAGTCCCAATTGCTGGTTGACACATCAATTTTCCATCTTAACATGAACAATTTTATCGTAGATGATGCTTACTAGATATAGGCGAGTGTTTTAACCCAAACTTTACACATATTCCTATTATTCATAAAAAGTTAAGTATGTTAAAGTTATTAAAGTATGTTTTGTCTCGTTCAGTATCTATAGATTTGTGATAAAAATGACGTTCCAAGACCATCCCCTGATTTAGGGAATGGATGACCAAGCCAAAATCGAACCGTGGCCTTCTAGTCAGCTGTCCTACCCACAACCATTGAGTCATTCGCATTCGCCCACCATTCAGTTTTGCATTCGACTCCTGTTGGACACAAAATAAAGAAATTATAGATAGGTTTCATACATTCATGGTCAGCAATATCTGGTATAAAAGTAGTTAACCAGAATAGAGTTAGTTGACTACGATTACCATTGGAGATGATACTGATACCCAGAATCGGCTATATTCATAAAATATTTTCGGCACATATATCATTATAATTGAAAAGGTATTTTTTTATGTGTTATCGTCGATATTCTGAATTTAGACATAATTAATATGACATGTATTGATTGGGTCATAATAAATTCAACGCGAAATATCTTTGTCGTAACTTATTTTTCCTTTGAAGCATAAGTATACAGTTAAGAACGCGATCTACTTCTATAGCTTTTGAAATTTACGTATTAGCTTTGTATTAATATTAACGGCTTTTTCAACCTTGAGATTTAAATTCTGCTAATGTTAAAGCGTGGTGACTATTTATATCAAAACGATCAAATCATTATTCACTTTAAATTGATATTAATCATTTCATGAACATTTAAAGGCTGTTAAAATGTTACTTTTCAATTGCACGCAATTTTTATTACCTAATAATGGATTAGGAATAAAATATGTAATATTATTATTGCTTCCTAGATCTAGATAAAGTGGTCATGAAACTAACTGCGTTCAGAAACGAAATATGTATACTTGAAAAATCTTTTCCGGGAAACACAATATGTAAGCTTTTGTAATTTACTCAGATAACTCAATCAAATAATGCTTCTAAATACGCATTTTTACCACATGCAATGAGATACCATTCCTTGCTCCACAAAAAAGATAAGAAGTAAAATCTAAGTTAAATCTCAATATCCGCAATATGGCATTATGTGGACCTACTGCAAACTTTTCAATTCTGCATATAAAGTTTAAAAAATAAAATATCTGAAATATTTAATCCGTATATTCCGAGTGTTTGGTGATAATAATGACAAAAGCAACAAAGCGAGTACTTGGTAAGTTGGTAACACATGGATCCTGTAGTTTACGACGCCGACGTCCGGCAGTAAGTCAGCGGCCGACCAAAATTAGCCGTGCGAATGCTGGCCACGCTTGTGCGTGCGATGGTTTGATAACGTTCGGGAGGATTCCACCACATCCTGTGTTATGTAATTTATTTTTTGTTTTTACATGTGTATTATGAGGTAATAGGACGTTTCTAGGGGTGCATGAAAATGGCTGAAAGAAAGAAGTCTCTTTTGCCACAGCAAAATCAAATGCAGAGATCAATTCAGTTAGGACATAAAATAGGAACCCTCAAATAAAATGACGAACGTATTCACCAAAGTAATAGTGTTCCGATAAATATTTCAACTTTAAGACAACGAAAATGTGACTTCAGAATAAACGCCAAATAAAATTGAATTCATATTGGATTCTATCTAACTAGTTATTTTTCTTCACTTTAAATATCACGTTTTTGTACAGAAACATAATGTATCCTCTTATCGAGTTGAAATGTCTATGATCAATTATATACTTCTTGACCACCATATGTTTGGCCTCAATGATCCTATTGGTCAAATTGCATTTGTTTCGACAAGAGAAAGCCTCAACACAGATTAAACAGCTCATCATTCTAGGAGTGACGACCTCCTTGGCCTTATGGTCATCATGCCGGATTGGAAGTCCCTGGTTCGAACCCCGGTCAGATCACGATGGAAAATGATCTTTATCCGATTAACCTGGGTCTTCGATGTTTATCTATTTGAATATATAACCATAACACAAGACTAGAACTTACTTTGAGGCTAACTCAATTATTGTGATTTGTCCCTGTATATTTATTATCAATTTATTTACTGGCAACACCAACAGGTATGAACGAAACATTTCCACTTGCAGCATCACTAGTGAGTCATCGCGGTGGATTCCACGGTGTTGTACCTACCTACTTGCCTTCGCACTTCGTCGCCTCCGCTAATTGCAGGCGGCGGTGTCTTGACTGACACTGCCTCGATTATGATCAACTTATAAAGTTTCCACGTGTAGTTAGCTTTCTGAGAACTGTAACATGTCCAGCCGAGACCTTTACTATCCTACTAAGTATATCGTAGATGCGAAAGTTTCAATGTTTATCTATCTGTGTTACTCAGTCACCCAAAATATGCTGAAAGAATTTATTACACTCTTGAAAATAACATGAATTATTATGAGCATGTAGGATACTTTAAACTTTTTATTCAAAAATTCCAACGGTAGTAAGACCCCGAGGTGATTCTATTTTTATTCTTTGTAGTCGTATTCCTCATGGCTGAAAATCGCGGTTATTACGTGGAATGAAACACACAACTACTTCTCTATTTTTATTCTACCTACTTAATCAATAATTGTCGATCAAACTAGTTACCCAAATCGTAAACTTTAAATAAATTAGCTATTTTCGAAAACTTGATGTTTGTACAAACATCATGCTTTGAAAATCGATTGGTTTAGCTTTTACCTCCAAGGACTCACATGAGTACAAATGTGACTGCTATTTCTGAATGCGTGTGGTCCGCAATACGTGTGATTGATTGCTTAGAGTGCTCTTGCGTTTTGACATACGATTGTATTCATACAGAATATTCGCGGGAACGAGCTTGGGAAATAAATTCCGACGTGTATTGCAATATTTCAGTTGACGTGGTTAAAATAATACTTAGGTTTAGCCATAGCTTAGATGTAACATGCCACCTGTTCTCCGAACTACTGAGCCTACAATTTTGAAAAAATATTAAACATAGTTCATTGCATAAAAAATATATAAATTGTACGTTTTCACGCGAATTCGAATTCAACTTGCTCTTTGTTAAATTTGTTTTCCAAAGGTTTGGATACGTATTTACGATGATCAAATTGCTAATTCTAGGTCCCTGACCAATCGAAAGAATTTATTAGTAAGTCGATTCGCACCGGGACATGTCTGATAAATAAATACTGGCAGTGACATAATGCGATGATCAATATTATCCAACAAAAAGCGACAACTCCGGTCTAAACAACCCATGTCAATCAATTCTCGCCACTAAACCGGCAGGGCCACCGCCGCCGTCGTTTTCACCGATCGTGAAATTCCTAAAGATGATTCAGATGGAAAAGTTCCACCCCGTCACGGGTTAAAAATGAAAGAACAGGTAGGTATATATTTTAAAATTATAAATTTTTTTAAAATATATACCTACGTGTTCTTTCATTTTTAACCCGTGACGCAAAAAGAGGGGCGTTATAAGTTTGACCGCTATGTATGTCTGTTTGCTCATCAACAGGTGCACCGATTTGGATGCGGTTTTTATTATTTGATAGCTAATTTATATTGGGTGGTTCTTAGACATGTTTGATCACAATCGATTCAGTTGTTTAAAAGTTGTAGCGAAAGTCGGGGATTTTTAATTTGTCTAATAAATAAACTTGTGACGACCTCAATCTCTCTTGAAAATAACTATCTAAAAATAAAAAAATCTCTGTCTTTCCATCTTCTGTCTCTCGCCAAATTTGACACATTTGCCACATAGAATGTTGCTTTGTGGCAAAAGCAACAATTTCTGGTTCTAGAATCAATAACAAATTTTCAATGAATTTGTATGTGTGTTTCCAATATTGTCTTGCCTTATAACCTGATTCATGATGAGAAACTGTAAAATTAAATTGTTCAATAACTCACTTTGCAGTCTGGTAAGAGGCCACCTCTGTACTGCAGCATCAAGCCAGTAATAGACGATCTTGTCACCGTTTTCTCTACGGCTCCTAACCAACTAGTTAAAATTCCTATATGTGATTTAGGCATTGTTTAAAGTCAGACATTAATTCTAAAGAAACTCGATGAAAGTCATATATCTCTCGCCATCAATCACGCGCACATGTTCATATGATTTTTATCAATCGATACACCCACAATCCACACTAGACGTGAGCATGCCTAGAAATTACTACTATAACATTCAGTAAATTTTCAATAAAATAAAAATATTAAAGTTATTATCTATGATTAAAAAACAAAACATTAACCTTTAGTAGTGATTTTACATTTTGATTATAAATCTGTATCTGAGATACTTAGTACATATCTGATTCATAACATTACAACATTTTGATTGTATTATATAAACTGTACAATTACACATCATAAACAACAGTCAACACTAAAAACACTTCGTCATTCTATGAATTAGTAAAAGCGATAGTCACTATCCATTTAATAAAATTGCTCTCTAAAACATTATGTCTGTCAACGCAACACACGTAACCCCACACTTTGACGTATTCCGAAAAAGAAAGGTTCTCCAGCCAGTGGTTATTCATAATTGAATCATCGATTTTTTCAATTCAATAGAAACACTGGCTGATCAATCATTTTCTCCGCGTACTTTCGTACTTTCACACAGAAGACCATTCGCTTCAACAGTCGAGACCACTTTTTCTATAAACGCATAATGACTCAAGTGCACGTGGATGTGTTTAATTAAATAAACTCGTATTTAATTTATGAATTGGTGAAGCGGTTTCGTAATACTAGACACCTGTTAAATTTTGCATATTTTGATGAGCAAATTATTTTACTTTTCCTAGATTTCGTATTTGCTTCTCTAATTTAACTTATTCGTTTAGAAAGGTAGAGTTATAGATGATATCAGAACTATGTAAGTTTTGGTTTTGGGAACAGACAGTATGAAAAAATGCGGTCAATATTATCACAGATTTCCAAATCCAATTGCACGGAACAAGAATACCAAATAATTGTGAAACAAAAACAGTGGCACGACGATTCTGCAAGACCGCCGCGGTGCGGAACGTTGAAACAATCGTCGTTATTGTTATTATATTGAGATAATCGGTTTGAATGGGACACCACAACACAAGTGATACAGTAACTGATATTACTGTCTCAAGTGATTCATGACCACTTAAATATAATGCAACAGGCTTATATTTGAATACAATAATATTTTTGTTGCTAATCGTTTAAAACATTGTAATGTGACTGTAAATAATTCACAACTTGAAGAAAAAACGAAGAAAGCACAACTAACGATATATTTACCAATCTATGTTTCTAAAATATTTAGAAATATTAATTAAGTTATTTATCTAAGGAAACTTAGTTTTGCAGGTCAGTTTTGAAGATCATTCACTTCAGCTTATGCAGAATCCTAAATTTTCTTTAATAACATCTGACATAACAATTGACATTCAGCGTATTTAAATTACTTTGAGATCAGTGACGACACTTGAAGTTAAAGAGCTGATTCTTGCAGCCGTGAAATGATCTCCGCAATACTTGCCAACACGCCCCTCGCTCTAAAAATGTCACTCACTCATTCCGGAAGGAGTTTCTTACCTGTTGTTGCGTTATTGTTGAGTTCAAACGAATTTCAGACTGCTTCTATTTAATCTATACCAAAATAAACCAACAAACATCCTGCCTTTCCAGGTAATCTGGAAAGCAGTACGTAATGCATAAACTTGCGAAATTATTGGCACGCAACACTTCTGTTATGGAAACTGTATTGCCGGTATTCTAACAACATCTGGCATAACGTGAGAACGCTGAAACGCTCTCAAAGATGAAACGTTTAAATATAACCATTCTCATTATAGCACGGATTCTAAAAACTAAAAACCAGAATAGAAGCAGAGAAAACAAACCGTATCTTTGATAGTTCCAGAAACTAATGTATGTACCTGATTGAATATTATTGTTTATTGTTCTTCATTTATCTTCATTCACACGCTCGACAAGCTCAGGCGCCAAGCCAAGATATCTGCTAGTGACGTTAGTACATTACATTCTCTCGTCTGTATGATCTAGCTACTTGAAACAACAAATAGGTAGAAATCCGTGATAATTTCATACATAAATTACCTATGTTTTTGTAAGCTAGTTAAAAGTTCAAAGATTTTGTTGAGATCTTAGAAACAATGGGTCTTTTTTGCGGTAAGTAACTGTGAAATGGTATAAATATTCAAACATTTTTGGCTCGTGAAACGACGAAGTTTATTTAATCGGGTAATAAAAATGGTGTAATTAATGCAGTAATTAATGCTGGATCATCATCTGGCATGACGGATATAGTTCTTCTACAAATTTAATAAGGTCACTAACAGAAATGGTAATTTTAGATTCACAGTATTTAATGATAGCATTGAACATGCTTAGAATTTAGTTCGGGCATGAAAATTGCTTTTTATTGCATTTCAGCAGGATGCATAAATTTGTATTGACGCTTTACAATACTTATAAAACAACAAATATTAGTATTTGTAAAAATTTATTATAAATCTACACACATTTTTTTACGAATTATAATACGCAACATAATATCATAATGCCGCGGAAGTAGGTGCAAATATTTATTTAGCTCTTTCTAATAATCGAATATAGAAAGATAGACAAAACGCCGTTAATTCAAATTCAAATTCTTTCTTTTTCCCAGCGAATGTCAAGATACTTCTGTGATATAAGAATTTAGCTCAGCTTGGCCGGAAACCTCAGGTTAACAGACGTACACAAATATTATTACGCCGAACGCCACTTGGATATTGCATCGAAATTCGGCCTAGCGTGTACCGCTACGCGATGAAGTATTGACATGTTCCTGGAACGCATGCCACTAAAATTCATTGGTCCCGTTAAATTCCTTAATAATTCCGTACACTGGTGAAGTGCATTCTGTGGTATTTTTATCAACCGCTGGTGACCCAATTATGCCCTAAACACCTTTATAAAAATTCTCTGGTATTGTACGTCAGCAATTTTATTACCTACTTAGACATACAACCATGATTTATGTATGTGAAAATCAATGATATACTATGATGAAAGCCGTGTGATATGACTCTTATTTGACAAAATTTCAACAGAGCTCGAGCCGCATAATGAGACAACGAAACAAAGTGCCGTCGTGCCGTCAAACATAAACGCATCTTCCAAATGGGACAACGCAAATGAATCTTAAACTTGTAGATTTAACGGTGCTTTTGACAGTCACGGCCATATTAACTTGCATAATGGTTCGTCCAAAATGACTATAGTTACTTCAAGTACGAGTACTATCATTACCACGGAACTCAAAGCCGAATGTTTATTTATTTAGGTTACAAAGTTCATCTCCGACTTGTTTAAGATTTTCTTTCTCACGTAAATATTGTAGTGTGCATACAATGTCTTTGCATTTAATTTCTCTTCACAGTGAAAATAACCGGCGAAAATAAATAATGGTCTTCACTTTGTATTCATGAAACTCAAGAATGCTAACCTTGGTAAAGAAGATAAACATGACAAATAAATTGTGTGGAGCAAATGATCTGTTTTACAAAAGCAATGCTAAAGAAACACTCAGACTTTCGAACATCGTGTCTGGCAAATCCATGCTGTTCAAGATATTCAAGTGGACGTGAAGTGTAAGATGGTCAGAGCAATTTGTGTAAAGTATCTCCGGAACCTGAGACAATGGCTGTCGACACTTCGCCGACAAAGGGTCGGCCACGGGGCTATTAGTCAGACGCACAAGTGACATGGACAAGCATACAGATGAGACACAGGATATTCGAGTCAAGACATCGGTCAAGCGACATAGAGACAGACACGTCGTAAATGCAAAGAATAAGTAGAATGTCATAAAACCATTTACAATGCATGATTTGTTTTCATCACATTTATTTAATCGATCTTATAGTATCTTATTAATTGTGATATAGTGATTGCGTATAACGGTATGAGAATTATGACACCGCTGAGGTGAATATAGGTTATATGAATTTTAATAGATATGTTGCTTCGATTGCGGTATACATCGTGTGCAATTTTTATTATTACAAAAATGTATTACCAGTATTAGTAGATATTCTTGCATCTCTTTAAAAATGCCAATGACATTATTATGTGTTACTAGTTTCATTGTATTTTATGGAACCTAAAACAATAGGTTTTAAATTTTAACATCGCTCAGTTATGGGTGTGTTTATCTGTGTGTTTATGCAAATTAATATTTTTGCATAAATATAAATGCACATCTTTAACAATAAATTTTAATTTCAATGTGAAGTTTTGGGAACGTTTCATACCTACTTGTTTGATCGAATTGTTTGTAAATAATCAATGATAACATTCATTATTATTATTTGGAACGTCAACTACTTGTTAAATTATTTACATTAACATGGAACAATGCAGCAGAATCTATTCTAATTTCATTCTGATTATCATTAGGAATATTATTTTTTTCATTCAAACCAATACATGCAATATCAATAAGACGTTTTTATAATATTGTCTTTTACATTAAATTATACCTAAGTTTGTTTGTTTACGTTCATTCTATTCGAGTCATATTTGTCATGCGAAAAGCATGATAGGGTAAATTAATCCCAATTTAGCTACCGTATGAATAGTATATACATTATATGTTCGACTCATCGTAAAGTCACCATAGTCTAGAATAAACGAAGACAATCATGGAAAAATGTTTTCACACCTTTTCATGAGCGATATCGGGCTTAGTGACTATGTTAGATATAGTCAAAATGATGATCATTGATGAATTGAAAAATTTACATTCTGATCTAAAAGTAAAAGAAATTCTGCGGCTAACTGTTGTTGAATCATTTGTAACCATGACTGATCCAAAAGATATCAGTGAAAGTGAATTTATGAGCAGATGTAATAAAAACTAGTGGCACATACACATATTATTTCGATCATTTAAGGGAGAGCTGCTGGTCGTATAAGAGGTAGCAATAAACTTGATTTAAGGGCTTATAAATTAAACACCTTTCGATTTTAACTTTCTTTCCTAAGCCTATTTAAAAGTGTGTTTGTAATCGTAAATGATTATTCATTGCGTAGAATGGAGTAGGCTTCGACTATTAAATTTCTAATCCGTTTTGTATGTTACCTACCTATATACATAATATTTCAAATGCTTTGTGCAAGTACAACTACTTTATCTTTACACTATCAATTTTATTATAAATCTCAGGTAAGCCCAAAATTTAACTATAATACCTACTTTTCATTTGAAATATTTTTCTACTATTAAACTTATATTCACCGACAATTTTACATCATCGATCTAAAGATACAAACTCCAATAAGGCGCAGGAGCTTCCTAGAACGATTCCCATAACAAGTGCCGGTTCCCGGTCCGACGATGAGTCACGGGCAGAGCAGGGTCAAGAGCACATGGCCACACCGACTGCTTACCTGATGAGCTTGGCGTATGTCTCAAAGTACTTACAAAAATAAAACATACAATTGTATACTCTTTGGTTACAACTGAAATTATCAAAATGTTCTCGAAACGTTCTGTTTTCAGATATTAGTTTTTTTTTCTTGCTATTAGACGCAATACTGCCAACTGACAGTTTTTAACCAAATTTTACACACGGTTTTGAAGTGAACGTTGAGAAAAATCTAAACTCAACAGAAAATTTTCAATCAGACGACCTCGGTGGCGCAGTGGTAAAGTGCTTGCCTCTGAACCGAGAGGTCCCGGGTTCGAACCCCGATCGGGTCATGATGGAAAATGATCTTTTACTGATTGGCCCGGGTCTTGGATATTTATCTATAAATGTATATATTATAAAATATAGTATCGTTGAGTTAGTATCCCATAACACAAGTCTAGAACTTACTTTGGAGCTAGCTCAATCTGTGTAATTTGTCCTAATATATTTATATTTTTATATTTAGATGACTACGAGCAGTTATTACCTGCATCTCGTAAATTCATTTCGCCGTGTTTGGCGTTAAGTAGTTTTTAATTTATTCTCGAAACTTCAAACTGTTGCTATCTTAAACGCTCTCTGCCAATTATTAAAAGTTTATGCATAATAACATTTACATATCAATGGCGCCGACAAAATTACAGTGGAATAACGAGAAGTAAATATTTATAAATAACAGAGACAAATTACGTTCTCCTGTATCTTGTTTTATTAATTTACAATAAGTTCGAAACAATTAATTAAAAATATATATTTTACTCCTGTATCAGTTGTCCAACCTGTCTAGTGGTTTATCATACGAATATATCAAGTGTGAGTTTGAACGAAACGAACAGATGTACCTATTTTAAATGTCGCTAATGTATATTTTTATCTGTGTAGTGTTTTCCATCTGATCTTCAGCCACAATGTTGACCTCCTCGTGCGACACTCACACACCATCGTCAAAAATATGTTCTTAAATTACAATGATTGAAATGTATCCTCTTATGTAATCCTCTTTAATCATCAAAAAATATTCTACACACGAGACTCCTTAGAGTATCAATCGGTTATCTGTGTAAGGTTGTCAGGTTGTCGTGGCCAGTTCTCAAGAACCACGACACTCGCTATCAGTAGGTGGCGTCGTCGCCCACGCCACCACTTTCGTTTTGGGTTCTAGTCACAGAGACAACAACAAAAAATCCATTGATTTTGTGAAGAAACAAGAAAGAATAGTACAAATACCTCTTTATTCGTTCAAGCTATATATAACCTAAAAATATAACCTTCCAAACTCCTTGAAAATTATATTGATAAGTAGGATTGATAGAGAACTTTCTAAGTATAGCAAAACGTATTATGACACTTAATTTCTTAGTAATAATGTACATTTCCACTATTATGGCACCAAACATCTACCCACGTGGCCAACAGCGAACAAGAAAGAGTATTCTCCAGTTATTATTGTAAGACGACTCATGGGAGATCAAGTATGGATGGAATGTTTGACGGTTCGAGTACAGCCTAACTACAGTGTGCTACAGTCATTTGTCGAACAGCTTTACGAAGGCATCGTGAGGGGTCTGAGAGGTGAGGGGAGTGCGGATCGAGTTTTTACGAAGTTTAACGGAGATTATTTATAATAGATAATTACATCTGGAGTTTAATGGACATGGCTTTGGCTTGCATTGCGTCCATTTACACGGTAGACGCTGCTAGTTCTCTCTCTCATTTACGAAAATTGCCGGTTTCATTTGAGTCCGTAACGCTGCCAAACAGAAATTTGAAGATTCAGCTGTAATATTGGTTGACGTTTACTCAAGGATGAGAGTTGATGTTAACTCAACTGTATATCTTGTTATACTGTGGTTGAAGCTTGAATTTGCATTTGGCGTGCCTCCCAGCCGAGTCAATGATGTGCAATTACTTCGAACTGAATGACATTTATTATAAGGCTTCAGAAGATTGAGACCGTTAGTAATCACATTCTCACGTGACATGCCCTGTCAATACAAATTAATACACGGGTATTTCTTAACTTATATACTTGGTACATAAGTACCAACAACATGCTTTTATGTAAATCACTATAATTAAAAAAAACCTTATGAGAAAAATCTTTGGCGTTAGAAAGGCTTCTATTTTTCTGGAGCCAAAAGCGTTCCTAAAATAGTACGTCAAATTAGTATTTAAAACCTATTGTATCATATACTTACTTAGAAAGACTAAATAGTCGACTAAGGGATATAAAGCCATAAGCAACAACAGTATTCCCAAAATGGATTGATGTAGACGGCATAAAATTAGAGCCAAATCTTCATAATTAGTTTTATCGTTAGAACGATATAGATCTCTCTATCATTAATTGTTATGCAGAAATACGAGAATAGTATTAAGTAATCATAAAAATATTACTAATCGAGTTGGTAAACGATCGCAATGAAAATATACTTCATTGCCAAGGCAATTAGCATCTGTTCGTTTTAACAGGTACTAATTACCTTAGCTTAATTTTACACACATAGATTTCTACTCTCTCTCTTTCTCTCTTTCCTCCTCACGGATTTCCGGAGCTGTGACGTGCCGAAGCCCAGATTTCGCGTAAAAAAAAACAACCACAAAATTTTGAAGATTTGGCTATGATTTTACAATCGGGTGCCTGCCTGACCTCTTTGGAGATGTTATTGTTACCCGTCGGCTGTCAAGACATGTGTCCCTTAGTCGCCTTATACGACAGCCACGGGAGGATTCGAAGTGGTATTCTAGGGCTAAATGGAAGGAATTGACATACTATGCTGACCCCACAAGAGTGAGCAAAAGGAAAGAAGAAAGAACACTATTGTTCGAATCTCTTAACAATTATTATTACTTATCAATTAAAGTAAACGAAGCCTTCATTGTTGATAATGAGGTGAATGAAAAAATTTATGTACCTACGTACAAAAAAAAGCAGTTATGCATGATTGTCGGATCCTATCTGAACGTGAACATCTCTTTATGCAACTTGTTACAATATAACATAACAATATAAATGTCGCTGCAGTTTATTTACGTGTCGTTGCACAAAACGTAATGCGGATTGTATCATAGCACTGAAAGTAAGATTTCTATTAAAAAGGAAAACACAAATTGTAGGATTTGTAGGTATAGCAAAATATGAACAGCTACAGTGCAATAAACTATTACAATATGATATTAGTTTGTAACTATGACAATAAAAATTTGACGTGTTAATTTCTTCAAATCGACTAGAAAATAAGAAATGTCCACCGTACGCTTTATACTTGAAGGAGATGTATTTAAAAAATCGAAATTATTTTTTTATAATATTTTTTTTTTTTCAAAACTAAGACTTTCCTGCAAGATGAGAGGTGCAATTTATTAATTCCAGTCAATTTAGTTATCTGTTCACACGATTGTATGACGATCTTTCTGTACAATTTATTTTTTAACTTGCGGGCAACACCGTTATTTTTTTTTTAACAGCGGCGCCCGCACCAGTCTCCGTGGAACCTGTTTCCAGGGACGGGCTGGGGGAGGCCACACACCTTGGGTATGATATACTCGTATCCATGTCAAGCTTCAAGGGCAAAGGACGAATACAAACGTAAGTTTCTATAAAGCTGGACGAATATAAAAATATACGAATTTCTATGAAGATTACTTTTTTTCCCTTTAAAAGTAATTAGGTAGTGATTGTATGTAAGTCAAAATTATAAAAATATCTTTTAAACCTTGTTGTTTTGACAAAATTATGCAAAAAAAAAAGCATCGTCGACTTACATACAATCACTACCTAATTACATTTAAAGGAAAAAAAAGGTGATTTTCATAGAAATTACCCGTACATTTTTAATTTAATGCCGGCTATACACTATCGGCAAACAAATTGCGCACAACTGTGGAATGTTAATTTATATCTGTAGTGTATAGCCGGCATAAGTTTTAACAAACAAAAAAATATGAGTAAAGTACATTCATGAAATCTAACTGGAGCCTAACACTTCACTGACCTGATAAACCATCAGATAAGGATATGGATAACTTTGCTAAAGTAGGGCAGGTAGGACAGATTATATCTGTCAACACTGCGAACTCTTTTGTTTGGGTATTTCTTGATTACAAAACTGGCTGGAAATATTGAAGGTAATAATCATAGATAATATATACACTTATTCCCTTCTTCATGTATTGTTCTAAAAAACGTGGTCAATGATCACGATGCAACTAGATAAAGTTAGGAAATTAAGTGATGAAATTTTATTGAAAAAGTTTATTTGAACTTTAAACTTGAACAAACATAATCAGAGTTAGTAGTTTTAAATTAAATCATCACAATAGCAACGACATAAACTATTTTATGAAAAAAATTTTTTTTCAAATTTAAAATTCTAGATATATGGCAATAGAATTAGGGGGGAAAATTTTGAAAATTTCTCCGTCTGTTTTCTTTGTAAATAACAATAAACGTTAAAATTTTTACGACACTTGTTTTCCTTTGCAACAAATCACAGTTAAACACATAAAAATACCACCAGAACCGCCTATTTCATCTAGGTACTCAATGATTACTTTGTGAAAGTTTAATGTACAGTCAACTGCATGTCGAGCTACCCTGCATAGACCAGAGCGAATCCTCTGATACGAAACGGTAATAGGGCGTTTGCAATGATTTTGGACAATTTAATGCGATGTCTCAATTTCATTTTCAAGATATGCAGTGCCTACAACTTTTAGAGTGCAGTAGCGTAATTATAAAAAATAATACCTAATAACAAAGCGACACGCCACTGTTACAGCACCACCCGCTGCTTATACAGCTAATCTGATGGATTATAAGGAATTACACTAAGTACCTCATCCATTCGTTCGCACACTTTCGCTGAGACAGTTTGGAGTCATTTGCCGATATCATGTAGCGCATGCGACCAGTATAAAGAGCTCTGATAGTAGGGTGGCCACACGTCCAGTGTATTCAGGTCTGACAACTTTGTATTACGACATGTCCCGAATTTGTACCGTATTTCGATAATACTTCGTTTCCTAATCATTCGTTAAAACTGCTCTAGCCCAGCTCCGTGATCTTATGGATGTATATATCATTTTATCGTCATCTGTATTTTAAAATGAAAGTGAAAAAGCCATATTAGTTAATAGAATGTATGGCAACCCTACAGATGGTGAATCTTATTACTTAATGCCCTCTTTAGTTACTTAATCATTGGTATTATCCACTGGTAACAATTATTGGATAATTATATAAAACAATTATATAATAATTATTGGATTATCTTAACACAAAAGCATAAATGAATTATGGTGTTTGATTATGCACAGAACTTATCCACCAGCCAATTTATCAGCATTAGTATCTGTAATTCACAGAATTAATAATTATGATTTCTCTAATTTAACAATAAAATAATTTTAGAAAATAACAACTTTTGACGATTTATTTTAGGAGGCATTACCTACCTTTTTTTGAGAGAGGTTTATGTCCAACAATGAAGTGCTAACTGATAATGATGATGAAGGATTTAGGTTCAAGAGGCATAACGCAAAGTTGCCCGGATGGCTATGTGCAACTGCAAAGATAAGTGCAAAATATTCCATGGCTTGGACCACCCAGGCGGCCAGGCCATAGTACATCTTGGTGTTGTCATATACATTACAATCTTATCTGATGTACCGATCACTACGACATGTGAAATGGATCTTGTCGCCCATTTTTGTGTCCAATATCAAACCGGCAAGAACTTTGTCAACGTTTTACGATTTCTAGGATTTTTTTAAATTTGTTATATTTACACTTACTTTTCTGCTTCCATTTTCATTTTATATCACCAAAACCGTTTTACTTAAGCATATTTTTTCTTATAAAAAAAAACCTTGAACAATATAGTACTTCACGAAAGCTGTGTTCCAGATTGATACGTGAGAATGGCCAGGTCAAGTACCCCACAATATCAACGAGTGCGTGCAATAAAGATATCAATTTTAAGACCGTGTTCTTTAATTTCCCGTGTAGCACATTCAAAGAAGCCGCTCTCGCTTCCTACTTTAGGTTTCTTTTGAAGAAGAACTTTGTGAATAACCGATGATTAATTCATGGTCTGAATGCTCAAAACAACAGATTCGTACTAATGATTGTGGTTTGGCTATAGATTGATGAAATCCGGCGGACTTCCTTTATGAAAAATGACATTGGGAATTTGTAGAATGGATTTGATTACTTACTTACATGTTAATTCCAAATTAACTATTTGTATCCGTGCGAGGAACATTTTACTTATGCTTTCAATTATACAAATTCCATTTACAAAAGATTTCGTTTCGACTTCAAACGTTTCTCTACCTTTAAATATGCAAATATCTTCGTGAACTACTAACACTTAAGGTGACTTTATTTTCATACGAGGCCTCGTTACTTCAAGCAAGTACATAGGGTTTGTGTACCGTCTGTCTGTTTGTAGAACTCTCGTCGCCATTCCCACATGATTACACAATTGCAAACAAGAAATATGAAATGTCCGTGACCTTCTCTTACGAAGCTCGTGTGTCTTCAAATAAACCTTGGACTGTTTATTGTTCTTTTACTTGTTATGTTTTTGTCAATGAATCTGAAATTCTGAAATAAGTTAGTATCAACGAATAGACAGAGCTGTAAGGTTAATATCAAAATAATAAATGAAAATAATAAACAGAGATGGGCGGCGAAAACAACAGAAAATAATTTTAAGACTTTCAGTTAGTATTTTTTAAATACAGATTGCAAAATAATCAATGCCAACCATCTTAAGAAACATTATCAGACTAGTGAGATTTGGACTTGATTACTTTTTGTTGCATACATTACTATTAGCATAAGCAATAGGTAAGACATTACACCCATGTGCCATTTAGTACGAGACTGTGGTAACAAAATTATCATAATTTCGAAAATTGCATGTTGTGTGTTTGTTTTACTGACTTCGCGTTGTAACTTACTCAAGATCATCTAAGTCATCTTGATTTCAGTATAAGTACAATAACAAGCAAATGTGAGAGAGCAACATGTTCGCTGTATGAACAGCGAACCTGACAAGGAAGATATACATTAAATTCCAATGTGTAAGGGCCATGCCCCATTTTTCAGTCGTGCTCCGTTGCAATGACGTAGCACGTTATACCTCCGTTGTGCTTTGTTTTTTTCTATAGGTTTTGCCACTGATGTGCGTTCATTTAGGTCGAAACTCCACTACAATTTCTGCGTCTACGGAGCACAACAGAGCATTAAAGTAAAATAAATATTAACAAAAGTTGTGTCATTTTTGTGTCTATTTCCAATAGATCCGCACAGTGAAATGATTAAAACTCGAACTATTACACCCTGCGCGTGATCAGCTCCGGGAGATCTCACCCACAATTTTGCCACATCCATCAAGAAATAAGAATAAAAAAGGATAAAGTTACCAGCGAATGATGATGTGTTTGCTTTATCTAATTATACAAAAAATCCCACAAGAGCAGAGCCCCAGGCGCAACAGTTGTATAAAACATGAATAAAAGCCGCACCTTTCTCTAATTAGTGTATCAAGAGTTTGCATTGGTTCCTCGTTATATTTAAAAGGCCTGTAACAATATGTTGATTAGGTAACATTACTGACGCAGCATTTTAATTTGCAAACTACAGGTTGTTCACCTCTCGTCTCATTCAAACTACTTTCGTATTTTTTTTTTATTTCAAGTTCTTATCATCATCATCTCTTTATTCATTTCCTTTTCATTTAGAAACATTGTTCTAGTAGGATTGACTTCCATGACTGTGTATAGTATACCTCGGAAGCAATCCTCTTGCCTTCCCCTTAATTTGATCTATGTTATGATATTCTTGGTTAGGATTCCTCTTTCAGCTTCTATCAAGCTTTCAATGAAATCATGCATGTCTAGAACGAGATGGCTCAACTTTATTCGCGTCTCGTTTAGATAACTAAATATTTGATGATCTTTTATCGTTATTTTACTTGTTAGTATTATCATTTTGGTCGTATTTTTTTCAGTACAACTTATTCTTTCCATATCAAAAGATATTTACTACAAAGTGTTGTTAAGAATCTCGAATTTTCTTTCATTCATCTCACAGTTCGAAAGACAAATTAAATAAAGAAATTGTAAGTAAATACCTAGTACAGATAATTCCTATTTCACTTCTGCATTCCAAGCACTTATTATGTTAGAATAACTCCGTCGGCTTCATAGATCTTATCGCAAAAGTTAGGTTAAACTTGTCCTACAACTCAAGTGAAACCCTCTAATGTCGTTTCGAAATCTATTGACAATAAATCAAAACATGTCTTCTTTATATTCGGAAATGAGATAAGATCACTCATTAGTAGCTTAATTAATGTTTGATAGTTTTTCTAACTCCGAGAAAAGATTTTTGTAATTACATGTCTTTAAATTACATGATTAAACGTACTCAAATAAAAATATACGTATTTCAATTAGACATCATAAAGATGATTTAAAGCGCCTTAAACTCCTGCTTAGCTATAGATAATACACTAGCTGCGCCCCGGGGCTTCGCTTCCGTGGGAATTCTGGTATAAAAAGTACCCTATGTGTTATTCCAGGTTATATTGTATCAAATTTCATAACAATCCGTCCAGTAGATTTTGCGTGAAAGAGTATCAAACATACACACACACCCACACAGACACAAATACATCATAATAAACTTTCACATTTATAATATTAGTAGGATTTATATTTGGTTGTGTGAATAGCATCTCTTCATTTCACTTAATTCATCTGAATACTCACAGAATTTAGCATTGGTACGAGTATATACAGACAGTTGCTAAATCTCCCTTTTTCACCAAAGATGTCAATGGAATTCAAGTACCTCACTTTTTATATCCTGTATATATGTCCCACTACAGGTATGGTAACAAGTACTTCCTTAAACATATCTTGTTATAAAAATCTAAATCGAAATGTACCCACTATTTACGACAAGATAATTTAAACTGAATTTAGTCAGGACTAAATTAAAACGTGAAAAAAATTAAAAGTTTAAAAATATTCGTTTTAGACTTTAATTACCGTACTAAAAATTAGATAGCAAAACGAAACATAAAAATATGGTAGTTAACTAAATACACGTACAAAACATAATTGCAACCACGTTTATATCCCACGTACCACCAAGAGTACGAGCGCGTAGGTCATTACTAAAAAATTATGTAGGCTGTGAAAGGAAGAACAAAGCTGTTATTACGTTGTTACCAATGTCGTGCATCTCTCTATTATGGTTTATCGCGATTATAAAAGTTGTGACTGTACTTTAAAAAGTAGGAAAGAGGACCCAATTGCCATGGGGCAATTGGGTGCGGAAGAAACCCAGAAAACGCAGATGAGAGAAATGTTGTAACTTATTATAGAACTGAGACAAATAAAAACAAAACTTGAATGGCGTAAAAGTTGGAATTAATGTTGGTAGATAATTTCGTTTCTTTCAAAACCTTTACACAACTTCCTGATCATATTTAAGAATATTTTTAATGCTATGTGCGAAGTGGAAAATTAAAAGTTACGGCTAATATAGATAGTCTGCTATAATATCTCTATGCAAAATTTCATCAAATTCGTTTCAATGCTTTCTTTGATCAATTTTTTACGAATTTTCCCAAAAAATACTTATAATAATTTAGATTAAGTACATTGCTTGGAGTAAATATTAATAAATATACATCATAGTACCTTCTACAGTATATTTGATTTGAACATCAACATTCTTTATCAGTGGTGCATAAATTCTGAGCAGATGTTTGTGGTATGTTCCTTAGCACTTAGCATTACCACTTAAACATTTGCCAATACTTATTATAATGGAACTACACTATGTGTTATTGACAATATTACTAATATCATATTCTTACTACCTATTTCCTCTTCCGTGACTAAAACTTAGTAACTAGCAGTATTTTCAGTTAAATTGAATTACATTTATACTACGAAATATCAAAGCACTTAGTAGAAAATCTGTATTAATATTATTCAAAAGCCACTAAATGTAAGTGATTTGCCATTGAACTCTAACGTAATTATTCACAAACATTACAAATAGTTGATGTAATCCGTATAAGGCCACTGGACGGAACTTTGTCACTTCCGCGCTATTTGTTATCCAGACCCAAATGGTCGCCTTCAGAGACTCTTGACTCGTTGCACATACAGTCATATACACAAACGAGCACACCTACTCGGAAATAATCGACAATAGTCTCTCAATCTTCAACTATACCAACGACCCGAATACACACAAAAGAAAAGTGAAACCACGGGTCATTACCAGACTTGATTAATGTCATGTCATTTAAGATACTAGAATTCTAAATTAAAGAGATTGATTTACATGTTTAATGATAAAAGTTATCGGAGTTTCGTGACATGTTATAAATGCAAATAATATTTTAGCCAGCTTAGACTTGGAGCGGTGCGCGATGCAAATGATGAGCATTTTGCGCAACAACTCTGTGACAATTTATTGCCACCTCGACCTTGCCTTGCCGCGCCCAGACTACGAACATCAAAATTGTACTGAGTAAGCGAAATTCGCAATATCCCAGCATATCAATGCGCCCACATGAACCTCACTTTAATTCGGCAAACTGGGACACACGCGATTTAAATTTTGATGACCTTAAAGGCTTTATTGCCACAGGTTTTAGTTTAAGGTCGTCCTGTTTTTGTGCATTATTTTTATACATTCAAAGTAACTTGATTTGAGAATTAATTAGCATCGGAATCTGCTATCGTAACAGTAGATTTACCTATAAACGTCCACCGAGTCAGATTCCCACAGCTATCGTAAAAGCAAGGTCTTTGACTGAACAACTGTTTGTTTTGGAACAAAGACCTTGAAATTTGCGTGATATAAGATTAATATTAGTTTAATATTGCTTCGACAGAAATGGACTAGCAAATCGTCTATTGTATAAGAAGAACAATTTGTCATCGTTCGTGATAGTATCAGTAGAGCTTCCATTGCTCGACTCTGCAAAATTAATTGCTTCGACTGAATTAAATGTTATTGTGTCAAGGCTAGTAGTTTTATTTCATTCTGTGCCATACTATGGTTAGCCATGCTCCACATTTCGAATACACCCATTTTAAGAGCGTCCTTCTAATGGGATTTTATTGTATATCCCTTACTTTACAACGTTTTTGAATCTATTAACAATGTTATCTCAAAAGGAGTTAGGATGGCGCCAAGCTTTTCGTAATTCTCACATTCCTGGACAAATTTATGACAGTTTTTGTGTATCTATTTACATTAAAATTTGTAGAATCTCGTGCCAAAAAAAGTCAAAAACGTCTCATTTGAATTTTGTAATTGGATCCGGAATACAATCGTTACGGTTATAAATAAAGCAGTTTGACTTTTAAAACATCACTATAAAGTCTATATTATTTTTGTCTAATTCATGTATATTATAAGATAACGTAAAAAAGGTAAAATGATTTAATTGAACCAATAGCATTTATTGCTTTTATTTTATTTTGCGCAAAATATATGATTCAGGTCAATGAGCGACGTTTGCTTTCCAAAGTGAATCCTTATCGAAATTATCATCCTAGTCAGTATACTTAATCCTACGCAATAGAATCATAAACTTTGCTTTTATACTCAACGTAGCAGCTACGATCTCTGATCATAAAAACGCCCACTTGCTAATTAAATGCCCCTTAACTCTCCGCACGTACCACCCTCGAGATGAATGGCCGCAATAACAATGATAACCACCAAAACTTACATAACTGTTGAAAGTGGTCATGCCCACTTATGAACGATTGATGTTTTATCGAAATTTCGATTCGAAAAGGACAAAAAGTAGCTCGGACATAATACAGAAAGTTGTCACCAAAACGGGAGGCTTCCCATTCGCTTTCGTCGATCGAGTACGAAAGTACAGTATTGTAACAGTCCGGTTTTCTGACCTTGGCAACAAAGCAATCGAATAAGTTGAAGCTATCGCGTGACTACGCTATATAGAGCACAACAAAAAGAAATCATTCGCGAAATTTTGGCGAGCTAATCTCAAATAGATTGATCTAGTGAAAGTTAACTGTCTATAGTAACACTTACGTATGTACGTACCGACAGACATTATCTAAATATTTATCAAACTTCATTATTAGTACATTGAAGTTTCGCGAGACAATCGCCTGGTAGTCAGCAACGGTCATTATTTGCAATTAAGTCAATAGAATCTTCAACAAAGAGTAATCGTCTATTCGATCTCGCACACTTTACATACTTTACGTTTAATTAACTGACAGATGTCGTGTGCATTGCCTAGTGCATTGACTGACTTCGCTAGTGAATGGCAAAAATTTCTTCAAACTTCACCTTCAATATTATCGCATCTTACATTTTCTCTCTGTGTGATGTGAATGTTTAAATTTCTAACACATAAAATAAATCATCAATCACTCAATTAGAGTCTAATAGGTTCGCGCAGATGTTCTATAAATCGGAGAATTGCCTCTCCGTGCGAGGTACCTACTGCTGGTCTAAAGAACTTCTCACACACCGTAGAATGATTTCACATAGATATTACGACGATTATCCATCTATTGCTTAAGCAATAAAATCCGACAGGTCAACGACCGAAATGTTTAGATTTTAATTTGAGGCTCACTATTGAACCAAGAAAAATGCCTGGAGCACTGTGCTTCGGAGGCGGCTAATAGCAATTTCTCAGTGACTAACTTACGTAACATTACTTTTTCAATTACACGCTCATAATAGGCATATCTTTGACAAATTATCAGTGTCCATTCCTGGAACAATACGAGTTTTCCTGGAACCTCATCATCATATAATAAGTCTATCAATCAACGAGATTATTCTATTACAAACATCACAGCATTCAAATTAGTGGAGCGTGACCGGCGCATAACAATACGCAAGTCCTCGGCTGCGGCACTTTCACTGGTGTTATCAGCGAGCAGCAGGAACCCCGGAGGTCCGGAGCCGCACCGGACGCTCTGCTGGTGTGGACCCACGCCTCCACCACAGGTTACATAAACAACAAGCTCAAACCAGCCGGCAGGATGACTGTCTAAAAAGAGTTTTTAAATTCTTTCTAACATGTTTACGTTGTAAGATCAAAGATAAATTATGTTACGTAAAATGGTTTAACTTAGAAAATCATGAAATAACTCAATGTGCGACATTTACAAGGTCGGTAAATTTGTGGTCTAGTAATAAGGAAGTGTTTATAAATGGAAACAATAGACACTGGCATTGAACATTGACATCCTAATACGATTTTGGGGTTCGCCAAAAGTCGTCGTTTGTGCGTAATTCTAATTAGCATCAGCGAAGTGTGAGAATTCGCAAAAAAATTATTAAGACTGTTACAAAACTTTTCTCATCTCGGTTATAAAATCTCTAATAGCCAAAGATAAACATCTCCGCGTCATAAATTAGACTGGCGAATGAACTCCGTAGATACAGAAACTGGTTCCCGCTTACGTGAACATCGTAACACTGCACCGGCAACCGTAACATTATGCTATTGGTCTCTCGAGTTTCTTTTCTATGGACTGACTTGATGTTTGCCCCGGGCTCCAACTTCGCCGATCTTGACTTGTTATCTTCATCCTCTCTACTACTCTATCAAAAATTAATTGATTGGGGCATGGTGACGTTCTTTTAATGAAATGAAATGAAATAAATTTATTTACACAAAGCACGGTACAAATAGATGTTACAGAACTTGTGGGTACTATGACATGCTTCGCCAAAAATATGGCATGTAAATATAAGTGTGTTTTAATAAATTTATATCTATGAATTTAATTTAATTATTCTACAATTACTCATAAAAAAAAAATAATAATAATCATTGTCATTAAAAAATATTAAAATGTCATTAAATATAAAGAATTGTCATTTTCAGATAATAAGTACTAGGTATGTCACAATCAGGTCAAAACTTAATGATAAGAACTTATTCATTTTGTGTTCCAAAATTCATTCATGTCATAAAATGAATGATGTAACAGCCATTTTTTCAATTCCGAAATGAATCTCTTTTTTGGCAATTCTCTAATACATTTTGGTATTTTATTATAAACTTTTGTCGCCATAACATAACAATTGTTGCTAAAGAGAGAGGTTCTACAAATAGGTAATATCAAACGAGACGGATCTCTATGTCTGAATTTTCTGCTTATGTCACTAACTCTTGTAAAAAAGTTCATGTGTGACCTTACGAATATTCCGACTTCAAGAATGTACATTGAAGTTAATGTTAAAATATTCAGTTTTTTGAATAGAGGTCTACATGATTCCAAAGGACCTACACCACATAATGCTCTTATGCATTTTTTTTGCGTTAAAAACACTCTTTTCACATCTGTTGAGTTTCCCCACAAGATAAGACCATACCTCAAATGCAAACTAAATCTATACTTAGTACAATAAAAAAATTCAAGTGATGATCGAAAACTATTTTACTAGACCTATGCGGTCCTATCTAGTTAATAATCTAGTTAAAAAGAGAATCTAGACTCACAAAGTCAAAATACTATATACTTCTCAGTACAGAATTAGTAAAGGAACAAGACAGTATGTCGCCTAAATTAAAACAAGTAGTGAAAGAACTAGATAACTATTGTTGACAATTCAGATAAGCATGCTCATTAGGATTTTATTTTCATTCACAGTTTTATTACAGTTTGCTTAACAAATAAGTACGTTAGTAGCTTCACTAGTACCTAACTACATATATATTATGTAGACGCTTTAAGCTCAAGCGGCTAATTCAAAGTCTCTTGTAACATATAAATATTTAGGTCGAATTAAAATTGTATATCAACTGTGGCTTGATGTAGGCTGAAATTGATGAAAATGTATCTACTTAACACTTTTTAGAACAAGATCTATCTTCATGTAAAATTAACATAATTAAATAGAATTTTAGACAAAAGATCCGTGTATTACGGCAAACTTTCTTAACTGTGACTTTGATTTATATTTATCCCAATATGAAATCGTCTTCTTGTTAAACTTGAACATTAAAATGTTTGCCTTAAAATTTTACTTTATTATTTCTTTACACCTTTTAATGTCCTATGACATCAAGGCAAGGCTTGAAGCAAGATCACATGAATTTCAAAATGTATCTAAGATCAAAATCAATAAGTTTACCTTTCTAAGGAGCCAAGGTAAATCGTGCGGAGTAACTAGAACGACTCTTATATGGACAAACCATTTGATTTCTCAAATAAGTTAAGATCAAAGCTTTGCATAAAAATCCGTTTTGTAGTTATTATGTTACACTTTGGGATTCGAGGCTTGGTAGATAACATACAAAGTTTGTGTCCTTTACTGCAAAAAGCAAAAGCTAGATTTGAATGCATACCTACTGTTTCAACAAAAAATAATAATTTCTGATTGTTGGGTGTACAGTTCAATGCAAGCCCAATTTCCTACATTATTAGAGTTCTTAAACAAGGTGTTGTAAAAATACTTATACGAGTTTATAGAATCTTTGATCATTAACGTATTTGACTTGAATCCTTTCCATGTGATGCGAGGTGCAGAAATAGTCGGAATACGCAAACACAAATAAGTTTGTATGTGCTCTCTTCTTTGAAGTAAAAATAATTCTACAAATGGCTTAGCTTTTAAAAATAGTAGATTTAATGCTAGCCACTTAGTTGTTTTCAAGTGGCCTTTTTAGATGCTTAAGGTTAAAAATGAGGCGCAGTATGTAAATGTAAGTAGTATTTATTTCGAGATTCCATGAGTGTAGGATTAGTATAGAAGAATATTGACATGATATCTGAATTCTGTGTCGTTGTAGTATTTTGTGCGCTTATGCATGCAAAGCAAATTTTGATGCGAGAATAAAGTCTCAAATAAATGCAACCTTTTAAATATACTTTTCATAGGTATGATACTATAAACATTGTATTAACATCGTTTATATTACGATGTTAATTCAATCTCTATAGGGTCCATACACAGTATTATTCACTAAATGTCCTCCCTTGGCTTTTATTCACAGAGACCTAGACGAAGGGCTAACTATAGAAGAATACTTAATAGACCGACTTTTGCAGACTTACAAATCAGAGAATTCATTTTCATTTTCCCATCTTTCTTTCAGTACGGTCATATCAATATCACTTTAATATCGGAAACTCTTATCTTTTTTTTCTTGCAAAAGACATAACAGTCATAATAAAGGCATTGAACTTGCTTTGGGGCGATCATCGAAACCAGAATACTTTCACTGCTGGCTGTACTCGCGCGGGTAGATTGGACTACGAAAAATTACAATAATCAACGATTGTGTCGGTTGAATCTGCTGATGAGAGACAAGGTGGTTTGGTGTCATTGGACATTGTAGTTATTGTTATAGCCTAGAAGCTTTTAGCTTATTACGTTTTCTGTCTTATTACTACTCATCATATTGCCTTTCTGTAAGTTTCTAATCAGCTTTAACTTTATTCACTTCTAATACGGCCATCTCACCTTTAAGAAAATCACAATTTTGATATTCTCATTATACACTCATTTATCAAGCAGGGCTAATTAGTAATTTAGAGTATTTAATTTATGCTAGTCCCTACTGTCTGCCTACACCCATGGGAAACAGGCGTGATAATATGTATGTATGTATGTATGAATGAATTTATTAATATCCCAGAGAAACGACATTAAAAAGAGAAGAGTACAATATATCGTTTGGTATACAAAAGATTTAGTTACTTTAAACTCAGCTTAGCTCTTATACTACAAAAGGCGAACTTTCGATCTTTGACTCTGTAATGAAAGAAAGCATAATTTTCTTTGTGTTTAATGAGACGGATCGCACGCTCATGGGAGTGCTTTAAGCGAATTTCTCAGCTTTATGGCTGACAAAAAATGTTCATGTTCAATATAATACAGTTTTCTTGGCCACCGATATAAAGAAACGTATTTTTACAATTAAGTATTAGTTATCGTGACATAATACCATGAACAAGGAACAAAATAGTGCTCTCTGCTGTTGCTGAGCAGAAATATTGACTATTTAGATGGAGTTCTAATTGTTAGATTAAATAAACGTACAGCGACGCGTGTTTGGATCTTATCCTCCCATCCTGATGAGATTCAGGGTATAAGCATCAAATAAAATAAAAACACATAGGTAAAGCAACCCTGCTCCACTCTTATAGCCGCTATATGCACTGTGATACCAAATAATAAAAGTAGATGCAAAGCATTCTCCTGCACAAAGTTCTATATATATCTATACTCATATTTAATGCCAAAAGCCAGCCAGCCTGGCCTCATCTGGAAGCATTTACTCATCATGAATAATATATTACCGCAACTTACATAGAACACAATAGTTTATCCATTACATAACTATTGTGTTACCATCAGTTACCATACTTATGCCTCGAGGTACTTGCTATGAAACCGTTCAGATTGGTCGAGTAAATATACCGAGTGTACCTAATGGTAAAAAATCAGTTAAAATTTTTATAGCCTAGAAGGGGATTCAAAGTAACGATAAAGGTTTGGTCGTATAGGGAGGCAAAATCGATGGAGACGACAGGTGAAAGTGGAAGATAGTCAACCGACAGGAACGAAGTTCTTCAATACTTTATTTCAATTTCACTCCAAAATATTTTCTTCTTTATTTCTTTAATTTTATAACATATTTCTGACTTATACATCTAATATTTCATATTTTGAATAAGATCGACGGAGACCAAATAAATCTATGACCGGTGATGTAATAGGTACTGAACATTTTCATAGAGCCGTGCCGCTCCCATAAATTTCTCTAAATTATTAAAACAAAAATTAAGACTGACTGGTAATCGATTTTACGTTACCGTTACGTAACCCGCCCACGACACCAAAAATAACCCATTATGGGCTTTTTATTATCGCCGGTTAATAAATGCGGAAGAATTTAAAGAAAAGCGCATGAAGCTGGCAACATAATACATTTATTAACTGGTTACTCTAATTACTTTTAGTTATGTATATAAAAATTATATCTAGAAGTAAAATTACATATGGCGGTATACTTTATTAATTATATCTGGTTTAGTTCTTGGATCGTTAAGGACTGATAAATCACAGCGAATTCATTAATTATGGTATTCACTGGTAAATCTGTATCATGTTATACAATACGCTGTGAATTCAGAATAAATAAAATCTAAATTATTTACGCCGTCATACATGTTTGCCTGTCTATCTGTCCAGAACCAATCCATTAAATATTATGTTCATACTGTTGAATAAATGTTTTAAGATTTCGTAAGTCTGAGCAGATACAGACATTTAGCGGGAACTTGTTATTACACTATCAAGTTAACGGATTGGAAGTTAACCGCCCACGACCACCACAAGGCTCAGTTCACATTTATTGCTCCATATTCTGAATTCCACTCCTCCAGCCATACTGAATGTTACATTTAGAACAGTAATTTAAAAACTATAATACTTTTTCAAATAAAAATATTATTATTTATCCTATTTTCCTCAATACAATGCATTAAAAGGACAATAAGTAAGTATTAAATTTAATGGTAATCTTCAGCAAATTGAAAAGTCGCACCTGAAACCTAAGGACCAGTTTATTATTGTAATAATATTTTTATCATGGAAACTCGTATTTCTTTATATGTTTCCGCCTTCTTCGTCGGCCAACGGATTTTGAAGGAATTGGTACACAAGACGGCGATGGCAGCGTAATTTTTTGTTCCGAAATTCCATGTGATCCAATACATTGTAATAATATCATATTGCTAATACATATCCGCCAATATTATGTTTCACAAACTAAGCAGAACCGTAGCTCTAGAAACAATCGAATTTCCTCGACAATTGAAGCAAAGAATTAAAAAAAATAGTGCATTGCCCTCCGACCCTTCACCGTCACGGGTTGATAAGGCGGCTTAATGGTCCATGGAGGGTTACAATACCAGCTATTGATATGCGCCATTCAAACTGTAATGCCATTAGTTGGTATAGTGATTTATCGGATATCACTCTTTTGTTGGACTCAATGATATATTGAATCGTGAACAGATTACACACTTGATCTGCACGCATGATGTGACACATATGGAAATTATTTTGTGTAAAAAGAGACTTAAGTGTAAAATATTATTGTTATCGTTACAATAATATTTTTACACTTAACTTTAAAGTCTTCCCTAATTTCTTCTCGTATTAGTCATCATTAGTCAATGCTAAATAAATGGTTGATCTGTCTCGTCCGATTGTGGCAAGTAGATTTAAAATAAATGTAATGTAATTGAGATAAGCAAAGTCGTCATTTCATCACTATAAACATGAAAGAAGGGCACGATTATTTTATTTTTAGTAAAACCTTCCATTTCTAAACACGCATCAAATACAAAGAATCCATCGCACAAATTCAAACTAATATTAATATATTCAACTAATATTCATTATTCGATATTTCAAGATCAGTCTTAAAATTATATAATTATCTTTTCTTTGTTGCAAACATAAAGATTGCCGCCACTCGATGTATATCCAGTATTTGATAAGTCATCGTCTGGTGTCGAAAACCCGGGACAATGATCACATAAAAACTTTACATAAAAAAATATAAAGGAGCACGTTTCCATAACCACGTTGTCGTTGCAACAATATTCTAAATATCTCATGAAAACAGTAGCTACGAGTTATATTTTTCCTTTTAAGTAATAAATGAGCCTTTTTCTGTTTTTATCAAAATTCAAACATCACAGATTCAAAATAAACGACGGAACATAAGCAACCGATAAAGCGTTAAATTTGTAAGGAAATTTTTGAAACTACTTATTAAGAAGTCATCACCATAAACGCATCAATTAAAGTAGCTGTCAAACAAACATTTTTTTCGCTAAGTACTAAAAGTACCTATTGTCTATTCTGTGGCATTGTCTATTCGTGTATCATTTAGTTTGGAGCGTTTGACGAGTCACAAATGTGATGTTATTTTTGTCATATCTTTGAAAGCATGGTGTTTGTAATAATATAAAGGCCATAGAACAGTCACCAAAATAAAAATAAGTCATCTTCATCACCAAAATAAAAATAAGTCATCATACATGGGGTAGATGTTGCTCAGTGGTTCTTGAAAATGTATTGATCCCCTAAGCCGTAAGCAGTTAACATTTTTCGTTCTCCAATCTCCACGTATAATGGAAACAAACACATGATACGAGCTTCTGAATCGACGGAAGTCGCCACGACGACGAAGACGCGATATTTTGAGCAAGGCACGTCGGGCATGCGACTTGTACGGTATAAATAAATTTTGGTCCTACTGCTTATACAGTAAGTCAGTTCTTGAAGTGACTATAAAATAGCAGTTACTGCTGAGGATTAGAATATACATGTTAAATGTCTGTCCTCGCATTTAACACGTACCTACCTATAAAATAGAAGTGAAGTTAGATGTTCTAAAATCAGAATTTAAAAAAATAGTAATGAATTTGCTCTGATCGATCGCAATAGCTTGTGTTGTCATCAATTACTAGTCTAATAACGTACCTACTTATAATTTGATTGAATGTTAATTAATTAATTTAATGCTATTATGGCATGTCTTGAAAATAAATATGTACGCCATATTTCGACACAATGTATAATACTTGGAAATAAATAAATGAAAATTAAATCTAGCTGTTATTCATAAAAAAAGTTAAACCATATTTTAAGCTAAAGAGTTGTTGGACTTGAAAAAAATTTTTCAGCTTATAAATGCGTGGCAAACAAAGAACTTAAACTCGAGTTTTATTCATTTCGTAAAATTCGTCTTTATTAACATTACAAGTAAGTACCTAGTTATTTATCTCCAGCTGAGAATAAATGATATCTCTGTTAAGAACAACATCGGCAATTGATTTCAACAACCATTAATTACGCTGGCATATTGCAGAACCATGTAATTACAACATTTTCGTGTTTGCTATCGGAATGACATTCCCAACAATTCCTAGCTGACCAAACACCCACAGACAAACAAACACGATGACAAATCGACATTATTGTACTGCAGGGCACAGGTATATGTTTTACATTTATCCTTGGGCCGAAATAGAAAGGATATCCGTTTGAACTGTGCCTATTATTTAGGATCTAAGTATGTATATATGTAGGTACATACATACATCAATTTTGAAATACTTAGTTACGTAGTTCGATTTTTGAACAGTCACTAAACATTAAATTAGGTATAATCACGACGTTATTTACAATCAAAGGAGCCTTTACAGTTTGGGATTGTGACATGTGGATTTAAAACAAATGTTAATTAAGAAAAGAAAAGTTATCATTTCACTACTATAAACATTAAACAGGTGTTAACATCTCGCAGTAACGACCCGTGGCTCCAGAGAGCGGAAACATTAGTAATCTAATGATTGAGCATCACAACAATTTAACTTTAACCTCATCTAATTATGTAAATAAACTGGATTCGAAGAACTATCGAATACAATAAATTCACACGTGTATAGTTCTAATTCTAAACCAAAATAAAGTTGAATACCTAGCTTCCGGTCCCAATTCACTACCGCTTTCAAGGACGCACCCAGCCCGCACCCTACTTCCGCTCTACGAAATAGGGTAAAAACATTGACGCAAAAAACAACTGGGAATAGTTCGAGTAGAGATCACTAATAACAAGGTAAAAGTAGGTAGGAACAATCAATTTAACTTTACTTCACATTAGTTACCCAATAATGTTACTTATTTGTCAGATAAGTACCTAGTTCATTAGGATAAGTTACATAGATCATTTATTGCTTGGATCGGAATAAAAGAATCGATGATGAATATCAACAATGAATCACCATGCATCATTGTTGGATATGTCAATGAAATGCATTTCGAGATGCAACCCTTTTTCAGTAAAGCTTGCATATTAGAATCACAACCAAGTTGTGTAAAACAATATTCGTGATATCACGATCAATTCAAGCATCCAATTACGTTGTAAGCCTTTTAACACGAGGTCAGAGACAATCGAGGATTCTCTTCCCGGTTCGAAGGGAAAACTGCGATACACTATGATCAAGTTGTCGTATTTAACACTTCACTTTCCCGCAACCGCGAATTTCGTGCATTTACTCATCTGCCGGCAATCACCAATGATTACAGGTCCTTATCTGAATAATAATCTGGAGGAAAGTATTAAGTGTCGGATTCAATGAAAGATAGTCAAGGATATTCGTAAAATATAGTACTTTCACGAAAATTGGTGGAAAGTGTGCCGTGTGATTTTTTTTTTATTGAATATAAATATGCAATACGCACGCAGATTTCCGCCGAAGGCTAACCACTGCGCGTGCTTTCATCAGTCGACCAGGTGCTTGTTTATATTACCATTCGCATGCCGCGTTCCACCGGACTCGTTTGTCCACTTCAATGATCGGTAAATTCTGAGTGAACGTTGAATGTTGTCGATCGTCTTATTGAACGGAGGTGCAATGAAATGCAAGCGCACAGAGTCGGTGATAACTTACCACTCCCACGACATTCAATCCAATTTCCCACATAGGTAATATAAAAAAATATACTAAGCGGCTCTGTCTCAGATAGTTTTCAAGATTCATAAGGGACAATTACGAGATTTGTCACCAAAACTGTATTACTTATCCAAAGCTCATCCGTGCTTAGAATAATATTTTGTTTATCTTAATTTGCCTACTAATTCTGCAACTCACACCGCACATTTTGTTCTTACATGGCCAGCGGCTTGCTGAGGATCATTAATTTTCCGTTTCGTTTTCCCGCAGGAGTAAATTGTAAACAGCATTATAAATAAATAACTGTAAATAAGAATATCTTGTTCCTAAATCAGTTTTAACAAAACTACTTAATGCATTGGAATACTAGGTGCTGCATTGGGCACTGAAGAGAAGTGGAAAATTCCAAAAAGTTAAACGGAAGCACCTATTCCACGTTTGTAGATTTTTAAAAAGTAAAAAGGTTAAATCTTGATGGGTAAGTACCTACCTCAAATTATTTTATACCTAAATCAGAAATTATCTACATAGGTAATAGGTACCCAATAAATTTATTTTTAAAGTGTAGTACCTATCAATACATATAATACATATTTCAATAAATCGCACGATTTTTGTCATCATTAGCAGACAAATAAAAGCTTGAAATTTAATATCTTCACGTGGTGGAACGTAACTTAGGAATAAAATAAAATGAATGTAACGTAATATTATTGAAATGACTTGCGAGACGTCAGACGAGACGGGACGGAAAGGATAGGGGGCGCGGTGGTGCCGACCGTTGCCTCTTCAACCCGCCCGCACCCCCGCAGTCGAGCGAGAGGCGACAGCGAGCCAGCTGCGCGTCTTGTGTTTTTCTGATTTTATACTGCGCTTGACGTGTTTTATTATTATTTGGTCGTCATTTTTTATAAAATAAACAAGTTGTGTACATACTCGTGTTAATATTTACAATTGTTGACAATCCTGTACTGTTATTTTTGTGGACGTTCGTGAACGACGCGAGTGTTTCTGACTGTGTTCTACATGGATACCAGTGCCTTTTGTCCGTAAAACAGTGGATTATTAGGATATTGGTGCTGCTTAGTTACTCAAAGTTCCTGTAAAATTGCTTGTGGGACCACCAGTGTGACCAGTGATTGTTGTCGTGGCCGGTTTCCGTGGTGGAAACTTTCGAAACGTGAATAAAACAGTTGGTAATGCTTTCTTAGCGAATGCGGGCCCTGCCTGCACGCATTCCGTAGGGAAGCAAGTGCCGGCAATAAGCATTCTACGGTGAGTATGCTGCACTCAGGTTCATCGTACTTTCCTCTCAGGTTGACCTAAAATTGTCGTATCTTGACTTCGTCGGTGTCAAATGTCAACACCTATCATCTGCTTGCTGCTTGAGTGAGATGAAACCAAATTGACTAGGTATCTACAAGGCTACAACAATGGCTACATGTAGAAAATGTATAGACGTTATAAACAACGAACCTTGGCCCTATTTCAATGTTATAGGCTCATGGCTTTGCCCGCGTGAATTACCCACGGGAATATTATTTACCGAGATGAAAGTTATCTTGTCCGGTATTTCTAACTATATGTGTGCAAAATTTCTAGAAGATTGGTGTAGAATATAAAACGTAAAGAGATAATAAACAAACAAACTTACTTTTGCATTTATAATATTAAGTAGGTAGTTAGGATTTCTACCATGCTTGTCTGAATGCAATAGAAATTTTACACTCTCAAGGACCAATCTGTAATTCAATCTGTCTTCCATTCAAGTAAAACACATTTTGGTGAGCTTTTTTAGCATCTTTCATAACTGAAATTATGGGCACATAAGTTTTTTGTTAACTGTTGATACCTAGTGATACAAGTGACTAAGGCTAAAACAAAATTTTAATTAAAATTGGCCCACCCAAATAGTAACATAACACCCATGTACCACCAATAATTAAACTCAGAATAGAATGTTGATACTCTGGTTAGAACAGCTGCTTATTTGAACATTTTTATTATCACTCCATCCATATGTTGCAGTTCCTCCCCTAAAAACATTTTTATTTTTAACTTTTGAAGCATGTGTTTGTAGGTAGGCATCTTGTCTATCAACTTTTTAATGGAAAGGATGCAATAATAAATTATGCCAGTATTTTCTTCGCAAATTAATTACAGTTTGTACCTAATTTAAAACAATTATAAGAATGCAATGCTGTGTGTCTGCCAAACTGCACTGTATTATGAATTTGTTTGGTACAGGTACAGTTAATGCCGCCTACATGGTCACTGACCTGAAACTGTCTCTCTAAAATAACACTAAACATTAATTTTGATTTTCTTTTTGATAGCACAGAAATCAAAATTTTTAGATATTATATATAGAACACACATTGCAAATGCATGGTCAAAAAATTGTTTATGTATTGTCTCGATTCGCAATTGATGGGTACTTACATAATATCTAGGTATAAAAGAAATAGGTAATTTAATTTTAAATAGTAAATGCATGAGGGTGATTGTCCTTAAAAGAAACTGTCAACAATCTTAATCTTTATTTTGAATGATAAGGGCAGTTTTCTGTCTCAATTGGATTTCTGACCTGCCTCAAGAACAAGGTTATATTAGTATCTCAATATTTATTTAAATAATAATAAGGTCTAAGTACTTAAGTATCTTTGAAAATATTGACAATTTATTTTTACTTATAAATATATTTTCATATACTTTTTTTCTACATAGAACTACTTATTTTCTAACTAGTCAAATCATATATGGACAAATGTCAAGAACAACGTTTTATATAGGGCTAGTAGACAGTGTTATCCTATGACATCACAATGAAATAAGTTTTTACAAAAATGAAATTTTCAACAAGCTTTTATTGTAGTTCAGAGACATCTTATTGATTGAATGTGTGACAAAAAATCATATCCGTACAGTAAACCATAGAGGAGCTTCCTCATCAAAAAAAATTCTGGGTACATGATCAAGTTTATCTAACATCCAAACTAAACATGTGTACAAAATTTTAACCAAATCAGTTGAAGATATCTGCTTCAAAATTTAGTTATAAGATTCCACCCGTACATGTACATAAGCAATGTATGTGCATTGCTTACATTGAGGATGTGGAGTGGTCCTCTTTTAGGGTGGGAGACACGCCGTAAAAAATAGAAAAAATTGTACGTTCATATTCATAAAACAGCAACTCAATGGTTAATCAGACATGAAATAGTTAAATAGAGGTAATGTTATATGGTTTATTTACATAACTAGCTTTTGCCCGCGGCTTCGCCTGCGTTAATTTTCCGGGATGAAAGGTACCCTATGTCCTTCTCCATACTTCAAACTACTTGTATGCAACATTTCATGAATATTGGTTGAGTAGATAGGTAGTGTGAAGAGGTAACAAACTTTCTTTCGCATTTATAATATTAAGTAGTTAGGATAACACGTCGTAATTACATACTAATAATATTATTTACGGTACCCATAAATCCCTAGAGTAGTAAGTTTACGACTATGAATAGCCTCTTTTCCCTGGGTGGGCCATTCATACGACTGACTGACCTCCTTAGGCCGTCCACACGCGAGCATTTGATCGGCTGTGTGATCGGATTTGAGTTGCATACTAATCCTATACTACTTCCGTGGGGGCAACTTAACGGTCTCATAAGAAATACAATCAGTACATTTACCCACTGGAGGATTTCTGGTAGTCTCTGATCAAATAGAAATGTCTGCCTACACAGGTAGGCAGTTAGCATTTGCACACAGGATTCTATTTGCCATAGTGGCAAATAATAAAAGAAATATTTATATGTCATCCAATAGAGCGTTTTTAGATGTCGCATCGACAAACATAGCAGTACACATCTGGTCAGGTCTGCTAACAAAACATGCTGTTTCTGCTAATTAAAACTTGTAAAACTCTCGTTTCTGAAAAGCTAGCATTTGATTTATATCGTTAAATTTTTCTACATGCATGCGTAATCACTACGTATCACTAAGTCGCTCTCCGCGTTTATCTGTTTCTAAGCACCCCGCAACCGTTTTTGTTTGGTAGTAAGACAATTTATTCCCGAAGGTGTATAAACCTCGTGCGAAACCGGGCGGAGTTGCTAGTATGTCATAAAACTCACAAAATTATTGACTTCTTGGTCAAGAACTTCTAGGCCATCGTTGTAATTACATGTTTTGATACTTAGCTTTTATCGTTATTTTTACTTTATTACAATTTTATTATACTATTCGCGGTCACATACACTAAACCCATTGTTTGTTATCCCGCGGGCGCCATATTGTTTCCCAGTGTAAAAACTCACAAAGCATTTCATGGAGTCAGATGTTTGTTTGTTATGCTTTCTCGCTTTAACTACTGCACCACACTTTCACGTTAGTTATAGTGATTGTTTGTGTTTTATTTGACAACAGCTCTGGTGCAACGAATGCATCATATCTGTTCTCAAAGCGCAGGTTGATGAACTTCACTATTAATATTACCGCCTCAAAATCTAAAAAATGCTGCAAATGCATCGATTTAAAATTTGTACAAGGTGATATGTAACTAAGTATGTAATTTTAAAAATTGTCACAAGTTAAATGTTCCATATCAATGGTGACAACTTTATTCTTTGTAACACTGAATTGGTAAGAAATTAATTGCGAACAGTTTTTATATAATTTATCATAAATTGTGAGGTCTGTCACGCTATTATGTTTTTAATGGCCCCGAGAGGCGCGGTCAACGCAGTTAGTACGTTATAATCATACACAGATTAAGAATATATTATATTTCTTATATGTGTGGTTAAAGATGATTAATATACCTAATAAAACTACTGCTGTATCATTAGGAATTAAATAGGAACATTATAACGTTGACTGTATCTGTATGTATTATTTCCTAGTAAATATCTTTCGTGCATTTTTCCTATGCTGCAAACGACGTCAGCGGCAGCTTTTGGCTTTGTTTAATTACATATCAGTGACGTTTAGCCAATTTTGAAGTCTCAAGAAAAAATATCTAAACACTGAATTATTTTTCTTTTTTTTTTCAGTGAGACGAGCGGTGCGGGTGGCGGAGTGGGCAGCGGGGGTCTGCTGACCATGAACGCCACCCAGGTGCAATGCGAGCCCCACGACCCGGTCGTTCTCATCAAGTGTAAGTTACACCCAAATTTACACTTGCTTCAGTCTGGTTTCTTAACGACTTCCGGTCATTTTATATCAACATCGAAGATGTTCCACTATCACAACTTGGCAGTCACAACAATGTCGATCTTGATACTTAGCCAATTGATAGTAGTCTATGGATGGATGTGACAGCCCTGGGTAACGTTAATTTCTCTTTCATTTTATCTGGTAATTCATTTCTTTTCGTTTCCCTCCAACTAATTTTCTTCATGCGCTTACAATACCACATATTTAAACACTTCGCATTTGTATATTATAATATATATACGAAAAATATATATTTTTTAATATTGTTCAGACATTCAGGCTCTTGAGCCACACAGAGCCACAGATTTCGTAAACTACATATGCAAAATACATAACTTATTACTTTAGCACTACATTAAAAAGATCAGACTGGCTGAATGTTCTGTGAATATAAATTAAACTAACCAGCAAGTGATTCGGATGTTGATCGCATAGTCGCTGTGCACAGTATATTTTTGGACCGCGCTCGGTCTCCAGAGTATGCGTCATGTCGGTTGGTGCATGTTGTTTTGTGTTGATATCTATTTTATCTAGTGTTTTCATGAACTATATAGATAGTCGAGCGATTCAAATACAACCTGAAAAGTTACTTTTATGTTTTGCTGTTCTTTACCTGTTTACAAATGGAAGGGAGCAATTAGTATACCTACTATTTCCTACCACTAATTTGTTATGTATTCTATGTTATCTAATCTATAAAAAATATATTTTTTCCTTCAATTTTCCATTTCGTAAATTCAGATATATGAAGATAGAAATGGTTTACATTTAGAAAATAAATGTTGTATATAATTAACATTTACACCAATATATGACTAAGTACGTTTGACTTTCGTTTCCACGTTTTATCCGGATTAAAATATAGAATCTGTTTACAAAACACCTAAAATTCTCGATAACAATTAAATTTGCGAAATGTCTTGGCGTGTGTAGATTGTTGTGACGACTTCATGTAAATACCAAACAACGCGTTTCGTTATGATACGGTTAGTCTTGCCATTTCTAGAAATAGCTGCAATTGTATTTATTTCCGTCACCGAAAGTCCCCCATTGCGGTTTCAAAATACGTAGAGGACAGAAGTATCTTATTCTTGTATGAGATGCAGCACTTCATCACAAATTGTCAAGAATAGTATGATACATTAACATGTCCAGTCCATATTGTACGATATTGTGCTCTTTTTGTAACATTCATTGTTAACTTACAAAGATACGTCCGCCTTGGAAGAGCATATTTAGCACATATGATAGTATCTTTTCTGTCTGAATTTTATTTTACAACATCGCTCTCAATTGATGCGGGAGACGAGCGCACAATTTAGTTAGCTTTGTTTATGAGGGTAAAATAGTAATAATTACTGGCCTGCCGCCAATGTTGATATTAATTTTTCAACATGGCCGTATAGGCGGACCAATTGTCGCAATTATGTTAATTCGGGTTAGTTTTCAACGGTTCCTGCAGTGTGCTGCACGTTGACGATGCATCTGAGTCTGGACGAATGTCTGAAAAAAGTGAGATATGGTGTTAGTGTTCTGAAAAGATGCAGTTTACATTAGTAATCGTCGTGAATAAAGTTAAACTTTGCCCCGTCCTTGAGGAGCCAGTGAAACCGACAGGTAACTTAGTTCTATTATTGTACTCCATTGTTTAATGTGCCTCACTGGCATCGGACAAATATCTATGCTATGTCTGGCCTTATTAATTTTAAGTTTTTTTAAATACTCTGTCTCTGCTAAACAAGCAGAATACCTACTTTGAATAACAGAATAAATTAATGACAATTAGAAAACTAGGCGGAGGAAGCCGAGAGGAGAGACAAAATGTCAACTAGATAGAAAGAAAGTGAAACAAATATTTATTCATACATTCAGTTGAGAGAGAATAAATAATTAGGTATTCTAGTAATGCGTAACAATGCAGCTTCCTATTATTCATTAGTCATTATGAAATGATGAAATGAAATATACTACGTATTATGAAAGTATAGTTAAAATTTAATAGATTTTAACATTAAAATAGCTGCATTAAATGTTTAATCCATATTAAAAAACAAGTTTTCTTACAAAAATTACATTTTCGCCCCAGGCTTTTATTGTGGTCACAGAGATCTTGTGACATTAAACGCCTGACAAAAACCCATGTCCGTGCTGTAAACTCGCTACTGGGTGCTAACTGGGTGCATCATCAAGTCATGCTTATCATAATAATGCATCGTCCTGGAAACTGAAGCGACTTGAGAAATTTCAACTTTGTAAGACAAATGGAAGTGGCAGAAATCTAACTTACAAGATTTGATTAAGAATATACACAGACAAGCCAACATCGGAGACAGGTGAAACTGAATAAGTTTGTAAAAAATTCAAGCAATAAAACACACTGTTACAGCACAATTTAACATGTTACAACGCAATTGCGACATGTGTTGTGTGAATGAACAATATTTGAAGTTATGTTACGATACATACAAGCCAGACACATTTAATCTAATACAGAATAACCAGAACAATCAGCACAATAAAACCAGCGCCATAATTTAATTCGTATTCAAACAATGAGACAGACGGTAGGTGGGCGCCCATGTGTGGCAAGAGGCAATATTGTAAGTGACATTAACCATCTAAATAAACGTAATTGAACAATTCTTATCAACCCATTGGCCTTAGCTACTCCCGTGATTCGGTGGTCGTGTTCCCCATTCGTTACTGTTTCGATTGCCCTTGCAAAATAAATTAATCGTGCTATTGTTTTTAGCAAGTTTGGTAGCACATTTGGTAAAAAATATCAATCACTAATTTGAGAGAATGGAACATATTGATACTGCTAGCTATTGTCTGCTGCTCCGACCGCGGTAGCCTATGTTTGAACTTGGGTCATCGCTACAGCTAATGCTAATTTTATCAAAATCGACTCAGTTATTTATTTCGTGTATGTTTAAAAAATATTTCCAGAAGAAGGTAAAATAAAATAGGTTATAACGTTTTTATGAATAAGTTCGATAATGTCAATACATTTTTACCACCAATGTACATGTTTCAATAATGTTTTGTGGGGAAGTGTTACTGCAGCGTATGAAGAATAAACCATTCAGCAGAAACGAACGCAAGTGACAGATGCAGCTAATCATAGTTAAGGGAACGTTCTCCAAACTAGGCCGTTTAGGTAATCGGTTCATTCGTATAGCAGATTGTGTAGTTGGCCTTAATTCTTTGGGCAGAGGAAGCATCCATCGTATAATATGGTTATAACGCAAAGGAAAACATTCATTTAAGAAAATGATATTTTTAAATAGCTTAGCGTTCCAGTATAATATTGAAATAGTATACATTTTATGTGTGGATTCGGTTGAAAATGTATCAATCACTGAACGTTCTGACGTTGGATCTCCCAAGTGGAGGTTACTAGTATAGCTTACCTCTCTAACCACGCATTGACAAACCACACAAGTAGTTTTTCGCCTGCAGTCTGATAACAACATAATAAACCCGCATAATCCTGCACAACGCTTTCAGAATTGTGTCAAGCTCATAATACAGGCAAGTACAGGGGTACTTGCGATTGTTCGCATGCGCGCCTGCAACGGCCTATTTGCTGCGTTCTTATCTCGAATCAAACTTGTAATCGCATGAATCACAATCATCTAGCTGGTGAAACAATGAGTATATGAGTGACGGGGCGCGCCCATCGGTGGTTCAGATCTCGCTTGCCAGCCCAAAGATCACCTGATAGCCCGATACTGACCAAACACGAATTCTCGTTTATAAAATAACCTATACAACTCACCTGTACTATTTCCACTTATGTGGTTAGTATTCCATCTTACGAGGTTATCGGCTCGTCTATAACGGTACAAGTACCTATTTGTGCTCTATTGCTATCTACGACGAATGCAATCTTCGTTTCGTATCGAGCAAAAAGATGAAAGCAGACTGCATGACCGCCCATATTCGCAGAGTTATCAACTCTGGGAACGCTATCTCCCGTGATTTATGTTTACATAGCCCTCGCTATCTAGAGTAGTGAAAGGGAGGTCAACACTGTTCAGGATGTGTACGTCTTAATACCGGCCGCGGTTGAGATAACAGTTGATGAGAAATACCGAGAAATAGGGCATCTAATTAATGTCAATCACTGATAGAATTTTGGATCAAAATTTACGATTGGATCTTGGGAACACTGTTCTTCGTATTTTTTTTAATTCTAAAACATTACATTTTGATACCTTTTTCGTACAAAATTTAAGCCAGTATTATCAATTCTAGTATTTTGAACATTATCGAAAATTGTTTGATTAATCATTCACAAAAAAACGAACAATCAATGAGCGTAAAACGTTATTCAAAAAATTTCATAACCCATACAGCAATCGAACATCTGCGCCAATATTTACAAAAAGCAATTACAAGTAGACTATGAATGGGTCGTCAACCCTGGTCAGTTGGCCCCTAGCCTCGCTACCAGAGTACAATCAGAGCCAATCTTATTAGTTACTCGAGATACCATTAACTCCTCATTGAATTGAATACTTTAAGTTAGTTTACGAACAAGCTGTGTAGTGTTAGCACGTGGATTTGGTATTTCATTGTGTTCATTATTAGTGTGAGTGAATGTAAAAAGTAATAAAGTTTTTTTCATGCTATATTAAACAACAGTGATAACTACGACAGTGCGAAGTGTAGTGTCAAAGAGACAGCACTGTCTATGTGATTATAATACTGTGTTACGTAATAAATTATAGTGATGGAAAAACGACCCGAAGTGAACGATATTGGTACAATGAAACGGTCTAAAAAGTGTGGTAAACTAAGTAAATTTAAACACAAGCTGATAAAGAAGACTAAATGTAGGTAATTGTTTATTCGGTACTGTTTTTAACATTGTTAATTTGCTTATCAGTAATGATATTCATGAAATAGATGTAACAAACTTGAGAGGAAATATTTTTATCTATTTCATTTATATGAAAAACTATATACATAGACAATAGACAGAATTAGAACAGAATGTTCTAAATCTCTTAAAGATTGCTGAAAACGCTGATAGTCTCAAAATAAGTTATTTATAAAAACCACAAACTAGAGCAGAAATACAAATTAGTAGGCATTTTAAGACTTTAGTCCTAAATTTCCTTGCTCTTCATGTTTCAATTTTAATTTCTTAGGTACTTGATGTCAGGTTATATTATTTTGTCAACATAACAATTGTAGCTTGAACACGTGGTGTTACGGCATCATGACTGGCTTCGCCACCCACGCTGCGTTCAAGGCTTCGAAACGGTCGTAATTGGCAGTTGAATTTAAAATTCAGGGTGGTACTACTAAAATACATTCAATCTTTACTTTATGTGGTAATTTATACACTAGTAACATTCAAATGGGACCTAAAGACTTGTCAGTGACGCAAAATCTAAACAATGCTTCGGCTGAATATTTTATCAGATTATATCGTTTAAATTGCGACTTCAAAGGGAGTTTAAGAGAAATTTTGCTTTGCATTACATCTGCGTAGCTTTGGATCCCGAAATAAGATCGATGCGTCACACATGTGTATTTTATTTGTGCCTGTTCTCATTCCTATCTCAAATTAATAGCCAATGTTCTTCATTCGCTAATGACGACTACTTATAATTTTAACTTGAACTACATTCCTGGGAGTGTGGGCGATCAACAGATTTGTCAAGCTATGAATATTATGATGCAACACGTATAATTTTTGACGAAATACAATACTTTAATAAATATTATAAATGTTCATTCATTTATTGCCCTTCAATATCACTGCGACCAGGATCCACATTGACGCCCAGATTTAACTTTAAATGTCTCTCAAATATAGAATTTTATTATATCTATTTTTTCTTTTGCAGATGAGCACCGGACTGCGGGCGGCAGCTGGGAGGAGCCTGTGAGCTCTGTCCGTAATACTCCTCTCAGACGCTCGCAAAGGCTCAACTCCACCCTGGACCATAGGTATGTATGCTCCTTCTTCTCCTCTTTCATCTACCTTTCCTTGAAATTGGTCTTTCAATGCTTAACTGAATGTTACATTTTATGTTATAAAATCTAAAGATTGAGTCTATTTGAACTAGCTTAGTTGGTTGATACTACAATGTGTGTCTCTACTTATTATCGTTGACATATAGTTGTATTATCGCCTAACCCTGACCTCGCTCCAGCGTCATTAAATGGACCTAATCATTATTTATAACACCATCTGTAATAATTAGCAGTGACTTCCTAATTACTATTCTTACTTACAACATAATATGTTAATTTAAAGAAAACATATACGTATTATTTAAGTAAATACAGAACTTATAATGCCATATCAGTAATATAACTACTGTAAATATCATTACTGTGATATAACTCACATCGGTATACTTACTGTCTACTGCTGTGTTTACTGATTCTATAAATTTAAAACGAAGGAAATAGTTTGTACGATAGTAGTAAGTGAGATTGATCGCCGCCCTAAAATTAGAACCGGCAGTATTGGTTCTAATTTTCTAAAGGGGGAGAAAATTGAACAGCTCTGGGTGTTTTTGATTTTAATCAATAATTTAAAGGAAGTGTTTAAAACATGAATTAGAAATTAGCTTTGGTTGTTATTTGTATTCAAAATTTGGAAACTCTTTGTGTTAGAAACATTTGGCAGCTTTTAGTGTCTACTTTAGCATGTCATAAGAATGACTTAGAAACTGTTTCTTTTCATCATAACCAAATTAGTGCAGAAAGAAATCCAATACAATAATTCCGTTTCTAAAAAAAATGCCGACAAAGCTCGAGCGAAGAAAAAGTACGAAAGTGGACTCTGGGCTCCGACGCTTAACGTCTTAAGAAGTAACCAGTGAAACACTCAGATGAGAGAGAGAGAGAGAGAGTGAGGAAATACAAGACTTCCGCTGAATATCGCAAGGAAATATTAGATCATAAGATCTCGTTTCACTTGTTACACGATGATATGTCGACAGTTGGCATACGCTTCCCTCGTCGGTGTGGTCCTAACAATTAGCAGGGCTGGACCAATTAACACGAATATCCTGTGCCCAGGGCACTGCCTTCGAAACGACCGGGCGACTGTTCACACTTTTAGTTGGGCTAGTTCCGAGAAACTCTGTCACTTTCTTAACGACTAAACAGTTTAGCCCCATGTTCCTAATACAACTTCAAGAGGAAATTTCATACAAGTTCTATTTGAAATTAAATTTTTACTTTTTATCACTAGGTTTTATAAAATATTAAATCTGTGTTGTTGTTCTTTTATTAAAATTTGATGAAATGGCAACAAAAATAAATTGATTTTTGAAACAATTCTCACTTGCACTACTTCTCAAAAATAACAATATAAATATTATTTACGTTACCACCGCTATCGCTATTCAAACCGTACTGTGACATTAGCCATTACAAAAATATGTCAAGGTATATCGACCGTGTGCATATGATATTTTAAGTATGGCTAATGATAAATGAATATGAATATTCACCTTTTAGCATTATGTATGAATCACTGGCTGCACCCAATTAGTCTGCACCTTAGTGTTTCCACTTCACCTTTCCACCAATTGCTATCGGATTCAGCACGTTCCAAGTGAGTTTGTTCACTTAGAAGGAAGAAAATGATTTCTTGCTAGATTTGAAAAAAGATTGCTTCTTTCCACATTATGAGCAGGAAATCTATAACTATTGAATAAAGTAACTTAGCTTGCAAGGAGAAAATATAATAATAATATGTCGCCTAAATATCCAGTTGTTCAAATTAGTTGAATAGTTGTGTTGTTCTCGATGACACATTGTTGTTTTCGTGTCCGGAAAAACTTCCTATCTCAATGACATGACCGGTATAATGCAGTGTATTAACCACAGCTTTACTGAAATAGACACTTTTTATCAGACGCTATTCATTAACACTGATTGTTTTGTCATTGGCTAAAGTTTTTCATCGTCTAATTGAGGTCAAATGCCTATTGGCTTCACTACCAATGATGCACATTGTTAAACTTTGGTACAGGATATTTAGTTTTTTTTTTTGAGAAAACAGATATAAAACAAATCTAATAATGACCCAATTCCCAAACTGTAACGTAATCTTGCAGAAACCTAACAAAGCAGGTGTTACGCGATATCCTGCTTCACCCACACTGGAGACTAGATTATAGTAATCTCACTGATAACACTGCAAGTGCCGGAAAGAATATTACTTTATCAGCGTTCTTTGTGATGCCCTTAAGACATGCAACATTAACTACGCGCGCCTCTAGTTTGTTTAGCGATACCTAATGAATGGAAAGAATCAACGTTTTTTAACCAAATATAACAACCAGTGAAAGACTCATATTTGTCATCAAACTGTCCCTCTACATTTCGTTTCGTAATACTAAGTAGACATGTCTTCTTGATTTCTGATTATAATGTCAGTTTTTAGGATCGTTATCTTTGAACAACAGGCTACCGCAAGGCAACATTCTTGGGCCCTCTAGGATCATTAACTCCTAATAATCTTTATGACATCACCATAAACTGGGAGGTCTTTGCACTCATAACAATGGCTATTAATTACAAGGCTTTATCTTATACATGTAAACATCTTGCAATGTTATGATTATATACGACAAAGATAAACTTATAAGCTAAAAATGTAATGCAATGTTATAAAATAGTTCTAAATCCAACCTTCCTGAATTTAAACTCCTATTTCATCGATAGAAATATTCAATGAGGAACATTAATTTTGTGTTCAACTTTTATATGTCGGGAAGTAATAAATACATAATACAACTAGCCAAAGTGTTTGTTATAAAGTCAAATTTATATATCCAGTAATAACTTTCGTAATTAAATCAACACATTTAGTTACACCAGTTATTCCTGTCTGGAAACTAGTCCACCTGCAAATACCTAAAACTAGAACATGCTAATACACGATTTTTTGCAAATTGAAATCATACGAGCTAAATATTAAAATGTTGCTTTATTCTCATTGCTCGTTAAATTGTCAATAAAGAGTTAAATTGCTCCATTGCTGTCAGCGTAACGTATTATATAAAGACGATAAAACGTTAAATTGAAGTAATAATCTGCAAACAAGCAAGACCCGACTGCCTCGGGGCTAGGGGTACTTAATTGGCATAATCACTATAGGTGATCGAAAAGCCAACCTTACGAGATCCGAGTCAAACTGTCTGACTTGACCTGCAGATCAAAGAGTCACCTCCAGTCGCTGATCCGTCAACTCTAAACAAAGAACATCCACGTAATCACGTGCGAATGTGAACCAACTATGCAATTCCTTATTAAGAATTAATTTTATACAGTGTAATACATGCTTTGTTAACTAAAGCTTTTACGGTAACGTTTGAGTATGAAGCAAATAACATCAAAGATAAGTTTATTGGAAAAGTTTCTAATGAGTATTTGTCGTAATTAAATTGTTAAAGTTTATTTTCATTAGCTTTACACGCTTGCGCGTAGTACCATGTCGGATAACATATAATGGAGTCCATTCCTTTCAAGGAAATATTAGTTAATCTATATAGATCCAGTAGTTTGTAGCTTGTGAGAAATAACAATAAATATAAAAATTGACGAGAAAAAGTGTCTGTGAAGGTCTAATTTCTGAATAAATGATTAGAATTTGAATTAATTTAACAGTAAACTTACTATAATCCAATAAAATTAACGATTAGATCTAATTATTTTTCAATAAAGTAATAGTTGCATACATGTGGTCGTGGTTAATTCTCGACATGCAAACCTATTTTGTATTGTTTTAGAAGCATTAAATATAAAATTTATTACTAAGTACTGGTTACATACAAGTAGTCTATGCATGCATATTGAGATTGGACCACACAAAATGTGCATTGAGATTGTGGTTTCCATTATTCACAAGGAAGAAAACGGTAACCTTGGAATTGCAAGCGATTGTTCTACATACAGAAGATATACACAAAAATACAAACACACAAACAGTCGTGACCACCGTAACCAATAGCTTTATAAATTTTCATTAGGCAGATTGTTTTGCACGGTGAGGCAACCGCAAATTTATGTTTTATCTTCCATCGCATCACCAAATACCGTAATGTATTCCATTTACACTTGTGTTTCCACATAATAAAATGACAACTCCAAGTACTTCTAAACTTACGACGACGACTCATAATCTTATGTTGAGTCTACTGTTTTTAATTTCTACACTTACACCTACAGTAAACATCCATTTTTTTGCTATACGTGCATCTCACTGTTGCTCTGGAAAATAATTTCGCATACCAATCCTTTTCAGTCCATTTTCTGTGAAACATTTAATACGTGCATGTGGTTTAAATTGAATGTTTAAGTATAACTAAATTCCTTTGTCATTAAATTTGAGAAACAATTTGAAATAAAAAGAAGGATTTACGTTATAAGTATGTAAACATAATATTACTGCTTATTCTTCTCTGCATCGTCAGATGAGCTATTGTAAGAAGCCTTGAGTCTTTGTTTAGAATTTTGTCAGGCTAATTGCTCTATTGTCATTTTATTACTATTGATCAATCATTTAATTTGATGGTTTGTTTAATCTGCAATTATGGCATTGTTTGTATGATGACATCACCAGAAGCATTGACTGTTCTCTAGCAAATTATTATCTAATCGCAAACATAGTTAACTTGTATCGAAACTATTAACTGAATGGTCGGTTATCTAAGAGCCCCAGTTTAGTTTCACCAATTATTGTTGTTTTCTCTCTTTAATTAAACTTCTTCCGCGGGTAGTTTAATTGCTTACATCCTATCAATCATGGAACCAATAGATTGATCTAAAGAGTATCATTGATCGTTGATAGCTTGTGAATAGCCAAAGTAATATATTTAATGATAATAGCGATAGTTCCTACACGATCTTTACAATCTCTAGCTATGTAAACAGCTCAGTTGAAGATAATTACCTCCAAGGGTCTTTTGTTTTCTTTATCCAAGATCTTTACATAAGCTCTTATTTCCTCGTTTACCGGGACTAGGGTATTATTAGATGATTATCTTGTGTCAGGAGCACTGGACAACTTCGCAACACGCTAAGCCGAGCGCGGGAGCTGTGCGAGCGGTGGCGAAGCGGCGTCGCGACGCCTGCGCCTCCAGCTCCCCCTCCCGAGGATGAGGGAGGGGGGAGGTTGGCACGATGGTTCAGCATGCGGAGAGGATCAACGCATCAATATGACATGCATTCACATGAAGCTGATAAGATGCCTAAACTGCCTGCTGTAAGTATATAAATTGCTTTTAATTTTTAACATATCCTTTGCTGATTTTTATTGAAATATCTGTTCACAAATTAAACAAATTTAGCATTCTGAGCACCTCGTTGATGGAGGTTGTTTTTAAAGCTGTATGGATTACATCGAAAATAGATACGTTCATCACCGTCACGCTATATCTCGGAACCCCTCGACAAACCATGACTTATTTTAGACTTGTAAACTGACTTGACATGAAGGCGTTTGATAGATGTCGGCCTAACGACCACCGCTATTATTAAGACTTAATTCAACGACAGCTAAAAAAAAACATAAGAGCCCACCTTGCCAGTGTTGAATGAAAGAAATACAGTTTAAAATACATGGTGATAAAATTGACCAATCCACACAAAACAGAAGGTCGAACGTTAACGGCTATTGGCGTTTTATTTTTAGGTCGGTTCCAACTATCTTAGGAAGCTTGATGGCAATGTTAGCTGTGTGAGACAGATCTAGTTTATGTAAAAGTATTAACTACACAACTTTATAGCCAGGTTAAATCATATAGGAAGATTGAAATTTGAAATTACTTCAAATTATATCTCAAATAGTTAACCAATTTGAAGCCACCCAAGTAAGCTGGCACGAGCTTATTAGCATGGGCTTAGTGATCACGCCCGCAGTTCGTTGGATAGGATCTACAGTGACTCATCCTGACTGAGACCAACCGTGCACGACGGTGGTTGGCATTCGTTTTTTGTAGTTTTTGTGTCAATGGCAGTTTACCGACTTTATTTTCTAAATACCAATAGTCCTATGTTTTAGTTAAAATGTATTCTTGAAAATTCTCTTTGCTCCTTACGTACTATCTCATAATAGCCGCATTCTCGTGATATACTTTCAAAACCAGTTCAACACCGAGCCTCGTAACTATATCAATGAATTGGAACGGGCAACGTACACTCACTCATAAACAATTGGTCATTGACTCCCAGCTGGGCAATTTCTGGAATTAAACGAGTCTTCCCATTGGCCTCTATCCTCATATAACTCATAATAATACATTTTAATAAGTGTATTCCTTGTGAATCACAATTATATTATAGATGACTCACAGTCGTCATTCAATAGTCAGTCATCAACAAACATACTAAGCGTAGACGCGTGTTCGAAGCGCGCGCGGGAGTTCCTGCAAAAAATAAATAATGTTTTTAGAGATACTTAAGATAAACAAATAATGGTGTTGGGTTATGTGATTAACGAATATACATCCAAGGCAGGTGATACGGTGATGTCAGAATGGTGTCCAGTATTGCCACGCAGCCACACCGGATTTATGTACACGATTGTAATAGTTTTTTCTCTTCAGTATGTCTTTAGTTAGACGGCGCGAGTAACGTGTGTTTTGTAAATGTCAAAAGTTGATTCAATGTTCCATCGATTTCATAATGTTCTGCACGAAGTTGTTGCGCGAAAAAGCTGACTATTCATTGTTACACTTTGATGTGAGTCCAGGGCCATCGCTTTTGGCATTTGCGTTTACTTGATAGACAGTGTTCGAATGGTGACGTGATTCCCACTCGTGAATTCATCCGGTAATGACGGTTCGCTGCGCTACGATTTTAAGCTCCTCTACACGTTGGGTTATTTTGGACGTCCGCCCAGCAGCGTTGTTTCAACTGGTTTTGACTTCATTGCGAAGGAAACATTAGGTTCTAAAGTACCTATTCAGTCTTGATGATTGCATCAGTTGTTCAATGTCAAAGCTAGCTAGCTAACATTACTAACTAGGTGTATCGATAAGTAAATATTGAATTCACGCGTTAGTATCACGTCACTCTGTCATGTGCTCAATCTACCGGTCGGCAGGCACGCGGTTTACATACAAATCATCATTTACTTTGAACTCCATTGGATTATACTATTTTGTATTATTTGCAGGAGAACAATAATTTGCATTGTTCTAAAAACCTTTACCATTATTAGTAATTATGTACCTAGAATTACTATGCTACTTGATTATAATAGCATATTATTTAAGCTGACCACGCTAGGTGTCAATTGCAACACTGCAGTATAATTGACGTTGATTATGTATAATTTAGGTATATTATTGGCATTTGTCATTGTTTCAGCTGACACATCATATTTTACCTATGTACCTATGTACCTAGTTATGTGTTAGTAACAATGACCTCCTAGATAATTTTGTATGTTATTTCAGTTTGAGCCCATCAACTGCTATGAACAATATTTACCTGATTGAGGCTAATGCTTCATTTTGTTCTAAAAAATAACGTCCCTATGACATGCCCTCAACTCAATTGTTCTAAATCTCCATTTATAGGGTCCAACATAAATATAAAACATATGACTAGTTCCACTAGAAAAGAACGCACTTTTAAACCTATATTTGCAACTGTGTTACAGCTGGAAGAAGAGCTTTTATCATGCCTGGGCGAAGTGAGAAGCACGCGTGTGCCGCCGCCGTCGCTGGGCGCTCCGCCCGACTCGCTCAGTCCGGTGCAGATGCGCCGGCGACATGTCGTCGCCGCCATCATTCACAGCGAGAACTCGTACGTCGCGACGCTACAGCGGCTGGTCAATGTTAGTGAGATTTTCTTGTCAATATGATAACCAACTGGCTGCAATTTTCTCTTATACATGTGTATGTGTAAATGCAAAAGCAACTTTGAAGTAAAATTATTCATATGCATCCTTTTGATTTACTTAAATTATGAATGGCTTTTGAGACGATTTATCACTCTTGATTATTTCAAAATAGGCAATTTACGATTTCGCACTCTGCTCAAAGTATATGTTTATTTGATACATTAACCTTTTACAACTGGTCTCAATCTATGAAGCAAGATTCGCTGTATTAAAATTACCGTCAAAAATATTCCGAAAGGCGTTCCACAGGGTTCCCGTTTCGAACCTTTTGATATCCTAAGATAAAATCGAAAGGCACACATGACCTATAAGGGAATTAGTAAATTAGCAATGATATTATAACATCTAGGCGACAGTATACAACATTACATGTTACAATCCCGTAATAGAGGTCGACTCAATTTGCAATGGCCTGCTCATGCAATACGCTTCCCAGCCTGTTGAACCAACGTTTACTGTGATTTAACATCCTGGTATATTAAACTTTAAACAATGGCGCAGTTGCAGCGCTCCGAGCAAACGCACGAACGTTATACAAACAGAGTCGTTTATCTGGACGTAGGGTTACCATCAGTTCTCTGGATGTCTCTGGCTATAGTTCACTAGTAGGTACATATATCGGCCCTGCCTTATCTCAAAATTTGACGCTTTGACAATTCCTATTTACTTTCTTCTTTACGGAACTTTGCTTTTTTCCAACTAAACGTATTTATTTTTTATTTACTAAACCGTGGCTGTAGCTCTGTTTGACAAATAATTGCTGTCACTTGAATTGCGATAGTATGGATTTCGGAATAATCGAATTTACTTCATGACTGCAGACTACAGGTCGTAACGTCTTCCCAATTCTCTGTTAACTTGTCTAAATTTCGCAGTGTAGTAACCCTGGACGTACTAGCAAATAAATAACAAACAAGCAGTAATTACTTCGCACAGGCACCTCAAATATTTGCTTTGCGCAAATTGCAAACCGAAATAGCCACTGTCAATAGTCTACCAAACAAGCATATTACTCTAAGTAACCTATTCAGGTTTATTGGTTAGATTTGTACTTTAAAGATGAATTGGAACTACTGGGTTGGGTATAATTTTTTTTTATTTTCATTTCTTCATTGACGTCTGATCAACAGGAGGAGAAATTAATAACTTTATGATGATGAATGTGGCGTTTTCTTATACAAAGTTTACAAGCGTCAGTCGAGAATGATTAAAGACTTTTAGGTCTAACAATAAAGATTTTCCTGCTGTATAATATGTATGAAACTCAACATGATTCTAATGCTATTCTATCGTACATCTTACATCGCTGTCATGCCAGCCCAATCAGGAAACGGTCCAACATACTGCTGACATTTTCCCATGACTCGAGATTCGTGATCGGGAAGGAAGTTTGATGGCAATAGCCAATTATTTAAACATTACAAGAGACAGTTGCAGTTACGCAATTCGTCAAGTAAATTGATTTAGTGTTGCCACTTTGTTAGCCGTCCGGAGGTGTGACACGTTCGACAGTGCGCCTAATTAAGCCTTAAGCTGACAGGTTGCAAAACAGTTAGATTTCAGATGTTGTTAATAAGATTAGACGTTTGGAATGTCGCTCGAGGATGTTGTTAAACTATTGGGTTGGATTGGAACTTGACATCTCCGTTACGCAATCTTTATTTGTTAGGTGTCACAAAAACGTCCGGACATTTTTAGACAATCTTATTCCAAAACAACACGGACTATTTTTAATATTTAATTTTTAAACTTGTTTTTAACTCTAGACCAAAAATGTGCTTTTCAAATGAAACATGCTTAAAAAGCATATGTTGTTAAAAGTCACCGAACACCGACCATTCACTGTAATATTGATATTGCTAATGATCTAGATGGCAGAGAAATCATACAGAAAATCTGTACACTTACTTAACTTTCTCAGCAAACTCATGAATTTTCATTGTTCCTTCCGAAAACAAAGCTCTGTAACTCTATGTACAGTGTACACATGTCAAAAATCGAACATGTAAACGAAAACCTGCGTGGCCCACTTCTATATTGTCTCGCCCACAATACATTTAACGCCTATTTCACATGAGTTCAGTACTAAGTAAATAAAATGTTGAACTTTGAATAGGAGAATGTAGTTAGGGATTTTTATTAGATTAGTTTTCTTCAATTCGATTTCTCATGATAAAATTAATAGAATTTTTATCCTGGTTATATTAATGTTTATTACCAATATTTAATTTTCCATGTATATAAACCGTATGAGCGCAGTATGTAGCGTAGGTTTTTAATTTTATGTATGTGTACACTTTGTTTAATTAATTCTACGTCTGCTTTCAACGCTGATGTATTTGGGAAAACTACAAATAAGATTGTTTGCCAACAAGTTGAAACCGCCAATGAATTGGTTATAAGCCCTTTTTTGTTATTGGTATTTTAAAAACTTACAAATTAAAAAGAAACCCACAGCTCATTCAGATTGTATGACAACAATAGTGTAAGAGACTGACAAGTTACTAAACTATTACACTCTTGTGGAGTGTATACTTAGTCTAAATTTGCATAATAGGAAGTGGGGCACAATTGAATAGTGACTATTTGCGAGTCGAGATCACGAGGTCAACCCCGTCCTATTAAATGGCGCCATTTGATGCGCCGTATTAGTTTTTGTCTCCAAATTACTGTTGCCAGACAAATGATGTTTGCGAATTGTCTAACATTATAACGGTGTAACAAAAACTGTTTTAATTAGTAATACTCATTTGTTTGCGTGTATAACGCGCGTCATTGCTTGCATGTGCTGCTGCACCAGCAATAGGTAGTCATTGAACTGAAGTGCAGTGCATGTGCTTTCGGAGTTCGTTTGTCGCCTTCCTTAGTAGTGAGTCGCTGGATAGTAGATTGGAGGACTCGTTATTATAGTTTAAATTATTTTTAGTTTAAAAAATCTTAGTACAAATATATAAATATTTGTTTTAAAATGATGACGACACATTACAGTATTCGCAGTAAATCATAAAATTATAATAATAATTCACCGTATCAATGTTAAATGTATGACTCGTAAATATTATAGCACACACACTAAGTTTTATGAACATAGACCTACATTCCACTCATAAATTGGTGAAATTATAGCCCGTCTTCTAAGCCAGTCGGGCAATATAAACAATCCGCAGTAACTTTACTGTCAAGTGCTAATAGTATTGCCTATTGTTATCCTTCACCTAGATATCTAGCCAGCGGTGGACGATCCTAAGCAGTTATTACTACATATTTGATTGAAAAGCAAGTACCCAATGTATTAACGGTTAAGAACAATATTCAAAATAGGTAAGTTTTCAACAAAAAAGGCATTTATCTTCTAAAACGTACTTTACCCTTACATTCTTACATTAGTTTATATTACGTTATCATTGTCATTTTTATCCCAACTGAATAATTCTTTTGTTTTATTTACAGACCCGAATTGGACCATAATAATTATTTCCGTTAGAAACTACCTACTTATTCTAATGAAGACGTGTGTCCATTGTACTTTAAGCTGCGTGACGGGGCAAGTAAGCGTGCTGTCGTGAAGCATTGATTCTTTTTGTCGTGACGATTCGATAGACTTCGATTCGATACTAAGAATAGATTGTCACCTGTTCCGATCACATGATTGAATAGTAAACCTATATACTGTACACTCAACTACGCATCAAATTACACAAATCACCCATGACTGTCTGTGTGCACCGTGCTGTGTGTCTTGACATTTGGCAGAACACAAATTAATGCCACGAAATATGTGTGAAAAAATTAGATACAAGATCGGTCCTACCGAAACATGCAATAAGTAAATACGAATAGGTTTCATACTAGTGCTAGCTTGTCACCAAAACCCAAAAGTGCTGTTAGCGTGTATGTTAAATCGGAAAATAAGTAAGCAATATATAATCAAAAGTTGTGACCGTGGGAATGCCCGTTTTTGTTCCAAGCGCGTTTAAGTGCATTTCGTATGGCGTTGCGGACTAAGGTCAAAACGTCATATAACTCTTAATTCACAATACGCGCGTAAGCTCTCCACGCACAGTGAGTGTTAACAAACCGTGAAAGGTTCAATATTTTATTTTTTGTGCTAATATTCCGACCACGGTGTTGTTTGTGTGAGTGCGCTGCGCATGCAAAAAATGCGCTACAGTAATAGATTTTTTCATTCTCCGTTTTTATTTCAAGATAAAGACTTTTAGAAAATCACCATTTAAATAGCATTATTCGTTTATGATATAGGTAACTAATAGAATTCTATATTTTAAAATTATTGCGTTATATTCGAACGATAGAATTGCTTCAATGCACAGGAAATAGTTCGCCTCTGCAAATACAAGTTGACTTACCTAGCTGAAATCGTAATCCATATGAGACCCCCCACAGTTATTCAGTTCACATACTTATTGCTGACTCCTTCAATATTATTTATGCGCACGTGTCAACTGTATGAGGTATTCCGTTTAGAAATCCAAATGAATTCTAATGATGGAATATGTTTGTTTTAAATAAAATACATAGTCTTATAACCATTCACAATCTTTCAAACTCCCAATTTCTCTTACGAGTATTCTTATCCGCACTCGCACCTGAAAAATATTGACGGATGCGCTAAACAAAACTTAAAGGTGCAATTCAAATCAGTGTTATTCCAAATTCAAATCAGTGCTATTCCAAATTTGTAAATGGTGCGCCCAACGGAATACCTCTACCGTATATTTGAGCAGTGTATGTGAACGTTTATTACTACGAATCTAACCTCGATTCCTATTCAAGTGTTTACGGTCAATACCAGCCACCTATTTTAAGACATGACTTCAGAATTAGAAGACTGGGTGTATGATTTTTTACACTGTACCTCACTCAGGTGCAAAGTTTATAATAAATTGATTTGATTAACTTAAAACGTCCTCGTTTTACTAGTTTCATATGTAGGTTTTGAAGTTATGTTAATAATTATCTCAACATTTACTTAGTTCGGTATAATTTGTCATTTCAAACTGAGCAATAAATAGAAGCCTTGGTATTAATTCCTTTGTCGATTTTCCTGTCATAACCATACTATGACTCTACGAACCAAATTTTTTTTTTATATATATTGCTGTAGGTCTGATTACAAAGCGCTTGTGAATGTTTAATTAGGTTTTAAAGTCATATTCACACGTTGCCCCACATCTACATAGCTTTGTTAGAGAGAATCTGAAACCTAGATTTTAAATTGTATTTGTATCCTTTGTTGCTTTAATCAAATAAACGAAAATGAAGGTGTTTGCTCGCCTTCGACTTGCGGATGCACTGCCGTGCCCCGATATGTAACAAAAAAATCAATGAAACTTGTATCTGTGATCAGGACTACAAGAAGCCGCTGGAGGAAAGCAGCCCTGCGATTCTGAACGCCAGCAAGATTCAAATCCTGTTCCATCGGCTGCCCGACATCCTACAATGCCATCTACACTTCCGCACCGCGCTAGCCGACTGCGCGCGCACGTGGGACCGCGATGAAAAAATTGGTAACAACGTTTTTGAAGCTAAATCAAATCATTTATTCGAAAATTAGACCTGCATTTTTTCACGTCATATTCTAAATTAATTCATATTTACCAAAGCTACAAAGAACAAGTATTTCGGAACGACCAATGCTGAGAAGAAAGATCGTATATTGCGTTTAGTTTTTGTGAGTTTTGTTTTATCGTATAAAAACCCGGTAATGTATTTTGTAACCGCCAAAGTTCGTCAAACTGTTTGCCGATAGTGTGTACTGTGTCAAGTATAAGCAAAGTTTGACTGTATCGGGACTAGTAGAGATAGCTTCATGGGATGTTTGACGTTGCCCTTAATCTTCCTTTGTATTTTCTACACTGCAATAAAATTAATTCAAAAACAAAAGTTCAAATACAGAAACAAATGCAGAACTGTGAATATGTTAGAAACCATCTATAAATTCGTTATTTAATTTATCTTGCTTAACGCAAACAGGAAAACAAACAGTATTCGCGGACATGCATGCAAATAAATTCTCACCCAACACATTCTAAATGTTTGTATTTATTCTGTTTCGTAAATTTTGTTTGATTAACCCATAGCCGTGTTTATCATATCATAACCTCGAGCGTAGATATTGAAACAACATAAGCACACACAGAATTGCTTCAACATTCAACAGACATCGATTTATTTTGGGCTCCGTATTTTAATAACCTTTACCAAATAAATTGTGAATACTTCTCGATAATTTGTAAATGGAAGTTTTATGATTTTGCAACATTCAGAGAATACTGTTACTAAAGTGCAAAGAAAAAATGGATAAAGTAAATATTTTGAGTAATACTAACTATAGCTTATGTAACTGCGCCTTCAACAAGGCAGCGGCCCAAGCTACGTAAATCCCATGAGTTTAGAATCTTGTGAACCAACAAAAATTTGTGTATGAAATATAGCCACCAATGAACAAATGTCTGTCTATGCAAGCAGCATAGATGCTTTCGCCACAGAAGTAGCAAACCGATTGACGATTTGTCAAGGATTATACGAGTATGCGTGCTGTCTGTCTGACAATAAAGGATGTGGAAGACCATGCGAAGTGGAATAGAAAAGTAGGAACCTGGATTGTCACCTCTGCTCCTCGCCTACTCCTGGGGAAGGAAGGAAAAATAGGAACAAATTTCGTTTAAATAAATTACAATTCCCTTATAATAAAACAGTTTGAGACCTGTATAAATTTTAATAATGTTTTTATCCTTTGTTTTCAGGCGAGGTCTTTCTCAACGCATTCTCGAAAGCGGTGGTGCTGGATGTGTACTCGGATTTCATAAACAACTTCTCCGTGGCCATGGAGCTGGCTAAGATGGAGTCGAAACGCAAGTCCGCGCTCGCTGACTTCTTCAAAGTGAAGCAGATCAGTGCGAACGACCGGCTTTCCTTCTTCGGGCTCATGGTGAAGCCTGTGCAGAGGTTTCCTCAGTTCATCATGTTCCTACAGGTAAATATTGACCACCTTCTTGTTATTGTTTGCATTTTGGTATAGTTTTTATGTGAATCGGAAAAATGACAATATCCATATACATACATACTAATATACAATACTTTCACGTATTATTACGCAATTTAAACAAGTTTTCAATTTTAACCCTGAAAGAAGACAAAACAACACTATCTTTTATAATTAGCACATTGAATACTGTTTCCTTACTTCAAATTCTTTCACACATAGGTACTTTATTTGCAGAATTACATGCTCGAAGGAGAATTTACATGGTTATTAAAGAATTCCACATAACCTTGTACCCCGTTATGTAAGGTTTTTATCATGTGAGTAATACGACTTATCGTGACACGGCGCAACCATTATGTGCCCATTGTATGGACTACAATGAACGGAAGAAAAAATATAATGTAAAGTAGAAACTATGTCATCAGAGAACCACATAACACTTATGTTACAACCTCAGCTCAACCCCTTAGTGAAATTTCATATTCTACTATAGAAATTTCAAATATAGGTATGATCCAAAGATTTGTAAAATTAAACTAATCCTAAAGCGGTATTTCAATCTCTTTAAATTTACACTATAAGAATAATCTTAAGAGTATCAAATATATCAAGATCGTAATACGTTGTAAACCTAAAAAAACATTTATTGCTGACTCAACAAATTCCGAAAATCATTTACATTCAAGCTACATTGTGTACATGATGAGCCAAATGTCACTTTATCAATGGATGCGTGAAATTTATACAAATAACTTTCACGTTATTCGAAGTTTATTTATTTTCTCGTTGACTCACTCAGACTTCCTGTTGGTGAGAAATCATTGTCTGATTAGGTGTTTGAGAGTTCAAATGTCAATATTATCAAATCAAATTACCCTATTAACAAATCATTCGCACGAATAACGATAAATCGGCATCTTTGTAGTATAATTTACTTCTAGTTTAAACAAATATTGGCTTTTTAAAATTAATTGCTTCATAATTCCGCGCATAAATATTTAATGAAGCGGCCACTTTTAACCTTTTACTTGTTGTGTGTTTTCACAATTAACTTTCTCGTATATTGTTACTAACATGTAACATCTGTTTATGGAAAAGAAATCTTTGCAAAATAGCTTTTTTTTTTACTTATTGTATATTTGTATCTACATCTATACTTCTACACTAAGATTAAAAGGGTTTTTGTAAGTTTTTATAATAATTTGAAACTACTCAAGCGTGTTTCAAAAATTCCTTCACCGGTAGTAAGCTAAATTATTCTTTAGTGACATATAGGGAACTTTTATGCCGATATTCCCGTAGGAGAAAGTCCCCGTGACGCAGCTAGTATTAAATAAATTTCTGTATGACCATAAACCTATTTAAATCTTGGACTGTCAATTTCCTAATACTGAAATTTAAAGGATGAAAATTTTGTTTATTTAAATAAAAAAATAGACCAAAAGACAGAACAGAGACCCCATAGATGACGACCTTGGTAGCACAGTGATAAAGTGCTTGCCTCTGAACTGAGAGGTCCCGGGTTCGATCCCAGGTCGGGTCATGATGGAAAATGATCTTTTTCTGATTGGCCCGGGTCTTGGATGTTTATCTATATGTGTATTTGTTATAAAATATAGTATCGTTGAGTTAGTATCCCATAACACAAGTCTAGTACTTACTTTGGGGCTAGCTCAATCTGTGTGATTTGTCCTTATATATTTATTTATTTATTTATAGTGGAGCAATTCTTACTTTCATTTATCGGATATAAATTAAATGGATTGTTTCCAGGATCTCCTGAAGCACACTCCGCCTGGGCACGCGGACCGCGTGGCGCTGCAGCGGGCCCTCACCAGGCTGGAAGCGTTGGCTGAGGCGCTGAACGAGAGGAAACGAGACGCCGAGAGGACGCAGGTAAAGGACAATGCCAAAATGATTATTTTAAATATAATTTGATTTGCTAACTGGCTGCACAACATTCAAGAATTTACATATAGTTGTACTTGAATAAACATACATTTGTATAAACATACAGTTGTACTTGAAGATTAAATTATAAGGCTTTATCAGGGAATGTGAAACTTGGAGTCCACATTATGCTGTATTTATTAGAGAGATTGTGATTAAACAGCGGTAGGTGATTAGTCTAAATTGAAATTTACAGTGCTTGATTCTCAACTTCTTCGACTCATGATTTTTTTACTGAACTACTGGGCATAGAAAGCTGAATTTGACATAAGATACAATAAAACACGGTTTCCCCAACATAAACTCAAAATGCAGCATACTTTTGTTAGAAGCCTTAATCTTACAAATATTATAAACATTAATTTATTAAATTATTCCAGGCATTTTATGAGCCTTCCTTTTGTATATACAGTTTAATATGCTTTCTCACTTATTAGCATAGTCTTCAAATATGCCGCCAATAGAAAACGTAAAAGTTAATTGTTGTTGTAACATATGCATAACTGCCGGAGACCGTGTGAAATAAAGGAAAAGTAGGAAACCGGCTCTTGGCACCGTTTGTGGCTGAAGAATCAACGGGCAAAATGCTATATTTTTGCTTTGAAAAAAAAAACGAATAAACTTAACATTTATTACAATGTAGTATGAAATATGAATTATTTATTCCCTGCTCTGTTTTAGCTGACATTTTAATCACAATAGTACAAGACTATTATGTGAGCAGATGTCCTTCGCGTGATTGCTATTGCGTAATCAGAGCATTGTTTAGTTTTCTCATGTCGCGATTGCATATGAATCACTTAGCGAGATACAGTTTTAACTATTTAATATAAATTCACACATTTAACTAATGAAAGGAATTTGCGTACCAATTCCATACTATTATATTATGACAAAATATTTGTCAATGGTATGTTGTCATGGCAATATCGCTGACCTAATTGTGATGAAATTTGTTATGGATACAGTAAATAACTGGAGGTTAAAAATAGGCTACTATTTACTTTAAGAAAACAATGCTCAAAGGTTCCAATAGGGGATGAAAGTTTGTACGAAACACTCAAAAATAAAAACAAAATATATTTTGTCGCCGACAACAACTAGTGTTAAATACTTGTTTTATTACATACACGTGTAATATTTGACCGTGACATTTGGACTTGAACCCGCAATAAAATTGTTTTCGTTGTTTCGGAGACCATGATGACATGACCATGATTTACATCAGATAACTAAGCTGACTGAGTTTACGCAAATATTTTATTTTTTTCTATGAAATATCTATCAAAAGTATATTCAATAAACTGAAAATCCACATTCTACCGATACTGTAATTAATTACACTACATTCAAGCTACAAAACCAAACCTGAGCAGCCTTTTTTTCACTCACTAACTAGGTTTCTGTCGAACTTCAATCATCATAAAATTTAACCCACCGCGCTCATAAGAGAAGAAGAAGGAGATTGACAGCAACGAGCTATTCTCGAAAAAAGAAACTATCGAGAATGTAACGAAACGGCCATGAAACATCGGAAATGTGTTCAGATTATCTTCATAATGAATTTCCCTTGAATTTTCAGGAGATGAAATCTCCAAGAACAGAAGATTTCTTGCCTCACATCACTAGTAGTAATGCATTAATGTTGGCGTGGATTATACAAATAATATGTCGATATTGCAGGCGTTCCGAGCCGCGTTGCGGCGGCTAACTCGCGGGGGTGTGGCCGGGGCAGGGGGCGCGGGGGGAACGGCAAGGTTTGGCGCCGCTCGACTGCTCGCCTCAAGGGCTGACAAGAGGCATCTGTTACGGCAAGACGATCTATTGCAATTAGTAAGTGCAAGTGACCAGAGTCCTATATGGTTGAATACAGAATACTTATAACACTTAGTTCAAAATTTGCTTGTTTTGTTGAAAAAACTTAGCGTGCTTTTGTAATTCTACAGATACTTTTTGAAACACTCAGAAATATACCTCGAAATGGCATGATGTACGATTTCCTTTTAGGTGCTTATGGTCTACTAATGTTCAGTGCCCTTAATTTTCATAAAAACCATTAATTACTTACCTTAACCTTATTGCAAATAATAAAGTTTCGTACAAGAGGACACTTAATGTTAAAAGTATTATCTATATCACAATTATCCTTACATATTATTATAAAAAGTCCTGTCGTACTAATAACTGTCGGACGGATTTTTGTATGGTTTTCTTCAATAGATAGTGTGATTCCAATAGATGAGTTTTGGTGTATAATTTATTATGGTTTTACCCGAGAGAATCCGGGACCGGCCGCCGGTTTCATATTGGTGAAAACGCTTATGTACGAAACAGAAATGATTGGTCATCATTTTTAATCATTTCCTTTTAACCAGGAGTTCAATCAAATGGGAAGCGTGACGAAATGCAAGCCGCGTCGCCTTCTGCTCCTAAACGACTTGGTGGTTTGCGTGTCAGTGAGCGGCGGCAGTGGAAACGGTGAAGACGAGAGACTGGGGCTGAAGTGGGCCCATCCCGTGCAGGACGTGGACGTGCTGGACACGGGCACCTCGCCCACACTCAGCAGGGTGCTGGCTCAAGGTAACTATCTCTCTCTCTCTTTCATTCTCACGAATTCCCGGTTGCATACGGGGCTGTGAGAAATGAATAAACCTAAAAATGTTGGAAGTTTCGGCTATGATTTTACAGTCGACTGCCTCCCGTTAACTGTCCTTGGGAATGCTGTTGTTTCCTATTGACTGGCTAGTGTCCTTTACCCGCCCCGCATGCCAATAATAATATGATTTCATAAGGGTTTATAATTGGGGCTATATAATTTTACTTAACTATTTCGTACAGGCATGAACCGCAGCGGCAGTCTCCGCTCGAACTCCAGCAGCAACGGCCATCTCAACACTTCAACCGCGGACTCCCTTTGCAACGAAATGTCCGCGCTCATGCACGACTACGAAACAGTGTCAAGAATGGCGGACTTGGCCGCTTCCCTCCGCGCGCCTTATCCTGAACTCGCGCCGGAAATGTTCAAAACGCTGCTGCAGAATATACAGCAAAGTATTCAGGTACGATCATTTATATAATGACTTCTAGAATTTTATATTGGTTTACGCATGTCACATGCTTTTTAAACTAAATATAATGAGATGTAAAAATTGCCGCTCGAATCCAAAATTGTTTTCATCTTTTGCACGGGCATTTTTAGGGGGAAGGGTTAAATACATGCGCACTATGGCGTGCACACAAAAAAATCTAATGTATCTATGACACAACACATCCAAATAAGTGAAAGAGTAACAAACATATACCCACACATACATACATACATGTGTGTGCGTATGTATATGTGTATGTATGTTGTAAGATGTGCAAAAAACCTGACGAAACCCTCAAACTCATTTCATTTATTTATTTCAAAAAATTAAATTCAACAGAAAAAGGACGACGAGATGGCGTGGGTGGACTCCTGCTGCCTTCAGCTCACGATCCGCGGGCGAGAGGAGCCTCTGACGTTCCGCGCGAGCGAGCCCGGCGCCCGCCTGGCCTGGGCCACGGAGCTGCGGCTGGCGCAGCTCGCCACCGCCACCGCCAACTCGCCCGCGTGGCGGCTGCCCGCCACGCAGCACGCGCCGCCGCACAAGATGCCGCTCTTCGTTGCCGCTACGCCGGTCTACAGCTCCAAATATCTCACTGAGGTTTGTTCACTGACATTCATAGTCCTATACTAGATTTTATTAGACATTTCGTCCCATTAGCATGTTAGTGTTGAGTCGTAACGTTTCGCTTTGACACATTAAGGATAAGTAAGTAGTCAGAATAAGTTATTTGTAAAATTTGTTGTTGTGCTGGAGCTCTCTGAATACGGCATATTTTGAATTTGGAATGAGACAGGGTATTAGGGAATAGCTAAAATTAATAAAATAAAAAAATACATTTATTTCAGGTCGCATGACTCATATTCGCACAAAAATATTAGCATATAAGGATGTAATATTGGTTATACAGGTGCGGTGCGGGTGTTTCTACACGACGAGCGGGCACGCGGGAGCGCGCGGCACGCGGTCGCGACGCGCGCGCGCGCTGCTGTGGGTGGCGGCGCACGGCGGCGCGCACAGCCAGCTGTGCGTGCTCGCGCACCGCGCCGCCAGCCTCAAGACGCTGCTCACGCTCGACCTGCCCGACACCAAGGTATACAAAGAAAAAATTTTGAAAAAAGAATTACATTACTTTGAAATAATTAATCTGTACTGTGGTAGTCAATATAATGAATGAATGTTTCATTTTGGAAATAACTCATTACTCAAAAAAAATATTTAATAACTAGCTGCGCCCCGGGGCTTCGCTCTCTTGGGAATTTCGGAATAAAAAGTACCCTATGTGTTATTCTAGGTTATATTCTAAACGTGTACCAAATTTCATAACAATCCGTCCAGTAGATAATGCATGAAGAGGTGACAAACTTATATATGAGTTGGGATATTCTGTAGTCTCATCAATGTCTAAAATCTTATTACGTTGTCTATTTCTCAAATTAGTATCACTCATTTTCAGGTGACCTCAATGGAATACGCAAAGGGCGTTCGACAAGTGACCACGCTGTGCGGCGACACAGTGTGGCTCGGCACTGAGGACAAGAAGATCATTATATTCTCCGGCGTCGAGCCCGAGAAGCAAGAGAAACTGACAGAAGTACCCACTATCGCGGCTGTCACGCAAATGAAGTACCACTGCGACTCCATGTTCGTGGGACTCGCCAACGGAAGGGTCTCAGTTTTCAGGAGGAACCATGACGACTCCTGGGCTCTCCAGGAACCTCTAGCTATAGAATTAGGAGACAAACCCGTCCACTGCGTGTTACCTGTCGACGGTATCATATACGCCACGTGCGCGCGACGAGTGTTCGCCATCAACGCCTTGACAGCTGAGATTCTACGCATCTTGGAACTGAAAGGAGACGACGACCGCTCCGTCAGATATCTCGCTCACTCCGGGGTGGGTCTGTGGACCGCGTTCTCAGATTCCACATATGTCAGCCTCTACCACGCTGAGACGTTTGAGCACTTACAGAATATTGACATCGCCGCTGACGTAGCGAAGACTATTGGTGCTAGGGAAGGTAGTAAACCGGCCCACGTTTCGACATTGTTGGCCGGCCAAGGATTATTGTGGGTCGGAACCACGGCCGGCGTCACGGTCACCGTGCCACTACCAAAATTAGAAGGACTTCCCTTGATCGGGGGACATATTGCAGTGTCTTATCATGCGCATGCGGGCCCTGTGACGTTCCTGTTGTCTTTGATACCGGAATCCAGAGACGTCGACGTTAACGTCGTCAGAAGAAACCTGTCAAACGCTCGCGCCCTCGCCGATACTAACACCTTACATGAATTCAAAGAAGGAGAGATGAAGGAGGATAATGAAAAACCTAAACTTGAAAGGAGAATATCTGAAGAGTCACCGTACCGCCCACAACGCGTGCAATCGGCGTGCGTTCGGCGAAAGAAACCGGGCGACGTTCGCTTGAGTAAAACTCTGCCGAAGTGTGCTAATCTGAACGCGTGCGACGTGTACGGCTTGTTTGGAGATCTGATGTTTGTAAAAGACTGCGTGGGGGAGGGCGATGTTAGCGGGTCCGGAGGGGACGCTCTGAGGCGAAGCGACCCGGAACTGGCGGCTATTCCGTTCAGAGTCAGCACTCTGGACAGGAGAATCAGAATGCGCGCCGGACGGCCTAGGAGCCTCGACCTGTCCAGCTGGTCCGTAGACTCGCGGGCGTCCAGTCTCTGCACGTCCTCCGGAAGCGAGGAGTCGATGGCTCTCAGAGGCGTCTCCAGGAACAGTTCCGGGGCCTCAGGAGCCGCGTGTTTGGCCCCCATCGCAATCTCCACCCCGGACTCCAGTTCAGGGAAGTCGACGTCTTCTGACCGCTCATCGAGGAGCGAATCTGTGCAGCACAATGATAGCAAGCCGGTGGCGAAGAGCGCAGCGCGGAGCCTGCGAGGCGCGGACTACGTGGTGGGGGAGAGTGCGGCGCGGCGGTCCGTGGTGACGGTGGTGGGCGGCCGCGGGTACGTGGACTGGCGGCAGACGGCGGACGCGGCCGAGCGCCCCGCCGTCGCCGCTGAACCCAACCCTAAAGACGCACACCTCATCCTCTGGGAGATGCGCTTGTGACCTGCGATTCGTTTTATATCGATTCTATTCATTCATTACTATTATTTGTGGACAGTACATTTTGTGTCTGACTCTGACTCGATTGTGACTATGTAAATTCCATGTTAAAGGGCTATTATAGAATGTAATTAGTTTATTGTGCTATATGAATCTAACGCCTTATGTTTTGCGATCGTCATAGATTATTCGCGATTTATTTACATGAGAATCTAAATTTACACAGAGTGTAAATATAATGTGATAAGCTTTAAATTATTTTTGGAAGTTTGGGATTGACTTCGACTCTGTTGACTCGAGGTTAACATTGATTTATTGTATAATATGTAAGTGCTGGTGCATTATATTTGTGATTTACATATATTGAAATGTTATAGTTATCATGAGATAAAATGTAACTAATTTTAAGAATATTTGTTTCACTTAGTATATTGTCGTTCATTAACCGACAGTTTTGTTCTTCATTATTTTCAAAATTATAAAAATTACAACATCTATTTCATTACAAAATATATTATTGTTTGGTTATAAATATATTCTAGTAAATTGAAAGAAATACCTGCCATATTAATATAGAATGTAAATTTTCGATTGTAAAAATTAAATGTAACATCCGCTAAAATGTATTTTAAATATATTTAATTTTAAATTTCTTTTAAAACGAATTATGAAAACTACAGAATTAACACGATACCTAGTGGCCTTAATTTGCAGAAATTTCCAGTGTGATGTTAAATCATTCGTTTAAGCTTTATTGTTAGACATAACATGTAATGTCGCTTTAAGAATAGACTGATTTAGCTTAAGCGTTAAAATGTATTATTAGTTGAATTTTAGTGATTTAAGACGAATAAAACGACACGACGAACGAACTTCACAGTAATCAAAACGGGTCTTGCATTATCAGTATAGAATCTGTGTAACATGAGTTTTAAATCCAAACTATGAATCTCAATCGCTAACTTCGTACCATAAAATTGATAATAATATTATGTCAAAAATTACCATAAATGTTATTGTAGGTTTACCGCTTTCTGTCTTATTTAAAGGTTGTCTGTTTTGTCACAAATATATTCATTGTTTTCTACAGTTTACAGTTATAACGGTTGTATGTTGCTATACCAACTATCACATATAGCGTCATGAGCGTACATTGACATAAATCCATGGATTTAATAAGTACATTGCGGAGTACCTACTAATTCCATGCATAAATCCTATGTTGCGTTTAGTTGAGCAAAGGCGAGCATTTTTTGTTATTCCAATCTGATTCATTTTCTACTGATTTAGGTATTATATTGAGAAAATTATCACTGGCTGGTATGACGCCTTTTCTGGTACATAGTGTATATTTTTATTAGTTTTTACGATTTTTGGTCAGTTATTTATTTTCATCAATTCCAAAGACCTTACGATTTAGTTTTGGTATTATAAATAAAACTAAAATAAAGACAGTTTCGCCCCCACAAATAGATATTTAACGTGCCAAACTGTAAAATAACAGCTTATGTGGTTAATATTGTACATGATTAATGTAGAATTAGTTTTTCAGATTCGTATGTACATTTTCTTGTATGATATTAAAATATCCGGTTGTTTTTTGTAATGCTGAAGTGTCCCGAAATTTATTTTCTCGAATTTGAAACCTATTTCTTATTTTGTTAAGTGATCCTAAATTATTATATATTGAAACGTCACAATTTTATGTACTAAGGTGTAAATAAATTTTAAGTTTATATGTATACACCTGTATATCTTTGACTTTTATTTACCAAAAAAAGGCGCTCGTATCTGCGTCGACCTTCAAACATCATTTTCATGGGTTGGCTGAAACATTTTTTGAATGAAACTCATTATGGCAATTATTTTCTTTATTGCTAAATTACTATAGTTTTAGTGAGAATATATTTTTATGGTAGACCTGAAACAAAAGGATGAAGAATATATGACTTATATTTTTATAATTTATATGGATACAGTTTTATAATTGTAGCCATAATAGCTGCGTCCGGGCTTCGCTCCCGTGGGAATTTCGGGATGAAAAGTACCCTATGTGTTATTCCGGGTTATATTTCTACCCGTATGCCAAATTTCATAACAATTCGTCCAGTACATTTCGCGTGAAAAAATAAAAAACAGGTGCATATACACATACATCCTCACAAACTTCCGCATTTATAATTGTAGGATATCTAGGTACTGTAAAATATGATAACTGGAATCATTATACAATATTACTAGCAGCCCGCCCCGGCTTCATACGAGTGCATTAAGCATAATAAACCTTTCTCTTCAATCACTGTCTATTAAGAAAACCCGCATCAAAATTCGTTGCGTAGTTAAGATCTAAGCATAGATAGCGACAGACAGGGAAGCGACCTCGTTTTACACTAATGATAATTTACATGTATTGAAGTCCCAACAGATTTTTTGAGACCAGTACTTTTCAACTTTATCACGGTAGTACCAAAGGATAGGATAATACGTACGATTTCTTCGTTTGCAATCCCTTAGTGCTTCATTAAAGGCTTCGCATTCCTGCAGGTTTTCGCGGTTGGCGGCGCATTGCAAGAACATTGATATTTCATAGGCACAAGGGCCGGTGGGCTCCGCACCCAAGTTGTAGTTCTGAGGAAGATGCTGCACAACCTCCTCCCGCCTTCGGCCGGAGAACAAGCTTGTTATTGCTTCCCCCGCTACGTGACCCTTTTTTATTAAAAAAAAACTTATGAAACAACTTTATAACGATTAAAGTACCTTTGTACCGCCAACCCAATACGGGTACGACTTTTAAAAAGCAACATGTACTCTTTCCTTGAAAGCCTCAATGTCAAAACTGTATCACAGCTATACATTTATCCATGGATCTATTTGGTAGGTAACCCAGTATCAGCAAGCATACAATAATATAATATATAACAACAATAGGTACCAATATACCTACATAAGTATGTGCAGTCAACAGCACATCGACCTACCCAAATTCATTGCAAACTCACCACTATTACTGCGCCATAGAGGTTCATGCACTCGATGTGCTGTTGACTGTACGATATATGAAACAATATGGGCATACCGCTGCTGTACCGACAGTGACACCTCCAGCAACCGCAGCCGCATCCCTAAACATGGATCGCCGCTGCGGAGCTATTATAACTGGAACTGGAGCACGCGCCGGCATTCGTGACTCATTGCGAGAGTAGCTCGATCGTGATCTACAAGAATTTCGATAGATACATTCAGTTGTCCATCGGCTTTGAACTGATGAGACAGAACTGAAACCACTCCATACCCTTCCATGGTATTCGTACGAAGCGACTAGGGAATACATGGCCTTAAAAAAGCATTCCCAAAGAAGATAGACGTCAGGCAGGCGGCCGGTTTAAGATCACAGCCAAGTCTAAAAAATTAAGGTTTATTTTTCACTATCACGAATGCTAACAGAGAGTGCCTAGACTGACACTGGCCATTCTAAGAGTGCTCCCGAAGGATCACCACCATTGCACTGCGAAAGATGCTCAATAGCCGTGTGCTAGGTATCGTGTGATATTTGGCAGGTTAGCATGACAAGCTAAGGCCATTTCCGCAAGCTTCCAGTTTAAGAACCATGATGACGTCACCTATATCGGTTTCTGAAAACATCTTCGCCAAAGTTTGAGATCCAGTTCTTACTCGTTATCTTGCCAGCAATACTCAACTATAATAACTACTATAGTGCACTTCAATTTCAAAAAGTGCACTCACTGTGTATATCCTGGTGAGGATGATCTTGAGGCTCGGCATTGCTGGCATGGCATGGTATATGGTCATTTACTATAGCAAGATAAATTAACTTCGTAATTGATGTTACACACATCAAATCGTAAAGTGAAAACCAATGATGCCTGAATAATTTTGTTATGAATGCCAGAGTCTAGTCTAGAACTATCTTGCTGACTGAAAGTATGTATCCATTTCGCTATTCTTGGTTATTTTCTGGTAACAACTGGCAGCACATTTGCTCTTCTCTGCACCCTAATAAAAGTCCTAGAAACTGCTTAATGTATGACAGATGTATTGGGAATATCAATGATTGAAACAACAATATAAGGTTTTTATGTTTATTGTCTGTAAACCTGACTAAAAATTACGTAAAACAATTGGATAAATTGCAGCAATAGAATTATGTAATTCTACATCACAATAACAATGTCTTAAATAATAAAATAAAAGGACTATGATAACTAAAATATTTGACCGCCCTCCCGCCCAAAGAAATCTATCTATCACATTAGGTGGTTAAATGTACTAGGAAGGTGTTGTATTTGACAATTAAGATTGAATGTCTTTATCTTAAAATAAATCTTCCAAAAATAAATGGACTTTGAAATTTTCTGGCACAATTTAGATAGAAACAAACTACGAAATGAAAATTTCATGATTAATTTGCAAAATAAGCAACACCTTCCAAATGCCTGTTTAAATATGGTTGTTAACTTTGCATTGTCTCAGAGCCTCATTGAAACCCTCGCAAAGGGAGAGATCGTGCTGCTGTTGGGCGCACTCAATGAACTGTTTGATCTCCCAGGCGCAGGGACCTTGCGGTGTCTGGTTTTGATACTGGTTGTAAGTCTGAGCGGCAGGCTGTTGCTGTGGTGCAGGCTCGCTACTTCCGCCTCCACTGAACATACCAGTTATAGCACTACCAGCCATGTGACCCTGTAACAATAACCATAATATTGGAACACTCACGAAGAACCAGAAAAAGCTCACATATTCAGTAATTTGTCCCAGAGATTACCCCAGATAAAGTTAAAAAGTAAAGATGTACAGCATGTCAAAATATTAAAAAAATAAACATTTTATTGATATGATGACATTATTCATGCAAAAAGTGTGGGGTATTGTAACATAACAAAGGGTAAGGTTATCTGTTGTATAGATAAGTTTTATAAATAAAAAAATATATTATTGTAAACATACAAAAGATCAAATCAAATTAAAGGCTTTTAACACATAAAAATTTTAATTATTTGACAAGAAAAACCAAATTTATCTTCATCTTCAAACAACTGGCTCCCAAAATAACTTCAAATTTAAATTTTCATTACCTTTTAAAAAGAAAATTAAAAGCTTTTGTAAATTACTAGACAAAGTCCACATAGTCTTATTTTTATATATTTTTTGTTACATAAAACTAAAATATTTCCTATTTATATTATATGATGAAATATTGTGTAAACTTTTTTACTATATAAATAATAGTTCACAAATCTTCACAATATTTAACTCCTTGAGATGAGACAACAACAATGAACAATAATATGTACGACGTCACAACATGTGACTACCTTCAGGTCAATGGGCTCATTGCCAAGGCTAGTTACATCTAGAAAGATTTTTGTTGCATTGTAATTTCACCGATATGGTAAAAATCTGACATTTCAAAATAGAGTTTATAGAAAATATTATGTTACGTAATAAAATACGCACCACAGCTGATCCGACCGCTACTCCTCCAGCCGTAGCCGCCATCTGTCCGAAGAGAGATGGTTGCTGGGGCTGTGCGGCCGCGGCGGGAGCAGGGCTCGATGGAGGAGCATGTGCTGGAACATTCCTGCTCGGTGGTGGTGAAGCCCTAAAAATAATTTGTAAGGTTATCTCAGTGACATATCCACGAATCACATTCTTGTCTCACAATTAAATTGAACGCTTACCTGCGCTGGGGCGCTGGTGGCGGACTTGCTGAACGTCCACGTCGAGGCATTTTTTCACTGATTTAACTTTTATTTAGATTATTCAATGTATTCACAACGCCTTACAATTTGTTACTGATATACGAATGGCCGTGCAATGACGTGACATCTGTCATCGTGACATTTACATTTTCTAGAAAGTTTGATTATGGAATGCGGTTTCTGTCTCGTTTTGTTTCGGCATAAAACATACTGTTTAAATAAGGTAAGTTATATATTCGTCAATTGATTTGTTTCACAAACCAACGACAATCAGACAAAACGAGACTGCTTAATTTCACCATAGAATGAACTAATGAATGAAACCTTACCTCTTGAAATTAAAACCTACTTTGGCAAATATTGTATAGTGCGATAGGGATATTTTTTTAACAAATTAGCCTTCTTATCTCATTTTGTCCGTATATATTCGAAATAAATAAACCACTGATCTCAAGGCGAAGTCAATGTTACAGATTGTAAAGTGCGATCCAAGGAATTATAGTAGGTACTCCGTACAACGTACTTATTAAATCCATGTGGGTACTTCGTACAACAGCACTTACTAAATCCATGGTGCGATCATAGATTTAGAAAGGACCTGCGCGCGCGCTGAGTGCGATTGTCAGAAAATATTTTTTTTGTAAGATAGGTTTGTGACGTTTCATTTGAATGAGATTTGCGAATTTTGAGAACTGATATAAAATACCAGTTTTTGGGATAAATCTATATAGTCATTTATATATATTAAAAAGGTGTCACCGCACCCGGGGCCCCCTTTCTAAAGCTATGTAAATAACAGTCTATCAAGAAATTTAAAACATTTTGTAAACATGAAGGCGCTGTCTCCTGTTTCACTATCCCATTTTTATAATACTTATAACAATAACATTACAAAAGAGACAAAACATATTTTAGCTTAGAGTACCTATGTCTTAACTTTTTTTAAGAATAACTGGGTTATCAACCAATTTTGCCAATTCTTTTTAATATAGCACAACAAAAAATGTAGTTCTTTTAATAGTTTTCACTTTCTTGACAGACTGTAAAAATTTAAAAATTGTACGTTCTATATTTATTAAAAACTAAATGTTGTCCGGGACTTCGCTCCCGTGGGAATTTTGAGATAAAATATAGTCTTTAGCAATCTTGGATAATGTACCTTTCTAATGATAAAATAATTATAAATCGGTTCGATAGTTTCGGAGATTACCCGCCTCAAACATACAAACTCACAAACGCTTACCTCTTTATAAGAATAGTATAGAAGCGGTGGTGGTGTAAATGTGGATCGAAAGGTCCCAGGTTCGAATCCTACTCGTGTCACATGAGTTTGTATACAAATCTGACTCATATATAGTAGTTTTCATCGACCACCACTTGCTTCCGGTGAAGGAAAACATCGTGGGGAAACCTGCACACTGGTTGATTATTATTAACTTGTATATGAAATGGAGAATGTAATGGCAAACCACTCTATTAATAATGCCAAGAAAGTTGTTGTGTGTTTCATTCCACGTAATGACCACGACCCTCAGCCGTAAGGCATACGACTATGAAGAAGATTTGGTACCAAAGATACTCGATGCTACTCCGCGTACTAATACCACAGGCATTTTTAGCCCATTTTACATTCGCTTTCTAGCGGGCATAAGACGAGGAACAAATGATATTAGTGCTTTGTCCCGTATAATCTTAGTGTATTTCTCTAATAAAAGATAACGATGTCTATTCTATAGTTTTCTCTGTTTACCGTATCAGAGTGTCAACCCGTGGTTTGCTAAACAGCAAAATAGGATGACAATAGAGACAATAAATAAGAATAAAAAATTACTATGTATCGTGCTGGGCCTGCAAGATCGCTAGGCTGGATGGGTACGGCTAAACAGCGGCACATCGTTGAGTACCTGCTCGTCTAGATACGGAGGTTCTCAATCTACCTTGATTGAGCGAATTCATTTATTTTATCCACTTTACCTGCTTCGACCAGGCATTGTCCTTGGAGGTGTGTCCAAGTATATATATATTCTAATTTAACACATAATAATTTTGTAATAAATGAAATATCTACGAGGGGTTGTATATAAACGTAATCCTGCACCAAGGGACACAATAATAATGTGACAATGTATTTTGGACAGATTTATTTTTAAATTTTTCAAATTTATTTTGCTGTCTAAAACGGTCGGTTGTAACCCTTCGCCAGCGCTGCTGCCGGAAATAAGTGTTGTTATTCCACATTCCACCCGTCACCTATCTTTAAGAAAGATTTTTTTTAAATTTACTGATGTATCCCACAAAAGTAGCCCTGAATATTAAGTCATTTATTTAAGTTACTGGTCCGTCTTTGGTTCACGGACTTAAATATCCAAAGACCTAATTTTATCTCAATCGCTTTAGTAAGTTCGGAGTCGGAGCAAACTAGTTGTAAGTAAAAATCAATCAGTAGTCAAATTATGCGACTTCAACTCGCGTTTGATCTAGTATTATTGTAATGTAGCTATTAGGTTAGGTCCCACTGCTGGTGGACCCAGTCCCAGTGTTATTTACTAATTATATATTTTTGAATTTAAAAAACAAATTTATACAAAAGTATCTCCTTGTGCTGCCTGATATCAGTAATTGTTTGCAAAGTCAAATTAAGTTTGAACAAGCATGTCTTGTATAACCGAAATGAAAGATATGACGAAGTCTATATCAGTGGCGGCGCTAGGTGTCGTCGTACTATTTCTATCTGCTACATTTTAACGTCTTACAAATTAAAACCATTTTTCACAACAACAAAATCCCTCTATATGATAACCATAAACAATATATAATAATAGAATATAACCTAAAATGTGGTGGCTGTCCACTAACTTACTTATACTCAACAATTTCATACACTCAGATCTTAAATTATACGTGCATTTATACCGTATATATACGTGTTTTTGACTGCGAAGTAAAAGAGGCCTCGCAAACTTCATGTTGTTCACATCATCACATGTGGTGTAGGCCGTGAAGCGCTGCCACTGATCTATAGTTTTCTCCGTCTAAATTTTTTAAATATTATAGTTCCCACTAGCTGCCATTTTATTGCAACCGGCGGCCGGGGAGGGCACTATAAACTTTTTCTTTCATTCATTTCAATCATTCAATCGAATCAGCCAGTCGTCAACTCGCCAAATGTCAAGTCAATGCATGCACTGAGTGTCAAAGTGAGTAGTAGACCGCGTGATTGTAGCCGCCGTGTTTCTAATTTGTGTTCATCTAAGGCGATTTCGTGGAAAATTATAAGTGAAAATGGGCGATAATAACGCCGGTCAAACCATGGATGTGTTCGTATTGGCAGGAATTACTTTAGCTGTATGTGTAATAATACACTTTATTTACAAGACCTTTGGAAGCAAGCAAAAGGAGGCAATCGAACATGAAACGGAGAGTAATTTGGGTATGTAGTTATTGCTTGGTGCCAGAGTTTTGTATTTCTAACTTACGAAATTAAAATCGGGACGTTAATACCCTACTTAGTTAGACAGTCAAAGGTGGAATTGATGGGGTGTTGGGAGTGAATTTCCCGCTAATGTGTGCCCCATGTGTGCATTCCTGCAGTTTTGGTTTAGAGTTAAGTAACGGATATTTTACTGTTAATCTATAACATAACTGCGAATACATTTGACATCCTTCTTTGTAATATTTATATTATTTATTTTTATTATAATAATCTTCTTTGTAATATATATATATATATATATAGATTGATAAAAAATATTGCTAGTATACCTACTTGGACTTCATGTCGTATCTACTAATATTTTAGAAATAAATAATAGGTCTGCTCACTTTATTATTATTAAAATAAAGTGTAACTATGTTAAATTTTAAATGAAATAAAAATATTCATAAAATAAAAATTTGAAAAATATTTAAAATAGTAATTGAAATATTTTTCAAATTGAATAGAAATTTCATTAAGTATTCGTAAATAACTACACATTCCTATATCTAATGTCTACATATTGTTTTGATACAAACACATTGTTTACAAAATTATATGTCACATAGGTAGGTCCTGTAATGAAATTTACATAAGTCAATAAACATATTTTATTGTATTAAACCAGTTTTTAACAGCATGTTTCTTGCTTGTAGAATTTGTTAGGTATCTACTATTAACTGTTCATTTGGATCATACATTTTAATTACCTAATTTATGTTAAGTCACTTTTTTAAATTCCTAAACATAAGGATTATTTGAAAGCTGTCTGAAAATAATAAAAAGTGCTTGTAACTTCTTTTGGGGTTATATTTTTTTTTTTGAAAAATTGAGAAATTGTAACTGATTTTATGAGAATAGGTACAATGTGCCCAAATTGGCATCAAAATACATAACAATATATAAGGTAACCTATAGCTTTGTAGAAATTACTTTGTGACTTAATCATGTCAGTGTAATATTACTCAAAACTGCCCTAGGTTTTGTTGATACCCTCAGTTTAATTTACTCAAGGTGCATTCATAAATTTATCACTTTTGGTACATGATTTTTTGGCTTGAAAATTTTCTTAAACTTCTGAGTACCTACAATAATATTGAAACAATAGGCTAAATAAACCTCCATTTATTTTAGGTTAAAAAGAAAAAAAAATATTTTAAAAAATGTTAACCTTCAGAGGTATGCAAGGCTTTAAATAAAATCTCTATAATTCAACATAATTTTTACAGTGCAAACCATTTTTATTTCCTTATTATTGATAATGTTGTGGGTTTTAGTAAGGCATCTAAATTTTTCTCTTGTTGTGAGGTCTATAAGTATCTAGTAGTCTAATATTTTCAATTTTAGATTTTGGTTACTTAGTTAGAACACAATACAGTCTATCTATACATATATAGAAGAAAATACAAAAAGGATGTGGTGCCTTGGCTGGCAACACTGGGTGCATATATCAACCTATCACAACCATCTTACTTGGTATTTGGTATTGCAATTGCAAAAAAAATTGTAGTTCATAAAAAATTTTCTTTATAAATAGACTATTTATGTATGTACTTGATGTTTTACATCACTTGCCAACATGTGCAGAGTCAAATAGCAGCAAATTTGCAAGGAGTTGGAGATCTTGATACATGCTGTTGACTGTACTGTACTACTAGGATATGTAACAGTTTTTTTTCTTTGAATTGTAAACAATAGAAAATTATCACTATTTTCAATACAATATTTTCCTTTATTATTTATTGCACATTACTTTATGTCTACTCATTTGACACACAGTTATATTTTAATTTACCAGCCCATGGAGTTTGCACTTGTTCAAACATGTAACAAAGACAGAAAACCCGGTTTTGACAAGAAAACAATGGAAGATTGTCACTGCAGTGATGACTCATTTTTTCTTTTATTTAGTACTTATAAACACATTATCTATTGGCCACTGTTTACATGACCATTTCTTGAATAAATCTTCATCTGTTTTGGATTTAAAATATCCAATAATTTATCTCTAGTGGTTAGTTTTATAAATATGTACTACTCACAAAAGCTTTGAGCTTTTGAATTTTATGCCTAGATTATTAACATTCAAAGCTAGTATATATGAAAATTTCACTGGAACTGGTCTATTCCTACTTGTACTACTTCCCTAAGTTAAGGTACAACTGCTCAGTAGAACTTGTGGAATGGATAGGAACTAATGGAAGTAGAATCCCTAATATTGCATCTAAATTAGACATCAAACTAGTAAAAAACAAGTCATAAAATTTTGTTAATAAGTTCTCTTTCTGTCTCACCTGAGGGTCTTGTTAGGAGTATGTAGTCAGTAAACTACATATTCCAGTATAGAAGAAGGCTACCGTTTATCTCGGAAAATAGTACTGTTACTGTAGGACATTCACGCGGGTGAAGCCGTCGTCAAAAGTTAGTAAAAATATAAAAGTAAGTCATTTATCATGTTTTTTGTAGATAAGTTACTAAAACTATAGAATAAATTGTTCAGGTTGAACTCTGGGTCATTGCTTTGTACAGCAATGAGTTACGTTTTTAGGATAAGTTTTAATGCAAAGAAACCACACTAAATATCATAACATAATCACGCTGCCGTTATGGGGGACGTCACGGGGTCGCTAGGCATTTCACCGCGACGCCCCCCCGGCCGGCCTTTCGGCCCCGACCTGGGCGGGCAGCAAGCACAAGTGCTAACCACCCGCCCCTTACGCGCTTGGCGCCCGATACAGAGGCAGCCACCCTTCGGCCGCAGAGGACAGGGGGGGATCGTCGAGAGACATACCGACTCTCCTCTTCCCCTGCGGCCCCACCACATCGTATTCAGCGCCACGGCCGCGCTGTAGTCGTGGAGGACAAACCCCCGCGACCCCACCTCTGGTCCCCTCTAGTTTCCACATCCAAAGGCTGATGGCGGGTCACCAGCCAATGGCAGTACTACCGAGGGGACCGTCCACCAGGCCCAGAGCACCCACCAAAGTCTCTGGGCCTTGGGTTCCTCTTGGTTCACCGGGGTGGCCGGTTGTGTCAGACCAGCCCCCCCGGTTACTAAGCCCCACCATCGCGACAAGATGGGAACCCGTCGGGGGGTTGTCCTACTTCCCTACTTTAAGCTTATACTGTTCAGTAGAATTATGACTATGAATTATTAAATAAATACTGTGGTAGAACAATGGGAATAAACCGATTAATTAGTGTATTTTCTTGAAAGCACTTGGTCCATCGTTAGAATTCTTGTCATTGTTGACAAATAGTCAATCCAAGCGCAAAAGACCTAATCGGTCAAAAAGTAAAAGTGACGGGACTGAAAACGAAGACAGTGTTAATTTCGTTAGAAAGTGCGAATTCGTTCACACATTTTCTATTACAAACCGATTCAAAAAAAGTATGTCCATGAGGCATCCTTTAATCGTATTAAAGTAGATGACTATTTTAATACGATTACAGATTAGCACAGCAGAATAGTTATGCTAGTTACTGATAAAATGACATTTAACAATATTTATATATTTACTTACTTTCTGTGTATATTGCGGGCAAGAGTATTGGATCGAGATTTATGGAAGCAGAAATGAGGCTTTTGCCCAAATCAATGGCATACAAAATGGGTTTAAAAAAAACTATATATTGTTAGGTTTTCTTTATAGTATTGATATCCTTCTACTTCCTTTTTCCCGTTGAGTCATCCACGCTTTTTGTTATTCGACTCAATACAATGTGATCGCATCGTCGGCGTCGGCATCACATTGAAATGACGATGATTCGGGTGATTCATGCTTTATTAGAATCAAAAGAACTTTAGAATTGAAAATATTTACCTTACAAATATACGTAACAAAGTTTGGTGAACTAAAGTCCATATTAGCACATGTCTGACTGGATAAAATGTTGAGAAATATAGTTAAGATTAAAGTATGCTTTATTTCTTTTATTAATAAAAACATTAGCCAACAAAGTTTAATAATTTTACTATATTTGTTTCAATAATACCCAACTTATCAAAAAGTCCGACAAAACGAACGACTTCGCCTTATTTTCTTACATCATAAATATAATTTAAACCTGGTAATTTATGCGATAATGATTATGAATCAAGTGTCATTTTATTTGATAAGAGCGATAAATGCGATAAAATAAGTCAGCTTTGAAGAGAAGAGACATGTTAAGTAAGCTACTCTGCTCAGTAGAACAAGTGTGAACAAGACCTTATACGTGTTAGAAAAAGCTAGAAAAAAAAGATAGTTGACTATTTGCGTGATGTTAAATTAAATATTACACAACATCCATAAGTTGTTGTTGTAATGTTGATAAATATAAATGCCTAAAAGCTGACGATATTGAAAATCAAGTTTGCTGATGAAAAAGCCTACGATGTTGCATGTAGCGTATGTTGTTTTTATTTCGATCCATTAAACTCGATTATGAGTATAGCGAAGCATTGCTGGTTACTCTGGTTGGCAATATAGACTCCATTTATGTCAGTTCCAGTATCCCTCGATATTTCACAACAAAATCTTTGGATACGTGTATTTGCTCTACACGATACTTCTTTATGATATAACATCTATTAGAGTTTTGTTTATCTTTCCCGTTCTTCGACAATTATGCAAAGAATGTCACATTGTAATGATTGCATATATTTTACACAGGTGATACACACCGTTTAGTACATAAACACACAGTTGTAAATTCCTTAAAAAACATGCAATAATTTTAACGTGACCAAACAAAACAAAAATCGAGCTATCAATAAATGAATGAATGAATAAAATATTTGCGACAATAAAATTGGAAGTGCATTACTCAGACTGTAAGAATAGATAAAACACGTAATCTAACGATACAATTGCATAGTCATAACCGTAACCACGTAACATGAATCAATGTAATAGAGGCGAATAAAAATTACGTCGTGCTAGTCGCAGCTCTTCCGACTGCTGCTTTCGTGTGAAATTCTTTCATTCTTGAATTTTATAGGAAGTTACCTAAATTGTATATGATGATATAATAATAATGTATGTAACTCTAACTTTATAATCAATGTTATTATTTACAGTATCATAATTGGGAAATTTCGGTGTTACTGTTATCCAATGGGTAATACCGTTTTGGTTTTTCTGTTCCAGTATCCAAACTTGTCCTGTCTCTGATACAAACACTTCAAGTTATAGTCTTTTTCTTTTGTGATAGCAATTTCAACAAGAATCAGATGAATCACTTCAGTACCTTGTAAAACACTTAACTATTAGTAACGTTCTTAAATCAGTATAATGAAAACGGCTGTTTTTCAAATTCCAGATTCTCCGAATGAAGAGGCAATCTCAGAGACTGCTGTTCCTGAAAACAGGACCAGTGGGAAAAGCAAGAAACGCGCTCCGTGGAAGGGCAAGACTGATTTTAGCCATCCCTGGCTGCTGAAGAATCTCAAAGGACACCCTGGCACTGTCCTATTGGTAGACTTTTCTGGCAACGGCAAGTTTATGGCGGCCACTTGTAATGGTAAGTTTACATTGTAGTTTATACTAATGTAGGTATAACAATGGAGTGGACGAAAGCGATGTCTGTGACGCTGACGCACCTTGCGACGTTGTCGTAGGTCTCACGATATTTCGCCAGTTAATTTATGATGAATAAACTGTTGGCTTTAGACGCGATGTCGTTCGTGTGACAATTACGAGGGCTGCTATTTATGTATCCGGAACTGGCCAATAATTCTAGAATATTTCAAAAGTAATTACAACATTTGAAAATAGAACTCTTCGGCTAGAGAATAAATATTTTTCATGTCCCTGTCATTTGTTTTTTTCAATTGGCGCCAATTTTGAAAATAGCTTGTCTTCATTGCCATGGATTTAACTCGTGAACATTTTCGCGCGATGATTTATTATGATTTTCGGCGTGGATTAACTCAAAAACAGTGCATCGAACAACTGATTTTAACTTTTGGAGATGAAGCACCATCGAAAACCACTGTGTATTATTGGTTTAAGGAATTTCAACGTGGACGGTCTATGCTCACGGATGAAATTAAGGAGGGTCGTCCTAAATCGGTAGTGGTACAACAAAATATTGATGCTGTGCGACAATTAGTAATGCAAGATCGTCATGTTACATACCGCGAGATAGAGGCGTCTCTGGGCATTAGTATGACGAGTATACACGCGATATTACACGAACATTTAATTGTTAAAAAAATTTGTTCGCGTTGGATTCCGCACAACTTGAGCGTAGATCAAAAACAGGCTCGTGTCGACTGGTGTAAGAAAATGATAAAAAAATACAACCGTGGCACGTCAAAAGCTGTTTATAATATCTACACAGGTGACGAAACCTGGATCTATGCTTATGACCCTGAAACTAAACAGCAGTCAACGGTGTGGGTCTTTCAAGATGAACCGAATCCAACAAAAGTTGTTCGTGCGAGAAGCACTTTAAAGCAAATGGTCGCTTGTTTTTTTGGTATCAACGGACATGTAGCTACAGTGCCACTAGAGAATAGTAGGACGGTTAATTCTGAATGGTACACCACCATTTGTTTGCCAGAAGTCTTTGAAAAAATACGAAAGAACAACCCACAACGCAGAATCATACTTCATCACGACAATGCTAGCTGCCACAAGTCGGCTGAAACAAATAATTTTTTGGAGGGTCAAAAGATTGAATTGACGGGTCATCCGCCGTACAGCCCCGACCTGGCACCCAATGATTTTTATTTATTTCCAAACATTAAAAATAAATTACGTGGTCAACGTTTTTCGAGCCGCGAAGAGGCCGTTGATGCGTTCAAAACACACGTTTTGGACATACCTCAATCAGAATGGAAAAAGTGCTTTGAAAATTGGTTTCATCGTATGCAGAAGTGCATAGATCATCGCGGAGAATACTTCGAGAAACAATAAAACCATATGTAATAATATATGTTTGTTTAATTTTGTTATTCCGGATACATAAATAGCAGCCCTCGTATAAACATTTATTTATACTATTTTATGGCATACGCGCACGATGCTGATGTGCTTTTCACTGATGGCTCCAAGCCAAGTTGACTGACGATCGAGATGTCTGTCGTCGCAGCTATCCTTTCGTTTCCTCTTGGCTTCCTCCAACGTGTTTGTCACTTCAAGCGCAGTGAATATGAATATTTCCCATAACTCGTTAGCAACAGGATAACCAGTCTAGAAAATTTCCCGTGACAGGAAAATTAACTGTATAAGTTTGAAGCGATATACACGTGCTAAAAGATAATGGTCCTTGTGATGTAGTCTACATTGGTTTATGGTTCGTGTTACCTCATTATTTCCACGCACACGTCACGTTCTTTAAAATTACTTGTTTATTACATCATGTATTTGGGGACCATTATTTTTGATGACATGAAATTCTTGTTTTCATTCACAATTCATTAAAGTTGAATACAACTTTGTAAAAATTTTTCTTAACTACACTTCCAAAACAGTAAGATTAAAGTTTAAATTTAAAAACAATTCAAAAATGTTTAACGATTTATTTATCTTACTCAAATTTGTACGGCGCTGAGCCATCAGCATCTGCAATATATATCTTTCCGTAAAAATAATGATGTATTGTGTTGGTGTTTATGGCTTTGCGTAAATGATTTTGAATGCATATTCTACGCTCCCTATGACCTTTGCCATAACGTATCTGTATTCGAAGTGTAGTTAATGCATCCAAAATAATGTGACCAGAAGTTGCAGTCATTAGTCACACTCACAAAATTGAATTAACGACTAGTCAAGGCAATGAAAACTAGGTTGTCATTATTTAAACTGAAAGTATTTACTCTGACCAGTTATTGTTAAACAATTTCAGTGTTTACAGTCGGTCAAGTTGTTGACTAATAGCTGCACTCGGAAGCGCTGACTTCCCTTGAGACTTTGCCCTTTTTGTCCTATCCGATACGCTGTTGTGTGTAATTTTGGAGGTCCGCCGGTCCAAGCCCAAAAGGCTAATTTAATTACCAGGATTTATAGAAAACACCATTTTAAATTGATTACTCCAAATAATTTAACTAATACTTCATGTATGTCTTGAAGCTGAAAACAATATAAGCTGGAAAAACTTTAGTCTCGGTCAAATTATTGACTCAAATGCACTGTTATAACAAAGTAACATTGCATTTGAGCACTTGAATTGAGAATGATGTAAATGAAACGGAACTCTTGTGTGTGTATTGATGAATAAATAAATTGGCAAGGCAACGTCTTTTAACCGATTTACACGATAATTACATATAAGAATAAATTTAGGAAATTATATAAGTCTTAGTTAGCCTAGAAAAGTACATTTTACAATGAATCAACGACCAAACAAAGGCGACACGTTTGCAGTTCTTTATTTACATTGAGGACATTGGCGGACATTTCAAGTGCAAATACATATCAATTTAGAAGTAGATAATAACATGATGGTGTGTATCGAATGATTGTTACAGTAAGTGATGTGAGATAACAAATTAAATTATACTTGACCTCAAAAATCTGTCAATTTCCGCGCAGCTGTAAAACTATTGATAAAAATTTATAGTTTAACCTTTTGACGTTTTATATGAGAATGGAAATAGCCAAGTGTCCCACGTGTCATTTACATGAAAAATAAACTGATAAGAATACAATTAAACTTTAACTTCATTTGTATTAGGGAACCCTACCATACTACTACAAGCAACTTGAAGACTTCTCGAAGCCTTAAAGTTTCTATAAACATTATATAAAAATCACTTCCACAAACGATAATTCCGAATTAGTCTCCGAAAAACGCAGACATCGTTACAATTATACTAATGTTATGAATATTTGATTTCCGCCGCGTGAAAAACGATTTTCCTCGCTCTAGTTGTAGTAGCGCGAGTGAGTGTAGTAGCGAGGATTCGGCGTGACGTTGGCGATAAGCCACCGTCCACCAAACCGGAATGATTGCCGTGATAGCGGGGTCGCTCACCTCACCGAAACGTCTGCGACCCTGTTTCACTGGTTTGTTTACATTCACACAGATAGCGAATGGCAACTAGGTCGAATCCATTTATTAATTCTGCGCTAAATGTCGAATGCGATTTACCGTATGTAAAGCCTACCCCGACCGCTAGCAGCTCTTTTTAACTGTTCCATTACGTTCGAGCGTAGTCCGTAACAAATAATGTACTAATTATGCAATAGTCCGTGTATTCATGAACTGAAGACATGCAAGTGCAACTACGTATGTCCATCGATAATCAGTCAGGCTTTTATAAAACAGGTAATTTAAGTTTAGGAAGGCTCTCTCCTGTATTAGTGTTAATATCAGTTTATTACTTGAAATACGAAATGCACTTCTTGTTTGCATTTATGCAATGCAATGTAAACATATAATTGGAATTTACGAGTACGCTAATAATTCGGCCCATGTAGCACAAACGCGTGTGAATCCGTTTTAATTTTGCAATTCCATTCGATTATCATGTGATAATAATAAATTGTGTAAATTAAATTTAAGTCGCAATAGTCTATATTAAAGATTTGCGCACTGTTTTGATAGGGCAAGGTTACGATACAACGCGTGTGAATTGAAATTGATAAATTTGTGTCATCCATCGTCATTTTCGCATGAAAATATTTATTATTTTTAATTAAAAAAAATATGCAGCAGGATCTACAGCAGAATCCTTCTCTATCTTGAATCAAAATTTGAAGGTGCCGCTAAAGTTTAGTTCGTGTTCAAGTTAACAATATCCCCTATTATTATTTGCTCAGATTTATTCGTTTACGCCACTACGTGTAAGGCAATGATCACTATCAATGTCGCTATAACAGTAGCTGTTATCTGAAATAATATTGTCACTGTAATAAAGTAAGTGTGATGACGCGTGAAGCATGGCCATGGCGCGACCTAGGCCACTCGTCCTTGCTGACCACTGGCCGACCATAACGATACTCATTTCTGCATAAAGTACAATAAAATAAAACCTTCGGTTAAAATAAGAACAAAAAGTTTAGTTCCGTCAATATCGAAAGCGGAAGTAAATCTATTAATATAAGTGTCTGTCACTGATATTTAAATCCAGACTTTCGATTTACAAGGATTATTAGGGTGCTAGTATGGACTTATGGTCTAGCACCATGTTAAATCTTCTTGCTCTTAAAAACGATGAAACTTAAAAATGAGGTGAGCATGATTATTGGTGTGAAGATAGGTGGAGAGTGACGTAGGGTACTTTTTGCAGTAGATGGAACTGCGGACTAGAGCCAGTTTTTGAATAAAACAAAAATAGTCAAGACTTTTGTGATTGGGGAAAATAACATATTTTCCCCAATTCTGACCGATTTTCTGCAAGATTTAATTGGAGCCACTAACACTCGAAAATAAAGAAGAAATAATATAAGATTGCTTTGGTTCCGATCTGACATTACGCGCTATTGTAAGCTGTAATAAATACACTCGTAAGGCGGTGCAACCATGTTGGAGAAATCAGCGTTTGCAACCGCTCCTTGTTACGTAACGCTGAGCGTTAAACAAAATCACGATGCGATTGCTAGATTTTAGAATGTCGCTAGATGCTTTGACGATCTTGATCGACTTTTATGGAACCATCTAGAAATACTTACTTACAGCAGCTTTACAGCTAGGATTTAATTTTAAATACCATATTAAATTTTGCGACAATTTTTCAGTGAAAATTGATTTCTCGTGCAATGTCCTCACGATCTGTATCATGATATGTAAAAACTTAAACGGAAATACATTATACATACAATAGATTATATTATAAAGAAATACTTATTTCTTAAGTTTGAAGTTTAAATATGCATACTTATGTATATTTAAACTTCGTTAATAAACACTTATACGTAGGCAGACAAAAGAAAAATCTTAATACGTCGCACGCATAATTGTAAATGATGTTATTGTCGAGTAGTTCGAGTTGTCCCAGTGATATGGGTTATCTGGCGCCGCATCACCGCCGAAACCTTGACGGCGACTTCCTATTTTACATTGTTTGTAGATTTTGGCACGACTTTTAAATATTTGCTTTAAGTGAGTCTGTGCCCGTCCTGCAATGCTTAAAGTACAACTGGAATAACATATATTATATGAATCGAATAATATTTTTCTATGCCTAATATTTTATTTCCTATGAACATCATCACCATTTTTAAAAATAATTTTGATATAAAAAAAAATACAGAACTTTTTTATCTCACTATAAATTAACCAAAAAGTATGTAACAACATTTAATGATCCCAGCGATCACCATCCTACAAGTGCATCGCTTATAAAAATATAAAAAGCTATAGATCAAAATAATATTGTAAGAAAATACAATTGTGAAAATTAAAATTAACTCTAAAATCTGTAGTGTTAAAATTGTTTCTGTCATTTAAGTATTGTATGAATTTGTCCTTACTAGTTTAACTTATTAAGCATCGCTAACCTTACAACTGACTGAAGAGTGAAGTACACAATAATCTAATCTATATATGGTTATCTGTATATGGTTATTTTAATTCAGAACAATAGATCATTAATGCGAAAATATCTCGATTTCGCAGACTATTAAAAACCTAATTAAAAAAAACTTTGATTGTTCTGATTTAATTTTGATCTAGGTACGACTTCTTATCTTTAAATTCATAATTTTCCGAACTTTTCTTATTACCAGGATAGGTATAAATAGTTAATCCATATTATTATAATATTATAAATGCGAAAGTCTGCCTGCCTGTTCCGCTTTCACGGCTTAATTGCTGGACCTATTTTGATTAAATTTGCCATTACTATATTCAATCATTGCTATATTAGATTTATAAAATTATTTTATTAAAAACTTTCCATCGAACTACATCAATAAAACAATATAGTAGTTTCTTAGACTGTGAGGACAGAACATTAGTAGTATTAAAGCCTGTAAATTAAAAACCTAACTATAAACGCTAATTCGTCTAATTAAATGCCCTTTGAACGAGAGGTTGTAATCATTTAATGTGAAGTCTTTACATCTCATCAGAGCTGGGCGATCTCCTTGACATCCTTACAGCGTGTCATCTCGAAGTCTATTGTAACGAATACTTCAGAATCAATTTCATTCAAATTACGTTGTCATGACTGTATTATTACTCTACAGATAATAATATAATATCAGATCAGATACAATCTTTTTTAATAGTGACATGGTTTTTAATCTGTAAAGTTTAAAGTCCTCTGTCTGCTTCTTTTTTTTATTTTACTCATAATTAACTTTTGTACATAATTATTATTAAAAGGTATGCGCATTTTTTAAAATCTTAACACTTTTACTTTTTGCTATTATATTTTTAGGGTTCCTTACTTCAAAAAGAAGAAAAGGAACACTTATAAGATCACTTCGTTGTTCGTCTGTCAAGACTACTTTAGGCCACTTTTCTCAGGACCGCGGAATCTTGAAATTTATTTCAAAATCTCGGGTCTACGGTCTCTTGAAACTGTGAGTTTACGTTACTACCTTTCAAGTCAACGCAATCAAAATATATGACTGTTTAAGGCATATTTTGCGATTTCACAAGCAAATCAAAACCTAAAATGGTTCTTCCCGGTGACCTAGGATCATTAAATTTGGCAAGAAGTCAGAAGTTACACTAGAAACATAGGAATAAAATATAGAAAAATATTCAATTAAAGAAAGGTCAATTCTTATAAAATGACTCAAAGTGTGACACACGTAATAACATAATCTACAAATTTGTGCGGTACGCACGCAAATCTGACTCGCACTGGACCGGTTTTTCTTAATAATTGGAATGATATGGGATACCTTTTGAGATATAACATAAATGAGATATAGCATCTCCAAATAAACTCGTCTCGCAGCTCACGACATATATTGCCCAGTCTCATATTTTGTTTCCTAGTTATTTGAAATAAATTATATTACTTCACCATTACGCAATATTCGTGTTATGTACTTACATGTAATAGTTACTTAAAACTTATATCATAAATGATCTGTTTATAGAAATTGTTATTTCTTATTGAATTGCATTTGCAGTTTAGCTTACCATATTATTTATAATACACGGAAATAATGGTTTCTCTCAGTTGTAGATAATAATTTTATATCCCCTCTTAGATAAATCGCAGACGAAAAAAATATCCCTGGATCGATATGTGGATCAATAATGTTGGGACGTGAAAGGATGGGAATATGAAATGGAGTCGTCAACGCCTGAAGTTGGCTCATTGCTGTTTTGCGGCGATTGGCTGTTTTTTGTAGAGGTTTGCTAAATAAACCACCAAGTTCACGTAACAAACTAGATATTTAAGACTCATTTTCTGGTCGTTATAACCAAACAAAAATAGATTTCGTAGTTGTTACGACATGTTTTAAAATGTTTTGCACGACATTTTAAAAAATCAACGCCACAGATTGTTTAGTTATTATCTTTGAAGAGATCATAATAATAAATGTTCCTTGTCGACTGATTTTTTCGACATTAATCGATTCATTATTTAAATTGTGTAAAAGTATCTATGGAGAATAAAGTTTCGTCACGATTAAAGTTACAACTGTCAACAGCCCTGTTGATTTGAATGCTTGCATTATATAATTAACCATGATTTTTTATTCCATATTCATTGCTGGGTATTAGGCATCCGGGGCATCCCTATTTTCGCGGCACTTCCCACTGTCTGAATCATCGTTTTCTCGCTATCCAATGTCTTCTGACGTTTTCGTAGGCACCTACTCGTATATGCAAAAATGTGGAGGAAAAAGGTCAAATACCATCTTCAATATTCGCATCGCGAAAAGTCACATTAGATGCTTCAGAAGCTAATAGGAGTACATAAATGGAGTGTACCCATGTGGGTAGGATATAAGCATTGTTATTGTGAGACATTGACATATAAGAATCCAATGCGCTGGACAGTCATTCAAGTTTACTGTCGTTGGCGGCTAGCGGCCCCAAAATGCTGTGTCTAAACTTCGACATTGATCGAAGTGGCTAAATTACCAACCGAAGTAAATATTTTTCTTTTTTTCACATGAAAATAAAATCAACAAACCAATTATATAATTAATCTGACAAAAAAAAACTTTTATTCATTATTTCAATTTTACAATTGAAGTATCCAGTGGTGTGTGTGTGTATAAAGCTTTGTGTTGTGAGATCACTGACGATGACGGAGACGCTGTAAGGTCAACGCTACACAGAGGCCTCCGACGTACCTGCAAATTGCTGCTATAATTAGCCAAATATGCTAAGTACGTTCGATTGCATTTTACACCATTGTGCCCGTTTACTTGACCAGTCTTGTTATTTTTAGGCCCATGTCGTCATTGCCCCAAATAAAATGTGCTTTCGGAGCAATTTGATTCTTGATTCTTCAAACACAGAACCTACGCTTCTTAGATTTTTAAATAATACCAGCTCAAGAGAAAGTTCATAATATGTATATTTCAATGATCACTATTTAAATATACATTCGACAGATACGACTATAAGTATTTGGGAAGAACTATATATCAAGAAAATTTTGAATAATACATAATTCGTTGATTATGATCTAGTTGAGATGTTGGAGTGCATAATCAAATATCACCTTGAATATTCCGCCATCTTATCATATATCATAAATGGCAAGATACAAGCTTCATGTTAAAAATTACATTATCATTCATCATAAAGCAGAAGGAAGTAAACTTTAGTGATTGAATAAGTGACGTAACAGGAAAATTAAATAGTTCAAATGTTATTCATGGTGTGTATAGTAACAGATAGCTTCTTCATTTGTATGTATTGCTCGATTGTGACCTTCCATTGTTTGTGTCCACAAATAGATAGTGTTTAGCACACGGACATGATAATTTGGCTCGCACGGGCACGGTTTCCGCGGATGCTGCGCCGGCGCAGACCGAAAGCGAAAGGAGATATCTTTGGAACAAAAGGTTTTCTTTAGCGAAGCGAATGGGAACTTCTGACGAGTTCCGGTTGTCAACAATTACATTTAACGAAAGCATTTGAATGCTAGAATATTCTAAAAATACAAGAAATGGATTTGTTCAGGTGTATAAGCTGGCACGATTGATTACATATTTACCAAAACTGTGTGATATAATCGAAGAGGCTTCTTATAAGGTTATATGATATAATGTATGCGCGCGGCGGCGCTCCGGACTACTTTCTCTTGAATTCGGTCGCGAAAGTTGTCTCGCTCTCTGCAAAACTTTCTATAATTCAGTGCATTTGTTAGGTTTTGTTAGTTGTTACTATAAGTCCCTTCCCTTTTTCATATGGACTTTCTGAAATATTCTAATAATAGTCATTTACAATACGCAAATAATCTTCCGCGCCTAAAAAATGATGACTAAATGGTAATCAAGATATTACTTAAATTCAGCTAAATTAGGCGTAATTGATAAAAGGGTGTATTATGTAAAGGAATCTTTTACTATTGATAAAACAGTTATCGATGATATAATGTACTTAATATTATAATTGATATGTTGAAATATGGCACGCCTTATCAAAGTGGAAAAACGCACGCCTAGTGAAAAATATAATATACTGTCGGCATCTAAAAACTCAGTAGTAATTTAAGGCCCACATTTGTGATCTCCTTTTGAAGTTTGATGCGTCGTTTTTCTTCACCTGCGCTTTGGAAGTCTTAGATTTAGTAAATGGTTGACGTCTTTAAGTGATGTATATCATCCTAAGTCGAATAAAGGTTCCGTCCTGTTTTTGTCTCCTCTAATCTAAGAGCTTGTCCAGTATAATCCTCAGCCAATAAACGTAGGAGCTCAGGGTCCGCTTCCTTATAATTTCTTCCTCACTCTTTAAGGACTTCAGCATCCTCAGTCGTCATGTTTCCATAGTCGTCCATCCAGACCTATTTATCTATCCAGCTCTCTATTCGATAATTGGCCTCCATCAAGGACGAGATGATAAATGAAGCCAGTGAAACGTAAGACGTTGACGTCTTACATTTCACTGGTTTCCTTTATTAAACTCTGCGTTTATATACATCGGAAAGCCAAGTGAATTTCTGAGCACAAGTTAGACTATGCTAGATTCACTTTCACCCTTTATATGCTAAATTACTTATTTATACAAGGAACCCTTCCTTTTTACGTAGTACCATTTTCCTAATACGTAGATTTTAAATGACCTTCTATTATAAGCATTCATTTTACTGATAACGTATAAATTTTCGGAAAAGGTGTGCGTAAATTAGATTTTCTCTTTCATTTGTCAATTACTATTACAACTATAACAAAATGATATACTTAATGATATAATTTTTCTTACCCAATTTAAATGTTTGACAAAAATGATACATTATAATATTGTCATGTATCATGTCATTATAAAATTGATGTAAGTATAAACAATAAGTAAAGTTCAAGCGGTAAATTATACAACGACATGCTTTATTGAAACTAGAATTACCTACATGAGTAAATAGAACTACAGTCAATACTCAATATTATTCTATTAAGAGATTAGAGCTTTTCATCAAATTTATCTAACTAGTAACAAAATATCGACTAAATTCAATAATTATGCACTTGATATAATAATTGAACAATATCTGAGCACTTTTGCAATGTCATAATAGTATTGCATGGTTGGCAATGTGTGGCCGGTTAGCGTTGATCAACGTACCACGTGGGTACCTATTTACAATTAACTACTACAATAATTGAACCATTTTGTAGTTAATGAACATGATTAATACTGGATTTTTATTATTATTAATTTTTAATTGTTTTGTCATACATGTAAACGTATGCTATTGATTATTTTGTCATCAAACTCTACTGCTCCATATAACTGTATACTTGTAATTACTATTTTATTATTGTACGAGTATATTTCGATTAGATGTTAGTTTTATATAATTAAGGGGCATAATTAACATAATTTTCTTTATTTTCTAACAAGACGTTCAATTTTCTAAAATTAAAATTGTTATTATTTTGTTCTTAGTGGAATAGATACGCGGCACCTGCCATTTAGTAAGCTGTTCCGTAAACACAAATACGCCAGAGTGACTAATGTTAATTCTAACTTGAAGCCTAAGATGGCGCCACCTTATCGATGCTCAGAAAATAAGGCGGGAAAATTTATTGCTCTTGGAACTGACTGGATAAGTGGGATCTCGGCTGCTTGTTTTGAAATTAGTAGCGTCAGCCCATGGTTTTTCTCACTTTAATTTAAACATACATACATATTTAATAATTGCTTTAATTTTATTATGCCTTATCTCTCTTCAAATTTAATCAATCCGGTGTATTGTTGGTGAAAATCCATTCGGTAATTTTTGATATAGGTTGAAGCAGCTGAACACGGTGTATTTTTGTAATAAAGTAGGAATTGATTACATTAAAATCAAATTAAATTTCTTGCTAGCTAGAATCTCAGACATTGCAATTATCTTAAGTGTGGAAAAGTCGAATGGTTGATTGTTGTTGTATTCAAGGGCGTTAGAATTCACAAGAACCAGGAAAAGATCAACCGAGGTCTTTTATCGCCAAACATTGGCTTCGTGTCACCCCGAGCACGGAAGGCCCTAGCTTGGTGTAACCTTGTACACGAAAATTACTACAATACAATTAATTGCAGTTAATCCGCAAACCACAGAAATGTAAATCATACGTTTAAACTACACGTACAGAATCACGTCTCTTTTTAATATTTTCAATAATCTTGATAATTTACAAATTGATCTTTAATATTTATTTTTCTTATAGTTCATGACGGTATATTTTTTATATTTATTAAAACTATGATAACCGATTTTCATATAGTCAAATACGCGTTTAAGTATATTTATATAATCGTAAATATGCATATCTTCGTGCGTATAAGTACAATTTTGATTATAATATCAATCGAATCAATTAGTACCCAATGTCAGTTTTTTTTTCAGTTAAGTATCTTTTAAAATGCATACTACCTTCATATTTAATCGTTACTTCCATCTTTACCTGTTTTTGTTTTTTTTTTTAGAAATCCTTAAATACCTCTCTATTCTATGTGTATCCGGCGTAGAATATTATTTATTTAACTTATATATATTTTTATTTTTCAGTATATATTTTATTATGACCATATGGACCATCGAAAATGCACATGACAGACTTTAAATACCTAATTAAAAAATATTGTAACTAAATGTCATCCTCTGCTTTACTAACACTGTGGTGGTGGTTAGATAAGATTTTTGTTAAGGTTTTACCCTGGCGTTGTATTTATAGAGACGAGAGTAATTTTTTTTTAATTTATTATTAAAAAGCTGGAGACATAGAGCTGGCGCTGTACTTATTGATATCAGTATTCGAAAATATACGTTTTAACTGTTAGTAACAGTGATTGTCATTTAAATGTAAAAAAACACTAGGTTTTTGCAGTGTCTGCTTGACCTTCGTACACGTTCACTACTAATTTTGTGTAAATTCTCTATTTACTTAGCGAATGTTATGTTTTCATTTTCCGTTATACATATATTTTACAGACAATGTCGTTTCAAAATTTTATTCAAAATAGCTACCTTATATTTAGACAATTTAGGATTTCTATCTTATAAGATTGAAATTGAAATTTATACTTATAAGATTTGAATTGGAATTTAAAAAATATTAGTTCTAATATAAAAAAAGATTATTAATTCTGACTTCCGGTATTAAGGTTAAAAAATATTTTAGTCACATGAAGGTATATTTAATATTACTGCATTTGACTACTTTTATGTAATATAACATAAATTTAATGGATGAAAAAATATGAAACAAACAAGCAATTCTTGCAATAAGACGTTAGATTTTTTCTGAAGTTTTTTATTATCAATATTGTAGAGTCCGTGACTGAATGTTTGCATAAGATCATGGCCTCAGAAAATACTTGTTATATACATATAGTTGGCGTCAATAGAGGATCAAATCCTTCAGAATTTCGTAACCCGTCAATACAACGAATAGTTTTGAAAGACTTAATTATCGCGATGTTTTTGAAACATTATATAAGATAAAATATACTTTCAAACCTCTACAAATAAAAAGCAGTTTTGTGCAGATTTATTCCTAATAATAATTAATTTAAAACATACGTTTTATAGATTATTAAATAATGATAAAACTAAAACAACAATACATATTTCTATCTCACGTTTTCAACTTGTATTTTAATATGTCCCATGTTTATTTCAACCAAACTTATGCCTAATCTCGGAGCCAAACAGGAATTCTAAACAGTTAACAGTATTCATATAACAACACACCACATAGGCCAAAAAAAGTATGCAAAACTCTAACCAAATTAAATTTCAATAAACAATTGTGAGAAATAAGTGACACGCGACGTAACGTTAATGTTTTTGACGTCCGCCTGTCAACAAACGTATTAGCCGGCAAAACAAAAGCTGTTATTAGCCGTTCCGTTATATCCGTCCACGTCACGTGCGGATGCTGGATGCCGCATGTGAGTAAACAGGCTTCCGAATGACCTAAATAAATACTTGGCACGCCTGCTGCTAGTGTTCAGTACTTTGCCAGCGTTCTGGAGTACATCGAAAACCACGATTTAGTGCATAGTAATCATATTGTAACAAGATATTTGAGGTCTTGAGATTGATGATTTCTGGATGAGTCGTATCCAGCTTGACATTATATCAATTTTTTAAGTACTTCTTCTATCTTATTTATATATCCTCCTTATTTTTATAGTCCTTCTTAATATTACTTACTGCTTACTTACTGTAGTATTTGTAATACATAAGTGTTTGTTATCTAACTGTCAGTCGAATATAACGAATGTGAATGTTTAAATATATTTATTTTCACATGACCTATGATAATATTCTCATCTGTAACTGTGTATTTCATTTAAAGATTTCACTAATTATAATAAATAGTTATTCATGTCTAGTTTCTCTATTGCAAATGCATTTTTTTATTAAATAATATACTTTTCCTTTGTTTGGAAATTCAATTTACATAACTAACGTCACGGTGAGGTCAGGGCTACATTAAAGGATACATTTAATTTACAGAATTGTAGCTAAACATTTAATCCTAGAACACAGCTATTAATACATTCCTATTAGGCATTAATAGATGATGTTAAACTAATTATGTTGTTATTACATTTAATTTTCTGTGTAATTAAGTAATTCGATGTAATAATCCTTTCTTTTGTATTAACGTGACTCTTGCCTAATGGTTTTATACGAGTAATTAAAGACCCCGACGAAAACCCCCTAGGAGACCTTCAAATGTCGGGCATTAAATAGGCACGAAGAGAAAACTATATGCCCCTCTCAGATCAGACTATTTTAGTTAAAATGCCAATAAATATATATCGTCTGTGTCCCATTCTACTTAACGACACAACCAAGAGCGCTACTTATAAATAATAAGTTTCCAATACCGATAAATTGTTTCTATTAGGTTACCGTGTTTTTGCATATAAAAGTATAAGTGTTCATAGAAACAAATACTCCGCGCTCTGAAGGTTTCCATCAAGACCTTCAGGCCATTACATGGATGACGGGTTTGCCAACACTAGCATTAATACAAACGTACCGCTCGCTGCTGTTTCCGTTAGAAACCACTGAATCGCCCAGTTGAGCAATCGTGACGTCTTTACCGCCTTCATATTTATTTGTTTCACAATGATTAAAAAAATACGATTTTATTAACCTCGTATAATCATGATTTTAATTAGGTATATTGATTTATTGACATCTTCATCTATTGTAATCTTAGTAACACTGTTTTAAATAAGACCAATAAAAGGATATCTTCAGTGGTTTTCCATTCTAATAAATTATAATATGATCTGTGTTGTTTATTACTATTGCATGCATTTATAGCCGATACCGGAAATTACGTGCGTGGTCTTATCCTTAACTAATATTATTGGCAGTTACACTCTTAAGTAGCACCTACCTACTTCTCTCTCTTGGTAAATCTTTATCTCAACAAAATAATCTATATTCGTTTGTTAACAAAATTTGATCTATCATTTAAGAATAGGCTGTTGTACATTTATCCAAATTAAAAATATTGACGAGAAAGCAATGGATGTGACTTGGGTCGTCCGATATGGTTCACACCATTTCGAAGATGATTATGATTAACATTATCGACTGCTGCATGATATATGGATAATATAAAAACTCTCAGCTCTGGAAGTAGAAAAATGCTTTGTGTAATTGTATAAACCGTAATAACCTAGAAAATAACTGTGAGATCAAATTACTATATTAAACTAAGCGTGCTAGTTATGCAACAACTATTAGCCTAAAAAATGGGACTTTCTTTAGCATAATAGTGGAACCCAAGCAGAAAAAGATGTCGCTATGTCAGAGAATTATGCTACGTTGACAGAGACAAACCTGTTGCCGTTGTTACGGTTATGAGGTTAGCTCGACGAGAAACTATTGGACAATGTGATTGCTTGTCTTCCATCGATCATGTATTGGTACATTATAGAAATATGCTATATATATCTTCATTCAACTTTCTATGAAATGAATTATACATCTATTCTATTTTTTATTATTCTATTTTTTGTATACAATACTTCAAGCTTACGGCACTGTATAATAAAGAAGATTGTAGCATTCCGATAACGACAAAGCAGATGGGATTGTACCATTTAATATGTAGAATTAGCGCGCAGCAATTTACATACATGGGTAACATCGTCACTCATGTAGTAACAAGGACGTTGACCGCTGCGCTAAACGGTCATTTTGTCGACCACATATATGAAATCACTGACCCCCATCTAGAGTAACTAGATTTAGCATCTTGAATGATCTATCAATAACCAATACTATTCGTGCTCATCTAATTGTATCATTAAGTATGTTTTAACCACTTGTTGATTGTTCCTTTTTTTCCTATGATCGATTATACGCATAATATTCATCGAATCCAATATGAAAAACAAAGTCGCATAAGATTCATGGAACTTGCGTAACCATTTGGGTAAACAAATAAATCGGATCCACTGTTTCTTGGAAGCCCATGTATGAATCTGATTCATATTCAATGTAACTGTAGACAGACATGTTGGTCGATGAGTGTCTGAGAAATGACGTATGTTATGTGGCGCATGCGCTTGCATGTTGTCTCCGGGGATCCCGTGTCCGTTTGGACAATCCGATGGAACAAGTAATAATGATTCATTTCCATCCTTTTTATATTAATATCACTTTTGCACCTTTTGTTGCATCAGCTTTCGGAAACGGGTTCTCTTAGAACCGTAGAGTATTTGAAAACCGCTCAGTTATCATGTATTGTATACTAGAACCTCTGAACTGTAAACATAATTTTTTTTTATCATCATAGGTTTTAATTGGAATTATTTTGATCCTTTAGAAAGTTAAGCGCCTAATAGAAAATATTTACCAAATTTAAATAAAATCGAAATTAGGACATTAATGATTTAGGAACAGTTTTTATAACAAATGATAAAATATTAACTGCGCAGAAACTTAATGCCTTGAAAAGAATTAATTTGAAAAATTAATTAAGTGGGTAAATTTTTCTTCTACCTACTAATACATACTATTTTATTGTTTTTCTTCATAGCAATGAGTACGCCCATATTATATAAAAAATTTAATACGAAACTCTGTCTCTCAGGTTTTCACGGCTAAACCTCTGGGCCGATTTTGACGAAATTTGGAATATACATATAGTCATATGGTATGGAATAATTTTTTGGGGCAATTCGACGGATAAGGATATAGCTTTTAAAATGCAAAAACGCTGTATTCGCGCAATGTTTAGACTCCAAAGCACTGATAGTTGTCAGCCGTTTTTTAAAGAACACAAAATTCTCACACTTCCGTCACTTTACATACTTGAGGTAGCAATATTTGTGAAAACCAATGCTCATTTATTCCCTCGTCTAGCTGATGTTGTATTGAGGAATCATCGAGATATCTATCGATTATGCATGCACCCATCAAACACTGCTTTACTCGGTAACAGCATAGTATGTATGGTACCGAAAACTTACAACAAAATTCCAAATCAATATAAAAGCTTCAATTTAAATCTATTTAAAAAGCACCTCAAGTCTTTATTAACTGATAAATGTTATTATACTTTAAATGATTTCTTTAATGATAGACTCGGATAGAATTTAGTGCTAGTATACATTATAATTCTTTTTTTGTTTTGGATTTGTAGTGGATAGCATGCTCCTCTTTATTTATTTATATACCTATATTCGGTAAAACATGTAGGTTTAATTCATTTTGACGTCAATTTGTATATTTGTACTCATGTTTTTGGCAAATAAATGTTTTCTTTCTTTCTTTCAATTACCCAAGATTAAATATAGGCTACCGCGGGTGGAGCAGCGGGCAACAGCTAGAACCAAATTACTAGTACTATTTATGATTTTTACAGTAGCAACTAGAGCCATCGCGCCATTTATGAAACTACGCATTTTTGCTTAATTTGAAATGCTCACTTTTGCTGTTTTAACATAGGTAAGTTTCGCCGAATCAGTTTTTGTTTGGGATGAGACTTAATTATTTTCTCTTTATCTAAGTGAGGCTTCTTACGCTAGTCTGTCTCGTCAAAACCATTGTTTCTTTTATGATTCAGTTTCCAATAATTATGCATTATTATGTAAACGTCACGTAAACGTAAAATCTAGTCTCGTAAAAAAATATTTTTCCAAAACAGTAAACACAAACCGGCAATGTCACCTCTGATTCTGGTCATATTTGCTGATGTAATTAGGTCAAATGTTGCATATCCCAATGTTTTTTTGATAAAATTGAAATCACCAAAATACTGAACTTGTTTTTGGCCATTAAATAAACATTAATCAATGTATTTTCAATGTAAAATTAATCAGACAATCAAATTTCATGGTATTGTGAAAAGTAGTAGGTGTAATTGAGTTTCTCAATATTGTCTTGTAACATCGTTTACAAGGGATATTGAAAATATACGATAAAATTATCTATTGATCATTATCGTCGATTTTATGAAGTATATCACAATTCCATTGGATATCCACAGTAATTATATTCCCTGTCACAACACAAATTAGTTTTTCCACTGATAGTTTAATCGACAGCGACAGTTTTCGTTTAACTTGATCCCTTAGTAATGACTATACCTTTTTGTTGATCAACACACAAAAAAAGCGTAGTGATTCAATGTTTTTTGTTATAATGTTATTGACAGCGCTTGTCTGTTACTGTTCAGTTTCGTTTGGTATAAACATATAAACAAATTGTCATTTGGCTGAAGACAAATTGAATTTTAACTGTCTGTCGTTAGAAACTTATCCTGGAAGTTGTCACCGAATGATTAAAACTTATCAGACGCGTTCACCTATCCTAAGTGATTTTTTGATAATTACTTAAGAGAAAGGTAGAGCTCTGTTTTCATTATATCAGCAATATATGTCATGTCATTTATTTACATCATTATTTTTATTAACCGAAGTCTATATATATGTCGAAGAATTCACTGTGTTGTGTATGTTAATTATGGGTTAAATTAGCGATTTATATGAGCAAATGTCTTCCTGATGGTTGGACAAAGATCATACTCCTTTTCAATGTTACATTCTTGTCTCGTAAGAGGCTATAGTCCACAGCTTCGGTGGACGTGCCCCGAAAACGTTATTTTCCGGTTTGGGTCGTATAACATACTAGTTTTAGTCACCGTTACGGCAATGGTCTTCCACTTTTAGTAGGTAGTAATTTTTGTCAACATACTTCGGTGTCGTGTGGCCAATTCCACGACTGTGTAATTTAGTTTTACTTAGAACATAGGATTCAGTAATGATAATGACACATTTGAATTGCCAATTTCGTTGAACTCATTTGTAAATCAAAAATAATTAGTTGATTGTGACGGACAATGATGCATATCATTATGTCCATTTTACGAGTAATTTGCAAAAGTCTATTAGTTAATTTGCTTATCTTTACGAATACATTCATACTGAATAGCAATCGTTCATACTGAATAGCAATCGTTTGTTATCTTTGATTTTACTAGGAATTAAAAAAGGGTAAATTGGTAGAGCATGGGATTTCACTATAGTGATTTTCATTAAATTTGACATTTACAATGTGCACTCCAACCTACAGGCTTTTTGTATCCCTTCTGTAAACAGGGATCTCTTTATTATCAATTGCAGATTGCAATATTAATGTCTAATTGAAGGAATGCATCTCAAAATCATTTCATTATGTTCATCATACGAACACAGTTGATATCATAAATTGTGTTGGTTGGTTCATCGTGATCATGTACAAGGACTCGTAGCACCACTCCTTCATGAAGACTCGTGTTGAAACTTTGCTGCGAAAAAGTTGCAATATTAATATTTATCTATAACCCAAGCGATTCATGCGGGAGACTTAGTCACAATCAACGTGAGCTCCTTGACCCACTTGGGGTAGTCGTGGTCGTGACGGTGGTCACTGCAGTTTGGCCGATGATGTGCAACTTTCACCAAAACACACTGACGCCATGCTCCAAAAGTTTCCCTTTTGATTTCTGAAAAAAGCTGAACAAATCTGCTGCATACAGTGTTGTTTTTTCTATGCTCAATACTTGATTTGGACTTTAAGGTCAGGTCATTCCCAAAAATACCACGATGACTTGAATGGATGAACAACAAATTCGATAACATAAAAGTTAAAGATTATAAAAATACAACGTGGGATTATGTTGGTCACGTTAACCCTTGCGAACTCCAGGTACGCCTTACTAGAAATTGTATTTTGGCTATCTTGGAAGCCATAAGTATGGATTTAAAGGTAAATATAACAATAGATGCCGGCTAATTGTTGGTCCATTCATTGTAAGTTAATTTTATGTTTTTGCCCTTGTTGTAAAGCAATATCTCAATATAGCTAAAGTATTGTTGTAGACGTGTAGATACGGGTGGGATTTAAAAAAGTCAAGGTTTTGCAGATAGGGGCAAATATAATCCCTTTTAATGTTTTTACTACTCAAGTACTCAGGTCCAAAGCCATATCTCTTTCCAGAAGAAGTTTATTGTTGCAAAAGCTCTATTGTATTTGCTTTGGTGTTAAATAAAGTATGAATGAGTGAGTATGATTTTATGGGAATATTATAATATTCCCGTAAAAGTTTATCTATAATCCGTTATAGTCTTTTACGATACATCCCATTTGTTGCTATTTTCAGTATTTTTACTATTTGCATTGATGGCTCATTTCAGGCAAAAAGTATTATCGCTGTGGAACTACGCATTAAGCTAATTCAAGATCTACCATCATATTATAATGCTGACTTGCCTTGTTTTAAAAAAAGGATATTATGTGGGCGTTTAATTTTACTTCGATGTAAACGTTCAAGGTCTAGGCAATATTTGCAGAAATGTATATCTGATTCTATTACTAGCCGTGCACATTGTCCACAGTCAAGGTCCCCTACCGGTTCCACGTAGCTGAAATTGAATTTGAGTTCCGGTAATGCTGTTGCCTCTTCGCTTGCCGTGGCCCACTGACCGCGATTCTCGCGTGGTGTTTGTGGCACATCACATGTGGGCGTGCGCGTATATAGGCAAAACTGGTCTTGATGCAATTATATTGCTCGATGATTGTGGATCGTTGAAGCATACCGTAAACTTAGGGCCAATATTTAAAATATTTCGACCATTTTTCCACTGGTCCTGTTTGGGTTTGAAGGTTCAATCACGTTTTGTTTTTCTTGTTTGCGAGCGGCATTCTCATATCTTATTATAATAATCTTAAAACAATAACAATTATTGATAAATTGCAATATTAACATTAGAATAAGGTTAGAACATGTTATAATACAATCGGAATATGGAACTGCAAAATTATCTTGAAAATCAGGAATTAATTAGAACATTATGTAAAATATTTTTTGCAAATAATATTAATATGTAAATCGATGACGAAAACGAACTCTAATACGTTAATAAATTATGATAATGCGTACTGAAAACTCATATATCTCTTAAAACTTTCTCCGTATGAATGCTTGTTACGACTTCGTTGTTTGATGTTACTGATAAATTAGTACATTGTTCTTAGTGTTTTTAACGTGTCGTTAAAATATTTAATTTACCTGAGATTCGGAAGCATTGAACTTCTTATTTTAATACTTTATTTTAGAATGCGAGCCCTTTTGTTGTTGAATACTTAAACAACACAGTTCAACATCAACAGTTCAACGTCTTAAAGCTGCGTTGATTTAAAAAAAACCTCATAGTACTGCGTTTCTTCTAAGATATATCGGTCGCTTCGCGTTGAAGGAATAATTCATTGTTTTTATATGATCGTATATGGCGCCACATCAGATCTGCGGGTCTACCACGGCACCATCTTGGTCGATACCGTTTGCTAGATGCGTATTTGACACCGATTCGAAGGTTATCGCCGCCGGTTCAGCGACCAGCCGCGCCCACAGGCGCTCGTGTATACAAACAAGCGCCGGGCGCAGCACACATATGCCACGACATGCTGTAAGGATGTCGCCTCATCTTAATTCACGAGAACAAAACGAATAACTACTTTTGACGGATATTTTATTTCATATCGAAATTCTTGGCTATCAGAATTAGATTGGATTTTCCGTCACCTCTGTGGTATGTTTTTGGCACCTTGCTCAAATACTCAATAATCAACTCACCCAGTATCGTGACGTGACTCATATTTTTCAATATAGCACTTTTGGCAAAATAGAAGTGAGTGAGTGAATAGAATCACAGACATAAGAACATGTAATGTTCTCATTTAAATATCTGTCGACCGAATAGAGCGAGTGAGTGAAAGAGGATAAATACATATTTGAATCTTTTTAGAAGAACACTAACAAATTCCCGGCTTCGTCAGAAGTCATGTTGTGGCAACCCTACGTATCGCTCGCACGCTCCACGCACGGCCGGTGGTGGAAGCTCGCGATCATACACCGTACCCTTCATGCGTACATGCGCTCGATAGTGAAGTTCATTTCAGATTATTGATCCGAATGTACTACATCCACACGTAAATTGTGTCTGGCTCTAATTTTATCAATGAAACGTGGACGTGACGTTATATAAAACAGTATAATGTATGGACCGTGAACATCGATAGGTTTTTACGGTTCATTAACAGCATCATATGCAAATGTAAACACTCTGAGTACATCTTGATAAATAATTTTTGATGTGTTTATTCTCAATAATTTCAGAATTATTTCCTATATTTAATATCCTTGACAAATCTATTCTTGTATCAATAAAAAGCATTTTCCAAAATTTCTATATTATTTCCTAGTAGACTACTACTAGGAAATTTTGGAAAATGCTTTTTGTAGTAGTTTGACTTTATTTTCATTCCAATAAAATTGGCTATCGAATCATATATTTTTAACAATTTGTATTTGGCAAACTTTTAAATTATTTTGTTTTAAATACACATTTTTATTTATATCGCAGTTTTACTCTTTCTAGATAAAATCAGTACTTTTTTACTGTAAAACATTTTTTCTCAGAATTTGCTTTTCTATGGTTTCTCATTTCAATCTGAACAAAACTTAGGTAGGTACCTAGATCATTTTGGATTATAAGATTTAGTTCAGCTCTACCTGTTTTACTATAACAATAAAACAACAGATTTTTATGACGAATAGACCTTCCCAGATAATATCAGTGAGATAAGGATATCTCCTTTGAATATATACCTTTAAAAGCTATTGTAGGTCCTTGTAAACCTTTGTAATTTGAACCGAAAGCCACGTGTTGATTTCCTAAAATAGTCATACATATAGACATGTCCCTCACGTAACGTGAGTGACGTAGGTATAAAGTGTATCTAACTTGAACTCCGATACTCTTTGTACTGTATTTCAATAACTGCGCACTGATTGCGTTATTTCTTATTGAGGTCTATTATTTAGATAGGTATGTTATTGTTCCTAGACTAGTCATAAATTGAAAATATATTGACATGTGAGTATAAAAATATTGTAGTCACGATAATGAAATTACAAGTTGTGTATCTACGGGTTATTTTTGTATCCGAGTTCGGTATCAGGTCAACGACCGTCCTTCCTTCCTCCCATCATCTGTATTTTGCGTCTTGTTAATTTTATTATTCGTTATTTACGATGCGAATATGCTTTATAAGAATTTCCATGTAGGATTTTTCTGATGAATGGTCATATTAAAGGTCATTATCTTTTTTGAAATACAATATATTAAGTATAATAAAAGTAAAGGACCACTAAATTATTCTCTTTTTACAAACGAGCAGTACTTAGCTAATTACAGTATTAATATAAATTATTAGTAACAATTAACTAAGTAATGTCAACTCATACTATAAATAAATGCAGTTAAGTTTGTATAATCAGTCTTTATTTACTAGCGGTGTAAGGCGCATTGAACGTGCTACCTATCGCTACGCGACGCGGCCACCACATCAGCTGATCGCGTAAACAAACACCACGATTCATTGTCAATAGAGCCGCAAATTCCTTCGAAATTCCAACTTTTTTGAAATAATGTTTTCATAAAAGTTTATAGCCCTAAAGTTACTACAGGTAACTTTATGTAGTTTAACAAAGACGTTTTATTATTGTTTAGAAAAATGAGAATAGGCCGGTCGATCGGCATGTCCCGTTAACGAACGCGCTACCTAGGTACGTGACGTATAAAGCGTGGGCGCCCCACCAGCGCGCCATTAGTACAGCGCCCGCGCGCGTGATTGCACGTGTCTCACGCCAGCTCCGCGCTCTCTCGACTCTATGTGTATAAAAGCCAGTCAAGAAACATGCATTTTTGTATTCAATTGCACGATTGGTTTTATCAAGAGACCGTCGCGACGGTGGACTCTGCCAGCGCTGCAGCACACCGGCGCAAGCCGCGAGATCGACGCCGCCCCCCGCCCGCGCCGACGGCGCCGTCGACGCCGCAGAGGATCTCCACCGAGGAACTAGCAGAAGCTCTCCGCCCGTATCTGCTCTCACCCAAGCGGATGTGGGCGCTGGGCTACCCGCTCGAAATCGAGCCCAATTCGTCGAAAGCTGTGGTGTATATCAATCCACCACCGCGTCCCAGACTAAACCCTTATACGACTTGGGATGTGAACGCTCCAGAGTTTGTGCCTGGTGGATCACAAAGTGACAGTGGGAGGGGCTCCTGGGGCTCGACTCCACGCTCCGACAGTGACGAAGAAACGGATATAGTGGAACATTTATGTGTGCGTTGTGATCATATGTTTCGTATGACTCGTGATGGTGAATATCTGACAGAGGACATGTGTAACTATCATTGGGGCCGTGTGAGTGGAGACAGTTGCTATTCATGTTGCAAGGCGCCCGTTGGAGCAAGAGGCTGCAGTATAGCCCGATTTCACGTATGGAATGGAACACGGCCTGGTATGAATGGACCACTCGAAGGATATGTGCGTGCACGTTCGCCTCGTGGAGGAGTGTATGCGATCGACGCAGAGATGTGTTACACAACCGCAGGACTCGAGTTAGCGAGTATCGCGGTCATAGCAGCCGATGGCCGACTTGTATACAAATCGCTGGTGAAACCTAGTTCGCCTCTCCTCGATCACAACACCAGGTTCTCAGGCATCAGGCCGCGCGACTTGGCGCGCGCGACTAAGACGCTGCGAGATGTACAGAATGACATCCTCGGATTCGTAGGCACTGACACCATATTGGTCGGGCATGCCCTTGAAAACGATCTCAGAGCTTTAAAGTTATTGCACAGCGCAGTCGTTGATACATGTGCATTGTACCCACACGCTAGAGGATTTCCGATGCGACGCTCTCTACGAGCTCTTTCCGAAGAACTACTGGGACGAAGCGTCCAGCGAGGTAGTGGAGGTCATTCGCCTTTGGAAGATGCACGAGCCGCCATGGACTTGGTTCTTCTGAAAGTGCACGAAGAGCGAGCGAGCAGACAGCGCGCCGCGATCTCGAATCAGTTGCAAATGTTGCAACCTTATGACCCTTTAGTCAGTGCCGCCTAATTTTATTGTGATTTGTTCAAGACGATTGTTCTATGGACATGAACTGATTTTTCTAATAATATGTTAATTAATGAATTGTGTGAACTGGACTAAAATGTGACAATGTTTTACGTTGACGGAGTGCGCGTACTTAATTTGGTATGTGCCTTCGAATTGCGTTATGGCAATAAACGTGATATTTTTTCTAAATTTTGTCTGTGATTTTAACCCTATTCCCCAAAGGAAATGCTTTCTTCATTGTTTTCTTCTTGTGGAATAATTTGTAAAATAAGTAATTATTATTTCTAATTATGAGTAAAACACTCACGGAGGCATTTTCTTAATAGAGTATCGTATATTTGCATAAAAGTTGGTCCTAGAGCGAATGCATATTTTTATTGTATATAAGGAACTATTAAAGACTTTCACTACGCTAAGTTTCTCTGCTACGTAACAGGCTGTTGTCAACTTGTAGCACGTATGCTGGCTATGGAGGGGTATGAAACTCTAGAGATTTAATCGGATACTAGATTTCTATCACGTTAGGATGGAAATGTTGCAAGCTGCGAACTCATGGCCTACTTTCAGGAACTACCTATTTGTGTTTATCAATCAATTATTACAAGATCATAATAAAGCTAACAAATTCATTAGCCATACAAAGCAAACTTATTGTTATTAACAGTTCATACAAGGTAAATGTCTTAACTGTCATTATTCATATTGTAATAATAATAACTTTGCTCATTCATGCAAGGGGAATACCTAAGTAATTTAATGATATAATATTGGAAATGTATAGTGTTTGAGTCAATTATGTTAATAAAAAGCAGGAAAATTAATCTAAGCGGTGTATACTCAAACGCAATATCGATTTTATCAGTATGTATAATATTTAGAGCATACTTATCCTCTGTGCCGTTGGGTGAGTAAGCATGTCACCTCATATTTTCCCATGAACTGAGTCAGAGGAAATTCTCTGAGACTTGTGTATAACGACTCGAAGACACGTCATCTTATGGCTTTATATCGACCTGGAGCTAAGGTCACAGCTTGCAATCAGTAGCAGTGATTAACGCTTGTGTGTTTAAATTGCATAATGCGAATTCTATATATGTTTAATATTGTATTACGGTGTCCATTCAGTCTACAGCCTGTACTAAGTTTAACTTTTCATCGATCTATTGAAATGAAATACATATAAAACTAACAGACATGACCAAATAAATACAATATTATCACATTATAATCTATGTCTCTATTAGTATTATTAGAGGTACCTAATACTTATCAGACGACCGTGTGTTTGAAGTTTACATAATCGGCTTACATAAAGCGGTGTTGATGACGACATGGTTTGTGGATGAGCAAACCGAGCGACTTCCACCTTGGAACTGTTTGAGAAATCATAAGAGAACAACTTGGAATTGGCAAATAGTGCTATACATATTTTTAGGAACTTAACATTATAATGTTTTATACAATATGATAAATATTAGGCTAATAGTTTATTGTATTTTAATGTAAATTTTGCATGTAAATATAGTACAGTACACATATTTAAAAACTCCACAAATATACCGATTAAATTCCGTTTTTTCTCACGAGTCATAAATATTTTTTTTAATAAATCTAATATATAGCTGGAGCTATCAAACTTATTCTAAAGTAAATCATTTGTTAACCACCAATGTAATTTCCTTAAAAGCTATATTTTATTTATATTGCTGTAAAATCATAAAAATACGTGGTGAGATTATTTACTTAATGAGACTTGTAAGAAAACACGGAGTGTAGTTCGATATTTACAATTAAGCATCGTTGAAAATAGAAATTCATCGAAAACACGTCGTATATCTCCGAGCAACGCCCTTATGCCCGGTCGTCTCATCTGTGAATATGTTAACGCAAAATGTATCCAAAATAAGGTTCATATTAATTCAAATCATTGACGTTATCGAAAGAGATAAGAGTAATGAATAATGTGCTAGAAAAAGACACTTAACATAGTATTTACGTAGACAGAGATTAGCATAATATTTACGCTAATCAAATAAGAACGCGTTATCTCTACTCTACGTGATAATTGAGGGCATTTAGTCTCAACTTCCCAAATAGATAATTTAATACATCGTATGATTTACTCGCAAAATATTACACTAGTCGCTAAAATTAGCAATGTTATTGTTACGAAATGCTTATATTAATCAGACGTATCAGTATGGAATCATCAACAAGCGCTTATCTTATGTTTGGAATCTATGACTTCATCTGATAATAACAAACAACGCGTCCGGAACAGTTGTTGGCTAAAGTTGACATTATGCCGAATTTCTACGAAACGGATGTGAGAGCAGAGATCCGTGTTCGTCATCGAAGAAAATAGAATTTTATACATATAGTAAGTACGGTATCTTACTACAACTACGTCGTGCCTAATAACGTGCCAGCTTATGACATTACTCTTTCTCTCATCTCAGTGTCTTCCTGGTTGCTCCCAGAGCGTCGGCACCCAAGGACCGCTTTCTAAAGTCTATAGCATCCTTATCAGATCATTGCTTAACATATTAACTATCACTGATGAATCATAAATATCAATTTAGCTTGATGTCTAAGTTGTCACGTAGCCTATATTGCCATTGGTGAAGTAAGTTGTGATATCAAAGACGATATGTCCCCGCCTATGTAAGTATATGACGCGGCCCCACTCGATCATGATTGTCTTAACAGATAAATTTCGTAATTTCACTGAGAAATCGTAGCTAATAGCTACGATTAGTTTAAATCACATAATGTCCATTAACACCATATTTTTCACCACCACTGCTTGAAAATTAATGTTTTTAGATCATAGAGGCTCCACTACAATCTAGTACACACTTCTACCTCACATATCTCTACAGACATGTATTTGACCGCACATCAAGAGAACCAGTGGACAACAGCTAATATCAATTCAACGATTAATAATGCAAATAATTGTTCAGAATGTAACTTTATATATTGACTTTTTAAATTATGATGAAACTCAAGAATCGGAAGACACGCGAGCATTATTGCAACATAGATCATTGTGATTGCCGTAGGTCAATTTTTTTGTTCCATTTCTTACAGAGAATCTGTCATTTAGGTAACTTCTTAGACTTGTTATGTAGGTCACAAAATTCAAGACCTGAGCATGCCTGTTGAAGAAGCAATGTTTGTAAACAAAACATAAGATAATCGTCGGAGGCGCCACAGTCGCTGGCCGACCAGTTGCGCTGTCAATACGTCTTTCACAATAATACTTGCACAAAGTGAGGTTGCGTTTCGTCATCGTACCTACGCCGACACACCCACGGTAACCCCGCATTGTAATGCGAAATGTTAGTTGTAAAATTTGTAAACCAGCTACATCTTATCGGAAACTTGAACGGATTCAGATACCTATTAATTGACCACTCTGTTTTTCACAATTTTGATTTTATAATGATGGAATCATCGAACTGGCTTAGAATATTTTATCATATTTGAAGCGACTCTCGGTTGTCTACAATCCATACAATATGATGAAGAATCATTTGACGAGATGAATCTGTTTATTCATAGAATATTTAATCATTCATAAAAGATGTATCTGTTTATTTTCAATGGTTTGTGTTTCAAATTAATCAACTATAAGCTGAGTAAGATCACCTGTTAATTTTGTGTCATTAACCTCCTTCAATGAATCATTCCTCGTGATATTGACTTCACCTTAAAATTAACAAAGTACTATGTTTTATTACAAAGTGTGAGCTGCTGCTTACACACTGCCCACAAGTTAAAACCATGCCTAAAGCCTGACCTCAACGTACAATGCCACAGAACCTTGAATTCCGTAGAGACGAGTTTTTGTCTTAATACAGCTCGGATAAGAATCGCCGCGCTCATTATGTATATATGGACTGACAATCGTGATTATTTAAATAAACGCAAATTATGTATGTAACCAACTCTGATGATGACTATTGTGGATTCAAGTTTTTGTGAGCGCATTACAGACTTCCTAGTTCCCTTGAGGCGGCCATTGAACGAGAAGTTTTCAACGAACTCGGGCTCGCCTTGCCGGCTCATGTGAATCAATTACCTGTGATAAAACATCTGTCACAAGAATACCGTTTATATGTACATTTATGTTGATATAGTAAAGATGAAGTTCTTGTTTGAACACGATAATCTCAGAAACTACTGTTCGATTTGAAATATGATTTCTGTTTATGATAGCTCTATCCATAATCCTGAAATTTCCAAGCCGCGGGCACAGCTAGTGACATAATATACATTATACAGCTAACGATCGACTGACGTGTCTGCATGTATATAGCTGGGGTTCAATCGATAGTCACTACAGATCCGCCGCTGAATAATGGTTTCTACTCACTTTCTCTCTCATCTGAGCGTTTTCCCGTTTTCTTCCCCGACTTTGAGCGTCGGAGACTGATACAGATTTGGGAAATTATATGGATAGCTGTCATAGTCAAAGCAAAGCCTCCAAGACGAATATCTAATTTATAAATATATTTATAGGCGTCACAGTTCTAATTGATTCTAATGTTTGAAAGGTGTGTAAACAATCACCGATTTCCAATCGCAACGTAAACCGTGAAATCGGCCAGTTACTGTGTAACGTGGCTGGTAACAGTCTGAAATCACGACCTTGGTACAGTAACTCAGTTTCGATATCGATATTATCAATAACTGGGGTGGTCCGTTGACCTTTTGCAGCAGTGTTTTGACTTATCTGAACTTTTTTAGAACAATTTTTTAAAAGTTTTTTTCAAATCGCAAAGCGTAACGTGCAAGATCCACTTATGTTCACTGCTTTCATTTCCCCTACATTATCTGTTCAAAAATAATGAAAACAAGATGTATGACACAACCTTAGGCATCGTGCTACAAAATCGTCTCCACTATGAGTTAAACTTTCTTTATATATAGCATCTATTTTTTTCTGTTACAGGTCTATATAATTCTAAACAGTTAGTCTGGAAATACCAGAACATATAATTAATTTTCAACATCGGGCACTATAAAAAAACTTATTTACATGGCCAAATATCTGAGTCACTCTTTGTATAGGATGACGTTAGGAACATGATAAAAACAAATGAGATAATATGACTTAAATTCATCGAGATTAATAGGCTTTAGATTATATAGATAGACAATTAGCTAGTGCACAAGTTTATTTTGAAAGTCATATTTTGCGCTCAAGTGTATATTTTAGGTTATTAAATAGTATAATGATAAGTGAAGTACATTTATAGACACGCTGTTAATCTTTTTGTTTCGATAGGTACATTAAATATTTATAAATATGTATCTAAAAGATTAAAAGTATTATTGGCTGCTTGTTGGTTATAAAATTAAAAACATTTGTTTTTATAGGAAGACTGAAACACTGAAGTATAATAAACGCTAAAGTAAAAATAGCGATCGTATTTAATAAACACTTTCAATGAAATTATATTTATAGATTCAAAGATTCCGTGATGTTTTCCTTGTCGGAAATCAACTTGCGGGTGTGTATCCTACGTCACTGATTTGCCTGGGTTTATAGAAAAACCATTTGTGTAATATACTGAATATATCCACAAATAACAAGGATAATTTTAATAAATAAACCTCGAATTAGATTATTACTGTATTTTTGGCATAAATTATGAGGCAATAAAATTCAATTTCAGGACAAATTTCATGGAACTGACTGCAGAGCTATTAAGTAATTTGTGCCAACAATTGACTAAGGCTTCTTCGAAATGGTGTTTTCTTAAAAAGTAGTAGTCTTTTTTATTAATGCTTATTGTATAATGCTTAGAAATTTGCTTTATTATTTGACTATAGTCGCATAGTAGATAATATCTAATATTTTGACATGAAACATAGTAAGTATAACGCGTAGATTTTTAAGAAAGAATATAAAATAAAAAATATATTTTGGTTGTACACAGATGGGTCAGTGATCCTCTGGGACATCCGGGACTTGAACCAAAAGGAGCACAAGACGTTACGAGTGAACTTAGAATTCGACTTCGCCACTTTCGTGGCTTGGAGCCCAGACTCCAAGGCCTTTATCGTTCATACAGTTAGGGAGAACCACATTATTGTCTACAAAATTGAGAGGAAAAAGGACGGCGTCATAGGAGCTGCAACTCCGGTCATCACGTTCGATAAGGTTAGTTCATTTTTATAATTAATTTTATTATTTCTTGATAGTAAACAATATGGTTTTGCAAACATTAAGTTTTAAAATGGTGATGTAATATTGCAATTAATAAACAAATGACGCGTATTAGATTTTATTTGTTGCTTTGTATTTCTTAATGATATCATAGAATGGAGCCAAGCCCTCAAAAGTGAAAGCGGTATGAGCTTATGATTCTTGACAAGTAGTTTACATTAAATATTTTGTTGGTATTGTTATTTTATAAATATAATGAATATTTACATGCTATAACTGCACTATGTTTTGTTGTTGGAACATACAATCGTATGATACTTATAGATACATACTCGCTCTATTTCATAATAGTGTTTATCATATATGTTGTTAACATCACAGCTGCATCTGATTAGTCTCTGCTACATATCGACTTGCACTTCAGTTCAACTCCAATTTTGCGTTTGTAGGTCAATGTGTCGATCTAATTTCCTAATGAGATATCATAAAAACAGTTTCATATTGAGCACAAGAAGTTGCGGCGACATTATTACCCGTTACGACTACGAAGTGAAACTTACGAGACGCCAGCATTGTCTTCATACGTTTAAAGTGGAACGTAGTACAGTATATGCAGATTATTAGGGAAAACTATGACGCGTGTCGTGTATGATCCTCTAGCTAGAGACGCAATACGATGGAAAAACCAAATTAATTCCGAATTTATTTACAAACTTTTGGCAACGTCACCTGGTGACGTTGGCTGCTAATTGTCAAAACGATCGATAGATTTAAATAAAAAAACGACAGCTTGATAATTCACTCATCACAGATATTTGATGAATGACATAATTAAGCTACATTTAAAATTGGGTCAAAACAGGTTTAGATCACTTTGTCGGTACACACGTGTTTGCGAAAACACGGGTATAATTTATAAGCCTTCTAGAAAAACGTCACTTGACCATGACTTTTAATAATATTTCTGGTTTGCTCCTTGCTACCGTTTGGAATTATACGTAAACATAATTTGTTACTATGGGATTCACTTTATGGTAAAAATGTAGTGTTAATTTGAGTAATAGGCCAGTAGTCATTTAATCACAAAAGTGGCGCCATTTAGAGACTACAACAAAAAGGTTGTATGTTTTAAACTATTGAAATATATTTTTAACCACATTTATTAAATTTATCTACATAAAATATGAGCGATCATTTAACCCAGCCACGAAGCCTAAATAAATGTTATCTTGTGAAACAAGTGAAGTTTCAGCCGCCCAGTCTGTGTATACACTTTTAAAAATTATGTAATAGTTGAACTGCTATTACGTAAAAAAATTATGCAGGTAATTCGTATTAGCAGCCTTTTCTAAAGTCTAAAATATTGTTGTCATTATCATACTATTAATGATTTTCGTAATTAGTAATGTATTGTGGTAATTAACGCCAATCATTGATTCCCCACTAAATGTATTCGCTGTGAAGAATGTATGTTGTTTAAACGAAAATGTCCTCTAGAGTATGACGGGAACGTGCTGTTTGTGAAACTCCAATGTCGTATTATTTGGGTGAAAATATGCTAGTATTTATTTTCTTTAATGAATAGAACTTAAATAAAATGATTTATTTATTTATTTACACATTGGTTTCCTCGTCATTAATGGCAAATTTAATGTTCCTGCTGGGGCCTTCCATATGGATATTAGGATATATTCCTACGCGAGCCCAATGTGGATTGATGGGTCGAACATTGTATTGAATTGAAACTCAACTTTTCAGGAATTGGTTTCTCTTATTGAAAGTGTCTGTAGTGTGCCCAAGTTCATAGAAGCCAAGCGATCGATGTTGCTGAGTGATAAAATAATTTAGGCTCCATTCAAGAGCTTAAACAGCGATGAAATAATAAAGGCTTCGTCGGGCGTTTTATACCTCGTAAAATTTTTAATCTATTTAATGAGGACTACATCTTTAATGTTAAATGTTCATTTCCAGATTAAATTGTTATACCTACTATAAGGCTTACTTAATGTTAACTGATGGACAGACTGCTCTGATCTCACCATAAAGGTAGATTTTATAAGAAGGTGTATGTGAAGGTGTGTTTTATATACGCTCTAGAATTGGTAAGAAGGTGCGTCCATCCAAATCACAAAGGAGTATATTTGTAGGTATTTTGGAGAATATTTGTAGGTATTATGCTCTTCGCCAAAACCTAAAGATTTTTTCTGCCAAGTTTGTATCCGATTTAAACCTACTTATTAATTATTAAGTCTCTAATACGGAGCTTAACTTGAACTTGTTCTATTATCACCGCTTTTAATGTTGAAATGAGAACTTGGCCTCTATTTCACATTCGTGTTTTAGGCTGAATTATATTTAGCGGGGCCTGAAATAGGTGGGCGTCATATAAAGCAATGGCCGTTGCGGTGCTTTATATAAATCGCATATCGAAATGTCTATTAATAATAAAAAAGTGTACGCAGCATCTATAACCGAGTGACCCAAATATTAATCCTGATAGCATTTGAGTATCAAGCTACACAGCGATTTTTGTTGTTTGTACGACACAAGTGTAATAGTTATCTTCCATACTGGTCTGAGTACGAAAGAAAATTAAAATGAGCCAGTTGCTCATCCTCTCGCGCGAATTGTAAAAATCAATCAAGGGTATGATTGGAAATTATTTTTGTAGGGGTTAGTCTAGCAACCTATCAATATTTAAATTATTTCTGCAATAAACGTGCCATACAGCGTGGTGGCTTTACCCACGTAAAGCCACCACGCTGTATGGTTATAGGTTTGTAACTTTTGGCTTTAAGGTAAGGTTGTAAGGTTTACACCTTACATGTTAGACAAAACCAAAAGTGACGTGATACTGTATCTAAAATGTTTTCGATTTTATTGGACATCGAAGTAAATATCCTGAATCGAAACATTTTCTGGAAATTGGTTTTCCATTATGCTCTCATATAGTGAAGGTACTAAGACTAAGCTGAGCACGTTGCTTTATGCACGTTGTTTCATGCACGTTGGATGTCCATAATATACATTGACCAATGATGTATGCATGAGTCATGCGTGTCTTATAAAATCTAATTTAGATAATGGTTTTTCTTATAACGTCTACGTCACGAAGTTTTTGTGATTATAATACGTAAGAAATATTGCTTTAGGTTTGCCCAAATTTTTGCTACAAGGTCCAAGGCATGTCATAAATAATGTTGTTTCGTAGAAGTCTTTCTGTGGTTTATTTATTGTGGCGAAACCAAACGATGCAGGCCTATCAGTGTGGCCGTGGACCAATGGTTATTTTTAAAATGGCGTCAATTTGTTAAAACATGAATAAAATAATGTTTGAAAGATAAGAAGGTTTTTGTTTGATATTAATAAATTCACAATTATTGTAATTAAAAGGATCTTGCTTTTTACCCTATAGTTAAAATTTTAAATATATATTTATATTGTATTTGAACCGTCTTTTTAATACTAGTATTCCTACACAAAGTTTCATGGTCAGAATGTACTCTGTCGTGATTGTGATTTACATTGTGAATATAACATGACCCGTGTGTATGAGAATATATCACGCCAATCACTATTCAATGATTGTTGATTGCTAACAATTTATTTTTGCACAATTTTTAATTGCAAAACCAATCCAAAATTGCCTCTTGCTTTGTCTAAGCTCAAAAATGAAATCTGGTTGACCTTATGAAAGAGAAATTGTAGGCCTAAGGAAATCGACTTTCTAGTTTTCGTGGTCACTGCCAATAATTTTATTTGTTCCTCTATCCGGTGATATCTAAAGATGACCTTTATAAGGCTATTTCTCCGTATTCTGCTTTTATGTCTCCTTCCTTATTCAGTAAATTAATGTGAACCCCATATTTGCTTTTCGTTTATCCAGTCAAAAACGGCTGTTCGATGGCGACTCTCAAATTCAAAACGAATTTTGAGTTTATAATTCACAAGACAATACTTTCTTGTGAATTCGGAACGGTAAAATATGTAGTGCATTATTATGATTTTTCGTTTTTGAAAGTATTCCTTAATGGAAATATAAAAAAATGTAATTAATCTATTTTTTCAAAATTAAAAATGAATATTACTGTTTTACGGATGGACTTAGACTACTTTCATGTATTGTGTTTGGAGTTACCGCCGTCGATTCAAAGAGGGTTGACGTTAGGCAGCCGGCAGGTTATAAATTAGAGGTTAGTTTTTACACTGATCCCTTCAACGATTACAACCGGGATCTCGCGAGGGTGACAAAAAGAGACTTATTAATATACAATGTTATCTAGTGCCATATACAAAGGGAAAAGACATGATGAGCTCTTCCTCGAAGGTGATAAAGTAGGTGCTAGCCCATTCACTCGTCGTTAAGTTGTAAAGATACGTTTTGCAGAAACCTTGACTGCAGCCTTTGTCGAAGCGACGACGCCTACTCAATAGCTTATCGCCGGGGATTATGAAAGCCATCCTCCACAATATGGAGGCAATTAGCATTGTTTGCTTCTCGTAACAACTCGTGATTTTTTTTCACTTACTCGTACTGTCTTCTCGTTTATTTGTAGCCTCAAAAGTGATTATAAAACCATCAGGTGAAACGCATTTAGCAATTGACCGATATTGTTGTTGTTTTTATATCATTTTGCACAGTTATTTCGAGTTCCTTCCCATTCGAATAATAGTCTGACTTTAATAAGTTTTTTATTTGAAAAAGACTTCGATTAAACTCAGCGAGAAAAATAAATATGACAGTCGTCTATATGGAATGGAACGGAAAATAAAATTATGATGATTGTTTTACCTGTCGGTGATTAATAGAAAATTGAATTAATTAAGTATATTAATTTTCCATAAGAAAATTAAATTATTTCCTAGTATATTTATGGATCCAATAAGAGCAATGTTATATATATACTGAATGTCGCAAGCGTACAATAATCGGGAAATACTTTCAGTGTAACTATTAATACTTTAATCGTAATCATGTTTATTCATAAATGCTTACTCAGTTGTACGATAATAACTCGTTATCAGTTTTATTACATCGACTCTTGAGTAAAATGCGTTGCACTTACTAATTACAAACATGTTAATTATTTACATTGTTGTTTTCTATGTAACGTCGATATCTTTCACCCGCCACCGATAAATTTTCATTCTAGTAGTCGAATAATTTTATCTACTGAGTGATATTTTTTAAAATTTTAAACAAGCAATGACAACCTCAATGTTATGCTTCATTGCAATCGCCTTTGACACTGCTTGCATCTCGGTATTCAATTAAAACGGTAATTAGTCAACAAGATAATGAGCACCACAATCACGATGCAATTCTTCGAAACTTCCACTATTGCAGCGATTTTGCTCACAGATTTATGTTAGGATAGATATAGATTCTTTACAAATTAATATAGAACCGGAGCTCGGATCATCACGTCTTTTCTCGACTTTATTTGTATTTTCATTTTGTATCGATCGATTACTGCCAAGTGTAGTGTTTTTACGCTCATTTCTTTGCCGGTGCGATATCGAAATTGAAATGAAGAGCAATTTGCAAGTGCGCCACTAGGGTTCGCAAAGTACGCGGTTTCTTCTAGGCTAATTTACATCTGTGGACTGTCTGCCTGGGACGGAGACGGACACTTGATGACGCGGACGCCAAAAGCGGTAACCCGGCCAAACGTTATGATTTTATAATAGCCTACCATTTAGATAAAACGTATGGAATAAGACGGTTTTGCATTTGTTTACATTTATATAATCCCCAGTTAAAAAATCTCGTTGCTTGTGACCTTATGTCTTAAGTTTGACTATTCCTGATCGGATAGTTCGGCCGAAGAATAAGGGGATGTAACATCTTTTTGAACCAATTTTTACTGACATGATGTAGAGACAAGAAATATCGTAAACAAAAGACTGTAAACTGTGCAGGATAAACAAAGCTTCTTAGATTTTTTAAGTATAAATAAATATATCGGTATTCAGTTCATTTCTGTGGCATAATTATTCATAGTATGCTTCAGCTTTTCCGAAACCACAACGAGATTGACAAAATCCATTTGTGGTCGGGTTGAGGTCAACTAAAGCAGAGTCAAGGATAATGGAGTACTTCGTTTGGTTTAACAACTGCATTATTACTAAATTTAAAAGCCATTAGAATTTTCAAATATATATATATTTTCTTTGAAGGCATTAGACTTCCACGATAGAATGGTAGATATGGTCTTGCATAAACCTAGGAGAAGGGGCAAACCGAAGAAATGCTGGTTTGATGTCATCAAGGATGATATGAGCGCACGAAGTGGAAACGAAAAAATAGGAAAGCGGACCCTTTGTTCCGACATGAGAGAGAGAGAAACCAGCACCAAATATTTTGTCTCTTTTCAAAAGCAACGACGCCTTCACCGGGCCTTGTTGGTCTTCATTAAATTACACGCATTTTTCTTTGTAGAGCAGAGTTAATGAATTATAGTGATGCATTATGCGTCATAGACAAAGTGTGATGCGTCACGCCGTCGTCGAATTGCAATCAATTTGTCGTACTTGGACTAATTAGTCATAGCAAAACGGGGGCGAGTACTGTGTAATTGTAATATGATGCGGTAACAAACATTTTCATTACCGTTTTAACAATCATTAGTCACGAGAACACATTTTTAGGCCAACTTACTCGAAGAAAGCTGAGAAAGACTATTCACAGAACAAAAGATCTCGAAATTATTTTTCTTAAAACTGATTGTTATTATCGCTGACTAATTGCACATTTAGGTTTATAAGTATCTATAGACATATTCATATTAATTGTAAATTGCTTTATGCTAGTAATTGAGCAGTGGTAGATGAACAGACGCTGTACGTTTTTCAATGTGATGTATGAGGAAGGAAACTGCCTACAAGGTCTAGCTCCTAATCTAATATGCTCTTAATTTTCATGGTAAGTCTCTAATTTCGGACAAAAAATTAACGAGGAAAATGAATCACGATAAATTATTAAGTAAATCAAAAGTGGAAAATTCTATTACAATAATTTATTTCATATTTTCGTTCAACAAGAATGATAAAATTATGGACTTTGTTAATTGTAGTTTTTTAGATTAGTTAATTACAGATAAAGAATTGAATTGGACATTGGATTGGTGAAAACATTGTTATTGCTAATAATATAATATTAATATTTGCACTATTTCCTTAGTATGCTGGTAAAAGTAAAAATGCTGTGGTTGAAAAAGAAATAAGGTGTAATTTTCTTTAAAATGACATAGGAAAGACAATACAAATGAACAAATCGCAACAGTTATTCTTTTTTTATTTAAAATACTGGCCCAGTAACTAAATCTACGAGAGTAAAAGAGTAATTTGAAGAATGTCTTAGGTATTTGAATTGGACTAAATTCGCCACAAAAAGTAATCGATATCTCACAGTGCACTAAACGATATTGTTCTGCTCTGATTTTGATCGTAACACTTTCTGTTTGTATAATACGTTGCGCAATTCCTTAATTTACGATAATTATTTTATATTCGATTCGCTCTACATATCCGGGCCAGCTGATATATAATTATTATAATCGGATTTGGGGATGGATAAATATATTTCTAAAATGAAATACTCCATAACTTTTTAATTGGTTTATAAATTTTTTGAATAAAATAATAATGTTCATTATTGCATATACACACTAACAATGCATGCAATTGGTGAGAAAGCTCAGTGTTACGCTGAACAAAAAGCTAAGCACTGATTTGGATAATTCTTCTTCATTATCATCTTATAATTTATGAATTATAAGATGACATTGAAGTTACAACACATTACCTCGTTCGAGTGGTCTAACCTATACATATTTTAGTAGAACATAGAGAAAACTAACCTAGGGTCTGTGTGACCATGAGTCACCTTTGCTGTTATTTGCAGCCACAGAGATAAAAGCCAAAAGGGCGTCGGTCGCTGTGGGTGGCTAAACAAAATAGAAGATTATATTTGACCGTGTGAATATCGCTTCGTTCCAAATTTTTGGACACGAAATAAAAATGGAATTGCAAGAATTTTAGTGCAACTCCGTTTCCCACAGTAAATTCTGTCTTATTTTGTGCAAATTAAATTTCTGAATCAACGATGTGTTCTGATTAGGCACAGTAAACGTCATTCAATATACGTCATTTAAAACATAGTATAATTTGTTTCATTCAACCCTGTCGTTATCATCATTTCAAATTGATTACCTTGTCATTCGATAAATACCATGACCTACTACAATACTCGCGGTCTGCCAAATAAAGCTAATTTCCTTCGATTTACAATTAATTAAGTTATGCAATGATGACATTTTGCCTGAGCTATTAAACCGATTCTAATTACCCAACAGCGCGGTTTCGTAACTGTCAATTTGCATCGTATCAAAAAACACAACTTTTCGATTGTCGTGATGAACTCTTAAGAAGTGGAGTAATTTGTGGTTAAATCAATTTCAATTTAATCGAATCTAGTTTCAATCTAACTATTTTTTTATATAATAAATCTCTTCTTGGGTTTAAAAATTTACTTCTAATTAAGTCTACTGCCGTCTTCCAAAGCACGTGTGAACAAAATCAGAGTATAGCTATAATGAGTGCAATAATACGGAGCACGCAACGTAACCCTATTGTGCGCTTATCCGACGGAGAGGAAATCTTCCACTTTCATAAAGAAACTTATAAATTTAATTCAGCTTCCTAAGGAAAGTGACTTTCGTATCATTTTCTTTGCGTCTCAACTATAATCGGCAGCTTAGCAATTTAGCAATGCCCATGTGCTGAATTTATTTATAACTAGCTTTTGCCCGCGGCTTCGCCTGCTTGATTCAATCGTTATATCTTCACAAAATAGGAGAAAAGAGTCTCTCTTTTTATGTTGATCATGCTTTTTATGCTCGACTCTAGAGATTTTTTATATCACTGTTTAAATTTTGTTGTTTCGTTATGGAATATGCGTGGTTTGAAATGGGATTCAGTAGAAATAAGACTTTTTACTGCTATCTAAATGCCGGCCGAAGGCGCTATTAGCCACAATCTGAAAATCAAATCATAACAAAGTGTTGCTGACACAATTCGTAAGCACAAGGCAATTCCCAGGTGGCAGACACGGTGACTCACGCCTGATAACGTCCATTGTGTTCCTCGTTTGATAATTTGCATACTGCTCATAATGTCCACGACCAATCACCCAGTTTCTTTGTTTAACCTGTGCTTTTTTGGTTGTGTACCAAGAACGGGCAAAATTACAGGTTAACTTGAAATTTTTTTTTTATGTTTATATATTTACAATTACAAAAATAGTTAATAGTGTTGTAGAAAATGCACTTATAAATTCATGAAATAATGAGCTTCTAACTGGATTTGGGTGGTTCGCAGAGCGTTTCGACCGCTGCGGTCGCGCTGTCATAACAATGTTTCAAATTTTAACAACGACAACAATGAGTGTTACTATATGACTGTACATCAATTACTCTGTACTGTAGTAATGTCAGTTTTATGAATGATTGATTTTGGAAATGATTCCTTCTTCAAGAAAATTGACGGATTGTAATGACCGCACAGCCGCAGCGATCGAAACGCTCTGCGAACCACCCATTTGCACGTCGATGTTTACTACTGAAAATGTTTTGTTGTTTAATGAAAGTGCTGGGTAAACTAATTTTGCAATATTGTACTTTTATTGCAATAAACGTGTATTTTCGATTACTGAATCCATTAACAAAATTTATATAAATATTTTAAAAAATTGCATTTAGTAGTGTGTGAAAAAAGACATCATTACCAAATGCAGTACAAAGTAATCTCAGAATTTATGCACAATGTATCAACATTATAATAATTAGTAATTATTACATAAAGGACATTTCTGACAAAATGTTCTTTGTTTTGTTTTCATTTATATCATCACGTCTTTATCACTGAGATGTATGTTCCGTGTCGAAAACAAGATTATCATGTTTATGTGCTCTGTGATGCACAATATGACGTAAATTACTTAAATGATCGTAAGATGACAGTCGTCACACAAAACTGCTGTAAAATGGCCGTGAGCACGTACCACAGCGTGGCTATCACGTAATTTCTGGTCAAGTCAACAAATGTGTCCACTAAATTATGACCCATATTTTTAATCACGATGTTGATGTAACTTTTGTAACCTTTTGGTCTGGTCAAAATATTCGTATGGATCATAACTGTATGTATACGGATGCGAGACGTGGACTCTGACGAAAGAAGAAAGGAAACGGTTGGAAGCGTTCGAGATTTGGTGTTGACGGAAATTAGAAAGCAGGACAAAGAATAAAAATGGAAGAGGTTCTAAACAGAATAGGAGAAAAAAAAAACTTCAACATATTTAATAAGAGAATATGGGAAATGTTAGGATACTTGATATGGCACGATGCCTTCTTTATTTATATCATAGAAGGAAAGGCAAAAATAATAATGAATCCAGGAAGACCAAGATATAGTTACATCAGATATATAATAGAAAAAGTGGGCGTCGTGTTATCAAGAATTAATTATGGAGAGGAGAGGAGATAGAGCAATGGAGTAAACCCCACAGATAAGAGCCTCGCTCTTAAAATATATGGAGATGATTTGGTTAAAGCGGAATTAACGTGATCAAACAAGTAAATGCTGTGAAAGTGTGTCGTGTGCCATGGATGTGTTCCGTCATTGGAAGCTGACTCTTACTGCAATGTCATGCAAAGTTTAAATACTGTAGGATCTTGTCTGAGTATATATTATAAATATATACTCAGACAATTATAATTATACTCGGTATTTGACAAAAATTGTTTATTTAGGACTGGTAAATCACGAGCAATACATTTAAAATACCAACAGCTAAAAAATGGTGGATGACAGCATTTGTTTTTAAAGAAAAGAAACATCGCGCAGGCGCGAGCTTGTCGTCACAGCGCATGCGCGTAGACAAATACAAATACTACCGGTTGTAGAACCAGTGCTGTCCCAAAAAGTTTTAGAATTAAATTGAGGAAATAGAGGGCGTAAATCCATATTTTTGATGGAAACTATAATAATGATATGTAATATCTAAGATAGGCACGGAATATAGAAATATTATAGTATTTGATCACACTCAACATAAAATCTATCTTTTTTTACGGAGCTGCATTCATTCAGTTTCATCCAAATGCTTTACAAAACTTAATAACTGCGTTAAACTTGCAGCTTCCGTCATTCAGTAAAATTATAGACCTAAATAGTTGTAAAATTTCTGAATACAATAACTCCCTATAGTTATCTCGTTTGCTTATGTACTTAAAAAAAGAGAAACAATATTGATATATCTTGTATGTTTTATATACCGACTCGCGGCCTGTCCCAGTTTCGCTCGGGTAAACAAATAAATTATACACCTAAAGGTTTAGGTGTATAATCTTTAGGAATCACAGTATCTATTGGTGAAATCCGCATGAAATTTCGTGCAGTAGTTTTTGAGTTTATCGCGTACAGACAGACGGATTGTTACGTTGCAAACAAATAAAGCAAAAAAAAAATATCATTTGAATCTGACTGGCAGGGGTCTTTGTTTTATATATGTAAGGATGTTTTGTAACATACCCTACCTTGGCAACTCTAGATGCAAAAAAGAGAGAAATAATATAACTTTCATGTACTTTTTAAGGTTTCAATGTTTTGAAATTGCAAAGTTACTGTGAATATGAAGCCTTGTAATTTCAAACACAAAACTCAAAAGCAAGGTTTTTCGTTCGACTGTTGGTTGAGTAATTATGTATGGCTAAATTATTCTGGCACAATCAATCAGAATTGAATGAAACTATTTTTGTGTTCGTTCGTTAAAAAAGTTAGTGTTTCAGCTTTACGGAGGCATTTCATATCATTCATGTGTATCAATGATACACATATATGCGACTAAGTTACGGTACATACAAAGTATAAGGTACTTTGAAGTGAAGGTGTGTATACAAGGTGATTTCTTATACATTGGCATTATTTTATCTACATGCTCAGTCCATGGTACTGAACAACTTTTCCTATTTTCCACAAGTTTGGTTATTTAATTTTATATGATTTCTTTTTTGCGATTTAGGAGTTACCCGGATACTAATAGTTGTTCAGAATCATGGAGCAGCACAAAGTACCTCCAAGTATACTGTGTATAAGTAAGCTAAGTTGAGACTACAATACAATGCTCTTTACGTGCATGATCCTTACATAAGCAAATCACTAATCTATCTGCAGCGCAATGCTCATGGTCGATGATTGTAGTAGCTACTAAGTATTCCTTATGTACACATTCATACATAATTTTGAATTACATAATTATACACTTTACAACGTTAAATAACGTTATGTGCAATTCATTTTATATTTACGTATAGCAATCGTGTACAATGTATTCCTGCTACGATATTGTTTACCGTTTTGCATTTCATTACAATTGGTGGTCGTTCCGAAATGTAGGCAGTTTGTTGTTGTTGTTTGACTTATTATATAATTTAAAATGTGACGTGAAAGTTGTCTTCGTATATATAATTTCTGAATAACATATTATTTATAGGTATTTCAGTGGTGCTAGTAAGGATATTTGAATAGTTAGATCGTAAGAGTTATATATTATGTGAAGTATAAATACCTACTTGTACTTAGTGCGGCATGGATAACATTTAGGTTCCGATATATGCCTGCTTTCAAATGCGTTATATATAACTCTTCCTCGGCCTTCACTTCACCTTTATTTCAACAATACGTTTTGAAAATTAAAAGTTTAATTTTGAAATAATTCGTTGTCAGCTGATATATCTGTCATCATCCCGCGTTTCACATAAGGTCTGAGCTTCATAGAAGAATCTAACAGGTTCTAATACGATCTGTTTCTCAATAAAGTTGCAGATAATCACATAAAACGTTTCGGTAAAAAACACACATAGGAAACTGTTACACGCCTATTTAGCAATAGAGGTGTACTGGCTTCAGATGTTTGATCAATTACGCCAATTTTATAGTAGTGTTTATTTAACTCTTATGATATTTGCGACATCCGCCCTATTTCAATAGAATTGACACTAAAACCGAATTGAAGAATATTTATTAACTTGGAATACCATAGAATTAGAAATTTTGGTTTAACATCACTATTAATTAATTTATGTATTTTAAGCTACATTTTGTCAGCACCTGTACTTAGAATTGTTTTAGTGTGACTGAAGTAGACATAGTACCCAATGTCATTTTATGCAGTTATAAAATGTATTACAGTGATTAAGTATAATATTATAGTACTGACCTTGTGTTTTTGACAATGAACAATTATTCATATATTTTTTAAAGTGATAAAACTATTGTTACTCTGAATGTAATGCAGACAGTCGCGAATCCGTTAGTTTTGCGTTATTCTTGTATTGTGTGTATGTTTTTGCGTGTAAATGCCATGTCATTGTTGCAACGGTAGCCCGATCACAAGATTTCGCTTATTGTAACGTTTGTTCGTGTGAAAAATTATTCCCACCATAGAAAACTCGATATCAACTTGTTTTCTATATTTTCAACAGCGAATACTCATTGTTTCTATATATCAAACAAGCAAGAACTAGTTCCCATATCGATATTGCAAATGACAATATCGGCTGGCTTGATTTTAGGAACTAGGTTTATTTAGCCGGATAATGGTACTAAAAATACTATTTTAATACATTTTCACTGTACCACAAAAATAATTAGACAATGTTAAACAATCCTTTGAGAGTTGAGTTAATTTTGAGGTGTTGCGTCATCCGGGTCACGTTTATGCATTATGACGAACATGCATCTCAAGTAGATGAACTAATGTAAAAAATAAACATTTTATGGAAAATCACGAAACAATACACGAAGCTGACAAGGCACTCGATGCGGGTAGAAGATTAAAAAGACCTTCCTGCAGTACAATAGCTTTGTGTGCACTGCAAAAAATCTTCGACGAGACTGTTGTTCTGTTCCGCCTTATATTTAACTTGCAGTGGCATGTTTTATGATAGGTGTAATAAGATGATACTATACTGCGCTGCTGACGCACCTAAGTGTGCGGACCGCCGCACGCGCAGCCTCGAAAATATTTTTAGCTGCGGAAGGTTCGTCGGTCGTTTTCCTCACTCACATACACCTACATAAAACATGATGCGCCGGCTGCCGGCTGCATCGCTGCATACAATACCAGCTCCCAGATATTACTTATCACAAGATTTCAAGGAATTGCTGTCTGCGCGTTCAACCAATCGCGTTATTCCAAAGATACTTTGAATATACGTTATCTTTTCGGGTCGTCAAACCCATCTAATGAAATAAAAGCTAAAACAATGACTGAGAGATTAAGGTCAATAACACAAAGCATTTATGAAACTAGCTAAAGAGATTTTAATCGCAGTCGTTATTATGTTTCAGGTGCACGCGGATGACGTCGTGGGCTTCGGAATATCGAGCAACGGGAAGTTCATGATGTCCTGTTCTTGTAAGACTGATATGGTTATCTGGGACCTGAAGGGACAACAATTGGATAGGCTGGATACGTATTTGATGAGCACATATTCGGCGAAGATATCGCCGTGCGGGCGATTCGTCGTGGCGACAGGGTTTGCGCCCGATGTCAAAGTGATGGAGGTGTGTTTCACGAGGACGGGGGAGTTCAAACAAGTGGCAAAGGCTTTCGAACTGACAGGGCACACGTCGGGCGTGTATGACGTAGCGTTCGACGTGGACACGTCGCACATCGCCACCATATCGAAGGACGGCACGTGGAAGCTCTACCACACAAAGAGTGAGTACCTACCTATTGAATTATGCGCATATGTTTCACTTATCTTGCAGAGTTTATACTCATATTTTACTGTGTACTGCGTATTTGTATTTGAACACATATGTTTACCGCAGTCAAACATAAATTTTCATAATAATTTACAAATATTGGCCAATGTAGCACACTTGTCTATAGTTAATTTAAGTGACTTGTTTTAATAAATATTTAAATTATGACAGGTTTGTATATTCATAGTTACCTACCTAGATAGCTCTTCATCGTCATAACCAGTTTGTTTAAAAATATAACGTGATATTCGAGTAGGAAAAGTTTGTCTTTAATTTTATCTTATTTCGCGTTCGTTGGAAATGACATGAACATGTTTTTCTATAGTTGAAAATGTTATTCCGGCAGAATAAATAACTTTTTCAATATTTATAACATACATACATAACAATGAATGTTATTGAAATTTAGCAATAAGATTTCGAACTAAATTTATTCAACTGCGCCACTCATTCGACCTTAGCAGTGGCGTGTTACCCGTCAGTTAAATTTTGTCCAATAGCAGAGAATATACTGAGTAGGTACCTAAAGCGCACTTCAGACAATGAAATTGAAAGATTCCAATATATGGTAGACTGCGAACCAAAATGGTAGAAAGTTAGTTCACCTTCGCAAAGTCAATGATCTCGTAATATTTCCAGAGTTGCTTTTATGAGTAATTAACCCTAAGCTATGTGTGTATGAGAACTAAGCAATTACATTCAATATAAGGGCGCGAATCCGAAAGAAAAAACTGATCTGTTTGTTACGTAAGTATATTGGACGAATCATTTAATAAATTTGATGACACCTGAAAGTACTCATCCACTTCATGTTCATCACATCACGCATAATCGCTTTTTTCCCTTATATTATCGTATTTAAGTCTGCGAAAATGAATTTTATCCGAGCATGTATCTAAAGTGTCAAGAAACCCTTAGCATGACATTCGTGTTTGTAAACAAATACACGTGTTATGAAGAGTTATCTAAATGTTTTAATAAATACTTGACCCGCTGACTACTTCGTTACGGCTTTGGAAAATGCTTTCTCGTGGGAAGACTATAATTGGAATTAAAAATATTCAATAAATACATGATCATGAACAAATAATATATTGATGATGATTATGTATACGTAAGTATATCAAATATCTACCAAATCGGTCCAGTAGTTTCGGGATAAAACATTGTAAAACAAACTGTTTTGGAATTTTTTATATTAGGCTGGTTGAAAAAACAAAACATCCGACTTTAAGCTGTTTGATGTTATGTTAGACTTTGAATGTAGACTTAGAAAGCTATAGACCCCGTCATATCTTCCATTTCGCTTATACAAGATATATGCGTTATGAAATACATAAGAAAAAACGTATAAGAACGAGAGAACGTTTTGTCCCTCTCTCATCACGTGCCGCCCTGCCCAATATACATTTGTATGATTAGCCGGATTGGACGGGGAAATTACCTATATGAAAATATTTTATCTCATTTGATTACACTCCGTGGTGCGTCGTCTATAAAGTTTTCTAGGTCTTTGCTTTTTGTGTAAATTTGTGTAAAACGCACTAAACCTTAGTTTTTCTAGTTCACTATGAAAATATATTGGTGATGGCGACGTCAGTGACGTCACATAGATTTTCTTCATCAGGTACATAACCTACGTAAATGCAGAAAACCATGTCACCTTTTTTGCGATGTCGAATAAAAAATCACGTCACAACATCAGTGTCAGTAACCCAATAATGTTTTGTTCCTAAAATAGTGAATGCCAAGTATGTTTAGGAGGATTTTTGTATGTTTAATTGCCCATATTGTAATTATCGTAAAAAATGTGCGAAATGGTGTTTACGTCTTTCCGATAGGTAGACGACTTTAAAATAACTTTTTTATATATTTAAATTATTATTCTTTGTTTCCGTTTGCGTTCAATAATAAGCTTATTGCTCGTGTATAAAATGACATGTATAAATGAATACACATAATGAAACACGACACTATTTCTTAAATTTTTTTATTAATACGCTTTTCGACTCCCCACATTTGTGACGTCACTTTTGTGCCACTGTCATACAAGCCCCATATAATTTTTGTTTTCGACACATGTAAAGTGTCTGATTTGACTGGATGGATTTTAAAGATTTTATAAAAAGGAATGTTATCCTTTACACGAGCATCACTTGATATAAATAGAAAATAGAAGATTACAGTTAATAAGGTTCTAACATAATGTACAGGTGGGCGCGCAACAGGTGGGCGTATCGTGTATGGCATTTGAATTAGTAACCTTCGGTGTATTTTTAGGACGACGTCGGAAATGTTTTGTGACATAAATATAATTTTATTTTCAAAGAAAACCCTTTGTATTGTTTTGAGTTGACAAAACAATCTAGTGGGTCATACAAACCCCATATAATTTTTCAAAAAAAGATTTTCATTTATGACATCTGTGATGTTGAAGATATTGTAAAATGAATCAATGTGACTGTTGAGTGTTGTACATTTACTTCCTCTCTCTCTCCTATCTGAACGTCTTCCTGATTAATATCATGACTGTGAGGCCTCGAGGCACGGGGCCGCTTATATGTTTCGAAGATCAGTTATGCTTTGATAATGGTGTCGTCGCCTATTTCATTTTCATCCCATATTTGCCTTGTACGACATCCACAAGAGGATATGGTGCTGCCTAAGTATTTAGTCTATGTCCTATTCTAGGGCGGGAACCACGCCACTGTAATTTATTGTTTACAAAAAAATTTAACACTTGTATTTTAAACAATTTTTCAGTCGAGTATTCACGCGGTGAGTCGCCCCACGTGCTAGAAACTGGCACCTACACACAGACGGCCAACCCGCCGCACATCGCACTGTCTCCCAACTCCGAAGTGCTGGCCGTGTCAGTAGACTCCAGTGTCGAGTTCTACGACACTTACACTGGGAAACTGTACGACACCGTGGAGAATGTCTACACAGGTATCACAACTTCAATACACTTAATTGAAATTTTCAATTAGTCTACCATTTTTCTTTGTGAAAATATGTACATACAATTTTCTACGTCAGGTAGGCGCCTAAGCGTACAGAACCTAAAGTGCTGGCTTTATGATATCAAGGAGCATATGCGTGTTTAATAGTCAGTCTGACTACTAAGGATGCCGAAGTTCGTGTGATGTGGAGAGGAAAAAGTAGGAAAGCGGAACCTGGGCGGCTCCTACGTAAGCGTTACCGGTTTCTACTTCAGCTGGAAACACAGAAAACTTAGATGAGAGAGAGAGAGAAGCGCCTAAACGTACAATATTTAGTCTATATTAACCAAAATAAAAAATAAAACAAATAAAATAAACAAAATAAAATTAATTAATTCAATTACTTTATAATAAATATGTTACTTAAAAATTTGTTATTTGTAAGTACCAAAATTTTAATTTTATTGTAATTAATAAAAAATGAAAATTGTAATTTTTTTATGGGTCATTATGTGCCTGAAATAAATAATTTTTATTTTATTTTAAACGTTATATTAAAATAAAATAAGTTCGGAATTTGATTTAAACATTATAGTGGCTCATGTGCACCATTGAAATATGTATAATGAGCGTGCATGTCCCGGAATAGTGAAGTGCTGTCGACCTGATTTCGAAATCAAACGTTTTTACTGACCCATACTTGATGAAGACTAAATTGCGATGTTGATAACGCATGACTATTTTGACCGCCTTTCAGATAGCAATGGGTGTTATCACTTGATCGTAACAATTAAAATGATTTAGTTCGCTGTTCCTAATTACTTTCTACTCATTTCTAATTAAAATAAGTTTTTTAGCTTTTGATGTTGTCAGGGAGATTATTGCATTCAACGTGGGACAAATCATGTCCGTCCGTTGAGGACTTCGCACGTCTGGAGCCTGGATAAACCGTCACAATAATGCATTGTCATCCAAACTAAACATGTCATCCAAATAAAGTACAGTTTAATCGGTTGAAGATATCTGCTTCAAACGTGAGTTGTAAGATTCCACTCGAGACATAGGGACATACATAGTTACATTGCAAGTAAAGATAAAAGCTTGTACGTAAATATGGTTAAATTGTCCAATCTATACTATTATTATAAAGAGGTAAGCGTTTGTATGTTTGAGGCGAGTAATATCCGAAACTAGGCGACTACCGAGGTGAGTAATATCTCAAAATTCCCTTGGGAGCGAAGCCCCGGGTAACGTCTAGTATCAATATAATTTGATTCAATATATAAATAACAGTACATCAATAGTCACCCGTTTATAAATATTTATTTTCTAAATTCATAATTATGCAACATTTTTACCTACTGGAATATTTGAGCAGCTGGTTTTTCTAAGCAAAACGTGTCACAGAAGGAAAATGATGTTATTTGCCTTGTCTAACAACACAGCTCATGACGTGAATGGTTGCCGTATACATAGTGCTTATGAATCATTAAATTAATTTGATGAGGATATTAATATCTCATAATAAATTAACGTCATTAATAATCACAGACTAATATGCATCAAGATATAAGACTATATTACTAGACTAGACTAACTACCCGCGGGGTTTTGGGGTAGAGAAATACTGTAAATAAAAAAAACTTTTTGGTCATAAGTTGTAGTTCGTGGAACATAATTTTTTGTTCAACCAAATTTTGATTGTAGTTTTCTCAAAAGATTTTGACACCCAATGATCCTAGGAATTGCTTTCTTTGAAGATAAAAAGCAAAAGCGGAGAGTCCCTTTGACTCAGACATTTAGATTTACAATGAAAGTTAATTGGATCGAGGCTATGTCGCTCTGTCACTGAATTATTGAAGCTCGTTTCAAGGCATCGTTATCGACCGACCCTTAGTACTTGTACTATGAACATGTGGCAGCAATATGTGCACCTACGAATATACAAAAATCGAACAATCGACATTGCTTATCGAGTTTTTTATAGTGGGCGTAATGTTGAGGTATTTGTAAATAAGATTCGGAAGGACATATTTGAACCACAAGAGAATATTAATGAGTTTCACTGCTATTTTCCTTGATTAATTTTTACATATATATTTATGTTAATGATAATGTGTGGAAATTTGCAGTGAAACTCATAATCATAATCTCACATATAATAACTTCCTTATTTTTGCTCACAAGATTAACATTATTTTTTATATTTACAGGGTTAATAAATTACATGAAGTTTGATGCTAGCGGAAAATATTTGTTCGTGTGCGGCGACCGAGCCGTGAGGGTGTTCCACAACGTGTGCGGGTACCACACCACGATCAGCAGCTGCACCCGGCTGCTGGGCTCCAAGCAGACGTCGGCCACCGTCGAGCGCCTCAAGAAGACCATACAAGACTGCAAGGAAACCTTGGCTACGTTCGGGAAGTGAGTTACGTATTATCGGTACATTTCCGTTGCACGCGCGAACTTGATGTTGGATTGATTATAACGCTCCACAAATTAAAATTATTTTAAAACTTATTTTTGATATCACTATACCTACCAAACTCGACTGCAGGAAAAACTTGTCGATTGACAATGTTTATATGTTTTATACCTGTGTTTAAATGATTTGTTTTATGCATGTTGTTGGGTTCGCACGTCCGACGTAAAAACATTTCTCGTCATGAGCATTTATTTTTGTATGTATTGAATCGTTTATTAAACAACTATTTTTATACGTTTAGTTAGGATTTTAAAATATTCTTAGGTCACAAATATATTAAGGATAAACTGATCTCTGTCCAATTAAATTTTAATATTAGTTGAATAGGTATACAAAGCCTATGACTTTTTTTTTCTGAAAATGTCCGACCATTATTATTCTTTTCTTTAGGTTTATTTAGATATCTATTGATTTGTTTGGATTTATTTACCTGAGAGTATTTGTAAATATAAATACATTGCATGTTATATTACTTGTAATATTGGAAGTATTATCATTAATTAATCAGTATTTAAAGGAACCGGCTGATGCCATTTTTGCGAAATGTGATTTATTTTTTAACAGAAAAGGTATATTCATTATCTTTTTTATTAAAAAAGAAGATTAATTTCCTTTATCTACTCTCGTAACCAAATTAAATTAACAAGACTGGTGTTAATGACTCAGGATGAAAAAAATATGTTTATATTCATTTCGCGAAAGTGATGTCTGCGACATAAGTAGAGTCCAATGCCGATTGATTGAGCTTCATATTCTAGATATTTTGCATTTTAAATTACCTAGTGTTAATTTGATGCTGTCATACAGAATTTAATTTAGTAATCGATGATCACAACTTTATCGATTTCGTCAATTATTGTAATAACAGAAAATAAAGACTTGCATTTAAACTTTTCATGTGTTTTATTTAGAATAATTAATAAATTAAATATATTGATGGTATCAGAGCTATATGCATTTGTAATCAGAAGCTAGATCTGTCAAGATTTATCAATGAAATTGTTTTTTTCTGCATGTGTGGCGTTATAGTTACAAAATTGTATGTGTTCATGTGATAGTGCGTCACGCCAATCGTTAATCAAATTACATTTTGCCCGTCTCTGAGTGGTATTTAGTTCAATGAAACAAATAAAATAGCTTTTCACATTTTATTGTGTTCTGCACAACGTAACATTATAGACAATACACTGAGATACTCTGTGATTTTTTTAAGTACAGTTTCACAGCTTTTGATAAAATAGAATTTGCTTTTTGAGTTTGCTTTAATAATAAGCTTTAGAATCAATTCCCATTATTTTTCAAAAATACTTTCTTTTGGCAAAATACATTTTAAAAGTAACACAAATTAAATCAGAAATGCTTAGTTTTAGATGATACTATTGAATTTATAAAATCATATCTCTCTTATAATAAATAATTTTCTACTTTTGTACCAATATGCTGTTTTCACTGACATTAACTGGAACTTTTACCTCGTAACAATCATCGACCTAACTTAAAGTAATTCGTGTGAACGTATAAATGCACACGTATGAGAAAGGCAGTGAAGAATAGTTTGTGACAAAACTAATTTATCTTAACGTGTTCTGTGCGTTAAGTGATTAGTTTACAGAAGTTATCGCAATTTCGAAACTGTCTTAATACTGAAATAAAGCAATTAATTCAATAGATATTGATCGATTGTCTATAGAACTTCGTGCAGGGTGTAAATTCTGCTGTTTCATTTAAATCGCGTCTCAATAATAGTTCTAATTTATACGCAATAAGAACGACTATTGAGACGCTATTAACTTTAGCAGAATAGACACCCAGATTATTTCGATTACTCTAGCAATTACAATGGCAAACGATATTTTGTAAAGAGTTTAGTTTACATACTTTATCACCACATTCACACGTTATACAACAATCAAACAATGGATCGATAGAATGGTTCAAACATCTGGCTCGAGTGATCAAAGGGACCGAAGTAAACGCAAAACCACACAGTTGATTCTCATTCGTCTACAAGCACTAAACACAATATCGGTAACTATACAGACATACTGTTTGATTAAGCCATTATGTATTTTGTTTTGACATACTCTCAAACTACTAAATAGAACGTAATTTCGTAACGTAATATGAATAAGTCGACACGTACGTAGGGTAGGTGTATAGGCCCAAGTTATGCACTGGTAAAAATATTAGTATGAATAGTTTATTTACACAATCTGTCGTTCTTGTGAACCCCTTTATTATGCTTTACTTTTATGATCCACTGCAATAACTATTTCGAAAAATGCGTTGATTAATTTCTTGAGTCCTGCTTTAATTTGAAGTAGAGCACAGACTATAAATACTCTAAATTCGTTTAATGTGCTTATTTACAATATCTGGTAGGATAGACATTTTAGTACTTTTATATTTACATGTAGTATTTTGTGAATAACCAATTTTGAGATAATATAAAAAATATCTACATAAAAAGACAATATTCAAATGTGGTATAGATTAACCAATCTATTGGAATTAGGATTGCGCGTTGCCATTAACAAGGTAGATTTGGAAACAAAAAAACATTATTCGCCGGCGGAATGTTCCAAACGAATACAAGATGATAAAGGGGAGGCCTTTGCCCAGTATTAAACAGGCTACATAAAAATTACCTTAGCGTCAGCCCACTAAGAGCAAATAATTTCTGAGAGCACTGCATTATCAACTTTGTCTGTTGATAGATGGTGCAGATTTAAACGTCACAAGTGAGACTCGACGACTTAATTTTTTTGAATATTCGCACTGTATTTCAGTTTTCTCAGAAAATAACTAGTATTTTACGCTAACTTTTATTTCGCACTATACTATATTGGGTCTATGACAGTGACTAAAAATAATATGGTGTTAACGGATAAACTACACATTTCATTTTTAAATAACGACTATTGAACATTATATTATGAACTTTACAACTAAATAACGTAGCCTCGTTCGTAGTGATAACTATTATAACAGTTAATTGTAACACTTTGATGTTAAACGTATTCTGCATCTACTGTTATATTACAATTAATATTAATATTTTAAATATGATTAAGTAGTATAACAGTTGTCTCGATTGACGGTGAAAAACACGATGTTATAATAAAAAAAAATGCTCACTTGAGATTATTATTACACAGTGTCTACAGATATGAAGCCATGGTGAAAATAACTTCACCGATTGTAGCTTATTAGGACTGATGGCGGAGTATTTATATTTCGATGGGATTACTTTAGTCGATGTATCTATAAAATATTGCTGTTCAAGTACATATTTGTTTTAAATATCGCACAAATGTATTACATATCACGGACATATCAATTACTAACATTATACAAACAAAACATATTTAAGCCGTAATCATTCCTTTATTACATCGCCTTATTTTGAATTGACCTTCATTTTTGACTAATTAAATCATTTTATATCTCTTTCTAACGCATTTTCAAGTCTAGTTTCTAGCAAAATGGAAGCAATTTCTCATGATATGGTGTTATATAGTCCCATTGAGCAATTTAATAATGCACTTTTTGTTACATATGATATACGTAATTTATATGAGAAAAACTATGATAAATGATACTAATTTGTTCTTGAATTCGAGATACTGCAATTAAGCAGTTAAAATCACAGATAAAAAAGCCCATTACGCGATATGTACTGGGCAGTAAGTGATATTCGAAAATTACAATTAAATATTAAATAATGTGGCGCCATGATTTAAATATTATTTCTTTCGTCTTACAAGAAACAAACTGAGCTAACTACTTTTTGAGAATTTCTTGATTGAAAAATGGTGTGATTGATGATTACGTTCAAACAACATGGCCAACAAATATTGTCGTGAAGTCTTACCAAATGAGATTCCTCCGATTTCCCCTTAAATATATATTATTTATTAGTGATTAATTTTCAATACAAATAAATGCCACTGTTGTACGACTAGTTAGATACAAGTAATTCGCCAATAAAAAATTTCGAGTCATTACATTTTAACATATATAAAATGAGATGAGTGACTTCATCTTATTAAAAACAAAACAAAAAATATAGAAAAACCGAAATGTGACCTGTACTTAAAGGTAATAAAGGTACAGTCGTCAAAACAATGCAATAACGTTGACTTAGTCTTATGACTATAAGCAGTAGCCTGCTTTTCTGACGTTAAGTGAACTAGTCACAAAATCATATAAAAATCAGTCGTAAGTCAAAAATATACATAATTAACACCGAGTAAACTCGACATAAAAAAAAATAGAAACAAACACATAGCTTAGCCGACTTAATACGAAATAAATACTGTAAGTACTATGGTTATCGTAGGATAACACAGCGTACGCCGCTAACTTTGGTGCAAATGCTTTTGCTCGCTGCGTGCGATGTATGGCCAACAGTTCGTTTCCATTATAATATTGGACTAGCATGAAATTCGATAACGATTCGCCATACGGCGTCAGGCTTTCCTCCTCGGTTGACGCACTCCACTCTGAAATAGAAAAGTCGAATGTGACGAATGAGAGGAATATAAAAAGAGGAATCTAAAAGGACAATTGAAATAAAAAGTAGTAGTGACCGTGCAGCATCACCAATCACCAGTAGCTGTGCAGCCGCAGACAGTCGGCGGCGAGGTCGGCCAGCAGCGCGCGGCGGCCGCGCAGCACCGCGAGCCCCGCCACGCGGCGCGGGCGGCGCTCGGCCAGCTCGCAGGCGGCGAGCGCGCGCCCGCCCTCCGCCGCGAGCACACACAGCGCCGCGCGCCCGCGCACCGACCGCGCGCACACTATGCGCAGTCCGTGCGGCGACTCCTCCAGCGCTATGCCGCCGTAGCCGCCGCGACCTAACGGATATATTAAACATACTCAAACATATACAAATAATGTTTCGCCGCTCGCTGATAAGTATTTGATAACATGTTCGCTATAAACTTTCTACAGGTAGTTAGGTCCAGTTTTCACACTTCACAAATGGATAGTATGTTTCCTAATGAAAGTTTAGGTATATAATCGAACAGTTTGAAACAATGTGTTTCGCAAATGTTAATGTTAGACGTCAATATGTATAATAAAGAAATTTGAATTTGAAACTGACCTTTAGGCACTGGTGCAAATGTGTTTTTGAGATTCCCCTCCAAGTCGTATATCTTGACAGCAACATCTGCCACAACGAGCAAGTCCTTTGTCAGCGCCAGACCGCCCACAAGACCCAGTTCGCCGCTGCCAATCTGAAATTCAATTAATTTTATTTGACATTGCACGTATCACTTTGTTAGCTATTTATTTATTGTTGTATACATTTTATATTTATTCTTTTCATCGGCTACACATTTCGACGAACTTTGCGGATTCGGTATACATTACTGGTATTTCATTGCGGTAAAAACTTTCACAGGAACTACACAATATTCATGCATTCGTGTCCTGATTGCGGCGATAGTGTGAGCCGGTATTAATTTATATTAAATTCATGCACACTGACGCCACCATTGAAATTTTATAAATCGTCGATAGACAACGCAGAATTGTATGAAGTTTTGATGTGCGACAACACACGTCCGCATATAGAAACCTATATAAAACAACGGAGCACGACGGAGATGCAACGTACTGCATTTTCGCAACAGAGCGCCACTGAGCAATTATCTACTTCACAGGTTATAAAATAAAATACATATAGATATTTAATTATTGTATTTGGTTTATTAATGTCACTTTAAATTATCAATTGCTTATTAATTATGAGATTTACTTTTTTTAGACTCATAATATATTAGGACTGTTTTATGACTAAAAATCCGTGACGTCACGATAAATTACTGTCATACAAGCAATCCATAAAAAACTTTTTGACTTTAGACAAAAGTATCTGATATGGGTAGAATAATGCTAGGCAGTTAGTAGCGCACTGCACTGACCTCCCGCAGAATGTGGCCCCTGTCGTCGAACAAGAAGACGGCGCGGGCGCCGTTGTCGGCCACCGCTATGCGCCGGCAGCTGACGTCCGCCGCCACGCTCACCGGCTCCACCAGCCGCTCCGAGCGGATGCTGCGCAACGTCGTGCCTTCTGTGTTCACCTGCCATTTCAAACACGGTTATAAAAATTACATTTTTGGCACAAGCTTCTATTGTCGACACCTTTTATAGTATGTGAGTCCCTACCTCGGTTATAGTTCGCGTCCTCCAGTTGACCACTACAATCCCGTCTGCCGTGACCGCGATGCCGGTACAACTCCGACCAGCCAAACCTGAAATTTATATAATATTCTTCATCCACCTAGGTGTGGATTTTTAGCAAATAATTAATTTTAAAAACCTTCTTTTTACGCCGAAATTTAATAATAATTCATACAACATCAATATTATTTAAAATTCTTTCGTAGTTGACTGAAACTGAAGTTTAATTTCGTAAAAATGTTATATTTGATATAGGTTGTTACAAAATACTTATACACATAAATTGGTAGTGGTAAGATACGGTACCTTGGGTAGATCCTTTGTGCGATAATCCAAGTTAATATAAAGTATTTTACGAGAAAAGGAATAGCCGGATTTTTGAGCGGGTACAAGCTTAATTAAACTTACCTTCATTGATGATATCTGTTTTAAATGCAAACGTTTCATCATCGAGCACTTTGACCCTGGAGTTCCCGGCGTCTAAAACGTAAATTTCTCTGCGCTTGGGGCATCTGTGAACGAAATTATTAAACAAATTTAACATTCGCTTTCACGGTCATCGTTTAAATAGATTTGTGTATATTAAAATCAGAGCAAGTTTGTAAACATTCAGCATTACAATATCCTTTATTTTTACTGTGCATTATGTTTTGAACGGTATTCATAGTTACTAAACAATCTAAATATTGAAAATTGAATAATGTAATTTAAATCAAGCTCCGACTATCGGCATAAAAAAATACCTGTACTTAAACTTATCTTATTATATAAATCTTTTTCCAAATTTTTAAACTTCCGCAATGTAAGTATGAATTAACTGCCAGTATATTTACTTATCTTAGCATTAAAAAAAGAATTACGTTTTACGGCCAATTATTTAAAAAAATGATACCTGGCCAGTGCCACGGGTTGGCTGAGCTGGTGTTTGCCGGTGCCGCGGGAGCCCCACACCGCCAGCGGCGCAGCACTGGCGAGTACAGTCGCGCGCAGCGGCGAGTCGCGCACGCCGCGCGCGAACACCAGCACGCGCACGCACAGCGCGCCCGCTGCCCACGGCCGGAGGGTGATGCTGGAATTTGTGTTCCGATCGATCTTGATTATGCTTGGAGTAAGTCGTCATTAAGTATGGGAAACTGTATACTTTTTGTTATTTGTATCTGTATGCTGTACATGTCAGAAAATAAATAAATAATGAATATTATCTTTAGTTTCTCAAATTTCAAAATGTCCTAGATTGAAGCCAACAACCAACCTCAGTTTTATGTATTTCTTTTTTCGCGTACCGGTTGACTGAAAGATAGATTACTTCAGGGGATAAGTTCGCCGTCGCTATAGGTTTTCTAATTATAATTTTGAAACCTTTTTTCTTTGCATTATGTTACGTGCAATAAAAACAAATAGTTGTGTTCGTCTGACCGGTAGAGTCCCGTGTCCTGGTCGGTGACGGCGACGGGCAGCGGCGCGCCGTCCAGCGTGGCGGCGGCTGTGACGGGGTCGCCGCCCGTGCTGCGCGGCTCACCGTGGTAGTCCACCGTGCGCAGCACCACCACCACCTCCAGCCCGCACACGCACGACGATTCTAACATCCATATCCATGTCAATACACACTATACAACGAAGTCGCTTCCCGCCGTCTGTCTGTCCCTATCTATAGAAAACTATTAAAACTACGCAACGATGCGGGTTTTTTTAATAGATTCGAGTGACTCAAGCGGACGGTTCAGATGTATAATTTATTGTGTTTTTATCCGAGCGAAGCCGGGACGAGCCGCTAGTTCAATTATAAAAAAATTAAATAATTTATTTACTTTTGTAATAATAAGAAATCAAAATCCTTCATTCAACTTCGAATGATATAAAGCACTTATTGACATCAAATATTTACTTAAACTAAGTTTACTGCCACCTCCAAAGCACAGGTGTAGAAGTGGCGACAAACTTGACCGTAGCTTTTTCTATAAAGATGTCAATTAACAAATGTGCGACTTAAAACACAGAGATAAACGGTTACCTAGCTGTAAAGTGCAGAGTCCAGGGAAGGTGGTGCTGGTGCGGACTCTGCCCAGGTCGGCCAAAGACTCGGCGAATCTCTGCTGCGCGTCGTTGTGAGCGAAGTCGACGGCTAGGAAGGCGTTCTCCCTGGGCTCGGCGAGCGCAGCCGCGTCGCCGAGTCTAGCGCCTAAGGCCGCCGCGCGGCTGCTCACTTCACGGACCTCCACCTGCTGCTGGAGCCCTGAGCATTCTGCTTCCACCTGGAACATTCATCAGGAAGAAAACGTGGTTTTGTTTACTTTTTCAGCAATGTTACCAGTTCATGCATCTTCTTGGCAGTGGTCGTTCCGTAATACTAGTTGTTTATAGCTTTTAGAGAAATACTATGTGATTTAAATTTGATGAGAAAAAGTGCCTGTGAAGGTCCGATTTCTCAATAAATGCTTTGATTTGTCTTTAGTTTGATAGTGAATTAAATGATTGGTGGTTTAAGTTTATATGCTGGTGATATTACCTTTGACTTTTCAGCATCAATAAGCTTCAATTGCTCCTCTAACAGTTTCCGTTTATGCGTAGCGGCAGCCGCTGCGGCAGACTTTAGCTCACTGTGTCGCTTATCAAGCGCCGATCTCAACTCTGAAAAATGTCTGTCGATCGCTTCATCGGCAGCCGTGGCGGCCGCTTCCAGCCTTCTCAGTTCATTCGCCACAGCATCTCTGGCGGAACCCAGTTTACTGAGGCACTCATTCGCTCTATACAATAATATCTCTGACATTCGTTTTAACGCTATAGAAAATGGTACGACGGTGTGGTCACAGGGAGTGTCGCTATGTGGGCCGTCTGCACAATGCCTGCAGAACACACAGTCACAAGTTTCACAGAAAAGCAGTTCTCTTCCGGGGTGCGAGCTACATTGAGGTATGACTTCGCGACGTTGTCTTGCCATTAGATCGAGTAGTTGGTTGACGAGGAACGAAGGGGGCAGAGCGGGCACTCCCCCGCGGGGTATGGTGATGAGTTCGCGGCATATGGGGCATCTGAAGCTGCCCGCGTCCCGGGTTTGCGAGGCGGCTATACGAGTGAGACAGTGCAGGCAGACTGTGTGGGAACATGGCAGAAGTTTGGGCGTATGTTCTCCTCCGTCGTATGTGCCTGCAAAAGTATAGAGTAATTTCTATTCAGTCATTACTTATTTTTATACAATTTATACATAGCCCATCACTTATCTACCGCATTATCGATGTTAGACATAAGAACAGAATTTTAATTATTTAGAACAAGATTTATATTTCGTGTCTATTGTACAGCGAACTCATAAATTGACGACGACGAGCGTGAAGCTAAACCCACAAAATATTTAGGGCACAGCAAACTCATTACTACTCATTAACACATATATACTAGATTGAAATGTCAAACAACATGCAAGGTGTAACAATGTAGCTAGATAAAGTACAATTTTTGCTCGACAGAAACCTCGAAAATACTATAAAGTTAAATATATACCTTTTTTACACACAGGTTGAGATATTATAACAGAAAACAGTATTATGTAAGGATAGAAGTGAACATCAATATATGTACATTTTTCCTGTTAGGTATAGCTTATTTCCTAGAGGTTAATGTGATTAAAAGTAATTACTTTGGTAAATAGAATATTATATATTGGTAATTGAACAATAAGTACTTATTTCTTAATATCTCTAATATCATTCCTGCAGCTATTGCTAATATAAGATGTTACTTTTCTCAATATACATATAAAAAGTCCAAGTTTATGCATTTTCCCTTAAGTAATGTGAAATTGTGAATATACAAATTTACTTTCACATATTTAAAATATTTCACACTAGCTTTTGTCCGCGACCTCGCATGCTTAAATTATTACACAAATTCTTCATCATGACATGACCTACCCTATGCATTAGCAAGAATGGCATGTCCATCAAACAGACAATCATGTGCGGATAGAGTCCCCATTTAATTATGTAGATAAAATGTTAAGGATAGAAGCGGAGTGTTAGTAGTAAGATGTACAATACTTACATAAACATGTGCCACAAGTGAGGAAGCTCTCGTTGAAGTCCTCATAGTTGATGGAGACGGTTTCGACGAGCGTGGAACTCATGCTCGCCATCCCGACGCCCAGCCGAGAACTGCATAAAATACATGTATGTTTGAACTCATTCATTCAAAATCTTGAAAGTATTTGAATGAAATTTGGCACAAGGTTTAAATGTAACTTAGAATAGCACAAATGGTATCCCAAAACTTGCCACCAAAGTGAAGCCCCAGGGCCCCACCAGTTCATTCATCTTATGCACTGGCAAATAAATCAGGAATTATGCCCATGTATACCAAATTTGTATGCAGCGCAAGGGTCTTAAATTGTATTTAAAACAAGAGTGACTAATATAATTTGACCTGTATAAATAAAAACAAGGTATTGAGCTTAAGCTAGATATTCCGTTCAATTTGGTGTGTTACTTATTATGTATAAAAATGTAAGGTAAAATAAAAAAATAACTAAAGACTTACATTGAAATGACTACTATTGGATCACAAACTTTGAGCACAAAGCCACTATTAAATTTAATTATTTCATGCAATGCAAAGGTAATGAGATCCCAGACTAAATTTCATGATTCACCAATAACTGTTGCTCTGGATTCTACAGTACCACAATTGGATAATGAGCATAATTAATTTAACATTCATCATTCTAATTAAAACAATTTACTTATTTGGGTAATTAAACTCCTTTTATGTCATATTATGATAATAAACATTAATGGTTTGAATCCTCAATAAAGCAAAATTTCCTTTTTCACATTTGCTACAAGTATAATACTATTGAAACTAAGTTCTTAAGGTTTTTAACTCCTGTAAAACCATGTTAAGGATATGAATTTTATTGTTAATATTTTTTAACATCATAATTTTATAATTTAACTAACATAAATGTAATAACTTAAAGCAAGTCTATTTTTTTATGTGTAAAGCAATAGACCTATGATTTATTCACACAAATTTCACCTATGCAAAGTCAAGTTATTATTATTTTAATATATATAGTTGGAATCATTAGTTCAGTAATCATTATGCCAGATTATCTATTCAAACACCTTGAATTGAGACATTGGTGTAACCAATTTAAGACTCTAGATAAGATAGGGCTGAGCTCACTTATATAAAGCTCATTGACCTCACACAATAAAAAATATTGTCTTCTGGTAAATATAAACAATTAGTTGCTCCCAGATAGTATAGGGTGGAAAAAGCTATTTATTAGGTTCAACTTTAACTAAAACGTGACTACTATACGTGAAATGAAAGCACTTATGCAGTGAAAAATTATTGAATAAAAATATAATAAAGAAGACCCAAAATACTTACAGGAAAGAACAACAATACATGGACGTGGTATCTAAAATCAATCACAGACACAGCTCAGTCTGTAAATCTCATTTTAGGAGTGAATAAAAACTTGTGATTTAATAAAATTCTATGGTGATTTAAATATTTTAATTTGGAGAAACTAGTGCACCGAAAACACGATAACAAAATCAACACTCACGGGAAATTATATAAAATCTTGACGCAAGCACATTTAAGTACTACTATACAATTTGCTAAAGCATTAAATAAATTGCTGCGATTCACAAAACAATGTAAAAACGCGCTTTCGTAATCGATCGATATGTAATAGGAAAACTATTCTCATGACAAAGGAACTTCATTAAAATATTTTCTACGGTGGTATGACATTACTTTTGAAAATAATAACATAACACTGCACTTTGATTAATATCAAATTACTTAAATTTTGTTTTTACGAATTAGACATGATGGCTTCCGTCTAATATTTATAAAACCAAAACTATTTTCGTCGTCCATTAACCTTACCACCATAACATCGAACTGTCAACATACATCTGTCATTTTCATTCGGCGTTCGGCGGGGGCGGCAGCTAGTGAAGCAATGAGTGAAGTACATACTAAAACTTATCGATGTGCATAATCGACTAATCTTTAAATCGAAAATTTCTTCACCATTCGTTTCATAACTTTTAAAACGCTTATTTTTAAATCCAGATTCATCCAATCCACTATTTAATTAAATTATGTATTAACTTCGTATATATAATAGTCACATTCACAATACTAGATACAAAGTACTGCACTGCATAGTACTAGAGAGAATATTCCGACTACACTACGGCTTTCAAGATAACTAGTGTTGTCAAAATAGATTTCCTTACACTTACTACGGATATGTAGAATGAGTAGGTACTGATGAAATCTAACTAGGCGATTCTTCTAAAATGATAAATAACAATTTCATACAAATTTTAAACTATCCGTAACTTTTCGTAAATTTGAAATGAGTGCACAAATTTATATAAATAAATAAATTTGTGGAGTAAACTATTTTATTTACAGTTAGCGTCAAACTGTCTGGTCAGAGGAGGGTCAGAGTAGGTACCTGAAATTAATTTGATAAAATGAGATAACTTATAAGTATGTAAAGTCATCCAGCATAACCTAAATTTACAATTTTATTACCGCAGCATAATGATCCATGTAGGGTAACTTGATATGGAGTCGAATGCACGTCGCTTGAATCATAAAATTAATAGCACACGCGGTCTTCAGTATTATCTATAGCTTTATACCTGCAGCTAAGATTATAGCCGCCACGATTCCGATTTATTAAAGTACTAGCTGATGCCTGCGACTTCGTTCGCGTGGCCGAACAATTTTTGGTAAGGAGTCAAAATTATTAGAGAAATTTAACTGTACAGACAAAGCGTAACGATACAGAAGTTCCTCATACGACTGAAATATAAATTTCCTAGGGTAAGTGTACTAGTGAATGAACACACCCCAGTGAATGAACAAAACACAATTTTTTATCCAAAATAAAAAGACAATCAATTTCTACCGTAAAGAAGAATTTTAATTTCGTTGGGAACATTACTTCGAACATGACAATACATATTCCGATGACAAATACAGCTCAGTTGCAAAATGGTGTCGAGGTAAAGTTAAGGTGTGCTACTAAAAATATTTTCTATGGGCAAGAATTTAGGCGTCAGGTAAGACACTGCCTTTCTTATCGTAGTTTTGCCATCATATTTTAAGAGTTTACATATTTTTTGTTCAGATAAAGGTAATATGTGTCTTAATGCTTATATTTCCAGACAATTTTAATCATTTTTCTGAGTATTATTTGAATAAAACACATGTTCATGCACTAGTTCAATAAATTTCCAAAACCCCAATGAATGAACATACGGTTCATTCACCGGAACGTTGACTATTCAAAGATATATTGATAACCCAACTTATGCTTATGGTATAAAGTTCAATTTTATAAATTACGTTCCAAAAACGATTTCTAATCTTTTGGCTAGTGTTGGAACATAGGTGTTTTTTCATTAGTTTTTAAAATCCAGAGAATGGACTAAGGAAAACTGAGGTGTTCGATTACCGGTGTTTCAACTTTTATTGAACCAATAAATGAACGGTATCAAATTTTACTTTGAAATCCAAGTAATTAAGTACCTAGATATTAACTATCAATAATGGACTGATGGCCCGTTATGCTGAGTCAACATAGTTATTGCTGTTTTTATAAAAAAGTTTTCTATCTTTTTAGATACACACAATGGATCCCATCAAAAAGTCTTATACTAGATTTCGGTACACCCAAGAGACACTGGAAAAAGCACATAATTCTATAATCAGAGGTGAATTTAGTATAAATAAGGCCAGCATAATGTATAATATAATATAATATAATGTATAATATAATAACATACCAACGTCAACTCTACACAACAAAATCAACAATAAAGTACCATGGCAACGTAAAATGGGCCCAATGTCGGAACTAACATTCGAAGAATAGCGAAAACACTTTATTAATGTTGTCATGTGAGTTAAAAGTTTAAGACTGAAATATATTTTTGGTCTATTTTTAATATTAAAACCTTTAGCTTAAGTTTGTTGTATTAATTACTGTCAAATGTTTATAAAAAATGTAGGTAGTAAAGTAAGTACCTATTGCTATTGTCGTCGAAATAAAAAATCTAAATTCCATTTACCGTTAAGGTTTATAACTGAATCTTGGCTATTTATTGCTTCGTATAAATCCATATTTTATTATATAGATAGGTATACTAGCTTGCTCTTCCTAATTACTAATAAACTACTAAAGATATTCAGGTCGGAAGAAACCAATCCATTTCGACCAGGTTTCGAAGCGCTCAGATATTATCGAGAGGAGCTGAGGAAGTCCGCTTTAAAAGATGCTGCTGGATTGATAACAGCGTGAGTTATGTAATCTACATATGATTTGATTAAAAAAATAAATAAATATCAATTTTAAATTTTCTCTTACATACTGATCCAATAATAAAAATATTTACTTTGCTCATAGACAAGGTGAAAGCTGGAGAAAATTCCGTACTACAGTAAACCCTGCGTTGTTGAAGATCAAGCTTTTGAAATTGTATGCGCCAGCGCTGGAAGAAATAGCTGATGAAATGGTAGACAGGTACCTAAATATTGAAAGATGTTCTGATATCAATTAGATCACTTTTCGATAAAAATAAATGTATTAGTGTATAGTTAGTAATTACATAGGTACTCTAGGTGGAATATCTGTGAAAGAACTAGTCAAGTAGGGTATAGTGCGTGTTTTGGAAAACTAAGATAAATATACATATAGTAGGTACTTATAGATAACATTTCGATTATAGTGAGTCAAATTTACTCCTTTTAAGCACTGTTATTTTTCAGATTTTAAAAGAATATTTCCTTTTCTAGGCTCATTAGACTCCAAGACCAAGGGGATTACTTGAAAGAAAATTGGGATAAGGAAATGATAAATTGGGCTTTAGAATCTGTCGCTCTCATGGCCATGGATGTACGTCTGGGCTGTTTGAAAGATAACCTTGGAAAAGATCATCCTAGTAAACAGTTGATTCAATGTGCAAAGGATATACTAGATTTGTCATTCAGGTTGGAGATACTGCCTATTAGCATTTGGAGAAAGTACCCAACGAAGACTCTTAAGAAACTTGTAAAGACATTCGATTTGCAGTGGCAGTAAGTAAAAATATTGGCGTTGACAAAAATATTGTTAAATATGATTCGGATTGCAATTTAAAAATAATTCCAGGTTAAGTAGCAATTATATCGTGGAAGCAAAAAAAAGAATAAATAATCGAGGTCACGACATTCCCGAAGAAGATAAGACAATAGTGGAAAAGCTGCTAACAGTTGATGAGAGTGTCGCTATCATGATGGCTAATGAAATACTACTAGCCGGCATAGACACGGTGGGTAAAGCTCGCTACTTAATTAGATTGTGGTTTGTGGTGTGGGTCTCCGTTGGACTCAATCTTGATTCCACTATATTTACAGACAAGCAAACACTAAAAAAAATAATACAAAGTTGAAATCAATCGGTACAATTGGTTGACAAGGTTACCTACACAGTTTTAACGTCACTTTGATTATGTTGATATTTTGATAGTTAAGTATTTAACTGTATTTAATTAGGCATCATATTGTACTGAAACTGTTAAAAACATTATTTTAATGTTCGGAAGTCATTAACGTCATGCCTACAAAAGTATAGGACCATGGCATTCTGTATTTATGTTTACAGGTATCGTTTACTGTGACTAAGCTCCTCTACCATTTGGCCACAAATCCTGACAAACAGGAGAAGGCTCGCCTGAACTTATTAGAAAAAAGATCAAGTAAACAGTACTTACGGGCGTGCATCAAGGAATCGTTGCGTCTTTCGCCGATTGTTTCAGTAAATGTGAGACGGACGGGGAAGGAGCACATCGTTGCTGGTTACCACGTTCCCATAGGGGTAAGACTGTCATGACATAATAAGGTTTTCTTCGTAAAATTTATCCGAATTATGCTAGTGAATTATCAACAACGGAAAAATGGTAATAATGTAATACTTAAGTCATAAGTAGTACTAAGTACATATGTACTAGCATATCCTACTTATTTACAAAAATAAGAAAATTCCAATAGAGGAGATATTTACATGAACAAAATTATTTTCTTCTTACAGATAGATGTAATAGCGCCAAATGAAATATTGACTAATTCGGACAAATTCTTTCCAAAAGCGAAAGAATTTATCCCTGAAAGATGGTTAGCGGACAAAAGAGATCCTTTATACTACGGGAATGCGCACCCCATGGCTAGTTCCCCCTTCGGGTTTGGGATAAGGTCGTGTATAGGACGTCGGATAGCCGAGTTAAAGATAGAGACTTTAGTAGAGACGATACTGAGAAGAGTTCGAGTGAGCTGGGAAGGACCACCATTAAAAGTCACCACAAGAATCATGAAAGTTCATGAAAAACCATTTGGTTTTAAATTTGAAGCTTTAAATTAAATTTTGAAAAACTATTTTTATTGAAGCAATGAGATGTGTAGGTTATAATAAAGCTCATTATTCGATTAAGTATGTATGTTTTTTTAAATCCATTAATTTTTGTAATATTTTTCTAGTTTCAATGCATTTATGATATTCCACTCTAAATTAAATTAGGTAAACTTACTCTAGATTTAAAAATCAAATATTTGTGGGTCCAGCCCGCAAAAAACAGATTTTTCAATTTATGTACTATACACATATCACATTAAATACATAGGTAACAAATTATATCAAAAGTATTATCTTCAAGGTCAAACCACTAGCGGATCTATTTTTGTTATCCACCGCAACATCCAAAACAATAAAACAAGCAGTCGGAGATAGAACGCAAGTGAAGCTACACGTTTTCTCTGCTAAGTTCATAGATTATTTTGTTTGAATTTAGTCAATATTACTACAGTACAATGAAATATAATAAAGCAGTTATTAACTCTGTAGACTTAGTGAGAAGATCTACAAATATCAGGTGAGTTCGATTTTATTTCATTTTTTGTTATAGTACTTAGATGAGTTTGATTAATGAGCTAAATTGTTTCAGACATGGCATTTTACGCACGTATTCGACAGAGCAGCCCAAACCATTTGAATCTATACCAGGGCTCTCCTCTTTGCCAATCATAGGGCCTCTGCACCACTTCCTACCTGTGATAGGTACGTAAATTGAAAAGAAATGTTTTTTGCACAAAAAGCTTCATAAGAAACTTATATATTGTCGAAATTGGAATGTTATCAAAGAATAAAGTCGGACGCAGGCTATTTTCCAAATGGTTATTATGAAAACGACATAAAAATGGCTTCACATTTTTTTCTAAACCCAAACCCTATAGGGTTTGTGGGTAGATTTGATAAATATTTTCAGTTGGATTCAGTTTATCATCCGAACGATATTGTAGGTATGTAACGTTGTATACGATTTCACTTAATGCTGAGTCACCTGATAATTTTGAAGATTTTGCTACTAAGCAGGTACTTAAATAATTACCTACTTAAGTACTTTAGTCGGTAATAAGCACGCAAATAGTACTCGTAGTTACTTATTGTGTGTAAAAAAAAATTGCAACGTCAAGCAATTTCTTTTTAAGCACTTGAAGGTTTTTATAAAATACTAGCGGCTCGCCCCGGCTTCGCACGGGTGCAATATAATGCAAATATAAACCTTCCACTTGAGTCACTCTATCTCTTTCAAAATCCCGCATTAAAATCCGTTGCGTACCTAGTTTTAAAGATCAAAGCTATCTAAGATAGGGAGCGAGGGAGAGACAGACAGTGGGAAGCGATTTTGTTTTATACTATGGTAATGTAGTGTTACATACCTTTGTTTCTTTTTTTCATTATTGATAACCCTATTTGTAGGTTCAATAGGGCTGAAATCGAATTTTGTGGAGACTTTTGGAGGGTTGAGCGTTAAATATGGCCCAATGGTGAAACTGGACGGCGTTTTTGCGAGAGCTAGTATGCTGCTCTTGTTTGACCCGGAACTTTATGAGCAGGTATAATAAGCAATCAATATAATAAGCATCATCAATTATCATCACTTTCATTGACCTCACCGCTGGGGATTATGGCCTAGCAAGCCCACGTGCCCAATGCACCGGAGCAAAGACAAGCAATGATTTTGCTTGAAATAGCCTAGGTAAATAATAGGAATTGCATGACTTTACGAGTTCAAAATATGCAAAATTTATGTTGTAACATTACAACATTTATAAGAAAATACAGTCGACTGTTTGTTAAGGTGTCCCACATGAATTTTGAAATGAATTTGGGTAGGATGGTGTATGTACTGTTTACTGAACCTTACTTACTTAAGTACTTAAGTATAATTGTTTTAGTTTCAGGATATCGGTATTTCATTAAGAATTTTACTGATTGCTTGGTATTAAAGTCAAATTATATATGACATGAATATTTAAGGTCTACAGAGCAGAAGAAACGAATCCTTTGCGGCCTGGGTTTGAAACTTTAACTTATTACCGGGAAGTAATGAGGAAATCTACTTTTAATGGTGTTTATGGACTAACAACAGCGTAAGTTAACTAAATAGGCCTCCCTCACCTACTAATCGGCTACCAGATAACAATTGTTTATCTATTGTGTTTAGATTCTCGATAGCTACAACATGGCTACTGTTGGGTAAAAGCCTGCCCACTCTCTTTCCATAGTATATCAAATTAAAGAAATCATAATGTGTAACATATACTTCGTCTACCTAACCCAACTATTTAAATACGTGTTATTTTAGTCAATATATAATTGTTTTTTGCTTGAAATAATGTTTACAAATATATTTTATAAGGCAAGGAGCAGACTGGAGAAACTTCCGGACGAAAGTGAACCCAGTGTTGTTAAAAATCAAACTTGTGAAATTATATGCGCCAGGTCTGGAACAAATAGCTGATGATATGGTAGACAGGTAAATATTATTATTTTTTAAAATCAATATAAAAATGAGAAATCAACATAAAAGTACACATAAAATATGACGAATGGCCTATGGACAGTGCACAATGTGCAGTGCACTGTCTTCAGGCCATTCAATGTTGTAGTGCTGCTGCCTTAACTATTGGGTAGAGCTCTAGTTAGGTATCCAAAGGCCCTGGTGGCAAAAAGTAACCTAGGGATCCAACTAAAAAAAGTGGTATAAAAGTGTAAAAGCTGACATTTGGTCTATAGTTTACTTGTGTAGAGAATACCAACGAGAACGGTAACGATAGGGATTTTACGTGATAACGAACTGGTGTTTCCAATCTTTTAGCAAATGAATTCTCTAAATTTCCAGGCTCATCAGGCTTGACAAAGAGGACGGGTATTTCAAAGAAAATTGGGACAATGAAATAACCAAATGGTCTTTGGAGTCAGTGGCTTTCGTCGGTCTGGGTACAAGATTGGGCTGTTTAAAGGATGGCTTGGGCGAAGACCATCCTAGCAGACAACTCATTAAATGCGGCAAAGACATACCATCTCTGTCGTTCAAATTGGAATTTTTTCCGAGTATGTGGAAATTATTACCATCTCGAACTTATAAGAAGCTTATAGAAACCTTGGATTTGCAATGGCAGTGAGTATTTTAAGGTGTTCATATTAGTAGCCCAGCAACGGTACGTTTTGTAATATCTAACTTTAATAGAGGTAGGTATCTAGAAAAAAAGTATTCGCTAAAGTACCGAGAAACCTATTAAGCAGTACAAAGTACCTATACTACGTAGATCTAAGAGTACCTTCATTGCGATTTCAGGATAAGCAGTGACTACATCACCGAGGCTCAAAAGCGGATAAACGAGCGAGGCTCTGCCGTCCCAGAAGAAGACAAGAGTATCATTGAGAAGCTGCTGGCGGTGGACCCGACTGTCGCCATCATGATGGGCAACGAAATGCTGCTGGCTGGCATAGACACTGTCAGTGGTGAACAGGAATAGGATAGAATATATTTATTTTCTTTAACATGGTACACGTACAGTCTAGTAGTATTACTGACATTACTGTGGACATGCTAAATCTGGACAGATCATGTTAATTGCAGAGTTACTTGTTTACTTACTTACGGTTGGCTCGGGGATACCTAGTGTAGTGTGTGAATCTGCGAAACGAGGACGCCAGAATCTAAGAAGAAGGATAGATCTTTCTTCTCAGCTTGTTTGCGTCCACTGTTATTTGAAACTTGAACTAACATTGCGAAAGTGAGTTTAAGTTTATTATATCTTTACGAGATTTTCGTTTGCCCAGATTTTGTGTAATTTCCCGTTGGTTGGTACATGAAATTTCCCAGAAAATAAGTTCCCGTGGGAAGTTCACGAAAAAATACGAATAATTTACGAAAGTTTAAGCTGTTTATTTTATAGGGTATTTTTTGCGGCGAAATCTAAAGGCTATTTGTGACACAAAAAACTGAATTGCATTGTAGGTTTTGTATATAATGTAAAAATTACACAAACTATAGTACGTTGGTGAACTTGGCATACCAAATATAGTGCTCCATACTTTTATTTGTCTGTTATCTCTAAGTGAATCATATGAAAAACAGTGATCATAAAATTCAATTTGTAACAATGGCAACTACCTGCCCTCATGTATGCTGTGCCTTGGCAGGGCATCGCTTGTACTTACATTTTACCTATATCATTTTAAACTTGCTACTTGAAATAAATCTGAATATACATTTTATATTGAAGGTATCATTCACAATCACAACGCTGCTCTACCAACTCGCCATAAACCCCGAGAAGCAGGACAAAACCCGGGCGGACGTATTATCAGATGAACCCAACAAGCATTACCTGCGAGCGTGCCTGAAGGAGTCATTGCGACTGCTACCAGTCGTGTCGGCCAATCTGAGGCGAACTTCGAAGGAGCACGTGGTTGGTGGATACCACGTGCCTAAAGGGGTTAGGATTTTTTTACCCATACTATCATCATCATCATAGTCGTATCCTCATGGCTGAGGGTCATGATCATTAGCTGACTAGTGCCGGGCAAAACGATTTTGAAGGTGGAAGTGCAAACCACGACCTCATGCATAAGGCTCCGCGTCACCATAACTATTTTCATCAATTTTGTTTATTAGCGAAAAGTGAAAAAATAATGTATACAAATTATGCTATTGTAGATGAAAATTGCTGTCTAGATTACTTTTTAGTTTTCTATAATAAATAAAAATGATAAAAATGATAAAATAGTGTGTGGGTTAATTGCTTTACTACACGCTATGTGAGTGATCATATGATGAGTAGTTATCAAGACAAACGTTTTCATCATTATTTTTTCAGATCGACGTTATAGCGCCCAACCAATACTTATCGAATTTAGACCAACATTATCAACAGGCGAAGGAATTTCTCCCAGAAAGATGGATTGTAGATAAAAGTGATCCTTTATATTATGGAAATACGCATCCTATGGTAACCTCTCCCTTCGGAATGGGGGTGAGATCCTGCATAGGGCGCCGGATAGCAGAGTTGGAGATCGAGATTTTGTTGAAGAAGTTGTTGAGTAGGGTCAAAGTGAGCTGGGTAGGGCCACCTTTAAATATCAAGTCAACAGTTATGAATACACATGCCAAACCTTATGGTTTTAAATTTGAAGCTCTCAAATAAAAACAAGAAAAAAGAATATATTTAAAATTTTCAAACTCTGGGCATTTAAGAACGATTTTTTTTATTACCTACCTGATTCTAAGTTATCAGAATTTAAACTGCAACAACAACAAAAATGATTAAAATAAAATATGACTTTACAATGGTTTTCTATATTTCCCTTGTATCCATACTCTGTACATAGTCAACATTTTACCCCTGTTCACTTGAAGTCTCCTATCTATTAAGTTTTGTTCCTCTATAAAACCAGCATTATTGAACAATTCAGTTATTTCTTGCTGGGTGAAGAAGTATACTCTAGTGTTATCTCCTCTAGCGTAGAAGTTGTCTGAGATGCAGCGACCTTTCTTGAACCGGAGTTGGGCTAAATCATACTTGCCATAGTCTCGGAATACCATGAGGCCTCCTGGCTTCAAATATTTGTGGATGTTGTTGATGACTGTAGGCATTCTGAAAATTATTGGTGAAAATTAAAAAAAAATATTCCATATTCATGGTTAGAACAATAAATACATTGCTTGCTCAAACACTGGTATAAGTTCTTATTATCTATGGGTGAATTTCATGAGCGTTTGAACGCAGCGTGTAGAGTTTCATTAGTGTCCGACATTTTTTGTAATAATAATTTTTTAAAATTAAATATTTATAAAATTAACATTATACCAGTACTTTACTCATTATGTAGGCGATTTATAAAATAGAATAATTAAATTGACTACTGGGTATGGTACAATTTAATAAACACTAATGAGAGTCCGTGGCAGAGTTGAACACACTCATGAAATTCGCCCCTATACGAAGCATCTGATATGCCCCAAGTGCCTACCAAGTTCTAGTGGCAATGTTCTTAGTATGAAATTTTAAAGATAAAAAAATTACATGGATATTATACTTACTTGTTAGGATCAATTGCAGATAAAACAAATATGAGGACAATTATATCAATAGAGTTTTCTTTAAAGGGAACATCCCAGTTTGACGTGGTAGCATCTAGTACAAAAACTTTACACCTTTTAGTGTCATACAACTCATTCTGTTTCATGATATCAATCGCTTTTGATGAGAAATCACAGCCATATATAAAAAGATTTGGATCTTGGCTGTATTGTAATATTGGAAAGATAGTGTTGCCAACCCCACATCCAATTTCAAAGATGTACCGTTTGGATTTGTCATCTTGCAATGTGGATAGAGTTGAAGTGTTTTTGCTTTCAGCTTCAGGGAATACTCTCACTGGTGATGTTGTGTTGTCTGGAGCCAATTCAGGGAACTCGGTGAATAGCCAGTGTCTGTCTTTAAAAAACCTGTAAAAGTAAAGCCAAAATGATCACTTCTTAATTGGTGTATAGCAATTTCGCCTTAATATGATGGTGGAAAAACAGTGAGTAAAAATTACCTGTTCTGATGTATGTCATAGAAAGCATCCCAGTGTTTGTCTGCATTCTCTTCTAGAGATTTCACATGATCCTCAGAAAATGTGACTTGTGAGTTCTGTTCCACTTTTGCTTTGGCAGCATTTTCCTGTTCGGCATCCCATTGTACATTGTCCCTATAGTAACAGTATAATTATTGATAATAATATACCTAAATTAAATCAGTACTTACATCAAATTATACAAAAATTAAATCATTTTATGTATATACCAGGCATTAAATAGATAAACATTTTTCTTATCAGCTAGGTATCTTGAGCCACCTGCAGGTTTTTTTCTATATCTAGTTTTCTCTAAATATTCACAGTATTCTCGACAAAAATTTGATTTCTTGAAGAATTTTCTGTTATAAGTAGTGAATACAATACCACGCATTATGTTTGAAGACTTCATCAACATTTTCCAGAAATCTGTTACCAAACTGTGGTCTTTTTTCTGTGTCTGATTCTTCCATTTGTTTATTAAAAACTATTCTTATAAAATTTTACTAATAGCTTTACTGAACTCCAAAGCGCAAAAATAAAAACAATTTTATAACCTAAAAATAAATCTACTTTCGGTAAAACAATGTCAATATGTCAGCTGTCAATTTATGTCAAACAAATGTTTTTAATGTCATACATATCCATAAGGAACGTAGGTAATCTATCTATACCGCATTTATTATTTGTTACACTAATGTTGAAAAAAGAGTGTCATGTTATTTTGTTGTTCTGTGATGTTTGTATACTGTTATAGTTTCTTCGTATGTCGTGACTTATTTTTAAAAGCTACTAATATAAGATTGTTTGTAGCGATCAAACTTAAGTAAGTACCTACAACACGAGCCACGAAAGATGAGCGCTGATTAATCTTTTTTGCCGTGCTCCGCCGCCGTGTACCAAATTTCATTGAAATCTGTTTAGTAGATTTTGAGTACCTATTTAACGATTAACAAGACAACATAATCAGAAGATGTGATGATCTTACATTTCGTCAAAATTTTTGCAATTATAATTTTAAGATAAGATTATTTACCACAATTTAATATCATCACATCGCATCATCTTATTCCGGGTTTCTTCCTCAGCTATAGAACGGTACCTAGATTCGGCAGTTATTAGTAAAATCGGGAAGTACCTATAAGTATTATATTAAATTAATTCAATACGTAGGCCGTTTTTATAATGCACCTATTTATTACATACGTACCTGTTTGAACAATTTAAACTAAAATAAGAAACGCAGAACATCCAATTGACTGTCGAATTTGGTGTTATTGCGCCATAAAAGACGTTATGCTGTTCTCTGATCAGAGTAAACATCATAAAAACGATTCCACGGGTCATTAATGACTCCCGCAAAGGAAATAGCTGCACGTTCAAATGTTCTCTAAGTATATAAAGATGTTTAGAGTTTGATTTGATATTCGGATTTTATTATCTCAGCGTTTCCCGGTTTCTTTCTTAATCATTAAAGTCGGAGCCCAGGATCCAGGATTAGTTGTCAGATCATTGGCAAGTTAATCATCAATAACGATATTTTTCTCGAAAATTTTGTGTATTTTATGGTTGGTTAATTGGAAAATCAGAAAATAATAACTGTAACTTATTCTTTCACTGTAACTTTTTTATTTCTTTGCGAGAGGGGTACGAATTGGTGGAAATAGAAAGTAATTTCGATTAAAATCGAACTGAACGAAACCTACTGAACGTAAGTTGTGGTAAATTTAACTTGGAATCAATCTAGTCTCCGTTTTGGAGTGAAGGAAATCGGCATAAGTTGTAAGTTGTGCATTTACTGTAACCGCTATGAATTCGCAGCCCGAGGTATGCTGTATAGTGACAGTTTTCGATCGACTGCACAAGTTTCGCGAAGTTGCGCAGTTCCTGACGGTTACTATGTACTTATTGGGGAATAGACAGCAGTAGTACCTATATCGATGGAAATGTTAGGCAGTTTAGTTTAACTTAAATATCAATTCAAAGTTAAATGTAACATGCCGTACAGTTCCGAAGTGAATATTTTTGTACCAATGTACAAATGACAAAATCTGGTTTAAATTTAACGTTAGTGCATAAAACCATCACATTTAGTCTGTCAATGGTTTATCTGGCGCGATTTATTTTATTTTAACTTTAACAAACGAAAACACAAAACGAAAACAAAAGTTTGTACTTACATAAATAGTTTTCTTTAATATATCATTTAATAACTCACTCTCATTAGTTACTCTAACTACCATTTTCATTCATCACCAAAATACACGCCTATCTCCGTCGTAGCACTCGTAGCTAATGTCTACGAGTACGTAGGGGAGTACTACGATCTAGATTCACATCTAGAGTTTTAATTAAATATTTTATTTTGTTTTTATTCAGTGTTGGTTATCTGGGCTTGTAATAAGATATTATTTTTTCTACACTCCTGGTCTTTATTTAAATTGCTGACGTCTTATCTACCTACGACTTTGCAGCAGAATTTTACGTCACGGGGGATCAAAGTGACGTAGGTAGACTATACTATCAGATAAGATTAAATCCATTACGTGGCGCAATACTATTAGGCAAAAACAATATTTTTCCATTTGCAACTTACAGAATTGTATAATTATATACAACTCCGTAAGTTGCATGTTGTCAGCCATTTTAGGATCTAATGCTACGGCAAAGATCTTCCTAGAGGACTTTATTGCACAAAATTACAAAAAAATATGTACCTACATTCTCTATCATATAGCAAGGTGACATAATATCGGTATACATATAGTAGTTTAGCTACCTAATAAATAACGAATGCAAAACTGGAGCCGATATTGAAATAGTAATCTGAATACAAACCAGACGGGAATGCTCTCATTGATATCTCCGCACCGGTCGCGTCGTGAGCGTGCACCGTTCCGTGGCACGCAGCCGGCGGCGCTGCATTTCCGAACGCATCGTTCAATATCCGCGAGGATTGTTTGTTGAACCACCCCCCGCTGTCCACCACCCCTCAGCACCCTGCCACAAAATAACCAGAACATAGATGGGTAATTAATTTACACGTAATTTACAGTTACATAACACTTTTACAGACGTTAGACGAGACATAAAATAAATTTTGTAACTGGTATAGCCGTCGGGCGTCCGCGAAACTTTTTTATTTATAATATTAATTTAGTGTAATGCTAGCTCGTGAGCCTAAAGTAGATCGGGCTTATAAAGAAACGTCAGTCTTCTATTACGAACGATAGTTGGCCAGTGGATAGCTTCCAATTCACGTAGATGAATGTTGACAAAGTATAAGTTGAAATGTTATTAGTATATAATTATTCGTATTCATAATAAACATATATCCTTTATTCGCATAATATGAGATTATGAAAATATCAAATTTAAAAATATATTATTTCATAATAGTAGTCCTTTTGACGTCCGACGACGCAGACTAATTCTGCACCGTTGGTTAGTTCTCACCTAGGAAGTAAGTGATACATCCCTACTTTCATTAATGCATAACTCAGCCGATACCACCGCCTCTAATGGAGCTTGTAGGGGTGTCTAGTTTAGAAATAGACTTTCCTATAGCTAGATTTTCTTTTGCGAACTTTAAGGAGAATTATTGGAAAAAGATATCACTATATTTAACTTATTCTATAGTTTTCTAGGAAGTTATTCAGAAGTCTAATGTTATGAAGGAAAGTGGACTTATAAGAGTATATTTTCTTTACAAAATGGCGTAGGCAATTGATTTTAGTTTCTGAATAACGACTGCAATGATCGATTAGATCATTGCAGTCGTCGATCAGAGTTCTCTGGCGCAGGTGAACGAGGAGACCCGATCCTAAGTGAAATGGGTGAAGACTGAATGAATAAAATGGTTTATTTGCTGGATATGTGTACAGATAAGAAGAAAAACTATAACTTTATAAGTGCCTAACATAATGCACATGGCTGTTGGTCTTTCTAATAAATAAAAAGATAAAATATATGTTTCTATTCTAGGGCGGAACCACACGATATAATTACCTATTTAGATGTATTATATGTACCTACTCGTATATGTATATATACATATGTAAGGCATATTTAGATTATTAGTATAGTAAATGTTTCCATTAAAATATATTTGCTGAATTTTGTTATAGAAAATTTGTAAAATAATGTCCCACATGTGAGCAGTTTTATAAAGTACGGCTAACCGATGCAGTAAAACAATGTAAAACACCGTACATTCGAGGGGCTATGGGTTAGAAAATGTAAGTATAAATTGAGCTATGCACACTATTAGTTGCCCTAGGTAGGTAGGAGCGGCCATCTGTTGCGGTCAAGTGCGCCCCTTCTGAAGTGGGATGAGCCTCCATCGCTCAGCGAATGAATATGGAAAGTGCAAAGGTTAAGCACTATCACTTCATGTCTTTTTGCGTCAACTGGAGTAGTGTGACAGAGGATGCTGCTGCAGGAGACTCATGTCTAGAGATATCCTGAATCATTTGTATTATCGCATCTCCACATGCCCCCAATTACGTTAGGGGCTGTGACGCCGCGAAACCCGGGTTCAGCTGTAGAAATAATCTTAAAATATGGAAGATTCGCTGTGAATGTGAGCTTTCTGTGGTTTATCTTCAATCGTACATACCATAAGTTACCTTGAAGTGAACTCTATGCAACGGCAATGGCGGTGGATTTGCAATGATTGCTTGCTTGATATGTTGTTAATGGTGTATAACTTTTTAACACAATGTATATTGTATACTTAGCCTCAAAACACTCGTAGTACGGCCTAAGGCTACAACACTATATTTTATAAAATACTAACAGCCCGTCCGGGTTTCGCTCGGGTAAAAACATAATAAATTATACACTTAAAATTTCCTTAACAATCACATTATTTATTGGTGAATACCGCATGAAAGCAGTATAGATTTTGAGTGTATCGCGAAGAGACAGCCAGATGCGGTAGAGGACTTTGTTTTATAATATGTAAAGATTCGCAAACCAAGTGTTAATTGGTGATCTTAAAGTAATTTCCCACTTTGACTTCATTATTAATAAAAATAAAAATGTCAATCTTTTATTTTGTACTATTATTATTGTATAATCCATCGTCCAAATAAAACGCTGCAAAACTTACGGAACACTTGACTTCAGACTATGTAAATATTGGAGTTTTTTTATTGTGATTCTAAACTTTATGGGTTGGGAATGTGAAGTCAGCTCTATAAGACTTCTTTATAAAGTTTTAAGTGTTCTCCCGATGTATTATTTATTATTAGAATTTAAATATTAGTTACAAGATTTATTTGCTTATTTTATTATAATTTACAACTTAAATATATGTACAACCTGTATTTATGGACGTCTCCATGCATTCCATTAGTTACCTTCATACACAGTTATGAATGGTTGAAATAAATCTGAATTTCAAAATTAGAAGTAAAATAAGTAGTTATGAAACAAAAATGAGAAGTACTTATATGCGTGCATTACGTATAAAAAGTTCGCACTTTACTTTAAATTAGATTCTCAGTTGAGATTTAATTATTACCATATCATTGAATAAAAAAAATTTACAATATCAACAAAACGTTTTAAATCAGAAAAACTGCGAGTGACTCCTAAGATAACTGGATTCCTAGTGCAAATGTAACTGCGTGCAGACACTGTATTTTGGCTTGGCTCCAACGCTATTCTGTAGCTATATAGCTTTATACTCCATACCAGTTGGAGATAATGTTATTTGAAACCCCCTAAATAGGCCAAGACTGAGATTTCCAGTTTGGCAGTTCAATCGCCAACGTTACAGCATTACGTACTGCCCCAGACGTTATGACCAAGTCGTAAAATTGTTCTGTACAACATTAAAATTAATAATTTTCTTTTTCTGCAGACGTCCTCCGATTTTTTATATTTCTATACTGATTACCATTAAACATTTATATCTAGAATTTATGAGCCTATTTTTTCTTAACAAATTTTTTAAAGTCTTTCTTTAGTATCGACTTAGTTTGAGATATTTTTCTATCTTGGTCAGAGGACAAAGGACTTTTCAAAGCAAAGAAGATTCCAGCTACTTTCTTTAGGGAATAAATCGTGCAGATTAAATACGTGACCTAAAATCATAAAATCATTATTCATGTAAATCTGTCTCAGAATATTATTTTTTGTTCTGTGTTTCGTACATATAAGAATAAAAATAACTAATATAGAATCATTAAACATTATTTGTTAATATATGTTTATGGATTATAAATATATAATCTTAAATATTTGCATGTCTTATACACAATATGACAAATAAATAAAAAAGATTCCGTTAAATAAATCCATTGGAGTTACAATAAAAATAGTTTTTTTTCCTTACTTGTTAAGCCGTAGTTGATTGTAGGTTATTTTTCTGAGCTGTGAAAAGTTGAAACACAATCGACCATTGTGTCGCTAACGTCATTAGTAATTCGTCTAATTGGGATAATTATGGAAGAGCAATTAGCGTGGGACGGAACGGAGGCTGCACTCCGCACGAGAGCGGCTGGCGGGGCTCCAATGCTGCTCCAACTAGAGACTCTCGGCCGTAACTGTTACAGTGCCTCCTAAATGCTGGCCCGAGGTAGGCACAGGCCATCAGGCACACAAAAAAAATATATATTTCACAGATTGCATTTACACATTTACTTTTTTGCTTTATTGTTTCCATTCAAATAGTTGGTTGATTGGAAGAAGTACTTTAGACCGCCTTTGTACGCGTATATATTTACTTATTTTTTACTGCCTTTCTTTGTGTGTTTTCGTTGTGTAATAGAGAGTTGTGCATTTCAAAGTTTATCTTTTTCTAGAAGTACTAATGTATGACGCTCATATAATATATGTAGTTGTAGATATATACTATTTTAATGAAGGATATTCTGGCGCGGCTCCAGCTTGGCCAGTCATGGCAAAAGCAAATACATATTGCCAAAATGCTTCGATTGCACGCCGTTTTATACCTCTAATTACTATTTAAATATGTTTCATAAATATGAGAATGTCAGTAAGTAACGAAAAATACTATTGGGAAAAAGAAGTAAAAAGTACTACTATGGGAGTAAGACGAAGGTAATAGAGGGTAGGACTAACGGGAATGGAACAAAATTTGGTTTTTAGGTTTTTTGTTGTTTTGTACCTACTATCATTTTATTTTCCATACCCTTACTTTCACACGTCCCGGTTTCACAACTAAAGTGCTGATATAAGAATCGGTGATTTTGAAGAAATTTTGTATGCATATAGGTAAAGACTCGAGTTCAAACGTGGTCTACTTTTTTCATACTTTTACCCTCAGAGAATGTAAATGGAGGGTGAACATTTTGTGTATCTGAAGTTCCCTGTTCATAAAATAAAAATACAATGTCATATGTGCTTTTTTTCCACAGCTGCATTGCCGTATAACTCTTGATTCTCACATCTTTATTATCATTTTATCGCAATGTCCCCATTGCGATAAAATCGTAATAAAGATGTGATAGGAAGGGAGAGATGACGGGAAGTAATTTTAATTATTTTATTGAATTCCCGTTATTCCCATTCATTAGGACCCCGACGACGGGGACAATGGGAATACACCGAACATTTGTATAACGCACCCGATACATTTTCAGTCAGTTATCATTCATTTATATAATTATGCACGAGTTATTATGTATTAATTCAGGTGTCTCTTTCGATGTGTCTACTTACATCTTAAGACTACCCACTAGAGTCTTATTTCAGTCTTTGCAAGTAAAAATCACGTAATTAACCTTTTTTCTCCGTGTTGGCGAAGCAGCTGCTAAAATGAGATAAAATGGTAAAAGTGTCTAGTTTTTTCAAGATGAAAAACAAGACTCTTCGTAGGTAGCGCCTTCAGTAAAAATTTAAACCTCTTTGATAGTCGTAATATAATTTAACCGGCGAGGACGGGAGTTTGATTCTCAGTGGATCGCTTCAACCAAGTTCTGTCATGATTTCATTTACTCAACTTGCACTTGGTTACAAGAATTGTACGGATTTGTTCGATGTACCTACGATAAAGTAAGTACGTAATCTATCTTATTCAAGTGTACGAGTTGATATTTTTTAAATAGATGAGAAAGTACTACTTACCTTCTTTGAAATGATTACCTAGGAATTTTTTATTTCTTTATTAGATTACTTTGAACAACATTTTCAACTTTCGTAAAGCCATATTAATATATTTTTAGAATCATTCGGTTACAACTACAACTAAGTAATTAATTATGTCATCGTGTTTGCCCGCAGATTCGCCCGCATGTGTTTCCCACTGCATGTTTGCAAAGATTCAAGATGATTGGATGTGTAGGTAAAAGGTGAAGAAGAATCAAACAAACAAATTGACTTATTTGCGGATTTAAAACAAGTACTACAGTTAGCAGGTTAGTATAGATACCATTAATTTATAAAATCTACCTTTGATTACATTGTACCATAATATAGTTACACATATTTCAATACAATAATATTAAGTAAAAAACAATACATAAATTGAAGTGCTCGCCTCCGAGTTTACCTAGTAGCTTCAATTCTGTCGAATAAAAATGCTTGTAAAACAGCGAATAAAATTCACAACCGAGCATTGAGAAGCGTCGACGCGTAACCAGAAATTACAGTTTCACTGAGTCAAATCGATAAGCAAGACGACTGAATAGTTTGGAAATACGCCAGGGAACTCGACCTCTGCTTACCCACTTCACTTCGACGGTTGACGTAAGACTTCGTGTGAATTTTGCCGCCTCTGTATGCGCTCTATGATTTTCCACGCGTGATTTTTTGAGCACGCCGGAGAGTTGAGGCCAGAAGTTTGAAGTTATATAGAATATATTGGTATAAACAACTTATTAAACTTAAATTACTTATTTTCAGTTTCTTGAGACTGTTTTTGTTGTGTATGGATTTACCATAGAATAAGAAAACCTTACTGTTATGCTTTGATAAAATGTAGTATGTAGTGTATTATCATACATCCTACCTATAAGTAGCACGCTTGATAAACTTATAGTTGCTCAGTTAGTTCACATATTATAGCAATGTTAAATGGATCGAAAAGTGTCTAAGTAAATAATATGTGGATAATCGGATAATTAGGTATATAATCCCAGAGCACACAGCAGCACAGACACAGAGAAGCGTCGTCTGTCGTAGTCTATGCGCCGCTCTTCTCGAAACTTTGGTGGACAACTTTGCCGGCCACGTGCAACTTCGTTTTTCATTTAATTTGTCCGAAACGAGTGCAGCTTGCAATATTTCCGACGGTCGTAACTTTCGACTGTGACCCTCGCTATAGATTTCGTAGTTAGCCGCGGGCTGTGTAACCTCATCTTAACAGTAAACCACTTAAAAACCCAGCGTCGAATATCGTCAGAGCGGTCGACGTATAAACTTTCCAATGTAATAATAATATTTTGCATATTTTCACACTTTTAGGTATTATTTGTGTATTTTATTACGGTTGAGGATACACAAATTGATTATTCTAGTATCTAGCATTCTGTATAATCCTGCTTCCTATCAGGATCCAATCAATCAGTCAGACAATCAGACAAAATCTGTCACAATAAAAGCTTCTAAAATTAAAATTTTAAAGATAGAAAATAGGGTAGGTTTTACATTATACGAAGGAATCGAAACAGATTTCTACAAACAGCTTAGCCGAGAGCGTGCAAGCGTGCGCTCACGCTCCAATGGCCGTATCAGGCGTGCGTGTTCCCGTACAGGATGTCTCGCAAAGCCTTTTTAGCCGCGGAGGCTCGTTCCGGCCGACGATAAGGCCTGATCTGTGGAAGACAGCGGTGCAGCGTGCAGCAGACGCGATCGATACTGCACCGCCCAGCCCACTCTCCAAACACCCACCACCCTGGCTGAAACTTTCGCGATAAGTACGGAACTAGCGCGTGCCGTACGCAATGCAATATTGTTAGCCGGTTACGAGTTGAAACAGCGGATATTAAGGCTAGACTCCGTCGTCCCGTTTTTACATTGTGCCCGAGTTTGAAATGAATACGGAGTTACTCTGCATTGTATTAATTCGTACTCTTGTTGGCACTGCTATTAACATATTGCTAAGGGTAATAACGGTGGATTAGAGCTATATAAAAGGAGAAACTTAAACTACTCGACTCATACTTGTAATTATGTATTTATAATACACAACTAAACTATTGAGTAATTAGGAACTAATGAACATCTAGTTCATTTCTTTATTTATTTATTGTAAAGATATATTCATACATGTTGAAGAAGGGTTACAAGAAGAAGAACTTTTGAAATTTCAAGACAATACTCAGGATTCACCCAAAACATTTTCACTTCACAAAAAAGTTTATGGATAAATAAAGTTTCTGGTGACTTTAAACTGAAGATATAAGTATATTTATAATTCCTTAAATACCTCAGAACTACTCACCTTCAAAATAAATAAGCAGTGCGGCTCTAAGCTACTTACTGAACGGTAGGAAAACCATGAAAACCTAAAGTTAATCTGTAGTGCAACTTCCACTGCGCGACCGTCGGAGGCGGGAAGCGAGGCGAGAAAATATATTTCCACTACAATGAGCAACAGACTAATTTATTTTCTTATAATAGATTTGATCCAGACTAATAGGCAGTACTCAGTCCGAACTCTTGACTTACAATAGTAAATTTATACGAGAAAATGGGTTGCACCTTAAGATCAATTAGGTACTAAAGTTGCATCAGTCAATTTTGACTATTAGCTTTAACCTGCGCGTCATCGTTTAGATGAAAAGACAACTTACTACTTTTCGTTTTTTTGCGCAGGTTAAAGTTTTAAACGTCAAACATGACTGGTGCAACCCACCTACGTATTAAACCTGATGAGCTTGTTTGTTTCATTGCGGTAATATTTATAACTTCTTTTTCTCTCTCTCTAATTCTAGTGTTTTTCCGATTTGGTTCGGGACTTTGAGTATATAGCCAGAGGTCAGCGTAAAAAATTAACCTTAAAATTTTTGAGATACGTCAGTGAATTATCCCATGAATGTAGAATCACAGCGTTTAGAAGCCTGCCTATTCAGAAAACGGAATGCTACAAACTCGATCAGCTCTCATAGGAGCAAAGCAACGGGACACAACTAGTAAGTTATTAAACTGTAAACTCTTACAGAGATAGGTCTTATAGTGGAGGCAGTCGTTAACGTCATCTTACAAAATTCCAAGTTTTCTTCAGCAATACCATATTTCAATGTAATTACGATGAAATAGCAAAGTAGTTTCGTACAAATTTTCGCGCATATTTCCCCCAACTCCGTATATTGCGCCAATAAAGCATCGAAAGAAGAAAATGTTGTCGTTTTGGTGCACCAAGTTGTCCAAGTTGCCGTTGCACACTGACTCCAATGTTTCCAAACTCACTAGACAGATCATTGTCAAGATATTATCATTATCCAAATCCTACTAATATTAATGCGAAAGTTGGTTAGGATGTATGTGTGTATGTATGTTTGTTACTCTTTCGCGAAATATCAACATTTTCGTTATTTAATGTAAGGGAATAATAAAATCTGTATTAAAGTATAGGGTGGCCATTTTTAATTTAGAAATTGTCTCTTGTCGATTTTGTCGATCGAAATTATTTAAGGGTCAAATCAAATATTTATAACATATAAGTAATAACAGGTAATTAAATTATACTAAATTGACTGATAATTAAATTGAAATCTTGATTTTGTCGCGTGATGGCGTGGCTTTACTTTTATAACCATAAAAATTACAAGCTGTTAAGAAATCGTTACACTTCTTTCAGATACATAAAATATGAAATATCTACTTCACAATATTTTCATATTTCTATCCAGGGAATATACACAATAGAGAAATCAGTACTGTTGTAGTATGAGCAAGTTTGCAACTACGCCGCACATACAACTTGCGATTCCAGCCCAGATGTGACATTTTTAACAGATTAGGCGAGTTTTTATTTTGTTGTGATGCAAGAACCTACCAAGTAAGTATATATCGCTTCCGTTTTTTTAATGTTTGCATTTTCTACTTCAGACAAACGGAAAACTGTTCTAAGTACCTGTCTTAACTTATTCATAAAAAAAAAACTTAAAACATTTTCTAAGCTAAATTACGTTTTGTCTCCTGTCAATGAGAAATATTGTAAAGTGCGATTGTGACAAACCATACTTTAGCTTTAGCGTGTTCTTTAACTTTTTTCTGAATAAGACAGAATACTTGACATACTTGACAAAACATTGCATAATAATTTTAAATTGCTAACTGACATTATATATTTAGGTAGGGACGTATATACATTAGAACACTTTAAAAATATTGTAAGATTGGCAATAGTAAGCTAATTCTGCGACTTTGTCGATTCTATAAGAAATATTTATTTGCCTGAAACAACCGTTACATGCAAGTATACGATTACAAACGAATTACATACTTTATTCCAGAACTAACTTTTGTTTAACATCGTGTTCGTATTCCTATATACGTTTAACTATATGTGAATAGCTCAGAAGGAATATTCAAATGCCATGTCGACTAGCAGTCTGAAGCACATACTTCTATCCATAATGCTTTTGTACGAACAATTCTCTGGAGAAATTGGAAACGCGTTCGAGTTACAAGTTTCCATTCATTGCTATGTTGTTTTGCTTATTTTCAAAATAAAACGAAAGCAATTTTGTAAGTTATTTAATATATTTTTTTATCACTTTCATTTAAAAATTAGATTTTTATTTAGGACATTGTAAGGTAACTGTGATAGTGGCTGTGCTCTGTTTTGAATAATCTTATCAAATATTTTTTATACAACGTCGTAATAGGTATATACAATTCCACGTCCATAAAGAACATTCCATCCGTAAAGCAGAATGTAAGTAATACCAGAATGTCACAATAGTTTTATTTTACTTCCGAATTACTCAAAATGATCCTATTTTTAATAAGAAGCCAAGGTTGAAAGTGTATTTTAATTACACGTTTCCTGAAAAGTCAGAGGTACAATATTTGTGGCAAGCAGATGGGTGGGTGGGTGCAATTAAGCGAGCTCACTACACATAATGCCGCTTTTAAAAACGTTTTACAGTGGTCCCAGCGCTATTATTGTCTACGAAACAACATGTACAATGTTCATTTTTATTTATTTAATTTTTTATTTCAGAGTTAAAAACTCTCCCCGTTTTGGAAACTTGTTATAGATTTGGGCCAGCTGTTGTTTATGTATGAGTGTATTAAGCCGAACTTGTGGTATGTAAAAAGGTAAAAAATAAGTTCTATTTATAACGCTTATATCCTTATTAAGTTGGTATTATATCACAAAATGACATTATTAAAGTCAGTTCCAAGGAATACAGTAGTTTACGGAACTGTCAATCATAGTGCAGTGTACACACAGTGGTTTACCTGGTATGAGTCTTCTTGCACTAGATGGTAGGTAGTCATAAAAAATTATGTAATATGCCTTAGGCGACTTGAATAAAATCTGACTCCAGTGTTAGCAATAACGAAGAAAGAAGAAAAATCTCTATTCCAACCAGAAGCACGCCATACAGCTAAACGTGGCTTTCGAATTTCGCAACTCTTGGTTCTATCTACTCCGAAATGAAAAAAGAAGTGATATTGTATCTGTATGTATTAAATTGTATATTTCAAAAATATCCAAAAAGTAATTGTATCAAATTCGTCTTTGTTCATAATAAATGAGTATAATAAATAAGTATTTAAGTCCATAAAGTTATGGATTCAAGATATTTACATAAAATAATTTGTATGTTGTTATTTATATATATGTGATTTTCTTATTTTACCTATAACCCACTATAACAGGAAAACTTGCAAAAGTAATAAGAGGTTTATTTATGTATTGTCAATAAGATTAAATAAATAGTAACAAGATGAACCTTAATTTCACCCCAAAAGAGATTGTAACAACCTTAAAAGTTTCTTAAAAGGTAAACTGGGGGTGAATCGTGATTTCTGACGAGATGGTAATAAATGGGGCGCTTACACCTTATAATTGGGAAAAACTGTCGCGTCGTCTTCTCAGTTACAGATAGGAATAAATCTTTACGTAGACGGGATCGGTGGTTCTTGACCTCTGATTAGGGAAACAATTAGATATGGCAATAGTTTTATGAAAAATCATCTTCGCATCTTTCTTTTCATGCATTACTGTGTACCTACTTTGCTGTAACTATGTATTGCAAAGTAAGTACATTACAATAGCTTTTTACATTTCATAATGTAATCCTATCTATCTGTTGTTTTTCCGGCGGTCAGATATATGTGTAACTTCTATAAGTAAATAATTACAAGAATTCGATATGAGATGAAATGTTTTTATTTTTATTTACATTTTGTGTTTTTATTTTGACAACCTCGGTGGCGCAGTGGTAAGATTCTTGCCACTGAACCGAGAGGTCCCGGGTTCGATCCCCGGTCGGGTCATGATGGAAAATGGTCTTTTTCTGATTGGCCCGGGTCTTGGATGTTTATTTATATATGTATTTATTATAAAATATAGTATCGTTGAGTTAGTATCCCATAACACAAGTCTCGAATTTACTTTGGGACTAGCTCAATCTGTGTGATTTGTCCCAATATATTTATTTATTTATTCATATATATAATATGATTATTTATTCACCAACAAAGTGTTACAATGAAAGTAATTGCAAATAGTGCTTACAACTTTTGCAGCTATTGCGAATTAGCAACAGTATACTACCTATCAATAATTATGACTTATAGGTTCTGTGTTAATTATTAAAAATTTAAAAATGGGATAAACTCTAGAGTGGTTTAACATTTTTCAATTTCTGTAATCTGTTGCTCTCTCGCCAGCAGTATTCAGGGCACGCTCGCACTCCGTCCCCTGAATATAAGTAATATAAGGCATCATGGCCATTTATTGCACGTCGGGGCGCTCCGCTAAAGATGTTCGTACTAATTATTGATTGCTTCCTAGGAAAATTTTAATTTATACACCTACATTTCGTAATCACTTTCTTCATAAAATAATACATTGTCATTATAATTGGTATTTTTAACAACATTAAAATTCTAAAAATAACCTTTTATGTCATTGGATTTTTTATTTATTTTATTATTTAATAAAAAAATCTTGAACAATTTGATTCTTGGGCTACGGTTGTATGCCGTGTAGAAACTGTAATTTCAACGATCTTTTTTTAATTAAATAACAAATCCAATTTCTGTGTTGTAAATTTACAAAATAAAAGATAAAATTACCTGTCAAATTTGCAAATTACTTTTCTTACTGGTCAAATGTAAAACTTTAGCAGCTAAGTCAAAAAACAACGGATCACATACTTTTTTTTAATCAATAATGTATACATATACCTCTTCTTGCTATTGTAACATTAAGTTGGTAGGTACATCTAAATAGGCATGCGTTCATATATGTCATGTTATTACTAGTGCATACAGGGAGGTATACGTTTGGGCATTGCTCACAGGGCCGTCGTTCCAACAGGGGATAAAGCACGTGATTATAAGGTCTGTCAAAAGGATTTCTCTTGTCTGGAGGTAATGTTTGTTGTTGAACTAGCCAACTAAGTGCTGGATCATTTTTATTATACCATATTATTTTTATAGTTTGAACTGTGTCGTTCTTGATATATACTAATGCAATTATAACGAAAACTGAAAACAAAAAAGTTTGTAAGTACTTAATAATTGAAGTCTAACAAAATGCTACTTAAACTGTTGAAAACCCTTACTTATAAATGTATTTGTTACATGTTATATACATTTGAAGTGTACGAAATTCTCAAATTATTTTAATTCAAAAAATCTTACCTAAATTATACCTATACATAATCTAGTTAAGTACCCACGTCCAGTTACATTCCACGGCTAAAAGTAATCAAATCACTAATAGGTAAATAAAAATGGATTTAATGCGATTTTAAATTGGAAATAAAAAATATTTTTTTTTTTCATTTCGAATTTCCAAAGGATTTTATGTCATTGTCAGTGATTTTATGTATGAAAGGTTTCTATGTCATCTGAGAGTTTCCCCGTCTTCATATACAGCGCTTAAGTCGAGAATACTCTTTTTTACTTCGTGATGATCTTCGCCATGCTTAGAATTATATATATTTCTTTTATCTATGCTTAGAAGCTTGTAAGCAATGTACGGAACATTGGCACGCATCCTATTTGACCGTATCTTTAAGGGCACACAGTACTTTTTGCCATTGGCAACAGGTATATTTCGCTTGTGAACCACCACTACCGGAGTGGTGTAATGGTTAAGACGCCAGCATGAATCAAAAGATCTCGAGTTCGAATCATATACTCGAGCCACATAAGTATACCTATACCAATCCGACTCGTGTATAGTTTTCATCGACCTCCATTTACTTCGGGTGAAGGAAAACATCGTTAAGAAACCTGCACACTGGTTGATTATATTAACTTGTGTGTGAAATGGAGAAGGCAATGGTAAACAATACATTAATAATGCCAAGAAAGTTGTTGTGTGTGTTTCACACCACGTAATGACCGTCTGGAGGTTCCCTCTATTGTGGTTAGCTTCGCGATGGCTGACTCACGCGTCAACTCGTGAACGGGTGCTGCCGGGCGGAACTGGTCAGCTCGATTTTTTATTAAAAGTTTTTTGTTTGGTTATTTCTACATATTTTATATATTTCATTTTTTCCTTTAATCATATTGTTATATGTCCTTCTGGTATAATAGGGACCAACACTGTTTGAATGAGTTTTTTCGGCACTTCTTCTCAGCAGTCGTTCCGAAATGCTAATCCGTTTGTAGCTTTGGTAAATATCATTTAATTTAGAATATGACGTGAAAAAGTGCTTGTGAAGGCCTAGTTTCTGAATAAGTGATTTCATTTTGATTTTGATTTGATTTTGACCACGACCCTCAGTCATGAGAAATACGAATATGAAGAAGAAGAATATATTCCGCTTTTTCGTGACCTGTGTTAGAACGCTGAAATTGTTATCAACTCTTTGTATCATGAGTAAGACATTCATGAATAAGAAACTAGATATCGAAGCCTGCTTTTTCTGTTTCCCGAAATTAAGAAGTAATGGGATGTAATAAATCGACAGAGAGTTATCGCTTTACTTAATACATATGATAAGTGAGTTCTCATTGGGTATTCAGGGGGCATATGCGGCACTCCGAAAATGAGCTGGGGAGAACCTGTACGTAACCGGCTCACTTCTCACCCGGCGTCCTAACTGAGCAATGCAACTAAATCATACTTAGCTGTCTATGTCATCTTTCATATCGCATAGAGACGTACAGCGTCCACTTTACGAATCAGCCACTCACTTTATTTTGTACATTTTACCTGCAGTGCCAGGAGTAGCCTATATTTAACCTTAGGTCATCAACTAAATCTATTCCGAATCTCACCAAAATGGGTTTAGCGGTTTATCAGTGAAAGCGTGACAGACAGATTTCGCATTTATTTAAAAGGATGGTTAGGTGAGGTATTTGGTACGGTGCTCGGCGCGCTTTTTGTAATAGTCGGTCTCGGGATGACCCAAAGTCTATTTGGGTTACCCTCCGTATTCTGAAGGTACATTAAAACATTGATCACAAGGGAATTTACAGCCTTACCGACAGATCCGTTAATGGCCCATCATAGGGCCAACTCCATCCATAAGAAAGACATTAGAAAAGGTTGATGATGATAAGGCGTCTGAGAGACTGGCCATCATTTATGCCGCTACGCCTTATTTTGATTAACCACTTATTACATTGAAATATTCTAAACATTCAATAAAAATATACTATTTTATTACTCCAGTCACAATTTACATTATTCCTGAATAGGAAGTAAACACAACGTGAACGGTATTCCATCGCTATTTACTTAAGCATAGTTTCTGATAAGTTTGCATGAAAATGTCGTGTATTCCGGCGTGTGTTCGTCTTCACTAGTTCCATATTTATGGCACGCAAAATAAAATGTTGCTGCTGTTGGTGGTGCATTTCTTTTTGTGACAGAGATTTGCGCCCGGACTTTATGTTTATTTTAAGATAAGGAATCCATTAGATCCTTCTAGAATAAGGAATCCTTACCGAAAATAGTTCGACAATTTTTTTAGTTATGTAACTTAAATGCAATAGCTTTATGTATTCAGCTTTATTAGCTTCATTTTCTACGAAGTAAGTTTTGATTGTCAATTACTTAGGCAAACAATTACTCAGTCAAATATTTAACCAAAAATGATGAGACCTTAAAAATACATACAGTATCCTCTCCTAGCGACTTTTTCGTTCGTTGCATTTAAGCATCTAAAAAGGCATACGTTCATAAAAGTGCGGTTTAGTGTAGTGCAAATGGGGAAGTAGACGTTAGGGCATATACGACAAGGCATCCGGGCGGTGAGTTCCACTAGAATATGGTCGTGCTGATGCCGGCGTCTGCTCGTGGTTGTCATCCACGACTCATTCAATCTTGGACTATTTTTGTTGTACCATATTATTCTTATTGGCTGCACCGATTTATACTTGTTGTGCAGCAAACACAGCAAAGCAATTGTACTGAAAACTAAAAAATAATAAGAACAAGAAAGATATAAATATATTTTAAATTCTACTTTTTACTTATAAAGAATATTACCCAAACTATGCATAATGTTACATTATACTAGTTGCTCAATTAGCTAACTCATATAAAAGTCACAGTTAAGTAGTACATTTTATTGCTTTAGCTTATGGGTTTTTTATTGATGCCCAACCGAATAAACTTCGATTGATAAAAACCTTCATAGGAGTAAGCATTTTTTATTTTTACCTCTTTTTTTTAATTTTGCCTATCGCTCATCTTATCTTAATTTAATTCCCAATACATATATTTCAATAAAAATTAATTTTAAACTTTGTATTAGTTTTTAAATGTATAAATGTAAGAAATCTTCGATTTCCAAACAGCTTTTCCAAACTTAGCTAAGAAGACTTTCGATTAAACACTCTTTCAAATAAAAAAAAACTAAATTAAAATCGGTTCAGCAGTTCTATGATGCCACGGACTGAGTACTGAGAACCACCCTCATTCTGTCGTCGGGGGTTAAAAATAATGCTAACTTCGTTTATCATATTTATTAAGTTCTTTTAACAAGTAAATATCAGACGTATACTATTTAATTTATTTTATAATCGTATTTTAATAGAGCACTTGGACTTATTATTAACGAACTGAACTTCAAAAGCTCTACCTCAAAATGTGAACTCTGGAACCGAATGACGAACACCGTCCAGTAGATCGAAATTTGTTTACTAACTTTTGGCTTACAAACTTTTTTGAATACGAAGTTTGATGAACCCGGGATTTAGATTGCAGATAGTTTCTTAATTAAGTAAAGTTTACATTACGAGTTAGTTCTTCAAAGTTTATTTATTTAATAAAACTGATAGGTAGACAAAAGTTCTACACTTATTTTGCCTATTAAGTAGGTTTTTTTTTGTACAAAATAAAACAGGCGAATTTAATTTAATTCTGTTTATAAAAGTTCAACAGTAAAAAACTAAATTAGAAATATATACAAAAAGTTTAAAATTAAAAAATAAAAGGGATTTAACATAAATTACTGAAGTATGCAGTTATTTTTCCTTTTATTTCCTAACTAGAGTCTTGCCAACATCGCGTAAAACTACATATAATAAAATATAGATCTAAATCTCCCTCAGGAATCATAAATACCTATTAAAACCCGCATCAGTTGCGTAGTTTTAAAAATGTTAGTATACATAGGGACAGACAGACAGCGGAAAGCGACTTTGTTTTATACTATGTAGTTACTAGCTTTTGCAGATAAAAATACCGTTTCTTCGAACGATCCCTCGGGAATTTTGGAAAATCACCCATTAGTGCTTCCCTACACACTCCAATAAATCTACATACTAAATTTTAGCTTTCTGTATCCAGTAGTTTTACTGTTTATTGTCTTTTAGCTATATTTTGATGATTGATTGATTGATTGACTGACATAAAAGGGTTGTAATCAGCAGTGTCAATGAGACAACACCTTGTCGTCGAAGCTTGATAAAAATGCAAACCGTCGCCGCAGGCTCGCCGCTTCCGACGCCCACTGAATATGGGTATCATGAGAAACACAAGATTACATTTTAAGGACGGGGTATTAGAAATACGCAAACATACTCACAAAGCTGTTTACAGCTCCCTATCTACGATATCAGCTTTGGGAATACGGTAAATTTATTTTCATCTAGCTCAGACCGCAATTTTGCATTTCTGTAAAGACATTCCAATTTTTCTTGACCTTTGCTTGCAACGAGATAAAATATAGGATTGGCTGCCAGCTGTAATATAATATTTTTGTATAAATTATTTTAATTCAAAGTTGTTTGTGATTTATACAAAATGCTTATTTGTATAAAAAATAACATTTCAAGTAACATTTCATTTTATTACAGGTAATATGCATTTTACGACCATTCTATAAACATATAATGTACACACTAAAATGTATGTTGTATTTTATTATGTGCACAGGGGAGTATAGGATTTCCCTGTCGAGGCTTATTGCTGGTCGTAAATTTATTTTCTTGTACGCCTTAAAATAAAATTGCGTTTTGTTTATTGCAAAATGTGTTTAAATATTTTTCCATGCGGAAATACGACAAAATTAAACGCAAAATAATGCTTGCTTTCTGAATTTCTCAGTTTCTCAGTGACCTTTCGCCGTGAGTATTTCGGGGGAGGTCAGCATTGTGGGGAGCGAGGGGGTCTATAGATAGTATCAGCCGGGAGTAGCGTCGCTCTCACCTGACCGCCAGGCGGTGCCAGGTAAACATTGTAACGTGGGAGCCACGTGCGAGTCATGTGACGCGCAGCCTCCACTCTATAACCTCACGACTTAAGACAAATTTAGATCGACCCATAAAATGAACAAATTCATATATTTTCCTAACACGAAATTAGTGATAGAAATTAGTTTTATTTTATCGTATTTCCAGTGAGGAAGCGCAGTTGCCGAGTTGAACCGGGAGGCGTGTTCCAGACAGTATTGATTGTTTGCTCGTTCCTCTCTAGCGGCTATCAGTGACGAGCGTGTGAGGGGGAGGGCTAGCGGCAGGCGGTCGGCTGTTGGAATACAGATTTTGCGTAAAACTGGGTGCAAATGCGAAAGGCCTTAACTGAAGGATGAATGAAAACGTGGTGCGAGCGCGATGCTGTAGCGACGGCCGCTGTCGGCGCTCGCTTCCGGTAAATCCGCTCAACAACTTCGTGCACTCAGTTTTAAACAAAACTGCTCCCGGCGCTTTTAAAACGCACTATTCTGTTTTTTGCGAGACTTGAGGTGTTTAAATAAAATGAAAATAGCTGGATTATAAATTAAATGAAAAGTATCTATGAATAAAATCTTAATATTATCATCACCTCAGAAAAATAAATAATACTTGCAACGAATAGTACATTCGGCAATATGCCGAATACAGAATATTCTGCGAAGTTGCTGGCATTGATTACATATAGATTAATATACAAAAAAATATTTCCCTATCTATTTACGTTATATAAATATCTGAAATCGCGGTTCGCATTTCACTTCTCACTATCGAGTCGATCCGTACTGAGACGCAATTAACCAATCACACAATGTGCAATTGTGACGCGACGACAACCACAACGCAATGTGATTGTTACGAACCGACTCGATATACTGAAAAATGATCTCATAAACCCATATTTCGCACTCAAATACGAGTGATTTCGTACAAGATTTCGTAGCACTATTGTAGCAGTGTGTCGTAGCAGTCGTAGCACAGGAACAGCCACTTTTAGCCCCTTTGGGCCAGCGTTACGCCTTGACATAATTATCGTAAATTGACGCTTTGGAGGTGTCAGTAGTATTGATGTGTATTCGCTTTATATAGCTTACAGAATTAAAGGAAAATAGTTTGAATTTGAATTCAACTAGCGGTCCGTCCCGGCTTCGTTCGGGAAACCATGATACACTTAAACCTTCCTCAGGAATTACACTATCTATTAGTGAAAACCAAACAAAAGTTGAGTTTATCGCGTTCATGCAGACATACAGACACGACAAGTCCCCCTGTCGTGTCTGTCCTGTCTTTTTAAAATATGAGAGGATAGTTGTTTTTTCAGTTTTACTAGAAGTTGTGCGGAAAGAAGATTCCGCCGTAGAAATTGATGAACGCCACCTAAGAGTCACGTTGGGGCCATAAAATCACGGTGCAAAATGAAAGCGGATACTCAGCAGTAAACATTCGCCCGAACGACACTGTGTTTTGTTGAGTGGTCTCGGGGGTTCGTGCAAGTCGCTTGATGATAAACCAGCCTTATCTAATTATGATGACTAATGTTTTAATGCAAGTTGATCTATTTAATTTTACTAAACTGATAATGCCAACAAAAATTGATACTAAAAATAAACGTCATTAAAATTTACTTCGATTAAATTATTTTCTAAAATTTAATTAAATTACTTGAACCTACAAGATATAATACCATGAGTACATTAATTAAACATACAAAGTTTAAATATCGTAGCTAGTATACTTTAGATTTTATAGATGTTTAAAAACCCATAATTTCGTCACTGATTCCCTCATCATCAAAGTTGTTAGGGTGCTTCCTGAAGTCTTAAAAAGCTAAAATTTGGTATGTAAGCTAATATTAGTACAGAGACAATAAAAAATTTTTAAAAAATCCAACCTAACCTAACCCATCCCCTTGGTATAAGGGGCGGAAGTTTATATGAGACTAGCACTATTTCTTGTGCTAGATATCTTAAAATTAGTAACAATACTTCTTGTAACATATAAAAAAATACGTGTGTGGTAATTTTTCAAAAATCATCCTCTAACTCCTTAAAAAAGGAGGCGAAAGTTTATACGGTAATAGTGACGACAGCCGCTACATCAATAAAGAAATAAAAAAATAATATTTATTAAAAGAAAACAAAACAAAAATACTGGGACTAAAGAAACTTTTTCATACATTTTGACTAAAGTATAGAGTTTGTGTAGCAAACTAGACTCGTCTTGGCAACATTTTTACATGAAAATGTTTTTGGTGGGTTAAGATATCATAATTCATTTATAAGCCTATTTGAAATTGAAAAATATTAGGACTACAATAAAAAATCTGTAAAATATAAAGTTCGATATAAACTACAATAGCTACTTAAATGGATTCGTGAGAGGAATTTTCTACGCGGCAAGCGAGGTCCTCTTTAAAAGTTTGTGAGGTATTTTCACAAATATTGGTGTGAAGAGGGGCGCCCGGGAGGCGCTACTTCACGTCCAACGCGAGTTCGCGCTTGTAAAAATTTTCATTTTGTCGTTTTTTCACGAAGTAAGTATCCGATATTTTTATGAATATGGAAGGAATTGCTTGTAAATCGTATTGTTTGAAATAAAAGTTCGGGCAATCGATGAAGGAGACAGGCGATTGACTATTAAAGGAAGACTTATTTGGGAAGATTTCCTTAGGAAGTTAAATATTCTGAACATGACCTATGTTGAAATGACATACATTATTCAGATCATGGTATTGAAGGAAATATAGCTTTTATGCCGAAGCACTATAAAGAAGATTACCTATTGCTAAGAAGATATATCAAACTACTTAGAACACATATAAAATGCTCCGGCTATACCGACTAGAGCAGACACAAGAATAATCGAATCGGCCGTAATAGATCATTTCCACTTAACAAAAGATTCATTCAGGCGGATTTAAATCGGTAAATTGCTCCCACTTGCTCTAGAGAGGTAATTATTGCTAAGTAATTAATAAAACGCTTGGTATTATTTTAGCCGCAATCTTTGAAAATATTTTATCTTGCCTTTTAATTATTAACATAAGGGTGTGTATACAACGTGTATTTTTTAGCAAGTTTAAATTACATACAAACTTGAACTAGAAATTACATACAAACTTGTAACTCCTTTCAAAGATCCTAGATCAACGGAAAATATTTGCTAATCATGAAATTATACAAAAAAAAAATTCTTATTGATCTAAAACTTAGAAATTAGCTTGATTAGAAATGTAAATGTATGTAAGCATTATTTATAGTGATTTATAAATAATTTGTTTAGTCTAACAAAAATAAATAATGGAAATTCCAGTCAATTTATTTCCTTGTCGTTAATATTTTATGCGTACGAGCTCGAGTCACATATCACAACAAAACGTGAACTTTTATGGCTTGTTTATTGTGAATATTTTATCGTAAATGTTGTTGATTTAATTGTATAATTAATTGCATTGCGTCTAACCTTAAGTAAAAGTTACAATTGCCAGGTGGTTTGCTCCTACGTTGAATGAAGAGCATGAATTCTGTAACTGGACTTTGCTCAATTTTACACACCTCTATCAATGTATGTATTATTTCACTACATCTCTCTTTTAATTGTTAGGCATTTAAATATAAGATAGATCAATTTTTTAATTGAAGCGTAGGATTATATAATTTCCAATATTGTCGATGCCTCGTGATAGATTAATTACCTAGATAGACAATATGGAAATTAAAACCATTTTTGTGCTCGAAATGTACTTATATAATATAAAATGTAAAATATCAGCGAAATTTTGCTTAAAACGTTTATTGAAATACCTAATAGAATTTTAAAACAACCAAAAAATGATGCAGTCCTGGGATCTAATAGTTTTGCCACTGAAAGAGGCGAAGTAAACATCCGATTTACAATTTTATATTTTAGGAGCCATGAATAGATATATAAAGTTTGTAGACTTCAGCTTTATGCGATGTGTGTGCATTTGAATTTTTATAGGACCCCGTGAATTTGTTGAATACAAAATACAATATGTTGGCACCTCGCCTTGCGAACATGCCTTTATGGAAATTGACCACCCACTGTGAGTATACGTAGGTGAGTGTGTACTGTTGTTACCGATGCATAATCATGCTAATATCACAAGGGAGTCTTTGTTTGTCCCCAAGGGTCGACGCAGACCACCTTTGATTGACATAACGTACGTTATCAGTTCTTGTTTTATTATGGAAACTTAACAACGCTTCATCGTTTACAGGACCTGATAAAGATACGTTTTCTATTTCTAATTCTCGGACGCACTGCCATAGCGGTTACTAAAATGAAGCTTCTTTACAACGAATAAGGCTAAAATATATTTTTTCTAAAATGTAAAAAATATTTAGCTACTTGTATAGAGTAGAAGTAGCATAAAGCAATTATTGTTGATGTATGAATGTATTAGTTTAGTGATTTTACCTGTAGTACCTACTTTCACAAACAAGCTTCTTAAAGGGGATTTAATATGCCCGTGATTGGTTCAAGTTATTGTTGACTTAGAAATTACGATTGCATGAGTGTCCTCATTAGTAAGAAATACGATTTTTTTATCGAAGGTATATGACTTAAGAACGTACTGTGCATTGTATAGGTGTAAAACATTGGTGTAAAATTACATAATTACTTGTAATATGTACACATTTTCATTACTGATAATTTCATTCTTCGATAAACAGTCTCCTGTAATAATTATATAATCGAACTGTTATAGTCGTACAACTGCTAAATACTATGTAATTATTCTCTTAACAACATTGTGTGGTGGTATATAAAGCCTCATCCAGTCTCGTAGTAAATATTTTTTGAGAAGTCAGCGAGGAAAGTGATAGCTTTTTCTGTATTAATTAATTTGTGTAAAAAAATGTATATTTTTACATTTATTGTAATTTCGGCTGTTGGATGCACAAATGCAACAAAGGTATATATAGTTTGTTTTTGGTAGATTCGTTGAAAATTGCTAAGTAGATAACGAAGTAACTTTTAAATATTATCACAAATGTTGTAAAGCAAAAGTTTCTTTGAAAATTACAAATTGTATTTATTACTAAAATGTTGGGGTGATACCTATCATATTCATTTACGTATTCTAAAAAAATGATATTATTATCAATAATTTCATTTCAGAAATTAATACGTCTGCCGGCAGACAAATTATACCAAATAGTACCACAGATAATGAAGTGTGCCGATGAAACGCAAGTTAATTTTGACGATTTAAAATATTTGGGATCAGAAAAAGAACATCGCGGGGACAAAACTGTCGGTAGTTTCTTAAGTTGCAGCTTCAAAAGGACTGGATATTCTGATGACAGAGGTAATGTGAACATTGACAAATTTGAGGAGTTGTTCCCGAAGGATGATAAAGAAGCCGTAAGAGAAGTAGTTACAGAATGCGATGCATTGAAGATCAAAAATGTATCGGAGAAATTACACAAATTTATAACTTGCTTTGTTAGAAATTCACCAGTGTTAATAGTATTGTGATAGATGATAGGTTTGCATATGCATGGAGGGTAAGAAGACAGATTATTTCAATTAAATGAAGAAATGTTAAATTTATTTTGAGAAAAAACGCAATATACTTATATCTTGCGTTTTTATTAATTTGTTATTATTGATTTATCAACTTTGTTTTAGAATTACTTAAAATATTACAAAAATGGCAGGTGTTTACTTAACACACCTATTTACTTTTACAATATAAAAGTTTAGCTTTATTTTCCAAAAACGGAACTTTTATACTAACTTGTTTATTATTTTAGTGTAGTTTATATGTATAGGAAATAACAATGTATGCTAGTTACCAAGATCTTTATGAGTTGAGATGAGTTAAAGAATAACGACTTTTTTCATTGCACGTACAGTCAACCGCAATTCAAGTCCTGCATGGGCAAGGCATCAGCACTGTGCCACGCGCGAATTTACAATATTTTTTATAACTTCATTTACTGTTGGCTGTATGTACATGTTTACTACTGAAATTTTCTTGTATTTAAGAACCTTATATCCTTTAAATAAAGTTATAAATATTTTCCATTATTTAATTCGCACTACCCAGTCTGCTCAGTATATGACGTACAATGACGTAAAGAGTTGTCGAGCTTCTCATTCAATTCAGATACAATTTGTAACACTTGATGATGGAGTAACTCAAGATTGAACTATTTTTAGACGTGTAATCCCAGAAGAAAGGATACTAGGGAATCCATAGAAAAAATATCACTATCACTGATCATTTGTCACAGTCGCTGCTTTTTATATCCAAAATTCATTGTAGGGTAATATTAGATATTAGGGTAATATTAAATATATTATAGTATATTTAGGTGTATACCTAAATATACTATAATATATTTAATATTACCCTATGTAAGTAATATTTATATATTACTTTGTGACACAAATGTTATCTAAATAAATGAAAAACAATAATAATAACGAGATTGATTTATGTATGATTGTAGTAGCAAAAAGTTGACTTTGCTAATTCATTCTCCAACATTTGAACTAAATCTAGAGGAATAGTATTTTAATATCCCCGAATAATCATGGGCAGCATGTTGATTAATGTGACGCGGATCTATGCGCATAAATAATTTATTTTCTCGATTTATATCAGTGAAAAGTCTATTCAAGGGGCCTCATAGTAAATAAATAGACCTAATAGTAGTAACATACTACTATGCGGTAACACTGAGGCCTCTTGTTTAATGTCCACCCCAGCCTAGTGCAGTAATAAAGAGGCAAACCGAATTCGCGCCCTCGCGTCATCTTGATTAGAACAACGCAACTCAAGTGTTTCCCAAACGACTGCGGAAGGAACAATGCACACACACTCGACGGCCCTTCAGCCCTTTGAGTGTTAAACCAACCGGAGAGGTCGATTTTCTGTGCAAAAATGGCGGGGTGAGGTAACTACTCACTAACGCAATATATCCATTGTCAACAACATTTATATAAATCTGATGATTTACCTCATCCCTTTTCTGCCCATGTCGAATACAGGCCTCACATTTTTTTTTAATTTTCGCAATCGAATTCAAGTTTTAAAAAAACCTAAACATACGCTTATTTAGACGTTATTGTGAATGCTTAGATATGTGCTCTCTCCGGTTAGTTTAATACTCGAAGCTTCATTCTTCAACAACAAATCTTGCCTCGTGACTGTAGTTTGCTCATTTGGAAGAAATGAAAGAGGGAGCCGCTTTTGTTGGAACGCGTTTGTTCCCAGTAGCCATTCTACTAATTGCTACCACCTCATTGTGGCGTATAAATTAGACCTGAGCCGCGAATTTGAGACTATATCTAAGTATTGAACAAACATTAACCTAATAGTGTCGCGGACAACAACGATTTAAGTTTTTACCTTCCATTAAAATATGAGTTTTATAGTCATTTGGGAAAATACTCAGGTAAGTAAGGAAGATGAAGAGAAAATAGTGTTTTTAGAGTGATATTAATGATGATTATTTTTTATTATTAATAATAATTTATTTTATTCATCTTAACAGTTAACATTTCACGATTTCAGCGCAATTTTCTCCTTTCACAAGATGTACCTATTAAGAACTAGTATGGTGGAACGATTATGAATAAAAAAAATGAAATAAAAGTAAAAATAATGAACCTGGTAAAAATAATATGGTCATTTTTAAAATTTCATACTTCCTGCTCGTATAACTACGGTGCAGTAAAACAGCCTGCTTACGTAATGATTTATTTGCTTAAGCCGTTCTAGGTAAAGCAATTTCGAACAAATATAAATCTCCTAAGTTAAACTCGCATGCAATTGAACAAGTCGGCGACTTAGCAACACATTATTATTCCCCTCGGCTGGGCGCAGCAGTTTACTGCGCTCAGTATATAAATAAGTACATAGATACTTCACATTTATTTTCATTGACATAGTTGCGTCCCGGCTTCGCTCCCGTGGGAATTTCGGGATAATCAGTATCTAATGTGCTGTCCCAGGATATTTTTTACTAGTATGTCAAATTTCTTCAAATTATGTATATCTCTCTAGGTTATATTTATGAATTTGGTTTTCATGTACTTATTAAAAAATATATGTATTAAGTAAATTATATGGATAGATTATAGGATGGACGATAAGAAGATAACTTTACAATTTCTGATTAAAAAAATTATGTATTAAGTAAATTATATGGATAGATTATAGGATGGACGATAGGAAGATAACTTTACAATTTACAAGATCTGATTCTGACACGAAATAATAAAAACTTTCATTAGTAAAGCTTTAGATAAATACATTAGGATAGCATCGAATAATTGGTCTTATTGCTTTTTGATTGATGTTCCCGAGAACCATTCAGACAGACATTTGTTTTGCGTTGTTAGGTTTTCACCCCAATAACATTCCATGATTAGACCGGTAAAGGGTTTTAAGATTAAAAAAAAATATTTGCATAGATCATAATGTATGTATGAATGACTAGCTGTGCCCCGGTGCTACGCTCCCGTGGGAATTTTGAAATAAAAAGTATCTTATGTGTTATTCCATATTATATTCTACCCGTGTAGCAAATTTTATAACAATCGGTTTAGTAGATTTTGCGTGAAAGAGTAACAAACATACACATATAATATATCCATAATACATCCTCACAAACTTTCGCATTTATTATATTAGTAGGATTTATTTCTGTTATGTCAGACAATATATACAATCCATTTATGTCACTATTAAAGTATTACGATAATAAGCTTCAGTAAGCAGCTCGTAATAATAAATACGACAGTTTTTTTATTTGTTCATGATGTATCCTAGTTAGTTATTATTGAAATTTCACATACATACTCGTACGAGTGCAAGAAGGGGATCACCTTTAATGCCTGAATAATCTTATTTCTATGAGAATAATACACGGGCGAAGTTGCGGGCAAAAGCTAGAATACATATTACAGTAATGCATATAACTTCCTCAAGCTCCCACCCTGAGTCAGACTCAAGTTTCCGTCGCATACGCGTTGCTCACACGGAAACAATGTCGGAGTATCGAACGCTGCGCTAACTTCACAGACTATGTAACAATTTATTTACAGAAACTTAATTATGTAACTTTGTGTAGATGTAGATTAATTATAGGTGTCTCTGCGCTTTCGGAGAACTGCTTAATATATTGATACAGTATGACAATGATACCTCATTCAGCCTGAATTTGAACAAAATAAATTGACAGTCAATGCTTAGAAAACATTGTGTTTATATCAAATATTTTGTTATATTGTAAAAATTCAAATGCAATGACCGAAGGGCGTCATTTTTAATTTTATATCAAAAATATGTTCATGTAGAAGTTTTTTTTTTCTTTTTCTATTATGGGCGCCACCATTTTTGTCATTCTGTGTCCTATGACAATATTTGTAGCTCCGTTGCCAAAATAAATGCTAACAACCAAATACATTAAACTTTAATCACAAAATATAATTAACATTAAAAACACAAAATGAAAACACAATATTTAAAAATAACTTATAAATTAAATATATCTAAAGACAAGGTTTCCATAAAACAGGCAACATTCCCGCGCCTAATTAGAGTGAAATAAGTAATAAATTCAATATAATGTTGAATAATCCTGTTGAAATTTGCGACTCTATTCATGAAAGTTTCAGATATATTGAAACTTTTGTATCAATAAGATCTCCTATATTCAATAGAGTAGGGTGCGGGTAGTGTACAACACTTTGTGAAGCTTTATCTAGACGAATATCGTGATAGCTTTGATCGTAAAGAAAGGTCACAGGCCTCTGATATTTTCCACGATTACAGTCAACCGCTTGTCATGTTAACCTACATAGAACTCTATGCAGCGGTAACACGGGTGCATTTGCAATGATTTTAGGAGATTGATGTGTTGTGAACTGTACAGTTTACTGATAGGAAAATACATAGTTAGAGACTAAACATTTTCATATCTTTCCGCTTTAGAATTGAAGAAATAGTTCTTCAGACATACGATACTGATTTTAAATATTACAAGCACTCTGGGAAAAAACTTCCTCCTTCTCCCGCCCCCTACATTATATGACAACCGTTTGCCAAAAAAATCACATTCGCAAATCTTAACTCCCTTTAAACTTATAATCACTGTTCACCTTTCAAATAACAGAAGTCAAGTTTAATTTATCTCTCTCAGCTCAATATATTTATGTACTTCCTTTTTACGTTTGGATGGTCATAGACATTGAGGAAAATAGTTTTATGGTGTGTCAGATAAAAAAATCTCATTTATCAGACAATTTTCACGAATGCTCTTTATTGTGAAGAGTTAGTAACTCGACACGACGAATAATGGCAGAGTAATTCGTTTTTGATGTCTGTCGCGTAATATATGGCGCGCTAATCAAAATATATTGCCCCGTCCTTTATGCCGTGTGAGTACTCCTATTGTGGTGTGGCGTCTGTGACGTCACGATTGTGTGTTGCTCTGTGCTGTGCTCATGAGTCTGTGTCTTGTGCATAAACTCTATGATTCATTAATTCTGAATTACGAGTAGGACACTTGAATAAAAGGCGTCCATATGAGTTATCATTCCTATTGTTTAACTGTATTTTTATACTACTAAGCAGGCAAACAGCCATGTGGCTTAGGTGATCACGCCTTTTTTGAAGAACTCGAGACAGAACGAGGGGGATTTGATTTTATAATACGTAATAAACCTGACATAAAATGTGTAGTAACAGTAAATTAGTTATTTTATTTTCAGGCAGTATTTAAAAAAGTGTGCAATAAAAGTGTGAATATACATTTTAAATTTCGAGTTTAATTTGCAATATAGACAATATTAATTTTAAAAGTTTTAAATGAAAACTTGAAAAAGAACAAACGAACGAGACTAAAATTTAATAGGATCGAAATAAATCGGCAATATGTCACGAAAGTGTAACTTTTAACTCAATTACAAGTTTAACTATAAATCAATTGGTGGCGGAAAATCTTGAGGGAGCACCCTCCCGCGGTTCCACGCTCGTTCTCGAGTTATTTTTGCGCAGACGTAACGATTGCGCAGTGGCGCCGCACGGTGGAAATCCGTAACTTTTGACAAGCGGCTAAAATGGCCGCGTGACTACGCGATCTGCACGCTGAAACCGCTACGCACGTCACGCAAAGTTATTACTTAACGCCGGTGCACCGAACTATGTTATAGTGCTTCTTCGGACTATATAAGAAGTTTGTCACCGTGTTTGAAATGGCTCTCCATCTCGAGACTGCATTGCAGCGCAAGTTAAACTTCAAAATGACCACGGTAAGTGCATGCCGCCCGCCTTGCGTATCGATCGTGTGCCGCATGGTCTGAAACATATGGTCGCCGCTACGACAGCGTAACATATAACCTACGACCGCCGGCTATTTCTACGAAATCACAAAAAGTATCACCTGATTTTCCGAACTAATATAAAGAACACGAAGCGTCTTTATTTCAAATTTATTTACAGATTGTTTATATGCGTAATGTAAACAGATAAATAAACACTTGTAGAAGTCACGAGTTGGAGTTGTGTAGAGTAACATTGTGTTTGAAAACTAAAGTTATACAGATTTGTCATAGAAAATGCGAGAAAATAGGAACATTTAAAATTATAATCTTTAACTACATCATATTTTAGATTATAATATTTCATGATTATGATTAATGTCAACTACGAATGATAATTTTCGGTTTATGCTTTATCTATATAGTTATTACTTATTTAATAACGAGGTCGGGTTGTACTATAAATGTAAAATATAATTGACAATTTAAAATATCCGCCTACCTTAGTATCCGTAACGAAAAGGTCAGCTAGGTACAATGTTATGTTTAATTTGTCTATTACTGTGCAAATGCCAGCAAAGATAAAAGTAATTAACTATTACTTGTGGCTTCGAGTAAAGTACTCGGTGGCGCAGTAGTTAAGGCCTTCGATTTACGATAGGGGCGGTTCAGCAACTTTCTTAGTGGTCGAACATGGGATGGGTGACCAAAAATGTGTTATCTCAAGTTCCTTCGTGCTGGAAGGCACGTTATATACTCGTAGGTCCCATCTGTATTTGCAGTCATTTAAACCTACCAATTCACGTGGTGGTCATATCAATATCCACCCTTTTCCATCAGCCCTAAGAAAAGCCAGCATCCTTACAGTGAGGACATAAAATGGCAACGGAAATAACACTGCCATTACAATCAGATTAGATGAGAATTACTTTAATCATTATCTAACTAACAGTTGATGTTCACTTAAATGATATCTTTAGGTTGCTATAGCTGTAATTGCAAAGCTTTTAGCCTTTGACTTACTTTTAATCACGAACATACGAAGTGTTTTATTTATTTACTCTATATTGTTACAATAGGTGGACTTCATCACCATAAGCCATTCTCTGTAATTGAACACTCAACTATTCAATAGAAAATTTGTCTTGTGAACAGTATAAAAGATGATTATATTTTTATCAAATATTTTTCATAATTCTTAGAATTATTTTTTACATTAAAAAAAAATATTTCAGGTCTAAAAAAATCTGCACCCATTTATTATGTTTGTGAAAAATAAGTAGGTACTCAAAAGCTAATTAAATCCACACCACACTGAAAAATCTACTTACTAACTTTATATTTATATTTAATCGTTAACTTTGACAACCTCGGTGGCGCAGTGGTAAGGTTCTTGCCACTGAACCGAGAGGTATCATTAATTAACAGGTATCCATTCGATCCCCGGTCGGGTCATGATGGACAATGATCTTTTTCTGATTGGCCCGGGTCTTGGATGTTTATCTATATATGTATTTATTATAAAATATAGTATCGTTGAGTTTTATCCCATAATACATGTCTCGAATTTACTTTGGGGCTAGCTCAATCTGTGTGATTTGTCCCAATATATTTATTTATATTTATTTATAACTATAAATGAATAATAAATATTTAAAAGATATATTCCTAAACACACAGTGAAACACGTTCATGAGAAAAGTTTAGTAATTTTTGTCTCTGGATCAGCAGCTGTCATACAGATAAAGTTTGTGATTTGTGACACAGATGTGGTATATTACCAGCGAAATGCTGTTCTCTAAATTTTCATGAATGCACGGAATCGGTTGAAATATTCCCGGAAATTCCCGAGAAATTTCCAATGAAACGGAGATTATCTCGGTGACGTATTATCACATGTTAATAGTTCCAATCATAAACTGAGAGAAGGATGTCATAAATACAAAAAAAAACATACAAGACAATATTAATAAGATTATTACAGTTCCAGATATAGACGAGTTAAACAAGCATGTATAAGAGAGAAAATAATTACGTCTACTACTAGTTAGAGAACCAAAACTTTACTACGAAATAGTAGTTTTGTAGTATTTATTTGTAATACATACACGAATAGATATTACACAGAAGAGTACCCGAAAGAAAATGAACTAAAGGCCATGTCCAGTCCCCATTATGTTATTGAGGTCAAACGACAGGTCGCGATGTAGTATAGAATTTGACATTTATGATGGGCCGGTAACAGAACCTCGTGCGGAATAATGCTTCAAAGAAGGGCCCAAATATATGAGAACGCGTTGTTTATGTCTGGCACACTGTAATGCTCAAAGGAAAACCAGTGGACTATGTATGAAATGTGTTAAATCTGCTTTCGTGAAAAAATAATACAAACTTGTCTCGGACATTTAATAGCAAAACTTTTTGCCTGTTTCGAACTTTTATTCCTATTTTCCCCACACTTTATGAGTTTTTAATATGTACGTGTTTTTTTAAAATAAATTATGTAAATAACAGGAATATTTCCAAAGTTGAATTTTTCGTAATTTTACCAGTATAAATGTCTTATTTTTTTTTAATCTTTTGGTAGATAGGATGCACTTTTATCCATTTCCTTTTTTTATACGCATAGCTTCTAAAATTAACATAAATTTGTAACTATTCATTATTTTTTTTTAGCAAATGAATAAATTTAATCTTTCTTATGAAGAGAAGTACTCGAATCAGATAGATATCGTGATATAATTATCGTATATTTACATCTTACATTGTAATACAAACAGAGAAAGGGTGAGGACGTAGCTGAGTAAAACCATTAATCTCTCGTAATAAAACGTTTCAGTTCTGAGCGAGGCTGCGTCTAAGCGCATTACGTCTTATTGCTTATCTGCAAATCCTGTGAGACGCACATGTAAAGGTGCGCAGTCGAGTGAACCCAGGCGGAAGGGTCGCGCAGTCCTCCCAACAAATGATGCTTGTCCTAACTTGTTTTCGTGACACTATATGCGTAACGCAAATTTTAACACGTATATTTTAGGACTGAGCGTTTTCTTGGCTTCTTCTTTTTCAGCCCCAAAGCGTAGCTGCAGCTTTTATCCGCTTTGATAATGTTTCTTCTCCGCTATCTACGGTATAGAGTTGTCATGGCACCCATATCTTACAACTATATTATCTTTCTGTCAACTCAGTGTTTTCTCGGATACTTAGCCGGAAAAGCGGAGCGGAGAAGCGGAGCTTCAGTGTGCGTTTAGCTTCTGTTTTTTTTCACTTTAACGTCGATAGCATCATGAATTATTTGAAAAATATCCTAAAAAGTTCGGGCTTTCCTTAAATTTTCCCACAAATACTAGGTATTGATCTTTCATTGCCTGACATTTATATGACCTTTCCGGAACAGAAATACCCGTTACTGTTCCAAACACAAGTTGATCATAAGATCAAAAAAAAAATAATTCGTTAGTTTTACATAAGTAAAACTAACGAATTATTTTTTATGAAGCATTGAAGATATTTATAGAAATAATTAATCATGTGTATTTTATATGTACTACATATATAATATACAGTACTAAATGGACTTAAAGAGCTGACAGGCTTGTAGTCTATTTGTCGTCGAATTTTGAAGTATGTACCTAAATATACTTATATTTAATAATTCGTTATAGATAGATGGTTCAATATTTGTTGCAGACCTCGTTTTACACTATTTTCTGAAAACTCGTGAAAAAAAGAAAACGATAAAATATTTAAATGAAATGAAATTTCAGGAATGTATTCAAGAAGGAACGAAATAAATTAGGGGAAGTTTGTAGGAATAAAGACCGATTAAATAGATGTGCTCTGCGAAAATTCAAAGCATTTTTTTCAATCGCATGCCGTAATATAACAAGAGATCGTTACACACATAAATCACGTGCCTTTTCCTTATGAAATGCTGCTTGGGGTTGAAAACATTTCATTCTATAGATAACAGTTTACTGGCCCACGCGAATTTCACAAATTTACAAGACATACTACAAATTTCATCATTTTATTAAAATATGCATTTCGCTCCTGTGAGAAATCCAGGTTAAAATGTCCTATCCATTCTGGGATATATTCTGCCCGTGTATGAATTTTCATGGAAATCTGTTGAGTACATTTTGAGTAATTGAGTAACAAATATCCTTACACACTCATATTCGAACTTTCGCATTTATAATATTAGTGGCAATTGGGATATGTAAATAATTGACGCATTTTTTTATTTTATATGTGTTGTTGATCTAGAAATGAAAAACGTATTTTTAAACTATAAAGTTTATCGTTTCAAATCCCAAACATACATCTTCTGAAGCATTAACTCAAAATTTGATGAACACCATAAAGTTAATTAAAAGTTGTATATTAAATTATGTCACAGCTTGTAATTTCCCTAAGTATTCTTGTCATATCAATAACTTTGAAGATACATTTAATATATGTTCTCATTTAAAACTTTTTTGATTGACAATATGTACTTTTGGTGCAAATAAAATAATATTATCATGAAGTATTACATTTAATTTATACATTAAAGAAATTTTACATTAAAGAAACTTTTTTTCCGAGACGTTCTTGATTTTGTTTAGTAGTATTAATAAGTACCCATATAATTTGTATTATTTCAACTATATTAAGTTATTAATTTTAAGTTTATTTGTTAGCTATTCTCACACCACACAATACACATGTATGTAACTTTGCGCGAAGTTATTGCGGTAGGCGTCAAGAAGATGTTTGTTTAATGAAAGCCTGCATGGAAATCGACGTAACTTCAATGTTTTATTTAAGAGGCGAGTTTCGGCAGCCTTCGGCACAAGCCGATTAGTTCCTCGACTGCCTCTCAGCAGTACTTAGCGCCTTGTTTGTTGTTCATAATGAGCACTGCCAGCAACTTTGGACCGTTTTCGCCTCAATTAAGACTAAACATGACTGCGACTCGTCGCAAAGGCTTGCTTCTTTTGACGTCTGTGTGTGTTGTAAAAACGAAATGTAAAGTTAGGCAAGCCAACTTGATGTTTTATAGACTAATGTTTAAATAACTTTTGGTGCATCTTCACCAATGCACTTTTAATAATTATTTTAAAACGTAGACCCAGCAGCTAGCAAAAATATATAAAACATTTCTTCTTAATAAGACAAAGTTATTTTCTGTCCTTCTGAACCTCTTACTTATTAATTTCGAATATTTTAACGCTCATTTCTGAAAATTTCTCGCGCGAGTATTTATTTCGTCTAGCTTTCGTTTAGGATTTAACGAACTCGACGGTTTCCCAGACGAGTTATTTATTGCTCATCCGTCTCGTCGGCACTTTCTCTTTTTATACCTCGGTCCGGATCCGGATTGCTGCTGCACGTGTCGCTATTTACAAATCGATATCGAACAGGTGCTTATTTTCAATGAAGCATCAGTACTATGTAATCAAAAAAGTACTAAGTCAGTACTATGTAATCATAGAAAGAGTTCTGGGATACAGGCCTCCATTCCCAGACTCCCGACTCCACCAATTTGTGATGAATGATACTACATCATATAACATTAACTTGTTTAGATTGATAGAGTATGGAATTCATTGCGTAAATAATAATAAATATTATTTGCTTTTTAGGGTTCCGATATAAGGAAGAAAGGAAACAGGAAAATCACTCGAGTATCTGTCTATCTGTCCGTCTGTCGACCTATAACTTTCATTTAACGTTTACTTTCTCCGGTGAAGGAAAACATCGTGAGGAAACCTGCACGCTGGTTGATTCTTATTAACTTGTGTGTGAAATGGAGAAGGCAGTGGCAAACCACTCCATTAATAATGCCAAGAAAGTTGTTGTGTGTGTTTCATTCCACGTAATAACCACGACCCTCAGCCATGAGGAATACGACTATGAAGAAGAAGAAGAACGTTAACTTTACTAATGAGAAATGATTTGACAATCACGTAACACATCCAGTCAGTTTTCAAATTAAAAAATATTATATCTTACGAATTGGACTTCACGTTCCACCTCGTTCCGAAAATCACGAATATTCTCATAGAGATTCTTAGAAGAAAAATATTGGTTTCGACAAATTTCTAACACAGCTAAAGAATCTGAAATAACCACGTTATAGCAAAGGACTACTTTTATACTAATATGAAATATTCACCAATAACCTTACGGGTTATCCGGCCATCCAGACGTTTTTCAGTCCTACTAAATGGGCGGAAAACCAGCAAGACATCATCCAAGGGATCTTACCGTCCAAAAAGTATATCTTCATCAAATAACTTCTTATAAATAAAAATGGTACTTATTATTCATTTTAATCATCATTGGTCTTAAGAGCCGTTTATCCCTGATATAATGAGTTTTTCAATGAAATATAATAATAGTAGATATAGAGAAAATCAACACTTTTCTCAGTCTTTTCTCGGGCATGCATTAGCAAATTTATCAACATACAGGAATTCGTGCTATATCATTAGTACGAATAAAAATAAAAGTATTATGTATGCATTAAACTTATAATTTGTTTGTCACAATTCATAACTCAATATTTACATTAAAATCAGCATCGAGTTTTGTTCATCGAGTTTTGTTAATCGATTATACTCGTCCGCCGCATCGCTCGCTCAATTAAACTCATTTGAACCAAGAATCGGTTGCAAGTTGAGTTGCGTGGTCCATTCTATATGAGGTCTTTGCCCCCTTTCCACGTGCGAATAGCCGCCACACCCGTAACGGTACATACCGTTCATAATTCTACATCTTGTCTACATATAAACTAAACACAAAAAATGTACTCATCTAGTACAGCCCACCGCACGTCGAGTGACCCTGCATGAATATTAATGCTTCGGTTAATCTGGTTAAATGAATATCTGTACACTGTTTTCCAAATAAGCTTCTGGCCTATTCTTAATTTAACTTCCTTATTAATTTGCTAAATCACATATGTTCAGTACATAATATAACAATTTCCAAAAGAAATATTGTGAAAAAAGTCTTTCCATAAGTTTCAATCAGCTGATCGGCTAATTTGTACTGGAGAGCAAAAAAGAAACATTTTCACAAGCTTTTATTTAACTTGCAATGTATGTTGGTACCTAAGTATATGTATAATATTAATATGTATGTTTTCGTGGAATCCTTAGAATTAAATTTTGAAGCAGATATCTTCAACCAATTGAGCTGAAATTTCGTTTTAGTCTTTTTGCATGATAATGCCTTGTTATGATAAACGTGGTCCGATGGTACCCAGGTACGGCTTCCGACGAGGGATCTCCTCTTTGAGATTGTGTAAAAAAATTTTTTTTAAAACTTCTTTATTATAGATTTCTTTGGATACGTGCTCTATTTCGTCATCCAAAACCGAGTGTGATTTGGCTAATGTTTGAAAAACCACCCTATGTACACCTACTACATCGATTACATAATAATTCGTAAGGTCTGCGATGCTTAAAATACATGGTTTATTTTTATCACGATTCAAAGAAAATTCACCAGGTTTTACATCTATTCTCATCCATATATCTGATTATCTTTCCGTTCCATAAATAATATAGGAAAATTATCTTTTCAGGATCAAAAAAGCAATAAAAGCATTAACTTCATGTTTGTATTGTGTAGGTATAGTTAAAAATTTGGAGAGGTGTATCTTATGATATAAAGTTCTGGGTTAAAAGTAACATTACGTATTCCTTCCTTTAAAGTGCGAGACGACACACTCAACGACCTGTAAAACACTCAACTCCAAAGTGAAATAGTACCTTCACAATTATGGGAGCAGTTTGACAATTCTCTGTGTATATTTGGGGCGACGCCATGACTGTAAAGCTATAAAGCAAACATGATTTTCGCTTCCATTTTAACGCGGAAAGAGCAAACACGTTTGTTTGCGCGAGCGCCCTCTGTCGTGTATTTTCTATCATAAAGTAGCTGGAATACAAAGAATAAACTTTGGTAAATATAATAAAACTCTGTAAGTCGATTGACGGTTTTATATAGGATTTAAATAAAGCAGCTTCTAAATGTTTCTCGGGTGTATGCGATTACTCGCCGCTAGAAGCGGTAGTCATGTCAGATAGCTTCAGGTGACTTGAATAAAATCTGACACCAGTGTTAGCAATTAACACACTCGAAAAGAAAGAAAGAATATTTCTCGTATTAGATCGAGTTCATCAAAACGTTACTTATCAGGTAAATTATCCTAACCAAACGGAATCCTTGTTTACATTGATATCTACTGCATCTACTATTTTCGTTTAAATCATAATAAATTATACTTACACCTAATCTTTTCACATAAATGTCTCTATCTATTAACAATCCCACATCAAAATCCGTAGAGTAGTTTTAAAGATTAAGCATACATAGGGACGATGTATGCCTAAACCGCTGGAAGCAACTTTGTTTTATACTTTGTAGTGATAGTGATGAAGTTAGCCATGAAGATACACATTTGGTCACTCTGGATTGGACGTGTTTATATTTTAAGGATTTTGAGAAAATGAACCTCATAGTCATTTTTGATGACCTGTCTAGAAACCGTGCAGATAAGTAATTTAGATCAAATAGATTATTTCAGTCGCAGTTTTATCGCATTTTATTTAGATATGTATAAAAATTGGTGAGCGGTTCACAGAATATATACCTCAACTACTATATATATCCTTTCCTCGCTACGAATAACGATCGATATAATTTATTAATATATTTATAATATACCGAACAAAGTAGCTGTGACATACGGACAGTCAGACAAACATGACGAATTTATTATAATTATGTCCATCATAGCTAAAGTTTGTTGTAGTATAAGTTATAAATTAGGACAGTACATTATTGTAATGTAATTAAAGAGGGGTACAAAGAGATAAAAGTGATTACCAACCAAACATCGAAAACATCGAAACCGCTTATTTTTGTTTTTTAACGAGCATTCGTAAATTATTTTTTATTTACACAAAATGAGTACATTATAAAGAGTCAATATTTGCCGATGAAAATTACCCTACTTTTGAATGTAGCTAGAGGCAAAGAAAATATTCTACCCTAGAGGTTTGTTTTTCCTTATTTATTTTCATCAATATAAAAGCGTTTTTAATTTCTCGGGCAAGTTTTGTATGGAAAGGTATTCAGTGAAGAAAGAGATTCGCTGTGAATGCAATAGAATGTGACCGCATCGACAATAGCACGCCCTTAACCTTTGCAATGCGTGGGCGAAACTGGAGATGAGGCTACACAGTGCAACAATTTACAGTGTTACAATACAACACACAGCTAAACGGTCTATAAATAGCAGCAAGCATATACGTGTACTGTGGCCAAAGTAGAACACAAAGGTATGCATTAATACATATCAAGGTGTGTGCTCCGTTTTAATTATCACATTACCATTCAGTATTCAATTCGGGTTTGCACTATAAAAATACATTTCTATAGAGTGCGTCAATTTCTTGCGGCCGAAAGCTTGGAGTTACTCATGTAAATGACATAATTAAAAAATCTAAGCATAGAGTTAAACAATGATAGAGTACATTAATGTTTATTTATTTATTTCTTTAGGAGAACCAACAGCTGTGTTTACAAAATGGTAATTTAAACATAAATCTGAAAGTCAATTATAGGTTCCCACTAAAACAGATTAGTTATTTGTTTTTTTTAACAATAGTATGTACGCAAGCTATGGTCGGGTATAGGGTAGACTGTATTCACGAGACTGTGGTTAGCCGCCGGCTGGGCGGGCGCGGCGCAGCCACCTGCCCACGGCAATGCTTTACTAACGAGATCACAGTAAATACGCCATTGTATCTTATATCCACTCTGATTATTTATTGCCAGGTCTAGCTCTCAGTTTTTATGTCATCCTTAGATATTATAAAAAAAGTCCACATGTAGCGTCTGTCTGTATAACGAGATACAAAAACTATCAGACGGATTTTTGTACGGTTTTCTTCAATATTCCAGAGGAATATTTATATTTTTAAGGTATATAGTTTATTATTGTTTTACCGGAGCGACAGGCTGCTAGTTCATAATATGTTTTATATAAGAACTATTTTTTTCATAACCTAGCGATGCCGCCGTACGGCATCATATATTTCATGCTCTTTTTTTTACACTAAAAATCCCCTTAACTATGGCTTAGTTAGTTAAGCGGAAAGCCGTCAGAAGGTAGACAAAACATATAATTTCCTTTGTAAGTCGGTCTGAACTCTGTAATTACGTGACCATTAGAATTTGATCCGTACATTTTCTATGTCCATTGATACAATACTTTCATACGTACTATGCTCTATGTATAGATGTCGGTAAAGCATATTGCATATGCTATAATGTCGACTGAAAGTGCATAATAGTAAATTGCTCAAGTTTATCGCATACTATAGGCCAATAAATTATGGCATAGCATTGTATGAACATGGCCGTTTAATATATGAAATTCAGAGCAATTTCAATTACGTACAAAGAATAAATAATGTATTCTAACATATTTTCGTACGGCAGCGTAAATAGGACCTTAACATATCATTCAGTGTTTGTTTACGAGACAATTAAGGGATAAAATAATTTACTGCTGATGAAATATTAATCATGGCTTGCAGAAATAAATAAAAGAAATTTAATCTGGATCAGTTTTTTTCCATTTACTAGCCAAGATTACAGTGTATGCGGCTGTGCATCTTGAATGGAATCTTCTCTTACCTTCATTCAGTGTCGGTTTCAGTTACTACAAAAATCCCGGGTAAAATATTTACGGCTCCCCCTAAATGTATATCTTGTGCTGTCGTATGTTATGCGATACTACAACAAGCTCATTAGTAAATTAGTTTTTTTTACAAAAAAATATTTTTTGACACAAGCTTTTATTGTCGCTATCTTGGTCTTGTCAACACGTGACAAAAATCATGTGCATGACAAATATGATTTTTTACATCGTCGAGGAGCCTATCCTGCATGTTCCGTCATTTTCCTCCGCCATTCATGGGAATTGAAGCAAAATGGAATTTAACACGCGATTTTATTACAGACAGACGGGATTATCTATCCCATAAACTAAATAAAGTTTGTAATAAAAAAAATTGGCTTGTGTGTCTTTTAGTTTAACCTATGTATAATATAAGACAGCCGTGTAGACGATTCCATAAAATTATTTGCAAACCTGAGACACCCCTTTGTATCCAGCACCCTGGCGTCATGCCCAACTCAAACCGGTTCTACCTTCATTTATCTGATACTGCGCAAATTCTGCAGATAAATCCTATGCTAGTTTATAAGGCTAATCCAGAGACATTGTTGCTAACCCTAGAAGCTTGTACTTGGTTATATTTGCTCAACTTATAAAGGCAGGCTAGTAAGTTCTGTGATAACAAACTACGGATTTATTTTTTCCATTCATTAATAATCTTCATTCGTCCCACGATGGATATAAATTATTTATTGTTGTTCTCCAATATTTATTAACAATTTTCACGAATGCAGATTTCGTTTCTATAGGAATTTCTAAACAAAAAAGTAAGTCTGTATCCGTTAACAAACATACTCAAAGAAAGACGTACAAACATAAGCATTTATAATATTAGTGGGAAGTTGAATATTTCCTACTAGTTACTAGATAACATAGATCAACATGGCTTCGGTACTTACAAGGAAATATATTAACAGTTAGACACTTGACTTATAAGGGAGTCCATGGGCGAATGGACCATAATAAAGTTGGACCGTGGTACCCGAGCACTGTATCTGAATGGGTCCAACGTGATTGCAGTCCAATTGCCCAACAACAGAAGGAGCTCTCACTCCGTGTGAAGGATGACTTCCCAAATCACTCGCCTACTGCAATTGCTTGTGTTACCGCTGTTTCCACAATGTACACTATTATATCAGATGGACATAATATGTCCTATCATATCATATATTAGACATATTATCACAGACGAAATCAGATTTATATCATTAATAACATTATATATTTGAGTGGTAATACTGACAATTACAGATGCATCCCGCATAACTGAGCGGGCCAACCGCAATGCTGCCACGGTCATTACTCGGGTAACAATAATTGGAATTAAACAAACCATATTTGCAGATCAGCGTAATTCCCGTAGAGGATAATGATTTCATTTATAAAGTTTCTCGTGTGTTACGTATTTAGTATTTGAACATTATCAAAATCTATTGAATTATTTAGAAAACTGACTCTGGAGTAAATATATATTTTGGCGGCTCTTTTTTAATAGAAAAATATACACTTCAGTACCTACTCCTACATCATATTTACCGATAACTATCATATTCTTAACAAAACAATCCGCGAAACATATATTATAGGGAGTCTCGAATAAGTATTCTCTAGTATTTGGTAAAAACTTGTAAGAGCTATAAAAGGGCAATATTTAGGCCCGGCTACACAACAAGTTGACAACGTTTATATTTTGATAAATGTGTTTACCACGTTGACATTTAGTGGGATCAACAATAAAGAAAATGTACTTTCCGCTCACGTTAAATATTTTTCATTTACTAGCAAACACACAGACTTATAAGCAAACAGGACTTTGTGCACATACAAACAAATGTTTACGTACTTTAAGTCACCTTGGACCCGTCAAGTATTATTCATTATGGTTTTGACGACTATTCGTCGTGAGATTTTTATCCTGAATGTCCTTGTTTCAAGGCGGGAAAACTAAATGTAAACAAAACAGTTACTTATTCATTAGATTTTCTTTCATAAATATAAAAATATAGGTAATTCAATCACAATTAAATATTTTTAAACAGGATTTAAACATCAAGAGAATAAGATGGCAAAAATAACTAATTTTACGCTGGTCGCTACATAATCAAAAATTCATTAGAGGATCACAAAATGGTCAACAGGGAAAAAATAAACCAAAAGGATCGGCAAAAGGGCACAGAAATTTCAATCAAATTTTAATATCACAAATGAAATCTTGGTGGTTATAATAGTGGTCGGGAAAATAAAATAAAAATTGCGCTTAGGACCCGATCCTCTTCTGTGGAGCATTGATTGCGCCCGCCCATAGCTTTGTGGTTGAATAAAAAGTCGCTTGGTAAAATGCCAGCACGATGAAAAGAATAGCCGGTTCGTATAGTGAAATATTATGAGAGCTGTAAGCTTAGTATACACCGCCTTTTAGATATAAAGTCTCGTGTCTAGATCAGGTTTTTATAAAATCAATTTTTTAAGCTTGGAATATTTGTTTTTAATTGAATTTTGCATTATTTGAATGCTAATGCTATTTGATAAGATATAATTAAAATTATAAATACAATATACCTATAAATTATATTCCAACAAATTATAAAGCATAACAGCCGTTTTTCTAGTTTCTGAGTGAGCAGATTTCCTTAAAGATGTTACCACATCTTTAACATGGTAGTTAAAATCTTATTCTGTCATTCTTAGAAAAGATAAAGCATATTTATTGTAAAGTGACAAATAGATACATACTTAGGCATAAAGTATGCTTTAACTTTTTATGAATAAGAGGATAAGATAACAGAGTACCTAACAGCTTTGAGTTTTATCGACCAAGACTAGCCTACATACAGTGTTCGTATTCTGTATGCTGACAAATTTATAAGGGCGCCGGCGACTGGCAGCTTCTGATCATACCCTAGAGCTAGGTCAAGGATCCCGCCGCCTCGTGTACATGTCTGTTAAGCTTGGTTTACATGATTAAACAATATAGTAACCCGCTAGAATATTTCTTCTAGGCGGTCTTCTTCTATTATGATTCAACGTCTTGATCCATACGTGATTCCCAATAATTTATTTATGCACACAACATATACAGTGTAAATATATATGTGTAATGTATTTTTATATCAAATAGTTTTCCTTCTTCGGTCCACTTGTAGATTCCAAGCCACTTTCCGTGTTAAATCGAGACTAAATTTGTTAGGACCAAAACGACGTCACTGATATAGCATTTATTCGTGGCACTATACAGGTCTTTCAGTAGTAGGGCATTCAGAATAGGACAATAATTGTTCTATGTTTTGGGAACTAGCGTGATGATTTATACACAATATCTACTATTGTATATTTTAGGATTATATTATATAATAGAGATTATATTAGAATAGTAAAGTTACTAAGAAGTTTCTTGTGCGCTACTATGCCGTTTACTCCCTTCATACCATTTTTATCTACTGTCTAGATTCACATGTTTGCTCATGTGCACGTGTTTTTACGGATTTATCATACATATTGTCTTCAGCTAGGTGACATCATACGAGTTTGTTGCTAACTTAAGTATATCACTTACGAAATGACCTTGCATTTATTGATAGTGGTAATCGTTATGAGCATTGTAACTTCTTATAAACTTCATTAAAAATAGAGCTGGCAACTCTATTTTTGGAACGATCTAGTGTTAATTGATCTACGTAAAAACTAACTAGTACGACTTTTTTCTGTATTCAGCGCATCGTATTTAGATTTGCATAAATAAATTACTTATGACTATAGTTCAAATAAATATTATCGCGGACATAGCTGCAAACAACTAGAACACATAAGGATAACACACGTAAGGGATCGTCAAAATTGCGTGAGATTTTCGATGATAAAATCGAAATAAGTATTTAATTCAAATTCTACAAATGTCTGTAAAGAGGTCAATACTGCAATCCTACTTATAAATTTATGCGAAATTACTCAATGCCGCCTAAATGGCTCTTTAGATTGTTGTGTATATTAACTGAGTTTGAGCCAAGTTCTTACATGGTTAGGACTCATACATGACACAGTATATATTTTTAAACGCACAAATTTTAATGAGCATATTTAAATAATGAAACCTACTTAGTTTCCAAAAAAGCTATGTCAAAAAAATTTTTTTTTTAATATTTTTCTATACAAATTGACTGACCAACTATCGTAGAATAGATCGTAGGATGGAAAGTCGACATTTTATGTTATGTTCTCGCATGTTAGCAGTTTGAATGCAAAATTGCGCTGTATAGTTTAGAAATTATGAAGGTTTCCTCTCTGCACACTCTTTATTTTCAGTTCAGTGGATTGAGCGCCGCCCTTCGCCCACGCTAGCTCCAGGACACCCACGCTTCTCAATTTATTTATTTTCATCTGCTATACATAATTTGTGAGCTAAAAATGAGTGATGATTACGATCTCGGAGTAGCTCGATCTCTATTTTATATATCCTTCTTCTTCTTAGCGTGTCGTCAGTTCACAACATTATCTGTGTCGTCATCTATCAGGCATTATATATATTTTTATTTTGCTTTTATTAAAACTTTTTTCTTGTGTGTGAACATAGCCATATATGCAGTGTTTTCATGTTGTCCATTAGTGAAACAATTTTTCGCCTTGAAATTATCAAAGTCGTGGAATGCCAAGATCTTATTATAACTTGGTCGCAATGTTTGCGTAGGATTGTTACCTGGAAATAATATCATAAGTATGGGAACTTCATGGTAAGCAAAATCGATACAAACTAACAACGTTCGGTAGATACTGGTTTATACTCGAAAAGTACAATATATTTCTTCAATTTTATCTGACATGAGCACATCGGTTTTCTTTTTCAAGCGTTGGCACTCCGCTTTTTTATCTGTTATGTAAACTCTCATCGCCTATTCCCTTTGCGCATCCAGTTCAATCCATTTGAACCCTTCCATTTAATTCACAACATACATTCAAAGCAGCGAGTGCGTTAGTTTTCTAAAAGTTTAAAATATAAACCACAGAATTAATAAATTCTGTAATCTAAGAGTAACAAAGTGAAAATACACGGTTTCATTACCATTACAGCTATTTTTAGAGTACAAAAGAAGCCTACATTTTCATTTCCAACTTCATAATGAGAACTGTCAATACGTCGCAGTAAACAAAAGAAGCCTTCGCAGTTGTTCTTTATTAACTAATGTACTATTTTCCGTGTATTTCCTTGTAAAAATCTACTTATATGTTTTGCGTCCATGAAGATAATTCAATTCGTATTACAGAGAGAGAGACGATTGTGTACTTTTCAGGTACTTTTGGGAGCCACGTAAAAAATATCACATCCATAAACATTTTATCTTTGGCCGACTGTGGAGTACGCGCCACTAGAGGGCGCTATCAAATTACGATTTATTTTTCAGAGTGTGGGGCGCGGGGGACGCAGTTATCGTTCTGATCGAGACCGCTGATGAATTCCCACTGTCACCAGAGATACGACTATTTAATTCGAATTTGCGTCCCGTTTTTGCTAGGTTTTTCTTTCTTTAATCCGGTGTTTCAGGCGCAATCCCGGTTTTTATAATAAATTTAAGCGATTCGCAGTTCACCTCTGGGAAAAAATATTTTTCTCGACCAATAATTTGATGTTTACTCGAGTATAATATTTTAAATTTTAAATATAAAATACAAATCAAACGTATTCCATTATTTTTATGAAACATCTTCCAATCCCATAGTGTTCCAATCTGTCAGACAACAGTTTGCATAGCATAACCATTGCGGCATAAAGTTATGATGAGGATTGATCCCGCTGAGCGTACATATCAAAAAGGTCTAGCATCTAACACAACACGGTATGTTGTTTTTGTAGTTTGTTTGCCCCTTGTCGGTCGTAAGTAATTCCCTCCGACGAAGAAAAGTTACTGCAGAGGGATCCCTACTTTACACAACGCTTTAGTTTTTTCTTTATTTTTCGGAACGTATCATTCTCACTTTACCGGATAGAAAACCCGCGCCGATCCGACCCTTTTATTGAATTCCTCAGTGCCTGAAGGAAGTTTGTAGTGCCCTAACTAAATTCTTTAAATTCCTAGCCTGTTGATATGAAACGGAAAACATGCTTTTTCCTACGTTCACCGTTACAAAATGTATCATTTTCGATGTGCTGGTAATTCGAAATTTGTGTTTTTCTATAATAAAATATATTATTTTATTATAGAAAAATACAAATTTCGAATTAACAAAACGTTGCTCTTGATCCATCAAACTGTACAGAAATAACCATATGATATAAAACGACATCAAAATACGTGATCAAAATTCACATTACATTTCTATTGAAATAAATTTGTCTCATGCGGCTTCATTCTCATTTAGAGTCATGCAGTACGAGTGAAACTGTGTGTTGCAAATGACGTTTTCTTTGTTATATCCGTGTTAACCTAGGAAAGAAAGTCCTTGCTAGTGGCATTGCAACGTGGGTGCATTGTTAGCTCAGCACGAGCGCACTGACGTACATGCGTGTGGTGCAAGGCATAAAAGGGCTCTTTTGAAATCGACGAATGACATGATGTCTAGTCTATTTTTCTAAATTTCTTTTTGTCGAGAGATATTTCGCTATTCCTATAATTCCTCTCCAAAATATGGAATGTAATTTCGTTAATTAACAATAGCATTTTAATCTGTTTATAAAAAAATATATTTTTACCTTGTAAATACAAGGTTGTACGTACTAAGTACAACACACCAAAAAGAAGATTACAGTTTGTTATAGTAATGACTTTAAATATATAATTAAAATCGTGAGCAATATATAAAATCGTGAGCAAACCTCCAGTTGATGATTTTACAGCTAAAGTGTGGAGTGGAGAAGGCCAGAAAACTATACCTTTAAAATTGCCAAGAAAGTTGTGAGTGTTTCATTCCACGTAATGGCCACGAGTGACTGACAGCCATGAGAAATACTACTTTAAGTAGCCATACTTACTTTTGTAATTTAGCCTGATCTGTATTCTGGCTATATTGATATAACATATAATAAATTATAATGATAAATGTGTACTTAACCTCTTAACTTAGACTGTTCGAAACGGTATCTGGCTAACACGTCCCTATTGCAGTCTCCTCCAACGGCAAATACAAAACAATTAAAACAAAGCAGACTTCAAGGATCTTCTTAAATGCATTGTTCCAGCCGAAATCTTCACATGAAACAATCTGAATACATAAATATAATATAAATATTATGTTATTTATGTACGTACGAGTACAATAGAATAATTAAAATTGAATTAGGTAAACAAAAAAAAGTAAAAAAAGTTAAGTGGAAATTCTTCTAGACTTTAATGCATAAACCTTATGTTATTTTAAATTGACTATTGTGGATGACATGAATCTTGAAGATATAACTACATTAGACTAGTGATATAAAACTGCATATTTTATATCACTGTGACGTCATGATCAGTGTCTACCTGGAAAACATATAATCACCCAAAAACAAAATTAATGAGTTTTTATACCGAAAAACCCTTGTCTTCGGTTCAAATCCAAATTATTGCAATAAAAACATAATAACGAATAATTTGTATCTACCTACATATCATAACGATGAAGATGGATTTTATAAATATAATGGTTTAAATTCAAAACCATTTTACGATTATGCTTTGAAACGCGGATGACACTAAAAACGAAACTACTCAAATATATTTACAATAATAATATTATAAAATGTATTTATTTATTGATAGTTGTTTTTGCATAATTGTGTCATCGGTGATTTATTCTATGCTCTGATTTCGAGTAATATTTTATATAAATTTGGTAAAATATATACCTTAATCTGAGAAATGTGGTAATTTAATGAACTCATAATGATACGACTAGGTATCACTAGTTACTCGAATCATACTCGAATATATACAATATTTTTTCATCCCTCATATTTTTTCAATTCTTTATCTATAAAGATTTTTATTTATAAATAAGGAAAGGAACTTTCTTTTCACATTCAACGTTTTATTTTAATCAGCTTTAATGAAAGGACGTCTTTATACAGTTCTATTTTTGGGATTTTAATGGGAGTGTGAGCTTCTAATAAAGATTAATATAATCTATCCAATACTAATATTATTTTTGTAATATTACGTTAGGTGCAGAGAAGTCGTTTGTAGGGCATCGAGTGCATAACTGTAATTTAGATGTCAATAAATTAACTGAGCACATTGTTGCTAAAATGAATATGGTTACTTATTCAATAAGTATATATATATTGATTCGACACAAAATCGACATTTATTTCAAACTCGGAAGATATATAAAACTAATCTTATCCCGACCTTTGCCAGGCTCCAATAGGAAAGACAAGATCGAATAAAAAGAAAAGAACATTTAATCGCGCTATTCAGTCGTACGGAACTGCGGTAGCGCGGATGTAAAAGCGATTCGTCATCCATCAACAGGGAGTAGGGACGCCAAGTGCAGTCCCATGTCGACACTGACTCATTAGATAATCGATCCTGACGAAAACGGAGCTCTTAACAACGAAATTACGCCCATACAATGGTCTTTGGTGCAAAAAAGATCTGAGGCCTGTTTTAACAGAAAATAATCGGTCAAGTGCGAGTTAAATATATATTTCCCTACATGATGTGTTTGCGAAACTTTATATTTGACTTTGTATTGTCTAATAAAAATTCATTTTTTTAAGTCACTTATCCACTTTTGGGTTATAGATTTTTATATTATGTTTACTTTTCAATTCAATTGGTCCAGTAGTGTTTTTTAAACTTAATTCACATTAATTAGGTTCAGTATAGTTTCGAAGCAAAGTATCTGTGAAGGTCGGATCGGACTGAAAGAAACACGAATGATTTTATAACGGTTCCATTTTTTCGTTTGAATTACAGAACTCTTAAAAAAGTCCTTGGACCAGATCAGAGGGTCCCCGGAATTGTGAGGCCCCGTTCCTTGGCATCGTCTAGTCCATCAATTCCGTTATAGTACGATACGCCCAAACAGAGGGAAATTGTGAACGTTTCGGCGTGTTTCAGTTGCGTTGAGATAATTATTTGCTTCACGCCTGAACTGTTTTGTACAGGCTAGATTAATAGCCGACAGTAGCACGCAATAGCTTGAAGATGTATGCGGTCGAACGGAATACTACAGCGCTAAAATGTGCAACAGAATTCTTGTGCTAACGAAAAGCGAAGCGTTAATTAAATCATAGAATTAGAGGATCAACCTCACTCTCATGTAGCCAGACAGGAGTGATTGCATTGTTATTCCGGTTTGAAGTGAGGCAGTGTGATTACAGGTTACTGTGTGCCAAAGGACACTAGACCATAAAGTCAGCTACATGCGTGTGACATCCCTGGTGTTGCAGACATCCATAGGCTGCGGTGGCCACTTGCCTTTAGGTGCGCCGCATATCCGTTTGCCTACTTGGTAGTGTAAAAAAATCCAATGAAATACGAACTAAAACATCGAAAGCTCAATTGCCAGATAAATCGAAACATCTCTTGTTTGTTTGATGAAGTAATATTCGAGGCGAAGGCGTAAGTGGTGGCGCCTTGAGACACGACTCCCCTCCTAGTTTTCCCACAAGTAAAGTGATCTGGCGCGGCAATACTGGTATGACATTTAATATTCGGTCAATGACATGCGCTCGTAGTTATGTTTTTAGTGTATTTAACTATTTCTATTACTTTTTCGTGGCAAAGCCTGAGGGCTTTGCTACATGAGTGTAGCAAGGCTGATGATGTAGCTGATGTACCCATGACCATACCATTTCGGGCAAGAAAAAAAATTATAAATTTCTCTAACGTCTGGTTTTGCCATCGACACGCAAATAAAAGAAAAAATATAGACTTTTAAATATAGGAATATTTTAGAAAATTAGCAGTCACATTCTCATCATGTACAAAAAAGCCACTATCTATTCAAGTTATTTCATAAGCGAAAGTGCTTACATTTAATGCCAGTGGCCGAAGGAAATCTGCTATAAATGAAAACATAGTAGTGATTCGTATCTATATTTTATATGCTGAGAACGATTCGTGACTAAAATAAATTACTTTGACGTATTTCCCGATATTCAATATACATGACGTACTCATTTCTATGATATGTGTGCATACAGTGATCTTGCTTCAATACACTAACTCATATGATGTATTGTTACATATACTGTCGAAGTAATTTCTTAGTATTTTTTGTGTGAAGTATATCTTCATATCCATCGAAATCGTGTAGTTCATAGTAAAACTACTAAGTAAAAGTATTGTGATAGATATCTGTCATGTGAAGAATATTTAAAATTAGAACACATCATTATTTAATCTTTTATCGGTGGCCAGTGTATCTAATATAAAACCTGGACACCTGACGTCAACAATACATTGATAAACTTTGAACTTTGAATTCATTTTATTTATAGACAAGGTTCTTCTAATTACTATTCTGTAATGACCGCAAGGTCCGTTAGTAATCCCGACACTCGCTTTACCGGATATAGACTGTTGTTTCCGATTCAAACATGGCTTAAGTCAACGTAACTTTAATAAGGAGATACACGTACCTTACCATATTAGTAAAAAGCATCTAAAGCACAAATAAATGATTTATTCTTACTACCAAAGCAAGCTGTTCCATTATGGTAACTATCAAGTATTTTAATCATAATAACGGATATGGATATCATCATAATCTTAGCCACAAGAAAATCACTTCGGGAAATAGGCTTCTGTTGGACTATTGCAAAAACTGTGTCGTGGATTTCAGTTTATATTTTTGCACATGCAACTTTTCGTACTAGAATAAAATTAATGCTCTATTATTATTTTTTTGCACAATAGACACAGCGTATATGTTTCATCAGTCACAGTTCATATGCACTAAACACGTATCTTAGGTACAAAAGCGTGAAACTTGGGTTGCAATATACGTGTTCTTACATCAGTACCCACGAAGAAAATGCGGACGCCATTCAAGTTTTTTAAGTTTCTCGAAGTTTCTCGAGTCCACATAGCAGCACGGGTCGCATTGTTCGCAGACAATGGCCTGCATGTGCAGGGTAGAATGGCCAGCTCATAGCATCAAGCAGTGCTGGATTTAACAACAAGCGCCCTGGGCGAAATTTCACAGAAACTTACCCGACAGTATCTAGTCTATCTGAAATTCCAGGGCGTAACCTAAAAAAATCTCGTTACACAACCTAACACAGGTGCCGACCATTGCGAGCCCTTTTCGCAAATCTGAGGTGCCCTTTGGTATTCAGTGCCCTGGGCGGTTGCCTACACTCGCCCACCCCATACGCCGCTACTGGCGTCAAGGATATTTGTCATGAGTGCCTAGTCTAGTAGCCCATCTTTCTTTCGCACGAGTCGGCGAATGCATTTCACATTCACGTCTCTTCTTTCTTATTGTGGCTCAAATATAAATCTGCGCAATTTGCTATGTTTATGGTATGTGTATATTTTTAGGATACTTACTATAATATTTTTATTAACTCGAACGTTATAAATGCGAAAGTGATTTTGTTCTTTCGTTTCGTTCGTTATAGTTAGGGGTACCTCTCATCCCAAAAAGTGATGATCCCGTGGAAAATACCCACGAGTAAAAGCTAGTTACATAATATGTTACAAATAAATCATAAAAGCTGAAAGTAAATGAAAGACATATGCTGGCTCAATGATGGTGAATTGGTGAGGTTCGACAAATTTCGAATTTGGTATATTGGACACACTAGCTAAAAAAATATATCTCAATTTAACAGGCCGAGGTTTCTTTACCCCAGTGAAGCAGAAAGTCGTGAATAAATTTACTAATGTCTTCAAAAAACAGTTAATCGAATCTTGCTACTGTCTTGTGAATTATATTTCTCTCGTTTAGATATATTTTCCTGATATATTCCTCACAACTTAGCCGTGCGATAGGCCAGTGCGTGGAGGCATGCTAAATATGTACGATAATGAGCATAAAGACCTTTAATCTCGAACAAACAACAGATAGAGTTTATTTTTACAACAACATTTTAATAGGGTCAAACGCAAAGTACACAGAGTTCTACTAACGGAAAATAGAAATAGTATTAGATTACCTACATGACTGATTTCTGCTGAAATTAAATTGAACAAATTATGACATCATTTAGTTAGGTAATGGGCCATGATTCCACTATCATCAGTGTGACTCATCTGAAAATAACTACGGTTACTATTCACATGATATATTCATACTTAAAATGTTATGTTACAACCAATAGTAAAATGTCTCTTAAAATTTTCCCTGCTTATATAAGATGTCTGGATATCCTACAGATGAAGCCTTTAGGCAAAAAGTTACTATCAGGATTTTGTAATTAATCACATAATTTTTCAAAACCGAAATGTATAAAGCAATAACACAGCTGGCATGAATAGCTAGCAGCTATACCTGAAATTGTAAAAATTGACATAAATATGTAGAAATTTGTCATATGATTTTACATTAGATTTTCTTTTCATAAACTATTGCAGTTAACTGTCCACCGCTTTCATTAACAAAGTTCATCGGTAAATGACAGTTATACAAATCCGTATACACAGGTTTATGGCGTGGGCAGCATACATAGGTCGGTCCTAAGGGTCGATCGAGTATTAGCCCTCCAGACAAGCACTCTGAAGCAGCGCCCAATACAGCTAGCGCTTTGTAATAATCATTCCCGCCTTACCCACCTTTGAAGATTCCCTATTGTTAATAAATAATAAAACGCTCGATATTATAATGATCCCTAAGGATACTCGATGCTGTCGAATTTTTTGATATTTCACTTATTGTGGAGGCCTATGTTTTCATAAAATATTTTTTCAAACTATTACACCAAAATAATTCCTCTCTAGATGATGAGAGGGAATTCCTCTTCAAACTCCACTCGCATGGTACACACCTCTATAAGTATCTTCAACACGCCTCACCCAAACCAAATTTATTGAAATCTCGCCGCATACAGCAGGATTCGTGCAGGATAACATGATTGCAAAATATATATTCCATGTCACAGTAATTATTATTGTCTGATGGTAGCACTAGGTTACGCAGTAACAGTTTTACGAAATGAGATAATATAATGATAAAGTAATAAAATTAAAACATTGACGTAAAATATTTCAAATTTAATTATTTCTATAATGAAAATATTCGCCCCATGATAAATTTGAACATCGCAAACAACTAATGAATATGATGACAGGATATCATCACGTCAAGTTTAAAATATTTTCAGGATATTTTAATGCGAACGCAACATTTCGGAGTTACCATAAATGTAACAGGACAATTTACTCATTAAATTCATTTATTGGTTAACAAAACATTTGCTTAAATATATCATTATGATTATTTGAGGACAAGAGCACAATCAGAACTTACATGAGCTGTGAATATCATAATAGATGATGTTGAATGCACCCATATACTATTATTTGTTAACATTCCGAATGGCCACCCAATTAGCTAATCAGTAATACAAAGACGGAACAAGTTAGAATAAGGGTTACCAATTTAACATTATTTTTCTATAAATGGAATAAAGAAGAAGTAAATATATTAGGATGTTTCCATGACAAAGACTACTACTAAGTCAAAAAATGTATTCCGTTTAATTAAGCATTGATATTACTTATTAGGTACGCATAACAGCATCTAGAGTGACAACTTTGTTATGTCTATTTCTTATATAACGGAACTGGATTAAATTAAAAATAATAAAAATGGCGTCTTTGCAATAAATTTAACCGCATTAGAATTTATAGCACATCTTACACTAGGACGTGTCGCGAGCATTTCCGGACGTGTACCAACCCTACTTAAAATGGACCACAGAACTATACTTACGAAGATTCTAACTTGGCAAAGGGAATGTAAAGCAACTTGTTTGCAGAAGAACTTTAAATTGCATTTTAAATTTTGCTCGTTAATGTCACACTCATTCAAATAAGTTCTTTATATAAATTTATTAACGACCAGTTAGCTCTTAGATTTCCTAAGGAATTATTGTAAAAAGTCTTTTTAACAATAAAAGATTGCTGGAGAAGTTTTCTAATTTAAAGTTAGGTAAAAAATTGATCTTGCGGCCAGTATCATCACTCTTACGGTTTCACATGATTATAAAAACTTTACGAACAATAACACACAAATATACCCTGAAACTAGATTTTTAAGGTGAATGATAAAGTTTAATGAAGGAAACATTTTTTATATCGATATAGGTACGCAAAAATTATTAAAACAGAATGACCTACGCAATGCAGTCATGTCTATTCATATGTTATAGGATCTAATCCGACAGGTGTGGTGTGGTACATACTTTAAGAATGAGTAAGACATAATTTGAGAAGTATTTAACTTTGGTTTCAATCTGTATCATTTGATCTGACCTTAGGAATATTTATTCGTCCAGTATTACAAAACCCTTCCACTTTATAACCTCCTGCAAATTTATACATAAACCATAAATTGTCATACGCAGTTATACTATTTTGAATCTTTGATATTTACCAAGATAAATGACAGTTTCATAGACTTCGCAGCCCACGTTATAAGAGAAGAGATTCAAAACATTCCTCTACCGGCCTTTGGTATTCAAGATCGAGTAAATTGATGTTAGTGGTTATGATAAATATCGACGACCGGTGCTGGTCTAGGCATTGCAGTCTCGTATGTGATCTAATTGTGGCCTGTGGCCGCTGACGTAACGGGCTCGAGCGGTTGACTGACCGCTTCACATACTTCATCGCAAACGGCATCCCGGACGAACTAAATCGCTCCCATTTCTATTACCGGTGATCCGTCAAGGCAACCCTCTTAATTTTGCAACGTAACACCGGATTACTTGACCACTACGAGGCACAGAAATAGAATGCGAAGTTTCAAATAGATGCTACATTACATCTAAATTAACCTTGACATGCGTCCGAATTGGGCGTACAATTTGATTAGTACGACCTTGCAATTGGGTTCGCTTGTCTATTAGTAATTTAGTGTTTCGTCTAAGAAATTATTTTATTATCTAGACGTAGTCATATACTTATAACCACAAACTATCAATCAACATCAATTACCGGTTCATGCTTCCTAATGATAGTATAAAATGTCATTTAAATGTACGGGAATATACTAAAACTAAACCAAAGTTTAAAAATGGTGATGAATCATATCAATAAAATGCAGTCAACGTTTGCATTTTTTATTGAAGGACACGGTAAGTAATATCTATTCAAGCGTACCTAGCCAGTCGTTAGCTGGTAATATTGCAGTTCTCTCCACACTCCACACATAGATTGCACGTAATGCACAGAATGCATCGGCGAGGCTCGGCGCAATTTCAAAGAATCGTGAATAAATATCGGCACATCATTTAAAATGTAAATGTTGCGTGCTTTTGCTATGAAAACACATCTAAGTCAATATGAATACAAGAAAATTACTTCATTGATCTGAATACTTTTATCAACCGTACTGGTATCTTGTCTTCCTTATTAAAGTTAATTAGATTAACCATCGTTGACATTGCAATTACTTAATTAGTTTGTAAATAATTACTGATGTTGTACACTGTTTGGATAGGAACGTAGGACGTATGTAAGTTTACTGTAGATAATGGGATAAAATTCGAATACTGTGTCGCTATCTTAAGAGGTAATAGGCACTCCAATATTCTATATTCAAAAATAAACTAAATTTAAGACACATCATAAATGGTGGTTCAAAAAATGATAATAAGCAATTGACTGCACTGAATGGTCCGGACGACATATAATGAGAAGGTCGGACGACATAACCAAAGTCGCAGGGCATGCACGTGGATGATAGAAGTATAGGAGCATAGCATAGCGAGGAAAGATGGCATATTATAAAAAAGAGACTTACTCAGCAGGGAAAAAAATTGAAAAAATTATAATGATGTTGAACTGACTAGAAGTCTCAGCCAGTAAAACATTTAGCCGGTGTAATCTAGATATTTCCTGATTCGATTTTGCGGTCGCTTGCTGTCGCCAATGCGGGTAGAGCCGGGAGCTAATGCTAATGAGGTTACAGGACACTAATGCAACTATCAGCGCACTTAACGCTCAATAAAAGGCAACACAACCGACCAAAATGAATAACCGCATGATTATTCAGAAATAAAATAGGGTTTTTGTAAAAATGACATAAATAATGCGAAATACCACATCCGTGTCTTTGTAGTATTTAATTAATTGTTTTTGAAAAAAATATTTAACGTAATTTCTGATATCGACAAAACAATTTATGGAACTTTGTGTCATGTTAATAATATTGTTGAAAATAAATAATGGACTTACTTATTTTCGACTTAAATGGCTATGGTATGCTATTGTTAACTTCTTGTACACATAAAAATGCACTAAAGTCGGCTTACCATATGCTTACCATACGGCCAATCTTTTAGTCAAACCATTATCGCCATGAGACAAAGGAAATGACAAAAATCATTCTAATAATATCATCATAAACATTGATATCAAGCAAATAAGAATAATTTTACATTCATTTATGTTATAAGTCGATAGTAAATAAATAAGAATATGTCCATTAATTTTTGATCATGTATATTTATTTACACTATTATACAATTAAATTGTTAATTACACTATTTACATAATACTCTATTAAATTATTTATTTTATCATTACCAGAGAAACGTTCAAAATTGTTCCATTAACATACCTACTTAATTAAGATTCTTGATCTTAAATATGTTAATTTCTTTAAAAAATAATGAATAATAATGGTTATAATGATTGTTATGTGCCAAAATAAATGAAAAGAAAAAAGATCAACCTTAAGAATAACGCAAACAAAGAAAATAGTTACTGCTGATAAAATTTGCCCGTCATTCGAGACCGACCGTTTATCCCGATCTTGATTACAGTTCTAAGTGGCATTCCTAAGTTCATCCGAGCCGAGGTAGTGACGGCCTAAATGAGCGAATACCCGCATTTTTCCTAGAAGCCGGTCAACATATTGTATCTTTCACATTCGTCCATTGATTCGGCGAGTCTGTCGGGGGTGTCATAATAATTTTATAAATTAACCGACAGCGCTGCGCCCTGTGGCTACGCTTCTGTATAGGGTATATTTCTCCCTATTCACTTATACCCAAACTTTCGCATATAATATAATTTTGTGAAAACTATAAAATGATTCAGTGTCTATTGAATGTAAATAATTATTGCTGGCTACAACAACTTTAAAATACATTCATATAAATCGATACAAGACAGTTTCAGTTTCAGTACTCTTTATCCATACATAAGGAAGGCCAGTGCCCAGCAGTGGGGACGTTAAAATGGCTGAGAATAAAGACTGAACTGTCTCAATATGAACTCGACTCGCCTGAAGGCTGCGTTAGCGGTACTTACTTGCGGACTTGGCCGCTGCATCCACTCGCCATAAACGCAAGCTCGTTTGTATTCTATAATCGTATATGCATATAGCCGGCCAGATATTAGCATTGTTTAATTATTCTACACTCCAGAACGATCAGTGCATTTGCTTGATCATTTAGTTCGTTTACGCATGAATTGATACAAATGTGTAATCAATATTAAATAAGTACGGTTTATGATGTGGTGTATGATCAGCTGACTAATTAGTTAGATGATTGTATTTATTACAACATATTTTTGCAATATTAAATATGCTATTAGAGGACATACAAACTTTAAAATCATCTTTGTGATGTTAGTGAAAACCGAACAATAAGAAAAAAGTAGCTGGGCGACCGATCACCGCTCGGTATTTTTGTAAAAAAAGGAAAAAGAATCACCGACATGGGACCTGTCTAGATCTATTTTTTGCCCCCGTAAGCACCTATATTTCCAATTAGAACGAAATCGTTAAAGTTGTTTTAAAAAACGCGAGTAGAAATATACATATGCAAGTACGGCTCGTTTAATAATAGATACAGTAAGTATATTTATATGTGTATGTATTATAAATTCAATCTAAATAGATTTTTCAGGTAATTTTCATTATAGAAATAATATATAGTCTATTTCATAGCCGAGGTTCTCTAACGGAATAATAAAATCTGCTAAAACATAAAATATACATGTACTTACTTGTTTATTGAAGGAGTATACACTCTACTATAACGTTAAATTTAATATCATCCTAGTTGCAAACTTTGAAGACTGCAAACTATTTCCCTGGGATGAAGAGACGGAACGCTGGAGTTATTATAGGTATGTGCCGTACTTAAGAATTTCAGTGTTTGACTACTAGTACCGGGGTTTCTTCAAACATGTGATATGCGCTTGTCACATCCTAGGATACTTTCTTCTAGTTTGATCTTCTAATATTATAAACGTTAACGTAATTTTAGGATCTCTCTCTCTTTTCTCTCTCTTCTGAACGAATTCCCAGTTTCTTAAACAGTCGTTAACAAATAAGTACTATTTCGACACTTTCTCGTCAAGATTATTAAACATATTTGAAGAAAAGCAACTGGTTACTAAATTAAAGAAAACAAACATTACTGCCATCTTATTGGTTGAAAAAAGGCTGGAAAATTATAGCGAAATAGAAAATTACGCCATTGCATGTTTTCTCATGAAAAATCTACTAATATTTTTAAGTGCCATATATGTAAGAGTAAATTTATTCAATCGTATACGATATTATAACGTTTTTCATTAGTTGTGGGGAATCACCTAAAAATAAGAGCATTGTTCATTACATTTAATCAAAGTAATTTTACAAAACATTTGATTATCAATCAGCCTTCTGCTTTCGGAAAATGGAATGATATCAGTATAAATCGTTGATTGTAACATTCCCGTCGGTAATCAAGATAATGTGAAATCGAAGAAGTCGACGAACTTGATAATGATAAACTGAAGTCATTATTATTATCTCATTTTATCATCTTAATGACTGGGGCAACCGACATTTTCCGAGAAGTGGTGCGTCGTGTCGGTGAAGTGAAGCCTGTAGGTAAAGCACATTTTGTTTATGACAGGATTTTTTCTCTGAAAGTTACTGACCGGTTTTGTATACAGTTTTAATGGTTTGGTAGTAAATTAAAAACTACTTATAGTTATTTTTAATCATATCTGTGATAAATGTTATGTTCTTCGCAAAATAAACACAGTTATGCAAAGTCACAAGTAGAAATAAAACAATATGGCTTTCTTTTCTTAATTAATATAAAATTATAACTAGTTACTTGGTTTTTTGATTTAAAATATACATATTCTATTAACAAATCGCTTGACTCAGCAGACAACAACAGATAAGAAAATATAATAATGCATTTTTTCATATTGGCTACATATCTATTCCAGGTGTTTCACATGGAAGGAACGAGATAAAACTTTAACTAAAATAACGTTTGCCTTACTTAATGCACATTAATTATTCTTAATGAAAATACGATTATTCATGAATGCACAACTCTTTTTTCTCATCTGAGCGCATCTAATCAATATAATCTAAAAAATATAAAGCATCGGAAACCAGGATCTACTTTCCCACCTTTTCTTCTCCACTTCACACAGTTCTCAGCTTTTTGTAGTGCTATAATGATTCTAGATGAAGTGCAAACAGCTCGTACAAATGTATCTATTTTTAACATATTAAACTAGTAGAATCTAGTAGGTGTATCACCTTCTTCAAGTGCTACTAAAGGTAAACTGGCAGACAACGCTATGTATTTTTAATGCAACGTTAAATAAATATTTAAATAGAATCTTAAATAAATAGTCCCCAGCCAGTGACTGGCCCGTTGGAGCTCCGGCTAGCAGAAAAGCCTCGTCGCAGACGTCCACGGCCACCATGTTGCTGTCACTAACAGTTCAGATTGTATCGCGAAAACCAATTTCGTAGTTTTGTTATCGCTCGCCAAATTTAGAAGATTATTCTTCGTAATCTGTGGACGTCTCGTGCTGGATGATACTTAAGTTTCAAATAAAATCTCATAATGTGCCTAATTGTGTCATTTTCATCCGAAACAAAGAGATCCCCATACATTGTGACATAATGTTATTACATTAGTTGTTAATTAGATACTTGAAGAAGGTTAGTTGAACAAAAACTTAGTTATCATTTTTAAGTCTTGCGCTTCTTTGATTTCTATCCTGAGTAATGTTATTTTGTTCATTGCGATCCTTATAAAGAATATCCGGATTTATTACAGGCTAAATTTCTACGAGTTTGTAATAAGATTTGAGAAATGAACGGTATGTCAACGACATGCTACCCGGCTTTAGGGCAAGATAAATGAGCCAACGTAATGCAACGAATCATAAATTTGGTAAAATAAAAAAACTTGGTAAAATAATGAAGGAATGAACAAAACAAATCGACGTCCGCGTGCCGATAGAGGAAACCTCTCTTTACTGTCGGAATTAAGAGGATGATTTTGTAGAAAAATGGGTCGTCCCTCGTTATTCCAAAGAAAATCGATCGCAACCAATATTTCTATTCAGACATATTAGCCCAAAATATTTTTTTCATGTTTGGATACTTTTCCAGCTTTTTGTAGCCGAGATGAAAATTTCACTTTATACACAATTCTTCAAGGTACGTTTTGATTTGTGACACTATAATCGAGTAATACACATCAAATTTACTTACACACCATCAAATCAATTTTACTAGGATCAGATGATAAACTGAAATATTTTAAATTGTTTAAATTAACAAATTTATTATTACACGACACACGGATTACGAATCCCAACAATAAATATACCCCTGTCGAATATAATGCACGTGAACTAGTAAATATAAAAGAATTATTTAACTCAGCCTCATTCGTTTTAGGCTTACAAAGCAGCCATTCTTATGCGGATTAAAATGAGTTACTTTGTCGCTGAACTACATGCTCTGCCAAAGGCTGCTTTCTCTGTTGACTGGGTTGCTATCCCCCGGGGAATTGTTGTAGTATTATGCCTCACTAATCTCGTTCCGAGGAAAAATATGCTGTTTTAAAATGTAGCAGATATTGGAGATCGGCTGATCTTTGAAGTTTAAGCTTCGTATGTAAGTAAGGTAAAGTATGTAAGTTAGGTATTATTGCAACAGTGGTATGTTATATTTAGTTACTCATTGTGGTTATATATCGAGTATGTCAGTGGCGTAATTAATTATATCCTTCAAAACCAAAAAAAAATATTCATTTCCTATCCTAGGGCCCGTTTATAAAGTTCTTTCCCCCATATTATCACATCACTTCGCATTATTAACAGGGACCAAGCTGGGAGCAACCCTATTGTCACGCCACTGGCTTGCCACTCTGTAGGCCTAAGGCCACGTATAATTAATACGATACTAAAGTACTGTGTGTACACTTTCCTAAAATGTATATGATTCCTTAAAATAACTACCTGTATCTTGTAGGCTTCACACGTAAACGAGCAATGGGAAATAATCTTACGTAATCAATATTATAATCAGGATCGAATTCCATTCGATATGATGGTAACTATAGTACTTAATCATAGTAAGCAGTTATATAAATCTGGAAGTAATTACATTTATGCGTTATTGTACATACCGACTCGCTTTTGACCAGTTATTTTATAGTTTCTTCGTTCAATCCAAGTATTGTGAAGTGAGAATACAGCAGTCCTATATTATGCAATTACATCAAATTGTGTGTAAACTTTTATTGCGCTTAAACGCAATTCCATTAAATGTCTTCGCAGTTGTAAAGTGAAGCTATAAAGCGAGATTGTATTGGATGAAGTAATATTTCGGCCCTAAAATTATCACTGTAGGTATTATTACTTTTGTATGTTACACGAAATTATTGGAAGATACAAAGTAGTAATAAAATATAGACACATACTATAAGGATGATGTCACACAGGTAGGACCGCCTGTTTGGTACAAACTAATTCTTGAAACTATTGGTCACGGGGATTTCGGGTTGTTTAACCTTTTCTAGGAATTTTTACCTGCACACCGCATTATTAAAGTTACTGCTTATTAACTGAAAAGAAAAAGCACGTGGATATATAAATAAAACATTTTGTTCGTGCTGCCAGCCTTCTTGCTACGCTACCGCGGGATGACAACAAACAATCTAAGAGATCTGTTTTTTGTTAAACTTTAATATAACTATAGTCTATTATTTTATTTCAAATCATACACATTATTTTACCTATTAAAAGATATTTATTTAACATTTTCCCGAAGAAAAATAAAACAAGATATCTTATTGTATATTTAATATTGTATGCTAGTCTATGAAGATTGTCTTCTATTCAATTTTATTTTTATTCGTACGGTATTGCAAAAGGATAAAAAAGGAAATAAAGCAAGTTGTATGGCGGGCCGGTTGCACGATGCAGAAATCTGTGCGGGTGGGTGAACCGGTCTAGACGAGATGAACTTTAAAACCGACAAAAAGAAATAAAACACAGCCGTATCGCGACACTGACCCGCGACTCCACTTACGTATATTTGATTTTACTATACCGCTTATAGATAAATGGCCTGAGATGGTGTTTCTTTTATAAAATAAAACTTGGAAAAAATATATAGTGAAATAAATAAAATAATCGACTTACCATTTCAAGAACAATATGTGAAATATCTTATTTACTTAGCTAATTAATGATAATTTTTAATATACATATATATATTATTATAAGCCCATCTCGGCTTTGCTCGGGTAAAACCATAATAAAATACATCGTCACCTTCCTCAGGAATCACACTATCTATTGATGAAAACCGTATATAAATCCGTCCGGTAGTTCTTGAGTTTATCGCGTTCCCATTTGTTCAAATATGCATAGATAAGGATCTCGGATACATAAGTTCTATTTAGTTATCTAACATAACTTGCTGTCATTTTTTTTACTTAGTCTTAAGTAAATAAATCTTAAGTATGCTTAAAACGCTACACACTTGCTCGAATGCTGTAAATATATATTTAATTGATGACATATTTTAATATTTTATGTATTGCTACAAAAGCTAGAAATTTATTTACTCAAACAGATGCCTATTTAGTTTGACTTAAATGTAGTGGCAAAATTAGTTTCAGCTGAGATAAGTACGTACTAAAACTCGTAGCTCGTAGCAAACTCTATGTGTGCATTTGTTCCTGTAGATGTGCGTAGTTATACGCTCTATAACTTTTTAAGCTCTAGAATATGAGTAGCCACTGATACACTGATGCAAGTGTGATTAATTAATTAATCTTAAGTTCGTAGAGGATATGTAGAGCTTAATAGAACTCGAAGAGATTTTTCTAAAAGCGCAATGAACTCCGTCAGGGTCCATTGTGAACCCCACGAGAAAACCTCTAATTTACCTCGAGTGGACACAATTGGAAGAAAACACAAGAGAGGGCGTCGCGATGGATTAGATTAGCGTGGATAAGATTAGTGGCGTCACAGCCGCGGGCGACTGGCGGCTGGGACCCTGGGCGACAGCTGACACTCTCAGCACTACCGGCTCTACATTACACCTATAACCCTTATTAAAATAGCTATGATGGCCTCGTAAAAATGCAAGGAGCGTTCCACGAGTCCGTCAGCGTTCAGCTTAGATATTACAGGAACGTACCTTAGCTCTTCATGAATATTTATTGCGGCGAGGTGCTGCGAACCGGGGTTTCGCGGGCCGGACTCGGGCGGGGCTGCACCCTAATGCAATGATTCATATTATTCAGTTTGCGGCCGAGTTGAACGTCTTCCATTATTGTCATTCATCGGAGGAAGTGGGCGGCGAGGGGCGGCGCGGGTGCCGGCGGTGCCCCCCGCGCGGTCTCAGTCGCTCGCCGACACTCTCGCCGCTAGTACGCGAGAGCCGCGATGCACGTCGCCTACGCTTGACGCATTCAGTCGCGGTCCATGTGTGTGTGCCCTCCGTGATCCGAGATCGGAGTTCGTGCGAGCCGCAGCAGTGCATCAGCAGCTAGTGCGCGACCAGCCGCCAGGGACGGACCCTGCAGCAGCGCCTTCAGCCTCCTGTCACCGGGGCCGACGGCTCAGCTGACCGGCGCGACCACTGCCTACGTCCGCACGGTGAGTGCGATCGATGTCTGCATGCACGCGCTACACATCACTAAAAGTCTATTTCGAGTCGCGCGAAACAGCTCCCGATGGATCGTAGCGCGCTGCGTAGCACCCCTCCGGCTGCCAAAGGTTGACGATTTCGCGATGGAATGGCGTCGACTTTTCATGTGTCGTCGCGACGGCATGGAACGTGTTGATAAACAGTGTCGGTTTACTGCGAAGATGGGTTACAGAGCCGCGCATTGAACGTCCATGGAAAATTAATGTTATGATTTGTAAGACCGCATTCGAGAATGAATGTAAATGGCTTCGAGTAATGAAAACATAAGTCGGTGTAAGCATCATGTGTTAAAATAGAGGTATAAGTTGTGCAAAAGTGAGTGCAGCAGTGCCAGCTGACTTCCGTCGGGCCGCACTCTTGCGCAAAATGCACGTCTGGCCGCCCCCGCCCCGCGCGCGCCGCCCGCCGTTGCCGCCCCGCCGGCCCCAACGCGTTACTTTATTGCAAAGTATAAATCCTGTTTTTTGACATAACTTAAATTACTTTCTTATTCTCAACATTATTTCTTAATATAGCATAGCGAGTATCGACAATTTGGTCGTCAATTATCTCTTCCAATGTTTTGTTTGTTTATCTGCCCCCGACTCTACCTAGTTTACATATCAGAAAATTATCGTGAAATGATTGTATATTAAAAAAATATAAATTATTTGTCCATTGAAAGTAATTATCAACTTTGCTAGTGATATGCATTTATTTTTCCCCGGACCATCGTCAATGTATGCAGAACAAAATAAAACATTCGTGCACTAAGCATAAGTGTATCGCCACGAAACTAGTTATCTCTTATCAATCTACTCTTGCGAAGGTCGCGCGATAACTCCGGCGGTTGCCATGCGTCACATTACTTTCTACCCCGAGTTCGTTGCATTTCCTAATTCTAAGACCTGGAATATGTAATTTTATAAGTCACAGTTAAATTAACCATAGCATTTCCTCCAATAAGGTATTCTTATGTTTCTACATAGAGCTCAATTCGTCAGCAACGGATAAAATAGCACAGTATTATTTTATTAATGGAATTACCAACATTAATGTCATGCTATTACATAAATTTTATCTATACATAAAAAAACTTTTTGACAATAAAATGATGTACTGTGAATGTGACAAACAGGAAAACTTACGCTTGTATATATATATATATATATTGACACATATTTTTGTAATATTTAGATAGGTAAATAACTTATTTATTTACGACACAAACATGTAGATTTGTAACAGTTTAATAGAATTTCATTTCTCAAATAAAATAAAGAAAAAAAGATAGCTTTTATCTTGTACTTAGGTAGATACGTCACATATTTTCTGATAAATATTAATATGTATAGAAAATATGTGTTTGCTGTTGCTTGGAAAAAATATAGAAGCTATACGTAACTTATACATGTACATTTTATTAATAAATTTAACAATTAATCCAAAATTTAACTCAAACAAGCCAACTATGTAGAGCAAAACAATAATTTTATGATTTCTATAACTATCTACTGTTAATTCAGCAGAGTAGTCTAATAATATGCCATTATCTCACTAAATATTTTTGTAATACCGAACACCGCCGTCACGTCTGATTGTGATATGTTTATAAACGTTTCTAAAACAACTTTTCCTGTGGCGAAGCGATAATGAAGGCATGGTAATTTATGTAATGTGCGATAGCAAACCGCGCGTTTACAAAATAAAGAAATAGAAATGTGACCCTTTGTAGTTGCAGATATAACATCACTCACGTAGTCAGGAGGGGCTGTATATGGATTCTCGGAAGATCTAGATTATTCCAATTATTTTTAGAAACGATTTACAAGTACTAGTTTAAATATCGGTACAATGCTAAAATGAACATTGGTTTATTTTGCAAAATAAACATCCACTGAAACGAATTTCCTGGAAATCCTGGAATTTCCACGGCAGCGAAGCAAAATAAACATACGTATATATAAATGGAAAAATATGGTTCTATTTGCATGACATTGCAATTGATAGCTTTGGTCAATGACACCGGCCACGGACGATGTTGATTTACTGTAAATATATTATCCAATATTATCATCACGGTTAGACATGGCGAAGAAATACATTACCAGAATAACTCTATTGCATTTATGTGCTCAACTGTACCTAAATTTAATTGGTTTTTGACGTCTGTACACTCAACAGCAGCGTAGGCAATACCCACTTCTACGCCCTGATTATTTTGTGACACATGTCTGTCCAGAGTCCAGATAATGTCCAGCGCATCCCTACACAAAGATAACTTGTACATAACTAGCCAAATCGTTCACTAATGGCTCGGACCATTGTCAGAGGTTATTCAACACGTAGGAATGCGCTGGTCGCATTAAAAGCAAATAGACTGCCGTATCTTCGGTACAAAAGAGTATTGACACAGGGAGATAAGCGTATCAGTACTAATGTAGGTATCTGCGACGGGTTTACACTCATTGTTCCGTTATCACGTGCGGTTGCTGCATTATGTGTCCGATAAGCAAATAAATGCTGTTATGCGGTCGTCACTGCGTCCTCCACGACGTCCAAAGACTTTTTCGGATCTCATAAAAAGATCTTTTATGTATGACGCGCTCCGCGGAGGTTATGCGCTTGGCCTTATACGCTACATTGTAATTCATAAGACTGCAGTACTGTGGTAACAATGTTGGTTGATTGTGTTCATGTTAAGCTCGCGGAGTTTACTGGTCATTATGTGCCATTCAAGTTTTCATGAAATGCCATGTTTTAAACATTTTATTTCGCCAAATTAAACAATAAAATATTATTACTTTTTATGCACTATTGTTATTACGGTTTTATGTTCTTTTGATAATACCAATAATGAGTGAGTGAGACCTTATATTCTTTATTTATTTAAAATAAACTAGGTATTTTTCCATTGTATTTCTGTTTAACTGATACTTAAATAAACCATTTATTTTTTAAATTACTAACGTCAATCTTCGTACAAAACGTGTGATATTTTTGTACTGCATATTACTAGACTCACATAAGGACTACTATCATATTTAAAATGGACATAAATATGACCTACTAATGAATGCGAAAAATCTGAAAGTAACCAAAAAAAATGTGTAATGAAAAAAAGATTCGGACACTAATGAAACGCTACACGCCGCGTTCAAACGCTTGTGAAATTCATCCTTATACGAGTCAACTTTAACCTGAGCGCCGCAGTAGTACAGATAAGATGGCGTACTTTGCGTTTTTCTGAGCAGATCAAAATTGACTGATGCAACCGAACCTTATTCATATAATCGCAATAATCGAATGGGCATAAAATGTTGCTTAGCTGCTGGGGCTCGCAGGCGGTTCGCGTTCGTTCACTTGGCTATATTTAGTGTCAGAGAGTGCGGTGCGGAATGCAGTCCCGTCGCTGACCTACCGCAACACCGCTGTCACAGTTTCGGACACGCACAGCCTCTAACAGGTCCAGGCCTTTAGGCTGTTCTCACGTTTTATCGGGAGGTAATGGCAGATTGGAAGTCTTTCGTTAAAATTTCTTCCTAAACACCAAGCTTTTACCAACATGGTGCAGTTTTGGATAAGAGTAGCCTCTTTAAGGTGTGGTGCCTTCTTACATTTTAGTGGAGTATAATCGTAAATTTGGGGGAATTACGGGGTAATATCCTCAGACTCGCAGTTACTTTGCAGAAAGATCTTTATCTTTGCAAAGTAACTGCAAGTTACTAAGAAGTGGTTTATGGATACATTTCCGCTGTCACGTCTTTGGATTGAAAGTGCATGCTGCATTTTATTCTCGATCTTGCAGATATTTTACCATCAAGCCTTTCAAGAATTACCTTGGTAATTCTTGAGGGCTTGATGGTAAAAAGAAAGAAGAAATATAGCTTGCTATGTTTCTTAAATTTTTTATGCTACAACAAAGGTTGTAAGAATGCTTGCAAAACAATAAAAGTAGTCTTCAAGTTGTATGTGGTGAAAAAACAATAAATCCAAAAACAATTGCCCACTAGGTACTTAACCTATTAGTAGTCCAAAAATTCGTCGCTATTACGACAGCATAGAGGTCCGTATAGGGTAACTTGACGTGCATTTGACTGTGCCACCGGCAAGGTACAGCACGCGACGAGGACACGTGCCGGCACGTATAGTGCCGCTTCCGTCTCGGATCCGTTATGCACTCGAGAAGTTTTATTGACATTGATACCTATGAAGCCCTTATGAAGCTCGGCTGCAGCAGAATTAGTCCCTATCGAGAAGCAGCCTGTAAAGGATTTACGATGAGCTTGCCATGAAATAAAATGATGCTCTACATTTCGCGAAGGAATCGCAGCGTTGATTATAAATATTCTTTTGTTAAAATATTTGGAACTGAACTCGGCAAACTTTTTACAGTTTCACAAAATATTTTGAGTTATTATAGTGATAGAGATTCAGGAAAAATCGGTAATAGTCAAGAAAATCATATATACGGAATATGATATCAAAAATTTAATACAATGTAATGATGAGTTATAAGTTGGTATGCTTAAATAAAAGAGATGTGAGACCCTTTATTTAGGATATAGCGCTTTCTCCAATTATTCAACATGACTGTCTGGGATTCTGGAGAAATATTAGCATAATGGATTGCTTTATGTGTTAGGCTATACTAATACTTATGTATTCGACATATAATAAAATATATGTCGGATACATAAGTGCTGAGTGTTAGGTAGTTTGTGTGGAGTGCGGGGTGCGCGTCAGGACGGCGGCGCCGGCTGGGTCAGACACCGCCATCCAGCCGCAGATTGATCGGGCTCCATAATACTGCGTCTTATTTTATTTCCTGAGTACGAAAGAGTCTAGGTCGGTTCTTTGAGATCACCTCTTTTGCAGTAAAATCGCATCGTACTACTTGAATTTCGCATTTGTTCTGTGACAGTGTTACAAGTGAAGAGTCCTCGAATGCGTCATTGCTGTCGTCTTGAAGACAAAAAACGTTTACATACAGCAGATATTATTCCTTATTTTACATACAATTTCCATATAGCAATAGTAAATTCTGTTTCAAATGAACTTTGAGAAAATCTTGACTATACATACATACATAGAAATAAAGTGATATTTGGATTATTTTTAAATAAACAAAGAACAAACACGAAATGTACGCCGAGGCAGTGACGCCACAAATTGAACAGGCTTTTATTAACTCTTATCGCTGATATTCGCTACAATCATTGATAAAGTGAGAGGTGCCCTGGGGTTATCGGAACTTGGAACATTGCTCAACTATATTGAAATCTTTACCTGAACTGTATTAATATTATAAAGAATAAATATTTTTGGATATTTTTAACGAATACATTCAGAAACAATTTAGAATATTTTACCCGTTGATCGCGGAGAATCGAGCCACAATAGATAAACAATTTTTTGACCGGCGCATTTGCACCGGTTCGTGAGGTCGTTTTAGATGGAATTAAATTGAAAACTGATAAGATAATACCTTCACTTGTATAGAGACATGACTATAACCACATCTTTCTATTTTTTGTTTATTTTCAACAAGTTTACTTATTAATTTATACCTATATTAAATTATAATCCTAATAAATTGTATACAGGAACTCAAACATATAACAAAATTATGTATATTGTAACAATTAGCGTTGCTATTTGTTTCTGTGGTTCTATTTTACTAAAATAGAAACGGTATTTCTAAAACTAAAGTTAAACAGAAAATAAACAAGCATTCAATATTTTTAAACTGGACTGAACGTATATTTATATACAATATATAGTTTATTTTATCAATGCATTTATGTATTTATTTGCGATAATATTTTAAATATATAATTGTAATATTTTTCTTAAACGTTTTTTTCCATAAATACACTTGCAATTTCGAATAATAATATTATGATGTGGGAATATCGATTTCTATTATTATTCAGTCTGTGAACTTGCTGCACTACCGCAGTGGCGTTAGAAAAGTTTTTATGGAATCCCATAACGGTCATGTTTTATTGGCCGGTATTTTTTAATGAAATCCATCTAAATCCACATCCGTTCTATTATTATTGGGATTATGTTAAAATTTTGAATTTTTACTTACGTTAAAATAATGTGCCGTAAAACAATGGATAATTTACGAGCTTGAATTTAGGTACTGCACAAATACTTATATTTGTGAAGTACCTAAATTCACTATAAATCTACTATAAATATGTCGAACAAAAACATATTCTCCTATATTTTTACAATATAATATTACATTCAATATTTTATTATTGAAGTTGTATTCGGATCATACAATCTGTTTACTTAAATTACGGATTTTGCCTGTGAAGTGAAAGTCTAACTATCTGAACAAACTTTGTATTTGACTGATAATAGCGGGCAGCTCGTGTCAGAATTATTTTTCTTCAGAATATGATCTAAAATTGCCAAGTATGTCTCCGATGGCTGGCAAAATATTCTTAAACTCATATTAAGTTCAAAAGTTTTTTATAACAAGCAATAAATGTTGTCGGAGATTCCTTACAAAACGTGTAGTCTCTGCATCTGTTACTATTTTTATTTTTAGTTGGAATTACTAACGCAATTTAAAGTTGGAGGGTTCATGGAAGAAGAGCCGCCCACTGCAAATTGCATCAAGATATTGGATGGAAGTCCTACGTTCTAGTTACGTAAACTATTGATATTGGTGTAAGATTTCTATTTCATTTCATCGATTTTAATGATGAGTTGTTAATTTTTGTCTCAATGGCTTGTCTGACAAGGCTTTGCCAATATAAATTATCTAATGATAATTGCAATGACGTCGTTAATCATAATCATGCGTGGCGACAAAAGGCAGCGATTTGTAAAGATTTAAAATTATCTTTGTATTTAAAATTCTTTTAACGCAGGTGTCGTAGTCATAATATTAAAACACAAAACATCTAAACCATTTTATATTTCGAGAAATTTTCTTAACAATCTACTAGACCGAGCACAGTTGGGTTTTTTTCATCATCAGCCAGTGAGAGTGAATCTTGGTGATCAATCACATAAACTTTCCAAAAGATATTTATTTACATTTTTTTTGCAAAATATAACTTAATATAAACACATAACCATAAATTGTTATTTTAGTGAAGGTTGGCCGTTATCACGTAAAAGTAACCATTTCGCCCTCATCACGCAGCCTGCGGATGTCGCCAATCTGATAACAGGGCTGCTACATGTGACAATGCATGCCCCTGTTACCTAACTCAAGTACTATTTGATAAACAATCATGGCGACAGACGTGTGTGTGTGTATCTAAGCGCCCTTGCCGTAAAGATGATAAGTTCTACTGACAGGACATTTATTCGGATATTTATGATTTTATTTACTATTAGTTATGATTATATTTACAAAGGAATTGCAAATATCAGAAAATGAGGATAAATTGAAAGTAACTACAGTTACACTATTAGATCAAAATTTCCTATTTGGAAAGCTACATAAACATTTACAACCATCATTTAGCCTCGTTCTGATGAAAGCATCACGTGTTTTGAAAATAATTTAAATTAATCATCGAAATATTAGTAGGTACATTATGATATTTAATATTTATCTACATAACAGGTATTTTAGTTATGTGATTGATTTTCCGAGCAAATATGGAATCCGGAAAAGTTCTGTTCATTCCCCACATCTAGTGGCATACTTGTTAAATTTTACAATACTTTATGGCAGAATGTATCTAGTCATGAAAACTGTAATTAATGTTCCTATCAAGCTTACAGAGCTTTATAAGGCTTCTTGAAAGTTCTAACTGGACTTTATTATTTATCTTCATTCCACGAAAATACTTTATATATTACTAGCTTTTGCCCGCGTAACTTTGTGGCTTCAACCGCTTATTCTTTTTTTTAATATCGCGGGATCTAAACGACGTAACGCGATGAAGCCTATACCACATTTTAAGTTAGACTATCCGCTATACTATTGTGAAAAACGCATCAAATTTCGTATATATAGTTTTTGCGTAATGTGCGAACTGACACTAATTCTTAAAAAAGTCCGGGTTGCACTACGGGAGTGCCGGCAGATGTGAAAACTTGAATATTAACGTTGTGCATTTTTCACATCTTACGAATTTTCGATCAGGGTCACGTGTCCTGACGCGAGTTTAACATTTTTTACCCATCACAAAAAGTGCACAACAACGCAAAGAAGTTTTCACTTCCAAAAATTTTTGCCATCCATTAGTCCTATATAGACCCACCATAATTATTTTTCTTTAACATTTCCAATGTACAGACAAAGCTCTATTTCAGTTTTATTATATGTATAGGTTAGTGTTCTTTTTAATTTTAAGGCCTGTAAAATCACTTTATTAAGAAGTGAGTGAGTAAGAAGCCTAACAACCTTATTTAGAAATGAAGTAAATTTCACTAATGAACTAAGATTTCACTTATAGCTTTTGACGGAAATTAAGTACCTATTAAGTTAAATTGTACAATGTCTTTTCAGATTATACTCAATACTCAAATTTACAATGACTCACGTCAATTCTATCGTAAAATTATGCATTAAAATGATTTTCATTAGTTCAAGTGCATTAGCCAACTCGATCGTTCCACAGATAGAATCTTGTTTGAAATTCTTAAGTTGTTGGTTGTTGTTAAGTTTTAATTTTAAATAAAATTTAGGTCTGGAATGAATAAACCTATATAATAGATAATTCAGAAAAAGTGATCGGTTAAATTTCCTATTTAAATATAATCAAAAATTTATTCGTACTGTAACAATATCATCATTGTATGAAAGTTAAATTATTATTGATAAATTATAATTATGTAAGTATATACATTAAACAGATATTTTAAAGAAAAATAATTGATATAGTAATTTTTAAACTCATTGATCTATTTTCCGAATTTAAATTGAATTGAGTCCGTAATTTTTAATATTTACTTATAAACATTTATTTTGTTGCATACCATAAGCTTCCTTTATCTATTCATGTTGCTGTGCCCTGTGCCAGGGTCCATAAATATGTGCTTTTTTATATAATTTATAACACCATGACAATTTTATGGTATGCAATAAAAATATTGAGTATTGAGTATGTACATATTGTACATCAATAAATATATATAAATTCTTAATTATTAATCATTTAAAACTTTTTGGGGTGTAGTAATCGGAAAATTAGATTAATGAAATTCAATGTATGGCAAAAAGATCAATGGATTAGCGTTGTAATTTTTTTTTATTGCAATATGGTAACACTCGTAAATCAATGGTTTTAGGAAGTAATCTTAAAGTTCTCTACAATTTGGCATTCGAAGAAAGTTTGGTGATTTGTGTCGAAGGAATTGACACCGTGGTATTTTATATTAAACTCGGGAATTCGTCGGGGAAGCCAAAGATTGGTAAAAGCTATTTCCTTGGCAAAATTTTAAATTGTCTCTACATTTCTACCTTTTTAATGAACAAAAAATTCAGATTCGTAATTCATTTCGTTGGCTGAGAGACAACCTTCGATTCAAATAAATTTTTTACAATGCTTTTATTGTCTTCAGAGAGATTTTCTTGCATTACGTGACAAAAGATATCATTGCAGTAAACTGTTGAAGTGTTCATTATTTCTTTGCATTACTTGTATGAGGTCATGACGATAGATAAATGAGGACCATACAGCTGGATATTGTCATCCAAACTAAACGTGTATAAAAATATCAGCTCGATCGTTAAAGGTATCCGTTACAAAATTGAGTTGCAAGATTCCACACGAAAAATATAATTACAGTTAAAAATAACTAGTAAAATTGCTCTCGAATAATAAAAAATTAAAATGTATTTATGCCTAAAGGTATAATCATATCTTAATATCATTGTCTAAAACAAGAAAGCCAAATGAATTTATAAAATTATGTTAAAATGAGAGAGATTATTTTTATTTATAACTCTGTTCAACTGTAAATTAAGTCACGTAACAAAAAATTCACATCGAGCAGAACTGCAATTTATTTTAGGTAGTTCGTGCTACAGTCTAACTTTTCTTCATAGACACACAACATAAACTCCATTTTATATTTTGTGTCTCGTTGTAGCTACGAAATTTGAATGCAAATATCTAGTTCGTATCTATATTTATGGAAATGCGAGTCTCTCACATTCGTTTTTATATACTATATGTGTATTTTTTTAAATTTTGATCAAAAGCGTTTAGTTTTTAATGATTGCGTAAGAGTGTAGGGAATATACTTAAATTGGGGGCTACGACCGCATCCTTGGAGTTGTTAATGTTTGACAAATGGCTTGCAGGCCTTGCAGCGAAATATTCCCTGTCGCATTAAAAATGGGCAAGCCCTATAGTTTGCGACCTAGCGCGCCGTCTCGACATCCTTTCGCGGCGCGAGCTCTTGGACTCTTTTCATGAAGTGGCGAAGAGGAGGGGTAATGGGCCCTCGGTGTGCGGCCAAGTCTCCGATAATTGGGACCATTAGCTGGCGCCTGCAGGTGCCTTCAGGCCAAAATAAGGAGAATGCAGAATAAATAATACATATAATGTCAATGGCTTTCACCTACAACCTAAAATACAACAAAACGATACTCTACTCGTTACTCGATTAATGTTTTTTTTATACTCAGCAGGCAAATAGACATATTGTTTGATCAATGCGAATTTTTAAATGGTTCATTGATAATCTTAATTTAGTGGTAATATTGGGTTTAAACCTACAATCAAATTAATCTCTACACTTCTTTTAGGAAAAATTCCAAAATAAATTATTATATTAAAAAGTTATTAACAGGTGAGATGGATGAAAACTTAAGTTTCAATCGGTTTAAGATATTTATACAGATTTTAATTGACACAAAACTTATTTTTCAGTAAAACTTTTGCTGTGTCTTACTTTTCAATAGTTTACTTCTGCAGCATCATTATTTTTGAACCGTCAAATTATTTAGAAGCTGTGAGACAGCCTGATAGAATTCTCTGACGATATTTTCCATGGCGACTATCAAAGTTCGCCACTGCCACCTTTCGCGTAATGCACCGAGAGGAATTCTGCTTATTACCGTTATGAATATTAAAATCTTTCCTTTGAATTAGTTACATGAATTTGCATCCTGATAAGGTAGCTCGGACATTGTTACCTTTGTTATTCCCTGGTTTTAAAGAACACTACTTAGCAAATCTAAACTTAATCCATGCAAGTTGGAATTATGTTATATACATGAGTTAATTATATTCTTTATCGTTACAGGTATGTCTGTACATTTCACAAATTTACCATCAGTTTTTAGTAAGTACCTATGATATCATACAAAATAAATCATTAAAATACTGTTGCCTAGACGTCGAATATATATCAAAAATCGATAACATTAATGTAACTGTATGCTCCGACGCGTTAAATTTATAAATTTATAAAGGTTGATTCATTGGCGGCCCAAAAATGAATATATTTTATTGATTTAAATCGTCATCGTAAATTCCCACCGAAACACAATGCAATGATCTGTTAGTGTCAAAACAACAAAATAAAAACAGCACAGAATAGGTTGTCTTTACCGTGTGAGCATTACGTCCTCATTACTACTAACCTCCGTGCTTCATTAAAAACGTCCAACATTGCTCATGAAATATACAGAAACCCAAGGATGTATCGTTACGCTTATATTGCATCAGTCAACCAGTCAGTTAACTGCGCGCTGCCCCATCGTTTAGTCAAACATCAAAATTGTCCGCAACCCTGTCTAGACTTTTTCTTTGCGTGTCGATGGAGTTTGTAAATAAAAATAATACTTTGATCAGTGAAAACAAATTAAGTTAATCTTCTGTACTCAGAATGCTTTGTATCAGGAGTCTGGACGAGGAATCTTCAATTAAATCGGAGGGTTCATAACCTCTGTCAGAGTCAGAGCCCGCATTATTTGACAGTGGAGCCAATCACGAGTGGCTTAGGGCGGCCGACGTACAGCATAAACGAATTTCGGCCTCACACATGTACGTCGAGATTGCCTGATGAAGCCATCTTTGGGACACTCGTTCAGATTATGAGTACCTATGTATATTATATACGAAGTCAAATCTTTTGTAGATATAACACGGGTGTCTGTTATTTCTACTTATATATTTTTTAAATTAACCTATACAATTTATTAAGCGCTACATACTAGCATACATATTTTATGATTGGTAGCACTAACGAGGTTTATTGATATGAAAGTGTAAGTTCTGAAATCGAAAACGAATATAACTTAAACGGTGGTTGGTTAATGAAGTAGGTAATACTAGCCCTCTTACTCAAAAAGTGGTCCATCATCTTAAGAAAAGTTTCATTGGCACCAGTCATCAAATGATAAAAATACTTGTAGTACACTCGGGCCTATGCTCTCCGGGAAGTGTGGATGTTTTGCAAAGGCTATCGTATGGCACTCAATAAGGTTGGCGATCGGTTACTTGGCAAATATTTACGCCACAAGATGGAGTGGCGAGCATGTTGCGGTCAACGCAAACACGATATCGCCGGCCGACGACGCCATTGGCGCCGGCTTATATCTGTCACGTTATGCTTTTATTATTGCTCCTTATAAATAAATGTGCACTCATAGTCCTTGTGCATAGTCTGTTTTTAATTATATTATGTTGGTGTCGCGTACGTCATTGTTGTTGATGCTCAATAGCTTCGCTTCACTAAACGCAATAGATTTTATAGGGTACAGGGACTCTGTGTTTCACTATTATTTCACACTAGTGTGAAACAGAATATTTTTTTTCTTCACTGTCACATTAATGTTATGCCTAATTTCTTCCTAGATCAACATGTCACATGGTATTGTTACATTATGTTACCACTAATAACGGCCATCCTACTTTATGTAGGGTCAGTGCAACATGTCAGTCTCCTGCACTTTTCTCTTTGTTAACTAATCTGTTACTTTCTTTATAGCTATGTCTTGCCTAACGTACTCTATCCATCTCTTCTTTATCCTCTACTTCTTTTTCTATTAAATTTCAAATTTTAATCATTTAAATTCAAATTAATCATATACTCACTATAGTGGTTTTTGTAATAAGATGAATTTAAAAGTTTTTTGAATTTAAATGTTCGCAAAACCAATATAATCATACGGTAAATACCAATTTATTTTACAGATTAGCTTCCAAATAATAAATTTATTCAGCAGGCTTACATACGATCCAATATTATTTCTTTTGTAATTAACAATGTTATCGCAAATATCGAAGATAAGGGCAATTAATTTTCTGAAATGCTTATAGTTGATAAGATTTTATATATTCGTATTTAATTTATAGGTAATATTATATGTCTTAACATTTTGTATTTTATTCAGAGTGCAAAAACTGTTTATACATTTGGTATTAAGCTAGTAAAAGTAGGGTGAATTCACAGAATATCACCGATGATGAAGTTTCCGCATGATTTACCTATTACAATTCGAAGAAAAATAAATGAATACACGAGCAGACAATATCAGCCCGGAAAATGGTACAAAAACAGCGTCGCATGCGGTGGCCTCCCCGCTTCCCGCTAATTAACAACTTGCTTGATGCGCCTTAATTAGAATGACCGACTGAATAAAAAGTAGGTCTATTTACTTTAAATTTCTAGGACCCAAAGATATATGATTTGAACTAGAATTTAAAGTTCATTTATCATCATAAAACATAATATTTTTGTGCTTTAAAGACCGTTGCAATTTTAGTTTAAATGTGTATGATAGAAAACTTTTTCTAGCAAAATCAAGAATTAATAAAATGTGGCGGAGAACACTTTTTAACTTATTTTTATTTTTTTTAGCTTATTTTTTCACATATCTATTTATATATAAGCATGTATAAATAGATGTGTGAAAAAATAAGCATATCGTCCACTAATAGAAAGAATAAAATTTCCAAGAAATTATGGTTTCATAATCATTATATACCCGTGCCGTGCACGTTTTTTCTCCATCGTCTTTGAAGCGTAAACTCCGCTAAGTATGAATCACACAAGGTTTACTGTTGTAGCTAAATGGTCCATGATCGATTCCAATGAGGTAGGTTCATAGACGGATTTACGTCGGGCAAAAACGATAACGTCCGATATACGCCCGGCCGTAAAGCTATCTCTGGGTAGGTATGCACCGCGAAAGCCGGGCCTCGCCTGCGCATGCTGACTGTTAACGACGGAATCCCACTACTTTAAATTGCAGCAATATAGCATTGAAAAGAGACGTTTGCGAAAATACATCAGTTTCATCGTTCCAGCTCATGACTTTGTTTTATGTACCAACAATAAGAAAGCCTAACTTGATTTGGCAAACATTCTTTATTGAAACGTATCATGAAAGGAGGCCTGTGAGGTCCTTTTACGCATTATCCCTTTGATTCTTACACATTTATCACACAAAGTCTGTCTCGCGTGAGTCACAAAGAACAGACTCCGAAATTAGCATTTTATTCATGGTACAGTATACTTCGCCGTGAACATGGACATCAATCCGCTCAGACGATGGTTGAAATGTAGGTTATCTTATAGCTTAAAATCGGAGAAAAGGAAATGCTGTGAATTATTAGCATAGCCTTAGTGAATTTATTGCGATGTGGCATTTCCTATTACCTATGCGGCGGGGAAGGAATGCGAGGCGGGCGCCTGGTGAATCATGCTGCGGCGTGCTTCTGAGGTCACGTGGCCGCAAGGCGAGCAAGTACAACAATGATGTTGTACTCACTACCAACTTTACAGCTCTCAAATTGCATCTTATTCTTATTTTAAAGTACCTGTTTTTTACTGTGAGTATGATATTACTACCAAATGGACTAAAACAGCTTGATTAAAAGTGCAGGTCATGACACTATCCTTAACGGAATTGCCAATGAATAAATAAACATACGCCATCACGGGTAAACCGTGAATTTTTAGAGGTCGATCGACTTGAGCATCTGAATCGAACATCCATATTTAATGGTTCTACCATCAGCTAATCGACTGCGTAAGAGTATGAGTGGAATGTACTGACACAGAATACGCCGGTCAATTCAAAACCTATACATCTCTTAAAGCAACAACTATCAAAATATTTGTTTCAAATTTGTTCTTTACGGTTATAAACATAGAGGTGTTGATAGCGTGAATATACAGCCCTATGTTGAGGCTGATACTTCTCGGGGGGGTTTATTGGCGAGAATTGGGCGCATCCCGGTTGTTCGACGAAATCGCTATCCGTCCTACGCGCCGCATATCTGATGGGACTTCGTTTGGGCAAACCAGATTTGGTGCAACGTAAATCAATATGGTATTTCCGCCCGCACTGCTTTTATGTGTACTATTTTGTGATTCAATTATTTGTCCTAGCACTTAGTTGGGTTCACCTATTTTTTAACACTGATAAGTCCTTTTCGATGTCTTAATACATACATGTTTTGCTACGATTCATCAGGTGAAATGGGAATAATGTAGAAAACCTTAAAAATGCTTTTAAGGTCATATTTTGTACGACTATAAAAATCAAATGATACAAACGGACCGCTATACATGCTGAGTCAGTACAGAAACAGCTCGTTAACGGCTCACTCCTCGTTGGCCATCTGGTTATGATATCAATCGCATTTGATGCCTTTCTCATACAATTTATGTAAAAGGTCAACTGTAAGAGTATCAAACATCAAGAAGAGCATCTTTAAATCGAATACAAAATATACTGGTGCAATGACTATTACAATCTAATAACAACAATTAGATCAGAATTAAAATTAGCTCCAACAATATTTTTTATTTTTCGTTGTCCTGTTTGAATATAGCGAAGAAAATAAAGGTCTAAATATTTGATAATAAAGTACACTTTAATAAGCTACAGCTTATCTGAAGTATTACTACTTTAGATAAGTTCTACTATTTTGAATCTGATGACTGATTTTGAAATTTGATCTAAAGCAAAACAATACGTTAATATCATGCACGGTGCGATGCCCGCGCGGTTTGTTCGCTGCTTGCTATTGGATTAAGTCAATTGGTCCTTTGTAAAGGACCTCCGCCGGGACCAACCCGACTCGCCTCATGTCTTCCTACAATCATTGAAGGACTATAAATAGCTGTCACTCGTTCAAATTGATCGATCAAGCTTCAATTGCTTCTATAATGCCTGTGTAATATGTTTTATGGTTTATTTTTTAAGTTATAACTAAATTAATTTAAATACTCATTAACATTGAGATTTATTTGCACTTCAGTTTAAGACTGTACTTTCTTTATCAATTCCAATCTGCTACAACACCTACTCTTCTGTCACAATACCATGGCCATCGTCACTCGATTATATTATTAAGTCCACAATAATCTGTTTCACTGTTAATATCGTGTAGTGTAAAGCCGCCAGCTGGGAATCGATAACCGAACACATGTAAATGTTTATCGCACCGCACCGCACCGCTTTCCGTGATTAATTCAATCGGATACTCTGCGGATACACCGGGATCAGAAAATACTCTGATCAGCTGCTTTGATTCGCCAAAGCTTAACTGTGAATATGCCAAGTGGTTTTCCCTTCTGCCATAATTTATGGCGACTTTGTAATCGAGTTTTCGATTTTGATTTTGTTTTACGGTTGTAGTGGCTAGTTGTATTTCGAATAGAGTTGAGTTTGTAGTCGGATATTTAAGCGAATCGAAATCGGACAAGCTTTTTATGTTAGTTTTGTAGTCCACTTATTAAGTACATTAATTAACATTTATTCAATTTCATAAAAAAATAAGTAAGTAGTATAATTATTGACGGCTCCATTTATCATAATTTACCATAATTTATTAGTTATGTGTACTAATGATATAAAACATATTGAGTGCTCTAACTGCTCAATATTTTGAGGCAAGTTCGTTTCCAGACATCACATACCATGCTGGCACAAGATGATTTTCCTATATGATAATAAGGATTCGGATCAAGTTTTTAAAGTCTTCAAAGTAGGAAGATTATAGTCAGCGTTATGATTGGGTGTACGTACAATTTCCCGGCGGGACGGTGCCTCATTTCCTGAGTGTTCACGAGCCAAAAGCCCCCAAAAGCTCGCCGACGACGTACATTCTCGACTCCTAAATATTATTTCGAGCTTCCGCGAACATCTCTCAACGCATGACACCCGCTCGAGCTTTATCTTCACTCAAATTTTCATTCCACAAAATACTGCGAAATGGAACGTGGAGATTTTATTTTCACGCTGAAAATTATGTTTCAACTTTACGCCGCTCGTTTGTGTTAGGACGTTTTAAGAGCATTTGGGGCCTCTGTATCCCTGAACGTTTGCTATAAAGAAAATCAGGCGCATTTACTTTAAGGCCCATAACTTACTTGTGGAAACTAGTAAAGCGAGCCGCCACATACATTTAACATCAAAACGAACTGAAGAATTATAGCCCGGTTTCGGCTTCCGTATGCGTGCCTCGGAATATCTTGAGCCAAAAACATGAAAGTACGATTTAGTTTGATCACCTTCTTTTGTGTCGCGGCTTCTTTAAAATGCAATTCTCGTTTTAAAAATACGATGTGCACTCCAGACTGCGTTTCCGTTAAAGCTCCGTCAGTGATGCAAAGTAAGATGAATTCTTCGACGATCCCTCTGTTGTTTGGTTTGAACTCAAGTATTCATTTCTCTTTCAACGTTCTTTACCTGGAAGTTTCGGTTTTAATTAACCATTATAAGTAAAATAATGCATTACTTTCAAACTTTTAATTTATTTCACAATCGTCTAAATTCCTAGAACGACATTCAATGCAAGAATATAAGGCTAAGTCACCAATGTATACTTCAGTTAGTGTTGCATTGCACACGTAGGTGTTTAGATGGTGTTAAAGGAATTCCTCGGCGGGAATACTTCCGCAAAGTATATTTATGTACCCCAGCGAGCAGCCGGAAGCAGTTCAATTAAGTCTGGTATTTAAGGTTGCCATCCACCGGCGGCGCCTCTGATTGCGCCCCTTCTCCCACCCCCAGGGATTTCCTATCTTCCTTTTAATTTTCGAATACAATAAATACTTCCTCAGCGTGCAGTTTCTGCTCTCATTTAGCTGAATCTCTAAGTAATTCAATAATTCCGTTTTACGACTTCGCTGACAGGAAACTAAACAAATGGTTGTCAACCCCCTAATGTTTATTTTATGCCGCGTACCGTACTGTTGAAACGTTACGTTGGCATTGTAATCATAGTAATACCTCGGTAAGAATGGCAATAATGAACTCGGCAAACTTTGATATTATAGTACACAGAGTCGAGTGAAATCGTATAGATCTTATTGTTGAAATGATTGCCTATTTGTGACATGGCTATAATTGTCAGCTTTATGACTTGCGTCCACGTTACTAACAATCTGATATAACTAAACTATTATATATGAAAGTTTGTGCAGACTGTCTACTAACATTTGATTGTAAAACTTTTTATACATGAAACACTTTCCCATGTCGAGATGTTCAACTGGGACTGGGACTGAAATACTCACATATGAGACTAGTGGTTGTAGTTATTGCATAGTAAATTACAATTAGAATCTAAATTCCCCAACTAGAAGCGCCAGTCCGTGTTCGGAACTACAGCAATCGGAGTATTCACTAGAGAAATATATGGGTTAGTTAGGCGGTCGACTCATTAAGACTGAACCGCTACTTTATTGTTGAGTGCATTAAAGATTTCAAACTAATTCGTTACACACGAAAATTCGTTTTAACGACCTCGGTGGCGCAGCGGTAAAGTGTTTGCCTAAGAACCGAAAGGTCCCGGGTTCGATCCCCGGTCGGGTCATGTTGGAAAATGATCTTTTTCTGATTGGCCCGAATCTTGGATGTTTATCTATATGTATTTGTTATAAAATATAGTATCGTTGAGTTAGTATCCCATAACACAAGTCTCGAACTTATTTTGGGGCTGGCTCAATCTGTGTGATTTGTCCATATATATTTTATTTAAAAACACGAGTATCGATTCAAGAAAAAATGTATTACAAAATTGATTACCAATAAAATAAAGCACATTGTTCGATTTTTCATATATATCGTAAATCAAAATGAAGTATGTACATCGTCAGTAAAATAAATACAGTTTATATATTTTAGTAGGACAAGTACCTTTATTTATTCTAAGATTATTTTACTTATACACACAAGTAACTAAAGATCGATTTCAAATGTTATCGCTGTGATCGTTGTAGCCAGTACGTTACTCTGTTGCTTCGTCGAGGGTTGAATACGAAAGCCTTCGGGGCCTGAAACCCCGAACAGATAACATCCCGTCACCGACAACCAAAAACTCTCGTCTTATCTCAGTTCAAATAAATGAGACCCTAAACTTCATTTATTTGAAGTAACTTCTACATTTATTCTCAACGCTAAAATGGAAACTAACCAAAATAAATTTACGATATATCGAGCTAGAATATTATATGTGAACATTTATTTAAAAGATTTTTATTACTGCATAACGAATTTATAAAAATAACACAGCCTAAATATAAGCAGAATATGAATGAACTCTATAAAAATATTATTCGGATCACGTGATAAAAGTCGGTCACTTTTTATGCTATACAGCAAGGGAAATTACCAATTGCCAGCCAAGCAGACACCTATTTACAAATAATTCGACTGGATTCCGTCGACGCAAGCGGATGAGATGAGTGGTGGGTGCCAATGTGATGGCGTCGTCTCATCTCCGGTGTGCTCTTAACGCGAATGACGTTGCAGGCTGCCGGCGCCTCTAGAAAGCGGACGAGCTTCAATACCTTACAGGAAGCGGCTTACGGAAATGATGTCATCCATACACCGCCACTTTCAAAACTCCACTCTGTCCAGATCCTGGATATAAATTATTTTGACACATGTACCCCACATGTGTCAAAATAATTTATTATCAAGTCAAAAACTTAAGGTGTAAAAAATATACTGAATTAGTTTTTAGGGAAATATGTAATACATATGGGTATAATCAGATAAAAGCCGATCTTGTTGAAATATTATGATTTTGCAGTTCTAGTACCGACAAATCTGCCCATTGGGGCAGTCAAAATGGCGCCCCTTGAATTTGACGATTCCAAAGAACGTCACATGCGTCTTACTTATTATTACAATTTAATAATTTTTTCGTAATACTTAATAGTCATAATATTTAACCAGCTCCCGGACAAGCCTGAATACCCCACATGGAGGTGACGCCTCTCAACCATCATTATGCATCATTAGCTTCTCATATTAACGAGTTCCCAAACCTTATTACAAGCGTAAATAGAGTGCGCAATGCATTTTATTGTTCTTATGAGAAAGAAGTTAATTACTAATATACTTCACTAAACTTGCTTAAGTACGGTCAGCGACTCATCGAGATAATAAATAAAAAATCGCAACTACTTAATATTATAAATGCGTAATTTACTGAATAAATTTTCTTTAAATTTCATATAAATATAGCTACTTAGTTAGGTTAATCCTGAAAAAAGTAATGACCGCGTGGTATACATGGTATAAGTACTTATATTAAATTTATCTGTAAATACAAAATATTATAACTGCGGTTCTTTCAAGTTTGTATATTGCATTATGTATAATGTATATAAATAATTCTAGCAGTTCGAGAGTTATACAAGTGGTTTCCTTGAAAGATATTCATAATGTAAATTCTATTAGGAATAAGGAATAAAATGTAGGACAAAACGGAATTATAAAATGCGTAAACTGGCGGACGTGACTAGAACCGACATGAATATTTTATCTTGTATATTACTTCCCATGCAATTGAAAAGCAATCGATAGACCCTAATGGAATCTGTTCTGGCTGTTCATCTCATAATATTGACGTGACTATAAGAATGAGAATATTATAATCGATTCTATCTGCTAATTACAGTCGAAGTAACACAGAAAAGACATAAATATTTAGCGTCGTCGCTTCCATTGCCTCCAATCCCGTTTATAACTCTGTAACTGCAGTCTCGCCCGTTAAATTTACACTACTACTAAATCTTCGACGAGTCTCTTAGTGCCGTCAAAGGCTACGGTAGCTAAGTGCTGCATTCGCCAAATGTTTCGATCGATTTCTGTTCATTTTATCTTGTTCCTGCTTCATATTGGTACTGTATCGATATTATAACGGGAATTTTGGTAAAATATATCTAAATGAAAACGTTGGCTTGTATTCAGATTTGTAACAGTGCAAACTTTGGAATCACAGACACAAACTTTGTTCAAGTGAATATTTTATTTTTTCGTATTTTATATTTCATATCTACTAAATAGACGCAGTTAATTAGAGCTGATATGAAATAGGTCGTGAATATCCAAGCTATATTTACTGCGCTCAATCCGCAGTCTCGGTCACACGATGACTTGCACTCCGGGCCCTCGAAGGACCGCTTTTAAATTCCCTCCCGCCTCTGAAGGGGCTTCTAATTAATTTCGCCGCATTGCTCGTGTTCAATTTGAGTGTGACTGTTCTTTAGGATTTTTTGTGAGGCGCGAAGCCGAGTTCACTCTGCTTTTTGTTAAGTGCGAAATATTCGCGCGGACTTTCCGGCCAAATCCTCAATTCATTGCTGAAAGTTGTTACCTGAAATTACCTCTTGACTTTTGTAGTTACATGTGGGTAAATAGATTTATAATTGAAATCTTTAATGCAGCATTTACAGAATTATGTTTTAATAGGTTTACACTTTTTGTGCCTCCCGCCTAAATTATGTAATTTTTTTTTAATCTAATAGACATTCGTTGCCGTAGTCATTTATATAAATATAGTAGATATTTGAGTATGATGAGCGTGATTGTTTATTAATATCATAACCATAACCATTATAAATAAAATTGACTCCACATGCAATTAATCATAATATTATAATATAAAGAACTTACTACATAGCATGTACCTCAGGAATGTTTACTAATAACCCTCTATTGTGTTACCTATTAGTTCCTAGTCTCGTATCCCCGTCGCTTCGCCCCACGCTTTTGTGCTGAAATCCGATCGTCTGCCGATTGCCGATGACTTGCAGTTTGTCGTAGCAAGTTAATTGTGTCCGCCGCCGCCCCTCTACGAAGCCGCTCCTTCGTAGCACTATGTCTACGAACTTTAAACTTGCCGAAAACTGCTAATGGAAGTCTCGCTACAAGCTACGCTTTGCTTTGACTTCAAATAACACCGTTACATTTTTATACCCAAGAGTCGGTGTATCAGCTTGAATATGCACTTAATATAATTTGGCTTCTTAAAATTTACAGTTATACATAAACAAGGGTGAAATTAGTGCCGCCTGAATTTTCAACGGCATCTCTCGATAAAATGTTACGATTAATTTTCTCATACATGGAGCGGTGGAGACTGGTACGTAACTGCAAACTGGCATCGCACTGTTACTAACTTGTTAACGATACTCGGAAAAAACGATAAGAAAAAGCGGGAGGCTTGTTTTATTAATTCTCCGTACACACGACGCGGCTGTGGAATGGAGCCGACCGCCATTTTTCTGCGGACGAGATTTAAATATGGAATTCCGGTGTGCGAGTGGGAGAGGCGCGTGCCATTGACCTTGCGTCAGGGCCGCGCGCGCGTGCGTCCACGCTTCTCTGCAACACAACATTGCACTTCTATGTTGCTATTTTAATGCACTCGTGCACACAACCAAGTTATTAAATCGCATGTCGCATTGAATAAACATTTATTCTTCGGTCATTACCATTTTTTTATTTTCACTAGCTTTAGAATTTTTATTGTTATTGTAGTTAGTAAAAATATATTAAACTTACATTTAAACTTTTCTGCAAAACTTGTGTAGTATGTACTCGATATGCCTAATTTTTTTTAAAGGATGGGTACTTATCAATATTTTATTATATTTTTATCATTTTATATTTTTTGTTTGCCCTTCCCTCGCACGAAGTTGAGAAATAGATAAATGAGTATAAGATAATCTTGAACACTCAGAATTTTGACAGCCCTAACTCATGAGTAATGCTCACTATTGGAAATTAGTATTGGTACAGCCAGTACAGTCATTGAGGTCATAAATCTATCAAGACAACAAAAAAAATTGTTTACGTCACTAGACAAATTAACCTCATTGACTTTTAAAATCTGCCAACACATGTAATATTAGCTCATATATACCAAAAGGGATTATACCTATTATATATATTTCTGTAACAAATTTGCTGTACTACGTATAGCTACAAATCCCATGATCTTTGGTATTAACATTTTTTTTAATCATGGCCGTATTTTAATATTTACATAATTAATATTAACTTCTCCTTTGTCACAATTAAAGACATTTGTGGAAGCAATCAACTTCTTCACTTATAATTATTTCTTGGTCATTAATTTTGATATATTATGTCTTTGTCTCAAGACATCATGTTTAATTTATTTACTGATGCAGAATATGCATGAATCCATCGTGATTGTGATTATTATTCATAGAAATTGATAAAGTTTGCATACCTAATGCATGGAATGACGAAATTGTGACGGAAGATGACGTTATGGCTAAAAAATGCACACATGCAGGTATTTACTTCATTATAACGGTAATATTTCTTTTATTCATGTTATGAATAAAATATAACCTTAGAAATTATTATTAATATTATTTCATATTTATATTATGAGAGTTAAATAATTTTAGTTCATGAGAAAGCAATTATTGTCTCTTACCAGTGCATGTAAGTGCATCCAAAAGCACTGTAGCACTGTTGTAATAGCGTGAAATAGTGTTGCACCTAGCTTCGCGCCAGAGGAGCCGAGAGGTTGCTCATTAGCCGACGCAACTTGTATTTTACACCGCATCGCAATCGCTACTCGTATTCGCATCGCATCGCGTCGCATCGTCGCGCTGCAAACAATCGACCGAAACACACGCCTCGCGTACTTCATTAGGGAAATTACTGCTTGTTTACATATCTACTGGAAACTTACCGGTTTTAGCAGCACTATTCAATAGTATTCAATAGTTATTTCCATTTATACCACAATGCTTTTTTTTCGACACTCACAAAACAGAAGCTACGTGTAACAATGTATTTATTACTCGTAGCTTCAAGGCTTCCAAAATTATATAAGTACTATAAACAGAATTTGTTATATAAACACTTATCTATCCATTTCATATAAATCATTGAAATTTGAGTACATACACGCACGCTACCTAGCTACACCACGGCTGATAGGTAATCACAAAATGGGAATTAGATCATCGATACAGCCGCAGACGATCAAAGGGAGTTCTAAGAAGATGTTAGACCACCACAAAGCAGGCCAATTACGGGGTTCTGTTGGCATTGTGTTATCTGATACGGCCTCGGCGCGCTATCAAATGTCTACGCCATTCTTGGTACAAATATTGCTGAATACAACTTCTGTAGTAATGGAAAAAAAAAATTAAACACGGATCTTAGTTATCTGAATAAAGAGATTATTATTTAAAAAATATTAATAATATTTTTTAAATGATAATTTCTAATCATAAAATATAATCTAATATTATAAAGAGGTAGAGCGTTTATGACTTTGTATGTTTGCGGCGGGTAATATCCGAAACTACCGAACTGATTTCAAAAATTCTTTCCCCATTAGAAAGGTACATTATCCAAGATTGCTATAGGCTATATTTTATTTCAAAATTGCCCCGGGCAACATCTAGTGAGATTATAATTTGAACATTTGATATTGATCTTTATCACAATTATCATTTTTACTATTTTGGCCTTTTTACTTAAAAAATATTTTCAACTATTTATTAAACGAAACCTCACAAAGATAAACAACATCTACTTTTTGCCTTGGAAAATGAAGATATCATAATGAAAGCGTACAAAGTTCAAATTCTTTGTCATGTCGATAAAATACTAAAAATAATGACTTGTAATTTAGAAGGGAGTAATCTCGAACTCGAAAAACAAACTCCTTAAATTAATGAAATCAATTTGAGCTAGACACCATCGGTTCTTTGAATTTAACTTGAAAAGGGGAAGAGTTTTGAAAAGAAAAAAATATACTTAATGACTTTCGTTTTTTATAACGGTGTCAGGATGAGGCTGCGAATAACACAGTTCAATAGATAAATACGTTTTTTTGCTTGCCTAGAGATTTTTATCTTCATAACAGTACAAATATGATAAGAACTTTATATCAAACTTACATTTGAAAGTTTAGTATTTTTCAATGTGTCATTACTGTGTTTTATGATGTCGCTGCAAACTTCGTTGCACTATGACTGCATTTATGACTCTTGACTTGACTTCATCTATTTACGCAACTGCACAAAAAGTTTGAAAATGAATATTTATTGCTGTGTATTGATTCCCCTCCCCGGCGCTAACACATATTTGCCATGCGCACGCGCTACCAGCACAGTATCTTTCTCATCAATTATTTATAGATCCTACCCCACCCGTATGCCGCGCATACGGGCACGACAATATAAGAAATGTAACAATTAATAACACTGATTTAATCGACTAATCTAATTGATCTATTGTCAACATTTCTATCTTTATCGCCTACGTTTTTATGACTACATTGTAATAATACTCGACTTATGTATACGTGATCACGATGCCACAAAGAGATTTATAACATTCTCGGCTGTGAATACGGCCAATCAGTTTTATATTGATTGATTATATAGACTCGCTTAAAGCCGAATATGTTTAAGTAGATAGTTGACAATTGATGATACACACATTATACTTTTAAAAGGCCGATGACTTCTCAAATCTTGCGGCTTACGTCACGGAGCTATAAAGGTCAAGAAATTTATCAATATTAATTTGTGTTTAATTACAATTGCGTTTGTTGAATATTTCACAAATTATGTGCAATTACAGAAGTAGATATGTGAGAGATTTATCAGCATTTGAAATCAGATTTTACGGAATCGTAGTACTCGAACGACATTCCATGCGCGCTTGACGCGTAATCCTTCGCAAGTGCACTCAAATGCAGTATAGGATCTCGTGTATGGTGCTTAGCAGTACGTGGAGTGTGATGTGACGTGCGAGCGATCGAGACGTGTGGCTGACGCGTGCGCCGCATTCACGGCGACAGTTCCGGTGGCCGCTGGGCCCCGGGGCCCGCAACCCGTTCCGAGAGACTGATGACCGCAAGATAACGGAACGCTATTCCACTAGAGAGGCCCGTCCTGCACTGCGCACACCGCCGCCTTGGGAACCTTGCCGGTCATTTCTTTTAGCAATAATACCACGTGTTACGTAAACAAGCACCGTTAAATAAATGCCATCTTAGAGCTCATTATGAACCCACTTGAAATATTAATGTTTTATCACGCAAACCTCTTGAGAATACGTGATACATACGCCGACAGATAAGGCAAATCCCAGCTCCGAATTTATACTATAACACAAAACCTTTGAAATTCAAATTGATTTCGCAAAAATAAGTATATGTCAATTTTAGGTTCTTGTTCGAGCAAGGAATATAGGATTTTCAATCGGGAAGGAATAGATACAAACATAGTAAATAACAGATTGAAGCTTCATTGTAAAATATAAAAAAATAAAATGAGATCGCCTTTATGACAACACACCTGCGCAGCCAGACGGGCAAAAAATTCGCGCAAAATAATCATGCGGCATGGGTTTCTCGCGAAACAGCGTCAGCGGAGGCAAGAATTTGAACAGGAAAAGATTTTAATTTCAGAAAGCTACAACACTATCTTTAACATTGTTAGTACGTTATCTACTTTATTGTTCTAAGTGCATATTCCGAGGTCTCCGACGCTCAACGGCTGAAGAAGAAACCTGGAACACACTCAGATGAGAGAGAGTTTGGTGCACGTTTTCTACCTTTAATGAAATGTGATTATAACCAAATACAAGAGGTGATAACACCAGAAGATATATCAATAACTTTCGTATTTTGTTTGGTCCAGCTTATTTTATAATTATAAATAAACAATGAATCAAAAGCGATATTTAAGCGTGACATTATGCTGTGCTATTATTGTTTGATCGCTTTTGTTGAATATTATGCACAATGAATGGAACACACCTGCTCCGTTGTTCCGCGCCATACAAAGATCATGATTTGAAAGCCATTAATATCCCGTTCGCGCGTATTCAGTGGTTTTATCCAAGATTGCAAACAGGAATTGAATCACTAGTTAAACCCAGCTATAACATAAAATTATGACAAATTATTTTGACACCACAAACCATACTTATTGTTTTTTAGGTTTCATTATTTTCAATTAAGTACTTATAAAATAAATTACTTACTTCTGAGGACTTGTTCATTTATTATTGCAGTGTTTATTATGAACGTTTTTATTTTAATTCGATATCCATAACTTTATCTGGGTTTTGGTAAAGTACTCGTACCTTTTAATAAAGATATAAATAAGTATCGGGACTCCTCATTCAAAACAGTAGATTGAAGCCAGCACATATCTTTAAAATACCTTGATGAACTAAATGGTTCACCTTTTCTTTGCTTTGCTACTTATTTGTTTAGTATGTAGATGAATTCTCAGTACAACAAGTATGAGAATTGCCTGACCGGTCGAGCGAAACGTAATTTTTGCCGGATACTGTGTTACTTTCAACTACGAAGAATGCGGCCACTTACTACAAGCTCTCTTGCGTCTGCGCAACTATCTACACAAGCACTCTTATCATTTCCTATTCAGTTTTTCCATTCAATATTTGTTACAAAAACATGAATGGATTTTTCTTTAAACTAAGAAAAGGGCGCCTAATCCAACCCTAAACTTTGTTGGTAGAGGACGGATTTTAGAAGATCATAAATCAATATTCATAAATCAAATACCATATATAGTCTAAATTTGCCGTAAGAACGTAAAATCAAATAGTACACGAATATTTTATATGTATAAAGAATAAATGACATAGACATATACGACGCCTCAGGGCTCGGTTTGTAAACATTTGTCTATCGGCCGATAAATCATGTATTTATTTTGTGAAAGACATCTGACAGGCGGATATTTATTATTACTCGGGTTAGGAGTCCCACATATTGTTTTAACGTAAATTATAATCAAAATGTTCAAGTAAACTATTACTTGAACATTTTGATTCATATCAAATCGTACAATGCGTAATTTCAAGATACAAGTTTTCCTTCCTTGAAGACCAATGTTAATAATACATGTTTGGCAATAACCTAATTCTAGAGTTTGCATTTAGTCTGGCCTCGGCGGCTGCAGGCGTGACATCACAGCTGATAGATAATGTCAACATGACCAGCAGCGATGATAGACGGCACTTGGTAGTATTTCCATCCTGCAATCTAGGTCGACCGTCGATAGCTTTTTGTCTTTCTTAGAATATATAACCAGCACTGCTTACTTCGCTCACTGCCTCAAAAACATACAGTAAAACAACAGTATTTTTGCCGTCAAAAATATATATTTTCGAAACATAACAGGTCTGGGCTACTCAAAATGCCACACCTAACCATATAAACGGCATCGCAATCACCCAGACTGGAAAGATTTGCATATCATCCGTTTGTATTTGCGAATGACGTCTAGCTCTGAGCGCTTGTCGAAATCCGCAATGCTAATAATACAATAGCCAGACGCACCTCGCGGAGAATCGCATCTGTCGGATGCAGCGTGCTAAACTTCAAACAAACGACCTTATTCCTATACCTTATGTTTGTATTTACCTCGAGCTCCGATTTCAATACTGAAACGAGGAGCTAGACTGACATGTAATTCTGTGTTCTTTAGGTAGTTGAATGATCACAAGGTGAATTCGCTTTATTTATAGATGTGTTTAAAAACTACATTGGCGTGTTGGGCTCTTTGTAGGCTACACGGTGTGGTGTATTCACGGACAACTTTCGACAGTCATTGAATGGAAGGTTCGATGACCCGACACCGAAACGTGGTACAAATTTGCATGTGTCAATGACACGGTCTGCAGCATGCCGCGCCTCAGCCTATACTTTTCCTTTCAGTGCCGTCGTGGCTCGCGCAGAACAGTTCGAGCGACCTCGTGACACAGCCGGCTCGTTACTCCATATTTTACACTGCAAGTGAAATCAGTGACCTTCCGCTTTTACTGCGATGATCTCTCGCTTTAGGATGAATCTGGTGTTGTTGTTTGACATTTCGTTGTTTGAATATTAGATACTATTTTAAATTTTGACTTTTTGATTTATTATACATATTACGTAACATACATATGCTATTATGTTTCTAAACAACAATTTCAGTCGTATAAAAACATGAATAGAATACATAGAATGAATCCATGCGTTATATATATATAATATCCGCTACGTTGCTTCGTCCATTTTTAAACTAAGGTCTACAATAAAACGCAAGTAACAAGTTCTAGCGAGAATTAATATCCAGCAAAGAGTTTGGCAAGAATCTTCCAGCCATCAAACACGTCGGTGGGGAACGTGCGAAATCCAATAAAGAACTTCACCACCTGTGCCTTATTACATTCTTTTGGTGATGCGCTCCGCTCGCCTCTCTCTGAAATTTGCCAACTTTCCATGCCAGGATTGCTTGTTGTTCAACTTTTACTTAGAAAATTCGATCAATTAGTATCAGCCGTGGAATGGATGGTTTTGTTGAATGTTTCTATAATCCAGACATTATGTTTTTATATTGTGGTTCGTTGTTTGTTAATTGATGTTGATCTTTTATAGAAAATACTAAGCGGCCCGTGCCACAAAACCCCAAAAAATTACACATCTAAGGCTTCCTCAGGAATCACACTATCTATCCTAAAATCCGTCTGGTAGTTTTTGAGTTCATTACAAATAGAAAAACGCGACACGGCCTTCTTTTTATAATATGTAAGGATAAAGAAAATATAAACTTTAATCGCTTACCACAAAATGTATTAAGTACTTCACATTAAAATACGTTGAAGGAATGCTGTGTATTATGTGTAATAATATAAAATATTTGTTGTAACATACTCATGAAGTATGTATGACAATTTGTTTCATTAATATAAAACTGATCAGAGGCTATTCTCAGCGGTACTTATATGAAACAATAGAGTCCCCTGGTGGGTGCGATCACAAAACAACTAGAATACAGAATGGCTATAGATATATCAGAGTTAAGTTAGTATCTTAGGTTAGTATATACCACAGTTATATTCCTTTGAACTAAGTATCCAAGTGGCGTATAGGAGCTTGGTGAAAATTCGGAAAATATTTTATTTTCTTTACAATATAGTGTTAAAATTTGGATAGACGTCTATTTAATGCATTAACGTATTTAAATCCGTTCTTAGAAAATAACATGTACCTTTGCATATCCTCAATATTTTATGACACGATCTTAATTGCAAATTTCCTATTAGCATATGCGCTTTGTGAGTTCTCGAACGGTACAAGGCTGCTTACAGCCTTCCAGTATATAAACTGATGACATGACTGTCATCGTTGTTAGCAAATGTTTCAAATTGTTATCCTTGATATACTGAATCATGATCTTGAGTAATTACGGGTTACACAGACGATGCGAAGTGGACTAAATAAAGTACGAAAACGACACTACGCCTGAGGAAGAAATCGGAAAACGCTCACTTGAGAGACATAGAGAATAACAATATGTTATGTTCCAAGCTATCCTAAGCACGAAATTAACCTTTGTAAAGCCTAAAATATATATTACATGTTAGGACAGGCACTTAGTCACAGGCTCCACTTTTGGTCAAGATATATATCACTTTTGGTCAAGAATTAATTCAGCTAGCCTACCGATCATATTTTCACTCATAGAAACCTTGTTATTATATTCATTTCCAGACAGTGCAAACTACACCCAGCGGTCGGGTAAAAAATACAACAATAAATACAACAATAGTTGTACATTTGTTGTGACCTAGCTCATTGTTCATTAAATCATGGAAAAAACATAAGGACATAAAACTGTAGACAACATATTGTAATTAATACCATTAACAGCAATGAACGTTATTGCAACCATACCAGTACACGAAGACGTTGTAAAATATTTTTGCTATATTCTAAAGTATGTACGTAGCTAAAATACTTAACTGGCTTTATAAGTCAAGTCTGACAAATAAAAAAAGCCGAATCGTGAGAAAGGGAGACGAAAAGTTGAAATGATTCAACTCCGATTTTGTGAAGGGAACCGTGATAAATAAAACCTTTATTAGATAATATTATACAAAAACACAAAAAAATATGTACTCACGTGACCGTCGAAATCGGACTCAATTGACCATAATTCAAACGTGTAGATGTAACTACCACCGTAAAGTGGTATAATTGTGCTCACTGCAGCGTATTTAGCAGCTAATTAATAAATGGAACACATAAACATAGTTTTCCGAATGGCAGAGTGGAGGAAATTATAATTAGTAACTGTGTGTGAAATGTAATTGGTTTGCACCCAATTTCTGAACACGTTTTATGAGTCCAGGTAAAAAAAAAATACTAAATTCAGATTTATTTTTGATTTCAACCTTTGATGATTTTTCTATGGGAATTTTACTTAGTTTTCAAATACCTCTTGGTCACGGTCATTTAAATACCTTTTTTGTTTTTGCACGATTTTCCTATTTTATTTATTCATCAGATTGGTCACCACTCTACTCGTACTTACGGCATGTTTTTAACCCTTAAAACGCCTCATTTGGACTAGATATGCTCAGGAAATCCTCAAGGGGATGTAATTTGTGTATTACACGGAACCTATGCGGGCTTAATTAAAATTAAAAATTGTAACTACTTAATTAAAATTTTATTTAATGTTGGCACGACTAACTGTTTCAATTTATTTTATCTACGGTTAGTATAATATTTATGCTGCTTTACGTCTATTGTATTTCACAGTTAGACATGGCTTCTTCGGAGACATAATTACAATATTGTCCCGAGTTCTATGTATACCAGATGTTATATGAAGTAGCTGTTACACACGGATTATCCGTGGAAAAAAATTACGTGTTTTTCATACAAATTGCATGCCATTTAAGAAATAGGGGTGGAATTTTCAATAATGATTTTTACGCTCAGCAGTTTTGACTCTGCTATAGTTTGTTTACTTTTAACGCTGGAAACTGGTCACTAAAAACGAAATAATATAAAACTATTTAGGTATTATTTTTTACCTTTATATGATGAGACATAGCAAATGTCACTTTAAAACAAATTCGACGAATCAATTAAACTTCTCGTTTTGGGAATTTACTATGCTTCTTTGTAATTACAATGGTAGTATGTATTGTATAAACCTAGTCCGCATGTTATCTTCGTGTAATACAATAAAAATAAATAGGCACATAACTTATATTTTCGTATAATGTTATGACCATACAATGCACGCAATGCATGCAGTGCGTATCTTTCTCACATTTTGTTTTACCCAAATATTTAAATGTAAAAGATTAATTGTAGTTATTTCACATTAGTTAGTCTACAGAAGCGTTTTATTGCGATAACGGTTCAGGCCATATCCGTAATCCATGTAATTTACAAGATTGCCGTCTTTGTATCGTTACAAGTAAACAATTTGTTGTTTGCATACATTAATCAGGTTCTGCAAGTAACAATGTAATATATTTCGTGGATATCCTACTAATATCATAAATGTGAAAGTTTGTGAGGATACACACATATGTATGTTTGTTTGTTAATCTTTCACCCAAAATCTACTGGACGGATTGTTATGAAATTTAATACACGTGTAGAATTTAACCTGGAATAACACCTTATTTACCTTAAGTACCTTTACCGAGCTCGGGGCCGAAACTAGTATTGTTGTAAAAAAGAAAATTACAGTATGTCAGATTTTATGCCTTACGGGGTAGACAGAGCCAAAGGCTGCGTTTGGTGCATTAGCTTATTGGTAAGAATCTCTAGTTCATAGATAGCTCTTTCCCTTGACTGAATTTTACAATTTGCAATTTTTAGTAGATAGACCAGAATGGAAGTTAGAAAATTAATTAACAAGCTATGGTCGTTAACATAGAATATTTAAATTAATAAATTATTTTGTTTCCAGGTATGTACGAGTACAACATATAAAATTAGAGCCTTTCAAGACCAAAGCAAGCAATCAGATAAATCCGTATTGGTGAGTCAAAAACATATAAATTTTAATGTTATTGACGAAAGTTCCATCAGATGAATTTCCCAGCGGACAGCAGGATAACAAACACAAAATATTGACGCTCTACGACATAATTTGTCAAATTTTAAACAGAATTTTTGGTGTTCTTTATTTAAATAACTAACTTTATATTTCATGCTTGACACCTGTGGCGGACTATATATAATAGTATACATATGAAGAATAATTGATTTTGTTTTTGCTGTATACGTGCCCGTAGGTATAAGGATTGTTCTTCTTAAATCACTCTATATCTTTTAAAAAACCTACATCAAAATCCGTTGCGTAGTTTTAGATCTAAGCATGCATAGGGACAGACAGACAGCAGGATGCGACTTAATTTTATACTATTATATATATAGTTGTAATTAATAACCGTGACACGCTTGAATTTTCTGATATTTTTTAATACCTTAGTCATTTTCATACAGCGGTGTTTTCGATATCACGTTACGAACCGCACGTACGCAGGAGTCAATGAACGTCTTACTCATCAACAAGTTGCATTAATTAGTCACAGAAAGCAAATGAGCCGGAATGCGGCTGGTCGGATCTCGTTGCATTAAAATGCTAAGCTGAGAATTTACCTGCACCTGAGTGCAGCGGCGGGCGTGAGTGGCGTAACGTCACACGGCACAGACTTTGCACGTGCATATAAACTAACAGTCCCCCGCGACGTCGTCCACATCAAACAAAAGGATGTCACTATACTCTAGAACTAGAAGGTCTAATCTAACTTGGTTCCATTAAAACGGTCCACTCCCAAAACTATTTTCAGTTCTGATCTCTCTTTATTTTTCACCTGTCAGCTGTGTCAAAATTTAATCTGTAATTATTTTGTTTACACTTGTCATTTTATAACGGACAAAGAGTCGTTCTTAGCAAAAATGTGTTGTCTTGACCTGGGTGTTTATATCTGCAACATTCTTAAATTGCTAAGTAGCCATCACCCAAAAATCCGTGCAAGGCGACACGTCTGATTTATTTTAAAAGTTACCCTTCTAAAAACCATATGGGAGTTTTCGATTTCGTCTTCAGGCATAGACTATAAACAGTAGTTTTCTTTACTGGATTCTCTTTTGTTTGAAATAAATAAATTCATTAATTTACTACATCGTCAGATTGAAAAGTTACCCATCTGTTCTGTCACCATTCTGTAACGAAGTCTTTATGAGGCCGTATATCGCACGCGCGTAATTGAAGCCACCGGCGCGTGTCCTGTTTGTTTCTTTTCTCATCAAACTAGCTGTTATGTTAACTTAGATTACCGTAAAGCTGTGCCACGCCGTTGCGCCGATATCATTTACATTACCTTTTGATGGCTTGCTGAAACCGAGATGAGTAACAAGCCAATTTAGAATATAGTAGCTATTACGTTGTTTGCTATCACAAATCGAGAAGTAAATTAAAAATAAAATTTGCTCGTAAATTCTTCAGCACCTATGTCATCTCCGATTATTCTATAATGCTTTTTTGAGGACAACTTTATAGCTCAGTTTATTATCAATTATCGTGACGCGAATATTGTGAATAAGTAATATCTATTTCTGTAGCAGTTAACTCATTAATTAATATTCTCTGATTCACAACTGTGTATAATAGAATTAGTCGTATCCGGATATAATTTATTTCGTCATTTATCGTTCACGTAGCCGAGCGGAAATTAGTATCAACGGCTTACGAGTACATGATGTCGTTACTTTTTTGCCACGGAACACAGAAAACGCAATTTGAGACTACCCTAAGACAGTTTGCGGCTGAAATAAAATATTACTTTTAGATCCAAAAGAAAAACAATGGGATTTAGCGGTATTGCAACATTTTACGGCGGCATTGTGAACATACATAAAATTTATAGGCGTTAACGTCTGTAGGCCGCAATAAACAGTTATTCCGCTGAGCAAGCGGCGGGAGGGCCATGGGACATTTCATGATATTTTCTCTTGACGACCATTTGAGTTGCAAGTCCCAACAGTCCGCGAGATCACTCCGCGATTAAGAGCCAGACACAATGTCGTCGAGTGGCAGAGCGTTTCATCAAATATTCAACCGAGCCTGCAGCAGGCACTCGGCACACGAACAAATCCTACAGCGCATTTAATATTTTACTTAAAACGGTCTGCGGTTTCCGCCGGCAGAGTTTTCTTGCGGCTTTGCTTCGATTCAAGTTTTGTTTAGTGCTGAGGCTAGCTCCTGCGAGATCATCCCCCTGTTAATACTTGATGTTATGCCTTTTATTAACTGTTTAAGCTAAATTTTAGTTCATGTTAGTATGCTTAACGGCTCGAGCGTTAATTATAAGCATTCTTACGCACGAAACGCAGGGAAATATCTCAGTTTTATTGCCGCGTAAATTTGTGCTCAAATTAATTTTAGCGGCCTCACGTATTTCTGCCATGTACAATACAAAGGAAAATAGAGAGAAAAACAAATTGGTAAGTCATGCCTGCCTTCAAGTCAAGTCCCAGTGGCTTCTGCTATTTCAAATGAAGTAAAATGTTCAATCAAGATAATGCTCAAAACCATTTCTAGCCGTACGATAATAATAATTGGGTATTCTTATTACAGCGAATCTGTGTGTAGGCGTATAATAAGAAAGAAAAAATCAAAGTTTTTTTTTTTCATCTGTATCGTACCTAACTTCCGCAAACCTAATACATTTTGTACCTCATACTTTTATTCCAAATAGACTGGGGCCCCTCATTTCGCCCTGGAAGCTAAATGCGGGAAAACATCAACATTAATCGGATGCGGTATTAACTCCCTAACTCGCCGCCTGATGAATATTCACGGGAAATGACACCGGTTGTCTTGGATTCGCAAGAAATAATCCCCAACATCTGACAACCATAAATCTTTCAGTATCAAAATGATACTCGTAATTCTAAGGCAAAATACCTATTTACGTACAAAAATAAAAAGGATATTTATATAATCGGATTTAATATTCAATAAAATGCTATATCATGTTGCATGTCTGAATATGCCTGAAAAATTTATTTAAGAATATAATATAATATTGTCTTAAGAAAACTCTTATTATTTATTGCATATTCAAGTATTATCATTATCAGTAATCAGTGGTACATATTCGTATTCCTAGATAAATTTTACAGATAAAAATAAGTTGCATACACTATAATAACTCCAACTGTGTTAAGAATTGAGCGCAACATGTAGTAATAAAAAAACCATGGAGAGCGCGCGGGCAAACAAACTAATGAGATTAACAGTTCGGTATTCCTTATGTACATAGCAGACGGTATACTAAAGCGAGCTCATTGTTACCACACAAATCCCTTCCTTTTGGCCGTTTGCACCGTCACTTTCTATTGTTTTATGTGAAAATTTATGAATTGAACTATATACATAGTTAATTGTACAGCTATTTTACCAGTTGTATAAAAAGGTTACAAGACGAATGTGCCACTTGTTTTTTTTAAATGTCAAAGTAAAGTCAAACAGTGATTTTTGAATAAACATGATAATCTTTCTTAATGAGGTACTGACGTCTTAGACTTTTCTCGGTATTTCATATTATTTATTACAAACATAAAAGTTTTCACAATTAATCGAACAATGCACGTTTCATTAACAATAAAGGGGCCACCTATTTATCCGCTGTGGGAGGTAACTGGTAACATTCTCAAAAGGGGTCTGTTTTTACAGTGAAATATATTAATTATTTTAAACTTGAAATTCAGTTGGCGATTCATTTGCAATAGCGTGCAACATTCATCTTCGCGGCATGTTCATTAGCGATGTTTACTCCATAGTATGCCTGCATCATCTGCACGCGTCATGTGAGATTCACATATCATATCTCGTAGCTTTAATTAATCTCTAAAACGGCGCTAAAACTGTGCTACATTTTACCCCGAACGTGCGAGGGAGACGGTCGTTTCCTTTAACACCGTTGTTTTGAATTCCAGCGTCAATTAAATGCTTGTTTGTAAACACGACTGACACCAAGAACAGTAACGCGATAATTTTCACGAAACGCGCCTTCCCTCCTCCCCCTTCGTGCCCTGCCTATGTCGCCTGCGTTCTTTGAAATCGAACGACTCCTTTGAACGCACAGGTACGGTGTCAAGCCCGTGATATCGACCCCTTGCCTTTAAAATATGAGGTTTCCTTTGGCTACTTTCATAAATCCGTTTTGTTTGAGCGTGAAAATGTGGTGTGAAAATGCAAATTGGAAAAGGATTAATGTCATTTCATTAAAGGCATTTCATTTAAATCAGTGTTAACGAGCGTTGACGACTGCAATTTAGCGCTATCATTTGGCAACAAAACAAAATTCGTCCAAAATAACAGCAATATCGAAGAAAAACATTGGGTGATGCTAGAATGTAGCAGGATAGACATAAACGAGAAACAAAAACAGTTAAAAGGTGATCCTTTTGTTAGGATTCGGACGTTTATTCCAAATCATTTTATTGTTTGACGACAACAGGCGGCCCAGTGAGCGCGGGGAAAGCTTGGTTTCCGCTCAAAGCGCGCTGATTACCCCAGATACTTAAGTAATTCGTGTCCGTCCCTTGTTAATAGCGGGAAATGAGTTAATTAATTGTTTTCCTTTTATCTTAGATACTTTTCCGGATGTATGATCTAATGAACTCATTTAACACTAGCACAGATTTTTATTGACATGCCATCGTTGGAAAATAACTTTAAGTTATTTTCCAACGATGGCATGAATTTATTTAAAAAACACATACCTTAATATTTTTTTTCCTTAATTAAAACAATTGGTCTATAAAGTCTTATTCCAAATTTACAAGCCATTAACTATTATTGTAAATATTTTTTCCCCAATCTAACATTTCTTATCATTACTCTTATTTTTGGGTTCCGCACTTCAAATAAAGTTTGTAAAATTTACGGAACTCTCGGGTGTCCGACTCACTTGATTGGTCTTTTTAAATATTTTAGTTATTAGTTTTCAGACATAACTCTCTGAAATTGTATGTAAAATCTACAAAATGGTTATTCACATTATTTGTTTTTCTATGATGAAATAGAAATAATTGGACGTCGGAACGTAATGCTGCTATTACGTTCCGACGTCCACTTGTTCGCAACATATGCGCGCGGCAATAAATTCGTTCAATATGGCGCTATGGGCAGCGCGGCCAACTCGGCGGGCGACTTGTCTCGGCCTTGCGATACAATGCATGGAAAGAATACAACTTTTTTAGAAATTTACTTATTTCAAACTTTATTGCACAAAATTACAAAAAATATGTACATTTATGACATTATCTGCAAGTCAACCATAAAACAGAGTGCAATTAAACATGGCCAATAGACAGAGTCACCCTATGTTGAACACGTAATGTTCTTCGATTAACTCGCTCATTACTTTGGATGGAACAATGGAACAACAGCCTTAAAATAACTAACTCAACATACCTGATATATTAAACTAGTAGTTATTTCAAATATATATATGTATATGTGAGCAATCACACATCAGAGAATTTACCTAAGTTTTTAATTTGTTGTTGTCCCTTGCAAACCCTTTAACTTGTTTCGGGTATTTGTACATCTCTATGCGATCAAAACAAACACACGTGGTCCTATCATATAGATCCACTGTCTTGCTTAATTTACAATCCACATAAAGTGACTACATTTAAAGAATATGAGTTATCCTTCAGTATGTTTTTTATTTTGTGGCCTTGCGTCGGTCGACGCCCCCGCCCTCGCCCCTATAAATAAATCTCAGACAATGCTTGCACTTTGTCTGAAACGCAGTTTTATGCTTTTTAGTCTCATAATGACGCGGAGGTGTGAAATTCTCCGTACTATGTGATTCACCCGCTCCTTAAGATGAAAGTTCTCTTCGCCTTCCTTATTGCCTTTATGTGGTTGAAAATTCATTAGTGACTATGAAAATAACATGAAAGTCAAAATAAGGCAACAACAAAGAAAATGTTAGGAATAATATTTTCAGCAACAAAATAGCTAAGTAAATACAAAAATTATGCAGTGATTCATTGAATGGCCGACGTAACCGAAAGGTCAATGAAAGTTCAATCCAAATTTGACTTTGTAGACTGAAAAAAATATTCAAAGGGAATATTAAAATTCATTAGCTATCAAGTTCGTTTTGTATTGAATAATAATAAATCGTTGAATAAAAATATACAAGATACGCAATTTAAAAATTTAATTTGGATCACGATTTCTGAAGATACTCGGATAAAAGGATAAATGGACATTTTGTTAAAGACTCTTATAGACATTTTGAATAATGGATACCTTTATTGTCGTTCTGTTCTTTAAAAATGTAAAAGTGGTGAGGCGAAATATGAGGCTTTCATTCAGTTACTCATCTCCTGAAACAGAGAAGATAATGAAGATTTTCCTTGTTATGAGAACAATCAATTTTTTTTTCATTTTGAATACTGAGCAAACAAACAGGCTTACATGGCATCAATTTATATCTTTATGAATTCCAATTAGATGAAAAGAAAATACAACAAAATGCCTCTTAGTTTCTGAAAGCGCCATGAAATCTGCAAATTGGATGTCATTAGTAGTAACATGTCCTTTAAGAGAGGGTTTTATTGTACGATTAGCTGTTATAACAGGGAATTAGCAATTCGGGCTGAGACATTCGAGTATTTAAACTGCCCGCGCCATTGTCCCGGACATTTCATGAACTGCTTATTACTTATACAAGAAGATAAATAATATGTTTTTGTAATGAATGTTTCTGAAATATTAACAGAAGAAAAATATTAGATCCGATGATGGAAACATCGTGAAAAATCCTGCTTATGCAATTTAAAATCACTTCAATAATACCTATTACTCAAGAAGTCACTGTATATATGGGTTACATTCCACATAATGACCACGCTCACCCATGAGGAATACGAGTAAGTTAACAAAAAGTTAGATCTATCACATATTTAGAACCATTAGATTATAATCAACATCGTTCTGGATCATATAAATAAATGAAACATTAATTTATTCTCGACTGAAACTTTTTGTACATCTGTACAAAAAGTTAGGCCAAGGAGAGGAAGAATTCGGTCCCTTTTTGTCACGGTATTATTGTTTTATCAAACCACGTCGAGGCAAGCCTTAACTTTATCTAATTAGTGACGAAGTCGAAGCCCTATAAATATCGCTAAGTTGTTGTGGATAATTTCAGTGCAAATTCTCTTCTCGCATAAATTTCTAGAATGTTCCGGCAAATAAATCAGCAAGCCCCATCTCCGAGGAGTCAGATAACATCTGTTCCGATTAAACCGCGAGATTAGTGTACACACACCTCACGGCAATCCAGGAAAGTAAATGGATTGTTATGTACCCGCATGACGTCACCAGGGTAGACGTTATTTTGGTGTACAAAGTTACAACCTACAATCAAAAATGCGTAGGATAAAAGTAATAACTATTCTATTACGTACCTCAACTTTCTTTTTTTTTCTTTGAAAACGGATGGTGATTTTGTTAAGCTGTGTCTTATCTTTTATCGTAATCATATCAATAGATTCATTTACAAATATGTCTATGCAAAAGATTTTGTAAGCTAGTAATACAGCTGTGTAGAATGTCTGAAAGCAAAGGAAAGTAGGATTATGCGGTCTTAACGGATAAAATTAATTAAAATTAATAGATAGGGAATTACACAAAATAACTACCACAAGGTCTTAAGATTAACCTGGTCTGTGAAATTGGTTTACAGATTCAATAATCGTTATTAAGAGACTTAATTGGGACGATGTCAACGGTTTGGAGGAGCCGTATTGCGGTCTAAACGGTCGTGTGATTGGAGCGGCTTTCCATTTCGGATAATCGCTATTTGCAATTCGATTCGCTATAAGCAGTATAAATTTCGTAAACCTTGCATAAGATACAAATGATTAATAAATATTTAGGTTAAGATTATTTGCGGGATGTAAGAAGATTTCAAAGAATAAAACTTGCACTATATAGTTATTGAGTTACTCTCACTTCATCAGATTTCTTTCATTTATCTTTTCTTTGGTAAGTTATTTAAAGACCTATTTTCAAAATTATAAACCTATAGCTATAGAAGGTATCAGCCTAACCTAGCATGATAATTTCAATAAAATATAAATAGTGAAAATTGTAATAGCACAAATAATAATGCCACGAATGTGTGATATGTATCTTTCCTATATTAATTTCAATTTATGTACTTAATTTTCTTACAATGAAGTTATTACAAACACAATACAGTTATGGAAATAGGGCTGCTGTCAATTAGTATCCCAGACGTTTTAAGCTCTATCTACGCTAATTGTATATATGAATAAGATTAACTGATATCATGATTGTAATAAGCCCCCCGCTGTCAAGCCGCCAGCCGGTTAAATAAACGTGAGTTTTCCGGCTCGACGTTTTGGCTGACGACGTACACCGGTAAAACGATTACGCGGAATCCTTTCTCTCTCAATCTTCGCATCGGTGCCCGTCTCTCGGTAAACGAACTCCAAAATTCTGAATCAGACTTGATTGAATCGCAGTCGTGCCCGCGGGAATGGAGTTATTTTCCGAGCTATTTGAAGCCGTCGCAACGATCGTCAGCCCACAGCCGTGCACTGCCGCCCGTGTTGTTTGTACCCTCGAGAAATTTCTTCCAGTTCATTTATTTGTTTGGAGACCGTTGTTTCCCTCCCTAACACTCATGTTTGACATACATTTATTTTTTATGAACTGTGAAAATATTTAGACTAATCAGTGTTCTGCTACTGTTTTCGAGTGAGGGACTTTTTGTTTGACGGATACATCATATTTTATGGCATTTTTGCCGCAGTTGAACTCGACCATCAATTTAATGAGCAAGACAAATACATTTTAAGCAAATTTAATCAAGCTCGATTCCTCGGAATGAAAGCGTACGAATCCCGCGTGGGATAATCGTCAGTAATAAAAGACCTCATTTACGTTGCTCGTCCAGTTGTTTCGATTCACGTTGCTCGGACAATGGGCAAGCGTACGCACAATGCGGCCCTACAGTCATCAATCAAAGCCCCCTCCCTTCCACTGGCACCCTCCACCCTCGCACCCTCAGCAAGCTGATTTACCCTTACATTACAGGTAACGTCTACACAAATACAACTTAACCCCATCATATCCGTTGGCAAAAATAATTTTGATTGAGACAATATTAGCAACGTTGAAGTTGCATTTATTTTGTTATTTGCTAAGAGGTCGCTCGGGCGAAATTATATTGCGGCAAATGCCATACTCTCAGATGTCGGGCCTGTTATTCAAATAGGGGACTAAATTAGAATTAAGTGAGGAACAGTGAAATTTACAATTCCAGATAGACCGCAACAATGTAACATCGGAGACAATGCGCTGCCAAATGATTGAAACTCTGACAGCCGGCGTCCCGCGAGGTTACTGTCAGCGACAATAGGTAGCTGGTTGCTAGTGTACACACAAATACACATTTAATATCGTGGGCCGACTGCGCTGCTCATTTCCTTTATTCCACACGACGCTTGGTATTGCGATTGAAATGAGATCGTTATACTTTTCTCATCGAGTCAGAATGCCTATTAAATGGTATTCGAGCAGTATGTAACCACACTAATGTCTCTGTAGTTGGCCTCGTCATAAATACTCCGTCTATATATCTAACTTTACAAAAAAATATCACTATATGATTGGTTACTTTAGGAAATCAGTCAGACTAACATGGAATATTGAACATATGGACTGAAACCTTTAAGTTCACTTCCCAGGTGTTCCAAAGTTACCAAAGTTAGAATTCGTTATAGCCCAGAGCGCTTGAAGCGAGTGCTCTTTTGCATACGTTATGCAGAACGATTTTGTGATCAGATTAGATTATAAGTATATTAATTGCAAATCAATACGATAGATACGAAATGACCACCACTACCATCTCCTAGCGAAAAACGATTTAATTATATCTAATCTATGTATCTATATATGTACAAGGATACTCTAAAATTTTATATCAAAGTCTAACTGAAATGGAACGAAACATGAATCGTTTCCACCACTTGATTAAAAGGCGCAATTAGGAGTGTTACGGCACTAAGCGATACTATCTGTACATTATATCAAAGGTTCTTTTCCATTACTAGCTGATGTCCAAACAACTGGGGTTGATCGCGTGACTCCCTCCCTACCATAATAAAACTCCAAGATTAAATTCAAATTGATATTTATTTTCATTGGCCTTTTTAATGTTCACCAAGCACCAAGTTCATGTTTGGAAAATCATAAGATATTGTTTCGTATTAAGACTACTACAGTTAAGACATTTGCTAACACATTAACGACCCAGAAGAAGTTACTGGCTACAAAATGCCATTACATACATGTTGACAACTTAAAATTTGTTTATGTGTTGTTGTAGAGGATAATTTGTTTAATGTTTAACCGAATACTGTTTTGTAATAGTATAGTAGTATATTATGTTTTTACATTAGGGGCTATATATTTGTCATTACGTTTTTTAACTTGTATGGCATTAAAACTTAGGTTACTTCAAAATATGTAAACGTCGCCACATTGGCAATTAGGTTCGAATCCTACTCGTGCCATATGAGTGTATACCAATCTGATTCGATGTGTAGTAGTTTTCATTGACCACCACTTGCTTGGTGAAGGAAAACATTGTGAGGAAATCTGCATCCTTTGAATTCAGTGTAAATTCACATGTGTATATGCAAATTGCCACAAGATGTCGGTAGTCTAGGTAGGTAGTCGTAAAAGTCATATTATATACCTTTATGCGATTAGAATAAACTCGAAAAGCAAAGGATATATTTCATAGCAACATATTTTACAATCCGGATATAGAACATATAGTCATACAATTTAATTAACGATATCGAAGCACTGTTCAGAAATATTGTTTTATTCGCATAATCCGATGTTATCGATACTTCTTATATCGATATGATGGAATCAGTACAATGGACAACTAATCGGCGGTTGACAGCGGCGACGAATGATCGCGCCCGGGGCAAAACGACTCGACATAATCGATTTCCATCGTTTGCTACCCAAATGTGGTAAAACTGCAAATGCCCCCACCCCACAATAGCTAGCAATCTACAATGTTTGAACGATTTAACATTCATCAGTGAGGTATCGATATTTGGGATAATGAAGTAGATTGAACTTTTTGCGAGTAACTGGGATTTTTTATCTAATAATTAATTAAATTCATTTTGGACAGTATTATAGGTAAACCTGTCATTACTATAATCTAAGTAATACATTGTAAATCCTGTTGAGCGTTGCAATTTAAAAGATAAAAATATTAATTACATTTTTTATTATATTTGTTACAAAAAATAGGACAAAAGTGACACAGAAAGCAATTTTATTGGTATTTCATTCGTAAGTCGCGTCGTAGCTTCGTAGCGTAGTAAAAAATGTTCCGTAGGTCGTAGTCTCGTAGAGGATATGCGCGTAGCATGCACAAATATAAAATAGAATTGTAGCACAGCATAATCATAATTCAAATATTGGCAAAACATAATTTTTCTTTTTTGTTGATTTATGTCAAGTCCCAAATAAATGAGGTTGTAACCAGGAACTGTAAAAAGGAATAATATATCATAATAAAAATGATTTATTTATTATTTATTTATAATGTGTATCTTATGGATATTATTCATATGTTTATGACAATGCTTAAGTATCCTTGTGCTTCTTTTTGTTTATGGCTCAGCGACCCATAAACGACCTCTGAATCTAGAGCATTCTACTATGTCAAAATAGTTTAAATTATATTCGTAAAAATATTTGAAATTGTGATCATAAATGTAGTTTTAACCCTCGCAAAGTTAGAGATAAAACTCAAACTATCAATTAATATGAGCACAACACATGACGGCTCGGCGCGGGCGTGTGATTAGAAATCGATAACAAATGCGTCACGTTTCGCCCAGCTCTTATATCATTGTTCGACCATTGTCATGCGGCCATGTGTTATCTATTGTAAGTATTGTATCGCTTTTAGTTTGCCATAATCCCAATTGGCGAGGATTACCGGTTCCTTTCTGCCCACAGTCTCAAAGGGACATTTTTTGCTCCCAACAACAATGGCTTTTAATAAATAACCATTTTGTGTTGGACTTTTGAAATAGTTCCTTTGTTGAAACAGAGGCTGGCAAATTACGACAAAGTTTGGAATGTGATTTTAAGTAATTAATACGGCTTTTGTCATTGAAAATGTAAAATTTCAATGAAAATATACCACGTGCCTTGGCTATCTGTTATCGTTGTCTCTGTACATCAGCGGCTTATCTTAGTCATACAAAATTTAAATTTCCATGAATATAATGATAGAATATTTGAAGCCTTTTAAAATGATCATTAAAATTATCGCTAAATCGTCATTACGCTGCAGACTGCAGTTCAATAGTCAATATTTCAAATGTTTACAAAGAACTTAATCGCCCATTAAAAGTTTTAGTAAACAAACTGACTAACAGTTTACGTCGGAATGAATCACGACGGAAGCGTATGCGGAACTTGCCACGCTTGTATGAAATACATAAAAAAATATGGGTTATTCACTAACATGACACGACATAATAAAGTTTATAATATCTATATTGTACTAATAACACATTAAAAGTACATACAAGAAAGTGAATCGACAGTAGCGGACTTATCCCATAAAGGCATCTCTTCCAGTCAACTACCGATAGTTAGTGGTTAAAGTTAGTTTTTATATTAACTGGAGTCCATGAAACGTGCTTGAAAATCTTCGGTTGACATAAATATGAAAAACCCATGTCCAATTCCTCGTGTCTTATGGTTGGATTGCCCTGTCAAGTGTGGCATTAACTTTAACATGCGCCAGAAAAACGCAAAGTACGCAAATTTGACTAAACGTCAACGGCGCGCAGGTTAAAATGTTAAAATCAACGTCAAAGTTGACGTTGAAACTCTCCCTAATAGTATAACCCATAACCATAAGTCACAACTGAGTCGTGCAATTCCTTACATATTGTTAATAGTGTTTGAATCATAAAATACTACATCTTCCAACTAAACAAAGAGTCAATCATTTTCGTAACGCCTTATTTAATGCACCAGACAAATAAATGTGCGATGCACTGGGTTTTCTTTGTATGGCAGACGCATGTGTATTTGTAAACAATGGATGTAATGAACGCTATGTTTATTTTACGTGCTACCGAAAATCTAGAATTTCAAAACAAAATATGAGTAACGATTAAGTATTTTACAAGCTTTTATTTCGTTTCACCTTTCCCGATGTTTGTCTGTAATCAAATCTTGCAAGTTAAATTTCAACTACTTTCGCTTGTCGTACAGACTTGAAATTTTCCACGTCGCTTTAGTTTTTATGACAATGCATTATTATGTAAAACATGACCTGATATACCCAGGATCGGCTCCCAATGAGGGAATTTCTGCACGGAAATTATTATTTTTTCACGCGTGGAATGAAACAAGATCTCTTTAACGACAAAAACTTTTGAAAACTTTTTGTAAAAAACTTTTGACAATGTTTTAAATTGCATTATTATAAAAATAATTTGGTTATTTGACTGCTTATGCATGATTCCATTAGTGATAACTGATTTCAATCGGAGTTTCCTTCGCATGCTTGGGGAAGAAATGTTGATTGTATTTGAAACTATATCAACACAAGGTTATTATCGTAGCACGCAAGCTCATAGAACAAATCATTTGAAGATTTTAGAAATTAACATCTTCTAAAAATTATTACTGAGCTTTATTTTTTACTTATATACATTTAATTAAAACAAAAAATACGAATATGTCAACATACTAAATAGTTTTCTATCTTGTATCGTATACGAGGGCTGCTATTTATGTATCCGGAATAACAAAATTAAACAAACATATATTATTACATATGGTTTTATTGTTTCTCGAAGTATTCTCCGCGATGATCTATGCACTTCTGCATACGATGAAACCAATTTTCAAAGCACTTTTTCCATTCTGATTGAGGTATGTCCAAAACGTGTGTTTTGAACGCATCAACGGCCTCTTCGCGGCTCGAAAAACGTTGACCACGTAATTTATTTTTAATGTTTGGAAATAAATAAAAATCATTAGGTGCCAGGTCGGGGCTGTACGGCGGATGACCCGTCAATTCAATCTTTTGACCCTCCAAAAAATTATTTGTTTCAGCCGACTTGTGGCAGCTAGCATTGTCGTGATGAAGTATGATTCTGCGTTGTGGGTTGTTCTTTCGTATTTTTTCAAAGACTTCTGGCAAACAAATGGTGGTGTACCATTCAGAATTAACCGTCCTACTATTCTCTAGTGGCACTGTAGCTACATGTCCGTTGATACCAAAAAAACAAGCGACCATTTGCTTTAAAGTGCTTCTCGCACGAACAACTTTTGTTGGATTCGGTTCATCTTGAAAGACCCACACCGTTGACTGCTGTTTAGTTTCAGGGTCATAAGCATAGATCCAGGTTTCGTCACCTGTGTAGATATTATAAACAGCTTTTGACGTGCCACGGTTGTATTTTTTTATCATTTTCTTACACCAGTCGACACGAGCCTGTTTTTGATCTACGCTCAAGTTGTGCGGAATCCAACGCGAACAAATTTTTTTAACAATTAAATGTTCGTGTAATATCGCGTGTATACTCGTCATACTAATGCCCAGAGACGCCTCTATCTCGCGGTATGTAACATGACGATCTTGCATTACTAATTGTCGCACAGCATCAATATTTTGTTGTACCACTACCGATTTAGGACGACCCTCCTTAATTTCATCCGTGAGCATAGACCGTCCACGTTGAAATTCCTTAAACCAATAATACACAGTGGTTTTCGATGGTGCTTCATCTCCAAAAGTTAAAATCAGTTGTTCGATGCACTGTTTTTGAGTTAATCCACGCCGAAAATCATAATAAGTCATCGCGCGAAAATGTTCACGAGTTAAATCCATGGCAATGAAGACAAGCTATTTTCAAAATTGGCGCCAATTGAAAAAAACAAATGACAGGGACATGAAAAATATTTATTCTCTAGCCGAAGAGTTCTATTTTCAAATGTTGTAATTACTTTTTAAATATTCTAGAATTATTGGCCAGTTCCGGATACATAAATAGCAGCCTATGTATATATAATACTCAAGTGTATTATAAATGCGAAAGTAAGGTTTCAAAACGTTTGTCATCTCTTCACGCTTTTTGTAAACATCCAATCTTCTTCAAATTTAGCGTAAGTACATAGGTATAGAAGAACATAAGGGAGTCAGAAAATTCACGCAGACAAATTCATATAATATTACAAAATATTATCAAATCGAATAAGTATTTTAACATAATTAATTTTAGAATAATTCGGAATTGCATACTTAATTTCTAGGTGCATACATAAAATTTATTACTTCGAATATGAAACATAGAGCGCAGACAAAGAATTTTTATAGCTTTATGCAAAGGCGTAACATTCATATGGGCCGCAGGGGCGACGTTCTTGCCAGTTGGCCATTACGGCATTCTGCACACGAACGCACAATAAATCTCTTTCTAGCCCCGCAATGTACTGCGGGTTGCGCTTCTAGGACCAGCGCCAATTATAACTCGCTAGTAACTATGTAGACGCTCAAAGACATGAGTGCAAAGTTTGCTTAGGATCTGCGTTGTCCACCGAATAGCGAGATTCTATTGGCTAAACTGATTCTGTTATTGCTTCTGTTATTGTGTTGCCTTATTATACTTTACTATATTTACATTTTCATTGTCTGTATGATGTTTTTCTATGATATCCTAATTTGCAGGAGCTAAAATCAAAGGACATGCTAAAAAATCTGCATGACCAAAAATCATTGAAACGTTTCTATCCTTTGCGAACAGAAAACGGCACAGTTGGTTCCAAATTGACTTCCGACTGATCTGACAGCAGTAATAAAACCAATGATGTTGATATCGGAATTGTAATTGGGAAGCAATAAAATGTCTGTCTGGATAGAAGTGCGCGGCGCGCCTGTGTGCAAATGAACCGGCGCGGCGCGGCGTACGCCGAAGGACGCGGCCGCATTCCGCACCGCACCACTACACCCGAGATGACACACATACCGGCGCGCGCTGCCCAAGTGTGAGTGGGAAATACATTAATGTCCAAGTACATAAGGCACTTTTGCACTATGCTAACGCTAGCCCGTTATTCTCTATAGCCATTGTGGAATTCCTTATTACGATGCAACGAGTCGCTATCACTGAATTGCTGAGAAAACGCCAATTTAGTTCGATGCTTGTGGTCTTGTGCCGTTAAATAAGAAGGCTTTGACACCCAGATGGTACATCATAGTAAAAGTTTTACATATGTCGCAGATGGGAAACAAGAGTTGGATAAACACACTACCTACTGAAATTGAAACAGTTTGATACGCAGCGAATTGTGGCAAACACTAATCTTGCGGGCAGCATCCACCGAAGCGAATCGAATACAAATGTGCTGGCGGCCGAAGCAAAAACTGCTGAATAATATCCCTCGCTAGTCTAGCACTCGCAGTAGGTAAGCTTCATACATTGTATCCATAATGACGCACTTCACACTGCTGTATTTTACAATCTCAGTGCATGACTTTCGAAAAGCTCCATTTATAAAGGCATGATCGAATCTTAAATTGCCGCCATATGTCGTACAAACATAGTATGGCCATCCATATATCCATATATATATATTTCGGTTCATATCTGGCATATGCCAACTGCGACACCTCTACGGATCAGGTGACATATTATGTCGTGTTATTACACGGCTAAATGAAACGTGCTTCAAAACTAGTCACCATTGGAGACTGGATATTTAATATGTATAGCAGCTATTTAGGACTATAACGATTACATTGGACGGATAATTTAATATCGTAGTGAGATCGCACTATTACATCTTGCAGAACAGATCGCAGCCTTAGTAATTTCTGATTACGATACGCTTAATAGAGATACACACGACCACGTCGTGTAGTTGTAGTAGGTATTGTTTTGTTTTACCATTTTAGCTACTATAATGAAGAAAAGATTATCCATGGAAAATATAACATCGAATTTAGCTGAGACAATGTCGTTACCAAATTAAAACATTATTACTGATTACAAGATACTATAGAAAAATTGACTGAGATATTGTTACATTAGTTGTACTGTCACGAGTACACGGTAATAGCCGTCTAGACAATGTTTATTCAAATAATCAGGATGTAACTTCAAAGACAGCTCTTGGAGAGCCCCTTAGATTTGGTTAAGAAGTTCAATAGCCTCAGAATTTCGTGAAAATCCTTTCCTGTATCTATCCAAATATTGATAGACATTACACAGTACAAATTACTTAAATCGTTGATGGAGTAACAATTTGGGGCTAACATTTCGAATTCCGGATTGACAACTACGCTCGTCATCTGGCTTTGTTTGCAATAGCTGGTGGCAATCAGACGAGGGGGAGTGTTCGGGGGGAATGTCTGCGAGTAGTTGAAATGCCTGAGTCGGCTTCTAATTTGCGGAGCTGTCGCTACAAAGGATTGACCCCGTCTGGATCGTCCACCTACTTACTGTTTCCATTTGCCTTTTTATAAGCAGCGTTTGCAATGTTTCCTTTTATATCTGTCTTTTCTACAATATAAATAAGAAATAAACACAATATGAATAACGGAAAACTTTAAATTAGAAAGCTTAAACCGCTAAATCAGATTATGCCTCGAATAGAACGTAACTTAACTAAATTTATGTTGTGCCATCATTCTCAATAGCAATAATAAACATCGGACACAGCATGCGATAAAGCTGAAGCACACGAGTGTAAAACGTAGCCGCTGGATTTCTCTGTAAATCCTCATTCTGTACAAGTTTGTTCGTTCCTCAAGATCATATAAAGGAGAATGAAGAAGCAACGCTTCATGAAGTATTATATGAAACTTTTTTATGTTAAACGGTTTTAGTTTTAATGTCTGTTCCGTATCTCAAAAGGAACCCTTATATAATTATTAAAATAAAATAGCCTCAAATACATATTTTTAGTTATTAAAAAAATATATTTTGATCTCTGTACATTACCTAACCAGCAGCATTTACATGCATATATTTATAAATATTATCATTGAATATTTCCTTGCCATAGGTTACTTTGAATGAACTGTACAGTTTATTTAATCCACACTCTCCATATTTTGCTATTACTATGATTCGCAAAATGGTCCATCGAGACCTATTTTTATGCATCTTATTGGACAACGTTTAGTGTCAACATTAACTCTTTTTGCATAGAAATGTCTGCACTATAGTCAAACTGGAATAAAACTCGATATGACATCGAACGTAATAAGACACTTTGTCGTTCCACAAATCGAGTTCGAATCGTATTGGTGTCGAATTTACGTCCGTCGAACTCAGGTTCTACTTAATTTCTGGTATTCTGGTTTGATATCTAGGTTGATATCAAGTAATTTTCAATACATTTATCATATTCTAACAAGCTTCTCTTCTCACTCTGAAAACATACACTTCTCACACTACACTTTTCAGTCTGATATCCATACGGTTGTGGATAAAATATAGAAGGAGTAATAATATCTACAAACAGTATAATGCGACAGTTATCATCCATGTATTATATTCCGCTATTTACATTGGAGTATTTGAATTTCAAATAAAAACTAAGTGCTTTGTCTTTCGGTAGGTAATCTCTTCTAGCTAGATTAATTTGATTGGGCCTCTGGTTTAGGGCCTCGGACTCCTCGGTGGGAGTGGGAGAGGCACTGGAGGGGGCAGTGTGGGGACAGCAACAAGCGCCCGTCGAGACGGAACCGGCGTCCCACCGACGCCAGTGATCCCACTTAACATAAAACTAAATCTCCAACAAGACGATGGCTCTTAACAATAGCGAAAACGAGTTAGAAAGCTGTGCCAATTCTGTTTTCCGTTCATTTTAGTTTTTATCAAAACTGATTGTTTTTATCTTTAAAATAGCATGATAAATCAACCTCCGCTAAATTAACATTGGTATTTTTACGATTAGGTATGTTAATTCACATACAGTGGAGTAAAATGTCTAAATTATACAATTATAGAATGGATAATGCAATGCTCAAGTCCAATAATAAAGCCTTTACAATTTGCTTTAATTGAGCCTAGGTATTTGTATAATGAACATTCGCTTCGTTCACATTTTCTCATCAAATAACTCGAGAGCTCTATGCCAGGGCAAAAGCGGCTAAATTGGAAGACTTGGATGGCTTGATATGTATTGCCTGTATAAACCTTAAAATGACTTGCAATAAATAACTACCTACACAAAATGCCTAGGCTGCTCGTGCAAATGTTACTTGTAACCCTACGTAGCATTACTTGAACTTATGGGCGAGTTCGTCGAACCCACAGATAGACTGTCTCGGTAAATCTTTTTTCTCTCCTTCGATTCATTTTTTCTTTTTACCTCGTACTTATAGGTACTTCATCAACAGCAAGATAAAAATAAATAAAACTGTAAACGTACGTAAAATTTTTTATTGGCTTAATTCATAATCCGTGTGTGTAAGTAGCGGTTCTCGAATTCCAGTGTTAAAACGTCGAAATCATAATAACCAGTTATTAGCGGTCCGCCGCACTTGATACCCAACAAGACACCGTCATCATTAGGAATCTATATTTTACCCTAATTCCGTGCCCCACACTCCCACGCACCGCTATAAGCGGATTGCTCGCTTATCGCCTTACAACCATACTCACCTATTTTTTACAATAGCGAAAAAATACATACACTTAGTTATAAAAGAAAAAAATATTGCTTACCGAGAAAAAACGACAACAAAGACTTGATCCCTCAGGCTTATCTGGACGGTTTTTCGAATTCCGTGACTCAAATAATTAAGTCCCAAGATGGGGGTCGTCGGGCGAAATTATACATTGTTATTGCCACTATAAATCTCATTTTCTGTGAACGCACCCGCCTAGAATAACAAATATGTAACACTAAACAATTTCATAACCCAACTACAGCCGGACGTCCTCATAATGCTTTAGTCATGTCTACGATATAGGTATTATAAAAAAAAAACTACTTTGCATGCGTCCTACGCTTGGTTAGCTAAGTTATGTAATAGAGGCGTATTGATAAAGCATCCAAACACGAATTACAAAACGGAACGCAAAATAATATATAAAATAAATTCACATAACATTTATAAATATTATATAACTATAACAATACAAATTCCATCTACCAAATTTTTACTAACCTAGTGCTACGGTACCACCTAGGTATAAAGTGACCTAAATTAACAACTATAAGAACTATAAAGATATTATATTAAATATAATTTCTTTATATATATCAAAGGAGTCTACTGAAAATTTTATTCTGTCAATTGATGCTTATATCGTACATAGTATTATTGTACGCAATTTTAGAGTTATTACGCAATATGACACATTATTTTCGACTCACTTTTCCTTCTCATGTGTATGATAGGTTGCGATGTGATGCACTTATCCTACATATACGAAAACCTGTGATAATTAGCTTTGCTTAGCTAGACTCTAGACTAGACTAGACGTTTGCGAAAGTCAGCAGACACGCTTCGTCACGGCTCTCGGCGCAAGATGCCAATCTGTTGTAGTCATATGTCTACGTCAGTCGTGTCGTGATGAAACGAACTTCGCAGTCATGTACGATGGCGACGCCATCACTACGACAAACATATAATATACAAACAAAGTCTAAAGACGTGTTTGTTTGGACAAATCTCGTAAATTGTGGCCCATAATCAACAGTAAATTGTTGTTTGCAGTTTTTTTTTAAATAACTTTTTTGGCTTATTTTTGCATAATCCTTTAAAAATATGATGCTAAAGCTAAAGCTAAAGTCTTCAGATGCTTTAGCGCTAATACTTAATTGTCTCACTGCGCTTCCAAACGAATGACGAACAAAGTACTTATCACAACTAGGTCTCTATATAATAACTAAGTATCAGTATAATTATGACCTTAAGTTTAGTCATCGTTTCATAGAAACCGATGAATGAAAAATAACTTACTACTATAAATCACCGAGGTAATTGCACATAAAAGATATTTATTTTTCCTTTGTCACGTGCCTAACTTCTCTCTAGAAGGTAATAAAAGCAGAGAAAATTGATGGCGTGTAACCTGATAGCTCATCTTCAATGTAAATACCTAAACCAATAGTAGCCTGTCACGTATCTGCCTATTTAAATAAATGAGTTTGGTGAAAGTTACACGCGCTGTGTGAGCGGCACAAAAGTTTAATTTGTCAAACACTTGAAGGGACGGCTTTGGGTAAATTAATGGTAATACATAACACTATTGCCTGATTTCTAATCAGCGTTGTGTTAGAATTTACGCTTTTACTTAAACATGCTACTTTAGTCCAAATATTCAGATTCTTATCGAGGTTGTTCCAAGGACTTTGATTATTTATTTTTAGCAACTATATCAGTTATGTCATAACGTTATGAAACTATATAGTGTCGTATAAGTATGTACCTCTAGGTAGAGCAAAGAGAAAAAGTTTTGTAGTGTAAAAATTATAACAACTATAGGATTAATGAATTTGTCAAAAATGCTCTTACATATAAGACACATTTTCATCGAACATTTTCATTTACTTGAAACCAAAGTTATTACAACATTAGTTTTTTTTTTCATACAATTTCAGAGACAATGTCGTTTTTTTTATTTTATTTCCAGAGCAGCGGCGGTTGTCGTTCAGCAAGCGGAGCGGGCGCGGGCGCGGTGACGGTCGCGAACGCAGGCGCGGGCGGCGCGGGGGCGTGCGCGGCGCGCATGGCGAGCGCAGGCGCGCAGTACCGCGGCGGCGCGCAGCAGTGGCCGGCGGCCTACACGCCGCAGCCCTGCCGCTACCCGCCGCCGCCGCAGCCCTACGCAGCAGCGCCTAGCCCTTACACGCCGCACCAAGTAATTTCCAACAAATTTTCTTATAATCTTCCCAAGAAGCAAAAACAAAAAGGAAACGCAACTTTCGTTACATAAAACCAAGTTGTTTGACGATAGACGGGGCAGAGGCCGACGAGTGGGGGAAGCGGTGATGATAAGCTGACACACTAAACATTTACAAATTAAAAATGTTGAAGTGAAGTTAGCATAGTTTTATTTGCTGTTGTTATTATATTATAATTTTTGGGCGAAACATTCATAATACTTTTATTCATTGATTTAACTTTATTTACAAAAACATATAGAAGGCGGAATTAAATTCGGACGCTTTTTCTACCAATCAACCAAGTCAGTTCAATAGGTGAAGCAGAGAAAAAATAACAATGCAAAAAAAAGAAACAAAACTTTTAACAAGGGACTTTTAGTACCTATTCTAAACATGTTTCGGTTTAGGTACTCCATTTTAAAATTATAATGTTCGTTTATTTGTTAAGCTTAAAACTCTCACGCATATGTTCTGCAAATACTATTTAGGTCAATCCTCTACGGCGAAGTTCCAGGCTTCCCGTACCCGACAGAGGACATTCAGCTTGTGACGCATCCTGACTTTATCGTTATATTAATTACTCAAGAAGTTGCCGGTTAAATAAACCTTCAACATAATACTTAGAAAATGCATATTGAAAAGAACATTACTTACACCAAATCCATATCCATACGTACAATAAAACCGTAAGTCGGCTATATTTGTTCGCGCAAAACGTAAAAACTACTTTTTGGAATTTAACGTGGTTTTCACAGCCGTGTTGCAGATGATCTAACTTAAAATGTGGTATAGGTTTAATCGCGATACGTTACTTAACCCGAGATATTGATAGTCGCGGGCAATAGCTAGTAGTAAATAATTAACCAATGCCTCAATGTATCTTTAGGGTCTATAACTTTCACGAGGTTCAGTGCCTGGCTGGATGTAGCAAAGATTTCATTTTCAGCTCCTTTGAATTACCGGCTACATTTTTCGATGCCACAATGAAATTTGCCAACAAAATAAAAAATATTTTTTTTTATTTTAATCGTTGTTTATAGCAACTTAACAAATAAGAAGTAGAAACGTGCCAATAAAAAGACAAAGGTAACAAACTAAATAGAAGATTCTGCTTTAGAGAGAACTCAGGATACAATTCTCGCTTAGTCAACAGACAGAGACTAAATTATAAAGTTAGCAGACACAACATCTTGATAATTCAACTATTGTCCCACAAAAGTGAGAAGTTTATGCCAATTTATGTCCCAGATATTCGTCGTCATCTAATAACCATACTTCATCCCGCAATTAATCCGAAACCGGCAATTTAGCAACTTAGGAATGAAATCCGAACTCCCTTGTGACGCGTAATTTATGATTTTGGATCTAGTGTAGCATTAGTAAAGGAAAAGTCCCATTATATGTCTGTATCATGATGTATTCGTATATAACATTTCTTATCAATACATTAATAAAAAAGTAAAAGTTATAAAACAGTTAAAGAAAAAATATTTAGGACGATGAGTAAGATATTTAGTAAGAATTAAAAAATGTATGTCTGTTTGTACACTCTAATCTCCGGAACCGCTGAACGGAACTATTTATAATTCACTGGAACCACAGAGTCCACGCGAACGAAGTCGCAGCTGATGCCTGCGACTTAGCTAGTACGTACTAGCCATGCTTTTCAAAGTCGAATTTGACCAATTCAAGATGAAAAGGGTAAATTATCTATTTGTAATATAGTTCATCACTACAGTTTGGCAAATGCGTACGAAAAGATTATTTTTTATGACAAAAAAAAAGATTTTGTTTCATATTGAGTTAAGTTTTGCACATACTGAAGATTATTACTACGAACATTTGTTTACGTTTCCCTATATCACTGATTTGTAACACAATAAAGGTTGAATGTAAGAACGGCGCCATCTTTGTGGTGTAATGAGATCAGTTTACGACCTGATTTACGATCAACTCTCGCCCGCTGTCTCGTCGACCATGGTCGCTTCCTAAAAGAAATATAGTTGCATCTTGAGCATATCTAGATTTTCATGAAATCATCATTTTTCTCCAGACATTTCATGTAATTCTTGATTGTGTGCCTGCATGCTAGTGTATTAGTAACTAACTATATAAGTGCAAAAGCGAAAGTGATTGTTTGATACGCTGTCATGCCTTAATATTGGATCGAATATAATTAAATTTTGCTTATTTGGAAAATTGTTGGAAATTTGTGACATATTGATAAACGTAACATATTTATCAAAATTCATCATGAACATCATCATCGATTTCTGATAAATTACACTGCGGTATCTAGAACATGTTTATTTTTTTTTCATTAACACCTCTGTCAGATTTATACCATTGTTTTATAGTAGTTAGTGGTCGAAGCTGGCAATAATTCCGTCAGGCTGGCAACACTGCACTGGTAATTAACCGCGAAGTCAGCGCGATGACATCGCTCCATCAATTTCCGCGCAACTCGAGGCGACACGACTTCGTTATGCATTACACAAACAATATTATGTGATTAATGCTTTCCCACTTAACTGCCCCTAGATCGTGATTTGCATTATAACTAAAATACACAAGTTCCTCTACAAACAAATCAGCATAGTACACAACATACTCAGTAACGGTGCGGCTATAGGAAAAGCATTCAGTAAATATGGGAAAGAAAGTAACGGAGAGCCGGGTTGAGTGAAGCCAAACAGGCAACAAACGTTATTGCCCCACTGGCTCCTTTATTTTAGGGCGCTGTTGGCAGCGTCTGGCAATCGCCAATAAACCGTAATGTGGACCTCGAACACTCGATGCTTTTAGAAACCGGATAGTACTGTAGCTACTCCGAAGACGCTTGTCACGAATAAATTAATAAATGTAATCCGATCACTTTGAAAACATTTCATAAATAATGATAAATTGATTCTGGGTTTCTCACGAAATTAACTTAGGATCATTGTTCTGGTTTATTCCGTAAATGAAAGTTTTATTAACAGTCTTGACAATAGACGTCTTAAATTAAATATCATGTTTCCCTTAATTTATACTCGAATAGCTTTTGCCAGTGACTCCACATACCGCCCACGATGCCACAGGAACAGATCTTTTTTCCGTTTACATGTACCTAATTCAACAAGAAAATTGTAACAAACAAATAAACTTACTTTCGTATTTATAATCTTTCTTATAATAATAGTTAGGATTAGAATAGTTCTATATTAGCTATTCAAATCATCATCTGCGAAAATTTTAAGTAACAAAGCTTTACACAAAAGCATTTTTAAATTGAGAATGTTATTTAATGAAATCCGAACGCAGGATTGTAGAGTGCTCAAGCCTCGCTCCAGCACCCAGAGTGCGAGGAATATACCAAAGTAAAATATATTTTAACATTTAAAATCGTTGTCGTTTGTCGGAATATCTTGTACACATATGCCATTAGCTTTCTAACACGCTTGCCAGCTACAGGTATGCCTGTAGCACGGCACCTGTGTATTGGCGACCAAAACTTGCATTAGCGATCCCCGTCTCATACAATAACGTTCGTTTCCTAATCCCCCACGTTCATATTGCTTATATCAATAAATGTGGTACATATACCAGTAGCTGGCACTATGTGTATACCAATAAAATAAAATGTAAAAATTGAATTGATATGTTTATGAACAAGGTAACAACAACATCTACCTATTCTTTCTATAAAGCGTAAATATTTTTATAAAGTGGTGGAACTCAATTTAAGCAATGCATTGAGAGTTCAATGTTATCGAAATATTTAAGCGAATCTGTGTACCCAATCGCTATTGTGGTAAGTGAAGTGCGACCGGGGCCGCACTACACAAGCTGCGTTTACGACATCACATCGCGCACCCAACACAAACCAGATGTCGCACAGAGAGCGTGTTCATGCACCTACCTCCACCCTCCACAGAAATCTCGTAAAAGGAATTTCTCGCGCCCTTATCGCTTTTTGAAATAAAATGTAGCGCCAGCGTCGTACGTGTTTTATTACAACGCGTCGCCTTCAGGATTTATCTCAGAGCTGCCTCGCCGATGCTGAACACTTTTTTTTACATCGGGAAACATTTGAGAAAGAATTTCGCTTATGCGATTTGCTTTGCTCTCTTGTTTCGTTATTTTCCGCTTATTTTTCTTACGATGTGTTTTGAATATTCAGCACGGGTTAGGTACCTTGTTATTTTTAATACTATATTCCAATCGATACGTTGTTGGATGGTTTATGCCATTTTCTAAAACACATAATAATTCTAAATCTAAAGACATTTTAACACATACATGTATGAAACAATGGCTAGTTATAATAGAAAAATATAATAAATAAGAAATTTAAGCGAAAAATTTTTGTGAAATAGAAAATAGCCGAACCACTCCATAACTATTAAATTAAACCAGAACAAAAACGCTAACAGGTCTGCTATAAACATAAAAATAACTTTGGTTGGATAGATAAAAAATTCTAATAAAATAACTCATATGTTTATACGTCATTAAAGCAGTTGGATAATTCCTAGCTATCGTAATAATAGGCCACGGAAGGGCTGCTAACAGTATTAAATGTTTATTTTATTTAGTTGTAGACGGGCGCCTACCGTCATCCGTTCTTTAAGATTTGTTGAAAAATAAACAAAATAATTAAATTTTATATCGTTTGTTGTTTATGATAAGTTTATGGTTAGTAGAGTCAATCGGCCAAGTGCGTGACGGGCCACGCAATGTGTAGGGTATTTGTCCTAACAACCGTTTCGTTTGCACTTGACTATAACGAAAATACGAAAATTGGCACTTTAAGCTTAATAATTTATGAAAGGTTTACTAAATCCAAAAACGGTCTTACCTCACCTCCCATATTTTTGAAAGAATATCTATCACACACTATAGGAAAGATTTAAAAAAATATCATCCTCATTTCACGTGTAGAAATTTCACCCTAAAAATTGTTTTATTAAAGATTTTATTTCACCACTTTGTCGGTGTGATTAATGTGTACCAATACCCGTACCAAATTACATTATTATAGTACTAATAGTTTTTGAGTTAGACCGTGGATGGACGGACGGACCGACAGACAACCGGACATATACGGAACCCTAAAAAAGCATAAGTAGTGTAATTCACTTTCGAAAGTTTATTCTTCATTTTCACAGTGCAGTAGTGTTATGAATTGAATCCTAGTATGGTTGCTACTACGTCAACATGATTTTCACACCCTCTCGAAACTGCATGGTTGTCAAACTCTTGTTCTAAATAAAATAAAGTAGATTATGTATCTACTTAAATATATTATAGTCATAAAATTTAAATTTCAAATAAATTAAATAGGTTAGCATTTTATAAATAAAACTCGTTTTAAGGTCGAGCGGGCTCGGTAAGTTTGTCTCACTTTTTCACCGTATGATTGGGCATCACAATCCCCAGTTTGTAGTAGTAACATATATCTATGACCGCTTGATTAATGATCGAAATATGTCAGCTGTCAGGGCTGTCACAACTCCGCAGCTTGTTACATTCATCGCGCCCTCTCCCGGATGTGCCAGCCCTAAATAGAGGTTACTTTTTTGGTGAAGGGCTCGATGCTTTTTATCGCTACGGGTGACATAAGTGGCCGTCTCTAATTCTCAAGTACATTATGTCCAAAATTCCGTAACCGTCTAATCCGATCTTTTAGCGACCAGAAAAAATGCTTTTAACGTCCTTACACGCAATCATGCTTAGTCTCTGATATGAGGCATAAATCAGTAGTTACGTTCATTTCATTCCACTCCTTCCACCCCTTCGCCCATTAGAATCATCAAGGCTCCGGCGACATACCTACCTACCCACTTAAACCTCCTACCAGTTCATTTTCACACGCACGCTGTATACACTCAAAGATTATGCTGATATATTGAAATGTATGCGTTACGAGGAAAAATTTTTGTAAATGAAATTACCACATTTATTTTGGAAGCTTTCGCCTCGGTCATATTATTTAGGAGATCCTTTTTCAATGTCGGAGAGAGTAATGTGGGATCCTATCCCGTGGCTCCGCCGTCATTTCATTGCTGACCGTCCAGTTCATCATTTACACGACTCACTCGTATCGAAAATCGAGCCGTATTATACGATCACCTTGAGCGCGGTTGTTGATTTTAGTGAACATAATAGTTTATTTTTGTAGAATGAAACGGGGCACGTCCCACATGTGCGACCCTCCTATCTCGGGGTGAAAGTAAGTATAAATAAACAAGGCTTGCTGATATCTGTCATCCAAAGAATTAGATTTATTTCGGCTCTAGCGGAAGGTGAAGGACCCTAGCCCCTCGTGAACCGCAACTGAGGAAACATGCCACGGCTAATGTTTGAGAGGATATTTCACTCCTCTCAGACTCATCAGTGCGGTATTGTCTTTATGTGTGCTTGAATCCTTTCATTTCGAGAATCACATCAAAACGAACATCACCATGATATAAAACAAACATACTCGTATAACACAATTTTGTCCCCAAAACTTGTCCAATATTGTGAACTGGGGTCGGGTCAGATCGCGCAGAAAAAAGAAGCTTTTTTCGTAGTATGGGCGGTATTTTTTTTGTGAATTATGTTAATGTCGGAGTGACGCGGACTAGGGCAGCTACCGATATTTAAATTCGCTCAAGGAATGGTGAACGAATTTTTTCGGGCGCGTTTGACCCTGCTATAAGAAAACGAAAATCAAGAGGACAATATTTTATCCCGTAATGTTATGTAATTCTTGTTTTATCGTATGCATTCATGTATACCTACTAACATTATAAAATATTTTACTTGATGTATATACGGCCGATATAATAGCGATATAAAGCTAATATTATTTCGGTTGTAAAGTGGATTGCTAAATGAATAGCCGACGTTCTCGTAATTGTAGAGCCTTTTATAGTAACAATTAGCAATCAGTGGAAATAATAGAAAACTGAATGCGATGGGTAATTAATTTTGGCGTCCATCTGGAGCCGCCCTCACTCCGGAATTTTCCCAATTATCTCGTATCAATCAAATTAATGCCCTTGTACTGCTGCTGTTGCGATCTTTCGACATTTTCTTTAGTGTCTTAACTTTATGACAGTTATTCAGTTACTGTCAGTTGCAGATTATTAGTATTGTTAGATTTAAGCAATTTAATCAACTCCGTAAAGTAATATTGATAAAATATTTAGAAACAGATAGGTATGTACCTTTTTTTTTGAAAAAGTGATTTGGAAGAGGATACGGTAATAGTAAATGAAAATGTATACAAAGTTTCACAAACGATTTGCTAACGCAAATGTATAATTAATCAATATGGTGACAATATCTGGACTATAAATAGATTTTAATACTATCTCGCTTCCGTAAGTAAATACTGAATGAATTTCGTCGATACTCTGATTGGAACGGCGATAAAACAAATGGAGTGTTCAATTTAAATAGATTGAATGGGATTTATGTTTAATTTCGTGAGCTCTGTCAGCGATCCTATGGATCTGTAGGGTCGATGATAACGTGATATAGCGAAAGCGGGATCATATTTATCACTGTCATTATTTCGGAGTTTACACAAAATTTAATTTGTTTCACGATGCATTTGGTCCGCAGGCGGGTGCATGTGGTCGGCCATCCCATGTGACGTAGGGCGCTGCACGCACGCGCTGCTCTATCGAGCCGCCTCCAAGACCAACTGTTGAATCCTCTCCTCTCCCACCCCATCATGCTTTCCTGGTTCCCCTCCAGTTACTTCCTACGCGTGACGTCATCTGCGACCGTCACAACTGCGATGTGTGCGTGCCATTATACCTCCTACATATCATTCGAATGTTGATGAACTTCGAAATTGCTTTGAAATAATCTCTCGCACACGTCAATATACTACAACCGTGTTGATTTTGCGCCTCGAACTCTTTACTTTTGTTGGCACAAATTAATACGGAATCTCTCTACGGAACACTCCGGTGTGTAATCGTGAGTTGAAATTTGTATTAAAAATAGAAAAGTTGATAAGCACGATTCATCACTGATATTTTTTGGTATTGGAAGTGGAACTGTAGTAATTATCTACAATAAATTAACCCTTGCTTTTTAGACGTGGGTATATTTTTAGCATTGTGGTGGATTCAGGTGGTACCTATGCTCATTATTAAACAAAATTCTGCTCATTTTTCAGTCCGCGCTAGCTTTCATTGTACTTATAACCAAATTTAAAAAAATACGAGAATAGACTAGTTAAATACTATTTATTCTCGTATTTTTTTGTTTTTTTTAACATGTTTTACTTCTCATTTAATTTCATTTAGGTGTATATATGTAATAAACATCTTTGTATTATTACATGTAATTTTTTATGACAATCAAGATTTATTCATTATTACTTATAGTTTTTAGAAAAAAACGTAGAGCCGATTAGTGGCACGCAATGCCACACGATATATTCTATTATAGAATCATACAAACAATATATCATACACATATATCAACAATATTTTTATAGTTTATATTTCATCAAAATCGGCCCAACAGTTTAGCTGTGTTATCCTTGACAGACTTTCGCATTTATAATAATAATATGGAAGTATGGATTAATCAAAATGTCTGAGAGAATAAATAAAATTTAAGCCCTATTAATTTACTAGCCACCCCTGCACAATAAACGATGATGAAAGCCCTCGGCACGGTCTAAGAGCCCTTGTCTGGTCTGATACTCGCTCCAATATAGAACCATCTATACATTACCATATAACACAAAGTGTATTGACCCTTTTCTTCCTTATACTTTTATTACTAAAGCGAAAACTGGGTAAACGACCAACCGTTTATTCAAATAAAGGATGCATATTCCAAATACAAGACGCGTATTGACATAGGAAATGCGTACATCAATCACAACGATTCAAATAATCTAGCCTCTTGTATAATAATACAATGCATTCTTAATTGAGTACATTGCAATTTTTCTCCCAAAAAATATCATATAAAAATATTTTTACCGCACATTGCTTCCAATTCGCAGGATAAAAATAAAATTCAATTGAACAAACGACAATATCCGCGAATCAAATATATGTTACCATACAAATAATTTTTATCGGTCGATATAATTAGCCAATTTGAACAATACGTGTATAATCGTAAGCTTTATATCGTTATATGCAGATAAAGTTGCATATTATAATTTACGATCAAATCCCGCAACTTCAGTCTGCTTTGTAAAAATCGGCTCATCAATATTGTAATTAATAAATATTGCAAACAGGTTTCACTACGTAACTAGGTATTGAACGTTAAAAATCCTTTTACTGATTTCTCGTAGCTTGCGAGACCATAAACTAAATAGTCAAATAGAACTACTTTGGTACTTAAATAAGAGTCTAATTAAATTTAAGTAAAAGTCTTAACAAGTTGAACGAATCTTGAGCTCAAATATTTCTCTAGGGCTTAGCGCTTCGGCTCTGATGAAATAAGTACAAAAAAGCTCGCTTATCCGCAAATCCGTAAACCGAAAGTTTCCAGAGTTGAGGCAAAGTTGGGGCGTGTTTGCGACGTAATGATTACTCGTCAAGAAATGTCAAGTGTCTACCCCCCTCGTCCCTTAACGCCCGTTCCATCCCCCCTCATTCGTCTCGTCAGTGGAGGTTGACACCTGTCGAACCTGCGCTGAGCCTTACTGATTGGAGCCTCCAGCGAATTACACAACTTGCGGAAAAGGCATTAAACTAAATGTAAAAACATACATACTTTATTCCATAATTTTCATACTAAGGAAATTTTCTAATACTTCAGAACAATGAAAGAATTATTAAGGCACAATACCAAATAATCGGACTTAGACAGTACCCTTATATTAGTGCGGACAGGCCAAGAATCTTAAGTGCAAGTTTCCAATAAAGCCAAAATTACACGGCAATAAATCACAGAGTTGGTCAGCGAACTAACATTGAAAGTGTAACAAAACTTGGGTCCGCTCCCGTCGGGACGCGGCTGAGTCACTTCATTAACGTCCAAATTCCGGACAGATAATAAAGTTAAATTGAGTAAATTGCACAGGTGGCCGCCATAACCTGAACCCGCCACACAAATTTAATGGCTCTGATCATCATTTAAGAGTTTTAACACTTACTTAACGTTGTCATCAAAACCATAAAGTTTTATGGTCAATTACATGAGTATATATTATTTTCATATGTGGGAAATTGATTAAGAAAACAGCTCTCATTTGAAGTCGTTCATTCGTAACCACATTTTTCATAATCTTTTTTTCAAAACACCTTTCGATGAACGCATAGATTGCAAAGTTAGCTAAGTTGCAAAGATGGCTCTTTCAAAAAATGTTTCCGTGCAATGAATCCGCAATTAGTTTAACATTTTCCTCATTCTCTTCAGTTTTCTGTGGCTTCCCAGACCGTCGGGCAGTGGTCGCATTAACTCAAATTGGTACAATTGGCAACGTCTGGCCCGTTCCGTGTTGCAATTGGATTACGAATCGAATTCCATTCACAAAAACGCTGCAGCTAATCCCACAAATTGTTGTCATCCAGTTTGCAAGCGTGGATACTAGATACTATGAAGGCACATCAGATTCCTTGGATAAGAATCTTAAAATAATATAAATTGTCATAAAGACATATTACTTAAAATAAATGCACATGCTAATATTTTTATTACTTTTAATTTACAAAATCTACGTAACCAGAATTTAAAAAATCGGATAATATTGTTAAAACAATATACATATACTGAAAAACCTTTCGGAATAAACGCTATTTTCAAATCAAGTTCGCATAAAAATTAAATAGCATATTACGAACGCCTCAAGTCAAGAATACTTCCCGACCAAGACGGTCGGTAACTTCTCAAGTAACTTCTTGAATAAATTAAGATTCTCAATTTCAAACGTTTTTCTTTTGAGTCATTTTGGATAGCCTTGTCTAGACACGTTTTATTAATACAGACATAATTTGTGAAAATGTTTTTGATGCATCTTATTTGCTTTTCAAAGATAAACATTTCCCAATTTCAAGTTAAAATATTTACTTTATGAAGCTTCTTAGACATGTGCATTGCGTAGATTTATACATGCATCTGTGTGTTCCTACAACATTTAGATATAGTACGGAAAATTCTGTCTCCATTTTCACGGGACACAGGTTTTTTCGTACTTTTTTGCTCTATCACATATTCGATGTGTATCTTCTTCATAGTCCTATTTCTCATGGCTGAGGCTGATTAAGTGGAATTAAACACACACAACAACTTTCTTGGCATTAGTAATGGAGTGGTTTGCCATTGCCTTCTTCATTTCACACACAAGTTAATAATCAACCAGTGTGCAGGTTTCTTCACGATGTTTTCCTTCACCGGAAGCAAGTGGTGGTCGATATGAAAACGACTATACATGAGTCAGATTGGTATACAAATTCATGTGGCACGAGTAGGATTCGAACCTGGGACCTATCGATCCACAGGCGGTCATGTCTTAACAATTACACCACCACCGCTTCCTTCTATGTGCACATCTTCTATGTGTATAGGAGAGCAGAAATGTCGAATTCCATCTTAACAATACCTATCTATTTATATTCTACTTGTTCTAATTTTAACGACATGTTCAAATATTCATAATATGCCTCCCTAAATAACATCAACAACATACTAACAAATAGTGTGATGAGTTTCCGTGTCAACGACACTCGCAGTTTATGGCTTTAATATGTAAATAACAACACATGTTAAACCCATATTGTACGGAGTCGACAGTGATAGCGCGAATAACTTCACATAAAGGCATAATTTACCTGCCTATACCAACATATTACAGGCAGGCTTTACACGTGTAGATCAAGTAGAATGACAAATGGAATGTTTAAAACTAATTCATTTGTTCGAAAACGGAATATTTAAATTTTATAAATAAAACTTAGCAATTTTAAAAACTAATATTGCGACGCGAATCAAAACGAGTGTTTTAAAACTGAACAAATTCCACACTACAGTATGGAATTTGTCATATCTTTTTTATCTATGTATTGTCCAACGATTGGGTAAATGTCTCCGCCAATTTCTTTCAGATATCCCTTTCTATTTCCCAAAAAGTCCAACTAAGTCCGACTTTTTGGGAATAAAGTGGGAAAATTCTGGACGAAAACCTGTCTATGGCTGGAGGTCATCGATCGCGCCTTTTCTTCCTTGGTTTTTCTCTACGAGGTGACGTCACTCAATTTCTGGAACCTATGATTTTTGCAATTGTCGCATCGCCCACGTATCTACATAGATATTTTTTCTTAGTACGTCTAGTCGGATGTGGTTTAAAGATACCTTAATCCATTCATAAACATATTTTAAGCACGGACAAAGTATCCTAAGCACAATATGTTCCTGTAATCAATTCTAAATCTCATCATCAATCACCGTTTGAGATTGTACTGAGAATGTATATACTTATTTATTTAGCTTCTAATCATTACACTGTAAATGGAAATTCAATTCAAATTGCCCTAGATCCCGGCACATCGTTAATCTAGTAGGTACTAATCCAACAGCTAATATAATGGCAAGATCACACCCGTGTTCCTGGAAACAGCCATTGTTTCACAACACATGGAAACTTGCCTTATTTTACTATTGATTTAAAATTCGACACTATATCCTTAAACACTATAAAATTATGTTTAGAATTCATGATCTTGAATTTTGAACATTTTTTTTTTTCATAGGTACAATAATGTTAATTATTAAGTAGTCTTTTCAAATAGTAGTTTTTTTTTATCAATTGGTACGAATTTTCTATCAACTTGTTTGTCTCTTCTATTTATAGTAGAGAATCTGTCAGTTTACAAAAAAATAGTTTTATAATATACTGTAAGCTTCTTTAGTTAAAATCCGTTGACTTGAATCTATATACAATGTAAAAAATATGTACGTATGTATAAGTGTTACGTAAGTTCTAAAACGCACTCACGAATATCTTTTTGTAATATAAGGACGTAAAATGATAAGGATTTCCCACCTACATATAAGCGATACGGGCACGTCACTGCGTACGCTTCACACGGCTCGATTAGGGCTGCGTGCTCGGAATCGCCATGTGCTCATTACTCCTCCCTATTCATTATCCAGCTAAATAACTAATGGACGGCGTCTTAACATGTCTCACGAAGAACAGTTCGTTTCAATAAAGTCCCTATGTGACATCGTTCTAAGCCATCGTAATCTTAGCGGAGTTTTATATCCTTTTTGATGGTGACACTCATCTATCCTTCATGACGTGATATAGTACCCTCAGAAATAATTGTTGAATTAAGTATCTCTATGAAAGTCATGGAAGTTTGCAAAATTTAGACATTGGACAAGGACTGACTGAACTAATTTTAGACCTTAATAAAAATAAATAACGTATATGTATGTAATATAATGCGTAGCCCGCTCATGAAGTCGTTCGGTGACCACGTTGTATGTAACTCGATCCAAAACGTCCGAGATATAAAAAGGCACACGCGCGTTTAATACTTGTTGAATACATTTGATCTATAATATGACGTGAGCATAATGCAGGGCTTGTTACAGTACAGCGGCGCGACGATGGGAGGCGGCTGCGGAACGGGAGGCGCGCGGGTGCCGACGGCGGCGTCGCCGGCCAACACGGCGTCATCGTCCTCGTCCAACACGGGCTCGGCGGGCGGCACGCGCTCCACTAGCCTGAGCACTGCGCCCCCGCCCCCCGCCTCCACGGCCTCCACCGCCGGCGGACAGGTCGGCGAACAGCTCAGCCGCACCAACCTATACATACGCGGCCTTAGCCAAAACACCACCGATAAGGACCTCGTCCAAATGTGCCAGATGTAAGTTATCTACACGTTTATCATTCACACTATTTCAAATAATGTGTTCCTATTCCAGCTAATCACTTGTTTTATCTTCTAGGTATGGCAACATTATTTCAACAAAAGCAATATTGGATAAAAATACGAATAAATGTAAAGGTAAACAACATTCACTGCTGCATTCTAACTAAAACCCTATCATAGCGACCTAAATTATATTACTTCTATTAATCTGTGCATAGATATTCACGTATGTATATAAACTATTATCCTCAATATTACAACTATGTATAATGAAATAGAATTTGCATCAGTAAATCTATTTGTAACTGAATTATTTAATATAGTATTAATATTTTCTAGAATACCATATACCTTCATTAAACTAATCCATCTATGGTGAGACTTTTTTCCAATATATGCACGACATTAGCTACATATATAATTTGATTCATATTTACGAGTGTTTTTTCTTATTATTATTAATTATCTTCGATATATTATTTATTTTTACGTAGATATTGATCATCCTCACTATATTTTGCACTAAAGCACAGATGATTATAATTTTCGATATTAAATAAATATTATTTATCGGATGGTGCACTATCCTCGTGATCAATCACCAACAATATTTTATTGACGTCACATTTCACGCTACTTCGTGTAGACAAAGTGGTCATCTCATTAGTTACATGATTATTCAAATGTATTATATTATAATAGTTGTTTGTTACGTTTGAGATAATAGTAGCCCTGAATGAGATGCATGAATCATCAATTGTATTCCTTCAGTCGCATCTGTATGTTGCGTGACCCATGACTATACGAAACTCACTTTTGTTCCCGCAGGTTACGGTTTTGTAGATTTTGAAACAATCGCGTCGGCGGAGGCAGCTGTTAAAGGATTACAAGCCAAAGGTGTTCAGGCCCAGATGGCTAAAGTGGGTATCTGGTTCCTGCGTAGACTGAACCGTGTACGTTGTGCATGCAAGTAATACTATTATGACTAACCGCCTGCTCCTAATCTGATCCGCTGTCACTAAACCTATCTTCTACTTACCGTCGATGGCCTCTGTTTTATCCTATTTCCTACAATACCTATACACTCCCGTGTATATCTTACGGCTTGAAATCCCATGGGCTGTTATGCCATAATTTAATTTATATCTTGTAATTCGTACAAAAACAAAATAATGTTTTAACACTAAAAATCAAATAGTTGTTTGGAAATATAGTTAATTGATACACAGGTGGATTTATTAGACAATCACGCACAAGTCCATCCTAGATGTATATTGCACCCTAATGACGAAGAAAAAAAACTATTTTTGACAACTCAGCTTGTATAATAACCATATTATGTACAGTCAATTAGGTTACTTTTAATGACTAGAGTAAATAAACCTTTCAAAATGATAAGTTTGCAGTACTTGTGACTTCTTCGAACTAATCTAATTCATGGGTTACATCCTTTCCTTTATTCCCATCCCACGTTCCTCCTACCCTTAATTATAGCTTTAGCATTTACCCTATTGTATTAATATTATACTTGACAAATGCTGCAATACCTAACTTTAAAGCATTTTATAACAAGATCAGTGTTCTCTATCTTATCAAAATTTGCTAGATTTTGACATATTTAAACATTCATAGCATCAACATCCTGTCCCATATTGTTCTAGGTGATAACTTTAGTAAAACTGTGTCTAACATTCTTCCATAATGCATTTGTTTTCAATAGATGTGTGACAATGTTTAGATGAAGTAGGCTGTGTTTAGATCGTCGACGTAATGGATAGCGTTTGATCAACCACGGTGGAAACCGTTCCATGAAGTCTAATCATTCATTTCTCAGTATTTTTTGGAAACCAACAAGTCATTCGGTATGTCACCAATATTTCGAGCAGATCATTCTAACACTTTTGTGTTGTAAGTATTTGATCCCTTCAGTGGTGCAAATTTAACGCAATTATAACGCTTACATAATACTTCGAACGTTGTTTCATCTTGTTGATTCTGTAATATTGCCGTTTGCTTCAGCGTTATAACAATAATTGTATTACCGCTACTGGGCTCGGGTATTCTATGCTTTCGATATTCAATTAGTGTGTATGCGACTTATAGCTTCATAACCTCTATATGCTGATGTATATGCCCATCTCGTTGATAACACCTACCTAATATTATTTAGTATATTAGATCGATCTGCTGATTTACGTCAAAGCTGGCTTCAGTGTCTAGATAATCTATGCGGGCTTCAAGCTAATTTTACTCCTCTCAGAATAATCTTTAACTTCACGTTCCTAATAAACGCTTTGAAATATGAATTAGAGGCAAAACAATACTAACATTTGAATCTAAAGCAATGAAAATGGGAAAGTTGTGAGATATTGCATAATTCAAATGGTTTTCAGTTTGAAATCGTAATGATTCAGTCACGCACTGTATATATCCACGCAAAACATAATCTACTGTCGACTGTAATAGATACGTAATTGTGGATTCCTGTAAATATGAAAGATCTTTCTCCATTTGAAATGGTGGACCTCTCATGCGTTCAGTTTTCTGCTATTTTTATTGTATTTTGTTATATCTGGCCGGCATTAATATTAGCATACAGGAAACGAAAATTCACAACATAAGAGACGCATAACATTTGTATTATTTGAGGTCCATCAGTAAATTCACAAGTTAGGATTTAAAATAGTGAGCCTGAGAGTTGTCACTTCACCTTTTTCTTCGGTGCTTTTGCAGCAACAAGAGCAGGACCCAACCAACCTGTACATGGCGAACCTGCCGCCCCACTTTAAGGAAAATGATGTGGACCAGCTCTTAGCCAAGTTTGGACAAGTGGTGTCAACAAGGATCCTGCGCGATACCCACGGCCACAGCAAAGGTGTTGGCTTTGCGCGGATGGAGTCTAGGGAGAAATGCGAGCAAATTATCCAAGTAAGTTGTTGAGTAATCTTTTCATATATTTTTGCTGCATTTCTGTAAAATAATTTTTATTCATCAGCTTTGACCGGAGTGGATTTATTCATCATTACGTACTTATTTCAGATGTTTAACGGGAACGCAATCCCTGGTGCAAAGGAGCCCCTATTAGTAAAATTCGCCGACGGAGGCAACAAGAAGAAAGCGCTTTATAACAAGCAAAACGACAACAATGGAAGAGCGTGGCGGGACACCAATGATTCCATTACGCAGGTAACTTAAAATTATACATTATATTATATGATTTCCTTCACGATTATTGTTAATCGTGAAGGAAATTATATAATATAATGTACGTCAATGTTGTCATTGACGTAAAGGGTTAAAAAACTTTTAAAAGACAGCAATAACATAAATAAAGTGGAAATACAGCCACTAACATAATTCAAAATAGTTTTGCACAAGAAGAAGCACGGACTTTTGATTTGAGGGTTTATTTAATAATTTATTTATCACATAATATGTAATCCCAGCCAGGACTGAAATTTCGTAAAGTTTGCCTATGTTAATCCAAGGATATGAAAAAATAATGAAAATTACAAAATGTGTTTTCCAGGCCATGAGCGCCGGCGGCGTTTACGCAGGCGGCGTAGGCGCAGCGGGCGCAGGCGGCGAGTGCGCAGGCGTGTACCGTGGCGGTGCAAGCGTGTATAGCGTGACGGCGTTCCACCCTCACGCGCAACTCCACCACCACCACCACGCCGCTCACCCGACCGCCTGGCTGGCCCCCTACCCCGCGCTCATCCCCTCGACCCACCCCGCCCACCACGCGGCACATCCTGCGCATCCCACACACATACCCATCGACTCTGTGCCTAGCCAATACGTAAGTCTTTAATAAATACATAGATACAAAAAGCCAATAAGCCTAGGGGCCTCAAAATGGGTGGAGATGTTACTTATTTTTACTTGAGATGTGTATAGGCGCCTGCAGCTGGCATGCAAGTGTGCAAGCTATATCCGCCATACCCGATATAATTATAAGCTTATTCCTATTCAACTTACCACGATACAACAGTCAGATCAGAGGAAAACCCAAATGTAGAATGGTATTAATAAGCAAGGTAATATGCGTCAATGAATGAATAGCAAGAAACCATGTCAAAACTTTTTGAGCAATAGATTAATATGTTTTATACAGGCTAATAATTTATTGTTTGTATTCCCCACGCCCGCATCTTTATTTGTCCGAGGCAAAGTGCCAATTAAAATATGACAATAGTTGAAACATTACGCACCATACTCACAGTATAATTACAAGATAAAACAAACATATATGAATGAAAACCGGCCATGCTACTGCATTATAAAAAGTAGAAAAATTACAACCACTATATTTAAAAATATACAGTTAACAGACATCCATCATACATACATTCAGTCAAATAGTAAACCAAAGTATAAATGACTGGTGTGTTCTGTTTTCCAGGTAAACTGGGACAGCATAAGGCCGGAAAGTGAATTATACGTGAGTGATAGTATTTTCTACTCGAAGAAAACAGCTCTAACCTTCTGAGTCCCATTGCTTACGGTCCGCCACTCACTAGTCCCTTGCTTTCGTCTCACCCTCTGCTCATGTAAAGCAAAATAAACATATTAATGGCTAAAACCTACTGTCGATCCTAATATTCAAAATACTGTGAGTTTGTATCCATCGGCCCATTGCTTGAAAGGTGTAAAAAGGAATAGCAGATTTCATCAGATTCAGATGGATTTCAGCTACTAAATTAAATGTGTAGCAATAACAAAAAAATGTTTAGTCCGATATGCATAGCATAACTATATTTCACCTCTTATTCATAAAAAAGTTGAAAAGACGAGATAAAACATATTTTAGCTTAAATTAAGCTTTAACTTTTTTATGAATCAGGTGGTTCATCTGGTACTCCTTTCATGTGTATTGGGTGTGTGTTGTGTTGTAGTTCCGCTGACGAGATGTGCTGTGTAACGTTTCAGTACTTCGCGTCGCATCCGTACCAGTACTTCCCGGGTCCGACTCAGCCCATCATCCAGCTGCCCATGGAGAGCGAACACGCGTCGACGGCGGCGTCCCCGGACGAGGCCTACCAGACGTACCCGCCTCCCAAGTAGATCATAAGCCACGCTACGACAATCCGAGCTGTACACGAGCCAAAAATCAAAGCACTGTGACTTTTTACAATGTTAATTTGTTTTAGTTTTAATTTGCGGCCGTTATAGACTTCATCGAAAATTCCGCTCGCGCGGCGCCTCTAGTTTATAGCCTACGTGTTCGCCTCGTGATCGTAAGGGCTCGCCTCGAGTCCTCTGGCTTGCCTGGACGTTGATTCGCTGTGATGTTTTGATGAGGTCTTGTGACGGTTCGAGGAGAGGATTTGATGTATAGATATAGCTGCAATTTTAAAGCGTTTTTATTACATTATAATTTTATTATTGTTTTATGAAAGAATAAATTTAAGATTTTAGGCCCAGGTTCCGAACGTTGAAAAGATTATTTAAGATAGTTAGGTATTTATTTTAGCATAGTATATAATTTTATAATTGAAATTTCAAAGTTACTCGTCCTTCGGACGAGAGATATTCGTGAAATTTTTACTTTCTAATCAACCTAAATCAGTGTCATAATTAATATGATAAGAAATCTAAAAACGTGCATCAGATAAATTGAACAATGAAGTCAACAAAATGCGTGCAATCCAGACATAAAGAATCTTGTAGGTATAGATATTTATCAAAAATATTTATATTATTTTCTTTAAATTTATTTTCCTATCTACATCGGTTTTAGAAGAAAGCAATATCTATGAAGAAAGGAGTTGGATAGAGGGATAAGTGGAAATGGTCATATCATGTGGAATCAAAGATTTATACTAACTAAAATAAAATGAGATGACTTAGGCGTGTAGGACTAGAGGTGAATTGTACACTTTGTTGTGTACCTACTATGGATATTATGGTGAAGATAGAATCTTCCTTGAAAAAAAAAGTATTTTTAAAATACATTCGAAAGAGTTACTCTTATTGCTTGTTATGTGTAGGAACCGGAGACGCAAACTGCTTTATTGAACACGTATCAAATATTTGATAGACTGCCTTCGCGCAAGCGCGCGGGCCCTGCTCAACGCTTGCGCTCGCGTGGTTTTATATGTGTAAAGTTAAAGAGTTCGGTTGGGCGTGGTGCTTTAATCATTTGATTTCAACCTATACAGTATTATCTAAAATACATAATACATAGTTTTACCGGCGCAGTCTTCCATGGATCACAAATCATATATTAGAAATTTATTTTACCCTGTGCCTGAACAGCATGACCGCTCGAGTCACTTAATATTAACATCTATATGACGCCATTTGAATAGAAAGAAGCCGTTACGGTTATTTTGTTCCGTAGAAATAATAAACTTAACATCACAGCTAGCGTTCTAACTTCTCGCTGTATATTTTGTATATGATGCAATAGGTTTTCACTACTAAAAACGTCGTTGCCAAACCCAAGAACAGACTGAATTTATGTATACTGTAACTTCCCACATTTGTTGATCCGTGTTTCTCACCTACCTAGTCCCTGTAACGTAGTGGTGACCACAGTAGTGGTCGGCGTCACGTCACGTGACGTCACGTGGTCACGCATCGCTTTAGGCACTTCGGGCGTGCCCTACTCAAACGGCACGGTAACATTTAGCAATAAGCAGTTGTATGTAAAGTCTATTTATACATTTTACGAGTGTATACAAATTTTTGTACGTTAAAAACTCATGTTTGAATACGTGATTAACGAAGTGATCCTTTTTTGAGAATCATGTACTGAGTCAACTGTAGTCGTTATTTTGTAGGCGGTCGGCACATTCCACTAGAAAACTTCAAACAAAAATTCCACGATTGATTTCCACATTATAAATGGATTTGAAATCCAAAGTGTATGACACCTTTTGGTGTAAATAAGCACTTTTTGTACCATCACGTAGGTTTTGGGTACACTTTATGACTTTATATGAAATTTGATATTTTTATATTGAATATATATAAATTATACATGGATATGTATACATGTATATACATTGTTGATGGGTACGAGTAAAAGCCTACTATATCGCAACTGTTTAATTCTATTTTGGCACGTCAAGAGTTTCATCAGAACCAAAGTATACAAATCATTAAAGTCGAGTAAGAAGTAGGAAAATATTTATACAACTCAGGGACTGAAGACTAGTTAAATGTTTGATATATTAACTGTATTTTAACTGACGATTAAGCGATAATCTCACGACTTTGTTCAAAACCTGTAAACTGGAATTCAATAAACATTACAGGAACTGAGACTATGACGGCAGGTTTTGAATGAATAAAGTAGATTTTGAAGGAATAAGTAGATCTGTGTTTGTTTTCTGTTTATTTTTATTCAGGAAAAGGCTGAATTGTACTGTTGTTCCGTAATGAGTTATTTTTTAGAATGTACATAAATTAGCTGGTGATTTGTCACTTGTTTGCGAATGTATAATAACACCGCTATGATTAACGTAGAGGCACCGCTATACGGACGGCACGAGCTCTAAGCCCCGCTGACTGCCTGAACCGACACTAACCCGACTCACGTCACAAAGGCTAATCTAAAGTGAGATTTTTATTAGTGTAACGTATCAGACGTACTGACCCATAATACTCCGTAGATCAGTATTATTCTCGCATAATTTCTGATCAAGCCAAATTTATTGAACTGACTAAGAAACCGCCTTTACTTCTTGTGAAATATAATAACCATGAAGTGCAATGTAGTACCGAGTGTTGCGTGGTACTTAGTTAAGTAATTTGATCGTTTAGTGTTCGACGTACACTGTGGCTTCCTGTGAAAGCAGTCTTCCGATAGATGTTTCCGCTAACTTTGCATTTAAATTGATGTCGATGTATTAAAACATTTTACTTGTGTAATGTGTACAGTACTCCCTATTCCTCTTTTGTTTTCCCGTACCGTGTAAATCCTTTTCGAGTCCCGTTCTCAAGTTTACGATATAATTCATTCCACAATGCAAATTGTTGTTCCCTAAGTAATGCAAATAATTAGAGTAATCACACAAGATAATGTAAGTGACTTGTATCATAGAGTGGCACGGACCGTGTTAGAGTAGCACCGTCGAGAGTGATAATTTAGCACGAAATTATTTTTCTTAATGCTTTCCTTCCATTTAAGCAATAAAATTAATTTGATGGTAGTGCCTTCAGCTTCCTTTAAAATAATGGATCAGATGATACAGTAGCAGTTGCATGTGCTTTACACAATATTTTTACAGGTAATAGAGAACTTACCGTATTCATAAACGTAGCGATAATGTAAAGACTATGATTAAAAAAATATTTTGTAACAACTAAAAAACAAATAATGTGGCTGTCTAATCGTTGCATTTTTCACACATGATGTAAAAATTAACTCGGAAAGTAAAATAGTAGATGTTCCTAGTTACTCGCTTCGACATTGTTGGCATGTGATACGAGAAGCATCACCTAGGCTCCGGCGCCTGTGACAGATTGCACAAACGTTGCATGTCGGGAACCAATACTTAAAAACCAAAACTATGATTCATCTAAATCATGTCGATAGAATTGAAGTGTTAAGTAAATGTTTTAAAATTAAGTCGTTAAATATAAGAGAACGCTCGACTCGTTTTGAAAAAGTGAATAGTGAAGCTCTAGGGACGACGACGAACGATGGCTAGTTTGTAGACTAGGCTTAACTTATAGATAGGATAGAATAGAAAAAAATGTTTCGACGCTAAGATAGATAGAATAGAACCCTAGATTAATATATTTCCAATGTGCGTGGCGCGCGCGCTCCGCTCGCCTCTAGGGTAGTTTCCTTTATTAGTTTATTAAATAATTTAATTTGAATGGACTGAAGGCGACCGGTGCGCACGCGCCTCCGCTCTAGCGTAAGACCAGGCTAAGGGAATTAGTGAACACATTCAGGAGATAAGTTTCAGTTGAACAAGTTTGCTTTCACTTCTTTTGTTATGTAGTGACTAAGTGTAAAGAAAGAAAACTAAATGAAAAAAATCTGTCGGAGGTATTGATACGAATGTACTTGTCCAATGTGTATTATTATAGTGTGGTGTTCTACCGATCAGACTAGTCTAGTAGTAGAATAGTTTAGATAAAAATTTAGTTAGGTAGTCTAGAAATATAAAATGCAAAAATAAAACTTGATAAAATGTAAAAAAAAAATGAAATGAAATTGTTGGTAAGAAAGAATATTTTTAAGGGACATGTTGCTTCGATTCGTTGTGTTATGGTGTGAGGTTTGGCATAACTATGATAATAGTGTAAAGCATTTCTCGCAGAGAAACACAGAAGAAAGTTATGTATCTATTTTGTTACAAAGTGTTTGCAAGTTTCTATATTGTGCTATGAGCATTTTATGTGACCCGCATTATTAATAGTTATGCTGAATGGAAACTAAAATAATATATAAATAAAAATGGTACTAAGAAGCATGTTTTATTGTGACGAGTCATGTTCCTTTGCATTGAACATATTTTGTAAGAGCAAATGATTGAATAAAACAAGCGAAACCAAATCTAGTTCATTATTTTAATGATATTTCAAACAACCACCGCTGTACCCTTAATGTACTTCATAATGAGAAATAACTCATTTACACAGATGAATATTATGAAAATATTTTGTTTTATATTTAAAATAATCTCGTCAAGGATGTAAATCTACTCGAGTCATGGTTTCATGTTATGGGATAAATTTTCCGATTTTTCTACTATTCTGTTCGAGTGTGTTATTTTTTCTAACATTGGTGTCAGATTTTATTCAAGACAACTAAAGTGATCTGACATGTCTTTACAACTAGTGAACTTATAACTGTCAACCAAAGTGCAGGTTTTTCCATTAGTTAAGCTTGGTATAAGTGTATGCAAAATTACTTTAGTAAAAATACAAAATATTTTACACAAATCAGAGAACATCCATGTAGCACCAATATGTATAGAACTAAATACCATACACTCCATTATTGAAGTAACACTAGTTGAATATATTATAATCATGAAATGAAACATAAACATAACACAATAGCCTATATTTATCAACTAATACATATATTCACTCATATGGAACAGTTCTTATTCTTTTTTACCAAACCAAACCACAGATAAACTATGTACAATGAAACTTGTTATAAATACATAAAGTATAAGAACTGTTTCATACATTTAAATAACCATAAAAATAAAACATTGTCCCTTACGTTACGCGCTACCAACCGCGGTCTTTGCCTTAAATATTCTTAGGGTGTTGTCACACGAGCCGCTTATGAGCAAGGAGGGGTTCGACCAATCGCAGCACAGCACTTTGTCTTCGTGACCGCTCAAATCGTATAAAGGAGTTCTTGGGCTGAAAGCAAGAAAATAATAATTACAAAATTTACATTATATCACAATTGTATATTACATCACGATTTTGAATTCTGGATTTTAAAATTTCAGAGATGCATTTTAGATTGTGCATGCGGTTGTGGTTCGCATGCCATGCATTCCTTACAAACTTTATCATTAATATTTAACACAACCAGTATTATGGTAGCATAGGTTTATTACTTTAGATTTTTTAAAAGTAAAGTCTGCCTCCAAACATCAATGCTTGCATTGTCGCGCTCCGGTTTGAGGGGTGAGATTGGCAGTGTAATTACAGAGTACTGTGGCAAAAGGCCTTAAGTCACAAAATCGGTAAAACGGTAAAACGCGTGTGACACCCCTGGTGTTGCAGGCTAGATAAGAGAGAAATCGCTTTGCAACGTCACAGCTCTTATTGGGTGTTTCTCAGAGCGTTTCGGACGCTGCGGCTGCGCTGTCATTACATTTTTTCTAATTTTAACAAAGACAAGAATCTAGTCTTACTATCTGACTTTAAAAGAATTAATCTGTATTGTGGTAATGCCAATTTTATGAATGACTTATTTTGGAATTGATTCCTAATATAGACCTAATATACCGAGAATACGCGAACATGTGTGTATGTGTGTGTTAGAGAGAGAGAGAGAGAGAGAGAGAGAGAGAGAGAGAGAGAGATGAATAAACCTTCTAGTCTCCCACAACTTGACCTGGCCGTCGTAGCCAGCGGACAGGAACAGCGTGTCGCGCGTGTTCGACCAGCGCACCGACTGCACCCACCCGTTGTGAGACGTAAATGTGGTCTTTACGATACTCTCTGTCAACCAAATATATGTTAAAATTTATGGATTATGTTATACATAAACACAAATAAGACTATTTAGATGAGGGACGAGTGCAACCAAATGAGATAGAGGAATTCCTGGCCCAATCTGGTTAGTCTCATACAAAGTGGCAGGTTGGGCCGGGCATGTGAAGAGATGTTTCAAACATGCTTACCTGTCGATCTAGGATCAAACAATCGTAGATGTCTGTCAGCGGATGCTGTGATTATGCTGTTGTTGAGAGGTGACCAGTCCACATCAAAAAATGCCTTGTTACCTGAAAAAATATTTAGCCCAGTATTTATACCAGTTTTCTGACTACATTCAATACAAAGGGCAACACAGCCGACCGACCGACCTATATACTTGATTTTTTCTATAGTAAAATTTCGAACGCTGCCACGCAGGGCAAGCTGGAACACACCAAAGAAAATTCAAATTGAATTAGATAATTAAATTAATATACTTTTTAAAAGTATTTAATAAATATAGATAGTTTGGGATAGATAAGTCCGCCTATGTATGCGTCTATTATTATATCACTTTTTCTGTATGTATCACTTTTTTGTTACTTTGTGCAATAAAAAGTTTACAATCAAACAAACCAGCAATCTCCTGTTTGATGCCGCCAAGTTCGCAGTCCCATATCTTGAGCAGGTGATCCCAGCCACTAGACAGCACTGTGTTGAAATCCATCCATTTTACTCCGGACACCGCTTCTCTATGACCTTTCAGTGTTGTTAATGCGTCCTGCAATTTTAGCTAATGTAGACTATATTTTATTACATATTGAGCCAAAAGACCGAAATGGCATGCATTGCTAGAGACCTACATTCAGCATTGGTTGATAATGGGTTGAAGATTTTATTTATATCCTAAATAAACATTCTTATGACTACTACCAAAACTCAATGTGTACTTTATTAAACGACTAAGTGTCACCTTCGTCAGGCTGGGAAGTCAACGCAAAAAATAAACTCGTAAAATTATCAAAATTCGACTATATTTTTACAAACTGACGTCAACTATCTTTGGGAATGTAACAATAATATTCTTTTTGAACTTACTCTAGTATTTACATGTTCTGGTTTACTCTTCTTTTTAGCAGGTGCATTGTCATCCTCAGATATACCTGGAAATTTAAAATTATTTAGGGATTAGTGATGAAGATAAGAATTGTATTTTGGTAATGTAGCTAGCTACCATATTGTATTTAAGTGACATCTGTTGTTCTTATTTCTTTATTATTATTATAAGTGAACTGGCTGTGTAGCCTATGAGAGAACACTGGTGTTACTTCATTTAGGTCTCTCTCTGTCTGACATATATAAAGGAAGTTTACATACATTCTGGCAAACCATTAAAAAAAGTTTTTTGAGACTTACTAGCACTCCATAAACATATATTATTATCCCAACCGCCAGTAGCAAACTTGTGTCCATCTGCTGATACTGCAATGCATTCTATGCCTTTCTCATGGCCGCGGCATGTCACCACACAGTCCACAGAGTTATTGTTAACATTCCAAACCCATAGCATTGCTGACTGGTCATGTGAGCCACTGGAAACAAAAAAATAGGCTGTCTAGATCCTTACTTCTTTACATTAGGTAGGATAATAATTTGCTGGCACTATTTCATACTATGTTAAAATTTTAAATTACCTGACAAATATACCCTGATTGTTTACAAAGGAGACCCATGACACAGCTTTGACTGGTGATGTGTGGCCAGGTATGGCCAACTTGTGTTGTCCTTTAGTACTCCAAATGTGGATGCTATTATCATAACTACCCGACAGGATCCTGTGAACATATCAAAATGTATTGTAAATGATTTAGTTAAGGAGACTAGTCTTGTTTCTCTTACTAAGGTGACTACAAAATATTAACAGGATATTATTATGTAGTACTTACATATCCAAAAATATCTGTTTAAATGCTTTTGAAAAAATAAATTAAAAGGCCATTCTTTTAAACTAGCATACTTGTAAAAATTGCATTTTAATGATGTAAAATTTGAAAATGAAATAAAGTCAATGAGAAAGTCTTCATCACACCGTCAGTCAACATCATTAGAAACCAAGAACTTGTTTGATAAATTTGAAAGGTAAATACTTACCAGTTACCATGTGCTTGTACTGCTGACACCCAGTCATCATGCATCAAACAGTCTTGAGGAGATGGTGCAGGAAACCTTTCAAGGTATTCAACCTCAATGGTTTCCTCTGTAGAGGCTTCCTTCTCCTGCAGATGTTCTGCAAGCGAGGAACAAAGCAACTCGCCGCATACTAAGAAATCAAAATCAATCGTGTTCTCGAGGGAACTGTTTGTTTCTTTCAATAAAGCATTTAATAACGTGTTGAGGTCTGACGATTGAACATTGCTTTGGATTGCATAGGGTATATCCGAAACGGCATATCTGAAATAAGCATCAGAAATATAATAGTAACCTAAAATAATAAACATGGTGTAAACCACCACGCCGGTAAACCAGTGAAGATATGACTTACTGTTCTTGTTTGGTAACAAATCGCACTTGAAGCTGAGCTTCAGCATTATCTGGCGCCATATTTAAGTTTTACACACGCAAAATTGTGTTAGTGTTTATTAATTTCTGTTTTAAAATAATTCACATTTCCAAATGAACGCTATCATACCCTACGCAATGAGGATATAACATAAATTCACTAGACCCGACGCGAAGCGAAGTCCCTACGTAGGTACGTGTGTCGCACGCATCGCATGCATAAAAATTAACGTCAAGTCGTCAATGTGGTCACTCAATGTCAAAACTGAAAATGACAATAATGGTCTGTGATGACATTATACATTTTTGCATGGATTTAGTACGTACTTCCTACCTACTAATAGGGAGTGCTACTGCACATTTATACCGCCAGAGTACAGCACTGTATGTTAGGTACACAAAAGCTTTGCCGCCTTTTGCTATGTCGATTAAAAGTTTTATTTTAGAGTAAGCATTCGTTTGTGAAAATATACAACAATGTAGCATATTCGGGTAACGAAATATTGGGAAAAATAGTTTTTCATAACATAAAAGCACTTCGAACGCCTCACACAGTAAACGGTCGGAAAGAAGCTCGGAACACTTCACACGTCGTGAAGACTTATTAAAATATGGACTTCATACAGGTAAGATCTTCACTCAAAATCAAGTTATGTCAGTTTATGACAGTTGACCAAATAATGCAAAACATAACCTAAAATAGTAATATTATTTTCAGGATAATCCACTAAATCCTTCCTTTTTCCTTTAAACTCGCACCACGTTTGCGTAGAAGGTATTTTTGGTCGCAAATCTGCAACAATATTAAAAATTGGCGCGTTTTGCCTCCATTGGCAATGTTTGTGTACCTTAGTTGTACTAGTAGCGCCATCTGTGCTGAGCTTTGCGCTTGCTAATATGCCCTCTATATTTTGAGGTTATGTTTATGTCATACTCGTAATAGGTACCTATAACATACCTATGTACCGTGGATTTAGGTTATGTTGTGTTATTTTATTATTCTGAAAAATGGGTATCAAAACATACAATAGTAATATGACGGAAACAAAATATAGTTTTCAAAGGAAATCAGGCAGAAGTATTATAGAAAAGCGGCCTGTATTTTCTCCAGACGGAGAGTAAGTAAAATATTCACGAATCCTACAATTTATATATTTATTTATTATAAATCCCCCAAGTACTAATCCATTCCATAAATCTAAGGACATCAACAGCTTAATCTTTGTCTTTCTACATTATAAACCCTTTATAATGCCCTTATAGTAAAACTTAACACACCATAATACATTAAAAAATAAATATCAGTCTAGGATCTAGATATAATATATAGGTACCTAGGTCAAGAAGAATAAAAAGTTAAAGATGATGATGATGAGGTTTGTCCTTATCTAAGATATTTTGACTTTTTATGAAAAATAGGTTGCTCTTGCTTCTATTACAACTTGAAACATCTACATAACCATGTCATTTTTGTATTCAATTTGTATGTGAATTTTAATACCATGACTTGTCTATTTCAGATCAGTGCTTGTTATTGTGGAGGAAGTGGTTAGAGTGTATAATATTCAAACATCTGACTGTGTTAGAACACTAGAAACTGAAACTAAAGTCAATGAAATTGTCAGCATTGAATTTCCGGAGAATGAAGATTACAATTTGTATGGATGTTCAGATATGGGATGTGTTACCATTTGGACATGGGAAAATGGGGCTGTCTTAAGAGAAATTGTAAGTTGAAAATAGTTATATGTCTAGGAAATATCTCCATCATCTAAGGGTTAAAACATTTAATAATGATACATATTCTTTACTAGAATATATTTTGCACAATGTAATCAAGTAGGTTAATAAAATACTCAAAATGAAAGGTGACTTGTATGTTTAACCATACATGTATATATATAAATTTTGTGAAAGTAAGTTTACTTGAATGTACAGTTATAAAGAGAGACTGCTCAAGTCATATAATTTTATTTTTGTACAATAGGTTATTTCTATTTTCTGGTACTAGAATATAAAACTTGATTTTTAGAAATGCAATATGTTAATTTGACTTACAGAATCTCAAGCTGCCTCCTCAAGCTAGAATAGTTACATTTGACTTGATTGATAACACTAAATGCTTTGTAACAGCAAAAATATACAATAATTCAAAAAAACTTCACCAAGCCACATACTGTTTGAAAACTGGAGATCTCTTAATACATTACACTCACAGAGAAGTCAATTGCACAGAGTTGGTGCGAGTAGCCCTAGGATGGTGTTATGGTTTCCGATTTGCGGCCATATCAAATGGCACAAAAATTCTCACCATCCAAAACCTTGAACAGCCACATGTTGTGACCTAGTAAGTGTAATATTTGAAATATATTTTCAATATCAGTTTTATCTAAAGGGTATATGTTACAATTATTTATTGACTCTTATTATATGTTCTTTAATTTATTGCTAGTCTTCTCAAAATGTACATGTTTGTATATTTAAGAATATACAAAATAACTAAAATTAAAACCATTGCCCTAAAAATCTTTCCTATCCTGTGGGACTTGCTATGGGTTGTCTTTGTGTGAGGAAGACAATGTTGACCAGGTTTTTGCTCAAACAGTTTTCTCAAAAGAATTTTTAAAAGATTATTCTTGGTGATTTCAGTCTCACAAACTCCAACCAGATTCGCATAATTGCAGTTGCAGCTCACCATACAGATAACATGATAGCATTCACAGATGCATTGGGCAGAGTGACAATCTTGAGAGGCAACTTGTTTGACTATACTCAGGTTGCAAAAGAACAACTTCACTGGCATTTCCTGCCTACTTTTGCAGTTTGTTTTTCGCAACAAGGTAAAGTGTTTTAGAGGAGGACTTAATTTAGTACAAATTTATTATTAAGAACATACTTGAAACCATTTAGATACATACCATTCCTCTTTGGGGTTACATACCTAAAGACCAAAAAATAACCTTATTTTTATGCCTCTTTGTTTTATGTTTCTATATTCTTCTTGTCATTTAAGAGCTTTGCTCTTATCAGTTTCAATAATGGGATATATTATTGCCTGACTTTGGTAAAATAGGTAGTAATGGAGTGGTTTTACCATTTTCCTACTTCTCTTTAAGAATATATTATATTTATCTATTTATCTTGACATTTTTCAGGAAGTTACCTCTATTCTGGAGGCATAGAAGAAGTTTTAATAAAGTGGACACTAGGCAATCTGTCAAACAAATCAAACGAAAAAGATTTTATTCCACGCCTTCCTGGGATTATCAGATATATCACAGTCAATAATACTCATGTGGCCATTACATTATCAAATAACTGTGAGTACTTACCACCAAATTGTGATTAATACCAATTTATTCAATGTTCGTTGACTGACATGAAACTAATAGAAATACACAGGAAGTTCATTTTTATTGACTATTTGTAAGGGAATTATTTCAATTCTGAAAAAGTTACAAACCACTGGCCATCATGCTATAAGTTGTCACGGTTTCAGCTATAGTGATAGCGTCGACCCGCATGCGAGTGCTGTCCACAATAGCGGAGTGCGGCGGGCTGTGGACGGCGGGCCCCGCGCTGCAGCTGCACGCGCCCAGCGCCGCGCTGCTCATGGGCGGCCGCGCCGGCCATCTGCAGCTCTACTCGCCCGCCACCGACAAAGTCGTTTATAATGTATGTTTTCTACTAGCTGCGCCCCTCGCTCGTGTCGGAATTATTATTATTATTCCAGTTTCACATTTCGTAACAAGCGTGAAAGAGTAACGAACGTACACGCATACATCCGATACTTAGATACTTTCCCATTTATAATAATAATAGGATATTCATTCGATTGTAGGGAATTATTATTTACCCGTGCCATTGTTTACCCTCTGACAAAAACTAATGATAGACAAATATTTTTTTTATATTATAATCTTGTCTACTCACGTGAATGGATATATTAATTAACATCAATTTTATTATTATTTTTGTCTAATTGTATGTCACTCCACCCTTCCAACTATGTCCACCCAAAAATCACATAAAGATGGACAAAGTAAGAAACACATTTTCACATTTATAAAATTAATATGGATGAGTCATTACGAATAATAATAGATCAAATTAATAAATAATAATAAAGTTAATAAATAATAATAAAGTTAGTAAATAATTAATTAATTATTTGTTCGGTGTCACTAACACCCAAATACTGTTATTTGAATTTTCAGATTGATGTAACAGAAGTGAACAAAATTTCCGCCCAGAGAGCGAATCTTATGCCTTTAGAGACTGAGGTTACATGTGCAGCGGTGAACCGCGATGGCAGTTGGCTGGTCACTTCCGAATACAGAAATGACGGATTGATGTATCCCGAAGAGAAGCTGAAATTCTGGGCCTTCAGAGGCAAGCACGGGCCCTCCTTCAAACTCAACACATGCGTCAATCTTTCCCACGGCGGCTTCAATGTCGTATCTTTGGCTTTAGACAACAGAGGCGAATTTTGCGTGTCCGCCGGCTTAGATCAAAAATTTAGAATATGGCAAAGGGAGACGCATAAAACTACAGAAGGGAAGAAAATCGCTTGGAGTTGTCTAACGGCGTGTTACTATTCGTCCGGCATCGCGCAGTTCACGTCGAGCGACGCGTTGAATAAATTCAAAGTGGGAAACGACGGCTCGATACATTCTCTCGAAACACATCCGTACATGTTGTCTAACGACAATGATATCGTGGTGAAGATATTCAAGGCTCACAAGAATAGGTTGAATGTTAAGAGTGTCGACGTGGAGACGAAGAGTAACGACAGGAGTATGGATATGGGCGGGGTGGCGATATCGCAGGATGCGTCGCTGATCGCGGCGTGGTTCGGCAGCAAGCTGACGCTGTGGGACTCGCGGCTGTGCGCACTGCGCACGGTGCTGGCGCACCCGGCGCTGCGCCCCCGGGGGCGCCAGCTCCAGTTCGGGGGAATGGACGCTGCCCATTATGTGAGTTACTTATTGAATTTTACAACACTTCACAATTTATAGTTTACTAGTTTTTCACCGCGGCCTACGGGATCATTACTTATTCCGTAATGTTCCCGTATTGTTAATAGTTATAGGCTATAGCTAAGAGTATGGATAAGGATATGGACGGTAGTTATCCATACTCTTAACTGTATGCGAGGGAAATTTCAAGAAAATTAATTTATAATATTAGTTTGGATTTTGATACATGTTACAATAATATATAATATATATATATATATATATATTATAAAATGACTGCTATAAAATGTTTTCCCAGTGATACATAAATAATTTATACAAAATAAAATTATCTCCTGCAGTTGGTGTGCACTACAGACTCTGTCTTGGCCGTGTGGAGTTTGCTGTCTCTGTCTATCAAGTGGCTGGTGCAGACGTATCCCACCTGCCTAACTGCAGATCGTTTCTCAAACAGAATGGCGATCACTACTAAATCTAATGACGGTAATATATATTTTCTGCAGTTTAACTTTATTTCTATTTATCAGTAATATTCTTCATCGTACGGTTGGTACAACGTGTCAGTCTCCTCCATTACTCCCTGTACACTTTCACATTTATAATATTGGGTCCAATTTTTACTGATATTTTTTGAGTGATTTGTAAAATTTATGGAAATGTTTTTCTCTATTTTGAAGTCTTGTTGTCGTTAACTGTGTTACACTCATTATGCTTGTGATATATACGGCTACATAGTCTAATAATCGATTATTTTTATAAATATCTACTTGTTGTTTATTTTGTTATTTATTTCAGTTTACGTATTCACGCCTCATAACTCCGATCCGATCTTAACGCGAAAATCTTTGGTGGATCCCAAATCTGGTGTCTTTACTTTGTGTACTTTTGGAGCATCTTCAGGCGATGACATCAGGCTGTACCTTATTAGGAATGACTCCGTAAGTTTAGCCCTGATGAAGTTTTTCTTGCTGCAATATAAAAATACCTAATATTAATTACAATTTAAAGGATTCATTATATAAGATCCTTTTTTATGTTTTCGAGATTGCAAGATTTTTTCTCAAACCCTTATAAATCTATCTGCTATTTACAATATTTGTTTATTTTATTTTTAGCTATTTTGGCTGGTAGTTCTCTTTAACTTAGTCTGTCTATGAAGAGTAGAAAATAAATAGGAGCTGTGTCCTCTTGGTTGACAACAAAGAATGTTTATAATCCAAACCGTTGGTGTTGCTATGAAAAAATATGTAGTTCGTTTCTTTCAACTTTTTATAGGCAGAGGGCCAATTAAGTGCGTGCTTTCCTCCAAAAAATTGCCCGTTATTAAACAATTAAATTTCAATTGAATATTTCCAGGAGGTATACAGTTTAGAGCCAGAAAACACAGAAGAGGGTAGTCTAGAAGTGATATCTCGGCGCAACCTACCGACGTCTAACTTCGGCGCGTTGCTGGCTGAGACGCAACGGTCGGGCGTGCGGCGGCCGGCGGCGGCCGTTACTGAGACGGATAACGCGGACAATGCTTCTGTGTTGCAAGTGAGTGACGCTCAAATAGTAACACTGAAGAGGGTAGTCTTGAAGCGATATCTCGGCGGAACTTACCCACGTGACACGCTGTGAGTAAAGATAAAATAGTGAAACCACCTCACAGAGAATCTCTAAAGAGTTTCTTAAGTGGTAATAAGAGGAAAAAAATAGTGTAATTTTGACATGATTTTATGAGTAATAGTTTAAAGAACAAGCACGTTAAAATTAAAATCTTAACGCTATATGCGAACAAGAGCGTGTTATATCCCGATTGATTATTAGACTGAGCCCTTATGTCTCCTCCTCTACTCTTCTTTATTAGAAGTGGAGTTAATTAGTGGGACATCTACCATTTCTATTTCAATTTCCTCGCGGAATTGTATCACTTGAAAATGAATATTATTTTCATAATCTTAAGGCTGGTTTTTATGTCAGTTTTTTTCTGACCTTAGGAATAGATTAACATGTTTACTACCACTATTTTTCATTCCAGTTCCTATCAGCATCGCCACACATGGTACCTCCGGTGAGCCTGCTCTGCACCTCGCTTTTGCAACAAATGTGCGGCCAGAAACAAGAAGATGAACCACAGGAAGATAAGGAAGAACCCTTAGAGGTGGACGCTGAGTCCAGCGACGACGAACACACCCCCAAAGATGACGCCCCTCCAATAGCCCAGTTCTGGACGCCCAGCTACGAACAAGTAAAAGAAAAGAAACTCAACAAAATATTGAAAGAGCCGTTCTTAGACTTACACATGACATCTACAATCTGTGGCTTGTAAATATAAAGTTTGTATTTACATAACACGTGTATTATTATGTCAGTATTAAATTTATTATACTCGTATATTGTTTACCAACTAGTTGTGAACTCATAAGAGTGTAGTTATAGAACTTTGTATCTTCGAACTAGGTAAACGTTTTTCACACTGACATGGATTTATTAAGTAAGGATGAAATCGCGTCAATAACAAAACGATGTGAATATGATTGGTTTCTCAGCTGGTCCTTATAGATATTTCCGATGAAGTGAGTGGATATCTTGGAGATCATCTAAAACTGAATATTGTATAGTCAGTCAAATGATGGCAATGAAAAGTTGGACCTTAATTTATTTGTGAAATGCAGCAAATGGTTCGATAAGTGGAAAGCAGAATATCTTGAGGAATATTTTTTTTTCCAAAAAGAGTTTATAAGTCGAGCGAGCTTTTCAAGGAGTCCCCGAATAGAATGGGTAAGTATATCAATCAAAGTTATTTATATCAACCATTTTTGTTCCGTTTCGAGGGAAGTGGTGCGAGAGTTCAAAACGTTTTTCACATTTTGCAATTCATATAAATTTTTGTTGTGCGTTTATCCTTATGACACCAAGCTTTGCAAATAGAAATGTTATAGTCCATAGAGATATATGGACAAACAACATTTCTGAAAGGTTACAGAGGTTTGCCGTGCTCTAATAGTAGATTTTCAGACAGTTGGTGTACAGTTCACCAATGCTTGACTCATCCTCGTTTATATACTTCAATACTACCAAACCATTCAGGAAGGAATATACAACTGAACTAATTAAATTTATTATGAAACCATGTCGGAAGGGTTAAAATCTGCTGTATTGGATATATGCAATTTCTTTGATAAAATATCACTACATATTTTGTATGAAGATAGTATTATGTTTGGTATTACGCAGGCATCCTTAATAGTGTATATAACGGTCATGACTCGTGAGAAAAAACTAGAGTATAACAACCCTGAAACTTTATCGTAAGAAAATATATAGAGTACTTGAACTATTTGATGAAAGAGTGGAAAGATACATTTGCTCTAATGATAACATTAGCTGTTGCTCCAGTCTCTGCTCGATAGTTTGAAACAAACAGACAAGAAAACGACATAAGTTTGTTTTAGATAACGCTAGAGATACAAATGTCATATCACTAATCAAATAAATCGTTATCTGCTTAATGTTCTTTAGTAACGTGTTTTTGTTGTTAGCTATTTCAAAATAAAATATTTATAGTAGACAAGCAGCTCTTTGATATCGTACATAACCAAATAATGAACGTATTTATTCTGATAAATAGAGGTTTATTACTCCAAGATATGAAAATTAATGATTTAAAACGAATACAAAATATATAATATTGCATTCTCTAGCTCACTTGAAGTTGTGACACACGAAGAATCAGCTATGGAATCACTTGATCAAGAAATCGTTAAATATATAACGGAAGAAGATATAAAGGATATAGTAAAGAAATGTGGTTATGCACATAAAGACGTAACGTTTGTATATTATATAGAAAATGCTAGTGATAAAATGTTAGGATTTTTAGCTGATTATTGGAGACTTCAAATTCATATAACAAATGACCAATCGGAGTCAAGAAAAGTGCTGCCCTTTTTCGTCAAAGCTATTTCTAGATCTAATGAAGCGAAGGCTTCTATGGCAACAGAGTTTAACCTGTTCCAAAAAGAAGTATTATTTTATTCAGTTATCAAAAAGAAGCTCGAATTAAATGGTGAGTAAAAAGAAAAAGAAACAACGAAAATATTTTTTATTTCAACAATATGTACGTTGAATTCTATATAATAATATACCTATTTATGTATTTAATGGTATTTTCTAGATTTGAAACCATGGAGTCCAGAAATGATAACAATCATAAACGAAGATACAATGGTATTTGAAGATTTAGCGGTATCGCAATACAAGTCGCGTAATAAATTTGAAAGATTTGACATGGCGCACACTCTACAAGCATTGAACACTTTAGCTAGATTTCATGCTACTTCTATTATATATGAAGAAAATAATAGCAAGCATCTACGGCGAACATATCGCTTATATGATGAATTCAGTCATCAATTTCTTGAAGAAAGAGGATACGCTAAAACGAATACTTGGTTTATACAGTGTATGAATGGAGCATTAGAAGCTGTACGAGAATTTTCTAAATACAAGGATAATGAAAAACTGTTAATAAAAGTAGGTGAGGATTGGAAAAATATTTGGTTCTCCGCCTTAGACATATGTAACTACTCAACGAAATATAGAAATGTTATATGTCATCGAGATTTATGGAACAACAACATTATGTTTCGTTATAAGAAAGTTGAAGACGGTATGGAACCAGACGATTGTATATTTGTCGATTTCCAAGCTGTGCATTTTCAGCCTCCTGCTGGTGATGTCATTATTCTATTGTATTGTAATTTAGATACAAAAGTTCGTGAAGAAAATTCAAACTTATTCTTAAATTACTATTACAAAGAATTATCAACAAATCTCGAAAATCATGGCATTGTTATAAATGACGTTTTAAGCAAAGAAGATTTCTTAAATTCAGCTGAAGAATTGAAGAAGTGGGGTCTTATTGTTCGCGCTTGTTTAACACCGCAGATTTGGATAGACGATGAATTCACAACGAAAATCTTTTCTGACACCGAACAGTTCAATGATATAATGGCAAAAAATAAAGGAAAGTTTATAAAGACGATGATGCTAATGAATCCGAATTATAAAGATAAAGTAATAGAAGTCTTTGACGAAATTATTGAGAGATATTGTATTAACAATGAGATAAGTTCACAATAACCAGACTTTGTGTAGTTTTCCTATGGTTCAATCAGTTAACCGCACCTACAGTGCGGTCAAGAGTAAAATGTACAATACTGCAAATTTCGTTACTCAGAACAAAACATTGTTAAAAATTTAAAAAGAACATGATCTAATAAATGTGTTAGGTATATTTTATTCAACTGACAGAAACCTACTGCCATTTTATTCAATTAGGATTTTCAGCAGTTTGCTGCATGTCTTGAATACGACGTTTTATATCTTTATCGTTCTTTACAGTTTCGTAGCTCCAAACTGGGTTAGGAATGAATTTGTTGTCTTCTAGCTTTCGCGTCCCATATTTTCTGTACCAGGGATCGTCATCTCTTTTGCTATATATGTCACAGAAGGGGCGGATGAGAAGAATATACAGCAACTCCACGAAACTCAGTATACTTGCTCCAAGGAAGAGACCCCCAGTACCTCCAGTAGATACTAAAAGATAGGCAGTTATTCAATAATAATTGTGTAAAGTACAAAACTTGATACCAAAAAAAATATTTCACGAATCAAAGAATTAACTAATTTCTTATAAGTTTACTTTTACCCTTACCTACTAAGTCTAAAACCCCTCTCACTACATTCCTCCTGTACTTCTCGCTTGGTAACATGGCCAGCGCAATTTGGACGTTTGCATAGGGCTCCGAAGTGGTTGCCTTAAAATCCTTCACGATAGATATTTCTGCTTCAGTGCAAGACGGCAAGCAATTACAATATAAGCCAGTCCTCGATGACCATTCAGCGCGTAAAACCTGGGAAAATAAACTGCTGAGAAACCGCGTAAAACCTGAGAAAATATTCTGTCGACTTTCTATTATTCCTGGGGTTTATTAATGTATTTTATATACATAAAAAGAATGTATTGGATTTAAGTGAAGGGTAGTTTCGTATACCTACTCACAGAAAGCACATTGACGTGGTCATTCAAACATATGATGCCGCTGACATCACACTTGAGATGATCAGGTACATTTGGCATGAAGTAGTTGGTACAGTTGCATAGGCGTAGTTGTGCATCCTTCCTGCATTGCACGGTGCATGCAGTGTACGAATAATGTCGATACACGTCTAGAAAATTCTCATCCGTGTACCGGCACTTTCTTTTGGCTGGCGAGATCATCCGCGCTTCTCTGTCGTTTTCAATGTTCCTTATAGTTATGTATCGCCTGAAATTGTTTTAAAATTACTGCCAAGCAATCTACTAGTGCTTTTCAAAGTTCTGTCGATCTGTCTCTATACAATGTTGTCGAATTTAAAACCTAAATCAATATTACACATCTGTCTTGTAAAGTTGTTAGTAGGTAACTATATTATTTCTTTACCATGCAGTTTATTTTAAAGGGGAACTTACTTATGTGTAACTTCCGGACCAACAGTCAAAACATCGGATCCCAAAGTAGTCAAAGAAGGCACTTCTTCCTCATTCAGGATATAGACATTAGCAGTGACCAAAACGAGAAAGTTTATGGCGCCCGGACCTGTGGTTTTGTTGCTGACCATAGGCAATTTTGGTACGTGTTTATCCCTAAAATGAAATATTCAACTAGTAAACTGTTATTATATATTTATTGGATATTTAGTAGAGTTATAATTATTACGTTTTTAGTATATTACTGCTCAAGACACTACAAAATATAAAAAAATATATATTCAAACAGCTAGGAAATGGAATATTTATATATATTATTACCAGAACGTACCTCCCTTGAATGCTATTGATAACGAAACAAGTACCCAGTTCAGTTTCCATGGGCCTAAAGTACTTGCAGCACGGAAAACTTTCCCCGTTCCACGAACAATTGGCAAATGTGTCCTCACAGCTGCTGCGAACCTGAACATAAATCACTTCATTCATTCATAGTCTTAATTTTAATTAAACACATTTACGTAACTATTTTCGTAAATGTATTTTATTAAAATATTATAATTTTGGAAAAATATCGCATGCCTGAAAAGGCAATATGTTGAAATTCATAATTATTTACCATCCTTTGCTACATACAAAAGACAAACACAGATCGATGTGACTAACACACATTTTGCAACAAATGCATAAATGCTTTGACATTGTTCCATATTTTTCTTATATTTTTATTTACGCCCAGGGTTCGCTTTCCTATTGATTCGCTCTACTTCACAGGGTCTTTAGTCACAAAAAGTAAATCAAGTAATTTTTCCTACCATATTTGCATATTGACTGAGATTTCCCTTGACACAATCAGATAGAGGGTTTTCCAAGCCACAAAATTCGGAAGTATAGTATGTAATACCCTTAAAAAATGCTATTTCTTTTAGCACTTCTTCCATATTGAAATCATGATCTTCTCCCCACAACCTGTAATCATATAAAAACTAATTATGTGAATTAATCTATAAAAGGGTTCTCAAATTGTGCTCCGCGTGTAAAGTTTATCGGAAATCTAATAACAGTGTAAACTGTTACGTCAGTAGTCATAAAAAAATAATAAGAAGAAAACAAACTTGCGTCCCCCTGTCTATCTGTCCTATGTATGCTTACATCTTTTTAACTACGCAATGGATTTTGATGCGAGTGCTTTAAATAGTTATTCGAGAGGAAGGTTTATATGTATATAACATGCATAATATTGCACCCGTGCGAAGCCGGGGCGGAATATTTTTTACTTATACTATCTATTTTTATTTATATCAGTCACTTGTCAGAAATTTCTTCAATACGCTTCGTGTTATCGTTCTCGCAAACCGCCACAGATGGGAAGTCTGTATTCCAGTCCTTGTACGTGGTCTCCACCACGAACGATATCGGGTAGTTCTGGTAAGCCTTGTACTGAGCCTGGATCAGCAGCGACGACCCGTACCAAGACAGCGCCACGAACGCTAGCCAGAATATTCTGGAAATAATTTATCAATAACTGATTCTTGATTAAATAATAATACAATGGGATAAGTTTGCCGTTGCCTTTATATAAGTCTTTTCTATCAAATAGTAGTAGATAATGATATAGATGAATTGGGCAAAAAGCGGAAGTCAGCAGTAAATTAAATGTAGATAAAAAAATAGTACCGTTTGAACTAGCCAAATTGAAAGCTCGTCCATTTATTGTGTGAAAAAAAAGATGACTTTATATAAGTTCAACAAGTAAACAATTTCGTGATTCGAAGAAAATGCAGGATGGATGATTTATTTTTTATATGTCTATTTTAAAAGTCTCTCTGTCAATGATAGGTATTTATCGTAGATTTAGGAGGGCCCCGCGCGCGGTATTTATAATACTAACCGTTCTGTCCAGTGACGTTTCGAATCTGCAATAAATCTAAATCCATGAATTGAAGTCGTTTCAGGCAACCTTTTAATCCCTGCCCACCAAATGTCGAAGTATTTTTTAGGAGCTTCTTTAGATCCCATCATCTTTTCCCTATACACAGTCAGCCGAAAACTATTGCATGGCGATAAGCACCATCACTTTTTGTTAGGCAATGGTTATTAAACTTGTATAAGCAAGTCGAGTTGGATAATAGGCAATCGAACAGAACTCAGATTTAGACAACAGATAAACATCCAATTTACCATTAATAAAGATCATAATCGGCGTGGGATTACACAGGTGTACAAATGATACACTGTATTGAATATTTGTGTGTTTATTGTATAGCATTTATTAGTACAAAAAAAAGATTTCCACACATATGTATATAGATGTTATGCTCTTATAACATCTAGACAATTTTTCTAAATAGAAATGTAATGCACAAATGTTGTTTTCTGATATTGTTTCGATCTCAATTTAAGCTTTCTGTGTCGTAGCCGTTGTTCGTAGCAAGCTCGTAGCATCACAGGGCTCGTAGCTTACAGAATTGAAAATTCGGGAATCCGCGATCTGTCGTGTCATGGACGATAATTAGTTTGAAATGTATAAATGACCTGCATTTATGTTTCACAAGGTACTTAAAATTAACTAGCCGGAGGTACTTGGAATCCATATCGAGTGGCCCCGGTCAGTTCATTCCAATATATCGGTCGGTAGCGGCCCACGGTCTGAACTTGGGAAGTCTCCTCGATACTGACTATTATAGGGTCCCGTCGACGCCGGCTGGTGATGTCTCGGATTAGTTTTACCGTGTAGAAGTAGACGAACTCCAGAACAGACACGAAGCTGAAACCTGTGACGAAACCGCAGGTAGATCCAATATTACCTGGAACCGTTATGAACGAAAGTTAACTTTCATCGTCGTCCGTGGTCCACGGAAAAAAAAGTTCATTGATTACATACATACAGCCAGAACACTCTGTGCGGATTGTAGTACATACACATGTACTACACAATCCGCACAGGCCCTGTTAGTAAGAATCCAAAGAATTTCTACTTATAACCTGCACTTAATACTTGCAGATATACACTAATCAAAATGCGGACCAGGCTTCATGCAGGATACATTATTTATTCTTTACATGTATTTAGGATTTTGATTCGGACAATACAGTCCAATTTAGTCCATACTGAAACAAGATATCTACGAGAAGCCTAACTTGCTTTTTTATCTAGATTTATGTGTATTTATTTGCCGCATGGTATACTTACTAAACAAATCAAACCATTTCATGATAACATTTTGGCCGTAGCAATCGGCGACTTCCCTCGCGTACTTGACGTGCAGTATCGATGTTCCGGTGAAATTTGCACCGCGCCTGTGAATACACACAAGCGCTCATCAACATTTATTGCTAAAACGTATAGAGGTGAATAGTGAAGAATGAGTAACTTGAAATTCTGTTGTACAATATTCTCGGAAATAGGTATAAAGCTTGCTCTACTTGCTGTTCTACATGGAAATAAAGCTTGAAGTAACATATTTATTTTCCTCTTTTAATTTTGTTAATTTTACACATTAAAAGGTAAGAATTACATGTGTTTCGTTTATATCTTATAATGTATTTGTTTAAAAAAGGTATTCTTTGCACCTTTGTAGCTGATAAGGTTCAGCCAGTCTGTTAGTTCGATAGCAACCTTCGCGACCCGGCACACTCTTATGTTTCCTAAACAACGAAATCAAATGAGTGTCAAAATGTAAACTGACTTTATTCTGTAAAAGTTTATTCAAAAATATTTCATTGTTTATAAAGGTATCACGATATGGCGAATGTAAATAAGAAAACAACGGGGCTAGCAACAGCTGACTTTGAGGTTTTTGGAAAAGTCCAAGGAGTGTACTTCAGGAAACATACTCAAAAGAAAGCGGTGGAACTTGGACTAAAAGGTTGGGTGATGAATACAGCACAAGGCACTGTTATTGGCCAACTACAAGGACCAAAAAACGTAATAGATATTATGAAAACATGGCTGCAAAAAACTGGCAGCCCCAAGTGTATAATTGAAAAGGCGGCGTTTCGTAACGAGGGACCAATAACCACGCCAGCGTTTAGAACTTTTGAAATACGTCGATAAATATGAATTCATTCTCACATTTTGTATGCCCCATTATTGATTCGCTCAATGGACCAAAATTTGTATTAATCGTAAATGAATTTTAATATTAACCAATAATTTAATTAAATTTTTAAATTATACGACTTATTAAATGTTGATAAAATTATAAATTTAACACCTTTTCCAGTGAAGATTAGCCAGCCGTGAGATGATAAGAATTATTATTGTTTAACATCTGATACATATCAGTATTACCTATATAAATTAATTATCTATAAATTAACTTACAGCCAATCGCCTCTTTCGGAGTCAGGGACCTTGTTCAATTGTTCTGGATAAAAGTTGACATTATAGAAATCGTAGCTATATGCCGTCTTGGAGCATGTGGGGAAACACATGGGGCATGGCAAACCTCCGCCTGCCAAGTCCATCTCCAGCTCAGGTGCTATGGGTTCGATGTCCGGACGAATTGTAATCGACTGAACTAAAACATTAAAAGTTCTGTTCAGTCTATTACCACCTGACAATGTTTAAGTTGATACATAAATAATTTAGAATAACTAAGCACTGTTAATTTGTAATAAGTAAAATTTAACCTCGTTATAACATATTAAATGAAGTAGCGTAATGAAGTAGTTGCGGGCAACAGCTAGTATACAAATAATGTACCATAATACTTTCTCAAACATTCGACATCTCTCATATCACACGTCCTGGCATGGTCCATCTTCAGCATGTTGAACGGGGTACATCCACAGTGGTCCAGCAGGAAAAGCATGCGACACTTGAGCATGCAGTCGCTGCTGGTGTAGAACTGCAAGTAAGGAGACTCGTCATAGAACAGACACCTGCGCAGCTTCACCGCAACGTGTTGGATGTCACGAGACGCCTCTGTGAACGTCGCTGCCACATCCACCGTCATCTGCACAGAGAAGACAGACAATGTCCTTTCGGACTATTAAATTAATAACACTCTTAATAATATTAAGGGCCTCCACGTGTTCTGCTCTGATCTATATGAGCATGCAAGCTTCTAACAGGACCGGATTATGTGTGAATTTGAATGGAAAAATATTACGTTAAATTAAATAGGACAAAAAATTAATTCCTGTTATATTCGATACGAATCATTCCAGCTTCCAGAGCTTAACTTTCCCCGTAGAGACAAACAATTTAAAGAAATAAATGGTAGTTTATTCGGCTACCTTATTATCATTACACAGAACAATATACTTAATAACTTCATTAACTTCCGCGAATGCTACGGAAAGACGAAACAGTTGAAACATCCATCCAGTCTTATTTTGGTAGGTAGGGTACATACATAAATTTAATTATCACAATATGCGAATCGATTAAGCTTCGTAAGCTATACACAAGCACACCACACTTCCTAAAATAACAAAAAGGAATTTACGCTAAAACCGGATACTTATAAAGGGATTCCACTCAAGCGTACCTACCTAATGCGTTTTCACGTTTCATTAAACGATTTTAGGGTGAGGACATCGAGATGTGTCAAAAATATTTTTATGAAGGCAGGTATTATCTTTCCTAAAGGTATTTAATCATTCCAGATCCCTTATTTTGAAAAAGTATTTTTTTCAAACTGATCCCGAATTAAAATAGTAACTATAGTTACCTGAACTCCATGGCTAATCATCTGCATTGCAAAACTACCGCTCGGAGCATCAGGAAAATCGTAGGCGTCAGAAAATTGCAACTGGAATAGGTACAACCAAATATTTTAAAATTTGCCTTTAAGTAGTTCTCAAAAAGCATACACACGCATTGTTTAAAAATAAGTTAATAGGTATAGTACATACTTTAGCTCCTTCCAAAGGTACGTTGTAATAGAAATCGTCATCAGTATTTATTCGAAGCAACACTTTTAGGCCTTGGTCAAAATCAAATGATGATTTATTGCCGTAATTGTACATGTTTATACTTCGTGATCCACCGCTGTTGCTGGAAAAACATGAGAAAACATAAATGTCTGAAAAAAAATAACTGTTCGTCAGCCTAAAACGAAAGACATTAATTAATTAGGCAGAGTCGGTACGGACCTCGATAGCTCTGTGAGAGAAGCGCTGGAGGTGGGTTTCGTTCGCATCCAACCAGAGTCACGAAAATTTTCACAAATTGTAATGTACATAAAAAAAGTATAAAATTAAAACTGGATACAAACTCTTCAAACTTGCTGTCTGAGTGTCTCAAATAATTGAAAGTACAACAATAGCCGTCCTGACTGAGCCGGAAGTCGAATAGCTGCGAACAGTTCTTCGCTTGTTCGTTCCAGGCGCAGGCCAGCAGCAGCTCGTCGCAGCGAGGAGTCAACTGATGGAAGATGATCATATATAAGGAGTTTTGGAAGTGTTTTCCTCATTTTAGTATTTATAGAATATTCATTTTTATTTCTATTGAAGCTTTACTAAAGAATCAAGAGAAATAATAGTAAGTACCTACATCTTATTTATGAATAACTATATTGTATGTAGGTACATATGGGTTGTACTTTCATGATAATAAATAAGAAAATTCAGATTTTATTTAAGTTACAAGTGGTTTTTTGGCACTTTGCAAGGGCATAGCAAATTTGATACAAGTAGATGTAACTTCACTATATAAATAAGTTTTTATCTTGAAATATTTTACTTCACACTTTATTGCTCTCAGACACATTTCCTATTTCTTAACTCTAGTATAACTAGGTATATTTTCGTTACATACACTTTTCATAAGTACATTGACATCATAAACTCCCAGCGCTTCGTGGAGACGCACAAAGGAGACTGTGTTCTGGCTGGACGGCTCCAGGTTGTACAAGTGACCTAATCCACGGATCAGGTCCAGCATCTCTGATTCACTGTATTTCTTGTTACGCTCTTCTTCAAGTCTGCATTTAACAAAACGATAAGAAAAATAAGGGTGTTAGGTACATAGTAGGTTTTATTTCATTAAATACATGTGTAATATTCTATGAATAATATGAATATAATTAAAAGTTTCCAGGGGCATTATTATCAATATAGAAGCTAATTTTATGGAATTAAACATTTTTAACATTATATTACTAATTTTCAAGAAAGTGTATAAATCATAAAGTTTTTTCTTGACAAATCTTGACTACATGTTTAGTTGTGCTTCTTTGCATACTAATGCTGACCTAAATACATAATAGACAAGTAGAATGTTATACTTACAATTTCTTCGCAAGTTCAGTAGCAGCACGTTTGCTGATGCGGTTGTTGGTACAGATACCCACTGCTGGGAATATTATCTTGCTTACGGCTACTCCTTCAGTCATTTGTGTGGTCACTAAAGGTGCTTCGTTATATTTATCAAAGGTTATCCAAACCAGGGATACGGAACATACTAGGGCTCCAATCAATGTTATCTTCCACACAAATCTGCAAAAAATTATAGTTGAGCGTAACATTTCCTACTTGATAATTTGTGTGAACGAGAATCTTTTTACACCTTACGACAAGAATAGTTATGTAACTAGATTACTAGAACCTATAACTACTTGCGACACATAGCTCCGAGCCATCTAAAGCGATAAACAGTTCCTCAAAAGTGCAATTGAAGCATTAGTCCATTGAAACGTCCGAGAAGTCAACGTACCTCTCCAAACTTGGAGTTTCTTCATCGACGAGGTGTTTCAAACCACATATAGATGATTCCCTACAATATTCCTTAGTAACAGACTTAAGGCTCTCCTTCAATGTTCTAGGTTTAACTGGCTTTGAAGATTTGCTTTGTAAGCGCCGGCTTTTGTAAATTGACCTGACAAATTTCCTATCCATATTTTAGTAAAATGCGGAAAGGTCCTAAGCTACTGCTAAAGAATGCTCAAAATGTGCGCGTAAATTACTTTTTAACTATTCCATTTTGTGTGATAAGATCAAACACCAGTGATTGATTGTCTCTTCTCGTGTATTGTTCTATTTTCTATTTGAATAATTCATGACGCTTCAACTTGGTAAATTTACTAGTTTTGCACCACGATTTTCCACAGTTCCTTACAACAACGTTTTGTAGCTGATATCTAGTTAGTACGTTTATAAAAAACAAAGGTATTTCGCCATAACCCTATTTGGACTTAATAACTCATAGTTTGTGAAGTTGGTAATGACATTGATGATAACGTGCATATACGTAAACGAATATTTGAAGGATTTTGCAGTGTATCCAAAATACGTGCTATAACAAGCGAATATCTTGTTATGAATCTACCTATTAAGTAACATAACCCAGATACATTAGAATATTATCAACCCGATATGACTAATAAATTGTACGTTATATAAAATCTAGGAGTATGTTTTGTATCTTTATTAGATAATAAGAAAGTCAGTGGATTACCTACTAGCCTACAGTAGATAGTCATATGATCAGACAGACATACCTACATTTGCCGATTCTAGATATCGTAAGTATCATAAACACAAACGTATCCAAAATCCATCCATCCATCACAATCCATGATCACGAAGATTGCTATAAAATATGCGTACTAATGATAGTCTGAATTTATTATTAAATGCTGATCATTACTATTGTTTACCACATCTTTTTTAGCATGCCATTAAATAAAAGATTTAAAAATGGAAAATATGAAACAAATTGGACCTCCCAAATCATTAAATCAATTTCGATCTAGTGTTTTTGTTGTTTGTTTGAAACGTGCCTTAATCGACTGTATTCAACGACTGTATGATTAAATATTGGGCTATGTCCGAATATATAGATAAACAATAACAAGACACCCGTTTTCATATCATAGTCCATAGCTCACGGCATTTGACAGATCGACCGGCTTGACCACATGTCTTCATACCAACTCGTTACATTACCTTTCTGTTACATAATCTTAAAGATATGAGATATGCTTAGTGCGAATACACAATCCTTTTACTCCAGGTTAAAATCAGATGCAAATTGCTTAACTTACAACTCTCGTAATCTGAGCTTTCAAGTTATACGTTGTTAAGTCATCGGTAAAACACTAACTGGATTATGTTGTGGACAGCTCGACCTGGTTAACTTAAATATAACATGATGACCAGAAAAAGAAAGTTTTTAACGAAACTTGACTGTTCTGCCTTTGTACGTATTTCTTTTGTGAATTGTTTTTTCTGTAAGTTTATATGTGTAATAAAGAGTTTACAAACAAGCAAACTACTTATATATATTAAATTAAATTTTACATTTAAATAAATTTAAGAATCTTGGAAAAACGATTTGAAATTTTTCTCCATCTCAAAAAATACATTACGTTATCCAATCTGTATACTATTATTATAAAGAGTTTGTGAGTTATTGTATATTTGAGGCGGGTAATCTCCGAAACTACCGAACCGATTTCAAAAATTATTTCACCATTAGAAAGCTACATTATCCAAGATTGCTATAGGGTATATTTTATCTCAAAATTTCCACGGGAGTGAAGACCCGGGCAACATCTACTGGTATATATATAAAAGTACCTAGTTTAATATAAATATCAGGTGAGAGATGCGAAATCGGCGAACGAGAACGGAAAACTCATAGAGTAATTAATTTATTTCCAATCTAGGACGGGAAGAACATTTTAAAAATAGATTCATTGGTTAGTTGGCTTTTAAATAAATACCTCAGGGAATTGATTCTTTCGAACCTTGTCTAACAATTTACTTTTCTGGTCTAACGTCTGTGTTGGTTGCACGCACCATGAACTTTGACGTTAACTTTAATGTACGCAGAAAAAAGCAAAGTACGCCTTTGTCTAAACGTCAGCTGCGCACCGGTTAAAATAAATTTGAAATTTGACAACGAAACTCACCCTTAGTAGTTAGTAAGAATTGCAAACTTAAATGACAGTTGTCAATAATATTTAACAATTTTGGGGTCCATGAACCCTGAGCTTTACCGGTCAATAGCTACATCATGTTCCTTTCTCCAAGTCACGTGCTCTGACCGACTGCGGTTTTGCAACTAATCTACAATTTAAGACAATAAAATACTAAAAATCTCATCTGCGCTGTTTATTAACTGATTATGTAAATATTTACGATATTGAATTGCTACATTTCTAATTCAAGTTATATCCTACTTAATATTTTGAAATCCTTCCTTTTAAATACAGCATCTCGTCAATCATCAACTATCAAGTAGTAGTAGTAGAAAAGTATGTAGATACTTTTCTACGTTTTGGTAACAATAATTTGTTACGAGATAACTACAAATTTGTATTTACATATAATTTTTCAGCATTTAATATCAGTTTCATTGTTTTTAAACGGACTTGACTAAAACATAACATTAAAAATTCGAATACGTTCTTAGTAAGTATTAATAATTGTGTAATATTTTCCACGTGCCAATGCATCCATTAGGTTCACGATTCAGTGAAATGGCTGGAGTTACGAATGTAACTTGAAGTTGAAATTTAATTGTGTGATTTAATAAAATCTAAATGATAAAATATTATGTACTACACCAGCTCGACATGAACACGTACATACAGACAATACTTGCCTACAAATAGTTGTGCTCTCCATAACTTCGTCTAGCTTCTATGTGTTCTACTAGCATTGTAAATTCAAAAGTTTGGATGTGTGTGATTACTTTTGTAAAATATATTGATTATACACATACACATAACGGGTACATTATGACCTGTCTTATTATCTATACTTCCATACTAATATCATAAAGGGGAAGTGTTTATATGTTTGTATGTGCTGCACCGATTTAAAAAATCTTTCATCAATCTGTGGAATCAAAAAGTGTCTGATGATGTGTGTGAATGTTTGTTACTCTTTCACGCAAAATCTACTGGACCGATTGTTATGAAATTTGGTACACGGGTAGAATATGATACACGGGTAGAATATGATACACATAGGGTACTTTTTATCCCAAAATTTCCACAGGAGCGAAGCGCCGGGGCGTAGTAGGCTATTATTCAATATAATAATAATTTCAATAACAGAGATAAAATGTGATAAAAGGAGTCTTAATAAAGAGTATGAATTTACCAAGATCTAAATAATAACGTATTTTTTTTACAATGTACCAGAAGACCTTACCCTTTCGTCTTTATTTATCCTCAAGTTTTGCGTGTGTAATTTATTACGGTTTTATCCGAGCGAAGCCGGGACGGGCTGCTAGTAAATTACAACCTGAAATATAAAATTGACATTTATTTACATTTTATTTTGTGTTAAATAGGTAAATGTAAGTAACATTTAATTAATTGAGGGGTAAGAGAAAGGCTATGTACGGAATGTCGAAAATAAGTAAAGGTGCGGATGATGGTCGATTTCAACAGCGTGGTGGTGGCTGGTGGCCGCTCACCATCGGCAATCACCGACAAACACGCCAGTGCACGCTGCATCTTTGATTTGTTTGTTTCTCGTAGTAGTTATGTGAAGCGAATGTGATTTTGTGACAAACTTTGGATTGCTCTGGTACCTAATATTTTTTTATGTAAGTTTTTATGTACATTTTATTAGCTGGGAAAACCGTTTGAATGAGGCCTGAGTTTCAGAATGTGGCGTTTTAGAAAGGGACTCTAACAATTTCGTTGTGATTTAAAATATAGGCAAAATATCTATATTGCACTCATTAAAGTTTTTCTGTCAATATAACCTATTAATCCCGAAAATGCCTGTGGTTTTTGCTGTTGATAAATATAATAATTATATATATAGTTAATTAATAACAGCGTTAATCCCTAACATTGTCTTCCGTCGGCGCCCGCGCCTACAGTTTTGGACTAATAAAATATGTTTATAAATTTTGTAACTAGTGAAACATTTTTTTCTACTATAAAATAAAAGAACCTATGTGAGATGCGCCATTGTTGCTGCGGTAGCAATAATGGTTGTGTTACGCCGCTGAAAATACCCTGAGGCTAATTAAATGATAGCTATTGCAACCATTAACTTTAATTAGATTAGCTAATGAGTGCAATGACCTGTCCTGATTCTCAATGTAATAACACCTGCAATACCGATTTTGAGAGATTGTAACTTAAACAAATTACAACACAACATGTCATACGATGTAGACTTCGTAACATTCATTTTAAAAATAGATATTGGTCACAGTTAGTGCTACGGTGCTTAGGATGTTAATTAATGGATGCTGTTGGGAGTCCCACGTGATCCCACCACGAATCAAATTTCGTAATGGCAAAATCTAGATAATCACGATCACACTCCATGCAGTCAGAGTCGACCCAATTCACACGGCCACTGTCAGTTCTCTAATATCCAAAGGTCTGATCGTGGTTACTGATGCTATCGTCGTGTAATCAATTGGATGAAAAACAGAATGTATTGATAAATACATATTGTTGATAAGCATTTGTGATAACGAAATGATCCTAATAAAAGCCACGTCCCCTTGCTCATTTGTGCTCAATTACGACGAAGCAGCGCTTTGTATGTATACAGCTTCGACGTGCTCCGTTGTTTTCTATAGGTTTGACACTGACGTCCGTTGACGTACGTCGAAACTTCATACAATTTCTACTTGTTCTGCGTTGTCAGTCGACGGACGTCAAAATGACGGAGCGCGACTGACCAATGGGGCATGGCTCTAAATATGTACTTAGTTAACAATAATAAAATATTTTAGACGTATATTTTAGACCATTGATCCATATAAGTGTTAGTAACAATACCTTATAATCTACAAAAGAACTATAGAATCTTAAATCAATTTTATCGACTAATAAATTAAGGCTGAAAATGTGTTTGTATGAACGCAGTAATATCTGTATCTACTTAAAAAATATTTCAATAACAATTTACAGCCACAATCAAATCCAAATTCACGAAATTCCCTCATTAGCAAAGCCACGGAGAACAGCTAGTCAGCTACTACACAGTTATTTCTATAGTCTAAGAATAAAGCGTCCTTCGCACCTAAATATAAACCATCTACGTCGTAATATTGTCAGTACTTATTTGAAAGTGAAATTTGTTTGGGTCGCATCACGACCTTGGCGTCTTGGGGCAATTGTCCGAGCTAGCGGCAACCTCCATCTGGCGGCCTCTCCTCCGCATTGTGTCACAATGGATCACATCCATATATGATCGTATCTATTCGGAAACGAAGTACTTTTCCACAAATTAGAACTGTGCTGTGTGGTCTGCAGCAACAAACATATGTATTTTTATTTTAAACAGAATTATGTATATAGATTTAATCGAACTATACAAAATTGTTCATATAACATAGATCGGCAAATAAATATGGTCGCATTCAAGGTAAAAAAGAACATGATAATATGAGTTGACATAATTAATTATGCAATGCTCGTCTGACGCCATGACATTATTGCACGAATTCCATTATGAGTCACATACAAACATAGGTTTTAAATTTATCGATAGTTTTAGAATAAATAGAAGAAGTATAGTGCCATTGCAGTAACATGTTATTATATATATGTTCGGGTGGAATCTTGTAACTTGATTTTGAAGCAGATATTTTAGTTTGGATGACAATGCATTATATAATAAGCATGACCTGATGGAACAGGAACGGCTCCCGACGAGGGAACTCGTCAACGGTTAACTGATTAGACATGATTGTTTTATCACGCATTGAATGCAGTAAGATCTCTCTGACGACAATAAAATCTGTGTCAAAAGATCATTTTTGTAAAAAACTTTTTTGTATGAATTGATCATATTTTTTTCTGTCTCTACAAAGTAGGTGAGGTGCGTGGCTGTACTTCAATATGGACATTGTCCGACATAGAGACATTTTCTAATAATGGCGTCAAAACTGGGTCACAGGCACAGGCAGTACTATTTATTAACGTCCAGTTGAAGTAAAGTGGATAATTTTAGTCGTCACGACAGACATTTTATCGTAACGTGTCTTCTAAGTTTTAACTTAGGAATTTCGTCATTCGATTTTCATAACTATTATGTTAATCATCAAAAACCTAAAAGAATTGGTACGTTAGAAAATTGTGATATCTTCTGACGTACCACATAATTATTTTAGATTTTTGGATATACCTACATACAGATTTTTGTATATTACATGAAATAGATTTTTATAAATTTGTATTGAATTCAAATTATTCAAATTAAAATTTTGTTTAAAATATGACAACTCTATATTTAACGTAATTATTGCATTTATGATTAACTAACGATCCGCCACGGCTTCGCACGGATGCATATTATGCATGTTATATGCATATAAGCCTTTCTCTTGAATTGCGTAATTTAGATCTCACATTCGTGATGGTGTCTCTGATCTCTGGTTCAACTTTTATTTGAGGGAAACATTATTTATTTATATATATGTTTTCAAGGACAACCAACAGCATACAACCTTAATACTATAGATTACAATAGATTACAAAAAGCTAATTACAGGTCTATAATATGCTTATTACGATTTGAATTACGCTTATTATGAAATACGGTTAAATACAATTTCCAAACACGACTGACGTCTTAGAAAAACTGAGCTGCGAGACTTGATTTTTTTTTACAGCATGTTTTTGATGGCATTTAAATATTTCACCTCACGTTTCTGCTTTCATTACCGACTGTGATAACCGGAGGCCTAGAGACCGCGCAAAAATAGAATCTTCAAATTTCGAAGTGTCCTGTGATTCAACGACCGGCCGCCTGCTTGACACCAAGGTTTGACGTCAGGCAGCTGGCCCACTTTAAGAATGTGATTATTTCATAATAATATCAGTTATTGAAGCACTTATCCTTTAGTCGCCTCGTACGACATTCACGGAAGGATATGGTGTGATCCTATTCTAGGTCCGAAACCACACGTCTAAAATACTATATCGAGAAGGGTACATAAGTGAAAAAACCACTCACTTTCAGATTGAAGATGAAGCGCCTATTGCTATTGCTGTCGACTTGCTACGTGGCCAGCTGCATGCCTCCCCCGCACCCCGCAGTGCTGCAAGTGCGCCATGAGGAGAACCAGCTCCCGAGCCATCTGAGGAGCCCCGCGCTACATAACCCGCATCTCCGGGAAGTGCTGCCATTGGCCAGTCTGCTGCATCAAGGGGAAAAATTGGTAATTTGAGTTTTCACAGGCTTTTGTTTAGTTCCACCTAACCGGATGCTTTTACTGTCATCAAATTTTGCAAGTTAAATTTCACATAAATCCACTTGAAATTTCCCACGTCGTTTCAGTTTACATGATTTTTGTAATAAGCATGACCTAATGGTACATCAAGGAGCGGCTCCCAACGAGCAGTCATCACATAATCCGATCAGATCCTCCAGCCGATATTGCTTTTTTTGTCACGCGTTGAATGCAAAAAGATCTGTGATCTCTGCAAAAAGATCTCTATGATAAGAAATCTGCGTGTTCGCGATAAACTCAAAAGGTACTGCACGGATTTTTATACGATTTTCACGTTTAGGTGCATAATTTATTATGTTTTTACCCGAGGGAAGCCGGTACCGGTCGCTAGTAATATAACAAAATTTTACGTATAGCAAAATAACAAAAAAGGAAAATTAAATACTTACGAATATTTATTCCATTTAACATTAGAACTTGAATATATTTTCTAGATACACGGTTCATACATACATTCAGTTTATACAAAACCTTTCAAAAAATGTTTTAAGGCTGCTTTTATTTTACGATGATAATAATGTGTTGTTAAAAAGTGACCAAGACCTCGTTTTAAAATCAGACTAATCTTTGTAAGACGAATAGTACTCATTAGACTGATGCTGCTGTAAGTTGTAAGCGAAACTCGTTCGTCCCACGTGGTGTGAACGGTTTTGACCTTTTTAACGTATGATGTTCTTTCTTTAAAGCCAAAGTCATAATAATTATAATTATTAAAGGTATAATTATGACCTTTTTATGTATGAACTTTATGTTATGTTAGCATACTCATATTATTATAATGGAGATAAAATTGGTAATAATCCATTGTGTACCCATTGGGAATAGACGAATCCCACATACCAAGGATCAAATTTACTCATTGAAAATCGATCTTGGAAAAAGTCTTGACTTCGCTAGGAATCGTGCTCTGGAAATTATAATGCTTGTGGATCCTTTCTTATAGGTATAAGTTAAGTACGGACGTGCGGAGTAGGTAATTGGAATGACTATGTGCCCGGCTCCATTGCTCCGTTGTTGTGTCGACGTAGTTTAGTATCGTAGTAGTAGCGCGTTACCACTCCGTTGTGCTCTGTTGTTTTCCATAGGTTTTGATATTGGCGTGCATCGACGTACGTCGAATCTCTATAGAATTTCTGCGTTGTCCGTCGAAGGCCATCAAAACAACGGACGACTACGTCTAATGTTGTTGTGGTTGCAGGTCCACCACAGAGAAGCAGATGACGTGGGCCGCCGTCAGATATACAACCTGCTGACCCACGCTGGGTTGATTCCACGGAGACTGTTCCACCAGCCCTCGCTGCAGCATTACGCTCCGAATTATCAACACCAGAATTTCTTCGACCCACCCGCCTTGACCAGTCCAGAGATATTACAGCATTTGTAGGTTAATTATCGTTTGTGATAACTAATTACTTCTCAATACTGGTCTCAAAGGATGTGAAAAATACATTGACATGTTACATGCTTCTTTGCGATTACCATGGAAATTATGTAAATATTTACGTATTATATTTAGTAATTCTAAGTAGGTACTTAGTTGATGAGCTTCCAGCTCTCATTAGGTATAGGAATACTTAGCTCAGGCCCTAAGGACACTTAGAATTAAATGTGAAATCTAGTATAAGTATTTTCTTCGTGAATATGAAGTCTGACAGTTTTGTAATTAAATTTTATTTTAATTCTTATTATAACAAATATTTTGAATTTGAAATATTTGATATGTTATAAATAGAAGGCTTGTACAGTCCATCGCATATAACCTATGCAAATTCATTGTAAAGTAGTCGCTATTATCAACACAGAGGCCCATGCCATAGTATAGGCCTCCGCTGACTGTACATAAATAAAGTGCAATATCGTTTTCTATTTCTCTATCGAATTGGATTCTATAGACTAGTTAAATCTATTTACTGAATATTTGTGAATAAATATTGTATACTTTATTATGTAACAATCGATATGACTGTTATAATTATATTATAAACAAATTGTTTTGCATTTCATGCAAAATAAAATATTACTTACTAGTAAGTCATGAAAGATAATAAATTTTGTAATGTTCCTCGTTGTTGTAACTAGAACCTCACTGTTTGAACAGTACAAAATTAATAAACTAGTTAATAACAAAACAAACAATTTGTGTTTATGTAACCTTGATCGTCAAGAGTCCGCGGCACCGCATTACACGACATTGCACAATTGTTTATAATTATTATATTAAATATTCATTAAACCTTGCACATTGGAAATTAAAACGGTTTTAATTTTGCGGCGAGGTTACATTACTCCACTTTGAATGCAGAGGTCAAAATGACGCATACTTGTCGTTCCTTGATAAAGGATTATTGCGCCCATTGCTCTTTCGCTGGCATACATTACATTGCTGATGACACCAAACATTGGTTGGAAAGGTATGTTTTTTGGAATATGTAAATTTGTTCTCTTTAACAATACTGAATTGGTAAAAGTTAAGCATTGTCTCTCAGTCAACCTTCGATTTAAAAAAAACTGAAAAGATGACCGCTATCGCTATTTTTTATTCATATATGTATTCCTACCTACCTATATACTATATTTGTAAAATTAATGTTATGTACTTAATGAATGTAGTACATAAAAGAATATAATTTTATAGGTAGATGTTTTTATCAAAGGCACAAAACATTACCGATGTTTAATCTCCTTTCGGAGTTAGGCAACGCGCCTGTTCTGTAGCAACTAATTCTGGATAACAAAAATGTACAGACAGAATTTCTAGACGATAATGTTCCTGTCACAATTTTCATGCATAACATACAAAGTGTTTGATAACATTTCCCGGCAGAGTGGTGTGGGCAATCCTAGTGTTCCTGGCGTGGTATGGCGTGTCGCTGCTGATCATCGCCGCCTGGGACTCCTTCCAGGAGAACCCCATCAGTTTCGGCGTGGAGACCACGTACCTTGACTGGGAGACCAAGCTCCCTGCGGTGGCTGTGTGCGAGCTAGCCAATATCGATAAAGTCTACGAAGTCGCTGACACGTTTGTGATACTGATTTTTACTAAATCATTTGGCTACCTTCGTTACTCTGTTTCAATAAAAATAATTTTAATTCCTGAAATTGAATTAACTTAAGTGAATCACATGGGTGATGTGAATTCGAGGTGAAAATAATGATACTCGATATGATAGTGATATCATCAAGGTGCACAAAGTGGAATAAACCGTATATAGTTAGTTGCTTATGATTCCACTTATTTCATCAAAGTATAAATGTTGGACTTCTCGCTACACAAGGCTGATAGTTTTTTGTTAAATCTTGACAATATTGGTGCACATTTTAGATAAAGTATTCAAATTAATACATAAGATTTTATCATTACAAATATCATAACAATGACAATTTTCCCTAGAATCTGGCCACCAGATCACTTGCTGGAATTAGAAGACGCCCTCAAAGAGATCGCCTATTTCCGAGGTGTCAGCTACACCTTGGTGGAAACGTGCCATACCGCCAAGAACCCAAACGTTTTGTGTCCCAAGTCAAACTATAGTTATTACGCCAACTTGGTCCGCAGCGACTGTCCGAAGATAATGAGGAACTGCTCTTACAATGGAAACAAGTTTGACTGCTGTGAATATTTTCAGGCCATAGACACTGATCTTGGACAATGCTTTATACTCAACTCTATCCAAACCAAGTGAGTTAACGATGTTGGAGATATCAAACAAAAAGTTTATATAAATAGTTAATTAATATTATTAAAAAAAGTTGTATATTAAATAAATAGTTTTTAGAGTTCTCAAAAGGTACAAATGTAACCCCATCCCCTATTGCCGCGCGAAAAGTGGTAGTAGTATGTCATATTCTACGTTTCAATGCAACAAAGTTTACAATAAAGCTTCTACACAACAATCATATTATTTCATTCCATAGTTTTAGAGTGAAGAATGACAAACACACTTTCACATTTTTTATTGTTTTAGGGATCCGAAGCCGTATGAAATGGTTTGTAATAGAACACATAAAAGTGGAATTATCAAGTTTGAAATATTACTCACAGCGATGGTATTATCGGTATTTTAAATAACTGTATTACAAACAATGTAACTAACTTGGATGTTGAGTACAAATACCTGCATGTTTTAGGTTTACACTATAAGCGAAGATGAAGTGCCGACAATTACAACATTGCAATCATCTACTTTGAAAATACAAATGAAGCATACGTACAGGTACAATTACCGTTATATTATTTTCAAAACAATTTCGACCAATTAGGTGCCTACAGACCTACTAAAGATGTTATTGGACAAGACATCCTATAAGATTTCTATAAATTGTACGTAACGAGAGTTCAACTATCATTTGATCGGATCTTTTCTTCAAAATTAAGCCACTATCCAAGAACTATCCTGAAGCCTATCAAAGATATTAAGTACAATATATATTTATAAAATCACTTTTAGTCGAAGAATAACAGTCCGCAACATCGAAAACGACCGTCTAGTGACGTCAGAGACGTCCATAGAGCAGCGAGCGTGCCGCACCAATGACGAGAATGATGATGGCCTGTACCCTCACTACTCTTACAGCGCGTGCACAATCAGGTGTCGCAAGCTGGAGCAGATGAAGGCCTGCGGATGTAATGACCATTTTATGATCAGCACTAGTAAGTAGATATTAAATAAATCGCTTGCAGATAAGAATAACAATCCGCAACATCGGAAACGACCATTTGGTGACGTCAGAGAAGTCCATAGAGCATCGAGCGTGCTACAAAAATGATGAGAACAATGATGGCTTGTACCCTCACTACTAGGACAGCAGTTGTCGCAAGTTAACGCAAATGCAGATGGTGTAATGACCATGTCGTACTGTTAGTAGACATGATTACACATAATTTAATAGATAAGCATCAAAACTTTGAAACGTGATCCACTGAGCTCAAATACACTCTTATGGACATTATTTTAGGACCGATTTGAGATCTCCAAAGGTCCCATCAATTTCAAATCATCAATCAATAAGTCGTATATATATATATATATATATATATATATATATATATATATATATATATATAAATTTACTGTTACTAAATAGCATTTTGTTTGTCGCCTACGATATTCGTATAGCCCTATAACCTAGTCTGTCATGTGATATCACTGTAATTTGCATGAGATTACCTATATTATTTCGACAAATAAATAATTTACTTTATTGACTCGTTTTATCTATCCCCATTTTAGCAGAAGACCAGCTGTGCAACCTAACAGGGATGGCGTGTCTGCACTCGCACGCAACTCAGCTCACCACCCTGAAGCCCAAGTGGGCCACGCGCCCCGGCTTAGCCTGCAACTGCCTGCCGTCGTGTCGGGAAACCGAAATTACTGTCATCAACGATATTGTTCGAACGTGGGTTCAACATTATTTCAGAACTAAACGTTTAGTTCCCGTATAATTGTGTTCTATTATTATTTTTCCGTATCATCTATTGAAGTGGCAATTCAGTGGACAATATGGCCTGAGATCGAAAGGTCTAATCCTACTTGTGCCACATGAGTTTATAGGTATTCATGTTGGTGGCACAATCTGACTCATTTTTAGCATATTTCATAGACCACTTCTTGCTTTCAATGAAGGAATCAATTTTTTTTATTAATGTAAAGATTTATTTAAACAAAACTAAATAATAATTTAGTAACTTCATATTATATCATCACCGACTACAACTAAATAGTTAAAAAAGTAAGTTAATAAAAATACAAACATAGGTAATAAATAAACATTTGCAAATACTTTCAGGAATCGTACTCTGAAGAAAAGAGCGGAAGTGGAAATTGTACTGGAGTATTTACCCACGGAACGATTCAAACGTAGAGTTGTAAGAAGTCACTTGGATTTAGTGGGTAAATTTTGATTTATCTTCTTAATTTATAGCTTTCAACTTGATTCCAAAAAATATAGGTAATAAAAAAATACATGTCAATAATTTGTCTCCTATCTTTTCCGAAAGTCAGTAATTTTTGTCAAAAAACAATTATGAAAAAAAACTTCAATTTTCAATAGAAGTTAGAAACTATGCGATTGTTCGGATACGCTGGACGACAGTCAGTTGTTTTGTCTATTACTAAAGAGAGTAGACTATAGACCCTACCTAACTATACGTTGCGCAGTGAACATCGCTCATTGTTTGTTAGTTTCCATACAGACTTACGACAATAACTGCTTCAATTGATAGTGTATGTGTGTACAACACTTTACGGATTTTTTTCATGTTTTCAGTGTCCGTGGGAGGAACGACGGGTCTCTTTGTCGGTGCCAGCATACTCAGCTTCGTCGAACTGTTATTTTATTTCACAGTTCGTTTTGTTAACAATATCTTGATGTACCGCAGAGGTTTTGAAAAGAAGAAGAATGTAAAAATTATAGTCAAGCGTAAACGTGTCAATGCCAGCGCAGTTAAACTTAAAGTCATAAAAGATCCTCAAATTCAAGGTCCATATGCAAGTAGCGGCGTGTTTCATACAAAACTGGTTGCTTGTGATAACGTTAAGAATCGTGGATACTTGCTCCAATAATTTTGTTTATTTGTAACAAGAAGAATATTAAAATTTTCAAAACTCTTAATTTTTAGCTGTCCCCACAGACTTTTCTTTATATCGAACATTAGTTAAGTACTTACACTATGAGGTATCTAAGCCTAAAAAAAATTGAATACATAATGTAGACCCTCTTTATAGCCACCATTACTATATAAATGAAGGTCTACAAATTTTAATACATTGAAAAAGTTATGAAAGAAAAGGGAAATTATCTGACCGTGTAACCTCATTAGGACTGGTACATCATTTTCATGACATAATTCGATTACCGTGGGTCGTTTACATCACGAGTAGGAACAAGACACAAGAGGCCAGACACCGGCCGGACCCTTCCCGGTGTGTTCTGGAAGTGGGCCAGTTTTAGGTTACAGGAAGACTGCACTTAAATGATGCAAGCAAGGATCCATTACACGGACTCTTGTACTATGTGACACAAAACAACTCACTCTTTGACATAAAACAACTAATTTCACCACATTCTGTATCATTTGTCCTCGCTAAATCTGCGGATATTTAATCATTTTCTACTATGATGAAAATTAAATAAATCTATAGGGAAACATGTTCACAATTTATATGATCTTTGCTCTAAATACACGTATGTAGAACAAGTTCTCGTAAATTTTCATAGTGAAAAAGTTTTTGTGTCAAGTCAACAAAACCTTTATTTATTAATTAATATCATAATAATACGTCATTTTCACCACATGCTATCGACTGCTACGACTACTTAATTACCTATATCCTTACTGGATAATATACTACATGGAAATATATACTGACACTACATAAAATGCATGATAATACTGACAATACCTTATTATAAGTACTCTACAGTTCTTATTTTCAATCTTAGGTTCTATTTTTATTCAGTCCAATGTAATTTTTAAACACTCAGGTTAATATTTTTTAAAATAATTATTGAAACATTTTTTTTATTCGAAAATAATGTAACTTTTGTCATATTTCGAAAAAAAGAACATTTTTTATGTATCATGGAGTGGTTACAAGTGATACAACATTTCAACAAACAAACACTTGTGCATGTTTCGATATATAGTTATTATACACCTTCTTAATTGTATCGATATATCTGCACGAAACTGAAAAAACATAAAGGTTCTTCCATAATTCACTAGCACGAAGTGTCATTCGTTTTTTAAAGAACTGTTCTTCCGCTTCGATCATGACGTTCACCCATATCAGGTTCTCCTCATCAGCCAGCGGTTGCAGGGCCCGTGGAGCTGGAACCGGCGGTAGCGCATGCAGTGCCATTGAGGGATCTGCTGCATCTGCCGCAATGCTTCCAGCTGTGGAAGAACGCATTTCAAATCTGGTTTGAAATAGTCTATAGTTAACCGTCGAGTCCATAACTCGACCAAAATTGGGGAGAATATTTTTTTTTGTATAATTTAAAATGATTAAAATACATAATAAGATTCATCTAAATGATGACTGAGACAAAGGTCCCAATCCCGATAATCATATACCTTGACTAAGAAATAAAAAACATTTAATTCACTCGTAGTCTCGTACAAGAATAAAAAAAATATTTGCTATATTTATACCACCTTAACAAATATTTCATATCAAATACTGGATAGTTTTTGATGAACTAAGAAGGAATAATTTCATCAACCTATTAGTATGTACTACCTACATTCATTAACGTCCAGCTTCTGCCAAAAAAAAACTAAAACACAACTCACATAATCTATGTTTCCTGCTCGAAAAGGTTTAGCTTCAGCAGTTGAAAGTAAACACAGGAAAATCGCGAACAACGCGAACGTGCACACGAATCGTTTCATTTTCTGATAGCACTGACTCCTTTCTTCCTTAGCTATTTCTCAGATGTTGAGCTGAGGCAGGCGTTATGCGTAATGTCTAGATAGACAATAATCCAGCCGTTTATAAGGGAGCACAGCCGCCCACGCGCTTTCTTCCCGACTCCAAGACTCGAACAGAGAGCATAATGTTCAAAGCTTTTAGCGACAATTCATTGCACCCATAAATCTAGTTGTTTGAAATCAGCAGACTGACCATCATAGAAAAAAACTTCAAAACCTTAAAATTCAAATTAAAAATAGTATATTTAGGTTTCTTTTTAGTTAAAGTCTCTTATTTTTTTCGTAAATATATACTTAAGTAATATAAAACAAAACACATATAATAAGATGTGAAAGTAGACGTACCTAAGCATAATAAATGACCTTCGAATGATAATATATCTTTTTCGTTCATATCAAGCCATATCCCGTACTACTATTCCTTCCATCTTTTCCATTGGTGTATTTTTTGTCCCTACGAACTTAAGTTAGTCATGAAGTTTTATGAGTAGAACGTACAAAATACAATCAAGCTACTTAAAGTATCTACATCAAATCTAAGTAGATATGAACATCACACAATTAATACTTAGAACCTAGAATAACAAATTTCTATCATCAGATTAATTACCTAATTTAAACCAACTAGCTACGTCCTGCTTTGACGAAAAATTAATTAATTAATTTTATAATAACCGTTTGACACGGTTTTAATTAAATTAAAGCTCATCTCTTCTATCTCATTATCCGAGAGCGAACAAAGAAAAAGCTCAAGTTTAGATAAAGCTTTTGTAGCGAACTGAAAGCACGACGAAGATATAACAGGTATATTATTTCTATGAGATACGGAACCATTGTTTCCAGCCTTGGTGGAAATCTAAAACAATATATAACAATATATAATAAACTTTATGGGATTGTTTCTCATATTTTAACATTTATAGGTAAGTGATTATATGACATTAATTGCATTCTACCATACGAAGTATTATATAATCTGTTACCAAGCTTACTCGTTATAATCTAGGCATCAATTTATCTATATATACCGATTCTGGAAAATTCTCGTTGATGATCCGTAAATTCCTATTAAGATTTCCGCAGTAAGCATCCAGTGTTTTGTTCAATTTGCTGTAATTCTATATCCGTGTCATTATGAGCGCGGAAATCTTTCCACGAACTGTGAACGACACCATTGAGTCATTCTGTGCTCATTTCTTGAATTAATTGGTTTAAATGATGACATGATTTCGAGAGTATAACACGACATTTTACCGTCTTTGGGAATAAATAGCGAACAAATAGAATAAATAAGTTTTAATTATTCAATAAGTTTCTGCGTTTTCAGCCAAGTAAGTCAGAATTCAAATCTCATGATTTTCTTTAACTGTCATTATTTCTCAGCCATAAAGTTAAAAAAATCATATTCGTATACCTATGTATTACGATTTTGGAGCGGTCGTGGTCTAATGAAAGCCTGTGAACCTAAAGCCCCCAATTCAAATCCTACTCGTGCCACATGAGTTTGTATACCACTTTGATATATACCTACTTTATCATTTTCCTCAATTTTTATGTTCTCAGGATGCTATTTTGAAAATATCGTAAAAGCTTTAATAGAAATTTTCTTAGTAGTTAGCAAGTTTATCTGTAAGTTATTGTTGTCACCGGATTTATGAGCTTAGCCTGTTAGATAACTATCAGATATACTTAGACAAGGTGATGCAGACAAGGTGATGCAAACCGTTTAGCGTGAAGCCTTACTACATTATTTGTATGGTAGCCACACTTGTATACTTTTTGAGAATTCCACTTGGAATTTTTTGGTTTGGCGCGATATTTAAATAAATAATGTTTCATTCGTACGCTTCGACAGAATCTTTGGAATTAAGTGCATCATACCGTCCAATTATTGTGATATCATAATGGAACTTGTTACGAAATCTATTTTTACCAGGTTAGTAATACATACTTAATTATTTCGAATACAAAACTAATTTGTATCTAGTCTACCTTTTTATTTCTCCTACTACTACAGTTGCGCTGTTACCTAGTCACACTAGCGACTGTATCGATCAGCGATGGAACAAAAGGGACATCGCTATAGCTCCCCTCTGCTCTATTTGTCCGCATATACGTGAAAACGCAGCCTTTATTTACTGCGTCCCTCCGCAAATAAAAACTTCCGCCTTATATTTTGCAAATAACATAGGATGTGAAATAAAATTTTCGTGAAAATGTAGTGAATTTAGATATCCAATCGAAAAGTGTCCTTATTGGTGAGTAACAACTATGTTATATTATATTTTCCATTTTTTTACGTACCTATTTGTTTTTTGCATCCCAATATGCTTATTTAGTTTGTATTTATTATTTTACTAATTTTGTATTATTGTCACATACAAATTATCATCATCATTATCCCCTAAATATATTAATATGTATAATAAATAAATATAGAGCACAGAGCTTTGATCTAACGACACAGAGGTAAAGTTTAGAGCAACAACATCGACAGAGGTTTTCTATAAAATTATTTTTTATTTTTCTGTCTGTTTAATCCTCGCGTGTTTTCGGTTAACGGCTATGTGCAAATAAATATAACGATTGTATCATCCGAAGGGCACGCAGCCAGGGGTGCTCGTAAATTCAATATAGATCCTTTATAGATATTCGGTTCTGATTTTATGCCTGACATCAACCCTCATCTCGCTGTCTATCAGCTGATACCAATTTAGTCGCCTCGTACGACATCCCCTGGAGGTTATGGAGTGGTAGGTTAGGATACTACAGAGTATTATTAAATCTGTGTCTAGGGGTTACTAAAGTGAACCTATGCAAACGTTTTTAGAGTTTTAAATAGGAATAATATCTAATAAAAAAACATTTCTTCAGCTAATTCAAAATGGCAAACGAACCTTGTTGGTTCGCCTGGAGCAATAAATTATTCAACTCGCTGGGATTCTTCATGATAAACGGTGAAGCGTGTTGCTCTCGCTGGATGATCGGCTTGATGTTGCTGGTGCCACTGGCCGCCGCCTCCGCCAGCTACTGCGCCGTTCCCGCTGTCGTACTGCTAGCTGCATTCATGGCTACAGCCGGTAAGTGTTCACATGGATGCATTTCTTGTTATCTGTCGCAGTGAGACGCAGCTACTCATCACAGTGTGTCATTGTGATGCGATGAAAATCACACCGCAATGTAATTGGTTACCTGCGACTCGCACCGAGAGCGGTATCAATAGTGAAATCTGAAGCAACTCCACAATAAGCCTTGGCACGACCTGGCGCGGTGAGCGGCGCGTCGAGCGATGCGTCCATCCATCAGTCCATTCGACGAGCCTACTGCTTACTATCTGGTGACGTTCCTAGGTTTTGTATATAGAATACTGACTAGGTTTGAAAACTGACTTTAACTATTTTTTGCAGTTTTCACGTGTAAGGACTTAAAAAAATTGGCAGAAATTCTCCCACCCTCAAAAACTGTAAGAGGCAGGCGCGAGAGAAACCTCCGCTCCTTCGCAGACTTCATGACGATGTGGCTATATTTTCTGTCGCACTTAGTGGCCGTAGCGATCAGTGCCAGGATGCTCAGCGGCACGGCCGACTATATAACTGGAGGAAGAACGAGAAGATGGCTGTTTGGGTACGAGACGCGGTCTCTAGGGGAGCCCTGGCCTGACGTGCTGGGTGTCACGGTTGTCATTATTGCCTGTGGCATGTTCATGTGTGGCCTAGAGGTAACCTATTTCTATTTATACAGTGCAATACAATACGATGATTTAAAATTTATGCGTAACTAACGACCCGTCCCGGCTTCGCTCGGGTAAAACTGTAATAAATTATACAACAAAACGTTCCTCAAGAGTCACACTATGCTTTAAAAAACCTGCATCAAAATTTATTGCGTAGTTTTAAAGATCCAAGCATATAAAAAGAATGCATGTATAATGCTTTGATTTTGACATACCTAATACTTTCATATTCCTGTGTAAGTAGGTACTACATAATCACTACATTATAAAACCTACAAATAGCTCTCTTCACTGCACGATATACATCCATCCTCACAACATGCCCGGCCGGGTCGGCGAAGTCGCTTTGCGTTATACTCGCCCATAATATTAGGCTCACGGACTAGTTCTAATTCGGCATTGCGCTGCTGTACTTTCTCAATATGCCCAATGCCCAGCATCTTGCGAAATATAGGTACCTATATTCCTTTCCCCTACGAGAAGCCATCTCGGGACGGTTGGACATAACCAATAGCTAGAAAATGTTCATTGGAAAGTCCATTTTTATTATATTATTTGGTTATTTATTTATTTTTCTTATTGCAGGAAAGTGTGATATTCACCTACATGTTGCTATTTATCATATATGCCTTGAGTCAATTTTTTGCCATCATTGGACTGTTACATTTTGACATTGCGAAAATAAATCTAACGATACCAATAACTGCTTATGAGGTAAGTGCGTATACACGAAGTACAGTCGATACCTACCTACCAAAAAAATATTGCAAACTAGCTGTTACCCGCAGCGCCGCCTGCGGTAGCCTATGTTTGACCTCAAGTCATTAATTGAGACATTAATTAAGTAATCTTTTCTAAATTTCATCAAAATCGGTTTCTGTGATAAAGCTTGACAGACAGACAGACTTTCGCATTTATGAGTATATTTTTCTCCATTACTGTCGCATATAAACCCCCTTGCAAGTAGCTTGACTTGATATGCTATTGACTGTACAAATATTAAAAACAATTTAAAATAGGCCAGTTTTAATCACACGTTTTTTTATACAGTTATTTGCAGCAGGTGCACCAATTTCATACTCCTTCGGCGTGATTTTGACTCCTAAAGAGAAACAAAATGTAAAGAAGAGTTTATTACTGAAAGTGGCCGCGCCGATGGTGGTTTTCTCAGGAATGTCTTTTACCTACGCCAATATGATGTACGGGTAAACATTTTGCATGTATTTTTTAATAGTTAAAAAGAAATCCATGTTATTTATATTTTAAATACAAAGTCCTCTGTCTGTCGGATAAACGTTGGACCGATTTCGATGATATGATCAAACATTGGTTGGTTACTTTGTTTCAATAAGCTATTTGAAAAAACAAAATAGCCTATGTATGACCCAAAGATCATAAATGGGGGGTGAAGTTTGTATGTAATTATTTTCATGCCTTTTTTTACCTAGGTCGATTATTCCCATTGAAGACCCGTTCAACCGAGTCGACGCATCTGTGCTACCGATGGCCTTAATGGGAGACACGTACACCCCCTATTTATTTCGGGCCCTTGCTGCGATCACAGTGGCAGGGGTGGGCCTCGGGCTCACTGAACTGTGTCCTCTGCTGTTCTCGGTGTTGGTGACACTAGCATCTCCCGAGTGGAAAGTGCTCACGAGGTCGATGACGTATGAGAGCACCACAACTGGAAGTCCCGTGTTGGCTGTGTTTACTGCAGGTTAGTTTGTTTGCTTCTCTTCTCTATAAAAACATATACTAAAATATTGTATTAATAAATAAGTTATTTTACGAGGCGCTATTAATTGAAAATGACTATCATAAGACTACCTATGTATAGCCTAAATGATTAAAAAAAAGTAAAATGTACTTAGTCTACGTTACGAATCTCAAATACTACTTTATAGTAAGTAATTTTCTATTGTTTTTACAAATATTCTGTTATGTAATATGTATATGTAAATAAATTTCGATTAGACAATAGAGATCCACAATATAGATAGACAATCCACATTCCTTTACAGCCTAAGGAGTGAAAAGTAATCAAATTCTTAATAAAATTTTCTTATCAGCAAAAGTACATTATCTCGATGCTTAAATTAACCAGATTAAATTCCACACTCCCACCTACATCGACTTACCAACAGTAACCTCCCCAGGGCCCGGGGATCCTAGAGTACCTACATCTACATATTGTAATGACAATTTCTTTGTGTTCATTAGATTTAGTTAGGTACTCACCATAGGTACTTATTGATTGCATACATAACTACATCGCTGCTTATTCATTTCATCATATGTCAAAAGTAATACGTTCTCGTATAAGTTTAATAAACTACAAATAATGTTGCAATAAGTTCAAGTACGTTTTGAATTACCTAGCACTTGACGAGTTACGCCATAGAACCTTTTGCCTTTGCCCATCCGCACATTGCCCCAAGGTCTCCCACAAACCGATAATGAACGATCGCTGTAAGTGACTCCAACCACTTCATCCAAGATTGCTGGAAGCTATGTAATAATCTTTACGGTTTTCTTAATGAGCCTTTAACATTCACTTTGTGTAGTGTCGTCAAAACTATTTGATTCCGGCACTATTTTGTTATACATTATCACGTCTTTATCCCTTACGGGGTGGATAGAGCCCAAGTTGCGAAACTCGAAGGCCACATTTAACTGTATGGCGGGCTTGTTGATTCATAGAATTGTAGATTCTTCTTATAGCCTATGAGAAAAATCTACAATTTATAGCCACCTTAACATACACATTACCTACTTACACGTTGTCCCACCGCAAGTAGGTACCTAAAACCCACCAGGGGAATAATCCTTCTGAATCGACGGATTTTTTACCGTATAGCCACTGTGCCCTACTGTGCTAATGTGGATCTGCCTACGATATTTTACTAATAGATACCTAAAGAAAAAGTAAAAATTTGTTCTCTAATACAGTGATCTGGAGCAGAGCATATGCATGGACTTCCTGTCCTACCAAGGGTATTATGACTACGTAGGATTGAACACTGCAAAAACACCTGCTTGGATTGATAAATTAATTTACTATTTCTAGGAAGTTTGGCGGCAATCCTAGCGTTCGCGTGTCCGCTCTCGCACATGGTCACCCTGATGAATGCGAGCCACCTGCTGGGCATCGCGGTGCAGGCGCTGCACTTCACCATCATGAGGTGCGAGCCCACAGCTGAGCAGAAGGAAGCCGGCGGTATGTACTCAACCTAAACTTATCAAGCGTTAGCGTAACACATCACATGCATGGAAAACGAGTGTAACCATAAAAAAATTGTTGTCCATGCATTTGATGAGAGGTCACTTCTTTCCATAATTGTATTTTAATCCCTATAAATGTGTGCCTAAACTCAATTATGATTTTATTTACAGATGTGGAATACAAACGATTAGGCATACAAGGACCATCAAGATCAAAATCTGGCCTGAAAAATAAACATGGCCTCTGGTTCATTCCTTCAGCAATTCGTCATACAAAGACTTTGGAAAGCATAAAATCAAAAGTAACAACAAAAGGTTTGTAAATAGTCATGATAAAGAAATTATTAAGAAATATCTACTTAGTTGAACCGATATATTGACATGGAAAAGAACTTTTTTTAGATCTAACTTAGCCTATGATTAGTTAGTAGAGACCTTCGTAGTTAGATCTAGGTAATTATTAGCTATCCTCTTATAGTATATACCTTCGCAGAAACCGAGGAACGCGAATGTTTACTGTTGGACGAGTATGCTGGATGTCCCACTGAAGAACTGGACCAGGTGACGAGCTGCAGCAGCGGCCTTCGAGAGGCTTCCACCGAGATAGTGGACGTGGCTTCAGACGGCGAAGCCAGCGAGCCGGAGATGTCCTCAGGAGACGACTCCACTGACATCGACGCGGTGGTGAAGGAGTATAGGGATAGTATTCAGGTATAACTGTAACAGGCTATATTGTAATCAAATTACAATATAGCCTGTTACAGATGCCAGTGTGTTAGCAATGTAAAAAGAAATTTGAAGAACATACTACCTTGTAAGAACACATATGAAGAATGATAGCATAATGCTACATGGGGGCACTAATCCAACAACGACGTAGGTATTTTTTTAAATACCTAGTATTGTGGGCAACGAGCATGTGGTAGCTATGTCTGATGGTAAGCAAACACCTCAGCCCATGGAAACCGGCAAGACTATGCGGGTCACCGGTGCGTTGCCGGATTTTTTTGACTCATTGACTTTTTTTAGTCTTAGTAAAAAAACACTAACGATAAAAGGTGCAGGTGCAGGTGCATCCTCAGGCCTGCCTGCAGGCCTTATATAGCTATTAGTAGCTACAGTGAGTGAATTCATACTAATTAAATCATGCAGGTGGTGACAGCGCCTCCTGAAGCGAAAGCGCCGGCGCTTCCGAGCGTCCGCGGCTGCCGCTGGTCTGCTGCCGGCGTTGCCGTGCAACTGGTAGCCGGCGTGCTCATAGCCGTAGCCTTGTGCAATGACGACATTAAAGTTTACTTGTTTTCCACTGGAATACCCTGTGAGTACTGCCAACTTGCATGTTCTTCTATCTATCCTTTTACAAAGAAAGAAAATACTAGGATAAGAAATTTTCAGAAGCTAAATGAAATTAATGATAATCATAAACCAATCGAATAATTTATATAGACAAAGATATTTGATTTATCTCGCCCGCGGGGCCCTATCTAAATCTATGGATAAAGCTTTTTTGTCGGGTTATCCTACAATTTTATTACAATTCCTCTACTCTTGACTAAAAATTATTTCCTTTACACATGTTACCTTTTTCTTTATTTTCAGTATGGCTTTGCGGTACATTTATATCGATGTGGCAGCCAGCTCACAGCCTGAGCATGAGGAAGACTCAATCGCTGGAGGGCCCCATCACACTACTCATGGCTGTGTTGTTCCTCACCCCCTTGTTGTTGGACTCGTGGCCCGCCATCACGCTGTTTGCTGGAGCGGGTAACGGATAATTACTTTGTCTCTCTCTCATCCTAGCGTGTTACATGTCGCATTCCACTTTGTTGTCCATATTTAGGAATGCTATTAATGCCTATTAGCTACCAAGACTGTTATTTGCCTTTAATAGCCTTTTAAAACAACCACGGGAGTTGGCAGAAGCCACTTGCCTGAACTACGCGTACGGGAGGAAATAGCAGGAACTCTAATGAGTACTATATGTATATTTTATCCATTTCATTTGAAGGCGTACTTGATCACTCTAGCAATGCACAGGTCTAAGGTAAAATGTTCGCGAAAAAACACATAGACCCAATGGCGAAGATCGAACAACAACTAAGAGTTTCTTTCTTTCTTACGTAGAGCTTCGTAGATCATACAACGAACGTTTCAATAAAAAGATGAAATTATTTTCAGGAATCGTTATATACGCGCGTTGCGATAGATGGTGCGGAGACTTGGCCGTGCAGCAAGCCCGTTCCACCATGGAGAAGCGGAAACTGCGGACTGTGGCCGCGGTGCCCCTCACTGCTTCACGTTTAGCCCACATAGACAGTGTCTATATCACCAGGTACGTACATTTTATGGTCACATTCATGAACTAACAATACTGTATTGTCTTGGAGAAGCGGAAATTGCACTCTGTGGCCGTGGTGGCCCTCACTAGTTCACGTTTGGCCCACATAGACAGTGTCAACCAAGGTCAACCTATATCTATCACCGGAGTTGCAACTAGCTGCAATCTTCGACGGAATCGTTAAAAAGCTTACCTACTGATTAAGCAACGTTTCAAAGTGATGCGGCGGTGGTCCAGTGTGAGGTTAGATTCCTAATCACGTCAGATAAGTTTCCATCATGGTTTCTATATCAATCTGACTTGAATTTCACATTTCAGATGACATGAAGATGACTCGGATACGAGTCTGGACAATCTCTTAGACGCTGAGGAGGAGATGGAGCTTGACGATGAATAAATAATAAGATTTTTTTTAAAATCAACTCACTATCATATGATCATAAATCATTTTCACATTTGAGAAAATTCGTTAGCGCGCTAGTAGTCTTATTATATGTAGGTGTCAAGAAAACAGAGTTGTCGTTGTCAGAGTTGCCAACTGGAAAGTTATCTTCAACTGATGTATTTTAGCAGGTTTTACTTCAATTGTTAAGTGTGAAAATTTTAAAAACTGTCCTCCAGCATCAAAATAGTGCTTTGTCTAGGATTCAATATGATTCAATTAAGATATCGATTCTTATAATAAAAGAGTAAAAACAGTCGTTGTACCACAAATAGAAAAAGATCAAATGTCCGTAAGTTGAAACAAATAAATTATATTAAGTAGATTATGAAATATGTTTCAATATCTGTATGTACGCCACAGACCGTTTAACTAAATGGTCTGTGATGCACACCAATCTTCGGTATCGTGGGATTTCAACGAAATTTCGTGCACTGATTAAGTACCTACCTTAGATTACAGAAATGTAATGGATACAATCACATAATAGTTTATAAATATTTGGCTGCAAATACAAAGCAAGCAGAGGTTTTCTTATAACTATGAACATGTCTTATAAGTTACATCTTCTATAAAATTAACATGTCTAGCGTCTATAACTATACACAACGTCCGTCCACTTCATAAACCATCGTCATTTCGCTGTCGTTAGGCACTGCTTGGCATGATGCTTGTTGATTCTAAATTATCTATAACTGGGTACACATAATCTTAAAAGTATGAAATTTAATGCTTATGCACATAAATGCCTTATATAGATAGGGGAAAGGTCAAAATGACCATATTACGAATAAATAAATCTTAGCGATTAAATCGGCCTAAGTGATTTTAAGGTAATGAAGAAAATCAATTTCAAAATAATTACTACAATAAGATTTTTTGGCGACTTGCAATAAAAGAACTGCTTTATAAAATATTGTTTTATTTCAACCCATTGTCAAACTCACTTTTCTAATAAATACATTTTATACAAGTCTTCGGCAGTTTTATCCTCAAAGTCTGAACTGAATTGAACCTCAATAACTTCTTTAAAACCTTCACTTGGCGTTGGATCCGTGTATTTGTTTCTGCAACAAATCGTACAATTTTGATATGAATTGGAGATTGTTACAGTAATAAATTTATCAAATCTAATTAGCTGTCATTGAATTGGTCGGACTCACATTGCGTAGATCGGGAGCATGCGGGTTGCCAGATGATAAGCAAACACCGCAGCCCATGGACACCAGCAACCCGTTACTGGTCACCGGTGCATTGCCGACTTGAAAACTATACTCTTGTCTTAAATGGTACAAATATTTGGCGGTCCAGTCCTCCAAAAGTTAATAAGAAGTTTAAAGATTTTTTACAAATTCAACAAGAACGAAGTCGCGTACAACCGTTGACGAATGAAAAAATTCAACTCACTTGTAAGTATGAAACACAATATCATTGACAGGAACATGGTTGATTCGCATGAGCTCCCTGAATTTATTATTATGTTGCGCGTGCGTCTTTGTCACCGCCATTTTTGCACACCTACACTCCACCTTCATCTCTTTGGATAGTGAAACCCAACGAGCGCGCGACTCCACGTCTGGATTTGTACTGTCCACTATAACACTTTTTCCACTCTGAAAAAAAATATTTACATTTATTTAAAATATTCTAATACTCAACTAAAATAATAAATTGTTCAAAGTACAAATAATTTTTGACAGCAACCTGACCCGGTTTTGCACGGGGTCATTGTATCATGTATAAACCTTATACGCCGTCTGGAGTTTGCGCTGGCATCCCCAACCAGGAAATATAATAATGTTCTAAAACTTCAGGAATAAAAAATTTCTAAATGACATTGAAAACTACATTCAACAAGTAGTTATTGGACCTATTTTGATCTAACTTTCGAATTTTACATATAAACAATATTTATATGGTTATAACAAACATTTAAAGAGTATACTTACTTGTAATAGCAACTTAGCTTCAGCAGCGCACTTCTGCCATGTGCCAATGACATCACGACAAACAGCTACATACCGATGACCAGACTTCTTTTCAATTTGTTTTGATAAGAATGATTTGCCACTGCCAGGATAACCTACTAATACAAGTATCTGTAAACAAAACAAAGTTCAATTAGTTTAATTTCTCGATTTTACTACTGAACGAAATTTCATTACCTGACAAAGATTAAACACTTAAAACCTAGTGCATGTTTCATGTAATGTGCAGAAAAATAAATATAATTTCATTATTTTTCTAATGGTGCTACTTTAATAAACTTACCTCTTTTTCCTTGCTTATAAGTCTTTCATCAAATGGGTTTGGTAAAAGGTCTCTAGGACTAAATTCAGGTTTTAGCATAGGCACATTAGTTATGGAATGCCCTAAGAAAAACTGCTCTGGAGTAAAAAAACTTAGACCAATATTGACTGCCATCAATTTGTCTGCCATTGAATGATCTTTCTTTTTGCCTGGTGCCCAGTTTGCCGCCCTACCAGCTGCATCTCCACAATAGAAACTGTGCAACATGTCTACTGTAAGCCCATCATTTTTCTGAAATATAATTAACATTGTTTCTTCATTATTCTTTTAGTTAAAGTAAACTTAAATTTAAAAATGCATATCTAGAGACAATGGTACAGATGTAATGGTACCATGCCTTTACCTCTACCGGGTTACTTTTTCCCTACAGCTAAATGTCAATACATACAACTAATACATGATTAAAAATAAATTTTCATTTTCTTCAGCCTCTCAAATATTAAATAAACAATCCTATGACTATTTGAAAATGTTAGAAAAATGTTTTACCTTCTCTGTTAAAAATTTCCACATCCCAGTCAAAGGTTTCCTATAAATTCCTTTGCCAGTTGCTAGATAAACCTGTATTGGAACAGCCAATTTCTTAACTATATTTTCAATTTTCTTCTTGAAATCCTGTATTCGTACCCTCCCATTACCGATAGGAGCTTGATTGCTCAATATTACAATTTTAAATCCCTCCATATGCTTTTCCTTTAATTTTTGTGATACAGGTGGGAATGCTATTTGCCAATCACCCGTATCAACAGGGTGTACTTTTCCAGACTTTGGTTTGATTATAGTACCATCCATATCAAAAGCAGCAATTTTTGTACTGGATTTTAGTCCTTTAGATGTAAATATATATAGTTCACCTTTGTCTATTTCATCCCATGAATCATCCATAGCTTCTCTTAAATCAACTTTCAATTGTTTATTGGACTGAGTGCTGTCTTCTTGTTCAAGTTTCCTTTTACGAGGTACTTTTGTTTCAACATAATCTTCAGGTGGTGGATCAAACTCAATAATATGAATATAATTGTTCAACAATATTTCCAATCTAGATCCATGACCAACTCTATAACTCTCATTCCTTTTTAATGCAAATCCATCTAAGCCAGAAGGGTTAACTCCAAGTTGTTTAATTTCAACTAAACAGTTTGAACAGTCTGCTTTAAGCCAAACTAAAAAATTAACAAATTATTATAACACCTACTTCATTTTTTGAGTATTTAAAAAAAGGTGATCTTGACAAGTCTTTTTATTGGAATTTTAACCAATATAACTTAATTACATTTTTAAGACAATGCCAGCCTCATTCATATATAATAAATTGACATAAATGAAATTCCATTTTATTTGGTATTGTTGTTTATTATTGTATTGTTGTATATATATATATATATATATATATATATATATATATATATATATATATATATATATATATATATATATATATATATATATATATATATATATTGTTTATTATATTATTAGCTATTCTTTAAGTTATCATGTTGAAAATGCTAAAAGGCATCGTAAAATCAATTGTGGGTTTTGAATTAGGCTATTGGCTTTAAAATAGGTATTTTTCACGTGGAAATCTAAGCTTTGAAATAGATTTACTATTTTGACCAAATTAAACATAGCAAAGAAATATAAAAAATAATGTCTTATATTTTTTATACTTACTTTGTTGACGGGAGCAACTCTGATCCTTAATTTTTGTAGTTTTACTACGACCTACTAAAATCTCTTCGTTGTGACCCAACTTTATTGGATCATGCGAGTTCCGTAAACACCTCAATATACAGCTGCGAAGCATATTACACAAATAGCGTTAAATGTAATATAAGTATAACAAATTAAAAATGTAATGATATTGAAGAGGATATAATAAAATAGTTGGCATAAAATTGACAAATTTCAGAAATTTTATAGGTTTGTAAATATCTTGTAAATATATAAACATCTGACATTGACAATTTGCAACAGTGCTGCCAACCCATAAAAAACGAATGATGACAGTAGGCCGTAGGTGTAAAAAGCCCACTTCGTATAATGTCTCATGTCTTTCATTTCGCTGGAAGGTGCATACGTATAAGAAAGAGAATTGCGAACAACATATTAGAAATAGAAACGGGGCAAAGCATTAATATATAGTACGCCCCTCATCAAGTACCCATCGGTTTTACAACGCCAAATCCTTCGCTTTGGGGTCTTTATCTGATGGCCAAGTCGATCTATTTATTTAAAACCTAAATGAATGTAAATACACAAAAGCTTTACCGCCTTTTGCTATGTCGATTAAAACGTTTATTTTAGAGTACCCTATTAATCCTTTCATTAAGTACCTAAGCATTCATTTGTGAAAATATACAACAATGAAGCATATTCGGGTGCCGAAATATTGGGAAAAATCGTTTTCCATAAGATAAAAAACTTCGAAAATGATGAGATACGCCTCACGCTGTGAAATTTTCGATCCAGTATACGGTCGAAAAAAGCTCTGAACATTTCTCACGTGAAGACTATGGACTTCATACAGGTAAGTTCTTCAGTCAAAATCAATAAATATCAGTTTATGACCACAGTTGACCAAATTATGCAGAATATAACCTAAAATAGTGTTATTATTTTCAGGATAATCCACTAAATCCTTCTTTTTTCCTTTAAACTCGCACCACGATTACGTAGATGGTATTTTTGGTCGTAAATCTGCAACAATATTGGCGCTTTTTGCATCCATTGGCAATTTTTGTGTACCTTAGTTGTACCAGTACTGCCATCTACGCTGAGCTTTGCGTAATATATGCCCTATTAGTAGGCACTCGAGATAATTTGAGCAAAACATAGCAAATTGTCAATGTCAGATGTTCATTCATTTACAACTTGTTTACAACACAGTATGCATGTAATCAATCACACAAACACATCATGATGTAAGAACCATGGAATTAGTAGGTACGGTAGTCGTGATCGTGAATGATGTCACGTCGTGTCATTAATGAGTGTGTGAGATTCCGGAGATTCCATAAATTTAATACAGAGCGCTGTCCAATAATAGTAGTAGTGGATATTTATTTATTGTCACATTAAGTTGCACAATCCAGTTTCCTATAAACATTTCATTTTTCAAAAATCAAAATTTCCATTATAGCTTCTACATGGAAGAAAATTTTACAGAAAAATAAAATACAAATACAAACATGTTCGAAATATGGTGTATATTTATCTTCTACATACAAAATTCAGAGAATTATTGAATAAAGACTGACTAAGTTTACATTACTTATTACATCACTAGTTAAGACGCCTGGCAGTACGTTCACCCCAACTGTCAAAATCGTACACACCAACCAACGTAGCACGCTTTTTCCGTTATATCGGCGGTCTAGTAGTAGTAGGTAAAAATGCTACTACCTACCGTTTGTAGAGGTGAGTTTGTTTTGTTGAGTTGCGTGCGTGTGTGTGTAGGTAGACCGTGTAGACGTCACAGATAGACGTCTTGTTTTATTTCAGAAAAAAAAGTAGCTTTTAAATCAGAATATTGACTGAAACATTACTTGAAGAACTTGAAGTGCATCATAATATTCTGAAATCTTTTTTAGGATAGGTATTTAAGAATTCAGGTCCCATACTTAGTAAAAATTAAGGTTCGTAGAAACCACTGACGTGTTTTATTTTTGTTGGTTAAAAAATTTCAGTAAAAATATGTTTAATAATTTCAGGCGATAAATGCATTAATCATGCCTCTTACAAAGCGGAAAAGATTATCGGAAGATGAAAAATTAATAGAAAATGGAGAAACAGTAAATGAAATTGGACAGAGTGATATCAAGGGAGATGAATTAAATATTGCCGTTTTATTATTTTTGTACACTCTGCAAGGTATACCTTTAGGCCTCGCAGGAGCTGTACCAATGCTGCTCCAAAACAGAGGAATAACATACACCCAACAGGTAAAAATTTATTCAGTAATATAATGGCCAGCATTGTCACATTCTTTTTTGGTCAAAGCGGGATTTTGAAATGTAATGAGAAAAAAGCGGGATTATCCGGCAATATATATATTATAGATGTAATCCAGCTTTTTCATAATAAAAAAAAAGCACACACAATAGCCTACCTATTTTATAGATTTACCTGCAAAAGAATGCCCATGTCGTCTTTTTTGCTGTTGCTAGACCAAAAAAGAAGAACAGACTGTCCCATGCGGGACAATAAATTCTGGAGTAAAATTCCCTGTAATAAGCTATTTTGTGTGTAACTATGTAATGAAAATATATATATATTTTTTATACTGATAATTAAATTGTTATTACTCAAAATGACTTAGGTTTATAATTTCTAATTTTTGTTCACAGGCTGAATTTAGCTTTGTTAACTGGCCATTCAGTGTGAAATTGCTATGGGCTCCTATAGTAGATGCCATGTTTTGGCCAAAATTTGGAAGGCGAAAGACTTGGCTAGTACCAGTCCAGTACCTGATTGGAATAGTCATGATTATTATGTCAAGTAGTGTAACGGGATGGCTTGGTTCTGACACTGAAGCTCCATCTATGATGTACCTCACAATATCATTTCTTTTTCTCAACTTCTTGGCTGCTACTCAGGACATAGCTGTGGATGGATGGGCTCTGACTATGTTAAAAAGGTATATTTAAAAAACTATTTGTCGAGTTTTACATTTGTTGAAGTTTTCTTTATACCATTTTTTACCAATTGTTTTTTTTTTCAGGTGTAATGTAGGCCATGCATCTACATGTAACACAGTGGGTCAAACTGCAGGATTCTTCCTAGGTTATGTGTTGTTCTTGGCCCTGGAATCTCCATACTTCTGCAATAAATATTTAAGAAGTGAACCTATAGAAACTGGTTGGGTTACTCTTTCCAGTTTTCTGTTGTTTTGGGGCTGGATCTTCATTATAACAACAACACTTGTAGCTATCTTAAAGCATGAAGCGAATGAAGGGACTATAGAGGAGAATAGAGTTAAGGGAATGAGTGACATTGTCGATGCATACAAACAATTGTACACCATTGTTAAACTACCTGCTGTACGTACATTAGCACTGGTGTTATTCACTGCTAAGGTAAACATTATTACAAGTGTTTATAGAATACAATGGCTCACCCACATTACATATTATTTTATAATGTTAAATTTCTATCACATGTGTAAATTTCTAAGTCATTTTACTGTCCCTAATGCTGGAGATGAGCCATGACCCGCCATATTGATGAATTATAACAACTGCAAATTTAGACATTGGGTTGACCAATTACCATTGTAATCCCATTAAACAGCCATTTTTGCAGACAGAACATGAACTGGAAATGATATAATTCCAAATTCTAATTATACATTTACTATAAAAGAAAGAAATCTGATATTTACTATCCTTTCAGCTTGGATTTTGTGCCAGTGATGCTGTATCAGGTCTTAAGCTGGTGGAGGCAGGTGTACCTCGGGAAGACCTGGCTTTGTTGGCAGTACCTTTAGTACCAGTACAAATTCTAATGCCTGTGGTAAAGACATAATTTTTTAATTAGTCACTCCAACCTGTTTACAAGTTTTGTAAAAAATAATCATCTATATCAACATATATACAGTTGCTTTATATTACTTAACTGCTTATTGAACTTACATGTAGTAGAGTTGTTTAAAATTATTACTATACATTACATGCTGCAGCTCCACCTGCGTGCTATCACGTAGTTACGATGTGTGTGTGTGTGTGCTATGATGAATTATTGCTATCCCTTTCGTTTGCTATGAAAGCGAAACAGTACGACAGTCCATAGTAAGCTACGCGCAGCCTAACGCGTTAAGTCCAGCTGCAGCAACATCATAGTAAATATATAATATTACAGGACTCAAAATTTGTAATATGCCTATATACTGTATGAAGTGGCCATGTAATTAAATGAATAACAACAATCTACATATTATAATTATATTATGTTGGCTACAGGAGGTATAGCCAACTTAATGACATAAAGTCCCAGTTTTATAGACATGCAAGCAACTATAGTGTCAATTGCCATATAGATTTCTCTCTATTATGCTGTACATTCTACAATAAAATAAATCTAGATAAATATGAAATGACTTTTTATGCTTGTTCTATAGCTAGAAAGACTTCGCTTCGAGAGACAATAAAACATTAATATAGATAGCGATCCAACAAGTTTTTGTTGATTATAAAAAAATTAGATGTTTTAAACATGCCTACATACATCCAAGTACGCTTGACGACATAATCACTGATTCGCCCCGCTTATTGGACTGTAGTATAACTTAACACGGTTGAGTAATTATAGTGTACACATAGAATTTAGGAATTATAAGCACTAGCTGCTACTATCGTAATATACGTACCCCCTTAAAGTAAAAACCTACTTTAAAACATGTTTCGCTCGTTCTTTCAATGTGAAATATTGTAAGTGCGTTAAAGACAACAAATTTTAACTTAATCAGGTTTAAACTTTAAGGGGGATAGTATTTGTCTATGCTTCCTTTTTTTCTAGATATTAGCAAAGCACACTACAGGCCCAAGGCCGCTATCTCTATGGTTGCGGGCATTTCCCTTGCGGCTGTTCGTTGGACCACTTGCAGCGGGCCTGGTAGCCGTCACCCCCGCACTCCTGGGCGACTCCGGACCCTCATATTCATACTTATTCATGCTAATGACACTGTATATATTTCATCAGGTGAGTACGTAAAACACTTTGTAGCAAAAATATCAAAGAAAAACTCGCTTGTAATTTCCTTTCGCATGCTACTTTCTCATCAAACTTTAATATCCTTTTACTCAATAAAATAAAATTACACTTTTTTGTATGTCTCTTTAATTTATTCTTGTTTTTGTTGTGAGGTCAACATCATTTCCCATGTACCAACAGTGGTATGAGTAAATTTAGCTGTCTATGAAGGTTTGGCTTAGACTGAAATCGACCGAAAAAAACTGCTAGTAGTTTGTAGCTTTGTTAACTAATATATAAAGTTAAATTTGATATGATAAATGCCTGTGATGGTCTAATCAATTTCTGAATAACCACTTTGACTTTGAGATCAATTTCAAATGTTTACTTCTACTATAAAGATGTAAAACTGAATTATATTGATGACGGAATTTTACTTATTTTTGCAGACATGTTTATACTGCATGTTCGTGGCAGTGATGGCATTCTTCGCGAAAGTGTCGGATCCAGCCGTCGGCGGCACATACATGACGCTTCTAAACACTGTGTCCAATCTGGGGACCAACTGGCCTAACACCCTCGCGCTGTGGGCCATTGACCATCTGACTTTCAAGAAATGTTCCTTGGCTATTTTAAGAGATAACATGTGCTCGACGCAGCTGGAAACTGAGGTACCTAACATTATATTGCCCTTGTGTTAGCTATGCAGGATAGGATGTTTGGGATAAAAAGTGCCCTTTAATCTATGACAAGCTATACTTTATCCGTGTACCAATTTTTATCAAAATCATTATACCTATTATATAGAAACCTTATCTATTCGAAACAGGTTGAGTACACCTTTCGTAAAAAAAAAATATTATTCCTCTATAAATTTTACAAAAGCAAATGACACTTTCTATTCCGTATTGTTTCAGCACTGTAAAATGAATGGCGGGACGTGCGTCACGCGCATAGATGGTTTCTACATAGAGACGGCAATCTGTATCGTGGTCGGCTTCGTGTGGCTGCAGTGGGGCCGGCCCACCATCAATCGGCTGCAGCGGCTGCCCGCCACCGCTTGGCAAATCAACAGATTCAACAGATAAGACTGACCTACATTCCGTTACATCTATGGCTCAATCAGGGAAATACAATAAGAAACACTTGATTTCGTTTTTATTTGTTATTTACTTTTATTGACCAATAATAACTTTGTGACGTTCCACGAGAAAAGGTACCTTTGGCTTAAATTTGGAATGGTCTGAAAAATTTTAATAAAGGCCGTGGAAATGTCAGGAAATACTTTTGTACATTTGTTGCGACACCCTGTTTTTCTCGTGAAATGTCACATGATATTTATGCAAAAAATTGACTTTTAAACCGTAGGGTAAAATGAAGCCTATTAATATCTATTGTCACTCCATCTCGTACCTATTCTACTTTAGAGGGCTCTATCTCTCAAACGATAATAGATAGATACTAAATGTCTTTTTTTAAGCTAAGGATTGATGCTAAAATCAATGCATAATCAAATTATGTTCTTGTTACTTAAGTAAACAAAATTCAAGTGGATTATTTTTTCCATGCCATATATTTTATGTAATATCTTCATCTGATCGTATGAATTTATACAAATGAAATATAAGATATTAGATTTTTATATTTCGCTATAATTTTATAAAAAATAACTATTTAAGTAATAAATATATATTTATCTGACCGAAATTAATCTGTTTCTACATAATTTAACTAAGTTGAGGTTATTTATAGTTAGGAAAAAAAGAAACACATGCTCATTCTGATAAACAACAATGAGCATGGTGTGTGAGTTGTGTTTAGGATAATTAAGTTAAATAAATCAGATTTTTTAAAGTATTGTTGCGTATTTTGGTCTATGATTACAGTGTAGTCATTGATTGAAAACAACAACTTTCCCAAAGAGGGTTGACGTTAGGTAGGCGGCCGATCTTAAAAGCACAGCCAAAGGTACATTTGTAACTTGGCAGCGTCACAGGCACGATGAGATATATTCAAATAACAAGGACAAACGATTACAGGGATCCATAGCACAGAGCCGGCGCACGCGCAGCATTCTTCTAGTATGACTGATGAGAAGATACACGCGCGTGCGCCAGATCGTAAACGTCCAAAAAATAGATAAGATTTGACCTGTGGCACATGCTTAAACAATCCTACATATGAAATGTACCTATCGCATCAGTAGAGAACTTATTTCAATGTTAATTTTGCTATAATTACCCTCGAATGATTTCTGAGAATTGTGATATTTAAGCGTTCATCCCTTATGTTATTTTTAAAAATGTTTATTTTAAGTATATTTTTGTTGAAAGTTCAAATATTTATTTCATATTCTAGATTTCAGTATTACATTATTTTGTTGAAAACAAAAGTAAACTTACATGAAAATAAAAGGGTTTCAAAAATAGAAAAAATGTGTCTCTTAATTATACATTTTATGTACACATCAACAAATATACAGTTACAATAACAACATTTCTGACACTCTATAATCTTTTAACATTAATTTAATTTCGTACATGAAACTAATACGTAAATTATTAGTATACACTTAGGTACCTAAATATTTTAGTGTGTGAATCCAATTCACAAATGCAGGGTAGGTAGGTACATACAAAAGACAGGCTTCATTATCATAAAATAATGTGAACCTATATTCGCCATTCCGCCATTGTCATACTACACACCTTGCGATTGAAAATTATAAATAATGCAAGCTCTCTGGAAGAACACTAGTTATACATTGGCAATTTTCGACTAAGTTTGAATAATATAGTGTTGTGCTAATTTGTCCGTTTTTAAGCAAAGCATATCTTAAGGGATATAATACTTAAAATAAATTGAAATTATTGATATCTTAAAGACGTATTTTGTTAAGCTTTAATTATATTATTTAGAATATATATTCGAGTTTCTCGTTTGCCTCATATGAGAAAGTAATATTATATTTCAGGAAATTATGAAAAATTCCAATGACATCATTCAACGATAATACATTAAAATTTAAATATTTTTCGTTCAACAATAATAATTGACCCCAATTGGAGAAAAGGGTTTTTTTAATTTACATAATTGTTGTAAAGTGTTAATATAATTATAATAAATTGAAATATTTAAACAAGTCAACGATTTTGTTTTCATTTCATAAAGCATCAGTCAAGAACTCAAAACATATGTTTTTCCAACACGACAACACTGCAATATTACCATCACTTTAAACCAGTATCTTTTTTTCTTAAATGTCTAAGATTAACGGAAAACCATAAATAAAAGCGAACAAACAAATTTTTAAGACATTAATAATAAACATAAGCGCCTCAGGATCTCTAATTTCTAAGTTTGCGATTTTGAATTAGATTTTTTATTTATTGAATCTTTGGTTTGCGCTTTACCTTGCTTCCGTACAAAAGCAGTCAATAAAGCTAAGCTGTTCCGTGCGTCAGTGGGAGGATCATGTCAAGAGCTTAGAATCACGGATCCCGTCGAGCGAGTTCGTCGTCGCTAATGATGGGCTTGCGGTCGTCGCCTTTGCTGCCGCGGCCGAGCCGCCCCACCCGCCGCGCGAGCGCGCTGGTCTTCTCCACCGCCCCCCACCCCCCGCTGTGGCCGCCCCCGCTCGCTGACCGCGACAACAGACCAGTTACACCCTCGCCCAGTTTGCTGTGGTGGATCCCGTAAAGGAAGTAGAGAAGGAGTCCTAGGAAAATACAAATTGCGCAGGTAACTAATTACATTCTATAAGCTCAGTCAATATTATTACCTACATTATTACCTACCTAAGTAGCGAAACCTCTAAAATTCCATGTCTCTCTTCCTATGACGATGTAATGAGGCAGAAATAACGAATTTATGATTGTCTCCGCCATATTTTCTCTCTTCTTCATAATCATATTCCTCATGGCTGAGGGTCGTGGTCGTTACGTGGAATGAAACACATACAACAACTTTCTTGGCATTATTAATGGAGTAGTTTGCCATTGCCTTTGCCATTGCCAACCAGTGTGCAGATTTCCTCACGATGTTTTCCTTCACCGGAAGCAAGTGGTGGACGATGAAAACTACTACCTATACATGAGTCAGATTGGTATACAAACTCATGTGGCACAAGTAGGATTCGAACCTGAGACCTTTCGATCCACGGGTGGGTGTCCGCTTCCACGCCATATTTTACTACTATATAGTATAATAAACTTGAAAATTGCATATTTGTTTGAACATGCGAATCTCGAGAGCTAAAGAAATCGTCACAAGGAAGGCATTTTCCAAAAAATGCGACGGGCATCTCTAAAAATATAAGAAATTTGAGTTTAAGGCGATTTACACACGGCGTCGCAGCGACAGATTCCGTGCCGTAGGTATGCTATTCTGCGCGACGTATGCATGCAAGAGTCTGGCGCAGAAATTGATCAAAAGTCTGACGGTTTTGATATAGGTCCGTAGAACGTATGAGAATCGCGTACCGAAAGTCATCCAGATGGCGAAACGCGCCCAGGTGAGAGCGTTGAGGTTGATCATGAGCTCGACATTGAGCATGACGCTGGCAGCCGGCAGCAGCGGCACCCATGGCACGCGGAACGGCAGCCGCGTTGGGCTCTGCTGATGCGCCCAGATCACCACCAGACCTAGAAGACAGGACAAAATATTGGAAATAATTTTTGTTCTATTAACTTTATGGGTAATAATTAGGAATTCAACATGGAAATAGATTCAAACATAACGAGACTACGAAAAATTTGCACCATTTAGTGATAGTGGTGAATATATTTAATAAATTAGACGGATTGTATTAAATAAGTACATTTTTCCCGTTTTCAGTTTGAAGTTATTATATAGGTAAACTAAAAGAGAAGAATACTACAAGTGACGCCCTGCTAGGCCACAGCAAATATCGGTCTAGGCATCTAGGGGTATCACTGCCTGGGAATGTCTTATTTTGTTGTTTCCAGACAAAGACTGCCAAATGCTGACCAGAAATGCAAATAATGACTGCAAGAGCTTAACATGGGTTTTTAAAAATAACAGCTTACAGGCAATAATGATGAGAGCCAAGACTATGTCGGGCAAAAGCACCCAAAGGCCCGCTGGTTCCGCCAAGAAGTGGTTGTGGGCGCACAAGGCCGCGGTCGCTAGAGTGAAGGTGTACACGCAGCCGGTGACGGCGCTCCCGGGCGCTCGCCCGCCGGCCAGCGGCTCCAACCACGCGTACTGAGCACGTAGCCGACCCACCGTCAGGGCTTCAAACATCTGAAAAAATATATTTTTATTTACGAAGTAGGTAGTAGGCGCTGGAGTGATGATCTGCGAAGCTTTATTTAAAAAGAAATGGCTTTGGCATCGGATAGAACGGCTTGGAAGGAGTTGGGTAGACCTTTGCCCAGAAGTGAAAGACGAAACAAGTTGAAAGAAATTACGAAATAACATTCTATAAAATTATATTGAAACTGAACATATAAATAATTACCTCGGAGGAAGAAGATCCTCCGTCAGTAGCAGGAGTACCGGTCGCTGAGCTGTCTTCCCTATCTCCAGGGGATTCCAGAGGAGGAGCACCAAACATCTTGTCATCCACTGTCGGCGAGGGACGGTACCGCAGAATGATCACAGCGGCGCTCACTATCGTATATGCCAACAGAGTACCAATCGACATAAACTCAACCAATTTCTCCAAATCAAACAAAAGAGCGATCAAAGCAGATGACAAACCCGATATTATAAGATTTGAAATAGGAATTTGGGATTTGTTACTAATGTCACTAAAAAATCCAAAAAGCAGGCCATCTACGGACATAGCATATAAACACCGTGGGAGGGAAAATAATGAACCCAGCAACGTCGTAGTCATCCCACAAACCGCACCCACGGCTACTGCGTACTTAGCCCAGTCCGCGTGCACAGCGCCTAACGCAGCTGGCAGGGCTGCCTCAGGATTTATTGTATTGTACGGCACCATCAGGGTTAACGCTATGGCAACTAAAATATAACCAAATGCCACCATCGCCATTGACAACATTGTAGCGATTGGAATTGAACGCGACGGATCCTTGGCTTCTTCGCTGGATGCAGATATACTATCGAAACCAACGAAAGCGTAAAAACAGGTTGCAGCACCTGCCAATACCCCACTAAACCCGAAGGGCATAAATCCGCCATGTTTTTCTGACCAATTACTAATATCGGCGTAGTAGAATCCTAGGAATATGACTAGCGAAATCACTAACAAGTTTAGTATTGTTAAGCCATTGTTGATGTAGGCGGAAGTTTTCACTCCCACTGCAAGGATCAAAGAAGCAACTATACAAATAAGAAATGCCAACACATCGGGATATCTACTAAGTAATGTTTCGTGCATTTCTCCAGTAATAGAAATTGTCGCGTTACTAATGGCACCGTCCAACATGGCGTCTAGATAGCCTGACCATGCTCTAGCAACTGAAGCAGCACCTGAAAAAAGAAATAGTGTTTAATTAAGTGCAAAAAAAATCAGAGGCAGACTAATAATGCAATAACAACTTAAGAACATAATTCTCTCGTGCACGAGATGGGAGACCCGATCCAAGGGAAATGTGCATGGAAAGGAACAAGATCTGAGTAGTTAGGTACTTAGGCCTATCTACTTCAGATAAAAAATCAAAACTTAAAAACAAATTCTCATAAGAAAATCACATTTTTACCTATCATGTATTCCAAAACGATGTTCCATCCTATGATGAAAGCCCAAAATTCTCCGATGCTAACGTATGTGTACGCGTACGCACTGCCAGCCCTCGGAATTCTGGTTCCGAATTCAGCATAACACAGCGCGGCCAGAGTAGACGTTACACCAGCAAGCAGGAAACTCAAAGCCGTGGCAGGACCAGCCATATGCCGCGCCACGGCACCAGTTAGTACGTAGATGCCAGCGCCAACCATGTGTCCTATGCCTAAAAATGGATACTTATTCACAATTGTGCAGAAGGCTTCGCTGTCATTAATATCAAGACAGCAATGAATGATTCTATATCGTAAGTACGCTATGCTTTTGATTATCCAGTAGATTTTGCGTGAAGAAACACTTTCGAACTTCTTAGGCCCTAGTAGGGTGTGAGGGTGACCCTACCCTACCCTATTTTGTTTGATTTTAGGTGAATCTGAAACGTACTTTATCTGGTATTAGGAGGTAAAATAGTTATGAAATGTTTAAAAAACTATCTAAAAGTAGACATTTAAATAATAATGGTGTAAGATATAGGTATAGGAACTTACCTAACAGTGTGATATCAAAAGTCGTAAGACAGCGATTCAATGGAGTGTCCATCACATCCCCATGTAACGGTTTTCGACGATTCATTTTATGGCAAAACCCGGACAGGACATGTCCTAGTATTTTGTGTCTTGCTCCCGGCATCCTGTTTGAAAAAATATAGGTTAATTATAGAAGTAGGTAGACATACATAGGTATATTGAAATTATAAAAATATAATATCATCGGGGTATAACTCTAATGTTGGTACTATTGCTAAGATTGATGTCAGATTTTATATTTAGGCCTAAAGGCATCATTTTTACATCAATTACTGCAATAGACTAATGACTCCTCTAATGTAAATTTCCTGTTAAGGAATAATATTTTTTTGTCCTATAAATAGACCAAGGTATAAAAATGAAATGGTAGGTAGAACATATGTATATACACTATAATAATAATTATTATATGTATCTAGATACCACTGTATTTCACATAAGTTACCTGCTCAATTTCTCCAGCCAGTGAAAATATTTACGAAATTCAGGTCCGATGGTCGAGTAGAAATACTCGCGACATCAAAAGAACGGCGCGCGCATCTAATCGATTTCTTGATAGGTACAACAGTGTTTACATTATGTGGGTAGAGATCGTGGGAAATTATATTTTCAGGGCTGTTTCCTGTGTAAACCCACACACCACGCGCCTACTAGAATATGATTTTATCAAATTATTATGTAACGTGAACTAAAATATTACTGAAGTAAAATATGTATAATAAAATATATAATATAATACATGTAAATGATGATCGTAAACTAAAATAGATCTATTCAAATTATGCTTCACTATAGATAAAATATTTTATTAGAAAGTATTTTGGTTATTAATAATTTAAATTCACGTACTTACCTACCTACTCGAACTTTGGTTGTACGCTATACGATAAGTTCGTTCCGTAGTATCCAACCTGTGGTTTGTTGTCGCGAATTAAATGTAGTCGCTAGGTATTGTATTTAATGTCATTTTAAGATTTTATCACAAGCTTTTACTGTCGTCACTCAGATACCATTCAACGAGTGACAAAAAGATCATGTCCGTGAAGTTAAGGAAGTTAAAAATTTCGTTAAGGAATTCCCTCGTCGGGAGCCGACCCTGGGTGCACCATCAGGTCATGTCTATAATAATGCATTGTCATCCAAACTAAACAGGTAGGTAAGGTAAGTACATACAAATATTCCGTTCAATCGGTTGAAAATATCTGCTTCAAAATTGAGTTTCCACCCGATGACCATCATACTTTTACATTGGAAGTTTATATAAAAGTTTGTAAAAATAGTAGGTGGTTCTCACGAGTGGTAATTCATTTCACGAATTCACGATTGAGAATGTGTGACATGCATGTACCGGTTTAAAATTACCGGCCAATGGGGTTTAATAATAACTATTAACTAAACTAATTTGAACATTAAAACAAAGGTATTTACATTTACCAACATTTTATTGAAATCCTACTCTACATTGCATATAATAGGTACCTATTACAAAATAATAAAAAAATATTAAAATGCTGTCAATAGTTGAAAATAAATTATTACGTTAGTAAATTTTAAACATAACTATCTATAAATTACAATGCACATTATTTTGTATTAAATTAAAATATAGTTCTATTAAACAATTACGGATGTGAGACAGGTAAATTGTACATTTACCAACATTTTATTGAAATCCTACTCTACATTGCATATAATAGGTACCTATTACAAAATAATAAAAAAATATTAAAATGCTGTCAATAGTTGAAAATAAATTATTACGTTAGTAAATTTTAAACATAACTATCTATAAATTACAATGCACATTATTTTGTATTAAATTAAAATATAGTTCTATTAAACAATTACGGATGTGAGACAGGTAAATTGGTTAGACCCTGTACAATAGTGGCTCTACCAATGTAGAATTCACACTAAAAACTATAAAATCTTATTAGAAATACTCGGGTATTTGTTAAACACACTCAGTAATGTTTACTTTAATAACAATAATTGTAGTATTAAACAAAATATTTTCAGACAAGTCCTCCTTTTCAAAAATAACTTCTAGACCAGGTAGAATAAAAGTGAAAAATATGGACGAAAGTTTTACATGTTTGAGATAAAAAATCATATTCTAGCCATATTTTTGCATTTCCGTCTAGCCCAGAAACAAATTTTTAAACGAGGGACTTGTGGTTTTTGTTCGTCATGGTTTGTTACCCATATGCCAGTCACCTAAATACGGGGCATATAACTAAGATATTCACTATTATTTAAAATAGTAAATACAGAGGTTGAAGCTTTGTGTTTTGGATCTTCTATGCTACTTGTAAATTAACTTACGTGTTAGGTAATTTTATGAATAGTTTCACGGCACCATTTTTCCGAGAGCTATTTTATTTACTTGAAACACTTTCTACAAATGACGGGAGTAATGCTTATATGGCACTAAATATTTTACATAATTATAATGTTTTTGATACTAGCTGTACTCAACTTATTCTCTATGTGAAATAGATTAAAATAATATTGCTGTACATACTTAACACTGAATCACTTATTTGTGATGACATATTTTTTAATATTCCGGGAAATGATCAGTATCCTATCTAAATGTTATATAAGAAATCAGGTTGGTATACCATATGGTTGGCATATCACAAGAAATTCAAATTGTGTTGCGTCACATAAATAAATTATACCATACCAGTAGGTATGAAGTATATGACCAAAACTTTTGCAACGGTTTATTGCAATTTACTTAAAATATTATTTATGCGTATTAAAATAATAACTGAAACTAACGTGCATGTACAGTTTTCAATCGTTTTTTGCCTAAACTACTAGGTAAGTAAAATTCCGTAGAAAATTTAAATCAAATATTTTAATAATGATAACTTTTTACACAAGTAAATTAACCAAAAGGTTTTGCTTTACTTAGATATCCCATTTTTCACTACCAGAAAAGCCCAAACTCAAGCTCAAATTCGAATTCCTCCAAAAAACGCGGTGTACATTGGATTGATTTAGGTACTTAAATAATATTAAGGACGATTTATTGCCGAACTTTTTTCACGAATTTAGGTACTTAATTATATTCTGGTAAATTACAGTTACATTACGAGGTTGCAAGGTATTCAATGTCCCTGGTATATTTTTTTAAATGTACAGTTACAAAAATATAAAACTTAATACAAGAAAATACAAAGATAAATTATATGATATGTTTTAAATTTCAGTCTTCAGAAAATGTAGCGTTTTGTTCTGTTTGTTTTTTTCAATGTTACTTGATGATTTAATTAATTCAAACAACTTAAGATTCATATATTTCGTGGTAAATAGATAGATACTTTATTTATTATAGAGTAAAATGTATATAATCAACACTCACGGAATATTTTTGGAATTTTACTTGATGATCCAGAAGAGCGTATTTTAGACATTATTGGTACACTCAATAGCACACCAACTAGGAACCAAGGTAGAAATTTTGTGCTCGTATCGTCACAGCGACTTGACCTAAAGTCACACTGCTGCAAGGTATCTACTATCTTTATAGTACGTATACATTTTACGGAATAGACAAATCTAAAAGTCGCGAAACTCTGAAGACTTATGGTTTGACTAAGTTCATATGACACTGAGTGTACTAAAGCTTAACATAAATGCTGTAAAACATTTATTCGATAAAGATATGACATTAAAATAATTTGTTATAGCTATGGAAATGTTTCATTTAAGAATACGTAAAATCCGTAGTATTGGTTTCGTTAATTTATTGATATTTAAATTTTAAAATGTAAATAGTTAACAACATGAATTGTCCAAAACATTTAACAGGAGCCCTCATTATTAAGTCTGAATCTATTTACAAATATTTTAATTTTAAGAACAAATCGTAAAACAAAGTTTATTGATGATAAAAATGGTCCCAACATTTAAAAAGTTGTGATTGCTGCTGTATTACATATTTTTGTTTTAACAAACATACTATAAGTATTATGTACATATTGACTAGATTATTTTAAAAAATATTGAGTAAAATTCAACATCCATTGTTGAAATACAATATACGTCTGTATTTACCTATGTCATTTTACGTTGGCATTACAGTTTGAAAGAAAACAAAATACCGTTCGCAATAATTTTAAATAATATACCTATATACTATTGTTTGTGATGAGTTGAAATATTTTTTCGTTTAATCTAAAATTTGGAGGTTCAAACAAACAATAAATCATTGCTAATAAATAATACTTCTAAGAACTTATACAATTAACTATTTCAATGAATTTATCGTTAAATATAATAAGGCATTACATTTAATTTTTAACATTTGTTTACGATAGCTTCTATTATCTATATTTCCACATCATCTTATTTATATACGTCTATTGAAATAAATAGGAAAGCTCAAATTAACTTTATATAGGTATCGTAAAATTTTAATAAAGTTAAAATTAATGTGTGTGACATTTACTTTTATTAGAATATATCTTTAAACACAGTGCGTGCGTAATGCTATACTGATACATCTTAACAGTGTACACATACATTTTCCAAATAGAAAATAAATTTATATTTCAATTTAAGTTTAGATACTTCTTTTTTGATAAATCATAGCGCGACTTTTCTGATTGCGATTTCGTTATTACAATATGAAGAATGTTTATAACTTATTACAAATACTTCTCAAAATATATATGCTTCACAATTTATTTATGTAGGTATTTACTTAAATCACATTTTTATACTAATATTTTAAACTCAGAAACGGAAAACTAAGTATGAAAGTGAATGACTTGTTTGTTTGTAATAACTTTATTGCACGAAAATAAGTACATTTATCAAAATTATTACAAGAAAGATATATGTACAACGGCGGACTCATCCCACTAAGGGATCTCTTACAGTCAACCGGCGATAGGTTGAGAGCACACGTATACAGTGGCAGGCTAGTCAAGTCTTTTATAAAAAATATGATGACTTTTACAAAAATAAATAAAATTATAGCAAAATAGGCTCAAAATATATTGAATAAGACGACTATACGGCGATTTGAGAAAACTAATTTGTACATGCATATATCTAAGTAAACAAACATAATTGTTATATATATGTATAGTATTACCATTCCATGGGGTATATACTATGACACTGTGTGGTCATAATATATGTAATATATCATATATCCTAATATATATACATAATTATTACAACATTTCACATTAAAGAAACAACATAGTTGTTACGAATTGTACTAAATAGTACCTACATGTTTTTAATAATTAGATTTTGCCACATTACCATTTGAAAGTATTAACATTCCATTATACATAATTTCAAACTTGTTTTGTTCAAATAATGATCCAATTCCAACAATGATCCATCTCTTAGCACCTCATTACATATCAACTTCAACAATATATCACATTTGAATTGCACATCCATAAAACTGGTTCCATGTGGTAAATTGAATGGTAAAGGAAATGTTGATTATTGTAGAACAAAAATAACACACTTACAACATTTAAAAAGTGAAGTTATCTGAATTAGTTATTTTTATTTCTATTGATTAACATTCCATTTTTTCACAGGGAACCCTCTAAATGGATAGTGACTATTATAAGTACATCTGCAGAATTTTTAAAAGCTTTAATAGTATCCACAAGGATTTGTTCTATATGGAAAACATTTATGCTTTCCTTTAATCTGTCGTCACTATCCTCCAGTTCCATTAAAATATTGTGCATGTTTTGTATAAGGGGCAGCAATATGGTATGGAGGTGGCTGACCACGGTTATATACTGGCTCTGATAGGACACTGGGGCTGTGACGATGATTTACAACACTTGGAGGATTGGATGATGCTGGTATAGCATCATACAAATCAAACATGTTTTGACTTGTTGGAGAATTTATGTGACTGTAACTACCATCGTCAGAAATAAGAGGTGTATTTGTCATTCGATAAGGATTTGTGGTACTTGTATGGCCAGTTGGAGAATATAGTTCAGGAGACTGTGAGGAAACATATGTAGGACTTAAAGGCACACCATACACATTTGCATTTGGTGTTGATGTGTGGTGCGTTGATGACACATAGTGAGAACTTTCTATACCAGACCCTGCATAACTGATATTATAATTACTTAAATTTGGCATTGTTGTAGAGCTGACTACTTGACTTACAGTGTGAATTTGTGGACTGGATAAATCTCTACCATGGCTACCATGACCATGGTAACCATAAGTATCAAAAGGTTTTGAACCATATGATTTCTCCTTAGAGCGGGAATATGTTTCACTATCATAAACACTTTCCCTGTAATTTCCTTCTGATAGTGTATGGCAAGCATGATCTTTTCTCGAATACATGGGTCCAAAAGGTGAAATATTGTCAATAACTCTAGGCTTATTATAAGAGTTATCTTCAAAATGGGGAGATAATATGGTCTCATTGTTCAAACGCCTTTCTTGAGATTTCAATGTGAGGCCTTGTAATCTATTACGAGTTTCTTCTAAACTACTTATATTGGTAACAGGATACTTTTTATGTGTCTCGGTATTATGGTTGCCATATAAATTTGAAACAACAGAAGTGTTTGTTCTATCCATATCTTGCTTTGATGAAAAATTTTCATTTTGTTTTGTACTATAAATTCTTTGGGACATTGGATAGTGATCAACATTTTCACTTTTGAAATCATTACTTGGGCCTCCATTATTCTCTGGGTAAAGAGCATGATCTACACTTTTATATGTGGCATCTTTTTCATAATTTAGATCCAAGGGTTTGTCATAGGCATTATCAACAGGAAGATTGTCATAAACTGATATTTTCATAACATCTATACCATCAGGTTTATCTTTTCCACAAGAATCAATTTCTATTTTGTTGTCTGTAGCAAACCTTTGTTGCAGAGTTGGAGTTATCTTAGCTGCTTTAATATGAACTGCATTTTGCATTGGAGGAGAAACATCCTGAGTGCCATCTTTATGAATATTTCTAGCATGTTTGGCTAATGCTCTCAATTCTTTAGGATAAGGAGTAGGAGCTCGTCTTAATTGACCTGGTTTTTCAGGAGCTTTTGGTGTAGGTTTCATGTCAACAAAACTGATATGACGAGATGTCGGTTGTGAATCTATATTTTCAGATTTTTCCTCTGGTTTGATTTCCATAGGGGTTAAAGGCACTTGGGGAAAAAGAAAACATGTGAGGACTTGTTCATAAGTATGAGGGTCTACTTCAGAATGCATAGGCACTAAAGGTTTACTTTGATTTTCAGATAGCCAGAGGGCTACTAAATTATCACAATTTAACAAGGACTGTGGAAGATAACTGAGTGAATTTCTCACCAAATTTAAAACTCTCAAGGAAGATAAATGCCCGACTTCCGGAGGAATCCTGACCAGTTTGTTTGCACGAAGTGACAAGACCGATAGTTTAGAGCAACTCCCTATTTCTGGAGGGATCATTCGTAACATATTGTCATCAACATTTAAATATTGTAATTTTCTAAGTAAACCTATGGAAGAAGGTATTTTATCTAAGTAGTTGCACATTAACATCAGTTCTTCTAAGTTTGCCAGCTGACCAATGCTGTCTGGTATAGCATACAACCTATTGTTGTCTAACTTAAGAGTTGTCAAATTACTTAACTGTCCAATAGAATCTGGAAGCTGTGTCAAACTGTTTATGGAGAGACTCAAGTCCACCAGCTCTGTGCAGTATCCTATTTCAGAAGCCAGCTCTTCTATCATATTATTACTGGCTTCAAGATGTACTAAACATTCCAAAGGCTTTATTGCTCCTGGAATACTTGTCAAACTGTTACTGTCCATCCATAATTCTCTTAACTTTGTAAATCTTCCAATCACCTCAGGAAACTGTTGAAATTCATTTTGACCTATATCCAAGCGTAATAACTCTGTGGAGCGTGATAAGGATTTTGGTAAAATCATTAAATAATTATCTCTTAACTCAAGAATTCTTAAACTTGCAAGTCTACCAAAGTTTCCGGGTAGGTATTCTAGATAAGTATCATTTAAATAAAGCTCTTGCAAAGCTATCAAGTTTGTGATGGCATCTGGCAACTTTTCCAGTGGATTCACACTAAGATCTAAAAATACCAGAAACTTCAATGCTTTCATAGTGTCAGGTATGGATGCTAATGTATTTCTACTTATGTTCAGATGCTGTAAATTAACCAACGATGATATGGCGACTGGTATGGCTTGCAATTCGTTATCACTGAGGTCGAGATACTTCAACCCATGGCACATAAATAGCTGGCGCGGCAATTCAGTGATACGGTTACTTTGGCAATATAAACTCTCCAGTGTCCTTTCGTATACAAACACTTCGGTCGGGACATCGGACAGCGACTGGTGCGAATAGTCCAGTTCCATAACATCTTCTACTCCAGGCCTCACGCAACACAAGAAGTCGAAAGGCATGTTTGTAGACAGGCAAGGCACTTCCACCCATTCACAAAATATAACTTTGAAACAAACTCTTCAATAAATCTCCATCACATAATGGTAAGTATATTCCTTCACAACACTTTTATACTTGATATCACTGTCATTTTCAAAGTACTTAGCACTATTATGATGGTCAAATTACTCAGTACACTATGAATCATTCAAACAAAATCCGTAACCTTGCCTTTGCTAGCTTGTTCGCTTTTACATGGATTTTTACAAACCCAATTTCCATCCCACACATCTGTCCCACAAAATAATCAGCACTTCAGTCAGTCCCACAAACTATTAGGCCCCAATTAGACTATGCAATTTTGCTGTGACAGTCTGTCTATGCCTTTACGTTGTGTTGCGGTTGCGGGGCATGGCCTTGTTATCGCGAAGTTGCAATGTGTGTGGGGTATGGGAAATGAAGCAAACTAACAACAAAAAAAGAAATAAGCTACAATAAATAGTGCTATCTCTTTCGTTTGCTATGAACACGAAAAGGTACGTGCAAATAAGTGATGGATATCATGGATTTAGTAGGTACTCCGACTACCGACAGGTGTGAGTGATGTGATGTAAAAATAATGACGAAACTGTGGGCATAATAAACTTTCGCCCAGTTTAAACCCATCTCTGTCTGTGAATGAGTGATAAATTTATTTATTTATTTAGTGCCACAGATATTATTCCTCTTATTTAAAAAAAAGTTAACGCATACTTTAAGCTAAAGTATGTTTTGTCATTGTCGCACTTTGACATTAATAAAACAATACAAAAACCATGGAATTGGTACACTGATTCCATGGTTATTTCCCCGCGCGCGGGGCCCTTTCTAAATCTATGGTTATTGCAATCGAATTAACAATGACGACCTAGGTGGCGCAGTGGTAAAATGCTTGCCCCTGAACCGGAAGGTCCCGGGTTCGATCCCCGGTCGGGTCATAATGGAAAATGATCTTTTTCTAATTAGCCCGGGTCTTGGATGTTTATCTATATATGTATTTGTTATAAAATATATAGTATCGTTGAGTTAGTATCCCATAACACAAGTCTCGAACTTACTTTGGGGCTGGCTCAATCTGTGTGATTTGTCCCCATATATTTATTTATTTATTATTATAATTAAAAAATAATATTTATTTATTATACAATAAAAAAATAGGCATCGATAGATGAAAAACTACCGATACTATTTTTCCTCGGAACTATCGAAACGCTATCAATAGGCAACACTAACATACAATGCTACTATAAGGATACCTACAACATTAAATGAAAAAAAGAAATGAAATCCGCAAATTTCTATTCTATTTTACTATAGCTTGGATGTATAATAATCTGAGGTATAACAAAGCTTTAGCCTATGTAATATAATGAAACTATTATTAGCAAAAAGAAAATGTACTGTTGTAAAACTATATTACTTAATTAAAGGTGTTATATACCAAGAGGTGTTACAAGAGGTCGGATGACGACAATAGAAAGTACTCTGTGATGACGACTGAGGTCCATTTCATTGTCCATGGGATACTCCCGCAAGGGACGCATACACACAAGCTAACACTATATGGCTATGATAACTTTAGTTTGAGATTATAAAATATATTTAAAAGTAGCGTCCCACTGATCGTATCGGATATCTTGACGTACGAAGTACTAAATCCATGATCTTGACTTGACCACACATAATTATATCAACCAAAAGAAGAAAAAAACCCGGCTAATATATATATTTTTTCTTTTTTTGGATCTCATTCATCTCTCATCACACTGGACACTGATCTAGACAGTTATACTAATGTGAAACTATAAGGATATTAGTGCGTGAAAAGGTGTACAACAAAAAAATAACTCTGAAATTTATATTATTATAGTTTATTACAATTATAATATGTGCATTATTCCATACCTCGCAAATCAATATATTATTTATATACACATTAATTATTTAATTTAAAAATATACATTTGCTCTGACCCAATATTAAAATATGTTTTAATGTTTTAAAACTTTTATGGAAAATAAGCTGAAACAGGAGTGGCCCGATAAGTAGATCGTCCCGATTTTTTTTCTCTATAATCTACTTTCGGCAATATTTGGGCTTTATTTTCTTTCCCTTTATTCTTATTTTGCGGATTAGCTTTATTTTCTCCAGCTTCTGAAAGAAAAAGTTATAACCAAGTTAAAGCATATTAAAGCATCTTTCTCACGTCCAAACAACAAAAACAGTTTTAAATAACTGTGTGCTTTGTTTAGTATACCATTATATATTAAAATTTATCTAAGCATGCTGAAGTCGGAAAGTCTAATTATTGGGTGAGATTAGAATAGCTTCGCGCATGTAAAAGCAAGAAGTTGGTATTGTAGTCAGTAATTTAGGTTCGATTTCTCGAATTATATAAGTTTTTTTGTAATAAATATTTGGTTAGGTTATCGTTTAGCGATCTGACAGGAACTATGGACTTTGTATTTGATTTGATTGCGGGTCCCTCCCTGGGCACTTGCCAAAAGTGCCCACTGGGAAAGACGGCCCTGATGAAACGGACATGAAGACACCATACATCCAACAGAGTATTGCCATCTTCGTGACTCGCAACTCTCCCTTTTATTATTTTCGTACTAATTTTTACAAGGTTTTTGTTCAGTCTCGTCCGGTCAAAGAAATCTTAGCGTCACAGCTAATACACGACATTGTTTACCAATAGTTTCTTCGTTCGTAAAGTTGTGGATCATCTGTAGCTTATATATTCGTTTGGTCGGCTTTCGTATCTGCGGCGCTGTGCATGTGGCGTGGCAGATGTCGACACATTTAAACCTTCCTCAAAAATCACACTATCGATTGATGAGAACAGCATTGAAAAGTCTGTGCAGTAGTTTTGAGTTTATCGCGAACAGACAGATATTTATAACATTTACCTTCGTTGACTTTATCAGCAGCAGGCTTCAAATATTTAGGATCTAGTCCCACCTTGTTATTTGCATCTCGTCTTTGATAGCTAGGACTGTCTTCTATAGTGGATCTGTTGAGACGTTACATAGTAAAAATAAAAATGAGGCAGACATCCATACTTGGGTCTTGGGTCTGATACTAGATTGTATCCTAAACATTGTTAGCCATGTCCCGCTAATTTTCACAATAGCATTCACAAGCAGTGTTGAAGACAGACAGGCGGCCGGTTGTAAAGTCATGGTCAAACAATAATTCTAAAGTTTATTATTTTAAGCTGACTGACCCCGGGCTTCGGGGCATCACAGCCACAAAAGAAAAAACACGCGAAGATGAGAAAGAGAGAAATAGGGTACTTTTTAAACCACAGTTTTTCCCCACAGGAAGAAAGCTGCGAGACGCAGCTAATTAGAGTGAAGTTACTCACAGTTTTGAAGTGGCGTAAAAGTTGATAGATTCGTCGGACACAGCACGAGATGAGTCGGAGTGACTTCTCGGGAGGAAATATGGCGTCGAGGCGTGAGCGCTTTGAATCTCAGACTTCTGTTTACTTTGGATCTTTACTGGTCCATCATAGCCCTCAATCTTTTTGTGTAACCACTGAATAACTGAAAAATAAAATATATTTTCATTTATTAAACTTTATTAACCTAAGTAAAAACGCATCAATACATAGCGAATTTAATGCTAATAGCATTCTCTCCCAGCTAACCATTAGGAAAAATAGAGAAATTTGTTAGAAATATCTATGAAAAGTTTAAAGAAAATAAAAGAGTTTTGACATTGATTTTATCCGGCGCGTCGCTGATGTTTGACAAAATGGCGTACTATAAATAATACACACACCCATATTATTGTTTTTGATAGTCTCATCACGGTCCTTAAGTGCTTGCTCATTACACTCATTAATCTGTTTGATTTTCGCCAACTCTTCATTCGCCTTCTCAACATTTGCTTTCAAACTATTCATTTCAGATCTATAATTTTCTATATCTTTAGTGTTACTTTCTATAACCTTTTCTTGTTCTAGAGCTATTGCAGTTCGACATAGCAACTGAAACAAAACATAAATTTTTGTAATGTTATTTAAAACTTTAGAGAAGTGATCATATCTGTAATATTACTTATTAATTTGGTTTGTAAAACCACCAATATGATTGCGGTTGATATCAATTATACATTAATTGGGGCTGTGACGCCGCGAAGCCTAGGGTCTGCGCAAAAAAAAAAAAAATACAAACACGATTGGGCTGTGTTTTTACAACCAGCCTAAAGTCTATACTTAGGTATGCTATCCTATCATACTTGCCTATCATACGAAGTGGTTCGTCCTATAGCCTGATAAGATAAGAAGCAAAGATGAGATATATAAGCTCATAAATGCTTGCATAAAAACAAAATGATACTGAAGGCGCAAGTGATAAAGATGCTCTCTCTCATCTGTGCACATGAATGTTATTTCCACAGCCATAAAACGTCAGTGTTCACTATCTTACTTTTTTCTCTTCTCAACTTTACCTTTTCCTTCAATTCAATGAGATCCGAATTCTGTTTGGCAATAATTTGATTGGCTTTTAGAAGTTGCTCAGACGTCGAATGTGCAGCTTCGTTGTTCTTGTTTGCGAGAGATTCACTGAACGCTAACCTTTCTTCTAAGCCAGCCTGTGTATATAATAAATATGTTAGTGTGAAAATAGAATCAAACTTTTTATTGCAATTTATGCGTATCGTCGAACTCGACAGATGCCGACACGAAAAAAAATATATATGTAATGATAATGTGGAGCCGGTAAAACGTTTCATTTTGTGTATTTACTGAAAAATGTTTAACTTGTCGTAAATGGATAAGTAAGGAATAATGTTAGGTTTGCCTCAAATTTATAACAATTCAAGATATTTCCTGATTATTTGTAGCTAAAAAAATATTTGCTCTTGGGTAGTTGATAATTAAAAAAAAATAAACACTTACCTTTTCCTTCTTCAAGGTTTGTAAAGATTTATTCAGCTCTTTGATAGTTTCCATATTATCTTTTGTTAACTGAAAACAAAGTGTGAAATATAAGTACTAACTTATGTACTTTATCAACAATACTTTTGAAGTAAAAAATCAATTCCATATTTTAAAATTAAAAACTCCCTTATGATATTGAGGCAAAAAGCTGGGCTATGGAGCAAAGAAAGAAAGGTTAGATAGGGTACATTCTAACTGACAAACTGAAATTAAGAATGAAAGAATTCTGTGTGGTCACTTGGTCACACTAGTTATATTTTACACATAAATTGGTGTGACTATGGATCAGTTGATCAGTTGGGAAGACAAGTAAGACTGAAAGGGTTCTGATGTGTGGTCACACTAATTATATTTTCATGCACTTGATGTGTACTAGTATTTATAGCAAATTGGTGTAACAATGCATTGGACGGGATGTGTTGTACCTGGTCTAAGTAAGTGCATCTGGAACTGAGTTGGTTGTACTGTTTTTCTTTTTCAAGAATGTCCCTTTCAACAGTAGAATGCTTGGCTTTCAATGTTGCTACCTCAATGTGCGCCTTTTGAACTTCATTTTCCAATACATTTAAACGATGAGTTTTGTCTCTGGAACATTTACATAAATAATTCAAAATCTAAAGCCCAGAAAAAGGAAGTCTGCCACATCAGCTCTCTTAGCAACCAATCAGATCAACTCCCCAAATTTCAGATGTTGTCAATTTTATTTTTGTAATATTAAGAAAAAACAACTTTAACATAATTATTTTATTTCAAAAGTTGTGCTCCTCAATTTGAGTATAAAAAGTAGCCTATATGCGTATTCATCTGCTTGCTGGACTAATTGCTGACAAAGGTTGTCCAGTTTTATCATAAATCATTGTGTTTTTAGTTTCTCCTTTCTTCATTTAGAAGAATTATAATCACTAGAAGTAAAAAACAATTAATTTGTCTACAGTTACCTCAACAAACTTTCTAACTGGGATATGTTATCTTTCATCTGTTTACACATTGCATTTAATTCATCAATCTGTTTTTCTTTCCTGTTAACATTTTCCTGAAAACTTGCAAGCTGTGCTTTTGAAGTCACATCTAAACTTTTTTGCCACTGTATCCTTTCCTGAAAATTGTATTTTAGATTAATTAGTCAGGTACCATACACTTTTACACCATAAATCACTAGGTTCAGTTTTAAGACAGAATTGACACAGACTTGTTTTACTTTTTTGCTGCTGCAGCACATACAATATCCAAATATAATGCTAATTTCAACAAGATCCAATAGATTAATTGACAAACATCCTCACAAACTTTCAAATTTGTTAAATTACTGGGATTTATTTTACCCTGAAGCCAGTGTTATGAGTATATGAGGAAAAAAATAAAGCTACTGTTTTCCAATTACCTGATTTAATCTGTCTTTCTCTTGCTTCATTGATTCTTGGAACTCCACTTCTCTTCTAAGTTTATCCTCTTCCATTTTACTGATTGTTAGGGTCAAGTCATGTACTTTGCGCTCCAAATTGGCACATTTATCACTCCACATTATATCAGTACTTGAGGCTGAATTTTTCAATGATGACAATGATTTCTTTAAAAGAAAATAAGACAATCATTAAACAAAACTGTTAGTTGATTCTGGTAACTATTGTATAGCTTTAAGGTATATCAATATATGTTTTGTATTTATGTATAACAGAAGCTTGAGTCCGATGAACTGAAGTGGTAGTAATTAACACGCATGTATATTTCAATCCACTTAATTCCAAAAGAACATTGCTCATTGCTCTGAAGGAAGTTAGAGTTAGCTTAGGTATTTATTTGTTATTGGAAATGTAAATTACATTCATGGCACAGATACAGATTTATTTGCTAAGGCAATCTGCCTTTCTAAATTGACGGCTAGTAGTCAATTTTCCACAGCAACAGCACCACCCATGGTACCTTGACTCATTATATCCTTTATTTTCTTATTAGATTATGAAGGTAATGAAAAAAAATTACTAGATCCCTGGTACAAAAAATAGCATTTTGAAAGAAATACATACCTAATATGTTAATAAACAACTTACTTTTAAATTAATAATAGTTTCGGCCATATATTGTTTTATGTCTGCATCAGTGGCTGGACCAGTGCGCAAGGACAAGTGTACCAGACGCTTGAACTCATTATGTTCAATGATTTCAAAATTATACTGTACTGGATTTGACTGCTGCATAATCATAAACCTGCAAAATTAAAATTATAACATTATTTCTTTGTAAACACAGGTGCAAAACAAAGTAAAAAATCATAGTTATATTTATACAACAATTAATATTAGCTATTTTATGTTGTCCCACTGCCATCCAGAGTGTAAAGAGGATGAAATACATTATATTCTGAAATATGTACTTAGTTGGTTTTAGAATGGAGTAACATGGTCACTTACATAGTGTTTGATGCACACTGTTGAAACAGACGTACCAGTTGAGACGGAAAGTTGTCAAAATCTATGAGAAGACCTTGTTGCTTTTTTAAGTCCTCATAATCAAGGCGTGTTATAAGTAATACGCATAAAAAACTTGGATCTTCTTCATCTGATAGTGATATTCTCTGTAAATTGATATTGTGAAACCGATTTTAATTAATCATTTTTCATTCAAACTTCAATTTACCAAAAACTGATAAACTAACCAAACTATCTACTTCAAAAAGTTTGTCCACATTAACAGTTATGTCCCTCTTATAATCTTCAAAACCACGTTTAAAAGTCACGTAGTACTTTCCACGATGAAAACTTTTCGCGGCCATAATAATGTTTTTTTATTTAAATAATAAATTGGCATCAAATTCAATATGAACCAAACAAACAGAGAAATCTTCAAATGAAAACAACAACAAACAAAAAGGAAGGAAGAAACGCAACCAAAGTCATTGAACCAACCAAACCGAAAGAACAAAAGTCATCTCAAATTGGACATTTGCTTGAAAGATAGTCAGTGCATACAACGTAAAGAGAAAGCAATAAAAATAACCGTCTTGTGTCTATGGTACTTACTTGTCAAACACATGGATTTAGTAAGTACTTCGTAAAACGAGTACCTACTAATTCCATGATCAAACAACCTAATCAACTAGGCACCTAACCTAGGTAGGTATACCTACCATGAAACTAGATACCTACCATGGAATTGGTAGACTATAGGGTACTTCGAATCCTTGGGTACCTACCTAGTACACCTAATTTCACAGGAACAGGATCACAGACGTGACATTGATTGATCATTGACATGACATTGTTGACAGCAAGCAATTTGTTGAATGAATTCCCTTTCCCGCCCGTCGTCGCCATTTAATCAAAATCAAATCAAAGCAAGGAAAGGAAACTACATTTATTGTTACTATAGAAATTCAGAATGTGGAACGGTAGGCTTAGTTTCTTGCACTCAGATATAAATCCCAAAATTGGCTTCTATGTTATACTTTTTTTTTCTTTCAGATCAATCCGTTACCGGTGGAGGATTTTTCAACTCTCCGAGTCAATTTGGCAATGCAGCTACTCCGAACCAGGCACAAAAATCGGTAAGATACCTAGGTACTGTAAGTTATAATGCAAAACAGTTGGCCATGAGTTGGCCTTTGCGCTCATTAATATTTGAATACTTTGTTATAACTTGTGACTATAGATAAACTCTGCACCATTTACAAAGGGTAAATGGTATATTAGAGAGTTATCTTTATATTAGTTATCGTTGTATCTATCTTTTTTACTTTCAACTATTAGCAAATTAGTTGAACTAGAACCTTTTATTCTTATTGGATTTCAAAAATGTAAGTTTTCATTTCTAGGGTAGAAGAGCTTCACGTACTGCACCTATTGTTATAAGACAAGCAATACACTCTGGAGACGATGGTATAAAAATATGGGGTACTGAGATTCAGATTGTGTCTGTTGTTGCCCGTGTAAGGAATATTAGAATCCAAAGTACTAAAATCACATATACTATTCAAGATATCACAGGCAGGATGAGGGCTGTACTGTGGCTTGAGCAAGATGCCATGGAAGAAGATGCAAGTACACTTTCTGTATTTTTCGTTAATTATATTGTTACTCTGTTATTCTTTGAGTCCACTTTATATGTATTTAAGTATTGCATTAATATGCCAGGTATAAATATTTTACGTATTTTTGGTACAATTGATGATTCTAGCAAAATTATGTAGAAGCCCCAAACAAATAATATGTCTTATCACTTTCAGGATAAGTCTTCACCAAGAGTACAAGTCAATGACTATATACAGATTTATGGAAATGTTAAAACAAATAAGGGTAAGAAAGTATTAATGGCATTTAAAATAATGCCTATAAATGATGTAAATGCCATTACTTTTCATTACCTGCAGTGTATCAATAACAAAGTGAAGATGGAGGCAGATTCTAAGAAGGTACCTATTTTTATAGAATATTTTTCAACACTATGTAACTAGTTCAGTATGTTTTGCCTGCTTACTGCTATAGCACTATAATTATAAAACAGTCCTCTTCAACATTTGTCTGTTCATGATTAATAAAAAAATTACTGCATGGTTTTTCGTACGGCTTTCATCAATATATAGTGTGATTCCTGTCTTTGGAGGATTTCCAAAATACTCTTTTTGTAGGAAAAAATCGTCAATAATAATGTTTCTACGACAAGTGGTTTACCTGCCAACTCAATGGTTGGTGTTGCTGATAATGGTTCATCAGTCAATGGATTGAATCCTCGACAAATGATGGTTTTTAATCTCATACGAGCCTCAACCATGGAGCAGGGAATTAGTAAACAAGACATGTATGAAACCTTGAAAGACCGGATGTCACAAATGGAGTTTGAGTAAGTAAAAATTTAGTACTTGCACTCAAAATAAATTAGTAGCTGTGTGATAAAAGTCAAAGCCTAATAAGAGAAAAAGCCTTTTAGGCTTTTTCTCTTATTAGGCTTTGACTTTGAATAAAGTGACTTTGAGTAAACATGATTTTGTAATAAAGTTAAAAAATGACAGTCAACAAAGACCTCAAAATTACTAGTCTCAATCTAGTGGCAAGTATTTTCATATACACTAGTAAACTAAACAGTCAACCAAATGTTATACAAGTAGGATCGAAACTGGGATTTTTTATTCACAGGGGGTCTTTACCGCTGGAACACCACAGCTTTTAAGGCTGATTTAGACTAAACCAAGATAATATTGGCCATAGCCTGCCAGAATATATATAACTATATATATATAGACGAGAAAAAGTGCCTGTAAAGGTCTAATTTCTGAATGATTTGAATTTGAATCGGTTTGTTAACCTATGGTCTGGACTCTGGTTAACCAACCAATCCTAGCCAAAGTGGGGGTAGACTCATTCTTCGCCTTTTACTCACTATTGTGCACCTATTTATTGCATGTTGATAGAAGCTTATTTGTTGATTTTTTCAGAAACATTTTGGAATGGATGTGTGGGGAAGGTCACATTTATTCAACAATTGATGAGGAACATTTTAGAGCTACTGATGCCTTCTAAAGAAACAATGCCAATTAGATTATAAGCCACATGTAAACTACATAATTTCAAAGTATTTTTTATAAGAATAAAAAACCGTACATACAAAATAATATTTTATTTTCTTATAATCTATGAGAAAAATAATATGAAATATTATCAAAGTCTTCTTATAGGTCTATTATATATTTTTATGTAACTTTTTTATTCATTCATAATTTGTAAAACTGTTATTTCATCTTGGAACTCTTCAAAAAATCATAGGAATGGAAATAATATGTTTATTTACGAGGTGAAAATTGTTATAATTCATCTCGTACAGCTTTATTCCGTACATCTGCATACTTTCCTGTGTATGTCTGACTCTCTAACTGCACATCTTTAAGTTCTTCTTGATCTAGAAGGAATTCTTTGGCTGTCCATGCTTGTGAACCATCTTTAAACATGAAGATAGCTCTGTCATCATCTATAAGGTACCTACAAAAATATAAAACAATAATTATCCTACTTCCTACTAATATTATAAATAGAAATAGAAAGTTTGTGAGGATGTGTTTATGTATTTTTGTTGGACATCTACTAGATAAATTTAAATATTTAGTACTTGGGTAGATTATAACCTGGAATACTTTTAAGTCCTGGGAAGCAGTTAGTATTACTTGATAAACAGGAAGACATCTGAACCTATATATAGCCACAGAATAAAACTAAAGATACCTATGCGAAGTGAAATAGTACTTTTACCCATGGTTTAAAGAATTAGTAGTGCTGACAAAAGTGCTGTAAAATAAGTTACTAAAAAACAACAAAGTAGCCACAGGTCAAGGCAATGTTATCTTGTTATTATACACTATTATACCTTCTTAACAGTAAAAATTGTTGATTTCTTGCTCAAAGCAGACCAATGAATTTGCTTGATGTAAATTCATCATATTAATTGACACAACCACAAACATGTTGAAAGTACAATTAACAAGACACTTACCTTTCAGCCTGTATATGGTTACTCCAAAGAGCAGTTTGCCATATCTTGGTCAATTCCTCTGTACGTGCTTGGGATGGTTTGTTGGCAACAGTAACAAACATCATTAAAGTTTGACCTTTTTTTGTGGCTTGTAAAACTGATTCCGGGTTTGACATATCCATATTCTTCAAATCCAAAGTTGGGGGTTTCCGCATGTGTTCAGGCAGTTCATCATCCGGCAATGGTTCCTCATCTTCTTCCCATTGATCAAATAGCCTAAAATAAGGCGAATATTTTTAAAACAGCAATGCTTCCAGATAATCTAATTTCATATCAATACTGCTATAAAAATCGTCTGTCATACTTTCTGGACATATGAAATGTCGAAAAATCTCTTCTGCTTCAAGGTTTATTTTCTAGCAGACCCCAGGCTTGAGGTCGCACTATCTGAGATATCGGTACCTATCTACGCCCAAGAACAAGATGTAGCTGTTTCTTGCATAAGAAGACTTAATTGAGATTATTCATTAGATTTATAGTGGCAATTGATGATGATGAATTGTGAAATAGGTACCCTACCTTTCCAAGTCAGCATCAGAATAGTCCCTAATATCTTTTTTGGCCCAAGCCGGTTTCTCTTCATCTTTAAGCTTTTTAGCAGTCCCGTTACAAATAAACATAATCAATAGAAATAACACCAAATTGGACATCATGGCGTGGAAATCACTCACAAAAATATGGCTAAAATAAAAGCACGCTAAAAGTAAAGAAAATTCATAGAAATAGGCATCGATAAAAAGGGAAAACAAAATTCGTTAAGTAAGGTTCCCGACCCACATGCCAACCAAGCCCGTGGTAAAATGTCTAGCTAGCTAGTCGATCGACTGGTCACTGCACTGGCTGGCAATAGTGGAAACTATTTTGGCGTAGTACTATCGATAAAGATTCGATTATAATCACGAGTTGTGTTGCTAACGCTAACCATGCTTGGGAATCCTACTGTTGCTAATCAGCCGCTGAGGATATGTAATGATCGTATCCTATTTTCCCGATATTATAATACAATATCTAGTATCGATTTATCATAATTTAGAACACAACTTGAAACTAACAGCTCAGCATCACTAATGAGCCTTTTGACGTATATATCTACACACTGTGCATTTGGCTTGCAATTTTTACCGCTCAAGAAAAGGAGAAGTCGGACAACAGAGTTATATCAATATAATAAGTACTTTGCATAAAAAGGTTCTTAGCTGTGCGAATTGATTTAAAGAAGCTAAAGTGAACAAATGCAAACAACTACGCTTGCTCCAAACTGCAAGCGACTGATTGCAAGCTCAATAGGGCATATTACGCAAAACTCAGCGCAGATGGCGCTACTGGTATAACAAAGGTACGTAAACATTGGAGGCAAAAAGCGCCAATTTTCAATATTGTTGTAGATTTACGAACAAAAATACACAATCGTGGTGCGAGTTTAAAGGAAAAAGAAAGGATTTAGTGGATTATCCTGAAAATAATAACACTATTTTTAGGTTACTGATGATAACCACAGTTGATCAATTCAGTTGAGTTAAAATCAAGTTTATATCAATAAACTTGATTTTAATTGAAGATGTTACCTGTATGAAATTCATATTTTAATAAGTCTTCACGTATGAAATTATCCGAGCTTCTTTTCGATCGTTTACTGGCTCTAAAATTTCACAGCGTGAGGCGTATCCCATAGTTTTCAAAGTTTTTTATCTTATGGAAAACGATTTTTCCCAATATTTTGGCACCTGAATATGCTACATTCTTGTTTGTTGTATATTTTCACAAACGAATGCTTACATAGGTAATAAAAGGATTAATAAAGTACTCTAAAATAAACGTTTTAATCGACATAGCAAAAGGCGGCAGTGCTGTACTCTGCCGGGATAAATGTGCAGTAATACTCCCAATTGCAAAGTGTGTAAATAAGGTAGAATACCATTATACGGTCTGAGGTTAAACGTCTTTTGACTTGACATGAACAAGACTTGCTGTCGCGTTGCGTTGTGTTGCCGCTTTTGATTGAAGAAGTTTCAAATTCTATTTCATTCACGTCACAGACTTTTTGCTCACGGTTGTCGAATAGGCAGCTGATGCAGCTTTTTCATAACTAGATTTTAGGCTGATGTTAAATCATGCCTTCATAATTTTACCTGTTTATTTATAAATATTATATTTATTTTAATTGCTTGTAATAAAAAAATAGTTGTTTATTATATTTCGTAATTTTTAAAATATAATTTCAATATTTTTGTGTCGTGTTGAACAATCCCAGTACTGTTGGAACTTAGAAAGTGCTACGGGTAGATTCGATTAACTGGATTTTAAGTGAAGTGGCACCATGGACGAAAGTAACATAACTCCAAATACATCGAATCAGCAGTTGGTGTTGAATGGTGACAATGAATCTGCTACGGCTCTGCTAGAAAAGCAGGCAAGAAGAAGAGATAATTTGAGGGATGTTACATTCCTTGAATACATGACTGTCGGAATACTGTGTTTCGTTAATCTCATCAATTACATGGACAGATTTACAGTTGCAGGTAAGGGGCTAACAAATAATTTATTTATTTTGCTATTCCAATTACATACTCTATGTTCATAAAGTTTATTTTTTAAATAAAGCCACCGTCTTTATAAATAAGTAACATTACTAAAATAAAGATGAAATCTGTGGTCATCAGAGATCAAGTTTTGAATGCCAGAATCGACTCGCTAAGAAGAGAATAGTCAAGTTCATCAGAGTTAACGGCTTTTCGCTATTGTGGCCAAGTTCATAAAATATGTGTATAATAGAAAATCCTTTATTTAGTTTGAATGAGCTAGGACAACTTTCATCTTCTCAATTCAAAATCCATGAACATAAGGTACAACACACTGATTTCTTAGCCCCTAGGGGCAGTCTGGGCTGGCTTTATATTGTAGGCCTCAAACCATATGGCATATAACTTAAATACACTTATACAATATTCTCAATAGTAATTAAAAGTCTTACATAAACTCCTCAATGGTGCCTAATATCTATTAATATTATATTAAGCCATATAATATCTTTCAGCAATAGACATACAAAGGGCAAAGCAATTATTTGAACCATACTTTGGTATTCTATAGCCAATTCCTACGTATGTGGGTTACATCTAGAGACAAAAGGGAGTCATTTATGATATAATATTCAAATGTTCTAGGCAGGAGCTTTATATTTATACTAAAAATTTGAGTCTTCCTTCATTCTGCTTTTCATCTCTATATCATCTCTTATCAATGTTGATGAGTGTAGGAAAATTAAATGATTCTGAGTTACTAGAGAATTCTTTTTGTCATAAGATGTCATGAATAGTCGATGTAGGTACATAACAAATAGCTATATTGTTTCATATCAAGACATAAGATTCCTAAATTAATAAATGGATGGTTATTAGATTCCTAAATTAAAAATGCATGGATATTTGCTACTGGCTGACCACTACCAATTTTCAGTACCTAGTAGTAACTGTAAAAATGTGTATGTTTGTGATGTCATTTAATTCTGTTTGATATGTACTGGTTTCATGTTAAATGAACTACATTGTTGAATGTGTAATAAGTTAAGCATGTAAATGTGGTAGGTACCCACCCATAATGTATTTGCACTGTTAACTAAAGCTCCTGTCGAGAGTTGCATCATTTACTGTATTTGTCATGGATTATATTATTATATCTGACTTTTCCAACCTTATCTCTGTCGTGTCAACACCAGAGCTCAACACACCAGGAATGTAGCAATGACCCTAAAGACTATTTATTTATGTAGCTATCTACAGTGATTCTATATAGTCATATAGTACTCATGTATCTACAACTCTGCTTATAGTTAGCTATATACTATATTAGCTTTTGCCCACGACTTCCCCTGCGTAAATTTACCAAGGGAAAAGTACTTTTTTTTCAAAATGAAAAGTACCTCATATCCTCTGTATGATCATATCCTGTGTATCCTCTGAAGATTTGTTGAGTGGTTAACAATTTTCTTTTAATGGGCACTTCTGTACTTAAATAAAACAAAACAAAGATACTAGATACAGGATTTATAAAAAAGTTCTATACATTGTCACATTTTTTTGTATGTCACAGTCTGTCATGCCATCCCCCATGACAGACTTTGTTTCTTTTTGGGTGTGTTATTGCTAACTCTGGTGTCAGATTTTATTCACGTCGCCTAAAGGCACCTGACATGACTTTTACGAATACATATTGACATCTAGTGGCAAGGAGTCACATACATATCAACCAGTTTGGTACAGATTTCCTCATGATGTTTTCTTTATCAAATCATTTATTCAGAAATTAGGCCTTCACAGGCACACTTTTTCATGTCATATTCTAAATTGAATGATGTTTACTAAAGCTACAAACTACTATCCAAAAGCAAACCAAGTAAGTCAGAAAGGCCCATGCCCACAGATGCCTATACTATCTGATATTGGATTATGTAAGATTACTGGGTGCCTCACACTGGCTTATCCTTTTATCTCCTGAAGGACCATACAAAATTACGATATTAAGTAAGAAATCTGTTATGAAATGTCCTATCATGTGTACTATGTCTGATGAAACTAAGCTAATAGATGTTACCATCAGGTACCACTCTCTGGTTGAAGTGTCAGGAATTCCAGGATAAATTAGTTGTGGAATTGGTATTTTAAGTTTTAGTTTTAGTACTGGATGTACCTAGGTAACAAGATTGCGTGCTTTGTCGGCCATCGTTAAATGTGACATGAGATGGGAAAATGGCGTGGGTTCATCGCATTCGCATTTTGACATTTTATGGTGGGAGAGCCATCATCGCAAACAAGGGTTCATCGATATAATTGGATTAGCTATGGCTTTTAAATAAGATTAAAGGTCGTAAAACGAGCGTAAAATTTAAGTGAGTTGTGAGTTTTACGTCTATAGTAAAACAATTAAGAAAAATCAAGCGAAACTTAGGTGAACTAGGAGCAAGAGATATCCCGATTTTTGTACATATTCCGCAATTCTGATATAAAGTAGAATGCGCTACTGTATAGTATACAAAAGTAAATATAAAAAAAAACGCGGGTAACACCGCTGGGTGCATAGCTAAAATATATATCAAAATTATATAAGTGAATATATTCCATGTCATCATCAGATTTGTAAATTGTGTGACTTACAATAAATCACTATTAATGAATGCTGAACACCCAAGATGGGGTCGATGTCACGTAATCAGAGAACTAATCTCCAATGTCTACTCACGTGCGTGGGTCCGCTACTTATTCATCGAATACAATGTCCCCTTTCAGATATGGGAAAGTAATAAAATGTACAGCAGGCAGTCCTGCAGGTTTTGAAAGAAGCTTCATATCCATACTTAGTTTTTTGTTGAATTTATCAAGTCTGATCTAAAAATTATGCACAAGCAGACCATAGAATGTATAATAAAACAAGTAACAAACCCACCCGAGATTCAAAACAAATGTAATAGTTAGAGATAAATAAACGAGATAGGATACTGCTTTCGGAGGATGTTCCCAGAGGGTGATCAACAAGTTGCCACCGCAAACATTAGGGGCTAGATTGTCTTTATCTTGATGAAAATCTTTCGATCATCAAAAGGCCAATTTTCGAACACAGCTGCACTGCATGTATAAAAATATCAAAAAGGTTGTTATGAAATCGTAAAATAAAATGGTAGAGTTGCAGGTGCAAACTTTTTGTTTTGAATAAATTCATAAGGGTGTTACATACCTATATCTGTAATTTTTTATTATGGCTGGTGTAGCCATGGAAATTTATATAGACGCCTAAATTTCTCCTGTTTCATAAATAATATTATTCTAGACGAATAAAATTCAAACCAAGTTAGATAAGAAGAATGAGATGAGAATAAGTATTTTCTCGTAATTCATAATACCTAGTTAAGTTCATATTAAGTTTCCTGTGTCGAAACTAAGCATCGTATAAAGAAAATAAAAATGTTTAGTAGGTAACTGTTATCGTATTTTTTTTCTATCGCGACTGGTTATGAACCTGTAGGTTTGTATGAAATGGACTGATATTGTTCAATGCATAGTAGGTACCTACACTCTTTATTATCTGTGTATCTAATATTTGAGCTCATGGACACCGGACAGTCCAAAGAACAAAATGTTATTGTGTTAGGTACCTATTTACTACATCATTTGCCTCTCGTAGGAATATCGGAATAAAAACTACCCTACCTTATTTTAGGTGTAATGTAGTTTCCTATCATGATAACATTTTGTAAAGTACAGTGCTCACTATCTATGATGCACAAACTTACAAACATTTACTTTATAATAATAATGTAGAAATAAAAATAAAACTTGTTTCGTAATGCCTAATTTTGTATAAGGCATCTATAATGCTACAATGTAATAGTACAATGCTAGCTAGTATACCTACTTTCGTAACTTATTTCCGTATGAGCCAGCTTAAGTAAACTTCTATTTTAAACCTTTTATAACATGACATATTTATTTCTGTCTCAAAACAAAATGAAGTGCCTACAATAACATAGAAAAACGTAGCTTTTAAAGGAAGGCTTGTAGAATTTTGTTAGGGTTATTATTTTTAACAATAGTTATTGCCTAATTTTGTTACAAGAAAATGTTTAAATGGCTTCTTTGGTTCTCACTTTTAGAGAAAATAAAATTCGACAACCTACCTATTTTAGAATACTATTTCCTATCTTACTTATTTTTCTTTTTCCACGTAAAATTTGTTATGTAACGTACACAGGCATTTGAAAGCCTATGTAATACACTCTATATATAATACACCCCTTATGCGTTGGTGGTCAAAGTATTATTTGTGCCCATTTCTGGGGTATAAAAATGCATCGTAATGCTCCGGCATTCATGATGATGTTAACTTTTTGTATTTTTTATTACACTTTTGTTGTTATGATAATATACTACAAAACTACAATAGAATATTCTGGAATATTTAGGTAGGTGTGCGGTTAGAGAGCAAATGATTAAAATAACCATACCGTTACCTGTTGGCAGTAGGTAACTAATACCCATATTATGTAGTATAGTAGAACCGCCTAAATGAGTCCTCGCCCGCGGAGTACAAGGGGCGCGGGGGTACGACGACGAAGGGGAACGAAAGAGGTGCGGGCGGCGGTCGAGCGTAGCGTGTAATACAAGAGGCGAAATGTTACTGGACATTTCTTGAGATATGTGAAGTCATAGTGGTTAGCGGCAAACAGGTGAAGATTTTTATTAAAAAATTAATAATGGCTATACAAAATTTGAATGAAACAACTGTAAACTATACAACGTGTTCCTTTTGTTATCCCATATCTCCATGGTATCAACGAGACCACGTACATGAATTAAATAGCATAAGCATTTTTCGATTATTGTTATTTTCAAATTTTTATTTTTCATACAAAACAATTCGATAAAAATGTGATTTTATGATATATAGGTATGATATGTAGGTAAAAAAAAGGTAATAAAGTTATGTATGTAATATTTATTTATGCAAAATTTATCAAAATTATAAATCAATCACTTATGTCCATAATATCAGTATCACTGGAACTTGATTCTTCACTTTCGAAACAGCCATCATCAGAATCATCAGAATCGTCTTGCACATTAATAATAAAATCAACAACTTCATCTAGTGCTCCATCATGTTTGCAATATTCGTCTTCGATTTTAATCACGTGTTTAACACAATTCTCCCATTTCTCTTTGGGATATTCAGCAAATAATCTCTCTAATATTTCTTTTTTCTGGTCCAAATTAGAGTTGATACTTTTTTGTGCTAATTGTCCTTTGATATCACCCCAGACCAACTCAATGGGGTTCAGGTCTGGGTGATATGGAGGCAAACGCAATACTTCGTGTCCGTTTCTTTTCAATACCTCGTCAATTTTGTAAATATCTTCTGTGAAATGGCTTTTAATTAATTTATATAAGTCATCTTTTCTAAGTTTTTCATCAAAAGGCACGTTATGTCGTCGTAGCCATTCTTGCATAGTTGGCTTGGTAGAAGCCATAGTTGGCTTTTTCTCTTCTCGAACCGAATGATAAGCTGCGTTGTCCATTACTATGACAGAATTTTGCGGTATATTAGGCATGAGCTTTTCATTTATCCATTTACTGAAATTTGCGAAATTCATAGAATCGTGATAATCACCTGTTTTACATTTGGATTTGAATATCACAAGGGCTCCGTCTACAAATCCAATTTGACCTCCACAATGTACGATGATCAAACGGTCCCCTTTACCAATATGAGATAGAACGCCAAGTTCATCCTTTGATTGCCAACATTTTGAAACGTTATGAGACGCGTTTACATAAGTTTCGTCAAGGTATAAAATATGTCTTCTTTCTCTACGATATTTTTTAATAGTATTTAGGTATTTCCACCTCCACGATGTGATATTTGGCTGTTCGATAAGGAGTTTCCTTTTAGATCCGCATTTCTTAAATTTAAAACCTAGATCATGTAATAATAGCCTTAAATATTCCCTGCCGCAGTGTAATATATTCTCTTCTCTAAGTACAGCGTTCAAAGTTTTCAGAGTAGGTATTTTTTTGAAAATTGTGTAAAACTGAGTGACTTTTCTTCTTACCACTCCTTTTGTGAAATCGTCTATTTCCACTCTTTTTCTACGAACCTGTTTTGGTTTTCTTGGTGATTTAAATCTCTCGTTGTCATTTAATGCTTTCCCTTGTTGTACAATTCTAGATACAGTCTTTTCTGATAATCCAGTAACTTCTGCTACAGTTTTATTTAAAGGTATATCTTGTTTATATTCATCAGAATTTGGGTCGAGTTTCTTTTTTCTAAAATATTCATATACGTTAAACGCCATTTGTTTGCACTGACTATTAATTCTATGTCCGAAAACATTTCGACTCATCTTGAGAATGTAATCTCATGTATAACTTTCACAAGGCGTCCGCAACTGTCAACACGTGTGATCGCTAACCGCGTAGCGAGCGAACTGAGTTTTTACAAGAATGCGCCCGCCGCCCGCACCTCTCTCGGTCCCCTTTGTCGTCGTACCCCCGCGCCCCTTGTACTCCGCGGGCGAGGACTCATTTAGGCGGTTCTACTATAGACATAAAATGTAATATGCTGTTCTTAATAATTAATGCTCATTTTAGACTTTGCCGGCAAACAGTAAACAATTATTTACTACTAACTAACTACATACTACCATGTTACCAAATGAATGTATAAACATTTATTGTTTACAAAACTGTATGTATATTTATGGTAATTTTTACCTAAGACAAGACAATACGTTAGACGAGTTCAATGTTTAACCACTACAATCTACTCGGAACCTACAGAATTAAAGAAATGATGTAAATTGACTCTTGCCCTTTATTGTTTTAATAAATTATAGGTACTTTAATCGACTTATTCTTTTAGAACTAGCTCCTAGTATTTGTTGCGTATTTATTTTTTTTAATCTGTTCATACATTAGGTAAGATTTTAAACTGAATCAAATACAAGAATTAAGCGTAAAAATCGATAAAAGGTCCCACAATCACATGTGTTCAGTAGGCAGGCACTTAAATTATTATGGGGCCGCCGCCAGACTGAAGTGTGTGCACACTGTGCACCTCGTAATATGAACATCGTTTTCGGTTATGAATAAAATATGTGAAAGTTTAGTCCCGCTCACTGCACCGCGCCCTTTTTGGGGTTAAATACGCGCCAAGGAAGGGTGCTACGTACTGAACAATATTACTACTGTCCCCTTCACTCTGTATACATTGTTTTTTTGATGCCCTATTGTGAGCAAGTTCAAACTGTCACTTTTATTTCCCTTTATTGTAACCATTTCGATCTCTTTCTCGATGACAATTTTTACACGCAAATGTTATTTTTTTTACAGTTTATTTATTATTTGCATTTTAGTTTATCACTGTATAACATACCTATGCAGTTGATGATTTTATAGAGCCGTAAGGCCATAAAATGTTTTCTCTCAATAAAAGCTCGATTTTGAAAATTAAATTATTACGTTGTAGGTAAAATTACGTAGCATTCTTTACGTGATATCACATAACCAAAATAGACCTACTCTTACTCTTCTTTGTCTAATTGCCTGCGCTGCGGGTTAACCCTAATTAAGTCCCCTACATATGTATTACGATATATCATACCAAGGATTAAATGGGATCAGTGATGAATTTATGACTCAGATCCTCCGCAGCATCACCCACGTTAAAAGAGGATTAGACGTTTAACATAGCGTGATAAGTAATGTCTTGTCATGCCTCACGATGTTAGAAATTGATTTTCCAAACCCATTATGTGTGTGAGGTTATCTAAATGACAAAACATTATTGAACCCGTCTCAAGTGGAAAAATAAAAATGTTATCATTTGGTTTGGGTGGTCTACTCCGCTGTGTTTACGGAGTATCTATAAAAGCAATGCTCTCCTTTTTAAATTACCGTGTACGTAGGTATATTGATTTCGATTGTACCATAAACTGCCCTAAATGTGTTTTTAAAAATATCTCAAGTCAACCGTAAAGAGAAGCGAACTGAAGGCAATTTCAGTTCCGCGTTTTTATGAATTAAAAAGAAGAGTTCGAAAACCTGCAATTATACAACCGTAAAATTTGATCAGGATGGGTTCATCTGATCTGTAGTTGCAATAGAGATGCCTTTGATACGACTGCAGTGATTCAGTATAGCCGCTCTCATTTAGATGCGGCTTATCATTGCAACTCTCACCGGTACGAGGCTCGAGTGCCCATCAAGACTGCAGCTGCACTTGAGGCCAATTAGTTTGCTGCAATAACTACATAAGGATCGTTGCTTTTAAATTCATAGAAATATAATAGTTTATCACGCTAATTCTCAAATAAATCTAAACTAATATTATTTTGCGCCTGTTTATTTCGAGGTTTATCACAACGCGAAACCTAATCGCAAGATAGGGTGAGCCGTCGCCTGATTGCATTACGTTTTCATGAAAATGTGCCGTTGTCAAAGTAAACTATAACTGTACATATATATGTATATCGTATGGTAGTGATAATAAAATAAACACTTTTGTATCAATTTGCGTGGTAATAAACCGTTCGTAATTTCTTAATGGTTTGCCTACTGCGGTTGTTGCTTCAAAGAAAGAGGTCGATGCACCACTGTGTTGGTTCAGAACTTTAGAACTACCTGTACTTTATTATTTTATGGTCATATAAATAGTAAAACACAGGCTTTTGCATGTCGTGTCAATATTTGGCAAGTGTAGAAGTAATTTCTTTCAGTGGCTCAGTTTATTTTTTTTTATAATTAGATCTTGAAAAATATTAACTTAATTATTATAATGGTTGAGTGTCCCTCGCTAATCGGGAAGTGAGAACGTGAAAATTAGCTGAAAAATAAAATATGTCTATGGTCATAATTCTATAATAATGGGATGCTAATGATGCTATAGGTACTGCATGAATACAAATTACATTTACTCGATTTTCTGTCATTGTAGTAGATTACAAATATTCGTAGCGGCGACAGTGATGAGTAATTATTGTCTCCTCATTATCTCTCTGCCTAGTCATCAATTAGATTGATGTGATTATGTTATGGATGCACGTAAAGAATTCATTTGGCGTCGACTTGTCTGGCAAATGTGACTCATCGTGATCATTCAGCGATCCAAACATGATTCTATAGTAAGTAGGGCAAGGTTAGATTTACTGCAGAATTCGCTAGCACTTGTCCGTAAAACTTGCTGAACTTCCGTATGGAAGGCAATTTTGTCCCCCGCCAAGCGCATTTCACCGGACCAGACGGCGTCAAACATTGATGAAATTGCTTGCTCGACGCTAAGTTCAGGGTGTATTTTACATTTTGAGCGTGTTTTATATTTTGAAGACGAACTTTTGCATTTGCCATTGTTTTGTCTGTGACTCATTCAAATATTTGTAAATTTTAGTAAATATGACAATACAATTTAGTCTAATTCAAACATGCACGAGTGAATCATATTTGGTTGGCATGTACATAGACATACAAGTACATACCTACTTCCATAATTGTAATCTTATTGTAAACATTAATGCAACATGACATAATTCTTAGTATAATCAGTGATAATACACGGTGATCCAAATTGACGCAAGTTAAATGCAGTGGACATCATTTCTAAAAAAAAAAAAATGATTTTATTTGACGATGTCGTCGTCGACGCCGGCTTCAGTTCTAAATTCTTATTTTAAAAGATGTGGGCATGTTGGAAAGGTTAGTGTTCTAAAAATAAATTCTATAAGAGAGCACCAAAATGGTCAACTATTTTATAAGTTTTAAATATCAAAGCCCGGAAGTTGTTTTTAAGAGGTTTTTAAAATAACTCGAAGATTTTTTTCTTTTTTTCTTAGATGTATTTGTACCCAGTTCTAGTCAACTGGCGCTTGCTTTGTAAAACACATTTTATGCAGTTTACTTGCATCTTTCCTTGAATAACAATGTTTATTATACACCATTGCAACATTTATTTTAACCTTGCTAGTATTACACTCTTTATTTTACGTCATTTATTATGGATATGCAATATATTTGCTGCAGTGTGAATTCTGAAAAGTTGAAGTAAGGTCGGACTTTGTGATACGGCTTTCCAAGAAAGGATTTTTGCATCAGGTTACACAATGACGACGTTATGTCTATCAAGTGTATTTTTCACATGAAATGTTGTTCCAACATTATAAATAACGTATAATACCAATTCATTTAAAATTTTATTTGTAGTTGTTTCCAAATGTTTTTATTATCTTTCTTTATAGTAGTACTTACTACAATAAGGTATATCATAGTTATTGTGTTAACAAAAACATCCGATAATAATGTACTCACTAGGCTATAAATTGAGACGCGATTTATGCAATCAATTTCTTTCGAAGGGATATTTATACTTAGGCAAAGTCAGGGCGGGGTGCATCACTAATAGAAATCGGTGTATTGCCGCGCGTGCTTCATTTCATTGCAACTATTTCTAATGATTCATCAGGCCATATTTCGCTTGTTAACTGAATACTTGTGCACTCATTAGTAAGTAATTATTTATTTGAAAGAAAGCTGAAAAGACCCGGTTCGTCATTAACTCGTATTTCGTTATCTATTGTGTTTAGCTCATTTTGCGAATGTTAACCTTGCGTTTTGAAACGTTTTCTAATGACCAGTGATAAGCTACCAAGTGTTTCAAATGTCTTCGTTTCAATGGTAAAATAATACCATGACCAGACCATGCGTCATCAAGATGGAAACTGTTCTAGTTGAATAAATGAACGTCCTACTTACCTAGAAGATGTTATGTAACAAAGTTTACTTGGCATAGTTGTGTCATTCTTTCTGTGTACTCATCAATACTCCACTTACACACTTGGCAAGTCGTAATGCTCCTGGTTCTGGTCCCGAACTCCCGGTAACAAACGTTATAAATATACCGATCACAAATAACGTATTTAACGACAGCTTCAGATAAACATACGACGCCACCTTGGCAATTGTCATCGAGCATATTATTATCATGTAAATTACAGCTATAAATCATACTGTTGTGTTAAATTTATAATTGACTCTGCAAGTGGTCATGTATAGAAAGAAACTCACAGCTGCCGCATACTTTTTGTAACTATTGAATAAGATTACGAGATCATAATCATTAACCGTGTCTTGCATAGGCGATTGGCATTGAATTGCAGTAGGTATAATAAATTTTTAAATTTTCTATTATTTATATTTTGATGCTTACAGCTTAGAAAGCTTAGTAGAAATGGATTTGTTATACATGTCACACATGTTTTGAAAATAATAATGAGATGAAAAAATCCGGAATCGAGCGGGAGTTGAATCCGCGCCCCTGTCTATCCGGGACAGTGCTCTTGACCACTCATCTCAAAAATATAATTTTCTCGTACTTTTTACTTGATACCATAAATATCGAGAATAGTGACGATTTTTTTTCTCGTTACGCCCGAGATCATTAATATTTAAAGTCATTGCACTTACACTTTACACTGGAGAAAATTCTACAAATTCCGTGCCCACTTTCTATGTCGTATTGTAAAGGTGTAATTATGCATAACTCTTGCACATTTGCATGTATGAAGAATCTATTACTGTGATTTTAAATATAATGTTACTGTAATTTACTCGTATAACGAAAAACAGATATTCTATATTTTTCTTTCATTGTAATTGGAGTTTATTTGCCTTGGTCCCTTATTAAACCCCCAGGGTGATCCGTCATTTGCAGAAAATGGAGCCCCTCTACCCGGAAATGATTCAGGCGTGTACAAACCTATTCCCATTTTCCAGTGGTGATTACGTTACTGTCATGGAAAATCTCATTACAAGCTGTGATTGACACTTCATTTTCACCCTCCCCTGTTTAGTTTAACGAACCCAATCATATTTAATACCTTTTTAGCTAAAAATGAACTGCCATTAGGTAATAAACATAGGTATGAGAGAAAAGTACTAGTGTTGTAAATTTGTTGTTTTATATATCTCCGAAATTATCACAAAATAAACAAGATACTGGTACTAACGAAATTAAAAATTATAAAATAGGTAGTGTGATGCAGGTATATGAAAATATAGATAATCTTTCACATGCGAGATAAAGATGAAATCATGTTTATTTATCGTCATTTGCCGCATTTGCACCATCACCGTCACCGCTGATCCGTTTCGCGCCACAAGCCCCGCGCGTTGATTGGACCAGCCGGATGGCGTGATTACTACGATGAAATCGGCACGCGATCGTCGAAGCTCGTGGGGCTCTCGGGCAAAATCGGGCCTCCACGCTGCAGCCGCCGGTGCTGCCACCTTGCTGGTTGTGTCTGTTGCGGCGGTGACGTAGCACTTACGTCTCATGCGTCTGGTCTGATGACTATCGACCTCACGAGCAACCCACGCCACGCGTGAGCTATATCGTGACCGTGAAGGTTACCTGGGGAAATGATCAATATAGAAATATTAATATATCAATCTAATCTGAAAGGTAAGTATATATCGAATCTTCTTTTTACGATGATATCATCAATTGGGAAGGAGGCCTGAGAGATTCCTCCAAGCTAATCATAAATTACTACTTTTCAACAAAGGCCCGGCCCTAAATGCCGACCGGTCATAATTTATACTTTTATTTTTAACTCGTTTGATCTAGGCATATGTAATGTAGTACTTCATCGTGGATATCATTCTTTTTTATCAGTTTTACTTTCACCACTTGGCTTTCCTATGGAAAGGTATTTTACTAGACCAACTAACACAGATATGATTGAGATACCACAGAAGTTATGAAATGCATATTTTGCACGTTTGTAAGGTAGGTACCTACCTACAGCCTAGCAAGTGCTTATATAAATTTTTGTCAAAATTTCTCGCTAGCAAGTTTTTTTTTTTTTTCGTATAAGTGTCCATGAACGATCGTGAATGATAAATTGACTACGTCATACATCACCCCACTCAGCATGACGTAAACTATGAATTAGTACTTACTGGAGTTATTCTTTTTTCCTTCATTTGCGATTGCGACCTTTGTACAACTTTTAGTAACTTCGGTCACATTTTGTTTAATTAAATAACAATACATTATCATAACATTACATCAAAACATCGTGCATTGTATTATGTGAAACTATATGTGCATCATATGAATCGATTGATGCAATTTTATTGAAGTTGGAAAACAATGTTGATACAAACTTCTTCCAAGCAATATTATTTACACCAGGTTAAGTATCCACCAACTATTTAGTTGGAGAGTTTGAGATTACAACACAGCACAAACATATCATAAAATTTATCTAAAATATTATCTCAAGGAACATTTTCATTATAAAAATAAAATAGGATACACGTACACACAAAAAGCTTTTAAACGTAGACTGTGAATACAAAGCTAGGGATTCAACAAATAAGCGCGGAGCAAACAATGGGGGCCGAGTAATAAAAGATATGATTTATTAAAGTGTCAAACTAAATGATACGAAGCAGCCCTACCTATGGGGAATGCGTTTTACAAAATATTATTTTTAGATAAAATTAAATGTTGGCAGTATTCGCTTCACAAATATTGGACTTATCAGAATGTGTATTTGTGTAGTGTTATCATATACATATTGCCAGGTTTTCGCAAACCATTTACACCCATGCAATATCAATCTAGAATTATGTCGGGGTTCCATTCCAGATAGTAGTCTTATTATGTCTAGATTAGAGATAGTGTAGTCTTCGTGTTCGTGTAAGAACAGTCACCATCATAATATTGAATAGGCGCTACCTTGTCGAGTTTACCTAAATAATTTAGGTAGGTGATCAAAATATCTAAGTGCGAAGATGCACTACATTGTCGTTTTTATCGAAGTACTTAATACAGGTATCTGCTTTCTTCCTATTTACTATGTTTCAAAGGAAAAGCAAAAATTTTATAATTATATTTTCATACGTATTCGTTTTAGTCGCAAGTACATATATTTACGTCGTTTACACGCTTAGTTTGCTTGAAGAAACCGCGTTCTTTCACGTCGACGCGGTTGTGTTTTCGCTTGCAGTAGTTGCAGTGATGCGAATCAATGATATTATCATACGTACTGCATGTAAAGTTTATTCATCCAAATTACAAAGTTAAAAACCTTGAGCCTAATTTTTCTCACAGCATACAAATTTAGTCTGAAGAGTTGTAATCCGATTTTATTCATTGTCGTTCTATGGACGACATGTGGGTTTTACAAAGGTTTCATTTAGAATATTAAATATGTATAGAATACCTAGTGTACGTACAAAAAATCATAAGTTCTGAAATAAGCTGTGTTACCGTCAATACAACATCATATTCCGCTCTCGACAGCCGCTTCCTGGCCACTCACCTTCGCCAAGGCCATTTTTTAACATCCTCAGTGTATAAAAAACATGAGCTTTTATAAATTACTCAGTATTTCTATAATGACTATAGAATCCAAATGCCGTGTGGCAGTCTTAGTCTTGTCACACGGAAATGGGCAGCATAGGTAGGTACGTATTAGGTATTGGGATTGTATAGAAAAATTGGCCTATTTACCAATTAAAATTATACCTCTAAATTAAAACTTACTTATTATATTGAATGGTTATTACAGCTTTCTTTAATTTGCTTGAAATGTTGATTTTAAATTATCGGTACCTACATTGATAATCATTGAGTAGATGTTTCGACCGTTACATGGAAGGTACGTCCGTTGTGCAAAAATCTAACTTCTTAGAATAATCTTCTGTCACTATTTAATCTCAATAGTTTCTAAGAATACTTACACTTATTACATTTTGATTTTTTAGTTGTTAGTGTTAATCACTACATAGTTTAAAACAGTTGCTTCTGTATGTCCCGTAGGTCTGTCCATAAGTATGCTTAGATCTTTAAAATGTAGCGCACTACGGTTTTTTGAATCGATAAGAGTGATTCAAGAGGCTTACCTCTTAGGTGTATAATTTATTATTGTTTTACTCGAGCGAATTCAGGACTTGTCGCACCTATAATAAAGTGTCTATAGTATGTAACTAGAACTTTGAAGTAAACATATATTTTTCTATTTTTATTGTAGGAGTGCTTGGCGATGTCAAACAAGAATTCCAAATCGGAGATGACATGGCCGGTCTCCTGCAGACGGTTTTCGTTGTGGCTTACATGGTGTTTGCACCGATCTTCGGATACCTCGGAGACAGGTATTCGAGGCGCAACATCATGGCTTTCGGTGTTGCCCTGTGGAGCCTCACGACATTCATGGGATCTTTCTTACGCGTAAGTAACATTTGGACATCATCACATCACATCATTTGTCAATCGTCTAGCTTACCGTAGGTCACTTTTTTGAAATATACAAGTGATCATATTAATCAGCAGACTGCGAAGTGGCGTAAAAAATCAGGACTTGTATGATCAAAAAACTATTTTAGCATAGGGTTTTTCAGAACTATTCATAAATAACATTATGTGCGCGTAATTAAACTAATTTATATAATCTACATTTTAAGTAGGTATGTCGTAAGTCTTGTATTTTATTTACTAATTTCGACTATAATATTTATGAATACTGTCTATTATTCATAATGTCACATTTTTTACTTAACACTTACACAGCAAGCTTTGTATACCATACCGAGCGGGGGACCTGGTGACCCACAACACAGGTTCTTCGATCCTTAGATCTTCACAATTTCAGATTCTGATTTCTGTGCACTGGTATATTCTTGCGCCATTTTATTGTGGAGTAAAATAATTTTTATTTAAATACGTTTGTTATAGAATTACTCATGGTTCGCGGTGTTCCGCGGGCTGGTGGGCATCGGCGAGGCGTCGTATTCGACCATCGCCCCCACCATCATCAGCGACTTGTTCGTAGGAAATGTGCGCACCAAGATGTTAGCGCTTTTCTACTTCGCCATACCTGTTGGAAGGTCACCATTTATTTATATTATACATATCCATACTAATATTATTATGATAAAGAGAAAATATTTGTATTTATATTAGTTATTTTTATTTGTAAAGAATAAACTCAAAAATCACTAGACCCATTTTGATAAAATTTGGCACAGTCGAAACGTTCAAGAGTAACGTAGGCTGCTTTTTATTATGGTTTCCTTTATGGAATGTATAATTCATGGATTGATCTATTGGATGTAGAATAACCTAATAAAATGTCCTATCATAGTTACTTAGCTTTCACGTCAATAGCTTTGGGAGCTTTGAAAAACACAAAGATACTCTATCTTTGTGTTTTTCAAAGCTCCCAGAGTACTACAGTTTTAAAGAAAATATTTACATCGAACTAAATTACCGTCACAGCAGGAGATTTTTGGTAAAAAAAAACATGGACAGGTCCTATAACAAAAATATATAATTTGTTTGACAGCTCACTCCAAAGGATTTACATTAAAACATTTTGGAGCCAACTAAGCTTATTGAAAATTGATATTATACCAAATACATGCTGGTTTCTATTTTTTTTTGTATCCGCATTCCTATGCACTTCGGTTCCCATCGTGCGTCTTCTTAACGCAACAGTGTAAATTGACCACACACAATATCAACTTCAAGTGGTCACGTCAAATATTTTTTGTTGGCATAGTACTTGAGACGTCGCCGGTGTCGTTTCTTGTTTATTTGTAATAGCTTTATTTTAAGAAAAACAAAATTAATCCAAGTAACATGAATATACAACGGTGGACTTATCCCATGTAGTGATCTCATAGTCAACCGGCATCAATAAGTTATTATTTCAAAAAAATATTTTATTCTCTTGTTTTACTTTAGCAGCTGGACATGTTTGAACATAGAGAAAAATAAATAATGATATTTTTTTATCGCGCATGGCATGAGAAATTAATCAAGCCACGATTGGATATTTTGTATATAATAAATAATTAGAGTTATTAAATAAATGTGACTTGTTATTTTTAGTGGTATGGGCTACATCGTGGGGTCGCTGACGGGAGCGGTGGCGGGCGACTGGCGCTGGGGCCTGCGGGTGACCCCATTCCTGGGGGCCATAGCCGTTGGGCTCATCTTGTGGCCCATGCAGGACCCCGAGCGCGGCCAGGCCGAGGAGAGCCAAATTAAAGCCACCTCCTACAGGGAAGACTTGCAATCGCTAATTAAAAAGTAAGTTTTAACACATTAATTATGCTCAAGATTAATTTATTAATTTAAGTTCTAACATTATTTTGAGTAGACTGTAAATAACTAAATAATTATTAATGAAGTACCTATATTTTGCTTGATTGGGTTAAATAGAAGTGTTATTAAATAGTTACCCACATTTCAGCAAAATGTTCCAACAAGTTACTTACACATACCATCATCATTCTACATGCTCTATTTTGTATCAATAGTACTTATTATCATTCCCGTAATATTACGGGCTCATTACCCAAATAAAATAAAATCATGAATGTTATGAAATGCTGAACAAGATATTTAAACGGCTTTAGCTTCATTCTCTCAGTTGATTTGTAGTCAACAAGACTTCACTTTCACAAGATATTTGTAAATATTTAATGAATGTTTCACTGTCCTATAATTGTTTCGCGCGGTATGTTCAAAACATTCTGTAAAGAATTGAGTGTTTTTTATAAATGACGTTTCTGGCTTCTGGATCTGAACACGGAATTGTGGTCCTTCTGGTCGTTTGTCTAAACTAGAAACATGAAGTGCTATCCGTTGATCTAGAATCTCGTGAAGTTATATGTATATCTAAATATAAATTGACATATTGTAACGTAAAATTAAGGTATAAAATTGGTCAATGTAAAATCTTGACAGGATTTAATTATTCAAGGCTACTAAAGCTAAAAGTAAATAGCTGCTATACATGAATGTATTCTAACATTCTACTTGGGGCAAAAATATTTTTTTTGTGTGTATATATATGTATGTATGTTTGTTTGTAACGCGATAACTTTCGAGCCGTTGTTCCGATATTGATGAAATTTAAAAGGTATTTAGGATATGCCTGTAAATTTTTTAAGTTCGTGGGGCATCAAAATCGGTTCAACGGTTTTGAAAAATTCACGATTTTGTCAAAAAATCTTGTGTTCGCGAGGTCTAAGTTCGCGGCGAACAGCTAGTTGATTGTGAAGTGAATAATGTATTTACAATTTCCAGTCGTTCGTTCATGATGTCGACCCTCGCGTTCACCTGCGTGGCGTTCGTGACCGGAGCCCTGGCATGGTGGGGCCCGCAGTACATCTACCTCGGCCTCACCCTGCAACCCGATGTTGATATCACTATCGAGAGGTGAGCCACGACTACTCTTCAACTAAATCATTTGCCAAAGCGTAACAATCAAAGTGAAACTAAAATTGAAATAAATTCGTAGCGTAAAATAATATTCTGTATCAATGAAGTCGATAATAAGCAAATAACAAAATATTTTATTCATAGTCATGCTCTCTTTTTACATTAAAAAAATATTAGTAGATCGAATGTCGAATTTTACATGGCTTTTAAAAACAGTAAACGTTTCTGCGACGACGATGACGAATCATATTTGTAGATTATTTCCGTATTATGGAAGGTCATGGATGTCACTGATATGATCATGATAAAGGGTCGTCTAACTGGCTGTGTAGCCATAACATATAACAATGACTTTATATATTCATAACACAGATAAAATAATTGTTTCACTTTTGTTATTGCGCTGCAGCGATTTTTTGTATTTAAAACATAAATATATACAAAACCTATTCATATTGTAATTAATATCAATCTATAGTATTAACACGTTAGTGGACAGTCGAAGAGACACAATAGAAGATCAATGTTATTGTTCTCGTCGACACGTGTGAATGTCCGCGAATGTGTTAATATTTTTTCAGTACATAGTCGTAATGTAAATATTTTCGCCCTAAACATGATCAATTCTTGTCGTCTTGCGAAACAACAAATACCTGTTTATATTTTCATTAATTATTCCGTTGATGATCAAGCTAGTATGTAGGTACATGTACATTGTACAATGTAAAGACATATTAATATAATAAAATGTCCTATATGACTTGAAAATTTGAGCCAAAGTGAGCGGAGTTGGAGCTATCGAGGGAATAAATATAAAATGAACAATAGTATTGATTGATTATGACAACAATAATTGCTCATAATTATAAAATTAGTTTCAAAACATTCCACAATCAAAACATGTGATATTTATTCAATTTGTAAAAAACTGATCGAAAAGTAAAGTATCCTGTTACGATTAACACTGGAGACTCTTTTCTATAAATTTTTGATTGATTTCTCTCAAATCGAATGCGGCCAGCCTTATGCAAAATGAACAATATTTGTCGCGCGGTATTCCGCTCCACCTCCGCTGCTAGCGCTACAGCGGTGTGACTGTGGGCAGCGTGTCGTACAAGTTCGGGCTGGTGGGCATGTCGGCGGGTGCGGTGGGCGTGCCGCTGGGCGCGGCGCTGGCGCAGCGTCTGCGCGCGCGCGCGCCCAACGCCGACCCGCTGCTGTGCGCGGCCGGCGTGCTGGCGTCCGCGCCGCTCGTCTACCTCGGCCTCGTCACCGTCGCCCGGCACCGCGCGCTCGCTTACTTCTTCATATTCCTCGGCATGCTCACCCTCAACTTGACCTGGTCGATCGTCGCCGACGTCATCCTGGTGAGCGCATTTCTGCACCGAAAGGTTTATGTTCGCATGAGGGTCTTCGCGTTTTAAAAATGGAATCCGATCGGACGTACTGGATGCGAGCATAAACTTGACAGAAATCGACCACCGGCTCGAATACCGTGCTATTCCAATGAGACGACGACGATGTGAATGCACGAATACATTATTAGAACGAATGTTGATTTTTGAGTCACAATGATGCTATTTATTTATCATAGAATGCCGCTTTTTATAAATAATCGATATCGATCAATTATAATTTCAATATGTATAATGTGTTATAATTTGTCATATAAACATAGCATGTTATAATAATGGTCATCAACGCGCATAACAATACCGCTAGGGACAGACACGTGCTCGATCACAGCGATTACGCCCACGTCGGTGCATACAATATGATGGCATCTTCGATGTTCAGCAATTATATTATCATTAAGACTCGATCAGCGTTAAACAATACATTTATAGCTTTCTTTATTATTATATATAACAATACATTTATTTTTTTCTCTAGCATAAATTAATTGTAATGCCTTATATAAAGTGACCAATAAATTAATTAGACGCTAATTTCGAAATCAATGATAAATGCAGTAAATAATAAATTTGACACTGATTTCTTATTAATTGTTTTATTTATTATTTTCTGCTATTCATTTGATTATGTAAAATATAGTGGAAATACCTAACTGGCGATGATTTACTTCACAATTTAAACGTAGAATTTTATTTTGATATTACCGATCACCTAATATAAGGCAAAATAAATACGTCCATACCGGGCGTAATCGCTGTGGTGTCTCGCCGTCAGTGCCGTTGGCACGGTCTCGGTCGCTAAGCGCGGGTGTTGCACGAAGGTTGTCGCTCATGTTCGGCGTGGTGACGATGGTGGCGGGGCTGCTGGGCGTGCCGCTGGGCGCGTGGCTGGGTACGGCGCTGGTGAAGCGCTGGCCGCGCTCGCACCCCGTCATCTGCGGCGTGGGCCTGCTGCTCTCCGCGCCCGCGCTCACGCTCGCGCTCCTTCTCTGCGAGGGCTATTTCTACCTCCCGTTCGTCTTGATCTTCATTGGCCAACTGTCTCTGAATCTAAACTGGGCGATAGTGGCCGACATGTCGATGGTAAGACACCTCCGGCGGCCCCGGTGCGACCGCGCCTGGCTGGAAGTTTTTTGTTTATTTATTGGCGGTTGGAGTTGTTAGTCGTAGTCGGTTTGATGCATGTGCATGAATATATAATAATTTTATAATGCCATATATTTTATCTATGTATACTTCGCCGTTTGCATGTATAGATCTGAATTCAGTCACTCATTAGCGCAAAGTATGGTTCACTATTGCCTGGTTCCGACTCAAAAACTTGTAAAACACATTCTGTCGTTATCTCATTGGATTAGATTTATAAAATATTCGAGTGGGTGAACTGATTTCATTTCTTTAGAATTAGCGACATCTATTAGAGTACTGTGAAATCACGAAGTACGAATGTTTTCCGCTTGTAGTTGTAGTTCCTTATATTTCCGTAGATGGCAGTAGTGCATGATATAGCGCGAAATTTGAATGTCTAAAATAGAACATTCAATAGAATGAAGTCTTTGTAAGACTCAATGTAATGTTTTTATATCTGTGGTTATACTCTATCTATATTAAACTAAATAGTATGGTAGTATTGGTAGTACTTAGCCTTTTGTATATAAGTAGACTACCTATGTAAAATATGTAAACAACAAATTAGTATATTTCTATTAATGAGGGCTTGAGTAGTAGAATGTACTTATAATTATTTTAAAAGAAAGGTTTTTATTTGTTAAAAATAAAGTAGATCTCTTTAGAACCAACTATTTATTTTTTCATTGAAGGATGTAAGGTTGAGACATATATGTTTGATTTGACATAATATTTGTTTACTTACATAATTTCTATAACGTAACTTGTCTTTTTCTAGTATGTGGTGATACCACCCCGGCGATCTACTGCGGAGGCTTTCCAGATTTTAATATCCCACATGTTCGGTGATGCTGGAAGTCCATATTTGGTTGGAGTGGTAAGTTAGTTCTTACTTTTTCTTATGTCTAACGTATTGAGCATAATTTTATTGAATATAATTTTAACATTCATAATTTTGAAATAGACAATTTGATAAATCCTTACATATTATATAAAAAAAGTACTTTCCCGCGTCTATCTGAACTTAAAAACCTACTGCAGGTGTTTACATGCGGTTTCCGACGTTTCTTTTACCCGAGCGAAGCCGGTAGTTAATACAACAAATTTGTACTAAAAGCTTTGTATTTCTTCATAGATATCTGAAAGCTTGAAACGATCGCTGTCACCCGACCCGGCTGAAGAACCTTCACAAACCGTGCAGTTTCGCTCCCTACAGTACGCGCTGTTTGTCACCTGCTTCGTCGAGGTCATAGGGGGAGTATTCTTCCTCCTCACATCTCTGTACATCGTCAGAGATAAACAAAAAGTGGACAGAGCTATAGCCGGTAAGTTTAAGTTCATATTGTGTTTTTGTTCTACTACAGTTTTAGTTTTGTTTTCCATCAAACGTTTGCATGTTTACTTGACATAGTTTTGTTTTAATTCTTAGTCTATATGCCTGTTTGCGTAATTTGTGTAGCTTAATCTGATTTTCATGTTGTTTTTATTGTGAAAGCATTTTCACATTGTTTCAGTTACTTCAAAAATTATATAGCGAGTAGGTGAGTTGCACGTTTAGTTGTTGCTTACTGTGCACGCCTGCCGCTAGGTCCAATCATGAGTACCGTCAAAGAAAAAAACCTTAAATGATAAATTTTGTACTAGTACTAGGTATTCTAGATATTTTCGTTACTTTTTTCAGAAGCTGACGGACAAAACAGAGAGCCATCTCACATAGCAGCCCACGAAACACACACTATCGAAGATTAGATAACGAAATTGTATGAGATGATTGTATACACTCACGAAATGAGAGTCCACAGTTCAATCAAATTACATTTTAGCTACATATATACATACTGTAGGCTATTCCAAGCTTTGGGACCTTTAAAGTGTAATCGTAATTTGATTGTGACATGATATAGAAAGACTGATACTTAAATGCATAGGGTACGAAAGGAGAGCGGGTTATGAAACTTATTGGTGCGTGGTGAACACTATTAAACCGTATGCTTGGATTAGGAATTAGGCATCACAGTACATACTGTTACAGATGAAATTATGACGTGCCTAAATAATTATTATAATGACCGCAAAAGCTGAACAACCCGTATGAAGTAGAATATAAATGTACAGATACCGGGCGTAATTTTTAGTTTATAGAAATCCTAGTTTACCTCAAGAATGGTTCAGTTATGTTTTAAGGCGTCTTATTCAAATGATTAATTTCTCTGAGACAGCAAATATTTTGATATGGAAAATGTGTGTAACGATAATAAAAATATTCAGGCAGTTTAACAAATGCGCGTATTTTGCAAATATAAAGTTCCAAATGTGTAACCTACATCTGTAGTAATTTTACCGTTTTAAAATTGATTTGTTATTTAAAAATTTTATTTCTTATATCCTCATAATTACTATCAAAATTTAATGTGTAATTTACGTAAAAATAGTTGAAGTGTGGTAAATTGACAATGACTAATTTATTGAAATACCTTGTAAGTTAAACTGTATTGGATACAAGACTGAATTGATTCAATGATTAAATAAGTCGCTCCCTAATAGTTATATTTGATTTTTTGTAAATATCATGTATAGAATTATGAAGGAATTGAAAGGAAAATATAATTTATTTTAACAATTGAATTTTTATTTAAAAACATATTCGAGTATTCATTTAAAATAGCACAGCTTCCATAAGCACGCCAAATGTACATGATGGCACGTCAATTTGTCACAGGAATGTCTCAATCAAATAATTAAATTGTATGTCAATAGTTATAGATAAATACCCGCATATTGCTTATAATATTCATCTATTAAAAGCAGCGGATGTACTAATAAATGTACTAATAAGCGGAAGTACTAATAATAACGATTTGAGTAGAACATTACAATCTAGTCCCTAATTCACGGGCTCATTATCAACAACACAACAACAATCAACAGGTAACATTAATTGACCAGTAGATAAATCACAATATCAATCTATGCTAGGAATAAAAATAATATTCTTATAAGTAATTAAAAATGAGTAATCAGAGATTAAATTATTATTTAAAGTTAAGAAATTAAGTTCGAATCTGAAGATCTAGCAAACTATTGAGTTACTTCAGAAACTGTTAAATTACTGGTACAAGATACAACAATACTGTAGGTGGGATAATAAAATCAAAAATAGAATAAAAATAACAATTGTGTAGCAATTAAACACAACATAACAACTACATGTTTATGTACTTGTGTAAGTCATTCTTGAGAGCAATAGCTGTTCGTCGAACTTGTGTCATTGTTGTTTTCAGTGTCCATTCTCATTTTCTTGGCAATGGGCTCGCTCGAGTTGAAACTGTCGCTCAAAGCGCGTTTGGCGACGGCCGCCAATCTTATCACAGTGATATTGTCGGCTGAACATGCATTCTCGTCGGAACCTGATGAGATCAAATGCTCATCTAACATCTTGGTGTCAGTTTTTTGGGATATTAATTTCTCAACGCTTATAATTACGTCGTTATCCTGGAATAATAGCAAATAAATATATATTTTAAAGTCACTTAAAAAAAAGCAAGCACCTTTATTTACCCAAGAAATTGCCATGTGCTAAAATAACAAGTCATGAACTGAAAATTTAATAGACAAATTTATAACCTAATTTGTAGCATACAACCGGTACATACCTCCATCCATGGATGGTTGAGGATCTGGTCCAACGTGAGTCGTCTGTCGGCCTGCACCGTGAGCATGCCGCGCATGAGTAGTTTGGCCTGCAAACTGACGCTCTTCCAGTGCTCTTGGGAGAAACGAAGCCTTCCGTTCATTATTTGGTCTTTCAGAGACATATCTTTGTATTCTGATGAAAATGGCAGATATCCGACAAGGCTAAAAAGTAAACATTCCATTGTCACCTTATAAAGTAGAAATAATGTCTTTCTCTCTCATATTTGAGTGTTCCTGAGCTGCAAAAGGTCCCAGCCCAGGGACTCCTTTCCTTCTTTTCCATTTCGCATAGTCTTTGGCATCATATATTTAAAAACATACTAACCAAACAAAAAATATGACGCCCAAGCTCCACACATCAACTTGAGATCCATAGCATCTCTGTCCATTGGCTTGTAGTACTTCAGGCGCTAAATACAAAGGGGTGCCACACATTGTCTTCATAAAACTATCTTCACCTACAAACTTGCTTAGGCCAAAATCTGTAATTTTGACCAGTGACTTCTCATCCTTACTCTCCAATAGCACATTCTCAGGCTAAGAATAAATGAAAGAATTCGTTAAATATTGCTCATTGGTATGACAATTCAAATAAGTTATAAAATTCTAGAGCGAAAATAAAAATTGGCTCTGTTGTCAATAATATAAAATTTATGAATAGAAAGGGCAATAGTAATATCATGTAATGTAAACAAAATCAATAGAAAAAAAAAGACTGACTTGTAACCTCCACTAAAATAATCAAAAAATGTTTACCTTAAGGTCTCTGTGAGTGATGCCTTGAGAGTGTAGATACTTGACAGCCAGTACCATCTGCCTGAAGTAGAACCTAGTCAGTTGCTCAGAGAGATGGCCTCGTTTTGTGATCCTGTCGAACAATTCTCCACCCTGCATCAGCTCCAGCACAATGTAAACAGTTTCTCGTGAGTCAAACACCTCTTCTGTTGAGATTATACATGGCTGCAAATTGGAAAATATTATATAATATTTAAGTTTAAAGATTAATACCCTTAATAAGTTGGTGTCTTATGCTTAGAGTAATTATTGAAAGTATATAAATGATTGGGTACATATCTGGTTTCAGCCATGCTTTAAGTTAACATCAAATACATGTAACTTAATTTGACTAACTGTGAACTATTATGTAACACCATTTGAAAATAAATCATGGTCATTAAAACTATACTTACATGCCTCAATGCTTTCATAATGTTAATTTCATTCATTATTTTCTTTGGGTCCGTCAGGTGGTTGATTTGACCATTAGTTAACCTGCTCTTCTTTATTATTTTCATAGCATGTTTAGAACATTTTTTCTGAAATTTAGAGAGTGAGTTGTTACTTTTCAGCTTAGTTTAAATAGTTTCTACAGTATATAAGATCTTTTTACGAAAAAAAAACTGTCCAAAGTTGATATTCTTACTCATACTGTCACTCAATAAATAATAAAATAAAATTGTAAATAATAAAAAATAAAACTCAAACTCACTTTATCATAAACTAATTTGACAATGCCACAAGCACCTTGACCCAATGTCCTTGAGATATAATACTTCTGTGATATTTCTTTGGGTACTTGATATTGTTCATTTTTTAGCAAATCTTTAAAAACAAAAACTGAAAAGTGGCATGAAACATTTAAAAAAATAAATAATAAAAAATGGAGACTGTAAAACAAAGTTATTTTCATGTTTATAATTTATAATAGATATAGCTTAAAGATGAACATATATGCTACAATAGCTAAGCTTTTACCTCTAGTGTGTAACCAAGACAAGTAACAATGCATACCTACAAATAAAAATATTTAAAAATACTCACTTTTCATAACAGCATGAGTTACAGATATGATATCATTGTCATCCAATACTCTACTATTGCCTTTTCCAATTTTCTCTCCATTCACAAAGGTACCATTATAAGAAAGGTCTTTTATGATAGCGGGATTGAGGGACTCTCTATATGTTATAGGTACATGAAAATAATATCAATTAAAAAGAAATATACAATTTTAACACCAACTAAAGCAGATGAATTTTCAACTATATTTAACTAGTTTCTTTATACCTTGAAATTAGGCTATAATGTTGAAGATTGCAAACAATTTTTTTAAACAATGCAGTGCCAATATTTAATATAAAAAAGTAATACCTATTTGGTTAAAATCATAACTTACGATAGGTCTCTTGTGATGATAAAATGTTGTTTGCTAACATTTTTAATTATATTTTCATTAATTATTTCTCTCCTCATAACATAACTGCATTTGAGCGATCTACCAAGGGTGAATTCGGCTTGTATTAGATCTGAAAAATTAATTTATTATGAACATAGGTCTATAAATGTAGGTAGTTTGACAAAGTACAACCAGTATTTTAGCAGTTGCAACTGATTTTTAATAAATTAGTATACCATAATATTCTGGATTGTTTGGTTTTTTCCAACAATATTGCCCTTTCACAGAAGTTTTTGTAGGATACAGCCTTCCCCAAATGTTTGGTATGTACGATGGAGTATTAGGTTGGCTCCAGTCAAGTTGCGAATTCTGTGTTTGAGTTTGTGTATTTTCACAATCTGTGAGAATTTCGTCACACATGATAGAAAACTTATTTAAATGTTTTTATGTGATAAAATATTCTAAACCCGTGTATTCTATTCGCCTTTGAAAAATAAACAACAGTCAAGCCGTCAAACACAACACACACAATGACATATTTTGTCGATTGTCGTGTCGTCGCATTCGCTTCACCACGGGCCAGATCGGATTGGTCAGATGAATGACGTTGACGTCGAGTCGAGCGAGTCGAATATCATCATGACAGACAGTTAGTGATGCGTCTAACTATAGTCTAAATATTGAAAGGACTATCGATAGTTTACCATAGATAGGGGCCCGCGCGCGGTACAATGAAAGAATACTAGTAAAAAGGTAGGTACGTTAATTAAATTAATTATGTTTTGTGTAGATTTATTGATGTCTTGTTAATATAGTTAGTATTGTACTTTGATATTCGCTACGCTAGCGATACTATCAATGTTATTGCGCTTTTATAAACGTAACGATATCAATAATTCCAAGCTATTCATATTGACTAATGACAGGCCATACTATAGTCATAGCTAATCATCATTTAATCTTGATCTGAGGCTACCATAGATTTAGAAAGTTGCCCCGCGCCGTAGGCACAGCCCTTCAGCCCTCACAGACCGCACGCGGGGCACCTTTCTAACTATACTAACAGACCATAGATAATCTATTTGCTTTTTAAAACAGCTGAAAGCCATGAATGAAACTAAGTATTGGTTTTTGGGGTTTGCTCTGAATACCGAAACACCACGGAACACAAAAGATACCTACACATATTTATTTTATTTTATCGTAATCATGGAATTAGTAGGTACTCCAAAGTACTTAGTAAATCCATGATCGTAATACAGGCAAAGCTTCTGTCATGTTTCCGGCGCTGCGGGGTTCTGGCGGCTGCCAGCGAGCTTAATCGTTGTAGGTTTTCGGTCATCTCACCGCAGCTTCGGCTTGTTTACCGGCTTCTTCGGCTAGCCTCATCCGAGCAGTTATTTTTAAAACTAAAACTACCTGCTAGTTGGATATGAAGTAACTAAACGTAGATATTTTAATGTCCTTAATGTCTCATTATAATAAAACCCCGTTATTCATAAAAAAAACAATAACATACTTTATGCTAAATTATGATTTGTCACTATCGCACTTTATAATATCTTAATTATTAAGAAATAGAGCATATTGCGCAAAGCTCGGCGCAGATGGCGTTACTGGTCAACTAGGGTTAACAAACATTGGCAATGGAGGCAAAAAGCGCCAATTTTTTGACGATTTACGACTAAAATACCTTCTTCGCAATCGTGGTACGAATTTAATTTATTTGAGAAAAAAGATGGGAATTATGGAATATTGAATAGGCTTCAGAACATAAAGTGTAAAAATACAAGACGAATTTGCTAAATGATTAAAGTTCATTGTAAAACACAACACCTTTATTATAATAATTGAACACTATTGAGATCACATTGCACTATTTGTGGGATTAGTATATGTATATTATTTTCGACCACCACTTCTTCAACATAATCAATTAACCATTTCCACCTAAAAACTATTCAAATCAAAAATATAAACACAAAAAGCCGTCTATAGGGTCAACTTCATATACGACACACAATACACATATTTGATTTTTAGCTTCACGTTTAGCAGCTTTTTGTCGCCTTTGAGTACACTTTTAAGACTTCCGTTTTAGACCATAAGAAAACTGAGAAAACTGAAGGGCGGTGGTCCTGAAAATAATAACACTATTTTAGGTTATGTTCTGCATTATTTGGTCAACTGGTCATAAACTGATATAAACTTGATTTAGACTGAAGAAGTTACCTGTATGAAGTCCATATTTTAATAAGTCTTCACGTGTGAAGTGTTCCGAGATTTTATTCGACCTTTACTGGCTTGAAAATTTTACAGCGTGAGGCGTATCCCATAGTTGTCGAAGTTTTTTATCTTATGTAAAACGTTGTTTCCTAATATTTCGGCACCCAAATATTACTACATTGTTGTATATTTTCATAAACGAATGCTTACATAATGAAATTATTAATAAAGTACTTTAAAATAAACGTTTTAATCGACATAGCAAAAGGCGGCAGAGCTTTTGTGTACCTATTTATTTCAGAAATACAACCATAAATGAGTGTGGCGTGTGGCGTGTGGCGTGTGGATCCTGTATCTAATAGTAATGGATTACGTACATTATAGTTTTAGCAGCTGATAAACACCAAATCATTCTCAAGGAGGGCTTGTGTCAGGCAAGTAAACGGTTGTAAAATCACAGCACAATAATCACAGTATCTGTAAAATGTTAATGTAAGTATATTATATGAAGGGTTTGTTGATATTGTATGTGTACGGTTATAGTCGGCCACAGATGTCACATCATAGCAATCATACGTATTACCTAAATATAATGCATTTAAGCTACTTATTTTATTTTGTGGAAAATTTTAAAATCTATTCGTAAAATATTAAAGTCCGTTACGTAGTAGTAAAAGGTCGAACACACGTCGGACACGTGCCTAGGATAACTGATGTTAATTAAAAGTTGGTGTGTTCGAAGTTTGTAAATCCACTCAACAGTCTTTTATATATATATAAAAATTGGCATGAATGTAAGCTGTTATTTCAGTGTTTTTTAAAATGAATATTAGTACTGGTGTAGGTACCTAATGCTGATGCGGTTGAGGCAATGGCTTATTTGCAAAGTACTTATATAATAAACAAATAATTTTATTTCGAGTAATAACATAGATAATCTTGACCTGCTGGTGCACCCAGTATCTCTATTTATTACGAGGAACTAAATTAGGGTTTTTAGAGTTTTTCCTACATCGGCATTTTTGGTTATTAGCATGTTTGTGACCTAGGGGATCGTCGTGTCAGTGTACTATCAATATTGACTGTAAAGATAACATTAGTAACACGGGTATACTCGCTATGTAATGTATCAATCAATCGGCTAATGCGAAAAATGTGTTCGGACTCGATTTACCAGTCTGATTATATACAGGTAGGTACAATGATTAGTTTATTATCATCAACTTCGCCTTGTTAAGCTTCATTATATTACGTTGCCTTGACTTGAGGTTCCCCATCGAGAAAATCACTCTTTATTTATGGTCTATCCAATACATATCTACAGAAAAATATGGGGAATAATGGTGGATGTATGTATCTCGTCCTCCATTCTCACTTTCATTGGGGACTGTAACGCCGCGAAGCCCGTGTGATAACAAACTTAAAAACATTTTGAAAATCGCGATGTGATTGTACAACCTGCCCCCTATCTAACATCAATCCTGTTTGGGATTGCTATTGTTTTCTATCAGCTACCAAGTCTATGGTGTCCTTTGGTCCCTTTTATGACATTTATGAAATGTTAAGGAGTATTGAAGTACCGTAAGTACATCGGGACCGATGCCAGAATTTGGAGGAATGTATGTAACTTACTTAAATAAGTATAGGTATTATTTATTATATTATTATTGGACCTTTATTATTATTTTCAGATATTATCTTAAAGAAATGTTTAGTTCGTAAAAAGATTTATCGCAGATAATGGTACTAATACTAGTAGATATAATGTGGACTAAATCAGGTAATTTACATCTATCACAGATTGTAGGTAGCTACACATTATAGGTATAATGTGTAGCTACCTACAATCTGTAAGCTAAGTATTATAAATAGGTATTTATAATACTTAGCTGTCCTCAACTTGCAGGAAAAGAACAGGTTAAAATTATACGAAGATCGGACATAGGCAATTCAAATACATACACGTGACATGCACAAGACTGACATATTATCAAAACAGCCATATTAATATGCTTGAAAAATTAGAAATTATTGCCTACTATTCCGTCTATAATATAATATATAAGCTAATTTATTATTTCGTCGTCGTAACATTTCGAAGAAATGAAGATAATTTTTCACGAACGAATTTAGAGAAGTTATAGGTAGGTATTTCTCAGAAACTTAATGCTCTTACTTATTCATATAACCAATCACCGATTACTAAATGACAGATCTAAAAATTATTAGAGTAGCCTATACAGACATTGGAAAGTTCAGTATCAATTAACAATTTTGCATTTCAACAAAACAAAAAAAATGTTGTGTCTATCATGCATAAGCGGAAATTGATCAAGAAGGATTGCTAAAAACATTTGCAATAAGTAGCTCATTTTTTCGAAAAAGTGTGTATCTGTGGTTCTTAACCTTTGACCGCAGCTTAGCCCGCGACCCCGCGAGAAGATACATTTGAAACAATACCAACTTACTTTTTTGGTTTAAAAGATATCCTATATCCGTACTTCTAATTCTAACTAAGTAGATATATGTTCACGAAGTTCCAAAGAAATTATATGAGTAAGTGGATATTGCGAAAATCACATTTCATCGGCTTTTACCCCAAATGCATGCAATTTTTGTATTACATTGAGTATGTAACATATACTTCTATCAGTTCTAAAATATATAGGTACCTGCACAATAAAGTTAAATAGTTTAATACTAGCTTTAGCCCACGGATTTGACCGCGTGGATTTCCTGTGCTGTTTTTTTTCAGGGATGAAAGGTACCTCTGTAGTTCTAACTTTATATACCTATGTGAATTTTCAAGGAGATTAGTTCAGTAGGACGATAAGGCATTCGTAACATTAGATTACCTGTATCATAAGACGAACATCCAAAAGTGACCCTAACATAACACCGCTAGTTATCAATGGATTCAAAAAGCTTCACACAAGACTTCTCCTGTTGTTCGTTTAACAATTTTAATTAACTCCCCACGGGGCCTTAGGAAATTAGCGACATTTTGTTTTCGAATATTTTTATGTCATTGTTGGCGCAGAGGTTGAATATTGTGATTGGAATTATTTTGGATGGGTTATTTTAATTACCGATCTATTAGGCTCTATGATAAGTAGATTTTGCCCGCGGCTTCGCCTACGGAAATTTCCCACGAGAACAGTTATATTTCCGGGATGAAACCCTATGTCCTTCTCCATACTTCAAACAACATGTATTCAAAATTTCAAGAAAATTGGTTGAGTAGAAAGAGCGTGAAAAAGGGTAACAATTTTTTTAACAGTTCACATTTATAATATTAGTGAGGATAGGTAAACTAATCAAAAAATCTTTAAAACTTTGACAGACCACACTACAGATGCACAACTGTGAGTCACACATACCTACTGTCTGTAATAAATATGATAGGTTAGATTATATTGCGTGTTTTCAGCCGTGATCCTTGGACATTGCATGGGTAATTGATTTGCGTAGGGCGAAGTCCCTAGGCTTGACAAATTGGATTAATCTCTCAAAGGGTAGTAGAGCTCAGATACCATAGGAAAAAATGAAGAAATAGGACGCATTTTTTTTTAGTAAGCATCGGCATAAATGTATAAAGTCCGGAAGTGTTGTTCATGGTTGTATCAATTCGCACACCCACGTTACAACAAGGCAACGTAAGGAAATAAATTTTGCTTTCTAAATAAAAAAAGTAAATTAAATTCCTGAACGAAGCTAATACCTACCCTCGGGTATTAAAGACAATTCGTTGTTCGTAGCCATTCGGATTCGCTTGGCGTCATTTGAATTTCGCAGCTTACCGGAGTTACCGGTTCAAAGCGGATATTTGTATTGCTAATGTTATCCTGTTGCCGCACGTATTATCTGATCGCGGGAACACCTCATCTGCTAGAAAATATATGCATGGAAAATAATGAACCACTTTTGCGACGTAGTTTGACACAGACTTCAGATAAATTCTGAGCTGACTCTTCATTGCCACATAGTCTCTTTTTATTATCCACATAGCGCTATTAGAATGCACTGCAAGATCATAAACTTATTTGTAATACTGGGTGTCAATTCAGCTAGTTATACTTCCTTGGGAATTCTATTGTTGCTTATCAGCTATGTTTCTATATGTCCTTTATTCGTCTCGTACGACATCCACAGGAATATATGAAGTGGTCCCATTCTAGGGCGGAATCACACACTACAGAACAGCAAAATATAGTCCGGCTCAATTTATAACCTGTGATGCAAATGTGCAGCAGGAAAGTGCCGTGTTATAAATTTTGCACGTGTAAGCAATCACGTCGGATATTGTCGACATGTCGTTATAATATTCCACTACAAGGATCTGATGAAATGAAAGAATTGATATAACGACAGCCGTGCAAGATTGCATGAAGGTAATAAAGTTAACATAATATACGCGCTATGCATTTTATTGTGCGCTATTTATTTTGTGACTAGTGAAAATAGTACGGTACGGTACGGTAATTTCAACATGGAATAAGTGTTTTATTCATAACTAGCAGCCAGTCCCGGCGGCGCTCGGGTAAAAATCATAATAAACCCCTTTAGGGGTTATAGGCCTTTAGGCCTTCCTCAGGAATCACTCTATCTATTGGTGAAAACCGCATGAAAATCAGTTTTTCAGTTTATCGCGAACAAACAGACAGACAGACGCGGTAGAGGACTTTGTTTTATATATAATATGTAAGGATTAATATTGAATAAGTGTCATAATCTCAATTCACTTACTGATGCCCCCAGCCTGTGGGAATTCAAGGATACATATTACCGTATATTATATGCTCAAGGTTACATTCATATTAATTTATTTCACTTATACCTTATTCTACCCGTCCCAAATTTCATTGAAATCTTGGATTAGATTTTGTCTGATTGAAATTGCATTACTATAGAAATACTTTGAGGAGTATTTTTATACATATATTGAAGGAGAGATATATTCTAATAATCTATACAAAAGTTCGTTTAGATATTTAGTCCTCAACTCACGTGCAAGTATTTGAGGTAAGTAGCAATTGCAGAATTAGACTATTCATTCATAGTATATAGGTATTTGAAGTAAATCGTAGCATATTGCTTGTGTCGTAGCTCTCTCTACGTCGTAGCTTTGCCTACGTTGCAGTATTGCCTACGTCGTAGCATTGCTTACACCGCCATTGCGTTTCTTACGTCGTCGGCTATATAAGGGATTCAGAATATATAGAAAAGAAAATACCTTCCTTACACAAACATTTTAATTCATGGACTAGTTTAGATAGATTTCAACATTTACCTACACATACATAGTTATGACTCTCCATTTTCTTTAATTAATAAAATATATTTTATTTGAATAATGAACTGATTATTGAATTATTGAATAATGAACATGAAATAAATTACGATATGATAAAGTTGAAGATGAATTTCAAATAAATAAAGAAGAAATATTTCATAATAATAATATTTTTTAAATAATAGCTGTTGAATTTAGAGAAGGACTTGTAAATATGTATCTTCTGGCGTGTATAAATTATTCTTCTTCTCAAATAAGATTTGATTATTTTTGAATATCGCCTTCTATGCATATAGACATAATGTTATGATTAATTACATATTAAATTAATAAAAACGAATGACAAGAAAATATCATAATAATTTAAATAATTTTCTTAGTTTATTGACTAGAACAATATAAGAAGTCACAAGAATCTAAGTATAACTATAAGTTTCTAACACTTTATTTACATTTCATATCTAAACTATATCTTCCCTTTGAGGAAATATTAGCGAGAAATAAAATTAAGTAAATGAATTTCCATAGTCATGAATGTACAGAGCTAGAATTGACTAGCGTTAGTGATTTCACAACTATGGAAGCGGGTCGTGTCGTCGGCGGGTCTCTCACTTGCGGAAGCAGGAGATGGGGTTGAAGTAGCACTGGCGAAAGCGGACCTGCCTCTTGTCAGCGCGCCACTGCCGCGCCAGCCGCCCGTCCAGCGGGCGCAGGCCCCAGCCGCGGGGCTCTGCTTGCGGCCACGACCGGCTCACTCGCCCCATCCTATACACACAATAAGTTTTTTTAGTATTATTTAGTACATTTAAAAAAATACCTAGACGTAATTTTTTGTTAAACTAGGCTGGTATGATTTAAAAAAACATCTGGATATAGTTACCAACAAAATTTCTATTATTGTGATGATAGAATCATTATTCCGAAACACATTATAAAGTAGAATATAACAGAGATACAAATCTGTCTCATAAGAAGTTAATTTTAATCAAATATTTAGTCACGTGCTCGTGGGATTACAATGAGTTTTATTGTCATTGCATGTATTTTTTATTGTCATTACAAACACAAAACTTCTACAGATTTCTGCTCCCATGACTTAAAAAACTGAATTCATAAAAAAATTACATAATATTTTTATGTAAAAACTCGAGAAAAAATTAACTGTCCAAAATATGTTGTCATGATAATACTAATTGGCAATTAAGAGTTTGTTAAAATATTCAATTTAGAGTTATGCTCTTTCTATCTTTCCTTAATCCACAAATCAGACTTCACGGATATTTTCCTTCAATAACATTGCCTGTACACGTCGTCAAACATTATTTTTGTTTCATATCCGTGCACTTTGAATGAAAACCTATTTCCTTTGCGGCGGCACCGCGCGCGGCTGTCACGTTTCGCCACATTCAAAGCTGTAATTTTCTGTTTTTGTGTTTAAGGATACAATTCGATTATAAAACCCTTTCGGAGAAGCAATTTACTTGATCTGGTCAAGAGTATTGAATAAAAATAAAGATACGTTATTGTCAAGTCCATTACTTAATATTTCATAAAATCATGGTTATTTCTATATTATTTGTGAGAAATTCACATAATTTTTTGTTACATAAATTCCTGTCTTGATACTAACTAGGTATACCATTTGTTTCTTAACTTATAAGCACTAGCTTCTATATATAGATCATCATAAGATAGTGCATCCACGTAATAAAAACACCATACATCAATATTGCAATATAAAAAGCTACAAATTGTCATTGACGATATGTTGCAAATTATGTAATATGTCATACCTAAAATAATTTATATCTTCATATATTGATTTTAAATTGCATAGGTATTTAAACGGTTTTTATTCACGGACCCAAGAGAAACTACTCGGTACGGCAATAGCCGCGCCATCACGCTGCATAATAATTTAAAATAGTACTTATATAATGCCCTTGCTTACTTTGAAATAAAAATTTGTAAATAGAATTGAATACAAACTTTAGTAGGTATATGTTGTTGATGTAGATTGCCGAACCGTAGTTGTCGGCGTGGTGGGAACGGCTTTCTTAATTAGGCAGGCACTGCACTTATGTTTGCGAGAGTTAATCACAACGTAACTCGAGGCACTAGTTTAGTTAATCGGGGTCTTGAGTGCCTCCTCTATTATAGTAAACTCTAATTTGAGTAATACTTTATTTACTCAAATTAGAGTTTACTAGAACAGTTTCAGGTTGAACAAGCTTGGGGCCCAATTTTAGTTAAATCAATGAAGTTTTGTCAGTGTAAATTTAGAAAGAAACGACGAATGTTTTTTTTCTAAATGCAAATTAGTTATTGTCATAGATCAAAAATTACCGTGGTTATTCTGTACAAACTCTTATTTGTATAGTAGTATAGATAATAGGCATATGCGTTAAATAAACATATGTATAAGTTTCTTCAAAAACTTAGTATCTAAAAATATGTAAAGTAATTGTGTGCCAAACCTGTTTTCAGCATCGAGCTGTAGCAGCAACTTGCGTAGTGCGGCGGTGTCCACGGCGTCCCAGGATCCTGACAGGTCCAGTTCTTCCGGACGCGCTACTATCGCGTTCTCCGATTGCTCATCGTCGGATTCCTATAGGTATAAATATAATAATTTCAAATCCACCATACCTACTGAAAACAATCGAAATAAGAGATTAAGAAAATTTAATTATTATCATCATAGGATTCAGTCAATTGAACATGTGTGTACTATTCACACAATATACACTTTTAAGAACTCTAATTCTGAGCACTTGAGTAGTGTTAAATTTAAAGACATGCATGAAACATAGTGTTTTTAAATAAATAAATAAATAAATAAATAAATATATTAGGACAAATCACACAGATTGAGCTAGCCCCAAAGTAAGTTCGAGACTTGTGTTATGGGATACTAACTCAACGATACTATATTTTATAAATAGATACATATATAAATCGACATCCAAGACCCGGGCCAATCAGAAAAAGATCATTTTCCATCATGACCCGACCGGGGATCGAACCCGGGACCTCTCGGTTCAGTGGCAAGAACTTTACCGCTGCGCCACCGAGGTCGTCGAAAGTTTTTATTAAAGATACCACGAGATCATAGTACATTAACAGTTTTTTTTTCTAAAATAAAATTCCTCGTTGTGTTTACCACTGGTGCAGCAAAGGCTGTGACGAAAAGCAAAGCGACAGTGCCCATCATAACTACTGTGCTGGCGTTCTGTACGTTTGCTGTTTTCATTGTGATTGGATTCTGAAAAAAAACAATAGGTAAAACTAATGTTAAACTCAACGTTGTGTATGTGATGGGTACTAAAAGTAAAATAAATACTTTACTTTCTCCAGAGGATATTATCAAACCTCAGTAGGAGGGAAATGTAAATATTGCTTTTAGATTTAAATATTTTATTCTGAAACCGTTGTAATTTAATTTGTAAAGGCTATATGGGAAACTTACTTGAACTGAAATAAATTGGGTTGATTTAATTAACATAATCTAACAATACATCGATAAAAATAAAAAAGCAGATGAGTTAAGGCCCAATGAGAAATACATATGATGTGGGTGACCGGCGACCGGGCTCTGCGAACGACACCTCAGACAACGACTCGACGGTCGCTGACGCAATGTGGTTTTATTTCGTCGTCTACGTCTTTACATGTCAATGTGTCACATACACAGGAGGATTATTCAATGTAAAATATAATATCTGAACATGTATATACCTATTATGTAGCTGCGGTTTTATAACAAAAGGTACGAGAAAAGATATGATATGTCGGATATGTCATTAAGTGCAGAGATATTTCGTTTTGTTTATTGTAATGGTTTATGCATTTATCTTATTATTATTCATTATTTAATAATAATACTATAATTTATTAATTATTTCTAAAAAGAAAATAAAAAAATCCTTCAGTGGTCGGCGTATTTGAAAGCTAATCTACAACTCAGTATTAAACATTGTGTTTGCTTTTAGTAAAGTAACAAAATACTTGCATATATTAACGTTCTTCAAGCTTTTTGTTCATGAATTAAATTGTGGATTAATCCACTACCACTAAGATCAGTTTTATGAGCCACTATAAACCGCTCATTCTAATTAAAGCTAAGAGAAATAAAAAAATATTATTACCGATTTGTAGGAAGTATTTACGGAAAGATAAAATACATAGTCCAAGTAGCTAAGGATTTAGTTACAATTTAAGTCTGATGGTAATTGTTTTCAGCAAGGATCATTACAAGCGAGTGCTACAACAAGAAGTCTAATATAATTACAGAACGACGAGGATACTTGGCGCGGCGATCAAAATTGGAAAGTTCCAAAAGTCATTCTCAGCGATGCTTTTACTGGGCCAAATAAATTTGTCAACCTATTTGTTGTCAAAAAAATTTAATAAGGAGTTTTTAAGTTTTATGAAAATCTGGTTCGTAAATAACAATTTCATTTAATTTTCGAAACTTTAGCAACGAAAAACCTCACTAACAACATGATTTTTAGTAACCTTGGTTTTTTATATTTGATTGTTAGGAAAAATTTTAAGTAAATTCGAGACTTTTAATACCGCATCTTAAAAAAACTATTTCAATTTCCAACATTGCACGTTTAGTTCATATTATAATATTGCTGCGTGCGTAGGTGCTTAAAAATCGATTAACCTTTGATAAAAGGCCATCTTTATTAGATCTTAGGTCTATTGTATATTTGGGAAATATCTCTGAAGGAAGGAAAGGTTAAAGGGACAAGTTTCTCATACATTTGAGTTATGACGTCCCGGTGGGGGTTCGTATCACAAGCGCTCGGTTACAACGGCCAACAGACTCTGAATACCTTGACAAGTAATTTGAGATATATACTTACATACATTACAGAAATTTATAGAAATATACTCTAACAATAAGTAGTATATAGGCGGTATTAAAAAAGCTAAATCTAGGTTTTGCCCAACGTAAACAGTGTAACCAAGTGATACGGGCTTTACCTAGATCTAGCCGGATAAAACTAGGTGTAGCTGCACTTCGGGGTTTAGCCGTAACATCCTTATCTCTAAATATTATAAAATCAGGTGTATAATTTATTATGTTTTTAACCGAACGAAGCCGGGACGGGCCGCTAGTTAATTATATTTTGTTTAACTATGAATAACGTAATCGTGTTCTATAATTCATTCTTAAACAATGTTACCACTGCCACTTTATTCGATCAAAAAATTATAATATTATTGTATAATAGATACCCAAATACTTATTTATGTGCTTTGTGCATTGACTTTGTGACTTATCCATTTACTTGTTTTATTTAACTTCAACATTACGAGATGATATATCATTGGATTTCAAACTTATTGAAGATTTGACGAAGCCGTAAATAAAAACTTGTTAAATTATAACTGGTTTTACGTGTACTGACATAACAGCTAACAATGTTATTAGACTACTTTTTTCAATGGGATCAATATTTTCGCGGATGCGGTATACCTTGAGAATCGCTGGGTTATATTGTTATTGCAAAAATGAAAACAACAAGGTAAACAAACTGGAGTGACTAAGTAACACGATAGAGGGCAAATTATTCATAAGGTTTGTGGATTACGTAGGCTTTCAGTTTTCTTTCACAAAATGTTTTTTAGTAATTCAAATAATGTGTTATTAATGTGTATATTTTCAAGATATTGTACAAACTTAACTCGACGTATAGAAAACAATTTTGTATAGAAAAGAATGAAAGAATCCAAACATATAAACACATCATAATTTAAGTATTGAGAGTTCAGCTTAGATTAAAATTTATGACCGGCCGCTTGTCTGACATCATTTCTCTTTTGTGAATGCTGAAGTGGTATACAAGCTGTCGAGACAATTGGTTAATTAGTTTCTTAGCTTAGTTTAGTCACTTCGTACAACATTCACAAGGATGCGGACTCCAGACACCAAAGGCGAAATGTTTTTATCTAAAAAAGCGCATATCATTTTATTATGACTCGTCAAACTGTTATAGGTAATAATAGTTTGACGAGTCATTAACACGAGATTTAAGTTCCATAAAAAACTACAAGTCACCTGAAGTTTCAGAAGCTTCATAAAGGCATAAGCCTCTTCGATATCATGGCGTGCACATAAAAACTTATTCGCATAACCTCCACCAAGAGTTATAGGGACAACGTAGCCTCTCGTATTTCACCGTTTATTTAGCTATAAAGTCAGCAAACTTGACACTATACCTACTGTTATGACGTTACTACATTACCATCAAAGAATCTAATTTGACACCAGAAGAAAAGTACGTGATCCACAAAGATATTTTTAAACAAAGCTATAAAAACTAAAACAAACAGCTGATTTATTTTATTAAGCAGTAAATAAGATTATATAATGCAGCACATCTCCTGTTATCCTACGCTCGTCCCACGGATACGTGCCCTGGGATGCGAAGTATAATGATGAGGCCTATATTCTACCCACTGCACATTGGAAATTTGCAAAACAAAACCGGCACGTTAAAATAATATTGGGATTACGCTTGGGGATGGGGCTTGGTGACAACAAGCGCGAGTACCTATTTCAAATCATATTTACTAGTTATAATACATTACCTCCTCTGCACTATATATTATGCCATATATGCAGCTAAATGCGAATATTTCATTCTAAGAATGACGTTGGTTGGTCAGTAAGAAAGTTTAAGGTTTCTGTTCATTAAAACAATAGATCTATACTTACATAAATTTCATTAAAAATGATAAACTAATATTAATCGACTATATTAGTTTTTTGCAAATTAATCAATTGATCATTTTCTATTTTATTGTGTTAAAAAAAACCAAGAATTTAAGTAGGTATATAATATTAATATAGGTATATAATTGGCATATTTGCGAGCACGCTACTCAGTTCAAAATTTCATATTCAGGAATTTTGTATTTAACTGAAAATATGGCAAAAATATTGTTTCGTTCTCCCGAACGAATGAACATGTCTGAAGAAATCCAGCAATATAGTTGTGAGAGGAACGTGTTACAAAAAGACGTGTTTATGATCCTACGTTATGCAATGTATGTATATTGCTTTGCTTGCCGTAAAGATCTTCGGAACAGAGCATATTTACAAGCAATAAATATTCTTCTTTATATAATACATACAAGTTATTGCGTTTTATCGGGAATATATTGAAGACAGATGTATTCAGAAATGACAAAGGTTCAATGGCTTACAAAGAGTTTGATTAAAATATTTGATTTCGACGGCAATGAATACGATCAGTGTGTAACATGAAAGTAATACGACGAATATTTCAAAAGCCGTAACGCCGTTTTGTGTCGTACCGGCATATTTACCACTACTGGTGCAATAACTAACTATATAAATATAACTAATTAATGCTTTTAGACGACTTGAATGAAATCTGACACCAGTGTTAGCAATAATACAATTCAGCAACACTCGATATGAATGAAATTAATTAGTCCTTGTATTGGAACCGAAAATATTGCGTACCTTCGTCTTTCTTTAATTAATTAGCTCTTTCATTCTATTGTCCATACCTATAACTGCGAATAAAGCTTTTCCTCTAGCTTTTTCTCTTCCAAGAATATGTTCATAGTTTATATGTGGTAAGTAACCACTTATTATAATTTTTAAGTATATTATTCGTGGTTGAGGTTTATTTGTAAAATAAGACGAAAGAAATGATTTATTGACGTCTCATATATATTTGTATGTCTTTTCGCGGTCGATGTCCCAAGACCTTCAAATCATTCGATGCAGTTGATTGAAATATTACCATTAAAAAACGAATTATCGTAATTAATAAAAGAAACGTTATATTGTACTACTATCGCGCTTACAATTACATGTTAACGGATTTTTTTATTTAATGTAACTGACGTTTCAACGATTTTACAGTCGCCTTGGTCGCCGAATGAGTATTTAGTGTATAGTTCGAAATGGACGCAATTTCACAAAACTCACATAACTGTGTTATCCTATACACATCAGCAGGTTTAAATATAGTTACACCTTTTAAGAAATAAATAACTATATTTTTTTTACCATTGCAACACCAAATGCCATGGTCAAGATTGTTGATGTTCATAAACAACCAGTGTAGCCAGTCAGTCCTGTGGAGACAACGGCCTCATTTATTTTCATCACTTTCTTGACAAATAGATTTAAATATGTTTACACAACAAGGATCCATCAATACATTGATGGCGTATAAGTATTGAGGTTGTGTTATAATGTAGAACGGAAATTAGTTCAGGAACTTGCTCCCATATCGAGTTCTAAACTTGAACTTATGAATGAATTATATTCGATACTACTTACCTACCATTATAATGGATATGCTCATAGAGTTGGAATTTAAGTTTACTAAGTTGAAGCTTGTCTATATTGAAGCGCCTACTTATCTAACATGATCTAATATGCACTGAAAAATATAAGTTCTTATTTTGATATGAGCGAAATATTTTAACATATACTTATTACATTTTAAATAAGTGAGAATTAATCAGGTAATATTAAATAATTTTGATAACGTATTTAATTGAGTTTTGGGCAAATTAACTCTTCTATACTTCGGAAATGTATCATATATCGCCTTTGAAGGCGAGGTTGTTAAACCTTGACAAATTACAAATTTTCAGGATTATGTGAAAATATTTTCTTTCGAGTCAAGATATAATTTTCTTCTCAAAACAAAATTTCTTTCTTATTGAGAGTCATTGCGTTGATCCTAAATCATTATAAAAAAATATAGACAGTCGTCAGCGACCAATATACTATTCACTAAGCTATGATTTTTACTTGTGTCTATATGCAATGACTAGGGGAAAAAAGACCCTTTTTACCTTGAAATTCCCACGGGAAGAATAGAATCGAAACAGACTTTAGTTCCTACTGAGCGACAATGAAACGCTGTGCGATGTGATGCGTATATGAAAGATAATAGCCAGGCCACAATTCATACTATTTGCATCGCACCATCGCGTCACGCTGCCTTGTGGCATTTGTAGCTTTGCTATGCTATAAAATCAGGTAATAGACCAAATTGCTAGAATTTGATTTGGAATTATATGACTAAAGCCATGTAGAATAGGCCCTTCAACAGTTCAAGCATGTTGTCTGTTTTCTGGTTGATATCGTTTTTAAAGTACTAATTGCAAAGGTACATTCCAAGTCATACACCATATACATAACACCATATCACATTTTGTCATATAAAAATAGAATTTCCTTATCCGCATTAAACTTATAGCAACATGACACCATATCACATTTTGTCATATAAAAATAGAATTTCCTTATCCGCATTAAACTTCTTGCATTCTGCACGTCACTCCACCACTTCCACTTCTTCATATGAATAAAGTTCCTGCTTGCTTATGAATTTCCGAGTTATTACTCGGCTCATCATTCAAGTGGTAATGTTTTTATTGTTTTGACAGATCATTTGATACAATGTGAAAATGCAGGCCGGAGGAGCTGCCGGACCGTAACGAAGGAGTAAATCTTGTGATTTTAAAGAAATTGTTGTTTGATTTAAGTAATATAACTGTTATATTTTAATACCTTGTACGTTTTAGAAAGTTCAGAATACTTTAGAAAATTTACATACATCAAATATTTAGTTTTTTTTTCACTCACAAGAGTGAATTAAAAATCAGTCATATAAACTTTTTCAAATTCAAATAAATTAAAATATTTGGTACTTTCTGCTATTAACTTTTAAACTTTTGTTTGAGGTTATTTACTCGACGGTTTTCAATGAAAGGATACAAGAGTAGAATATAAACTGGAATAAATAGCACACATGGTACTTTTATATCCCGAAATTATCAATAAAAATAATCTGCTAAAAGAATATGCAGTGTGACAAAGAGTATGTCCGGTTTAATTAAAACAAAACACATCTCCCCAGTTGGCAGTTGATGCGCAGTCCCAAAGTCACATTGTTGGACAAATTAATGGCAATGTTATTTAATAAAACGCTCAGTCAATTGTTTCATTAGACAAGAAAAAAGTTAAAATGAATTTCAGTAGGACAGTCTCTGTTGTGACATGTAACTTATATAAAACAATGGAAACACAGTGCTGATTAATAATATTGATATAAAAAATACCACCGCCTGATTGTTTTTTTTTACTTTATATTTCTTACCCTAATTCGTGTTAGGTATATACGATCTTTAACTGCAGAGATTATCGTATTTTATTGCCAAATTGGTAAACAGTGTTAACCAACTTATGTTTTATGCATATTATGTATTAATTTGTTTTAATATTTTAATGTTTGTATTATTGTCTATATTAATTGTATTTATTGTTATTCCTGTGACAGCCAATAAATTAGTAATAATTAACTATACAATCTGATGCAGTATGCATCAACAAGTCAATTCGTGTCGTACAAATTTGAAATGGACTGCGATGGAATGCGACTTTTTGAATGAATAAACAGAGTATTTCCACACCGTGGAAAATACACCATTATACTGAGCATAAATAGCTATCATTAGATATCAGGCAGTGTAAATAATAGAGATCATATAAGGAATTAATAAATTAGCGAACATGAAGATTGATCAAACTTTTCAATAAACATAAGATATAAAAAAGTTGAGGAAAGAAATATGTGACATTGGTAGTGATAGTAATTGAAAAAAATGTGTATAAATGAATAAATATAAGTATGGAAAAAACAAAATTAGACGAAAAGTGTAATGAGACAAACATTTGGTAATAAAACTTTGACTATTATTGAATATTTTAAATTTAAAAATAAATGCGATATTAAATAACTAAAAAATACTAAAACAAACGAAATCAGTATAAATCAAACTTAACGTACACAAATGGTACTTACCAAAGACGGGACTAAAGAAAACTTGCAGAGTAGAACAGCTACGGTGCTACGATCGCGGCTACGAGTGCTACGAGCGCGTCGCCACTTGTAGCTTCCGCGTGCGCCGCCGATGATTCCCAAGCAATGCTGTGGCTGATGGGACGACGCCGCTTATATACCTACAGGTTGAGCGCTACGGAGCGGCTACGGCTACGTACCACCACTTCTACGAAATTCGCGTTACGTATTTTGAGCTAAAATTCGGCCGTTCGCCATGTGTTTGTTGACAGCGGTGTTAATTACTTCGTTGTGATTTTAGGTCCGTTTATTGACAATCAAAACTTCAAATTGAAATTTAATTAACTATTAATTATATGATATATTACGCTTGTTAATTTAACTAAAGAGATCATTTTGATCGTTCACTATATACGTAAATAAAATATTAATTAATTGTAAATATATTATTTACAAATTTTACAAATAGTTTATAAAATCGTAAAAACTATCTTCCTTTTTTCTATATTCAGATGTTTATATGATTTTATATTCTTTATTATTTAATAGATCGCAATGTGCAATTGATGCGGTAATGATTTCAACAATCGCACATGTCGTGGTCGCATGATCATCATCAATCGTCGCACGTCAAGAAGGTTTAATAACAATTTGGGGTATACCGATTATGTCGTGTAAACAAGAGCGAGATAACGATATGTGATATATTATTGCCCCGCTAAGCCGCGGTGATACCACGCAATCACGCCTGTCATTATTACCCGGAAAGGTCCGATTTCAATTTTGATAGGAAAACACGAAAAAAATAAGAAAAATGACTTACTTGCCCAAAATTTAAATTTTTCAACTTTTTCGAAATATTATGCCTTTTAAGCGATATTCAACATTTGCACATTTGTATTATAATGTCATAATATCGCATATCACGGGAAAACGATGGATAAAAATGACACAGGACCGTAGGAATACTAGGAATAGGCGCGAAAAAAAGAAGGCATATCCTCATAACCTTCCAGTGGGTTGATAAAGTTTGAAAATAATGAGTATTGAAATCCTTTATCTAAAACCCTCTGTATACAAGACATGCGGCTAAAAATTAAAGAAGCAAACAAAATGCGGTTAAGAGCGAATTGAAATCGCGTACCGAAGGTCTCATAAACCTCTTTTTTTTACTTTTATCATTTATTTATTGTTATGTACTTTCCTATTTACGATTTTCCGATACTTTTCCATTCTCTGTAGATAAGATCTGATGTCCGTGAAAATTGTAATCGCGAGCAAAAATGCGAAATAAAGATCTTTTGATCGCAATTTAACTTAAAAGATTAATGTTTTCACAGCTAAATGAGTGAATATTGATATATATTAATATATAAATGAGTGTATTCCAATTTAATTCTTGATAAAAAGGGTCTTGACAGATTGACACTAGAAAAATCATCCTACTTATAAGTGTTTTATTTTTACTTTTTCTGGCACGGTACCCTAAAATTACGAAATTAAAACTTTCGAATGAAATATTATAATTTACAAGCTCAGATTTGAGTACGTATAATTTTGAAATGTAGCAATTATAATGATACAAGCAGATGTGATGACTTGAAACGAAACATAATTTATTGGAGAAGTTGAGCCGACGTCATAATCATGCGATCAAATGTCAAATTTTCACTTGCGAAGGTGTGAAGACCCCGGACTAAAATATATCATGATCAAGACACTTTCTTACAGTGTCAATGCTCCCGGTTCTGTGGTTGTTTTTCTATTCTAAATTTGTACCTGTATTAATTATTGTTCGTTAATTACACACAATCATTGAAACTTCTTAAAATTACAAATGACTGAGTATACTGTGGTACTAAAATAATGATTATCGTTCACGGTACGGTATAATTACCAACTTCGTGGCATCACAGCCCCGAATGCAACAGGAAATACGCGAAGATGAGAGAAACACGAACACAATATCATCTATCACAGTGTCATCAAATCAAAATTAAATCATTTATTCAGAAATTAGGCCTTCACAGGCACTTTTTCACGTCATATTCTAAATTAAATTATGTTTACCAAAGCTACAAACTACTAGCATTTCGGAACGACCACTGCTTGGTCCCTATTATGCCAGAAGGGCTTATCATTTTTTAAATATAAATTTATGTATATTTTTTTATCAGTAATATAACAATGACCATGTACTTTATTGTGTACTTAACACAATAAAGTACATGGTCAAAAGGTATACTGAAACATATTATGATTGTGATCAAGTGCTGATGAAAGGAAAATATATATACCTATATATATGTATAATTAACCAAACAAAAAAAAACTTTTAATTAAAGATCGAGCTGACCAGTTCCCCCCCGGCAGCACCCGTTCACGAGTTGACGCGTGAGTCAGCCATCGCGAAGCTCAACCACAATAGAGGGAACCTCCCGACCCGATCCACGACGCCGCCACCGGTTTGACCATTTGAGTGTGCATGACATACTCATCTTCAGGTACCGATATCCATAGTCAATATTATTGTTCAAAATAGGGACATAAATTGTTATCTTTTTAAAACCTACGTTAAAACGTCATTTCTGTGGTAGTTAGTACTGAATAGCAGCAAATTAGTAGCGGATTGAGGGCCGGGACACGCTCCATAAACAGACTAGCAACGCGGCGTCATCCCTAAACTCGCCTATTGTTGACTAACTTTAGGTCATTTTGTACAAAATTACACCATAGATCATGATTATTTCATAAAACTGTGTGAAGACTTAACTAGAACTAAAATTTTGAGGGTATATGAAGACAAATCGGAGACAATATCAAAAACTATAATAGATTTTTATTTTTGGCGGTTATATAGAATAAACATAACCGCGGTATTACAGAATATAGGAGCGACATATCTTCATACATTTCTTAGTGTCGTGAAAGATCTGTCTTCTTTTTGTGGGAGCATCACACCTCTCTCTACTTAAACATTTATGCTTAGTTTCAGAGTAAAAATAAACTACCTACCACCAGTAGAATATGTAAATGTCGCAATAAGCAGCAACAGTCATGTTGATCATAAGTGGGTGTTCAAAATTTTATTACGCAGCTCTTTGTGTCGAGAATTCATTTAGCAATCAGTTTACAGGAATTTTGTTACCATTAATGTACTAATAAAGTCTTCGCTCGTGTTGTTATAGTATATCTCCAGGTAATAGTCCTTTTGTGAGATGAATGGTGACTTGGTGTACTTATGTGAAAATTAAGTTTAAAATATCCCAAAGCATTGTATGGATTCATACGGTCCACTATCTGACTCGTACTCGTGATTCATATTTGTTTCGAGTAGTAATAAAACTGAACAGTTACGAACCGAGCCTCCCCAGTAAGTAATTTATAATGGGTTGTGAGTGCTTTTAAAGGGTGCCTTCAGAGCTGTAGTGACTGCCTACGTGAGCTGAGCAAAGAACCGCCATTATTTTATACGTTCTGACTTCTAATTTAACATGTCAACATTTCTGATACCAAAGATAAAAAATACTAAAGGCTACCCAAATGAGATAGAACATTTCCATACAACTTCCCGGTCCATCTTATACAAAGCGGCAGATTGGGCCTTGTAAACCTAGTGCCTAGTGAAGAAGTCATAGTTAATAAGATTAATTTGTAAAATTTCTGCAATGTATGTAAACCTATCTTGTAAAATATTATACTTATTGCAGCAAATAAATTCATTTTATCTTTATATCTAAACCGGTCACACGGTGAACGATATAAAATATATTAGCTCTTTATCCCGTTTCTTACCGTGTATTTCTAATACGCATTTCTCTTCCTTGTATGAGCGAAACAAAAGATATGATGAAGTCTATATTTTTCTCTGACTGCAGCTGATATATATTTATATATATATTTTTATATTTAAAACTGTTTCAGTGAAAATTTGTCACGCAGCCAATTGCTTACCATTACGCGAGTTAGTAAACACATGTTTGTTTACGCTACTGCCATGAAATCTAATTTCGTGCTTCTTGCTTTGCCGGATTGTTTTTATGAAAAAGATACATATATTCATTTGGTCAAACACAAAAAGGAATAAGTTGTGTAATCTATCTATTATGTATAGTATCTCCACCAAAGGAAGTGGAAGGCTGAGGAAGCAGCCGGGAATACTCCAAAATTTCCTTCAGTTGCAGATCCGTTGATAATCATAATAGAAAAAGTAATTATATGAGACCAATCCAATTTTTTCAAGATTACATTTTTTTTTAATGGCTTAGGTATCTTCACCGAACCTGTAATGTTTAGTACGGAAAATTATATTGTATATGATACTTATCCAAAGTTGTTGTTCTTTATTCAATGTTCTAAGTTTTCTTATGAAGTTGTAAAGAAGAGAAAAGCTTCGAGGTAATGCGCAGTATATCACAAAATATTGTGGTACTTAGATCCAATATGTAAACAAATTTATTTTGACTGATCTATCAAAACTTGCTATGATTAGGAACTACAACGCAACACGGTAACACATTAGTTATAGATTTTTAAAATATTTGAAATCTTAAATATTTTCACCATTTGGAAATCGGCAAGTATGCACAATAATTTGTCAAATAAACGTATCCATAGATGAAGCATCATCGCAGTGTACACTTTGTAGATCTATGTAACTATGTTATGGACCTTTTTTACTTGGATTTTTATCCTACCTAACCAATATTATAAATGCGAAATTTAGTTTGTCTGTTAATTCTTCACGCTTTATGTGCTTAATCTTCTTAAAACTTTACATGCATGTAGTTTAAAAAACTGAGAAATATATGTTTTCGTAGGAAATAAACGCGGGCGAAAGCTAATTCGTAGCTCGATGAAGCAGAAGAGATTACTAAATAAACAAATGACAGCTAATTTATCATCAATTAAATTATAAGATAAACTTGTTTAGAACACGCTATGAAGCCATTTGGGCTTCAAATGACTAAAATATCATTACGAGATTTCCGATTGTAATTTATTAAATAAACTTTTGTCAAGATTTAATTCCAATCAATCAAACAAATTAATGTCTTATGACTGAATGTGTTTTTGTCATTATTTCATAGTAACAACGATTCTCTGACAAATTTTAATTTAAGAGTAATGACATAGCTAGCTTTTGCCCACGGGAACAGACAGACAGACTTTCGCATTATAATATTAGTATGGATTTACTTCACACTGCCTTACTTGGTACGGCGGGAATTTTTAAATTAAATGGCACAACTACCAGTGTAGATCACTGCATCATCAGGTAAATAGATGGTTGAACACCCTAGATTAGACCATTAATTTTCGTAGCTAGTTATCAACACAGAGTCTACTAATGGCAATAAAATAAATCGCATCTATATCACAACTACAAGTCGCATTGGGTTCCATCGATCATGGTCTTATTGAGTCCATTACAAGCCACTTTAGCATTTACGACGTGTAAAAACGCTTCTCTCATGCCTCCATTGGGGTCCTGCGGGATATTAGAGATTTATTCCCCTTTGCACTTCATTATTTAATTACTATTAAATTTACTAACAATTTAAGTAAAAACAAAAAAAACATAAGTCATCTGTGTGAATTTCTTTATGTGCGTCCCCTTGCCTGAGCCCCTAATAAATCTTGGATAAAAGTTATAATAAGACTCCTTGACACAAATAAGCTTTTATACTTTTGGGCCTCGGGGAAATAAAATAAATCCACTGCTATTTACATTCAAGAAAACTAGGCGGAAAGCCGAGATCAGTTACATTTGCAATAGTTAGGTATATCTGCTACTAATGATTGATTTACATTATTGACACGGCATTCCGTTCATTTCAATGAGTAAGGTACTTATAGAAAACTTCAGCGATTTTCTTTCTACACACACCATGTGCACAGTATTAAAATGCCGTGTGCATACACGGCCATGACATGACTAAATTCTATTTACTCATTCAATTTTGTACCTCTTACGGTACGGTGTTCACAATATTCAGTACAGCTAGGAATTGTTCTATGATGTCGCGAATAATGGCTAATAAAAACTAAATGCTTACGGCACTAAAATTTAAAAGGTTATTTTTATGTCATAAAGTCGTGCAACTGATTGATAACAGTTTTTATTAATCTGTATTATCATGTTCATTAAGCCGTAAAGTATCTATATCACGCATTTATTACGCAACATCTGAATTTAAAAAATTGGGATTGTACATGCTAAGCAATAGATCTAAACAGTAATTTGGGCTTTTCAATTACAATAAAGACCACAGGACTGGTTTGATATATAATTATGAAGAATCAATTGCATATACTTACTATGAGTATAATAATGAGTGCACGAGGAAATCTAAGGAAGAAAGAATACAGCCTGGATTATCTTAAAGGATACTTTGTCCCGATTTTTTGAGTAGTGGATTCACGTAGCTCGGCTTAATGTATCATGTCGTGTCCATAATTCCAGATTGTTGTTTACAAATAAAGGTACTGTCTCTGAGGAATTTAAAGTAATTACAAATGAAGGTCAATTTGTTTTGACAATTATAAACCTAATCCAAAATTATATCTGAGCAATATAACTTATATATCAGGTCCCTGCGGAATGAGTCGATTGCCAATAAAGCATTTTAGGGTAACCTAGAAGTTAATTGACTTGCTGTGAATCTAATTAAGGACTATATAATAATTAAACCTAGTTATAGTATTGTGAATAAACATAAACTCAGTATTTTGGATAGTTCTAAAAGAAACATTGTTGATCAGTCAATTTATAAGAGATAAAAAAAAGTTGTACATATTTTTTGACACGGATTTTATTGGAAACCAACTCAGTCTCATCATTCAAATCTGCTCATATCTGGACAGTGAATAAAAAAATTGCACTGTATATGTAAAATTATCTTACTTTTATGATATTTATCAGAGAGTAAACATTAATTTTAAACAACTTACATAATTGTTTATGTGATGATGAAAGGTATGCCATTCGTACGATATTATGTTCAAATAGCTACCTACCTATTATATTTTAAAGAATATTTATCTCAATAAGGTACAGTTTAAAAATGTATCGTCGTGAACCGAATTGTAAAATATGAAATATCTGAGAGTGGAAGCGACAGGAAAGGGTTCAGTCCATTGCTGTCTTATCTATGGCTAGCGTCCGCTATCTTCGAAATATCAAAGCTTTTGTGGCATATGATAGAATAATATTACGATCTCAAGTATGCTTAGACGGTTTTGTAAGCTTTTACTGAAAGATCAAGTTTTGTTGCTGGAAAGCATTTTCACAAAATTATGGATAAGGCGAGATAGCGATGTTTAACTTTACTAAAAAAGGTTCGTTACACTTTCATTCCAATATCTGGCAGCGAATGGCAATGGTAATATGTCTTGCCTGAAATTTGTATCTCCATCTTCCATAATAAATATCCAACCATGATAATGACATAAAAATCCTTCCTACTACAGTCATACATATTTATTATATATATAATAAATATATATGAGTAGTAGGAAGGATATGTAGAAAAATAAATAGATACATAGAATAAATATATATGACTGTAGAGAATTTCGTCGAAGAAAATAAGCCTATTTTTTTTTTCGGTCTTCATGGCCGAGTTAAGTATTCTTATCATTTTGTATAGCAATTTGTCGTCACCCGGCCATCACGTGTCGTCCGGCAGGTGAAGGAGATCGCTTCACTCAATCTGCGACGAGATCGGATGACTGCAGCCTTCTGCGAGTAATTGAAACTGAATACCGCCATCAATAAATAATACCAACCTTGGTTTGGATTCTATGTTTTGGGTGGCGCCACTGCGCACGTTATTTGTCGGGTCCGTGTAAACAAATCATAAAAAATATCTCTAATAATAATTATGACATTAAAAAATACTAATTGTACCGGATTCGACCAGATATGTACCATGGTTATCAAAGATGTCGCTCACATCATTAGCGCAGTACTAAGCCACGTTATCAATATTATTATACAAAAAGGTGAATTTCCAAATAAACTAAAAATATCATTAGTAAGACCTTTATTTAAGAAAAATGAAAAATATCTGGTAAGCAATTATAGACCATTAGCTTTAGGATCGATCTTTTCCAAAATTATTGAAAAGGTAATAAACAAGCAATTTTATGATTTTTTTGAGTCGAATGATGTATTCTCACAGCAGCAATATGGGTTTAGACCTAATAAATCTATAAACCTTGCTATTTACGACTTTTTATACAAAACAATGACTGAAGTTGATAAAAGGAGGCCCTGTATAGGATTGTTCATGGACATGTCATTGGCGTTCGATCGTGTCGACCATAATATTCTGTTGGATAAGTTATATCATTATGGTATTAGAGGCAATGCTTACCAACTTATCAAATCTTATCTCACAGATAGACAACAAATAACGCAAATTGACAGAATTTGTGTGAGGACAAAAACGGAGTCAAAATATTACTCTGATTGCAGAAAGGTTCCTAGAGGTGTCCCACAGGGTAGTGTTTTGGGCCCATTGCTGTTTTTGATTTATATCAATGATCTCCCTCTAATAACAAAACACCATGTTACACTCTTTGCGGACGATAGCACTATATTATTTAAAAGTGATAATATTGAAAGCACAAATTCGGAAATCATACATACCTTGACATTAATAACTAATTGGCTGAATAATAATAAATTAAAATTAAATATTAACAAGACTAAATTAATAAATTTTAAACAGAGACATAAGAATAATAAAAAAATTGACATTCCATTCCTTAATCAAAATATCTCTGAAATTGAAGTTACCAAATTCCTAGGACTGTATATTGACAATAAATTAAATTGGAAATCACAAATCGATTATCTGTGCAAACGTTTGAGACAATTCTCTTATGCTCTCTTTAGACTTCAAAAAATAGTTAATCTTAATACTGTTCTTACGGCTTATCACGCCTACGTCAATTCAACATTACGATATGGTGTTATGTTCTGGGGTAATGCCACTGAAAAAGAATTTATTTTCAAGGCTCAAAAACGTTGCATCCGATCTATTTTCCAACTCCAACAAACAGACACGTGCGTGCCATTTTTTAAAAAATTTAAGTTATTAACATTACCCTGCATGTATATATTTGAGTGTGCTGTTTTTGTGCATACACACAAAGATAAATTCTCGTTTTATACGCGGGCTCGTAATAATTCAACCAAAATAGCGTTAGCTGTCTGTAATACAGCTTTGATGCATAAAAGCGTATTTAGAAGAGCACCTGAAATATACAATAACTTACCTAACTCTTTAAAATCAGCAAGTTTAAAAATATTTAAGAAAGACCTTCATAAGCTACTTGTTGAGAAATGTTATTACAAACTAGAGGATTTCTTGGAGGACAAGCTCTAAGTTTCTGAGTACATTACATTTAACTTGATTATTTTAAATAATGTTGTCTTTTATATTTTGTACGCCACTAGGCAGAATACAGAGCACTTTCTATGTTTATTAACAACACTTTTATACCTGTATTTACAAATAAATATTTTTGATTTGATTTGATTTGAACCTTTACACCTTGTCGTGACAACTGGTAAGTAGTAGGTACTAGGATACATAGGTGGTAGACTAGATCATTTATATACCAAACGCTTGGTCGTTTTGATTTGTTGTTCATAAGGTAATATGAAATCCATACTTCCATACTAGTAGTAATTATAAATGTAATGTGTTCGTTTGTCCTCGTCTTTCACATTGAAACGGAACAATTTTATAATGGGTAGAAATTTCTTCACAAAATATACATACAAGTAACATAAAACATAACGTAAAACTTAAGCTAGATATTTTGTGAAGACTGGTGCTTGAAATAGGCTGAAACAGTCTGTCACACAAGACACCAGGCCTCACCTCCTAGATATACAAGCGTACATATTGTGAGTAACAAGAACAGGTGATAAATATATATATATATATATATATACTCATATACACATACATATTCATACACATATACACATACATATTCATACACATATACGCATACATAATAAAATACATAAACCTACATATACGTACTTGAATCTTTAAAGTGATTAAAGATGTAAGATATAATAAATTATGTTGTAGTTACGCATATTATGTCATTGCAGTCAAGAGGTGATGAATTTCGTATTCATCTAGCTGCAATAGATAATCACGGGTGGAGCCGCGGCGAAAAGTTTATTTATTATAAATCCAAATCAATTAGGAAGGCATCTGTTTTTATAATTACATATTTCTTATTTATACTATAACTAACATTTCTGCGCTTCAGCATTCCCGGCAAGTACATATTTTAAGGTTTTTGAACCTTAGTCAAAAGCAGTCGAGACATTTCTATAACAAAAGGCAAAATATTCGAGATGATTTTACGCTCATTTTCACTCCTTTATAATAATCATCTATGAAATCGTTGATAAAATCGCACACATTCAAAATTAATAAATATTTCCTCCATAGTTCCAGGTAGACGTAACATGTTTTCCATTTTTTATCCAATAGTTTTAAACAATATATAGTAATTGCAGCAAGACCCTACAAATCAATTGTCTCACAATTACTTAGGTCTAGTCTATCCTGGATAAGCAAGACCCGCATCTGAACGGGTCAATGTCTGCTCGAGAAGTTAGCTCACACAATCCTAGACTCAGTTCGTTTCCTTTTCTATGCTTATTGAACGACGTTGCTAAATCGAGAAACTTCATGAAACTATACTGGAAAAAGCTCTCAGTATATTTGAAAAGTTTACATGGGGTACGAAGACCAACTCACTTTATTTTAAAGAAATCCATACAGGGAAAGACTTGTTTCTAACAACCCTACAGCTGTGATGAGGAAAAAAATATGTTCCAAAACCATATTATAATTGAATGGAATTGGCCAAATAAGAATTATCTATTTTTGAATTTAAATAGTTAAGCGTATCAAGTAATGTCAGTCTCATGGTGATTATAGGTATTACAAGAAAAGCAAAAACTAAACAATTATTACTAAAGGTACTTATTAAAACGAAGATTTTTCTTTCTTTGTGGAACATCAAGTTTTTATTTTTTTAATATTGAAATTTAATAATGTCATTTTACTTGTTCTATAATTGCCAGGATACTAGCAAACAAGTTAATTTATACATTAAATGAGTGTTATTTGAAGCGCGAAAATAATGATCTTTCCTTTGTTCTAGTTTTAGGTATTCCTTTGTTCTAGTGATTTCATAAAATGGATGACACCTTCGAAAAATTTTATAATTAATTATATTTAAGCACGCGTCGCGTTGAATTATATTACAATTAAAAAATAAAATAATACGTTACCTAATATATGTCAAGTACTACTCCAACGAACCAACATTATCTTCGTTCATTAGTGAAACAGGTGCGCACAAAATATAACCGAGTTGAAATTATGTTAAGGTGAAGTTACTCATGCTGAGCTGTGTGAATTGATGACTTTAATGGTATCTTAAAAGTTTAGTTGTATTCTTTTAATTAATTATTATTATTAGTAGATTAGTAACCAAGGGCTGTAAGGCATCAATTGCAGCCCGCATATTTAGGTCGCAGCCGCAGCATATTTAGGTTGTAGTTCGAGGGTGCAATTGATGCTTACACCCGAGCTAACTACTCTGCTTTACATCTTGATTGTTAGGTAAGTAGAAAAAACGTAATTATAAATAAATCCCAAAAAACAACAATATTTAAAATAAGTTTTCTATTCCCGCCTTTTTTCCTTAAAAAGAACCAAGTAAAGAACTTTTTAATTTTTTAAAGAACGAAATTGAGCTTCGCCGTTCGATACCTATTTAAAATTAATTTATTTATATGAAGACAAGGCTGAATTGCGAATCAACAACCTCTTTAATCATTGGGCTGAATGCATGATGTCTATTGCTAGTATGATGAGAGCGAACTTTTTGAAAGAGTGAAGTGTTTTTTAAATTACTTACCGCCCCAGGGCTTTTCTAGCTACATTATTACCCTAGAGCGCTAATTGGTCACTTGCAAGCCCCGTTTGGGGGTAATAAGGACCTACTTACCGAACATGAGAGATGTAAATATTATTTAGTGCCTTAAATACAGTTGACGCCTCAAGCAATATATTATCACTACTTGAAATTCTATATACGCTTGAAATTCTATATACATATGCTTGGAATTTAATGAACATTCCAGAACAATTTTGATTTGTGAAAAAATATACTAATGACCAAATATCAGCATCAGATTTTACCTCAATCAAATAAAAAAAACAGTAAATATACCACATACAATACCATTGGAGCAATTATTTTGAAAATAGATAGAAAATAAGTAAAATAATAATTAGTTGCCTTTGAAAACATGAAAAATATCATTGATCAGTATTAAACATAATAATACCTAACTACAATTTGTAATGAAATGATCTAATCTACTTTTATCTATAGAAGCCAAACCTGAGATTTGAATGGAACAAGCTTGTGAGACATGTTTCTTTACCCTTAATTAACCATAATTATCCTAAATCAAAAAACCCACAGAAAAGATTCAAGTTTTGCCGAATCCATTCAAAGAAGAACGTGACTGTGGAAGTTCTTTCTAATATTTTCTCTGTCTCTTGTATTGACCTGTAAAGAAGAAAATCTATATAAGCCAATGTTAAAATAAACGAATGCTTTAGCTTATAGTTAGGTACCTATTACTCTATAGTTGAATATTGATACTAAGTAGGCTCCTGTTCGAACATCCTTGCATATTATAAATCTGCCGCGTCTGCCTGTCTATCTCCGATAAACTCAAAAACTGCTGCACGGATTTTCATGGTTTTTGTGTGGTTTTCACCAATATAAGTTTTGGTATATATATCGTTTATTATGTTTTTAACCTAGCGAAACCGGGACGGGCCGCTAGTGAAATGTTTAGGCTGGAAATACTTTAAGATTCAAAGTAGCCAACGGGCAAGTGATACCCATAAAAAAACAATTAGACAGTCCTAAATACTTCTAATTAAAATTACGTAAAATTACTTGCTTTCGAAGTACGAATTTTAATTATATATTTTTCCTTTCGGAACGCGCGAGCGAATCGGCCAGTTTCACACCTTATGATTAACATTTGAACACGGACAATTAGGTTCTATATTCAAAGTCAACTCTCCGTGAATTCGAGTTACCTTCGCAATTTCACGTCCGCGCAGTGCAGCCATTCGGCCTGTAATTACAGACCTAATTTCCTATTGCCAACACTAGAAAGCAACTTCGTGTAGGTACAACCTACACACCTAAGCTTTCAAATGAGAAAATTTAAATATTTAACAACATTATGAAAACTTCTCTGTTTTTAGTAGGTAAATATTTAAAATAAAAATAATTTACATTCTGTACTATTTATTAGTGTATACTAAGAACTATGCGCTGTTTTGTCGGCAGAGGGGTATAGGATAGGGGTAATCAAGGCTTTTGATACATGGTAAACTTACTATATTGCCGATTTTAACAAAAAATATTTCAGAATCATTTTAAAAATCCTATTAAATTTTTTCGTAAAAGTTCGCACAGATATTTTAGTTAGAAACAGCCACGTTTCACACTGCACATTTGATTTGACTACTGATACAATTTTAAAATATAATAAGTTAGCTACGCAGTTTGAACAACAGGCAAAGCTGACATGAAAAAGCGAACTCAACAAATTGGAAGTGGTAAGTATAATTATAGTAACCATCATTTGTTAAAGGACAGGGGTCACGAAAATTCAAAACGATTCCTTAATTAATTTTCATGTTGACGCAAAATACGTTTACGTTATACTACGTTTGGATGTTCGTCGATATAAATAGGCATAGAAAATATGAAAAGGATGCTTGATTTAACGCCGCTTTTCTAGCCGGTTGTAAAATCACATACGATTTTTTAAAATTTTAAGGGGTTTAATTTTTTTAAATTATCAAAGTTTTTAAATTTAAATTTAATTTTTAATTTTATTTTTTTTACACTGAACCCGCGGCCTTCGCGGTTTCACAACCAGCAGAGATGAGAGAGATTACAAATGCGAAAGTTTGTAAGAATATATGTGTGTATGTTTACACTTTCACACGAAATCTACTGGATGGATTATTATTAAATTTGGCAGGTACACGGATAGAATAAAGCACAGGGTATTTATCTCGAAATTCCCTCGGAAGCGAAGCCCCGGGGCGCAGCTAGTTATTCTATATAGGTACTTAAAATAAGTAAATACGCAGTTATTCCTGCGTCCATGAGCGTCCAGGTTAGTACATTTTTCCTCAGCAACAAAAAGTAGGGATGAAACAAAAATATTAAAAACATAAAAGAATTGAAAACAAAAGAATTCAGCAAAACAAAAGTAATAACATTGAAACCGAATTGTTTTCTTTCAGGAAACGGTACCTCTTTCTATTGCTTCTCTATATTTATGTAAATGTTTGCCAATTATAATGGGACAGATTTTAATTAGTTGAACTTCATTATAATAATAGATGAATGGGTTATACCATAGTTCTTTTATCTATGGATAACCTATATATAATAATATACATAGGTTTATACCTGTAGGTTGGTTTGCATAAACCAACCTAGGTATAAACCTAGGTATACCACATCAGGTATATACCTACTACTGTACATACTGATGTGATATCAACTCTAAAGATGCCCATCTTTAGATATTTTTAATTTATAAGTATTAATAAGTTATTTTTAAGGTAGTTTAATTGAATGGTTAAATATATTGTCAATTTTTTATATAGACAATATTGCACGGGGGAATAAAGAGAGTGTACTTGAAAATTAATAAATACTAGCTAATGCAGCCCGCGGCTTCGCCGGTGAATTTCCATGGGAAAATTTCTTTTCCGAAAAAGAATTTTTTGTTTACATGTTTTTCATCCTCGGGGATTTCGGAGATTACAAAGCTAATTTCGGATTTACAATATTATAGTTTAGAATTAGGATAGGTTTATCCTAATCCTAAGTATTTTTGAAAAAGAAAAAAACATATTACAGAATTTATTTTTGTAATGTGTGTTCTACGACAAATCAACTTGTAACTTGCAGCTAAGATTAAATTATAAATGTGAAAGTGTGTTTGTTTGTCCTCCTTTTACGCTAACACGGAGCAATGGATTGAAGTGGACGAAAGTTGAAGAGGACATAGGCTACTTTTGCCGCGGGTGTAGTCGCCGGTCGCCGACAAGAGTAGTTTTGAATATTTTATCTAACTGCATTTTATTGTTAAGATAAATTGAAACCAACGAAATAGATTTACTGTCGTCCAGAGATTATGAAATATGTACTTACTTTGATGAGACATGCATCATCCAAGCAATGGGATATGAGATGGAAATAATCTGAAACGGCGTTTAATTTTCTTTGCATAATGAAAATCTACTCGTAAATCAATTGATATGAGATTTCATTTTAAAACGTTGGAGCATATGAAAATTATTATTTGTTTAGACATTGATATTATTTATTTATATCATAACTATGTCCATTTACTATATTCTCCATAGACCATATTTTCGTTGACATAACAAAATACTTCAATTTAATTTGATAATCAATGTATAGGTAAAAAATTGCTGATGAAAGTTATCAATGCAGAAAGTTGCCAATGCCTGCTTGGTGTCATAAAAACTAAATTAAAAATATAAGAAATGAATCCCCGAAGATGCTGGCACCCTCCCATCTGCTAGAAAAGAATTTGCTTGGCGCAATTTTTAATTCGGACGGTATATTTCGGTTGAAATTAGTTATATCGAAGATTCTGCTAGATCAAAGATTCAGCCGTTTGGCTGCTACGATGCGACGGACAGACATACAGATACACACACACGTCAAACCTTCTGTCGTTGGGGTTAAAAAGCCGGAGTCGCATTGTTTCCAGAGAGCACTGACGCGCGGCGCGAGGTACCTATTCGCTTGTTTCACGACACTTTTGTTCGTTTGCATAAAAGAAACCGACACTTGACAAGGAATGAAATAGCCATAGAGCCTTCGTAGTGCCAGCATTATACTCCCTTCTACTAAAAGTTTCTAATATGGAAACTGAACTGACTAATCAAAAGCATTTTTAGTACCCTGATAATGTAGGTACTATAGATAAAGGAATTAGCATCGTCAGAAATGTAACTTTAGTGACATACTGGTTTCAGATTGTGGACGCTCAACACTAATTTGGTAACTGCTGAAACTAGCATATTATTATCATATTAGTATGGAATAGTTTGAGTTGTCAGTGGCATAAAATGGTATTTAAAAAATCGCATAACGCTAGATATTTTTGTATGCATTATTTATACATTTATAAGTATCTGGCGTTTTGCGATTTTTTATTTTTTTACATAAATCAGTAGGTAATTTAGCATAAATACATTATTACATATATTTTTTTATATTACTTATTACTAGATGATATTTTTGTAAACGTCTCATTTACTGAAATGTTATTATATACCTACCCACCAATTTTCTAAAGTCGCACCATCTATCGACTCTGCTCAAGCTTATTTCACGACACTCAAGACTGAATTACATCAGACTGAACGACTATCATCCGAACCTTCAGTAAACAAGCTTTTGAAAATCTCCAACAGATGGCGAAGGGTTGATAACGAAAGAAATTCGAGAAAATCTGTGTGGTGTCTAACTTTTGTTTTTCTTTTTTGTTGATCTATGCGTGACAATAAATTCTTTATCTCGGTAAGAAACAAAGATTTAAAGAGCTCGACCCCATTGCTACTTTGCGCTCCGTTGTCCTCTGTTCAACGCAGAAGTTAAATGGAGTTTAGACGTCGATAAAAGTCAATTTCAAAACCTCTAGAAAGCAACGGCGCATATTGGAGCCGCACGCATCACTACGAAGCAATGGGGCCTGACTACAGTAAGCTGTACATAGTAATTGATCTGAAACTTTATAATTTAACTCTCATAGAAAAATTAAACAAGGAAGTAAATAGATACATTACCTTAAAAGTGATAATTTAGCACCGATAGCATTTCCTTTCTTAAAGTGATTGCGTCGCGACACTCCGTGAATCCCCAAGCGGTCGATCTCGATCGGTCTCCTTCTGTTCCACTTTATATTTAGAGGTTAGAGACTACTTTTGTATGAAGAAATGCGCGCTCTTTAAATGTTACCAACATGATTAAATATTATTTCCGATCTTTAAAATGTTACCAACATGATAAAAATAAAATTGTACATTATGTATGCTCGTTCATTTTTTGGTTACATTGGCATCTTGGGCTTGGATAATTGGTCCAATCGACTTGTACACAGGATTGCATCATACATTGCGTGAAACAAATAAACCGTTTATAAAATAATTTTATTTTTTTGATATTTAGAAAATGAAACCATCGTTTACAAAACTATAAAATAAAATTTGATTGCAAGATTTTTTTTGCGAAATAATTTTGCGATTTATAGACGCCATTTTTTTCGGAAGCGCCACTGGGTAATCATTTTGACATTTTGTCATGTTTTTCGGTTTTAAAAAACGTAATCTTAAATTCAATCTTGCTTTTGGCACCTACATAAGTATAATATTTTAATCATATTTGCTTTCATTAAAGTGAAAATGTTACAAAATGTTATTTTCCAATTCCACATTTCGATAGTCTATACCTATATACATTTCTCTCTCTCTCATCTGAGCGTCTTCCCGATATATTCCTCACCTCAGCCGTTGAGCGTCGGACAGACCCAGGGTCCGCTTTCCTACTCTTTCTCTTCGTCTCTATTTCGCACAGTCGTCAGTTACTGTCGGTCGCATCCCTGGTTGTCAGTTACTGTATAATCCTACCTTCTTCATAGCTACTATTCCATCGATCGTGTGAAGGTATAAAATGATTGGTCAGTATTTGTAAAACAATATTTTAATTAATATGTTTGATAACTCAGAGCCTTAACAATGGTAAGGAAATTGTACAAAAATCGCGTCGCTGTGTTCTGGAAAATTAACAAAACTGTTGGTTTACTTATTGCCAGTTATTGCAAGTAGTTTCCATGTCAATACATGGGTGTTTTTTTTATTTAGCATTATTCTGTCTTCTCTCGAATTCCTTCAAAATGGGACTCTGGGCAGAAAGAGTCTTGTAGTAGTCATCCATGTTGCGAAAATATCCGTTCCATGGCTCAGATACATACCATTTAGGTGCCGAGAGAGCATCAATTCTCAATCATCAATGTTAATACTTATTCGAATAGTACATAAATATCTAATCTGCGGAGTTAACATTTACAGAACCTGGATAACATCATCAGTTTAAAAATAAAATGATAAGACTTTTTTTTCGATGTGACGTAAACATGCTGTTGAAGTCAATATATCGCGGTGTAACAATTAGCATCAGAAAACATATAAGTAAAGATCGCCGTATAAAGTAAAACGTGATTTAGGTCTAGAAGCAGGTGACCGCGTTGAAGTAGCAACGCAGGACGCGCCCGCGTCCTCCGCCCTGCCCGCGCCTCTGCAGACCACTCTGCAAACAAACCAGAAACAAAAATGAACCATAAACCATATGTTTACCTAAATAAGGAAATTAGAAATTCATTGTTAAGTAAAAAATATAGCATAATTTCGACATTACTCATTTCATATTGAAATTTCATATTTGTATTATGAGGGTGGTTTACAAATATTATGTGTTTGATAATAAAAATATATAAATGCTAACGACGTGACCATGAAGTAATAGAACAAATAACATCCGCCGACAATTCCGTCGCAATATTAGTCCTGTTTCATGCCCGTGTTTGAAACGTGCAGCTCCACAAAATACCAAATCACAGAGAAGGATATCCCTGGCAGACAACGCTTAAAGCTACCTAGTTAGCTTAACGCTAAAGCGTTAGCCACGAGAAAATGAATGAAACACACACAACTTTCTTAGCAATTATAATGGAGTAGTGCAAAGGCACTACTCCATTATAATTGCCACGTTCAAGTATCGCTAGATTCATAAATCGTTAAAATAAATCTTTAGAAGTTGATCAGAAATCTGCTTAATGTGGTGGTATTACAGCATCTTTGAATACGAGAATTAGCCAACAGATTATAGGAAATCGAACTTTTTGACGTTGGTTTTATGTAAAAGCAGAAACAGTGCTTAGGAAAAAAAGTAGAAAACTGATAAAGTGAACTTCGATTGCGTAAGAATCAGGCCCCTGGTCGCTATTGTTTGACATGAAACTGAAACTTTCCAATTTGGTCAAATATCCTTGAAATTCATTAATATTGCGCTATTTAATAGATCATTTCCTAATATAAAGAGCCAGCTACCTCCCTGTAAGCTATGTTTAGTTTCCGCGCGCTCCTGTATGTTTCTCCCGCTACGTAATGCCGCGCTTGTTGTGGCACGGTAGTTAAAGCCTTTCAAGTATTATTACCGACGTGTGCACCGACTTAACGAAAAATGTTTAATGTTTCCCTGAAATAATAAATATATAATCTTCAAAACAAATTATGGTTATAATTAGAATGTTAGCCGTCAATTAAAACGAAAATCCCATAGGTAGACTGGTAGACCCTTAATTTTATTTATGAAATAAACATAAACTGAAATGTTTAAGTGAACACTCAAACGCTAATTTGAAAGCTACTCCAAAATGCTCGATGATTATATATCATAATTATCAAGAATAATGTTTCACACTTATTTTAATAATTTGAATTGATAAAAAATTAAATGGCATACATTACATTAACCTCTAGTAACCTTCCACCTGCTTGTAAAAAAAATATATCCCGAATTAAAGTTTACAATAGATCAATTTATGTTTTACAATGTATACAAGGGAAATAAGGTTAAGACAAGGGAGATTTATAAAACAAATAATTGTTGTCAATACTGCGTTAATTTAACTTTGGTAATAAGTTTCGAGTTTTTAACAAAAGATAAACAGTTGGATGGGATATCTGCGAAGAGCGAATGATGGCCTACTTCTGATGTAAGTACTCACTGATATACTGAATGTGGGTGTGTGTGCGAGTAACCTCTAAAAAAACGTGGTGTGGTGACACGTACAGCTGACTGTGTATGAATATCTCCTATTTTCAGTAGTAGGGGAATATGACCTCAGCATAAGTTTTACTTAGTTAATTTACAGTTACTTTGTAGCCAATAATTTGTTCCTTTTGTTAGAGTATAAAACTTTTATTCATATAAAAGTTTGTTTGATTAAAAGTTTATCCTTACATATGATAAAACAAAGTCCTCTGCCGCGTCTGTCTGCTCGAGATAAACTCAAAAATTACTGCACAGATTTTCATGCGTTTTTCACCAATATTAAGATGTAGGTAGGTGTATGATTAATTATATTTTACCCGAGCGAAGCCGGGACAGGCCGCTAGTACAATAATAAAAGTTTAATACCCTATGTTAAAATACCTTTAAAAAACACAGTTCTTTATTAACCTGTGTTATTTAAGACCTTTTCCTTACTTTAGCTAACTTTATTAGAAAAAAATAAGAAATACAGAGGTAATAATAAAACAATATACATCAATACTCGTTCGGGTCATTAATTTTTAATCATGATCGGCATATGCGGTTTAGCCTTGAAAGCGTGATAGACACATTTTCGCATCTTATAACATTAATAATGTGAATATAGATATCGAGAAATTGCGAATTATAAAACTGACACAGGCAACAGGCGTACCTAGTTATATTAGACCATATGTACGTATAGAATTACTTAAGGTTTCGTAATTGTGTAGAAGTTGTAGAATAGAAAAGTAGTAGGAAGTAGTAGTATAGATAGTAACCTATATAGTGTTCGTATGATAGTTTATTTTGTGATAGTCAATAGGTTAACTCGAGAGTGCGATTGTGACAATGTGATTTATTTAAGAATAAACTTTCAAACTAAAAAATATATATTAATTGTTCTTTGTTAATTTTTGATTTTACGAAATAGTTCAACGATACGTAGAACTTTTCAGATTTTCAGATTTTTTTCAGATTTTGTGGGAGGTCTGTTTGGTACGCACTCAAAGCTATAGAAAACCATAATCACCGTGTCACCATCGTTGTCATGCGCGACCTTGAGAGCGGGCGCCGAAGACGGGACATCGCGCTCGGCGAAAGCAAAGCTCAAGGGCTGCACCTCCTCGTAATGTTCCCTCTGCAATGACCAATACACTACAGTATGCTTACTTGCTTGTGCTTATGTGTTCTCACTGTTGGCCACTCGGAAGATGTCAATCCGGTGGATTTAACTTAGTGCTAACTTTGGTACATACAATTAGGAAGATATTAAAAACAAAACATCATATGTGCGGGCAAATATATGACAAAATCTGCCAGACTTGCTAACGCTTTCTGTAAGTGCATTAAAATAAGTAAAGGTACACGGTAGCAAATTATTTGGCATTCAGTTTTTCAATTGGGATAAAGTGCAGTAAAATGACAGACCAAGTGAATTGTGTGCAGCTTCCGTTGTATTAAAGTGATATTGTTACCATGTCCTGGTCGATGCGGAGCGGCATGGTGCGCGGCCATTCCCTGCTCTCCTGCAGCGGCTGTCCTCTATGTGCTGTGCACTATGACTGGTTGCTGCAACACGTTACCATGTCCCTACCGTCCTCCAGGTCAAGTGGAGCGGATCGGTGCTCGGCCACTCCCTGCCATACTGCAGCCGGATGTCCTCTCTGTACACTATGATATGTTGCTGCAACACGTTACCATGTCCCCGCCGTTCTCAAGGTCGATGCGGAGCGGCTCGGTGCGCGGCCACTCCCTGCTCTCCTTCACCTGACTGTCCTCGTGAAGAGCTTTTTGCAGAGCGATCAGCAACCGGTCCAGGACGAGCGCGGCTCGCTTTTGTGGCACTATGATCTTTTCCTAAGTAAAAGACAAAAACTTTTACACTGTTACTACCTTTTATAGACTAGATTTGATCAGTATAATAGGTATTTGTATCAAATTCTGTATGTTAAGGCATACTTTTAGCCTAATTTTACAACGATTAAAAAAAGTAAAATGACGAACATAATAACACGTAATTGAGGTTACTGAGAATAGTCGCAGTCAACTTCTTAGAGAAATGGGTGCGTCATATCGTAAACAAATTAAACGTCGTATAAACTTTATCTAATCAATTTTTTTCATCGACTAATGTCCGTGACGATACCCGGAACTAAAAATGACGTACAAGTTACGTCAAAAATGTAATAACAAAACAAACATGAACTGTTTGACGTATGTAATAGTTTGAATAATTTGACAAAAGTGTTACTGAGCTAAAATTTGAACTGAGCCAATAGAGAATTTAATTTTGATTTGATTATATTTTATGTTGAAGAAGTCTTTTGTTCATTGTTTTTATACTTTATTTAACTTATATGTAGATATTTAGTAAATTTGCCACAGACACTATAGCAATAACAAATACAGTCTGAAACTACTATATTATAAACACAATATTAAACTAATTAGTGAGCTGCAGCAAGGTAAAGGCCATAACTCCGTGAGCTTTCTGCACGTAAGTATATACGATATATAACACCTATAACCTGCATGGGTATACATTTGTGTGTTTTATGTAGATCTGTCAAAATATTTTTAATACCACAGATTACATTTCCAGCAGATTTAATGTGGGAAGTAGATTTCCAAAGAATTTTAAATAATATATTTTAACACGTCAAATGTATGCTATGTACATAAACAATATATATATATATATATATATATATATATATATATATATATATATATATATATATATATATATATATATATATATATATATATATATATATATATATATATATATATATATATATATAATAGCTTTTGCCCGCTGTTTCGCCCGCATGATTTCTCACGGGAGGGGAGCAGTTATATTTCCGGTGTAAAAAAAAAGGGAAAAAAGGTACCCTATGTCCTTTTCCGTACTTAAAACTATATGTATTCAAAATTTCAAGAAAATCGGTTCAGTAGATAGAGCGTAACGAGGCAACAAATAAACTTACTTTCGCATATATATACACAACACACTATATATATATCACTGTATAGAGCTATGGCTCACTTGCTGTCCTGTCCAACTGCCCCACATCCTGAATTATAGAGGACTTGAACCAGGCCATCGACAGAGCGATCGGATCGTTGCCACATACGGCGGTCGATCATCTTTTGTATAGCTATTCCGAGTCAATAAGAAGAATAAAAAGTTACCGAGTTATCCTGGAAGCTGGAGGAGGGCGCGGCGAGGGCCGTGGTGAGCGCCACCAGAAGCAACGGGAGCGAGCCACACATCATCTGCTGCTGCTCATCACACACCAACCTGCAGATATATGCTTTATGAACGTTATTTAATATTACTGAGGGAAAATGATACAAATGCCCTCGAGCGAGGAAGTAATTGCAAGCACTATTTATTATATTTTTATACCGCGAGTTCGGTATCAGGTCGATGACAAAATATAGGCAAATGGTTAAAAATATATCGCTAAAAATATTTATTTTATTACGATTATGTAGCATTTTCTACGATCTTTGTAGCGCCAGATACGATCTTCGTAGCGCTTGCTACGACATTCGTAGTGCTTGCTACGACATTCGTAGTGCTTGCTACGACATTCGTAGTGCTTGGTACGACATTCGTAGTGCTTGGTACGACATTCGTAGTGCTTGGTACGACATTCGTAGTGCTTGCTACGACATTCGTAGTGCTTGCTACGACATTCGTAGTGCTTGGTACGACGTTTTTTGTATTCGCTACGTTCCTCGTAGCAATCATGCTCGAAGTTCGTAGATACTTTATTAACTAAAGCAATGTCGATATTTTTATTTTGAATTACACAATAAATCAAGATATAACGTAAACAATAATTAAACGAAATGTCTTAAAAGTTCTATAAGTAGTTATTTATCTATTTTACTTTACTATCATTGTTCTTATCATGATCTTCGACAATAAAACACGTCTCTAAAATTGGCAAGATCAGATAACGTCATCAAAGTATTTGCAAGGGATCGCTGAATTGAGCCTGTGTCCAGCATTTGAGCTCTACTGACAGGGCTGACACACTAGTAAATATTGAAACTCTACGGTTGGATAAATTTGTTTCCAATGCCTCATTACATTGTTTTCTCGTTATTTTTCAGTACAATAATAAAGAAATAAATATATTTTAAAATAAAGTGATTCAGACTTTCGATGTCTTCGAAACTAGATGCAAAAAAATCTTTTAATAAATGTTTATTTAAAATTCTTATTTTATAGTTGGGATTACTTGGGATCTACATCCGTCATAGTTTAATTTCAGTCGATATCAGGGCGCGGGAGTAAAATTGCTATGATTGATTGACGGGTAATTTTTTTCCCAATATGCTACAGTTCTATTATAGAATTGTATATAGAGCAATGAGAGGATAGAACTTCAATCCTAAGTAAGTTACATAAAAATCAATGATTTATTTATGACTTATCAATAATGAAAAAATAGATAAAATAAATATTTATTTTGTTCAGTGTTTGTTTTTTTCTATGAAACAAACCACCCTTACCCTTAGTAATGTCATAAAAAATCGACGTACTATTGACAAAAAGTATCCTTGTTTAGTTGGAAATTAGCGAACGCAATCAATTAAATTACAGCGATTAATAGATCTCAAAAAGCTTGCATAAGCTACACCCGACGCGAGGTCGCGCATATTGTTACATATTTTGTACTTAATTTGAGTGCCAATAAGTTAGGTACGTAATATGTATGTTTTGAACACTAATATGACGTGTGGTAATGAATAACGTGAAAAATAAGGTAAAGTGTGTATTTAAACACTACTCATATGCAAAATGCAGGTACTTTAGAGACCAATTTCAACTGAGATTCTTCCGTTTTAGTTTGGCCGTTGTGAGACTTTTTGACGTTTTAACTAAATCATACAAACATATTTATAACAATGTTTAGTTATTTTCTATTAATATTTTGTTAACTCGGCAAGGATCTTAATAGGTTACGCTCCCGGGCGCTTAGCTCTCGTGGGAAAAATGTAATAAAACTACTCTATGTTACTCAGAAATAAATTAGCTTAATTGGTAGCATTTCAGAAATCGGTTGAGTAGAAGAGAAAGTGTTTATTAATTTATATGTAGCTATTAACAATTTGCTTTTGTAATCTAATACAACACGATATTGTATGTAGATACTTAACACAGAAGTATTTTATTACTTACGTAAATAAATTTAAAGCAATTAAATTAATTGTGTAAAATACATCAATATTACTCAAAAGTTTAAAAAAACAATCCCTCGCGTTTTCTGCTGTATGTGACCTAATTCTCGGTAATTTAGATAACTAGTGTAAATATGAGTTAATTAATAAATTTATAGTATTCACAAAGTTCTAAAACAATCTTGACGATGAGTGGTCATGGACAAGGTATATAATTTCACTATAATCAATTTTAAACAAGTTGTCGTCACCAAACATACAGCCATGTTAATCATATTTTTGAAAAAATAAAAGTAATGACAAAAGCTAACTCACACAATGAGTATCCAGAGAGCGTCTCGTTGCAAGTAGAATGTTAGGCGTCCGGTGCACGAGTGCGGAGCGCGTGGCGAACGATAGTAATGCGGACCGCGCCGCTCAGCCGCTTTATAAGGCTTTTCGCACACGGGTCGTAAGCGTAGTTGTCTCGTGCGCGTATCGTAATTACGCTACGTGTACGAGACGCGGAGTGTTCTGCAAACGAATCGTAGCGTAGACGTATATCTTTATAGAAACGGGATACCCTGGTCGTAATAGCGATGGTGGAATATTCCAGGCAGGACGCCTTGGACAGTGGATACAAAATAATAATAATAATCTTCCTGATGACTTTTATTTACCCCACGATGATAGTGGCTCTACATTTCCTTATTATTTTGTAGCCGATAATGCATTTCCGTTGAAAAGAAATATATTAAGACCATATCCACTACGTAATATATGCAATAAAAAAAGAATAACTACAGACTAAGTCGTGGGCGGAAAAACATCGAGTGTGCTTTTGGAATGATGACCCAAAAATTTCAAGTGTTGATGACGCCAATTAGACGCAAAAATTATGATACAATAAACAATATAATTAAATGTGTCTGTGTACTTCACAATTTTATACGAAAAAGTGAAGGAGTTGATTACGAAATCAACCAAACTGAAGATCGTAATAACGCTGATGATAACATACAAATACATATTCCTGAACATAATGAACATCTTCACGTTGACAGAAATTCATCACCCCACCAGCTGAGGGATTATTTAACAAATTATTTTTTAAAACCCAATAATTCTCTTCCATGGCAGTGGCGGCATTGTGTATAATTAATTTGAATTGAATAAAAAAATTTGTTTACATACCTGTCCAGTTCATTTTTGAGCATATTTCTGCCCAAGCTTTCTCTGTTACATCTTTCCTTGAGTAATCACTCAAGGAATGATTGTAGAGGCAAGGAAATTTTTCCACTAGGCCCACAAATTCTATAATTTTGCCAGTATTCATCTTGAAAAATTTTTCTACGCTTCCTTTTGTTACGCCAGTACGCTACGACTATCGTAATGACACGAATACCTCATACAATACGCTGCAACACCGCATCGTGTGCGGACTTGTTTGAACATGTTCCTGCTCGTATTGCTCTCGTACTACGCGCGTCCTACGATACGCTTACGATACGACGCCGTGTGCGAAGGGGGTAAGCCTTGCCAGCCGAGCCTACGGACGATACCCTATTTTCATTCCTTGAGAAATATTTTCCTGTGCACGCTGATGTTCGACTGAATTATTTTTTGTTTCATTTATCAACAATTTAAAACTGAAATTTTCTGACGGTTTCTTATATTTTTACTAAGTACTCATGAAAACTCGAGGAAATTTGACGTATGATACAATGAAATGTTTTATTTAAATTTATTTAAAATAACGTCACGGAACTAATTAGATATGTTTTTATATATAAATATCCAATGAGATAAGAGATAGTAATTGCAATTTCCATTTTACGTACACAACCAAGAAAATAAAACTGTTTCTCTTTGTTGCAACTGAAGCTGTAGCGGGATTAGGCTTAACGTTTTCATTTTAATTTATTAACTAATAGAGTAAAGATAAAGATGTTGATAGTTGCAACCACCTCTGTTTGCACTCGTAAGAGATTTTAGTGTTCTAAATAGACCTTTGTAAAACCCAAATAAAACGTTTAAATGAGTTATTGTGAATAGATTTTTACAAATTATTCCACATATAAATGTTAGACATAAATCTAGTAAGGCTATTTTGAGATATTGATTTTCAGGTTGGTAGATTGAGTGGTCTATGTAAGTCACCACTACTTTCTCAATATCGATTTCTATTTTTTTTATTATTTTGTCCTTTACACACTACACGTCAAAACTAATCCTAATCATAAATATTCCTAAACCCAATCATATTATTAATGTGAAAGTAGAGTTTGTGTATCTTCAGCTTTATCTACTCAACCAATACTATTGAAATTACGCATAGGTATACCTATAGTACGGAAAAGGAGAAGGTTAAGTTTCACATCCGAAAACCTGCTGTTCTCATTGGCATACACATCAGTTCATCAGTTATAGTTCTAAAATAGTTGTGAACTTGAATAGTTCGGAACTCTAAGGTCTAATCACAAATATCAAGTTATATTGTGATTACTTACCTATATACCTGTGATTCATAAAAAATATACTCTAAGCTAAAATATGTTTTGTCTCTTTCTGAACAATTTCAAGTATGTAAGTAAAGTGCGATCGTGACAAAACATATTTTGGCTTAGAGAATGTTTTAACTTTTATTATGAATAACAGGGTTAGTCATTAAAGCTGTTTGCTCCCGCGTTGATAATCCCGGATTAGTGTACAACATTATCATTGTATCGTAATAATAAATATAGCTCGATAATAGTTATTGAAAATTATTCATCGATATACCGCCATAAAGGCGGTATATCGAATAAGGATTATAGTTATCACTCAATTTGACCCACGCAATTGTAAAAAAAAACCTATGCTTCTTTACCTGACAACATCCGTAAGTACTTCCAAAATTATAATATATATATATATATATATATATATATATATATATACAACACTCACTGATCATGAAATCTCGAAACTACTAAGCTGATAAAGATGAATTACTAGGAGGCTTATTACTAAGACTTTTAGAAGACTCAAACCGTTTTGAGCGCTGTGGCCGCGCACTCATTACAATTTTTCAAATTTTGACAAAAACAAGCATTACAGCGCATTCGCAGCGGTCGAAGCGCTCTGAGAAACACCTTTGGAAGGACGGTCTGAGAAACACCTTTGGAAGGACGCTCTGAGAAACACCAAAGAATTTTGGAAAATTACTACCCCATATTGGTTAAATTGGGGCTGCAAGTTTGTATGGAACTTAATTACATTCCTGTGGAGGCAAAATAGCGGGCGGAAGCTAGATGAAACCTCATTATTTATTAATTATAGATTTAAGTTTATGGTTAATAAAAAAGAGGACGTGACACGTAGTCGAAAATAAAACCGGAAATGTTGTAACGGAAGTGGAACAAGTTGCAGGAAACGGGACGAGACACGTATCGTGAAACGATACATGTAGGTACTTAACGGCAAAAGTGACGGAACTTTTATCAGTCCTACCGAATATGCGATAAATTGACCCAGATTTCACTATGTTTAGGAAGGATATAAAGCGGGCGAAGCCGCAAGCAAAAGCTAATAACATAATAAATGCGAAAGTCTTACTGCTTGTTCAACTTTCACGGCTAAACCGCTGGACCGATTTCCTTGAAATTTGGTATTCATCTATTAAAGCCCCGTTTAAACATATGCTTTTTCTCAAAATTCTACAACCTAATGATTATACTGATGAGTGTGATTTTGTATGAAAATACACTCAAAAGAAAAGTAGAATTTCTTTTTTAAAAGGGAAATTTAAAAATGTATCGGCAGTTATCAGCGACATAGGTGGAGTGGGCGGTTCTAGCAAACTCAACAAGGGAGCGCAGCGGCTCTAATGTGGCGGCTGTGTCGCCCAGCATGGGGGCTATAGCTGATCATTTGGGCCACTCAGCGGCTACTAGCATTAAAGAGTGATTACCGGCCTACGTGCTTCGGGATTGTGTCGGATTCGATCGCCTAAAAATATACCTATTGTAACTCTTTGTGTCTTTAAAAGGGAGTTCTCACTGCATGTTTTCATAATTTATAAATATCATACAAAATCAAAAATATTTATTTCAATCGTTAAATACCTTTTCATTAAAAAAGTTAAAGCATACTTTAAGCTAAAATAGGTATGTTTATAATATTTGCTATTGGTACCGGGCAAAGGCGCCCAGGCATTTCACAGTTTGATGTGTGCATTTGACGACAATTCTCGCCAATCGAAGAAAATTCACATTCGAAAAAAAAATTCGAAACTAGAACGTTTTTCCAACTTATACTCGTAATACTCACATAGTGGCGGCGCAAGATCATAATTTTATGTGGGCAAAACATGTACCTACTTTTTGCGAGGTCCTCTACTCGCAAAGTGAAAATTCCTCGCGAGCACTTTTTTCGGCGCATTCATGGCTTTTACATAAATCTCAGTGGCACGAGCCACCTCTGACCACGAGGCCATAGACTGTGGCCCACATAGCCCTCGCCCTACGCCCGCGCCGCCTCTTTATTCGCAATCGAAAAGTTATGTCGTCCTACAATCGAAATTCGCTCGCACGCTTCGAGTGCCAATATAACCAAAGTTATATATACTATACTCGAATTTTGAAGATCACATAACTATCACATGAAAAGTGTCATAGGTAGTAAGTTTGTTGTTAGTTATTTTATTTATTAGATACCGATAAGGTGAACTATCACATTTACCAAGAAAAGGAGCCCAATATTGTATGAATATAAAATTAATGAAAGTCCACTAGAACGAGTACCTAGTAACGAGGGACAAAAGATGACAACGCTCTGTCTCGTTTTAATACACATATCTTTTTTGTATAAGCGAAATAAAAGTTATGGCGAGGCCATAGCTATGGCCTCTAGTTTTTCAAGACCTAATTTGCCGTTTTATATGAGATAGAATAAATAATAAAAAAAAAATCTTTTTATCTTTATCTACATAATTTTGTTATTTGTCCCAAGCATATGGGCGGTTCCCCTTTTTGGCTCGTATATTTATTCCCTTTTTGAGAAAAATGTAGACATGCTCAAATCTTTTGTATCGATCATACAAAAAGTGAAACGCGCATTAGAAGTAACGCGGTTTTACAATGCCTATATTGACACTTTGTATGAGATAGGCCGTGAAATTATATAAAAATGTTCTGTCTACCTATCTAAGATCAAGGAAATCCATCTCGAAGTCAGTAGCTCGTTGTCTACAGGATTTCTTTGTCTTTACTTTTTGGCAAAAATGCTCAGCCAACGAGCAAATATGTTCTACTCCAATACGTCAAACGAAAAAATGACAGTGACAAATAAATTAAAAAATATACCTACACCACCGACGCGGCTTGCCGAAAAGAGCTGTGAAAAAGGGATAATTTGTGTTGGTTTTGCAATTTGTTACTGAAATGTAAGTGTATTCATTAAATTATCCGTATTTAAATACTGCTGTCGTTGTATACATATTTTTATATAGAAATAAGTAATAAATTATCCATTGCAATGTTTTAGGGCGCGGAATAAATCACCTTCAGCTGCGTCGGATAAGGAGAAAAAGAAACCTAAGGAAAATAAAAAGAAAAAGGGCGATTCAGGATCTAGTAGCAGTGAAAGTAGCGGCAGGTAAAAATTATTTACGTTTTGAACAGGTTACAGAACCATATCAAGAATTGTGATGCTTTATAGGTTAGGTTTGAAGTTAATATTTTGAAAACTACGGCGTCATGCATACTGTTTCAAACGAGTAAATTTATTATTGGCACTATTTACATAAGCGTGATAGTTCATTTCGGTATTCCACTTTACTGTCCTACTTGAAACAATAGTTATGAATGGATATATTAAACTTGATTTTTCAGTTCATCTGAGAGCAGCTCATCTAGGTCATCGTCCAGATCCTCTTCAAGCAGTTCTGGAAGCTCCTCCCGATCCTCATCATCCTCGAGTTCTTCTAGCAGCACCAGTAGCAACAATGATCGTTCCAGGCCCAAAAAGAAGTAAGTTGGAATAAGAAGTATATTAACTTGTGTAACATTCTCATCTTGTTTGTATGGTTATGTTGTAATTAATATATTTTGATATTTCTAATTGTTGATTAATGTAGGACCTCGCCTAACAAGAGCCCCCTCAAGGATCGCCGTGAAGCAGACAGAGAGAAAATAAGGGACAGGTCACCATTAGGAGATAAGAAAAAATTGTCAGTGCCCTCTACAAATGATAAATCAAAGAGCAAAGATAAACATGAGAGGTAAATAAAATGAATTTAAAATTTATATCATTTTACTATTTTACATCAAAATTAAAAATGAATTGGCCTGATGATGAAATATCTACTTACATTGTGGATTTCTTCACTACACCTTGTTTTTTCTTATAAGTCTAATTAAGTAAACAATCTTACCATGTCTACTCATGATAACTTGAACTTCTTTGAAAAAGTCATATTTTTTGTGTATAATAGGTCCCCAGGGCGCAAAAAACGTGAGCGTTCTCCACCACCAAGGCCGACCAGGATTCATATTGGCAGATTGACTCTGAATGTATCTCGAGAACATATACATGAGATATTTTCTACCTATGGCTCTGTTAAAGCTGTGGAGTTCCCTATGGATAGACTACATCCTCACAATGGGCGGGGATATGCATATGTGGAGTTCAGCAATCCTGATGAAACAGAGAATGCTATGAAGCACATGGATGGAGGTAATATAATATGTACAGTACGAGCAGATGGGTTATCAGTCTTTTCATACTGGGACCATTTCACTCAATTCCCCATAACCCCTAATGGGGTGCAGGATGCCTGCGGGCTTACTATGATCTCTTAACGCGATCCACTTTACGACCTAAACTGAACTGCATCGCAAATTCGTACCATTGACTTAATTTTTTGTATGAATGTGATTCATTTTAGGTTCCTAAATTGAACAGAGTTGCATTGGAATCATTCTGTAATTGTGAAGCGGTGGTCCACTAAATCTATCTATACCTTTACAGAATCTGAGTAACTGTCCTAGAATATAATATGTTTTAAAACTCGACTCTCAGGCACTTGATTTAAATGTTTCTGCGTATGATGCAACAGTGGTGGCTATGAGCTATTTAACTGAATTGCTATGGAAATGGAGACAGAGCTAAATTTGGCACAAAATGAGTTTTGGGACAAAGTGTGCTGGTGCGCCACCAGCTTTCTAGCGCCGCCATTATAGTGTTTTTTTTTTAATTGGTTTATCTTTTAATTATTAGCAAAACACAAGTATCACAGTAGATTATGCTACACTAGTTAAAGGGTATTATTTGAAAGTTGTACAATAATTGTTTCAGTAAATAGTGCCAAATGTGTCCAATAAAAAACCATAATACTTTGTAAATAAAATCACCAATGTAAACTTATCTTACTGCAAGCATAATTCTTGTGGTTTTTAACAAATATCAAATGCACCCTGATTTATTAGAATAGCAGAGGTACATGAAATCATGAATATGCCCATGGTTAAGGCTGAAGTGGTTCTCATGGTGCCAGCTATATCAAACGACTACAGAAGCACTCAAACCAGCTGGCGGTGCAACTCTCTATCCCGGAAACCTTGCGCCGTCTTAAAAACGCCGGGATATCTTTGACTAGGATCCACTGGGAGCAGCACCTCGCACGCCTGGATGCTCACAACCCATTTACTTATAGTCAGGAAAAACTGATTGCATATGTTGCTCAAAAAAAAAAAAATTTTTTGTTTTCGTTATAATCATAATTTATGTTTGCTCAAAAACATGGTATAAAGAAGTAGAAATAAAAAATAGATGTATGAATTAAAAGAAACTAATAAAAATGTAAAAATGTGATGGCGACATTGTCTTATGACTAGGCTAACTTTGTGTAGGTTAGCCTAGTTAAGGTTAAGATAATGAACAATTGTAGTTAAAATTTTGTTCGATTTTAGGTCAGATCGACGGGCAGGAGATCACGGCGGCGCCGGTGCTGGTGCCGACGCGGCCGCGGCGGCCGTCGCCGCGTCCGCCGCCGCGACACGCGCCTCTGCGACGACACTCGCCGCCCAGGTCAGACATGTCACATGCTTCTTATCTACCTTCACTTGACTCTCTCATCTTCGTGTATACATGTATATCTATATGTATCATTGACACTATATAGATATACAACTCTTCTTTGCTCTTCCTCTATCCTTAATTTACCCTTTCTAAGTAAACAAAATCAGAGTTGATGTTATCAAATGTAATGTTTATTCAGATTTTCACTTAGTTTTTTCTACTTGACTTCTCAATGACGACCTCGGTGACGCAGTGGTAAAGTGCTTGCCTCCGAACTGAGAGGTCCCGGGTTTCTCCGGTCGGATCATGATGGACAATGATCTTTTTCTGATTGGCGCCACAAGGAAATAAAAAATGCAATGACGATTCGAGTGTCCGCCGAGAAATTATATCTATCAAACTCGAAATTATACGCACATAGGAGCTTTTGGATTTTCAATTCGAATAGAACAATAAATTTTTCTTTTGCCTTAAAGGTAGTAAGGTAAGGAAAAGCTATGCCTTCCCGAAAACGATCGATTTGACGACCTCGGTGGCACAGTGGTAAAGTTCTTGCCTCTGAATCGAGAGGTCCCGGTTTCGATCCCCGGTCGGGTCATGATGGAAAATGATCTTTTTCTGTTAGGCCCGGGTCTTGGATGTTTATCTATATGTGTATTTGTTATAAAATATAGTATCGTTGAGTTAGTATCCCATAACACAAGTCTCGAACTTACTTTGGGGCTAGCTCTGTGTGATTTATCCTAATATATTTATTTATTTTGATAAAATTTGGCATGGAATAGCAGCTAATGACCAGGTCAAATATGGCTAAATATTTTTGTAATATCGACAGTTAGTAATAATTAAATACAGTGTTCTTATGTTGGAGGCCAAGACTAGAGCAGTAATAGTAATAAAACAAGAACTGTCTATATAGTATTGGTAACGACATGAGCGGTCCGCAGGTACCGGCGCCGCAGCCCCGCGCGGCGCCGCTCACCGCCGCGCCGGCGCCGCTCGCGCTCGCCGCGCGCCGCCCCGCGCCGCCGCCGCTCCAGGTCCTCCTCCTCCTCCTCCCGCTAACACACACCACACATCTCGCCAAAACCACCTCACGTCCGCAAGGCTTTTTTCACACACAACTAATTTCGGGATGTCAAACTGCTGTAGGTCTTCCCTAAGGCAAGTCACTTTTGGTTTATCTATTTTCAAAAGGCCGATCTTTATCTTTATCATGCAGTCGGAAATCGCCACAATTGGTTGCTTTTACATAGAGGCAGAACGTGGCGCGCTATTTTATATACTTATTGTAAATTGTGCTTTCATAATCGCATACATTCGTTTGTACAATATGTGTGTGAAAATCGTCTAAAGTGACGTTCAAAAATTGTTTTCTCAGTACCTGCTATTCCGAGAAATATGTGCTGTTACTACTTTATTTGCACAAACTCCATATAAAGGTCTGAAAACTTTGAAATTGACCAACATGATACTGTGTGTTAATCATGTCAAACTGATAATACAGAGTTGATATCTCGCTCCACACTCACACTCCATTCCAGCTTCTGCGGTAAGTATAGCCCCCATTACCTACATAACAATACATGCATAACATATTTGTTTGCCAGCCTCATCAATAAATTTCAGGTAAGTATAGTAGTCTAGAAATAAAGAGTTGTCTGATATTGTTCCATAATATTAATGGCACATTTCTGTTATAAAAGCTTGCAAAATGGGAACGGAACGAGTGCGTGAATTGTGAAAAAAGACAAATGACTCGAGTGTGAAGTGCTATGTATTTACGCGTATTATTAATGTAATTTCCTAGAGGACGCTTGACATTGTCAATAAACTGTAATGGTAAATTAATTTATTTTGTTTTTATTCTCAGATCCAAAGATCCCGTTTCCATTACCAAATAATATCCCTGAATCTCCTGCTGCTTGACAAACGTTTGTCATCATAAATTAAGCAAGAAATGGAAGATTCAAATGTTTATTTTTATTAAATAAGTACTTGTTCTTCTTAAGTTTTACTTGATATCAATTTACAATATGTTTGGTAATCTGCAACTAATACTTTTCCTTTGTATAAAAAATTAGGTTCTAGTCCTAATTCATGAGGTGACCTGTAACAATGCAAATTTTCATAAGTTACACGGGTAAAATATACTCAATCTTCTTATCGAGTGTATTATTGCTAAATCTTAGTGGTAAGTTGTCGCGTACACACTAGCTATTTAACTATATTAGTTTCTTCACCGGAAGTAAGTTCTCATTGAAAACTACCTGTTGAGTTATGGGTATCAATAACTAACAATTAATTATAAATACACAAGACACAAGCGGAACATAATTGCTACAACAACTACTAGCGCCTCTATTGGCGCTATCTAATACCTCCACTATTTTTAATAAATTTCAGACATGTAGTTTATTATACATGTAGGCTATTAAACATTTAATATAATTTAACAACTCAAATACTCACGGATATTGAATTCTCATATTTTTCGGACCTCTCACTGGATTCCAAGCTGACAAAGGCGCCTTATTTGCAAGCATCATCCCTGCTACTACAGTATATAAGCCATATTCTTGGCACATTTTTTCCTAATAAAAAAAGTACATTTCACTCTAAGGATCCCAAAGTTGACGATTCATAACAGTAAAAAAATTCTTAGCAGTGTTATTATATAGATGAACTAGCTGCTCTCGTAGGAATAAAAATATGTTATACCAGGTTATTTTGAAAAGAAAAAACTGTAATAAATGTTTAATTGATAAATATATTAAAAAATATACATATCCCAACTAATATTATTATGTGAATGAAAATTTATTTGTTACTTCACGTTTTATTAACTCAACTAATCTTGGAATAAAAAAATACTATAATAATGGTTATTTTCAAAAGAAAAAACTATAATGTTTAACTGATAAATATATTATAAAAATATACATATCCTAACTAATATTATAATGTGAATGAAAATTAATGTGTTACTTCACGTTTTTCTTATTAATTTATTACTCAACTAATCTTCTTGAAATGTTGCATACATACATGGTAAACACGAAATATATACGTAAAACCATGGCGTAAAACATAGAAACATTTGGCATGTCGCCATTTGGGACTTAAAATGAAAATTAGAATAATTTAACAACAGCTTTTTCTTTTTAATAGTAACACCTACGAGGATTAGGAGGTCGTTCCGAAATCCTAATCCTAGTAGGTTGTAGATTTGAGAAATACTATATTGTTTAACATTTTGAAAAAGTGCCTCCAATTCGACTAGACGCAACAGAAGTTTATAACTTTTCTATAGCAGTCGTACGTCTGCGTAAGTTGAGGTCTAATCTCAGAATAAATGCTTTGACTTGCTATAATGCTAAAATATTTTACCCTCCATTCTGCCAACAAATAGTCTGCGTCGCTAAGCGCTGTAGCAGCCATGACAGCGTGGTCCGCGCAAGAGAAATGAGTTAAGTAGTTCTCTTCCAAAAAGTTGACAAACGAACTTGGTTGGCATAAAAATTGTTCAATAATATCTGAAGGCTTGTGTGTCAACTTCTTAGTTCCATTATCATCAGTAACTGAAAATAAGTTATTTAAGATAAAAGCAGAGTTCGAACATATTTATGGAATTGAACTGTATAGGTACCTACTTAGAAATTGTTGTCTACCTCATTTACATACTATTTTTCTGTCGAATGTCATCATAATCTATAAAATCTGCTAGAAGCGTCAGTATCTATACTATAATACTAGTATATCCGCAATTTGGTTTTACTTCTTTAATCTTAATCTAGTAGTATTATAAGTGCAATAATAGTTGGATTCCTAATTATTAATGCCCAAAGTCATGGTGTGTTAGTTCGATGCTATTTAAGCAATAATAATAATAATTCTAACAATAGGTAGGTATAATAGATTATTATTATATATTTGGGTAGGTACTGCAAAAAATAAACATAATTGTTAAATTTACTAACATATGACACAATAACTATTGTGTCAACAGGTGTCAACTAACCTATTATTACTGTTTTGATTAGGTTTGGTTTAGGCTCCCAAAACCAAACTAGGAAAACAGCCACCTGCCAAAGCGGCGGGTCGGCAATCAAAAAATATTATAATGAGACACAATAGGGTAGTAGAACAACTAAAAATATTTTACATGTTTACAATACATATAATTATCTATATAAAATTATTCTACAGTGATTGTGGAAAACCATAATATACCTTTTGGGTTAAGCACTCTTCCAACGCCATGTAAGATGCTGACAGTTTGATCCTTGCCTATAGATAAAAACTTACTAGAGACTTGCTTTTTCTTTTTCACTACTTTACTTTTAGTGTCCTTTTCAACCAAAATACTTGTCTCTAAATGAGTGTTTGAACCTGAATGCCAAAAAGATATAATATCAGTGAAATGTATATATAAAATATAAAATTTGTAAATGGACAAGACCTTACAGACCTTTCAGACATGCAAAATGTAAATTTAATACTGCTGAACGCACATCCCCTCCAGAGGAATTAACAACACAGTCTATCATATCTGATGTGGGAATATTATAGACAGCAGTATGTTTCTTGCTAATTATTCCTGCAACTCTTTTCAATGCGCCTTTCAGACCAGTCATTGAGATGCCATTGAAACTGAAATATAAACATCAAACAATAAAAGCTCATGCTTGTAGCTATGCTTTCCATTCATACATCAATGTTACTGGTATAAGTTGTAAATAGGTCCAGAAACTCAAAATTTTGAGTAAGTTCTTACACAATTTGTTGAATGTGACATTGCTCCTTCAAACTTGGGGTAAACAGGTGAACTGCAATATTCTTGTTATCTGTATGTGTTTCTGAGCAGATGAATACTAGTGGAGACCGGGCTTTATGCTTGTATTGTCTGAAATTAAAATGGTTATGTCTGAAATTATAGAGATCTCTTTTCACATATGTATACCAAGATTAAACAATTTTACTTTTTGGACTTACTGTAAAATATCGGAAAATTCTGATGGTGTCCTCAAAAAGGTATTTGGAAAATCTTCAACTAAAACTAATTTCCTGTTGTTGTTATCTAATAAAGAAGTGAAGTTGGCAGCATTTATGATAAAATCAAGGAATTTCGAAGACTGTTTCTCTTTGTGTTCAAAATCACCTGAAATACACATATAATAGGTATGTTTGAACTCACTAACAAGCAAAACTGCTCTAATAGTGGTACTCTTGCAACAAAATGAGAATATCAGAAATTATGCACATTTTTTATGTTCCTAAATTTTCATTTTTATAAATTGTGTAGTCTGGTGGTATGTATATGACATCAATCATACATAGCCATAGCTCTGTTTCAGATTATTAAATATGTAGGTACTGATATTTTTAGTACCTCTTATAAAACAAAATAATAACTGCTCTGCCAAAGAGACTAAGCAAGTATTTAAAGATATGGTTATTTTAAAATGGTGAACAGGTAAGATACGGTATTTTTACCATATTCTGAAGGAAGTCCAATATCTAGAGGTGTTATCCATTCTGTAACTTTAATGTTATGTTTTGCTGCTAATGTGCTGACTGTTATTGTTTTACCACATCCTACTGGCCCTGTCAATAACAAAATATCACTCAGATTTTGGTCACAGTGTGACTTTAACCACTCTTCAACTTCCTGGACCTTTTTATTATGAACTGCTAGGTCTTCTACTCTAACAGGATCAAAATTTTTCATCCAATTTTTCCCAATAACATTGCCAAGAATTTTCAATTTCCCATGTTTATTTAGATCAATGGTTTCCTGCAATGTATAAAAATAATTTCTTATGGAATACAGTCAATATTTGAAAATAGATTTTGAAACCTAATGGGGGACCTTTTAGAAAAAAACTCAAATTAATATATCTAGTTTAAGACCTTTTTCATATTTTTAATAAACACAATATTAGTTAGGTAAATTTTGTCCGAAATTTAAGTTACCTATTTCATAGATTTGTGCCTTTTGATTTACTTTGTGCAAAAGAAAGATGAGGTGTTTTTTTGCTTCTGACTACAAATCCCAGTGCGCGACATTAAACTCTAGAGTAGAAAATAGGGATGTCTGGCAATGGTGTTTACATACAAGTATTATGTACATTACTTACTTCTGATGCATCTTTTACAGATTGCTTTGGGATTTCCTTTATCTTTCTTGGAGGCTCATTTTCATCGAAATCAAACGTGCACCATTTACGACCCTAGTTCAAAAATACATTATGTAGGTACCTATGTGCATATATTATTACAATAAATTAAAGATTGTAGAAAATATGAGACAGAGAATTTTTTAAAATTAATTTATTATGCTCCCAGGCAGTGAACAGTGTTTATAGTTACTCAGGATATACAGATTAAATAACTATAATATTTTTAGTTACACTCAGATTTCAATGGATTGAGGATGTTCCACAAGCTGTTTTAGATACCTACCTTTTTTTGAGAAATCATTTTTTTAAATATATAAAATTTACTAAATATATTACAGTGCTATTAACAAATTCATTGAATATTTAGATCATTCAACAAAATAATAAAACTTTTAACAATAAACTATAACACTTCACTCACTCACAAGTCACAAACAAAAATAAAATCAATCAGACACTCGCTTGACACTTCGCTTCGCTTGATTGTTAACGTCAAGCCAGTTTGCATGCTGTCATCAGTGCATAGAATTCTATGATCGATTTTATAGGTAGTTGTAATCGAAATTCGAATTAAGTAGTAGCTACCTACCTACTGTCTGTACTAAGCTTACAATAGGCTACAATTTTAAGCAGAGATAACAAATGCCCTATCTTCCATTTCGCACAAGCAAGAAAGAGATGTGCGTATTTGAAATACTTGAGAGAGCGCTGACGTCATTTGTCTCTCATCATACGTACCGGTCTAATTTGCCGCCATGGAGTACCTTCTCATTCCAAGTCTGCCGCTATGTACGATGCGAGATGAGCTGAAATGGGCTTGGAAGTTGTATGGAAATCTATAGATTAAGAAAGGACCCCGCGCGTGGTGGAACTCTATTTCATTTGGTTACACTGGTTCGTCCTCTTTATAGTTTTCTTGTCTTTGACAAGAAAATGATGTATGGTAGTCACCTCCTAAAAGGGAAACTAAAACTAAAATTTCCTTTTTTAGAGATCGTGACCAGCGAAGCCCTTTCTAAAGTTATGGTAGTGACCCGAGCGCGGGGCGCCTTTCTAAATCTTGTGTGGTCAGTCCACAGACATCATAAGCATATATACCATAGAATTAGTAGGTTATACAGGGGAACTTTGTAGTCGCATCGCATCCCTAGCAGTGTCAGCCATTTTAGTCGACGATTGCAGTTTAGGTATGCACGTTTTTTTTGTAGGTATTTCCAGTCCATATTTTTCTTTGGTAATTGGATTTAGAAAGGCCCCGTGCGCGGTTATTTATCATTTCTTCGTCCTCCATAGATTTCCTCAGATCAAGTGATCAATAAAGTATACGGAAGGTACTTCTCATTTTATTCTTTTTTATTGATCTAATGGTCGTCGGTCCCTGAAAGAGTGACTGACTCACGTAGGTATATGCCATGGAATTAGTAGGTACTCCGTCGAAGTACTTATTAAAAACATGTACGTACCTAAACTTTTGACAGATGTTACCTTAAATAAGCAATAAGTAAAATATGTTTATCCTTGTCGTCAAAAGCAATAACACGGTAGAAAAAAAAAAGAAAAATATATATTTAACGCTCTGTACCATAATTGCTTGATAAATGTATAAATAAAATTCGTATATGTTGACAAAGGCCTCTCCTTAGGTTTCTAATAGATTTAGACTTAGAGAATATAAAGTTTCTATGATGAAAACAAGGATAAGTACCTACGTCGTACAACGGAGTACCTACTAATTCCATTGATGAAAACAATATGAAAACCTGTCACGACTGTCACTGTCAGACTGTCTCCACCTATCAGCTTTGTAATGTATATTTGTTACGTAAAATTGTTAAAAGAAAATTAGTACCTAGGTAATCTAAGAAAAAGTGTTGTTTCAATCGATTGTATGTTTTTATTCTGTAAGTATTATTTCTGATGATTAGTGCCAAAAATGCCCATGGTTTATCTATTTACGTATTTCATTTTTTATATGATTGTTTCTATTTATTTTGTATTCATTGTTGCAGTATAAGTATGCAGGCTATAAAAGCTTTAGGAGTCGCTGCTCCTAAAACTATCCTTTCTGTAGCTAAGAAAGGGGCTCTTGCACCAATTGTAGAGCAAATCCGCCAAACCCATTTGCCAGCACCGAATCCAAATGAAAGGCGCCCATACTCTCCGTTTCAAGATTCGTCTAATATGGCTGAGTATGCTGTGGCGCGCCTAGACGACTTATTGAACTGGGGAAGAAAAGGCTCTATATGGCCCATGACATTTGGTTTGGCATGCTGTGCTGTAGAGATGATGCACATTGCTGCACCACGCTATGACATGGACAGGTATTTTTTTTCTCTGTCAACACGGACCTTTCAAATAGATTATAGTTGCTGGTAATAATAATACTGATATGACTTATTGCACTTTAAATTGTGTTAGATGGATTCTGCTCATCTCAGTAATAAAATTATAAATGTGAAAGATGTTTATCTTTGTGTTTAAATGTGAAATCTGTAGTAGGTCATGTATCTTTTTTGCATGTAATATTTGTGACTGAGATGGGCAGAACCTATCTGAGGATGACCAGGCAACACAGTTGGTCCTGTTTTGCAATTCACTTTTCACTATCAAATCTTTTATTATAGTTTAATACATCAAAATGTACTACATCATCGTCTGCTAACTCTTGTGACCCAGGCTCCTGTGATAATTTCTTATTCGAATTTCTTCTGGAATTTACTTATTGGATAATAATAGTAAAAAGTTTTATAATTTTAATTCTATTTACTTAAAAGTGAAAATTTTATAAAAATTTCAGATATGGTGTTGTGTTCAGAGCATCTCCTCGTCAATCAGATGTCATGATTGTGGCTGGAACACTCACAAACAAAATGGCACCAGCACTGAGAAAAGTTTATGACCAAATGCCAGATCCACGATGGGTTATTTCAATGGGTAGTTGTGCTAATGGTGGTGGATATTATCATTATTCATACTCAGTAGTAAGGTATTTTATCTTTTATATTTCTTAAACATACATATAGTCACACTAGAAAAAAATGTGAACATTAGTGGCAGTGATTAGACTACTTGTATGTATTTTATGATTTATTTTCTTTTTAGAGGATGTGACCGCATTGTTCCTGTCGACATATATGTACCAGGATGTCCTCCATCAGCTGAGGCATTGCTTTATGGAGTCCTCCAACTTCAGAAAAAAGTGAAAAGAATGAAAACCATTCAGATTTGGTACAGAAAGTGAATATTGAATAAATGCATAAATCAATAGACAATTATTTATACTTTGTTGTAATTTAAACCCTTCTGAATACATCTTAGTGCAAGCATTAAATTATTTTTTTATTTATGACACTCAGAAATTAAATTAGACTAATTGAGAAAGTTTCTTCCTGATCCTTGCTTAGGAAAAAAAAAAATCATTTACCCTACGTCACCTGCTTGAATATCGAAACTGCAAGTCCAACTCTTAAATAATATATAATATTTGTACGCAACAATCAAGAAGAAGTTTTACTTAATCAAGGTAGCAAATGTTCGAAAAAATCCCTCACTTTTCCTAACCATTTTTTCAAATTTCCAGGCTAATTCTTCCTCAGCAAGTGTTCATGTTTTATTTGTGAAACTGAAAACCGAAATTATAGTTTACAAATTTACTCTAAAACCATCCTAGTTTTAGTAGGTATCTCAACTAATATTATAAATGCAACAGCAAGTTCGTTACTCTTCACGTATTATCTACTGGACCGGTTATTATGAAATTTGGTACATGGGTAGAAAATAACCTGGAATAACACAATAACCTGGAATAACACAATAACCTGGAATAACACAATAACCTGGAATAACACAATAACCTGGAATAACACAATAACCTGGAATAACACAATAACCTGGAATAACACAATAACCTGGAATAACACAATAACCTGGAATAACATCACATAACATACCTAATATACTTTTCGCCTACGGGAGGGAAGCCCCGGGGCGCAGCTAATATGATAATAATTAGCTATCCAGAAACCTAAGTATTCCAGTACAAGTACGAGGGAATAGACTACCTTTTCTTGATTTTTCCAGAAACTGGACACCCCTTCATCGGTTTCAACAGTACAATTTACGCTTTGAACTTCATCGACCACCACTAGCTTCCGTTGAAGCAAAATATCGTGGGGAAACCTGCATACTGGTTGATTATTATGAACTTGTGTGTGAAATGGAGAAGGCAATGGCAAACCACTCCATTAATAATGCCAAGAAAATTGTTGTGTGTGTTTCATTCCACGTAATGATCACGACCCTCAGCCATGAGGAATACGACTATGAAGATATAATTGGATTTGATTTTACTACCAGCCGCCCGCCTGACGTCAACTCTGTTAGGGAATGCTGTTGCAATCTAGGTATGTGGTTAAGGCTGTGACCCAGTACGACATCCACGGGAGGACATAAATTCTAAAAGCAAAAAAAAGTATGAAATCGAGGGGGCTATATACCTAAAATCAGAGAAAATTATTTAAAAGAATATCTGATGATTGTAAAATTAAGATTTGTTTTTTACTGTAATTGAAATCCCATTAAAAATTTATTTACCTCCTACTAATATTATAAATGCGAAAGTTTGTGAGGATGTATGTGTGTTACTCTTTGACGCAAAATGTACTGAACGGATTGTTATCAAATTTGGTACACGGGTAGAATTATAACTTGGAATAACACATAGGGTAGGTACTTTTTATCCCCAAATTTCCACGGAAGCGAAGCCCCGGGGCGCTGCTAATACCGGACGAAACTATATGACGCGGCCACACTTGGTCTCAGACATTATACTTACTACTATAGCTGGTACTGGATAGCCAATTTTTTTTTTATGCTAAAGCTAGGATAGTTTTAGCACTTTTTCGTAAATTATTTTTTGAATTCAACATAATGGTCCGGAAAGAATTATTAATTCGGATATTTTTCATTGTGCTAAAACTTCAAATAAAACATTGTGTTATGAAAATTTGGAAGTTAATGTATGGATATTTTAAAAAAAGGTTAGGGAAGAGTCAGGGGACTTTTGGGAACATTTGCTGTGGAAAGCAATATTAGGGTGTAATATTGCTTTTCCCATTATATATTGCTGCATAATATATAAGGAATTAAATCAGGTACAAAAAAAATCTTGTTGGTATAAAAATCAAAAGTTTTAATGGTATTTTCTGAATCGCACCAAGCTTTCATTTACTTTTTAGTATACAGAATGATTTTGTCAACTATAATACACTTCTGAGTCGTTCACACTGAGATTATAAGAACACGGACATCTGCTGTGCCTTATGAAACAGATACTAAATCCAATTTGTCTGACTCAATGGCACAGAATGAGTTCCATGGTGCTCCTGATTTTTGATTGCAAATTCATGTCTGGAGATGTTAAGATTTTCAGAATCTAAACAAAAAATATGATTTATGAATATACCTTTTTTACACAAACTTTATCATTACTGTGATAATTAGTAGATCTAATATTATCTGAGACACTACTTTGAAGTCAGACAAAATGTATTTCACAATACAATAATATCACATACTTTTAAATGCATTAAACAAAAATATAAACTGCTATAACAGAATTCTGCACTGATCACTAAAGAGGAGTATAAATAAATAAATAAAACTCCACTGGTACAATAGAAAAACCATTATGAGATTTTAACGGGAGTGTAATTAAACTCCCGATACAATAATAATTTATGGGATTTTTCCTTTGTATGACGTTAAATAAACCAATTCTATATTTTAACACTAATTTACATACTAGTATTTACATTTTATTTATAAGTATATATAAATATGTATAATTATATAGATAGTGATTCCAATAATCCTATCCTCCACATAATCAGCGATTTGATGTATAATTAACTAATAATGGTCACAATAACAACTCGATAGATATTTTCATGTAAATAAACAAGCAGTAGTGTACAGGCCGGCCCGAGCGCACATTGTCCTTGCCCTATATTGCACTTTCAGAGAGTTCTGCCCTCCGTCACTACCGCACTCGGGCGCCGCACCGCTACATCACTACGAGACGGGCGGCCGACGAGATAGCGATCGTCGGACAAGCGACGTTACAATAAATAATTTTCTAAAACGATAATGCAAAACGATATACTTCGAATTAGTCGTATTCTCACTCGCGACGTCGTTTACACTACTCTATGTACAGTCGGGATCGGCGGTCGCGCCGGATCGTTATCATCGCGGCTCCTCCTTCTTGAGCAGGTCCAGCGGAGCCAACGGCGTCAGCGGCGGGGCCAACGGCGCGAGCGGCGCCAGCGGGGCGTGCGCACCCAGCGGCGGCAGCGGGTGCGGCGGCAGCGGCCGGTGCAGCAGCGGGCCCGCCTTCAGCTGCTGGTGGTGCGCGTACGCGCTCAGCATCTTGGCGCGGTCTTCCTCGGCGCGGATAGTGGCTTCGAGCAGCGGCGCGAAGCGCATGTGCTGCAGCGTGTCGTAGGCGCGGAACGGGTCCCAGGGCGGCGCGTAGAGCGCGGGCGGCGGGCGCGGCGGCTCCTTGCGCTCCTCCTTGGCCGCGTCGGGCACGCCGTTGCGCAGCGGCGAGCGCGCGCGCGCCCGCTCCAGCTCGCGCTCGCGCTCGCGCGCCTTGCGCCGTTCGCGCTCGTCGCGGTCGCGGCGCTCGCGCTCGTCGCGCTCGCGGCGCGCGCGCTCGTCGTGGTCGCGCGGCGCGCCGGGCCTGGCGCGCCACGCGTCGTGCAGCGCCAGCGGCGACGGCGGCACGCCGTGCAGCGCCGCGGGCCCGTACGCCGACAGACCGAACCCGCCCGCGCCGGGGAACGCTGCGCCGCCGTACCGACCGAACGGCGATACTCCTGAAATTACATATATTTTATTAGTCGACATTTAATCCCCTAAGTTCATCCCCCTAGTCTTTTATTTATTTTGCAATAGTAACAATGCCGCCCTCACTACTATTTGACGGTTGAAATGTATGAATGAGAGTGAAACACCCACAAACGATTTGTGTGTGTATACTTGTAACTTGTGTATGTGTATATACTTGAGAAAGGCATACACAACACATAATTTAGATGATAGAAACATACGCACCGAGCGGCGGATGCGGATGGTGGGGATGGTGCGGCAGATAGGGCGGCAGGTCGTAGGGCGAGCGGTAGGCGGGCGGCGGCGCGGGCGCAGGGAAGGCGCGCAGCTTGTCCTTGTCCGCGCCCGCGCCCGCCCCCGCCCCCGCCCCCGCCCCCGCGCCGCCCTTCTCCTTCTGCTGGTGGTTGTAGATCTCCCACGCGATCCGCACGTGCATCGCGTTCCATTTACCAGTTTTCTGTTCGCAAACGATTACATCATAATGATTATAAATATAAAGAAAGAACTTTGGATATTTTAGTATGTAATTAAATGCGTTTCTAGTTAACCATAGCAAATTTTGAATCGTCCTTAATATCAATTCATAAAATACAGTTAAATATTTTTATTCTCAATGACAGTAAAAAACAGAATAGTGCAGCAATCCTAATAGAATGCATCACAAGTAGCATGCATATTGTGTGAATTAAATGTACATTTACATAATCTCCAAACCTAAACATACTTTGTATAAATAAAAATATATTCGAGCACGGTGACCAATGATGATAAGGCAGTTATATTTTAAAGTAAGTTTTTTAATACCGAGACAAAACTGAGCCGCTTCTGTTCAAATAAACTTTGCCGCAAAATTAACAATGAACCTTTGTGTTTGTTTTTTTTTTCTATTTCGCGTCGGATTGAGCTGATTTTTGGTGTCCAGACAGTAGGAAAGCTGGAGTGGCAGGCTACTTTTTGCGGCCGGAGCTATATAACCCAACATAAACTAGCGGTTCCAATAACTGCATACATATTGCTTAGGGGCTTAAACTTGTCGGCTTTTAGGTCTGATAAAAATGTATCTGCTATAAAAAAATATATCAAAAATTTGTATGTTTATTTGTTTGAACATGTTGATCTGAAACTGTTGGTCGGAATTTAAAAAATATTTCTGTATCTAAAAAACAAGGCTGTAGGCAATTTTTAAATTTTAGTTATACAGAATTGATGTTTACTGCCAACATGAAAGGCAGTGCAGCACGATATCCGCAAGGTTTGGCGAGCATGCAGCGAGAATGGCATGAAGTGGTGAGGAACCTACCGCGTGGTTGGGGCGGGGCGGAGGTTTAGCGGGGTCGCTGGCCGCCGACACTACGGGCTGTTAAACACGCAAATGTTAATGATCACGAAGCAACACTAATGTACCGCATAGGTAGGGCTTTCATATTCAACACTTCACATGGATTTCGCTATTCGTTTGTTTTAGCGAACACATGTTATTATTGTATAATGAAGAGGAGGAAAAACTATACGGTTTTGTTATTTTTAAATCTCGATGTCGAATTTCCATCCACCAAATAAATAATAAGATTGTTACTTGGCTTTAAAACTTTTAAATTTATTTCCATATGTATACTTATAATATATCTCAATACTATAGATAAAAAACAGAGAAACTAGTTAAATTTTGCAATTGGATCTATCTTTTATTATTACTACATAAGTTTGAATGTAGTATATTATATCAGTGAATAGGCGGTATTGGTGCATATATACATATATATTTAATTTTATACATTTTCAAATATACTGTGAACTGTTTAATATTTTGCCCTGTGGAACCAAGCATAAAGCTAGTGTCTAAGAAAATGCTCTGAAGAAAAACTATACATACTTTCTAGTACCAAAAGATTATAATTATCAACATGAAGAAAATTAATAAAAGGATAAAGTCAAGAAATTAGATTTAAAAGAAATAACAAAACTTTAGTCTCTAATTTACTACAGATGGATAATGATTGATGATGTAGGAGATATTGTGAGTGTGAATTAATTAATTAGTGTGTAACTTCTAATTTACATCCTAGATCCAATCAGAGCAAAAAAATTTACATACATCTAAGCCAAAATATGGTAGTTTTATTATTTTATTCATTAAAAAATCAATCGTATTTAATAAATGTCAAATAATGAAAAGTGACATTGGGATACAAAACATTTAAAACGGCTTAATACGCGATTGATGTTTTATGAATAGGATTTATTTTCGTCGACGGAGTCAGTGACAATATCACCAGTCGCAGCTTATATGATTATGGTCCACATTACCTTGGGGGCGTAGGTGGTGAGGGGTGCGGGAGGCACGTAGGGCGCGGGGGGGTGCAGCAGACTGGAGGAGTACGGGTAGCCCAGCCCCAGCCCGCCGCGGTACAGCGGAGACATCTTGTTCACGTCGTTGAACTGGAATTTTACGACGGAAATTGTTATTTGGCGCACTCCCCGGTACACTAACACTATTTTGATAGAGTCGAATACTGACGTCTGTGGTCCTATATCAGATACATTTTCTGTTAAAAAGTACATAAAACAATGGCAATAACTAATTTGTTTCGTATGTGCCATCGGCCTGCAGCTTAGTATTACATTTGACAATCTATTTGTTCGCTGCGTACGGAGTGAGCATGATGGAAAGTACATCAACCGATAGAATCCACATTGTAAATAATGTGAAGTCAAGTTTTTACAGATAAATAATGTATGTGTTTGCGGCGGAGTTATTGGGGAGGCTGTACTGACCACTCGCAGCTGGTGCGGATGGTGCTGGTGCGGCGGATGCTGGTGCACATGCGTGTGCTGGTGCTGGTGGTGATGCATCTCCGTGCGCACGGCGGCCACGCCCAGCCCGCCCGCCGCCGCCAGGAACCGGTTGTCCAGCTCGCGGCGCAGCAGGTCTGCGCCCGGACCTAGAATATTATGCCACATGTATTATTTTATGTAATAAACTATTTTTTAATTGTAACGTGTACGTTTTCTTAGTAATAAGAGGCGAAGAGAAATGTACAAACGAAAGCGAAGTGACGGACCGTGATGGTATGTTTATTAATGGTATGAAGATCATATAAATTTAAAGATATCTTCATAAAACCTAATGAAATAAAAAAACTTACTAGTTTGAAAGAGCGACTCTGCAGAGAATGGATTGGGGTTGGGGGGCGGTAGAGGAGCACCGAACAGTGGCGGTGCCGGCGCAAATCCGCTCGCGCGCTCTGACCCCGCCGTTCGCCTGCAAATACACACATAATACGATTTCGTTACTAAAAAAATATTTATCTCATTATTATAACATTTTAATTCACTTCTTTTCACACAGTACAGACGCGGGTGGACCGCGTCCTATTATATTATTCGTAAAGATAAGAAAAAGATCAGAATAAATATTCCGATGGCGAATAAAACGTAATAACAACATTTTAAACAGCGTGTTGAATACTCACGTTACCCCCCAGTGCGCGGGCGGTTTAGCGCTGGAGCTGATGCTGGGTACAGTGGGCACGGGCGCGAGCGAGTGGGTGAGGTGCGACGGCGTAGGTGCGGCCGGCGTCGGCGTCGGAGCCAGCGGCGCGCCCAGCGACGGCACCAGCGGCGGCGCCAGCGGGGCGCCTAGGCTGCCAGTCAGAGGAGCCTGTAAAAACACAATATTATATTTTAATACAAGCTTTTATTTACATTCACACTTATGTGGATATTTTTAAGACGATTTCTAAGTGGGTGTTAACACTTTTTGTCCTATATTTGATGTACACTGCACGCCTTAAGCAATTGTTAGTAGAGTGAGTGCCTTTGTGATCTTATACAGCTCGTTCTACTTAGTTTAATTTCACACTTTGCTTCAGTTTCGAGGCCATTTTATGATGAGCATGACCTGATGGTGACTCCTCAATGGTGAACTGCCATTGCACGGATATAAAATGTTTTTCAGGCATACACAGTACACACTGCGTCAAGATATCTCAGGTGACAATAAAATCTTGTGGTGTGGATGAGATTAAAAAAAACGCATATCTCTGAAGAAAAATTAGATATAACTACTATCATTCTGTAAATCAAAAGGTAATTTGGACGAAAAATGACTATCTGACCGCGAGCGGTGCGACGAGCGGCGGCGCGAGCGGGGCCACCAGCGAGGCGCTCGACGCTGAGGCCGGCGTGCTGCGCGACAGACTGCTGATGTTGCTGCTGAAACCAACCCAAGGCACGCTTTACAATGCTATACTGTTTTGCAGGAATAATGCTGACACCTGTGTCTAATGCAGTTTTATTTCTCGCTCTCTCATCTAAATGTGATCCTGGTTGCATTTTAGGTTCTAACGTCTTGAAACACAGACTCAGCTTAGAAAACTTTACAATTTTGAAGATTCAGCTGTGCTTTACGACCGGGCGCCTGTCTAATGCTATCGTTGCCGCATAGCTCTCAAAGCTTCCAAGGTCCCTCAGTCATTTAGTGCTCTTATAGCTAAACTAACATCACTCGAATATGAATGACTGAATGATAAATGTGCGATATATTTCACCTGAAGCTCTCGCGCTCCCGGTTGGGGCTGTGTCCGCGCGGGGAGTATGAGATAGGGGCGTGTGTGGCGCCGGTGGACCCGGGGGTGTGGGGCCGCACACCTTTGGGGGTCTTCGGGGCCACCAGCGGCGACGCGGCCAGGCTCGTGCGCTGTAACAAGAACCATGTACAAATGGATAAGATTATAGACATCAAATTTCTGTAGTTGGTTGAATGTAGGTATTTACAATAATGTATTGGTAATAACATTCAGTCCTTAGCCCTGTTATGGCGTTATGGTTATAGTGTCAAATATAAAAAAAACCTAAGTAATATAAAAATACAATTTATAATTAATATTAGCAAATATATATAATACCTACATAATTCAAAATAATCATAATTCATAATTTAACACATATTTTTATAACTTAAGAATTCTTCTTTATTATAATAACATTTGTCAATATTTTTTTAGCTTTAATTTTAAAATATAGTATCTCATTCTATCGAATAATTAAAGAATAGTTTAACAGGATACTTAATTTTAAACCCGGACAATATATACGTGTTGGGGCACTATACTGATTCAAATAAAATTCTAAAGAATTTTTAAACAAACAAAATTAGATTCATTGTGTGGAAATTTTTAAGTCGTTCGTTGTGATTTGATTGATATTGATTAATGAGAAAGGCCTTTTGTTATAAAATAAAACTTGCTTACCGTATCGGCCGTATTTCTCGGTGATGCCGCAGCTGGCGGAAGGTAGGGACTATGCTGTAACGAGGAAGCGTAAGGCGCATAAAGAGGATAAGTTGCACTGGAATAAACAGCTGGAGGAGGGAAGCCATTGGAAGAGAGGGTCGCATTCACAGTTGGGACGTCAGACCTTGCCGGTAGTTCCGCAGAAGACACGATTGGCTGCCTTGAGTCTATCACTGGGGGAGCCAATGGGTGACTACTACCACTTGACACGGGAGGTATTATAGCAGGTGCCAAACTTGTGGTAGGAGACGTGTCCACGTGATTTATTGATGGATGCAAAGAAATTGGAGGACCTAATGGATTTATTGGAGGATGTTGTGGTAAACTGAGACCAGGATGTTTAAGACTCGATGTGAAACTTGAAATTGTACTTGTCGTTGCGGCTAAAGAGAGCGGAGGTCCGATATGATTAGGTGTGGAAGTAAGTAACGGGTTAGGAGGAACCATCGCCAAATGGTTCTGTTGCGTTATAATGGAATGGCTGTTTATAGGATGGCTCAGGTGCGTAGCGGTTGATGGGTTCGCCGAGGAAATTTGCATGTGATTTGGCGTAATATGATTTGAAACACTAAACGGCGCGAGATGAGGCGGTCGATTCGTATAGACAGATTGAACGGAATGTTTCTGTAAACTTGGTTGACTCTGATAAGGTGTGTGGCTGTGAATACTGGAACTTATAGTCGAGTTTACATGACTAGACCCGATAGACGGGGGAGGATAGGGGCGGGAGGAGGGCGCGGCAGGAGAGGCGGGCCGCGCTCCCGCCTGACTCGGAAGACAGCTCGGGATCGCCGGCGCACTCGAGTGCGGCGGCACACTCGGCGGGACTCCATTCACTCGGCTCGGGAAAGAGGTAGGAACAGCGGGGTGAGCGGCAGCGGAGGGGGGCACGTTCCGGACGTCGTGACCGGGCATGACGGGGTGCGGCTGCGAGTGCGGCACGCGGCTCGGGAGACTAGGAAGAGACGCCTGCGTGGTGGCGGGCAGCGCGGCGGGCGGCCGCGGCGCGTGGTGCGCGTGCAGGTCCAGCGGCGCCGGCGGCGGCTCAGCCGGCTCGGTCCGCGTCTCGTGGTTGGTGTGACGGTAGTCGGGCAGTGCGGCCGCCGCGTGCGACTGGTAGGCGGTGTGCGAGGGGAACAGCGGCGAAGGGGCGGGCGGCGCCGGAGGGGCGGGCGTCGGGCTGTCGGCGGCGGCGCGAGCGCCGGGCTGCAGCTTGTTGTTACTCGCGGGCCGTTCGGGCGTGTCTGGGCCGGCGGCTCCCACGGGCCGGGCCGGGATCTGAGTGGCGGCATGTCCATCTAACGTGGGGATATGGGCGCCGTTGGGTCGGTGTGGAGTGTCAGCTCGGAAGGGTGGCGGCGGCAGCGCGGGCGGTGGCAGAGCGGCGGGCGCGGGAGAAGGCGCGGGCTGCGGCAGTGGCGCGGGCGCGGGGCTGGCGCTCCCGCCGACGGGCGCTCGCGACAAAGCGAGTGCGCCACCGCTGCCACCCCTTGCGACCAGCTCGTTCTTGCCACCACCGCCACCCGCGCCGGTCACCCGGAATAGTGATCCAGCTTCAGACGCCTGTAAATATACATGACCAGTCTTACTTAATACTTCGAGACAGCTTATGACGTCATAGTATTGTCACATGTGCGAGATAACCAAGAGTTTATTTGTCAAATTATTGCTACGGCTGACATGTACGTGTACGGCAGGGCTCCCAATAATCCTTAGGAATTGGTAGGGTAAACACATATATCATATTTCACATTGGAACAAGTTGCAGGAGTCTTCTTTAAAGGATGCTTGTGCCAGGAGTATGTGTCAGAAGACTATGTTCTTTCATAAAATAATTAAATACTTGTTTACCAAATATACTGTTTATAAAAGATATATCCCTATTACTCACATCTCTTAGTGGTTGAGTAAGAAAGACTTTTACATTAATAACACATTGTATTGTGTATTGTTCCTTCTTGTCTGTGATGCAGTGGAGAGAGCATAAATAAATTCCTTTAGTTACATAAAGTCCACTACGTCAAAATGAGTTGAAACTTACATCTTCCATTGATGCATCGTGATATCTTGGTGATGCATTCCTACTATTTTCAGGGCTCGCCTGTAACAAAGAAAAATAATTTATGTAAGGAGACTGCATGGTTAGTCAAATTCTAATTTCTAATACTCTGTGTTTTTAATAATAACAAAGCATGGTGGGATTATGTCTGTTTAATATCGACATAAAACTTAAATAATATAAAAGGTTTATTTTAATATGATAACTGTGTATAAGTTTAAAATTAGCACCACGACAACATTATTAGCCGATATTGCGATATTATTAGTGACTGATAAAGCTTCGATGAAGTGGCAAAGCCGGGTGGTAATCTTTAACCTTTTATTGGTGTCACAATAGTTTGTGGTGTCGAGCGCCAGTGTTGGCACGGCCCGTATAATGTTCACATTACAATTCATAGTTTGTTTGTACCTATTGTTCTAAGTTCTAATTTAACACAATGACCGCCCACGGGCTTTTAATATTCATCAAATACATATGCAATCACGGCTAACACAAAGAAATGCCAATGAGATATAAAAATGCAATACGAACATAGTTGACTAGTTTGTAGATGTAGGAAACAACAAAAAAAATAAATTATTGTTTTGTTTGAGTTATGTTTATTGTCCTACAAACAAGTCATAAGAACAAAGTTATTATTAAAGTGCCACCGCTGGCCAAAACTTATCTAAGTTTTATCATAGATTTAATTATTTTAGGTATTTTTTTTTATTCAGGATGTTCATATGAGTATAAAATAAGAGAATTGTTTTGAAGTCAAGTCGACATGTCTTCAAGTTGTTTAAATATGTTAGAGATATGTGTGAACAAACATGTCTGAAATAGAATAAAACTGATGGTCTGCTACGAAACTAAAAATCTGTTCAGAAATTTAATCACCAGGGCAAAGTAATCGTTTCTTATGATTCACAACAATGTGGAAGTCAACACACACGTAAAGTGCTGAAAAAAATTTTTACTGCTTTGCGGAGTCATTTATCACGATATCAGTAAGAATATTTTCTAATGTCAAAAAGCAGCGTCAAATCAAAATCAAAATTAAATCATTTATTCAGAAATTAGGCCTTCACAGGCACTTTTCCACGTCGTATTCTAAATTAAATGATGTTTACCAAAACTACAAACTACTAGCATTTCGGAACGACCACTGCTGAGAAGAAATGCCGAAACTCATTCAAACAGTGTTTGTCCCTATTATGCCAGCAGGGCTTACCATTTTTTAAATATAAATTTATGTAAATTTTTTATCAGTAATATAACAATGTACACAATAAAGTACATGGTCAAAAGGTATGCTGAAACATAAGGAATATATATTAACCAAACAAAAAAAAAACTTAATAAAAGATCGAGCTGACCAGTTCCCCCCGGCAGCATCCGTTCACGAGTTCAAAAGCTTGCGGATCTGCAGTATTTAGGGAAGTATATTAGATAGTAGGATAGTAATTACTGAGGGACGGTAATTACTATCCTACTATCTACGGGAGGGATTGACGATCAAACGAGAAAGATTAAACTACTTAAGTAACCATCCACATGTTATCGACATACCATTGTCTCGTTTATCTATTTTATAACTGTGCCAAAGTAATATTAAAAGATACCTAATTTGTGAACTTTTAACCATATACATTTATTTTCATATATATATTAAGTAATACAATTAGCCTAACAATCCAACAAAACATATTTTTTACATTCCTTTAAAAGGCTACAAAAAAGGAGGAAGGAGCAAAGGGCACAATGAAGTTACTGTAATTTCCACTCGATAAAGCTTTTCAAGATTTTCAGAATCTACTAAATACAGAAGTGGCCGGAAGAAATAGTCAATCGATCGTTTTGAGGGAACAAATCGTTTCGGGAGCGTTCCGGCAATTGAATGTTTAGCCTTATCCGGTGGGGGTGGGTCGTCGCCTCGCAACAATGGAGTGATAAATCAAGTATGGGTCGCGCGTGCCGAACGTCCGCTCTTTTCTGCATAAAAGACATTCAAAGACACCGCATAAACGCACTTCTGACCATCTGCGTTTGTGTCCTATTGGCAATTGATAAACAGTTAAGTGTTGTTAAATTATCTTGAGTAGGTGAATACATTTCTGCTAAGTATAAACCATTCATTGCAATGCAATATGATTGATTTTATATTTTGATTGACAGTCAATTTAGATTTAAAATTTTTTTTCTGATGGGAAAATTTAATTTGGGATTTTACCCGGGTAAATTCACAATCATTGCGTTACTTCCCAAAAATCTGGGAAGAAAGGATTACATCGTTTTAGAGATTAACTTAGGAAACTAAGATTTGATCCTGCCCATGGACCTTATTGATTGATGTCATAAAAATATAGCTGTGATAGCGCTAATTACAAAGATCAAATCTCTTTTACAAAAGCAGATAAGTATAATACACTTATCTCCGTAAAAGTAAGTAAATACATATTCTTTCATAATTTACGAACTATTTCACAACTTAATATTAAGAATAAAAGTCCAAGAAAAACACTTAAGCATCAATTTTAAATAATAGTAAGGGAAAAAACCAGGGTAGAATAAATACATAAATATATTAGAACAAATCACACAGATTGAGCTAGCCCCAAAGTAAGTTCTAGACTTGTGTTATGGGATACTAACTCAACGATACTATAATTTATAACATATATTGATAAACATCCAAGACCCGTGCCAAACAGAAAAAGATCATTTTCCAACATGATCCGACTGGGGATCGAACCCGGGACCTCTCGGTTCAGAGGTAAGCACTTTACCACTTCGCCACCGATTGAAAGAAGATAGAATGATAGATAGAAAGTTGGAGGATTGATCTTCTCGAGAAAATACCGGGAGAAAACCATCCCTAGTTCTGTATAATCCAACTGATAAACCCCCTAAAACGATTGAATGTAGATATTTTATTTCATTTAGTAATTTTCCATATATATTATTGAAGTTCACTAATTCAATATGAAAGATTTTTGTACACACGTTTTTTGTCCGAATTCGACCATAATTTCAGAACTATCCCGTCTATCACTAGCGTTGAATCTTGGCAAGTTATCAAAACTGAAAACGTTACAGAAAATGCATAATAATCAGTGAGATATTAGCATGATGAGTGATGTCGTGTCGGCAAATAATAACTGTCTGTGTCCATGGCCCGTGCCGTCGTCATGCGCCTCCCGACAGAAACACGCGCGTCTCTAAATAATCCAGCTATAAAAATAAACGTTCGCATTAGTCAACGCTGTCAAAATAAAACTACGAATATTTACATAGTCTAAAATAAATGCAGAGTATCTTTTGTGCAGATTTATTTACTGACTTGAGAAAATTATTTTTTGATGTAAATAGCCATTTGTTAAATCGCTTTTACAGTTAGTAATAAAACGTTGTTGGGTTTCTTTAGCTGTGTTCTTAATTTTATACGCGAACATTTAGAAATGGTTAATAACTTTTTAAATAAATTAACTTTGAAATTTCTGAATTAATTATATTGAAATTACGAATTCAAAACAGATAGCGAAGCATAATCTCGCGATCCCAGCCTCGGGGCCGTTTCGCCTGCCTCCACACCCGCTGTTACGAAGCGGGGAGATCCGGAAAAAATGGCGTGATAGCTTTTCGCCCCTCATTCGAATTTCTAATACTTCCACAAACTTTTAATAGGATCGGACTTAAAATTCAAAGAAAATTTCGTCTCGAGGTAAAGTTCAAACAGCGTCTTGTGATCATAGCCTGCGGTGACTTTGTTTTAGCAGCGAGCAGTTAAAATTAAAATCCTATCCTACTAATATTACAAACGCAAAAGTTTCAACTGTATGTAATACTATCTCGCCTGTTTACCGTGGAGGTAGATATATAGAGGTAACTAATTTCCTTTTGACTCAAGTACATCATTTTTAATTCGTTACGCCTAAATTGTTGTAATGAACATAACGCAATCCAAGCTAATGCAACCCGCTCGGAAATACTTGAAATAAAGATTTTCTAAATAAAATTATTTATGACAAGAGATGTTTTATTCAATTATACTAACGCAAAGATGAGAATATAAAGATGTTTTTGAATGTTGTTATATGTAATCGATTCAGGTAGGAATAACAAAGAGTCACCCTTATAAATGTTATGTATAAGGGCGCAGACTCCTCGCGTGCGGATATTACATTGAGTTCGCCTTACTCTATGAATAATTCATACAACTTCAGTAATTTATAGCATAAATCTACTTTTCGCATTCGGTAGTCGTTTCTGTCGGTCATCAGTTTGGTACTTTACAGATGGATAAAATGTTATTGTCAAAGTGGTAATTTTTAAACAAGAGTTAGTCCATCAAGTAATACAATTACACTATTAAGTAATTCTGTTATTTGACGTAAAATGTTACATCTCGAATGAATTACAAATCCTGATCCAATTATTTGTAATAATTTATGAATAAATATTAATTCAACTTACGGTAAACGCACACAAGCCAAAGCAAAATTTTGCTACTCTCCGGTCATAATATTTTCCCGTAAAAATTTATAGGAGTAGTCGTAATATTAAGCCTAAGTATTAAAAATCAAATGACGCTCTGTTCATGGCCCGAATTTGAGCAGCATACTAAAGGGCAGGAATGACAATCGCGCATACTAACAAGACACAGACATCACATTACCAATTTCATCACCCAGCAATAAATGCCGATACCACCTTTAACTAAACTTAAATAAGTTTTTTTTTTAAGTTTATAATGTGTATTTGTTCATTATGTAATATTGATTAAAAACATAAAAAACCATGTAAGTAGTAATTCGAATTGTAATGTATTATAATAATAACTAGGTTGTCCTTTAGATAACCACCCAAATATTCGCAGCAGGTTTGATTCACACATTCCCAAAAATGTACTTAATTTTGAAATATGTTAACATGGCACTTTGAAACTAAACAAAATAATTAAATAATACATGAAACACAGGTCATAACAACAGTGTAAATTAATCACCAGTAGCTATTTAAATAAAGCTAATCCGAGGCAATTAAAATCGTAAGCAACCAATAAATAAAATCCATTAGGCATGTTGAACTTCTGAGCTTCTGACTATATATACATACTGCATAGAATTTAATCAGAAGTTGTTCTACACTAATCTAAAGAATTCTGTATCTTCACCTGGAATTTATCAAATGATGTCTAAATCACAAACAATTGAATAGATTTGTATCGTTTTTGCCATCTAATATATGGCATATTGTTCAATGTTTTATGTCGCTAAAGTACGGGGATAGTCAAATTTGAATCAAAAATTAAACGTTCAATTTTTGATTCAAATCAATAAAGTAATACTATAAACAACGCCGTTCAAATGTTACATAAACTCTTTTAACATATCATAAATATCTATTTCACATGGTAATAAAATTAGTAACCAGTTTTTTGTTTATAATCACATTCACTAGTGAAGTGAAGTCTATCTTTAACTACTTAATTGGTCCATAATTTGGTAAATTAAAGACGCGGCAGCTCTCTTATCAGATTAAATGTTAATATTCATAATTACATAGTCAAACCTGTTTCAAGTATATTTAAATCGCAATATCGGATAAAGACGTAATTTACATTCAATTAACATAAAATATTGTATAATCATTAGTTTCAATTTGTTGTCGAGTCGAATAGAACTTCGTGTTCCGGAACTCTATAAGTGACATGTTTTCATATATTTTTTATGTTAATTTAGTTTTGATATTGTACTAGATTAGTGCAACAAAACAAAGAGTTCTGGTTTATTATACTTATTTAAATATAGTGTATGAATGAAATATAAGGTGATTATTAACCTAGTTATAGCGGACAATAAAAAATAAAATTAACAGCTGAGTGGTAAGAACTATAATTATGCCGTTGGTTTAGTGGCTATAAACATTCCGGCGGAATAGTAGTGTAATAGCAGTAAAAGCGACGTGTTTGCGTTTCGGATATATCGTGACTTGATATAATAACGATTCCATTAATTTTTCAATGTAGACTACGTGTAAATTTAACTAGAATTCCACTGCATGTTGTTCCAATTTTTGTTTCAGTTAATAAATCATTCACTGTGAATAGCAGGCATTTTAACTTGGTATCCACCGCTTCATTTAATTAGTTTTTATGAAAGTGGCTAAATTATCTAAGTGTGCCTTATTTTTTAAATGTCCTAATCTCCAATGCGACAACCAAACTCATGATAATCTGGACAGATATCTCTAATTCCCCTAAGGATTTAAAGCCCCTGGGAGCAGCTAGAATTCATTAGGCCTTAAAGATTCGTTTGTTCGATTTCTTCACTGTAAATTCGGACATTTCTTTCTATAAAAAGTACCTGTTGTTGTATGTCATCCTTGCTAGTGTTTCTCTTATTGCTGTCCTTTTCTGTTTTGATAGACGTAATCTTCTCGTTCTTGCTTGTCACTGCGTTCGTTTCCGGCTTTTGTTTGATGCCTTTTTTCTTGCTTTCTTTTTTGCCACTGCTCTCAGCATTGCTTTTAAGTGAATCTTTGATCCTCACTATGGTAACTTCTTTTAACTACACTCACGTATTAAAATAATTTCACTTTAAAACAGTCTTTGCACGTAAAATCTTGTTTGTATTTTTTTATTATCGTCACGTTATCACTTTCACAAGGTTTCTCACAGTAACAAAAACAAAGTAAACTTTGGTATTATGGTAACAGACAACAGACTTGTCACAATCCCTGTTTTATCACTGCAATCCTTGGACACTGAAATCCAGAGTACTGCATCCGGTGTCGCGTCGTGTTATAGGGCTTACGTCCCATACGGAATAAAAATAAAGCTCGTTCGCGAGAGGTGAGACAAAGAGCGTTGAAACTCATGAAACGTGTACGAAGTGCCCAGCGCACGGGGCGTAAATGCCGCGCGGCGGTCGTCGTCCGTAGAGACCAGAGACAGCCCCCCCCACACCTCGCGCACGCGCCGCCGCCCGCCCGCCCAACATACCGCCTTGACGAGCATTCCACACTACACATGTACAGCTTTATGCATACAATACACGACGACATGCTTGATTCTTTGTTATACAACAATTAATAATTTCTTAATAAACCTATATTTCAGTTTGATCTTACCATTCAATTTTTCAGTTAAACGAGATATGGGTTTGACATTAAATTACATACAAGTAAATATACAAGTGTACAATTTTGACGACCTCCGTGGCTTAATGGTCATCATGCCCGACTGCTACAGTGGAGGTCCCGGGTTCGAATCCCGGTCAGGTCAACATGAAAAATGATCTTTTTCAGATTGACCTGGGTCTTGGATGTTTATCTATATATGTATATGTTATAGAATATAGTATCGTTGAGTTAGTATCCCATAACACAAGTTTCGAACTTACTTTGGGGCTAACTCAATCTGTGTCATTTGTCCCTATTTATTTATTATTTATTTATTATTTATTATTAATTTCTTCGTAACAATACTATCCTCTGAAACTACCAGTCGGATTTGAAATAAAAAATTGTGTTTATAAATGTAATTATCATAACACAATTTAGGCTGGTCTACAAAAATTATCACGAGAGCAAAGCCGGGCACTGCTAAATATCATTGATGTATGTCAAAGAATCTCATACAATCATAGATGAAATCTGATATGTATCAGTATTCTGCTTCATGTATACAACAATATTTCCAGACATTTATCATATATTGGTATTAAAATTTAAGCTCATTGGGATGTAATAAATAATGACTGTCTGAGGCAGCTTAATTATGTTTATTAAATACCAATTAAAATGTCATGTGTAATGGGGGATATTTACTGTTCATTCCGAATAAATTCATTATCATTATTTATTCAGTAAATTATAATTTCAGTACTTACATAGTACAGTAGGATATTTGACGCTTCATCGTATTGGAATTTTTGAGTGGTTATCACACACATATATGATGATATGATGAAGGCAGGGTAATGATGTTATTTATCCATTTATTCTGGCAGTCCATCAAGACCTCTTTCAAGAAAAACGCGTAGACCATTAAGTTAAAAATATCAAATGCTCAAGTCAACGCGATCAAAAAATTTGAGACAGAGACAAGAGAGTCTGAACCTCTCGACGATATAGAATCATGAAATTTGGTATGAAGTAATATGAGATAAGAATTTTTCTTCCCATCACATGTTTACCTTTATTTGTAATTAATTTCATACAAAATGAGTGCAGACGCCCACAAGTTCCAAGTTTTGCTGGCTTTTGCCAAATTTTTTAAGATTAGTGCTTATGCGGCCATCTCAAAGCTCTATTTATTTCATTACAATGCTGCCACAAACCACCCAATTTCGTGTACCTACGTAAGTTTCTAGCAATAACACATACGCGAAAAGTCGTAAAACCAACATAAAACGATATATTTATATTCGTTTTATAACTTATTGCTTTACGACTACGATAAATGCAGCCGTTCTGTAGGGCAACCATTACCGGTTGAACACAGTAAACATGGCTCGTTTTGTAATTTCATCGCTAACAGCTAGCTCTTTGTATTGCTACTAAATCAATTATCCCACAAAGCCCAATATACTAGTCAATCACAAATATAATAATGAGAATTGTGGTTTTTCATAGATAATTAAATTGATGTCGCAGATATTTCATGCTATGATAAAATAGGATAAACTATTATGTAAGCAAAATTCGTGACAATGCTATTATTACATATTTGTCGTAATATTACAATTTATGACCGCATGAAGTTGCTAGAACCGACTCCACGATAAACCTACCTTTATATAAGTCTTATAAAATAAAAGAGAAGAATACAAAAGAGAGTAATAAAAGCGCTCCCCACACAAAATATTAATTTGGAATCATTTATTCGAAGGAAAAAATCGGATAAAAGACGACCCCTTATTTTAGAGGGAAAAACTGAAGCGAGGGATAAGCGAGATAAATCTCGGCTTGTCTTCGGTAACCGTACTATAAATGTAAAGAGCAATTTGTAAAATTTTCCCAGAGATGAGTGTTTATTTTGGCAAAGAATTGTGATATCACATAAAATATTAATGTACAATACCAAGGGGAAATTAAAATAACGAACACGAATCTTTTTGGATAAAATCTTTGTGTAAAAAACTGTTCAAAGAAGAACGACGAACGATTCTAGATTCGATTTTAAGAAGAAATTATGCGTTGGATGAACAGATTATCAGATTGATAACGCCTTACTGAATGCATTGCAATTTATAAACACATTTTTAGGCAGACATGAAATATTTTTTAATGTTCAAATCGATATTGATATCTAATAATATTTAATAACTTTATACAAACAAATTGGTTTCATCAATTGCGTCACATTAATAAACCAGTATATTCGCGAGTGCACTCAGTGAACTCAAATGAAAAGTGAGTGAACTCAAATTGTTATTGTAAGCTAACTGTTACTCTAGCTATGCATGAACCGCTGTTCTGCAATTTTTGAAACAATTTAAATATGTATCTAAAATTTTAATAAATTTAAACGCGCCAGTTTTCCCATTCAGAGGGTAAAAGTTTGTATTTTGTAAAATTGAAACGTCCCGAATGGCAGTGAGCCGGAAATTCGCCAGCGAGCGACAGCGCGCTGTTTATTTTTTCCTATCGTTTTCCCACTCTCGTCAGCAAAAGCAATAAAAATGAGTAGAGAAATGTTAAAAACTAATAAAAAAAATTCTACGTCGTAACGTAACGATGTTTGCAACCTATATATTTAGGGAGAGAGAGACAGTATAAAAGGACTTCTCATAAAAGGTTTTTAATTATGCCGTGGGTTTTGTTAGTTTAAAAGGTAGACTAGTTCTAATAGTAAATGTTAATATTAATTTCCAGCAGCAATTAGGCACCGCGGCGTGGGATAGAGGCAGCTCCCGACGTTGATTACGCAGATTGAAATCACTTCGCCCCTCGCAGCTTGTTAATGATGCAATAAAAACGACGCTTATCGATTTAGCCGCCCGTTAAGAACGCTCCAAGGCATTATAATTTATTATCCAAACAAAGTTGCGTTAGGCGATGTAAATGACTATAGTCGGCAGTGGCATTATGTAACGATAAGATTTGTTAACAGCCTGCCTGTGTAGTGACATAAGTAATTAACACTTACAATATAATATATAGTCCACTAGAGTGGTTTACAACGCACTAGAGTTCGACCATGATGAGCGTCTGCGATTCGTATTAGGGCAATAAATTGCGAAACTTGAATGTCAACATTTAAAATACTTATTGAAAGGATTTCGCCAGCATTTTATCGAACGAACAACAACGGGATGAATTTCAATTGAAAGGAGAAAATATTGTAAATCTGACAACGACAAAATTTATTTCAAGCCTCATTCAATTTGCGGAAAATTTATTGTTGGTTGAGGTTTTTTATGCCTCATATTAGTGTATGTAAATTTATATTAAAATTTTGTTTAACATACTAATATGGATAGACACACATACATATGGTATTAGGTATAGGGATGCAAAGCTTTCAGTTGAAGATACTACATACAGACAAGCACCATTTGACGTATATTTGTCTCGAAATGTACTTTAATTTTTTTTAACAAACATCCTGCTTATTAATATTTTCAAAGTATTAAAAAAATATCGTAAAGTTGTACATGACATAGTATCGCTTAAAAGAGAAAGCGACTACGACAGTAAAAATTTGAAAGTGTTACTTAGACAATGAAAGAGGACATGCATAACAAAGAGACAACGAGTAATGCACTAGTCATACAAACGAACATGCGACTTACGATTGTGCAGTTCGAATTACAATGAGAATATAGGCTACACATAACTGTAGGACAGGAGATAAAATATATTTTATTCGAGAATGAATCGTTAATTTATGAACTTTATATGCTTAATGTAATGTAAAGGTAGGTTTTATAATTCAGTATGGTTCGCATTGTGGCGGTTGCAATCAGTATTTGTGAGAAAGTGAGGGAGTGCGGAAAAGCGGAGAAGCGTCACCGGCACAAAGGATTGCTCGCAGCGCCGGATTTCTCTCAAAGCCGGAGTAATCTCGCTCAGCATGTGTTACGAACCACAATAAAAGTTTCAGTTGCTGTCTTATTTCATATCATGTCTGTTTCTTTTTCTTTTAGGTGTTCACGATTAATAAGCTTTGCGTGTGTTTTCTATAGTTTAAATGTTATAGTTAATTTGAATCCTATTTTTTATTTATTTTAACCTTAGAAAATACAAGCAGTAAAAGCATTATAGGTAGATTCCATGCATACAAGCACTATCAAACAGTCAACCTTCTCATATTTATGGGAAAGAAGTTTCTATGCTGTAAAACAATGCACATAACAAAGTTAATAAAATTACATGAAGAATGAATATTTATTGTATTATATAAGCGGATGGCGAGGCGGCGACAACACTAAGAGGGTGCAGAATTACGGATGCGAGGGAGATGCAGTCGAGGATGCAGCGAGAAGCGACATAAAATTTTCAACGACTGCACCGAGTATCTGACGGCATTATCTAGCCGTTTGCAAGTGCTCTAGCGCTTTTCATATCTTTTGAATAAAAATTCTCCAATGTTACATTGTTTCCATGTGGCTTTTTTCGACCATATGAAGTTTTATGGTGTTCTCTGCGGTTGTTTGCGTTTTGAAACTTGAAAAGAGTAGATAACTGTACATTCCATAACAATAAATATTAATAACTTTAAAGTACCTACTTACTCTCAGTTTGATAATATTGATATTACATATAACTTTTAAAAAGTAAATCCACATAGAGTTACGTTTACACAATGTATAGTACTGTAATAATTTCTATAAAGTATACTTATTTTAATCTTTAAATGTCTATAAATCGATTATGTCAATACACATACATATGTTATAATATAACGGAAATATTTTACAAAGCCCTACAAGTAGTCCTGGCGAAATGTGTAGTTATTGAAAATGTATTTCACAAATATTGGATATAATATTTGCGAGAATATTGTTTGAGAAAGGCCGCATATCGAGTGCTCAAAGGATATCAATGTATGTAAATAAAACAGACGTTCGCCGGAAAAATATATTTCCACAAAAGTGGAACACAGCGATGAAAGGTGGGTTCGTCTTCTGTGCAGGACTTCGTAATTTTAGAAGGAGAACTAAAAAGGAAACCGTAATAGCTTTATAACTCCGCGCAAAAAGAGTAATCAGAGCGTAATAGCGAGTGACAGCAAATATAGCGGCGGCGAACTGTTGGAGTTTGTGAGGCAAAATAGCGGGTTTGGAGAAGAGAGTGGGGACAGGGAGCACTGACAATCTCATTACAAATGTGAATAAATAATAGGTAAGCATTAAGGTCGCGTTTGCCTTAACGGGCGACTGCTGGAGCTGCCTTTGTTGTCGGCGCTGTTTACTGCGCCGGGATTCCGCCCGCCGCCGCAAGCCCAATTTATTCCGCTAATCGAGCGAGCCTCACCTTGCTTGGCTTAAATTAATTAACAACTACTAACCCTCGCCATATAAAATTTACAAATGATCCAAAAGCGAAGATAACGATCGGACCAACTCCTATCTGCAATGCAATCTGCTGCTGCTTAAAGGTGTTATAAGTAACCTACAATTTACAAATCAAGGGTTCAGATAAATATTTTATTACTAGATCGTAATAAAATATTTATTTGGGTTTTACAGGTTATTTGAATTCCAAAGAGATATTCTGTTTGCTTTTTAGTCAACTGAATCAACATGCATTCAGTCTGACTTCAAAGTGTAGCCGATGATATGTGCACGCCCACAGGCCAGGTGGACGGCCTGACATACCGAAGAACGTACTTGGTGAGTCTGCCAACTATGTATGTAGTTCCTGCATCGGTCAAAAGTACTCGTTGACATGTCGGTTATCTGTCATATGTCACGACAAGTTAATCAAAATACTCATACTATTTATGAAGTTAATTATATTTCCCATTTTAGGAATTCCACGCCATGCTTATATCGGACTGGGCGGTTCTTTCTGACGCATGTGGCGAGATTGGAACGCACCTTTTGGGTACCAGACGGCCGCAGAGGAAGAGTTAGACCAAAGAGGAGCGCGAGATGCCCATAAGCGAAAGCAAAGCCAAAAAAATGGTGCTGTATCCGCCCAATGATCTCCCATCGCAAGGGATGTAACGATTCTGCTGAATGATTTGTTAGAATCGTGTTTATTGCGTGTGCAATTATAAAAAGTAGGTAGATTCCGTGAAATGCAATAATCAATTGCATAGACGATTTACAGACATCAACTGATACTCACAGGCTGTTAACTTGCAACTATGTCGTCTACAAAGCGTTATTGCATAAGAGGATTCGGTCAAAGAGATGGAGAATTTCGACGCAAGCTTTGTACGGTAAATTGAATTGAATGTCATACATAACGCATTCCAGGCGTTCAAAGCAAGTGTAATTGCGATCCGGCGGCTCCATTTAAAATGTATCCGTGCAAATCTGCGCTAAACACGGTGATGTAGAGATGAGAGGCGACATGGGAACGCATCTCATCCAGCAGATGCCTGCCGACGTAGCGCACCCATCCACTCGTGTCGCGGAGCAGTGCAAGAGTTGGTCGTTTGCCAGCCGCTTTGTTTTATCGCTGTTGCGAACTTTTTGGCATCTAAACAATGTTTTCATTTAATGATATGGAAAAATCACACTGAATGGTTCAATGTATCATCGTTTATATATATTTTTTTTTAGAAATACACTCGACGGCGAAATCTTACTCTCTTACTCATAAATTGTTTATAGATAATTTGGTTATTTTCTTTATTCTCATTCAAACAACAACAAATAGATTATTATACCTTTACACAACGATTTAATAATTTGTTCCACAATCCCAGGAATTAGGTATTGTTTTGTTAATCAATTTAATAAATGTGTTATCATTTAAATCGATCTATCAATTAAGTCTACAATATGATGAAACAATATCTCACGAAAACATTATTCGAAACATGGTTCCCTTCTCATTTAAACAATGTTCTAATAAATTAAGGTTTCTGTTTAAAGTTGAAACTAATAATTTTAAACGTACTCAATCAAATTGGTAGGCTATTATTTTCGCAGACTTCGCTAATAAAATAATAACGTCGTAAAAACGAGCAACAAACCGAAAGAGATAAAGAGAGAATGTAATAAAAACACTGCAATTTTAGGGGTATTTTGTCGAGGTTATATCCATAAAGCGAGTGGTATGGGGTGGAAACCCGCCCACCCCCACCCGGCCCGCGGCAGGAAGCAATGAATAAACTCAACCGGGAGTTTCTACCTATTTTATTTAATTTCACAATGAAAACGATCATACCATCCTTCACCACTTAGTGGACTTGATTCATCAGATTTATTTTCGTTATTAATGGGTGGTTTGGTAAGGTTGCTTTAGACGACGATTTTTATTGTTATTAATAGTATTATTTACTTATATGTTTGTGAGATGGAACTAGGATAGAATATAACGCTTATAAACAAAAACTATGTTCGGAACGATTTTGTCTTGAACTTGAATCAATGAATTTTTAATGCTGAATCAAAGTTATTTAAGAGTTACTTAACTTAAACAATAAGGTACTTACTTACCTTTGTTAATATTGTGCCAATCTGAAGTATGAAATCAGGAGTAAAATATTCAGATACGAAGCCTGAGCTTGGAAAATATTTCCGCACAACATAAGAGCTGTAAAGCGCTGTAGAACAAAGGTATTAAAGCGAATTTCCAAGCTCTTTCGCTAGGAATACACAGGAAGCGACGCAGCGGCACCGCTAACTCATTTTGTTTGCTTCCCGTATAAAAATGTAGTTTGTTTCAGAGCGTTTGTCGAGGGCACATTCTTTAGCCGTTGTTATTAGTACATTTCTGTCAATCGAATTTGCTTAGTAAATGAATTGTTACTTGTTTTGTAACATTTATAAATTTGCCGAGGTATGCCCATAGTAAATCTGTAGTATAATTTGCTATTAAAGGAAGGTTCACGTATTTCCTTCATTATTACACTTAGCAGTCCGTATGTTATTGATAAATTTTCATAATGAATAGGCATTCCCATTTACATCGTTATCATAACCAAAATAGATAGATATACTGAGCGAAATGGCGAAGAGTAATGAGGCGTTGCATCGTCTCTTCGAGACGCAGTATAAAACAACAAAGTGGTCGACACATCTTGCAAGTGAGTGGAATAATCCGACACGACGAACACTAAAGTGCCGTAGAATACTACTTTAGGGCCCATATAAAATAATGATCTGTCTTCTTGCACGTTATTCGCATACGGTTTATGGCAGGTTATAAAATGGAATTAGAAAACTCGTATGGTGATTTTAGTGCTATTTGAGGGTACCAAACGATGGTAATCAGATAATGACATGAGATTGTTGATTAACATGTCTCACGGGACTAATAAAATAACAATAAACGGAAATGTGTTGAGGGTGCCGGCCGGCAGATATTAAAACGATAAGGGAGTGGTGATATTCATAAGGATTTTAATTTCACCCTTTATGGTAAAGAGGGAGCAAATTAATCTATCACGAAAACTCATTCAGTCATCTTACAAAATATGTTTATTAATATCATGTATTAACAATTTGAGAAGAAGCGTTTAATAAAGAATGAAAGAAGATGAATCCTGATAAACGATACACGCCACAGTCGCCCCGTTTCGATAGCAGAACAGTAAAAAGATAAACATAAGAGGTGAACAAAAAATATCTTCAATGAACTCGAGAGAATGTTCACTGGCAATAATGGCAATACAACACGGGCACTTGCGCCACTAACCACTAACCGGTTCTGCTCGCTCCGATATCCATTAAAAGCTCATTTTAATCTCTTTATGCGTTTTGAATACTAATTGAATTAGCGTAACCGTTCTAGTTACGTCCTTGTGTGGCTTTAAGCGAGCTAACCACTAAAGTTAATTAGGTACACGAGTGATACGCTGAACGAGCAATATAGGGAGATGTTGACAATAGGTATGTTTAATTAATTAATTAATTAATTAATTAATTAATTAATATTAATATAAGTGTAAAATAATAAGCAAGTGTTAAATTTATTTGCATTTATTACAATTTCAATTTATTATATATATTTATTACAATTTCAATTTATTATAAATACTGTTGGTTTGTCAATTGTCCATAAATCGTAGTAATACATTATACTTTATCAATGGCCAGAAACAGAGAGTAAATTATACACCGTGTGCACACGAACACCCATTACTGGACAAATTACTTATTTATTATGACGGGGAGTGAAGTGACGCGCGGCGGAGCGAATGCTCGACGTGAGTTGATATCCAATTAGTGTGGCTACTACGCCAACAACTGACACACAAGTCATAGTCGATGCTATAGTCTTGCTTGCTTCTTACAAGCCTACTACCTAACTAGTAGCTTGTAGAAGCGATTATGACCAAAGCTTTTGCTCATATTATTAGGTTTCATGTTAATTTATCATATTTGGTAGTGCAGATTTACGTAGACAATCTAGGCATTTATTATCTTACAAAGCGTATGTGTTCAATACTTTGTGTTCTTAGCTAAAGTATTCATTGTTTTTTAAAACAACACAATCTTTAACTCTGAATAAGATTGTTACTACCTACTCAATTTAGCACACGGAGAGAAGTGTACACAAAGGCTTAACTTCCTTAACTGCAGCAGATACGTGCTGACAGAGCGCTTTGTAAGTATCTGAAGTCTGGAGAATGAAGTATTCACCCCACATCGCAACGAGCAATTAATGGCAGAGTTCAGAGAGCTGCAGCCGCACGCCCGAACGACTCCGTCTTGCTTGTAATGGGGTGAATCTCTAAAGCAGTGTGAGTGAAGCGGTTCCGTATATTTGAACACCTGTCAGCCCCCTCATCTCTCTACGGGTCGCCTAACTTAGATTACTTTATAATAATCCCCGGTTTACTCCAGACGGAATATATAAATTGGCTGTTGTCGCGATGTTGGCGAATTTATTAATGGCCGCAGAACGGTGGGAAATCATGAAGTGGTGGTTTAAGTGCTTTATCAAGCTGTTGTCGCATGTTTGTTTACCGTATTTACCCATATTACTATAATCAAAGCAAAATTACTACAAAATAACGGCCTCGGAAACTTATAACCGTAGTTTCTCAAGCGATGCACGTTCACCCAGTAATATAAACACTTTATAATTTAATTCAAATGGAAAATAAGTGCAAAGTTCTGTAATACATAAAAAAATGTTTATTAATCTAACAAGAATTCTAGTTATAGCTATTCACTTTGTACCTACAAAAATAACATATATAATATCTCAATTGAATGATCTATAAATGATTACATGTTTTGAGTTACGGAATATGATTAGGGAATCTTCTTTAAAATTTGAGGTGTTAAAGTACCTGACAAGGTCTAATTTCTGAATAAATGATTTGACTTTGACATCGAAATCTGATCAGACTCTTATTTTAGAGTGAATAAAACCAACCAGCTAATAGGAAAACGTGCAATGATACTCGAGGCAATCGAAACTAAGAGGCAATCGGAAGTCGAAAAGTAATCAGGGAGGGATGGCACGCACGCCCGTCAACAACTTAGTAAGTACACCGGGGAAAATCGTTATCTCAGGCCTTCTTGGCGGCATTAGTTACACAACTTTAATTCCTTTAGGAAACATTAAATTAATAAAAGTGAATCAGTTTATTATATTAAACTTACATCAACATCGAAAATTTTATCATCTATCCATGCAAAATACGGATTGTATTCCCCAATATTATTCCCGTAAATCTCTCAAACGTATTTACACGAAAACGCTGTTTAAGAGGATGAAACAAAATGAACAAAGCCCACCGGCTCGTTGGGACTTGTATAAATTATGTATGGTATGTATGTCGGTGGGATCGTGTGGTGTTTCGTGTAACATTCCTGTGAACTTTGCGGGCAGCTAATTACGGGCGAACGGTCGGTCTGGGTCGCGCATACGATGTGCAAATAGCCGACTGGGCTAATCTGCATATCGCGTCGCATGCGCCACCCGCCCTACGTACAACACTCGCATACATAATAATAGAAATTATTTTAGTCTCCTGATCTATCGTTAGTTAATTATGCTTTTTTGATCTTGAGAGCCTTTATTTCTGATACGCTCGTTCATTAAGACTGCCGAGGATTGCGCTGAGCTTTTACTAGTTTTATTTTTTTCTGTGACAGTATATATAGCTCATTTAAATTATAATAATGTAATAAAACGTCTCATTTCTTTTTTGTAAATTAAAACTAACACGTTACCCTAATGCATTCACGTTAACATATATAATACTGGTATTAAGCTACATCAAAACAGAGGAGTTAAACGTGCTACGTATTCAAGCCGCGTTGACATGTGTTTATCAGTAGAGAACTTGGACCGCAGTCGAGCGTGGTGTGCAGTGCAGTGACAAACGGAATCGCAGAGTACATCCTGAGTGAGCTGCTGATCCGTTGAGAGATATCTCGACCTCGAGCGTCGAGTGCTAACACTCACCCGCCTACGGATAATTACGGCCCTTTGACGACGACGCTTTGTCCTACAGCGCTCCGAAAGTGGCAACAATGTTTTTAGCTTTCACAATGTTTGTGTCATATCCGGAAAGTGTTTGACTTTTACAGTCGGACACCAAAATCCATTACAGCATAATAGATGTTACAAAAGATTTAAATAATATAAAAAAGTTATATTTAAATACAGATGCATTTGTGGTTCTGTTTGCGCCGCTTTAAATTAGATATTATCCACGTCAAGCCGGTTAGAGCAGACGACAGAGTAATACGAATCTCTGAAGAAGTTTGCGAGCGAGTAAGCCTGCGGGCGGCGACGGGCCGAGGGGGTTGTGTTATTACGCCCTCTCGGCAACGCAAGGGGTTTCTACTCAGAGACGTACTGTTGCGCGAGATTAAGACGCTCCACACTTCGCTGTTAACGCTCTAGCTTCCGTTCTACTTGTTCTGAATAGGATCAAGTGTGCTCAGTTTCTAATAGACCAAGTTGGAAAAGAGTCTTCATATGAACACTAGATTTGTCTAAGAATGTATCCGCTTTTATCTGCGTGGAATATTGGTCATTCCTATCTCCAAAAAATCCTGTTTATCAATGAGATAGTGAAGCAGATAGTATTTTTATCATTACAAATAGATAAAAGAGTTCACTAACGACTATTATTTATATTCCTAATATCGAATTTACAAATATTTAAATTAAAACTCAGCCCAACACTGTTCAAAAGTAATCAATGTAGGAGACCTTCAGAACAAATTATCTGGTAGGTATGTTATACATAAAGTAAGAAAACATAGAATTTAACAAAGAGAAAAGATACTAAGTAATCATTAATTTCATGCTGTTACATTTCACCACTTCAGTTATAAATATAAGTGTCGAAGAAAAGCCAGATAAGACGACAGAGAAATAAGTTTAACCGAACGGTAGAAAGCATTATCATTGGCTGCGAGCAAGGAACAAAAGAAAATTGTGGAGAGCGAGCGTACCTCTCGTACGCTCGTACTTTATAGGCGCGTAAATATGTTTTATATCCCTCTACTGTCTGTTATACACTGGCGCGCCGCTACCCCATCCCCATCTCGGGCGCCCCCCGTCCGGAGGTTGCCTCGCTCTCGGAAATGCCGAGCTTTAATAAAACATATATTTTTCCGAGCGAGGAAAATACTGGGGAAACTCGCAATTTGTTCTTTCACTTTATGCTCGTTTACAAGACAAAAGTGGAACATTCTAGAAACATTATGTTAATCACATAGTTGTCGTTTATTATTATTCTACTCTATATATAAATATAAAAACTGAGTACAGTTCATTTGAAACGAAAAACATGATATAGGCGTTTTGATGGATGGATGCGTATGTTACTAGATGTGAGGTGAGAAGTCACAAAGCGTGTCGTGGGTGATGTAAGCGTTTGTGTTGTTGATCGGCGTAACTGTGACATTGTAGTAGTTAATGGTGTTGCGGGGACCCTTATCTCGCGTGCCACAACGTCGTCGTGGGTGCGGACGATTTATTGCGGTTCTCGTAGGTATGCCTCACTCGACCCGACGACTTTCGCTAATTATTACAAGCTTTTAATTCCTATCATAAATGTTTCATTTAACGTTTATATCTTGATACTGTCCGAGTTACCCTGCTTAATTTTAATAACTTACTTAAGTGGATTACAAAAGATTTATAATTAAATAGATAAGTAGATTTGTTCATAATTGGTAAATTTATTTACCGAAATGATTTTTTTTATTCAAAGGAAATGAGAGTAAAAAGATTTCCTTTTAAGAAATGAGCAAACGTTGAAAGATGATAAAATAGAGGTAGCGATTAAGATAATGTTGAAAACAAATTTATATTCCGATTCCTTAGAGTAGATTAAATTATTATTTTTTTGTTACTTCTAAACCAATTTCATGCAGAGTAATAAGTGACGTTTAGCAGAGCGAATTGTTTGGGAAGTTGACACGTTTTGGGACGGGATAGGATATCAGCGCACAGTAGCCGACATCCTGCCATAAAATATTATGCCAAACGAAAGAAGCTCTTTCAATTAACCGAGGCAAGTTTGTGTAAGGTAAATCCTGCCAAGAAGCGCCGCTATTGCAACTCCAGATAATAAAGCAGCCGCAAACTTTCTCTCTTTAAATTCCGGCAGGTAAAGTAAATTGCTAGCCTAGATTAACTTGTTGAAATATGCAAAACCACATTTATTACAACATAATCTATTCACAGTAGATATTTAATACTAACAAGGGCTTAGAGAGTGTACATAAAATATGGGTATAAATAACTTATGTCATGGCACAGCTATGATTCAAGAAATGGTTATAAGACGTAAAAAAATAACTTTCTGTATTTTTACAGACATAAATGTAATATTACTGTTCAAATATTAAAGAAAGAGAAACAAAGTTGGCCCTAAAAGGTTGATGTAAACCGATCAGTATTCATGAGCTTATTAATGTGCTCCGTTGTTCCCTCGCCTCATACCTTCCAATGTTGGAGGTACAGATTGCGCGCCTACCGCCCGGTCGCCAGTCACCACCCGCTCTAATCGACCAGAAATGATATGCTCACCTGATGAATGATGATGAGCATTTGCGCTACCCCCTCCACTTGTATCAATGTAATATATCAAATCAAACAACGTGTATAAATACTACATCTTAGTTACCCTTAAGTGACAGCTAAGAGACATTTATCGATATATTCCATTTAATTCTTAATAGATATTTGTATTTAATAAATTAATGGACATGCTCAATCCATAATAATTTTATGTGGATAACGAGTTACTTTAGTTACTATTTCTAAAATAAAATTAATTCAGTTTGTTGCAAGTATTTCGTAATCCAGTTTTATCATGAATAATATTCAAATATAGAGTACAGAAATGTGCAAATGCAATGGCACGCGTATGTGACATATATATATATATATATATATATATATATATATATATATATATATATATATATATATATATATATATATATATATATATATATATATAAAAATATAAATACCTAGGTATGGATTGGATTACAGTGAGCATTTTGGTTGGTTGCCGTAAGCTATAACTTAGTGAATTGTCCGAGGAATATATATATATATATATATATATATAAATATAAATACCTAGGTATGGATTGGATTACAGTGAGCATTTTGGTTGGTTGCCGTAAGCTATAACTTAGTGAATTGTCCGAGGCGGGCAGGCTCGCTCTGCCGGTTGCCGACTGCCGTTACTGCTAAGCTAATAACAGAGTTTACCCGGCACAGAGTTTGTTGAGATTCGTGCTCCAACTATACATAACTACCTCTGTTTTCAGGCCACAAGATCAATTTGCAATATGCAAACCGAGTGGCATTATTATCCTACCATAAAGCCTGAGCATAAAATAGGATCTAATTTTGTCAGCGCATTAAATTTAATGGATTGGGTGCTTATATTTTTTATTATCACAACATTAATTGAGAGTAATACATATCACAAAGCGGATTTAGTTAAGATAATTGTTACTAATATAGTCCTAGTATAGCGATTTCCAAGAAGCAACCTTTTTGCGCAATTTATTCAAACTATTATTTTTAGATATGCGTGATACCTTTTGTACTTATAATTATCACTATATAAAACAAAGTAGCTTCCTCATGTCTGTCTGTCCCTATGTATTTAGATATTTATGCGGGTTTTTTAAATAGCTATAGTGTGATTTCTGAGGAAGGTTTAGATGTATAATTTATTATGGTATTACCCGAGCGAAGCCGGCACGGGCCGCTAGTAAATTATAAAACAAAGTTATATGCCGCGTCTGCCTGTCTATTCACAAGAAATTCAAAAATTACTGCACGGATTTTATGCGATATTCACCAATAGATAGTGTGGTTCCTGAGAATTGTTTAGGTGTATAATTTATTAAGTTTTTTTACACCAAGCCGGCACGGGCCGCTAGTGTATACTAAATAACTCATGTGTGCAACAAAGTATTGTTGTATTGAATTGTTATTATAACTTCAGGCTATTTCAGAAATAATATTACTTATTTCAGTATAAGAATACATTTTGATTTTTGTGTGAAAGAGTTGCTACAATCAATTCTTCGATAAAAATATCTAAGCCTTGCTAATTTTACGCATTACAAAATAAAGAAAACAAACAAATTAAGCAAAACTAACTGTTCTACGTTAAAGCGCATAATTAACGTTTGTTTGTGGCAAGAGAAATCAATGTGAAACACTGCAAGTTGACGTTGTCAGAAGCGGGGCTACAGAAGCGTCTACGTAATTAGCCAAAAGCGACTGGATTTGCATATCAAAGTGGAGGCATAATTGAACCCGGAGAGCAAATAGCCCAAGTGAAATAGGATCGAGTTAGTGGCGTGGCGCAGAGATGAATCTAGCGTGCAATACCTGGCCATGGAAACGCTTCTGCTCCGCTCTTACACCCGAAATAAGCGATTCACTCTTGCCTCTAATATCTTGCGGGGTAATTTAATTAATCTATTACCAGCACAACAACATAGCTGAAACTGATTTCCTCTCAGATATCAATTTATCGACATTATTGTGCCACTCAACATCATAACTCGATTAACGATTAATATGTTTAACAACAGGGTTATAGATGATCCAAATTGTTAATCAATGTTTATTATGGCCATAAAAAATCTAGGTATATTATAAACCTAACTCTTCGGCAAAGACTTCGGTTCTTATAAGATCTGTTGAAAAATTTGCAAAGTAAATGTAATTCTGACATTGTTATATAACATCTCTACATTATATTGCACATATTGAAATCCCTGCAAATAAAAGTCTTTGCGTTTCTAATTTTTTGAATTGGATTTTAAATTAAACGTACTACACGTTAAAATCTTCACTCATTTAAAATGCTATTCTATTCAGCATAACGGGATGGATTGCTTAATAAAATACTTTCATACTTAACGTTCTCTCAGTGGGGAAATTGAGAGAGATAGGGTGGGGTGTTTCGGACGGAGGGAAGTCGGCAGCGAAGCGGCCAGATAATTAGATTAAGAGGAACGTGGACGAGCTCGGGTTGCGGCCGCCTTTGAACAATGCTATCAGTCTTTAAACCTTTCGGATTTGCACGACTGCTGCTGCTGATTGTACTTAAGTTTGCTTTTAGCTTCAAGTCCTTTTTAAATCACACTACATTTTTCGCATTTCTTTTCATAGAAATTTGATTTAAATTATTTGTCGTGGATTTATAATGCTTTCGACATTAGGGTCAAAAATGTCCCATAATTTAACACAATCATGATATAATTTATGTAAGTCAAGTTCAAAGAGCTTCCATATTTTAATCTAATAGATTCACAGCCGCCGCTGAGCTACAGCAAGCAGCGCCAAAGGCGGTGTAATGTATTTAATTACGGGTACTTCCAGACTGCGCCAATCTAGTAATTATGAAACAGAGCAACGACGACGCGTAATCAGCAGCCTTAGCACCATACGAGAGCGCTCGAACTTTGGCTGCTTTTCACATAATTTCACAACCTGTTGACGACGCTGTCAAATTAAATCCATGTGACATGTACAGTAGAATACACTATGAGGAAAGTACATAACATGAAACGTAATAAAACCTGAAAGAAACCAGTAGGGTTTCATCAACTTTGTGATAGTAACAAGCTAATAGTGCGAATTTCTAATCAGATTCGTGCAGCTCATTTCCATAAATAGAATGACAACGATACCAGCCGATTTCTGCGATCAACCAATCTGGAAGACAAGTCTACGAGTACCATTTGATTTAGGTAGCGACATCGATATTTTGCCTCTATTGTATAGAATATCATTTTATAGGAAATAATTCGCGTTCAGTGATATTGTATAATATGTTGTATGGTTTGCGTTGTGATAAATAATCTTATGAAAAAAAAGCAATTATATTATGAAATAGAAATTGAAACAAATAGTTTTGCTGGTCGAGTTAAACAATCCAATTAGAAACTAGGCTGAAGGACTAACTAAACAATTTGTAAACAGGTGTAGAGGACAGTGTCTCGCCCCGCGAGATTAATCACTGCAGCGAGTTCGTCGGTAATAAACCGGGAACGAACAACTTCGCCACTTACATTACACGGACATTTATTTCCAACGCTCTGTTTCAACTTTTACAAAGTTCCTCTCCAAGAAGCGAGGAGTTGAATACTTCAAATTAATTTACGCGACTGGCATCGTCTATTTTTTGAAACACACAAATAACGCACATTTTAGATATATAAATAGCGTATAAAAACTTACTTTTGTAAGTTTATCACCTATTAACAGACATCAAACATAATTGTAGCTTTGTACACGGTAATATAGGTTCGTAAATGTTGCAATTTGGAAAGATAATAATATCACTTACCTTATCGTCGTCGCCTTCACTATCACACTGCAAAAGGAGAAAGTTGTATATTAACAATCAGAATTTGTGTAAATATATATTTTAAGACGGTAAAGACAGAAAAACCGAATTATATTTACTCTGATTATCAATTCTACGGAATTCATTATGGCGTAATTTTTCGACATTTCAGATAAGAAAAACCTACGGATTTTTTCGAAATAGCAAAAATTTTAATTTGATCAAATTAACAAGAGTTTACTTGCTTTTTTTTCATTTTTCAGTTAATTTTTTCAAAAATAAGAATTTCCATTTCAAAAGTACAGATGAATGATCATCATGTACATTTGCGAAATGTAAAAAAACGGTACTGCACCATATATCTTCAGTCAGTGAAAATCAGGTATATATATAATAAAAAAATATTAATTAATATTATATATATTACTATTATAAAACTACTATTATTGATATAAAATATTCTCCATTCTCAGTTCGGCTGTTTGAAAATTGGCAACATTTATGAAATGACAGAATTCCGTGGAATTAAAAATCCGATTTTGATAGGATACATGCATGAAACTAAAAAACGAACAGGATCAACGTTAAACCTATAACGAGAATTGCTGCGATTTTTCATGTTAGATAGAGAACAGCTACACTTAACACTTGTGAAGTGTATTTTGGCATTGACAATGACAAGTCTTCTATAGCATGACATGACTAATGCAACGTGGTAACGGGTAGTTTATTTATCGAAAGAGCTATGCCTGCATCTGTTCTGAGCTTATTTGAATTACGATGAAATCGCATTGCATGAGCATTTGAGCAAGGAGAGTGAAATGTGTAATAATAATAAAATATGAGATAATATTGAATATGTCTTATACTCCGTTTCCATATATATAAGACTCAGATAAATAGTAATGGATAAAGAGCCTATAAGCCACTTCGAAGTCTGCTGTAGTATATTTTTTAACAAGGCTTTTCATCGCAAATGCAATTTATTTGTACTGATGAACATGCAAATGAATGAAACTTATCGTATATGAATTGGATGCATGTAATATACATACATAAGTTGAGCTACACGACACGACAGTAAGTTGAGCTGAGCCTTTAAAAAGTTGTCATATCGAAGCCAGAATGCCACACACAAGTATCAATTTGTTAGAGTTATCACGCACAGCTCGTTTGCATTTACAATACAGTTATCATTTTATCATTTCTCATCAGAACTTTTCGAGTAAACGAATCACGAACTTGTTATTTAAGGTAGTAGTAGTAGAATAAAAAAATATATTTTCTTCGCGAACAAATTTTATTATATTCCACACTATAAGACAAGTAAAAAAACTCAAAGAATTCCAATTCAGATGGGAGAAGAAGACTATCATCGTAACATAAATCGACGAATACGTTAGGTGATATTTACGAGGCAAGTTCGCGCCGAGGGAAACAACAAGGGATCAGACTGAGATATTACAATTTCAAATAAATACAGAACATGAAGTATTCAAGACGGGAGCAGGTAATGTTATGTAGTACGGTGCGGCACCGCCTCGACAAATCCCGTGATTTAGCTGCGATACGCGCCGAATATCGAACAGGGACTATGTGTGTTGCGTGATCAGAGTAAATTTGCAAACGGTAATCGAAAATTATGGCTATTATGACTTACACAACTTTCCGAGGACTAATGTTTGACTTACTTCTATTTGATTTAACATTTAAGGAGGAAGGTGAGCATGCATAAAATCTAGACAAAGACAACAATGAGGATACTTACGATATAGCCTTTTCCGGAACTACAGCGGCTACTGGCCTGTAGGCAGGAGAAAGAAAGCGAACATGTGAGTGGAGTGGAATGATTGGGGGTGGTGAAGTCTATTCCGTCTCGCCCTCAATACCTAAATGGACTGCAGCACTGAAGTTGGTCCGAAAATATTTACGATTTACAAATAATGTTCTAATTGCAGAATTTTATGTTACCTACGACATACCACATTAAATTCAGGTTGCAGGTGAGACGGGATTAAATAGCAACGAAATAGAAGACACAATGTACAATTTATTTTACAATCTAACAGTCAATACGAACACGACATTGAGTGAAATGATTTTGCTCAAGCATGCACTTTGGTGTTTAGCATCTAATTAAAAACTTCAGCCGGCACCAGACTTCAGTGGAATGCGGAATCAAAATAATTTATTTCAGTTTTTATGTAAGGCAAATCATAACTATTGTAAAAAGGCATCTGCTGAAGATTCTGGGCTGGTATAAGTAATTAAACATTTTTTGAAGGATCGATAAGTCGCAATTGGATGTGCTAAAAGAACTTAATTTTTCAAATGGTATACGTGTATTTAAAAAGACACTTACGTCACTAAGACGATCTCGTGAGGAATCAGGATCGCGAGGTGCGACTGAACTGCCTGTGAGCCGTTCTGATGCCCGTCCACTGTCATCCGACGTACCAGCGTCTTGAAGCAGCGTAATACCCTATAAAGTAAACAAATATAATTGTTTCAATTTGACAATAGTAAATTATAGTATTATCGCTTCGCCCCGCGGCTTCCAGTGGTAACTTCGGGATAAAAAGTACCCTATGTGTTATTCCAGGTTATATTCTACCCGCGTATTAAATTTCATAACAATATCTCCAGGATTTTTGCGTGAAAGAGGAACAAACTTACATATATCCTTATAAACTTTCGCATTTAAAATATTAGTAGGATTTGCTTGCACTTTGCACCAAGTTTCATGTATGTGTGTGATATGTTCAAATACACAAACCAAATTGAACAAGTTACAATTCGTATAAGTTCAAACATGTTCAATTGTTATACAACATTACGAATGTCTGAGAATGTTCAGATTATTCAGTCTCGTAAAATTGAGCAGTAACTAGGATATAAGAAAACTTGATAAAGCGGCTTGAAGAGGGCGGCATAACAGCGGACCCATAACGTAACTTGCCCGAGACCCGACAATAAAAAGAGTATTCCATTTATCACATTTCGCGTCTATTTTACGGTAGGGTTCGAAAGGCGCGCTCAAGCAGGGGAAGCGACTGATGCTCAGCGACGAGCGCTCTTCGGGACGCTAAAAGAAAATAAAACGAGTATAACTTCTCTGTAAATGGATAACTCCCCGACCGCCCTCACTCAATGAACTTCCACGCTATTATTACTTGAGAGAAGTTCGCATCCAATTTGAAATCAAATGAATTTAATAACAAGTTTAATTGGCTACATGTTGTATCTTCTTATGATAATAATGTTTTGATCACTAAATTATTATATTTACCTAATTGTCATCAATGGTTATTGATGAACAGAGTTGTAACAATTGCTACTTTATTATACATGAATTTCTGATGTTTTAATTGTTTAGAATTAAAAGTGAATTGAAGGACTCTTTGTATAAATGTTCTTAGATATTTTTATAAAATAACAGCAAATGTATCTTCATGGTTGATTTGAAATTGAAATTCTAGTAGAATCCTACGACTACGAGCGGAGGCCATTACTCGCGGCCGGTTCAGGTAAGTATATAAATGTTGTCGGTTCCGGGAGTGGTCATCGACCGGAACGAAATCTCAAAAAGAGCTGTATCTTCATTGTTACATTGCTAAATTGTTATTTGTTGTACATGTAGATGATGTAATAAATTAAGTAAAATAATAGTTCAGCTTTTAAAAATCATAAAAGGAAATGTAGAGTTGTTAAGTATTCTTCTTTAATTGTATGTGTGCATGTTCTTCACCTTGTTGTAGTTTGTTTATTAAACCTTGATGTTATTTGCCAATTCCAAATAGTCAATCGAAAGATATAACACATTTTTAACTATACGACATACAGTTTATGCGCGATTAGGTCCCCAATTCTATTAAAAGGGATTGCTTTCCGCCACTACATTAGATAAACGAGTCGCGTAGAGTCGCACACATCAATTTAATCCGTCCCGCGTAGGCGAGCAAGGTCCTTTAATCCCGGTCGGGTTGTCGTGTGGGGTTGTAACGCAGGATGTTACCACATAATTACTTTCGCTCATTACAGTTCGCCCCAATTATAATGGACTTTTGTGCGACTTTCCCGCTAAAGTAGGTAACGCTTGGACAGGACGCTTGCTAATGGGCTTTGTTGACAATAGAACAGAACATATACAGTTTGCGAGGCACATTCATATTCTCCTGCTATATTAGACTAAATAAGCAATTGAAATATTTATTGGCTGTAGAAGATAAGAGAGAACATTCAGATAATTCTTGTAATAGTATTGTTAATGGTTAAGTTAGATAGTGTACTAATTAAAATGAAATTAAAAAAATCATCATAGGTATAATTTGCTGCGTAATTGGCATAAATAAATAGGATGTGTTCGCTGTAATGTAAATTCGGGAGGATGTTTCGTCGGGAAAAGATAATGTCACGGAGCCATTTAATGGTTTATGCTAGATCACTAAATCGTATAAAAATTACAATTTTGTTAACTGTACAATTGGTCGAACCAGTGAATCGTTTCTTTATGACAATAGTGGGTTGGTTTGCGGCCGACAACTGGAAGCAGTCGTGCCCGACCGGCGACGCAACCGCTAATTGAAACAACGACCGCGGCTCTACATTACTTATTCATGAGAAGTCCATATGGCGATAAAACGTGACCAACCAGATAAATCATTCAATTAAATTTTTCATGAACATTTGGTACATATAGAACACAGCGAACGCCGTGTGTGCGGCAAAGGAAACCCAAAAGTCTATCACACTACTCTTCGCTACATTTAACTGGTTCATAAATTGCAGATATCAATCGATTTATCTAGTTGTTTATGTTACAGATGGAGTGTTTCTATAACTTTATTTATTTACAACCGGTAGTAAATCTTAAACTACGAGATAAGTGGCGTAATCTTGGAGATTATTTATCAGTATAGTTAGCGGCGGGAGTAGATCAGCGCGGCAAGATGCGGGCGGCAATAAGGTGGCAGGGTGTGGTGTCGGTAAGTGGCGCATTGCATAATTTATTTATGTGTAGGCACGCTGCTCCTTGGTGGAACTTGTCGACGGTGCAGATGTCATGTGATAATTACTTACTACGCACTGATTTACTTTATCAGCTGTACTATACGGTCATAACACAGATTATGTTATGTATGTATTCTCACTCACATAGTAGGCTCACTTAGATCCGAGCCGGAAAAACTGGTAGCATTAGTTTCCGGCATTTCCAAATGGAGTTTGGTCGCTTTCGGATAAAAATGAAGCGGAAACCTGAACAAATGGGACTGTGATTGAATTAGCATTTTCTATAGCGACGTGTCGATCACACCATAATTATTAATTGGTAGCGTTTGCCTTCTTTCATTTCCAAACATAGGTCATTTGCCATTCATCACATGTCTGAAGATTTAATAGCAGTTCCATAGAATGAATAAATGTTTTAATTTAAATGAATTGCCGACAGGGCAGTACACAATGTGTCATCATTACAAAGAGCCATCAATGTCTATCTTACTTTGAATGTATGTAATATCTATCTTTGAATGTTTTTGTATAAACACGTGTTTCCAGTAAATTATTATAATTATATAAACGTAATTTAATATTTAAAAACGGTAGGTTAACTTAAACCCTTGGTCTCAACACTCCTTCTACTTCGAGTAATCTAATACTCTCGTCACAAATAAAACTTAATTATTAGGTAGTCCTAATAAAAAAATATAATTTATCTAATTATAATATTCGTAGTAAAACTCCATATACAATAAATAAGCAATGTCGAATAGACATATAACAATAGTGCTGTCCATATTACTGAGCGCTAAGTAGATAAAGCACAAAATTACATTGTAAAACTAGAAGTTACAAGCAACATACATATAATATCGTAAAGCACACTGTACAGTAACAACGTTTCATATTAGTGACATTGCCAAGACTTTAACATGCAGACTGCATAGTTGTTGCCTGCACAATACGTGAAGTAAATAATTACATTACAACCAACTTCAGAGTATACCAATTTCCCAACCTGGGATTGCGTGTTAGGAATTTGGTTGTTGTCATACATTCTCTGAATTGCAGGTTTACGTGATTTAACACTATACTGGAACTTATTACGAATTAGATCTTTAGATTTACTAGATTACTAGCGAACGACATAACCTAGAAGACATCGGCAGAAGTAAGTGCATTCACATTTGAAATGTAAATTCGGAGAGTACATTAATTTAGGAGCTGAGCATAAATATTATTGAATTTCGCTTTTACATTTACGAGTAAAGAGAACGGGCGAGTTAATTTGGAAACGCTGTCGAAATTTCAATTAAAACTCAATGAGACTTCATTTATCAATAAATCAATTAAAATTTAAAACGAGTATTTTCAAATAAGCATTTCATTGATTTCATGATTCCATTCACATGAATAATTTCCCTTATCGTTTTCTACGACATATTTCGACCCATTTTCATAAATAATGCAAAGCTTTGGATATGAGTTTGTGAGAATGTTTGCAACTCAACCAAGCTAGATTTACTGAAACCATTTCGCTGAATTTAATTTAGTAGGTACACACACAGATTTATATGTATACTTAATAAGTAAATTTTTACATGCTGGCCTTTTTTTGATTTTGCGTTCTTTTCCAATTTTAAAAGTTACTTTTAAAATATATTATAAGGCTTATACAAACTTGCACCCTCTATTTCACCCACTTAAGAGTAAATTTCCGCTCTGTATGATCCATAGGATAAAAGGTTTCCAGAATTATTGTAGACAAACAGTAAAAAAATAAAAGGATTAAATACTAAATATCGACATATTTCCAGTAACCTAAACCTTTTTAGAATTAAATATTGTATTATAGCGACTTAGACAATTTTTTTTGTTATTTTGAAGTTATAGAGACATATGTACTCCAATTATATTTATTTGTATGAATCATTTTGTTATGATTCATATTTTCGTGTCGAATGAGTTAGAAATTTTCAAATGACTATTTTAGAATATCTGAAAGAATAAAGGTTCCTTGCGGTTCCTACAGTTCTGTAAGTTACAGATAAGTGCAAGTGGCGCGCGAGTCTGAACAAACTGCAATATCGTCCGTGCTGGAGAATAAAAAACTATTTGGCGGTGTCAGATCGGTGGCGACTCGCCAACTTTCCACAATAAGGACCGCGTCTCAGAGTCAGTTTGTGTTTACAAGAACGTATAATTTTATGAGGTATACGAAACGTCTTCAAATTCACTTTTGCGAATAATAAATAACGTATAGAACCAATAACATAAAACATCAGTATAAATATTTACAACTGTTACAAAGAATTTGTATAATAGCGAACATTTAATGAATAAAGTTTATCGAAGAAATCGTCAAAACATTACAGGGTTCAATACAAGATAGAGATCAAATACGTTAATGGAAAGCTGAAATGTGTTAGAATGGATTTAACAACAAAAACTAATAAACGATTATGACGAACGAAACGAAACTAAGAAACGACGCCAAACACGTACACAAGGCAAGTGCTAAACTTTCTATTCGTTTTACGTTGATTGTTTAAGGGTTTTAAGGTCGTAATAATTCGTGAAAAGTAGGTTTAGTTACTGCAACATATCAATAAAATTACATAATATACAAAATCCAAATCAATCATCAAACATAAAACGACCACACGAGTACAAGATTAGCCGCGACATATGCACTAAATTCGTAAAAGGTAAAATTACCATACTAGCCGAACAAAACATGCAAAACGATATCCATTTGGACAAAACAGCGTTTACAAAGTAGAAGGTGAAAGTAAATATCAAACAGATGTGCCCTTATGTCGAACTGTTCGATATTGAAGTCGGCATAATTTATTCTTTCGACGTCGGAGTAAGATTTTCCGCTTTATTCGAGCAGCAGTACGAGCGGAGGGAGGCAAATTGGATGGGATTGCGATGTATCTTGGCTGGCGACGGTAAATTGTCGAAATGCACAGGGGAGCATAGAGGGTAAACTGCTTGCATTCCGCCCAGAGAGTTCTTTTGCATTGGAAGAAATATCAACACATGAAGAACTGAGATATTATAAGAACTTTGTGAAAACGGAACCATTCAACGAACGAGTAATATCCGGTTTTCGAAAGTATCATAAGGAAATATAGTAAGAACAAAATTTATTCCCCTACTTTAATTATTGACAATTAGATGTCGCCCGGGGCTTCGCTCCCTTTCAAATAGTGAAAAAAAATAAAAAAATTGAAATCGGTTCGGTAGTTTAGGAGATTAGCCGCCTCAAACATATAAACTCACAAATGCTTACCTTTAAATAGAAGATAGAAGACTATGTATATATATAATAGACAACACTCGTACAGTTCACAAATTTATATATAAACGTAAATGGCTGAATCGGTCCGATCAGTTAAATAATCATGATATTCAATTAAAATCCAAACGTTGGAAATCGTCGACCGACCGATAGCCGCAGCCGGCGGCGACGGCCTGTTAAATAAATAAAGTTTTCATGACTGCCAATACAGAGCTCGATCGCATGCCGCGCCGCATCGATAGATCTATAGACTTTTAATAGCTTTTCATCATGCCAGAAGTGTAATATGTTTTGCGAAATTCTTGACAATATTAATTTATTTCAATTATTTTATTCCTTTTTCAGAAGTAGTTATCGCTTCGTCGCAGAATGTCCCTTTCGCAAAGTGTTAGCGTTGTATAATTTCAATATAAAAATGACGAATAGGCTAGTTCACAATTTTTCTTTTGATGAGTATTCGAAGGCTGTTATATTAATAGAAACATCAGCGAAAAAAATACTGTGATAATGGTGTGAAAAATAAAATCACACATTTCTGGACTCGTCCAAACGCTCCTTAGTAAATGACACGAACAAGTGACGTCACAACTTGCTAATATGTTCGCAAAGAAATATATATTTGTTCGACAGCTGTATTAAATATTACGTTTATGGTGATGATTTCTTACAAAAAGTAGACGTTTTTATAATTTCATACTTTAAAAAAATACGACTTTCCTACCAACTTTAAATCTTCGTATAAATAAATGATCCAGCTGCAATGTCTATTAATTACATATTTTTTTACAATTGTTTGACCTTGTCAAATACTCTATTGTGAAGTCACACACGCGTGTTGGTTTAGCAAGTCGATGATGCCATGTGGCAGCAAGCCGCGTTGACAACTCGAGTGGGGCAGTTTGTGAATTATGCGAGAAAGCGCAGTCCGGAAGAGGCGATGGCTTACAGATTTAGCCTGACTGCATTTAGACATGTGAGATCACCCGACATATTGACTATCACTGTTGTAGTTACGGTAACTATGTATAAAGATAGCTTTTCGTTGTTCTTTCTTATGACACATTAATGGTAATTTTGTTTTCTTAATTTTTAGTTGTTTAATAAAACGTGTATTTATATATAAGTACGACTGTTTTTTTTCCAAATAAAATAAATAAATGAAATAAATCTTGCAAAAGTGTAAAAGATTATGTAAATTATGCAAGATTCTAGCTAGACTCACATGAGAGTTGACATTGTTGGGTGGGTGATTCCGGGCAGGGTCTGCGGCCAACGCAGCCAGCGGGAGCCGTGGCTTTGTTGAAAGCGCGTTGGTGCGAGGTGAGGAAGCACATTTTACGGCAGCCTGAAAAAAAAACTTTTATCAATACCCCTTATAAATGCTACATTTGGTTTTAAACAATTTCTATCATACTTTAACCGTAACGTTTCCGTTTTTCAGTTATTTCGTTAGTTATTTGTGAAATAAAATTAAAAGACTAACAGAAACTTTGTTGTATTTGGTACGTTGCAATAGAGCAGTAAAATTATTAAGGTTTCATCAACTGTTTAATTTAATCATGCTTGCTAGTTTGCATGTTATAGAGCGGTAAAGGACTTATAAACCATGATGTCTAGCCGGCTGGAGTACACAAGTTTATGTATATAAAATACCTAAGGAAAAGTTCTACAAGTAATTCCAGGCTTTGCGAGGGCTCTGGCACGAGCCATTCGAGTATACTAGCGGCGTAGAATAGATAAAAAAACGCATTGTTCTGTATCTCAGTAGGCTAAACAGAGAGGATTTAAACTTTTATTTTATAGCTAACTCAAGAAACCCCATCCTAACCCTAACTAGTAATACTAATAAATGCGAAACTATGTTTGTTACTTCTTACGCACTGTCTACTCAGCCAATTTTCTTGAAATTTTGCATACCTGTTGTTTGAAGTACGGAGAAGGGCATCGGGTAGGACTTTTCATCCCAGAACAATAATATTTCCATGGGAAATTTACGCAAGCAAAGCCGCGGACAAAAGTTAGTTATCTATGTGTTACAGTTAAGTCTTGCTACTTAAATAATAATTGTACTAGCTAGCAAATTTATACTAGCAATGTGGCAATGCGAAACTGAATTTTTCTACGGATCCTTTCGGATCCGGACTGTGTTGCATTCAATATTGACACTATGAGAGCAGTAACGCGATATGCACAGAGTTAATACCGTAACGTAATTAATTCTTCCACTCTGGAGTTTCATTTAAATGTCTAACTGGTTCGTGCTGCACATAACAATGAAGGATACTACGTGACAGCAGCGCGTATTGTATAATTAAGCGTGTCATAGACTGATTTGAAGAGGACCAAGACTCTAAAATGTAAGTCAAATATTTAACATGTACTTTATATAGCATATCCGCTCGAATGATTCGATTCCTTCAATAACCTGCAATATTTGACCGATTAAAAATTCTGAGTATCGTTTGTTTACAAATCTGGTGTCAATATTTGCAAAAATAAAATTTCACAGATCATCAAATAAATCAGATATGACTATTTGCGTTTATAATATAGGTGTATCTATAGAAGTAGCAATTAAGCACTCAGTTAAAAATCGTGTTTGTAAGGGCGACGGAGCACGCGACCACTTTAATTTAAACAAGGGGTCCCGTTCCACTGACACATTTTCGAATGAATACACAAAAAAATGTCCACTGCTCATCACAGGTCGTGAGGGGCGCAGGGGCTTGAAAGGGATGAGAAGGGGAGTCATTACCATAACCATTATGCGATACCTACTCCCCGCCACCGACACGACAACAGAACTAAACGACAGATGCGGCCGCTTGTAAGATCGCATCATAAAAACTGATTACGGCAGCTTTGGTTAATTTTTACGTTTGTTAATAGCATCTAGCTTGAAAGGCAAATAAATACCTGGCTCTACTTTAGAGTAAAGACACGGATTTTTATTTAAACTTTTATTTTTGTACTTTTAGTTTCAATGCATTCTAGTTTAAGTTATAATGTATGTATGCTTAATTTTTATTATTATTTACTGTAGTGATGCCTGGGGCTCCGAAGGAGGTAGGTAAAATGTATTCCATGCTATTTCTACCATCATCGAAATACGTCTATAAACATTTTGTGTGATTGAGTACTCAAGTAACTCGCACAAAAGATAGTCACACACACCACACACATTGAAACATTCCAATTTAATAATAAGTAAGATTATCTAACTCGGATAATAATATTATGTAGCATAATCTAAGAGTCAACTAACATCTGCTCCTGACAGACAAGAAAATGTAAAATGTACGCGGCTAAAACCCTTCTCCAAAAACGTGAGGAAGTCTTATTTCACATTTGTCGTAGCGGAACACAGGTATCATTGGGCTTGTGCTACTTACTAAATATGTCCCAAAAAAAATGGAAACAGACATAGGTACATATTGCGCCGACCCCAGATAATGATGATATGTAATATCTGAGTTACATATCATCATTATCTGTCATCATAGTTTAAAAAATCTAAAGTATTACAGACTAGAAGTTGCTCCCGTGGGAATTTGAGATAAAATATAGCCTATAACAATCTTGGATAATGAACCTTTCTAAAGGTGAAAGAATTTTTGAAATCGGTACGTTTGTTTCGGAGATTACCCGCCTCAAACATACAAATGCTTACCTCTTTATAATAATAGTATAGGTAGGTAGATGTACTTTACGTTACACCTGGTGATAATTTACTTATAAATAGTTGGTCGTAGTGAAGAAGAAAAGAAATAAATTTAATGTTTAGAAAATATAAAAAAAGACAAGGCAAGACATTTATAAGCTTTTGAATACACACAATACAGCCGCGGTTACTGCATTGGGTTTTTAACAAAACGAGTAAATTAGCACGTTGACACTATAAACGTCACATTGCGATGTTTACAAGTCGCCGTCAAGTAATTAGCATCGGTCAATAACATAGTGGCCAGTGAGCCAATAATTGTCACCCGATGGCCGCAAGTGGCTGGCCACGGTCGCGCGCGTCCTACTACTGCCGACAACGCTCATTTACCCTAATTGTTTTACCAACAATCAATTAATCATTAGATCGACAGCAGAACACTGATATTACCATGATGAAAAGTAATAGTGTAACGCCACGCATTATGACCTCTTTAGTCATATCGCGTGCGCGCTGGCATGATTTTTATTTCTTTCAGTCTAAATTCAAAATTTTAAATTATTGTTCCACTTGATATTTTGAAATCACATTTTGACTCATTCATTAACATAACGATATCGGCACGTACCACAGTACGGTGTAATAATTATATATATATATATATATATATATATATATATATATATATATATATATATATATATATATATATATATATATATATATATATATATATAATAAAATATCTTAAATTATTTATAGACCATTGAAAGGTAAGTGTTTTAATAGGTTTCGGAAAAGTGTTCTAAATTCTACAGTGATTTAGTGCTATAGTTTATATTTTTTTATTGTTCACAGGTCTGTATTTTACTTATTAATTATACTATTATACAACTGTTCTGTCTGTCTGAAACTACCGATTTCAAAAATTCTTTCAAAAATAGAAAGGTACATTATTCAAGATTGCTAAGGCTATATTTTATCACAAAAATCCCAAGGGAGCAAAGCCCCGGGGCGCAGCTAGTAATTCATAAAAATAGAAATAGAATTAATTTCTTATTTTCAATATTATTTTGATAAATGAATTAAATAATTCGTTATCTTCAATTTAAATTCCAAGTTGGTAAGGTATCATCGATGCGCAAGGAAATTGCATTCTGTTTTTAATCTGGGAGCCGCTAGCGAGCGACACAGGCGTAAACTTCAATTTGCCTCAGCTGTTTAATTAGCAGCGACACGGCAGGTCATTAATTAAGCCATCAGACAAGCCACGAGTTAGCGAGCCGGGATTATAACTGAACTACTTGCTTAATGAAAGATTATGTTGCTGTATTATTTCCACCAATTCATGCTGGTTATAGCGATTAATATGCTTCACGAGTAATCTGCCAGTGTTTAAAGCAGGTAAATATCTTCTCTTGCTAGGGTAATAAAATGCGTCTCGAAAGTTGTTCTAATCGATAAACTTGAACGGATTTATCCAAGAAACATTCTTATCGATTCTTCGATCACATTAGCTTGCATAGGATAAGTGGTTTTGTGTTTTAGTTTTATTTTTGTATTTCATCGGAAATAACTTTGGGACGACATATACGGTAAATTAGTGTAAATGTGCTGTTATGTCGTCTTGACGACCACGTACTGTGTAGTGCATTTATATTACTTATTCACAAACAATTATTTTCGAGAAGCTTAAAACTTATAAACTTTTAATACATAGTTAAGTCTCTAATCTAACATCGTTTATATGTATTGTATATACAATCAAATAGCGCTAGTAAAAAACAAATTTCAATAAAGCATTGGCAACACACGCTGCAGTAATTGATTTATGAATATCAAATAAAGTAAAGCAAATAAAATCCATTGAATATTCTAAAAGCTCTGCTCACAATTTAATTGAGGGGGGAAATAGTTGAGCGTGAAAACAAATATGAGGGAGGTAATCGAAATGTTTGTAAAGTGGTGTCGCGGAACTCGTCGCGTGTCAGGGACCGATTACCTGTCTCGCCGGCCACGCCACCCCCGCTTGGGAATAAGAATATTTCACTGATATAGCCGGCAGCCAGCGGTCGGACATGCTGACATGACAGGATCAGCTATCATTCCTTTTCGTGTCGTGTTTGTTACACTTATGTCAACAAGGAACATTTGTGATTTAGAAAGCTGAACTATATTTTCGCCTTACGAAAAATCGATAAACAAATAAGAAAGATTTAAATGTTCATAACTTTTAACAAATGTAAAAACTTGAAGAAAAATGGAAGTGGAATTTCCACGATAGCGGAGCGGAGCAGCCACGAATCGCAGCGAATAGAATAAGAAGAGAAATACAAACACCGTATGATTCAAAACATTCAAATAGTTCCGACCATTAGACCACGTAACTTTTATAGAGGTGTATAATGTACCCTAAAGGAAATTATAAATAGTCCTTATTACATTTGTCTTCACACATTAGTCTCTACGTATTTCATTTTTGAAATTTAACTTAAATGCATTCATCAATATAAATATATAGTGTTTTACTGTTTTTTATAGTCTTCCGAAATTAAACTGAGGTTTGGCCGGACTACGCTCCGTAGAGGAGCGATCTATTTTGTAAATCATCGTGCAGGTTTATGCACTAGTTTAAATAAATAACGCCATTGGCGGCTACACGCGTTTCATCTACTATTGTAATAACTTCCTACTAGAGAAGTGAACGCTATTCGACACCGAACACAAGAGATGTCAACGTCTTAACTCAAGTGAGATTTGTCAACAATGTGATTGAGTCACTTTACAATACAAATACTTACGTGAATATATGGTACATAGTACACAGTTTAGACTGTACATCAAATAATAACTAGTAAATTAATAAAATTTCCATTTAAATGTTAAGACATAGTTGTCTTAACATTTATAAATTAGTAGGTACTAACCTACTCAGATCTTTGCGATAAGAAAAGGACCAATGCACTTCAATCGCCATTAGTTACGCGTAAAAACGTTTAACCCGATAAGAAGTGAGAATAGTAGAACCTGAAGCGAGAGGCGGTCTACCTACCGCAACATATTCTCACTGGCACTTGGGAACACTCATCGAGTTTGATCACGATGGCCGGGCGCCGAGTGGGAGCCGCGGTCGATGGTGGCAGATCGCCGAGATATGCCGCGAGCGCTTCAGACCCAGAACCGCCCAACACCGGTCAGGACATAATACCCTGACGTTTGCGAACCTATCCAACATTTTTGCCACTCGACTTGGTTCACTTTGCACATCTTAAAAAGATCCTGCCTGAGGGCGCAAGTACTTAATAATCAAGAAATTAGAATATGGACAAGACAGCTTTTTAAAAGGCCCAATTCCTTGATATTATGAAGCGTCTCACCGCTTCATTTAAATTTTGGCTGTTTAAGATCTTTAAAAAATTATCCTTGCCTTTGTAATAAAATGTTAGAAAGTGCAAAACTACCCCGCAAATGTTTACCTAAAACTCTTTGGTATTAAATTCCGTTAAGCTTATAAAAGAATAGTTAAATTACCAATAAGATCAGCAGCATTTGTAAATGATGAACACTCCAAAATATTTTGTATTCAAACAGCTGTCAGTGAATTGCGAAATTCATAAACCACAATATTATTTAAAAGCGATAACCATTTGGCTCGAGAGATTTGTAATAATTTTCACCCCATTCGAGAAACCGAATACATTGCGGGAAATTCTATGATAAGTAACTTTACCGATTTGGTTGTTCTCGGATAACTTCAAATTATTTTTCTCCAATATTAGTTGTAATGTTATTTTTGGGTACCGTAGAAACATTTTTTTTTTATTGAACCAGAATATAGCATGTGAGTAAGGCTACCTAATGCTTGAGTGAAGGGTAAGGGATTATGTATTTGATCTCCATAAAATATATAACATTTAACTGACTGACTTCCATTCAAGCAGTGGGTTGCACATGCCTTACTTTGTTATTTCATGATTTAGTGTCATAGAATTCGGTACAGATTTTTTTAAAAAGAAAAAATATTTCCCAATTTTTAGTGTAGGTAATGTGTAGGTACAAATAGAAACCATCATCATCTGAATAGATATACATATAATACACAAAAATCGCAATCAATATTTCATTTCTTGTATTTAGCATTCTTTCAAATTAACAAAAAATATTAAATACGATCCAAAAAAAAACGGGGAAATTATTAAACATACATAAAATATATATTCGGATTGTAATTATATACATACATGTATATACTTACAATCGGAAAAAGAACTTCCTCCTTTTTTGGAAGTAGGTTAAAAATGAGACTGGCACATAAGGGCACACACTCAAGTCAATTACTAAAGGCACACATGATCATTCACATTTACAGTTCGTATAAATTGACAACTACTAAACTGCCTACCGCCGTCTATTAATCACGTGATTTTTTTTAGCATTTTTAACCCCAATACCTCTTGGTGTAGTGGTGAGATTTAAGACTAAAAAATAAATCATGTTTATTTTTAATACTACTACTAAAAATAATCCTTTTTAAAAAATATTATCTTACGAAAACATAAAACGTACGTGATATCTTATACCTGGTGATATTTAGTGATTTTTGCAGAAGTGTATCCAACATGATTCTTCAAAGTATACACAGAAGAATCGGCTATATGCTTTGTAAAACAATTCAAATAAATTATTTTCGACGTAGATAAAAAATTTGCCAAATTCTTAGAGCTTTCAGGTCATTAAACCTTCTTCTTCGTATGAAAATAAATTACTTGGTATTTTAAGAAAATCGTCACCTATTCAGTTAATGCCAGAGTTCCATCTTATGACCGTGCAGGATATTTTCTGCAATTTGCAACCCAACTACAACTTCAGATTGGCCAAACAACCTGTAATGACTCTTAACAGTGCTCTTACACCTACTCCGGTCAGTCAGACTAATTAGGTAAACTTTTTATGCTTTTAACAAATCGAACCTGAACTTTTACTTACAAATGGATGGATTATATAAATTTTTAATTTCGTAAACTTCTCGATCTTGATGTAACCGAAATTGACACCAAGATGCGCTGTGCAACTAAACTCAACGTACGACACGTGCTGGTAGTCAATACACAAAACTTCGCGTTTTTAAAAACTCTTCTGCCATAACATTAAACATCATATATACTGTGAGTGTTGAAAATATAAGTGGCGTAACAAAATTCGACGAAGAAGCCAGAGTAAGTGGTAATAAAAGCGAAACGAAGCGGTTTAAAGTTTGCCAGGTAAGTATTTATGTCATAGCTTGCTAACATTGTCCTCCTGGGAACGGTACTAGGGGATGGGTCATAGGGGTGTCTAGAGCCGAGACTCGGTCGGTGCTCCGAGCCTTCGCGGACTGTCTTGCAATCGGAGAATGTAGATTCTGTAGTAACTCATAAGAAAAATAAGACTGAGTTTTTATTGCAATTTTTTAATGTAGAGGTACTAATCACTACAAAACGTGACAGTATAACATACATACGTGAATGTGATGATATGATGGTGACTTAGGTTTAGACCTATTTGTAGAATATTAACCACTAGTGGTTGCTCGTGGCTTCGCTCTCATTGTTGACGGAGACAGTTATTTTCTGGGAAAACTACTGGGCCAATTTTGATTAAATTTGGCACAGAGATAGATTAATCCTTCAGGAGTAATATTGTTTAGCTACTTAATTTATTATGGTTTTACCCGAATGAAGGCAGGACCGCTAGTCCACAAAACTCTTTCAATTTGATGCATAGTTCCGTAGCAAACTAACTGAATGTCGCACAGACAAAAGCAGGAGAGTGATTATGTAAGGGTACCGTTTTTCCCTTTGTACTTAAGGGAAAAACCGGAACCATAAAAATCCAAATACTTGGGTTTTCAGTTTCTTGGATGTTTCCGTAAATAATTGGGATAGGAAGCGCCACAAAACCACGTATAAAAAAAAATTAAACAAAGTACATGGATTGGTTTGCATCGCAGCCCTGCAAAAGCCATATGATATCTACAATATTTCACGCTTGCTAACTTCATTATAAATGCCACATCTAATTTTTCTGGTGCTTTTTAGGTAGGAGGGAGGTTATCAAACTTTTAAAATTACTTTTGGGTAGCTTTCGGTACATACTTTATTCTTCATTTCTAATAAACGAAGTTACGTAATCGTTTCATTTGTTATCATTACAGTATGATTTTCGTCAAAAATAAAACTCAATGACCGATTTAAATTACGATATAATAATAATAATGTGATGTAAGGATATTTATTTTTGAGTACATTATTGACACATGTACCATATATACTTTATTTATATTAGATTCGACTATCTACAAAGACACCACTACATATTCTATTAAATTTTTCTTGTAATTGGAAGGATGAAATAGGTATCTGGAACTGTTTAAAAATTATGCGATTATTATGAAGTGTCGACGCGAGCATTAAGTGCCGGACCGTGAGAAAATCTTTGAACGCCGTAAATAAATTACATGGTTACTTCCCACTGGCCGAAAAACATTTGATGACAGGCTCACGCTCAAATGCATATGACATTTTCTAATATGCAGGGTTGGCAAAAATCAAGATTTATTGAAAAATAATGATATTATAAAGCATAACTTCTTAATTAATCACCATTTTGTAGTTTAATTTTATTGAACAGTTTATTCATATACAAATCGTAGTGATGTAAATTGTCAATTTAACCGAGTTATTTCTTATTAAAACTAACATTGTTATATTAGTTTATAATTTATGTTTAACATTTCAGGTTAACTTAAGCCATACTGTTAACCTGCTTTGCTGATAGGCTTCATCAAAATGGTATCAACAATCAATAAAGATTTATTCAGTCACTTTAACTGAGGCTTGCTAAAGGAAGAGAAAAACATATTTTTCAAAGTGATTAATATTGATTTCAATAATATAAGCTTTTTTACATAGAAATATGCATTTTTTAATATTTGCAAATGAATATTGAGCCACTTTTGTAGCAATATTGCATATTTTAGTTACACTTTCATCAATAGTGCATAGATATTCAAACAGCAATTTAAATAAAAACGATTGTTTCTAGCCTAAAATTCCTATTATTTACTACTTATTGTTCAATAAGTTGTCCAGTAGTTTTTGAGTTTATTCATCATATTGTTTATGCATATTTCACCCTTGCATATGTTTCAAGGTTGGCAGGAAGAAATTACATTAGCGATAAGTTTGCCTTTGCACTCATTATGTTTGAATATCTTGTTGTAACTTATAACTCCTTTGGAGTTTATCTATCTATCTATGTCATGTTTAATTAACAACTTCCAGCATTATCTGAACAGCATGAGACATAAGGAATGTGTCACTTGCTTTAGCCATAAATTATTGTCATAGAAACATATTATATATATATATTACACAAGTTAAAGAATCATTACAACCAGGCCATCATTGCAACTTTGTCTTGTTTTATTGTAAGTTTTTGTTAAAATCTTGGTGACAAAAATAAATTTTATCCCAATCGTAACTAAAATTATAAATGCAAAAGTAAGTTTGTTACCTCTTCACACATGATCTAATTTGGAATTTGGAACATGGGTAGAAAATAACCAGGAATAACATATAGGGTACTTTTAATTCCCACGGGAGCGAAGCCCCGGGGCGCAGCTAGTTTTAAAAAGTTTTAAAAGTGAATGAATTTTGTGCTCTCAGGATTTAAATATACATAAAAAAAAATAAACCCATAAAAGATAAATTTAAATATTTTCTCATGAGTAGCTTTTGTTTTTTTATGGCATAAGATACAGAATGCCACATATGTAGACATAAGGAAATAAACATCTATACATGCATAAGTAAAACTAAAAGTATTAAAAATAGCTGTTCCCTGTAATTCAGCGCAGTGTTTATCATACAAAAGTCCTTTACTGGTTTTTGGGGATAGAAATTGGAGAACTTGGGTCCTTAAGTATAAGTTATCAAATTTCAACAAAATCAGTTCAGCTGTTCAAATGTAACAGATATTCACATTTATAATATTACATATGGATTGGCCAAGTTGGTGTATTTTCAACACAAACTCATTATAAATAGAAATATTAAAACAAGGAGCCATTGTAAGCAGAAATTGCATAAGCATTGCAAACTGCATGTGGTGAATTAAATAGGAGCAAAGGAACCTGTTCAGGCCTATAACATACGCGCGCGCCGCTTCAACGAGCCACAAACGGCAAGCCTGTCGCCATAATTTAAAACGATAGCGCAAAATGTAGTTTTATTGTACATTACGAGACTTCAACATACACAACATATTGCTATTCGAGGACGGCGCGATAAATGAGCACAAACGAGCGAAAGCCACTTAGACCAAATTTACACTTTGTGGGAGACCGCGACTCCGGCCGGCGAGAGCGCTGGCCCCGCTTAGTGGCGCCCGACGTCAGCTGCTCAATATATAGGTAGGTAGGTACTTATACCAATGACTTAACAACCTATAAAACTTACGTTTTAGAAATGCCTTTTACGGACTGATTCTGCTAATTTGCATTACATTATATTGATAGCACGTAGGTGTACTGATCATTAGAAACTTGGTAACTTTAGCATAGCACAGGGATAATTTTAGGTCAATGCACTTTGGAGGCAATGTCCAAAGCCAACACAAGGCAGTTTTACGACATTTTTAGTTACATTTAGCAACAGGAGTAACTTTTTTAGGTCATATTTTCAGGCAATCCATAGGAAATTTTACACGATTACTTAATTATATTGGAATGTTGTGTGGCATAAAATACGTACACATAAAAAACTGCAATCAATAATCATCAGAATAGGATAAATTATAATTGTTAATGCATTTGACATCGGAACTAATGAACCTAAACTTACTGAACGTGTATACAAACTACATTTAAAAATAATCTTCACTAAAATATGAATGTAAACAAATAAGTAGGCAAGTACCTACCTACTTATTGTGTAGGTATTAGCTATCAAAGACCATAAAGTGCTTTGAAATACGTAATTTATGCATGCACACCATTGTTTTTAGATGTATACCCATTTATATGTAGGTACTAACCTCAAGATCTTCGTAGGTGCGAAATGCCATTATGGCGAAACCATCGATGATGTCCTCCTCTCCGAGTGGCTCCCGCGACTTCTTCCGCCTGGCCGGAGGACGAGGCGGCTTTTCTCTCGCCGGAGACTCGTCCTCCCCGCTGTCCCCATCCTTAACTTTAATCTCTCGCTGTGCTTGCATGCGCTGTGCCCGCTCCCTTCGTCTATTTCTCTGATTGCGCTGCTTCACTTCGTTTTCCATCGTTCGCACATTATTCAAATCACCCGACCACCGTGCTTCACTACACTAAAGTCCGCACTACACTTTTATCACACATGGTTATCCGTTGCTTTTATGCCGTGATATTCGACAAAATACAAATCTTACACTGAGAAAAAGACACTTGCCGTTTCCAATGGCGGACCGTACACCGTTGCCGCATTGCAAGTAAAATGGCCGCGTAGCACTTGACGGGCTGGCTTTTTTCACATTCACGTAAACGGAGACATGATTACACTTAAACTAACACGTAATGCTATAAGATTCAACAAGAACTAAGATAATAAAACGTAAAATTAACTTTATACATTATTCTCTGTGTTCAGAATCAGTCAATAGTCAATACAATGAAAGGTGTTTCACGACGCCAACGCTGCGTTGCGGTCGCGATGGTGAACTAACGCAGTGATGCCAACCAAAGCAAACGAACATTCCGCGATATCGGGCGTCATTGGCAATGTGGCGCTTCCTTGCTCTCTTTCTTACAAATATGTATGTCCCTTTCTAAATCAGAAATGATCAAATTGGTAAAGAATATACAGGTTATTATTTACATGCAAAAAATTAATTAATGTGCACAACAAAAAATATTTCTGCTGTAGTAACAATTTTTATATTTTTTAATTTTGTTTCGCACACTACAGAACAAAGAAGAATGTTGCCCGTATTAAATTTTATATTATTTTATTTTTTATGTTGGTATTTGTTATCAGTGCATTGCATTCTTTTCTGTTTTGTCTCTGCTGCTAGCACGCGACTGTTGGTTGCTGGCTGATGGATAATACGAAACCAAAAAAAACAGGTTGCTGGCTGACAGATTTTTGTCAAGTCTGTACGGTCGGAGTAATTATTTCGCCTATTGATTTGAGTAGAAGCAAGCAAACATTGCTCCAGCAAATTGGTAGTCGAAGATCAATCAAAGTACACTTTTACACCTCAAATATAAAATTTTCATAGCTACGAACTAGGTACTTGTTTGCATTATACTTATAAATCTTCTAGTAATGATTTCTGAAGATTTTGTTAAATTATGGTAACAAATACAGATATTTATGTATGTGCTTTACATGTAACTAAATACATATACCTACTTATTAATTTTAACGGGACTTAAATAAAAAAAACTTTATTTCAGATATTAACTCACCACAATGTTTATCCATACTTCCATACTTCCATACTTCCATACTAATATAAAGAGAAAAAAAATGTATTTTTGTTTGTAATGAATAAACACAAAACTACTGGGCAAACTTCAGGAGTAGGTAACTTATGCTACTTTTTTCGGGGCGGGCCGCTGACGTTTCATACGACGCGACGTTGCAGTTGCCGAGGTCGCAACCAAGCAAAATCGCTGTGGGTGGTTCCTCCAATGTCGTCTTTCTACGACATTTTCACACCTCATGCACATTTATTATAAATTAGAGGAGATACGTATGTAGCTGAGATCCATGAATTATTAATGCCATCAGTATCTGAATTTAAAGTCAGTTGAGTGCGTATTATCTACAAGGCAGCTTGTGTTGTTACGAACTCATTATACCTACACGTTATCCATCAGCTGAAGGCCTTATCAATTTGTGATTTAAAGGTGATGATAATACATGTGTTTGTAGTACGATTTTATCGAAAATGTTGACAAATGAAGTGCGTGCGTTATCTATAAGCATAATATAATTTATTCTACTGTGTGACGTAATAAACTGTACCTATGAAATAATATCAACGCGTGACATAATTCATGTTCTACCAGTCTACGGTTGAAATTATTTTTTAAATGATAAAATCGAACCATAAGTTCGCCTAATTTTGCGATATTTTGGATATTATTAATGAATAATCAAAAAATAAATACCTAAATTACGTAATTTCATCGCATTATTTCATTTTTTGTAACGAAGATAAAAATTGTGAATAATGGGAATTCCTACGGTGCCTCCGTAGCATCCATCCGCCCTGGGATTCTGTATTACATAGGGTTATCATCACAGAATTTAGAGTCATCATAAGCAGCGCTAAACAAAAATAAACAAGTCGATCTGCTTCTTTGTAAGCAATACAAAAAACATTTTATGATTGCATTGTTTGTTATTGTTACCTAACAGATAAAGCACTCCACAATATAACAGAACCTATTTTACAAGGTATTGTGCATTTTTCTTTCACTTTATTGATGCTGGTTGGCTTCACCAACTTTACCTCCCGTAATATTAAAGTTGATTTACAAAAGAGCGTGTGAATTGGATCGAAAATAAAAATTGAATTATAAAACTACAGCACTTGACATGTCATAATTTAAGCGTCGAATGCTCTGATACGGATCGTGACTCATAAATTAACACGTTTATTTTAATAAGTTAACCGAATAGGATTAAATTAATTGTGAGGTGTAATTAAAATGAAAATTATGTAATTTACATTTTGTAGTAAAATAATTCAATAGTCTAATGATATAAAAGGGAGATTGCTTTACGCTGGCTTGTTTCTTTATTGCTTGGCTGATTGCATGTGTAAAATAGAATATCCATGGTATAAGTATCTATTTAAAATTTAAATTATGAACCTGTAAAAAATGAAACGTAATTCGTTTGTAAATTAATTAATAAACGTAATTTGTTTTGTGGTTTGTATTACAGTCAATATAGTAACTTTCGAAGCTGAATTTTAATACAAATATATAAATTATAAAATAGGTACCAGCTGTTTCTGCAATGAAGTCTGTGTCTCTGTTGCGTGGCATCACGGCCGTGGCCATCGCTGGCGTGCTGGTGTCCACGTATGCACTGTATGTGGAGATGGCAGTGGAGGCCCGTCCTGGGTACAAGGCGCTATGCGACATTGCTGAGCGCGCCAGCTGCTCCAGGGTGCTCACGTCCGAGTAAGTTGATGAAACTGTTGCTAATTAAAATGAGTTGTTTTCACAAGATTTGCTAAGGGTATTTTCCTCATATACTATGTACGCTAATATTTCTTGTTTAGTATAGGTGTCTGCAACTAGTGTGTAAGGTAAAAAAGCACCCGGCATAAAAAATCTGCTTGCCCCCACTAGCACAGAACCCAGCTACGCCCATGGCTATGGTTTCAAAGAAGACGAAGCTAACTAAATAAACTACCTCGAATAAAATATTATACAAATCACAGCGAAAACCACAACAAACGTTGCTGGAGAATATAGGCAGAGAATTAAACATGATTTGAAAAGCGCAGGTCGCGGAACAAATCACTACATTACATAGCATAAAACAAAGTTGCTTACCACTGTCTATCTGTATGAGTTATAATACATAGTTTAATTAGTAACTTATATTTTTAAAAGTACGCAACAGATTTTGATGCGGTTTTTTAAAATATATAGAGTGATTCAAGAAGGTTCAGGTGTAAAATTTGTTATTTGGTTTTACTTGAGCGAAGCCGGGCCGGGCAGCTAGTAAGAAATAAATCCTTAATTCAAAACGTAAGTAGATATGTAGAGTAGATTATCATATGCGACGGTATCTATGACAGAATAACTTAAGATAGAAAACTTTCACATTTTTTTATAATATGCAAGTATATATTTTTTCTAATTCAAGAGACAAATACTAGAAATAGTAATCTTATCATGTATTTCTTGCTTCTGAAAGACTATATTCAAAACATATTTTTACAGGTATTCAAAGGGCTTTGGATTTATGCCAAAAGAGTCATCACTGGAAGTACCGAATTGTATATTCGGAATATTATTTTATTGCATTATGATATTTTTGGGTAAGTGAAAAAAGCGATAAAAACGATAAATTCATTATAAACTGTGAAGGTACAATTCCGGACTAATTATAAAATATACATTTAAATAACGTTAAGCAAATAGTTACACAAATTTATGAACTATATCGCACCACCTTACTATCTGTGTTTGTGATATGGTTGACAGCTAGCGGCTAGGGAATGATATTTAGCTAGTCCATACTTTGTACATTTTATTATGTAATTGCGTATAAGAATGTCAATTCAGTAAATTATTATATTTGTCGAGCAAATTAGCTCGATTTTAAGCAATTTAGTGTGTTGGTTAGCGGTAATCGTCAGGATATGCGTAGAACTAAACGAATGACGATTTCAGACGATAACTGGGAGTTACCCACAGATAATAAACGCTAATTTGTGACGTTCTACAAGAGAGGTTTATATGATGGAATTGACCAATTTTCCCTGTAATCGTGTGTGTAAAATTGTATACATACATACGTTTAAATGAAAAAGTATATCTGCTACTAGCGTGTTCTATTTAGTCTGTTTACTTGTACACTGTTTGACGTTATTTTTGGTTGTATATACAGTACCACGCAACGATGGTATCTACTAAAAATATTATTTAATTTATATATATCTGTCTGTAGTCCGCGGCTCCACTCGCGGCAAAAAGTAGCCTAAATCACTCTCCAACTATCTCCAAAAAAAATCACCATATTTCAGTACTTCGTTTATCATGAAAGTAGGACAAACAAACACACATTCACATTTAATACTTACTTGTAAGTTATACAAAGTTTTATGTAATGAAGTTTTTCATTCAGCTAGGTGGGTACTTAGTGGTTTTGTTGCTTCGTATATGCGCTGCGTCGCGACATCGTGTCGAGATCGTGACTTCACCGCGAGAAAAATATTGCAAAACAGCGCGGAGCTGCTTAGTCCCCGCTTATTTGGAAGTTCACGAGCGGTGTAACGGTTATCGTAATAGGATTACACTTGTACTCTCGGGAAGTGTGAAGTGGTTGATAATATTTGCAAATCTCATTTACATGTACTGTTTGAGGGAGATTATTTTGTGTACTTTAGATATTTTATTTGCTTTATTGATGTAGTTTACCTGCAAAACAATGATGTGTGTATTAGGCTTTTTAAAAGGGTTAGACGTAATTTTTTTAAAAATTTTGAGGTACGTAAAATGAACGAAAAAAAAACGTACGTACGTACGTACGTAAAAAAAACGTACGACAAAATGAAAAAATAACGTCTGATCTAAGAACAATGACTGGATATATCTAGAATAGATTTTGTATCGATTTAGGAGCACATCCGTGTACGTATCGTGCACATCGAGTTTATCTTGAAATATCTTCGTTTCCCAGTACTGCTAATTTGAAACAACGTTTATTACTCTGATAATTCCGCAAAACTTCTATTCAACTATTATATATTTCCGATGATTATAGTGCGATAATGAAATAAGCCGTGTTGTTATCTGGATTGTTGGCTGACAGAATCCATCAAAATATTTGCTTTCTTAATTAATTCGGAAATTTTCATCATTTCTGTCTTTTATTATTCCGGCGGATTTGCTTGTCGTGCGGTCTAAATGAAAGTTCATTTAACCCTTCGATCCTGGACATTATAAAAACAATTGAACACAATAGGATCGCGTCAGATCGGGCCATTAATTTCGAGCCATTAAGTTTCCCACTGCTGGGAAAAGGTGTAAAGAGTTCTGGTATAAAGTATGTGCCTATTAGAGCGCGGCCCCATTGCTTAGTCGTGTGGTCGTGCTCCGTTGTTTTGACGGTCGTCGACGTACGTAGCATAGAAATTGGATGGAGTTTCGACGCATTTCAACCCACGTTAATGTAAAACAACGGAGCTCAATGGAGCGGCAGCGTAGCAATGGGGCCTGGCTCTTTATTAGTAAATAAATAAGTAAAATAATTAATTAAATATGTGTTTATTTCAGCGACGTTTGATCACAAATTCGCTGTGCGGCTGCAGTTCTTCTTGGCATTAACGTCGGTCACATCCAGTGTATACCTGGCGTATCTTCTTGTCTTTGTTTTACACGATTTTTGTATAGTTTGTGTTTCAACATATTTTATTAATGCAGCCTTAGTTGCATTAGTCTATAAAAAGACTAAATTAGTAACTGCGAAAAATAAATAAAAATGTTCATGAACGTTCAGCGCCATCTAGTGTTCATACCTGGGAACACTGCACAGAGCCATCTGTAAACAGGATTTCTAACTTTTATTATCGTCATCTATTGACACAAATTGTAAATACAATTACAGCCATCTATTGTTGAGTAGCTGCACTAAAATTAAATATAGTTTTTTAATAAGTTGTATAGATGGCGCTTTTCGAAGAAAAATTTTAGTAATTTTTTTCATGAAGTTGTTACGAGAAAACCAGTAGTTGTTAAAATAAAAGCAAAATTGTTTTGCTATATACACAGGGTATTTTTTATTGACTACAAATTTTCACAATATTCTCAGGGTACACGGAATACGTACAATAATTTCAAAATTTTCCATTTCCAAAGAATTGTCTGCTGTTTGCCCAAATTGTATTTTTGATATAGATATCTTTTGCAAGCTCAATATCATCAGTTTCTGTTCACAAAATTCTATGAGCTGAAAAAATATCCTGTATAATGAAAGTATGCTACCAATTTTATTTTGATAAAATCGATTTATAATAAATACTAAAAAATGTATTGTTTCACGGTCCATTTGTTGGGCAGGCATTTCCTTCGCGAGCGTTTATTGCGTACCAAGTAGGTAGGTAATTTATGAACGTGATGACCATATCTACCTTGTACCAGTGCGTCTCCACGTCCAAACGACACTAATGTCCTGACTGTCGATGGCACGATGCGATTGTGGAATGACATGGCGATTGTATTCGAAGACAAACTATATTTCTTGGTTAGATACAATGGATTTACCCCGGGAATTGTCAATAAATTGGTCAAAAACCCAACCACATGGGATATAATAACCAGCCTTGCGCTGTGTTATTTATTTCGGCAAATCAACAGTTTAAAAAAAATAATATTGTAAACATTTTTGTAAGCGATATATAAAGGAGAAGGACGCACGAGAGACTAGACTGTCGACTCACCTGTCGACCGTCAACTTGACAGTGTGGGAGCTCGTCATAAATACCACCAACGCGAATCTCACCGCATGTTCGCATTTAATTGTCTTTGGTAAGTTATTCCAATACAACATTATCTCACAAAGATCACGTCTTCTATGTCACGTCGTATCACGGAAATTCTATTGTTGACTACCTATCAGTTGCCAAGGTGTCCCTTGGTCGCCCCCTCATACGACATTCCCGAAAAGATATGGAATGGTCCCATTTCAGGGCGCTACGCTAATCATATTCTAAGTTTACGGATAAGATTATAAACATGTAGCCGTATAAAATCAAAATCTTTTTATACGTACATGCATGTAGCAATCGAATTTCCTACTCATATGAATCTTCGAATCGTGTAAATACACGATAAATATCAAGTGTATTTATCGAGGGGCCGCGTCGCTGTCACTATGAACAGTTGTCATGTTATGTAATTAACGTGCTTAACTTGTGCACTTTATGTTCATTATGTATACGATGTTCAAATGATGAGGGTCAAAAGCTCAGACTCAAGGTCTGCTAACGTGCAATGGAATGCAGCATACTAAGTGTTCGCAGAATTGATAGGGTGAGAAACACAGATTTACGTGCCAAAACCCGGATCATTGACGTGGGCGCCAACATAGCAAGGCTCAAGTGGAATTGGGCAGGACATGTTTGTCGAATGCCGCCAGAGAGATGGACACAGATCACCACAAATTGGGTTCCCGAAGGGCGCAGGCATCGAGGTAACCACGAACTAGATGGCGGGATGATTTAGACAGGTTCCGGCGTGGTTGGCAACAAATGGCTCAGTATGAAAAAAAATGTATACGATGATATTGAGCCTACCAAGGTCACATTCTTTTATCAATGTCGTTAATTCACCTGATCAGTTGCCCGATTCTCATATAATCGAAGTACCTACTTAATGAATTTTCTTAAATTTTTGTCGATGGTTGTTAGTAATTCTTCAAACGAAAAAGTTCGATCGATGCGTTTGCTCGAACGTTTTAACGGCGATTTTTTTATAAAACAGTGCCAACTATTGTTAAATTTTGTCGAAATGGTGTTTTTGTGTGTTGGTATGTTGTTGTTATTTTTGATGCAAAATCTACTGGACGGATATTGATAAAATATAGCACACTGGTAAAATATACTCTGTTTTTTATCCTAATATACATACGGAAGTGATACCTGGGCGTAGCTAGTACAAAATAAAGTAGCTTTCCACTAACATAAAAAACGTGTTGTGTTTTATTTATTTATAACACTTTTATCACGACCTATATAGGATGTGAAAATTATTTTTATGTTTCATCACAAGTACTTCAATTTTGTTGAAATTTTTTTACTAGTGACAACTGACAATCCGTTTTTGTAAATTCAAATTTTCTGGCTGTCTTAGCAAAACCTTCTAAGTACTTCTTAAGGTTCATATCTATTTATCTATTTATCGCTCACAGTGGACGTAGTAAAACTCATTGTAATAATTTTGATTTATATGACGATGTAGGTTGCAATGAGTATTAATTGTAAATTGTTCGCTAAGTAAACTTGAATGCGAAGATCAGAACATGGACTGAATTTATTATTAACTAGCTGTTGCTCGCGGTCCTGCCCGCGGCAAAAAGTAGCCTGTGCTACTTTCCACCTTTCCAACTACACAAAAAATCACAATAAATCATTGCTCCGTTTTGACGTCAAAGAAGAACAAACAGACAAAAACACTACATTTATAATACTAGTACAGAAGTGTGGATATTTCCATGTGGTCCTACACCAAATGGTTGCATAAAAACTTTAAATCAATGGTAAACATTTTTGCAAAACGATGCTTTTTGTCCGAATATTACCAATATAGTTTAGGACATCTTTGATTAAAATTACTTTTGAATATTATCATTAGTCTAAAACATTACTTTGCTGCTATGTAATTAATCATTACTGAAATATTTAGTAAGTCGATAGGATATCGTTATCGACAAGGCACAATTTATCTTGTTGCCTTTAACAGCATCTAGATTATTCAAAATTAATTAAGGCACATAATTTGCCCTAAATATCTAACTTGGGATTGAATATGTACCCACGCACTTCCAAACTAGTTTTGTATTCAATTACCTAAGGTTTGTTGCTGTTAATGGTTTATGAAATTTAAATATATTCTTGTTAGTAGCGTACTGAATTTAACTGGGCATAATTGTATATGGCCTATATGATCTTCAGAAACATCAGCTGAAAAACAAAATGTGTGAGTATATTAGAATTAAGTACCATCTTGCTGGCATAGTTAGTCAAAAATTCAATGTATCTCTTGGTACCTACATCTTAAGTTGCGACTTGGCTCAATTGGCTGATTGTGGGTGTATTTTTTGCATATCAGCCTACACAGAATATAAATTATAGATTGTAATGGAATATTAAAGTTAAGGCATTGATGGCAGAATATTTTTTTTATGTATTGGTTATCTATATATCAGTCAAGTTATTTTTAAAAATAATTTCATGTGTTCCATATTCATGTGAATCGATTGGCGTGTTAGTTTTATATCATTGTCTCCAAGAATAAGTACTTTCTTTGAACATGTTACCTATAGGTGGAAAAATATTTGTTTATCTTTTCACATTAAGCTTTACTCGGGGCCAGTTAATAGATAGGGACAGATTTATACTAGAAGTGGAAAATCTCGATTTGGCCGTACACGTAATTTCAGAACTATGTTGAAACAAAAAACAAATTAATATTATCCGCTGTTTCGATACCAGAGGGGGACAAAAGCTTCTCTAATTAATTTTTAAATGAATATCTTAAAGTATACCCGCGAAGCTTGTAATAATTATGTGTAATATTTAATGAAAACAGTTTAAAACGATAAAGCCTTACACAATTAAAACAAGTGGATAATGAAACTCAACAACTTTATCATCAATCAATTGGGCTAAACCGTGAAAATGGTATGCAACCGGCAAGTGGTTAACATCTTAGATGGGTAGATACATTCGCCGCTAACTCTTTTGTAATACTAGACACACTGCGTAATGGAGAGGTGAGGATAATGTTGTGCTGTGTATTTATCTAATATATTTATTTAAAACTAGCTTTTGCCCGTGACTTCGCCCGCGTTAATTTTCCGGAATGAAAGGTACTCTATGTCCTTCTCCATACTTCAAACAACATGTATGCAAAATTTCAAGAAGATTGGTTGAATAAATAGAGCGTGAACAGGTAACAAACAAACTTACTTTCGCATTTATAATATTAGTTAGGAGTAGGATAGGATTAGGATTTTATCCTAAAAAAATATGCACAGTGTTTAAATTCCTTGCAATTGCAAAACAGTGCTGGGTTAACATGTTGTTGGTACAATCAGCTTCAAAATCAAACTATATTGTATATTGTGAAATAGCGATAGTTTTAAACATTTCTTTTGAAAAATGTCGTAATGCAGAAATTTACGTTGCTCTAGAGCACGGGTAACTGTAAGTCCATTATACAAAAAAGAGTTTTTAATAATATTTTCAAACTTATAAAAGTATGAATCTTTAGTGAGAAGCCGCAACTCCTCATCGTGTGTACGCGCACCTTAATGTCAGTTGTTACGTTATTTATTACTGTATTGTGTCAGGTGTTTGATCAGCTGACGAAAGTGACGTGTTTCTCAATGTTGTACATCCAATTGAACATGGTTATTATCAAATGATGATTATTAAAAATGGCAAATGTTTTCATAAAATACAAGCTATTGCCGGCGGCGTTCCACTTTCTCCTATCTCCACACCAAGAACCACCCCAATCCAATAGTCCGTTTTGACATGGAAAAATGACAAACAAACACTGTCACATTTATATAGTATAAATTTATTAGTAAGCATGGATATTCTCTTTTCAGGGAGATACATTTAAAAACAAACGTAAATCATTTATTGCTGTGAATGCAAGTGACCTCTGCTTAATATTTAATTTATGCATGTATTTTGTATATAGTTATTTCATTTTAAGTGAAATTTTAATTTGTTATGACAATAAGATCTTGGAATCGAAGATCTTATTGTCATAACATTGCTAATCTATACTGAAGGTTGGTGATAGTGTAAGTATTTTAATGGTCTAATCCTTAAAAGGGAGCAAAAAAATTTGCTACATTTAAACTTCAAGATTTAATTTCAATGTTTGTAACGCCTTTATAATGTAATTATTTAAATGTGTTCTTTAAATTGATACTATAAATAAAGAAACTTGAAATAAATAAAGAAATAAAAGAAATATGCACTAAATGAAGGAAGTCATTTAACATACCATTTACAACCTACAAATTGAGAGAACAATTAACTTTGCTATGATTTTGTTGATTTTATGCTGAGATCCGGACTAATTTCGATTAAATGAGTTTTAACGTTACGTGATCATAAAACTAAAAGCTTTTAATCAAATAGGTATAATAACGAATTTGATTCTCTTTCACTAGAAATGACGTGCAAACTAATCTTGTTATTCATAAAAAAAGTGAAGGTATATTTTAAGCTGAAGTATGTTTTGTCAATATTGCATTTTACAAAAATACTTTCGCTTGGAGTATACTTGATCTTTTTTATCAATGATAGTGTAAATCTATAATATTGTTTATCAAAGTTTTGGACAAAACTGTTTCGATTAATTATTTATATTTTTCACTATTTTTAGTATTGCTCACTACTACAGGAAGAAAATCTGTGAGCAATAGCCACTTAATGTTAGTTTATTTGGCGCTATCTCGGTTAGACTGCAACGTGTACGATGTAGTATTTATTTGCCATCTAACAGTTGGAAGCTGTATCTCGACACTTAGTATTGAATATACAAGCGAGCCATTATTATTGACATAATTTACTGCTAATTGCAGTATTGGATACTGTGGATCGGGTAAAATATGTGTACATAATCATCGAGAAACAAGAATTTACAATTTATATTGAGTTCACGAGAAATGTAATATTGATACGATGTTGTACGAATGGTGCTGTTTATGTGAATTTTTATATAAGAGAGGTTTGTATATCATCACATATATATAATGAAAAGACAACTATCACACTTAGGTACCCAGGAAACTATTTGAGTTGTCCCTCGTAAAAATAATGGTTAGAAAGCTTTTACAGAAATAAAGAGAGTACTATATTTTATCGCGTTATATTATATGTAATTTAACTGAATAAAAGGAATAAAGATCCTCATATAAAAAAAAACACTGACAAAGATTTATAAATATATAACAATATGTATGTGCTGTATGGTTTTCCTCGATGGTTAAATTAAACTTAAGGTGAAACCGTGGGGTTCGACTAGTGTCTCATAAACTCGATAATTAACCTTCTCACGCCAGTCTGTCTCTGTACCAAGATCAAGGATAAGCACATCAATTCAAACGACTGTAGATGGGGCAGATAACGATTTCATTATAAATTAAGAAGGATATACAAAGTATATTCTCACGTTAAGTAACTGTAAAGTCTTTTACACGAACATATAGTGTATTATATCTATCTGGCATTTTATCTACGAAATCGGGCGGAATGCGAGTCGAGTGGCAGTTGGCGAGAATGATGGCTGAATATTATGCGAGTCGCCTACACTCGTAGAGTCAATGTATTTTTCTTGGTTTGTAAGTAGTAGATCGTGATTTGAAAATAAAATACGACTACGTTTTACGTGTGCTTCGATCATCAATACCTATAAAAGGTCACAGTTGTAAACTTTTCGTGATGGAGTAAACTCAAATTGCTATTTAAAATAACGTGCGTATTCTAGCTGCTTATCATTCTTTCCACTTCACTTAGGTGTAATTAGGTCAAGGAATTAATTCCTTCTTTTTCTCTTCAAGAGCCATGCTCTTGTTAGCAACTTGTTCTTCAAAACCGTGCAGTTCTATACTCTATTCTCATCTAAGAATAGAAATTCGGATACGAAATGATTTCTTCCGTTAAGTAGTCGTATATGCGCGCTCTATATAAATTAGTTACTCTAACACTCATTGGCTTGCATCTGGGCTGACAAATGTGCCCGGTTCACCCACTAATATGAAGGTGCTCTGGTTTGTACCACGCACTGTTTTTACCCTTGTAAAACAGATTAACAGACATGTTACTCTTTACGGTTTCATTAAGAATTATAACTAACCGAGAGGATATGTCTCGAGCTGTCATTTTTTGTACGTGAAACTTTTTTGGTGGTAGAATTACAATTCCATCAGTGAAATCTAAAAATCGAACCCCGGACCTGGGAGCTTAAATGTGATTATGTTTACTTTAAGTGTAATTATACAGCAGTGACATATATAAGATGAGCAAAATATTTATGATAACAAGTAAGATTTTATTTAAATTTTCCATTTTAATTAACACTTTGAAAGGAAGTTAAAATCTACCACAGGAAATAAATAGCAAAAATAACGACCCGTAAACGTTAGACAATGTCACATTCTTAGTCATTATAAGAACGGAGGTAGCTTACCTCTATTCATATCGATGATTCACTGTTTACTTTGCCGAGTATGTTTTAATCGATAAACTGGAGAGCAAGATTTATCAAGATGACTTCATAAAACGATTGACAAATAACGTTAAAAGCCACAAACCTGTTCAGCCAATCCAGCGAAACCAGATATCGTTACCCCAAGCGTTTTAGACAGACAATTTTGTGGACTTCTTTGGAGTTTTTGGTTGGTTACATTGTCTTTATCTCTCTTAAAAGTATTTTGAACACAGTTTAAACCTTTGTAAATATGTAAAAATGATAGGCACTACGCCAGCGAAGGCATCGATGAATGGTTGTCAGTAGCTTAAATCTACATTACCTATTAATAAAAATGACAATCACAAATAGTTGCTTTGTCACACTTCAAGTAAATACTGTGTCGTGTATCTTTGGTATGTGGATACGTTATGAAATTTAGTTGCGTATTTTGAAGTGTTTGGTGATATCGAAATTTTTATAGGGAGTGGTTTAATTAGGGTCTGGTGTATCTTTCTACTCCTTTCGTAATATGTGTAATCCGAAGTTACTTTGGTACCGAGAATGTTAGGTATGAATATAAAAATAAATCGTTTATAGTATAAATATTTATTTTCCACGTAAACTTAACGATATACTGTGAAATTTTAAATGTTAGTTAAATTTGTGTTATTACAGTACTTTCATTGTTAAAGAAGTAAAAGTATTACTATTAAGATGCATGTAAAATTACGTGATGTTAGGAAGTCAATAAATCGATGCACGATTTGGATTAAATATCAGGACAAAGCAAATTCCGAGTTACTGTGTTGATCAACATGTTGATAACCCATTGTCATAGTAAACAAGATTAAATCGTGATGATTAAACATGTGGCATAAAACATGTATCCACAAAAGGCTGCGTCCACGCAAGTTTTTGGTCCTTGCTCCCCACCACCGCGCGAGGCTATGTTTCCGTACTATGTCATAGCTATCTCTGTCGACGGCGCGCGCGCCCGATCGACCTTAAACGAAACACCATCGATTCATTTTACGCGCTTTTCTGAATGAAAAGTGTACGAAAATATTAAGAAAAGTGTCTTAGTTTTTGTGTTGTTACATAAATTGATATTGTTGTTGAGTATCGTGTTATTGTGACAGTTTAACAAGTGTTTGAGTTTCGCCGGTTGGCGAGTACAATTTACATAAAGGTAATTATGAGAATCAATAATATTACATTAAAGTATTTACATAGAATATAAAATAAATTTTTTAAACCGAGGTTCAGCAGCCAATTAGTAATGCAAAATACAAATATTTTGAACGTTGTTTATGTTGTATTACAATATGAGACTGGTGAGACGAGTATTTAGGTATTGTATTGATTATTCTTTTAAAATTCGTGATTGGTCGTTTATTTTTATACCTAAAAATATAATGAGTAATATATTTTTGGGTACATCTACATTTTTCAAAATAATATCCACTAGACGGGTTAAGGCATTAGATAACTATAAACATTTTTTTAAATATTTTTGGTTTCTTTGGTTATTATTCGTACTGAATTTACCTAAATTATTGAATTTACATAGAAATAATACATCATAAAATATTTTTCAAACATATCACCATTTTTTTCAATACTTTCAATATTTCATTATCTGTTTACGCAAGATGTCGCTACACGCGAAGCAAACCAAACATGTGGATGCGCATGCGATTACTTACACGGTTTCAGCAGAATAGTAATGTCTGATTAACATCACAATTACACCAGTGAAGGGTAACTGGAACAAATGTATGCTATGATTACAATACATATTGGTGATTTCCAAAATTCCGAACCATTTGTTTATATTATTGTTTCCTCTGAAAACTTTACCTGAAATTTACCCCATCACGTGGTTTCAATGCATAGCATATTTGGATCACACTATCTATATGTGAAAACCGAATGAAAATCCGTGGTGTAGTTTTTAAGTTTATCGTGAACAGATTGACAGACGTGACAGAGGACTTGTTTTATAATATGTAAGGATAAGTATGTACTTAAATATATAGCAAGTTAAAGAAGCCTATATTAAAATCGGAAGCGGAGGTCTGGAATGTATATTTTTAGACAATTCAATAAAAAGTTACAGAACAATAGCTATTGTGTTCTAATAGCGTTCAGCGTTTGTGGAATTATTTCAAGAGTTTTCGATAAACATGCAGTGGGCAGTACTTATATGCACTGACATTTCTTGTAAGGTGTTTGGCGTATCATGTATCTGACCTAGATTTTATTTTATTCATGTTAACTATTAACGGTGAGGAAGCGATGGTGGTCCTATGGTTAAGACGCACGAATGTGAACTGAAAAGTCCCAGGTTCGAATCCTTCTCGTGCCACATGTTTGTATACTAACCTGACTATAGAAGTTTTTATCAATAACCACTTGCATCCGATGAAGGAGAAATATCAATATTTATCATTTAGTATGTAAAATAAATAATGTAAACCACTTAGAAATGTATTGTGTGTGTTTCACGTAATGCAACGTCCTCAGCCACGAGGAATACGACTATGAAAGACTATAAAAAGAAGAAACAATAACTAGGCGTTACTTATTTGTCCAAATGACGCAAAATGTCCAAATAGATTTTCCGGTGAAGATATGGCATGCTTGGCAATGACATAACTTACCCACATAAATACATAATAAGACTATGTTATAACATTCATACATGTATGTAGGTGTCGTCCTAAATAGCGACGAAACTAGTCGATTAATAAAGTATTAATTTGTTATATTGTAATATTGTTGTTAATAATTAACTTTATTTACTGTTTTAATACTATGTGAGTGACATTCCTGCGAGTTAAGTCACGGTAAAACGCTCGTTTATGCGATATTTTATATGTTATACAAACGGATTTTCACTGAAAATATTCTCTGCATTGAAAGTAGGATAAATCCATAGAACACTAATTGACATATTCAACAACCTATATTATTTCAATATCTATGGGATTCTTATTATATAATGCAATGTTCACACATGATGATGTACTGTGATGATCAGGAAATGAAAAAATATGGAGGTTAAGTATTAACTTGCAATTAGTTATTGCAAAGCTACTAAATTATGTCTTATCTCATAGTCTCGTCGCGTTATAAAATGTTAAGTAGGCATTCAAGTGTCAAGGAATAAATAAGGAAAATTCTTTAGCAAAATTAATTCAATATGCGTGCGGAATAACAAAGCGGATAAATATACAACATTTATAGACCGATTTTTTATTTTTGGAGAGACGATGAGTTGGGTTATCAGAAAGCTATGTTATGACGCACTATAAAAAAATAATAACAAATATACTTTATTCGCTCTTTACAAAATTTGCTTGGTCTATGTGGAGATCTTGGATCTAAAGCTAAATAGATTTTTTGCATTGGACGATACAAAACCGTGCGGCACAGTCTATGAATTTGATATATGTGGGAACAGCTAAAGTTTACTGGATACTATTATTCGTAGACATATGAAACAATTACATACTATAGTAAAATGTATAATGTTATCACTGGCACTCATTCATTATACTTGCACAGAGAATGAGCTTGAACACGATAGGCAGTTACGAAATCCCATGTGGTTGTGACACTACAATTTGATAATACAGGTGTGTTTGAGATCGGTATAGTCTTTTATGTTTGCTGTATGGATATTGCAATAGAAAAGGAGTCTATGTTTTAATAGAAATAATATTTTAATACCGAATATTATTTATCGGGTGAATTGTTACATACTTCAAGAGAAATCGCCGTAATTTTCGTAGTAGGTACATATAAAGAATATGTTCCTAATCATCCACCTAACTACCTTTGATTTTTCTATTTCTACAAGGAACCGACCGAGGAAAGTGTAATTTTTGTTTATTGCATTTTTTTTTTCAATGTTTCAGTTGTTTTAGTTTTCTTTCTGAGTCGTAAGTCATGGGAACAAATTGTAATAATTAAACCTCACTAATTACTATATTTATTATAACAACTCTTGTATATGTGTGCTTGTGTGCATTTCTTTTTATGTGCCACCTTTTCCTCATTAGTTAATATTCACGTAATAAATTGACGCAACCGGATCTGTCGGCCTACAAACTTTAGGAACCATCAATCGCAAAAGTTTTTCTTTTATTACAACTGGAAGACACACGCTAATTGAAAAATAATTAGGAAACAGATTTCTAATACGATCGATTGAAGGATACTGCCTATAATTTATGTACTTTTCTTTGGTTATTGACGCACGCGAATTGAAATATAATTTGTAGGTTTCCCAAACAACTAACTTCAAGGTTACGACTGCAAATAAAATTAATGCATCCTACTTATTACTAAATCCGCAAAAATATCCTGATAGTGTATTTACAAGTATAGTAGATTTGTTAGTATTACATACTCATATTTTATGAGTATGAAATGTATATTTCAAATATACATTTCACACTCATAAAATATGATATACGTACTCAATATAAAAAAGTTACCTTTCTCGTCAGTCTGTTTCTACTATGAAACCACGCAACTGATTTTAATGAAGTTTTCTTTATTTCCGTACGTTTATGCATAGGTACATAAATGACCAGTTCGCTAGACTAGTTACTTAAAACGATTAGTTTATAATGTTACCTTATTTATTTCAAATATTATCGATACATTGTTTCATAAAAAGAATATAATAACATTACATCACACAATTATTGAAATTACACAATTACCTCTTCTAAACAAGTCATTATTTTCTGATTATTGTATGCGTTCAGTCAGTAGATCTACAACCATTATACTCACGATCATTTAGGTATTTTTACAGTCGTCTCAACATTGTAATTATTTGTCTGTCTGTATATTGGCTGACAAAAAATGGACACAAAACATGAGTAGAGGCGTTATTATATTAGATTGAAGTTTAATGACGGACAGAGTTTGTCAGTGCGCCTACGCATGATAGATTTCACATAGGGCGAGTTTACTGGATCACTAACTTATTAAACTCGTCTAATCAACAATACTGTTATAAAAAGGAATATCAGATGCATTACGATATCAAAGGCAATTGAAGGAAAATGTTAGAAAAATAGATAGATAGTGACCGTATGTATTCTAAATAAAATATATAAAAAAACTAAAATAAAATGAAAGACGCATAATACAAGGCATTGAACGAGGAGGATTAACCTAAAGTACTTACTATTGAACGAGGACAGTTATATTATTTTTCTATTCATACAATTTCTGCATTTAACTAGACCAGTGTATTGTTTTATTATGTCTACTGAAAATAATTTTGAGTGACTTCTATTGTGATTGGAGCATTGATCTTGAATGAGTCAAGTTCAGATATATAATGTTCTTAAGTTTACTCTAACTAATTTTTGTGACTTAAATGAATAAGAAAAATGGAATTCGAAGACCTATCTCAGAAATATCTTTAAATTAAATATAATTAGAAAAGTGTATCAAAAGTACTTGTGTCGTATTTTTTGCACATTTTTTGGTTACACGTATGTGATATCAACAATAGCAGCAAAAACTGTGGTCGAAATTAAATGTCTTGCTTTTGGACGTCACGTGGAGCTGCACACTGGAAAGCAAAAAACGATATCATACGACGCTCAAGTACTGTTAATTATACTAATTCTGGGAATCAATATGATGATTTTGGAAGCTAATTCCGACTAATTCTTTTAAAGTGTAATATTCCTTTCATAAAATTTGTAAAAATACTAGCCATTTTTTCCACGGGAGCAGTTATTTTTCCGGGATGAAAGGTATCCCATATCTGTACTACAAACTACATGTATGGAAAATTTCAAAAAAATTGGTTGAGTAGATAAAGCTTGAAGAGGTAACAAACAAAAAATTCACTGATACAAAACAAATAATAATAATATAACTCATTGAGCAAGGGCGCAAAAATGCTAACATGATGATTAAAATTTCATGGGTCAAAATTTCTTATATATTTTTAGAATTATTGCAACTGTTGCTTAACAGGAAAATGTTGTATTTTATGACCATAGCTCATAGACACTTGTCAATGTTGGACAAACTTGAGTCACTTACATCCGCACGTGATAGATAAGCGATCATTTCTCAGAAAATTTACTTTAATTTATATTTGAAAAAAAGGTAGACTATGTTTGGATTCGGATCTTTAACCATATTCATGACAAATTTAATAAAGATCTATCCAGCGGTTTAGCCGTGAAAGCGGAACAGACAGATATTCACATTATAATATTAGTATGGATTTGCTAATTTGTCCACTTAATCCTTTTAAAAAGTTACTACATACATATTATAAATCCTGTTCATGTTGTATGTGTAGATAGAAAAAATATCCTTATTGTAATTCAAAAATATAACACCTTGACCGGGACCTAGATGTGGTGATGTGCCAACATTTCCCCACTTTCATCTAACCGAAACTACAAACACACAATTGGTCAACAACTTAGTCGTAGTTGACTCTATCTATTAAGATTTATTTACACAGATATGCTAAAGCATTAACGGAAGATACCGTTCCTTTGTCTACTAACAAACATAGATCATTATGATTGTACAATATAAGTTAAATCGGTCATCTCATTTGATCTGAATGAATGGATGAAAATCTGTATTTTATTTCCAACTAGCTTTTGTTCGCGAATTCGCCGGCGTGATTTTCCACGGCAGCAGCTATTTTTTTGGGATGAAAGGTACCCCACGTCCTTCTCCGTACTTCAAACTATATGTACGTATGCAAAATATCAAGAAGATTGGTTGAGTAGATAGGGCGTGAAGAGGTAACAAACAAACAAACTTACTTTCGCAATTATAATATTAGTTAGGATTCCCGTGGAATATTCTTTTGTAATGTTTCCCTACAAGGAACCACAAGGAATCTACACACCAAATTTTATCTTTCTACGGCAGTGCATTGTCTGTCAGTGGCGGAAGAATTTTATTCATATTGACGATGGTTGATGATTGATTTTTAAGAGTTCTGAAAAAGAGTCATTATACTTAATTTATTTAAACTTACTAACATTAGATATATGTCGTGGGTGCTACGTAACGTTATTCCGAGTTCGTTGCCTTCTTGCTTTGTGTTCGATACGATCTTGACTCATCGTTGGCAAGTAGTTAGCTGCATGACTTACTTGCTGATTTTGGTTGGTTTGTTCAGATTCTGTGGATATTGCAGTAACGATGGTTTTAAAACTTTGGAATGTTCTGATGAGTTGACAAAAGTTCTGAAGTATGATATGACAAAATTGATCAGTGAAGTCGAAACTAGATATACCTATTGAATCGTATGTAGCATACCAATTGGTCATTCATACGTAGTCTTTAGGCTACCCCTGCGGAAAAGAACAATATAAATTATATTTGCAACATTTAAATTGAAGTAAAATGCTACAATGGAGCTTTACTTCTTCACTTACGCTCTGGAAATGGGCAGTAGATAAATAAAGTAAATTGATGTTAAGATGGAATATATTGAATTTGAAGAAATTTCAAAAAATATTCAACGTAATTATTAATAACTTAGGATTAGGTTAGCAGTCTAAGTAGCTTCAGGTATTCTCTTGGCAATGTAATAACGACAGCAGTTTAGCATGCCAGAGGAAGAGTTATCTCGCACGAAATTATCGCTGTGTTGAAATCCATCGATATACTTCTCCCTCGGCAAGTGGCCCAGGGCAGATATTAGAGCACATTCCTTGTTCGGCCGCAGCAAGGTGACTAGTGTTGTTACGTTGCTTAAGAACACGGATTGCTACTTAAAGGGCAATAAACCATAGAATAATGAAAGTATAAAATAAGCACAATGTCGTACAGTCACTAATTGGAATGGATCTCTTTCTCTCTCGAATAAAAATAAAAATAATTAAATTTAAACACACTTCCGCGTACAACTCAATAATGATTTTAGCGCTTGTTTGTGTTGAGTTTCAAACACAGGAGCTAATACAGAAGCTAAATTGGTTAAAACATACCGTTACTAGGTACCGAATCAGTTTCATACATTATTTTAAGGTTCTTATACAAATCTGATCCTCCTTAGATAGTATAGTGGTAAAAAGTTGACATGTTTTCTGTCCTCTGTAGGTACGCGTCCACTAACTCTTACCAACATATACTTGGGAGTTAAGGTTTTCGATGATCTAAAAAGACATTGTATTGCAATTTACTTAATTATTTCGTTTTATTCCACGCATATGAAAGTATATGAAGTAAATTCCAGATCTATGTTTTCTTTAATTTGTAATTAAACTGTAGCTTTTAGAACGTGTATATATTTTATCACTCTGTATGCCAGGTTTATTGTTTTGTATGGCTTTGTATTGATGGTTGATTTATTTCCATTCGGAATGTTATGTTTTGATTGAGGTTTGAGGTTTTATAAAATAAGTAACACATTGAGGATAAGTTACGGGATATTAGAAGTTAATTTTAGTTGATCTTAGTAAAAAATAATTCTGTATCTGATAGTGATACAAAAAGTAAATAAAAAATATTAAAGTTGATGAAAACATAAGTTATTAATATCAGAACTTGCAAAACTAGAAATATCCAGTATTTACATACATTATCCGCATCCTAGTGGCTCAGCTAACACTAGTTAATACAATAACGAAGACATTTGAATAATCGCAGTGCTGGACAAACATAGTTAATGGATGCTGTTGTGCTCGGGCAGGAATTTCAAAACGAGTCGGTGTTATTAGCCGGATATTTATTGAGCCTACTCTTGATTGCTGCAATATGTTTTGAGGTGTAACTTTTTTTTTATTTATAAATAATATGTAAATAGTATGTTTTGTGGTGGTTTAACGATAAGGCATCCCATAATACGAAAATATAACGTATACAAAAAACTAGAGACCTGTCCCGGCTTCGCCCGAGTAAAAAACCATCCTCAGGAATCACATCTATCGGTGAAACTGCATGAAAATCCGTGCAATGTTTTTGAGTTTATTGGGAACAGACAGACAAACGCGGCAGAGGTCTTTATTTTGTAAGGATATAACTAACACTACATGGGGACCAAGCTAATTCTTCTTCTTGCAGTGCCTCTTATTCCTGGAGATTTTCGCTTGGCAAACTCTTCTTTTTCTTCAAAAATCAACGCCCTAACTGCGTGAAAGTTTCTATAAAAATGTTCCGTCTGTTTCGCTTTCGCAGAGTCAGTAATTCACGTGGGGGAAGCCGCAAAAGCTAGTTACATGATAAATCAGTTGTTCCAATGCATTGGATCCCAGGACCTTCGGCCGTCTGGTGACCGCAGAAGGCCTTGTCTTTGTTTTTGCTACTCCACTACTCAAGCGAAACCGCCTGATTTGTCTACCTTTAAGTCTTGTCTCATTGTCTAATGTCAAAACAAAATCATGCACAGAATTGCACTTTTGAGACAAAATTATTAAGTACAAAATCATTAGTAGTCAAGTGGTAGCCAATCATTATTATTTTAGTTACGATATTTATATTATTTTTATTAATCCTGTCATGATTAATACAAAAAATATAAATATCGTCTGCTGCATACCAGTTAGATATATTCCGTAAATTAAAACATAATTTAAATGATGCTTCATTATTTTTAAGTACACAAGTTTTTGAAAAAAAAAAAATATGGGTACAGGTAATGTCAATGAACAAACTCATGGTCGTTGCCAGTCTGCCTGAGATTCACACCAAAGATACGCGACATGCTTTATAAACGACATCTGTTGATGTCTCATGCGCTATTCCCGTCACGTCGCCGTGTCGCGGCCGTGTCGTCGTCAACTCAGTGTCGAGGCTGTGGCCTTTCTTTCTTATCCAGTGTGTTATTGTTAACACTTGTGTCAGATATATATATACGTAGCCATCGCATCGTCATCGCCATCTAGTGACGAGTAATCGCCTGCACACTAAACGTCAACCAGTATGCTGGTTCCTTCACAACGTTTTCCTTCAACGAAAGCATATGGTGGCCAATGAAAACTAATATTGGTAAATTGGTTTACCAACTCATGCGACATGAGGAGGATTTTAACCTTTCAGATCGTAGGCAGGCGTTTAACCGCTAGGCCACCACCGCTTGCTAACTGGTGTCTTGAGAAACACACAGCTACATGGAATCGCGAAGGCCACAGGTCTGACATTTGCTCCGCATTAGGAATAATAATGAGACTTGAAGGTTACTCACGGGGTAAAGAAGAAAATATTTTAGGTCTCAAAAAAGGTTGAGTTTAAATTCGATGCATTCAGTACCAAACAAATAATCGGTGCATCTCTATATAATTATTAACACGATTTCTCATACATATTTCAAGACAAGACCCGAACAAGTTTTATCTAAAAAGTCGTTATTGAGATAAAAAAGAAAATGTATATAAAAATGTAATAATTGAGATATGTCCACGGAATATATTAGACGGTATAAATATAAATTGAATTTTACACTTCCAATAGAATTTGAATAAATTTTGAATTAATGAGACACAAAACTCTGTCCATTGACACTGTTGTGTGAATTTTAAGCATTATTCAAACGGTATCTAAACCCGAACATTATAAATAAGCCACCAAGACTAATTAGGCTCATTTACAAAATTGCCCAATAAAAGTCGTGAAGTTCGCCATCAGTCTCTTTTTGTTTAAACTGTTATCCAGACATTGATTGACGTCACAAGTTGATTCATTATTACTTGGCAGTAATTTACACGATTTTTTATTTTAGATGCAAAAAACTAACCAATTCACCTAACAGATTTTGATAATATAAGTACTTTCAATCAAACATATTGAATAAAGAAAAATATGAAATAAAATAAGACACGTTTTAATTCGATAAGCACTGATTAATAATAAGTTGTGATATCGTGCACGATTATTACATTATTTAAAATATTAAATTCCACGATTATATCATTACTGTTTTAAATTTATAGCTGAAGATGATTTCTATTGCGATTTTAATGCAGAAACTTTAATATTATTTATCCTTAAAGTCTGCGTGATCTTAAAATAAATGTTAAATGTAATTATATTATAAATTCATTTTGCTACTTGACTTTGAATTAAATATTGAAACTTGGAAAACCGTACTATTAAAAATATATAAAATTACTATTACTAACCTATATATTATTCAAATAATGATTTTGCTGAGAAGTTCCCACGTATGATAGATGTAAGATATACAGTGTAAGATGATCTCTATCGTCACAGATATCAAGCGATCTGTCAACACTGGCAGGGGTCTCATTATCCTGGGCAGAAACTAAACTTGTGCAGCTAATAGAGTCAACACGACGACGCTTTGACAAAAAGTTTGCGTAATCAAATTACGTAACTTGCATCTTCGATGGTTGATAAAAACCCTACATTATCTTACATCAAACGGTTACTAATGATGTCCCCAAATCTTGGAAATAGGAATAGGCTTTCGTATCCTTATAATGATACGTAATCTTTTATTATTTGCCTTCATACATATACATACTAATATTATAAATGCTGTCTGTCTTTCTGTTTGTAAATCTGTCAGACTTTGACGGCTAAACCGCAGGACTTTGTTGAAATATGAAAGAGACATAGTTAATTAGGAACAGATAAATGACCTGAGGGCAAAAAGGCTATGGCGTTTGGAGCTGCGGGCAACAACTAGTATTTATAAGAAAACAAATGATAAAAAATTATGTTTCATTATAAATGTTGTATAATTTTAGTAAGAACTTACCAAATCATGCAAGTACCATTAGTTCATCTAACATATCACATATCAAACAAACCATCATAGATATCTCTTATAGTTTGTACATCATCGGACACACATGATAAATCTAAATGAATAAATCAAACACTTGTATTTTGATGGGTGGTGAAGCAATGTTGAGGAATGTTCACAGTAGATGACAGGATAATGACAGGCGGATGAGCTAGTCACGAGCCTTATGTAACCAAGGGACCAAATGTCAGACCCTTCACTGCCCAGCGAGGTGTACCTACCTTTTCACCGAGGAATTATAGATAGACATAAAAACTAAATATTCGAACAAATATTTAATAGGGTAAGAAAGTTACGGAAATAGACGATAAGTATATAGAACATAAAACCAGAAAATATATTTTATTATTTCTACATAAAAACATACAATTTCAAAGATTTGAAAAAATAAAAAATAAAATAGAACCGATTATTTAAAATAGATTAAGAATTTTTAATGTAAAATTATAAGGTATTATTTTGTGCATTGTATTTTGTGAATAAATCGTACATGTATGTTTAAATGCAATAAGTTTTTTTTTTTCATTATAGAAATCACAGGCATCAAGCAATAGGGAATAGAATCGTAACATCAATTGCCTGTCATTTATATTTTGATACAAAACCTCGCTTGATTCACTCTTGTGATTGTATTATTCTGTGATTGCCAAATTTTACACAGACACGTACAAATCAATGTTTTTTTAAAGTCTTGACTGACATGCATTGTTTGCGTTATGTGAATGTTCGTTAAATTATCTTGGATTTATGTATCGTGGAATGTAATATTTATCAATAGAGGTTAAAGGCGCAATATTCAATTAACAAAGAATTCAAATTATTGACACTAATATTGTCCACTAACAAATATCGTATAAAAATTTTGACCTAAAGCAATATTTTACAATCGACGCAAGAAATCAGTTTGTACACGATTTTTTTTGGAAGCCCGGAGTGTAATGCGGCTGGGCATATTTTTACAGAGCCTGCGAAAACTCGATTTGTATATGGGAGTCATAAATATTAATTCCAGAAACTCTATTGTGCAGTCCAAACCTTATAAATTATTCATCGATTCGAATCTTATATCGACGAGTTTGGTGAGATTTCGAAAATCGATCGCGCTTGCCAATGATTATTTTTGGTAGTCAATTATATTTTATTGATATGTGGCTTGAGACATTGAAATAGTCATTGATATACACCCACACTTCCAAATAAATCTTTAGCATATTGTTACTTCTTTTAGTGAGACATTTTTATGATCTATTCTAAAATGTTATTTAGATGTAAGCATTTTCATTATGGGCATTTCGATTTTGGTATATTTTTTGGAGAATTGCAATATTTATTATACTACTTAGTTTATATTTTTCTTAGCTTTAGGTATATGTATGTATGTATGTTCACAAGCTTCCAAAAATAATTGACACTGATCAGCGTCCATATTCACTGCTTCCAAATTAACGTTACAGCCTTCACGCTTAATTAGTTCTATGAATCGTGCAATTAAATTTACTGTGAGGATGTTGTAGTTTCGCAAGCAACATGCACTCCTACGCATGTATCTGTGAGAACCAGTCGGAATAGGGACACGCCTGGACCTTTCTGATACACACTTGAATACTTATTACGAAACGATAACTGTGTAATTGATTGCGCTTAATAGTTATAGTGCTGACTTCATTCATTTTGTCTATAAGTCGTGAAGTTTCCTCGCGTGATTATTTTTTGTTTCCTCAATATTGATATGATTAGAGGTCGTGTGATACAGATACCGAGATTTACTTTTTGGCACTGACATGTAAGTATTCAAAAGTATATTAACATTGTTTCGTCCCGTCGTTTTGTTATTAAACTCTACTTAAAAAATCAAATACATTGCATTCTTTAGATTTCGGGCCAGTTTAGTTAACAAATCATGAGTTTTATTTATTTTTGGTAAAAATAATTGTTTTGTTTGAACCAATATAACTTAAACATTTTGCAATACAATTGAATAATTAATGATAAATGAGATTGTTATTGGCTTTGTTCTAATTGTTCCAGAAACTTCCCACATAAAACTACCTTCCGAAATCATATTGCGGGTACTTTTTACCCACAATTCAATTACTGGATTATCATTTTTTATTAACAAAAATTTTTTTCACTTCAAAAATTATAAAGTTTCATACATACTCACGAGCCCTGTTTAACCTCTTTAAAGTTGCAATTTTCAAAATCCAAATAAGTAATGCTATTATTTTTTACTAATCCAAAATTTAAATCTAAAATTTCACGTATCTCACTTCAAATATACAACCTCTATTTCACCCCATTAGGGATAGAATTTCCGAATATCCTTAAAAAATATATTCAATACAATCCAAAAATATTTCACTTATTTTTTACAGCTGTTATCTGTATATTGTTGGCTCTATGACCAAGCAGCGGCGCCATGGATCAGAAGAAAGTGTAGCATTCGGCAGGTTTCCTTACTAGGCGTGAGGTCGCTCTGAGTCACCGCGGCGAGGTCTTGTAGGGCAGGAAGGCTGATGTCGATGTGTTTACTTGCTCTAAGTGTATTTTTACCCACGATGGAATGAAGTTTGTAACTGTGTGCGCATGCTAATTTTGTTATATTTAAATGTTTTACATAGTACAAAGTTCAACCTCCGTATGCATATCAAAATAAAAATATGTGTTGTTGGTTGTGCAACTATCATTTTCAACTTTGAAGGTTCAAATGTATACAGCCTCTATCAAAATTAAATTAAATTTTAAAACAAGTGATTTGTTAAAGAATCTTATTGGTAATGCCGAATTATTAACCAATTTGGCTTTTATATCGTGTTTTATGTTTTTATGTTTATTTATTAGTTGTAAACATACATGTTTTATCTCTAAAATGTACCGTAGCTGTGTCACTTTTAGCTAGTTTAGTGATTTTTTTAATATTAGGATTTCTTAGATATGCTAATTAAACGATCACAAACTTGTGTTCATGCTGACTCGTTTACTCAAATAGCTTGTAACTTACAACTTCCTTCATAATTTGATATGAATTTGAGTTTACACGCAAGTCGATTCCAAGCTAGAGCGTTTGAGTAAAAATATAATCTTTTATGTTATTTTAATGCAAGTAATAAATAAATCTAGGAATGTTGTGATTATATTTAATGTCTTATAAATATGTTACGGTTTCATGCTCTATAAGGTTGTGGTAATTTAAATACGCAAATGTACGTAATCGGGCAATGGTTTTTATTTTATTTTAATAGTTCTACGACAGCTGTTTGAAATCATTCTCCTTTCTTCTTGGGACATCCTAAAAAATGAAGACATGTGAAAATGTATGTTGTATTTTTTGTTTGATATTATATTCATTCTTTTATAAAATTGATCTCCATGTTATGTCTCTGTGTAATGTAGTGTTAATAAAAAACAACTTTGTAACATGAACTGGTTAATACTTACTATATTTCTTCTAAAAAATAAAAATAAAATAAAATTAGTGAGGTCCTTTTCCATACACTGTGGGTTAAGCAAACAGCTTATTATTATAGGCTTGTATTATAACTATTTTTATTAACCCTGTTATCAAATGAGCGATATTAATTGACTTGACTTAAAAATGACTTGAAATTTCGTAGAAATTTGGAATATAGGTGTTTACGTGGCAAACAATCGGTCTAGCTAGATTCTACGTCTGGGAAAATAGATTTTTCCATATTTTCATTAAATATCGAGTTACTGAAACGATCAGACATTGTAGAGCAGATCCCAGTTAATGTGGTGTCAACACAGGTTAGTCACGGTATCTTCGTTTATGGTAATATCTATTTATACAGTCGACACTTCGTCGCCATGCAAGGTCAACTAACACACGTCGTGATGGATCGTCTTAAATCGATTTCCACCACCTAAGATGAAAATATGGCATACAATTTATGATTCGCTTTACGAATAATAGATAGATAATGAAAAGTCATTATCTATATATTATTCGTAAAGCGAATCATAAATTGGTTACAGGAAGGTTTAATACAAAAGTGGTCAAGGTTTTTTATTGAAATAACTATTAAAATTGAAAATATGGACGAATTTTAAATCTAGCGAAGCATAAAAATATAATAAAATTAACAAATTATTACAATTCCATTGGAAGTTTAGAGGTTCCGTAAAGTTTTAAGTTGTTAATGGTTGGAAATTAAAAAGAAGATTATATAAAATTAGATGATGACCTAACCGACCATTATAACAATTTACATTTGAAAGTTACGTTCGTTTCTGGGTGGTCCTAATCCCAAATAACCCAAACTCATTTGATCAAGGACACAATAATCATGGCTAAGCCTCATATTATTCCAATACTGTTTTTTTTATTATAACGGTGGTACAATTATAGTAGTCTCGTTGAGATTTTACTACATTAGATCAGAGGTTAATTGGGCATTTATTAAATTTCAAGTTAGCAATTTATTAGTCATATTTATGTCATGTATTCTAAAGGTTCCATACCTAAAACCAAGTTTTAAGGATTCACTGGTTATTGTCAAATCAAAGTGGAGTGACTAGAACAGAATTCAAGAAAACAGTTTATCGCTATCTCAACATGTTGGCAACGCACCTGTGAACCGTGTTGCCCGATATGCTATAAAAAATCATAAATAAATCAAATATGTTCATTCCAGTGGTCGAGTGATGGTCTGAGATGCCGATCACCGCGCTGTCTCGGGACTCGCCGCCCGCGTCGCCGCCTCTCCAGCCAGTCTCCTACGAGGAAGCCTTAGCTACAGTAAGATTTTCTTATCACACCATAGACTTAGTTTCGCTATAATATCTGCTATAGCTCCCGAGGGAATTTAGGTATAAAGATGTCTTTAATCGAAAATATATGTTTTACCAAATGTTACCGACTTCTGTATAATTAATGTATGCATCCACATCGCCTGGCGTTTATTATTATTATCTAGATCTACATGCAATTTCCACAGTAAAAAAGCGAAAGTGGAAACAGTTTTCAGTGATATTTGATAGTAATATTACTGATACTTCAATTTCACCAAACATATTAATTGACTTCGTTGAAATTTTGATTACAGTGAGAACATGCTTTAATTCTGCTAAATGAAGACTGCAGACTTTGTAGGAATGCCCTCGAATTCTGTTCACACACTTTCACTTGAACTATTCCTTTCTTCTCTTCTGTCATTAATTTTGTGTCATCGTTCTGCTCAAATAACTTTGACATAAGTACCTTACTTTTTGTGTAAATTGGTAAATTTTTGTTGATTGACCCGCTTTGATGTCAAATTTTAAATACATTAATATAGCACGTGAAATTTAAATCTAATTACGTATTTATCAAGATTAAAAAATTGACCTCAACCTTTTCAACTGCCTATAATGGACCAGGCGGTGTAATGTTCAGAATTCTAGTGGCCTATGCGAGCAAACACAGCAATGTTTGGAGGTGATTCTTACACATTGATTTGCTATGCTAATTCTTCTGCCTTGACACGCGATTTGCACAGATATTGCCCAAAGCAGACGTTCAATGGTGCAGACCTCAGTACTGCATCGACTTGCCGCGTCGATTGCTCCACTGTGTGAATGGAAAATGTCCATAATAAGGCAAACGGACGTAGAGTACAATCCACCTGCATACAATAGCTTGGTAGTTTAGTACGATACACAGCATCCGACGCGCGGCTACCTCGTGAAACGTTTTTCAAGTAAAAATATTCGTCGCGGAATATGTAATGACATAAGTGCGAAGTGGGTGTTCGTTCGATAGTGGTATTGAATTTTATTGCGTCGTAAAAATCGATGGCTATTTGTTTTCTGAAAAGTGGTGATCGTTTTGTGTAAAATTAGCGTGTAAAACGGTGTATTGTGTGTCCTTGATTTTAAATACGATCCAATTATATTCAACTGTGGGTCAATCAACAATATTCTCTCGAATGTGGGATTGCAAATTATTGACCGCACGTTAGTTTGCTTCAACATTTTAGACTTAGAGTACTTAGGTATGTCAGTTGTATTTCTGTAAGACAGGATCGTAGAACTATTACGTTCGTATAGGTTATAGTGTTTAAGTTATATGCACTAAAACAAATATGGAATTTAAGGATTATTTTTAATCAGAATTCGTCCTTTCATGAATATGTAGGCACTTATTTACATTTACAGTTATATAATTATTTAGACTAGCTCTGGATAAAACGAAATTTAAGGAGCTGAATAATTAAGTAATGAATAAGTACATAAAGAAGAAGGGTCTTTAATATAATATTTATTTAATCAGCTATTTTTACCGAAATAGATATATAACTAAATCGTCAAATCATTATTAAATAAAAAATCATCTAATGATGTCCTGTCCTTTATCGCTATTTATCAGTAATAGTCCTTTTTGCAACTCCATCATTCAATACTTTTAATTTTGACATTGATTTAATATCTGTGAGTATCAAATGAAACGACGAAAGTTATTCTACACTTGATGAGATATAAAGCTGTCACCATACAAATAAGCTGAGCGCGTAAATTATAGTAAAGCATGAGTGAATTACGATGATAAATCGGGCATTACACAACATTGCAGGCTGTATACTGCACATGAACCTGCCCATATCACTTCTATTACCACCGCATAGTGGTCGATACAGTGGAACTTATATGCAGTTGAGTGTACATAGCGACAATTTAAGAATAGCCGGTTCACCTTGCTTGCGTGGGAGCGCCGTTTTATATGTAAATACTATACGACTACCGCATTTCTAGTTCGTGATTTGGCATTGTTTATACCCTGTATTATATATTATATATAGTAAATACAGGGTAAAATACAGTTTCTTTTATAAAAAATGTAGAATTAATAACAAATAAATTATAAAATAGGATTTCTGAATTTGCCAGCAACATTGCTTCAATTTACAACGCATATAAGTTTCTACACAAGCTTGCAAGGTTTACATAGGCGGAAGATTTCGTATGAATGCACTAAGTACCATTACTTACAACCATGTTACTTGTAGGATATTGTTCGACATGGTCTTAAAATGACCTCATCAAATATCTAGGGAACAAGAAGATTTCAGCCTTTTGGTGGTCTCAACTTGAGATCAGCCATGTTCGGTATAGTTAATACTAATAAATACATAAAACTAGCTTTTTCCGTGAATTTGCTTTAGGTTTTCACATCGGGACTTTCTGGGATGATATGTATACTCAAAATTTCATTAGATTGGTTGAGTTATAGACCAACAAAAAGAAAAAAAATAGAACAGATAAAGCGGAAAAATATGAAACAAATGTACCTACACTTTCTATTGACTTTACTTTATTTGACGTCGCATTTACAATATTGTTAGTAAAATGATAAACTTTATTAGTAAAATAAAATAATTGCATCAGTTGAAATGAAATGATGAATTAACTTTTTTTCTGTCTAGAATATATAGATCTGACTGTACAGTATATTGTATAGTCACCTTACTGTCGGGATCGCCTTGCGGTGACTCACTGCGATACACGACACCGCTTGCAAGGTTCTACTACCGAGAAGGATAGGTGTAGCTGATCTTTGACATCAGACATTTGCCAAGTTGATTTTATTCACATCAATATTATAAGAAAAAACGGCATATATGTATATTGTAATAGAAAATTCCCGTAGCACTTTCACAATTATAATGTCATAATTTGGATTAAATGAAACTATTTCTCTGGTGTTTGTCAGCGAATATTTTCTTTTGATAATATAGTTTTCTAGTTTCCTTTCCTGAAACTTTTTCACATCTCTGTTTCATGGCTTCTATTTTAGGCGCTCCTTTTTTGTGGCCTTTGAATAAAGACGCACATATGAATCATTCACACGTTCGACGTCCGAATTGAGTAAGAACAATAAATACGGAACAATAAAGAAACAATACATATTTATCAGTTGCCTTATTACAAGTTACGTCGAAACTAACCAACTGAAATGTAAACATAACGGTTAGGTACTTAGCAGTTACATTACATATTACTTTTTGGTCTCTCTATTGTAAGATTATTCTTCAGGTCACTTCGATAAAAGTATGTGGTATTGTATTAATTAAATCAGTGGTCACTGCGCTGTTTTATTTTAATGCTCATGCATGCATGTAATAAAAAAAACGGGTTGCATTCCGGGAGTGCCGGCAGAAGTGAAAACTGGAATATTAACGTCATACATTTTTAATGTCTTTCGAATTTTCGATGTCCTGACGCGAGTTTTTAATTTTTTACCCATAACAAAAAGCGCACAAGGCCGCTAAAGAAGTTTTCATATAAAAAAAGATATTCAATAAATTTACATGGATAGATATTGGCAATCGTGGTGACAATTTAAATTAATAATCCTCGCCATTGAAATATCCCTTGGCAGTGCTACATCAACTTGGTCAGTGATAGAAATGCAGTCTATAAATTGTAACACAATTATGAAATGATTACATCGCATTGTATAAATGGATCATTGAGTTTAGTTATATCTTCTCGTACTTATATCAGTTTCACGCAATAGTAGTGGTCTAGTTGTTTCTGTTTATATTTGCATAACTTCTATGTAACAAATCGACCTTTAAGTAATTGATTGGTTTTGATTGTTGGAGCTGGTTTAATCGCTGGCTAGCCCTACCTAAGTACTGTTAATTGACAACAAAATGGTTTATTTGTATTCTATTATAGCATTATGACACGAACTAGCGACAAGACTTAGTATGAAAATTAAAAATGTATATTTATAAAATTATAACATATATATATAAATATATATGCAGACCTAGTTTTTTTCTGAGTCGTGTAGTTCACACCATAACGGGCATTATATACGTACATGCCAAAAACCTTGTACAAAATAATCTACATCAACTATTGAAATATAATAAATTTATTTCAGTAATATATATCTGCAAACATTAATAAATTAAAGTCAGGTGCTCTGAATACCTCTTAATTATTTGAGCGAACATCAATTACTGATAATTATTCATGTACATCCGACAGCGAATGATTGTGTATGATTACAGTTATTACAGATAGGTTAAGAGATTTTAATGATAATGATGCAATGTTCCAATAGTGAGTCAAAGGCGCAGATTGCTGTCACGCTATAGTAATGTTTCCGTTGTTACAAGTAGAGGCGTCCTACGTGGGCTGGGGTCTTACTTACAGCGGTCGCAGATATCTATTGTTTTAGGTGTAGGACATGTAAGTAGAGGTAAAGTTGCAAGCAATGATATCACAAAACTAGATTGGAAAAAGTTTATGTGAATTATCTTACTTTCTTATATTTAAAACTACCTTGTCTGATTTACGTCTCACTATACTGCTTTGGAAAGAAGAGAAGAAGTAGTGATATGTTTATTCACTAAATGTGTCTACGTAGTGCAAAAATATAGGTGTAATACCCGTAAATATGGGTGTTCGTAAGGTACATTTATAAAAGCTCTTAATCAGTCCCATTATACGAAAAACTGCCTATTATGGCACACACATGCCAGTAGCATGTGAAAAATAGAAATGTTACCCATTAAAAAGCAAGGTTGAAAATTGAAGAAGCTGAAAATAGCTCGCTGGCTGCAAGGCTGGATGTCAGGTGGCGAGTGAACGGCCTTGCGAGCGAAGGGTCAGGTGGGCCGGTCAATGGGCCAGTTTACTTCACAATGCTCCTCCAACCACTCTCGGTTTCAAAAAGATTAGAAATTATGAAACTTATGCAATCGATTCCTATACCATTAAAAGTATAGTACTTCAAAAATGAATGATCGAGTTGCGCTGAGGTCAAGTTGCAAAGATTGATGGGTATAATAAATTGTATTTCAACATTTATTTGATTATTAGCGAAGTACTTAACGAAAGACAGAAAAAAAAACAACATTTTAAAGCTATTCCATCGGAATTACAAGACTGTCAATGGTAGTGCAGATGACATTATATAGGGAGGTATTCTGGGGAACAACAAAGGAAACAAATATTTTTTTTAAATGCTAAAAGCACTATTTTACATCTTTAAGAGAAACCGATCCATTTGTATATAGGTATATCTGATATATGCCATATGCAGGTATTGCACGAGTAGTTTATGTGTTTCGCAAACTTAGGAGCAAAGCCAAAGGTCAATGTTTTCCGTAATGTATTTGTTGAGTTTCCCACGTAATAACATTGTTCTTGAGTAGCTATTTGTAATGAGGACTGACGTACAGAATCATAATTTATAAATGCTTTATAGCCCACGGCTTCGCTCACGTGTATTGATATTTCATACTATTCAAGATCTTCATTGTAACACTACAGTGAAAAGGTATTTATTTGTAATTAAGAAAGTAGAGGAATAATTAATAATATAAAAAAAAAACTAAAATTTGGAATAATTGACACTGCAGCATAAAATAAAATATTTTTTTTATCTTTCAAGATTAAAAATAGAATAAAAAATCAACGTTTAAAATAATTATTTAAGTATCGACAAAAAGAAGTTTGACGCCCTGCAAAGGAAGTATTGGAACATAGTAATTTTTCCTTGAAAACTGAACTTCTGATTTGATTGATTTTTCCTTTAAAAATTAGATAAAGAAATTGTCTATGTAGTTTTTTTTTTTTGCTTTTTTAATATAATGTCTCCATTTGGATATATTTTTAGGGTAGGTTGTAAAAGTATAGATTGACTAATAAAAAAAAACTACGTAAAAAGACACATCAAACGCAGACACGTCAAATTATTTTATCTTTGATGAAATGGATAAAAACACTGGATAGACTTTTAATTCTAAAAATAGAGTAAATCTCTGAACTTGAAGGTGCCACTCCTTCCCTACCCGCCATTCTATAATTTAATAAAAGTTCGACCGCCGACCTTTACGTAGTCAAGGTATCAGTAAATTATTCTCGCTACTATTATTTTGGTAATCCATCTATCTATATTTAGCTTGACCTTTTTATTTGGTAAATGAGCCACTTATCACGATATTACTTGATATTTGAGTTCCTCATAAATTATATTGATTCATATTGATATTTGGTCATTTGCGACAATGGAAGTTTTTCGGATGAGATATCATTGGATATATGCGGCAACCAGTGATCAACAAAAAAGAAAAATATATGAATGACGGCAACCCATATCTTTGATAGTGTTTAATTTAATTTCTACATTGTTCACTAATACATGCCTCATGCAAGATCTCGGCTCCCAATTACATTTAGGTGTGCTATCAATTGTTTAATTTACGTAATCAATTCTTGTTTTATTAAATAAATAATTCACCTAACTCACACTATGTACTGAGCAAAAGCTATTGTGTCTTTCATTTACAGATTAGTTATATATCTAACTAAAACCCGTGATGTTGAGTTACCGACAGTTTTATTAAATTCCGTGGTAAGGTGTAGTAACCGTAGTAACCGATATCAAGACCTTCCTATGTTATATTTTGACAGCTGTCAATCCAGTTTCTGTCACCTTGACACGTACAATATCTCTCACTTTGCAAAATTGATCGATTACTCCGACAGGTAGAAGCTTTTGTCCTATCGTCTGTATGACAGGCTTAACGCCCCAGTCCATTACCACTGAGATCTTGGTATGATAGTGAATAATAATCTACTTACAGTTGTCACGTCATTAATTGGTAGCATACTCATAAAAAGACAATATATTTAAAACTAGCTGTTTCCCGCATCTCTCGTTCGTAGCCTATGTTTGTGAGCTCGGGTCATTACTATACCTACTTATTCCAAGTGTGACAGATAGACAGACTTTCGCTATTCATAATACCTATTCCAGTATGGAAGTATGTACATACAGCTGAAAGATTGTAGGGAAAATATATAATTGGAAAAATAAATTTTACTCTGGTTTTTATCTAATGGCAAGGTAGCTAAAAATGAATGTACGATTTATCTGATTCATAAATACCGTCGTTCTATAAGACAATATAATGTACTTAATGTTTTATCGACAAGGGCGTAGTACATCAATTGGCTGAAAGCCAATACAGAAACATGTCGACGTATATTAATGATGCTGACTGTACGTGAAGTTAGACTTAACATAAAGTTGGTTACACATTCATAACATTAGGTACACTTGCACCCACTCGGCATTATTTGCTTTCACGATCTTTTACTTTACTTTATCCTTACATCAAGTCTTTCAATTTTCCACCATGTAATTAGATCACGCCACTTTTATCGCCGAGCAATCAATAAAACTTTTGTTTTTATCTTTTGTAGTGGTAGTTTTGTTTGGTATAATCTGTTTATCTTAAATTAAATATTGGATGTCGATTACTTGTAAGTAATTATTTTCTTTCTTGCCTACCTGTCATTGGGTTTTATAGAGAAAATGTTAGATGAAAAAAAAATTGCTACAAGAAGATTCAAAAGCAATAATTTAATGTTCAGTTTAATGCTCGTTTTGTGTACGTGACCAGTCAAAACTCATTTTGATTCAAACCTGACCAGACGAGACATAAGATCATGTACATTGGAGCTTAATAAACTCTGTATTGTTTCACGTAAGCGTTTGGGCAAAATTGATGGTCGGGGCAGATAGTTCCCGGATTGGCCGCGGGCTCTCGCATGAATGCAAGGTCCGTGTCCGAGTTGTTTTTATTAATTGAATGCCATGAATCATATCCCATATCCCATTCTACAGCGATACTGTAGGTCATGTTCCTAAATATGAACATAGGTAATTCTTATGCACGTCAATGGAGGCAGATTATATCATTGTTAGTTGATAGTACATACGTATATGGCCGCCATAGCACGCATGCATACCAGGTTTGGATGTCTGTGGACTCTTACTGCTCAATGAACCTATATATATAAATGCAACGTATTAAAATTGCGTTCATATTTTAAAGATATATAATACCTAGCTAGATTATATTATATAAAGTTGAAGTGACAATCGGTAATATCGTTAAGTTTATCGATTTTTGGAGCCTAGGTGTCTTGCGATCAGAATAAAAAAAAATTGACTTGCATACAGTACTTGAGATTTAATGTTTCACTAGATAGAAATGTATATATCTATAAGTGTTCACTTTAACAAGTTTAGTTATGAGAAGAGAGAAAGAATAATCGCGCGGGAGCTTATATACCACTCGGGGGGAGGTATGAAGCGGGCGGCGGCATCTCGGGGATAGTCAACTGGACGGCGCGAACATCGATATTTTCATCCAAACATTAGTCAAGTACTTACTTACTTAATATTAGCTATAAGTACATTATTGTTTTTTAAACTTCGTGAATTTGTTTAGCTATGTCATGGTTAAGAATACATACTAATTACCTATATAAATACAGGAAATCCACCAGCACACTAGTACTAAATAATTTTAATGCAACACGCAAATTTTTCATTCACGCTATGATAGAATTGCATCCTCATGAAAAAGAAGAATTAACTGAAAACCTTGAAGGATAACACGCAAAGTACAATATGTACATGTAAATAATTGCAATGCATTAAAAATGTATTGTGTAGCCGTAGCCCATTTGAGTTGCAACTAAGTACGTCACTGAAATGAGTGCATCCACAATGCACATGCGTCTCGTCTCGTCGCGCTGCGTTGCCCACCGCTGGACAAGGGCACAGCCTTGACTTGACACGTGCATAATGGACCTCATTACGCCATTTATACTATATTCATATGGTATAGATCCTCACACTACGCGTCTATATATGTAGATGTGGTATGGTATGTCATTTTCATTTAATAAGAGCAAGTATAATTTAGATTTTCAACATGGAGAATTTAATCATAGGATAAACTAGCGACCAATTTAAACTTGGTCTTCAAGTTTAAAAACTTTTAGTGATGTTTGTCCCGTATGGGAAAAACATGTGTATCTATATCAATATGTGTGCAAATGCTTTAGAATTATAATAATAACGAGTAAATATTATATATTCATACTTAGAGAAAATATTTGTATTTTTGTTTGTAATGAATTAACTCAAAAATTATTACTGGACCGATTTTGATGAAATTTGGGACAGAGACAGACGAAACCTTCAGGAGTAACATAGGCTACTTTTTATTATGATTTCACAAGAGCGAAGCCAGGACGGACCTGTGTATAAAAAAACCTAATTGAAATTATGTCCTGCACAGTCATTACTCTATAAATCTTGTTTATTTATCTTTTGCCCCTTTCATTCCATATATTATATTTATTAGGTACTTGTTATTGTTCTAATGGCAAGTCCGTTCCTATATATTGTATAGCACCAAATAAATAATAATCATGTCCATAAATCAATCAGAGTATACCCGGCCGTGACCCGATAGCGCCGTGACATCGACACCATCCATCAGCTCCCGACAAATAACTTTTTTATTAACAAAAGTTTTTTTAACACAACTACTTGGCGCTAGTATCAGTTAATCTAATTATATTCTTATATAATACGTGTATATCACTGTCATTAAGTTGTTAGACTTCTATTAAATGTGCAAAAAGCTAATAATTGAGCTCCACAGGTCACAAAAACAATTACGTACTTTGTTTGCCTTGGCGCGATGTTTTTAATTTGTTTCTAAATATAAATATGTGAAACATTGGAAATTGTGTGCTAAAACAAAAACAGATGTTTCTGTATCTTATTATTTTATTACTCTGAAACACTGCAGTAAATATTTTCGAGTCTATTGCTAAGCTAATGTTTTGAATGGTCTTTTAATAGGTAACATTTTAATTTGCACGTCGTCGCGAGCACTGAACATAACTTCCGGAAGATTCAAAGCACGTAACAATTACTCCATTACCCCAGAGATTGACATAAATATAGCTTCCTACCCTATCCTCACCTATTTAAATATATTTGATTATATAATCAATACTTTCCTTTTACTTACCTGTTTATGACGTGACAATTTCATTGATTGGGATTGGACCGGACTTAGATACAACCGGCCTGAAAATAGCGGCCCAAAGCCGCGAGGGTTTCCGTATGCTGACCTCCAAACTTCAATTCGAAGATGGCATCCCATGATGATGATTATGAAATGGGATTAAGATTACAAACATTTATGAAATGGGATTGGATTTATTAACGAGATTTATTTAATTGCTTACCAAGACACAGTCCTTTTATCTACATTTTATATAATTAGTTATACTACATGGGGTTTTACTTAAAAAAATATATTAATTTTAACTAAACGCGTTTGTGTCGTTCTTATGATTGCTACGAGATTTTCTTTTAATTATACTGCGGCGCGAAGTTATTTTTCAAGCACGAAAGGTACACTATGTCCTTGTCCATACTTCACGTATATGTAGCACGTAGTTACGTGTATGTAAAACTTCGTTGATGTTTTGGTTGAGTAGATAGAGCGTCTATGTGAAGTTATATTTTGGTGTATTAATACTAGCCCTAAAAAGTGAATATCGTGATAAATCCACATGTAGCTCTAAAAGCCGTACACATGTAATTTAAAATATGGCATTCTAGATCGTTAATTAGTGAAAAGTAATATTTGACAGTTATTTCCCGGAATTGAAGCAATAGACAACTAACTTGCGGTCCCAACGGAAACGCGGCGTGCGCCCAGCATATTCATCGAACGTGCCGGGTGCCAAAAGAAAATGATAATCCACACAAGCATTACTTATTATATATTGCAGCTAACTTTTTCCCTCAGTCAATTCTAGTCAATGACTTAGGACGCACGATTTTCCGTCTTGTGATTCGACATAACTTATTTCATGAGTATTACTAAATTAACGATTGATGCTCTGAGTGGACATTAGAGACAGTGTTTAAAAATAAATATAGAAGTGATGTGCGACTATTTATATTTTAAAAACATATTAAGAAATATACGTTTATGAGTTATATAAGTGTTGGTGTAATTTTATTCACGATATTCTCTTAATTTATGTACTTTTTTTATGGTGACCGTCTTCGCATTAAGTGACCATGGCGCCATCAAGCGGCGGCCGCGAGTACTCCTACGTTTTCTCTCTGATACGTCAGAAACTGTAGACAGCGACTCCGTTAGTTATAACTACTCGGTAAGAGATGTCGCTAGTATATATAAGTAAAAAAAATAAATTTAAATCACAGAAACTAATGTAAAATTTTATATTTCAGGCAGAGCCGGGTGACACAATAGCAACAACCAAAGAAGGTAAAATATTTTATTTTATTATTTATTTATCAATTAATAAATAATTCTTTTACAAATATTTTTTATATTTATTATATTAATAACTATAAATAAACAAATTGCAATACAATATGTTAACAATCAAAGATAAAATGTTGTTTCTTGTGAAAAAATAAATCCAGCACACACCTTTTTTAAAACGAATTATATTTATTCGAATGACATATAGGTACTTTAACTTTTTTATTTTCCAGAGGAATGGGTGACTCGCAAGAAGAGTGAAGTGACAACGACCAGACAGATAGCGACTCGGGTGAAACGGGAGCTGGTGTTGGAAGATGGGCGAATTCTGAAGGATTCCGGGCCAAAAGTGTCCACGTCGGTCAATGAGGACACTCATACCACTAATTTCCAACAAACTGAAGTTAGTAATACTATTAGTATTTATTTTACTTATATTATGGATAGGTAGGTACATAGCAGTTACAGAATTAATCATTGATTAAAAGTAGCCCATAAATACGCCTTTCATGTTTCTCAGTAATTAGTAATTTATTTGAAATTTTGATAATTGCGAAACGATATACTGCAAATTAATTATATAAGCAGGGTGTAATACTTTATGATAATACATTATATCCTGCTAAGTATTATATGCAATAAATAGGAAGAACAAAAAGTTGTAACCCTTTTCCAATACAGGAAGTGATGCAAACGTAATTTATTTTCTATAAAGAACATGATTTAAAAATGAATAATCTAATATCTTTTTACGGTTACCTTATCAACCAAATTAATGGATATTACTAGATTAATATAATAAATAATACTTTCCTTACTATTTTTTGCAATTACATAAATTTTGAACGGAAATTAAATTTATGAAATAAGTATAACAACAACTTTCGATAAATTGACATAATTAGCTACGTCGTAGGTTTTTATACTTTTCGAGTTCCATCTTTATGCAATTCCAGGTTTTCGTCTACCCGTGTCACATAATGAATCCAGCAAGGTTTACATGATTGAGTAACGAGTGGCTATCACGAATAAATTCTATTTATTTGTTTTTCGAAGTATTCTTTGGCCATTCTCATAAATAATGGTGCGTAGGGTGCGGGACAGCTGTAATGTTATTAAGAAAATTAGGAAGATGGTAGGAGTAATATTGCATTGTTCTTCATCCAATACTGCAGTGACAGACATGTGCCGGTAGTTGTGCGACCAAGGCGGCAGTAACATTATTTGTAGTACAAAATTTCTGATGAGTTTTGATTTAAAACTAAACCATAATTTAATACAAGGTTATCCTGACATATTATGAAAAAGAAGTCTACCTGTCGCGTCTGTTTGTCTGTATGAACGGGATAAATTGAACTACCGGACGGATTTTTGTACGAGTTTCACGAAATTTAGTATGAATTCTGAGAAAGATTCATGTTATTTAAGTCTATATTTAGAGCAAAGCCAGTACAGGCCGCTAGTGTAATATAATTTTAATTTGATAATATGGAACTAATTGTTGATTTTATTATTTATTCCATTTTATAAATTAGATAATGTGTTTACAGCACCGAGTGCCCGACGAGGTCGGTAGTGATGCGCCGGACCAAGTGGACGGACCCATCGGCGCTCTCGATGGCAAGTATTTATTATATTCTTTTTCTTGTTTGTAATTTCTTTTTTTCTCTATAGAAGCAACCGGAGAACATTCAGAACAGAGAGAGAAGACTTGGAAGTCTTCTCTCTCTGTTCTGAATCTTCTCCGCACTTCTCTCTCTGTTCTGAATGTTCTCCGCAATGTTACCCATAATCAGATGCATACGGACCAATTGTCCACACTTTTCTTTACGTCCACTTTGTTGAAATAATTTTGTTATACATGTCACACATTATTTATAACTAATTTTGAAAATAATAATGAGATGAAAAATATCTGAAATCGATTGAATGAACCTACCCTAATTGAGCCTCTGTCTATCTGTCTACGGCGGGGGCTCAATTCCCGCTCGATTCCAGGATGTTTTCATCTCATTATTATTTTGAAAGTCCATTGTGATTTCGCCAGACGTGGTCGGCGAGCTGGCCCCGGCGGGAGTCAAGGTGCTGGTGTCGTCCAGCGTGGTGCCCAACCCCGACGGCAAGGTACGCGAGAGTCGCGACCTGAAGGTGCTCACAAAGAATGTGGTGGAGCGAGTCAAGGAGACCGAGGAGAGGTTCCACCGCGGAGATACTACTCATGAGGTCAGTTTTTGTCATGACTACTACGGTACTTTTTCAATAACATGAGATAATACTTTCTTGTATTTTTTAAATTTATGTGTGTATGGTACTTATATTAAATTTTGTACAATATGCTCGTCACATAGCAAACAAATTCCAGGAGTGCTGCCTGCGATGGTACGGCCACGTATTGCCAAATTACGTAGGGGACACATGTGTGACTATGTCGCTCCCATCTGGCCCTAAAAGGGGCCAACACATGAAATGTTAGCTTGATGTCATCAAGTATTATATGCGTGCCAACGGTCACGAAAACTAGGGATGCCGACGACCTTGCGAAAAGAGTACAAAAAAGTAGACAAGCGGACCCTGGGCTCCAATGCTCAACGGATGCGGAAGGAACCGGGAGAACGCTCAGATGAGAGAGAGAATTTTGGTGCAATAGTTATTAAAAAAGTAAACTAGCTTAGGAACGCGGTTTCACTGTTCCCGTGGTAAAATGTATAAAACTGAATACCAAACGAATATTGGGTGCATCTCATAATATAACATGTGCTAGATATTTCATTCAAAATATCACCGAAATAGTCTTAAATTATCATGTGCGATTACTGCATATACATTGCATATATATCCGTACATTTAGTAAATTATATATTTTCATACTAAGTCTTAACCCACGTACTATAAATATACATAAAGCATAAAGCACGAAACGCATCGACCAATAATGTATCATACTTATTGCTTTAACACGAGATTAGCAATTTACGAATGCTTTTAACTCCACACTGTGATGATGCGACCTATCTTCTCAGTGGCGTAGCTACCTAAGGGCAAGATTGTTATATACCGAGGCCTTAAAGCTCGGGGGGCCCTCGAATCCTGACCAGAATTTTTTAGATCGCATATAATTTTTAATAGTTGTGATCGAAATAGATCTGGGGCCAAATCTATTTTTAATTGTTATTAAACTCATCATTTTATATAATTGAAATAAGTGTCACTTACGTGTAATTTTCGATGAAGATATATTTTTGACTACAGTTCCAATCTTTTTAGATCCAAATCGTCGTATTTGAACTTCAATATATATTTGTCACGTTAATTTTACAGACGAATGTAACTTTATAACACATCCTATAACTTAACGTGTCCGTAAAACAATTAAGATATAATATTACGTCTTATGGGATAGACATAGCTTAATTTTGCGAGACTCGCCACGTTAGTTGTACAACGCCACGTTAGTTTTAATCAAGTAATTAAGCAGCTTTTATTGGAGTTTCCTTAGACATTCATTGCACCAGGCTACAAAGCTACGCCACTGTATCTCCCCCATAAGATGTAAGGACATCACGATACAGGGAGAGGGTTCGATTCTATACTGAAGATAAGGGATGATCCACGCTAATGGAGTGGGAATAGTCTGGGACCTTTTGAGCTATTCCTGTGCATGAGGACTTATTTTTAGCTCATTGACTTGACTATTTATATACAGTAAATATTGTTTTAGAGGCATGTACATATGTCTCAAAAAAATATTGTCAGGGAATATTTTTGAAATACTAATTAAGCTTAAAATATTTTTGTACAAGTCCAGTACTTAATATAGAGATGTAGATAATCTGTGTGCGTTTAAAGTTACAAAACATAAATATTATTAGTTCCATGACCTTTTACATTTATTAGAAATCTATTGAACATTGCACACATAGTATAGCGTATTCACGCGTTTATAGAATATAGTATTTATTTCTTGAACCATAATAACTTATCGTTAAGTATTTAATCATAATACGGACAATATGCCCGATCGAAATATGATTCTCGTCATAAAGTTTATGTTAATTAAAAAGTAATAAAGCTTTTGCACGCTTTATTTACAGCGGAAATGAGTCGTAAAAAGCTGCTATTGATGAACCTTTAATTGCCGTCCGCTGTTAATGACTTGTTTTTACTGTTGCCAATGTCCTTGATTACTATAAAAAAATATTTTGACGTGTTGAATTAAAATAAGTGTTTTTCAAAAATATGGTTACATGCATATTTACATTGCAAGTTAAAAAAAGCTTGAAATGATCGAAAAATTAAAAGTAATAAATGAAAAATTTAATAGTCTGAAAATAAATCTAAAAATGGAAGCATGTAGTCTGACAATAGTCTGAAAATATTTAAATCATTTATGTTTGTTCTGACATTCATTTTAATTTTTATCTTTTTTAACGAGAAAAAACATCATTTATGGTATGGTACAACTATTTTTTATTACTTTTGGCCTTTTAAAGCTACTTTGTAAAAGCCTTCTGGGAAGCCTGTCCATCAACGTTCACAGTTTAGTGGCTCCCATTAACATTGTGTTTCCAAACAATCGAATCATTGAATGCCTGTTTTACACGTTTCAAGACGTGAGTTCCGCTGGCTGAGGTCGCCCGTAGGTCTGTTGGCATTTCTGAACAGGTCATGTAAATTCTGAAGGCTTTGTGTTCATTGCGAGTACCTAGCTGCAATATTCAAACAGCACTCGAAGTTAATATGAAATATTAGCGAATGAACTTAGAATGTAGTCCAAGGATAAACCCGTTGTAGATATAGGAATATCTCTACATTTTAATGAAAATGGACGATACAAGATTGTGCTTAGTTCTCTATGATGCCGCGGAAGCCGCAAAGAAAAAATACTTTTGAAGATTCGGCTGTTGTACGACATCCACGGGAAGATTGGAGTGGTTCTATTCTAGGGCACACACAAGTTTGTTCTTAGTCGACGTAATAATGCTTATTTTTATACCCAATTTTCCCTGAAGCCCAAAGATAACACTGTATAAAATAAAAAACAATAGCAAAAGACGCGTAAAATAGAGCGGCTTTTATTCAAATGAGCGGCCATATAAATTGACGGTGATTCTGAAATTATAATTTGTTCAGATACAGCGCCGCGGGCGCTGCGCCTACGCCGCTTCGTAAAATAGCGAGAGTGCACAGTTAAAGTATACTTTGTTTACTTTGCTATTTTTAACCTAGCTTGTTAATTTTGCATTCAAAATCGTCCGAAAAAATAATATACTTCAATGTTACAAACGAAATTAATACATTTACTACGAAAAATATGGCGATTCCTCATAAATCTTGTTCTACATTTTACTATTATTAGAAACACAAATACAAGTTCTAATGTTATAATTCTGTTTACAAAATAATTTCATGTTTACTACTACATACTATTTGAAATATAATTTCTGCATTAGTTATGTTTTGTGTCCACTCTGCGACCACGATACACTTTACCTTTCATTTATGTTATTTTGATACAGATGCTGTGTCAAATGAAGATGTCGGAGTAAAAATTGTTAGCAGGATAGAGTGGGTGTTAGTAAATGTTTTGCTGAATAGAAATATAAACGGTTTATATATAGCTTCAGCCAATACAATTACACGATTCCTGAGTTAATTTTACGGTTATTTGGTATTTTTATATTTCAATGGAATATTTAAAAAAAATAGTAAATAATATAAAAATGGTGCGTAATCTATTTTTCTTAAAAAAAAGAAATCCATTTTAATTTTCGGAACGTTTTCTAAGCTTTTCAGAGAAAAAAATTACAACCTTGTGCATGACTCAGAGGAATAATAAAATATTTTCTGCTATTTTGAAATGTCGAGTATTGTTTGGTTTATTTAATTGGAAATTTGGATTGAGAATGGTAGGTGTGTCCGATGACTCAATAATCGAGATTGCTTGCTTGGACCAGATTCAAATCACAACAAATGCACGCATCAAATGCAACTTTACCAGAAAACGAGATCCGCGTTACAATTGTGCATTACTTAATGTTAATTACATATATATTAATAAATATTACAATCGATAATAATAGGTTATCTTCACAGAATCCAACATTTATTGTTAACTATGAGTCGTATTACATTACAGATCAAAGTGTATAATAGGTTCCAATCATAGCAACTCAGAGTGTATTGTAATAAGTTCGTTCCACAACCGATTTTATTATTATTTATTATTATTAATTTTATTTATTTATTTAATCTTTATTTATCAAAATGGCACAAAGGGCTGAGTACATGCTAAAAGCATTCTCAAACTTCGGGAAAAACTGAAAGATTATTAACTTATTTTTATTATTCAGTTTTGGAAGATAGCTGCAATTAAATTAAGTATTGAAATCTTCATACACCACTTACCCATTTTATCGAGCATACTAGTATTTACAATGCAGTCACATTGAAAACTATGTTCAATAAAAGTGATCGTCGCTATTTTCAAATGTAGTTGCGTCGCTCGTGGCAAATGACTACAAATCCAGACATTTTATGGAGCCTACAGTTCTAACTATTTTACTCGCTTTAAGTGCTGTCTGTGCATGTTTATAGTCTAAAAGGTTCCTAGAGGCTGTGGCTAATTTGAACCCAAAAATGGAACGCCTGTGCATGGCGGCAAAATCATTTAATATTCTACCACATGTAACGAAGAGTTAACAACATCTTGCCAATTTTTCATTTGGTATTTGTTATTTATTATTTTATATATATTTAGGTATTTGTTAACCTGAAGAAACTGAACAATGTCGTTTTCTGATATAGTTGCGAACTTGCCATATGTAACCTGAAATAACATTCAAATAATACTAAACATCTATATAACTCTGCAATAGATATGGTGTGAGTTATTTATTGCATCCGTTTGTTATTATTTATTTTACAACATAAAGCGAAGATTTTTCTAGCATACCATTATTTCAATTACGTAGAAAATTGTCAGCGTGCGAGTAAAAAAGGAACAAAGACGTGTAATAAGCCTGGTCTTTGCTGGCTCGATTGGAACACTTGCAATCCCAATACACCTATTTTTTATTCTCGGCAATTTGAGCTCTAAGCATTCTACTACATTAGCTAGTAATTTGACCTCAGAAACATTAGCAGCACAGAGCCGCGGCCGCTTTCAACACGGATGGTAATAAAACCACAAAATATGCGCTTCGATTTAGAAGAGTGATGCCCATTGGATGCGGCCTCTTGTGGCGCGGTGACCGGTCACGTGATGTCATAGACTCTAAAACGATCGTATCTTGGTCGGAGGCAACAATAAAACAAACCAAACTTATTTCATTTTATCACACTTATTTTTTGATTTATGCGACATTCGCAATAAGCAATAAATTAAAGTTTCAGAAATAGGTGTAGGCTTGAAAAATATACCTCATCCAGCGAGTCTTACGCTAGTTTATTTCGAGATTATAACCTGGATGAGTAGCCCAGGACCCTGGACAATAATTTAAGATGTTTAGATAGCATCTACAAGACCTGCACGGTGTGCCTAAGAATTCATGTGATCACCTTCAGATCCAATCTTAGATATAGCTTTACAAGGTGATGTTAGGAAAAATTATCTCCTCCCTCGAATACTGTATAGACTATACCTATACGTTGTAGTGATCTTCGCGACTTGCGTGCTTATCGTGACCATTAGTTTATTAATATTTATCGATAGACCCTAACTGTATCGTTTGGTACAATTTAATAGCAAGGTTATGCGGTATTTAATAGTTGCTCGTAAGGCTATTCAATTTAGCGCGAATGACTCGTTTGATATAGAATGGTTATTATTTATTGGCGATTGCGATCATATAATACATGAAAATACCGTTAGGTGATTGGCTGGATTATTTATGAGTGCATGGCTGCAAATCCTATTATTTAATTTATTCCGAATCTGCGCGAGAAAAGGTATTTCTACCTTTCCGGAACGTATCGAAAATTAATAAAGCTTTTGTAATCTAGATCGATTTATCGCGATTATGACTACCTTGTATATTATATTTTATAAAGTTCACACACTGATCGTATGATCAGTGTGTGAACTTTATAAAAATTACCTCTATGTAATTTATATATTTCCGTCAACCAATAAACATGTCACTTTTCTGCTGTATCTTTCGGTTCAATTTGACTCTTTATATAGCAGCAAGTAAGGCAGCGAAAAAAATCTCTTCTTGTAGCTGGTTAGGTAAATTAGATTACCAAAGTGGACGAAGGGAGGAAGTGGAAATAACTTTTTTGTAAGCAACTGGCTACTATTACCATATGTTTGAGTATATATTTTTTCCAAATATAAACAGTATATTGGTGATTTATTGTGATTTTAGCTCGAATACAATGTGTCAATAATGTCGACGGTTGGCCTCTGCGCAACCTCTGTATAACGGGGCAAAACGACCGTCACAGGTCATTTTGCACTTTACTGCTTTCTGGTGTTCACAAAAAGTTACCTCGATAGTTCAGCGGTCCATGTATGTTCTTCAGATTTCTGGATGGATGTCGACCAGATATAAAATTATTTATTCAGAAATAATATTTAGGCCAGAAACCATTTTAAATACCTATAATTATTATTATAAAAATATATGCAAGACAATTTCCTTAGGAAAAACAGAAGGAAATAAATGTAGCAACCGCCAAAAGCTATCTCTGATATCAGGTAAATTGCTGCGAAATTAGCATGATGGATTTTACCGAATAAGTTTCCGAACTGAACTGAACGAAATGAACCGTCATTATACCCTTAAACCCAGCTTGCATTTAATCTCGATTTTAGCATCTAAAAATGAAGCACAACAAAAAGATTAATCGAATACTTGCGTGAGTGAAGCAATTTAGCCCACGATGACTGACGATGAGTCTATCCGACAATAAGTTACAATATTTAAATAACAGAAAATCTCTATCCACACAGTCACAAATTGACTATGAGTAATTATATTTTTAATGAAGAGTAGTGATCTTGCTATTTGTGCGGTCGGTGTTATGAAATAGAAATAAATTAAAAAATAGCAAAAAAGGAGCGAGACTAGCTTCAAAGGCGGCAAATGTTAAAAAGCAATTTAGTTACAATTAAAATAATGTAATAATAAGTAAATGTTGTACGTGGGAACATATAAAATGCTTATCAATAAAGAGATTAAAATAAAACATATTCATTTAAAATTATACGTAAATATGCGCAGTAGGAAAACTAAACCGGTGGTGAGTAGTATAAACTTGATACTGTGAATGAACCAGTGGTAGAGGCGGCACATCATAGCCGGCTTTTACTCGGCTATTAAAAAGTGAATTCAGGCGAATTGCAAAAACATGTAAGCAATTAGAGTTAAGCACCAGGTTCAATTCCTTGTTGGCCGAGCGAGGGGCGGGGGGCGGGAGTGACTTTCCTATTCGTAATAGAAGAGCCGACCGGACCATACGTTATTATCCATTCAAACCCGACAGATTGCAAGATATGGTCTATTTAATAATATAGGTACCGAGATCCAGCGCAGTCCCGGATTCGCAGCTCGTTCCAGCTTAAACTGCTGTAATGTTAGTGCGAGAGCGTTAGCGGTATCGTTAGGCTTTATTGCTCAGATCGTGTTAAGAGATTTGGATTTTGATTTCTGGAAAACTGTTATTACTAGCCGGCTCGATTTCCCGGAACAATTTGGGTCGAGCTGGTGTGGGTGTGCTTCCTACAAAGTTAATTATCTGTAGCGGCCGCTCCTACGTATCTCGACCGTTTAATTTTTACTAAAACATTTTACTCTATTTATCAAGTTTTTAGATAGGTATTTTGGTGTATATCATATATTTTTTAAACTTATTCACAGACTATTGCTGCTTTAGGCTGTCATCGCTTTAAATGTTTGAACCAAAGATTTTATTTTAAGAACAAAATTGTAGCCGATGAGTGTTTTGACCTCTAGCCATTGTTTTGACCTCTATTTCTATTGCCACTATTTAAATGTATGCTATTCTTATTTTTTTCCTCTGTTCGATTCTGTTATTTGACTTCTTGAGTTGTTATTCAAGTTATCTTGAATACAAGATGGCCAAATATTTTTCCATCTCTCGAATGTATAATTTCTTTAATGGTCTAATACTTCTAGATTATTCTTATCTTTAGTATATTTTAGTTCATTATAAAATGTCTGAGATCGTTACCCTTGAGTTCTTGCCTGGCTGGCACCACGCCTATGCACGCGTGCTTCGGCAATATATTCCGTGAGGATGTACAATAGTTTGCGCGTCAAACACGCTCCTTTGTGCGCCTGCGCCGTGCGTAGCTCACCGCCGGCCATTCCCGACATTACAACGATATTAGGGATTTAAAACAGGACGTGAAATTAAGATTTCCATTTCCTAGCATAGTAGTTTTATCACATAAAGCAGACATACAGACAAACTCGATTTCATAGTAATGTAATTTTTGATACTCTAATTATCTTCTTCAATTAATGTCCAAATAGTTACTTGAATGAACGTATAATAAACTTATAACACCGGTGACTGACAATAAGCTTAGAATAATTATGGAAAACTGTTTTTTTAATAAGCGATTGAACCATCTTGCCTACCCTTCTCTACCCTTATTAAAGTTAATACCTGGAATGGCACTGTCGATGGTAAACATACTAATTCACTGATTGCTACTCTCTTGTAATCAGTGACTCAATATGCTCAGCTCATAATAAAATAGCGTAACTAGCAACTCTGTTTCATTATAACATCAGAAGAAGTATCATTTATTACTCTTTGATGAGTTTATTTTAATGTTCTTGGACGTCTTCAAATAGTAATTGCCAGAAGCAAAAATAATGATGGGAGAACTTAATAAAATCCAGTTAATATTAGAGACTTTCATTTCGTACAGTCAACCGCACGTCATCTTAATGAATATCTATGCGTGTCGGTAATAGCGACGAATTTGGAATGAATTTGGGTGGATTGATGAGCTGTCGACTGTACTTCTCTATTATTCTAGCTTCTATTTAATCTTCTATTCTGTTCAATTGTTATCAATTGGCATATTCCCATAATCGTTTTACATAACAGTTTTACTAGCTATTCATCAAGTTGATATAAATGACCAGCAATGGTCTCGAGACGTCATAAATTTCTACACTTCCCGAAGCAAGCTCGGGGAGTACGTGTAAGCAGCAAATAATTGTAACACCCACAGAGGTAGCGGGTAATATACGAGCTACACAGAGAATAAATCTCGATTGAGACTCGACGAGATATCGATCATTATTCGTGTTTGAAGTGATTCTACACAACGAACCTTTTCTCTTGTTCAAAATCGAATAATGCATTGCTAAAAGTGGTAAAGTTTTATTATATTATGACCTACTTAAATGACTTAAGCAAGAAGTAGTATGCAAGTTGCGTGGTAGGTATTTATTTTGTTCTATTTATATTTACTTTGTGGTTGACATTTCAAACACTAATCGAATAATAACATGCAAACAATTTCTTTTTTACCTATTTATAAAGTATTATGATGTGTATGTGAAAGAGTATTTTCATAATATCACCAAGTATTTCGATGGATTTTACCATTTATTGGATTATTTCATCATCATTATCCCTTATTTATAAGGGCGTAATGTGATGCGTGAAATGCAAAAGGGAGTCAAAGGTTTTTAGTAAAATTATAAACCTGATATTTAAATATATTTTTTTCAAAATGAAAGTGACAATGAAATCGAACCTCTTTTGGTATAAATCGCGGTTATAATCATCGATTTGCGTCGAAGTTCGTGTACACATCGTTGTGATGTCTTAAGTTGAATATTAGAACAACGCTTTTAATTATAACCCTTGACCCGAAAGTAATAAAGATCAAATTTGCGTATTAGGTTGTTCTGTGCAATTGTTTGCAATATAAAGTAGCATTATGACCCGTGATTGTATGTCATTTAGATTGTAAGGTGTAAATGTAAATACATAATGTATGAGGTGGTGGCGATTAATATACTAAGTGTAAGTTAATTTTAAGTAGGTAATAATACCTACCTAGAGAAACAAGTCTTCATTTGATCTAATCAAACTAACTTAGACATTACGTTAAGTTTTGATGAGCGCAAAGCTTACTAGATTTTATATGCGATTTTAATAGTCTCTACAACAATTTAAACAGGAACATAAATATTTATTTTTGAACTTTAAATAATGGTAAAGATTCTTCGCAAAGAATATTTTTTTCCTTGGATTATGCAGCTGGTAAGCAAAGAATAAAAAATTTAATAAATAGAAACAACTACCTTACCCTACCTTAATTTAAGATTTTGTTAATGACCGACGTCGGAAGCTCCGACATTCGTATACAAAGAATAATTAAAGCGTTTCAATTTCTACGAGTAATTCAGTGTACAAAAATGCTCAACATGCAAGCAATTTGATCCATCATAATTAAATGAGTAGACAATGAGTTTGCCACAATGGCGACCCCAATGTGTCGTGGAAACTGACACAAGTCTGCTTTCCATTAGTATCGCGTATTCCCGCCTTTCTTCTTTTCATCGGTGGGTGCGCAGGCGCATTGTGAGCTCAACGAAAATTGCAAGTTGAAGAGAACGAATTCCCTTATCGAACATTATATACCACAATTGATATGAAAACTAAGCTCTAGGCCTCCTTATAGCCCCATACATCGACTATTATCAGCGAGATTTGATATACATTGTTTATTTGTTCTTTGCATTCACACACGCTCACATTATAAATTAATCATGTGTACATTGATTAGGTTGTACTGCGAGCATGGCCATTAAAAGTGTTGAAAAAGCATTTATATATTCGACTCAACACGATTGCCCAGATTAAAATTCAGAAATTCTGAAGTTGATAGTGATTAAAGTAGTTTAGTTTCTATGACACATTACATTTGTTAGAAATTAATAAAAATTAATAAAGAGTACAGTTAAATTGCGAGGAAATGCACAACATATGAATCAAGATTAAGCAATGTCGAATAAAATACAGGTTAAATAAGGTCGATGACACAACAACCCATGAGATTAGATAACATTTAGTAGTACAGCGCCTTAGACGTTGTTGGGTACAAGGCAAGAAATGCTGCTTGTGTTACAAAACCCTTGTTTGAGGAAATGCAGAAAAAGTGCCGACATCTCGACTTATTATATTTGTGGAGAAAAGTTGACAATTAGCATGATTCTGTCAGTTTATGACGTTTAGGAGTTGAATATCAACAAAAATGAAAGAAAATACTTTATTTTTCACGTTTTTATTCTTCAACATTTTTTAAAACAAAATACTCGTGTATTGTATACATTACACGAGTATTATAGTTGAAGTTGAACTATATCATGTACTACTTTTGTTAGTAATTTAATTAACTATTTGTTCGTGTCTCAGTTGATGAAAATAAACTTCTTATCTATCTATCTATCTACATTTTAGGCCATTTATCACTGTAGCACTGAACAAAAAGAACATATTTTTTATTGTACAGTTGTGTGTGCTCGCGTACGCTCTGCATATTAGACCACGGCCAGAGAATTAACTCAGTTTCGACAAAGACTCGGACTGGAATAGTGGAGGGGCGTGGGACCGCGCTGTAGTGAATTGTACTCTCTTTTAATTACAAGAACTAGATCAACGCACCTTTATAACATAACGAAGTCCATGTTAATTTTAAACTGATTGGCAATTATTATTTAATAGACCAGTTACGTGGATCGATAAACTTTTTACAACAAGCGTGATTTATTGCTCTCTTTGAAAGCTTTGTTTTTAGTGATATTGTAAAGCTGTGTGTGAACACATGTATACGGTATTTTTCATTCAATACAAACATGTATAATAAGAGCAAGAACTGAATAAATGCATTTGAGAATGTTTCTTCAACATCGTAGGATAAGATATAGATATCACGACAACAGTTTCTCAGTAAACCTCACCAAGATAAACACACTAGGTTTAATTATAAAATTGTCCCTTTAAAAAATATAAAACAGAGGAAAAAACTCGCGAGATACTGGCAAAAAAGCGAGACGCATAGGCTCGCACCTGCCAATGGCACGTCGAGATACGGCGTTTTATATTTAGAAACCACTTTATTTAAACTCGCCGCCGAGCTTGAGGCTCCTGATAAAAAGGTTAACTTAGTGCTGTTGCGGTGCATGCTTTATTAAGAACCATTTACTTTTCACCATGATTGTATCAATCGACCGTGTGATCGACCGCATGAACAACGCTGGCTGGAAAAAGAAAAGAATCGCAGCATTAAAAATGAAATAAAACGAAATTCGAAATTTGAAAAAGATTCAAGGGTATGTGCATCGCATAAATAAAAAGGCGAAGTATAGAGATGATGCTATAGTATGCGTTATCAGGAAACTTGGAGTTATTCGAGGAGATAGTACACGGCCTCGCCGCTTTGGGTTCAGTACTCGGCAGGCCAGCGCGGTGAGAGCGCGTTGTCTGCGCCCGTTGATGTCTTCTACAGCTTTCCGGCTAAGCTTAAAAACCTTTATATAAACTTAAAGCACCATTCAGTGATGTATTAAATACTTTTAATGTGACTGGTGATTGTAATAGTGATCTTTTTTCAAATCAAAGTGACATTTGATACTGTTTTGACTTTTCAACATCTTCGAAAGTGAACTTTGGGTGAGTTATTTTACTTTGTCATTGCAAATGTTGCAACAGACTATAGTAATAGAAAATCAATCGTAATATTAATAGAGCTTTAACTTTGGTAGGCATGGAAGTAATAGTAGACATAATTCTACGTATAAACTCTTAAAAATTTCATCGAAATTATTGATGTAAAATGTAAGAAAATGTAAGATCCAGCTTAATCTAAGCTTCTGCTTTTGTTTTCCGGTCGGCCGCAGGTGTCTGGCCGGATGCCGGCGAGTGTCCAGCAGTCCACTGGCTCGGCCAAACCAGACGGTTCTTAGAAACCTTTGAGATGCCGCGTCTACTCCTTTATTTGTGTTCTATGTAATTAGTTCTTTGCAAATTATTGGGTTAGTGCCTACTTTTGTTTTCTCGTTCGAAAACAAAAGATGATGTATTACAGCAGTTTTTCGACAATATGGAGAATTAAGATTATATTGAAGTTAGGTGAGAAATTTGTTTTGATTACTGGGAAAATAAGAAAATTTAGTAAATAAGATGTAAATAGCCAAATAAATTGACCACTGAATTTTCATTTGCCTTGGCAACTTAACTATTTTTTTTATGAAACCTTTCTATGAAAAAAAATGGATCATCTTTTGTAATGAAATTATTAAAATGGCAAAGCAGGGCATTATTTTGAAATGAGCCAAACTAACTTGTCTTTTCTATATTTCTCAAAATAATATTAATAACAAAATATTAATCACGTTTATTTACTAAAAAATCTTGATGATTACTTATTATTAGACACTTAAATTTTATTTGGACAAGTACAAACCTAACGTGCTTACAAATACTTTATCAGAAAACTCCAGTAAAGTAATACTATTCATATGTGTAACAATTAATTCACTCTGAATGTGATCGCGTCCCCGCATTAATGCCTGTTCAATAACAAAATCCTGCCAGAGCTGGTGTTTCGAAAGCGAACCACTTGAGTACCTGCATTCTTGCTGCCGCTGGTGCACTCCACATGCCACTGATAATTTGACCTTCGTGTCTTTCATACTGTTTTCAACATTGAACGATATGTACATTTCTTATTGGCGTCAAGAATTACTTATAATAGACTTACTTAGAAGGAAATTTACGCAACGATCTTGCAAATCCTTCTAAATTAATTTTGGGAACTGGACTTCTAAAATATACAGACTTGGTTGGAATAATTTTCTAATTGCAGTGTTATTATGATTTAAAAGGTTTTTGTTTGAATTTCATTGATAATGGCAATAACACATTTAGCGGAAATATTCAAATTAAGTACAATAACAAAACATTTCCACACACATTATACTAGAATACCTTGTCTATTAGAATATTTTAAAAATATATTCATGCAATAACTTTGAGTGTAAAGCTTCGACAAAATTGTTTCGAACACTTATTTATCACTTTCAAGATTTTTATTTGCATCTATCAGCGTTAATGTCAAAGTCATTATGTCTTTTAAAACCAAAATCAGGAAACAAGCTCGTGGACATATAAGGACTACACTTCTCCATCTCGTTTGACCGGCACAGTGAGGATCCCGCGTCAATATCCCTTTTTGCCAAGTCCTCAAGGAGAAGAGGAGGGGTAGTTGAACAGGTCTGAATTAGTTATTGGCAGCGTGTGAGGTTATAATAGGGCTATAGACGTTTTTATGGCCGGGCTTAATTCGGTGGGATGCCAATATAACTGTATGTTAAATTAGATTTGGCAGCACCTTAAATCCTTTGCACAGTATTGCGTTTTTCAATTGCCTCATTTTTCTGAGAGAATAATTAAATTTTCAACAGCTCAATAAGTAGACTGTCTTACGACTGAGTTTATATTCCATTACTATTAAGCTACTGGGTTAGAAAAATAAAGTAAATTTGATATCCACCTACGCTTAATGCAGGCGACATTTTAAAATACAGGTTTTGTTATAATTAAAGGTACTGGTTGGAAAAGTATTATATATTTAGAAAAAAAGCTCGTTTAAAAGGAATAAAAAGAGACATAGGAGGAGAAAATGTCACAGGTTACGCAAGTATGAGTCATCGATTCTGCATTGAAAACTGGAAAGCTATGGTAATATGTCCGAATGTACGCAGACTGCACTTCGTTTCACCACTTTCTGTTTGAACGGGCAAAAAGCATAACTAAAATTATACAATGTATTAAACAATGTACGAAAGCTATTTATGTTTTACAGCTTCATACAGTATGAGTTTTCAAATTAGAATGGATGTTGTTTTTATTTCATCTTAACTACGATTATTATATTACATTTCGAATATAAATAACGTCATGATTTTTCCTTTATTGGCTAAATTGGCAGGTCCGAGTTTAACCTAAACTAGCTTAGAAGAGTTATTTTGAATTTATAATGAAATCACTTTTAAATCTGCCCATGATTTGGTTTAATATCAATTATAATGGAAACCAACGAGTTACAATTTATTGACTACAAATAGTATTCAACTTATTTCTACTCTTGTGGCGATATTTGATAGAAATTAAAAAAAAACGGTGTAATGGCGATAGGAGTTATTTGGGTATTGAATAATAAGCAAGGGTGGTTTATTTTAGTAACAAAATTAATATTTCTTCCAACTGAGAAAGCTTACAAAGCTGTTGCCAATTACTATTCAAAATCAAACTTACTTTTTTCTGCGCAGGATAAAGTTATCGTCAAAGTTGACTAGAGCAACCCACACTAAATAAGAATATTTTCCTAAACGGTGACATAACAATGTTATCAAATTGGAGGTGATAATGACCGTGGGCGACCCAGCGTGACGCCGATCGTTGTGTAACGATAAAAACTAAACATCGATTTTGTACGTTTGTGATTATCGAGTCGTTTTTATGTTTTCGTTCGATTTTTCTAGAACTTCATTAGAAGTTATTAGATATAATTGCTGATGTAGAATGGATATTACTGAGCTTTTATACAAATTAGTCATTATAGCAAGTTTAACTAATTTACGTTATCACTTCTTCAATATTCTATATTAGCAACAAACAAGTTTTGAGCTATATATATAACTAGAAAGCTATATGATAATAAGTCATCTAATGCGAGTAAATAAAAATATATTACTCGTATAAGCTTGGAGTTTAAAGTAAGCTCTTGAGTATTCATTTTTCTGCATAAATCATTGGTATAAGAACTAAAGAAAGCTTTACTTATGGCCTATGGTTGTTAAATAGCTACAATTATGTTACAATGTAATTACATCCGATTTGCGTCTTATCCTTACCTGCTAATCCACCATGCCTCAGTCCATTATGGTTTTCCAATAAATAGACGACTACTAGCCTTGACGGTCAATGTACGCGAAACCTTATAATCATGCGTTGCGTTAAAACTGGCTCAATTTCTGTAAATTGTTAACTTTGTATACCAATTTGTACAAGTTTTATTTAGCTTAGAAAAGCTTATCGCGTACCTTAATTTGCAGTTGGCAATAGAAGATTATTGTAATAAGGACAGGATCGGAATTGTTAATATTATATTATATGAGAACATATTGATATTAATATATATGTTATTAATTAGTTTCTCGATTGTTTCGAGGACGATTAGGGACCATTTAAATTAATAAAATCTAATACTACATCAACAACATTCCATAAAAGGAGGAGAAAAGAAAATAATCCCCAATGTAGCTGTAAGGGATTCTAAAAATTATTTTTATTACATTACATTTTATTTATTTTTTCACTTAATACCAAGTTTTTTCGAGGACATACTGAAATAAACGCCGAAACTAAAAATTTTCCTTGTATAGGTATACTCCGGATCCCAAAAAAGGTAACAAAAAGCATTTTAGATACTGTGGCAATCTGTTAGAGAAGATTTAGCCTTGACGGTCAACGCACTGGAAGCTGGAAGTTTCGTGATTGCTATTGCGTAAAAGGCCGGTATAATTAACAAGCTTTCTTTGAGCAGTCGGCGTTTTTTATTTGTTTATTATGCGCGTGTATATAATTTCGATCCGTCGATCGTGTTGATAGACTGTCAATTTTTTTGGCAATCAGATTGTTCGGATGATTAGAAAGACGGAACTTTACTTTTTCTTTTCTGTAGATCGTGTGTTAGTGGCCAGTGCTATCTTAGTAGTTTTAAAACTCGAAATTATAGTGTTCCACGCCAACGCCACGCAAAGCCTAGCCACAGTTTCAATTTTTTGTTTTTTAAAGTTGAATCAGAAAAGATGGAGGTGCATAAGTAAAAAATATTTATAGAGTTTGGACATTGTGTCTCATAATGCTGCTCAGAGAAGAAAAACAAAAGTTATACATGTTGACAGGGACGAAGATTCTAATTGAAATTGTTATATAAAATTACGTTAATATACTAAATTAGTTCACGTATAATTTGGTAATATCAGATTCGATATGTACAATTAGTGATTTTTTCCTCATTTAATATTAAATCTAACTACAAACAAACGCTGAAAGAATCAGTTTCGCCTGTAGAATCGAGGGCCACTTGTAAATGTTCCAGCAATAGGTCGAGCAGGTCGTCACGACTCCGCAGGCTACCATTTAATAACGCCGTCTGTTTAGTCTCATTACCTTACTTGTGTAAACTACAAACTACAATGCTATTTATATAAGGTTTCTTCTTGAAGCATATGTTTATCAGTTTTGTGCGGAAAATAAAATATAAACTCGTTCAGTAAATGTGTTATAATCACATTTTGTATTTTTTGATCGTCCCTAAAATCTCACGCCTACGGATATACGAGTAGATTACAGTCCAGCGCAGTTTGGAATTCAGAATCTCATTAAAAAATAACTTGCACAGAATATATTTCAAGTTAGTTATTGTTTTGACTACACTGTAGCTTACAGTAATTGCTGAGTTTAGTTGCAGGCGACACACACTAGATTGTATCTGGCTGATGTATCGGTAACTTAGCCTGGAGCCTGCCCTTATTGATAGGGTAGCGGCAACCGCCCGCAACAAACTTCAATGTAGCGTGAAAAATTATACAAATTCATAACATTGTTGCTCGTTAGCGAGTGAGCTGCGGTTGGATACAGGAATTCATTTGTCAATTGTGACATTATTTACTGATCATTGGTAAGATATTATAAGTATAGAAAGAACTTGTGCATATTTTGGTGTTGTATTTACGTAGAATTGCAGATTTATAGGGTATTCAAAATAAGTTTTCGCTGTGTATTGACTGACTTCAGGTTAGGTTAGGTCTGTATAGTTTTCCATTGCATAAGATAGTCACAATTAACTAAATCTAAAACTATGGCCACTAAATTCCTTTTAGTCTACTTTGACCACATTGAAAGAATATTTTTTAATTTTCGCTACAAAGAAATTAATAAAAATATGAGGTGGCGCTAGTGTGCGCGGGCTAGTGGGCGGGTATCGCCTTAACAGTAGCGGTGTCAAATCTAATGTCATAGATTTTAAATTACTGTTCGAGCTAAATTAGTCCTATGAAATTAAATCCAATGCAAAGATTGCTGTACTGTAGATAAATCAATCTATACTGACAGTGGCTATCATTATGCCATTGTTATTGGAAAACATAATATATAAATGTCACAACATCCTAAGTATCATTAAGAATAATCATCATTAACTTCTTTATTCATTTAGTATTACTTGTTAATATTATGAGTATGTACACTTGCAACAGCGCAACGTCTAGTAAGGTCTTTAGTGATCATTGGTAAATTGTTTTATTAGATCATTTATCTTATGGAACTTACACAAAAATAATTTAGAATTATGTACGGTGTTATAGGTACAAAATCTTTAAGAAAATATAGATCTATTTTATACGCTATTTCGTTCGCATCAGTTTTATTGGACTACTTCTATTATGGTACTACGTCGAGGGATGAATCATTGAAACTTATTTCAGATAATTTATATCTTCACACTGATCCTTCATACCAGTGTAATGAGGTGGTGAAATAAATTTCTTTTAGTGTGTATTGCCCACTATACATTATCGGGAGACAGTTCGCCTTTGGCGGATTCAGCATACATAGCTGGGTTTTCCTTGCGGTAAATAAAAGCTCTCATACAAACTACGCAATGCTTAAGAATTCATAAGTTGGCATCTGTCTGTGTTCGGCGATAGTGTGTAGCGGCGTTAAACACTTGACATCGAGATAAATAGATGAATTGTTTTAGAGTGTGGGTGTTCGTGAAAGTGATTCTTGTACGATCAAAATCGTAGTGGGTGTCGCATGTGTTTTGGATGTTATCGCACCGCTTAGCGATATAGTAGGTATTGTATTGCTTAACCGAGGTTGTGTAACAAATAGTTTGGAACATGTTGGCTTTGCACGAATTATTTCTTTGAACACTTTCACGATTTATTGTCATATATGTACATGCCGAATGCATGTAAATCGCAGTGTGGAATACTTACATAACATTAAATGTATTTATCCAATAAGTAGTAGAAGTATGGATATTAGTAACTCTTTTAATCTATATTACTGAAAGATAATATAATGTTTTGGCTATATGTTATTATTTTCTTATAATTTATCTTATATATCTTAATCTTGAATGTTGTTATTTTCTTATAATGTATTGTTGTCAGATGTAATAGAATTTTATGCGAAAATGTATTTGTTCGTAATGTAGCCTGCTTTTACAGTTTGTACAATCTTTGCTAAAAGTTTATTAGCAAATATTGTATTTATGGGTATAATATAAAGCTGAAAGTAAATTAGTATAGAATCTTCCACATTAATACAAAGCCATCTCATATAAATAGTCTATGAAATGCTCCAGGCTGAAAACTACCTGTTATATTATTTTAAATTTTCTATTCAAAATATGTCCACAAATGAATTTCAAGTTGTAGTCGTAATTACTAACGGTGCCTGGAACATGGTTTTATTACGGAGTTCGTCAACGAAGCATGACTCGAAACAAAGGGGACCACAACTCCGCAAGATTTTCGCCACACTTGATTACTTCGCGTCCAAATGAAATGACGCGACGCTATGGCTCACAGCGCTTTTCTTTCTTGTAGTTTAGTTTCACTTATCTTGAAACTTTAAATGTAATAATAAATGTATAATTAACATAATTTTGAAAAAAAAAAGGATATAATTAAAATAAATATAAGAAAAATAATATAAAATACCACCCCGAAAGGTGCCCGGTGCAAAATGACTCTCTCGATGCGTTTGCTCTCTGAAAAGCGATAGATTCAGTTTGAACCTGGTACCATCCAGCGCGGTAGTCAAAACCTCGGTCTGATAAATAAGTACTAATAAATTTTTATACAGATAGATGTGTCCATGCAATCCTTAGCTTTGTTCAGATACTTTTATTGTAATTTTCTCAAATTTAATTCTTTCATTCATTCATTCATTCATTCACAATCGCTTATATGTACAGAATATAAATAGATGTTTAATTTTTTTTAAGTCAGGTATTTGAGCCCTCTTTGGGTATTGCGATTCTTGAAAACATAAATTATTGCTAAGAGCATATTTCAAATGACGTCTGAACCGTTTATCCGTATACCGTAATCTAAAAAGAAACTTATTGTGTGAAAGCAATAAAAGTAGCAGTCATTACCGAACATCAGACAATAATAAGACTAGAAAATATTAGTTATTTGATACGATCGGACGTGATATCATTATAGTAGCAGACGTAAAAATACATTCCATTCATGATCGCTAGCTTTCAGGTGCACAGCCTTCTCACATTATGTGTGAGTGATAAAAAAAACTAGCGTAAGCTTTTTAGAATTGTTAGCAGAACAAATTATGTTCTTTTAAGCCTTTTTACATTCTTCTGTTCTCAAACATTCTAAAACATAAATTCTTTAATGACTTGATTTTTAATTAAGAGAAATAGGTCAGAATATATTGTAAAAACCATATATAAGTATTAATCATATAAAAGCATATAAAATATTTTGTATAGTACATTCCAACAACAATGTACAAATATTGGTCATCTCACAGTGCAAGGCAATGACAGACAGTTGATATATATATATATATATCGCCAATACTTTTTAATCTATCTGTGTGGCTCATATTTGTGAATGCATAGAAGTAAATATGCTTCATATACCTAATGATACTGTCATTTTTTTGCAGTGGAACCAACTAAAGCACTTATGATATGAATGTGGCCTTATCGAGTATGAATTGTTATAGGTTACGAAGATATGGTGTATATTTAATATCAATCAAAAGCTCAATAGTGTCGATCTTGCTGCTAAGTCGAATCTCTTTTTTGTTCCTAGTTCGTGTTGTGCCCCCCGTAAAGTTGTTGTTATATAATGTTATAAAAACAGAAACGTGCAAAAGTGACTATTTTCGGTGAATTCATTGAATTGAATCTCCAGTTTTCAATGAATTGTGATTCAGTCCAAGCAAAACATAATTAATAATAAAAGAGAAAAAAAACATGAATAGGGTTGGCTAAATAGAAGATAATAATTGTTCTAGTACCAAAAATCGATGAAATATGTTTTTTTTTTTACTTTTATAAATGTACAATAATATGATAACATAAACTTATAAAAACGTAATTTATGCAATTAAATCAAATATATGACAGCTTCACCATATTTATATGGTAATAATAAATTTCATTAACACGTTCTGGTTTGATGAGGATCATAAATTTCGACGTGAACTTGGCACATGCAAATTTAAAATTCCAAAGCAAGTTAGTGAGTCAAGCAGACGCAATATTATGCAAGCAGCCTACTTACGAAGAATACCTGTAATTTCTAGCTTCACTTTTTAGATGCTAATTGATATGAGCTAAGGCAGGCCGGGAGAAAGCGTATTGTGCAATCATTTTAAATATTAATTTATCATATACTTACATGTTATAAGAATTGTAATTTGATTTGAGTGTAATTTATGAACGAAAGAAAACTTTTTCTGCGGCTTTGCGATCGTGAATATCTGGCCAGTGAATATCGAAACAGTACTTCTTATGCAGGGTAAAAAGTGACCCATGCACCTATTGTCGAAATATTGTATATATCTATTATATGAAATGTGGATGATTGGTTTAGTAGATATAGTGTGAATAGATAAACAAACTTTTTAATAATTTTTTACTTTTATAATTATGTTATAATTATATTAGCTTTGTAATTATATTAGTTATTAAGTTTCTTTTGATAGGACCTAAATTAATATTTTACCTTTTATGGATCAAAATTTTCGAAAATTACAACATCGTATTTTGTCTCGAATCTCGATAATTTCCTACAAAACCCTCAAAAGGTAATAATACATAGGTACTTACTTTCAATTCAATAATTAATATTAATTCGTATCAATTTAGAAATCAAATTTTTTTAACATTCATCATAAAAGTAATAACGATGTAAACCCTTCTCATTACGTAACTTAATTAACAGTTTTCGTTTTTATTTGTAGCCAGTGCCATTTATCTTCATTGGAAAGTGTAACAATGTATTGCGTTACGACAGAAACGAACGCTTAACTAGCTGGCAAAGTTGTAAATTTTAATTCTTATGAGATCAACTATTGTTATACTCGTAGATGTTACGTTTTTTATGCCGCGCTTAGGAGTACAAAATATCCACGTGGCTTTACATGCGTTTTATGCTAATTAGATGTGACAACCATTTTATTTTTCATTTACATAATTTATTTTCATTTAACTTAACGTTAATTTCATTTACATGAGAAAGATCTCAATACAACACAGAAAAATAATACCAAATTCATGATAAAATCGTATTTTAAAGATTATTAAATATTTCTTTGATTGCCTCTGATTGCACCGTTACCGTGGGTCACTGGCCTGTAATCAACTGTAAAGGTAACTGTAATCAAATATTTAATTTGTACACCTCGATTCTGGCAACACGTACAAAATTGAACTATCATCAACATGTAACGGCTTTTTAAAGGTGACTCGTTATCTAGCAGGTAGAATGAATAGCCGGACCAGTACATCCCGTTTCCGTATAGGTACATGCACAAGTTGTGCTTGACTGCCTACTATTTTTAGAATAATTTACATTAGTAAATTACAATATATATCACTATTATTACAAGAAATTCACAGATATTTTAAAGGTTTAATAGATGGTAACACTCTATACGACTGTGTCGTTGAAGGACCAATGACACTATATTGTCCTTAGTTTTGCCCACTGAGTTTTGTCGTACGTATAAAATTATTGGGCCGTCCTAAACAATATACATTGTATTATCTACTCTATTTTTGTCAATATGCGTTAAGATTTTCAACCTAAGATAAAAATTTGAAATTTGACATGTCATAATAGTATAGCGTACAATTTTGTTAATGTAAAAAAATTGTCTAATTATAAGTTTTTTTTGTTTCCAGGTAAGTTTGGTGATATTCACATTTATTATCTGCCCTAAGGTACGTGTGCAGAGGATATTGTAGTGTCTTGTAGTATTTTTCTATGGGGACTTCCACATTTAATAAATCATGAACTATGAAGTTGCCACTAAAGACATACATTTTAGTTTGAAACCTAAATTTGACGATTTTGTATATTCTAAAAGTTTGCAGAGTGGGGTTATTTTCTTGTTCCGATTGTTTATTCACCCCGAGCTGGTTAGGTTAGTTAGGGACGAGAAATCGCAAATAGTTTTCCTATGAACAAATTGAGATGTAACTAAAGATACGAGTATAATCAATTGAATACTTGCATGACTAGTTGATTAGATTATCGATACATAATAATTGAGACTGGTTAAATATACTTTCACTTGTCAATACGCTTATGCGAACAAGTCCCTATGAAACGCGATATTGTATGTTATGAAAGCCTGCAGAGTAAGGTTCTGTCATGTTTTACTGATCAATACATATAATATTACTATGTCTGTGCATAGGAGATATTAAAGAAAAATATTGTTTGGGGTCTTTATGGGACTAATAGAATATTCTCTATAATCGAAGCCCAATATTTTTTTAAAATTATTGTTTGTTCGCGCATAATTAATCGCGCAAAAAGTACTGGATGAATTTGGATGTGGTTTTCACAGTGGTATATTAGATAGTCTAACTTAAAATCTGGTATAGGTTTCACCACGATACGTTGTTTAGAATCCTAGATATTGACAATAATAATTTATGAGCGGACGCACAAAATAAACGCGGGTGAAGCCGCGGGCAAAGGCGAGGATAATATTTAATTGAATACTTAGTTTTAACTATATTGTAAATAATTTCGACAAATCTAGTTATAGAAGATAATTTCAGAAATTATCACGTAAAGTCAGATTTAGAGATGTTGGGTAATTTCATTGGGACTAAACAAATTATTTAACGAAATAAAAAATACTTAAATCTAGAAAAATTGCTATAAATTTATATTTCTAAGTTTAAATACTCGCTTTAGCATTGACATGCGTGTGTTCGCAAAACGAGATACAGACACTCATATAAAAGTTGTTATTCCACGACGAGGAATTTCATCAGTTCATTCATCCTTAATCCTGTGAAGTTGAATCTAAAAATAGCCCTCTGTCGATAACCCTGAGAAGTGGACGGACTGGCTCCGCTCCACAATCAGGAAGCGCCGGCGGTTGTCGCGGCTGCGGCCTCGTGCGGCCATCACGACAGCCTTGCTATATAGTTCCTACGGGTGCACCTTAAACATTATATTATTTACATCTTTAAAAATGATGTATTTAATCATCTGTGAGACTACTACATGGGGTTTTTCAAAAAGGGCGTGAAGAGATTTCTTCAGGGTCGGCAAAGCGCACGTGATGCCCTTGGTGTTGCAGGCGTCCATAGGCTGCGGTGACCGCTTTCCATCAGGTGGACCGCGTCACTGTTTGCCTACTTAATAGTATAAAAAAATCTGAATTAATGAAAAAATTAGCTGAATGTTGGTACAAACAAATAAGTTTTATTAAGACTGAACGAGACATATTTTAAGTACATACCACTAACATAACATATAAATCTTATATACATAGTATGTTTATTGTCGTTTTAGGTATGCTTAGATTTTGCGGGTTTTTTAAATTATAATTTCTGAGGAAGGTTTAGGTGTATAATTTATTATCATAATTTTATCCGAGCGAAGCCGGGGCGTGCTGCTAGTTTTAGATATTTTGAAAATCTCCGGAGGTAATAAAGCTGTAAACTTTACCAGCCGGTCCACCAGTCGGTGCAAATAATTGCACCAACTTCTATTATTCTAATGATATTTAAATGCGGTTATCCTTTCTGAATGGTTCTATTTACATAATAAGATTGCTGTAATCTTACAATACGAGAGATTGCATACAATCAGATCTATAGCTTTAGATAGCTTCCAAATTGAAGGACGAAATATCTAAATTTTCTTATCTTTATCAAACAATAGACTAATATCTTTAACAGCGATTCTTCGATATAATAAAGATCATCTCTATTTACAAATAGCTTTTACACGCAGCTTCACTCGGTTGAGTGTCTCGTCCACCCTTACAGCACGGCCATGTTGTATTTGGGTACCTACGAGTACTTCGTCCATATCGTATTTTACTCGTATGTAGATAGATATGCTAAATTAGCAGGTTGTGATTTTCAGTCTCCATCAGAATCGATAGAATTATTGAAATTTAATAGTAATGCAACATGCAGAAAAAACACGTATTCCAATCACTACAGGAAAACTAATATTATTATTAACCTGTGCGGGACCCGCATAATCAGGTACTGTTATCCCAAAAGCATTTATTTTACACGATAACACGTTTAAATACATATTATGCACACTTGATGCCGTCACGCTCGCCGAGTTCGACAGTGAAACCCACGCGCGGTCACTCTTCGGAAAATAGCTCATATCGCGTGTTTACCCCCATCTGATAAAAGTATCGTTTACAAACATTAGTCACGGTATTTACACATTTCACACGCCCCGAAATAATGTTGTTGATGTAAATTGCTTATCCGTTCGCTTTATGTAATTGAATAATTATATCCTAACAGTTAAACGTTTGCGTTGAGTTTAAATAAAAGTGTTTATAACTTAGTTACAAGCTTTATCTAAAAACTTTGGGGTTTTTAAGAACTGACAACTCTCGTATAGTGTCATTTCGACAGTGAACATAACGAAATCAGTTATATTAGTAGTATCAGTTATGTTAGTATGGACACTAACTGAGATCGTCTTATAAAATATTTCTATGGTCTAGTAAAAATTGGACTCCGACTACTTTTGGTTTAATTGCTAGCTGCATTCCAGTCTTATTTTGGTTCCATTAAAATAAAAAAGTGCAGGAAGTAATTTTAATTCTTCTATAATACCGGCTCCACATTATAGGCAAATTTTTGCGGCTTCGACGTACATTGCTGGGTTTTCATAAAGTAAATAAAGCTCCCATAAAAACTACGATTGTTAGTGCATGCACATCGGCATCCGTCTGAATTCGACGATAATGTTGTAGCCCGCATAATAAATATAATATTTCTAATCAACATATAAAAGTTATTATTAATAAGTACACTTATGTAAATGGATGTAATAATAGACCGGAGCATCACAGAATAGCGCATTGAACAGACTGTCACCGCCTCAGAGATGCTCACATCAGATTGCCGTCAATGCTCAAGCCAATGAGCCAATTACCCGCCTATAGAAAACAACCATCAATCAGACAATGCGGGATCCCACCCGTGGGCCGCAGTATACACTATACATATGCACACACAATTTAATTTTACATAATTATGCACAGTCACACACACAACGGCGTGTCACGTTGATGGCTTTTGTTTCTATTATGGGAACATTGAAAGTTTACATCTGTTATGTATTTGTTACCTCACTATAAATCAAATTGCAGGAAGTCCACTGCCGGACATAGGCCTTTCTTTCTCTATTGCATGCGCGGTTGTGTTGTGAGTGTTAAGAAAAAAAATATCCAGAAAAGTTATCGTGGAAAGCTTTTCCGAATACCGTATGCTAAAAATAGAAAATTATATTACTACATGTAGTAGATGAACGTAAACGCCATCACTGATGATCGCTGGTATACAACCCACAATGGGGGTGAGCAACCTCGCGTCTATTGTCAGCTGCATCAGGTGCATGTGAGAATGCAAGCACAACACACTGGGAGAGATCACTGGCTATATAGTTTGAGAAGTCCAATGCATTACGTAAAGGCCCAGAACTCTTCTCGAATATGAGAGACATGTTCGTTATGTCTCTTAGTTAGTATGTAAAAATAAGAAGCTTTAACTACTGATGTGAAGATGTAAATATTATGTCTGATAGTGACACGAGTAAAACGAAGTTAGTTAAGTGTATGATTCAATTCACACACACACACACAAAATATATTATTATATCCATATTCGACCAGAATGTTAAGAATATATTTGCCCATTCAACTCGCCCAGTATGAACAAGGTTAGGAAGCCCAACTACAAGAACTACGCCACGGGCGACCATAGTAAAGTATTCAACATGTTTTTGCGGTCGGTTTATGGAGTTGTCGATAACCTCAACATCATACTGCTATAACTTGGCAAACATGTTCACGTGACCACAGATCGAGTTTGAACTTAACGTATGAAACGAAACGTGAATCGTATCACATGTATTATATCACTGTTGTTTAATTCAAACGCACAAATTTTGTATAATTTAATAATACTCTTAAGTAATTAGTGAATAGTGAGTTTTCTGAATGAGGCATGCTGTTGTGCGTATTAATATAGCAGAAAATACGGTCAATATTTAAAAAACAAAGGAAGAAAGCAATTTTATCAAAAAATATCAAGTAATACCAAATCCCACCTGATGGAATGTGGTTACCATTGTCTATTAACGCCTCTGGGTTAGGAATGTTACAAAGGCTAGATCTTGTGTATTAGTTGAGATGGAGACTTCAGTCGAGGTCATATTCGTATCGATATCGCGGTCATCGATACTCGACTTGCACTTGTGTTGCTGACTTTCGATGAGGTGTACCTTGACACGTATTATATGCTAATATTAGTATTCATATAGTTTGGGTGACTAATATCACAATCTGTTAGAACTCCGTTTTTTCTCACAAGTCTTAAAGTTAATAATGTTAATGTCTTTTCATAATTTTTTAAACTATTTTCATCGGTAATACATATTTTGCATTAGAATGTATTAGTTTTAGGTAATATTTGAAAAAACAAAATTCAACAATATACTGTGAATATTGTTTATATGTTAGGAGTCGTTAAAAAACGGAGTATACCTAGTTGTAAATCAATTAATTAATTCTGTATCACGGCACATATAATGATGTATGGGTGGCGTAGTATTGATTTTCACAAATATGAATAGCCGAGTCGACACGCTAAGAAGAAGATAAAAATGATTGCTTGAATTCAATTTGGAATTGTAAAAAAATCCGTTAGCAAGTGTTTGCAAATGAATTCCTCTCGTGTATCTTTTGAATAATCGGAAATGTTGTTATGATGGGATCTCATCACCACGCAGCTTCCTTGTGAATTTCTATTCATCACTAATTGACACAGGCTGCATATTAATTATCGTTATTATAACATTAAATGCCTTTTGTTTTTTTATTCAGAATTTTCATCTACATTGGCTAGTGAAAATTGCTGCAAATAATAGATGCCTAAAGGTTTGAGAAATAGAACTTTATAATCAATAATGTATCAACATGCTCAGTCGACGGTTCTGAATAACTTTTCGTATTGCTTCCAACCTTGAAATATGGCAATGGCTTGAAATATTCCAACTTTTAGTATGGGATTAACTCTGAAATCGCGAAAAAAGTCAGCTGTTCTATACAAAACTAAATACCTAAGTTGTGGAAAATGTATGGATCAGATTTTATTCGCGATTTCAGAGTTAATCCCATACTAAAAGTTGTTCAGAATCATAGACTGAGTGTGTAGACAAAATATTGCCAATGTATAAAAAGTCACCCTGTATAAGACAATAATAATAATATAAATATCTCTGTGTATAAGAAATACATTGTTACGTGATAAAATTAAACAAGTAATTCGAACAAAGGCTCGTAATTTTACAGATGTTTATACAATGGAAAACTAGTGTAGTGTCATTGTCGTAGGTTGAATCGCATGCGTTTATGTAAAACGGTGCAAAAATTTATGACTGCTATTTTTCACGAAAAAAACCTAAAATCGAAGTCACTTTAGATGTTCTCCCGCGTATGTCATTATAAAATATTTACATTATAAAATGTACGTGCAATGTAACCCAATAAATATTTTTATTATTTATATATGCTCTATATAATTTGGACCTGCATCCAGAGCTTTTCAGTAGCGAAAAATTAACTCTACCAATTAGGTGTAGAAAAGTGATTTGAAAACTTAATGTGAAATATTTTTACTAAATAGACATTTTCTATTTTCAACTAAAACGACCTAAGTATACGATATCTAGAGTAATTTTTATTTAGCATCTACTCGTATATGCTTTCAAATTACTATTAATAGAATTCTTAAAACAATTGACATAAGAGGGACACGTTTCCGGAGATGTTGCGACGTTATGCATAACAAGCGGTGATATACACTCGCTTCTTGAATAGCAATTTTATCGTTCGTGTATCTATGTTATACATGTTTGTGATTATGGTGATTATGACAATCATAATGTGTATATATAGTGATTATGAAAAACAAAATGGTGGTAATTTTATCTTATTCCTATTAAAACTACTAGTAAGGCCATAATGTAGGATATAAGACCTCCCCCTAATCCTTTAATCGAACATGAACACAAATTGAATATTGAAAAAGGATATCAAGTTTTAAGGGTTTAATCTTATATAGCACTGGCTCTGTATAAATCTAAGAGAACTTTACCCTATCTTTCTGATAGGGAAAAATCTGTTAGACGATTAGGTACGTTCTTTATAGCCATATCTATTTTTATATCTATACTTGTCGAAAACACTCCACCTCTTCTTCGGCTTTCCCCACTTCTTTATCCATTACATTTCAAATCCTGTACCCTTTTCACTACATTATACTCCTTCCTTCGTAAACCTACAATCACCGACTAATAAATCTGCTTATTCGATTCTCTAGAGAGGCTATTTACAGACAAAGGGAATAATTTGCCCACTACTGGTATGCAATGCTGCGCTCTCTACTCACTCTAAGTATATCTGTGTGCTCTTAATAACCCGCTTCTCGTAACGGGATCGCTTCGTTATTGTACTTCCTTCGCGACTGCATGGCCATAGAGATTCCCACTTATTCATTGCTTATTATTGCGTGTGAATGCGCCCTATACCGTTTTCAGAGTATTTCAAACACAGAAGGACAACTTCTTTGCATGGAATTAATTAAAAATAAAAAAGATCAACAATTGCACCATTTATCGACCTAATATTTCGACCTATCAAAACTAGATCTTTTTTCTCTAAGGTGATTGGTTTATCGATGGGTTCGTTTTTCGTATAAGCTTAAAATCACGTATCTAATAAATATTACTGCCAAGACGGTATTAACGCAAATACTAGTCATTTAATATATCTATGTATTGGAAAAGATAAAAGGAGACAGCTAGTAGACCGGTTTTCAAGAAATTTTACTTGTGTGATACCTAAGGCTTCAAAAAGTATCGTAGTAAGTAAAGAACAGATATTCGTTTTTGAAATTCCCACAATTTAATTAAATAAGATTCTTTCAAGACGACAATGTGCAGCCATACTTTCTCGGGCCTTACGGGGCTCGCTCACCTTGTCCAGACCAGCAATTTCTCCACGTCAATACGCCAATACCTTTTCTTTCTTCGCCACTTAAGTAGGCCACTTGTAATGACTGGTTTCCTCTCTTTTCTAGTATCATTAAATAATAGCGTTAATGTTTGCTATGCTTAAAAGGGATGTTCTTTTTCATTCGTGTAATTTTCAGCTTTTACATATTTTGGTAGGACGTAAACTACCGGTACTTAACGGTATACCTTGATGAAGACGCAGTGCAGTTTTACGATTCATTATACAAAATAAGTAGTTAATCAAGCGTCAGGCAGTCATGAAAACGAATCAATTCCCTCAGAGAATCATCATCTTTACAGCTTGTCTGAGAATCATCTCAGTTAACAGAAAATGTAACTTTTATAACCGCAGCTACAAGACTTAGTTTTCATGTCTAAGAAAATACGAGCACTGATGCATGCACATATACTTTCAAAATACCATATCCAGTTTTTGTTCTCCGTTCATTTATAAATCATGTTTCCACCGGTGCGGTGTAGTTCTCAACAAATAATGTTTAAGATAAAAGGACTTGTCACAAATGGTACAAATTTGAAACTGTTGAAAGTGATATAATCTAGAGAGGACGATGCGCAGCGGGACCCCCGTGCACTACCAATGTCGAAAAGTCATTGCAAATATTATTTGTTGGCATTACAAAACCGTTTCTATGAATGTAGCTACACCAAATGTAATGTTTGATGTAACTAGTGGGATTATTATTTTTGTATTGACGACCTCTGTAGGCTTAATGTTCATCATACCGGACTGATATACTGGAGGTCCAGATTCGATGCTCAATCAGGCGAAAATGGAAAATGAAATTTGGTGTGGGGCTCACACTCAAACTGTGTGATTATTAGCATTATTAGTGTATTGGACTGTACGACTGGATACGTCGCTTAATCAATCGTTTAGATTTAGATCATGTCGTCTCATTGAAAAGCATCTTGCCCATTTCAGTCCACTATATCTACACAAAATCATTTATCATACCTGCAATATTTACTCATTTTACAAAAAGCAAAAATTATTCCTAACAAGGATTTTCACCATCGATGTCGACTTGTTTATGCGTCTCTCTTCAAACAAGTGCAGCCAGCTGGAGTAGGTAGCTTTCGATCTAATAACTCGTTGCAATTCAACGGATGCTATTGGTTAGTAAATTACTAAACCAAGGTGTGACTAGGTTTGCTGTCAATGTAAACATTCACCTGACTGGTTTTAGCAGAAAAATCATGACTGTATATGCAATAAAGTTTTAAATGGATTCAAATATTTTTATTAGGTAGTTCTATAGCAGGTAATTTGTAACAATTTTGCAAGCTGGGAATTGGTAATATTTTTTATCTTCGCTAAGAAACAGATCATCCAAATTTCTGCAGCAGATTTGTTTAGACTTGTATATTTTTTTGTTCTTCCTTACTTACTTGAAAGAAAGAACCTATTGGTTCTTTTTCCATACTAAGTGAGTTATTGCTCACTTAGTATGGGAACTGATATTTTTGAAGTTTTATTGTAGTCCATCAATACTGAGAGTGATGTGCTTGGTATATTTAAACAGCCTGTATAAATCCAGCAAATGGACCATGAGGCACTAACACGGATGCACAAAACATCAGGTGCGGGAGATTTATCTTGAGTTTTGCGGCAATAAATATCACGGCATAGTGCAGAAAGGTTAGCGGCAGCTTTCTCAAGGCCGGCGCGGGTGCAAGATGTGCGCTCGTAAAGTAATAGAATACAGAAGTATACCTCATGTAGAATTAATGTTTAGTTTAGATTTCCTAAATACTTTTGAAAATATTAATAGTACTTGTAATGGCCACATGTACTATATGGATGTTCATCCACATGAAATGTTATTTATGATATGATAATTAAATCGCAATGATACTTTACTTAAATCGCGGTCCCAGATTTAATTTTCTTAAAATAAGACTTAGAGGTTACGGTGCGGATGGTAGTAACATATTCAGCAAATTTTACTGATGTGTAATGTAATGTTTCTGTAATATTTGCATTTTATTTTCGGGTCGTGGGGACGACCTGTCTGTACGTGGTGATGTTTAGTCTGAGACTTGTAACCACTACTAAACCTACGCTAATTATAAGAAGCAGAAGCAGTAGACTCTATTTCGGTTGATTGTGACTGCTTTCTATTATTCAATTAGCTTAGGTTTAGTAAATGCTGCCTTAGGTAACTAAAGGGTCAAAATGTTTATTTTAAACCTGATAAGAATTTTAATAAAATATTGATTGAAACATGTCATAACAATACCCTTGGGCAATTCCCACCACTGATTTGTCGCCAATTTGTATCACTGCGCCACACATTTACGTCACGGATACAATCTAATTGTTATTTATAGATGTGTATCGTTTCTAACATGTTCCAACTTTTAATTGTTTGTACGTGTCTCAGTTGATGCAAATAAACTTCTTATCTATCTATCTATCTATCTATCATTAGAATGATTACTCTGTATCATTGACGAAAGAAAAGACCTTCCTAAAATAATATAAAAGGAAAGGAAACGTTTATCTAAAAGTAAAATAACTAAAGTTATTTCTACAAATCTTATGTCGAGTGTTGAAGCTAGAGCATCGTGTAGCTCTCAATCGAGTTTGTGATAAGCAGAATAAAGCAAAAAGTCTGCATCCGTAGAATGACTGTGAAGTTATTTCCAAGTTCTGTATCGCGTGTTCAATCTGAGGCAGATGTCGCGGGAAAGCAACGATCGGGAGATAACAGCTGTCGGGTTTATTGAGTTTCTAAACGCGCATTCTTAATTCGAAATTGTTTTCTTTTTTCTATATGGCCAGTATAGTGTTAATGACAATTTAGATGAAAGTGCGTTCTGTTATCATCAATTTTCATTATTTTCTTTTCTACGTAAACATATTTTAGACTGAGTGAGTACACTCAGTCGCCTACGTAAACTAATTTTCATTCAAATCTACAGTTTCCGAGCGATAGGAAATTTACGCAAATGTATATTCGAATATTTATCAAATTGTAGCTTGTGTAAGTGTGCAATGCATGTGAATGAAACGACTACGCGCGTGGGTTTATCGCTGGATAAACCTGACAGTATTCATTTGTAATAGGTCCTATTTTCTTAATGCCGTTGCCGAATGAGAATCTGATTCTATTCTAATATTTTGTAAGAATATGAAACAGAGTGTTTAATGAACATTATCCATTATTATTATTTACCCCAGCGCCAGCCATTTGTATTGATTTGTTGATCATGTAGATAGTTTTTTTAACTCTTACGATCTTAGTTTTGAAATGAAAAGTGTGACTTTTTGAAATTAAAATTTTTAATTGGGTATTTCAAATTAATTTATGATATAATAAAATAACCAAGTACCTAACCTCTGTCTTTAATTCCAAGTACTTAAATAGGAACACTCTAATAGTTTTAAAATGTGAAGTGATTTTTTATTGAGTTAATAAAATTTATTAATTAAATACTTAAATGTTATGACTGCTGAAATGAATTGACGATCATCGCGAACATTTATTGTCTTAAATTACTATAAAATATGCGATTACATTAATATAAGATAGCGTTAAACAGCGCCAGTAACCCCTACTAGTAATCGAGGAATTAAATTCAATAAAGTGTAAGGAGGCGTATCTAAGCAGAATCCTTATTCGAGCGGTGACTTATTTATGGCTGCAAGTTTTTCATTTAATTGCTGTCGAGTAAACGTGAAGCAAATGGCGTGACACATCACTAGGGTCCGTATCTGTGACAACACTTAATAAAATAATGCGTCCTGTGCACGGCACCATTGCTTTTTGCTAACAAATAAATCTTAGCGCGATAATACTTTATGGCAGCCAACGCATTTTAGATTGAATACCTGAGAATTTGAGTAATTTGTTTGATTTTTCTGTCAAATTGTAAAGTACTTTTATTTTGCCACCAGAAAACTAATTTTGATTTTTTCTGATATTGTCTTTTCCAATCGAATACCTATGTAGATTGTAGATATACTGAGGAAAAATGTAGATCTTGTAGGTTTCATATATATGTAATTCCTTAAGGAATCCAATCTATCTATAATCATCCGCCTACGATTATCACACTTTATGTGGGGTTAGATTTTATGCTGTGTATAAATATTCACAAAGAATGATGATTCAACGGCCGGTCACATAAATCTAAGTATAATAATAAACAAATCTTAGTAAAAATCCTTAGACTTGGTTTCAGATTTTACAATACTTCCAGTAGATTTACCTAAAGTATTTATTAATTACTAACTGCGCCCCGGGGCTTCGCACCGTAGGGAATTTAGAGATAAAAGTACCTTATGTTTTATTCCAAGATATATTCTACCCATGTACCAAATTTTATAACAATCCGTCCAGAAGATCTTGCGTGAAAGACTACATCCTCACAAATTATCGCATTTATAATATTAGTAGAATTATACATAAACAAACAGCTTCATCAAAACTTAGCAGGTTTTTTACAGAATGATTTTGGTAGGATTACTATTTTCAAATAATATCACGTCAATAAAAAAATCTGAATGTAAGTCAGTTGAGAAGCCAACTGAAGGTGATCCCGGCTCACTAAGTGGTTAGTCGTGTAGTCCCCCACTGGTCAGTTTATTGCGCCAACTTTTTGCTCCTATTTTATAAATGAGATTGCGAATTGCGAACTAATCTTAGAAATGTTTCGACTAGCGATGTTTACGACTTCCGAATAGTTCAACCAATATTCGTTTTATATCGGCAGCGCTACTTTTTATTTTATCATTAAATACATTTTTTAATATTTATTTTTTATCATTAACAAGCAAGGATTTTGCCGACAATAGAATTGTTTTCCAGATTTTTATTTAGCATGACTTTTCTGGTCGTTCCGAAATGCTAGTAGTTTAAATTTCATAGCTAATCTTGAATTGAACTTACGTGGTATGAAAAGCTACCCGTAAAGATCTTACTTCTGTCTGAATGAACCTCTTATATATATCATTTATTCAATAGGTCACCAAAAACATCTCAAAACTTCAAAACTTATTAGGTATTCCGTTTATTTTCATTAAACGTTTTATTTCCAATTAGAATTGGACATAACTTCGTATTTTATAGAAAATATCAAAATCGTGCCCCATGCATACTATCATAGATTTTATACAGTTACTTGTCAAGTAATATAACTTGGTACTATCATGAGCTATGAATAGCTGATCAGGGAAACTAAACTCGTAAAATCGAGGTTTCATATACTTATCATGGGAGAGTTATACGTAGAAACTAGTTTAATATTTTATGTTTACCACCAGTTCTAGCACTGGATATGTCCTATTGGGGTTCAAACATAAATATATTTATTAAGTTATTTACATATTTAGTTTTGTCTGAAAAAAATGTGTGGACTGTAATCGTGGAGAAAGCAAATCTATAGAATTTATTAGTCGGATATACACAAAAAAGATTTATTTAACCTAATTATAATAATATAAACATATATCCGACATCGCACCCGGAAGCAATATTAGTATATTAACCATCTTCTTGAATGTATTAGGAAGATATCGAACTAAAATTATGCCGTGGATACGAGGCAGATTTTCTAAAACGACCTATCCTATTCTTGCTTTTCCTTCTTTAATTAACTTCCTTCACAATAATAATGAATACTTAACATAACTAGTTATATATAAACTTACCTTTGCATTATCAAGTTAATATTAAATAGTTTAACCAAAAAATTCACAGAAAAGTGATAAGATCTCGGCCTTTCGGCACACTTATGCCATGACTTTACATATTATTCATTTTACGCCAAAATGTAGTTCAACAAGTGAACTCGGCTCATTTTTACTTCCAACGCAATCTCGTGATGACCGTTATAATTGTTGATAGTTACACTCACTTTTGAATGCTTTATATCAGAGTTATGAGATTAAAGTGAAAGTTGTATTTTTACCACATATTGACATATTAACATTGACATATTAATCATCTGTAATTTTCTAATAAATTCCACATAAAAAAACTATTGCGAACTGGCTAGAATAATCAGCGGCTCAAGACTCCGCACGCAGATAGGGCCCAGACAAGACGCCTAACAGCGGAAAATAGTCTTCGAGGGAAGTAAGAAGTTTAAAGTACTTATAAAAAAATATACTTTATATCTGGTATATTGTTTGCCTGAAAAAAAAAAGAAAGAATATAAGGACAAAAACTGATGCATCCTTGCACAAGATGCTAAACTTTGGTCAAGTAGGTAGAGTATTTTGCCAACGAAATATCTAACTTTCATTGGTTTAAGTGAAATTGCAATATTTTGCAAAAACGGGCCGTTTGCCACTTAATTGCGAAACTTTCTATGTTGGAAACCATTGGAACTAGAAGTACGTTTCTGCTATAAAATTTGCCGTGGCGACCCCGCACAAAACATGTGCTTTCTAGCTGACAGCAAATATATAGTGTGGCACGCGCATGTGTTATGTTATGACCCACATGCAATTATTTATTGCACTGGGCTCCGTGTGCTCAGACATTGCAATAGATAAAGAAAAGTTATATGGTCATTTCATTTATTGATACTAGGATTAGAAAAAAAATATGAACGTTCTAAGTTTGGGGTTGATCTTTTTGTATAATGTTTGTAACTTATTAACTAGCTGCATCGCGGGGCTCCACCGCCGTGGGATTACCGAGATAAAAAGTAGGCACTCTATATGTCTCAGGAATTGTAACTTCTTAAAGGTGAAATAATTTTGGAAATGAGTTCAGTAGTTCCGTAAATAACACACAAATTTATTTAAAATACTTCCTCTTTATAATATTAGAGAGGAGAGATTAGTATAGATATCATTAATATATTTCATAATTTCTGTGATATATCAACCCGTAATAAAAATATATGCGATGTAGGATCTGGTGTAGTATGGTAATCAAAATTCCTGTTCGTGAGGTTATTCAACTTAAAATCGTTAGCCCACCTTGTATCTCAAATTCTCGACCGACTACTTAAATCAGTGTAATAGAATTAAATATACTTAATGTGGCATTCATGCGAAATGCAAATCAAGCAACTACTTAATTCTATTTCTGTGAATATTATCTTTGAGACAAAGATTACTGTAATTCTTGAGTAATTTCATGATACCATGCTACCAAAATAAATTGAAAGAGTTTTGACAAGAATGTAGCATATTCGGTGACTTGGCGACAAAGTAAAGTTCACAATTATAATATATCGGCTATACACTATCAACTCGGACATTTGCCTACGCGAATGCATGAACATTGCGTAGTTTGTATGAGAGCTTTTATTTACCGCAATGAAAAACCAACAATGTATACAGAATGTGCAAATTTTAGCAAACTGCATCGCGATAATGTGTAGCCGGTATAACGTAGCGATATAGCGAAATGAAATGGTAAACATTTTAAAAACAATTCACGTCGATATAGCATTACGGAGCAATAGGTACACGTACCTACTTGGTCAATTCGAATATTGTATGCGAACACGATGCAATAGTTCGAATCCATGACATTTAAAATTCAGTTTGCGTCCGCCTTTTCCGTTTAGTTTGAGGTCAAACGTAATAAAGTTCTTTGAAGCTGTAACAAGTGCCTGTGTATTTGGCGTTGTTTAATAAATTAAATAGGTACCTATTTCATTTTTGCAGTACTACCAGTAATCAACTCATCTATGCTCCTAGGAACAGCATATATCGAAACTCTGTACTTACGTAGTCTTTCGGTGATATTTGAAAGTATTTTTTTTTTAATTTCAAAAATATTTAAAGACTAGATTCATGAAAGCTGGAATTAAATGTCCTAAATTCCTAACGTTAAACAATTTATCAACAACAGCAATAGGTACCACATCAAAAGAGAACTTAGTAACTCGTTGAAATATCTATGGAAGCAAAATTCAGAGTCAGACAATGTAAATTCTAGGGCAAATGAAAACTCTCAATTTGCGAATGTAACTGTATAGAAATTGCCGGGCGTCGATACCACAACTGAGACGGCCCTAATAACAGAGCCCCGTGCGATATCAATCGCTAACTGTTCTTTGATTGAACATCAGATCGACGAATAATTGTCAGCGATATGCCATTATTACTGAAGATAAATTTAATTGAAAGCTGGCTTTAAATTGATTGGCAAGAATAGAGAAACAGAACAAAGGTTACTATTTCACATATCCCTATATCTAATAAACCCTTTTAATACATTTTTGACTAAATACCTATATTAACTACATTATCGACGGAGCAAAGACGCGATAACTTTCTGCTATGATAATAATAGAAAACTAGTGCCACTTACACTTACATTATGTACGTCTGACGAACGCATATAGGTACTAAGGTAGAATTGACATGTTTTTAAAATGGTGGCTCCGCCGCAGAGCACGACATAAATATTTGTAAATGTTCTTATAGATTTTTTTTTATCAATATGTCTTAGGAGCAACCGAAGTGAAAGAAAAGACTGACCTAACAATACATGTGGTTATGGATGGGTTCACTCATGTAATAATTTCATAACGTTCCGCCAACAACGGTGAATTCACCCGCAAATGCTGTTCACGGCTTAGCGCAGGATCTGCTTTATTAAATGACACTATCACGAATTGCGCACACGATTCGCCACTCCATCAAAGATAAACATTCATTCTATATGAAATGACCTGCATTATTTTCGCCCGAGAACACGCAGAATGGTTCTAGTTGGTATATTACGATTACAAGTAACTAACTGAAATAACACTAAGGAAACATTTGGACAAAACAGACACGCAGAAAATTTGAATCATATAATTTACGATTTAGATTCAGCTTTATACAATTTCAATATTACTAGGTTCCATTGGAGCTAAAGCAAACATATGAACTGGATAAATATCATCTGGAAAACCGAGCTGAATGTCAGTTTTTAGGATCTTTAGACTAGCTTCTTCAATTATTTGCTTTATCAATTCGTATGGCCTCGTAATAGAGGAATCATTTTCATCGTAGTCCACTTCGTCTGTGGTCGTTATGTTTTCTTTAACAATTATGACGCCATCTCGGGTTAAAGCATCACTGCATCTTTCGAAAAAGTTGATCAAATCAAAATCATTCAAGTGCCCTAGAACCCACTGACACCAAATCACGTCGTACAATTTCTGTGGCTTGAAATCTTGAAGTCCAATTTTATACATTGTTCCGAGATGACTATTATTTTCGCCGATCAACATTTTGGCTGTGTCAATGAACTTCTCGTCTTGTTCTACTAGATCTACTTTATCGAATATAGGAATTAAAAGATTTTTACTGATTCTTCCTATACCAGCACCACAGTCGAGAGCGTGCTGACGACCAGGTGGATTTTTAGAAGTAAAAATATTCTGTAAAAATGCTTTTGAACCTTCGATGTCAATGTCCGAAATGTGGCCAAAACCACCAAGTACTCCGTCTATCGTTGCCGGTACATTAGCCCAGTAAGAGGCAGCTCTTTTGTAAAAACTACTTTCCGACATTTTTTGAGTGACATTAAATGTCATTCAAAGTTTTTATTATTCGTATGTATACAGAATAAAGACGTAAGTTTTACTGACAATCTCCCTAAATTGTGTAAAATGATGCTATTTTCACGAATAATTCTTATGCGAAATTTTAATATGAACTTTGGTTTATATTGCAATTAAATTGCATTAAGTTTATTTAAAAATAAAATGTGCATTTTTTTGTTAAATAAATTTGTGTTTGTCCCAGGCTCTCATATCAGCGGTGAATGAGACCCCCGAGGAGGACATCCGCGATGCTCTGAAGCAGCAGACTGAGCAGCAGCTGGCTCTGGTCTCCCGAGGCCCCCAGCTCGTGCGGGACACCGTCGCCTACCACACCACCATCGATACTGACGACACGGTACGATCATCCAAATAGTCAATAAAATTTTTCGTAGATAGTTCCATATTTTAAAAATTTTAATGTTCTGAAATTGCATCTGCAATATTCTCCGTATCTATTATTTCAGAATATTATAAGCGAGTCGTTCTCATAGTGATTGATATTTTGGGACTACTGTATAAAAATAGAACAAAACTATACATACAAAAATTCAATAATTTTGACAGTTAAGTTTTGTAATAAACTTAATTAAGTTTATTAATTAAGTTACAAAAAAATTCCATGTACCTACGTACGAGTATAATATTATACGTGTATGTTATATATTGTGAAATAAGTAAACATAATAATGAGGTTTTGACGAAGCATAATCAGTATATCATATATCTATTTCTGATATGGTCTGTCATGACTAAATGGATTTTTGTTCCTTAGGAGGAGCTGAGAGCGTTGCGACCAGATGGCACAATCGTGACTGAAACAAAGCACACCAAGGAGCAGGAACGTCTGTACGACGACGAACTTTCCAAGGACGAGGTCAGTATGTCAGATTATCTTCTGCTTATCCGACAGATAGGCTAGTTAGACATTTATTGGCGTATGGGTTTGCCGTAGAATAGGATCAATATGGACGCGTACTGCGGAGATTAAAGGGACAAATAGCCTTGGCAGCCAATAGGTAACACTAACTCACATAAGTAACTATCTTATCTATGTTATTCAGCGTAATATTCTTCTTCTGAAACAGGCAAAATCTCTGGCCAGTGACAAGAGCATAGTAGACGAAACTGGCGGCACAGAGCGGCGCAAGCGCGTGGACGTTGAACGCAGTACGGACCTGATGGCGGGTGGCGTGCGGGTCGCCACGCATCTGCACTCAAGGACACGCACAGAAGAAGGTTCGTCTGACCATTTTCATAGACAGGCTCATCATTATCTTAGTCACAAGTCCTCAGCTGGACATTGGCTTCTCCTAAAGATTTCCACAAAGACTTTAGTAATGTCATCTTGCGACTTTGACGATATAATCAGACCACTTATCTGGTTATGGCCGCAATTTTTAGAGACTTTCTACCTCAACAGCCAGCAGTTCTACGTGTTGTGTATATGTGTAATAATATTATTATGTACCGGCATGGCAGTGAGATAACCCAGGTGTAACACTAGTTTGGAAGGGAAGTTTATCCCTTTGTGGCGGTTGACCATGTCACCTACCATTCGCTGCAGCTGTTCAAATCAAGCTACATGAGATAAAAAGTCTTATTGGGCTTTATTTTAATTATCTTTTTCTTTTCCAGCCGAGAAAGAAGGCAAACCAAACATGGATGATGATTGGGATAGCTTATCTATTCGCATGCGACGACAGCGCCGCCTACGATTGAACGGTGAGAAAAGGAACCATTATTGTTCAACTCTGAAGATAGAGGGTGTTGATTTAACTATTCGTCAATAGATGGCGTTTTATTTTATAGCAGCTACTCAAACATAGATGGCAGTAGTATCGCCGACAGAAGCATGCTTTTTGGAATAGTTACCTTTCATATACATATATAGATGTCGCACTTAAATTTTAGTAAATTTTTTCTCGTTTCGAAAATTTTGAGCTATTTAATAATTGTGAATGTTAGTAATAATTAATAAAAAATAGCTTATACTTACCACCATCCAGAATAAAAATGTTGTCAACATATAGTCATAAAATTGTAACAACAAAACAAATTGCATATAGGTACCTAAGTACTTCATTAAAGATGAAACAGAATATTCTATATTTAACAAAAAGTTTCTTGTTAATTGCGCTCAACGTTCTCCGTCCATGCGTCGTCGGTTCAATGCAGCAATACGCAGAAATTGTATGAAGTTTTGTCAAAACCTAGCTACCTACTAATTCCATGGTCAAACACAACAATCGAACATGCGTCGTGGCAACGGAGCGCCACTGAACAATGAGGCAGGGCATGGAATTTTTTAGAAAAATATAATACATGCAAACTAAAAAATTTTTAATTATAACAAGCAATTTATAGCGAGCTTTTATACCTATTTTAGCTAAAAAAACATATAGGTATAAAAATAGAATCTTGTTGTAAGTAGTCGCACTTAAAAAAGAACATAGCACAGGATTAGACAATACTTCCAGTAATGATAGTATTTAATAGGTACCTACTTATTTATCGCAATAATGTTTGAATTGGCTATTTGACTGTGTAAAAAACAAAATGCAAAAGTACCTATCAGACACGATAATTAAATGCAAATGTAATTAATCAGTTTTATTAATTACGCAAATTACTTGTTTTGAATAAAGTATATTAGAAAAGTAAAGTATCTGATTTACTTGTTGGAAAGTAGTCATTAACGATTGCTACGAGGAGCTACGCCGTAGCCGACGAAATTACGTTAAGCAAATTATTTAAACGATGAAAAGTGAAACGAACGAGCTTGAATGCAACGCAACGAACTTTGAACGCAATTGTTTTGTTAGGTAAAGATATAATTTAAATATTGTGGCTCTTACTTCTATGAGTACTAAAATCCAATACCTAACTAAACCCTACTTCAACCACACTTTATGAGAACTTTCGTAGGAAAAACAAATCGGAAAATCCATTACCTAACAAAGTCAAAGCATAAATTATACAGAAATTTGACATTCACAGACACCTTTCACGTCAACATTATAATCGTGTAGTATTTCTCATAAAGCTTCAAATTACTGGCACAACAAGCTACTATATGTTTATAGTAGGTACATACTTACCGGCAAATACTCTGAATCTATAAGTAGCATGCTAATTTAATGCTTTTAAGATTAGGCCGCGATAACAAAGTGACCCTTATTTTATAAAACTGATACGTACCTATGTTCGATCTTGACGATCTACCTATATAACTTAATGGTTATAGGCCGGCAGCTAACTATTTTAATTTTAGTGTCGTCTGGTCGGCAATCGTTCAGTTTTGTATTTGTTTGTAATGTTTAGATACAGTGCTTACTAAAACAAGTTTTAAAATAGTTACAAGTAAATCGAAAAAAAAAATTTCAAAACAATAAAGTAAGTAAGGTACGAGCGAATGGAGTACTACCGACTGCTACGCACCAACGTTATAAATCGACAATTTTTTCTGATGTTGTGATTGTTCTCTTATCGACAGGTGGTAGTAGGATCTTTGTCGTTGCTTAGTAATAAGAGATTACATTAACATTGGACATCAATAAGCACCTCCTGAAGATTTATATAGTCAATAAATGCGCCAAATTAGTCCAGTAGGTTTTGAGTTCAATGTTTTGTCGTTATATTGATTTATGGCATAAATAAGTTGTTTAAAATCTCTTTATATTACTTAGTATAAAAACATCACATAAGCCAAATTATAGTTATTAAGAATCCATATTTGAAAACCAAAATGATTGTATACCTACCTACTATTACATATATATTATTAAACAACGTATTAAATTCAACAATAATTGACATACACATACAATCATTATCTTGTTAGTATCGTCGCGATACTATAGTGGTATCAATATCCCACACTTCACTGATATGCCGAGATAATTCCAAAGACAAAGGAATTCAAGGAGTTATTGATAGATAGATGCGATATTATTCCCACAGAATTTAGAATACTGTTAATAATCTAAGATTGTTCTTTACGATTATATTCTCTAAACATCTCAAACCTATACACTATACATAAATAAATGGATAATTTAATATTAAACATATTAATAAATACAAGGTATGTTGTACGTGACCATAGATAGTCGGTCTGCCCACGGCGCCCGTTCAAAACGTGTGACATGTCTGTTCATCTATGGTAACTAGTATCACGAAGTAATTAATTGGTTTAAACATTCGCATAAATTGTAGTTTTTGTATCATTATAGGTTCGTTGTAGTAATTGGTTGGATAAAATCATAGATTTTATCCAATTTATTTTTGTAGCCGATGTGGACTGTATTTCCCAATTTTGAATCTCACGTAGATACATATGTAGAAGAAGGCCATTTTGTTTATATTAACCATCATCTTAATCTTTACGAAAATAAAAAGTAACTCAAATGAAATTCAGGTCAAATTAAAATATGATTTTTTTTAACCGATTAACTTGAAATCTTAGGATGCCTGAAAATGCAGCAGATTAATAGGTAATTTTCTTACAAATAGGTATATTGTCACCAGATGTCGGTAGGTAATCGTTAAAGTCAAATTTAACTAGGCGACTTGAATAAAATCTGACACCACTTTTAGCAATAACAAACACAAAGAAGAATAGATTATTTCTTGTCGTTGCGTGATCCTGTTTTCATTTGCGGGCAGTCTTCTTTGGTAAGATTCTGTTGGGTAGGTACTTATCAGTTGTCGAGGCTTTATTTATATTCTTTACTCACCTCTTACATACACATTTACTTCGCATTATAGGTTGATTCTATCCTAGGGCGGTAACCACACGCCTCAGACGTAACAGATACGTGTACCTAAGTAGTTATTATTTGTAATATGGTGTTTATTCCACTGAGGCGTTAAGATTTTTATTTTTCAAGCAAAACAAGTCCATTTTGCGAGGCATATATTGTTTTCTAAAAGATGAATGACAACTCTTTAAGTCTCAGCCAGTGTACCGTGGCATTTTAATTGCAATACACGTAATGTGGCCATTTTTGGCAATGCTACATATTCCGGCCTTGCTCAGTCATTGTTGCAGCTGATTGATTGTCATTTCAGGCCAAGATAAATTGTTTACTGTCCTTCCTTATTCAAGAAAAGACGACTTAGTCATTATTTGAATAAATAATAAATCAATCAGTCTATTCATACTTTGTAATAATAAATTACAGCTGAAAAACTTTAAATCGGAAGGTAAGGTCTTACAATTTGAACACAAAATGACCATATTTTTTCTCACTGTATTTCTCTCATGGAGGATTACGTAGTTAATTACTTCCCCGTCCTTTCTGATAAGATATCAAATTTACAAGATGGCCGTAAACCTATATACCATTTGATAAGAAATAAATAAGTATCAAAATCAAAGTAAATTGCATCTGAGCTTGCTTTTTACCACAAGGAAATACCATCAATATTCATCAAAAACTAAAGATTGGCTTAATGTTTAACGATAGTACGTGACCGGCATTATGTTGTGACATATTTAATCTGTTATTCACAAAAAAAGTTCAAATAGTATGTTTTGTTACTATCGCACTTAACAATAATTGACATTGACCGAACGAGACATAACTTTATAAAAGATGTTTAGGTGAAATTAATTGTAGGTATCTGCCCCGACTGTACACTCGTAGGAAATAAACTGAAAATCAAATCAATGAAGTTTCATGCAGTATTCTCAATATACAATCTAAGTAATATAGGTGTAGTTGAGGTTTAGCCCTAGTTGGTATAAAATAAAGTAGATATAGTTACATAGTTTATCTCACACTTATCTCGTTAAATAAGAATATCTTGACCTTCATCGCTATTTTGTTTACTTATTTATTTATGGAGATAAATAACATTGTGCGTGAGGAAGAGTTAAGATGTTCGCAAAGAAAGTGAATTTATAAAACAGTTTCGAATCAAGTTTCTCTTTTGGTTTTAACAGACTTCAAAAAAGGCGGAGGTTCTCAATTCGTCGCAAACTTTTTTTTTTATAAAAGACCAAATTAAATTCGTAAGTGGCACGTAAAAGGAGAATCAAAGTGGGCAATTTAAGTAGCCATGTTCATCTGCCGGCCCGATATGGACAGTCATTGGGCCTACGCTACGGCCGCCGACCGCCGAAGTCGGTGGTAGCTTGCTGCCACGCGTGCCTCACACAAGTTTGAGTTTATTTTGGTTACATAATATACTTATTTAATTTACAATATAAAAAAAATAGGTTAACCTTGTGAGATTTATTTCTATATTTAATATTGTGGCGTCTATTCACATATTATTACACTCATACAAACATAGTATAAGTAACTGGAATTTTAATGAAAACTTGTGACTTACCTAACACCCGAAACCAATATATGTCACCATAAATCGTATTTCATTGTAATTTATATTATTTTACAAGCCCATAACGGTATTATAGCTCATAAGTTTTTAAAAAGCCCTTGGTCTATTCCGTTACTCAGTATTAATTAATTACTTAATTGATATTTATTTATTACTTTAGCAGTTAATGACAATGTGACATAAACAGCATCGTGCTATCGTGGAGTAACTGTGACCTAGAAATTATAATACCGTAAATAATTTGCCAAAGCACTGTCACACAAGTTGTTAAGTAAAGATGTCTCGAGTGTTTACACCTTACTGACCTTCAATGGTTTGGCAAATTTATTGACTGAACGGTTACGCCATAGCATGTGTGCGAGCGACCGCGGTGATGCGGCCACTTCACGCACAGACGCCGGCTGCGCGACCGTATCGTGTTGTCCTGCTATCGTAAACGTTAAATACGCGTTCTTTGCTTCCAGATCACGACAAAGATTACGCCAAACGCCCTCTGGACTTCGATGTAGAAGAAGAAACGCGCAAAAAAGAAACTTCGAAGTGGCTGGAGAGCCACTTTGGTAGCGAATCAAGATCCTCTCATGATTCAATCGCCGAAGAAATTGGACGACGTCCTGAACCAACTTTCTACAAGAACAAAAGCGCTGAAGACGAAGGTTACTACGGGAAGACTTCATCTGTACCACAACCCCCAGTGTACGCTGATCGGGCACTTCGAAAGACCAAATCTTCAACACCTTCCGATGAACGAACTGCTGCTCCAGTGAATAGAACAGGCGGCTATTTTAAAGGAGTTGCCGATTGGTCCCAAAGACGTGCAAGTAAGCCCAGGATGCCAGAGCCACGTAGCTCTTCCCCCTCGCCACCAACTGTTCGCTCGCCATATGCTAGTGACGATCGACTAAATGGCTCCTCTCCGAGACATGTGTACGGGAAGCGTGATTCGCCTCAGGGAAGGTCATCGCCGATCACACGTCGACCTCCTCCCTCGCGCGACGACTCCGCCTACGTATCCTCATCCACAATGCACAGTCCACCACGTGGTTCGCCATTCCGTCCTCTTGAAACAGATCGTACATTCCGGGAACCGTCAGTGGAAGATGATTACAGGCCTGTGGCACCAGAAAGAAAAAGACATTCAAAACAGAGACTCTCTGAAGAGAATAGATATGACAGTGGTTACAGAAGTTCATCTAGGAATGAAAATTCAGGAAGGTCCAGAGACAGTCGAGAGGAAGGTGCTGTAGAGCCTCCACCTGATTATTCTCCCCCAAGGGACCGGAGAGGAAGTTCTGATAGAGATAGAACCCCGCCGCGGCGTCGGGACCGGGATGAACGTAAACAGAATCAGAAGACGCGTTTTGCGGATAACAGTCGGCGCCCATCTCCTATTCGGAAATCAGTGGGGTCAGCGATAGGGAACTCAATAAGGAAGTTAGTTGGGAAGATTCGCTCGGCATCAGCAGAGCGCCGCGCGCGGTGGCGAAACTCGCGGTCGCCGTCGCCTGCAGAGCACTCGTCGCGCACATACAAGCAGTACGGCGGCGAGCTGGCGCCGCCGGTGGCCCCTACCCACCGCTACTACCTCGGGGAGGACCCTTTCGCGCCCAGCATCTACGGCCGCGAGCACAAGTACGAGGGCAGTCCGCGACGCGCAGCTGCTTTGGACGCGCGTGACAGAGAACGGTGAGTCCACTCACATTTAATTAACCTATAATTGCACATTATAGTCTCCCATTTTCTAATAATATTAGATTAGAAACAAAGCAATGATATTACTTTTAATCTTTAATTAAATATAATTTTTTATGATTAATGTAAAAAAGTATGAAAAGTAGGTACCAGCTCTCAGTGTACTACATAATCGTAATCTGCCAAGAAACAAGACAATACTTACCGTAACAAGAATAGCAAACATTGAGTACCTATATGTTCTTTGTGAACTGTATCAACATATAGTAGCTTGGATTGTTGATGAGGTAGTGTGTCCTTATAAAGCACTGCTAAGGTGAACAGCTAAGCCATATTAATTTTCGATATACTTAGGCAATTAACTAATATAACGATGATTGTAAGTAACAAAAATATAATCTGTTTTTACAATTTTTTCGATCTTCGCCTACGAAAATTAGCATGCTTATCTACACCTAACGAATTTTTATATATTAAAAATTCGTATTATACCTGTTTGCAATTATCATAATATTATGGTCGCATGGACTCACGCCATCATAATAAATACGCCTATAAAAGTACATCTGTATAATAATATTATATATATATATATATATATTTCCCTCCGAACAGTAGTTTTTGAGTTTATCAAACTAAAACTAACTCAAAAACGCTAAACTAAAAAACAAAGTCCTCTGCCGCGTCTATACGCGACTTTGTTTTTTAATACGTAAGGTTGAGGATATAAGAAAAATACTTTTTATAATAAAGAAGTCATTTATACGAATTAACGCACTGCATCATTATGCAACAAAAAACAAAAGGGGTGAGCTAAATAAAACCGTTTAAAAACATACAAGGATCTGCTAAGCTGTGTGAATGGCATAATTTATTTTAAAACTATTTGTCATTCAATTTACACAATCATTAAGGTCTAATAAGAATTCAGAAGTTTGATGCAGTGATCCTTAAAAGTAGCTAAGAGAAAGTTAGTTCCGTTCCGCATTAGTTGTTTATACTGAGATAATAACGTTATACAAGAACAGCGTTATTTTAATTAGGCGAAAAGGTCCAGAAAACAGCGTTTTAGTATATAATATAATTACCTATATAAAGACGAAAAGGTCCAGAAAAAATAATAAAAATTTTACTGGAGAACTTGCCCATGCTAATATTATGAAGAGAAAAAATACATATTTTTGTTTGTTATGAATAAATTTCAGAAAAGATTTTATGAAATTTGGCACAGAGATAGATGAAACCTTCTGGAGTGACATAGGCTACTTTTTTTTATTATAGTTTTACCCGAGCAAAGCCGGGGCTGGCCGCTAGTCTTAAAATAACGTATCAGTAATTGTAATAATAAACTTTCAGCACATTATTCCCTTGATTTGAGAGACTTTTTCAATCACTGTAACTGTAATGTACTGTACTGTAGTAACTGTAGTAACTGCAATGATTACTGTTTGTTTCTCAGCTAGAGTCGAAGTTTAGGTATTTATTTATGAGATTGAAGACATAGTTTTAAAACAAGTCACAAACACAACGTTCCGGCATATTTTGCCTTTTCCATCGACTAGTGTCCATGAGCACCATATAGGGAACATAAATTTTATTCGCAACAGAACCCTTATTTAGTGAATGAGTCATGGCAGGTTGAAACAGTTGTTTTATAAGACGTATCGGCAATGACATTGTGAGTCATTGCAAGGAAATGTTCAGCAGAAGGTGTTCTACGGACTAATTATAATGGCCAGCTATGTAAATTAGTGTTATACTTTGCAATAAGATCTATTGAACTCCTACACAACTAGACACCTGTTATTATTTCCTAGATAAATAAATCAGGTACTGCGCAGTGAGATAGCAATTATAAAAAACTGTAACTGTTTGTTTCTTGTAAACAATGCCGCTTCGTGAGTGGGACGAGATCCCTATTCAATCTAAAAGACGGCAACTTTTTGCGATTACAAAAATGATAAAATTACGACATGTGGGCGTCACTTGTTTTGTCATTACAAAATTGTATAAAGACTTTTGTTGATATTGATTTCCAATTTCAGAGGTCAGTTCTCAAGCACATTGGGTCGATTCAGTCACTCCACCAGTAGACTGAACCCGAACAGCGAGCCTGAAGAGGACTACACACGCAGCGCGCAAACTCTGCCGCGCAAGCTCCACGATAGGAAAGAAAAAGTCGCTGAGAAACCAAGTTCCAACAAATATTGGCACCGGTTAACCCCCAACAAACGATCCAGCAGTGCAATCAACATTTCTAATAACGTATCTACTTCGCCTGAAGGCAAAATAAACGGATACCCACCTGGTCCCGCTAAACCAGCGCGGACGTATAAAGCGCTCAACAGAAGCAAGAGTTTTGCTATGGGAGCCCCTGAGCAGGAGACTCACCCACGTTACGTCTCGAGCATGAATCGAAATTACTCTACAATGTACAAATCAAACCCTCACTTGAGTCGGTTGGACGAAACACCAGAACAACTAAAGAGTCCGGGGATCGTGTCTATTATAAACCGCAGTCAGCGCGATCTGGCTGATGCTGTTTCTCGAGAAACGGAGCGGAGGCGAGACGGTCTATTCGGAGCTCGGTATGGTAAAACTACACCGATAAGCAACGGCCACTCAAACGGATACGGAAAATCGTACGACGAAACAGATAAGAAGAAGATATTCCTTAAAGGTCTGCGAGAACGCGCTCCTGATTTATATCAAACACTGCATGCGGATGATGAGTCAGATGGCAGTAGGTTATCTTCACGGTACGGTACTCCGTCGCCTCATTACAAAGATCGTATATCAGAAGAAAGGAAAGTACCACTATATAAGACAGAATCACTGAATAGAGAGTCGAGTCCTTTTGTATCTCGATTGGAAACAAGGTTAAAATCACCATCCCTTAGACGAGGAAGCAACAGCAGCGACAATTTTTCAGAGACATATAGATACCAGACTCGTTCAGGTGATCCCGAACGCCCAAGTGTTACTGACACAGTGGAAACTGTTAGTAAGAAAATAGTCCCGACAAGAGATGGCCGCGGAAAAGAAATAATTGAGTCTAGAGAAATAAACTCTGTGACTAAGAGTAGAGGCTACAAGGAACCGGTCTCTAATGTAAAGTATATTGAGAATGGTATACGCTCGCCTTTGGGATATGAAACTAAAAATGGTTACACCGAGCGAAGGAGTAGTAATTATAAAGTGATGGAAAAAATTAGAGATTATTAGAGAGACTCGAATTATTACAGGAAATAACGTCTTCCTTGCTTATTCTATGAATTGGAAAAGAAGAGGTGTGATGAGGACCTTATTATAAAATATATGCCATATTTCGTAAACTTTATAAAGCAGAGTCAAATTTAGACTGATTCTCTTATTTTATGTATTAAACTTATGAATTAGTTAACTGTAATAAATAATACATACGTATATTGCAATTAAATAAATGTTATTCATAAGACGCTTTATAATCATGTAAAAAGTCATATTATAGCCTTACTAATTTAATGCTAATAGACACTGATCTGATTCCGTCCAATCTAATAAATAATTTAAGTACTTACTAAGTAGTTGAAGCATACCTACTTATTGACTTTTCAAATTGTGAATAGTTTTACGAATCCGAATACGACGTACTTACACGTAAGACATTAATTTTTGAGAACATTTGTAATAAAGCTATATCAATAAAATAATGTGTTAATTTCCACTAAATCCGTTGGTTTTATTAATTTTTTAGGCTGGTACTAAGCGCATACATCCTTTCTTTAGTATAGCTATGGCACAATAAAAAGCTAAGTGGTAAAAAATAAAATAGCTAGTTTGAAAGAAAGCCAGCAGCAGATATTAGAGAGATACTACAGACCTATCATAAGTTCTACCATAATAACTACATATATTATGTAACGGGACTAAGCATAAACCTTTTTTTTACCGCTGCACTAGTTTATATAAAGTAGTAAATACTCCGGTCTGGCTGCAACCACGGCGACTGCAAGGTTGTAGAAACGACAGCTACATTAATTAGAAAAGGTTCGTTCGTGCTAAGTCCTGTTACTATGTAAGTAGTTATGAGTACTATGTAGTATGTTAAAAGGGCGAAAGTTTAAAAACACCTCTACCATAATGCTTGCATCACTACCTTAATTTGACCACAATAAAAGGAGGCACCTAGGTACCTACTTAAAGCTCCAGTGACAGATGCGATACCTACCTATCATGTCTTCATTCCTTTCAAGTGGGATAGGCAGTTTCAAGAGTTGTAAATCTCTAAGCCGTGTAGGTTACCTAGTTGGAAAGTGGGTGTTTTGGTTTTGGCGATCTGTCTACATTTTAATAATACTGAAACAGTTGGGGGTTACTTACCCGTCTATCGCTTAATTCATAAAATTAAAATAACTTAAATAATAATAATAGTAAACCAAAGAAGTATATACTTAATAGGTATAATTCATTTTTTGACATTCATAATTTACACGGGATTGCGGAGGGAGAAACAGCTGGCAGCATTACTCATGGAATTAGTAGGTATGTACTACGCGTACTACGAGAACCTATTAATTTCATGGCAGGCATTACTTCAATACCCAGAATATAAGAACATTACAATGTAATTTTCTTATATGGTTAATTAATGTTTTGGAATACTAAATCCCCAGCATAATAAATAATCCAAATCTAAATATTTGTAGTATTTCAAGAAGTGGAATCGCAGACCGACAGATCACAAGAACATTATTTTTCTTTTTTTTTATCAAAAAGCCTTTCCTTTCTTCTGTGTTTCCTCTATTTACGCTTTTTTAGAGCTGACAACATTGCTAAACCCATAAATAAATCAATAAGATTTTGACAGGTAGGACTGTCTGTTTACTTTGCGCATGTTTACGTTTTTGCATTTTGATTTTTGTGGTTGAAAATTGAATTAACTAGAAACTGATAATATATAACGATACCAAATTTATGAATCGCTACGTGTAGGTAGAAAAAATGGCAAAAGCACAAATCGAAGAAGACTGGCAATCAAAATGCGGAACTGCAAAAGAGCGAGGATCCTATCTTTTACAAACTGAATCGTGGTCAGATTGCAAATTTCGAGTTGGCCAGCAAGTCAAAGTGTATTTTAGTGCCCATAAACTAATATTGGCAAGTTCATCACGAGTATTCGAAGCAATGTTCTACGGTGACCTGGCAGAGACAAGGGATGTAATAGATATTACCGACATTCAACCTGAAGCCTTCAAGGCTATGCTAGAGTAAGTACAATACTTTGTTGAAAAAAGGTAAATTCGATCTTCATTTCTTCATTCTGGCTACGGATGTGGGATTATGTATTCACAAGTAATCACAATATTTTGTAGAAACTATAATTCACCCATATGAAGACCTGACTGACGTCAACCCGTTATGGCAATGTTGTTGTTGCCTATCAACATTCCAGCCTTTTTATACCTTGGTTACCGTAGACATCCATGGGAGGATATGGGATGGACTGATATTGTGTAGGAACCACATGCCATCTGCCATGAAGGATGATATACGAAGGAAAATGGTACAAATATGGACCCTGAGCTCATGACTCTGGCGGAGGATGGAACTGGGAAAAAATCAAATGATAGAGATAGAGTTCATATAATAATATAAAGTTTTTATTTTCAAGATTTTATTTTCAGGTACATCTATACAGATGTGTTAAAACTGAAGACTTGTGATGAAGCTTGTGCTCTTTACCAGTGTGCTGACAAGTACAACTTGAAACGTTTGTGTGAAGGATGTGTAAAGTTCTTATTAAGCAATGTGAAGCCTGAAAATGTCTGTCAAATATTTGAGTTTGCCAAGATGTATAATGAACAGGGTTTAATAGACAAAACTATTCAAGTAGGTACATTAAAATATTCTATACCAGCTTCGCTCCGAGGCTTTGCTCCTTTCGCAAGAATTCGGGAATTTCGCGATAAAAACTACCATATGTGTTATTCCAGGTTATATTCTACTTGTGTACCAAATTTCATAAGAATGGGTCTGGTAGATTTTGTGTGAAGTAGTAACAAACTTTCGCATTTATAAGATTAGTAGGATTTAATTTCTGTAAGATTTGACCAAGTTCAGTCAAATTATGAAATTATATAATTCTTTATGTTATGTCTGTAATTAATTAACCCAATCTTACTTTAAAAGCCTTATTTTATTAGCTTTCCTTATGACTTATTCTGATATTATTATTTTTATGCTAAACACAACTGTTGGTTTTCCTAAATAAATAAATAAATTATGACTGAAATCTTAAGTTACTTGCGGTATGTATGTTGAAAATTATCCTTTAAATTAGAATTGGACAAATTGGTGTGATTTAATAATTAAAATAAATCACTATGTGTGGGATGGAAACTCAGGGTAGGTACTTTTAGATATAATTTTGACAGAATTTATATTTTCTATTAATTGTCATTTCAGATCATACATGCCCACACTCCAGAAGTGCTAAACAGTAATGCTTTTTTTGAATCGAAACCGTCTACAGTGGTAGATATATTTTCACAGCAAATTTTAAATATAAAAAGCGAAATTGAGTTGTTTGATGCTGCTGAACGTTATGCTAATTCCTATGGTGACATTGCTGAATCTAATAATGGTAATAATCGAAAGAGGAAGCTCTTTGAACATGTTTCCCCCAAGAATGAACGTGATATTAATTGCGAGGTAATAATTCTAAACCTGTAGATGGGCTTGGTTCTTTGAATTTGAATTATTTTTTTCTTTACTCACGGGTTTGCTGGAAGATAATTCTTTACAAATAAGCAGCCAATGCATGTGTTATTTGTCAGCCTAAATATGTATTTTGTTTTGTATACATGCATTTATAATTTGAAAAAATCTAAATTCTTTTGTTTTTCAGAAAATTGTTGATGATAGTCGGTCATCTAGTCTGTCATCTGGGTCATCTAGTCTGTCATCTGACGGGATGTTTATTTCCCAACAAAACAATATTGAAATAGGTATGTATGACTGAATCACGATATAGTAAAGAGTACACTGAAAGCTTTCTACCTAATAACAAAAAAATATGTTAATAATAAGCCTGGGTCAATTAGAATTTTGCAAATTTTTAACATAAATTTTGTTAAAGTTAGTTTTGTTTTTGTTCCAGATGACAACAAGAAAGAGGTATTCCGTCATATTGTATCAAAAATTTTGTTTTTGACTATGACGGCCGAGCAGTTTGCGAACAGAGTGGTCCAGTCTCCATACATGACCCAAGACGATTGTTACGGTTTGATCATGAACATAGTTTCTGAAACCACTAATGTGCCATTTCCACTTGGTTTCTGCGGGTACAGGCGCCCGCGATACAAACTCATTACTGAGTCTGACAGCCATGTATGTAAAAATTGACGTTATTTCATTATGCCATAATGTCAGCGGTCAGTCTTGGGCGGTTTTAGAGGATGAGATTTATTTTATTTGGAAGGCTAACAGCGACAGCATACGTTATAGATACAAAACTATGATGATTAGGTCTACGTCTATGAATGCTTGTCACTTTTGCCGTTTATAATTTATCGTATTATTTACTACTCCATAGATTTCCATATAGATAGAAGCTTCCATATTGCCCCACTTCTTCTGGTTGACACCGGTTCACATAAAAATGTTCTGAAACTATTATATTTTCATAATATTTTTTGCGACGATCTTGTATAAAACTATATGAACTTAATAATTTTCCAGGTTGATCACACACCAAACAAAGCACCGACGAGACCCGAAGCAATATTCGCGGTTACAGTGCCGACCTTTAAACAGTACCGCCATGTATCCAAACCGTTTTATGTCAGGAACATGAAATGGCGTGTCGCCGTGGACCCTCAGCCCAATATAAACGATCCAAAGCAAATGGTGCTTGGTATCAATCTGATGGCCGTGTATCCCCACAAACCAACCTTCACCTGTTCAGCTGAAGTGGAGCTTGGCATAGCATTGACTCTTAAGCCGAATACACATCATGTCTTGAAGAAGACTACGCATTTATTTACCATGTACGTATCTTTTAAGACTCGTGTGGTGGGTGCTCCCGCCCTAGAATAGGACCACTCTAGTCGCTTAGTCGCCTCTTACGACATCTAAGCGACATAAAGCTTTGGCAGCTGTTAGGTAACAATGATATTCCCGAGAGGGTTGACAGACAGTCGGCCGGTCGTAAAATCACAGCAGTCTTCAAAGTTGTAATTTTTTTTTCAAATATGCTTCTGTCTTTGAAGCCATGCAATCCTTAATGTAACAGGGAACACACGAGGATGAGCGAGAGAGAAAGAGAGATTATCTTTTAAGGATTCTACTCTATTATATGTGAAACATTGTGAGACGTTTGTTAGCCACTTGTCCACGGACTCTTAGTCGTAATTATTCACGGTGCGTGGGCAAGAGGTCTCACTGTTGAACTACTGGACGTATTCTTGACAAAATTTATAACCTGAAAGAATACAAAATTTTTTCTTATTATCCCAATGGTCTTGTCCCTAACCCATCCCAAAAAAGGGACACGTAAATAATTCAAGTACTTATTTTATGTAGGTAGTTTCATTTTCGAGTTACTAATAATAGATTTAATTTACAGGAAATCAAAATATGTTGGTGCTATGATACCATTTAATGATAATTTATTCGATCCTTCTATCGGATGCGTGAAGAATAACTCGATAACCATAATCGTCAAAATAAAAGCCAATGAAGTGATAGGAGTTTAAGCATTTTTGGTCATCAGCATCATCTATATACACTCTAGTATACTATTATTTATTAAGACAATTGTTATGTTAAAACATAAGCAAAATCGGCTTGGTCTCTAAATATTTTTAATTATTTTAACTGTAATAATATGATTATTGCATTCGAAGTTGTTATTGTTATGTTGAGTGCGTAGCTGGATTTGAAATCTGCCGGTATGTGATATGTTTTGCTATGTCACATACATGTGACTTATATGTATATATATTAAATGTTATAGGTATATTTATTAGTTTTTGAAAATAATACGGCAAGTCAAAAATTTGAGAGTAACATTGCTGTTTCTAGTAAAATACATATAATATTGTATCAATATGCTATTTCGTGTTGTATCTCTCTCAATCTCAATGTTTGATATAAGATAAAAAATAGCTGTTGTTTGAATAAATTCACTTATAATCGTGCATGATATAATTATACTTAATTAGTAGGACTGAGATAATGCAGGATCGAAAGGGCCATATCTAAATTCGATGATACGATTTTTTTGGAATCTGGTTGATTTAGGTTAAAAATATCCTAAGGTATAGTCTATAATTCAGATTTTATTAAGTTAAGAAAATAACTTTAGTAGTAATGGACTGGTTAAATATATTAGGTTAATGTTACATCAAAATCATAATCTTAGAAACTATCCCCCGAACTCCCCTTTAACATAAAGCTCGGGGGGATGGGTTGAAATAGGTCCCAATATGTGGTGGTGGAAAAGTCTTGTGGTGCGCTGTCGTCCCCAACTAAGTAATAAGAAAAAAAAAAGTATAATAAGTTCGTATTACTATTTTCTGTATTTATCCTTAAAATTTGTGCTTGGAAATGTTAATAAAAAATGTGTTTTATAAAAGGAGTGCAATATTTTTCAAAACGAATGTAATATTAGAATATTTTCAGAACAATTACAATTTTGTTGATTCACAAACGTTACAACGTTTCGTTCGATCGCAAAAAACAACATTTTTAGGACTGTTGAAATTATTTAGAAAAATATAATGATATCCGAACCCTACTTAAAATATTGTGTTCAGAATGTTCTGCTCATACTTAAATTCCACTTGGTTCGCAAGCCGCTAAGTTCACTTCAATTGTGATTGAGTCATTTCTAATGTAACCATTTTTTGGGTCAAGAATCTTCTCCATCAATATGCCTGAACCACGATTTTTGTCCGTGCTGGAAACATACATCAAAATCTGTTTAATCATTGAACTAATCAAAACAGTGGTAGGTATTTAAATTTTATCTATTTTAATATAATGCCAACATACTAACCTTTCAACTTGCCAAAGTTTTAAAATTTAACCTGTATAATTAAGTATTATTATTATACTGAATTGAATATTTCTGGAATAAATTACCTAATGTTTATATGTCTGTAACTCTAAGTATCTTATATGTCTGTGGTAACTCAATAATATACAAAAATAAAATATAATATTTCTCCTTTCATGCCAGTCTAGTTATTTTCCTCAAATAATATAATCCTAATTCAATACATATAGTAATTATGCCATTATGGTAGGTAATACAATATTATAAGTTTACAAAATTAAGTATACACACCTCGAAAAAGTATGTTCAATTTTCTTCAAAAGGTGAACAGCGTTGGATTTATTTGATATTATACTTATTTCGGCTCGTGCTGAACAAGACCACGTGGCAGCCTTGTTCACATGGTCACAATACAAAAATATGGCCAAGCATTCTTGATCCAGTTTGACTTCTGGTCTGGGGTTGATGGCGATTCTCCAAGACAAATTTCGAACTACGAATGGGATGGAAATATGTTTTGACTTTCGGAAGTCTGGTATTATAAATCTGAAGACCGTCTGAGAGCGAGCTTTGCTTTTGTCTAATCCGAGATCTTGCTAAAAAAATACAGTCTGGTTAGCACAGATTTTGTAGCAACGTATTCTGTGTATCATCATTATCATCATCTACAGTCATTTAAACGTTCCCACTGCTGGGCACTGGGGAACTGTGCATTAGGGTGGGGTGATTTTTTTTTTTTTTTAATCTTGATGTTCCTGTATAATAAATCGATGACCTATAGTTAAAGAAGTATTAGTGTAAAATTTCAGCTGGATTAAGAAATGCTTTGAGGTGGCGCATTGACATTGAAGTTTTGAAAAAAAAAGCTAATTAGGATTTCAAAGAGGTATTTATTAAAGAAAATTTATAAACTAAATGTGCAAAATTTTTAACTGGAATTAATAAACTAACTAGGAACTCTAAAAAATAACGTATTTTGAACCAATATTTCATAATCTTTAAGGAGCCACATCATCTTCTTTCTGGTTAAAAAACTGAGATTTGGTTTCAAAATAAGGCATGTCTTGTCTGGATTTTATTCTGGTACGTATGAAACCATCTCTTGCTTCCGGTCCACAGACAGCTAACGAAGCTTCTGTAACAGCTTTACGCACCTTTCAACTGCTTGCGTGTGGCAAGGATATTTTTCAATTTGTAGCCAATTCTCGCCTGCAGAATCTTGAAGTATGCTTGAAATTTCTGTTTCGCTATATTTCATTAACAATGGAGGCTCTGTTACCTTCTCTGACGCCCAATCAATCAAATCATAATAATTACATGCTTCGACTCTAAGTTGTGGAAGGTGGAATTCGCGGACTTTCTTTCCTTTAAGTTCTTTTTTGGCCTTTAAAACTCTCCGAAGTGCCAATTCTCTAATATGCGCCGCTTCGTCTTGTAACATTGTTAACAATATATTTTCAGGGTGGGCGAAGAAGGCATTTCGTTGTATAGTCTTCAGAACTATGTTTTTCAGCTCATCTCTTAAATAAAGACATCTTTTGACCATATTATATAAATGAATCGGGCCATATTTGCAAGATGGTTTTGTCTTGATGTCAAACCAAGTTGGTGCATACACATTCATAATAAAAGTAGCTAGCTCAGTCAGATTTTTCGTAGGTTTGTCTGTTCCAACATAAACACGGAGAATTCTATTCGCGCAAGTCAACCACCTGGAATGTGCTAGCTTCCCAGGATCTTTATTTGCTAAACTTGGTGAGACCGTACCAGCTGAAATTGCAGAACACATTTGGTATAGATATTTTTGGTCAGTACTTAGCAAATTAGTGTCTATTTCAGGCAATTGCGAGGAGATAGGTTCAAATGCCTCCACTTTGTAGTCAAGACACTTCTCGAGCATTTTTCCTATGCTGCCAGCAAAAGTGTTAGGGCCTTTTGTCCCGCCGTCGAGATTGGAAAACAAATGGCGAAGTGGCAGTTCGTTGCAATGTAACAAACATACAAACCATTGCAAAGGTCGATTCAGGTGTTTTTCTAATATAGCAATTATGCCATTTTTGTTTCCTGTATTAACAGCAGTGCCATCGCATCCTATCACTACCAAAGACGAACGAAATTCATACTTTTTTTCAAGAAATTCAAGAATATTCTTCTCGATTTTTGCTGCTGTCCCAGAATCAACAGAAATATGACCTAGATATTCAGAATTGGGCTCTGATATGATGGAAATATGCTCTTCTACGATAGTCTTTCTACGCGATACAGTGCTTATTTTATTCACGACTAATGTCTTGTCTTTACGACCATCAAAATAAACTGCTGTTATAGACTTTGAACTACCAAAACATTGCAAATCTTTTCGTGCTTTTTGTCGCTCCCGCCGGATTTTACTTCGGTCTATAACTTGTGCAGAGTTTTCAGTACTAATAACATTCAAATCTAACAGTGCTGAATTTACAATAAATGCTGCAGATCGATCAGACACTCCCGTCCTATCACAAGCGGTTGCAAGATGTTGCAATTTCCTTCTCATCTGTTGAGTTTCTTTACTGACTCGTTTTTGCGTTTCTAGCCTACAAGTCTCGTAATTTTCTTCATCTGTTGAATCAGTAGAGGAACTGCCAGATGTGTAAACTAACGCTGGGATTGATGATGATGTACTTGGGGTAGAAATGGATTTTTTCACAAATTCTTCATATTTCCTTTTCCTGCTTTCGCTTCGCCGCATAGTATTTGTCATCACTTTATCCACCGAACCAATATACATTTTGCGATCATTCCGTTGGTCGTTCAAAAAATCTTCTTCAGCAACAGGCACTTTCGTTGTACATTTGCATACAACTCTTGACAAACATTTACATATTGCAATATCAAACAGCTTTTTGAGGGAATCTTCATAGAATGCGTGCTTTTTTGGTTCACATCGCAATTTTTTACAACTTTTATATTTATTGTAATAAGTAATCAATCTAGTAACTATTTGTTGATGGCTGATTATAGGAATTGATGCTTTATACCAAATGTTTTTGATGTCAGTAGCTATTTTTTCACATATTTCTTTGACAGAAGGATCTTTTCCATTATTTCGCTCAATCATATCGTTTCTTATCCACAAGTAATATTTAATAACATCACAATATGTTGGCAACATAATACCACTTAGGATACAAGGATCGCCAAACAAAGGACACCGCAAATCTTTTCGTGTTTTAGGCATTTTGGAATTTTGTGATCGCGTTTTCCTTGAATTTTTTCGGTAAAATCACTTGGTGTTCATCAAACTATTAACCAATACTACTGATATTTGAATAAGAAATAATATTATATGTGCTATTGCAAGACTTTACTATAGGTGAAAACAGATTTAGATTGTCAAATATAACTCAAATAATTTAAATTCGGGGGTATACGTAAGAAGTAAAAATTCAAAAATTTAAATATTTTTCTTCGCAGTGCGCCACCTGAAAACAATGTCGTAGACTACTAATTTTATGAATGAGTAAAGCTTTCCAATAGGATCAATGACTAATGACACAGGAGATTTAAAAAACAATTTTTTTTTTTTTTTCATTTGTTTCACTCCACCCTACTGTGCATATAGCATAACCCATATTTTGGTCGATGGGTATACAATTTCTTACCCACAGTGTCAACTCAAAGATCAACAAAAAATAAAGAATGCTAAACCTACAGGTATTGTTCACAAAAATAAAAAATTGATGAGAAATTAAAAAGGTAAAAACTACGACAAAATTACTTACATTGTTTGCAGGATCGGCAACTACTTTGTACCTTTGTTTCCTCGATTCATTGAAGCCTTCCGGTATTGATATGTCAGTATTAGTCGAAGCTATGTTCATAAGAATTGCAAATACTTCATCTCGTGTTATAAATGGCGACTGGGCAACCTCTTCGGCAAATTGTTGTGGTGTAAGAGTTAAAAGTTGAATATTACCTAGTAAACTTCGAAAAATTACCTCTTCTGCATCTGTGATACATGTAACAATGAAATAATTGATTATTATACACTATTTTCCTTCCTCAGCAATTCCTAGGCCTGTCTATCTGTGATAGATAATGTAATTATAGGTAGGTACTATCTATCACAGACGGAAAGACGCGGCAGTTTGATTTGTTTATAATGTGTAAATTATTGCAAAAAACACTTATTGTTCTACGCAAAGTGTTTTATGCCATGTATAAATGAATTGCATATTCAACGTAAATAGATTGTGTGTGCTAAACGAACACAAAATCTATTTCGTATTCCAAATCCTTGTTGACGATGTCTGCGAGGCGACTAAGGGGCACAATAGCCTGGACAGCGGATAGGCTATGATAGCACTCCCAAAGAGGGTTAAAGTCAGGCCGGCGCCTAGATGTAAAATTGTAGCCGAATATTTTCTAGATTTTTAGGTTAGCTTTTTACGCTGACCCCGGGCTTCGCGGAGTCACAGCCCCGAATTCGACTGGGAACACATAAGGATGAGAGAAAGAGAGCTTTATACCATGTTTCTCATTTTCGTTCTCATTTTTTGTATCTTGTAATTTAATATCTTTATTAAATTGGCTTTGTGGTGGCGTACTTTCTTCATTATCCTGCAATTAAGAAATTTTGTAAGTTTTCTCTCCTCACTCCTCTAATTATGTATCTCCTCGCAAAAAAACATTGCTGCCGTTATGATGTGAAAGAAGAACAAACAAAAACACTTTCACATGTACAACAGTATTGGTATAAGTAGATCTCAACTAAGCATATTCTCAGGTTCTTCCTCGGCCTGTGTGTAGAAGGCTAAGGCCAGATTTCCTACTTTTTCGTCTCCGCTTCGCATGTTTGTCGGCATTCCTAGTTGTCGAGATTATTGGCACGCATAACATGCTTAACGACATCAAGCCAGCACTTCTTGGGTTTGTCCGTTTTTTTAAGGCCACACGCATATAGTTTGGATTTATATAACATATATTTTATAATCTACCTTTACACATTGTAGGGAATTTTCTTCGTTATCTTGACCTAAACTTTCGTCACAATGGTCAGAATATGTTACACCATTTTTTTTAGCATAGCGTTCAGCAGCTTTGAACAGTTCTAGCTCGTTGTCGATGTTTAATGGTATGAGGCTGAAAATATACTGGACTGTGGAAAGATTCGCATCTATAAAACTTGTACTGTGCAAGACTTCAGAAGTTTGGCGTTGTATCAACTGAAAAATTAAGAAAATGCGTCTTGAACAATTTTATAAAAAGAAAATAAAAAGCGAAAGTCCTCTATTCAATTGAGTTTCATTTAAAGAAAATTCATACAAATCAACAGTTGAATATCCAAGTTGTATAAATTGTATTTGTAGCTTAGTTGTTGGATATGATTGGCCAAAACGGAATAAAAAAAAACAATTGTACCTACATAGGTACCTTTATTTCATTCATTTGATAGGTAACTTTAGCAAAACAATTTAATTTACGTCTATATCTGGTCTTATTTTTTATTTATAATACTTATCAATAGGAATGCATTTACGATACATATAATAATATAGTAGATACCGATATGTAAGTGTTATATTTATGTAAAATTGCTTGCTGTATGTGATATTGATCTATGAGTAGAAATTCTGATGTAAAATAAAATTGAAATATAATGGTACCTACCTGTAAGCATGTATCCATCAGTTCGTGTTCATCGAACATTTTCGCAAACTCATAAGTTTGGCACACGTTGTCCGTTTTCAGAGTGCTCGTTAAATATTTAACGCAGCCTTCAATTAAATATGGCAACATATACTTATTTGCATTGTAGTATAGTGCCGAAGCATCATCGAAACTGTTTATTATTATTTTATCTGTATAAATATACCTGTAATTAATCAATGAATGCAACAGATTTTGAAATACTTGAGAGTTTAAATAGATATACCATTTTAAATGGAATAAGTATGTACCATGGAATTAGTAGGTACTCTACACGCAGTAGGTACCTACTAATTCCAAGGTAATTCCATGGTATGTACAGTTTTAATTTTAAATGGCATGGCGTTATGACATTTTTTTTATTAAAAAAAGTTAAATGTCTGTCTTTAATAAACAATGGAATTAGTAGGTATACCTACTTTGTACAAAAGTTCTAGTGTGTAAAAAAGATGATTTTCAAAATGGGAATATAAAATCAAAACCTCATTTTTATAAATAGATATCGATTTACTTTTTACGATATCTATATCATTTCTCTTCGACATGCATTTTTGTATTTTTTCTCATTTCATGGTGAAAAATTGCCTATTACCTAATGCAATACCTACTTAATATAAAATTATATCAATGCTTACTCTAACATAGCTTCAAACGAATCTGGAGTGCTATCAGGAATAAGAATAACATCTTTTTCGTCTAATACACCATAAAACATCGTTTCAAACACCGGGGAAGCCATAGCCAATATCAATTTATGAGCATTGAAATGTTTTTGCTCCATACTTTGTCCTACAAGGAATTTGCAGTCAGCCCACGTCCCAGTCTCCAAAATTTGTCCACTGCGGTCTTTGATCACTGCACATTTCAATTGCCAATCTTTTTGTACCTGCGTCATGTTCTTACACTGGTGAATATTAAAAAAATATCGCACAAGCCACAAGCTATTGTCACTGTATCGAATACGATAAGTAAACGTAGACTGGCCTTGTTTGTATTCAATGATAATGATTATGTTATTGACTTTGGATAGGTACGTGTTGTGAAGTAGGTAGGTATAGCCAACGTCAAACCACTCTTTTTTATATTTACGAGTATATGAGCAGTCTAGGTGTTCAAAATGTAAGTTAAGATATCATTGAACACTTTGACTCCTCATATAAAGATATTATAAAATGTTTTGAACATCTTGTGTGATTACAACAATACGATGATGCTAATTGCGTAGGTCAAATTGCTGTTATGTTTTTCATATTATTTTAACGCTAACTGTACCTATGTATCTATACTTTTTAAAATATACCTAACTTGAGTCATAAGACAGTAGGATGAAACGATGCATCGAAAGAGAGTGACAGAGAAAGATGTATTATTTTCTTACTATTTGACATCTGTCATTAATAATAAAGTTATATTTTACAAAGTATAGCTAACTTCACGCAAGCATTGATATTTTCATACTTGCGTTAAAGTTTTATCTTGAAGTACTTAGTCATTATCACACTCTAGGGTAATAATGTAGCTAGAAAAGCCCTAGGGCGGTAAGTAATTAAATTTCCGGCTGCAATTGATGCCTTATAGCCCTTGGCTACTAATCTACTATTAACAAATTTCTTGTATTTCTTTTCTACCACATCATTATGTGGTATCTATTGTGTATAAGTGGGATCTATTTGTAATTGCAATAAATAGTTGTGTGTCTATTAATGGGCAAACTTATCAATTTTTAGGATTCCGTACCTCAAAAGGTAAAAATGGAACCCTTATGGGATCAATTTGTTGTCCGTCTGTCCATCTCTCAAGGACCTTTTCTCAGAAATGGATACACGTATAAAGTTGAAATTAACATGAAATATCCAGGTCGTTAGTCCCTTGTAGCTGTGTAAAAAAGAAACTTGCAAGTCAACGCGAACAAGAGGCGCAAGTGTCTTTCGCGCAAAAGCACCAAATTCCTAAATATCCTTCTGTCGATGTCGTACGAGGAGACTAAGGGATAAACAGCCTACGAGTTAATAGGCCACAATAGCATTCCCAAGGTGGGTTGACGTCAAGCAGGCCGGTTGTAAAATCACAGCCGAATCTTCAAAATGTTAAGGTGTTTTTATAGGTGTTAGTTAATTAGATAAGTATTGAATAAAACAGGAGAGAGATGGTTGGCGTAGACGAAGGAGTATTATGCACAGCATGGCCCAGCAGTGGGGCACGGGAGAGCCGCTGATGATGATCCCAGCATAATATGATGAAAACCCACATACCTTTATATTCTTTATGTGTGTGTATATGAAGAATGTGGGCGTATAATAATATGCACCCGAATACAATATATTTATGTATAATATCATCATGAATCTAGGAATAAGATAATTATTAGGTACTAGTAGATAACGACTAGTTATACTTGTCACTTGTCTCGTAAGTGAATAAGTGCGTGTTATTCACGTGAGCCTCATTCATAATGTGCCAGTAGTTGGTTACTGTGAACGTGTTGACAATCACCTGTTTTTTGTTTTAATTTTGAAAATGGTACTTATTTCAAGTCTTTGTAAATAGTTCAAGTAGATAAATGAAATTATATCGTACATATTACATAATTTATTATGTTTCAGTTTCTCACAAATGTCTATTTGTTAATGGTGGTTTTGGCAACATTTTGTGATGCAGCAAACATTTTATATGTGATTCCATTTACATCTAAGTCTCATTACATATACCTAAGGCCAATTGGCCTCGAGTTGGCCCAAAGAGGCCACAATGTGACAGTGATAACGGCTTACAAGGAGAACAATCACTCGGACACGTATCATCAGGTGATGGTGGACAAGAAGGAAATCTGGGAAGTGATAGGTGAGCTATAATTATTGTATTTAAATTTATGTCAAATAATTTTACACATAAGCATTCAGCGTTTAGCGTACAATAGGTAGATATGATAAACTCTGAGTTGGTCACAAGTTGGTTTAGAAACAATTTAAGTTTAATTATGTAAAACTGTGTAAGTAAAACTCATTGGTCAGACGGTCAAATTTAAATATCTGAAAAGAACAATTTGGTAATTTGCAGTGTTAATTTTTTTTCTATTGTGTTTTGTTTTCGTAGTTCTGATGAGTGTAATTTTTTGTGTAACAAAATACACCAATCATTCTACGAGTACATAACATCAGTCATTTTGGTTCGCACGCTTAATTTATGATCTCAAGAATTGTTTGATGATTCCCATTGAAATTTATTATTACTACAGTTTTCGTACGTCGTTCTAGGAAAAAATTAAATATTTATTTCAACGATGTTTTATATTCGTGTGCATATATATGTACCTGTTTCTTGCTTCCAGGGGGAGAAAGACCTAACGTTTTTACTATGGTTGGCTTATCAGCTGAAGAATTCCACGACAAGATTTTATGGGGAGGAGGATTAGCTTTTACAGAAGTAGCATTAAATTCTACACAAGTGCAAGACTTTCTGAAAAACGACCATAAATTCGATCTAGTAATATCAGAGCACTTTTTCCAAGAAGCTTTGTATGTACTTGCTCATAAATATAATGCACCTTTAGCATTAGTTACGACTTATGGCAATAGCATGAGGCATAATATTATTACAAGGAATCCATTGCAACTATCAACGCTAGTCTCAGAGTTCTTAGACGTTAAAGAACCTACAAGTTTTTGGGGCAGAATGAGAAATCTTTACTTTGCCGTGTACGAATTTGTTTGGTTTAAGTATTGGTATTTGGAGAAACAGGAGGCGCTGGTTAAGAAATACATTCCTGGCCTGAAAGAACCGGTGCCAACTCTTTATGATTTAGAAAAGGACGCTGCTCTAATGCTTTACAATAGCCATTTCAGTTTTGATAATGCAGTGGCGTATGGGCCGAATATTGTGGAGATTGGTGGAGTTCATTTGTCAAAGAGTGATGCAGAATTACCTAAGGTATGATCTTCTCAATAAACTTACGTCATTACGACATTACGTATTGGTCATTACCAATATTAATTTTTTTTCTGTAATGTTTACATCACCATAACGATATTGAGTGCATACAATGAAATGCATAAAACAAGTAGGTACAGTATTTTATGTAGATCTTCATTTGTTTTAGGATCTTAAGGAAGTTTTGGACGGCGCTAAATATGGTGTCGTGTATGTAAATTTTGGCTCCAACGTAAGAAGTTCAGAATTACCATTGGAGAAAAAAAATGCATTCCTCAAAGTATTTAAAGAACTCAAACAGATAGTAATTTGGAAGTGGGAAGATGAGAAATTGGAAAACAAGCCAGATAATTTGGTTATAAGAAAATGGTTTCCACAGAAAGAGATTCTATGTGAGTTCCTACTAATCTAGTCGAACTGTTACAATTAGTATTAATAATTTTATTACAATAATAACTATTACGATATTCAATAGAGCAGTTATAGTAATGTTTATATCATAAAATAATACTATTTGCATTTTATCGAAATATATTTTTAAAGTTAATGAACGTACCTACTTATCAATGATAAATTCTCGTATATTAATGTTTTAATATCAAATCAAATTTAACTTGTATAAAATGTTCACAGCTCATCCAAATGTGAAAGTATTTATATCGCACGGTGGATTGATTGGAACACAGGAAGCTATTTTTCATGGAATCCCAATCATAGGTATTCCTATTTATGCAGATCAGTTCAACAACTTGCTGCAAGCTGAAGAAATTGGATTTGGACAAATGTTGCTTTTCAAAGACATCACTGAAGATAACCTCCGTAAGATGCTTAACAACGTATTGAAAGATGATAAGTATGGAGCCAAAGCTAAGGAAGTTTCAGCAAGATTCAAAGACAGACCAATGAGTGCTCTTGACACCGCAATGTTTTGGATTGAATACGTAATTAGAAATAAAGGCGCCCCGTATATGAAAAACTCTGCACTGAAAATTGATTGGATAGCTAGCAATATGTTGGATGTTTACGCTTCTATTGTTATAGTGTTATTAATTGTTGTATATATTTTTATAAGAATTCTAAATATGTTGAGATCACTCGAAATTGTTAATGTTGACAGAAAAAAAGGGAAGCAAAAGAGGAATTAAGATGAGTCTGTGCTTCGACGAATATAGGTACCATTTATTGAGGGCTGTTTGCTGGATCTTTTTGTCTTGAGGGAATATTAATTATAAACTCACAAGAACTGTACATTGCAAATACGCACATATTTTCATATGTGTTTACACATCACAAAAAGAAACCCAGACAAAATAGAAGTGAGCGGAAACGGAAATTTCGCGGAGACAATAAAAGTATTTTTTCATTTTAATTTAGGTAGATTCAGATTTATTTATTGCAAGTAACAACTTTGAAGTTGTTACGTAGATAGACAATATGTTCAAGTAACGCCCTGCAAGGACACAGCAAACATGGCAGCTAGTTCCCACTTTACTTAAAAATTAAATTTTACGATTCACTGCTCAAATTACATTTCACACAAAGTAGAGAAATCAAAGTGGATTTTTGTTAAATGTTATCGAAAAATTCTGATATTTCATAATTATATTTATAAATGAGGTTTTTTTTTTGAAAAATGTGAATTATTTGTAATATCTTTTAAATAAATAGGGATATTTAATGTTTGTATTATAAACAGCTAGATGGACAGACACGTTCGCTTGCATTTTATCTCAACAAGGATATCTATCACAGAGGATACCTAACCAATTAAGTACCCATTATTACTTGTAGTTTAGTTTTAATTTGATAGCGGACATTATTCATTTTTTTAAAGATCCCTAAAACTATTCTGAACAAAATAATTTAAAATTGTTCCGCCACTAAAGTGTAAAAGTTAAATTCGCAGTAAAAATTCAGCAAATTCTCTCGGTCGGGTCGAGACATAGTTAAAGTTACTTTTGGTTATATTATACAAATACTTATGCTCCCAAAGAGGTGTAGCAAAGTTTAACATTGTTACAGAAAACTGCACAAGACCCAAATTCTACACAGCCACAGTTTGACTTCGCGTTTAAATTTCAGTTGTGTTGAATCAAAATCTTTTAAGTAATATGTACATAACTAGCATGACTGTATGAATCAGTAAAGAAAAATATCATTTGTCACATTTTTTTATTGTCGGGTGGGATCGATCTATAGATCTTGTTGTACCTATGTCATACCTATGCAGTAAACCGTTGAGGACTTCTCACTTTTTCACACCGAAAGCTTATCAAAAATAATGCGTTATCCAATGATAATGCATTATTTCTGATTAAGTAATGTGAAAAATTTCAACGCTGTGAGGAAAATTCATATTGCAAGATTTGATTACAGTCCGATGGAAAGGATATGCGAAAATAAATAAAATTTGTAAAATAAAGAAGAAAACGTCAAAATAAGAATATTTTTTTATGAAACATAGGAAGATAAGTAGGTACATTGTTTAAATCATTAGGTTAAAAAGTATGACAATGTTCTGTATTTAAAGAAATATTTTTACTCTTAGCTCAAACCACGTTCGAAGAACGACGTTTGGTCGGTTGTGATTTTCATTCCGATGTTAGATACCTAGGTGCTAAAATGTTACCTAGACAAAACAGTGGCAGCGTCCAGGTATAATTAGACAAATATTTGAACGAAACATTGGTGTTTGAACAGGCTGTATGAGCGGCGAGGCGACCGACGACGCGGCTTTTGTTCACAGCTCGACTAGTCGCCACAAAACATTTAGAACATAGAAAGGATGCTTTATACTTTAATAACTAAAATGCCAACTATTCTTATAGGAAAAAATATTTTGTATTATGAGTTGGCGCCATTTCGTAGTCAGATTTCATAGCTGACTTAGCTGCATTTATTACAACAATAAATACAACAGGTATCGAAACGTTGCTTTACTATAAATTTTAATAACATAAATGTCAAGTTTTAAAGAAAAATATGTTGTTACGAGTTGTTGCCGGTTGTTTGTGATGTGACTGCCTTCAACTCGGACCATTTCGTAGTCAGAATTTGAGTCATATCTAACACAACAATAGATACAGGCAAGTGTACTTACTACATATAAGTATATGGATTAGGCAGTCGGGACAAGCACAGCGAGATTTCCAATCAAACCACCATTGACAGTGGGTTTGGCTTTTACTCTACTTGTGTTTCAAAAGTTATCGGAATTCATTGTTTTTTTTTTATATTTAACAATTTTTTCTCTATCGTCTCTTTAATTTTTGACAAAGCTCTAATGGCCGGGGTTGGAGTTATGAATTCAAAATGTGCAGGCCTTGACATGTCTACATTACATCTCCCCTTACGCACATAGTCGTTTTCAAACTGTTGATTTAGACTTGAACATATGCCGTTTTATGAAGAATGCAGCCTCATTAAAGAAACGGGAGACGATCAATCGCACATCAGCTAGGCCTTAGTCGTATCCTAATGGTGTTTAAATAGTATTAACATGGAACTCAATTATCACTACTATTGAAAAACCACTGAGACACGATTTTCACTAATTTAAAAGTAGCAGAATTGAATTTTACAAATGCAATGTCATCAACGCCGGATAGAGGTTCAGGTAAAGTAATTTAATATGCAGTTGTGAGGCGTGTGGAGGCATGTTTTTTCCCAGAGTTTCGGGATGTCACAGACGCGCAGATGCGGATAGATTTATGCAATATCTTTCTACAACTCGAATATTCTTAAATCGATTTATGTTTCGTATTAACCATCAATCAGATGAAAATTCACAATTACGCTTTTTTCATGATGCGCCTCTTGATGCTTGAAATAATTTAAATGACTGAATCACTGAGCTTCGAAACAGAACGCGAGCAATATGCCTCGAAATGAATTAAACGACCAAAATAAATTGTTTTGAATAATAAAATGTGGTATAATACTTTTTGTGAATATTTTGTCCAATATATTTTCCACATTTGGACATGCGCAATAATCTCAGTATATCAAGTAGATGAAAGTAAAAATGATCTCCATATGTATTATATGTATAAACCAATAGGTACCACAGATTATATAATACTTCCAGTACCAATATAGTGAAACTGTGGGTGTAGTGCTTCAAACCCAATGTGACTTTATAAAAACTAGTTCGGATAGTGTGATTGTTGTGAAACTGTATCCACGACTACAACATCACACCTCAAATCCTCCAGTCTGGCTGCGACCACGGCGACTGCAAGGTGGTTAATACGTCAGCTAAATTGAATAAAAAAATGTTCGTGCTAAGTCCCGTTACTATTATTATGTATTAAGTTAAACTGTAATTCATTGTTAATTATGTTGTTACCAACATTACACAGTTTTGGTTATATACACTGGTTAATTAACAGTTAAACTTCTGCGTATGAGATTACTTGACTAGATGCGGTAGGTAGTCGTAAAAGTCATGACAGGTGTCTTTGCGCGACTTAAACAAAATTTGGAAACTGGACCCGCGATCGGGGCCCTTTCTAAAGCTATGCTGACAACAGTATTAGCAATAAACACCTCCTTTTTTGGAAGTTGGTTAAAAATAAAGAAAGATGATGTCCTGTTATTTATTGATAGGAACAGAAACAATGTTTACTGATTTTGCGTGCTAATTAAATAATTGATGGCAATTAACTACCAGACAACAAGTCCGGTGGGAATCTACGAAATAGTGCACCTATTTTAGGTCTATATACTGTCGCCCACCTCATTAAGAGTTTGCAATTAAAACTTCTGAATCTGGCGAGCATTCAGGGAGAAATTAAAGCCGATGCGAAACATTCGGCAAATGAAAACCAACCGAAGCTACATTGGAGTAATTTCTGTACGTTTTCACTTGGATATTAAACAAAACGAATTGACATCTTATTAGGCAGCTTTTGACGACCTCGCTAGCGCAGTGGTAAAGTGCTTGCCCCTGAACCGAGTTCGATCCCCGGTTGGGTCATGATGGAAAATGATCTTTTCCTGATTGGTCCGGGTCTTGGATATTTATATATATATATATATATATAAAATATGGTATCGTTGAGTTAGTATGAGGTAGAACTTACTTTGGGGCTAGCTCAATCTGTGTGATTTGTCCCAATTTTTATTTATTTATTATAGCTTGCCCGCGGCAAATGTAGGTATCTAGTGTTTATGGAAACATTGTTATGCTGGCTATACATTAGCGTGCAGGTTTTTTATTGCTATGAATAAAAGCTTTGATATAAACTACGCAATGCTCATGCATTTGCGTTGGTATTTATCTGAGTTCGGCGAAGGTGTGGCATTACACCAGACTTAATTTTTGTTCCTAGAGAGTACAGTACATTTTTAAGTTTCTCCATTTACTGGTTGCATGCTCTGCGTTGATGAAGTATATTATACTCGTACAAGCTGTTACCCGTGGCTTCACCCGCGTAAATTTTCCATGGGAGCAGTTATTTTTCCGAGGTGAAACACAATTTCGAGAAGATTAGTTGAGTAGATAGACCGTGAAGATGTAACAAACATACTTTCGCATTTATGATATTAGTAGTAAGTAGTTAGATTTTTTCAGTGGTGGAATTAAAACTAGCCTAGCACAGTAGCTACTTTTTATGTATGGTAAAGACATGTACTCTCCTTATACATATTACAAAACCGCGCGTCTGTCTGTCTGTTCGCGATAAACTCAAAAACTACTACACGAATTTTTATGCGGGTCTCGCCAATTCAGTATAATTTATTATGTTTTACCCGAGCGAGTACCGCTAGCACATATATTGTCAACTCCTTACTTAAGAGATCATTGTATCTACTACATGTGTCTTGTTTGCTTGAATAAACATTAGGTAGGTACTTTGTGGCATTAATATTAATTAATGGTTTTATTTGTCGTCTATTACGGCGACAGTTGAATATTATAAATATCTACCACTGACCCTTTAGCCTTAAGGCTAAATAGTCTGGATTTTTACCTACTGACTACCCACCATAAATACCTATTTTGACGACATTTGCATACCCATACCTATTTAGTAAAAAATGTAAGTTATCTTTTTAAAGCCAATTCGTATGTATTTAATTGCGTACAAAATGGTAAGTATATAATAATATTGACATCAAAAGTGGGTATAATATATTTGAACCTAATAAACAGTTGCTTTAGGGTGCGTTTCCATGAGAGATAAGCTATGCAATGCAAATTACGTTCCACTGATGCTGAGCTAGAACTAGTGCCTACCTACTTAAAACAACTTTAATTCAAGATAAATGGTGATATATGAAAAATCTTAAGCTATAATCTTAAGCAAGTTGACTTGGATCACATCAGTTATTACAGACTTTGTATCATATGCTTTTCTTACTATTTTATGATACCTAATATACCAATACCTATACATATAAGAAAACTGTAAGGGGGCTATGTTTGTTCGCGTAAAACGTAAAAACTACTGGTTGGAATTTGATGTGATTTTCACAGTTATATAGCGGATGGTCTGACGTAAAATCTGGTATTGGTTTCATCGCGATACGTTGCTTGGATTGTTACCCGATATATTGACAATAATAAGTTACGAGCAGAGCGGACGCACAAAACGCGGGCGAAGTCGCGGGCAAAAGCTAGTTTTTAAATAAGCCAGTATCATAATCTAAATCTATTGCGAAAAATGTTGGGACTACTAAATCTGTGTGGTTTGTGTTCAATTTATTTATTGTTTCTTGTCCCATTATGTGACAAGGCGTTTGCTATTCGCAGCACAAAAACTGCTTTGTGAACGTTGCTTGCTACAGTAACACGTGTCGTTGACGTCCCGTCCCAGTTTGTTTCGCTTTATTTATTAACGTGCGTCGACAGACCATAGCTATTGTGTTGGATTATTTACGTCGTGGCCTGAAATCCAGTCTGACAATGTTCAGGTTGAACTTTTCTACGAAGTACAAGGTGTTATTTGAAATATCTGAAAAAAAAAACAATATGTCCCTATTTAACTAAGTAGATAAAAATATACTTAGTTAAATAGGAACATAAAACTTCGACTTTCATACTTCCCAAGTCCGATCAGCTGATCGGCCAATATTTGTATAAGAGAGAAAAAATATTTTCTTGATATTACTTAGATTTCTTTAGAAACCTGCTCAATTTTGCTTTGTACGGGAATTTGGCTGGTGATAAAATAAGATTTTTACGAAAATGACATTTTTGACACAAGCTTTCATTCTTGTGAGAGAGATCTTATTGCATTCAATGTGTGACAAAAAATCACGTCCGTGCAACAAACCGTTGTGGAGTTCCCACGTCTGGAGCCTTCCTGGGTGCACCATCAGATCATGCTTATCTTAATAATGGATCGTCATCTAAACTAAATGTGTATGTAAAATTTCAGCTCAATCGGTTGAAGATATCTGTATCAAAATTAAGTTGCAAGAATCCACCAGAGACAGTTATATTGCGATAAAAACTTCTAAAAGCATTGTCTTAATTTTACAAACTGGCTAATGTCATACATATTACATATACTCGTATATTTACAATCGCAAAAAAAGAAACGTCTGGTGTAAATACTTATTTATGAATGTAGACGTAAGTAGGTACTTTTGATTTTAGAATGCCACTTATTCACACATTAGAAGCGGCGTTCCAAAGTTTGCATTTGTGTAGACAGTAGACACCTAACTACTTAGATTATTTCCTATCTCACTCCAAGTACACGACTATTCCATTTATTTTCGCGCTGTTTCGCATGTTCTAATTCGGGGATGTCATTCAGTGGATTGTTATGCAGCGACTAAAAGCCGGCAAGACTTATCTCTTTAATATTTGATTGGACGATGCCAGTATAATGTGTCTGGTTGAGAGATATTCTTTTCGCAATTATTTCTCGAAAGGTAGGCATTTTTACGAATACGAGAGAATAATTGTTAAATAATCTTTTCACAAATTTAATAGGTATCTAATTACTCACACACACAAAAAACCTTTTAAAAGTTTATTCGGACATCGTCGAATAAAATTTTAAAAGCCTTCATAATTTGTTTCTGCTCTTCAATTTAATTTTTATATTTTTTTATAATTTTAATTTTTACCTAAAAGTTTGACAAACTATTCGATGCCAGTGTGGAGCCCACATTACGTTTTGGCACTACTACTGAAGGTTTTGTATATTCTGTAGTATTTCCAATAATGATTATTTGAAGAAAAAAATAGTAATAGTTAAGAGTGTATATACATATTTATTAGGTCCGTAATGTTTTTATATTTGTGATTAGGTATACCCACTGTTCTAATGTCTGTGGGTCTATCTAGCTTTACAAGTAGGTACCTAAGTACCTATACCTATTTTCGTTGATTCTTTGAACCAGTAAAATATTTATACAGTCTGAAAATGTGACTTAATGAGAACATACGCACACCTTTTTCTTGTTCCGGGAGATATAATTTTAATTACGACGTGCTCATAAATTTTAATATCGCAGTTAATTTCTGCATTAAACGTCTCTTTGCACATTACTTCCTTCATTACGGCGCAATTTAGACAGGCAGACACAAAGGCCTTTGGTACTGCCGAGACAAAAATGTCAGGTCCGGAACGTTTCGGGAACCGATGATTTAAAAAATAATGGAAATGGTTCTCACAGCATTTAACCTATATTTTTAAGGAATAGGTAACCAAACAGCACAGTCCATCGTCACATTTATCACCAGCAAGCCTTTGACGCTAATGGTTGATTGATAATTAATAGTCATTGATGCGTTGACGACTAATCGTTAGATAAACTAAGTCGGGCTCACAGAGCTCTAACAATTTCTGCTATAGTATAAAGGTAAAAAAGTATTTATTAGTCATATCAAGTAAAACGCACCTAAAGGTTTGAGCCCCAAATTCACATTGTTAATAGCATCACCGTCGGGAGTTAGGAATAAAATATATGCTAATGTGACATTTGCATATGACTGGGAAAAATCACTAAGCCATTAAGGGCCCAGTGCCATAGAGTGTGAAAGGATAGAGTGGCCAACGACAGTTAACCCGAAGAGGTCCCATTAAAGGTCTAAGACCTTCCGTGCTCATCGTTTGTCATGCAAATAGTTAGTGAATAATTTATAGGATATTCCCTCCTATAATATCCACATTGTTGGCGAAATCGCGCGCTGAGAGGCTGCTTATTGTTGTAACTTTTTGTAAACTTTAAAATACTTAATTACATCATTTTTATTTCTGTGTATGTTTTGAAAGAACTTGAAGGTTGACTTTGTGTGAGTTACACCAGTCTACTTTAACGCTTGCCGCCGACGTTCAGACATATGACGTACTTTGAGTTTTTTTGCGCTGGTTAATGTTAACGTCTGAGTTGACTGGTGCAACCCAAATTAATTAATTTACATGATTTTGTCACTGAATAAAACTGTCAAAATAGAAAAGTTATTGAAAATGCGTGAATTAATTATTCACTGTGACGGGTTTGCCCTAGGCTAGGACATAAATCGACACACCGTTTGTTTGCAAAGTCCAGGCTAGTCGGCGGGCCATTTTTTATGTACGTTTGTTTTATTTAACTTTGTGAAAATATTTCACCGTAATTTTGTCGACTCGATATGAAATATTGAACGTTTGGTACTAAAATAAGAGTTCCTAAATTAAAATTGGTATTAAAAATGTATAGAAGAAAAACCAAAATGCATTTACTTACCGACCTCTGCCGCGTCTGTCTGTCTGTCCGCAATAAATTCAGAAACAACTACTCGTATTTTCATGCGGTTTTAGTGTGATTCTTGAGGAACGTTTAGTTGTATAATTTATTACGTTTCTACTCGAACTACAACGGAACGAGCCGCTAATAAATAAAAATATTGTTACTAGTTAGTAAATTTTGAAATTAAAAAATAAAGAAAAATGCAGACAAAGTTCTACGTTTGTTTTGCGTTGAGTGATCAGGTACTTTTATTAAAATGTTTAATAGTGAAATTCCACAGGCTTTAATCTGTCTAAATCTGATTTATAGTTAGATTCATACAAACATCTTTTTGCAGTCGATATTCATAGTTAGCTATATTTTTCGAATATGTATTATGACTTTTAATTATGTTACTCAATAACAACGTGAGATGTTACTAAGGTGATTCAACTAATATGACACAAACAACATTACTTATCTTATTTGCTTTTCTTAAAACAAATCGTGTTATGTTTTTGTGAAATGCACACATAAATTTTCAACCTTATTCTTATTAGTAATAAAACCTGCTTTGGTGCATTACAAATCAATATCAAAGTACAAAACGCACACATAAAACTTAATACTTATACACACACGTTAAACTTATCTATTTGCGTGAAGTTGAAGTAGCATGACGTTAACGATATGATGTAATAGCAACAGGAATGACTAGAGCGAACATAGCAGCAAGTGCCATGCTATTTTCATTCAATGTTGTCAACATTACATCAGTAGATAGATAGTAAGGTTAGGACTAGTAAATATTGAATTATTCTCTTTAATTAGGTAATATATGAAATAACAATCTGTGCTATATATTTTTACAGTAAATGTATATAACTACATGAAAAGCATGAAATTTAAAGATTAGTTGCTACGTAATAGAAATAAAGAAATTTGTAAACATCTGATAAGACAATAAACTCGTGTGTGTTCATTAAGTGTTCATTGATATAGTTATTTAAGTGAAAATATCCATAATGGCTGTGTCTATGACTTCCAAATTTGTTTTATCGACTCTAAGTAAATATGCAAGTTTGAGGGCGTTGTCAACCACATGTTCGAAGAGCGCTAAAGTAAATTTTAACTGGGAGGATCCACTGAATTTAGATGGACAATTACAAGACGACGAAAAGGCCATCCGGGACTCGTTCAGGGCTTATTGTAAAGAGAAACTATTGCCAAGAATAATCGAAGCGAATAGAAAAGAGGTTTTTAATAGAGAAATTTACAAAGAAATGGGTGAGTTAGGTGTTCTCGGCTGCACTATTAAAGGATATGGTTGTGCCGGCGTTTCGTACGTTACTTATGGATTATTGACCAGAGAGTTAGACGGAATAGATTCAGGCTACAGATCAGCTATGAGCGTACAGAGTAGCCTCGCTATGGGATCAATTAATTTGTATGGTACTGAAGAACAGAAACAAAAATATCTACCAAGAATGGCCAAAGGAGAATTAGTTGGATGTTTTGGCTTGACTGAACCAAATTTTGGTAGTGACGCTGGTGGTCTAGTTACGAGAGCTAGGTATGACTCAAAATCGAAAAGCTATATCTTAACAGGTTCTAAAACATGGATAACAAATGCTCCAATAGCAGATATCCTTATTGTATGGGCGAAGGATGACGAAAATAAAATAAGAGGTTTTATAGTGGAACGGTCGCAAGTTAAAAAAGGTTTGGACACACCGAAAATCAATGGGAAATTTTCGTTGCGCGCATCGGAAACCGGGATGATATTGCTGGACGAAGTGGCTATACCGGAGGACAGTTTATTGCCTAACGTAGTGGGACTGAAGGGGCCGTTCGGATGTCTCAATAACGCGCGGTACGGGATTGCCTGGGGCGCTCTCGGTGCGGCCGAAACATGTTTGCGGATTGCTCGACAGTACACATTAGATAGGAAACAATTTGGAAGGCCCCTTGCTTCGAACCAACTGATACAGAAGAAACTAGCTGATATGCTAACAGAGATTTGCATCGGGTACCAAGCATGTTTACGAGTAGGACGGCTTATAGATCAAGGCCAGGCAGCTAATGATATGATATCAATTATCAAGAGAAACAATTGTGGCAAAGCATTGGAGATAGCTAGGAGTGCTAGAGATATGCTTGGTGGCAACGGTATATCTGATGAATATCATATTGTAAGACATGTAATGAATTTAGAGGCAGTCAATACTTACGAAGGTACCCATGATATTCATGCGCTCATTATTGGCAGGGCTATCACAGGCTTGCCAGCATTTTAGGATCTTCGAATTACCGATAGAACTATCTTTGCATTTACAAAATGAATTAATAATTCATACATTAATTTTTTGTATTGCAGGTATTGCAGGATATTATACATCTTCTATAAATAAATTGTTATTTTGTTAATTAAAACTTATTTTATTTTTATTGCTGTGCCATATTCGTGATCGATAACGTTTGCTTAGTTAACTTGTTAATTGGATAAAAAAATACATACGTACTTTTTTGCAAAAATGAATTCCGTGGAGGCGCCGGGTATCGATCCCGGTACCTCTCGCATGCTAAGCGAGCGCTCTACCATCTGAGCTACGCCCCCCATGCTGTAATTATTGAAATATTAAAATACTTTTTATTCATTTATCTTTAACATAGAATGTGCATTCATGTAAATTGATTTTGAAGATAACTTGTGGGTACTAATTTTACCACTTTATTGTTTTAGGTTAGGTTACTCTGTTCAGAGGTCTGTTATCTAGTAATTAATGAATGACGATAAACGAGTTAGCGTTGAAAGGGGATAGATTTGTTTGTCTATTAGTAAAATGTCAAATTGATTTGAATCAGGAATCGGGTATAGAGTACATTTTCTAGAAATTATATAAGTAACTAGAGGTCCACCCCGGCTTCGCTCTTAAAGGTTACTTTTCGGCTCGATCGTTTTTGAGTTTATTCATTATCATTACAAAAAAGATATATATTTTTAATATTGGTGTATGAATTATATTAATTTATGATCAGTATGTAGAAAATGCAAGCTATATTCATATAACATACCAATTTTCAGCTACCTAAGCTAAATACAAGCGAGTTCATATATAACAACTTCACTTAGATATATCTTAGTTCTCTTTTTAAATACATATCATTAGGTAAACCGACTTCTCTCAATGTAAATTAGGATGGAAATTCAAAAGAGCACTTAGTTTTAAACCGGAATCAGGCTACTTCAAGTATTAATTGCTTTTCTGGGCTCATTGTGATTCAGGCCGGTGCGAGGGATGCAAATGGTGGAAACTTTCAAACTGCTCCACTTTTCTAACGCCAATGCGAAAACTTTCATGGAAAAACAAATGCTAGTGGCGTAGAAGAGCCATTGAGTGTACACAAAAACTATTTTTGTTTGGCAACGTTCATCATGCGCTATGGAGTGATTGTTGTCTTTTTTAGTTGGCAAATAAGTATCTGTGTTTGTTTAGGTTCGCAGATTTGTGCCACACGAAACTGTTATTTGGTATTTGCTATGAGATGTGACATGACTAGATTGTCTTTATACAATAAAGATAATGTTGAAAAACAACTAATAAATAAATTACAGATGAATACGATAGGTTTCATTTTTATCGCTTTTAAGTGTAAGAATTAGAATAAATTTGAAAATTCTATTTCTAGATAAATAAATATTTGAAATGTATTTCTATAGGTACCTAGGTAGTTTCGTGTTGTGATATTGGCTCATAATGAGAACTCAAATATAATGTTCACTACCAATATAAGGTACAATTTACAATATATAAATGAACATAACATGTATTAATATATTTATCAAATATAAACGCCTGTCATTTTCTGTAAAGCAATTTTAATGTTGTCAAATGAAATTTTCGGGGTGTTAGCGATGAGACAATATTGCGGCTTCTGGAATATTTATTTTAATAAGATAAGAGAACAGGGAGAAATGAGGGTCCTGGAAATGATAAGAAAAAGTTCTATGGGCTTATTATTTTTGTGGAGTCAGCAATTTCTCATTTTTAACTAAGCTTTGCACACGCATTTGATGTTATTTTATAAACACCCATAAATATTTAGGACTATAGAAAAAGTAAGAATCAGCAACAAGAATTGTATTTAAGTAGGTATAGTATTTGTATGAAAAAAAAACATCACATCGTCCTTAAATGCAACGCAACATAATATAATAATCAGTACCTACTTAAATTGCTACTATTGGTACCTACTTGTTAATAAAAAATAATTTTTATCTAAACTTTTAATGTACAGTCTGCCACAGAGAAATCTAACACCCCCGGGATTTGAACACCGTAGTAAATACTTTTTTTTATTTGTCCTCCAAATACCAAACCAAAAAAACAAAATAACTAGACAAGTATACGATAGAAATTACACCTCTGTTGCATTGCGCAGTACAAATTAAGTTGACTAGATGAGTATACTGTATAAGATTGTACATAACCACAACACTTATTGCAAAAAATAAATAATATAATCAAATTCAAATTTCTTTTATTCATAAATCATTTAGGTAAAGTTATCGAAAAATAAGTAAAATAAGCAAGTATATCTTATTGTAAAACATAACCGCTTACAATCTACCATACATACTATTAACAATGATCACACATAGAACATAAATCAGTCCCCCATTAAACCACCCCATGAAATAAAAACAATTTTGTCGCGACAAACGCAACCCACAAAGCACCCGTCATAACCTCAATCTCGCAGCCCGTTATTTAAAATATTTATTTTAATAATGCGATAAACCGTTGGGGAACGAAAAAATGGTTTTCTTGAAACACTGCGGCAGCTTTGTGGCTTCACAGGTACTTATTTAAATACGATGATGCAAAAAGCGAGTTTATTTCTGTGTCTCTCCTATTCCTCCGTGTTTTTGAACGACAACGTTAATTTTGTTTAATTGTTGAGGGAAAAAGGATTTCTTTAATTCTAAGATTCTTATCAAATTCAGAGATCAGACAAAGACGAGGGGAGAGGAGAGAGGAAGAGTCGACTCTGGGTTTGTGAAACGCCAATGCATTATGTGAGACATAACTAGAATATTTACCTAAGAAATATGCACTTATATGTATAACAGTGATCACGTAATGGCCTGCAAAGAACACCGCGAAGATATTTCTTCACGTGTCAAATGGATATAATCAAACGGTTATGTAAGTATCTCTTTAATTTTACACCAGACACCATGTCCTGGCTGCAAACACGGCGAATGGTATATAGCTGCGTAAATAAGTGTAGTTAAAGTTAGGTCCAGTTGTAAAATGACTAGCTTTGCTCTGGGTTTTTTACTTATATGGATTATATCAGGAAAAAATCAAAATCCAGCTGCAGCCAACGCATTAAAACTTTCGCATTTTAATATTGTTACGATATGGCATAATATACTCTTAGAGTTTTATTTGGACTGAATTCGATTATATATTACGAAACATAAAATTATTTATTAAAATGCAGAATATTTGCTCGTAATCCTTTTTAAATAGGCATTCGGACAGGGTTGTCAATAATACATTTCAATTAAATGTGAAATATTTACGTTCTCATTAGCCACTCTGATCGAACAGCTGACATGTACAAAACCAATTTCCACGCAGTACGTTGCATTTTGCTAATTATCTCTTTATTCGCTGAACACTGATTGTAAAACATTTCTGCGATCGGGAATTTATTACTGTTTCTGATATTTCGGTCGGCATCGAAACATGTTGCTGACAAATCATGTTTGGAATATTTGCTGATGATTTGTTTGTTTACACGTATACAAATGAGATATTTAGAAATCATACTTGCAACTGGTATACATCAATAATTTTGTTTCGACAGTTCTTTTTCCGGGGTGAATACACTACGTCCTTATCCGTAATAGGCTTTTTTCCAGCCAGTCAAATCTTGAAGATTCTTTTTAAAATATATGGAATATGCATTAAAGTGATGTTCCAGTGAAGTCACAATCCAATTTTAAAAATTATTTTATAGATGGCTATTGAAATCGTGACGAAAATATTTTTCATAATCTCACAAAATCCCATCTGCATCTGTCTGCGGTCGGGAAAACACATAATCAAGAAGTAATTACTTTCGATTGAGGGCAGGAAGTAAATTAAAAAATAGAATTTCTCGGTACCTAATACAGGCTACTCCACTAAACCCTCATCATTGAATTAAATTTGTGAAATTTATTGGTCGGCCTGATAAATTAAGAAAAAAACAACAATAATAAAATGCTGAGACCTTATGTGTTTCTGAACTGTCAATGTGAATTTAAAAAATATGCAAGACGGGCAGCACTGATGATTCGCGTGTTCCATATTTAAAATTTTGTTCGTTGCTACACCGATAGAAAAATATCGGATATTTAATACAAATCTAGCGAAATGAAAGTAGAGTTTGCCACGATTTAAAGTTATCAATTCTAACTCGTATTGCCTAAATACTTAAAGGGAACCGATGTCTTTTGAACCAACCATTAAATTATTTTTACTTGAACCTCTTTGATTTTCTTCATATCGGTTATATTTCCCATCAGGTCATAAACCGGTGCCATTAGCCTTTCCAATGCAAATTACTATAAATCCTGATCCTAATCATTGTTTGAAGTTGGTACATTTCGAGCCAATTGCCCATTTCCACGGAGCGCCTTTATGTCGGTACACAATGAGATTGCTTGTTTAATTTTAACAATTACCATATTTTTTAAGTTAACATCTGTTGGCTTACCCTTTGAAGATTTTAATTATATTTTTTGATTTACGACAGTTGCGGTACAGTTTTAAGTTATTTTTAATGAAAACTTATTAATATTTTGGATTTATGACAGTTAGCCAAAATTTTAAATTGTATGAAAGTAAATTTGACACTTTTACACCATACATTATTTTGGTCATATATATTCACTATAAGGATACATTAAACATTGAAACAATATTTGCTCGAATTTAATTTCAATCGAATCAAATCGATTCAATCAAATTATTCAAATTGCTAAGACAATCGTGTAAGTTTCATGTAACCAATTTATTCATGTATATATAGAATTCATTTATTTAAAGCTTACTGCACAAAATGTTAGTACCCACTTAAAAGTACAAATGTGGATGCAAGTAAAGACACATTCCCAATTTCAATATATATATTGTCTCAACCACAACGGCATATTAGGTTCCTTCCAAAAATCCTTTGAAACTATGTGGACAATCCAGTGAGTGCAAGGCTTACCATAAATAAAGTTTAGTGCTCGCCGAGAGGTGTTCCAATTGCTTCCACGTGATATATCCAGCCCGCCAAAGTACGTTTAGCCATATTGAATTTTTAAGCAAAGACGCCCGTAACCTCCCGCAGCACCCCTCTTTTTGTGGAGGTCGTAAAGTGAGGCGTTTAAATTGAGATAGGTCGGGCATGCAGGTATTTTATGATAACTGCTAGCCACAATTTTATGTCTTTTCGTGCTTAAAGTTCAATATATATTTTTTTGGTTTGATCTGTAAATGATAAAATTAAGCAGCTACATTGCATAATGTAGCTGCTTAATTATCGCTGCTGCATTTACATTTATTTTTAAATAAGATTGTTTTGGTATCATTACAAAAATAATCGTTTGAAAATATCTACCTAATAAGAGAAACTTGTCTTCCATATGACGATTCGATTTATAAATATTACTAAAACAGATACAAATCCAAGCTTTAAAAAATCATAAAAAATATTTGAACAATACAGGAACAAAGTAAGATTCTGTCTTAGCAGATTGTGGCCTAAATATTTCATGCTGTTCCGTACCTGAAAAAGCACGCAATGAATACGTAAAAAGAAGGCCACGGACAGGGTTGACAAAAGCGGGAATAACAAGCGCAGCCCTTGAGACAAAAGAAAATTCTAAGACTAACGATGCCACCCTTTGCGACTTACATACTTCAGTATTTTCAGGATTTTATTTTTTGTCTATGTTACTTTATATGTACGTCTCATTGACGCTTTCGTTTGTTATTTAAGAAAAAATATGACGAGTAGGTAAGTAATGTAAAAATGAAAAGCATTTAGAAGTATTATATAATTTATGCCAGTAAATAAAATATTCTTCTATTTATTTACGAAACTACAGTTTATTTGTTTATATTTTCTAATTCAACAACCATATTTTCGATTAGTATATTTTTTTTCCGAATGAATACCAGAGCTTAAACAAATACCAAAACAAGTTCATATGACTGCATAAGTTGGTGCAAGTCTGCGAAGTTTGAACTGCCACTATTCTCTAAGGCCAAAGTAATTTTTCAAAAGCACATGAAATTTTATATTTTTAAGTCCGTGAAACTATGCAATACTTCAGGGAAATCTATCTAGATTAAATTTTTTGTTGACCTTTGTATTTTATATTTAAGGATATTCGTATATTACCGTAACTGGGTACTACTAAATACGTAGACGGTAGTTTTTTGCTGTAGTTTTCTTAATAACTGGACCCTCGTTTTAAATGTCACTCATTAAAATTTCTGATGGAGCTAATAACATGGACTTTATGACGACAAAATGTTAGGGAAAAAAATTATACGTATCTTTAGTTAATAAATCTCTCTTTTTCATTTCCGGTAGCGATAAACTTCCGCTATTATTTTAGGACATGTCTGACTTTAGAGATTAAAGATTTATTAAAGGTCAGATACAAATTGCACAATTTACATGACAGTTAAATAGTAGCAAAATCATAAGAAGTGTACGATTGCAATCTCTTGTAGCCAACTTAAAATAAGTATATAAAGCAAGTTCCAGAAAAACGTAAGAAACGGTTTCCCTACAGACTTGAGAGCGTGCTATAAGCGAGAACTATAAAACGTAGCGAATAGCCCATTAACGACTACACAACCTCCGTGGAACAAGCCTGAACAAGGCAATGCAAGCTACTGACACCCGTTTGCACACAGAGTGGTAATTCTGAAGTAGTTTCATTATAGATTGTAGGTATTGTTGTGTTGTTGTGCCATTGCCAATAGACTAGGATAGTTATCTAGACCTATTTTTAGTCCTGGAAAATCCATGAATATTTTCAAGGAAGTGTTATTTCAAGTTTTCAAAAGATGTTCGATCTCGCAAATAGTAGCTTGTTTCAATCAACATTAACTTTTTTCTTCCTGAACCATTGTAGGCTTACAATTACATTAACGTTTTATTAAAATTTTAAATCATTTTAATATCTTACTAGTCCTCTTTGAAATAATCAAAAGGGGTTAGAGAGACAAAATAAAGACGTAAAAGCAACTGTCAAGTTAATATAAATTCTGTGCTGTCAAAAAAGACAACTAGGAATAAAAGTAAAAAGCGTTCAAACTTGTAAAGTTTACAGTGCGCCAGTAGGTATTTTCCTTGCGGTTCACCTGTGCTTGGAATTGTGAGTAATCACCTCACCCGCACGCGAGAGGTTCTCATTACTGCCACAATTTGTCACTCGCACCGAGCGTTCTAAACTTCACAGTTCACACTACTGTCTGCCTCTAGAGACTTGATAGGTACTTACACAATAAACGCCCCGGGTATATGCTCTATGAAGACCAAATATTGGAGCTAGAACATGCAACGAAATATTTAGTTACCTCACGAGAGGTGAGTCTTGTCAGCTTAACACTCTTGTGAATTAAATTCAAGGCATGTCTTATAACAACTCTTATATCATTTTCTCTGTGTAATATATAAACAATCAGTACGAGGCCGACTGTGGAAATATTATAATTTCTTAATTTAAAATGTAAATATTCCAACCAAGGTAGCGCACCAAATATAGATATTCATCAAGGGGCGTTGGAGACATGGTCGGTTATGATACTGGACAGAACACCTGGTGCGTTAGACTGATGGTAAAGTATCTGCCATTAGATGAGTGGACAGTTATGGAAGTCACAGATCGTACGTAGAAATTGTGACTTCCATTATGATTCCTCTGTCATGTGCCTCTCTAGCGTACGCGAAGAGTAGCTTATGCTCAGCAGTGGGTAGAAAAAATACATCTCATCTATCATCTCATATGATCCACAATCTATTGTTTACCGTTTGTCGTAAAATCAAACATTTTATTACATTTTAACACGATAAACAGTAAACAATAGAATGAATGATTCATTGAAAATTCATAATTACATTCACAAATACGTATAATTTATTTAATACGTAGACAGTTTTGAGCAAAATAAGGGCAGACTGATTTAAAACCGACAGTTTCAAGTCAAAATAATTTTCAAGAAGCCCTTTACTTTGATTTGTCTCTTTGTTCTCGCAATGAAGCGCCATTTGTAGATAAGTATCTAACATCCTGTATAATTCCGTCACTTAAATTATACTTCATTATCATTTTTGAGCCATTTAATTTGAAATTCGGGAAGTTTTTCCATTAAAATTAAGAGATATATCTATCTGAATGATAACGTTTATCTTGTAAATAATGATACTATTACTACAGCATGAAAAAAGTAACAAACAATATTTCTTTAGGATTTACAATACAAGTAAGATCTTTTCCAAATACAATTTTTTTTTATAAAAGGCGTGTTTAATAAATAAGAAAATCCGACATTCTCTGCCAACCAAACCAGAAATATACGGACATAACTCAGGGTGAAAGATTTGAAGCAATTCTTCTAATGCATTTCTGGCATCGGTATTTTCTTGATTAAAATTGTGCGGGCGAAGTTGAGTTGAGAATATTTAAGAGATTTATATCCACAATTTACAGTACTTTGAATATATATATATATATATATATATATATATATATATATATATATATATGTAGTTATATAGCCTATATCTCCAGCCAGGCATTCTCACTTTCTCCCACTGAAAGCAATAAACCTAAATTGTTTGCATATATATTATGTTTCGAATACTTATATATTACACAACATTATAGACCCACAACTTGCCACAATATCAAGACAGTTAGTTTAAGCTTTATATTGTGCTATGCAGTTTTCTTTTAGGATAATTGAAAGCCCCACGTTAATGTAAATGTCGTTTTATCTCCACAAACGGGCACCAAAGATCAACTTAAACTTCTGGAAGGTTGCAGTTTTAAATTGACAGGCCACAATAATTATACAGTCCAGAAGAGCAATTATCCCTCGCCTTTTTACCCTCTCGACTCTTTTATGCTCTCTTCAACACTCGAAGACATAGTTTTAATTGGAGTCGTTCCGAAGCACGCAAAGAGTCTTTTAATTAAAATTTCAACTTTTGATATTTAAAAAGAATATGACAGCACGGGACGCCGCTATTGCTGTAACTTCCCTGAAATATTCCATTTTTAAATCCTTTTATGCTGCATATTTTAAAGAAAATTCCCAATGTTTTGCATATTTTACTCGTAAGTCAATTTAATATTTTATTAAACATTAATATTTTAAGTATAATTGATATATTTATTTTAAAGTTCTTCAAGTCGCCTAAAAGTATTTGATATGACTTTTACTACTAATAATGCCTATGTAGTAACCTATGTGTATATAATGCACTTACTAGTAATAAATAATAAATATATAAGGACAAATCACACAGATTGAACTAGCCCCAAAGTAAGTACGAGACTTGTGTTATGGGATACTAACTCAACGATAGTACATGTTATAACAAATACATATATAGATAAACATCTAAGACCCGGGCCAATCAGAAAAAGATCATTTTCTATCATGACCCAACCGGGGATCGAACCCGGGACCTCACGGTTCAGAAGCAAGCACTTTACCACTGCGCCACCGAGGTGGACTAGTGCATTATACTGATATTATATATGAATGTATTTACCATTTTTGACGCTGACCACTGGCTTCGCGGCTTCACAACCCCAAACGCATCGTACAGAAATGAGAGATTCAATAAAAAAAATATCTTAGGAGCCTACGTGTGAATCACTATAATTCTACATCCTATTTTCTATATCATAATATAAAAGTTTGAATTTGATTGAATCTATACTAGATGAATTTTGAAATCTAGTAAATACACGAGCAGAATATAACGTCGTGAAATATTTTTAATCCCGACATACTCCCGTAGGAATTTCTACTACTCTACACTGCATTTCTTTTTTCGTATGTTAACCATGTAAGTGATTTCGGAAAAAGTTTATTTTACTTTACAATGTTAGAATCATAAAAATACGTGGTTTGTTCGACAAATATTGTTTACTAAAAAAATATTGTTTAATAAAAGTGGAGTTTTGATGCATATATACCATTATAGAGTTGGTAAACAGTCCTTCCAATTCAAAAGACATTTCGGTGCGGGGCCCGAACAACTTTCAAACAAGTTCGTGATTTATTATTGTAGTAAAACTATCTAAGTATTTAGTCTTGTGGTCTCAACGTCACTCTTATCGGTGTTCAAGTTGCTAACTTGAGTCTACTTGGTAAGCAATTACTATTTAGTCGTGTTGAAGATTGAGCAGAAAAGTAAAAAATTTAGTAGCATGGAAAATTGACTTTTACTTTCAAGGATCGTACTGATAAAGTAATTAGGTATTGGTCTTTTTTATTTTAATTAGCCTGTGGACAACTCACTGCTGGACAACTTTTTAGTTGATTATTGTTAATAAATAGGTATATTTCTTATATTTTATTCTATGTCATCTTGTCTATCGCTATACACAACAACTGTCATGCTTGAAATAATGAAATCGAAAAATTATGTTTGTAATTTCATGCTCAATTCTTGCATTCTTTATAATCTAGCAATATTTACTTTGTATAATGTATATGTAAATTAGTATAATGTAATTTCATTGGGTCGAATGGGATGTTGATATTTTAAAGAATTTAATTTATGTAGGTCCGGCATCACATCAGCACGATTTCACTGAGCACAGACTCAAAGCGCACATTTTATCAACGATTCTTTGATGAGAATGAAGTGTGCTTTATTTTTGTATGCTTCTTGTTTGCTCCAGTCCAGAGTGAAAAAGTAACAAACGTACACCCTCTCAAACTTTCGCATTTATAATATTAGTAGGATATACTATGCTCAGATTACTGTTTAATCATATTAAATATTATTTTTATGTTTAGACAGACGCGGTAAAGGACTTTGTTTTATAATATGTAAGGACGTAGGTAGTTACAGTAGTAACATGGGCTTTTTATTTTTTCCCTTCTAACAACTTGATACTGAAGTAGTAAGAAGGGTAATAAAAATTAACGGTATTACTACAACAAGCCGTGTCGTAATGCTGGAAGGTTTTTCATATAGTAAGTTATTCTTATCTTAAAAATGACTTAGTTTACTGAAAATTGTCTGAACATTTTTCATAAACAAAATCACGAATTTGCAATTACGTAAACAAAACCTTTCGGCCGCCATGTAAGCATAAAGAAAATAAGCGTTTGCTTTACGAGCGCCTTATCTATCTGGGCCCAACTTTGTTGGTCGTATGGGGGCTGGTGAATGAGGACGCTTATCTCAATATTAGCTGTTGTTTATCCATACGTCTGTCCTTTTTACCACAAAAGAAACCAGCCAGTACGTCATGTTTTGAAGTGATATGTTTTATAACCAAATATTTGGATTGATTTCGTATTTTTATCCAAGTATGTGTTTTATGTAAAAATAATTATGAGTTTAAATTACTTTATAATTTTTTAACACTATTTTGGTCATCAATTTATTGATGAAAAACGATGATTGCGGATACTAATTTAAAAACGAAACTTTGCTTTTTTGACAATTTAGCTGATAAATAAATTAACTAAATTAATGGTCAAATGATCGCATCCACAAGCAATCGCTACCACACAGTGGTCTATTTGCAAAAAATACTTTCTGTATTTTGTACCAGTAGGCACCTATTTTGTTTTACATTCCACGGCCGTAGTCTTATCTTTGAAACGCGTCCGGTCTTCGGACCACAAACTGGTCATGCATACAAACCTGGTAATGTGGAATTGGAAATTATTACCCCCATGTTATTTTCTAGCAATTCACATCTACCAATGCCGTATAAAATCACGTCCAGTGCTTTAGTTTTCCAGTAATCATGCGATCGTATTTGTTTACACGACAATGACATTTTTATTTATTACATGATTTTAATATTTTTTGTTCTCATTAAAGTAAAATTAGGAATGCTTTTGACTTGAAAATTATGACGGTTTCTTTTCATATGACGGTCATATATTTTTCGCTTTTGACATTAGAAAAAAGTATTTGATTTGACTAGTTGGGATATAGCCAAATTTATTGCTTCAATTTTTGTATTTTGTTTTAGTGCAATAATATTTTTTATTACTGGTACAGTCGGCACATCAACCAACCTAAATTCAATGCAATCACGCCGCTATTACCGCACCATAAAGGTTCATGCAGGGTAACTATAGGATGGCCAAAATTCGATTTTAAAACATACTCAAATGTTTATTTCTTTAAGCCTAATGAAAAGTTACTTTTATATCTAGTGAATATCGTCACACCACGAGCATTCACTTTTAGTAGGTAACTTCAATCTAGCTCGTAATAATATATTGTTTGCAATTATTCGGGTAACAACATCAAGCAACTTGATAGTAGTGTACAATCTATGCGAGTAATGTACATTCTGTTTAGACCTAGATATCACGTATCAGTGAACTATCGTAGCTATCGTAGCTGTGAAATCTTCTTGAACCATGATGGCCGAAATATATACCTATATTTTGCTTTAAAGTTATCTTTAATGGTAAATTTTGGCCAGCTTTGCTCTAAAACTACATTAAGAATAAAATAAGTTGAAAACTTTACCTGCCTAAATATAATAACAGCGACTCGCCGATGCCCAGATAAACCCTGCGAGGTTTTATAATGTTGTTGGATATTGTAGATTGTACTGAATAAATAATTTAAAAAAAAGTTTGATGTTGTCAGGATGATACGCATACGAACACTATAACTAAGGATGCCGAAGATTATTTGAAGAGGGGAAAAATTAGGAAGGCAGATCTTGGGGAGCAACCGGGACAACAACGTAACAATCAGACAAAAGAGTGTGAGAGAGAGTAATTCAAGACTACAGTTTGAAACTACAAAAATTCAATTGTCCTTATCAAACAATGTATATTTTAAAAAAATCACATGCACATTTGCTTGTTGTCTTAGTTACGATCCGTTTCATTTCGTATCAACTAGGATTGTAGCATTAAGCTCGGCTGCGCCAGTATGTTATCGATTCCTGTTAAATGGAGTAACCGTGTAGTTTGTGATTAGATATCGATGGGCTGGATCATCTTGTAATAGGGATGAACTGAGATCGAGAGGCTCGTATTAGTGGAGAAACTATTTCAACTTCGACTACGTCATATATAAAAAAAATGAAGAAGTTTGGTATTGCGTAGCATTCGCTAAACTGATTTCAGATATTACTTCTGTTCAGGTTATAATTTAAATCAGCCTTTAAAAAAGAACCTTTTTATAATCTATTTATTAATTTATTAATACATTAAAATAAAAATTGGGAAAATTACGAACAAATTAACAACAGAATAATTAATTTCTGCAAAAAAATATTTATTGAATTTACACATAAGAAAATATAATATACATTTTAGCTAAACTTAAATTAAAAATAAAATGAAATCTAAATAAAAATGCAAATTTTTTAGGCATAAGTTTCAAAAGTTTCTATCTTTAGCTTATTATTATACTGTATATAAAGTTAACATGAGTAAATTAATTAAAAAGTTTCCGTCTTAATTTACGATGGAACTTCAACAAGGTGTTTTAAGAAATTCCCCATATTTTTGCGAAGTTAGGAAAAATCTAATTTAGTTTTAAGTGTTCATAAAATATTGAAGCCATATTCCTGGAGGAGCAGGAGTTTCGCCTATCTTCGGGATATTAAAAATTTCATAATCTTCAAGTATATTTACATGGGTAAAATTGTTTTGTTATATCTTTTGAATCGTCAGCTTAGTAAATATTTGCAACTAGAAAAAATAATCAGAATAATTCACATCAACTCATACACTAGTTGATGATTTTAAGGTATTTTTTTATTATCTGCATAAAAACTACTGAATTTTCAAGTGATCCTCGCGGATAAAATATTGGATAGGGTATTATGCTGTCATTCCTATACGCTTGCATACTATCTACTAGTCGGAATCCTAATTAGAAAGCAATCAATATTTGAAATATTTGTTAGATTTATGTCAAAACTACATCGAAGTCAAAATTTTTAAAGGTTTTGGAATAAACACATAAAGGTACACCTTAAAATTCATAAAATAACTATAATAAAATAGGTATACTGAAATAATATATGGCACATTTACTTTTATGCAATTTACTGGGTATTCCTTTTACATAAAGGCTGTCGCGGTAATACCGGTACAATTTTTGTAAATCCGCAAAGTGCGGGATTCAATCCCCCTGTATGCTCCCTTTGAGCGGCTCGCTGTATGAAAAACACGGATACCTTTGCAAATAAATTCGTTCAAACCACATTTGTTGGAACACGACGCGGCGATGGCAGCGTAGATAGGTAAGTATCTATCTACGTTGTCATCGTGCAGATAGACAGATTTATCTATCGTGCAGATAGATACGTTGCCATCGTGTTAGTAAGTATCTACTATCTATTTAGAAACACTTATTTGTCATCTGTTTCAGATACTATATAAGTATTGTGAAAATTTAGTAGAAGTCTATACCTAATAGGGTAATAAACTAAAGCATTTCATTGTTTGAAGGATTATTTTAAAGCTTTGATGAACCCTGAAAAGAGATAATTTCTGCTTTTAGTAGTTGTATCGGTGATGTAAATCGCCCCTATATTGTAATAAAAACAGTGTCTTTTATGATATACTAGTTTAGGCGCTGTAAACACAAACAGTCCTAAATAAATATGTTGAAAATGTAAATCAACTGACAACAAACCCGTTCAAAACTCGCTTTGAAGGAACTAAACACATTTACCGTAATTAAATTTAGTCGCAAAATATTTTCTCGGATTTGTCGGGGGAACATTATCGTTATAACTGAAGGCAAATGGCAATTTGAGGCATATTTTGATCGAGAAACTGTGTAATAGAGTGCAGGCTGTTGAAATAACGAGACGGGGCTGTTAGGGGTAGGCAAGGGGATGGCACCCTCACATAAAAAACGAATTGCACTGATCAAAAGTATTTTTGAAATCGTCCAGGCATTTTGTTTCGATTTAAAAAAAAAAAAATTGACTATTTATTTTTAGCGCAGCAATATATCCCATTGTAATACGACGTACTTGACATTTTTACGTCCGAATCGATACGTTACACCAGTTTTTCTATATTTGTTTGTTTAACCCATTTTTGGCAGGCGGCATACAGATTTCACAGATTTATCTTCGAATATATATGTTCGCATTATTTGTGCCCTTCATTAGATCTTCCAGCACGAATCTGGGCAAGAGGGACACTCAAGGAAGTGAGGCACCGCTCTAATTTATTGGAAACTTGCAGGAACCTGAGACACGCGGTTAAAAATCTGTCATTAAATTTCATTGCTTCAAATTCTCCATAGATTTTAACTCCCGGGTCTTCAGAAAAAAGGAGGCAAGATTTATGGTAGTTTTTACAATTTTACGGTCAGCGCGTTCGGTTGGTACGCCTGGGAGGCATTACAGGAGATATCGTAGATTTACTTCAAACTTGATGTCTCCTCTGGAGGGAAATCACGAAATGGAACGTCATTGTGGCGTCATTCGGCCAGGAATGTCGGCTGCGGGATTTATTCCGGCTTGTGGATTATTTTGACTTGTGCGTTGGAAAATTGAAAAATTAACAGCATTGTTATTAGAAACTAATGCTGTTTGATTCCATATCGTTTAACAAAAAATAATATAAATCAGGAAAAATACGAAACTACCTAATTAAATTGGAAGTAGAACAAAAAAACTGGGCAAAGGTTGTTTAGATTTCATAGTAGGTACTCGTAGGTAATAACAAAAATTCGTTTTAAAAAATCTAGTAAATCTTTTTCAGTAAACAATATACCTTAGTATCATAGCAAAGTTTCAATACAACTAACTAAACAAAGAATACCTGTGCCTTTTTCGAATCAATACAGTTTCTTCGTATCCTGGCATCAAAAAAAGATTTTCCAAAATTGAATTCCTATCGATGCAGGGGACAAAGGTAATGTGACAGAAAACAGCTACATCATATTTTACTGCCGCGAAACTGCACGAATCGTGATTCTAAATCGATGGAATATCCCACAGAAATGACTCTTATTTGCAGAGGGGAGATTTTTTGTAAAGGGTTCCCTAAAATAGAAACAAACTACTTAATACACACAGGGATACACAAAGATAAAGGTAAACTAAAAGATTCAAATATAATTTAGATTATTTCTTCTTGATATACTGGTAGTAATCATTTAGTGGTTATTTTAAATAGCATTCTGTCATAATTTATCAAATCAGTAAAGTTTTTTTTAAACCTGACATCATATCTTGCAATGAAAACGGATGAACCGATTCAGACCGAGATTTGAGTGTTCTTAGTCATGCTGTCAAGGCCCATGTTTAAATGGCGAGGGCTTTTTAATTTGCTTAATTTGATTTTTAAAGAAAGATATTATTCTTAATTTATAGAGGAAATAAATAGACAAATATAATACGGGTACTCTCATAAAAACATTGTTGCGAAGTTAAAAGTTTGGACTAGATATTTTTATTATTAAATATAAAATAAATTAGACGCCATACCGAGTAAAGTATGTATTGAATTTTCAATACATAAGTTAAACAATATGGTAAATACCTAACGTCTACACGCACAACACAAACTCCCAACATTTATATCTCGAAGACCCCTCGGCCGCACAACAAGCTGATATAGATTATCAACCCTTGGCCTTTATATCTGCAAAGACTTTATTGATGCTCGAGCCCTAGGAATACTTCAAAACAAAGAAAAGGGCGGTTAAGAAGATTACGATGACGAGTATTATATATAACATGAAATAGAAAATAATGTTATGCCGGCTTGGTTTAGACTGAGAACATTTGTTGTGGAAATCTACAGAGGATTTTCGTATAATCATTAGAAGATGTCTAATTGAACCACCAGGTAGTAAACCTTAGTACCAAAGTCGTCTGCATGAGAGTGAGGTACTCTCACTCTCGTCTATTTCAGGCGTCAAACAGCAGTATTTACTTTGTTGTGGGTGAGAGTAGCAGTGTAATTATATTGTGCCGATGTCAAGGCGTCCTTAGGCTACGGCGACCACTCGTTGTCAGGTGAGCCGTGTGCCTAATATTGATAGTATATAAATTAAATGTTGATACTGAACTAAGTAAGTTATTGATTTTTAGGATTTATCTATACATATAATAAAACTTCAAGAGAGCTTTGTCTGTACAATAGAGATATTAAAGAAAAATAATTTATGGTTTGTATTTATGGGACAAATAGAAGCCCAAACATTTCTTTTTTAAATATTTGTTTGTCTGTTTGTTAGCTCATCACGCAAAAACTTGAGAATTTGCTGCGGTTTTCACAGTTGTATAGCGGATCGTCTAAATCTGGTAAAGGTTTCATCATAGAATCTGAGATATTTAAAATAATAACTTATGAGTACGGTCGAAGCCATAAAGCTACGCGGGTAAAGCCGCGGGCAAAATCTAGCAAAAATATGGAGTGTCTTTGGCTTTAAGTGTGTTTAAATAGCCTATTAAGTGTCCTATTGCAGGACTAACTACCCCTTTTGTGTCTATTTTTGGCAATTTATTGCGACAAATGTTTCGAAATCGTAATTTTTGTTACATTATTTTCGGTTGACATTAGTATGTTACTTCATTCATAGTATTAATTAAAAGTATTCATTCATAGTACTACTAGGTAATTGGACTTTCATCAAAACATAGTTTTATTACGCTCCCGATTGTTCTTGTGAATATAAATCTCCGCGACCATTATTGCCAAGTTCACTCCATTACCTGGCAGTTCTTGTCTAATTTAAACATGTTTCATAAAAATAAAAATAGTACAAAGGTTAAGTTAATGAAAACATTATATTTTTGGTTAAGGACGAGTATAATTTTGACTATTTTGAAAATATGGAAAATTGATGAATGAAAGCCTATGGAATTATAGTCAATGAACTCCGGATTTTGGAAGGCAAGTTCTGGCGGTATTTGTTTAGTCGTCAAATCCGTATTGAGGTTGGTCAAGTTATGGTACGTAGGCACTCCTTATATCTATATGAAAGACCAGTACCCCAGCAGTTGGTACAATAAATGTTTATATTAAGTTAACGTAAGACAAAATAGTGAAAGTACAGAAATAAATAACTTTTACTGCTACTATATAAACATTTATTGTACCAACTGCTGGGGTACTGGTCTTTCATATAGATATAAGGAGTGCCTACGTACCATAACTTGACCAACCTCAATACGGATTTGACGACTAAACAAATACCGCCAGAACTTGCCTTCCAAAATCCGGAGTTCATTGACTATAATTCCATAGGCTTTCATTCATCAATTTTCCATATTTTCAAAATAGTCAAAATTATACTCGTCCTTAACCAAAAATATAATGTTTTCATTAACTTAACCTTTGTACTATTTTTATTTTTATGAAACATGTTTAAATTAGACAAGAACTGCCAGGTAATGGAGTGAACTTGGCAATAATGGTCGCGGAGATTTATATTCACAAGAACAATCGGGAGCGTAATAAAACTATGTTTTGATGAAAGTCCAATTACCTAGTAGTACTATGAATGAATACTTTTAATTAATACTATGAATGAAGTAACATACTAATGTCAACCGAAAATAATGTAACAAAAATTACGATTTCGAAACATTTGTCGCAATAAATTGCCAAAAATAGACACAAAAGGGGTAGTTAGTCCTGCAATAGGACACTTAATAGGCTATTTAAACACACTTCCCGCGGCTTTACCCGCGTAGCTTTATGGCTTCGACCGTACTCATAAGTTATTATTTTAAATATCTCAGATTCTATGATGAAACCTTTACCAGATTTAGACGATCCGCTATACAACTGTGAAAACCGCAGCAAATTCTCAAGTTTTTGCGTGATGAGCTAACAAACAGACAAACAAATATTTAAAAAAGAAATGTTTGGGCTTCTATTTGTCCCATAAATACAAACCATAAATTATTTTTCTTTAATATCTCTATTGTACAGACAAAGCTCTCTTGAAGTTTTATTATATGTATAGATAAATCCTAAAAATCAATAACTTACTTAGTTCAGTATCAACATTTAATTTATATACTATCAATATTAGGCACACGGCTCACCTGACAACGAGTGGTCGCCGTAGCCTAAGGACGCCTTGACATCGGCACAATATAATTACACTGCTACTCTCACCCACAACAAAGTAAATACTGCTGTTTGACGCCTGAAATAGACGAGAGTGAGAGTACCTCACTCTCATGCAGACGACTTTGGTACTAAGGTTTACTACCTGGTGGTTCAATTAGACATCTTCTAATGATTATACGAAAATCCTCTGTAGATTTCCACAACAAATGTTCTCAGTCTAAACCAAGCCGGCATAACATTATTTTCTATTTCATGTTATATATAATACTCGTCATCGTAATCTTCTTAACCGCCCTTTTCTTTGTTTTGAAGTATTCCTAGGGATCGAGCATCAATAAAGTCTTTGCAGATATAAAGGCCAAGGGTTGATAATCTATATCAGCTTGTTGTGCGGCCGAGGGGTCTTCGAGATATAAATGTTGGGAGTTTGTGTTGTGCGTGTAGACGTTAGGTATTTACCATATTGTTTAACTTATGTATTGAAAATTCAATACATACTTTACTCGGTATGGCGTCTAATTTATTTTATATTTAATAATAAAAATACCTAGTCCAAACTTTTAACTTCGCAACAATGTTTTTATGAGAGTACCCGTATTATATTTGTCTATTTATTTCCTCTATAAATTAAGAATAATATCTTTCTTTAAAAATCAAATTAAGCAAATTAAAAAGCCCTCGCCATTTAAACATGGGCCTTGACAGCATGACTAAGAACACTCAAATCTCGGTCTGAATCGGTTCATCCGTTTTCATTGCAAGATATGATGTCAGGTTTAAAAAAAACTTTACTGATTTGATAAATTATGACAGAATGCTATTTAAAATAACCACTAAATGATTACTACCAGTATATCAAGAAGAAATAATCTAAATTATATTTGAATCTTTTAGTTTACCTTTATCTTTGTGTATCCCTGTGTGTATTAAGTAGTTTGTTTCTATTTTAGGGAACCCTTTACAAAAAATCTCCCCTCTGCAAATAAGAGTCATTTCTGTGGGATATTCCATCGATTTAGAATCACGATTCGTGCAGTTTCGCGGCAGTAAAATATGATGTAGCTGTTTTCTGTCACATTACCTTTGTCCCCTGCATCGATAGGAATTCAATTTTGGAAAATCTTTTTTTGATGCCAGGATACGAAGAAACTGTATTGATTCGAAAAAGGCACAGGTATTCTTTGTTTAGTTAGTTGTATTGAAACTTTGCTATGATACTAAGGTATATTGTTTACTGAAAAAGATTTACTAGATTTTTTAAAACGAATTTTTGTTATTACCTACGAGTACCTACTATGAAATCTAAACAACCTTTGCCCAGTTTTTTTGTTCTACTTCCAATTTAATTAGGTAGTTTCGTATTTTTCCTGATTTATATTATTTTTTGTTAAACGATATGGAATCAAACAGCATTAGTTTCTAATAACAATGCTGTTAATTTTTCAATTTTCCAACGCACAAGTCAAAATAATCCACAAGCCGGAATAAATCCCGCAGCCGACATTCCTGGCCGAATGACGCCACAATGACGTTCCATTTCGTGATTTCCCTCCAGAGGAGACATCAAGTTTGAAGTAAATCTACGATATCTCCTGTAATGCCTCCCAGGCGTACCAACCGAACGCGCTGACCGTAAAATTGTAAAAACTACCATAAATCTTGCCTCCTTTTTTCTGAAGACCCGGGAGTTAAAATCTATGGAGAATTTGAAGCAATGAAATTTAATGACAGATTTTTAACCGCGTGTCTCAGGTTCCTGCAAGTTTCCAATAAATTAGAGCGGTGCCTCACTTCCTTGAGTGTCCCTCTTGCCCAGATTCGTGCTGGAAGATCTAATGAAGGGCACAAATAATGCGAACATATATATTCGAAGATAAATCTGTGAAATCTGTATGCCGCCTGCCAAAAATGGGTTAAACAAACAAATATAGAAAAACTGGTGTAACGTATCGATTCGGACGTAAAAATGTCAAGTACGTCGTATTACAATGGGATATATTGCTGCGCTAAAAATAAATAGTCAATTTTTTTTTTTTTAAATCGAAACAAAATGCCTGGACGATTTCAAAAATACTTTTGATCAGTGCAATTCGTTTTTTATGTGAGGGTGCCATCCCCTTGCCTACCCCTAACAGCCCCGTCTCGTTATTTCAACAGCCTGCACTCTATTACACAGTTTCTCGATCAAAATATGCCTCAAATTGCCATTTGCCTTCAGTTATAACGATAATGTTCCCCCGACAAATCCGAGAAAATATTTTGCGACTAAATTTAATTACGGTAAATGTGTTTAGTTCCTTCAAAGCGAGTTTTGAACGGGTTTGTTGTCAGTTGATTTACATTTTCAACATATTTATTTAGGACTGTTTGTGTTTACAGCGCCTAAACTAGTATATCATAAAAGACACTGTTTTTATTACAATATAGGGGCGATTTACATCACCGATACAACTACTAAAAGCAGAAATTATCTCTTTTCAGGGTTCATCAAAGCTTTAAAATAATCCTTCAAACAATGAAATGCTTTAGTTTATTACCCTATTAGGTATAGACTTCTACTAAATTTTCACAATACTTATATAGTATCTGAAACAGATGACAAATAAGTGTTTCTAAATAGATAGTAGATACTTACTAACACGATGGCAACGTATCTATCTGCACGATAGATAAATCTGTCTATCTGCACGATGACAACGTAGATAGATACTTACCTATCTACGCTGCCATCGCCGCGTCGTGTTCCAACAAATGTGGTTTGAACGAATTTATTTGCAAAGGTATCCGTGTTTTTCATACAGCGAGCCGCTCAAAGGGAGCATACAGGGGGATTGAATCCCGCACTTTGCGGATTTACAAAAATTGTACCGGTATTACCGCGACAGCCTTTATGTAAAAGGAATACCCAGTAAATTGCATAAAAGTAAATGTGCCATATATTATTTCAGTATACCTATTTTATTATAGTTATACTGAAATAATATATACACATAGAAATAGAAAGCCTATGGAATTATAGTCAATGAACTCCGGATTTTGGAAGGCAAGTTCTGGCGGTATTTGTTTAGTCGTCAAATCCGTATTGAGGTTGGTCAAGTTATGGTACGTAGGCACTCCTTATATCTATATGAAAGACCAGTACCCCAGCAGTTGGTACAATAAATGTTTATATAGTAGCAGTAAAAGTTATTTATTTCTGTACTTTCACTATTTTGTCTTACGTTAACTTAATTATACTTTTAGACGCCCAACTTTTGTAGCTTGCTCAAATTTTTAATTGCGTTTTGTACACGACATTGTCTTAATATATTGTTTCGTTTAACGTTATGAAAAATTGTATTTCACTGTTATATAAAAATGTGGATTCTTTTTAAAATCTCTGACGTTGCCCAATTATTCATATTATAGTTTACCTAAAGAAGCTGTTCCATGCGGATTCGCTCTCAGCAACAGACATATACATTCTAACTTTTACCTATAAGAATAGAGTATAATTAGGTGGTATTTATTTAATATAAAAGTTGTATTTATTATATTCACATTAATTTCGATGGCCTATTAACATAATGGTGCTTATCGTACGCTATTCCCAGCGTACGCTAATATAAATTATTGTATAATTCTAATATATATATATATATATATATATATATATATATATATATATATATATATATATATATATATATATATATATATATATATATATATATATATATATATATATATATATATATATATATATATTATTTTATAGTCTATTTGCTATTATTGTGTTTTGTCTTAGTGATTTTATTTAATTTTGAAAATGTTCTATGGGCCATTTTAAAAAAGATGATTGTGGAAAAAGAGGATGGTATACCATCATTATCAAAAATGCACCCTAGCACATCACAGAAAATAAACTCAATAATCTGTCTCATTTATTCTACGAGAAGGCAATGACAAACAATTTTTTAAAAAGTGTCAAGAATTTGTCAATAGTTACTTAATCTAAACTAATAAGCTTCGGTGGCGGCCGAAAGGAAGAACCAAAATGCACGTGCAGTGAACTTAAATACCACACACACAAACTTTGCAATGAAAAATATCAAGAAAAAGAAACTATTCACATGAAACAATATCCATACCACACTTTATGATTGCGCGTGTTCATATCGAAAGTTGCGCGATCACTTTGAATTATTAGTCGAAACTTTTTAATGAAAGCTCAACCGAAAAATGCTTCAAACCTCAAACACGCAAAGCTGGAAAACTACGAGACTGGAATAATGTTTGGGACAAAAAAGTTTACGCTTTGAACCCGCTACCCTGGTGAGGGTAAGTGTTTTGCATTTCGGCCCACGCGCTCTGCATACCAATGCGTAAAGGATTGCTGTTTGTGTAAACCTTCGCTGGAAGACTTACTACCTGTACTTGAGGCTGACAATGGCTCTAATATATAATTTATAACTAAGTAACATGTAGAATTGTAAAGATCAGTGATAGATCTTATGATCAGATGTGTGATTCCATCGTGGAATAGGACAGGATATATATATAGGGACTAGGAAACCATAAAGACGAAAGAGAGATCATAGCATATCAATGAAAAATATCTAAAATCTTAGAAAATACTCTACTTCATCTAATACACTTCAAGTACGCCTTATTTTTGTGTATTTATATACAAATATTTTAACATTTAGAGAACTTATTTTTTTATTGAAAACAAAATGTAATTTTACTACTACCTCTTAAATATAACACTTATTCCATTAATTCGAATTCATCAAAGAAGATTCACGGTAAGAGTTTTATTTTGAGACGGGAAAAGAAAATTTAATTTGGATTATTAATTTCAATCAAAGACAGGAAAAAGTCAACTTTGAATGTACTTTTATCCAATTCGTAGAAGAGGAAAAGAAACAGTAAGCCGATGGGAGTAAAGTTTAAGTCACATTATTTTGCACAGATATTGGCATCGAAGATATCTCTGAAACTTTCAGACCTTGTTTGATAAAATGTTTTGTATGCGTGTAATCCCCTGACTCTGCTTGATTTGCCTGTGGTAAGATAAAAATATACTGGGCATGCTTTGTTTATATTTACAATAAGTTGCCTTTTGTGTAATAAATATTTGAAAAGAAAAAAAATAGTAGAAAGTATTTTAGTTTTCCATTGCATAATGTAGTCACAGTTGACTAAATTGAAAATGGTGGCCACTAAATTCCTTTTAGTCTACTATGTCCACATTGAGAGTAAACTATAATACCTTTTACTAAAATCTTGACGTATATAGTGTTGCATAATCTGTTAAAGAATTTTTTTATTTTCGATAAGAAATAAAAGAAATTAATAAAAATGTGAGGTGTGTTAGTGTGTGGGAAGAAAGAACTTCGAAGTCGAAACTAAATGGTAGCCCGAAAGTAAAAAGCTACTTTTATTCGAAACTAGCGACCCGTCCCGGTTTCGCTCAGGTAAAATCATAATAAATTATTTACTAAACCTTCCTCTTAAATCACCATTAAAGATCTAAGCAGACATATGGACAGACAGCGGGAAGTGACTTTATTTTAATGAAATAATAATTTTATTTCAAGTAACCAAGAGTATGTAGTGATATTATTGGTTTCACTGATGTAGTAATATATATATTTTGTTTATATCAACCCTTCCTTGATAATATATTGACAAGACATAGTTACACTGAACCGTGACCCAACACAGGCTTAAAATTTTCATCAGATAAGACAGTCTTTTAAATTACGTTATAAAATATTACAGAGACTTTGTGCTTGGGAAAAGCCTGTGAAATAATTAAGGAAGTGTACCTAATAAGGCTTTTCCATTTGCATAACAAATTTGTGAAGTCCCCTTGGAAAAATATTGCTACTAAATCCTTTGACAAATCAACCGTTGCTTTTCTCAGATTTGTGGAGATTATTTCCGGGGAAAAAAATGGGAATTTTTTTTGGTTGTAGATTGATTCGGCTTCAAGTGCTCTCAAGCTTCGCTTTTGTAATCGAATCTGCAGCGTGTCGCTATGTCGTATGCAGATGACCAGGAATAAAACATATGGAGGCGACTTTACATTATGATCGTTATATAAAAGTCTGCCATATTTCGATTGCGATCAAATTGGGAATTTTATATACTGTTCTGTATGTTAAGTTTGTTATGTGTGTTATCAGAATTTGAGAAAAAAATATGGAAAATCTTTATAAATAATTAATAGTTCTTTGCAAGTCATAATAAAAACACGTGCAAATAAATTTCCTTATAGAATTACTCGACATTATTGTATAATGTTGTGATTTCTATATTAATTATGTATGATATATGAAAAATTCGCTCCGGCTACGTGGTCAGACGTGTAAAGATTACAAAGGTAATCTTTACAATATTAGAATATAATTTTCGATAAACATTTTATTTTCTCAACTTTACATATAAAGTAATGTCTGATTTTAATATAAGACAATATCTGTTCTTGTACGTAGGCAAAAACTCAGTGTATAAACGTCTTCAGTATACCTTGTATTGTAGGTAAAGTTGACAAATACACGAAGTGTAGCTGTTGGAGTGTGAAGCCACCTGATATGGTATTGGATGCAGATGATACAGAAACACATGCGGGAGTATAGATTTTGCTGAAGTGCAATTTGTACCTTAGAGAAGTTAAAAGATAGGTATGCTTATGAATTAAGTATTTTGGATATCAAAGGTATTTTTATAAACTTTAAGCAATGATTTATGAAATATGTCTAGGTAGAACGATTAATTTAACAATAGCAAATAAAATAAATCAGATTTGCCTTTCCGTTATTCGAATCATTTCGGATACGTATATAAAGCATAAAAGAAAAGGGAATAATGACGCTTCTTTTTGGTAAAAAGTTCAAACAACTCCCAACTTTGACATTAGCTTGTGAATTATCGCGGTCTCTTTGGTGTCATTTGTGAAGTTTAAGTCTCAAGTTTGGACCCGGGAATTCTTCGGGAAAGTTTGTCCTGGACGACGGCCAACTGGTGGCCAGGTCCACACACCACTCAATTTGCCCAAATGTTTGTTTTAAAACGTGCTAACTAGCAACGAATTTAAACGCGGAAGCTAGAAATGAAAATAAAAAATATATATTTCACTAACAGGCAAATTGGATTGGAAACTGACTCATTGGCTTCGTGGTAGATACCGATGAAATATTTTTTTGTAAATTTATTCAATACTCACGCGTTTTTTTATTGCGCAAAATAATATTACGAACGACTAGATGTAGCGTGACTTCCTATCAATATTTTATTCATCATATTATCTTCATGTATGAAGCTCCGGACTTACTGCATGATGTTCTCGATACACATTTCAAGTGGTTTTTTTTTTAAATAATAAGTATTATGAATTTTTTAGGAAGTGTTTTATGTGAAAACTTACTTAACTTACTGTCGAGAGGTCGCATCCCAAAGCGGTTTGGTTTCAAAGTAAAATATTTTTTTTATATTAGTAGGCTTAATTTTATTCATACATATAATTGTTCTCCTGGGAAATGAAGACGAAGAAGCTAATGTCAATAAGAGGTGTTACAACTTGCTTTGTATCCCCAGAGATTGGAAATGTTCAATCAAAAGAACAGAGCGAGATAAAGCCGCAAGGGATTTTCAGTATGTATTAGGCAAGTTTTAATTGAGTTTTTGCTACACCCTCCTCACAACTTCCGAGTCCTTTCTCTGTTTAGAATTAGATGGACTATTTGCATATTATATAGTCTTCACTAGCTGTTTTTCACTAGCGCATTTGTAAAAAAAATCAACAATATTTTACTTACCTTCTTTAATTCAGCCTTTGGTTGGTTATCCTTTTTTTTAGAACATCTCTCTCTTATAGTTTTCCGGTTGCTTCCTCAGAACCCAGGGTCCGCTTCCCTGAATTTTTATTCTTCATTTAGCACGGTCTTCGGCAATCTCAGTTTCCAGACCATTGACACGCATATCATCGTTGTGGACATCAAGCCAGCACTACTTGGATTTACCCTTCCTGCCAAGGCTTTTATTTTTGTACAACGTGATGATGACCTTTAAAAAATAGCCTACCCATTCAGAATCCGGAACTGCCACAAAAGATAAAATGAATCATACAGCGATATGAGTCTTTCAGGTATAAATTCCTGTAAATATAAAAGCATCAGTTTAGAACCAAAAGGATTTTCATTTAAAAAGCGACGGCAACATGAACGCATGCAATCTCTTGACTCATAACCTCGAATAAACAAGGCTTTTTCAGACTAAAGCGAGCTGTAGGGGGTAGGGCTTTTTGTAACGACAATAAATGGCTCTTCTAGCACATTGTTTGTTGACCGCTGTCTCAAAATGTAGGCAGTACAGCAGTAAATACAATGAAAAGAACATGGGTTGATTTCTCTCTTTAATTCTACCTCGATGGATATTAGCCAGACAATCATAGGACAGTTCTATATGTATAGAATATGGTCTGCGTAGTCTTTTCACTATATGTATGAAAGTATGTCTGTCACCCTTTCCTGTGTTCACGCCTAAACGCCTAAAGTTGACTAAATAGTTAACATTGACGTTAACTATAACCTGCGTAGAAAAATCCAATGGCGTACATTGAATTGTCTATTCGAAGTGAATCACCCTTATTGTAACTTGACAAATATAACTCTAACTCTTTCTCTCTCTTTTAAGTTATTCTTACGTATTATTTTTACTTTGGGCCGCTGACTATGTTTATAGCCAGCAACACCGACGCAATACCACTAAAAGAAATTTATTAAAACTATTCAGACATTAAAAAGCATAAACAACATCCCAAGGGCGAGTCGATGCCGTTACTAGATGTTACATGAGATTTATTCTACTTAAGGACTTTTATTGGTTGAAATGGTAAAAAAATATCATCATTAAAATTTTGGGAAAAGCCATTCTTTATATTAAAAACACTCGGCTGCCGTCCTTTTCTTCAACTAGGCAGGACATTCAAACGTGCGTTCATCAAGACGATATGATTGTTTAATCTATGGAAAATGACAACAAAAGTAACTTAGGGTGGGTTGCACCGTTCGCTCGCAAAGTACGCAACTCGCTAAGCTTGCAACTCACTCTTACTTAACTAAAAATTTTTGTAGTCCTATTTAAATTCTCGATATTTTAAACTTACTGAACCTGAAATCGTGCTAAAGTGCTTTTCAGTGCTTCAGTGTCTATTCCATTTTCACTCTTACCAGTTTCCAGTTGAAGACATACTTTTTAATTGGACCTTCCGGTTTGCTAAGGTTGCTTAATTGAAATTTTTGCATTTCAAATTTGGAATCTTAACAGCCGAGAGATTAATCAACTTAAGTATAAATTAAGGAATCGTTATTTTAATTTATTTCGTGTGAAGAAAGATATCCAAAATGTTTTCGAAAATATCTTACTAAACCTTCCTCAGAAAAATCACACTATCTATTGATGAACCGCATATAACCATCAAAATCCGTTGCATAATTTTAAAGATCTAAGCATACATATGGACAGAGGGTAGCTATTTATAATAATATGTATGATTTCGATAAATATTCTTAAAGTATCTACGTGGACTATAATAATTTAGAAATATATTTTTTTATATTTTACACCAAACAACAAATTAAACTAACTAAAAGAGATTTTGAACTGACGACACTGTAAATCGTCTACCAAAATTAACTTTTATACCAAACGAACTAATTTGTTTTCTTTTACCTTTGAAAAAAGAATTTAAAAGTAAAGTTGGCACTAGCGAGCAAGGCCATAAAGACCATGACGTGGACGTGCCCGCGATATGCCCAGCTCATTTTACAGGGTTTCGTACCCACTGGACCTTCCAGATTCGACCCAAATGAATAGTTGACCTACCAAAATAAAAATATTATTAATGCTATATTTGGATGTCATATTTGGTATCTCTACTGGTAACCATACATTTCGTTGATGTAACCTTGGTCTTATTACACAAAGTTACCATTGTCTTCCTATGATTTTATAGACGTAGTATTATGAATCAAAATAGACTTTTTAGGAAATTATTTTCGGGGTGTTAATAAACGTTTTATTGTAGAATGCATAGGTTTAAACTAATATTTGATTAATTTTCAACAATAAGATAATGTAACAAAGAAAGAGAAAAGAGAGTAAGAATATATATTTAAGGTCCAATTTTTTATGTATTTATTTTATTGAATAATTTTTACTTTATGCTAGACTTTTGATGGCAGGTCAAATTGACGAACAGTATATGTGAGGTCGAATTATAAGGATCCAGTGGGTTGGGTACTACCTTTAGGAGCGGGAGATGTTAATGAGAGATCAGGATTTTCAATTATCCCACTTCTTAAAGTGGATTTTATCACTATCCCGGTCGAGGTTTATTATAAAATGATATCAATATTGAATATCAATATTTTTAAAATAATAATTATTAGTATTGATATATTTAATATTAATTATTAATATTGATATGTTTACTATTAGTAGTTTAATGTTTATTATGTTAGCTTCATGCTCTTTCCTATATTTAAACGCAGGTGCGCTTCAAAGAACGAAATTTTAATATTTTTTGTACTTCTCGAAGCGCACTTTTTTAGTGCGGTTCGAAGAATAATTTTGGTGCGCTTCGAGGAATACCTCGTCAGTCTGTCACACAGTTCTGTCTGTCATTAACCGAATTATACCTAATTTTTGCATGTCCTTCAGTTTGTATGACCAATTATTGTGATCACCCAATGGCGCACGCAGGATGGGCAGTTTTTAAGATCGAAAATAAAAGCCTTTATCAACAACGTTTTTGTATATAAAACTTATTTCAACTATTCTAACACCGTCCTATTAGGAACAGGTGTAATTTAGTTAGGCCCACTTATTTCTACAATGATATTGTATTAACATCAGAAAACCTAACACGCAGGTCACGGAAACTAAACTTTAATGCTTTCCTGGCGTGTGAGACAAGTTTGAAAGATTGCCGCCTTTCATAAATCTAAGGATATTTTACTGCTTTATAACATACTAGCTTTTGCCTATTGTTCCGTCCAAGGCAAAAAGCCTATATCACTGGTTTTCTGTTCATACATCAAAAATCACCTCAATCTAACGCATTCTGGTGTTATAGAAGAACAATAAAAAAACATACTTTCAAATTTATAATACGTGTCTGTTTTTTTTTTGTTTCTTACCTTTCTTCTGGGTCAAGATAATTAAGTTATAATTATAGATGCTTGTAAACATTGAAAAGCATTTTACGTAAACGTATTTAATTACCCTTTGAATGTCAATTATTTTTGTCCGATATTACAGTCACATAAAGCTACATTAAATTTACGATTATACCACGCATGGATTTAATGTGTAAGCTGTTAAATCCACAAATAAGCAAAACGGATCGTGTAAAATAAACGAAACTTTGATAATAACAGTGAAATATCGACTGTGCCCGGCTACAAAGTAATTATAGAAGTGAAAACGTTTCCTGCATTCGCGCTCTCTTGGAGGGATTATACACAGAAAGCTATTAAATTTGTTACAAGCTCTTTCCGTGACTTCATTCGCGAGAACCTAAGATATATTTATGAAAGAAATTAAAGCAGTACGAAAATTGTTATATTATTCCGATCTAATAATTTATATTGAAGCACTAATATCCATTGCATTAATATATAGACTTACTTCAGAGAAAGTGCAAAAATGTTGTAAAAATATTTATAACACATTACAGCCCTATGTAACAAATACTTAGCTAAAATCCTCAGTAATTTTTTATCAATAACTTACGTCAACTGGGTGTGGCCGTCATCGCCATCATCTGCAGCTCTCCTGGTAACTGGTATAGCAGTATCCATAAGTCTAAGGAATTTTAACACATAAGTAATTTCCTTTCAACAAGCAACCGGTTGTACAACATGTGTACTGGGGATCTAACCAGCGGTTAATGTTGCTAACAAAGTTTTCTGTTTGATTTAAGAACCGCCTGGTGAGCGGGGTGCGGGTTAGTTAACAAAATCGTTATATCTCTGGGATTATCTGTGTTTTTAATATTATTATATTATATGAATTTTTATTTTAATTATTCTTATATTATTAGAAATTGTTATATTATTATCTATTTTCACATTTCTGTTTATATATATTGTAAAAAAATGATAAATTATTAAATACCATTTTTTGGAGACGTATTTTCAAATTATATATTTACTATTTAGCTTTTAAAACCTATGAAAAAACTGTTCATGGTAAAGATGTTAAAGTGAAGAAATTTATTTCTGACACTCAACAACAACTCAGCAAGTAAATCTTCATGAGCAGCTGAGTAAATAAAATACGTATAGTTAGTTACATGCCGTTAAACTGATATTATTAAGTTAAAAAAAAAACATTAAATCTCTATAAGAAGGGGATAGTCCCGCAGTCACCCTAATACCTATTCTAACAACAAAGACATGAAAAATGGTTGCGTGAAGACATGAATGGGATGAAGGTACCTCTTATCTGTGAGGAGATTCAGAACGGGACGCAGGCATTCGTATTCAAAGCGTTTGGGGAGCGTTGCATAAATATGTACTTACACAGTAGAACGTCACACCCCATCAAGTATATAATCTGTGGCAATAGCGGCGAGGATAAATGCATGACAGCTGTGTCTGTAAAAAAAATGGAAAAATGGCGAATTTTCTTAACAGGGATCGTTCCAAACTACTAGTAGTTTATAGCTTTGAGAAAAACTAATTTCATGTGAAAAAGTGTCCATGAAGATCTTATCCTACTTCCTACTATAGTCTTTCACACAAAATGTACTGGACAAATTGTTATGAAATTTGGTAAAGGAGTCGAATATAACCTGTAATAATACATAGAGTACTTTTTATTCCAAAATTACCACAGGAGCCAAGCCCCGGAGCGCAGCTAGTATTACAAATGCTAAAGTTTGTGTAGATGTATGTGTGTATGTTTGTTACTTTTCATGCAAATTCTACTTGACGGATTGTTATGAAATTTGGTACACGGGTAGAATATAACCTGGAATAACATATTTAATCAAGAAATTTTACTAAAAAGCCTTCGAAGTTTCCTTTCGTATGGTTCCTCACTGGAAAAAAGGACCAACCTGAGCAGTTCAAATATTTCAGTCAGGTTAGTTATAATATTTTCAGAAGACAACTAAGCAAAAATTGAAGACGTGATCAATGATTTTGTAACTTTAATCAATCTGAGTTTCTTTTGAACACCAATTACATAATAATATTAACTAAACTACTTCATAGTTATATAACCAACCCAGCTATTCCGTGCTTCGGAAAACAGGATAACTGTCAAGCGCATTTAATTGGTGGCACTCATTAGTAGCACTTTATGTTGGTTAAAAACTCAGTTTACAGTATTGGCCACTTACACACGAAGAAAAAGAAATAAAAACAAAGCCTCATGAGGCAGTCGAGCAAAATAAAGGGAGAACATATAAGTTGCGTGGAGAATGGTTCAGTGAACTTCCAAGTTCTTACCCGCGGTCGCATCGCGTGCTGCGCTGCCGTGTCGCAATATTAACAGTCATTACAAAATTTCCCAATAATAAGCCTGGAACATTAGCTGAGCGGGGCACACGAAAACAGAATTAATAATGGGCCAACTTCGTGGTTAATTTTGTCCGCCATCTGCACAAAATGTAGGAAAAATACATTCTGCCCGTTGTGTATTCCGTAAATATGCTGCCGTTAAAGCTCGCTCGATGCAAACTCGGTTTATTAAATCAGGAGCCGTATTCTCGAGAGGCTTTGTTTAAACACAGAAATTTATAAATACTTTCTACGACTTTTTTTTTCAAGCGCTGCTTTGTTTTTTCATCCAATATACTTTCGTAATATATAATTTACTACACAACTATAAAATAAATATTTAATTAATATTATTACAATCACAACTTTTGATAAATGTGAATGAATATGTCAAATCAAATTGTTTAAAAAACGCTAAATTTATTTTTAATAAAACATATGAATTCAAAAATATCGTAACGACGCAAATTTAAATCAATTTGAAAAACTTTTGGGTAGTCATATTTTTACAAGAGGAAATCCGTAAACTGAAGCCATTAAACTTTGCTGCAAACAATTGCGGGTTCTGTTTATTTAGAAAAGTTCCGTGGAAGCGCGGAACACAGTCGATGAAACGACTCGAGAGTTTCCGTTTGAGATTTTGTTTAGTTTTAATCCAGGTTTAACAGAGATCAAAGTTGCTTTTCTTCTATGCTGGTCTAGAGTGAAATAAAAATAAAGAAGTTATCAGCTGATTCACCTAGATATAGTTAGTCAAAGAAAATTATTTTTAATGTCCAAATAAAAAATATTTTCATGTCTCCAAAAATATTTAAATGTTACATTGTGAAATAGCTCAGGCTAACAATAAACACCAGTGAAAATTATTCTCTATATTAATTTTAATCTATATAATTTATAAAATTATTCAATTTGGATTTTTCAGTAAACGACATTCAATATATTCAATGGAATCACTTACTTGGAATTCAATGGAGTACTTTCTATCGAGAAACTGCTATATAACTGCTATATAGTAGCTGTTTTTAGCAACAGCATTTTAAATAATACAGGAAATTTCCTGACCAACTTTGAAGACTGTTTTTGATAGAAACAAGCCACCTGCGTAGCAAAAGTCGGTTACGAAACCCAGATTTCAAACTCCTAAGCAATTATTGTCGCGGTTAAGTTTCTTTTTTGATAACTTTTAAGGTTTCTTCGTACCAGTAAAACTTTTGTGTTTTCTTGTTTTTCTGTGTGTATGTATGTAAAATTAATTGTGTTTAACCAAACGTCTTAATTTGCTAGTATTTCCAGTTTATTCGACTTAGGTTATTTGTATTTCCCTACCACTATGACCTACTGGTGGATTAAAAGGTTCAATTTCTTATTGGTCAAATTTTAGAATATCCTAAGGTTCTGTTAATGATTTGCTCAATATAGCATTTTTTTCAAAAAATATGCAGGCAAAATTCAATGAGCAAGTTTTCCCCGCTTCGAGCGGATCGAGAAGATTCATCAATGTGTCTATTAGAGTGGACTGCAGCGCTCCCTAGCGGGCCATTCTTTAATTTATTGAAATTCACTAAAAACCCGTGATAATGTAAATGTATTAGCTTCACACCGGCCGGAGGGGACCGTAACGCTTGTATATCTTATTCATTAAACGAATTCACCAGCTCTTGGGAATTTTCGGTAGTTATTTTAAGGCAAGTATTCTTTTATTATGTACTTTTTTACACTGAGTTGACGATTTGAAATAAAATTTTAACAACATTTTCTCTTCGTTTACATTTATTTACAAATAATCTTCAGTTTCATAATTTTTTTTGATATTTTCGTAATACATGTAGAAAAAATAAATAATAAGTTGTAATATGGATTAGCTTAATCTACTTTTATCCATATCTATTGCCGGCATAGTACAATATTAATAAATTCACGGCCTCGCTGTGGCACAGTCAATAAATTACGTTAGAGGAAATGAGACTGGCATGCCGGAAAGAGGAAAAATGCTAATAAAATTGTACCTTACCCGTTAATCTTAACCCGCGCACAATTTTGCCCAGATTTCAGATATCTGTTCAGATTATTATATAATTAGATTTACGAGTATAGTAAAAATTAATGTAAGAAATGGAAAAACAATGATTTTTCCTCCCACTGATATACTGCTGTTTTATCATAAAATACGAAATGATTTTTTGCGACTAAACAAAATAACTGGTCCGGTTCCGATTGCTCTCTTGGCTTGTTGAGCTTGGAAGCCCCGGTGCGGCTAAACATGACACGAAAGATGAGCGCGTAGCATACTAAATCATCACCGCTTTCTGCTGTCAACTTACTATTCAACTCAACTATCAAAAACAAAACTGAACTACCTTTACTCTTAAAGTAAACGACACTTGAAACAAGCTGCCAAGGGAAATACGGCAAGTATAAAGGCAACTGCCATAAGACTTAATCTCATTTGCCAGCTAAACAGACTTTTTTCGAACGAGTAGAGCCAGCACTGTATCCGACCATGAATTTCCAATTTAATTAAATGGAAACAAGAGAATGGTGTGCCCTCTCGTCACCGTTCAGTTAGTTTTTACCGGCCAGTGATATTTTAAAGAGTTGTCAGTTGCAAGAGAGTTCCGTATTTAAATTGTTTCTACCTAAATTGAATCCATAGGTACTAATATTATAAATGCGAAAGTTTGTCTGTCTGTTCCGCTTTCACGGCTAAATCGCTGGACCGATTTTGATGAAATTTGGTATGCATTAATTAAATACTCTGTTTTTCAAATTTGTATTTTTCATTTTTTATTTATTAAATTATTGATATTAATAATTTGGCGAAGGATTTTCAGAAGTGGCTAAATAGAAGCGCTATCTAATATATATCTATCTATTATTTATATTTACCTTTATAAATAATACCAAACTGGAAGGTTACTTGCTTATATTGATAACCTATAATCGTGCTAAGCTAATAAGTTTTTTGAGAGTTTAAAAATCTCCCCGTAACAGCAACAGTAATGAACATAGTTTTGAGAGAAAAAATAGCAACGCAACCCTAAAACAGTGTTTACTGGACGAGGATTTATGGCTTACTTCTCATCCGCTTTATCGAAATCTATTACTAGATTAGCGCTATCCAGTCGCAGGTAGCAGTGAAAAATTTGGGCTTCGCTCGTAGAGCTCTTCACCTATTATTTAGAAATGACGTGTTATTTTTATACCATTTGTTGTATAAAAAATACATTTCGTTCCACCATCACCGACTGAAATGTGCGCGATTTTATTCGGTTATATTTTATGTGATTGTGTCAAAAGATTTATTACCATACCGCTACATTAAAACATAGCTGTGTTATTCCCAGAAAAAAGGCTCGTCTAATAATGCTTTTATTCAATATGGATTAATATTTTACTATAGTTTTCACTCACCTAGTAAGCGAATTACAAACATCTATGACAGTGTTTCGGTTTGCAACCAGATTAAGTAAACGCTACTCTCTTGTAATTTTTTGGGGCACCCGTTATTGACCTAACTAAGAAATTCATCTATATTTTCCTAATATTATGGTTCCGAAAAAAAAACCTGTTTAGTCTTTTTTTATTTACCTCTATTGTCCTACTGCTGGACAAAGGCAGTCTTCCAGAGCTCCCTATTTAGACAGATTGACCCGACAGATTTAAAAGTTAAAATAATCTGAAATTGTAAATGCTGCGAAACCTTAAGACTATATTCATTGGAACTGTGCTATTTTTGTGCGGGAACTTTGTGAATCACGTAGACAAGAGTCGCGTGTCTGTAAGAGGAAAATCGTAGTAAATCCGGCCAGCTTTGGTTGTCGAGCCATCCCGCTGTCAATTAGTGGCAGCTAGTGGGGCAGGTGTCAAGTGATGGTAATTAACCAGGAGATAGTCGGCTACATGTGCTAGGCTTCGTTCACAAGAAAGTTAGATCTTACTCTTATTTATATTCTGAATGCAATTACTTATCCGCAAACCAATCTCTGATTACATTTCTAGAGTGGCAAACAGACCAAGATCATTACACATTTTATTTAACAGACTGTAAAAATAGACAACTGAAAATTCCAAAAGGGCATTCAAGTTTAAAGCCTTTATTTATTTAAAATAGTTGTTTCCTTTTCTAGACCTATAATTCCATATCTATGTCTTTAAAATATGCCGTAAATGATTAGCTTTAGCTTACTTTATTAGAATGAATTTTCGTAACTTCCCTGGACTAAAAGAGCGGGGTCGCGGGACTTCATTATAATTTTTTTTCCGTTTCTTTCCACCTCTCCCCTAATCATTTGGTTGCCGTAGCATGCCTGTAGAATAAAGATAAAAGTTGAGGTCTAATAAAAGGGAGAAATAACGAAACATTGCAATTATATTGAAATATTTCGAATAACTTTGAGACTCTGAATGTTTTATGAAGACAGAAGATTCAGAATATCTTATTTATTAAAACCATTTCTATTTTAACATTAATTTAATGTGTTGTAAAATGAATAAAGTTTGTATTTTAATGGCAAAGGGTCATAAAATATTATAACATACTTAAATCAGGTGAACAACTTTAATTACTACGTATCTAAAATGATCTGAAATTCTTGGAAAAAATTAAACAACAATATAGCGGACAGAAAATGATATAGAGAAAGTAAGTGAGATTGGTCAGCATCATGGAAAGTTGAAATCTAGTATAGGGCCTTCCCCAAGGGAATCAGACATGTTAATAAATATGTATGTGCCCTTGTATGGAAACCAAATAAAACAATATTAACAAGACCTATTTAAACTGACGATCGGTTATCATTAATCTTTGCAGCTAGAAATAGTTTGTTTACTCTAAATAGGTATATAAAAAGCATCAAAATAACTTCGATCACAGGGATTAACTATTAGCATCGCGGCCCGGCTGCACTCAGGTAAAACATAATATATTATATACCTAAACCTTTCTCAGCAACCACAATATCCACAATATCCGTTGGCGAAAACCGCATGAAAATCTGTGCAGTAGTTTGAGTTTATCGCGAACAGACAGACGCGGCAGAGGACTTTGTTTTATATGTAAGGATTAGAAATGTAGTCTCGTGGGTTTTTATAACTCTGAGAAAAAAAAAATTATAAAAGACTTATGAAATTACTTAGGGTGAGTTGCGCCGTCAAATTTGACGTTGATTTTAACCGGCGTTTGCCGCTGCCGTTTAGATAAAATGGCGTATTTCGTGTTTTCCTGCGCATGTTAAAAGTTTAAATGAATTTTTATTTAATTTAGAGCTGTCACACATAATAATAATAATAAAAGTAATGAAATGATCCGTCAGTCATCACCCATCTAAAATAATTATACTTATTTTTAATGGTGCTAGACATTTCTTACGAAGTTTTAGTCACAGAAAATGTAGCATCTATTCAAGTTTCAGCCAGTTAACTTGAAACCGCATGTAATCACTTAACCCAATAGAATTTCAATGAACAGACCGTCCAAAGAAGCAGAAATCAAGGCAAAACATGTCTAGAGTGCGGTTGGAAAGCAATCGACTTTGTAGTAAGTTTGCGTCCATGACAGAATAGCTTTTGTTAGTGAGACTACTAACTTTAGCTACAGAAAGGTGTAAATAACTAGAATAGAATTAGTATTTTTCAAAAGAAAAATGTAGTTAAAGTTAGAATTAAATTTAAGTAATAAATAAATAGTAAATATACATATTAGGACAAATCACTCAGATTGAGCCAGCCCCAAAATAAGTTAGAGTCTTGTGTTTTAAGTTTAATAACATTCAAGACCAGTAATTTAACATTTACTATATTATTAGCAGCCGGTAAAAACAAGAACCCAAACAAGAACCCTATATCATAGAGAATCATATTATCTATCGGTGAAAACCACATGAAAGTCTGTGCAGTGTTTTTGAGTTTATCGCGAACCGACAGAGGCAGTAGAGGAATTTGTTTTATAATATTTAAGGACATACCTAATGTGTCTACATATCCACGTACTTTATAACATTTCTAGTATTTCGATACCTACTAGGTATACAATACATATATCACATAAAAAACTACTTGGATATCTATCGCACACCTCACACGTTTACGGAGTCTCTTTAAGAAAAACTATCATAGAGTTCTACGTGAATATGATGTAAGTAATGAAAATATTATTTTTTAAATAAAAACTTTGTTTACTGTTTCTTTGCACCAGGTGTGGTTTAACTCTGAGTTAAGCCGAAGCAATGTGACTTACAACTTGTACCTATTTCTACAAAGTAGCTCGCATTACCAATGATATATTGTTAGAGTGAATGTGGACGTAAAGTTTATTTGTAAAGGTACCTATCATCACGATAAAGAAGCTTAATAAGATTCAACGATCGAAATCGCAGTAAGGAACCGTAAGCCTAACCTAGAGATTTTAGACCTTTTTATATAGAATAGGAATATCATCGAGATTTGGCTAGTTTTTAACACAAGTGTTTAAAGTTGTTGTTTTTGGTGGGATCGAAACTATAGAAATGAAATATTTATATTCGAAGATAAATAACTGCACGTTTCATCCTACACATTAAATCTCGTTATCACAAACGTAACAAAGTTAGTCAAATGCAAATTAAATTGACATAAATCCGAATTCAAAGTGTAGATTGACACGATAATGTCAAAATCACAACATCTACGTGACTCGATTTAACGTTGTCAGCTTTGCAATGCGAAATATTATTTGGGTGGCTTAATGCCACGACGCAGAGATATTGATTGATCTAGTGAAGTTAGCACGAATATTTGCGAGTACATAATCGTATCACAATTGTAATACCTAGTACTTAAATATTGTAGAAAGAAATATTTTATTAATATCATACAATCAAACATGTAAAATATATTTAAAAATTAGAAACTTAACTTCAACATATTGTCATTATAATACCAATAATGAATATTTCTATCGATCCAATAAAACAAACAGTTACCCCACCAACTTGCAATCTACTACATACGTCATAACAGTAACAGGTGGTGAGCATAACTTTATGTCACGGCGAAAGTAGGCCGAGAAAATTGCTAATACTACGTCATACGGGAGGCGAGCAATAAGGAAAAGCATAACATAAACAAAGCAAACAACTTGAGCCTACTCTTAATAGAATCCTGTAGCACAGTAGAGGTAAAGATAAGCGTTGTTATAATATATTATCTATAGATAATAGTACTGGTTACTAAGATTGCATTAGACAAGTTAGAAATGACGTTCGAATTTTAAAATTTTTGTCATCTGCCAGATTTATTCCCGCCAAATGTTTATTGTAAACTATTGTTAATTTTTAGTTTCCCTAATCGTTAGGTTAGATACTGTTGGAATGGACGTATTTAGGTGCGTACCTTACCTATACTCTATACTCAAAAAAAAGTTTGCAAGTGTCCGATTTAACATCCAACATATCCCTGTTTTTAGGGCGACCTGGCGAGATGTTTGTACCAATGGATTTTAATCAAATATGTGACTTCGTAGATTAAATATCACAAAAGCTATGTCTATGATAGAAAAGCTATATCTATTCTATCATATTGTTGACCAGTAAAACTGTTGAATGTAAAAAAAATATGTGTATATAATAACATAATTTTGATTTTTATGTGTGCACACCAAAAAGAGTTTGTTGTTTTATGTGTGCACTCAAAAAAAAGTTTGCAAGTGTCCGATTTAACATCCAACAGATGTTTGTAACCAATGCGAGCGAGACAGTTTGTAACAACAGCGAGATGTTTGTAACCAATGGATTTTAATCAAATATGTGACTTCGTAGATTAAATATCACAAAAGCTATGTCTATGATAGAATAGAATAGAATAGATGTTGTTGACCAGTAAAACTGTTGAATGTAAAAAAATATATGTGTATATAATAACACAATTTTGATTTTTATGTGTGCACACCATGTAGTGCACATACGTATACCATGTCAATGCCCGACCAATACCCGGTTATTTTTTTTTCCTTTTTGAATATAATACTTATAACGACCATAGAAAATGTGGCCCCGTTGAGTTCGAAACTCTGGAATACCGGTCGGGTTCACGAAAAACATTTTACATTAAAACTTCTATAATTACAATTTGTTGTTTTGTATGTACCTATTTGTGGATTATATAAGTGCATTTAGTGAGTTGTAAACTAATAGAGAAGCTCATAAGGCCTAGTGAGAGCATCATTGGCATCATTGGTTAATTGGACAGAAAATAATTTTTCGGGGTAAAAAATAATTTATCGGTCTAAATCGAACAGAATAAATATCGCATAGGATTTTTAAAAGTTATCAAATCCTGAAAAAGCAATATAATAACAAATATATTAAATAAGATTCACCATGAATGATCTGCAACATAGACACTTTCCTCTGTGATGTGTGCTGTCTTTGTTTTTTGTTATTTGTATTTCTGTGTCTGGATGTATTGTTTTTATAAATAAACGTTTTATCTGTCTATCTATAAAAGGAAGTCACGTATGCCTGTCTGAACGTATGAATGCGATGGTTTTTTGTTACGGTTTTCACCAATTGATTTTTATTGTGATTTCTGGGGAAGGTTAAGCGTATAATTTATTTATACCTGAGCAAAGCCGAGATGGGCCGCTAGTTTAATATATAAAACGGATAAAATGAAATCAAAATATTGCATATTCATTAAAAATACCGCAACAATCCTGTATGATTGCAAATCAAATACCATTTGGGGGTAATACGGCGTTAATGTTACTGTCCATTTAGCTATAGTCTAAGGGGTGGCATTAATATTGCGTTATGTGTGCAAAAGAAAACGGACAATACCTAACTTACAGATACTGGGTGGTGTATGGTTATCAGAGCATTTCGACCGCTGCGGCCGCGCTTTTTACGATCCAAGTTAATTTTCTTGAGGAAGGAATCATTTCCAAAATCAATCATTCGTAAAATTTACATTATCACAGTAAGATATATTTTAAAGTTAGATAGCGAAACTAATAATGGTCTTTGTAAAAATAGAAAAATTGTAAATGATAGCGCGGTCGCAGCGGTCGAAACGCTCTAAGAAACGACCTACTTTCAGTGTTTCGAAAATAGTTCTTACTTATTCAGTAGATATGTACAGGCTGCTTTTTAAAATACCGTATACGTTTACGCTGCAGATTTGGATAAAGAAACGAATCACTTTTCCAAAGAAATCAAAAGGAAACAATTACATTTTTATAATGCTCTCCTATAAAATATGACGTAACAGCTTATTGGACTTAGTACAATTCATATTTTAAAATGTTTACAGCTGCTTGGACTAGAAATGATACCGCAAAATTACGCGTTTCGTGAATAATCACTGCAATCGCAATAATTTCTGATGTTTGTTCAAACTATTTTGATGGCAACATTTTGTATCTGATCAATTTTAACTAACAACAAATTAATTCCGTATCTCGTTTCATACAACTACTTAATCATATTGTTACTAGATTTTGCGTACTTCTCCCGGAAAAAATGTATCAGACCTATGTCCTTCGAAATAAGATACGTATCTAGACATTAATATATTGTGACAATTTTTTTTTAAAGAAGATAATTAAGTTTACCAATAAATACAACGTCTCATAGTGACCTTTTATTTTGAATAACATATTTATTTTTTTTTATACTCAATTTCAAGTAGATAATATAGAGTGAAGATAAATAAATAAGTTAAAAACTTTTCGAATATATAATAATTAGGGTTCCTGAATCACAATTCAATCGGGATTTCTAATGTGGGTGATTCTGGCAGGTATCAGGTAGCGAATGCATTAGGATTACAGCACCGTAGCACATTAGCAGAGAGTAATTGCCGGCTTAACGTGCGCGCGCGGCGTTACCTGACCGCAATGTGGTAGGCCGGGTTGCTAAATTTTGGAGCGTTGTAATGTTAACATAGAGATTCGTCTCGTTTTAATTAATTGTAACACTTTTCGGCTCAACTTTATCGAAAAATGAAGACTATGCTTCTGTATTTCTTCTGTGATGCCGAAGTACGTTTCTATTATCGTAACTAATATTATAAATGCAAAAGTAAGTTTTACGTTCTATTATTCAACTAATCTTCTTGAAGTTTGCATTTATGTAGATTGAGTATGGAGAAGGATATAAGCTTATACATTTTATTACGGAAAAATAGCTGTTCCTGAGGGGAATTTACACGGGCCAAAACGCGGGCAGTAGCTAGTTATGTATATCGTTTCGTATTTTATTCTACACTTCATATTTACGTACTAGCTGGTGCCCGCGACTTCGTTCGAGGTTTAGAATATCAAATGACACAAAAGATGCAGTTACTTAAATGCATTATAGCAACATGATATAATATAAATTTATATTTTCTCGTATGTGAGTATTATATATTCTATTGAAAACATTGCGGATTTATTTAAGCATTTTATCCACTAAAATAAGAAGTTTTTGCGGGATGAAACTGTGCTAGAATTAATGTTATCTCTCGAAGGAAGCTAACTAATGCCACAGTAATAAATATTATTTTCAGTAAGGAAGGTAGCAATATATTTTTTAATGGATAATTTAGTAGTATTTTCAATGGTATTTGTAAATATGTTAGGATTTTTTTACTACTTAGAGCTATCATACGATACCTGTATTCCTTTTGTACTTAATTGTTATAGAAGATTATGTAATTTTTCAATAAATAAAAAATATTTGCCAATGTAAATTAAGGATAATTAATTTATTACACGAAAATAGTAAAATAGATAATTTCTATAAAGGCCTAAAGCCTTTAGACAAAATGGCTTTAGTCAAGTGTTCTGTGAAGTTATTTCAAACAATAAAATATCAATTGTAATGTATCAATTATATATAAAATTGGAAATTTCCTTCTGTTAAATCTACTGCGGCCTGCTACTGAGGCTTAGCAAGTGCAACATAAGAGCACAAGTGCATTACACAAACAGCACTCAGTCCGTTATTGGCTGGTTTAGATCGAATCACACTACATACGCTGCTTTTCCGTTCCACATAAAAGGATTTTATAAATACTAAAATGAAATCATGCCAACAACGCCATTTCTATTTTTCGTTTCAGAGTGTCGATGGCGTAATGAAAATGGTACCTACTGGTCTATTTTTATGGAGAATGAACATGTAGATTTGAATGAAAAAATAATAAAATTGTTTTATAATAATAATAATAAAATTTATTTATTCAAAACATAAATCCATTTATATATATCTCATAATCGAATATTTTATCAAATATCCCATGACCGCGTTTGCCTACTACAATATTTCCACGTATCACGGGATGCGTTGGTCGAGCAAAAATTTAAACTATCGCAAATATGTACAAAATATAACTTATTTTCTGCGCTCCGGGGTTTCGCTTATGTGGGAATTTAAGTGGGATAAAAGTATGCTATGGGTTATTCCAGTTAATATTAAACTCATGTACCAATTTCATAACTTTCCGTCCAATAGATTTTATATTTTACACATACATCCTCGAAAACTTTGGCATTTATAATATTAGTAGGATTATGTATGTAACAAAACCAACCAAACCAAAACATAAAAAGCCCAAACGCTGGAAATAAAAACGTTTCCGACTTCGTCAGGCCCTACACACCGAACGAATCTACAACTTGAAAGATTAGATTCGAGAATTCAATAAACCATCGCTCAAACATCATCATCTAAATGAGGCGTCAGTACTTTAGCAAATTGAAAATCCTGTAATTTATTTGATGCGGAAAAAATCAAAACACTTTTCGCTAGGGGTTATTATTTATCGAATCGGACGTCGGATTTGTTAAAATGTTGAGATCAATGGCTAGATTAGAAGATGTATTTAGGGATATTTGTACCCGTCGAAGTTGATTGCGTCGGAGGACGGAGAGATATTATCCTTTCTTGTTAAATTATATTATCAATTACTTTCGGCTCAGCGACCCCGTGCCTTTTGTAGCGCTACCTTACAAATTACCTTTTGAGGAAGCCATGTAAATAATTCACGCATTAATCAGCTTGAGCTTCATATTTGGGAATAAGATATCAATTACACATTTAATTATATAATTACTAGTAAATAAAATGCAACGATATTTGTTTATCTGTTAACTTAGAAAACATGTTTACTGTAGAAAATGACTAGTCTGGTAATACCCAAATTTTACATAAATAATAATAAAAGAAATAAATAAAAAACAATATCATATAAAAAGACAATATTAAATAAAAAGACAATAATATCCACTTACAATTTTAGGTCTCGACTGCTCGAATGTCTGAATTGAACTGAGCGAGGCAATGGAGACATCTCGCTTTTGCGACAAGAGTGGGGATGGCGTCGTGTCTGCGCGATTAATAATTCAAAAGAAAACTAACTTATATCTTTTTTATTTTACTATTACAAATCCTAATTGTATTTTAAACAATGTTTGCAACCAAGTATGAGTTTATTAGGAAATGTCAAGATAATCGGATATAACATTGATGACAATATACTGTTTAATATTGACAGGCATATCAAACATGGCGACATTAATTCAATACTACTTCTTACATACTACTACTAGTAGTATGCAATTAGTACAAGTATATTTGAATATTTAGTATTCAATTTTAAAACGAAAATAAAAGTATTATAAATCGTGTCCATTGTAGTTAGTAGCAGCTAACACTCGATCATTTATTCCAATGATAGTAAACGAATAATTAAGCTGACATAAGTTGAAGCCAGTCTTGTAAATCAGTTAACCGGGGCTCGTTAACGCTCGCAAGACCTCGCTCTGGAAAACGTTTACTTTAAATAGTTAACGAGAGAAGTTTGGACGTCTGACCGCACTAACTTCAGAGTACATGCCGATGCAGATTTCAAAGACTGAATCAACTTTTGAAGAGCTAGCTATCAATTCTACTAGTATAATGACTGACATTAATATAGTTTCAATCAGTGCACGTAAATCGATCATTTTTATTTGAGCGGTTGTGGTCCTGTGGTTAATAAGACCTTCCGCCTGTGATCTCAGGTTCGAATGCAACTCGCGCTACATGAGTTGTTAGCAATCTGACTCATGTGTAGTAGTTTTTACAGACTACACCACTTGCTTCCAGTGACGGAAAACATCTTGAGGAAACCTGCCATTAGATGACGGGATAGATATAGTCGTAAAAGTCATTTCAGATGCCTTTAGGTAACTTACATAAAATCAGCCACCACAATGTTAGCAATAACACACTCGATTGATTTGAGAGAGGAATTAACGTTTTCAATGTTACTACTGTTGGTTGCATGTGCATGCCTTGTCTAATATAAATAGGTACCTATAAAGCCATTTACCTACCTCGTGGAATTTATTAAAAAAGCAACTCACAGTATATGCTTCCTATTTTTAGTTACTTTTTACAAATGACAAATTAAAAAGAAGAAAATCTTTCGAATCAGCAAATAATCTAAATTTATGTTTTCAATTTTCTTCGCTATGGCGAAAGTAAAGTTTACATAAAGCGAAAGTATACATACACTCCACTTCCACTGCGAAGTATTTCTAAGCCTGTTTTACATGTGCCAAACATTTGCAGATGTGTATCGCTATGTTGAGAACTTTGCATATGATTATCTTACAGTTAAGCTGTTAGTAACTCTGAAATTTTAAATGAGATGATTTAAAGTAGGTACGTAGAATTAGTTTAAAATGAATGACAATATTTCAATCATATCACATATCTATTTGAGAAGGTTTTTTCATTGTTAACTTACGCATATTACGGAGAAATTGATTGATCGTCGAAACAACGTGAGTTCGATGGTATGAGTGGTTTGAGCTAGCTGTCTACTCATATCTTTAGTTGACGAAATTTTGAATGGGATTATTCGTTATTTATTTTCACCCTCATTTAACTACTCTGATGGTCAAATTTTAAAAAATTATGAAAGACGGGTTTCATTAATTTTGTGCCAAGTTTCAAGTAGATCAGTAAAGATTTTCGTTATTTTTCATACAAATTTTACCCCTTTAGGAGTCGAATTTTGAGAATTCCTTTCTTATCTGAGTACTACGTAATAACCTAAAGCTACTGCCCAAATTTCGCGTTTATAGCTTCTATGGTTTAGGCTGGGCGTTGATTAGTAAAAATTGCTCTTTTATATATACGATATGTATAGATGTATTAGATTTTATCAAAGATTTCTTCAAAAAATGGTCTCACACTAAGGATACTGAAGACCGTGCAAAGTGGATGAGAAAAAGTAAGAAAGTAGACCTTTCGACGCTTTATGGCGGCAGGAACCACCGGGAAAAATTTTGAATTTGAATTTGAATTTTGAATTTGAATCCACTATTATTTGGCAGAACGCAGCCTGACCAAATAGCCAACAAACAGTTTCGTATGTGGTAAACTTGTGTGTTAGTTGCCAGTCGCTTGTAATTTGACCTGCTTTGGATGCGGGCGAGTAGCCTTATTTCTTGTTTGTACAAACTCTGAAGTCACCAACTTGTACCGAACTATTGTAAGTCGATAAGTACTGTTTGTAAAGTAGTTACATGAAACTTATGAGCATTTATACATACCTACATGGTGTAACATTACAGAATTCATTAAATTTAACTTTTAAACGCCTAGACACTCAATTAAACGATAAAACCTATATACATAAAGATAGCAACTGTTAAATAGTACATAAAAAAAAGAAGTTGAGACACGATAAATTAGCACATGTTCAGACATAAACAAACGTAATGGAAATACAAGACAATTTAGGAATTACATCAAAAAGGTGCTTCCTATCTTTTACAAAAACCATTATTACAGCAAATAGAAACAAAATACTAGCCAATTCGCAGGAACTAGCGCCGACACATTAAAAGTAAATCATTATTTTCTCGCGTGTTGCGAGTATTCTAGGACGGAAGCGGCGCTCGCTCGGATATCGAGTGCTTTTATTTATTTTAACGTGTTGTCATTCGCATCCGGGATACAATCGTTTGTTATGATCTGACGATGGTTGGCAAAACGCCTTTATAGTCTATCATGAAGATAAACTGTGTTTGCGTGGCGGAATAGAAATTGTTTCTTTGTTTTTACTTCGTTGTGTTAGTTAGATGCTACGTTCCTGTTATATATATAAGTTCCTTTACGTCCCATTTAAAAATAAAAAATCGCGACGAATTGAGATCCTCATCTTTTTTTATTGCTACAAAGTTAATAGCTTACTTTTTCGGTGTGTTTTAGAGTAAATAGTTTATTCACAAAATATATGATTTGCTTTTATATGCCTTATGTAACGTTAGCGTTCCATGAACTAAGTTTCAGATACCACGCATGAGAACTCTCTTTCTTTGCAAAACTTTACGACGAACTTTGTAAATTACATAATACCTAGACATTTCTCACACTACTGAATTTGTGTGTAGTTCTTGGTCTACTTTTTCTCAACTTAGTAAACGGAAATATATATCACTGGTATAGATCTGAAACCTAAAGTATAGATATGAAATGAGATAGGAATTGTGCAACCACTTTGTTTCTTTAATAACCCGACCATTACCTTGAGTTGTTAAATAAGTATAATGATGATGAGTACGAGTAATGTTACTAAAAAAAGAAAAGTACTGAGAAAAATTGTAATTAAACTTTTTTAAATCTAGAATTAAGTAGTAATTATCACATTTTAATTTAATTATTTTTAATGGAAAAAAAAAATAGAAAAGTTCCCGGCTGGCTGCGGGATGCGCACTCTTAGGTTCAATTTATAGTCAACTTAATATCCGTTAATGTGAAAAGCCTTTTAAACGTTGGCAGTTTGCCATTTCATGATATTAAAATGTGTACCAATGTACTATTCAAATCTATGGTATAAAATCTACATTTCAATACATATAAAAGACGGTAGACCTTTTTTTTCATCTTAGCGTGTTTGCATTCTGAGTTGTGATGCTGCGGAGCTCGGAATCAGCTTGAAAAATAAACCTTAATATTTCGAAGTCAAACTCTTCTTGGGAATGCTAATGTTGTGCCTTATGTTTATGTTGCCTATCATGCGTACATTGTACTAATTTTAATTACACATATACCTAAATGTTTAACCTTTATAAATAAGAAGGAAGCAGGAACTTGTACACCTATAAATTATATGAATTGAAACTTGATATCCATAAATTGTCATTAAAGGCTTGGGGTATCTAAAATTGTAGTTGGTTTTAAGCTTAATTTTGGAAACACAAATACATAAGTTAGTATGTACACAACATAATATAATAGTATATAGATACTTTCAGGAAGTCTTTTCTATATGTCGAAGTCTTGTTGTTATAAGATTCAGTAGGATTGCTTTAGCATATATGCATAATAAGAATAGATTAATCTGAAATAGTCGAGATCAAACAGTTTAAAACAACTTGACAGTACGAGGTTAGCATAAAATAGCAATGAAATTGGCCCCTCTCGCTGTTGAACTGATTTCCGGGCTTTTAAGTCAATTGAGAACATTTCAAAACCTGCCGCTATGAAAACTCGAATGTTATCAAGCTGCGAGTTCCTCATAAATTCGGAGAGGCCTTTTGCCGTAATGCCTTTCATATTTCTCCTGGAGCACACTGTAGAAGTATTTTCCTCCTGTTTCTGTCTTTTTAGTCCTTGTACACTTGAATTATTTTGAAGAAAAATAAAACTGCTAGGCATAAGCTTCTCATAATTTCTTCCATATCTTCTTTGGCCTTTTCTTGTCATTCTGACCATTTTTGCCTTGTTTCTTTTCCGATATCCGTCGGTTGGAATCATGTGCTCAATATGTATGCCCATAGTTCGGCGAACTTATCCGCGATTATTTTTCCGGCATTTAATGATTGTTTCATTATTTGTTTGTTTGTTTCCTCTTCACGCATTATCTACTACTGGGTCGATTGTCATAAAATTTGGTGCACGGGTAGAAAATAACCTGGAATATTGTATAGGGTACTTTTTATTCCGAAATTCCCAAGGGAGCGAAACCCCCGGGCGCAGCTAGTTAAATATATTACTGTACATCTTCAACATATGGCTTTGGCCACTTGGAGACAATGTGCAGGTTACAAAGGGATGGCGTCACTGCGGGTGCCGCTCAAATAAATTACAGCCATCAATAAAAATCTCGGCGAAGATCCTACGACTTATTTAATTTATATTCCATCAGAGACGTATTTATCAAACATCGACGCTTTTCAGCCTGTACTAATTTTGAAGTCGCTTTTTCGGTTTAGCTGGCATATTTTTTAGAGTATGGATTTATCTTGTATTTTTTTTTGTAATTTAATTATTATTGTAGATCTCTTGAGGTTTGATTTTTTCCGTTGAAATGAACATTTTATCTAGGATGTTTTTTTATTTATTGTAACGCCAAAAATGAAAGATTTTTTTGATGTTAATAAAAATTTGTACTATGGATGTCGTGCGACGCAACTAAGAAGTAAAAAACCTTGATAGCTGATAGGCAATAACCATATTCTCAAAGATAATTAACGTCAAGCAGCCGCATGCTCATAAAATTACATCCGATGTGTCAAAATGTTGCACCTCCTTTGTGAAGCGTAATCGGGGCCTCACAGCAGACTACGGCAAAAGGGAATATGCGAAGATGAGAGAGAGAGAGAGAACATTAGTACAATCTTTCTTAACATTAAAAAAAATAAATCGAAACAAATTTCCGCTTTTAAAAAATTTATGATCTTTATCTGAAATCTGTTTTATTTAGTTAGGGTCCTATTTATCCAGTGAATAAAGTCGACAGAAGGAAATTAAATTCTCCCTAAATTAATTTTGTCGTATCGTAACAGATGGCCAATATTACAGATTCCGTTGAAGCTAGACTAGTCACTAAGAGATACTATAATATCTCATATGTATATATATATACAATAATATTATATATACGCTCAGAAGATATAATATTATAAACAGAATGTAATATGTTGCTTCTTGCACGCACTATGCACGCATATTGGCATTCTGATATACCGATCTAGACGACATCAAGCCAGGGCTTTTAGGTTTCCTCTTCTACCAGAAACAGGCAAAAGCGACATGGCAAAATATTTGCGTAAACTTAAATTCAATGATAAAATATCTTTCTCACATCTTTGCTATTTCTCCGTTCCATTCAGAGCTGACTCCCCAAAGTCCAGGGTTCGCATAAAAAATGAACAATTAAAGTTTGAATATTTATCTATGATTTTACAACCGACCGCCGTCAACCGTTTTTAGGAATGCTATTGTTACGTATCAGCTATTAAGGGTCCCTTAGTCGCCTCACACGACAAATAATCCATTCTAGGGCGGGACCACACGTCAAGTTAAATACCTAATCAATTTTGAGTCCTATTAGGTATTGCCTTATTGTACTTATAAATCGTCATACACAGTCCAGAACGAGACGGCCCATCTACTAATTGCCCACCTTTGACCGAACCACAGTGTGGTTTGATACAAAAGCCATATTGGAACATCCAATGGAGGTAGATATGGGAGCCCATACCTCGATGCGATGGTTTCACCGTGATTACTTCCGTTTGTCAAGTGGACTATCAACACGATAGCGTAAACCTACTGTTGCGTTCGTTTATGTAAGTATTTATCTGTATTCTGTGCTTCGGTTTCGTGGGAATTTCGCCATTGTATTTATTTTAGAACAAAAGAAATAAAAACTATTTATTTGGCATATTAGCCTTACAGTATTTTCAGGTTAGTGGAACCAAAATGGCTGTTAGTGCAAGTTTTAAAAAAAGTAAAGGTAAGCCAGCCAGACTGGCCAGTAAGAGCGCAAAAAAGAGATAAAAAAGAGCGCGACTTTAAAAAATAGAAAAAATGATGATGCAATAAATATGTCAGTTTAATGATAACAATTTTGATCAAATCAAATATTGTTAAATGTTTTACGTTACTTTGCACCTAAGTCAATTTTAAGATGTTAAGTTCAGTGAAACCCTTTAAATATTAGTTCATACGTGGGTCTGCTCAGCGTAATGTTTTTGGTAACCATGTCGTTGGTCTGCGCGAATAACACGGTAAAAAAATATAAAACGTAAATTAAGTAAGTATTTATAGAAAATAAATTACAACATAACTTTAATTGTTTATACTTTATTTATCAAGATGCCACAAAGGAATATATCGGAGAGCATTTATTTAAAAGCCCGCTTAGCATGAAGCGCACCCAATGCAATGGTACAGTTTAAATAGTAGTTAAAAAAATCTGCGTATTGGTCGCTATTACCGTCGTATGGAAATACTTGCATGGTAACCTGTCGTGCGTTCGACTGTACCTGCAATTTAATTAATAGCCGCTTAAAATATAATTATTTCATGATTAAAATATAATTTGATAGGAAGATAACAAAAATATTCGTATCAGTTCATCTAGGATTCTCAATCTGTAATTATCGTCATAATATATAGTTATGAATAAACTATTGTTTCCCAGTAGTATGAAGAAAGTCTCACCCAGGGCTGTCAAGTCACTGATAGATACGCGAATCTGAGCTCTTCAGCTTAATTTGGCGACTGAAACATACTGTTCATTTTATCTCATGTTGCCGTAAGGGAAGGATTAATCTGGATTAATTAATTCCCAACTGGAAGTAGAATCCAACCCGTTCGATAAATCTGGGTTGTAGGCATCCCTGTAAATTATATTCGGTTAAAGCACGATTCCACTACAACTGATTTATTTACCTAGTTACAAGAAGGAATATAAACATTTTAATAAAAAAATCATTCATAGTTTCATTATGTGCAACGTTCTTTGTAAAACTATTTTGTGTTTAATGGATGAATAAATTAAAAATTATAAGACACCGAGACACAATCGTATATATTGGTACTCTAATTCTATAATAGTCTACATTAAAGACAATAATTGTGCAACCTATCTCTGCACCAACTCTCCGGCAATAGTGAAGCAATAGTTTACGTACATGCATAAATATAGAAATAATTTTATACTATGAAATCCTAACCTATTGGTATACATATTTCGATGCTTTCAGGTGAGTTCTATTTAAACTGTACTCTCAACAACCAGATACAAGTACAATCAATAAAGCCGGCGGAATCAACCGAAAGTGTTGTTTCAAAAACGCTCGACGCAGGTGTTGCGTTTCCAATTTGCCGGCGAGGAGATGCGACGATTTTCATTTCCCGCACAGGCCACATCGACACGTCAGGTACACTGTACACGCGGTTATGTTGTGATTGTGCTGCCAGTGGACTCGGTGTAAGGCCATATTCTCACCAGCGCATTTTAAACGCGCAACGACGACGTTTTTGTTTTCGACATTACGTAATTGCCACCCAACTGACCATCATGGCCATGTGGTTTAAAATGGGATCAAAAATTAGCGGAAATTGATGGCAAATTGAACGTTCTATTACAATATACCCGTTATTTAAGTCATAAATCCCGTTTAAATGGTTTAAATGTAGTGTTTTTAAAACATTTTTTCTACGGATCTGAACTATCAGTAGCTAAATCTACTACATAACAGCGAAATTATCATTCTTATAGTTTTGTTTTTACTTGAAAACTTACGAATATATTATACCTAGGTACAAAATGTATCTCCCCCTAGTAACAAAATCTATATTTTCTGTTTTCGGCAGAAAACTGCAAAAGCACTTTCTATGCAAGTGACTCGTCTCTTCATTAGTTTTTCTGAAACATTAGAGACAGGTGTCGCATCTAAAATTTATTGCGAGGATGCGCTTCGATTTTAATCGAATGCTATTTTCAACTCTTTGCGCAAACGAGTATTTTTAGAGTTTACAGTATTTGTACGTCAGAGTTTAATTTTCTATCGACTTTTATAGTAATGGTGACCAGTCCCTTGGTGATTCAGTCAATAGCATTTTCGTTATTGCCCCAAAAATATAAACTATTTATCTATATGTCTTAGAATAAACTTATATTGATTACTATGATATATTACATACTTTCACTGATTAATTTCTCTAAGATGAGAATACCAATAAAAATTAACAAATATTTGCTGTCATTGAAGAACAAAGCAGCCAACAGACAACTGGTTACGGGCCTTCAATCGACTGAATATTTTGAAAGCAAGCACAAAGGAAATTCAGAATTTCAGACTATTCCTAGCGTCTATTGTCTCGCACGGAGCGGAATCCACGCACTCAACTTTCTTTAGGAAAAACTTGAAGAGCCTCCATCTCGGTTGTGGAGAGATTGCAAAATATTTCTGTCCCCGCGGTGTCATTTGCCTAACTTCCAAGTTTGAGTAAGCTTAAAACCAAGTTTTTTGTTCAGAATGCCCGTTTGAGTTTCTTTGATGCGGATTTTTTTTATTTTATGTCCAAAACAATTCTTAAAAGGAAATCCAAGAGCAAGTATTGTTCTTGAAATAACTGTAGAAGGTTTTTCCGAGAAATCAGTTTAAGTTTTATCATTTGTGTTCTTAGATGTTCATAATTTTATTTAAAATAATTTTAACCTACAAAAAAAAATAGTTTAAAAAAATCGTTTTTTTAAAAGAAATCTTTTGATAACCTGTATCTAAATAGCCATTTATAAAACAAATTCTCATTACGTCAAATTTATATGTTTGTTTCTAGGCGATATATTGAAAAAATATCAACGCATTTTATGTGTGAGTTGATGAAATAGGTCTAAAAATAAAAGTACTTCGTCTTTATCTTACATTTGTAGGTTAATGTGTGCGTATTTTGAATTGGCATTTTTATTTAAGGGTAAAGATATATCAAAGGAGATGAAAAAGAGTTGAGGGTCACAAAAACTCCTGAGTTTAGGCAATATATAAGATATAATGGGCAATTTCTGGCAAAATATTATGAAAAAGATCATCTTTGTGTTTTTCGAGTGAGACGTTCAGAAAAAGTTTAATAACCCCGACGATGGTAAAGGTTGTTCAGATATAATTTTACACCTTGCATTTTTGTTTTTGTATGATTATTTCTCGTGTTAGTTTTAATCAAATTATTCGTAATATTTTACTTTTAACTATCAGCCCGTCTCGGTTTTACAAGGCAAATACTCACATTAATGAGTACCTATGGTGTGAAATGTAGAAATGCAGGCCAGGGCCTGCATCGTTGGAGCCCAGGGGCTCCAACGATCTATGCCTGAAAACACAGAGAGACATATTACAAATACTGAACTACATTGCGCCACGAGAAAAATTTAGATAGATCTAGAATTTCATAAAAATGTTAGGACTTATCGTGATTCGTTTCGTAAAAGCTAAGCGCTCAAAGAAACACTAAACATACATTGGCTTCAATCACAAACGGTCAACTTTACAGAAACATGGCTGAAATAGGCAGATGCAATAATCGATTAATAAAACGAGCTGCATGTTTCCACATGGGCTGCGACTGGAATGGAGGCCGGCTTTTAATTAGCAAAGAGTGATGAACAGGACTAGACGTAAGGCTGGTTCTACACGGGCAGCATTTTTTTAAAATTAAAAGTAACAGACAAGTTGTTTATTGAACATTTTCTGTCGGTATGTTGAAAATAATATAATACTTACTTTCCTCGAGGACTTTCCGCAGTTAGGCCTCTTGTCTGGGCCCTTTCTGCGGAAAATAATTTAATAATGATAATAATAAATATATCCACACACTTTCAGTTTTAATTTGAATTAATAATTTCGCTCGTATGTCTACACTTTCGCATGGGCTTTCTATCTTCTTAGTGAGGATTGCACCAATCAACTTTGACGTTAACTTTAACCTGCTCAGAACATTGCAAAGTATGCTATTTTGTCTAAATATCACCGACGTGCAGGTCAAAGGCAACGTCAAAGTTGACTGGTGCAACCCACTCTTCTCTGATATTATAGATGAAAGTGTGCCTATCAAGCTCTCAAGGCTAAATCGCTATATGGATTTCGATAAAATTTGGAATAAATATTGTTAATAGACCCTAGCCTAACGTAGTAATGTAGTAATATAACATCAAATACTGTTAGAGAATAGAGGGAGGGTTAGTATTTTGCATGACGTAGCTTCGGGCATCGCATCGCAGCGTCTGGCCGGTAACAAGATCTATTTTGAATTATGCTAAGTTATTCCTCTGCATTTCCGCTATCTCAAAACGACATCTGAATATTTGAGTATCAATGTAATGATTTTTTAGCGATAAACCTTCTTTACTGTTCAAATGGTTTCATGCTTCATCTTTATTTCTTTTAGTTCTGACGTTATTCGAGTGTGTATTTTCTTAATAAATATTGGTAAATATATATTATTCATTCGTTAATAGTATGTTATTCGTATAATAATGGCTTAAATATTAAAATGATTCAGGTCAGTCATAAAAATGACACCATTTTGTCTGGTTAAAATCAATTTCAAATTGGACGGTGTAACTCACCCAACTTCTTATGTGTCTTGTTTAGTGTCTGTTAAATGGTTAAATAGTTTAAAAATATGTTGCATCTGTTATTCTCTCTTAAAATATCAGCACTTTTTTTTATTAAATTTTAAAAAACTAAATAACTATAATGTTATGTTAAAGTATCTGGAAAATCTTACGGACGAAATGTTCTTCATATTATTTTCAGTAAAAATATACATATTTTTCTCTTATTTTGATGTAATAAAAATAATTGCAAATGTTACAAGAAACTCAATGATAATAAATGTACACTAAGTATGAATATTGTAACTGTGCGACACATAAAAATAAATTTGCCAAAGCAACACGCACTATCTTGTCTCGAAGACAATGATTTATTCACAACACTGTACAAGCGAGCGACGGATCGCTCTTACATTTTTCTTTCTTGAATTTTACTTATTCTTTACTAGTAGGTAAATGCACGTAGAGAATTGATATTACATTTAATGTAATGTTTATTTTCACATAGTCATATTTATAACTATATGACCAATTTATCTTGCGATAATTTGCTATATTTCGCGTAATTTAAATTTATTTTGAAAATCTTGAAATACTGGAGAGTTTGCGGTGTGAAATTGTGATGGTGAATGCAGTTTCTCAAAAATAACAATTAGTAGTTTTTAGAGTTCCGTACAAAAATCATTATAAAGTCACATTAGGGGTGGTATAGTCACTGTACAGTATCCGACTTTTTATCCGAAACTGGATCGCATACATAATTTATATCCTATACTGTCGGTCTCATGATTTTTAATATCAATAGCTTCCCGTACTATCATAATTTTCCATTGCCTTAATAAATATGAGCGTTTCAGTCGCCCGTGTGTTGTGCATAAAATGTGAAAAATAAAGAATGGCTGTAATGCACGCTCCCGCCGCGGGACCGCCGCCGGAAGCATCGGGGACGTCTCGCAGCTATCTTGTCATACAACCACTCCTTTATTCCTGCACTTCTTATTTATGAACAATGCAAAAGATACACAAATAAATTCACCGCTTTAATGTGACGCTAACAAAAATTTTTGATGTGGCAACAAAGGTTGAAGAGATTGATTTGCGTTCCTCCGCTGAATGATCAATGAAAACTTTCAACGGCACTGATCAATTTTAAAAAAAAGTGATAAAGGCAGATAGAAGAAGAATATGCTGCTATTTACTGAAAAACTAAGAAAACTGGAAAAAGAGAACGAACAGCTAAGGTTTCTCATACGCGTGTCTAAACAGAAACGGGAGGAAGCCACGTGCAATGCTCTGAACTTGGCTGAAGAAAATTATTATTTGGAGAACAGGTTGCGAGATGTCAATAATGAATTACGAAGGTTGAAACGTATTATGAGGGATAATGATTACAATAGTTAGTAAAGGCAGCTAGACTGAAGTGGGACTACGCGGGTCACGTCTGCCTCGACGAGAAATGACAAGAGGACACCAAGGACAGGATTGCGTTGAAGAAGTTAGGGTGGTTTTTATCCAACAGTGGGGCAGCTAACAAAATAGGACAGTGTATAACACTTTTTATTTATTTAGAAGACTTTTTCCTTCAGTGAAAAAGATAAACAAGTTATTTACAAAAAACATATTTTGCTACAAGTTTTTATTGGCGTCTGAGAGATCTTGTTAGATTCAAACCGTGACAAAAAATTCATGTATATGCAATAAACGGTTAGGAGCCGATCCTGGGTGCACCATCAGGTCATGCTTATTGTGATAATGCATTGGCATGGAAATTGGAGCAACGTAGAAAATTGGAACTTTGTTGAGTGATTGAGAAACAACCCTTTTCAGCAACGCTCTATATAACAAAATCTGACAAACTTTATGGCAATAATATAACATAGGCCTTGCACATTGTTCCACAGAGATATAATATTATCGAAACGATTTCGTTAATGGATTCGATTATAATAAAAACGAGATTTATGGCCGATTCTAAAGGAAGCCGAGGACCCATGGCGGAACGTTTTGTAATTTAACACTTGAGATTGGATTTCGATTTCGTAATGAAATAATATTTCTTGCTTTTGTACCTGGTACTATTGATGTATAGCGATTAATTTTAGATTATAATTCATGTTACTTACGGGCTACAACAGGAGCAGTATTAAACCTTAAGTTAAATATAAATTATTACCATGAAATGTCTGAGCACGAGCACAATTATAAGAAAATTAAACATTTAACATATTCTTGTAATTGGTTTCGCGCGTGAATCCAACCCAATCTATATCCTACAATTTTTCCTTTTTCGTTTATGTATGAATAACTTTAAGTAATGATAAACAAAACGTATTTTCAACACAAACAAATAAACTTATTTTGGCATTTTTATTCCATAGAAGTTAAATTATATAATATAGTTAAGTAATAATAAGAAATCGAATTAAAATGCTTAGAATTTGAATAATAGTTAGAATTACAATTAACAAAATTACTTATTACAATATTCGAATACCTCTTCCCTCTATTTGTATATTTCTTAGCTAGGAATTATTTTATATCATTTAAAGAAAGCCCGATCAATTTAAATTTAGAACAGTGATTCAATTTAACCATTAACATATCAAGAGGTAATCAAATATACTTTTATATTTTAAAAGCTTTTTACTTATGTCAAGATTTGCAGATAAATAGAAATCGTAAAAAAATAATGTAAATCTATTTATAAATATTTCCATGACAAAGTCGGTAAACGAAATTAATTTCCAGATTGACTTATTGCAAAACAGATTGATTTTTTTCTGTAACTTGACCTTTTAAAATATGCAGAGGGAATAGAGAATGAAAGCGAAATGAGTTTTAAATTATTGTATTTAATTGCTCCTGCGGATTTCTTTTAGTGTATTCGACATGTCGTGGACCTCAATGAATAAATATGAGATGTTTCCTTATTTAAGCGCTACAAAATTGCCACTGGCCATTGAAACAAAATCTTGTAAAAAAAATATCCCCCAAGATATTTTTTTAATGACCTGGAGGTTGATAATTTGAAGTTAATAATGTAGGTGTGTGTATAGGTATACTAGGTATGTAGTGATAGTGATTCCATGCATGTTTGTGTTGACGTGTATTGTACTACCCGAGGGCTGACAGCTAACAAGCTGGGAACACCGCACACCCTCATCACTATAATACATGTAACATACGTCTCTCATTAGCCGGATTTTAATAATTAATGCAAAAAAGGTGAAATAATCTGTTAGTTTTTCACATGCTACGTGAATCATTTTTGACTTTATAATCACACAATCTCTCTTTTTTCTCGCATGTCTGCTGCCTTCGGGACTGAGATGTTTTGAAGCTCGGCATTAGCACAGAAAATAAATCTTACAATTTTGGCAATTTTATAACCATCATCCCGCCTTGGGAGTGCCATTTTTGCCTAAGCATACAGGTATTTTTGCATAAGTTGCCAAGGCTATTATGTGTTCCTTAGTCGCCTCGTACGATTTCCACAGGAGGATTTTGACTAATCTTATTATTGAACGGGATCACACGGGGATCAATAATAAGGGGCCTCTCCCTTATTATTATTATTTCCTCCCTCCACGAACAACAGTATAACTCGAATAATGAAACGTCCTAAATGGCCAGTGAAATCTGAAGCCGTTCCCAAAAACTCCACAGACTATGTGGAGTTTTTGGAAAAGGCTTCTGATTTGGAATTGCTCAAACGTAGTTCAAAAACGTAATAAAACTTTAAAGAGATGTAGCCAAGTCCTAATCTTTTCTTATCAATGTAGGGAGAAAGGGATTAAAGTGTACAAAGTAACATAAATAACGTCGAGCACCCGACTTAGACGGATGGGAAGTTTTTATCTGACGTAAACATTGCTAAATACCTTATCTATTGTCAGGCAGTAAGTTGTGATGGAGAAGTTACCTGATGCGGATTAAAGTCTTATGTCTCATGAGCATACGATTTTAGAATTAATTCAAATTTTATTTCTCAGAGTTATCTCTCTTCTGAGCGGTTTTTCGATTTCCTTCGCCGTTAGCGTCGGAGCCCAGGGCCCGGATTTCATACTTTTTCTTCTCCACGCTGTTCAGTGTACTGCGTTCGAACTATATTAATTTAGTACACAAAAATAATAATGGTTACTGATTTTGAGCGAGATTGGCCTAGATTTATTGATTTTAAGTCTTATTGACGATTGATATTTGAATATCGATTATGATCAGAATAAAAAAATGATTACTTAGAGTGAGTAGCACTAGACAACTTTGACGTTAATTTTAACCTGCGGGCTGCCATCGTTTAGACAAAATAGCATATTTTGTGTTTTTTTGCGCAGGTTAAAATTAACGTCGTTGTTGACTGGTGTAATTCATTAAGTTTTTACACTATTTAAACGTAATCCGATTAATATTAAGGTGGTGTAAAATTTGACTTCGACAGAGTTATTAGACAATTCTGAATTAATTATTTTGTAAGCCGATTAGAGTAAGGCGAAGTTAGGAGAGTCAACTTAATGAAAATAATAATATGAAACTTCGAATATTCATAATGACATTTTATAACGGACATAAAGGCGATTAAATGAAGTAGAAAATTATGTGTAATAACTTGTTAGATTTATTAATATTTTTATCTACTAATGGTAAAAAATATTATAAATCTATGGTGTGCACCATAGGCTAATAAAAAAACGTCTTTTTCCTTTCTATCCATTTTTATCAATGTTTTGGTTGCGTGGATTTTTATCAATGTTTTGGTTTATTGTACCTACATATTTATTTCAAAAAAGTAAGAGTCTTCGATATGAGTCTTTATTAATTTCCATAATTTTCTATTTTCTTTATTAATTTCTATATTTCTCAAAATGATAAATAAAAAACAGATATTACATAATTATAACAGATAAAGACCACTAATTTATATAAAAGCAAATATATACCAATTGCCAATCAATGTTTTGTAGTATCCCAAGATATTTGGTATATTTGTACATGCCGAGAGTTTGAATTCGTCATATTTAGTTGTTGAATAATTGACATTGTAAACGTATACGTTTGCTTAGGATTTTGTTGATGGGATAGTAAAACTTAGGGCGTGTTCGCGTGGTGTAATAGTGCTTTATGAATGTCTCATATCAAAATTTATTTACAAGTATCATGTCTTGTACCTTTGGTAGATCGCAAATACTAAAACAAACTAAAATTGGTTTATGTCCAATAGCTTCTGATTAACTATTTACATTTATGAAAAGAATAAGCGGTCATAAGTCAGTAACTGAATGAATTTATATTTCAGTGACGTATAATATGCGTATCTGTAGTAGGTAGTATTTTTTGACTAGATACATAAAAAATCCATTTGTGTTTATTTCATACATAAATCAATAATTGTAATAAATTAGGAAAATAACATTTTACACGTGTGAACAATTCGCGTTTCCTAACTTCGCGGTATGATTAATGAATTTGGGTTCATGTCAAACAATAACCTCTATTTATACATTCGAAACCTAATATAGATTGAATACTTAATTCGTGGTTACACTGAATATTTATGAGGGTAGATATCCGCTAAATTCTGTTACTAGTTAGCTTTCACTGAGAAAGTACGTTAAATAAGTACATGTATGTAGTAATTATGAATATGACTTAACTATAACTTTATCATTAAATATCCACAAGTATTGCAATATCTATAGTTTTGCTATCATCTGTGAGAGCACTGAACATTATTCTTAAAACTATATATAAAATAACTTATCGATTAAAAAATGCTAACAAAAACTACTCGTTTAATTATAATAATTACACAAAAAGGTTCCGAAGCGTTCCAATATTACGTACAAGAATTTCCAATTTCCGATGTTCATTCACTAAAAACTGTTGCAATATTTTTGAGTCAACACCTGGAGCTGGACGCAAACATGAACTAAAAGCAAAACAACAATGGCCGGCACCGTTTTATTTTTTATACAAAGGAATATGACGAGCGTTCCTGAGAGGAAACTGCCAGTATTTGACGGCGAAAGATGTGAAATTTTTTAATTACACACAATAATTTTTATGTTGTTAGGAAAGGTAGTATAGAGGGCTATTTTTTGCGTTATATTCAAATCAATATAATGCAAGTATACTATTTTACAAATATTACCATTATTATATATTATTATATATAATGTTACCAAATATTTTACCATTTTTTTCCATATATGGAATGGTTATAATTTCGACTGCATTTTAGTCAAAAACGAAAATTCCTGATAAACATTTTCGTAAATAATGAAGGTAAATATATATTACAAATATTTAAGGAAGCCGAAATTATATTTTCCAGAATTTTTTAATTTATTTTAATTGCTCCGTAAAGTCTGAGAAACGGATTCTGTACCTTTATTAAAACAGCAGACAAGTGAAACAAACGTTTTGACTAAAATCAGATTAAAGTAGTAATAACAAAAGGCTAATGGCTCCGGAATGTAGGAGCTACAATAAAGGAAGGAGTATTCGCTGCGCAGTGTACTGCGGAATGCGTACTATGGCGAATGGTTTCAAATTAGTACATACTTTGTTGCAAATTTCGAGGAACGAGTATTATGTAAACTGTATAGAGCCTAGACAGTGGTATTCGAACTGAGTTTAATAGGGATTTTATTTACTACTTTATTATTGTGTAAATGGCGTACCTACATACATATACATGGTGAAGGGTATATAGGCCACCAATATACACAATTCACAATAACGTCTTTGAATATGTTATACATAAATAATGTAAAAGGGTTAACCTTTCGTATTAGAATATGTTTTCTGTAATGGTAGGTTACGTTTGGTGAAATAAATAAATATATTTTTTTAAATTCAAATTTGTAACATCTCGTAAACTTGGAGCTCGGATATATTAATAATATAAATTATTAATTTTCGGACTAGAGATGCACACATACCTATAGGAACAATACAACTTATGACATTTGGGAATGACTATTGAAGATTGATGCGTCATATCATTCCTGACACTTGGTCTTATATAACGTAACATGTGTTATATGTATGTATACAAATATACAATATTGATTACAATATAATTGTTTTTAAATCTCAACCCTAAACATTGAGAACCAGTGCTGTTTTAACTTAAAAAAAAACACAAGGACTGCCAATCTACTAACAGTTTTAACTTGGCATAAAGCTATCATCCTATGAAAATAGCTTCGCAGAAATTTAAAATTATGGTAATGTAGTACTTTGTTTGTGAAAAATGAACGGCGCGATGAGATGCGGTCCTGTCTGTTATGTTAAGAAAAATGTGCTTTAAAAAGTTAAATCACAGAATATATTATATTTAATAACTTCTAGCTCGGTACGCGGTATTATTGCTATGACCTTTCTTTTATTTTTTATGATATGACATTTCACAAACGGAATAAATATTTCGTACCAGATATTACTTGCTTATTGGTTAAAAGTTCCTCTTATTTTCGAGTTTATTAATTGCTAACACTGGTCAGATTTTATTCAAGTCGCCTAAAGTTCAATGAATTCGCTTGATTATTTTCAAACATACCTTTAAAGTACCTATGTATTTATGCATAGATAAAAGAAATTATTAATTTTATCTATGGATTTATGTAATTAAAAAAAATGAAATAATACTATCACATCAAAACAGATGTGAGATATTTTTTTTTGTTGATCTATGGCCATTATCAGTCAACAAGGTTCCAAGTTTTCACAAATGACTTACTTGCCAGAGAAAATAATATTGACACCGTACTCAAAAACAGCGTACTTTGTTATAAGCTACGTTCAAGCTCTCGCAGAGTGCTCAAACACCCTAGCAATATTAAAGTTTGATAGAAACGTCGCGGTAAACATAATATTAGTATGCAGGTGATAGAAAGGGATACCCTAGACATTAACCTTTAAAAAGGGGTCAATGCGTGAAGTTGTGTCCCCTAATATCTTATTCCACCGACGATTTGTCGGGGACTATTTGGGGATGAAATACCGACTTTGAATATTGATGCTTTAGCTCATTACGAACACAATTAAACTTCACTAACAAGATTTTTGGAAAATTCTCATCGTGTTTGTTAAGAAAATCAGTGTAAAATATACCAAGTAATATACCCTGACGAGAGCATCGTTGCTGTCACAATATCACGATTTAAAAAATGTTTTTTTTTTAAGTTGTTTTCCACGATGAAAAATAAAGTAGTGTAGAAAACAATAAACTGAATTTGATCGTTTCCTTGTGTGGCCCTAGAATGAGCCCACTCGTGGATGTCGTACGAAGTGCCAAATGGACACATAGCCTTGCCAGCTGGTAGGCAAATCAAAGACAAATGACTAAAATTTCAGCTCAGGCTTCGCGGCCTCACGATCCCCGATGTAATCGGGATGACGAAAAATAGAATTTGACTAATTTTACTATTTGCAAAAAGAAGTTGTGGTAAAAAGTCTATTGATCCTAAGTAGGTACATGTTATTTCCATGGTATCTTACCAATACGCTGATGATTTAGCTGATATTGCTAACATAATTTGGGTTTAAAGATATTTATTTCTCATAAAGAATTCAATAATTCACTTGGTATGAGAACTACAACTAAGTGTCCTATATGTACAATTTTATACAACACGCGCATACGGCAAATCCTTGTTCATAAATACATGTGAGATAAAAAAATAAAAAAATAAAGAAATCACAAAGAATCATAACACACAAATCAATTTAAAATTGAATAACATCACAGTTTACATAGTCCAAGTTAAAAATAAATAAAAGTATCAAACGCAAATTTAACAGTTACATTGAGAACCCCTTTTACGAATACCCTAACATAAAAGGAATTTTGACATCTGTTTATGTCCTTAGGGTGGGTTACACCATCAATTTTGACGTTAACATTAACGTGCTCAGAAAAACATAAAGTATCTCATTTTGTCTAAATGTCACCGGCTAGTTAAAATCAAAGTTAAATTTGACGTAGCAACTCACCCAGCAAAGGATGTCAATACAGCTCTTTCAAAGCGGTTTGAATGATTTGTGTTCATTTTTCTTGACAGTTGACAGACAACCCTTAGAAACTCCCCTTTATAAAATGAAAGGCTAATGTATGCCATGCATTAATAAGAAAGTCTTTTAGAAAGCATTAAAGGAGATTTTATCGTTATGTTTATTGTAAATTGACATTCTGAAAATAGGTTTCATTTTTACACAATTCTTGTTTTGATGTCATCTGCTAATGCGATGTGAATATTACAAGCCATTCAGATATAGGTATTCGTTCGCGGATGCACGACTGCTATAGCAGTTACAATAATTAAACTTCTCTGGCCTCGTCGAGTGTCCGTGAACACATTATGGAATAAGTGTTACACAGTTTTTAATAGCTTTTTAGCGATATTTAAAAGAATGTTTTTCAGCACGTAGGGAAAAAATCATACGCACTGAAATCAATACAAGTAAAAAAATGACATAAAGAATAAAGAATTATTCATTAAGTAACTGAAATGCTTATAATACTTCACCAGTCTCGTTATAAACTCTTTCCAAATCAATTAATAAGCATTCCAGTTACATAAATGGCTACTCTGTAGGCCATTTCTTACTTGATCAAGCATTGCGTGTATTTGGACCGCGAAAGTCGCAAATAAAACAGAAATAAAAGCACACGGCGACTTCCTTTGCATTAATTATTCAGCTGACGGAGTCACTCGCCATTCCGAGCTCCTCTGGAAATGTTCCCGGCAGGAAGTGGATTTTCATCTAAAGTATTGTTGTTGCGACAAGAAAGGAATCTTCAGATCAATTCTAGACTTATGTTATCTAATTTACGATTGTGAAATGTACAGAAACATCCGACGACTATTTGTAAATGTATTCTGGAATGCTTCGTGGCATTACTTTGGTCTACGTAACTGAATGGACTCTCTGAATTTAAGTGGTTAAAAACAGTTTAATTTTTCAGAATTGTCGATAAAATTCTGCTTATGTTGTAAATGCAACATGACTTTGTGTGGATATTACGTAATATAACAATCTTGATAGGTATTTCAACATAAAACTGGAAGTTCTATACAATTAGTAATACATGGGTACACATATTAGAAAATGGTATTTAAGAAAGCGGATTAAGAGCTCCGCGCCTAAAGGCTAAGAAGGAACTGGGAAAACGTTCAGACGAGAGCGAGTGAGAAAAATTCTAGAACTTGAAATGGTTCATGCAACTCAGAATTCAAAATACATTCAATTTGATCATTTGATTTAATTAAGTATCAAATACAATTTTAACACTACTTGAAGTTTCATTTATTTATCGAATTAGCATTATTTATTTAATTATTATAAGTTATTTCTATGAATAAATTCTTCTTTTCTCAATGGAGTTTGTAAAAATCCATCATAATATAATCCAGCTAGTGGCCTAAACTCACCTGCGACAGAATGGATCCATTCATCATCTTTATGCGAAGTAGGCAGTTCGTTATTGGTATAAGAATTTGTCGTTATTGACAACTGATCAATCAATGCATTACTGTACCAGGCTGAAGTATAACCTTTTGTATTGGGGAGAGGGTATCCAGTTACATGTTCTGTCGTGTTTATAATAACATCATTAGAAGAAGAATTTTTGGTAGAAGAAAAATTTTGCCATCTATTGTCATTTATTGGAGGAAGACTTATATCTTCAATAGTGTTGGTTAGTGTAATTGAGTCTACCAAATCATTTTTATACACGGCGTTTGGATATGATCCATTTAATGTTGAGTTTTGTACCATGATTGACTCACTCATATTTGAAGTTGTAGAAGGTGTCATGGTTGAGAACTCTTCACTTATATCTGTTGTTTCTATAGTAGTCTCATCTGTTGTCATTTGTTTCAAGTTATTTGATGTGTTTTGTTGATTATTAAGAATCTTAATTTTTTCTGTTTTAGAGGAATCTCGAAATATTTCAATGTCATTTTCATCTTTGTTTGTACTTGTCGAATCAGATGTTAATTTATGTGACATAATTTCGCGCATATTTGCATTCTGATCACTAACTTTTGTTCCTGAGACAGTTTGAATGTAAATAATTTGCTCTTGTACTGGTACGATAATAATTGGCGGCAACAATGGAAATCTTGATGTGTATTTCGAATTTATTTTATAATCTTGAAAAAATCTTTGTACATATTCTAAAACATCCAAAAGTGGTTTTCTATTCCACTTTATTGATAAATTTTCACCTGAAATTAAAAAAAAACATTATTACAGAAATAATATAAAAATAACTACTTACACATAATTAAAAAATATCTTACGAACTTTTACATATTTTAAACAACAATAATAAAAATAAAACAGACGGGAAACGACTGCTAAGTCGCATTTTGTGAACTGAACTGATAAAAATGTTCAACTTTCACTGTTACATATTAATGTACTAATGTTTATTTACGAAACATTTTTTATCAATGAAAAAGTAAATGCAAAGTTTTACCATAATTCATGAATAAAAAAATATTTACTATTACATTATTATTTACTAATTATTTAAATATATTTTTACTCAATTAGTAATTTTTTTGTTGAAAAGTCACAATTTATATAAAAATTTACATAACTTTAACCTGCGCTGAAAAACGCTAAGGAAGACGTTTTAAATCAACGTCAAATTTGATGGTGCAAGTCACTCTTAGAATAAGTACCTCATATGCAAAAAGTCACTTTTCAACTCACTTTTTTCTATATCGAAAGTTGGCATTAGATAATGAAAACATAATAATACTTAACAAAACTATAAGTAGTTTGGAGTAATATATGTATTTATAGGTAGAAACGTATGAAATAATTAATTACAAACGAAAAATAAATTTAGTTACTTATCCTTTAAGTTTGATCTTATTAAAACACTTTGAGTATACTACATTACGTGAAGTGAAATCGAAAATAAACACATTATCTAATGCGGGCCTGTCAACAACCAGCGTTTCACCCGAGCTCTTTCTAAATTAGCTGTTGTTTACTCGTATTACATTGAATCCTGAGAAATTTATTATAGGTATACTTCTGATATAAATTTAATTTATTTAAAAATTAATTCTATGGGTATGTACTCGTATGTACTAATTATTTCCTTTTTAGTTTTAACTTCAGCCATAAATTTTCGGAGCCCAGGGGGTGAAGAAAGACTTATGCCGTACTAAACACTTGACGTCGCATCAACTACATTATACTCAATAAGTAGACTGTCATGTCAGATGCCTTTAGACGGCTTGAGTAAAATCTGTCACCCGTGTTAGAAACGAACACAGTCAGAAGTATTACTATTATTATTATCCTTACATATTATAAAACAACGTCCTATGCCGCATCTGTCTGTCTGTTGGCAATAAACTCAAAAACTTTTGCACGGATTTTCATGCGCTTTTCACCAAGAGGTAGTGAGTTCCCTGAGGAAGGTTTAGGTGTATAATTTATAATGTTTTCACCCGGGACGGGCCGCTAGTTATGCATATGAATTTAAAAAGTTACAACAAAAGGCAAAATTATTCAAGAAAATATGAAATAAAAGTATGAAGTCCTTACTTACTCTTTTGTAAAAATCCATAAACGTAAACCTTAAATCCCTAGGACGCCGAGAATATATTTATATCCCGAATTAAATGCTATTCCGTATTTCAAAATGGAAGCTGTATAAAGCGATAAACTTTTATTATTTTCGTTTTTCTCTTTCTTATAAAGTTACAAATTCTTGATAATTCGATAAGATTCTATTCAAATTATTCTAAAACAACAAGACAATAACGTTTACGTAACTGGGATCTTAAAGCCCAACATATTTGACAATTTATTCACAAGCCCAAAATTGCAATAAATGGTATTACAATTTGATGTGGCTTGTAGGGTGTGGCCAGATTATGTGTTCGTGCCACATGAACGAATACACAGAGGTCTGCAATATACCTACCATATTATGGGTATATTCGACTATTTATGCATTTTTAAATATTTCTAACCTAAAAATAACCTAAAAATTGCAAGATTCAGCTGTGGTTTTACAAGCGGCCGCCGACTTCAACCGTCCTTGAAAGTGATATTGAATGCCTATCAACTATGTGTCTGTCAGCTGCCTCATACGATATCCACAGGAGGAAGTTGTGCGTGGTACTAGTCTAGGGCGGAACCACACGCCACAAAATATTGTGTCACTTTTTTAACTGCAATATTCTAGCCGCATGTATTTAATCATTGGACTGTACGTCGACATATCTTGCCGTAGGCACATGTCGTGTGTCTTGTGCGCGTCGTCATCAGCAGTATGTCACATTTCACGCGAAATGATTATAAATGGCATGTGTCATCGTTCCGTCATTTGTTAGGGTTCTGTGCCCAAGGGTGTCAACGGGCGGCCCTAATTTTCAAGTGTAAAGTGCGGTAGACGAACACTTTTTTATATAGATAAAAAATCTAATCATGCCACTTAGTATAACAAGTTCTGATATTATTACATATGTATCTATGTGTGTATAAAGGTATTTGACATCTGTATCCATTTTATGCTAAACTATGTTACAATCTAAAAGAAAATTATTATTATAACATATTTAGTAATTTACATGTACTTAGCATTAGCATGTCATAATCTGTATAATTTTATATTACAAAATTAAAATATCAATATGCACTTTGTTGTTTTCGTTTAAATTTTTGTTGTGTGAAGTGAAGAATAAAGCGTGACATTCAAAATTTTAGTTAAATGGCAGGCAGCATATTTTTGTTATCAAGTTTCAATGGTTTAGCAACATTTCTTTGTCCGTATCGAACGCACTTATAATACAGTACCGTTTCTATGACAAGTGATTTACGCTTTACCAATTTATTTAAGTCGGATAAATATCTGAAAATCTGAAAGCACATGAATCGTGTATAAGCCTGTTTTAATAGGGAACGAATACAATTGAGAGCATGATCAGGGGGATGAGCTGGTGTATTCATAGCTTGTTTATTTTGTATTGTATGGTAGGCAGTTAATAATTTCGGTTGAAGCTGTGCTGTTTATTTTCCCGATATTTCTTTTTACTTTGGGAATATTGGTATTCTGTACATATACTTTTCTAACCAATATATTTATCAATTAACAATAAATTGCATTATACATTAATCAGTACCTTTCTTCTTCAAGTGGTCGTGATTATGTGTCAGTCTTTTCGAGCTTCGTTGCTGCTCTCGATGGCTCTCAATTTAATCCGTCTATGGCTTTTGTTTGACATTAGTTGTAAGTAATAAATAAAACTTATTGGACATTGTGTAGCACTGTTGATGAGATCAAGCCATCTGGTAGGAGATCGACCTCGTTACCGCTTGGCTTCAATACGACCCTAAAAGACTAGACTCGTAATATTTCCAGTTGATGTGTAGGAATTAACAAGTGCATACTTATACCTACCCAAATTATTGCCAATCCGCCTAATACCGCTGTATAGAGAGATAGTGACTTGATGTGCCGGTTGATTGTACTAACATGAGTTTTCATGTTGGAAATATATTTTTAATTTCTATTTTGTATTATTTTCTTCATAGTAATAAACTCAATTTAGTGATGTAGCAAAAAACTTAAATCTTTTTACAGCTTGTAAAGAAATCCTGAAATCTTCAACTAAACTATGGTGTAGCTAAGTTGCAGGGAAGTGATACGTCGACTAAACTCGTATGAGAGAGGAACTTTAACTTAAACTTGGCTAATGCGCTAACTTGTAGTTTAAGGTGTACATGAAAGAAGCTAATTCTGTTTTATAAATAACGATTATAATTTTATGTACGGGAAAGGACGTTTGAAGTGAGTTCAATATTGAAGTCCGTTATAATATTTGTGGTTAAAGACTATTGTATATATGATTGCTGACATTACAAATGTGTCCCTACACTATAATAATATAAATGCAGTTAAACTTGGATTTCGAGTTTCGCAACACATTATTTAAAGATAATGTTACGATCCATATAAAAACACCTAGAAATAGCTACCATTTCTTTTAAAACTTTATTGTACAAAATTACAAAATAAAATGTTCAAAAGTTGGACTTAAAGCCTAGCTAGTTGATGAATAAAATTTAAAGATACATGCTTTTTTGTTTTGAGAGTTTTAACTAAGATAAAAATACTATAGAGCTTTGGTTATATATTAGTAGCGTGTTGTCTCGCCCTAGAATAGAACCACTATGGAGTGATGGATCCCCACATAAATTTAACAGATGATAGGCAAGAATAGCATTCCCGAAGAAGGTTGACCTCAGGCTGATTCTACAATCATGGACAAATCTTCAAAATTTAATGGTATTTAGTGCGTCACAGTTCCGAATGTAACGCGAAGATGAGACAGAGCTTTGTATAACTATTCAAAAAGGTAAATTTCAAGAATTTTGAATGACAAATTGTACAGCGTACACCTTGTCTACTGCGCTTGTTTATTACAATATTAAAATTTGTACATAGAGCGCACTTGCTGCCCAAGAAACGAGAAAATTAGGCAAAATACTGCCGTAAATCTGATTCAACGACTATTCATAAACTCGCTAAATTTGACAGCGTTTTAATTAAATGTTTAAAACATGTAACAACTGTTTTATCACTCTTCCTATTAAACGTTTTAATTTAATACGACTTTATAGTCTTTATTAATTAAATAATATTTATTAAACATATCAAAATTTGTTTTTTTTTAATTTAGCGAACGACCTTAAATTCAATTCAATTCAATTTTTTATTCAATTGTTATAGGATAATAAATTAGCAGCAATAAGCATATAAATTAAAGGATCACAAATTAATAAGGTGTTTTAGCAATGCCTCCCCATGACGTAATAGAATATGTTAATAATGACTGACATAAAGCAAAATATACTTGTTTGATAATTTTAGAGTCTGCAATTGATCGCAGCTTTTTAAAGACAAATATTAATTTACGTACTCTGCCATTTAAGGCCTCAATATATTGCTTAAAAGAAAGAGTTTTATCTATAATAATGCCAAGATATTTTATTTTGTCAGTGTTGAAAATGTTTGGACAGTCTCATGATTCAGTCGTAAGGAATTTGCAGTGATGTGCAAAAAATTTTAAGTTAGTTAGCATTGAGTCCTTTCTGCTAAGTAATTTCTGAAGAGTTTAAGTTCGTTTCCCCTTGTACCTATAAGTGAAGATGTAAAAACATTGAATTCAAATTCAAATTCAAATTCAAATCATTTATTCAGAAATTAGACCTTCACAGGCACTTTTTCTCGTCAATCTTTAAATTTATAGTTATTTCTCACAAGCTAGAAACTACTGGCATTTCGGAACGACCACTGCTGAGAAGAAATGCCGAAAGAAACTCATTTGAACAGTGTTGGTCCCTATCATGCCAGATCGGCTTACCATTATTGTTTCTTACAAAAAATTTTTTTTTCCTTTTCTTTCTAATAATATATAAAAGTACATAATGTACATAGTCAAAAGGTATATCAAAACAGGTTATGATTGTGATCCGAGTGCTGATTATAATATATATATATATATATATATATATATATATATATATCGATGTGAAACACAATTAACTTACATGAAAATATATGAGAAACGAGATGACCAGTTCCCTCTGGCAGCACCCGTTCACGAGTTGACGCAAGGGACAGCCATCGCGTAGCTCAACCATAATAGAAGGAACCTCACGACCCGGCCCACGACGCCACCACCAGATTGACCATTTGAGTGAGCATGACACACTCGATTCCCATGACTTCATAATTACAATTCTTATTCGTCGAAATAGAAGTATAATTCAGACAATTGAAGATCACAAATCACGTACATGTTTTACAAATAAAATTTAAATGCCATACGAATTATTATAACAAAATTCAAAATTGTGAATAAAATAATAAAAAACAGTAAAATAAAAATTAGGAGATCATGTGTGGAGTGGCAAAGTTGTCGGGAGGATCCAAGCGTTTTTATCAGTCAAATAGGCGTTAATTGTGTAATACGCTTTATCCATTAAATTTTTCTTAACATAAATTTTAAAATTTTTCATTGGCAGATTAATAGCCTCTGCAGGGAGTTTATTGAATAATTTTACACTTTGACCCACGAAAGACCGCCGAACCTTTTTTTTTTAAGCCTGAATCTATTCATGCAAAGTTTGTGCTTATTTCTAGTGTTTACACTATTTACTTCGTTTAATTTTTTATATAAATGTAAATTTGATTACTAAATATCTAACGATAACGAAAATGTTGATAGTCAAAAGAAATAATTATTTATTTTCTAAAGCCTTTCGTTAATTTAACTTATCGTTTTGATTTTGGAGACTTTGAATTCTTTCTTTAAACATTATTTATTTAAATCTATTCTAGTTATATATGAATATTCTGAAATAAATAACGTAATGCTAAATAAATATGTTCACGTCTAAATTGTATCGGTTTCGCTACGAACCGTGACACCGTTAGAGTTCCAATCTCACTTCCGCATTACTCTACCTTTTGTAGAATCCACATTTACATAAAGAGGCCCACTCGGTCCTTGGGGTCTCTTTTCCGGTTTTCCATTTTGTGTTCCAATGCGACTCTGGCTGACGGACCAGAACCCTTAACAAAATATTTAAAATATATTTAGAATAATACACAAATTATCTATACATAAAAAAACTGTAATTTGGCTATGTCTTACGTTGGAGATATTAAAATAATTATGGGGGTCTTTATGGGACGAATAGATGCAATTTTTATTATTATTTTTGTCTATTTGTCTGTTTATTCGCATAGTGGAATTTAACGCGGTTTTTACAGTAGTATAGCGGAAGTTCTAACTTAAAATGTAGTAGGAAATAAAGACCGATAGTAAATTATTTCAATTTTATAATTGAACTAGAGGGTTTCACGGCTTTGCTCGTGAAACCATAACAAATTATACAGCTAAACCAACCATTGCAATCACACTATCTATTGATGAATATCGATTGAAAAATACGTCCGGTAGTTTATAAGTTTATCGCGTTCATACAGACAGACTAACATATGCGACTTCTTTTAATAATAGATATGTAAGGATAATAAGGAAGAATTGAATGGTGATACCTCGCGGGAGCTGGCATGGGACCGAGGAAGTTGGTATGCACTTGTGTTGGAAGTCAAGATTCATTTTGGGTCGCTGAATAAGTAAGAAAGTAAAAAAATATATAGCAATGATTAAGATACTATAATATACTACCTAAATAATTAATTTAGTGCAGTGCAATTCTGCAAAAGTGATATTAAAACCTTTAACACAGATTACATAATACTTCCAGTAGGTACTATAAATACAAATAGGATTATTACTAACGCGGGTATGTAATTAAAACCACAGACCCAATAATTTCCCCAAAAATGGCCCTACGAAATTTATAAATCGCAAGTAATCGATATGATAATTTTTTTCTAGAAGCAGTAAGTGCTATTGTATTATTTGGAATATAAAATTTGTTCCTTATATTTGAGGCTAATTTACTCGAATGCTTTTGAATAAAAGAATACCAGATGTATAAACTGCGCCCATTAATTAAATTAATCTCCAAACACATAAATAAAAATAATTAATAATTTGAATTAAGAATCTTCTATCCGAAACAGATATAAAAGAATAAAGCGTGTAAAAATAACACCATATTTTTTTAAAAATTCCAGATTATGATTGCCAGTAATTGATTCGGTTATCCAAGTGTCTTTCAGAACACAAAAAAAGGACAACCGGAAAAGTTGCAAAGCTAGATGTGTTACCCCTTTCTGTTTGAGCAAGTACACTATTTCGCTCCTCGTTCCGCCCGTTTCCTCTATAAACTAAGAAAATCGGCCGCACAGGACGATCAGCCAAGTAATCTTCGCAAACATTCTACCTCCGGCGGAAAACAATTTTCACTGATGTGTTTTTTCAGAGGCACGCGTCATTCTCTACTTATAAAGGTTTTTCAATTTGTTTATTTATTTATATATTTAAGTATACATACAAGTTATATTGTTGTGTACATGATAAAATTGAGTACAAGAGTGTACTGTGTACTTTTTTATAGGGAATCTTTTCCAATATTGATGAAAGGAGGTGTCTAGAAGTAGACTGGCATGGCGTGTGCAGTTGTTAATAATAATAATAAATCCATGTTTATTGATTCTCAACCACAACCAATATAATTATTTGAAAAATAACAACATTAACAAAGGGAATTAAAAAATATAAAGTTTATAAAGTAAATATGATGTTGTTAATATATTGCTTTTTGAATTAAATTCATATAAACCTTGTCAACACATTTGGTTGTAATATTACGACACTAGTGTTTTCATCGATGTTTTACATCACACTTGTGTACTTCAAGTTTTTTAGGGTGAGTTGCATCGTTAAATTTGACGCTGACTTTAACCGGTGCGTCGTTGATGTTTAGACAATATGGCGTAGGTACTTTGTGTTTTTTTACGCCCTTAAAGTTAGTCAGTTAAAATCATAGTATCTTATAGTATCGTAGTTATGACTAGCACGAATATAACTCAAACAAATATTACTGTTCTTAGTAACACGCTGCTTCCCATTTTCTTTATAAATGTAATACATTTTCTCCCGGGGGTCGAGCTTGAAGTTTTTTCATCATTATATACATTTTTGTCATAAACGTACACATTTGTACACTACATTACAGGTTATTACGATGAATACAACAACGACTTCACTATTCCAAATAATATATTAATAACTGATAACTTTCCAGTTATCAGTCATTAATATAATTACTATGTGTGGACTGATAACTGTCCAGTTATCAGTACACACATAGAAATTAAACCGTATTATGTACTTAGTTCTGGAACTAAGTACATAATGGTCTAACTAACGTATCACGTCTGGACGTGATACGCAATTGTCACTTACCAATACAACTATTTTGAAGCGGACTAAAAGTGTTCGCGTCATATGTGGTTTTTCAAATAAGTCTATTTAGAAATTTAAATGAAACTAAACGGAAAATTCACTAAATATATCTGTGGCAAAATACTTTGATAAGGGGGGTTGACGTCAGGCAGGCGGTCGCTAGTAAAATTTTGGACATACCTATCGATAAATTAATTTAGCATTCTCTGCACTCCGATACTTTTTAATTTAGAAAGTAATTATAAAACGTTCAGATGAGACAAGCTCGGGTGTAGCGTTTACCGTTTATTCCGGGCCTTAAATACTTTCGCACTACATAAGACTAACACTATGCACAGTGTTTAGTAGTAACCACAATCCTAAATAACACACCGCTTCGCATCTTCTTCATAAATAGAATGAATGGGGGCCCTGGGGGTCGAGTTTGCAGTTATTTATCGGTACACGAACACAGGTGGTAAGGATCGAGACGTTTTACCGTTTTACGTCGCCCTCGGGCGCTGACGCATTGGCGACCTGAGACCATTAGTGGATGCCGACCATACATTTACTATCGCAAGATATATCATGTAGCCATTATCACAGTTTGTTATGACATGTTCAGATATATAGTTACTACTCATCTGAAGTGAGTTTTAGATCTATTTGTAGATACCAACATTCGCAGCAATTGGTCAAACTGATGGCGGCGTCACACGGATCCCTAATACATATTGTGGTTGAGATTTGGTTGCATTATACGGAAACTGGTCAGCTTAGTTCTGATTCGTAATTTTTTTATCATAATTCAATTATTAATTAAATCAATTTGATTTGAAAAGCGTAAAATGTTAACTGAGAGCCATTCTGAACCATTCATATGTATTTAAGCAGTTAGTTCAAAAAATTTATTACTTAGCATGAAATTTTATTACATCGATGAAATGTAAGACATCGATGCTATCCCAAGCGAGATGAATCTTAATTATTATTGCCGTGACGCTGGAGGCTCCTGGATGGAAAATTAATTTAACCTGAGTAATGCTCAGTGAAAAACACGCGAAGATAGGAGCAATAGGGTGTCTATTATTTAGTAATTGGATTGACTACAATAAGATTTTGTTGAAACAAGGAGATTTTTGTCATAGACGATAGGATAGATCAAACCAGCCTTACATCTAAATTCTTGCCTTCAAGTTTCTCAACACTTGGCTTTGTCTACCCCATAAGGCGTGATATTGTATGTATGTATGTAAATCTTGTAAGAAATCAGCTGACCTAAATGAAACCGCCATTTTGTAATCAGGTACTATCACGGTATGTTATTTTCAATCATCGAAGTAAAACATCAAATCTGCAAAGTATGTCGACCCCAGCGGCGAGATTGTGCGATGCTATAAACAACTTTAATTTGCACTCGTGCCACCTTCGCGCGGTTTGCTTCCCGAGGGTATGCATTGTTTTAAATTTACTAGTCTACTACCTACATCTTCTTTATCAAAACGAAAGTTTATGAAAGATACAAATTAAATTATATTTAAAAAAAATTGTATATTCTATGCTGTCCGCAATTAGCTTTGTGAAGAGGCTGAAGCGATATGATGTCCAGAAGCTCGTCTCCAGATCCCCTTAACTCACAATCATCTGCTAAAAGTTCGTAACAAACGAAAGACACAAAAAAAAGTTATTGTCTGATGTTTAATTCAGCTATTAAAAAGCAGTACTAGTCTATTAAAATATTATCACTAACAAAAAAACTAAACTCTCAATAAAAAATAAACTAAACTTACTGACGTTATCATTAATCGTCTTCGATTCAAATTGGTAAAAACGTACTAGAACTTACTAGAGTGGTAAGAAAACATCAACACTCTAAATATATAATCTTTTGTATAGTGTACATTATATCAATATTTTTTCCTAACGACATAAAAGCATTGTGGGCACTTATTCATGTTTCTCAGACAGTGCATAAAAGTAATATTTTACTGTTATAAGTCTGCAAAGGTTCTACAGTTGAGTTATATGAAACTGCATATTGAGGGTGCAACACCTGTCTTCGCTCTTATTGCGATTCAAGAAGGAATAAGTTTCACTTTTGACGAGTAAGCCTTTGATGAAATTCATATTACAGAGTGGATTCCGAGAACTGTATTGAAGATAGCGGATATTGTTAAAGTATGTTCGTTTTAGTCGCAAGTATTTCTTATTCTTACCGATATATATGAGTCTTTTAGAAGAATTTAATGTCAGTCTAACAGACATTTTCAGAAATGCACTCAATCAGATCCGTTGGAAGTACCTATACATTTTTTCAAAGAAAATTTATTCATCGAATTTTTATACATTGAATTGATTCATCAAACATCAAGGGAATAAAAAATATATGTTAATATCTCCTACTAAATACTGTATTGCTTTACTAAATATTGGTATGCTAAGTTAAACCATATTATTTTAATATCTTCTATACATAAAATATTGACGTAGAATATTTTCTCATTTTGCAATCTCATTCATATTTGAAAAGCTTTGTAAGATTCCCGAGTGCTTGGTCTCCAGAGACTATTTCTATGCATAGCCTAAGCATTTGTTTCATGTATGCGCATAATAGAATATCATAAACCGGAAGGACAGAAAACCTGGTGCTTTTCTCGCTAATCCCGTTGTTTTTAAATCTTTTCAAGATTTATAGTGAAAAAAGTTAAGTGATCTCACATACACATCAAATTATTATGTGGTTGTATGGAAGACTCGGAAGACACGAAGATACTGCATTGTGAAAACAAGCTAAAGCTGTAATAAAAAGTACAATATATTTTCACGAAAATTTTGACATTTGAGGACTTTGTAGCCATCCCTATAGATTACCCTTGATGCTATTAATAATAATGTAATAATAGTGCCAATTAGAGATGACTTAACTATTACCTGCCTACTCCCACCACGCCGACCATCTTCATTTATCTTCATTTATCTCCTCTGTAGCCGAGGTTAATAATTTATTGATCTTAACGTATTGTAAGGGCCTACTTACACTAATTGGTTGCCGCTGAAAGCCCTTTTTACTGCGGCATTTCGACTCCAATGTTCGGGAATAATTAAACGAAAGAACTCACTGAGTAATTATTTTTCTAAGAAAGTCGTTATTTAGTTGCAATTCGTTCGGCTTTAGGCACGCGATATAAGAATGGAGACTTTTTATTCCACGTTAGTATTGAGGTCAGGCATGTTTACACGAATTTTTAAAACGTTTTACGGGGTTTTAAGGTGATATTTTAATTTATAAAATGTCAATAATTTTAATGTCGTCTAAACGTACTGTATCAACACTCTTTAAATTCGTTCAAAAAAAAAAATTTGAACATGGCTTGGAGAACACTCTTTTAATTAAGAACTTTCGGAAATATCCTATATAATAAATATAGTTACCCATTTTTTTTCTTTTCTCATATACACTCCAAATTTTTCTTGAAACGTTCAGTTTCTTCTCATTTGAGAGAATGAGATAGAACATGAGATGGAAGAAATAATGCAAATCCAAGATATACATATCGTACTAAATAATCGTGATTAATCAATGTGAGAATGATTGTTACTCTAGTGATGTTTCTATTAGATAGATTTCAATGAAATATGGTTCAAGGGTAGCATAAACATAGAAATAAATGGACAAGGGCTCCAACGAAGCACTTATGTCGCGGGTACAATGGACATAAGCACATAAACGGACATAACTAAACAGCTGAGACACCGCCAACAACTGCTCAAGATGAAACGACCGAACCGATTTGATAACACTCGAGCCGTTGCTTAACATGAAAAGTTGTAGGCTTCGAGGCCCTATAAATATTAATCTTCATACATCTCAGTTTTATTGTCTGTCTCACAAACCTCCAAGTGATGTATTGGGATTGAAAGTTTCCCCTCGCATTTGTTTCTTTTCAATCAATCTATCGCCCTATACAGTTTGTATGCCATTGACGTTCGCATGTAACTTTTTCAATTACAGAATGCGAAAACAATGAAGAATATTTTTGTCAGATGTTATCACAAATAGGACAGACAGCTTATAAATACAATATAGTCACAGTGTATTTCAACTGTTATTAAAAATGACGTTTTACATAGGCACTCACATCGCGAAAAACAAAGAAACTTATTTATTTGTTAGAAATTTCGTGCTTCTTTCAAAAATTCTAGTAGGACAGATTTGAAGTTACGGACTTCTGCATGGGCGAAAACTCTCCATCTCGAAAAACATTAGTGGGTCATTTACGCTGGGAAAAAACTGAAAACCCCGATATGTAGATCGCATATATAATGGTACTTAGATGTGTGGAAGTAGTATCATGAGACACTTATTTGTGAATGAAAAGGAAAGAAAAATGACTTAAGTAAATTGCAAAACCAATAAGTTAAGCTTTAAGGCACCGGGCAAACTAACCAACCAGGAAAACTTTGACGTTGGAAGTTTGAATCAATAAAACTTTGACACTTTTTTGTGATTTAGGTAGTTCACTTTTACTGTTATAATTTTGTTGTATATTTTCCAAAATGAAGTAATAAAAACTAGCCAAAGTTTTGAGAAATAAGAAAAATATTTACCATGTACTTTCTTTACACATACTTTACATGTAATGAATTTTCCAGATTATTTTTATTATATTTTTTTTAATAAAAAAAAGTGCGTCAGTGACCGTTATCCCACGATGCACTCGAGATTGCGATGACCCGTGGTTTATCACACACAAAAATAAACGAGCTAAAATTTTCTAGAAATTTTTGCGATGATCAATATCAGATGCCGAAGTATATCGATGTCCCATATGTGGGAAAATCAAAGAGCAACCAAACGTCAGACCATTCAACGGATGACGAAATTTGAAACAAATAAAATACAACATTTTGACCTTTCTTATTGAATTAATTTCGCATGGGCGACCCCTTTGTCATAGGAGTCAATCGTTTGTCGAAGTTTATCCCTACTTTTATTCTCAATCTAATAATAAGGAAAGGGTCACATTTTTTATTCTGGATATTGCCTTTCGATTTGTCCGTGGAAGTACGATATTCTATTACGATCATAGAAACGTCTTATATTAAAAATGACTGAATAAAAATTATAAATTTTCAATTCTACATTAATATATAATTATCCTTTCTTTGTCATTATAAAATGTATTGTTTCGTCATTGACTAGATCCCTTTGAATTAGACATTTAAAAATATTGAATAGCAATTACCACTATATAAATATAAGAAATAAACTAAAAACAAACAACTGTAGTAAATCTATGAATATAACATTTTTACACACTGCGCTGGCCTCTTAGCGTGATTTGCTGGAAAAAAGGTAAAATCGAAGATTTTCGTACACAATCCCGGAAATTTCCATATCTAAATGGAAAACCGACCCCGAACAATCAATTTATCCAGCAATATCCTCCGGCAGTTTATACCACCTGTACAATAAATATTTATACTTTGCCCCCTCGATTTGTATCGTTCTGCGCAAAACGGAGTGTAAGTGAAACAATGATAATTATTTCGAGTGCTCCTCGCGTTGCTTATTTCAATTATTTTTGGTATTAAATGTTTTCGTATTTGACGGGGGAAATAGGGGGAACGTTGTTATTTTTGACATTAGAGGGGTGTCGAAAGTTGACGTGTCTTCTTGATCTTGATGCGAACTCGGTTATTTTTAAGTTAATGATCAATCTTTCATGCTCACGTGTTTCCGGTTACATTCAGGTCTGTAAGGCAAAAGATAATCTTAAAACAATTTGGAAGATTCTGCTGAGATTTTAGAACCAGCTGCCTGCTTGACGTTAACTCTCTTATGAAATGTTATCGTTGCCTATCTTCTGCCAAGGCTGTATGTCGCTTAGTTGCCTAGTTACGACATTTTTCTGTAATATTTCCTATGTATGTACATAGACCACTTACAGTTTTATTATATGTATATATACTTGTGTAGATACATATTCAAATCCTTTCCGCATTATGAATCCACATCGAAAGTTAATATAATTTTTATAGTCAGTTAACAAGGTTTTAATATAAATGTAAATGATAAATGTAGAACCAAATTATACTGTCATACCTAAGTTGTTTTGACACCGTGATAATTATACGCGCGCTCCAACCGCCGTCTACATTGTAAATCTGTCAGGTAGTGTACATAACGCCAACGTAATTAACATTTTACTGTCTAACTTCAACATTTTCCTCAGAAGAATCTCTTATTTTTATTACTTGTACAGGAGATGTCTGTTGTTAAGAGTTTTCGTACGTATAACAATATAAATAAAATTAATTAGGAAACGGATAGTAAATGTAATTGAAAAATCAAACTATTATAAAACACAAAACTTTTTATAGTGGAAAAATTTAAAACAAAATTATCATAAATTTACGATTATTGGAACTTGTAAATGTCTTATAAAATTATATTTACAAATAAGTATAATACTTATTCTATTTCAGAACAAATAAAAATATTTTTATTTACGCTATTTTTAGCTTATAATTACTTAAATTCGTTCTCACGTTGACGTCAAATGTTTAGGGTGGGTTGCACCTTCAACTTTGACGTAACATTAACGTCAGCGGCGTGTGGGTTAAAATTAACATCAAATGTGATGGTGCAACTTACCCATATACAGCCGATTTTCAAAGCGTAGGTGAAGACAATGTGGCCCAAAACTATTTGATAATATTAGACATCAAGAAATGTATTCATATATAATTTATTTATTTAAAGTGTCAGGAAAATTTTAATGAAAAAAATACAGTCAATAAATAGGTCTTAAAGTATTATAATTCACGCAAATAACTTAGCAATTAATACATATAACATGTTTTCACATGTTATATGTATTAATGTCATCAGATAAAATTAATTCGATGTTGGGGTCAAAATAGTTCCAAATTTATTGTAAAGCTCATTGTTCATCAGCTAATTTAGAATCAAGCTTCAAAATTTAATCTGTAATTAAGCGGCTGTTGTATAGTGTGAAAATAGCTTAACAATTTGAAATATGAACTATCAATTCGGTCTAAAATAAAGACGACACTAAACCAAACATAACATTAGTCTGCTCTTTATAAGGTACCTAAACATGTTTATGTTTGTATGTTATCAAAATTTTATTTATTTATTAAAATTATAATAACTTTATCATCAAGTCGGAAATATCCTAATTTCTTTGAATCGCTAGGCCTTACACATTCATAATTCTTAACTCAGTTTTTTCTTTCATGAGTTACAGTTACATGAGTTAGTTCTGATATTTATGATGTAAATGATCGCTAATAGTTTCAATGGTTATCAACGCGAAAGAGAAAAAGATTCAGAGTATCTTTTTTAGCATTGCCACCGGAAGTACATAAGTATTTTTTATTCTAGTCCGTGTCCCAGATTTGCACACTGAACTACGGTGGGCAGCCATTTTATTTTTCAGGTCGTCACAGCCACGCGACTCAATTTGCATACTAGTAATAAAGTAATAATTTTTTTTTCAGGCACTTGATACGTAAAGTTTAAGTTTGAAGTATTTTCTTCATCTTCATTATCATCAAGAACCATTGAAACGTTCCCACTGCTGGGGCACAGGCCTTCCTTATGGAAGAATAAGGAGCATGGGTCATGTTCTGACATTGACATGACAATGCGGGTTTTAACGGCTCAACGTGCCTTCCGAAGCACGAAGGCACGCATGCTCAAAAATGCATGCATGTATGCATTTCACCCATTCAGTGACTGACCATTTGTGGGAGTGTCTCATCTGCCATACAGGCGAACGCGCTAAACACCATTACCATAACCATTGAGCTCCTCTTTTTTCAAGTTTTTCCTTATCCTAGAAAAATCTAAACTAAATAATTATTTAATAAATAGGCCTCTAAATTCGTGTATTATAAACATAGCAACACTTATTTACAAATTATAAATAGGTAGGATGAAAATAAAAATCTCTATTGTCATATTTTAATCAAAATTGGTTTTGGAAATAAAATATCTAATTAATTAAAGAGAAGATCCTCTTGAGTTCACCAAATTGTGATATTATATATGGTTGGCTTTCTCTCTACGTGCTTAGTTGGAATTCTGCCACTGTGTGGTTAAATAAAAGTACTACGCTAACTTTGCAATGTTTGCAACCGAAAACTCGAAAAATTGTGCCAAGCCACAGGATTGCAAATTTTCTTAAATATTCTAGGAGTTCCTAAGTAAAGGATCAACTGAGCAGAATTTGGCTGCTATTTTCTTACCGGATTATAAAAATGAACGTTCTTTGTGTATCATACATTGATTTTTTATGTCTTTGCGTTAAAATATCGTAAGGTATTGTAGTATTTCATGTACGTCAACAATACATCAACCTACCTAAAATAATTGCAAGCTCTTATTACCGCCACATAGATGTTCATACAGGGTAACTTGACATGTTGTTGAGTGTACGTACACCTTCGTGTTTAATTCAATATGTTCAGTTTGCATGATGCTCTCACAAAACAAAACGCAAACATTACCACTTCAAAATAAAATTTCCAAATTTCGTTTATTTTAAAATTTATTATAATAGGTAGTAACTCTAAAGAGTGTGCAGATGCATTCTGCTTGTGCTTCAAATATTGTTCAATGTCAAAATATAAAAGAATTTGTCAACACATGACCACATAATATTATATTTATAAAATGAAATTCTTCTATTATGTGTTATTCTTCCTAATAAACTCAAATGGGCTTATTTGGAGTCGCTCAAGCATTGAAGATAAATATCTTCAATGGTTGAACGACTGGGTCTTAATTTATTTAATCGCCTAAGAGTCGACCCTACATTATTACAACTTAAATAAGTTATAAGTTTTAATTTGAATATATTTCTTCAATTACATAAACATGTAAATCTGTTAAAACAAACTTATCTACAAATTTAATTTTTCATGAATAACATAACCACTGGATGAAATCACGACTAAATCTTATCAAAGCCAACTGAGGCATTACAAATCCTTATACAAACAGAATTGGAAAAAGCGCGCCTTACAAATGCAAATTCGTCCGCAGTCCCTATATGATCTGCTCAGAATAAATGTGGCATGAAATTACGTATTTACCTACTTACCTAGTCGCTAGGAAAATTGCTTGCCAGATACCCAACCCGTGTCCATTTCTGGCGGGAACAATCAGTGTTTGACAGTTGACAGCTCGAGATTAAAGGAAACCTAAAGACTATGTCGAATAGGGGCTGCCTCGGCTTTGAGCTGTCCTTATGAGAGTGCTGACAAATTCATTTTCGTTAGGTAGAACTGAATTTGGCCTCAACCAGTTTGTTTTTATGTACTATGTAGATGCCGTTCGAATCGAATCCGCTTAGGCTCGCCATCGAATCAAATTAGATATTTAAAAAAAAAATGTTTTATAGGGCTTTTATGGCAGTAAAAACAAATGCCGTCATATTGTTTGAAGGAAAATAGATAAATTATACTTTATAAGAACTAAAATATACTAAGTCAAGGAGAGGGGGAGCCTTTGCCCAGCATTGGGACACAACAACCGGTTAGGATAAAAAAGGTGTAATTGATTGGAATCCATAGAAATCCATCCATCCAAATCCATAGAAATTTTTAATTTCAGTGGTGGTTCAAAAGAACCACCACTGAAATTAAAAATTGTGTCAATTGTGTCAAAAGTGTCAATAAATATTTTGGAGAAGCTACTATTTAACCTAACCCTCAATTCCAAAAATAGTGTTTCATACGGTTGAAAATTATAAATTCCAAGTCTGCTAATATTGTACTATTTTTTCTAAGTAACCAAAGATGGCTTTTTTTACTGTAATTATGAATTATGATACAGGGTGGCTTTTTAATTCACCTACCAGCTCTCTCTGATCTGAGCGTTTTCCCAATTCTTTCCACAGCATTTGAACGTCGGAGCCCAGAGTCCGTTTTCCTACTTTTTCGTCACTTGAGGTGGCTAGATTTATTATGAAAAGTCGAGAAAATATTATTTTTGTTCACAATTTCTGGGATCTTGTTATAATCAATATACTTACTGCATACTGTGAGAATTTGGTTAGTGATTAAAAACACTGTATTTTCAAATAAACCATTTTACAGGTAATTCAGCATATTATTTGCTATATTCAATGCAACATTTCCTGCCTCATCCGGGCAAATCGTTACCACATTATTTCCGATTACTATATAATAGGACTTCAATTTCACGTCTCAGGAGAAATCAACGGAATAGTAGAACGATCTACGCTTGTGGAAAGCAGTCGGCAATTCAACTTGTATCTGTATTTTATTAGAACGATTTCAGAAAATTCTTTTACTGTAAATGTGACCGATGTTAAAAATTATCCTTACCTTACATATTATAAAACAAAATAAGTACTCTGCTGTGTCTGTCTATCTGTTCGTGATAAACACAAAACCTACTGCACGGATTTTCATGCGGTTTCCACTAATAGTTAGTGTGATTCATGAGGAAGGCATAGGTTTTAATTGTTTTTAATTGAGCCGCTAGTTATGTATAATTTTATTCGATAATAGAAAACAAAAAAGAAATGTTGGGAAGCATTGTGAGCATATGAAAAAAATATTAATTTGATTTTCCATGAGATCTGATGTTTTATTTTTTATATGAATATGATAGTGTTGTCATACTCTAAGATTTAACAACACCTTTATACATACATTTTTATCAGTTCTTTTAAATTCTTTGTATGATTGCCATAAAATCGAGCACAAAGTATTTCAATGAATTGAAGATGAAAATCAGTTTTCATGAACGTTAAATATATCGCGTAAGAATTATCTAAAGCTATCGGCCGGAATAAATCGATTCACTTTTTGCGGTGATTTCGAAAAAGTTTGAGAATACACCCCGCAAGTACCTCACCTTCGTCCGGACCTTTCCGTGATGGAGGTAGTGTGACGAGAATCGGAAATAGGATCGGAATGTTGTGGTTATTTCGATTGAACCCAAAAAGGGGTACACACTCCTGAAATTTCAAACCCGTTTCTCGTTTAACATGTAAGTATTCCCGAAGGTTTATTTCGTTTTAAAATAGAGAAACCATTATAATGTTAAGGCGTGCGCACAAAGTATAATAACTATTTATATCGCTTCAAAATAAATTCTAAAAACGAAAATCAATTCGTGAATATCACCTAATGTGTTTTGATAGAGGTCGCGAGTCTGTCAATAAACAAATACTTTCAAGAACTTAATGCGTATTTAATAATAGCAATGACCTAAAGCCATAAAACAGCTAACAGCTCCCTTGATATTCAACCAAGATCATTTATTATGCATAGCTCAATCCTCGAAATTCGAGTTGGTAGAATTGTGCCACCGAGAGCGTACCTAAATAAATACATATAAATATCTATATACAACGTTGTTGACACAGCAACCGTTGGATATTATTGATGGCCATAATTTATTGTGCTGGTCTCCCTAAGAGAATGCGAATAGAATCACGACAGAGTACTCCCCGAAATTTATCGTCCCTGCTGCGACCTTTGATGACTGCTAATTTTTCAGAGGGTCCAACGTAAAAAACACGATTTTTCTATAACTGTGTTCATATTTGGTTGAAATAAATATAGACACAAATAAACTCATCTGTGTGTCACATTTCGTGTTATATATCAAATTAAAGTTTATGGTACTATTTAGGAGAACACTTTTTTGTGTGGTGGGTGGTGAAATTCAGCATAATTCTTAACTATAGTTGAACAAAGAAATAATTTATTTAATAGAATAATTTGGCCACGATTACTGTTATAGTGTATCTTTCTATAGTTAACTAGCTGTTGCCTATGTCACTGTCCAACCCTCCAACTATATGTATATATGTACCATTTTTGGAAAATACATAAATCCATTGCTGCCTTTTCATGTTAAAGAATGACAAACAAACCAACATGCGTATTAGTACAACATGCGTTTATAGCTTTGTCAACGGAGAGACGACGGTACAACTTTTCTAGTATATATTTTTTTGTATAATGAAAGGTACACTATGTACTTTTTTAAGAAAATGTACGTGAAGCTTCAAGAAAATTAGATATTTGTTCATTTACCCACCCTAAGGCTTGAAGGATGGTAAGTCGTGTCTCATTCATGGTTCTAGGTCTGATTTTTTCTATGCGTTGAAAAATTTGTAAGTCAGTTTCCTCATTTACATCATATTGTCTAATATATTTGGGATTTAACTAGCAAGAAATAGAATAGAATAATTGTTTATTCCAAGTAAACTAAAACACACACAAGTTATTTATAATAAATACAAACACAATAACAACATACATACGACACAAAATATAAACAATAAAACTAAAACTTTAATATCCTGTGTGCGTGTGAAATAGACCTGCTTATTCAGGGTTACTTATTACTTATTTAAATGACAAAAAAGTGTTAGTGATTTTAGATCTTGCGCCTCCACTTATTCCACTTTATGCGACTCCCACTAGCCTCTGCCACTTTTCCTTGTCTGAAGATAACCGATCTTTTACATTACTTTTTGTCATATCCAGCCGAACACACTCCATCCATCTCTTCTTCAGTCTTTCTCTATTCTTTCCTATTCAATTTCATATACTACTCCCTTCTGCCAGTGTCCATACCATGGAAGCCTGATCGTAGATGTAACCACAATATGGTATAAAGAATCGATACGGCTCGTGTTCCGCATCACGTAGAATCAATTCAAGATGCCTGCTGCGGGTCAGCGGATATTTATGAAGATAACGCCGATTTATAAGGATTAGGAGACGTGATCTATATGTTATAGGTATAAACGTGTATTCCACTATTTTCCATCCATATGAATAACTAGAGAAATATATTTTTCTGCATAAATCGACTATGTATAGGTAGACTTTAAATCAATATTTTTTGCGACATATTTTCTTTGATAATTCTATTGCCTACCAGCTGTATATGTATATTTTATCCCTTAGTCGCCTCGTACGACATCTGTCTATGTTATATGTCCAGTGGTTCTCTTATCTAACTACGATTTGCGACTTTGATGTCGTTCACCCATCTTATTGGTAGTCGACCCCTCTTACCCAAATATACATAAATCAGTAGAGACAGGGAAATATATCCAAGATGACTTTATAAATGACAGCAACCTTTTCACAAAGCACGTATTGAACGTGCTATAAAATAAATAAATAAATAAAATATCGTAAAAAATCGATTTCCTAGATGACCTATCATCATTTTGAACTAGGATAATTTTTGCTATAAGTACATACGTAGATATTTTTGGTTATTTGTTTCCATTTAGCCCTTAAAATGTTGTAAAATTTGGCCTTTGGTGTTTCTTAATACACCTGTATATTTAGAGCCGTATTCCCCAAACGTTGCAATAACAACAAGATAAATATTGCGTGCATCCGATAGCTATCTAGTGCATAATGCATCCTACACTCCCGACAAGTGTTAAGTGTATTGGTTCAACGTCAGCTGGATTGGGGGTTTTCACATAAATAATGGAACCCTTGTGTTGTCTGGATGTTAGCGACATTACATCCTTGTAAGAATATATCGACACAACAATGCGTCATTTTTTTTTTATAAATCTGACATACGCAACTCAAAGTTTAAAAGTAGTTTACACATTAAAAACAAGTAAAATTAGGAATTTACGCGATTACTTGTTGCAATGAATTTAGAGTAGATTATATATAATTTTACAACAATATATTTTTTTATATATAATTTAGTCAATTTATTGAATTGTATTACAATTACTATTACATCATTGGGAAAGATCCACTGATATTTCGTCAAAAAAATATTTCAATTTAAAATTTTATGTCAAAACATGGCACCGTATTGTGGCGAGTGCTAAGTGTATTAGTATAGTGTTCAACGTCTCTCTAGATGTGATTTTTGTCGTAAATATTACAACCCCAGTGCTGTCCAGAAGATTTAGTGTAGGGGCATAAATGTGGTACTTCTAATTTATGTCTTAGTTATTATGCAATTGGCGTTATTTACAATGCACGAAGCATGTTTGAAAGTAATAGTTACTTTTTTCTAATAAATAGGAAACTAGTACAAGAGTATTATGTACGTATAATATGGTTTTGAGGTATAGGGTATAATTTATCCCGAAATTCTCGCAGGAGCGTAGTTCAAATTTAAACGACAAGGTCATAAATTAAAATGAATTCAAAATGTTAATTTCACGCCGAAACTATAGAAGACGATGCATTTTATGGAATATATAGCGAACAGAAAATATTATATGTATATTTTAAAATACCCCTTATACTCTCTATGAAGTCGGTTACTAAAAATCACCGGGACTCCCACCAAACATGTCACAGCGACAACGAACCAGACAAGTGAATACCATTAGTTACTTTAGCAAAAAATATTCAACGCTTCAAACTCTGGAAGGGAACAAATGCCCTTAGCAATGCGCTGCGGTAATGTATGTCGGCCCCTTGAATTTTTCATTCCCTTGTGGCCCGACAACTAAGCATTACCAAAATTGCGTCATATTTCTTCCTTGAACGCGTTCTACCTCAGGAAATAGTTAGGAGAATTGCTGTTTTACGGACTGTTTGCCGCGGGATGTCTACAAGTGCTTCATTATTTATTGCTAATTAATATTACAAGACTACAATATACGTTTTCAGTACCTGCAAAGTTCCTGTAATACATGTGACTGCGTCCACCGCAGACTAGTTAACCTCCAGCTTGTTATACAAACTATCATCTATGTAGTTATATATTGAAGCTACGTTTCGTTTACATTCGGTATCTTTCTTATCCGAGTCTGTACATTTTCTACATAATTACATCCAATTCTTACGGTTTAGTTATAGGATGTTCGGCTTTTAAATATCGGGCTTGATGCACCATTAACAATAGGTATCATAAAAATATTAACATGCATTGCTTTTAGTTTATTTTTCATAATTCTTCTTAACTTAATACTTCTTTGATATCAAATAACGAATAAAATCATTCCATTGATATAACATGCACGAAATTCACCGATCAAAGCATATTCTAATAGATACATACATAATCGCATTGGGATGGGTGCAAAATTATGTTTTTCTGTACGTCATGTCGGATTTTCCTCCACAATTTGAGGCTTACCACTCATCATTATATTCCGATTTGGAATCGGGGACAAAAACGCCTACCGAAAATATCTTATTTCGTACTCGTTAGCGATGATAACAATAGATATTGGCAGAAAATCATTAGTATCTAAAAGCATTCTGATGTAAAAATATTCATTTGTTCCGATAAAAAATTGGAGATGATTTTTGTAATTTTTACTGATCGTGAGTTATGTCGATAAATGTTGTTAGTGTTTATGTAAAAATAAATATCTTATTTGGTATTGATAATACTTATAATTACTATAATCCTATTAAGTATTTAAACAATTTGAAGTCTGTTGAAAATGACGATCCTGTTTTTTCACTCTAACTAAAGCGCCATTCATAAAACAATTGTTTTTATTTTTTATAGTGTCGTAAAGTAAAATTACTTTTAAGAATAATTGGATGACAAGATGATTTAAAAAAGTATTTATATTCAGGCAATAAACCCGTAATAATCACCAACAGTATAGTAGTAGTTAGTAAATATGTTAAATACGATATATATGATATAGTGATATTTTATATTAAGAGATAATATGCGGTTATATGAAAAATATATATTCTTTACAATGTAAAAAGTCATAATTCATATTAGCTGCCAAATCGTGTCTACAGTGTATGAACAGCAATAATAATTGAACAATTACTTACTCCTTTCTGGCTTACTAAATCTCTGAATCTAGTGAATAAGAGAAAACATTTTCAATGCCTCCTTTCTACCTGAGTCACGTAGAAGTAGTTTTTTGAGCGTACATTTCTAAGCGAGTGCTACATATAAGCTTGCACGGTCTCCATTCCAGTGAGTGCTCCGCTTAATAAATAACAGATCGTCAACCAATACAGGTCGATTTTTTTAACTTTTTCATTTTATATGGCGTTTTAATTTAGGAAGTTTGTATATTATCAGTTTTATACTTATAAGTTTTAACAGTATTTAAGTGTTAAATCACTTTCTGAAATGTGGTCGTTTGATCAGGGATCATGTTTTATAATTTTAATAAGATATTTCGTTAAACCACTAAATGCGAGGCCACTAAATAACACATAGCCTAGATAGCAGAGAGACATCAATAGTTTTCCAATGAGGATTAACATCAGGCAGACCGCCGGTTGTTCTTAAAAATTTTGAAGCTCTTTCTTCAGCGAAGAAAGAATCCGGGCTTCTTAACGCAAACGGGAAATATGGAGAAAGAGATGAGAGTGAATATATAATAATATAATATTCTTTATTGTAAACACACACACACGAACATACACAAAAAGAAAAACATAGTTGTGTACGCGCCTCACAACAGAATATGGTAAATGCAAAAATGCACTGATTGACTAATTTTCGAATTAAGTCGAAAATCAGTCAATCAGTGTATTGTGCAAAAATGCATAAGATTACCTAGTGGCGTTAAATATGGGTTTACGACCAGGCTACAACGTTTTGGAACCTGTGTTCCGTTGGCAACCAACTAGTATCATCAAAAATAATTACAACAAATATTTGTTCACTCATTTTGCCCCTGATTCAACATACATATCAAAAATAGCAATATATATGGGTTATTCTGTAAGCAAAATACGTGTCTATTTATGTCTAGAGATGCTTTAACAGATACGGTCGAAATTGGCCAAAGGAAAACGAATTTCATTGCTGGCAAAATGCTGAGGTAATTTCATGGAACATTTACCACCGCCGTCCAAGGGTACTGTTTACACGAACTTTACGCTGAAATAAGTTTAAAGCCGACTGCCGACTGATTTTTAAAAAGTTATTGATATATATTTGTTTTCATAATTATGTATTTGTTTTGTCTATATATATATATATATATCCTTAAGCTCATCATGAAACATAATATGATGTTGGAGTGGTGTAATAATACAATAAAAAATATTTAAACAAGCTTTGTCTATCTTGCAAATAATAGGGACATTATTCTATTCTTCTGTAAATGATCAGCCCCATATTAAAATGTTACGTAGCGATATTCCCGTATGCAAACTTGCGAAGCAGCGATGCATCCAATTTATTGGGAATTTCTGTAATAAATCATCCCAGACTCTTATGCTTGAAAGGTGGTGGAGTTAGCATTTTACAGGATAATCTAATAATTTATATGTAATAGGATTGTTTTTAATACGACTAATAAGCATTATGTTACTGTGGAGGCAACTCGAGTAGTTTATAACTGCCATTATTGATTCTTCTGTCACAAAATATTATTATTGAAATAAATATTTTCATTTATAATGCAAACTTGCTTTAGATGGATTCTAATAGTGAACCCTGGGCTCCGACGTTCAACGGCTGAGGAAGAAACCGGGAAAATGCTCAGATGAGAGAGAGAGAGAGAGACATTAGATAACCACCACAGGTGAGATAGAGGAATGTAATATTCACCAGATTATAAAAAAATACATTTTTTATTTAATATTAACACTCACTTGCTGAGTTATTCGTTCCCAAAAATGCATGTTTGACCAAACATTTTAGTTTGCAACATGCATTTTTGTACATAAAATAATATACAAAATTGTAAAGAAATAATAAATATCTCTAATTCAAAAACGTTCGTTCAGAATCAAACACTGCACAACGCATCGACCGCTAATAATGAGTGGGAAACTTTGCACATTCATCTTGTTCTAATTAAGCCAATCAGCTTCAGTTAGAACAAGTTTAATTACAGTTTTGAACGATATGGAAACATTTGGCTGATATAATGGTGATTTGAATAAGTATTACCTGTTCAAAAAGTTTTGGCTTTATTTAGTGCAGGTATATTTTTAAATTAATTTACAATAATAATATTTTCTATAAGCGTAAACATTAAAAAAAATTAAAATACATAATCAAATATAAATAAATTTATTTGTATCATAAAAATATCTAATTACAGAAAATGAACAAAATTATAATTTTACAAAGGTTTGTGGGTTGCACCAGTCAACTTTGACATTAACTTTAATTGGTACCTAGGGACTAGTGGAACAGCTCTTTAATTCAAATTATTTATTTGATTTTTTCAAATTATTTATATATAAAGAAAATGTTTTATTTTTATTTCGTTTATGAGTAAACATCATAAAAAGAATGCCTACATAACGATTTACAACTTTTGATATAAAAATAGGAAAAAGCGTGGTTGTGTGTGTAGAAAAGGGTTGACATTTTGTTTACCTCTGTCTCGATGGAAAACAACAAACTTTTTAGAGAACCCACTTATGTGGCTATTCAAATATTAATATAACCGGATTGTAAAATGTGGAATTATTGCTTTTTTCTTGTATGCGATTATGCTTTTTTTTTATTCTGAATCTTATACAAGAAACTTGCTTTTGACTCCGCGGCTTCGTTCGTGTGAATTTTATTCCTTAAAAGTAATGATGTCTCAGTCATTCTTTTATCGAGTATTTTATAAGTCTGGTAAGCATATATTCAAATAATGAGAGCAGATGAAGGATGACAGCAGCAATAAAATTATGGCGATTGACCTAAGAACAGCTTGACCTAAGAAGGCAGTTAAAATATGGCGATATTGACAAATATCTTTCATCTGACCCCACCAAAACACATTAAATGAAAGACCAGGGGCCTCGATGAATAAACCTTACAGCGCGTACTTTCTCATTGTATTAACATTTACTTATTTATATTTTTTAAATATATTCATCAAGAATATATTATGCCAATATCGAATATAAAATTAACTACACATATACACTTAAGCCATTTGTTAAAACTAAAATAATAAATATTAAAGAAAAATATTACTATTATTATTATTTTATTACTTCATCAAGAATATATACTATTTATTTAAGAAACATAAGTACATACTTCATGCGCACATTACAAATTATTAAAAAAACAAAAACAAAACTTTGTTAAAAATGCGGTCCCTGTTGAATGTTCGCCCCTATTCAATTCATAATAAAATCACTTGTTAATGTAAAACTTTCAAAGCACTTCCAGAAGCTAACTAGCAAACCTACCTACTAAATATAAACGAATTCAAAATTCGATATTAATTATTTATCTCCGATGGCATTTGTTATACGAACTAACTGACGAATATCTCTGAAGACATCTCCATTGGCCCCGAAATAAATTTGTAACTTAATTACGTACTGTTTGTTATTCGCGCAATAATCTTTCAAGGACTTTTATTCAAATTTGAAACTTCTCAAAATATCTGGAGTTGAAATCAAAGGATTATTTTGAATAATTCAGTAACCGTATCAGCGAAACTTGAAAATAATAACAAGTATATTAAATATAAAAACATGTTTTTTATGAAAAATATAGTTTTAATAATTTTCAAATTTCAGCTGTACATTTTGAATAAATCAATAAAAATAAAATAGCTTTATTTTACTTATAAATTGATACTGGTCAGTCGCTAGTAATAAAATAATAAATAATGAAATATATGGTTTACAGAATAACAACATTTGTGAGAATTTCATGACATAATTTCAATTCAAAGATTTTCATGACATAATTATGCAATGTATTTTATCACATGTTCCTTATACTTTGTCTAATATACATATTCAAATACAAATAAATAATAAATGAATACAAATAAATCTTTGCATCAAAATACAAATTATAAAAATAAATAAAAATACAATAAGCTTACTTAATGCTAAAAGCATGGACGTTTGCTTCATACAGTTAATGAAATGTGGGTAATATACATCAATCTGCATATTTTCGGTTGTACAATAATGACTGCGAAATAAATATTATTAGCACAACGACCCGTTAACTATTTCCATAGCAATTAGCACAGAACTAGTCCTTTAGTATAACGTACTGCTGGTACTAACAACAGCACTTTGAACCTACGTGAATTCATTGCAAATTCACCGTTATTACCGAAGCATAGAAGTCCATACGGGGTAACTTGACATGTAGACTGTACTCCCAGTTCGATTGAAGCAAGTCAATAGTAACAAAGTTTATTGTAGCTTCGATGCACGCCACAAATCAACTCAAGTAGCCATGTTAGAATAAGATAGAATTTACAAAAGCTATGTTAGTGAAGAAACTTAAATTTAAAATGTACACATCTAACAGCAAATACTTTAGAATACCTTCCATGGATTAACATCCATGGAAGGTATTCTAAAGTATTTGCTTGCTTTATACGAGGCAATAAGATATGATAAAAAACCCTTAGAGCTGATAGGAGAAAGCAGTATTTCCAAAGATTATAGATGTCACGCAAGTCGATAAAATCAAAATCAAACCTCCACTTTTTTCCTGGTATCACAGCCAAGAATACAACACCACAACATAGATAAAGGCGACACCTGTTATTCTCAAAGACTTTAACAACCACGCAATCGTGAGTGACATAACAAACTAATTTCCAAGAAACGAGATATACCTATTAGAATAAAAACTTGATATCCTGTTAAAGCGACGCGAGTTTATAACAAAGGGCAGGCGGAGTGCGCGGCTGCTAATTGTGTAATTCCTTTAAAGACATTCGTTATGATTATCTACCGAGACAGTCTCCGGGGGCGAAACTTTGAGTTCTTAGCACTTCTCTTCTGAATACGTGTGATATGTATGGCACATCCACGCAATAACAAATTGACTCGTGGATATGTTTAGTTTAATTTTTTAATTTATAATGATTCTTGCCGTAAGAATTATTTTTTGATAATTTTGTCGATTATGTAAATAAATGCCAAAGTCAGATAAATAATTTTATATATTTATACTGACCCAATTAAAACTTATTTCTAAACCAATGTCTGTGTGAATAATTATGTATGTACATTGTTTATAGAAAATTGCAATAATGTGGCAAACAACAAAGACAGAAAATCGCTCATAGCTACCACTTATTCACACTATAAAAGATCGTATCGTAGAGTTTTTCGTAGAGGGCTACATCGTTGCTACGATTGTAGATATGCTGTGCTACGAATAACCGTAGCAGATACGCAGCGAATTCGATATCGTATGTATCATAATGATAAGGTTATGCGTCTAGGTCTTATTTTAATATATCTTAATTAAGCAGACCCTGGGCTCCAATACTCATCGGCTGAGGAAGAAACCGGAAAAACCCTCAAATACGTGAAAAAAGAGCTAAAACAAAATCAAACATATAACACAAACTAATCCTTCTATAGGAAAACCAGTATTCCTGTGGGGATAATTTGGCAGACAAAGATAATGATGAAACATTCCTAATTAAAAATATCATTACAAAAAATTAAAAGATCCGCACCATGAGGCATTTATTAATATTAGCCGCAACGTCACAACTTACCTCCATTTTCCGCAGTCGGTTACTAGTTGCAAAGTTGTTTTGTAACTTCCAGTTGGTAACACAATGACATAAGGGGAGTTGCTTTGAGGCTGCTTCCGTTTCTGCGTACTGTTATTAGACAGGCGCGGCGCTCAGTTTCTATAAGCCGTTCTGAAAAGTTTTCTTGTCACATACATTAATACGAGTAATGAGGACAGCCAGCGCTTCTCAAATTGATTTTGTCATTGTATTTTTCTTGGTCTACCACGATTCCTATTTCGGTACCCTAGTTACCGAATGTGTAGCTAAAATGACTCAACTTTCTAGCTGCATGCAGCATGTCTCTCCCAATTATATTTTAACGTCGCTAAGACCAAAGACGATGGACTGATAACTATCGACATCAACGTCTCACTCTCATCCTTGCGAGTTTCTCATCCTAAAGTGCTTCAAGGTAAAAAATAACCTATATATTTGGAAGAAGTCTAGGCATGTAAAGTCTTATAAAATGAACCAAATAAATTAATACTTCAAATGTTAGAAAATGTAAATAAAACATCATTATCCATCACGAATTCTGTATGCAAATATTTCAAGCTCGATCCAGCATGTTTTCAAACAGATACTCTGCAATATTGATATGTGTAACTTTGACAAATCTTACAGTTAGGGTTGCTTGTTATTTCCTCGCCAGTTTGCCGAGCAATCATTGTACCAAAAGAAAACATTGTTTTTATGACATCAATTATGTCACTTATGTGTCAAACTAGTAGCTGATAATACGTGTTTTTGCTATAAAGATAGCTTAAAATACTTTTTAAAGTCTTATTTATCTTTGTGCTAAATTTTATCAAAATGGCATAGTATTGAAAATCTAAAAAAAGAATAGTCTTTTTTTAGATTTTCAATACAAACAAAAGTACATTATTTTCTTTTAAAGTGATAAGTACTCTTAATATAATAACTATAATATTACTATCTAGCAGATTTCAAAACAAGTGAGCATATTAGTAGGAAACATTTTTTTCTCTTTAAAACTGTAGTTGGAAGTATGGAGAAAAGGACATAATTGTTATTTTGTTCGAGTCTTCTAAAACCTAACCTCACAAAACTAGAATGCCGGTATTATAAACAACAAAAATTGTTCTACGTCTCTTGATTTAACTCCATAACATGGAGTAATTATAACAATACAACTCTTTACTGTATAATAAATATGTACGTAAGTACATATGCGAAAATATTGTTATATAATGGTGGCCATATTGATAAAGCAATTTCTTACAAACAACCAGCCAAGACTGCCAAGACAGCCAAGTACAACATTTTTATGTATAAGAGGTTTCTTATACATAAAAATGCTAAAGCATACTTTAAGCTGAAGTATGTTATGTCTAGTTCTGTCATTGACAGAATATTGTAAATACGTAATATTGTAAATGAGTCAAATATTGTAAAGTGCGATAATTACAAAAGTATGTTTTGTTATTATCGCACTTTTGCTTTTGCACTTTTTACAATATTCTGTCAATGACAGTTAGTATAAAGTATGCTTTTCTCTTACTTTTTTTTAGAAATAAGAGCGTATGTCAGTGTTAAATACTAACTTACCCTCGTAAATTAAGTATACATCAATATATTGTATATTGTATATATTTAACGCCTTTTATGTAAGATTTTTACGCCTTTTAAGTAATTTTTTTGACGTCAATAAGTGATGTATATCATCCTTTGAATTTTTCGAAAGAGACGTTCTTACCGCTGCACACTGAGGCGTTGTCTTTGAAAATCTACATAGTCATGACGCGACATACATTTTGTAATTTTATTTTCTTTTCAGCCATTGCGGCAACCCTATCGATAGTGTTGTTATCGAGAAACACGTTACAAATAAAGTTGGCACACGTCCGAGATTGCGATGCGGCACCACTTGTCGTGCGACTTGGCGGCGTACACAACCGCGCGCTTGCATTGCCACTGTAGGACAGGGAAGTGAAGTACTTGTTGAAAATTTATCGAATCGATATTTAAATCTATCTAAACATTTTTTAACTTAGGGTAATGCGATCCAACATTCAACTATGTACGATCACAGTTATAAAAAAAGTTCATAGGTATAGAATGGGACCATTGGTCGGTAAAGATAAACGTATTCACAGAAAAACTTCCGGTGAAGGAAAACATCTTGACGAAACCTGCGCACTTGATTATTAACTTGTGTGTGAATTCGAGACTACAATGGCAAACAACTTCATTAATACCAAGAGAGTTGTTGTATGTATTTCATTCCACATAATGACCACGCCGCTCAGCCGTGAGGAATACAAACATGAGTAGACAAAACAAATAAAATCTAATGTATTTAAGTATATTATTTTTTGCCGATAATGAGATTTATTATTAAATCTAAAATCATTAATTCTATAGCTAGGAATAATCACATTCTTCACATTCATTTAAGGTATTTGTAATTAATACCACTTAGTCCTGAAGCTGATTTAGATTATATTATTTAGTTTGAACTATTTAAAGCTACATTTATAGCATGACTTCAAATACAATCGGGACGCTTTACGTACCTTCCGAAACATGGAGGAGCTGAAGATAATTTTGGTCACCTATCCAATGACAGACCACTGTGAGAGTGTCTTAACCAGGTCGAACTCGTTTACCACTGCGCCATTAAGCTTTTTAAGTTATAGAAAATTGCGAAGATTAAAATAATCTCTATAGAAATCGATACGCAATCCCTCAGCACTAGCACTAGTGATGTCCCCACTGTAATGCAGCTGTATCCAATTCGTTATCGGATGCGACAAGGATTTGTCGACGTCTTGAAGCTCAAGACGGTAAAATTTCAATACCATCCGTTTGATTCGGGCTCTGAAGTTTGGAAATATTTGGACGAATTTACGATTCATCCCGTTTCTGTGCCAGATTACGTTTTTTGGAGTTTTGTCATCAGAGTATTTTAGTTTATGGTATTTGTGATAGATTTATGTTCTAACTTTAAACAATATTCTATTTATTAGTACTATCCATACTAATATTATAAATGCGAAAGTCTGTCTGTGTGTAAACTGTCTGGCTAAACCGCTAGACTGATTTTGATGAAATTTGGTACGCATGTTAACTACAAGATCCCCGTTCAAACGTTTGCTTTTTTTGACCAACTCACTATGATTGGGGTGAAATTTGTATGAAAATCATTTCATTATCATTTTAGTATCAAAACGTAATGAATAAAATGAACGAAACAAATAAAAATAAAATAGAAATAAATAAATTACAAACCTAAAATATTAATGGAAAAAAATAATATCTTTATGAGTCTGGAGGGTTTTATATTTCCGTTTTTACAATTTTCATGAATTAACTTTACATATTATCTTGTTTCAATTTTAATATAACTTTTGTTACTCGGCCGCGAAGAGTAAAAAAAAAAGAAAGTTCACCTAAAGTGAGCGTAGAAAAGGTTGGAGCTAAGTAAAAAGTTTGTCGAGATGTGTTTCACTTTTACTTTCAGTAAGTGTACAATACTTATATTTTCGTAATAGACAAGCTTTCGTTTTTGGAAAATCATTTTGGGACTTATTGTCCCTATGTGCCTCAGTTGTAACGTCGAATAATATAATGTTCATTAATAGTAGCAAATATTTTCTAATTTTAGTTTCTTGAATATGACTCACAAATTATCATGTAATTTAAAAACGTGTAATTATATGTAAATTTAAAAATAAAACATTTTCCACCTGAACCGTATAATTTTACTAAAACAAAGGCGCCTTATCTCGAAATACGCAACAAAAGCACAGCTTTGAAAGAGAACGGTCCTAGAATGGCCCAGATTTTCAGATTAATTTTTCGTGTGACCGTGAGATAAAAAGAACTGGCCACTAACAATGGACGGCTGAAAAAAAAAACTTCTGTTGTAAAGGTTATGGGAGTATCCATTCTTCATTTATTCTTTAGGTGAGCGGTAAATCATTTTAAACGACAGTATATTACAAGATCAAGATTTTTGTTGTTATTTTTGTACTTAGCCGTATTATTTAAAGAGCTATAATAAAAATAACTTTGATAAATATTTATAATGGCTTTAATTTGAGCATTATTTTTATTATGCAGTAATTTTATTTTCGCATGAGAAGTAAACTAATTGTAGTTATTTGTTTTAGGTCATAGTTCCCTTATTCACAAATAAGTTAAACCAATACCAACGTAATCTCGTTTAAATAATATATGTATTATATATATATCATATAGATATCATGTTATTATAATGTCTTGTAGCTAAGTTTTGATTCACAAAGTAGTAAATTCAGAATCAAATTTCAGAAGATTTCCAATCTAAAAAAAAGAACCAAATAAAAAACAATGTAATAATTGTGAAAATTAAACTTAAGTCATACAAATAGATTGAATGACCTTCAAAATTCAGAATACGTTAATTTATCATGCAGGCCATATCAAAAGTCACAAGTTACATTAATCTATCTGCAAAATACATTTCAAAACATAATACAACCATTTATATTCTGTATACGCGACCAAAACTATCAGGTAGATATTAGTGTAACTATAACGCTATTAATCCCAGGGGCCGCCGGTGTAGTTAACTATGACCCACTTTATCTATATTTCTTGGGGCTACTACTCCCCGACCGATTAGGCCCGGGGATTGGATTAAGTAGCAATTAAGTTATCGTTGTTACTTTCAGATAATACCTAATCTGTACAGATGAAGGTAGCTTACACGCTAGTTCTGGGTCGGAAAATTTTGCTAATACCCGATCTAACAAAATACATTGATTAGGAATATTGTTAGACTTATGTTTTGGAAGAAAATAAAATGGAGAGATTAGATTTCAAAGTATCTAAGGTCGCGAAAACGTAGTTTTTTAATTCTAGACAAATTTAGTCATGATTAGGTCCATAACTCAAGCACAAAGTATTATCGTATAGGTACACATCTTCCGCATGGGAATATTTGAAAAAAGAAGACAATTATTAAATGACGAAGGACTGAAAATATTCAGTAATAATTAAAACACTTTATATATATATATATATATATATAATAGTCAAACTGTGATGAAAACTACTCATAAATTACATGTACAAATACCTGAGCGATCAGTCGATCAATAAAACACTTCTGTAAGGGCAAAGTCTAAATCAAGTTCTAAATCAAATTTGTTGTAACACACAAAGATATTTTTTCTCGTAGACGTGAATTCCGATTCAATAAAGTGATTGGCAAAGATCCGGTCCCAATTCGATCGCATAAACTAATATTGTCGGTATTATTCGCGTTGTTACTATTATACTAGTATAACCTTTATTGCTTTATAGTTTAGGTAACCAATTTTAGTCAAACGATAGGTAGTCAGATTATTTCGTTTATTGCCCGGACCATAAAATTCTATATACCCGTAGATTATTATTGATTTGCCTGTCCAACTAGATAATTATATATTTATTTTATACTACGATACAGGCAAACAGGTATGCGACTCACCTGATGGTAAGTGGTCACCATAGCCCATCAACGCCTGCAACACCAGGGGTGTCATACACGCGTTGCCTACTTTGTGGTCTATGATCTTTTGCTACAGTACCCTGTAATTATACTGCGTCTCATCCTGTTCCCTGCATAATATGGTATGTGTAAAAAATTACTAGTAGATCCAAGCGCAATTGTGTTTTAAGAAAACTCAGACAGTTCCAATGTAAAACTTCTCATAAAATAATATATTGCTCTTTTAACGAATATGGAACCAAAGAAATAAGCTTCTAAATTTCCCTTTGCGCTGCTATTTCGGGGCTATAAGCTCTTCGCAGTCAATTTAACATCAGTTATTTATTACATCTTTAGCGTGCACTTAAATTGCCTTCTTTTATTTCTACGTACCTGTAGTTTCTTGCTATAAATTTCCCGTTGAAGTGTTAAAAGTAGGGGCTAAAGTGTAGGTAATAAAACTTAATGCTTGTGCGTTACACCTGTCATGGATTGGGGGAGGGATTGAATTAAGTCTATGTAAGTTTAATGGCTTCATTGAAATTTTAATGAAGTTGCCTTTTCCATAAGCATATGGAGGTGAATGTATGGTTTATGTTTATTTAAAATGTGCCCATATTGCTTACAGATTAGGTAAAGATGTCAAATAATTCAAAAATGGAATGTATGAATGGAATGAATATTTTTCAAATAATGTACGTTGCCAAAGTTACGATTTTCATTTTATGTATGTTTAATTTAGTTTTTCTTTATTTATATATGTATTTTTATAAATTCATTTAAGTTTAGTTTAAAATATGTTTAGTTGAGTATTGTATGTTTAAAATGTGTTATATGATCTATTCATTCAGTCTAATACATTGTATTATCTTTCAATAACATTTTATTGTTAGATAACAATAAATCATCTCAGTTTTAAAAACAGCTTAATTTTATCTACCTATAACCATTCGTCGTTTACGTAATCATAGATTAAATAAATAAATATATTAGGACAAATCACACAGATTGAGCTAGTCCCAAAGTAAGTTCGAGACTTGTGTTCTGTGATACTAACTCAACGATACTATATTTTATAACAAATACATATATAGATAAACATCAAAGACCCAGGCCAATCAGAAAAAGATCATTTACCATCATGACCCGACCGGGGATCGAACCCGGGACCTCTCGGTTCATAGGCAAGCACTTTACCACGATGCCAACAAGGTCGTCAAAATTATTATATAAATAGATTATAAAACTTCGACGTGAAATAACTTTAACAGACAGACATTTTTACATGTCTATATTTATTTAATGGATATTCTGTTGATCTTTGAACGAATTTACGACGGTTGGACATTTTTTTTGCTTACAGACTATAATAAAATATTCTATCGCATTTTATTAGGTATATTGGTAGATAGATGTAAGATGTGTAAAAATAAACACTTTGAAGCGAACAAAAATCATATTGGAAGTAAATTCTTTGAACAGACAATTTCAGGATTACGAATAGTTTACACAATAATACATCAAACTGAGTATTTCGGTCCTTGGTAATAAAACCTTAGTTTGTCATAAGCTGAGCTGTTTGTATTACAATAGTAAAACCATTATTGTTGTCCAACAATAATACCTTTACAGCCCTACGTCTTTTGTCGTTCGTAGCGTGCAAACTCCATTGTGGAGGGACCTTTATACTCCAAACCGCTACTAATGACACCTAAACTCGGCCATAATCACGTGATTCTCTTATTCAAATAGCTGTTAAGGTGAACCGAGACAGCTGTTTCTTTCTAGTTCTAAAATTTAAATACATAGTTGGGACTTACTTAATAAAATTAGGAAAAAATCTTTTCAGTCGAATTAAAAATGTCAGCAAATAACATATTCGTATATTCGAGTAAATTATACATATTTTTTATATTATAAATTCATCGTCAGGCAACTGATTTATACTATGAAGGGTCATTAAATAAATTGATATTTACCGAAAATACCGCGGCAACTTGCTCCTAAGATCAAGAGCAAAAAACGTTTTCCCATTTTTCACGGTGGCTAATATAATTTGATTTCCGTGGAGGAATGTTGCCAGTTGATTTTAAATTTAACTTTTCTGAACTTGGAAACTGAAATGGATTTTTTATGTACCTCCCAAAGTTAACTGTTTATATTTCGTGGGAAAATGTTCCGCCCGTGTAATAAATATTTCGCAAAATATGCTATTTCGGATACTCTTTAATAAATACTAGCGGCCAATCCCGGCTTCGCTCAGGTAAACTTAAAAAGTACCCCATGTTACTCCATGTCTATCTTCTAATCGAATCTAATCGAATGTCTATCTCTGTGTTGTCTAATTTTATCAAAATCAGTCCAGTAGTTTTATTCAATACAAACATAAAATATTACAAATTTTTGTCTCTTTTATAATATTAGTAGTATGGATATAGTTTTGTCGACCTCGGTGGCGTAGTGGTAAAGTTCTTGCCACTGAACCGAGAAGTCCCGGGTTCGATTCCCGGTCGGGTCATGATCTTTTTCTGATTGGCCCGGGTCTTGGATGTTTATATACATATGTATTTCTTATAAAATATAGTATCGTTGAGTTAGTATCCCATGACACAAGTCTAGAACTTACTTTGGGGCTAGCTCAATCTGTGTGATTCGTCCTAATATATTTATTTATATTTTATTAGATCTGTAGAGATCTATATTACCACATTTAGTAGTAAAATCCGCTTGCTGTGTTCGTCTGTCTATGACCGATATTTTTCAGAAGGTACTCAGAGTTTGTTCCGATTTCCTCTAATTTTCCAAGTGTTTTAGACAAAAACATTCTGCTTCGATGGTGGGGCGGGTTATTAGTGAATATGAATTTAAAAATCGAATCTATTGATAACGTAATGGAGGGTAGCCGCTAGTCTTATGTGATATCGAACTATAAATACATATGCATGACATTTTGATTCAAAACCGTATTGTATCGAGTTGAATAGGAACCGTTTAGATTGCGTTGCACCCACAATCTGTGTTCATTCACCCGGAATATCGCTCCATAGGCCGATATTGTGATCATCTGGATTACGATCCCGCAAACACAGATACCGATTATCGATTAATACATATATTATGGGGATATTCGGGATAATAATTAAGGAGCGTCATATATATTCCATCGAAATTTGAATGAGTAAGTTTAATTATTATACCTATTAGATTAAACAGAACACTGAATCATAAGTTCACTAAAGTCCCAGCTAAAGGGAAATGCCTGTCCCATAGACTTCCAAGGTAGCATTCGTAAGGTACGGTTATCATCAATCAGGTGATGTGATATATTCAAAGTTTATAGAACATCCATTTTTTATACTTAAACAAGAAAATATTTTTGGTTAGTAACAAATAAACTCACATAGTATTGGACCTCAGACCTGGATGATCTAAGGTTTGACTGGTAGAGAATGCTTTAGTAAAAAGTTGACAATACCTATTGTCAACTTTTTAAGTCGTGCGATGAATGTTTAATAATTTAATACTCACATACCTATTAATTAACTCTGTATTTAAGATTTAACAGAATAAGTAATTGAGTCTTCTAGTCCAAATATGCAAATGTATAGCTAGTTTACCACAGATCTGCATAGAATAGCTTATAAGCGATCACAATCAATTCACGTACGCGGCTCTCGGCGATATGATTTGTAATGGACGTCGGCGTCCTATGATGTAGTAGGGCCCGCAATATTAATTTAGCTAAGGGAATAATTAAATACTGAACTCAGTACATACATGAAATGGCACAAATTATTATTTTTATTCAGAAATATTTTTGTATACCTATAATAAGAGAGGATTAGGTTCGTATATTCAATAAATTTGGAAGCGCTCGGTGCTGTTCACTGTTTGCAGTTTTTATTAAAATTTCTTGATCAAAGTGTCAGTGAATTGTGTTCGTAAGTCATGCATCACCCGGTAATCTCGTGAAGGCCGTTGACAGACACGCCAACCGAAATATTTTCATTTCATTTCCCTTTTTGTTTTTGTTCATTTTCCTGTAATATTGACGCTCTGTTATGATAGGTAACTTTCATTTTTAGAAAATATATTAGGAACGTTTTAATTTAATACAACAAATTAACATACTCGTATTCAATCCTCTAGAGATGGGTTTACGCCATTTTTGTTTCCAAAAAGTCCTGCGCAAATTTTTTGCTTTCCGATAGATATTTTAGGAACACCTGATTTATTTTATTATTATTATTACGTTAAGACGTCAAAGAAAGATATTTTGAATGAAAATTAAATAAATCAGAATTTGTCCACCCCGTCTCTTGGCAGTCAACGGACGTGCTTCGTATGCACTGGACTCGTCTGCCCCGCGGCGGGAACTGGGGAATTACAGAGATGACAGCTTTGAATTATGTATATTGTAGTAAGTATGTACACACTCTGACAATATTTATTATAGTTGCAAACTTCTATTGGGTAATTATTCCGTGAAATGCTACCAAATGATTATATGACTGCTACTAATATAATAAACAGCAAATAAATGCGTAATATTTTACCAAATCTCAATATTTTCGAATTAAAAAGTTTATCTTGAAGTTGTCTTTAACACTACGCGATATACAACAATTAGTCTAATAATCCCTAATTGTTTTATACCGCGGCTATCTATTTTTAAGCTTTCTTTTTAAAAATATTTTAGATAGTTTAATATTGGTAAATGTTTATATACATACAAAACAGCGTATTAGAGCGTGCGAAGCAGGGCCGGGTAGCCATTGCCGGTGCGAAGTTGCTAGTTTAAAAATAAAACTAATTTAATAAAAATAGTTGTTAACAGTTAAAAATAGTTAGTAAAATTTTCCATTGCACTAGCAGTTCCTCTCTGAATAGCTATTGGATATCCTTTGTACCAGTTATATACCAATCAGAGTGAAAGTCAAAGTTTATGCCTTTACCACTTTTGGATTAACTACAGAACTATTGAATAAACGAATTTATTTATAAATTTATAGCACTGATAAAATAAAATAAAGTATATTTAGAAAGTTTAGTAGAACAAAATCATGTCTATATACTCAGCGCCCCGACGACATGCGGACGCACGTGCTTAGAGTGCAGTTTCGTGCTGATCGCATTTACGTCACGGGTGCGGGGGATTACGACTGGAAGGTGCATAGGCAACGTGTACAGCAAATTGACCTGTCAATTTTCTTTTTTAAAATCTTTTTTTAATTCTAGTTTAAAAGAGACTAAGTATTCTTAATTTTAATTTAGCCTTCGAAGGTTGTGCCCCAACTTTCAATTACTTCATCATTTATCCCAGTGGAGTTAGAGTAGAGTAAAACAGGCCGCCTGAAAGACAGTGTTTCACAAATGACATTACTACAATACACTTGTACACATTATTACGTAGGTTTGGTAACTACAATGGTCAATCCATGCCTGTGATTTGAGCTACCTTGTTTGTTGTTTGTTGATGTGTATGTATTGTATAACTTTAATAAAAAAATACAATCTTTATCAGGATGTCAAAAAAATAGCATCGAAAAAATATATTAAATATCGTGTTTGCAGCGTTCGGTACAAATATTTGAACAATAACTTTACTGCGGCGTTGTTTTTTGTTGAACTATACAATAGCTTGTATACTTCCGGAGGGGATATTTATAGCGCTGCACGGGCTGATCGCCGAAACAGAGTCGGAAACGATTTCCACGTAAATAAGGGGGAAAAGATAGAAAAATCTCTGGCAAAAATGTTATCTGAAATCGCTTGAATATTGAAACCGAAGCGCGGATGTATCCGTCGTCTTTGATAAACAGCTTTCTCAGTATTATATCTACATCTCCAATAAAATATTTGTGATCTTTGCTTTGTTGGCTATTTCAGACGGCTACAGATTATCTTTCCTTTTCTTTTTGTTTAGTAATAGGATCAAAAAGTTTTCCTTTAGTTAAATAATGCCAACATTTTCATTGCCGAAAGACCCCAATCTGTTTGACTGTTAGATATTTCCGTTTAGTTTAAATAATTTCTTTCATTATTTCCCTTTGTTAACAAACTATAGGAACAAAAATAACTTCAAAAGAATATTTAAACAAATAAGTGAATTTCACATTAATTTTTAGGTAGATTTAAAAAAAGTATTTATTTTCTAGCTTCAGATTTTAAATTGAACCGTCGTCGTTTGTTTCCTATAATCTTGTAGACGGCTGCCGGTATAGCGGAGAGGAAAACCTAAAACGGACTTCTTTAACTCGGATAACAAAGCAAAAACGGAAAAGCGGTTTGAACCGCTCCGAACCGACCCAGTCTACTTAAATCACCATTTTGCCGCAACGGTGAAAATCGGGTTTCAAGTGCGCCACATAGAGCGTCAGCATATTGGGGTACACGGTTCTAGTATTATGAAGTCCTATTTTGCTGTGACATTTTCCGTTCAGCAACGATTGGATTTTTGAAACGTGTAAATTCGATAAAACACCAATGGGAGAATTGATCAAGTTTCATTCGAACGTTAGGGAACAGTTTGATATATGTGTAGCGACTTAGGGTGTGTTGCACCATAAGTCATGCACCAGTCATGATTGACGTTGACTTTAACCTGCACGCCATGGACGTTTAGTCGAAATGTCGCCCTTTACGTTTTTCTGTGTAGGTTAAATTTGACGTCAAAGCTAACTAGTGCAACCCACTCTTAGAGTGAGTTTCGCCAGTCAACTTTGACATTGATAACCTGCGCGTCGCTTATGTTTAGAAAATATGGCGCAATTTGCGTTTTTCTACGCAGGTTAAAATTAACGTCAAAGTTAGGTGCAACCCACTTTTAGTGATGTTATATTTACCGATTTCCCCCGCTCCGTTAAATTTCTGTTTGATTTGTGCTGGCGAGCTGCACGCTATTACGTGATTTAGTGACTATTGATTGAGACGATTTAACGTACAGAAAATGAAATATGTTGTAAAAATACAAATCATTTATGGTAAACCAAAATTGATTAAGTTTATTAACACTGCGGACAGAACATAATTATGAAGCATAGAATTGAAAAAAAAAAGATCCTGTTATTTGATTTTTTTTTTCACTTTAAACATCTTACAGTGTACTATATTATAAAAGAAAATCACAAATATAATAAAATACACTTGTATTTATTTAATAGCTTCAGTGAAGTGGGGAACACCCGTTGTCTTTAATAAAATATCTATTTAGAAACCAGCGGGAAACTGATATGCTGTTTATATGGTGTAAAAAGATCCATATTTCTATTAACTATCGCTGTAATGAGCAATTTATCGAGAGACTGTGAAGCGAGAAATTGTTGTATAGAACTTTGAGTCTTTATGTGATGTTCCACGAAAAAAGGTACCTTACAGAGAGCATTCACTCATGACTTATGCTAGATGGGCATTACAGGAATGTGCAAGTTTTAAGCGACTTACATCACATGTTGATTTTTCTAGCAAAAAGTACATATTAAATGTAATTACTTCCTAAACAGGTAATTCTTTTTCAGAATTCGTAATTTCGCAATTTTTAGAATTTTTTTGAATTATGTACTTATAATATTACTTTAAGATGGCAAATGAAGTAAAAAAATGCAAGATGAAATTTAACTGACAGCAGCTAAAAATTGGAGAAGCGACGCGAAAGACAAGAGTACAGTGGAGAGAGTTGGAAGAAGCCTTTATGAAGAAGCACAATGTGGTGGAAATATTTTGGAATCTCAAAAACAAGACAAGAAAACTGAAATAACAGTTGAAGATAACGGTTAGAACAGAGAGCGAGGCGTGTGGCTCTGTCCTTGAATAGGACCCGTGATATGTGAATATGTGATAGGACCATTTCATATCGTCCCGGTGGATGTCATACGAGGCGACTGAGGGACACCTAGCCTTGAAAACTAATTTAAATTTAAAAGGCAACATTAGCATTCCCAACGAAGTTTGACACCAGGCAGGTGGCCGGTTGTGAAATTACAATCAAATCTTCATAATTTTACGTTTCTTTTTACACTGACCACGGGCTTTGGGGTGTCTCAGCCCCAAACTGAGAACAAGCAAATATGAGAGAGAATACAATAGAGACATATGATCTTGCTACATTGTTACGTGTCCCTGGTGATAGGTATCTAATAAGTTTAGTGCGCTTAACTTAGTCAGTCTAAAGTTACCGAATCTATAATGTCTAACTAAGAAGCACTAACTTAACGGATTATATAACAACATAAGTCAAAACAACTTATACACTTTGAGAAATGTGAAATTGTGTGAATTGAAATTGCTATGCGCACCTTTGTTCACAAATTTATTAAATTTTAACAAAATTTGTCCATATGCGCTATTACATCCACATCCATGATTACACTCATCAATTTTTATAATAAACTTACCCGGATTTGGTGGGCAGTTTATGTATTATGTATTCAGTATAAATTGTCTAAATAACAGTGAAAACTGCATCATAATGAGGGGGAGCTAATTTGTTTTATACTATGTAGTGATAAATTATCAGAATTTATAATAAGATACTATTTTCAAACATATGTAATATTTTCATTTTGTAGATAAACAGAGAAACTTATACTTTTTAATTTACAAAATTTAAGTTAAGCCAAACAAGTTCTCCGAACAGCAACTATTAGGGATGTTTAAAATTTTCCACTGCTGTGAAAACGGTACGTGACCTTTGAGTTTACGTATCTGTGCAGTCCAGACCTTGTCGTTATTTCTCTAGGTATCCTTTAGAGTAGCTTTGTTTATATAGATCGCTGAAAATACCCTAAGGGAAAATAGAATTTTTCATGTCAACATTTATATCGATGATTTGACATTTTATAATGACTTTTTTCTTATATATTATACAGATTACGTCATATTATGTGCGTGTGGTCTGAGCCCACTTCTTACTCATGGTTACATATAAGTCTGAATAATTTTTATGATCCATGTAAATAAAGATATATCAACAAAATATTTTTTTCATTTTCAACATGTAACCCTGTAATATAATAATATTTACAGTCACGCATACTAACTACTAATCCGGAAAAATACGAAGTTATAATTTTTGGTTATGATCATTTAGAGATTTCTGTCATTTTTAGAAATTCTGCTATTTATCGTTTTCAGCCTATGATGGAAGCAGATAAATTCACATTTAACTAAGTACTTATTCTGTGAAGTCTCAATTTTGTTAAATTGAAACTTCGCAAAGCAACATTGTGAACAACAATAGTATTGTAGAGATACATAAAGGGTTGGTTGGAATGCCCTCAGGTTGCATGCTCAACTATTCCAATTTTGGAAATTCAATTTTGAAGTTTGGACTCTGCTTGAAATGTAACTCACGAGATTTTAATTAGATAGTAGAGTAACAGTAACAATACATACGAGTCTATCAACTACTCCGTTATGATATTCCATCGCTACGTTTGGTTTTTCATCTAATTTTTTAAAACTACTATTTACAACAGTTTTTTTTTCCATGATTAAATTAATTTCTGTATACAAAAATAAATACATAAATTAGTTATGTAAAATGCTTATTAACTAAAAAACTGTCATGTGCGAGTAGGACTCGCGCACTAGGTACAGTCAACAGCACATCAAGTTACCCTGCATGAACCTCTATGACGCGGTATTAGTGGCGAGTTTACAATGAATTTGGATAGGTCTATGTGCCCTTGACTGTACTATGTTTACATATTTTTGTTTTCTTTTTGCTCATATTATTTGTATTGCAATACCTTTTCTTTCTTAATTTCATAATTCTAGATCAACAGAAAGTATCCTATAAGTTTCCATTGAAATCGTAAAATTTGCGTCATAAATGGTCCTTTATTTTGATTGCCTTGACTTATAAGTTGAAGTTTTTAGCTAAAATACTTAGGGTCTTACGGACAGATACAGGGTTTAATAATCTTAAAAAGATTCTATTTTTACCTTTTAATTTTGGTACGGTACCCTAAAAATGAACCAAAGTTATTTGAACAAGCAACTAAGCCCATAACACGCCATTATAAGTGGTAATTTCTTTGATATACGACTCAATTTAAATTTTACTGTCAGGCTACCAAAATAATTATAGAGTTTTGGGCTATCAAATCATTGAGTTACATTAATTAGATACAAGTGATTAAAATGTTAATTTTATAAATAAAATACGCGGTTTACTATTACCCTTTCCAACGAATTCTAAGTTGTAATTTTGTAGGTACACACTACACACACACAGGTGCACAATACACAAACAATATGAGCTAACAATAGTCGTAAGGCATCGCGACGCGGCGCTAAGCCTCAAATTCAAATGAATGTATTTACTGATGTACTATATTGTTCGTATACCTATTAATGCACACAGTATCGCGTCGCATCGTGCAGACTTCTATCAGCCATATAGGACACCAGTATTATCCGCACATACACTTAGGGGTTGAGTTAACCTCCCAGGAAGCATCACCTTCGATTAGCATAACAAATGTAATCGGCAGCTGCTTTGATGTCACCCGTTTGTACTGACATAAATAGCGGAGTCTTCGCTCCATATCGCGAATAAACTATTCAGAGCATTTAATATTTAACTGCTCATAATTGTATTAATTTGTATTTGGCATGTAGTTAATAAGGTTAAGTTGTTTTGAAGTTTTAACCACCCTGGTTTGGGGTGGGCCGGTGGTCTCACCCACAACCTGTTTTCAGAGTAATTAGGAGGGTAAAAGGAATCATTATAATGTATCGATTAGGGATATTAAAACTAATTTTAGACTTTAAAAGAGTTTTCAGTCTAAACGGATATTTTTCATGAATAAAAATTTTGAAACGAAATTACATTCTTTCTTGAATTTTCAATTTACATTGAATTAACTTAAACATAATCTCTCTGCGTTACACTGAGGTACCTACCATTGCTTTAGAACTATTTACAGCAAACATTGCACTCATTAAAGTTGATTTTACAAATGAAAATGCAAAAAGTGCTTTAATTAACAAACATTTTACGCTGCATCAGTGTACGGGGTGGGCGCACCGAGTGTACCAATGAACAGTTGTTCCACGGCTGCGGTATGCTCGCACCTAATTACTAAATAGCTTAATGGATGGCACTACACCATTACGGCGAGATGGTTAGAAAAACATTTATAGCTGGTTGCGAGCTGAAAGTTTTTTGGAAGTGTAAGTGTTACCGTTTAGAGTCTTACGTTATTTTTCAAAGAATATAGGAAAATGTAAACAATTGGTACTTACTTATATCAAAATTATGTAATATTATTACAAACATGCGAATATTTATCGTTTATCAAGCGATGTTTGATGATTGCAACTTTTTTATTACACAATTAATTCGTTGCTGAAATTTGAAACATAATAAGCGAATAATACATGTGCCACTCGCATAGACATGGAATGTAATGTTAATGCGCATCATAATCTTTAGAACGCGGAATGCATCGAATGTTTTAACGCAATCTCAAACCAATGTATGTTTGTACTAATAAAACACGTCAATTTTAAAGTATCGTAGGTATACATACTTGTTTTGCATGCTCTAAAAATTTGTTTTTGATTAATTCATAGATGACAAATAATTAAAACATTACATATCTGTAACAAAAATTCCAATTCAATTATTGAATGTCTCAAAACTTCATAATATTTCTTAAAGAGATATTATTAGAAAAATATTAGGTAAAACTTAGTAATTATATCGTGACCAGCAACTACAACAAAGCCAATAAGTAAATAAAACAGCGTTCCAATAATATATTGCAGAGAGGCACCGTAACAAGAAAGTTGGGGGAATTCCCGCGAGAACAACACAGTATTCGCAAATTTCGAAAAAGAAAATAAAAATGGCCGTCTCAGAAGTTGCTCTCAGCAATAACTTGTTAGCTGAAGGCGTTTTTATAGAAACATGCTTGAAATAGAAATAAGACCCGCACTGAGTAAAGGATACAAAGTTTGCCTCATATGAATTTCAATTGCGAGTGTTATAACGAATGATTTTCTGGATTATATTTTTTTTTGCAGTAGAAGTTGCGTGGTCAATTTGGACAATAAAAACTTGTTCTACACACGAAATATTATATAAAAAATAATTAATAAAATAAATAACATTTTATTAGCTAAGAGACATAAGTTAATACAAATGGAACGAGATTTTTGAGTAATAAAAGATATCTAATATTGAGTTCCATATGTATTAACTTATGTCTCTTAGCTAATAATATGTTATTTATTTTATGAATTATAAACTTCCTTAAATTCCTTCCTTCCATAATTGTTGAATTCATATCATCAAAATATGAACGAACATCATACGAATCATTGATATGACCGGAATAAACATGAAATTGGGTAACATTCAGCCATCGAGCAATAACAACTCGGTTGTAAAACAGCTACTCATACGGGACAGATCCGTTAAAACTTTCGCGTCAGAAAAATGGGCTCATTTATTATCTAGTTGCTGTGAATATGGTGTTCGGTGGCGCGGAATAATGTCGAATGTAATAACCACAGTAATAACACATCTGCTAGTGGCATTAACTTTTTTTTCTAAAAATAACGTGAGTCATATAAAAGTCACACTCAAGTTCATCCACATCTTGCTCTTAAAAACAATTTGCATACAATCCATATTTAAGTCATAACTTATATTATAAATGTGAAAATCTGTGTGTCTTTGTCACGCATTCACCGCTAAATGGTTGGGCTAATTTTGGTGAAATTTTGAATGGATATGGTTGATGACACGGTGTCAAATAGTGTGTGGAGCTGCGGACAACAGCTGGTCTTAACATCCTAACTAATATTGTAAATGCGAAAGTAAGTTTGTTTATTTGTCTTCACATAGGGTATCTTTCGTTCCAGAAAAATGACATTTCCCATTGGAACACGCGAGCGGAGCCGCAATCAAAATATAGTTCTTAATATATCAGCATGTATAATTGTATATACGAAGAGCGGCCACGATTTAGTATATTTGGAAAGTACGAATAATATTGCAACAGAAATTTCCAATACTCAATCCATTCCAACCCAAATAATTATATTAAACTGTTACAGCAACGTAAATAATTCTAAACTAGAGGCTCTGTGGTTCATTAAATTGCTAAGCCTATATTAATACGAAGCAAGTTACACGGCGACATTGGTACATAAATGAGAAACTAAACACAAGTCAAGATTAGTGAGTCAGTCACAAATGGGTTTATCGTAGAGCCCGCAGTTTGGGATCAAAGTCTTGTTTGTTTTGGAAATAATTAAAATTAGCTGCTCGTTTTAGTTTGTGCCAACTTTATTGTGTATGTGTAAAGGTGAGTAGCACGGTCAAATTTGATTTTGATATTAACCGGCGCGCCGCTGACGTATAAACAAATGGGGTACTTTGCGTTTTTCTGCGCACGTTAAAATTGACGGTAAAACCTACCCTAAGAATTAAAAGATAATATGAAACTAAACTAACACGGTAAGGCAGATGACAGAGGTTTAGTAGGTAACGGTAAATAGGTACGTTTTCAACCACTTACCGAGGGTATCACTAATAAGAGCCTAGTCGTGCTCCGTAGCGACAATGCAGCACATTGAGGTTCCGTTACTTTCTATAGGTTTTGACACTGTGCGTTGATGTACGTCAAAACTTCACACGATTTTTGCGATATCTGTCAACAGACGTCAAAATGACAGAGCGCAACTAAAGAATGGCTCTAACACTGGTGTCCGATTTTATTCAAGTTGCTTAAAACATCTGATATTACTTTTACAACTATGTTCTACCATCTAGTGACAAAAGGCGCATACACAGTATTGAATTGAACTGTCTAACTGTGAGCCACGTTTTTAAGTATGTGCTGTGTGCAGGTTTCCTTACGAGGTTTTCCTTCACCGGCAGCAAATGGTGGTCTATGAAAACTGTTGTTGAGAGCAGATGAGATGAGAGATGAAAACAGATAGGAGAACCTTTGTTCATGTTCATAATCCCTGTTGTACAAATACTTTTTTGACGACCTCGGTGGCGAAGTGGTAAAGTGCTTGCCTCCGAACCGAGAGGTCCCGGGTTCGATCCCCGGTCGGGTCATGATGGAAAATGATCTTTTTCTGATTGGCCCGGGTCTTGGATGTTTATCTATATATGTATTTGTTATAAAATATAGTATCGTTGAGTTAGTATCCCGTAACACAAGTCTCGAACTTACTTTGGGGCTAGCTCAATCGGTGTGATTTGTCCTAATATATTTATTTATTATTTATTATTTATTTTATATCTGTGATAATACAATACTTCTATAATCAGCTATTAATACTTCTCTACTAGTTTAAAACTTAAACTGCTATCATATATTTTAATACAGGAATTTTTTAACTTGAAAAGAGGGCAATTCGCGCCTGATGTTTATCATAAAACAAATTAGAAGTTTAATGAAAAAATTGTCACGTTAAAATTTTACTTGAATTACCCGAAAAAAGACTTTTAGAACTGTTGTAACTTTTAGGGGAAATTGTTTAAGGGAAAAAGGAAATTAATCTTTCTCTTAATTAGTAAAGTTGGTCGGACGCTACGGGCATTCAAGGACAATAAATCAAGGTGTTGTACCACTTTCAAATGAGACTAAGAAAACCATTCTTTGCTTTTAAGACTTCAATATTTTAAAGCACCCTTGTCGATATTTCAGCTGTCTACGACAAGGGACTGTAACTAAACTCAACACCGTATGTTTTATTACTATGTGCATAAAGTTCAAACTGCGCCGGCTGCTATTTAAATTTCTGGAAAATATCGAGAATCAACATTTGTTTGGAAATAAAATATTTTTCTTTTATTTAGAAACATTATTTATAGTTTGTTTAAACATAATTTTATGGTAAATAGTAGGTAAAACACCTTATAGAACTTGTACTGTATGGAAAAAATTAAAACCTGCATAAAGTTTAACTTACTAATTATTTTAACTTAACACATCATTGGACATCTGTCTATTTAAATATAACAAAAGTTTAATTTCTGCTTTGCGTGTTGATTTCCAGTTCGTGTTTGGTATTAAATCTTATTATAATAAAGAATATTTTGCATGCACAAGAAAATACGTTCATTCAAGCATATTCACACTACAATTTCCGTCAAAGTATGGTATTAGTTTGATAAGGCGTTACTAAAAATAAAAAGGTTCATCGCAGGTAAATAGTTGTGAAATTAAGTTTGTTACATGTTGAATATTATCCAATTTATTATTTTCATATGGTACAACCATATGAAAATAAATACCGAAAAATATAGAATTAATTACATGAATCCTCATATTTTATTTAAAAATAAAATTCTACTTTAAATATATATATTCCTTTTGATTCATCATAAAATATGCCTAATTAGTACATACACGAAACTCGCTACGCAAAAAATACTTTTTGCATGCTAAGCACTTATAAAGTACCTACTCTCTTGTAGAAATTCTCAATTATGTAATTGAAAATTGACCCTTCGGTTTTAACGGATTACTGGTTAGGGCTGTCAAGGGGGGAGGGCTCCTTACAAGTACCCAAGTGTCTTCTTATGCCTGCATTATATTATAGCGATACAGTTGCCGAACTTTAGCGGATTCGATACATATTGCTCGTTTTTCATTGCGGTAAATAAAATATCTCATACAAACTACGCAATATTCTTGTTCATTCGCATCGTTTCGGCGATATAGTGTGTAGCAGGCGTTAGACATTTGACAAATCGGTAGGTTAGGGGGCGATAAGTGAATTTTACGGTTTTCAAAATGCATTAATAGTTTTAGTATGGATCATTGTAGATGCAGATAGGAGATTAATGTTGTGAGCATTGGAATTGTCTCGGATGAATGAATTTCACATTTAGAAAGATGATAGCATTTAGAAAGAGAACCAAGAATACCAGTGAATAAATTATAATCATTTTACTTATAGGACTTTGGACTTACAGTATATTTTAAAATGAATTAAATAAATTAAAACTAGCTTTTTTGCGTTGTAGTAAGCCAAATAAATAAAAAAGTCAGTTGCGAGTTGGAGTCGCAAAATGAGTCTTTCGTACCAACTTTGCGGCATGTAAATAAGTGATCCAAATTATTAAGGGTTCTGTTAATTTTTCCTTTTACGATACGGATCCCTAAAAATAAATTTGCGTTTGGGTCATGTAATGTTTTACAATACATTAGTAAAATTTGATAAAAAATACAATTTTATAGACAACTAAGTTATAAGCAAGATGATGGTGATGATGAACTTTTTACGACTACAAAAAGATCATTAGCCGTTGATAATGGCGGCACTTGGCGTGTATTTGTCAGGTCCGTGTTATGTCTAGATTATCGCGTGCAATGCTAATGGGCGAGCTGACTGCCTGTCACTGCGTTCCCAAGCTGACGCTAATTGTATGTATTTACGGTTAAAATTTTAAAATAAACTATAAGCTTGAAAAGGTTTTCTTGGCATATTATTAAAGAAAAAAATACGTTATGTTTTTGCTGCACGTGTAAAACCTGACACGTGTATTCAATCGAATATAAATAGGTATTTCATACACGACTTCTATGTACATAACACAGTGAGACTTACGAGTAATAGTAGTAGCTTGTGATAGTCAGACAGACAATCTTACGATTTCATGGAAATTACGTTTATTTATTTTTACGATTCGGTGAGAATAATAATGAAATAATAAACTAATGATAGGCTGTCGGGGCAGTGCAACTGATCAAACGTTCATTTAAATACATACTGCTTTTAGATACAAATACATAGCTATCTTTCTTCATAAGTAATACAATTTCGAACATATGCAGTTTCAAAAATTCTTAGTTCAACTTATATGCAACTTTCAATTTTGCAGACATAGTACCTATCTAATTTGAGTAAGTTCCAAATATGATATAAATAAAGCACTATTACGATTTCCAAAATTCTTTCACGCAATTTTTATTTCGATTGCTACCCCAGGGTGCAACTAGTTGTAAACACGTTTCAATCATGTGCTAAGCAGAATTACTACCAAAAATCGATCAAAATTATATCGCAGGGACGAATACGTGTGCAGAACCCTAAAATAAGGGACTTGACGAACATTGAGAGTGAAAAGGATCGGTAAGAAGTAATTGGGCCGGAATAGATAATTATAAATCCCAGTGGGGATTCGTCCCCCTCGCCCCAGGGATGTGAGGCAATGTTAATACATAATTGAAATCGTGATACTAGTAGGATTTGTGTAATCACTTATCGTACAAGTTATTCGAGTGTAAAGTGCTTTTGTATTTAATATTCATATAATATATTGGCGGATTAACTTTTTATAAAGTTATTCATATTCCAAGCCTCCTATATAATTCCTTCCACGCATTCCTATTTTTCTTTAAATCCCTTGATGTAAAGTCTTGGACCATCTCGTCCTTGACCTTCCTCTTTTCCGGTAGCTATAATAATCGATTGGTCAAAATGTGCGTTCAATTCATCTCTCCGGATACAAGCGAAGTGACCCGCCCATTTCTTCAGTAGTTCATTGTTGCTTTTTTTTATCATAATTAACAATTTTTCGCATTTCAGTGTTCCTGATTCGGTGACGCATTTACGTATATCGCGTCCTATTTTAATTTTTATTTACATGAAAATATTCGGACTTGTGTGAGATTAGAACCCATATCTCTGCTCTTTTATGACAGCTCGTCTCTGTGAAATTGTCACTGTTATGATGTAGAAGAAATAGTAGGATTTGTCTGTCTTAAAGTAAACTGCAGCGTGCAGTGCCTTAGGAAAACACTGGTTAACGTTCGTTGACCCAACTTGGTGACATACATCATCAACATTTAATGTCTCGAGACTCACGCTAAATAAAAGTTAGTTTAAAAGCAAATGATAAAATAATAAAAATAACATTGCCATAACATTTCCTCGTTGAAATGAACAGACCGCGTTGCTCTCCATAATGTAGGTAATTACGGAAATAACACGCGCTGTGTCCGCGTAACGTAACATCAAAGAGAAATAGTGTGCAGCCGATTGAATGATACGTTTAATTTTGCCATTAATTCGTAAGGTGTAATCGTTGTGTGATCTTGTTCGAATGTGTCGTACAGAGATCAAGGAAGGCGCAAATGTGTGCATACCGGTTACTTAGTTCAACTGAAAAAAACGAAGCTAAACGAAGGGTTCAGGAAGCGTTTTCGTTTCGTCTTAAAGGTGAGCTTCGAGGAATAGTTGCGTTCGATCATGTGTATTTTTCAAGGAATTATATTGCCTATGTTCGTCAAATTGAAATCAAATTAGTAATTAATCATTACTAATTGTTCCCAATTTATAGCATACGCAGCTAAATACCTAGTATTACTATAAATTGGGAAAAGCAAATGAAGAAATATATTTGAAATATTTGATAGCAATTAAGTAATTTCTCATAATTGAGAAAATGACTTAATTGCTATTCTAATAGGATACCTTTATTGTTTTTTGAAGGAATTCATTATTTTCTTCCTTATCGACTGTGTCCAGTTTGTATCAAGTCGCAAAAGAATAATTAGTCAAAAAACATAAGTTTCACTTTAAGTATTGGTTACTAAGATTCGAACTTAAAGGTTTTTAAGGTAGGAAGGAATCTTTGTTGAAGTTTCTATTTTCATCTTTCACGTGCCACTCTCCTGACTACCACGACCTACGCGTTGTTTGAACTAAATATTTTTCGAATTGATCCAACAACTCCCTGAATTTGACATTATTCTTGAATTTATCGTCTTGTCCCTAGTTTTTGTCTACAAACCCTTTACCGGTGACTGAAAGTTATTCGAGCGTAACATGAACTTTCGACTAAATGTAGCATGTGTTTAACCGCGGCCATAATTTCTACGTAACGACCTTCTACGTGAGGCAGATAACTTGAAGTTTGGGGGGACCTGTTCTGACTGGTTTATCGCACGCACGTCGTAAGAAATTTTAATGAACGTTGGCACACCTAGACCTTTACGGGGAAAGTTTTAAATCAATGACAGAACCTGCACTCGAATTATTTGTATTATCGAATAGGCATACGGAACTACCTTAATGGAAGGCTGTAACCATAGTTAATACCCTATTTATGATGATGATGAAATTTTTGATTGCACATTTCCTAATCAGAATCCACGAACTTTCTCACATCAGATTTCATAAATTCCGACGTTTTGCCGCACTGCTGATTGCCAGCCAAAATTCAATTATTTCCCGCTTTCGCGTTAATCTTCACGTGGTTCTGATATCCGTAACAAGGTAAAATGTATGTTTCTAATAATTACCTACTACATTTGTAATAGTCGTAAAAAAGCATATCAAAGATTTTTGACTGCATAATTACTACATTCACTAACGAAATTATAAGACGACTTCTGTGGCGTAGTTACCACGCTGCCCGTCCGTTATATAGTTCCTTCGGGCTTGGGCGGGCCTGGATTCGATTCCCAACGCGGGCAAATATTTGTAATCACGTGTTTCTGTTAAAAATGGACACAAAGCCATACATAGTACTTAGTGTTGGCCGTTGAGTGTTGTCCATATACACATAGAAAATTGGGTTTCACTAAAAGTATATGCTGACGTAAATAGTTGACATTTTTTAAAGGTTTGGTTTAAAAAGTGTAAAACTGTTGGTTTATTTTTAAAACGTATAAAAAAATTCGGGTAAATTAATCAACGAATCTACGGTATTGGCAATCGCAACGTCAATCAATACGGTGAAGCACTCAGTTGATTACTCTTGGTTTACTTAATTTCAGGCCACAGTTCGATCACACAAAAGTTGATTGCTTTCTTACATAAAGAAATACCCCCTGTGATGTTTCCTTTTAATTTCCGTTCAAATATTACCACTTACGTACTTACATATTAAATTTGTAATAAATAATATTTTAATGCATTGCTGCCAAATAAATTAATATTACATATGGTATGGTATAATAATATGATTTTATTTCTGAAAATTGTTAATTTGTCAACAGAAAATTTAAGAATTTGCTAAATTCAAAATTTAATTTGTTTACTTGGATGTGTTTTCTATATTTAAATGTGATCATATTTCGAAATATTCCCATGTATGTACTGTAACTGTTCACGTAGGTATTCCTAATATAATAATCAAGAAAACTATTTTCTACTTATTAATTGTAAAATGTAATATATGCCAATAGAAAATACAAAACACATTTTTAAACGGTTTTCAATATTGTAGAGTAATATTTCTAACAAAACCCGTATATACAAAAAGCTTTTTGTCGTATTGACCGAACATTCTCATTCAAACAAAAATAAACAATCAATAAAGCCCAGGTGCACTTTTCAAATGGGATATGGGGACAAAATTGATTGTACAGTCCAGTTTTCCATTTAGATATGGAAATTCTGACAGCGTGTACGACGTAGCGCGCCGCTAAAATGTCCAATAACCATTTGTTGGAGACCTAAATTTTTCTGAAGAAAGGTTTCGTTCTTGTAATTGGGTTTAGTCATATGTAAGTTCGTACACCTCTGTTTGCGTGTGTATATTGTGTTCTGTACTGTGGTAAAAAATATTTTTATTAATTTATTGGCAAAAATCCCAAAATGTGTATTTGAATACATAATACTACCTTATTTAGATGACTGCATAAAGTAAATAAATTTTTATATCTATCGGCGCGGCCAGGCCTTGCTCGGGTAAAACCATAACAAATAATATCTCTAAATCTTCCAGTTTCCAACATTAAATGAACACATAATAAGCTATCAACTGATTATTTACCAGATCAATGTAGATTAAATACAGGTATACCAATAAGATTATTATATTTTGACGTCGATATCCAAACTACAGTATTATTTGACATGAAAATAATAGACATTGCATTGAAATTAAGCTGACATTAATATCAATAAAATAGTAACCTGAGTAAAATTTAAAAGGTATCTATAATAAATTTTATTTTCCCCTTTTAATTTAACGCTTATAGTTTCGACATATCCGTCCGTCCTTCCGCGGTCTAGCTTTAAAACTATTACCACTAGAATGATGTAATTTGGTATGGGTAAACATATTAATCAATCCGACAAAGTGGTAAAATAAAATCTTGAAAAAATAAATGTTTAGGGTACCTCCTATACACGTGAAGTGGATTTTTTTTCATAGAAATTGTTTACTTGTTTATTGTGATTATTTATTATTTCAGATCACTTTTTAATAGGTACCGGAAAAAACCACGTCTTCTCGACACTTTACCTATAAACTGCATGCAACGCTATTCCAAATATTTAATTTCAGGACATAAAGATTTTTCATTGGTGCTTTTATTAATTTCATAGAAAAAATAACAGTTGCCCAGTGATCAATTGAGAACGACCTAAATGTTGCAGAAATGGCTATTACAAATACTGTTCAGACAAAGCTCTACTCTTACAATACTCTTTAGTGGTATGCCTGTCTAGTCCGGCCAATGATTTTCCCAAAATGGCGTTCCAGCTGCCATTTGGCTCAAGTTTCAGAGAGAGGTTTATGTGAACGTTACCGTACTCGGAAACACAGCCATTGCATTGATTACTTCTGTAAGGATCCTGTGCATTGAATTGTCTGTAACTATTGTTTGAATAGTCAAAAAATATAATACTTAGAGAAGTGTTATATTTTTTGGTATATTTTTTATTTTATAATCTCTGGTCTGGTGGACACTGCTCATGCAATTTGCAATGCATTATATAGAGAGAGGAATATAATGACAAAAGAAACAAAATATATCGACTACTGTTACTACTATTGCGCCTTTCTAAAAACCTGTTTCTTAAATTATATGCTATATATATATATATATATATATATATATATATATATATATATCCATGCATTTTCAATATTTTTTAAATTAACTATTTGGCCCTACTGCTGGCATAAAAACCCCTCCTCCTGTTTCTGTTTTTCTTTCAGATAAATAGTCAAAATAATGGGCAATTTAATTCTATGATCAACCGTACTAGGTATTCTTGATGACAAAACAGACACAACGGCATTTATTATAATGGGATTGTAGAAATATAAAGTCTGTTTTGTCCAGGAGTGCTGTTCCCAGCTTTAATTAGTCCATCAGATAATTTAGTTTGCGTTGCGCTCGTTACCAGCAAGAGTGGACTCGGTAAGGCTGTGGCCACAATACGGTATAATATATAAACACAATTATCATTGTATGATTACTATATTCCATGTTGCAGAGAGGCATTTTAAACACCAATGTAATTTTTAAATATAATCAGCACATTGAATTCAGCTTTCGAATTTGCGAAAAAATAAAAAAAATATGTTCGAATTTCAAATAGTAAAAATATGTAAAATATAAGTTTTTTTTTTCGCTAAGGATTTGGTTCCATTCTTACTAATATTTGACAAGTATGTAGGTGCCTATGTTATCAACTTAGATTTATTAATATTCCCAAAACATTATTCTGTTTTACTTTCCTTTTTTATAAATAGAGAATCTTAATTGAGTCATACGTAATCATTACGTTTTCCAAACCCGCCGAAGCCTCATTCAATGGGTCAGTCTATTGTGAAAGGTCCCTAATTCAAGCACCTTTAATCTCATTATACAGGGCGACAAACACGAATTAGTTGCGTACCTTACGATGGAACTCGGCGATGAAGTAATTCGACGAGAAAAATTCAATTAAAAAGGCATAAAGTAAACAGAATGCCAAGGATAGACGAAAAATTAATTAGGGAACGAGTTCCTTAATTAATTTTTCGTATTACATATTCCATAATAAGGTATGTTTCAAGCCAATAGCCAGAGACTTGGCTCCCGTGGGAATTTCGAGAATCGAGTGACTAAATATTTTATTGCGTCCACAGAGTTGACACGATGAATACAGCACGCAGGATAGTGTTGGTATCATAAGCAGAAATAATAACTTTTTGGAATGGGGTGAGCGAGTCGGATATAGGCCTTATCCTCTAAAACCCGCGGTACCAATTGTGTTTGATATTTATAGGAAGTTTTAAAATAAAAATAAGAATAATATTTTTAGAAATGACTTTAATTTTCCTGTTACTTGGAAATAATTACAGACTTTAAAAATCTTACACTTAAATTTATTTACATTTTGGTTGCTATAATAAGTTACATTCATCATTTATTTACACACAAAGAAATTTAACTAAATTTAGTTATACAGTTCGTGAACGCTTACCTACTGTTTTTACAACCTATATCACATTTTCATTTTTATATCTAGTAATTTCTTACATTATTGTTCTTATCTATTTTTTATTATTTATGTTGTTGTGAGATGATGTCGATATTTTTAAATTTTTAACATAATCCTGACTTCGTAAGCTTTGTTGGTATGGTTTATTAATATGGTTTTATGAATAAATGATATTGTATCTTAAAATTGTATTGTCAAGCAATTTATATACAATAAGATATGTAGTTTATGAGAAGTAATATTTTTCATATGAATATTTATATATATGGCATATGGCTATTTACAATATACTACACAGCCAAGAGTGAGACTAGTTTACAAGAAACAGATAAAAATTAGAGAAATCAAAATCAATTTTAGATCGTAACATTCTACGGATTTGACCAAAAATGTTAGGGAGGCACTTTTGCCAAAATTCAGTCTTGCATTCTAATGTTACACGTAAAAAAAAATTTAAATCGGAATGTGTCCGAAAGATTCATATAGCTACACCGTTGTCTCTAACAGATCTGGGGAGGGTCAACAGAAACCGTCTTTAAGATCCGGATAGCCTAGATCAGGCATGGCTCTTCTGGAGCCATTACCTCGCGTGGAGTTTTCGACCCGAGTGCCTCGGCCGGCTCGACCTAAACTAGCGTACCTTGTATCCGCAAGCTTATCCCTTTGTGCTACCTCGTCGTAATATCTCGCATCATTCAATCCTGCACTGTATTTCTGGCTTAAGCTGTACTTATCTATCGTTGCATATTTCTGTACCGTCGCGTATTGACGCGCCGCTTCGGGAACTCCGTTGGTTTTAGCTCGATCGTAAGGTCGTTCTTCAGGAGGCAATGCACCGTCTAATCTTGCTTTAAATTCTTTATCTTTTCTTCGACGTCTTCTGCAAGCGCAAAGAGCTACTGTCATTGCGCATATTAATAATCCAATGCCAGCTGCTGCTGCGACATACGGAGGTGGCAATGATATCCGGAATGAACAATTAGAGTCATCTTCGTCATAACCTGATGGACAGTGTGCACTTCCATCACACCACAAAGTCAGCGGAATGCAAGCGTTCAGTTCTGGGCAGCTAAAACAAAACAAGTAATACAATATTGATCCAATACAAATATGATAATACTGTAAAATTGCATCGAGCAAACATACATACCTATATTTACATTCGAGTGATACTGACGCTGAAAGTAGATTCGACTCGGGATCGGGCTCAAATACTGGCTGTTTCATCAATTCTATCCATTTTATTGAATAGTCAGCTTGTTCATGCTGTAGAAAATCAATAACATAGCTTCTTGCATGAGGTTTTAATGAAGATTCTATTGGAGTCTGCGACGATTGCCAACCAGGGCTAAATAATTCTATGGAATTTGGACCATCCGGGCAAATTTCTCGAGGTCGTGTGGTGTCTCTTGCTTCATAAATAAATAACCTATTTGGAGTGCGACAAAACGGTGAAGTTGACGTCATATCGTACCCAGGCACCTTGACGTAAAGATATCTACCCTGTACAGGGTTTACCTCGTCTCCTCCCGGCTCTATTAGCCAAGGTCTATGAACACATGCTACCTCAGCCCTCACACTCTCTGATATGACATGCCTATCGCCAACTATTTCGGAGGCAGCTGATGATTGTCGTTTATCAAAAAGTCTGATTTCTCCACTACTTCCTCTCAGTCGTCTTTCTCCCCAGGCAGACGAACAAACATTTTCATCACCTGGCCCTGTAGGAATAAATTTATATTCTCCCTCAAAATCAAAATCATCATAATCTTCAGTTATATTCATCATAGTCACTGTAAAATTAATTTCAACCACAGGTGCAGTAAGTGTATATATATTAAGGGGTTCCGATCGATTTGTACACAAACAGTCTCTTTGTATAGGAACACCCTCCCATGGATACTCCGTAATGATAATTTGAGCGAGCCCTTCACCCCCTATGGTTCTTTTTGCGGGCCTATCGCATTTCCATCGCCCTGTCCGTGGATTTTTATGGGTACTGCAATGTTTATTTCCAAAGTAAGTGCTCGTGAAAGTGAGTTGAATCCTCTCGCCCTGTTTTGCTTCAAACCTAAAGAAAATAAAAAGTAGTTAGCGTTTTCCGACGTTATTGCAACTATGAAGACTTTAATTAAAAGTGAAGGAATTTATTAGCTCTTACCTCAAGATGCAAGTAAGGTTCTGAGCGCCGCCTCGTCCGTAATAGAATATTGCTCTTGGGGCTTGAAATCTGCCGGAATAGGTTTGAGCAGATTTGAAGACTCTATCGCAGGCTGAATGAGACTCGAGCAGAGGCTGTCCTTGTTCGCTCACGTCTACGAATTCATACCGTAGTAGGAATGAAACTGGATATAATGCTGATCCTTGTCGTAGTTCCTGAGAAAGACAACGCAATTATAACAATCAAGATGAATAATAAATACAACTTAATGAATTATTCACCGAAACATTACGCAGTAATCACACTACATCTATTGGTGAAAACCACATGAAAATCCGAGCTAGTAGTTTTTGAGTTTATCGCGTACAGACAGACGTGGCAGATGACTATGTTTTATAAAATGAATAAAGATATAATTTTAATATCTGTATAATCTGCGATTAATAAGTTAGAACACCACGAAGAAAAACAGACTCGTTAAAGTAACTTTAACGCCAATATTTAAGTTCGTGCGCTAAGCAAGACTACGCGGTGTAGTAAAACTTCAAATATTTAGTTAGAAACTTGCTTCAGTCCTTCCTCTGTTGAATTTAATATTGAATAATAAAGCAGTTCTCAACTAGTGACTAGAACTTGCTGATGATCTGGTTTCCTCAGGACTAAAATTATTGCAATATTGCTAACAGGATTAAAAGGAACAGATTTACGTTAGATTAAATTACGTGCTGATAATTTTATATTAATTTTCGTTTTGTTTACTTGATGGTATTTTGAATATCAATTAGATTTAGAATACCTACAGAAATAATCACCGCCTCAAAATTATTCGGTATTCTTAATTCATAAATATAATGATAAATTTAATTACTATGACATTGAGGTCATGCCATAAAATTGATAGAAGGTCTAAACATGTAAAGATTAAAATTGTGAAAAATATTTAAGAAAAAAATAAACCGACCATATTACATTTAGAATAATTAAATTAAAAATCGAAATAGACATTCATAGAGAAACACCGCGAGCGTTACTAAAGCATTCCATCACAGGGAATGGAGTGGAGTAGACACATACTTCATTATTCAGGATGCCAATGCTATGCTGTGACTGCTGCCTGTGACTTGTGTACCTGCCTCTGATGAATTACAGCAGGTCAAAATAAATTGAAGTATGTTCACTATATAATCAGAGTATTTTTATTTATTCAATTTTGCAAATATTGCCTTGCCATCAATAAAAAATTAATAATTGTAATTATTAGTTTTTCTTATTTATTATTATTTTATTATATGGAATTAATAACATTTGCTGGCTTTGTATAAAAGATACATTAAATTTTTATAAGGCCTCGTTATTTTAACGCAGATATTATAAAATAAATAATATAAATAATATAATTGTATATAAATAGGTAAATATATACATTATTAATATTAAGTATATATTGTGAATCATAAGTTAAATGAGTCATGAGTTATATTAATAAATGTATTGAATACTTACATAAAAATATATATATGACGAAACCAATAAAAAAAATTTAAAGTTGTATAGGTTCTTTTAGAATAGAGGTCAAAACTAAAATTTACGCCTGGCCGAAGTTGAAAACGGTGACAAATTCATTGCCCCGCGCTACCGCCGCTAAAGCATTCTAGCACAACGAATGCATGGAGTCGGCACGTACTGCATTATTCACAGTGGCAAATGCAACTTCGCGCGTGACTTATCTGCTCGCTTGCCATGGTTCACAAGTCAAAAATTCTGAACAAGTTTCGGGGATTATTAGGTCAATAAACTAACCAAAAATTAGATCTAGTATCAAAAACTCTGTCTTACTCTTTCTTGTGAGATATAACTTATGCGAACATAAACTATTAATTATATAGATAAATACCATTACACAATAAGAGAATCATGTTCCTCACGAATTATGTTTACAATAACTTACTAAAGTTCGCGTCCTCAAACCATTGGATCTACATGGGTCAAATTAGCAACAGAAAATTATATTACAATTAACATGACGCTAATTGATTTATTTTGAGTTTAAAGTTTAATTCCTATAAAAAATCTAAATAGTGACGCAATCAAACATTAGAGAAAAGTTCTGACTTTTCTCTATGTAATCCATAGATATAAAAACATTACATGTAATATATATATATATTAGAAGTGTCGTTTTATCTATAGTAAGTTTGGGGCTATACCTTCTTAAAAAGAATCAGTGAAACGCAGAATCTCCTTGTCTTGAATATTTTAATATACAAGGGGATTCTGTATATTGTATTCAGGGAACAGTGTAGTTAAAGAGATTCTGCATTTACACAGAGCCAAAAATATATGACACATCCATTGTATATGAGGAAAAGGGTGCTCTTATTTCGCTTAGTGCATACGTGAACGACACACGTACGAAATGAAAGTTTAATATTTGCTAGCTTTAATTAGCTTGCACATGTTCTGTGTTGGAGTGTTTGGGGTGATATTTCAGCTTAAACTTTCGAATAATGTGTAACATATGTCAAGATGAGATAATAATAAGATTTCTAGAATTTGTTAAAACATACATCCAGATGTAACATCGCGATGTGTTATTAGAATAAAAGTTTCGTTAACTATTCCTGAGACTGTGGTCTCGTGGTATATGTACCACACACATATTGTAGTTAAAGTATCTACTTTAACTTTCTCATTACAAGAAGTTCTATAATACATATTAACATCTTTAATATGTATTATAGAACTTCTTATAATGAGAAAAGGATGACTATGCGATGTGTTAAATTATATTTATCACCTCAGAAAAAATAAATTAGTAGAATAAGTTTGTTCCTCTGAACTGCCAACTAGATATGATAAAATCATCAACATTATTGAAAACAGAAAGTACATTTCGCAGGATATAATGGTAGATAAAATAGAATGCCTCAGCTAGTTTACACCGGTTGCAGTGCGCGGACGTCCGGCATCTGGCGCACTTTGTAAAAACACGCCGGAGTTGCCCGCATTAAAAATATAGTTGCCACAAACAAGCGTGTTTGTTTCGGATATTACGTTTGGAATTAATTGATTTTTTTCAGCGTATATTTTTGTTGATATTTTTTCGATTTCTGCAATGTTTTTGCTAAAACCGACAGTTACATTTTAAACTACCGTCTATATATTACTAAAGTATCGTTCACAGCGTTCACTTCTTTAAAGTAGAAGGAACCTGCACTCGGGCTGACCTGATTACAGCCACAGATGAAGACAGCTGTTGAGGTAGCACATTTTTGGAAACAATTTTTGACCCTGCTCTCGTTTTCGAAATGCCATCGATCGTGATCTTACCTGTAAGATTGTGAGTGCAGGTCCAGTGGTGATGTAGCTTTCGGAGGGGGCACATGGCCGCGTGGCTCTCGTCGCATTTGACAGCAATGCGTGGTCGCACAACCGGGGTGACTCTTCGCGGCAGAACATTCCTAGAATGGACTTCTTGTCACTCATATCCAGCTGCAGTAAAGAAAGAAAAAGAAAGATCTCAATGATGGATTGGACTGGATTGTCGCACTTTGCGACCTTAGAACCAAAATTAAGTAAATAGTAAATTTTTAGACAAAAATCATACGTATTCACATCGCTACCACACTTTATCAAATCTCCACTGAAAATAAAATGTACGAACTTAGTATTTCTATTCCACCACCTTTATTTCAAACGTTGATTTCAAACGTTGATTATTACGTAGCAGTTACAGAGAATATTTTTCATTATATAATTTTCAAGAAATTGCTAGAAGCACTTCAAGAGCAAGATATTTGCAATTGAAACAATTATCTGAAACATGCGGGTATATAGAAGTTGTTTCAGTCTGGTTAAAATTACAATGACAAAAGTCTGAATGAGTCAAACATTCAATATTTGATTGTTAGGTTTGTCTAGAAATTATAGAACAGAAACAACATAACTCTTCTGAGCTATTGAACCTGAAGAATCTGCTTAAAATGAAATCGTCGTATATGGAAATGTCTTTCTGAATTAATACCGAACTCTTAAATGCAAATGTCTGACCTACTTGATCAAAACTATGCCACGTCTCATCGAGGTGTCAGAAGATTGCATAGATTGCATAATACTCCGGCACGTACTACTGTGTTATTACTTAGAATCTTGTTATTTTATTTTCACAGGAATTAAATTCCAAGATTTTAAAATAAAAACAAATAAAGAAATTCTTAACAAAATTTGTCGCAAATAGTGATGTACCGTTCTCGAAAATTTCTAGAATGTTCTGAAACGGTCAGAAACTATTTTAGAAAATTCCTGCGAATTTTCTTCAGATCGAATCCGTTGAAATTTCCTACGAGAATTCCACTTACTAATCTGCGGGTATCATTAAGAGAGGAAATTTTCGAGAACAGATAATTTCTCAACACATCGCCAGCCCCAAAAGACAATGTTACTGAAAACGAATAGAAAAAAAAACAATAACTCCAAGCTCTTTGTCGTAACCATAACCACCCGCGATTGCATTAAACCTCTATCTTCATTGTAGTTAATGGCATAAGAAAGGATCCTCTGTGAATTATAAACTACTCCGTAGAATCCATTATTTATTCTACTTATCATAATTGAGTTAGCAATGTAAGAATTATCAAAAGAATTCTACAAAAGCCCTGTTCAGACATAATCCCTACAATTCCTGTGACTACGAGTACGGAAAACTTCCGCGATTAAAGTGCTACAAAAAATATAGCTTTACTCATCCATTCTTAATGTAAAGTAAGGAATTCAGAGCAAACGAATGAATGAACGAAACACCGCAGTTTTAAAATGCTGAAACCACAGAATTTTTACGAATATATATTAACTGGATTTAAACTGATAGTTATGTCTTATGTACCTCTAAATGAATGAATACATAGCTATGGTAAACTAGTTTTTCCGTGGTACAAAATCATTATCTATAGTGACCACGATAAAGCACTGGTTAAATGAATTTTTCTCTTATGCAAGGAAATTCTAAATAAGAAATAAGAATAAAGGAAACGAAGATAACATCATCTCTATAGCAAAACATATCAGGAACAGGATTTACTTTGATCCCTAAAAATGTTACTTTTAAATAATTCTGTGCTTTTCATACTTTGTACCGCAGTGCAGTCGCTTCGTTTGGTAAGAGTGCTCAGACACATTAAAGAAAATTAATGCCGACGTCAAGCGGTAGGTCGTGGTAGTTGGCAGTGAAATGGCACGGAATCATACCAATTTCATATCAGTTATGAATATGTATCATGTTAATCGAAATGTAAACCGACAGTTACACGAAAGAGAAACTTGAAATGTGTCGTATTTGTGCGCAGATTGCAAAAGTCAATCAACGATAAAGGGCAAAGGAAAAGATAAACATTTTGGATTGTTCTAAATGTTGCCTATCGCTAACTACTTAACGATATTTAAGCCTAATTCTTCAAGCCCGCCTTATAAATTAAAGCAGTCATCGCGTTTCGCTATTCTTGGCTCTGTCTATACCGTAACGTATACATATGTACTGTAACTGTTAAACTATGTAGGCACAAAATTCAAAGATGTTGACTAAACAAAAGTTCCATTCGCCTTTTAAAATTTTGTAGATATAGTAAAGGCCGTAGTTTTAAATCTATCTTCGGAAATTGAAACAGAGAACCTATGCGTATTAATTAATAATAACCAACCTTCCTGTCCAGATCCGCATCAGGAGCCGCGCCATCCCATATAGTGAGCTGAGAGGAGCAGTCTTTCTGCTGGTCAAACCCAGCTGGTTCCGTGCCTGCTGAGTGGTATTTCACAAACGACACCCAAACTATTTCGTTTGGACGACCCTGAACGAAAAAAAAAGTACATTTTAGAGATTGACCCTTTAATAATTCAAATAAACGTTATTCTTAATTGGTATTTTGTTGATTTCGTGATTTTATTTTTAGATTTTTTATGCTGACTGTAAAGTGATTTCGCCAAATCTCATTAGATTATTACGATACATTTATCATAATGTAATTGCTGCATAAAGTGCTTTTCTATTATGATTCAAAGCTTTCATTCAACAATTTAGTACTCTCTAAAGAAAAAGAATATCATATTTTCGAAGTATAATAAAAATCTATGGCCTTTATGGTTGCGGGTAACCGCAAAACGTTAAAGTTTTAAAAATAGTGTATCGAAATGAAGAAAACATAACCGTTATAGATACTTTCGTACGCAAAACTGAAAACAAAGCAAGAAAGTTCAGTGACTTTTCAATAACAGAAGTGCTTACCTGGAAATAATACACACAAGAACTGTTAGGTGGGAGCGAATGCCTTGGGTTTCTGAGGACCCCACTCGTTTTGTCTGAGGAGCGCAGGACAAAACGACAGCGGCCGTCGGGACGCACGTACGAGTGCGAATCTTTGTCCACGTACAACACCTGACAAAGGAAAATTGTATTTCTCTGGAAATATCGATACGTGCAAGCGAAGCACCATTTGCTAAAGGAGATTCACAAAGTGACAGGTCACGTTGTGAGTAGTCGTAGTATTCATTTCTATATTTCGATTTGGAAACTCCTATAGAAATGAGATATTGCTGATAATTCTACACCATATTTTTTTAATATAACATTATTTGTATATTCAATTTAACCGAAGCTCAGTTCGGTAGTCATAATAAAGGAAAAGAAAATTATTTTTTATAAGAGACCGCATTCCAACTAAAGTCTAGTACAAATTGTCTTTTTGAAACCATCAATTCAATCAATTTGAATTCAAAAATGGCTTATTATTTATTTGTTAAAAGCTACGCTCTCACTGTGCCATTTATACGTTTTTTCCCAAATATCAAGAAAACTATAAAAACGACGGACGAGTGTAATCAAATGAGATATAAGATTTCCATACAAATTCCCAGTACTCTTCCGCTAATCTCATACAAAGTTCAGATTGGGCCGGGCACGTGTTGAGGGACAAAAGATGTCAGCGCTCTCATCTCATTTCTTCTCATGTATTTCTAAATACGCACATCACTTTCTTGTATTAACGAAATTGACTTTAGCTTTCTCTGTCTTTGGTTTGTCCTCTGTAAGTGGGAGTAGGTATTTCTAAAAGCAATGGTGAAAAAAAATCCATCCAGCCAGTACGTGGCGAGGTGGCGACGAATGCCCAATGTCACTCAGTAAAGATATCGATTGAATGGATTGGAAAACTTTTGGTTTACTTCTATAATCTTTGGGCTTTGTAATTCGTTCTGTAATCTCTTGTTCGAAACTTGTAAGTAAATTTTTCTTTTGCTGTTTCTAGCCCTGGGCTGATGAACAATAAACTTTGTCAAAGTAAATTTAATTTCGTAATTATAATTACGACAATCTTCCAATCGATAAGACGAGGCCTGAATGGACGCTATCCATTCAGGTCTCGTCTTACCGATTGGAAGCTAAGAATAATGTCGAAAGAAATGAAATACGAATGTCGAAAGAAATCCAGCAATTTCTATATTATAATAACAAAAGATAAAAAATAATAAAAGTTTCATGAAAAAATAAGTTAAATATAGATTTAATTTTTAGAGTCTTCTCGGTTTAGTTCGTTGGATGAGCATAATTGATAAGAAGACGATTGAAAAAAATACACTGTCCATTTACAGGAAGATTGAGAAGACCATTTTCCCAGCATTGGGATCTCCAGAAGCTTTCTCTCATCTTGCGTGATGAACGTGTTGCAGGTTTTTTCTCAGCCGTTGAGCGTCGGAGTCCAAGGTCCGCTTTGCTACTTTTTCGTCTCAAATCGCACGGTCGTCGGCATCCCTGGTTTTGCCAGGGCTAAGCGGGACTATACAGCTAATAATAAAAACTATGATCACATACCTGAACCTCCAGCTCAAACCCCGGCAGGTAGCTCAAAGGGACCGGATGGAAGGGGTTATCATACGGCGACGTATGAAACTCCAGCAGCATATTGGGACCACGGCTGACGATGTCTGGCACAGCGTCGCCTCCGCACAACCGGACCAATACTGGGGACTCACGAGTGGCGCCATCCCACACTGTTAAGTAGTCTTGTACTACGTTGCATTGGTCCCAGATCCTAAAAAGAAATGGTGTTCTTGAAATGAGTATTTTAATAAGTATAAATTTTCGTAGATATTATAAAGGTTTATATGTTAAATAATTTTATTAGGTATCTTTCTGTCTTTCTTCTTTTTTGATCTTACTGCATATTGAAGTACGGGGTGCCTTTTTAGTAATTGGCATTCCTTTGTGTACATGTTCAGTTTATATTACTGAACAACTTTTCGTATGAGATAGAAAAACATCTACATTTTCCTCAGTTTGTCCATTATGTATGGAAGGGAAGAGCAGATTTTTTTCGCGATTCCTTGGTTGATCACATTTGAAAAGTTCTTCAGTATCATGCACATGTAGACAAAAAGATGCCAATAATTAAAAAATCACCTTATATAGTTTACATTAAATTATTCACAAAAATATTCCAATGACTCTAAAGTTATTTGCTAAGCTTAATTGAAATATTATAGAAATGTGTAATGCTGTAAAATAATTAACCGCTTGCTAGGTTTCAATAAATGAAACAAAATTAGTCTAGTACATGAGGCAATTAGACACATGAGATGATTAGAGGTCAGGCGATAAAGTTCAGTCATGAAGAAAGCCATTGACCTCGCCTATTTAGCACAGCCAACTGCCATAGCTGTGTCTGTCTTCTGAACATAAACATGGTGCTTAAATGCAATATTATAAAAATAAGACCCCTTGTCGCATCTGTCTATCAGTGTGACTTTGTTTATTACTCAAAATCTCCCAGACTGATTTTGCCATGGTTTTTATATAGATAGTGTGATTCCTAACGAAGGTGGGTGTACGTATAATTTATCACGGTTTTATCCGAGCGAAACCGGGATGGCTGCTAGTTTTAATATTTAAGAAAAATAGGTCTGTCTTTTTAATTTATCAAAAGTTGTTTTTTTTTTCAACACCGGTTTAAAATGTGTAAAAAAAGGTTTTTATTTTCAAGACAGAGTTTTTATAACTCTGTCTTGAAAATAAAAACCTTATCTGAATATTCTACACATTCGTAACTTAATATCTGGCGAGAAGTGGTAATAAAAAGGAAATACTCACTTTAACACACGTTGGCTCCTATCGTACTTCACTATTTGGTCTTTGATATGTATTTTATGACTATTCGTCTGTCTTACTGCTAGCAACACATGTTTATCGGCGGGTATCTGAAAGGAAACGATGGAAATTAAACCTTTTACCGAGGTGAGTAAATTGAGATTTGTCTGTTCACCATTGGGTGTAAATTATTTAGACAGTAGGCGTAACTGGCGTGCAGTTCAGTGTGAATTTCAAATTAAATATTAATTGAAACAGCCACTACGGCCACATTAATCTCGTGTAACAAATATCCCTTGTTTTTGTTATAATTTACATGTAGTCTCCACCTAGGGTAAAACAAATCTGCAGTAATTTCCTGATGTAAAAATAACTATGGCCCGCAAGCTTTTCTGAACCCGCCATTTATTCAATGTCAAGAAATGACAAAAGTAAAGGGGAATAGTAATTATGAAATTTCTCAAATTCTCAACAAAATGTCTTATTCTGTTAAATTTTGACAATTTATGAATATCTGGTGGAGAAATTAATCAATTATAATTAAAATGCTTTTAGCTTCCGCTATAACGAGAGCCATCATTCGAATTGCTTGAAAGATATTTTGACGATTTATATATATATATAATAATAACTGCTTTGAAATATGTAGACTCTGAATTTAAATATTTAGCTATGTCTAAATATTTTAAGTACCGTCAACAAACCTCGATCCACAAGTGCTTAGGCGTCCCATACATACACATATGCAGCTTGTTGAGACAGTTGAGACTAAACATTATCCAAAATTTATCCACAAAGGAAATATTTCGTTTGTTCTATTTAAGTATGGTCTCTTTTTTTTTGGAGATGGCATATTGAAAAATGTGAAATAACTTCCATTTTTGAAAATAAAAGTACCTTTAAGTCCGTCGACTACACTACTCACCTTAGTATGTTCGATGCGGTATGTACAGGTCGCATTTCTGGGATAGACCCCGGGAAAGTTTGGCGACTGGATCCGGCACGCGCGGAGATCGCAGTCACTCAGTATGCGGTCACAGTACGTCCCCGGGACTCGCTCCCCTCTCCAGGCCCCTACCGTCGCGTTTCCATACCGCAACCGCGCTTCACTCCGTCTTAGAAACTTATACGCCAACTTGAAGTCGAAATTGTATCCCACGCCCTACAAGCAAATAGGGCTGTCACTCACAATGTAATTTAAGGCAGTTAACGCTTACTCTGGAGTTTAGGACGTGTGGAAATAAGTTTGCTATATTATGATTGGGGACATTCCAAGCCAATTTTCAATTTATTTTAGATAGCTACTTTGTTTATGACTCCGAATCACGTGACATAAGAATATATCGCGCTGGCAATTGCAATATAAAATGGCATAACAGAAATTCCAAAATTAAACCATAGTAATTAAATCATTTGAAAATTTCAGAGTAATATGTAACCATCCTTAACAATTGGATTGAAAGGGCGAAAATTTTAGAAAGGTGAACCTTTTATCAAATTATGTGAGGCGTCGGTAATAACATCCATTATTGTAATTGCGGGCCTTATCCCGGGCCCTAGGGTCCGTAATCGTCGCTTAATTAATTGATCGAAAGTTCAACCCTCGGTGCACATAATACGGCTGCTCACAGAAGATAAAGGTAGGCTACTTTCACACCGCCCGATAAGTTTATCGATCCAATATTGGCATTTCGACGAAACTCGGCTCGGCCCTTACTAAGGTTATTCGTTTATAGGTGTGAACAAAGGTGAATTTCCCTTAACGCTGTAAATTTACATATGGTTATGTAGCGTCTCTTCTCTATATTATCTTAATAGACAGATTAGTGTATCTTTAATTTCACGCAGCAAGTTTTCAAGTAGCCTTTAGTTTAACGACTGACATCTATCGGTTACAGAAGGGTTCAAGTGCCGAACAAAAGTACGCCTTAACTATATTAGTATTATTATATATATAAGTATTAGTTATTTTTGTGGATTATTAGACTTTCGTATTGTCATATATAACTAAGTTACACATGACAAGAGCATAAGTATGTCATTGTATTTTCATTCGGACATTTCAAATCTTTATAAATATACGGTAGAGCTGGTTCAACCAGCTATTTTTCTATTCGATCATCCCAATAGTAGTCAATCAAGTTGAATATATATAAAAATAAATAAATAGTTTAAAAAAGACAAATAAATAATTAAATATTGGAAAAAAAAACAATGCGATCGTATCGGTGTCGAATCGACATGTTCGTCGTAGAGTGTGAACAGTCAAAATCAACGAGGCGTTAAAAGCGGGGTAATGTGAAATATTAGTCAAGTCACAGGCGCAAACACGTAGTTACGTCACGTCAGCAAAACAAAGGATGCCTAGTAAGTGACTCTTAATGAAGATAAATATCGTTGTTCATTTATACAGATTAACTTTCCCGTGTGCAAAAACTCCTAATTAAACATGTCAGACTCGTGTTAACAAGTCAGGAGTGAAGTAAATTAAGTAACTAAACAGCTTTGTTTTCTACCAAATGTCCGTAATTTTCGTTCACAAGAGTAAAATAATTAGAAAGATTTTATTATATTAGAGTACATCGAAATTATGTTCGAAAGGACGTGAAAAATATGCCTGAGGTAAAAAAAATACATTTATGCGCCGCCATTAGATATAAGATCCAAAAAATACTACTTGTTTAAAATTTTACGATTTACGACATTAATATATTTGCGAACAAAATATAGCTCAAATCAAATGTTAAGGTACAGTGTGTCTAGGGCGACTCTGATGTAAGTTTCGTAAGTTTTTACATAATATGTATATGGTATATTATACCCATGTTGTCCAAATAAATGATTCTTTCAGAGAAGGAAAAGATCATGAAACATGTCGCATGCATAATGTATGTAAAACCGAACTTTTAAAATAAATAATAAATACTTAAATAATATAAAAAGAAATGACAATACGTGGCTCAATTTCTACAAATTAGTTTGTAATATTGTGAATGTTAAAATATTCTCAGCAAATGAAACATGTATAATAGTTTTCATATACAACCAATTGTTGTGAGGAAACCTGCACACTAGTTGACAGTTTAGGTTCACTAGTGAGTATGCGACTACTTCACACTGCACGCGGTAGGTAGTCGTAAAAGTGATGTCGGATATCTTTAGGCGACTTGAATAAAATCTGACATAAGTATTAGTAGTTAAAACACTCGAAAAAGAAGAACTAAAAAATTACGCCGCTAACTCGTTATGCCATGCCCAAAAGTAATTTAAATCTAGACTAAATACGGAGCTCTAGATCTTACCTGTTGGCTTAATCTGTCTAATCGGAGGGTCATGTTGATGGAATCAGACTCGCTAAAGTACACTGTGTATCCCCAAGCGGAGCCGCACCATTGCCCCGTGGGCGGGGACGGGCTTCTCTCTACTATAGTCATGTGTCCGTCCGGACATCCGTCCGATGTGAACGACACGAATTTTCCTACCGTAAATGTGTCGAACGTTAACTGAAACAAATTATGGTTGTAAGATAGCTAATAATAATATTTCTTGGCGGAATTCCAGGTTTTAGGGACGAAGGAACCGGGTGAAAACCTTATAAATTCATTCTAGATATTCTTGAAGCGTCAGTCTTGAAGACTTCAATGAAGCGGTGGTGGTGTAATCGTTAAGACGCCCGCCTGTGGATCGAAAGGTCCCAGGTTCGAATCCCACTCGTGCTACATGAGTTTGTATATCAATGTGACTCATGTATAGTAGTTTTCATCAACCACCACTTGCTTCCGGTGAAGGAAAACATCGTGAGGAAACCTGCACACTGGTTGATTCTTATTAACTTGCATGTGAAATGGAGAAGGCAATGGCAAACCACTCCATTAATAATGTCAAGAAAGTTATTGTGTGTGTTTCATTCCACGTAATAACCACGACCCTCAGCCATGAGGAATACGACTATGAAGTTTGAAGACAATTCTTATAAAACTCCACCGAACATGTGTTCAGTTTTATAAGAATTGTCTATATTATGTATATACTATAATGAAATAGATAATAGAAAGTAAATAGCCTCTAAATACAAATAAATAATGTGAAAAAAAAACTATTCTGTGAACTACCTTTCAACCTTTTGCGAACCTTAAGTCTTTGATGGACAAAACAACTTAAAAAAAATAGGTGTCGGTAGTTTTCTTTCTCTAAATATTATTCTTAGCCCAGTTTCGCTTTTGTTGTAACTTTTAATTTTGAAAATATTTCATTAGCCTGTGAACTTTTAAGTACATGTTGTCATTGTAAATAAATTTTGTAGATTATTTTCTTTCAACATAATAATTAGGTACATTATATCTTACAATCTACATAAACCGGTAGCAGATATAAATGCCTTGTTACATCTTTATCACGCTAATTATTTGGTCACAATACTGTGGAATCATTGAAGCGTATATTTTTAACGAGATATACTTGTTCAATATTCCGTTTGTACTTTGATATTATTGTCCAATTTTTTTAGTCAATAAGAATGGTATAAGGTTACGTTCTTGAGCAAAACATTACAGTGACACAAAGGAAAAATATCTGTATTATTCCAGTACGGATTAAACTCCTATGAGACATGGTATTGTTTTCTTGACTTTATAATATATTATATAATACACAACATAATAATAATTTTAGCATGAATAACAAAAATAAGTATAATTTTGGTATGTTGTTGTACTGTCCTAAAAATAGCACGTCATTGTGGTAATAATTTCTGTACAAATCATAAGGATCAAAGGCATTATTTTGGAAGTATTGTTGAATTTTCTTTACCAAATTAGTATTTATACGAATTAAGGTTAACGTCAATGTTGACTGAAGTAACCCATCCTTAGTAAAGTTTACTGCTAGCAAGTTTTAATGCTAGTCTAAAAGTTGAAGTAATTTTTAAGAAATATATTCGAGGTTACGTAACATATAGCGTGTGCTCAGCAATAGGCAGCCTGAGAAAATTATAATGCTGATGATAATATAATATATTTAATAGAAAATCAATATAAATAGATTTTAAATATAGTTTTATACCTGTATAATATCTCCATAGTTGCCGCCATTAGCGGTGAAGTTAAGATGGCAGAGGAAAGGCAGGTGTTCCTCCCTGGGTCTTCGCACTTCCAACTCGTAAGTGCGGCCGACGTCACCCATATAAGTCCTATTGCACGCTGTGAACAATAAAGATTTTGGTTTTATTATGGTACAGGACGGCAAATGTGTAAGTGGTAAGCGAACGCTGCCCAGAGATAACTGCTATACCATAAAAATTTCTCATAACATATATATTATTATTTAGGCTATTTTTAATTTCAGGAAAAAGTACATTTCTCGCGGGAGTTCACGTGTTAGTTAAAAATAATATCAAAAATGAAAGTCAGTTGTACACTTGATAGGTAGACATAAAATGGATCTCTTCCACGTAGTCTTTGAAAGTTTAAAATACTTTTAGTCTAGCTGCATGTAGTACGTGACTTGGAAAATTATAAATCTACAACATATAATATTATTTCAACAAAATGACTTATAAACCAGGAAGCTAAAGCAAGAGAACTAAAACACGTCTAAATTATACAAGTCACGATAAATACCAGCATACCTGTATTGTTAATCCTTTCAACACAAAAATAAGGAAATGAGAAGGAAAAAAGCTGAATAAAGCGCGAGCCACAATGGAGAACGGCCATATTTTCAGAGCCTTTTAAAAAAAAAAGTGGCCTTTGTCTGCCCTGTCAGAGCATTACATAGCATAAGACAACTGTTCAGAATGCGGCAAAACATCATTGTTCATTTTAATTTCCACCCTTTGTTCAAGTTTAAATTTATTCATATCGCTATTTGATTGTGCAGTCCCTAAATTCTTGAATTGTGTAATTTATATGAAAGAAAATTAACGGAGCGTGTTTCGCAAAAATGTTGATTGTTCTTTTACTTTGTAGATAAGTAAGCTTCGTTGCGCACGTTCATTTCATAGAAATGAGCAAGAAAATATTCCCTATGTATATAAGTACGCATTTAGCTACATTATTGTTATTTGACAAAAAAATGGAATAGGAAATTAACGTGAGGGGAAATTTTGCAATTTTAAATAATTGAAACTTGTACAAAATATTAGATGGACGTACTCAATGTGACTGAATAAAGTTTTACTCAATCAATATAACATAGATAAATTAATTGTTTCCATATATACATAAATATTTTGGTATTGTACTTGCAAAGTCAAAATCAATTTTAATAGTGGCATATAAAATGAGACTTGGGTTAAAGAATACGTGTAGTTCCCGCCCTAGAATTTAACCACTCCGTATTCTCAGGTGGATGTTTTACATCAGTCGTAAAATCAAGCTGATTGTTGAAACTTCCAAAGTTTATTAGCGTAGTTTAGACTCGGGTTTAGGGCATCAATACTGCCGGAAATGAAACCAGGAGAATGACAGATAAAGACAGTGAAATTAATGGAGTGAGCCTGAACTTGTAATGACAATACCTTCCTAATGCAGTAATAGTAACTAAATAGACCGTGCTAATGTGTATGCGCTGTTGCAATCTGGGTTTGCACATAATTAGCACCGCGCACGTGCGTCTGTGTTTACTGCCCACTGGGGCTGTTGGCGTAGTTTCTGGATTAAATCGTAATCTATTTCTCTAATAAAAGTTGTATGGCTATAAGCTCAGCGATGGCAGACGAGTGGGGAACACGGCTCTGCCATGCATCCCTACATCACGTTCGCCGTCCCTATAAATCCACCTGTCGATAAGTAACTTACAAAGAATTGCAAAATCTATAAAAAGCAACCCTCGTAGCCATATAATTAATTGCGTAAAAGTCAGTTTATATTATTGAACTTTTGATATTCAAATGACCCACCATACATGATAGTACATGTATACAAGGTCATGTTTTGAAATAAAAATATGCGTGTCACCTTCAAAGCATTTATGACAAAAATAAAATTCAAGGTTAATTAAATTGGAATACGAATTCTTTAAAAATAATATATATCCCAAAAGTATTGAAATAGCATTTTTCAATACTCAAATAAAAAGAGCCGTCCTTATCGGTATACGAGATTAAAACATCGTATCCTTGGCACTTCGCGAACAGCTAACTTCCTCAAGTACAATTCGTTCACATTCTGTGAAAACTTGTGAGTTCTAATAGCGTCTCCCTCACTAAGACAGCTCAATTACGTTTGTTTAAGCAAATACAAATGTGAGTTTATTTTAGTTTAACTTTATCGTTTTAACATGTAGAGGATACTAGTTTTGTCACGTGTTTTTGCTTACGTAAGAAATGTTCCTAATATATTTGAAACATATTTCAATATACATACACTTTACTATATATTAATACTAGCGGCTCGTAATAAACTATACACTCAAACTTGATCAGGAATCACACTATCTATTGGTGAAAACCGTAAAAATATCCGTCTAAAACCGTACCAAACCGTAAAAAATGATTTAATGGTCTATTCTTCAATTATCCGTAGAGCAGTCAGCAGCAATCTTAAGGAGCCTGTGCCTCAGCATTAGAGATAATTAAATGACTGATGATGATGATACTTCACTAATGTACCCCACATCTAGTTCAGTTTTGGTAGAATACAAAATACAGGTTTTTTTTTACATTGCACAAATTTTTAGAATGATGAAACTGAGTCGGTACCTATCCAAAGAAATCGATCTCGAAATATTTCGTTCTTATTTCACGGATTATTTCTTTTAGGTGTTTTGTGTTCCAATTTTTTATAACATACTCATCGTAAAAAATGTTTTGTGAATAAAAATTACCCTGTATAAACGCGGCCAGAAGTTTAGCAGAAAATCTATGTTCGTTTGTTATACATAACAAACGAACATGATATTAGATTTTCTGTATATAAAAAAATATATTAAAAAATAATACTATTAAAGTATATTTTTGCTTAACGTTGCGAGATAATAATGTTTTTTAAAAATAATCATTTTCCATTATCGTATGTATTTCAACAGCACTTTATTGATTTGGAATATTTATTTGCCAATGAACACAATAGGAAATTTTCATTAACATTCGAAATCGAATTACGGAGAGTTTAGGTACATCATTAATTCAAACGCATCACCATCACATTTATAACAAGATAAGGAATTTTAGTTTAAAGTTCTACTTATACTATTATATTATATATTATACTATTTTTTTTATCTAATTATATTAAATAAAACTACCTACCTAATTATAGTTTTCTATACAATACTAATTACAGTTTACAATGTGGCCACAGTTGACTAAACGGACTTTGGTGGCCATCATTTTCGATTTAGTCAACTGTGATTGCAACAGCACAACAACATTGTGGCAAACTATATAGTACTCTCTTACAAAATTACTTATTATGGCATAATTCGTTAAGATCACTTTTAATTTTTCGCAAAGAAATAAAAGAAATTGATAAAAATGTAACGGTTGTCTAGTGCACATAGCACCAGAAATAACCTCAATTTGAGGTATATTTCATTACATAAATGTACTATAGCCAAAAAGGTTTCGTGACTAATGCCCATCCATTTGGGAAACAGCACACTGAACTTAACACCTTATTAAATGAATGTGGGTTTTTTTGGTTAATTGTACCTGTATTACGGCTAATGGCTACCTGTGAACGGAGGTGAAAAGTGTATCGGCTAGTACTGTTATTAAAAATTTATTACTCTTATGGAGTTTTGCGTTTGCGCCATTTCGTTATTTATTTTATTAAGATATGAAAAAAAATTAACCTGAATTAACTCCAGCTCACATAAATGGAATTAAAAATACTGGATGTTGCATTTGTGTTTAAGCCAGTAATTTGACTGATATAACATAAATAATATTAATATATTTAAATTCGATGCAACTACCTTATTAAAGTAGTTAAAATGAAGAATTAGTGTATTTAAAACTAGCAGGAAGCATGACGACAAAAACATTTGTTTCTATAGTATTTACGAAAGACCAAACATAATAGGTACAATCAACAGTAAATCAAGTTACCCAAATTTATTGCTGCCTCTATTACCATAGCACAAAGATTCATGTAAGGTAACGTGAAATGTGATCGACTATACAACTTATCCGTCCACAACACACGTATCAAAACACGGGCTTATTGCAACAATACGTAGCTAGCTCCTAATGAACTCTTAACGAAACCATGATAATCAGTCCCCGACGCTCCCTAACCGTCCTTTGGCCCTTGTAAATACGTTTTTACGCTGAAAAAGCGTCGGGGGATAATTGTACAACACAAAAGACCTCGAGGATATCTCACAAAAGAGATTGAAAGAACTAGATTACTCAGCTACGGTCTTTTTCTGGAACGGCGCGGCGCACAATGGTCCGGATTTAAAATTAATTGGACCTATGTTCACCTTATTTAAAATCCTTTATTTTTATTTGAATAGAAGGAAAATCTAGACCGATGATTCGATCGTAGGAATGTCTTGTTCAACAAGACATTCCTAGGTTCGATTACTACATATTGATACCGAACGGAAAAAAATAGATTTTCTCCATTTTTTTTCAATATCTTTTTTAAACGTGAAGGAACCATTTTTTGAACAAAATTCATATGAAATATTTTAATCAGCGTCAAAAGTTCTATACAAAACCATTTATTGTTTAGTGATATTTGCACTTATCGGTCCTATGTCCACCTTTTTTTAAAATCCGGATCACTGTGCGGCGTGACGTAGAAAGTTAAGAATGTGATGACGTCACTTAGTCTGTTATTACCGCCTTAAGAAGTTTTTTCAGCTATTTATGATGTGTTCAGTAAATTATCTTTTTTATTTTATTGTCGAGTGTTCTATTCCAACTCTTATATAACCAAAAATACTTATTTACTATATAGATTTGCAATGTCTACGCAGTTTATTTTCTAATATTTTATCTGCATTGAAATTTAAAAAAAATCAATGGTAATTTAAATGTGTGTCGTCTACTGTCGTTTTTCGTTTACAAATGTTCATCTCGTTAATTTCCCTGTTTTTTTTCTTTTAAATAAAAAGAAGAACAGCAAGGTATCTAAACATGAGATGACTCTTGAAAGCGCAAAAAATCACAGCACAATACAAAGTTTGCCGATTACGCAAATCCATATACTGTGGAGTATAATATGTTTTGGCCGAGGTTCCGCATAACTTCAGAGATATTACATAAAAGGCAAAGGAAGCCAAGTCCATAGCTGACACAGGCACTCGACTGCCATGAGATATTTCGTGTGGGGCCATAACTTTGGGAGACATAACCTTAGCGGAAATTGACAGTTTTCACAATTTTCGTTCCGAAAGTAATTTGTTAGTGAAAACACAAAGGCGTGTTTGAAAACACAAACACAAAAACATAGGAATAGGATAAAATTCCTATTGTTTTCCCTAACACAATTTTATGCATTAGAAAAAAATATATTTTTATTATTATCACAGATAACGCACAAAAAAGAAACTATCGAAGTATCCTATGTAATTGATGATTAAGATGATCCATTATTATGTTTGCGCTAGATTTGACTTGTAATTGAAATGACAACTACTTTTGAATATATCAACGTGAAATCTATTTCACTTGTTAATTCATTTGCTAAATCGCGTGTTCATGATTCGCCAATTTTGCAGTATCGCTTATAACTGCTGACTAATACTGTATCATGAGAGCTGTCGCGTATTCTGCGTCATCAAACTGTAAAATATGATAGCTTTCTGTCATAAACTGACAGTTAACTAAAATGAGTTGTTGAAATGCCTCTTGTGAAATACATGCATATCTTGTGAAATATATACAGTGTCATTCACTCTCCGACAGAGTTTAGTTAAATTAGTTGATTAAATGTAAAAACATTAAAATGTATGTAATAAATAATTTTACATTTAAATTCAATCCAATATTAATTTATTCCAATAACCAAGATCTGTTATTTAAATTTAAAACAATAGAATAGTAAATTCAGCCATTCTGCAATTTGAAAATAGAACACACTAATTTTTAAAAGTATTTCCATCGGTTGGCGGCGTTGGCGCAAACTAAGTTGACGGTTGACGCGTAACGTTTTATTTTTGTTCCCGTCACAGCGACCGTTTTACACAAATGGTAACTTTGTGAAAAATGAGGAAGCCCGTAGATGGACACTGCACGATAGTTTCAAAACACGGGCTTTCTGAAATGTAAGCTTTTATGACTGTTTTGCAGTTTTCCTATGCAGTTTTATATATACTATATTTTATTCGTAGCCAACTATTTTATTTAAATGTGTATTTACAGTTCTAGAAGACTGTTTATGACACAAAGATATATTATATCGATAAAATATAGATAAAATATATGTATATATTTTATGGAAGTTTGTATAATAATGTATTTTAATATCAATCAGTCACATTCAAGTCTATACTACTTACTTACCCACTATTCGTAGAAGACATATTATGTACTATTTGTTTGATATAACGTTATTACTAATGGGAGCTCTTCCAATCAACTTATTTCCTATGTTTATAAGCTAGATTTTTGTTAATAAATTTTAACAGACCCGTTTTATAGCCTCAAGTCCAAACCTCTTGAGTACCTTTTTCCTTTGTGACAGATGTCAGCGAGCCGAGAAGGGGAGACATATTAAAAATGCGTCTGAATGACCTAAAAACGAGTCTTCCGGACATGAATGAGCCGTCCTTTTTCTTGTTAAAAAGGGATTACACCGATATTATATGAAATCCGTTTGGATGTTGGTTGACATTAAGGGATGGTTTCTGATGTCTTAAGATAAAATAATATGCTAAATATTTGTGTAGGTACATTTGTAATGAGCATATTTTTATAGTAATTGTGAAAATGACAGAGCACAATTTCAGTGTTATAATTTCCTGACATGTATCTTCATACAAATATGTATGTTTATATAATTGGTATACCTATAATCTTGCATATTTGCGTGAGACAATATTTGCTTTCCAAATTAAATGCGAACTATGATTTGGCGTGTCGTGGACGTTATACGAGGCGAATAAGATTCAGTAGGCCTGACAGTCATTAGGCAAAAAATGTATTGCCAAGGAGGGTTGCAATCAGGTAGACATCCGGTTCAATCACAGTCGAATCTTTAAATACGCTGACACTGGGGTTTGCGATCACAGCCTCAAATCAATCTGGGCATAAAGTAAAATGAGAGAAGGTATGAAAACTATGATAAAAAGAGTTGTTACATTGTTTCTGGCAAGAAAATAGAACAGAAAATATGTACAGCTGAACGTGGTCTTCAAGTTTCACAATACGTCTCTGTCTAAGGGCTAAAGACGTATCTTTAGCCCTTAGACAGAGACGTGTTGTGAAACGTGTTGTGAAATATTTAAATAATATTACGATATTATATATGTATACATAAAAAAATGTAGATATGAAAATTATCACTCACGTGTGCAAGACTTCGGCTCATCACTCTTATCACCACAGTCGTCGACTCCATCGCAGTACTTGTCCAAAGAAACACACTGTCCCGTGTCACACAACAGTTCGCTCAGCCGACACGGACCTGCTACGTCCCGTGGCTTCGCTTTCACTAGCACTCCACTGTCCCCCATCGCATTCACACTATCCTCATTAACAAACTCCTCGTTTAAATCCTGAGGACTACACAACTTCAGCGATAGTAACACTATGATGAATAGGAAGGTTCTATTCTTGGTCACATCTTCGTAGCTCTTGAGGAGACACATCTTTGTTCGCTTAAGACATGTGTTTGTCACAACATTGTCTCAGTTTTGGTTGTTCGTACGGCTTCTGAAACAAGAAAAAATTATTGATTAGTTATAAAAATTTTACAGAGATAATAATGTCGTCAGAACAGAATGAGTTTCACAAAATAGTGAATCATGCGTCCGTCTTTAAAAAAATTAAAGTAAGTACTAAGTAATAAATTGGAAGCTATTTTTTTCAATCATTTCGAATGTTATCAATAGCTGTTATATAACAAAACTCCATAAATATTATATTTTATATTGAGGCGATTTATTTTTCAATCAAAATTATTGCTCTTAATATTTTTTTGGAAATTAAAAAAAATAAACTTCCCTATCTAAATATTCAATCAAAACGAATCAAATTCCACTACACCCCGAAGTCAATTCAATCAGCATACAAATCAAAATTATAGAGGCTGAAGTAACACAAATTATGGTAAAATATACGGAAAGCTATTGTACCTCCGACGAAAATACCATAATCGATACGAGATAATATCTTTTATGTACGCGTGAGACCCAATGTGATGTTTCATTCAGTTCTGGCTCTTATATTTATTGTAATAACAGTGTTTTAACTCGTATTTGTGTAGCATATGTTGTAACGGCGTTTATTTTTACGATATTTGAATTTATTTCAATATATACGTATTGTACGTGTCCTGATTTAGTAGCTATATTTTTGCGTTACTTATTGTAATAAATATTTTCAATATTGATGCAAGACGATATGAAAAAAATTATTTTCTAATTTGAAAACCGACTACCAGACTTTTATAAAAAATAAAAATCTTTGATAGAAAATTGAATTTAAAATTCTAACGATTTTAATTATGTTTTTTTAACATCGTTAACTTTTTTAAATAATGCACGGTTAAATTAATTAAATTAGGGATTTCAAGTACTAAGATCAAATTATCGGTGTTAAAATTGTTAAATAGAAAATTGCACCCAAATTTGATACTTTAGCGGCCATTAACGCTTAATATTCTTCCACGAGAAATTATGAATTCTCTGTAACGATCTACCTACTTCATTTAAAATTAATTATCCTTCGTTACTAAGTGCCCCTCCAATTAGCTGGAGAAGGTTGGTAGTCATCTTGAGTCTGTTTTAATCTGAAATGGACACAGTTTTCGAGATTACACTAGAAACTGGTAAATCACGTTTAATATACACTTAAAAGACATCTCTGTCCTGTTCATTATACTGAACAATTCAATGAAAAATAATTATGGGAAAAGATCTTATCGGATACGGCACGTGATCCGGCACGGCATAGCTGCGCTATTTCTTATTTCAAATATTAGTTACACTGAATTTGTATTTTCTTATAGTTAATTTCTCTCTCTGCTCAGACCAAACATTGTGGTAATAGAAAAATAAAATACTAAGTGACCGGTGTTGAGTTGGTAGAAAACCGGAAGTAATAGCTTCATCTAGTGTTGGAAGCAAAAAATTACATTTCGTCGTAAAAATAAATCCACGCCGCCGAAGATACTACAGTAATACAATCTTGAAACACACTCAAAGCTCTCCACTCGTGATATATATCTGCAAACTTTTCCAAATCATCCCCACTCCAACGAAGTAAGTGCACACTCCTTCATAAATCAGGGCAATGCAGCGAGGCGATATTAAATTTCTTTATCTAGGCGCAATCTAGGTGCTTACAGGTGCGCGGTATAATTTATGGTCTCCACACATGTCGGAAAGGGTGGCTGAATGTATTGCCCTACTTAAACGGTGTCCACTCTGAGCGACGAAAACGCTGTAAGAGGCAATGTAACGCGACGTTATGCTTAAGAAAGTGTACGTAAGCGGATATACTCTACTACAACGCGATTCTCCGTCATGAAACAGCAACTTATTTTGAAGTGAGCTGTGATGATGTATGAAGTTGTCAAAAGTAGTACTTTGAATACAGAATTCTATGTTCAAACTCATTTTCACGTAAATCCTCCTTAATTCTAAATCAGAGCAAGGCGACCTTCAATTTTAAATATTTAGATGTGAAAATACATACGACTTAATATCGCGCAGTGCGTTCGCGCTACCTAGTAGCGTTTGTCACTCAGCTAGGTCGCCGGGTTACCCTGGTTCGATAGCGATTTTGCACAGCTCATTGTGAACATTTGCCGTGTGGATTTCTTCTGCGTTGTTATTGCGGGAGATTTGTGACTGTTTCCTTTTCCAATATAATAAGACTACCTCGGTGGCGAAGTGGTAAAGTGCTTGCCTCTGAACCGAGAGGTCCCGGGTTCGATCCCCGGTCGGGTCATGATGGAAAATGATCTTTTTCTGATTGGCCCGGGTCTTGGATGTTTATCTATATATGTATTTGTTATAAAATATAGTATCGTTGAGTTAGTATCCCGTAACACAAGTCTCGAACTTACTTTGGGGCTAGCTCAATCGGTGTGATTTGTCCTAATAGATTTATTTATTTATTTAGATTTAATATAGGTAAACTGCACAATGTACACAAGATGGTTGAAAATTCAACAAATACATTTTTAGCTGTTCTGCATTGCTTTAGTATAGTTTTCTATTTTATGTTTTATTTTTTCACAAATTTGTGAATGTTGTTTTTCTTGTTATGTCTTTATTCCTTATTTGATACGTAACCTAGATTTTGAACAACCAATTCTCATGTAATACGAGTTCTTTAACACATAACGAAATGTCCCATAACCTGACACAAAAGGTCGAACTCGAGTACATTTCACCATATATATTGTCTTAATGTCCTGGAAGACCATAAAGTTGATGAATGATAGATAGCGAGCCGGCCACCGAAAGACAAAATAATCCTAACATAAAGAAATATAGGTTTGGCTGGCGATAAGAAAATGAACTGAGCAAGTAAGGACTTGGGAATATCGTAAACGGATAAAATAGCTCTACTTTTAAGACATATGAAAATCGTTTGTTTAAACTAAATAATGGTGTATTTAAGTTGGTTTTTAAATTTGGTTCTGGTGAAGAATAGATCGATGATTTATTTATTAGTCAATTAGAGATGGCAAAACCACTGTATTAAGATTTTAAAGAAAGATTATGAGCATGTTACATTAATTAATGAGTGATAAGATGCTGACGACCATGCAAAATGTTGACGAAAAAGTAGGATAGCGGACCCTGGGCTCCGATGCTCAATGGCAGAAAAAGCCGAGAAAATGATCAGCTTAGAGAGAGAAAAAATTACTCTTATATATAAAGAAGTGAAAATAAAGATAATATTATTGATGCTAGTGTAGATAAAATTGTTTACTTAAGAGAGAGTTTTTAACATTAAAATGAACATGATAGCGAAAAGACTGGACTGCGTATATGTTCAACATGCTTGTGCCATCTCGGGGGGAATGGTGCAGGAATGGCCATTGTAATTTCTAATTTTTTATTCAATTATTTAATGTAAAATTTATTATTAATTAATTATTTATTATTTTATTTATATTTCAATTATTTTATTTATATCTCAATATTGTTAAATTCGAATTTTACTAACCTAGTTTTTATAAGTTTTACTAACAAATTTTGAGTCTTTGTTACTTGAAAATAAAATAAATTCATTCATTCATTAAAATGTTGAAAACTCTCTCTTATCAAAGTTTGTTGCTTTCTTGGCCTATAACGCACCAATAATTTTGCAATTGGTTTGTCGATATTCAAAGCATTCTCTGAGCTAATAGGAGTCTATTGAAGCGCCACGTGACATAGTGGCAAGAATTGACACGTAAAAGCTGAAAGATCCTTACTTGGGCCTGTGTCATTCGAATACAAATTTTCATAAGCGCCTGTAATCCCCCGTCGACGCTCAAATGTAAATTTTGTAAATTCCTTCATCTCGATCCTTTGGTAAAATCAAGAATTCAAATTTAGACTTTTCTGGTGATCCTTTGATAAAAGTATGTAAATGTTTTTTTTTTCAGATATACATACTCTAACTACGAGTACATTTAAACGATTTAATTTGTCACACAAATATTCTATTGTGTCTAATGTATAAATAAATACTTTTATTCTGTTTATTTTATTACTGTTTATTTATATAAAAATGCCATTCCCCTTGTTAATGTTAATCTATTTCCTACGAATGTAAAAGTTCACACAGTTCACAGAGTTTGATTGTCAATTAATAATGCATATTCAACTGGTATGGATTTTTATGAAATTGTACAAATAGAATATAATCCAAAATAAAACCATTTTTCCCAAAATTCCCTTGGGAGCGAAACCCCGAGTCGCAGCTTGTAATGGATAGTTATTAAGCATAAGTATACTTCGAATTTTTATCTCCACGAGTTCTCAGAGTGGTATCCGGTTGATCTATTTATTTGACCCAGTTCGTTTTCCAGCGTATAATTAAATAGCTAGGCGCTTCACATATTTGCTCATAGTTTCATAATTGAAGTATCGTTTTAATGACCATATTATGGCAGATTTCCCAGTAATTATTACGTGTAAATTAAGCGTTATACGGGAACATTTAAAACACGTTTCGCTAACAAACCACACGTTTATTAATACATTTTCTAAATATATCCATGTATTTCATAATATATACATATAATAAAACTGTGAGTAGGCTATATCTGTACATAGGAGGTATTAAAGAAAAATAATTATGCGGGGTCTCTATAGGACTAATATAATAAGAAGCCAAAACGTTTTTTGTGATTTTTCTGCCTGTATGTTTGTTCGCACGATACGCAAAAACTACAAGATGGAATTTGATGCAGTTTTTACAGTTGTATAGAGGAAGGTCTGACTTAGAAAAACAAAATGTTTTATTTAAGAAAAAACAATTTAAGATTACTCAACTATTACGATTAGTTTTATCTTCAACTTGCCTTTATTAAAAACATTGGGCAAGGTGAATTCAAGTAAAACAGATAACCAAGAGAAAAAAAGAAAAAATCGATATACGAAAGAAGTAGACTGTATACATATAGATAAGTATCTTATCTGCACAGACATAAATATGATTAACTAGCAAAAAAGAAAATGGCTTGTGCAGGTTCTTCGTATTTGCAAAAATAATGAAATTATGAATTCGGTGAAGCATCAATGTCGTTGATACGTTTCATTATAACAAATGCACAGTTGCATATTTCGGAAGTAACCGCAACTGTGACAGGGTAAAATGCAAATGACCGTAAAAGCGAATTTGTGTTCCCAAATGCATGCCGCTTACAAACGGTTTAAATTTGCAATTCTGTATGAGCGATGCAGATAATACGTTGAAATGTAAAACCAATGGAATAGTTTGATGGTTCTGCACATATTATATTTCGTCAATACGTGTGCGCAGTGCAACTGAAACTGGGATTTGCATAACGTGTTTCTAATGTGGTATATAGAATATAAACTAGTTTCCAATGCCATACTCTTAATACGGTTTAATTTATGCACAAATACGTAATACTAATCTTACGAAATGCATGCTCCGTTTCAGAAATACATTGTTTTAACCAATGCGCAAGTAAAAGGTTTATTCTATATTTTTCAAACAATGCAGTTTGGCGCTTCGTTAGTGTAAAAGAAAGAGGGCACTTGAAGAACTTTACGTCGCAAAATGGAACGTAAATCCTACATGGCCAATTAGGGATACAATACACGGCTGTGTTAAAACTTGTATGTACAGTCAACTGCACATCAACCTACCCAAATTAATTGCAAACTCGCCGCTGTTACTGCGCCATAGAGGTCCATGCAGGGTATCTTGATGTGCAGACATACTTAAAAATCATATGAATTTTTCATTATAGAATAACATTTCACAAAAACGTGATTGTTACAAAATGAAAACGATACTTTGATCTAAATACTCTCGAAAATTAAGATATATAGTAAGAAAAAATAATAACTACGTTCACCATGAAGTTGAGAATAGTATTGAAAATAAACTAAGAGGAATCGTATTGACTAGAAAGGACACATTGTACAATACAGACACAAACACTACAAACAGGAGCCAAGATTCTGAAGATTGCATTTTATGAAATGGAAGGAAATGACAATCTAGAAACCACACTCCGTGCTACTCAAGGAAATGTATTTTCCTGGATATTCTCCGTCAAAGAAGATAATAAATCAGATATATCTGCTGATTCATAGTTTCATCAGCAGACAGCTTACCGTAACTTAACCGTTGCTTGCCTCGTTTCGGTATTAAGTGCAGAACTTGCACGACGGGTAAAGAGGTATAGATAAATATTTGCAATTATGCAAAATTATGTTAAGTTACAGAATTAACGTTGGAGGATCATAGCTATTTAGTTTTACTCATATCATTTCTGATTATAATTTTATGTGTGGTATTGATAATGGTTACTATGTGTGGTCCAAATATTACAGAATTAGGTACATAAAACATATTTATTGTTTACTAGAAAAACTTATCTGGTGGAGATAGAAGGATTGTATTTTTAATTGTATACAGATAAAGTATCGCGATTTTATTCCTTACGGGGTAGACAGGACCAGAAGTTGCGCAACACGAAGTCCAAATTTAGCTGTATTGTGGGCTTATTGATATATAGTGACAGGTTGTTAGCCCATCGCCTACGGAAAAAGAATTTCTAGTATATTACCTTTTCCCTTGATTAACTTTCTTAGTTTAATAATTCTCTTCTTTTTTAATGTAAGAATATTTTGAATCAAAACAAATTTAAATTAAAAAAACTGTTGAATAAAAGTTTTGGCATAAATTGGATGCACTATCAAGTAGAGACCTAGGACACTTTAAATAATATAAATGGAATTTTCTCAGTAAATTATGAGGTACCGTTTATTCTGCTGCTCTTGTGACTTATAGCGAGGTTCATAATATTCAGGCTCAGAAGCTGCTAACTATATTCAGTTCTTCCAGTTAAAATGAAGGAATAAATAGAAAATGCTAGCCAAGAGCTAGTTCAAATATTTATAGGGTTCTGTAGCTTATTCCGATTGATACTGCTTTAGCTATACTGATATTCATCAAATAGAAGTATTTCTGTATAAGCAATAACGAAAAAAAAGTAAGTAAGTAACTTAAAGGAAAATGGTGTATCCTTATATATTATAAAAAAGTCCCTCTCTCGCGTTTATGAATGCAATAAACTCTAAAACTACCGGTGTATTAACGGCGGTTTTTTGAGGAAGATTTAGGTACAAAATGTATCATTACCTTCTCCGAGCGAAGCCGGGAGGGGTGCAAGTTAAGAATGAATTAAACTTAATTAACAAAAAATAATGAAATCTTAATTTTGTTTCATAATTTAAAAAAAATCCTACTTGGCATAATGCAGTCTGTATAATGTAAATCTTTATTTTCATCTTCCATTGATAAAATAATGAAGCAAATAATAAATGTTAATGATCATGATTTCTTATTATACCAAGGAATCCTGAAAAAAGTCCATTTGTTTGGCTTTAGAGACAGTAGGTGGAATTTAAATGGCCCAATTATTTTTTCCTCGTTGGTTCATTTGTCACCGCGTCGTCTCAGGGCAGTTTTTGTTGGTGATCATTATCAACGGTTATTTAATCATTAATTTATCACTGGCCAGCAAATTACCTTGTTTTCTTCACTGGATCGATGGCTCAATTTGTGTTTTAAGGGTGCCCTTTTTGTTTTGCTTTGGTGAAAGAACATTTTATCAGATTTCGAAGAAAAATTAATTTATCTTAACTTTAGTATTTTTTTCTTATTCTGGAGAAGAAAAACAAATAAACCCTGCTGTAATTATTAAAAATTAGTCGGCTATGAAGGTGATCTTGAGTTCCGAACTCGATTAATACTCTACTATGCCGTGGACCAAAAATAAATAAATAAATAAATACAGGACACAGCAAGATTGATGTCGTACAGTGAGGTCAAAACAATGGCTGAGGATTGAAAGAGATGGAAAGAATTCCACCAAGGAGAATATAACCAGAATGAACTCCACCGACAAGAACGACATTCTTAAATGATGATGATGATGATGCCGTGCAAACTGAAGGTAAGTTTCGAATAACCAATAGAATTTTGTTTGTTAAAAATTACGAATTTTAAGTTTTGATACAGTGCTATGCTGTCCAGTGCCCACTCCAGGTGAGCACTGGACAGCATAGCACAGCTTCTTTTGTGTCCCGGTCCTTAGGTTTATATTGTTTTTTTGGAAAACGACATCTTGTATTGTCTTAGTACGAAAGTTTGTACAATGGTGAGGTTTCTTCACCTTCCAATATCCACTGTTTCAATTTACGTGTAGATCCAATGATAAATTACATTAATGACAAGTAAATATTTGTATAGCATTATACATTGTAATGTCATTTCACAGTAGGACTAAAATGAAAAGATGTCATCGACCATGAACACCAATTACATTCGAAGTAGACTGAAATATCTGCAATCAAAAGTTAGGGCTGAGCAGAACTTTTGGTTCCAATTTGAACGCTATTTTAGCAAATTCAATGAGGGTGGATTAAATCGTATGAATAGTTTGAATATGTTCTGACGGTCATTTTATATCAATTTGTATGTCAAAAAAGTTTGAAATTTGATATAGGTACCGGACGAATATAACCTCGTACGATTTCGACGACACTATGGTAGTGAAAGACTACACGCCACTCAGAGTCTATTGACTCAAATAAATTACCGTAACGTAAATTAATTAAAAGTTAATTAATTATCCTTTTAATTAAACTATCCTTTTCCTGCGGCTTCACCTCCGTATATTTTCACCCCACCATAATAGTCATATATGGGTTGATTTATGAAAAAAAAAGAAGGCTATTTTGTACTTGAGTCATTACATGTATTCATGTAGCTAATGACTCCCGTACTGTACCGATGACTCGCTGGACCGATTTTGATGAAATTTGGTATGCCAAATTTCATCTTTCAAAGGTATGCATAATATCAAAGGTATGCCAAATCGGTCCAGCGGTTTAGCCATGAAAGCGAAACAGACAGGCAGACGAATAGACGGACAGAATTTTGCATTAATAATATTAGTATAGATTACGTGGAAATTTAAGCGTTACCCATCTGTTTACCTCCATTACACGGTCATGTAATTTTCAGTTTACATACAGTACAGTACAGTATAGTGTACTTCAGTAATTCTAATTTGATTGAACGGAATTAAAACTAATTTGACAACATGTCTAGACATTTCGTGACAATAATTATACCAAGAACCTGCCGACAGAGCACACGGAATTATGTAAATAATTATTTGTGTTGTAGTGATTTTGAACTCAACATTGGTTCAAGGATAGTTGAAGGACTAAAACTACATATTGATATACTCATATTAGGTCAATTTAACAGAATTCAACAATAGACTAAAACATGATTGTACATAAATAAATAGATACCCATAGTGGCAGCTTGTGCTCTGTATCTGACAAACCATGCAAAGTTAGCATGGTATACAATGGCAATAAAAAGAGGCTTCTGATTGCATTAATTTGGGGAAATTTTCCTGCATAAAACTGAATGTGCAACGGCCCTGACTAGCCAACTACGGGCGGCCATTTGTTAACTACAAAGTGTGGCTTTTTTGTGATTACGTGACTACATGACAAAACATTTTGTTAACTTTTAGAACTATTAAAGGGTATTTTTTACTTTATTTTAATTCCTTTCTCTCATCTTCGCGTGTTCTCTATGATGCCTAAAAGCAATTTATAAACCCATTTATGTATAATAATATTTATATACTTATTATATACTTTTACGTTATAGAATTAATTAATAAATTATGCAAAGAAGCAAACAAATTAAAAGTCCGTTTCTAAGGTGGCTACAAGAATAACCTACAACAAAAATATTGATACTTTGATCCATTTGTCGTTCACCTAGGACACCAGGCGATACTAAAATCGCAGTAACGCAGCGCTTCGCCTAATTTTCACGAGCTGAGAACTAACTTCAACTTATGCGGTTTCTGTGCATGCGAGTGTATAATAACATTTCATTCTTTGTACATTTTCGTGCTCCTTCTGAAAATTGCACTGGCATGACTCTGTGTAATAATGCGACATTTTATAATTATATAAACGTTTCGTAAAATGTTTATGTCGGCTTGTAATAAAATAAGAGTTTGTGAATACGTCTTTGACATGAAAAGAAATGCTTATGTGCTAAGTGGCAGTATAAATAGGTCATGCGAAATTATTATGGAAAAAGTTCTAACCACTGACAAAAAATACTTTTTAATGCAAAATTAAGGAGTAGCTAACGTTTCAATGATCTTGTAGTCACCCTGGTCTCAGCCAGACTGGAGTATTTACGGCGTAAAGTTAATATAAATAAAATTAACAACAACAGCAATACTATTTTTTTTGTTTCATATAATTTTTATAGTATTTTACGTAACTATAGGTCGAGAGCTTGTAGCAAATTGGACTGTGTTATCCGAGAGGCCGGAGTGTTCAATTCACAGCCACATCGAACATATTTTGGCACATACTCAAAACTCGTTGGTATTAAAAACAAACCAGTTTGCAAGTATTTGCTTCATTATTTTATATTGGCACATGTTCGATGAATTCTAGAGATATGTCCAACTTTTCAACGGACATTTTTAGGCATAGGAAAACATTTTTGGGACCGTGATGTTTTAGGAGAAATTGAATCGATTTTTTTTTACTTTTTCGATTGCTTTATAGAATACATATAAATGTGATACGGGTTAGAATTGGTTTTAATTTTGGCAAAAATGTATGTTTGTCAACTCTTTACTGAACAAATAAAACACAAAGAAGAAATCAGTAGTAAAGAAACGCGTGAGGGTGGTCTTATCCCAGATAGGGATTTCTTCCAATCAAGCGAGTATTGTTTTTGTTACGAAGCAGCGTAACATTTTCACTTGTATATTTTTCTTCATCCAGACTTTAATAATATAAATCTCGTTACTTGCAACATAGTTATAAGTTACTGTATCAGTATCACACACTTCAGTTTAAACAAAATTAAAAATTATGCGAGCGCAATATTTCACGAAATACAAATTACAATTTTCTTTCCGCGGTTGGCTCTGTGCTTCCATTTTGTATATTTATGACATACAAGCGATTATCGCCCTTTTGGGCTTAATTCAACGGGCGAAATTCGGTTCAAGTAATATTTTTCATAAATCACCGTGAGTTTATTTTGAATGTAAATTTTTTTAAAGCTGTTTTTTTTTTAATAAAACAAGATATTTTGGTATCCAAGTGGGAACTATAAATTTTTTTGCTCACCTAAAAATACATTTATTTTTGACCTCTAGACGTTACATAGAAGAACTGTCAATTGCAAAGTAAAACTCGCGTGGACAGGTCATAATCATAATACCTTAAGAAATATTAAAAGGTTTATTATAAATAAAGATCTTTAATATTAAAGATCTTCAAAATAAAATAAAAAAATATACATAAAGATCTTTAATATTAAAGATCTTCAAAATAAAATAAAAAAATATACAAAGCTCAAAAAATCAAACTAAATGTGAATATCGATCATTCACATTTCCACACATTTCCAACTCAATCGGTTTTAAAGCAAACTAGGCCGGGGACAGTCGTACAGACGCACGAGTGATTTTATAAAGGATCAATTTTTCCTTGTGAGCAATTGGATGGACATTACTTTGAGGCCATAGATTATGCAAACACACAGTTTTAATTTCGCCTTTGCCAGCCAAATATCTCCTTGATGATGATAAACAGCACGTCAAAACATCCAATCTGGCTTAGAGACCACTCTCCTAAATTATAGTCCCTGCTAGATACCTATACTGGGCGTCAATTAATTACATCCCCTTACGATCTCACTTCAACTTCAGAACATTCTGTTTATAAATGCGGTCCATTATTCAGTTCTACCGCAGATGAGACGCCTCCACTGAGTCTTTACAGCTAGAGTTAATATAGTATTTTTATTATGTTAGCTTTTCCACTTGAGTAGAAATAAGGCATAAGAGAATAGTCTAGCTTAGTATTCAATCGATGGTTTTTCTTCGGTGTTAGGTATATGTGATAAGGATATAGTTACTTGCGGTAAAAAAAATATAAATTATAAACCCTAACCCCCCTGGTTACCATCATCAATTAACGCGATCCACTTTACGACCTAAACTGAACTGCATCGCAAATTCGTACCATCGACTTAATTTTTAGTATGAATGCGAAACGGACTGACGTGTAAGGATAATGCCACACATTTTTGTATAAAAAGTACTTGATTGTGTAAAAAGTATCGGAATCCAAACAGTTGTGATGGTCAATTTAAAAAATGAATGTCAGTTCTGTACATCAAACTTCACTGTCGGATCTTGGCTACGAAACATTCCAGAATTATATTCATCCTAGCTCGTTAAAAGAAAGTTGAGCCGGATCTTGGCTTTCATGATAGTTGTCGTTTACTTAAATATTTTAATTATTCCTACACTTTATAAAGCCATTGCAGTATTAAACTTCAAACTGAAAATGGGGTTATGACAGAGAGCTCAATTTGTGAATGACGAAACAGAACTATTTATTTACTTATTATTATATACTATGTGCTATTGGCCGCCTGGAGTAGAATATGTTTGATATTAATTTTATAATGAAACAGAAAGACATAATTTTGTTTTGTTATCAAACAAAATACTTATAACTAAAATGAAAAGGAAATGTAAGAGAGTGTTAATAAAACTGGCGTAACGCGCATATTATCTGTATAGGTAATATATCTGGATATTAGTTGTAAACCATTATCGAAGTATTGCAACAATAACTTAGTACTAACAATCACATTACAATACCCTGACATGACTACTGTCGTAAAACTTTAAAGCTGCAAACGTTAGTATTTCCAATAAAAATGATAACATCTTTACGGCTCCCATCAAACGCGGAACAATAAACCCAAACAATGTGTTATAATCAAACCCGTCGATGTTTCCAACCCTAAGTTGTAATAATTACGCTGCTAATTACATTGACGTCTCAAACCGAACATAATACCTCTCTGGGGTCATTAACCTTCCACACGATGGTATATAGTAACACTATCACACTTTATGGCGAGCCCCAAAAGTTTCTACAACTACATATAGTTCGAATGCAAATTTCCGAAATGCCTCTAAGGTGTCCCTTGAGTATAAACTACTGCATACTAGTTAAGTCCCCGATGTAGACCAATCTGGGGTGAATAGCTAGGGGAATTAAAACTGTCGCTTGATACTCCCTGCGGATATAAAAATCCCGTAGCTTACAAGCTAACTCCATTTGTGGGAACATGGCTTGAGACAGAAAAAATATTAAATACTCATGCAATGGGTACATTAACCACATGATAACATTTTTGAACCATTGGTAGACAATAAACGAGACTTAAAAAATACGATACGATAGTGTTTAGTAAAATGGAAAATAATACGAAACTCTGTGGATTTTAGAACATACACCGTATTCAAAGTTAATATTTTTTAACTTGTGTCTTGTCAAATTCGACATGTAAAAATAAATTTCTGTTATAAAATATTACATTTATACATAATATTATATCACTAAGTTCTTTCAACGCAATGAAAGTAGAGATCAAAATGTTTATTCCAAATTAAAATATTTTATAATTCAATCTCCGAAATAATCACCGTCATAAATTTAATATTCAGAGTTCATTAAGTCTTATTAAATTTAGGTTCCGAACAATAATAAAATGTTTCAGCCATCAAAGAAAATAACGAAAAGTCCGCGGTCCCTTTTCGTTTTAATAGGCTTTTAATTATTTATGTTTCTTTTTAGTTTTCAAGTTCGCGAAGAAAATGGATGAAACGTGTTTTCGAGTTCGTAAGACTGTAAAATTAATGAACCTGGTTTAACTTTATTACGGTCTTGAAGCACACAACACGCGATTTGCCGCCAGAATGGATAAATCGACGAATGTGGAAAATATATCGACATTTGCAGCAATTATGTTAATTTAACAAATCAAATAGTCTGCTCAATTTCATTAGTAATATTAGGTATCATTATTTGTAAATAAAGTTTGCTTGTTACACTTTGACGTCTACCGCTAGACCGATTTAAATGAAATTTGTTCTAACTACTAAAGAAGCTAGGCTAGCTAATAAAGGGCGCAGGAAAACACCGTTAAAAGGCTCCAATGGGTCTAGCACATAGAGAAAATAGACGAAAAAACGCTACGATTACTAAAATCAACCTTTAAAGCGCTTCAATGTGGGACGAATAAAATTACCTAAATAAATAATGGAAAACGTATAACGAAGTACCAACAATTTTCCAACAAACAGAATATTTTGGATATGCTTCACTTGATCCGAACAGCATTGTATTTTCAATGGCCATCAGACTGTTTTCGTACATTCGTTTCCTTACAAATGGCAGTTAGGAATATTTATTACATGAACTTGTATCGCGGCGGTATTTTTTGTCAATTGTAGTTGTTTCTACACTGCCGTAGTCTACTTTGCCTTGAAATATTGAAGGTAATAAAAATGTACTTGCCAAATTTACTTTTGAAATTTTATTTAACCTTCGACGCAATAAAAAAGGGACATGAACCGGTTGTTTTTATGAGCATTCAAATAATACATAATTAACATAAATAAATATTTGTATATCTTTAAAAAAAATAATGTTGTATTGAAAATTTCATTTTTCTGTTATAAAAATCTGTCTGTTTAGTTAGGTGTCCGCTCAAATTGTGTAAAAATTTACCCAGGAAATAGTTTAATTTCTCGAGCGAGCAATTTGTCTCAAAAATGAATTTCAATTACGCAAACCCTCCGCAAATCTGGGTGAAGCCTTATTAAGTTTGGAGTCCATCTTGCTGGACAGGCCGTATGCAAATGACGGAAGGGTTGAGCCCAGCCCGAGATTAAAAGGGATGTCTCGGTGTTTTTACAATGCCACATGGCGACGGCTTTTAAAATATACGCAGCATGTTTGCCGAGCGAGAGGACGTTTTGTATTGATTGGGGATTATTCATTTGTTTGCACCACAATAGGATTAGGCTACATTTTGATGAGATACGAAAGTAAATTTGTGTTTGTTTCACATTTCGTTCAAATAATTAAAAGGTAAGACATTTTCTTTTTTTTTTTTTTTTAGATGTGCTACAATATTATTGTAATAATAAAAATAAATTGAATAGTGGACGGGATAACTTTTACGTAAATAACAAAAGCAGAGCCAGTTTAAAGTACGAATCTATAAAATTTCTGAAAAGAAATCACAACAAACATAAAGTTGAGCGACATGCATAAAAATGTTTGTACAATCCGTGCCGCAACTGAAATTTTCACCCAACGGATTGAATCGAATCTCTCTATCTAATATGGAAATATGCTTCCGAAGTTGAGACACAGTGCAAAGCGTTGAGAGTTAGGTAATTTGATTTTCTGAATAAATCCCGCCTCGTTATTTTGCTCCACATAAGCCTTAAGCCTGTCGCAGTCGCGACCGATGTTATAAATTTGAGTGCAGATTTCTGAGGTTCAGTGTATTCGAAAAGTTATGCTTTGCGAGGTAAATTAATAGAGCGAAACTGTTTTCCTGGACTTTGTTCATAAATCTGTCTGGTGTGCGATTGTTTCGTAACATTTGACTGCACTGCAAGACGCTGTTGTGTTTGGTTACCTTTTTACTAATTGTTTATGAAATTTCGTAAACGTTTATTTTATTTTATTCCATAAATTGTTATTATTTAATGTAGTTAGTATTTATTTTAAATGTTCACTCATTTTTATTTTCATTAGTAATAATATCATTTATTACTCGATAATAGACTCAATTGTAATAAATCATTACATTTAATAATGTTCCATCTACTTCGAAATAACAATAATTCTTCAATATTAGTCTATTACATCTAATACCATTTAAAATTCATTAAAAATAATTAAGCTTCCGCAGCCAGAGTGCTGGATTAAAAAATATAAAAGTTCGATTTCATTTATATATTTTTTCTAGACCGACGTCCTGTAAAAATAATATAGGTCATGGCAATGTCCGCCAGCGTTCCTAATCTCGCGCGTTTTTGTTCGTCCCCCGAGAGAAATCGGCGTCTACCTACCTATGTCAATACTGCGAAATGTCTCCCGGTTTAGGGAAACATTTTGTGTATAGCGTGTATTCTTATAATAAGAGGCAGCTCGGGAGCCATTACGGAAAGATTTCTTATCCCGCAAACAGGCAATTTTGCAGAATATGATGAGAGAGAGAAAATAGCTTATACTCACACTCAATGTAAGCAAAGATTGTTGTTAGATATATTGATATATCTTATTTTCTTAATGTCAACATACCTATTGATTCACTAGCCGCAGGACGTATCTACACGTATAGCCACGAGAAGCTAATTACGTGAAAAACTATAATATTTCCACTAGGTACTACATAAAAGTTTAAATATTGTTATTGAAAAGACAATTGTGATTGAGGTAATGTCTTAGAAATGCAGCTTAAGATTCCTTTTTTTCTTTTTCAATGACATATTTACATAGAGAACAATATCGGAACTCTCCATATTTTATCGTAATGCCTCCATCTAGATTATCTTCTGCCGAGATTATTTCTAAAGACAGATTGTGTATTATTTATTAATACTCCTTATCGCAAAAAAAGGGTGTGATTTCTCACAAAAAAATGGTTTATTACAGTATCATGAACTTTTTGGGTATACATTTAGTTACCAAAGTGAACAAAGGCAAAATAAATTGTGTAAAAGTTTTTTGTGAGTCACCAGCATAAAAATTTTGCGCAAACATAATATCTTGCTATTATGTAGTATTTCAAGTATAAGATTGTTTGCATGAACTCAGTCATAACACGGAATGGCCTAAAATTACTTAACAATTCTCAAACAATGTTGCAACGAACCGAATTTCAAGTTTGAGCGGGTGATTACACCCTAATACTGTTATTTCGCAGTATAACACGGGCAGCTACTTACAGTTAACCTAATCCAGTATAAGCCAGTACAAAGTAAGTGCTTCTAATTCCCGCACTATTTCACGTAGATAATTGCTAACCACTGGACGCAGATTAGAAACTGGCACGAAAATGTCGCATGGACAATGAGTGGTTTATACAAGTCTCTTTGATATAGTTAAAATGTAACTAGTATTGTAATACATGTATACGTGACTTACTCCTCTGGCTCATATACCTCAAAGTGGATCTTGGCCTATGATACGAGAGAGCGCCATTGTCTTCTGTTCTTTGCTATGGTTCGCCATTTGACAGCTCCCAATTCCACATTATATAATCCATAAACATAGAAAGGTAAAAATAATCGTAATGACTCACCTATATTTCTGCTCGATCATAAAACCCTTTTATTAAAATTATATTATTTCTTGCCGACATTATGAAAGAACCTTTTAGAAAACATTAGTCCTAAAGGTTCTGCTTTTAGCAATAATGATTCGACATATTTTTTTTTACAGAAAATAGTGATACTATTAGAAAACCGTTGAATTTTATAATACCCGAATAGAAATTGGATGAATAGTCTCTGAATAGCTATTGTAGGTCGTAGCAAGCTACGAAAGAATCTGCTACAATTTGCTACGATTAGTACCTTGTTGCTGACTATGCTATGACATTGTGGTACAGTCGACCAAATGCCAAGTTACCGTACACTGATCTTATGTCGCTGTAATTGGGGCCAGTTTGCAATGAATTTGGGTAGATTCATGTGCTGTTTACTGTAAATTTTTTAACGAAGAAGAAATAGTTTCTAATACTGTTTAATGTAAAATAAATTAAAAACAGTTATATCCATCAATCAAATCCTTTTAAAGACTTTGAAACAAAGTCACGATAATTCAATTGCTACGATTCATTATATTCAAATCAACGAAGTTTCGTCCCAACTTGCGTCCATTTATTCTCCTAAAGCAATGTTTCCACGCATTATAATTATTTTCGGGCAGAAGCAACTTGTATAACTTATAATAAATTATATCATTATAACTTTCATCATTATTCGTGTCGTGGTGTGTGAGTTTTGGGTACGATTCATTTTAATCGTAACCACGAACACATGTTCGCGGCAAAATAGCGTAACTGCAGAGTATTGGTTTGTTTGTATTTACTTTATGTACATAAATTAAACTTCCATATAAGAATATTTTACGTAATAGAAAAATATAAATAAGACAAATATATATATATATATATATATATATATATATATATATATATATATATATATATATATATATATATATATATTTGTCTTATATATATATATATATATATATATATATATATATATACAAACTGTTGAGCACTCATTAGGAGCCGATTGTTGAGACATGTGAAACTAAAGAAAGGCTTGTAACTAAAGAAAGTGTACCATTTGAACTAAAGAAAGAAAGTGCTAGGGTAATTTAAAGACAAAGTCTTTAATATTCCAACCCCCTCCAGATTCAGGAAGCGAGTGAAGAAGCGGCAGGCGACCGCCGCACGGGAGTCCGACGGCTCCAGCGATGAGGCCGTGCCTCTCAGTCGCATGGTGGACATCGATTTGGCTGGCGTTATGGGGGTGCCTAATATTATTATGTTGTATATATATATATATATATATATATATATATATATATATATATATACAGAACAAATATTTGGTCAACATGTTTTAGCCGAAGGTACTTCGTAAGTGTCTGGGCATAAGAGCTCCTTGTCATGAGACAGACACTGTATCAAATACCAGGCCCAGACACTTTTGTTCTAGACCCCTCATTCGTCTCGGGGGAAAACAATATACAGACTTATAAAGTGTAGGTTCATGTATACATGTTTTTTTCTTCATTTCCTTAAACACGATATATGCATCTCTCTTTCATCTAAGCGTTTTGCAGTTTTTTTCCCTACCGTTGAGCGTCGAAGCCCAGGATCCACTTTCATCTTTAGCTATGAGACCATTGGCACGCATCTAAATATATTTGATTATGAAAACTTCTTCTTCTTAGCGATTCAGTGAATGAAAATACTTAAAATAAAGAAATAATGCTGATTAGTCTCCAAAAACGTTTGTTCTTTACACTGAACATTTATTTCTGTAAATTGCATTATTCAAGATATATATTTATTAACATGTTTTGCATAACATGTTTTTTAACCCCCCGGCGCAAAAAGAGGGGTGTTATAAGTGTGACCGCTAATCGATTTGGATGCGGCTTTTTTTATTTGATAGATAATTTTTATGCGGTGGTTCTTAGATATGTGTGATCAAAATCGATTTAGCCGTTCAAAAGTTGTAGCGAAATGAATATAAAAAGCCGGTTTTTTTTTAATTTGTCTAACAAATAAACTTGTTAATGGATACAGAATTTAAACACAGATTGAGTATCACATCTTATTCCCTAAGGAAGATACTAGAGGTTATGGAACTCGAAGATTTATAATTACCTTTATAATTCGCTTCTTGTAAAAATATCATTGCAAAAAAAATATATTTGAATAATATAAGCAAATGCATCGAAATGAATGGGAATATAATTGTACGTATATCTTAACTGCAATACAATACGGTCATCAATTATTAAAGTGAACAGATGGCGCCACGGTGCTAATTTGCATATGAAAAGTCGTAAGCCGGTGTCTGTGCTGGTGTAATAACACACCCCAAATATAACATCTGATTACTTTAATACAATAGCCATATTATCCATTGGGTACATGGCATAATATTATCTATTTTAATTTTTTTTATTGGTACATTCTTTATAAAAAAGTAATAAGGGTCAGTTTGCTATTCATTAGGGAAGGTTGATGTGTTGTTCACTGTACATTACAGTATTTTTATAAGTTATCAGTGAAATTGTGTCAGTTTCATGAGTTATAAGGATGACGGAAGCAATGATGATTTAGAGTTCCTGTGTTCGAATGGTACCGGATTCTAGTATCGGTTCAAGTTAAGTGCCACATGAATTTGAATACTAATCTGCCTCACTAGGATACGAATACTAAATATATTAGTATTATCGTAAATACAAAGTAAACATTTAAAGAAAACGGAAATCTCATTAATCTTTAATTGATATAACATAAAAGGTACAATTTCGACCCCATGGTGACCTTAATGGGATTGTGATTCAGAATAGACTGTTAAAATAGGAGTCACACTCCCACTCACCCCCTATTATTAATCTCAAATGAAATTAAAAGAGGGGTCTATTTTTTTTATTGATTATCTTGTTATTCTGTTCAATATACTTATATATTTTTATTAATTCATAATTATACCATGCTGTTTGAAAGCAAAATAAAAACTTAAAATCTGTCAATGGTGACGAATAAACACCGACGTAATAATATAAAACACTTCGCTCGCTCGGTCAATAAAATAATTTTGTTATAATTTTATTGACCGAGCAAGCGTATATTGGATAGCTTCTACAACTTGATAACACTAAAAACGTAGCCTAGACATACAATGTCATAGATTAAGCATAGTCACGTGCGTGTTCTATATACCGACTGCGTAATGAATGCACGTACGCTTTTTTCACCACGCTTTCGGTTTGCACTAGCCTACATAAGGTAAAAAAGTCTTGTTTTGTATTTTTTATATTACTAAAAATACATACAGTACTTCATTGATAAGAACCTGGGCTTGAATGGATATTAAATTAGTGATTTTAACATCTTTTCGTCATAAACATTTTCTCAGCACTATTGTATTCGGCTTTAGCTGTTTAGAATTCAAATAAAATTAGATTCCTACCCCAATCCCGGAGTGTGTGATTACTGTTGTGATTATAAGGGGTGGACTATTCGTTTGCAGTAAGGGGTGCACGGTCAGAAGATCAATAACACAATAAGATTAACAAATGACCGGGGTTGGTAGGTATTTTTTATCTATTTGTTAGTTACTGTTTACATTAACTTAGAAATGTTTGCTTGATTTAGCTATATGTTTATTTTTGATTTTGAATTAAAATAACAAACCGTAACATAATAAATTAAATACCACAGTATACCACCACTGAATTTTAAAACTTAAAAGGTTTACTATAACACTTGTCGATTTGTCAACTAAAAAAAAGAACTTTGTCGCGTAAATGTACTTTCTTATTGTAAGGCGATTACGTCCTTTGGATGATACGTGACGGTGACTTAGAGGAAATTGTAAATAGAAAATAATAACATATGGTATAACAGTTTTGCCTTATATAACATTTCCAACAATACATCTGATTTAGGAGACGCTTAACCTAACTGCGTAATACAACAAAACTTGATGCGATGTTTATCCTGTTTTAGTCCATTATAATGTTATTGCATTCGATATTGTGGCATCGTATCGTGTCTGCCTTGCCGCATTTGTAGCTTAGCTAGGATACTGGATCAAAATAAAGCAATACTATGTACATTGGTCGGGTCGTCTCAAACTTCCCGCCATGTGGCGCCCGAAATTATAAAAATGAAATCTTTGTTGTTGTCTCTCGTCCAGGGAAAGGGGAGAAATCTTTTCACTTTAAGGTAGAATTATGCGCATTTTTCTAAACAAGTTTCTTGAAAAAACTCTAATTTGCGTGACTTTTATTCCGTTGATTGTCAATTTTAGTTTTTGTCAAATAAATCACTCATATCAAAATATTAATAAAATACTTGAATTGTGAAAAAAATGTTAATTCTCAAAGTCAATGTTAGAACAACTAATGTTTTATTTTGTTTCATTAAACCACAAGTGGTTAGGACACAGGTATCAATTTCTTGTGACATCAGACATAAAACATAAATTATTCCCATCAATATTATATAGACTTGCAAAGGCCTGGCAATAATTTACTGAACTCATAATGTCGAGTGCTATCGATATTTCTAGTCAGAATTCAGTTAGTAGGTCAACCGAATATATACTATAGGTATAAGATAGTTCGAGTGACAGTCTGATATATGCAGCCTATATTTTGCAGTTATCCTGTCGCCTGTTTAGACTATCACTAAAGTCAATTAATTATGTCATAATTCTTTTTCTACTTAGCGTGCCGACAGAACAAATGCATCTCTGAATGAAAACGCTTGCCAAGTACACTACAATACCTGTTTCCAAACAATATCCCTGACTACGACTACTCTTTCTCTCATCTTCGCATTCGGAGCTGTGACGCCTAAAGTGTAAAAAATGTCATTAAATTTAGAAAATTTGTTTATGATTTTACAAGTGACCGCCCGCTTGGCGTCAATCTCCTTTGTGAATGCATCGTTGCCGTTTAAGGACACAAAGCCTTAACAGCTGTTAAGGCTTTGTGTCCTTTAGTCGTCTTATACAACTATACTAGGGCGGAACCACACACGTCTGGTTTGTCAATAGCATACGAAGAAGAAGATACATCGTGCAGGTGGTAGGGCACGCAAGACTATACCAAACGTTCAAATGGTACACCCATTTGAACATTTGGGTTTTGGGAAAGCGGTTTGCCGTTTGGGAAAAGGCAGTGCTGCCTTTCCCCAAACGGCAAAACGGCATTGGCTAGCAGTGTCAGAGCTAAATCCCACCTGGATATGTTTTATTTAATTGGGTCTACTTGTGTTCGGAGTTCTCAACCCAACCTATCTATTAAATCTATTAAATTAGTTATTGTTATTATTTATTATTGTTATGATCTATTTCTCTCGGAAATAATTTTTTAGTAATATTTTTTCCATACAAATAAACAGACCCTTTTGAAGAAAATACAACTTCTTACACTATTAGGTACTATTAAGCAACAGAAATATTAAATATTGCTTATACAACATTTTATTTATGTTTTTATGTTGTGAAAATTTTGACACATCTATTCGCTCGTTTGTCCAGACTATTTTTGCATTTTCCTTTAATTCAATAATAACCTAAATAGTATTTATCTGCAAATACGTTAAACTCCATGCCAACCCTAATATTTATATAGAAAATAATAATATTTTCTCACACATATCATAACGCCCCAATTTTTGCAATAATCACAGATTTGTATGCAAATCTCAGTGGACACGAGATCGTTCCGCCGCTTAATTGCGTAACGGATGGTTATTCGCGCCGTAACAGAGGGGAAATTATATCTTTATTAATAACTGACCTCGTTTTCCTATGCGAGTAATTTTATTAACCGAATTGCCTAACATTTTTATCCTTTTATTTTCCTGGCCAGCTTTTATTGGTTTACTGTACGAAAAGATGAAATCATAAATTGGAATTGAGCGCAATAAACATTCACTTCATGTTTTTATGTAAGTTGAAAATGCTTTATTTTATTTATATGTTATAAAATATGACTGTATTCATAACGCGGCGGTACTTTGTTGTAAGTTATTCGATTCATAAAAAAGGAAATTTTATTTGCTATGTAGGTAGGTATTATACATTACGTTTTTTTCTATCTTATTGCGACATAAACGCCAAAGAAGTCCTAATGCAACATGCGTCCTAATATAATGACAAAGCTAGCTAGTAAAAATCACTAATGGTAACCTTTCATCATATATAAATAACCTGTTTAAGGTTATTTGTCTTGTCATTTTCTTTTATTTATTCTACGAAACAGATTACTCTTTTAGAAACCCGTCACGTCTGTCAATAAAGACCTATCCATTCATGTACGCAGTTGTAGGAGCATACAAGGAAATTCTACCTAGTAAAAATCTTTGAGACTCAATTCAATTTCCTAAAGCCTTGCGAACTAACGTTTCCCGACGACAATGATCGCACTTTCTGAGTCGAAAAGACTACCTGACCACGACATTGGCTTGCACGGTCCCATAAAACCAAAAACTCAACTTTGAACTCTCAAACACAAAGGAAGAAGATCTATTTTGGGCTACGCAGATTAAGGGTAACAATCTCATGAATTGCCAGAAATGGGCATGAAAGACATTACAAACATTTTCACCTGTTTGATGGACCGTATTAAAGGGCTGTAGCAGTGTCATTGAAGGTATTTTAAGGTAGAAAGTTAGAATTACAAGTACTTGCAATAATCTCACTTGACATTTGGGGAGATTTCTCAGACTTATTTTAACGATTACTGCTTAAATATGACAATGAAGGCATTTACAGCCTGAAATTGTTTTGAAAAGTTTCAATATAATTTGTTTTAATTAGAACTTACTTTTTCCTTACTCGTAACACGTATTAAATCGAAGAAAAAAGTCAGATATATAAAGAACACTATTGAATATTAGATGTTATTAGGCTACTAGTGGTGTAAATGGTTGAGACGCCCGCCTGTGAATCGAAAGGTCCCTGATTCGAATCCTACTCGTGCCACCTGAGTTTGTATACCAATCTGACTCATGTATATATATATATTAAATTGCATGAAATGTTAGTATTAGTCAGATAATACCGCGGGGTGCAGCTAGTTTAAACGTAAAAATTAGGCAATTCTACTTACCTCGTAAAAACAAAACCTTAAAGTTTTATTAAATAAGTCTAAATAGAATAACTTTGAGCTTGCCAGTTTGTCCATAAGTTTTTATAGGGCTTAAAGTCGGTATTGATTGAACTGGGGGACATCGGGCTTCCGTTGTGGAACAAAATGGTCCACTCTGCAAACAGGCGAGGCAAATCAAAAAAAATACAGAAAGGACAAAAAATAAGTTAGAGAAATAATATACGTCAATGAATCTTTACAATAGATTTTGGTAGACGCTGAGATCAACATTTTCGTCTACGAAATTTTCAACGTACCTACTTCATCTCACTACTATGTAGATTTCCCTTTTTTGCGCTACTTCTTACGGTTCTGTGCCAGTTTCATCCATCTCTTTCCCGCGACCCAACCAATGTCTGACCAGCGGGCAATATTTTACTAGTCGTTATATTGAAAAGAAAGTTTTTATTAGTTTCGTGTAGGTAATATACCTAATTAATGTCAAGAAAAATACGCAATAAAACGCGTCTTCAAACATTATTGAAATAGGTTTGATGTAATTTTTTTTTTAATTTGTTGCATCTGAATTAAGATATATATACCTACATAAAAACTATGATATGTAATAATAAAATATTATTTACTTATTTAGATTACTATTTGATATTTGAAAATTGTCAAATACCCTGTAAAAATATTCTTATGTTACGTTTCCTTACATTCTATATTTTGTACAAGCGATTTAGTTGTACAATTTTCCAACGGACAAAGATATGGAGGGAATGGAATTTTGTAACGACTTCTTAGATAAATATTTATGTTGGTATTGGACAGGTTTGAAATTATTTTAGTACACTGTTGAGATTTAGTGATAAACATAAAATTTTGATCAATAGCAGTTTTTTTCAAAACAAACTTAAGTATGTAAGTATTTGTAATAGATAAAATATCATATATTCATCTGAATATTCTGCTCTCATTTTATGATCGGCCGATTATCTGACATCCACATATTTTTAGAAATGCTGTTGTTGTCTATCAGCTGTCAATTCATATGCGATCTGCGGGAGGTTTTGAAGTGGTCCTAACCAGGTCTCAATAATTATTTATAATCCCAGTCTCGCGTTGAAGTTTACGTTTATAATTACTAAGTGCTTGATACTAATGTGCATAATATTTTGAAAGATTACATAAGATATATATGTATTAAATTTGTATTTTTTTAAATATGTAATCATAATATTTTGAAAGATTACATAAAATATATATGTGTTTAAAAAAATAAATATAGATTTAGAAAAAATCTGTACGTAGTAACATCACAGCCGATTCTCACGTAATGGTCACACTTAATACTTCACTATTTTTTTTACGGCTTCCGAACGTCACAGCCGAAAATGACCACGACATTACGCTCAGACGCGAGTGTGTATAGCATACTAGCGAGCGTGTGTGCGAGCGTTACGCCACATACATAACCGAAACAGAAACTGTACATGTACCTATAAAGCAGAGCGCACACAACACGTACTGGTCGGTATAACATCCCGTACAATGGCACGTCACACGACGAACAATGAACGCAGTCAATCGCCGCGGACAGGATCGCGAGTTCACGCCGGTATTGCATGAAATTTCGCTTGTTTTTACAACATTGGAAAAATCGCTTTACATTTTGAAATAAACAATTGGCTTGGTGTTATGTGTTTACGTTTATATAGCTTTTTTATACTCTATTTAAGAAGCATAAAATGTCAAAACCTCTAAGTTTGGGTCGGGGACACGCCACAAAATTCTGGAATGTGTTGTTCAGAGAGAAAAATTTATCCAAGGGGTAGTTGATGAAAGTCATGATCAACCCCGGCCCACTTGAAAGTAGCTAAACAGACTGCCCTGGATATGCTCGATGATCAACATAATGCGCAGGTAGACTGTAGTTTTTCTCAGCAACAATGGCTCACCTGTCCCGAGTGCCCAAACACCGGTTGCCTAACTGTCTTGTCTTGTTATCTGTCTTAGACACTCTGGTTGATTTGATGTCAGCTTCTTATAAAGCCACTGAATTGGCACGGTTCTGGCAAGAAAGGAGTAACCACAATTGTAGCGTTTTCAGAATTGCCATCAAACAAGAAAAGAAGAAAAAGATGATTGAAATAGAATTTCGCCCAATGTTATGTTTTCTCTGGTTGAGTTATAAGATTACACACACAAATCAATCGCTTTATTGTAGATAGACAGAGTATCTCTGCCAAATAACACACACCTAATTACATTTCAGACATTCATTTAAGCCACGCGATTTTATTGAACATTTGTAATCGTACACCATCAATGTACGAGTTAACAATCTTTCAATATGAGAAAGGAGTGCATATGTGCAAGTTTTGTATGAGTCTGAAACAGCAATTCATCTATGAACAAAGATACGATTTCAAACATTTTTCTCTATTGGTTGTTGTGTAACATAGAAAACCTTTATAATATTTTTGTCAACTACAATCCAAAATCTAGCACAAAGCTGGAACAAGCTACAACAAAACAACAGTACAATGCTGAGCGCCACAAGCTATCACAATGAAGAGCAAGTATTCTTGCGCTCTACCGCAATGTCCCTGTTCTATCCATTGAACTAAAATTGGCAGAAATAGCAATAAATACATACTGTTCTACTTTTAAAAACCTTTTATTTTCTAATTTTTAAATTATAAAAAAATTACATTGAAGACGATCAACAAAAAAGAAAAAATATGATTGCAGTACATTATTAAATACCTACCTATTATTTGTTTCCATTACAACTTCGCAACTTCGCGAACATGGAAACGGGAATCGTGTGGAAGATAGTCATAGTGATGAGATTCAAATAAATCAGATTATCCCAGTTATGTCTTAGTCATTTATCATTCATATTCATCATTCCAATCCATTTTTTTAGTAGTATTAAATCAAATAAAATTGTGTCCTTATGTGTCCAGCGCCTTTCCTACATCCCAAACCGTATTTCTAAAGAGAAAAAACAATGAAGGTTTTAATGATGAATTGTCTATGTAGGTATTTGGTTTCACACACACACATGCGCGCTAAACTAAATTCTCCCATTCACTGACATGAAGTAACAGTTCCTACACGTTTCTCAAATAATGAAGTGATGTGGAACAAAAGGTCTCTTCGATCGCTGCCTCAGTAAATACTGAATTTGCAATGTTATTATCTACCAGAGTTTTGGTTGCGCCTATTGTATCCCAAGGCTAAGTTTCGCCATCAAACTTGTCGGTCTTCGGAATTCTATACCAAATTGAAATGGGGACCAACAAAAGGATTTTCAATCAAGAGCTCTATGAGTGCTCTTTAGAAAAGGGTACTGATGTTACAAAATAAATATAAAGATTTACACCAAAATTGCCAAATTAATTAAATAGTGCAATGATATGATGATTTTTTTGCTAGTTTTAATTTAATTATAATTAGTTATTTACTATACATTATCTATAGTACCTAATGAGGTTATTATCTAAAAAACATTCAGTATTATTTTAAAATTATTTTTTGTATACCATACATATTATTGACTTGAATATATTTAATAGTTTGTATGTATATATCCCTAGCCGTTTTCCGTCATAGTTATTGACAAATTGTCTCGACTTTGTATAGGTCTTCGCTGGTGTGTTCTAAAATAGCTGATTAATTGTATTACGGTGCAGAATCATAAATCAGTTTTAAGTTACTTATCCTAGATTACTATTGGCTTGTCTTAATGTTTTAACAATTGACTTCAGCAATAGATAACAACAATGACAAGTAACTCGTAATATTAAAAGAAATATTAATTAAAAACATGCCCGCTACTAAGAACTAACTCCAGTAGTTGAGAATATTACTTAATTTACAATGGACTTTGTATTAAAACTAAATAGGTTTGAACTAAAAAATAATAGGTTGCCGGGACGGTGCCGTGGTAAAATTTTAATTGCCTTTTACTCAAGTACAGTGAAGTAAGTTAAACATCTCGGAAGTTCTTTTATGTGGAATACGAGAGGAAATGAGGAAACCGTCAAAGTTTGTTATGGGTTATTATAAGAATTATTAAGCAAAATTAAGAAAATGTAGCGTTTCGGGTTGAATTTATGAGTTAAGATTAATAAAATGCGTAATGATTTTTTTGATTACAAAACAGAATATAAAACAACAAAGATTTATCTAGCTGTTAGTTTATTTGTCAGTTTATAATATGACATTTTATTCGAAAGTAGTGAAAAAATGGCGATTTATCTGTACCAGGTAAATCTAAGTTTATTAAAAATTGCGCTCCGGCTGAAAAGTATAATTTCCAGAAAATCATAATATTGTTTTAATTTTTAATTGCACAGTTATCCGAATAATGAACATTATAATTATTGGATATCCAAGTAATAGATAAAACAATCTTGCTGTCTTCTCCTACAAAGTACAAAAGTTAATGCAAAGGTTGGGTTGCTCCGTTGCTCCAGACAACTTTGACTTTGTTTTTAACCTGTGCGCCGCTGACGACGTTTAAGTTGACTGGTGCACCCCACTCTGAGAGATAAAAACTTATGTTCATAGGAAGCAATAGCATTCCTAAAGTGACGTGACGCAGGTGGTCAAAAGTTTTATACGGAGTCTGGATTCGGGGCTTCAAATCTGAAAATACAACTGAGATCACTGAAGGTCCACGATTCTCTTACCACGATTGTGTAAAAGAGATGAATTTAATATTTTCAGCAAGGTAGGGTTTAGAAATTGGTAAAAAGTTAGTGTACATCAGATTCGGAAGAGTGGAGGAGACTGACATGCTGTTCAGATTTCACGTAAAGTGGTATAGAGGTAGATAGATTAATGATCCCACGACTTTAAGAGTCCTATTCAAGAAATATTCACTTCTTATTGAACGTTGAGGCGATCCAGCTCCTCGACAACGGACTCAAACGGATAAACTCAATAAAAGGACTGAAACGGATTAAACCGTCCAATTTAGTGTAGTGATAGTGACTTAAAAAAATAATATTATGGTGTTAGTGTTATATTAGTGTACACGCAAAGACGCGCAGAATCGAGGCACAATAGATAAACAATTGTTTGACCGGCGCATTTGCACCGGTTCGTAAGGTAGACGTTAGAGACAATTAGTCTGCTATTAGGCTAGATCATAATATTTATTAGCATATTTAGTTTTGTTAAATATATTAAGAAAAAAAAACTTGAGCAATAAAGACTTTTTTATTACAAACATAGACCAGTCTGTAGATATGTATCCCTATATATAAGTACATATTTATTTATAGATTTATTTAAGACTATAACGATGACACAAGTAAAATATTCCGATACGCTTTCACGAACCATTTCTTTGTTGAAGCTCTGTAACCATTTCATATAATTTTGTCATTATTACCTATAACTTTTATACAATTAAAAATATCAAGATTAAAAAAGTATGGTTCTCTCCTTAAAGCACCATAATCTTCCATGGATATCGTACGAAATGATTAAGGGAGAAAAATACTTAACAGTTAAAGGCCACAATAGACTTCCGAAGTGGATCGACGTCGGGTTTAAGCAACCGGAAGCACGATGAGAGAGGGTGTAAAGAATTGAGTAAATTCAAATTATTCAAAGGAGATAAAATATTATTATTATACGTAAATAACAAAAGGTAAATAATATTTACAAATGAAAAAGAATGTGTAAAGATCTAATCTGTAACGTAATCTGTAATAATATAACATTTTATCACGACATAAATTTGATACGCTTATGTTAGTAGGTAAACCTAAGAAAAAGCAGATAAAATTAAATAATACTTGAAACCTCTCATTCTGTTCATTATATGTATTTCTATTATTCATGGTCAAAATATTTTGAGTTTTATCTACTCAGTGTCTCAAAACTGTAATAAAGTGACTAAACGCATTTCCATCTTTTCGTATCAATCAAATCAAAGTGTGAAATGTTGTAGAATTATCAACATTTACTATACCTACACACTATGACACAGGAAATTTGCGCTGGGTCGTCGAACGAAAATTTTGTCTAGGAAACCGTTATACAATTACTATTTTGGGACTGAATGTTAATATAATATTAGTAAATTAAGTTTATCTTGTTCCAGTAAATTTATGTTAAGAAACCATTACTCCATATCTCCATCAATAAACAGTCATTTCCATTAGCACTAGTGTCACAGAAATTCCAATTCAATACAAATTATATGCAACGCAAGTACTGGTTACTTGTATCATGTAATGCACATAAACTGTCCGAATTATATATAGTCTTTCGAAAAGTCTTGTAGTAAATGACTAATATTTCCACTAAAGTGACAAAAGAGATGTTTAACCAAAATATAACAAAACGTCGCGATCGGCTTTTGTCCGGGATATCGGCTACGGCGTAGCGTCGTAGCACCACTACGACTGGCTCGACACTGGCGGGGGCTACAGTCCCGGATCGCACGCACACTAGCACAGCGAGCTCGCAATATCCGTCGCACGCACACATTACCGCGGCTTACAAGCAACCCGCGGGAGTAAGCGGGACGTATCATTTTTGGTAAATGTTGTACACGCACCCACACAGACGCGAGAAGTTCTTTCATGCCCATACACATACTCGGAGCGATTTAAACTTGTAATCCCTAATGATGATTTGAATTTGAAGGATTTAGTTATCCGTAGCAGGCAGAAATGTATTTTATGTTAATAAATATTATTGATTAGTTTACATTTCTATAACATCTTCAACTCTCGTGCTATCTGTCACTGTATCGCTACGTACATTTGTATAGAGATAGAAAATCGAAGAACTGTTTAATACATTAAGTAAATACTTTAGATAAAATGAAGTCGGTGGTTTCTATAGTATATTAAAATGGACTTAAGTAGGATTAATTTCTTTGGTTTTTATTTGTTTGGTTTGGGTTTTCTTTAGAAAAATATTACTTATCAAATATATTGGTCTACACATTCGAAATCAATTTTGTTTGTTTTCAACATTAGGCGGCATGCGGTCACGTGGCGTATGGCCCGCCCTAGAATCGACTACTCCATATCCTCCCGTGGATGTCGTACGAGGCGACTAAGGGACATAAAGTCTTCGCAGGTGACAACAAATGCAAAATCATAGCCAAATCTTCAAAATTTTAAGGTTAATTTTTACGCTAACGTTGGCTTCGCGGCGTCATAGCCACGAATACATCCGAGAACACGCGAAGATGAGTATATGTGTTTACTTTCACTTATCTTTTACATTAAGTAGGCACGTATATTTTCCAGTATAAATTACTGGGAATATTCTAATTCTATTTATAACGAGTACGTGTACGTTTTACCTGGTAATTAAATCCTCGAGTTCCATGAAGGAAAACCTATATATTTGTATACTTATTTTGGGATTATCATTTGCACGTCAATAAATTAAAAACTCCACATAGTTTTATTGATTCGTAATTTAAAAATTACGAATCAATAAAGCTATGTGGAGCAAATGTAATGGACGTCTAATTATGTAAAATTGCTACGATGTCGTATCGATCGATAAATGTGAATGCAGTGTAACGAATGGAAATGAGCAAATATTTGTAAGTATCCAATAACATCGCTTCTCGTATGTTTGCGAATTAGTAATTTCTATCGTGAATATTTCAATAATGGGTTAACTATAAGTCTTGCACAATTTTATTTAGTCTGGTTTTTGTTTGTGTATATAAGTGTATATATAGAGTATATTTTAAAAAAAGAATTTGAGATTAAATATAAATACAAAATTATTTAAATTTAAGTGTGCCTATTTGTTTGTACTCACAGTAGTGAATTAAAATTGCGATTGTTTTACTGAGCCAGCCTTGTAACTTTAAAAAACCGATGCAAAATGATAATAATATTAACAAAATTCTATTAAGTTAATAGACTTAAAAGTAAATGGAAATATGCTTAAAATGACCATTAACTTAGAAAATGAAGGAAGAAGTTACCAAATCATAACTTTTATTTTGTAACTGTCGTTATTCCATAGCCAGTGACAAAATGATGATTAATTCGAAGGGCATAACGAGAAAATTTGTTTCTAATATACCGTCATATTGCTTTCTCGTTCTGGCATAGTAGATGCATTGTCGAACTTCGCAAGAAAATTTTAGGTAAAGTTGAGTGAAAAGTTTTCAATGAAGATGTCGCAATTAATTTTCGATAAAATTTAGCTCGTTAACGTCGCGAAATTACAGCCTTTGAAAGGGCACTAATTGAAATATACAAAAGTTTTTTCATTAAGCTACGCAATGTCGTACGATTTTCTTGTCCTTGTTGAATAGCACTAATCTTTTATTATTCATATTAACAGTTACCTACTAGGATTGAGGGAATCCTGTGAAAATTATAACCGAAATTAAACTCTATTTCCCAATTGAAATAATGTAATGCCGAGTTTTAGTGTTAAAGCGTAGTGCCCGCTCCAGAGTAGGGCCACTCCGTAGCCTCTCGTGGATAACTTATTAGGTGACTATAGGATAAAAACAACAGCATCCCCAAGAGGAATGACGGCCGGATAACACCACAGGGGAATCTTAAAACTTTAAGGTTTATTTTGTTAACTTTGACACAGCTGAAGCTAGATTTTTGTATGCGCCAGTTCGGCAAACTTTTTCACACATAAGTCAGTATTTTTCTATGATTATTGAACAAGTGTGTCGTGTTTGAATTCCGATTTTCTACATTAATTGAGTTACCTAATGTAACTTTTCAATTTTGATTGTATTATTATTACTGACATTGATTAGTACCTCCATATTTGATGACTTTTTAAAAAATGTAGGTACTTAGCCATATTTTCTACTTACAACGATTATTTTTTACGCCTGATGTGACGCCGGGAAAACCTTTTCGAAGCGTCACAGCCCAGAATGCAAACGGGGATAGTTGAAATGAGAGAGAGAGAGAGAAACTTAAAAAACCATGCTGAAACTGAAAGAAATAAAAGGACGAAATAATTTCGTCGTGGCACTTACCAGAGTAGTAAGAGCTGCAAGGCCGATCTATCTGCTATTTCACAGAGCATTAGTGGGCGATCATTCTTTTGGTCTGCCGCTCGCTGACCGAATCGGAAGCTGGAACTTGGATGAGAGAAAATTAACAATAATGTTTCACATGTCAAAAATAATAACACCTTTTTCATTTAGTTCCTTATTTTTGACATTGATTTATTGTTTTGGATTATCTATTGGAGGATAAACATATGGAATGTAGTGTAAAATATTGTTATTGATTTTTAATTTACAAATTTATTTCAATGTGTGTTTATTTTATGTTATTGCGTCAAATGTATTTTTTATAGATATTATGCACACTGATACAAAAACAAAAACACATCAATTTTCATTTAACTAGATTATATTTTGACAGTACGAAGCCTGCCTACTGTCGAAATGCAATAAGATTATAGCGTTCATATATTTTTAATCAACAGCTCTCATTCTTGTAACTGTCAAAATCAAAATCAAATCATTTATTCAGAACCGTGATTCAGAAATTAAGACATCACAGGCACTTTTTCGCGTCATATTCTAAATTTAATGGTAATATTCAACAAAGCTACGTACGTCATATCGGAACGACCACTGCTGAGAAGAAATACCGAAAGAAACTCATTTAAACTGTCCTCATTTTAACTGGTCCATATCATGCCAGAAGGGCTTACCATTTTTTGAATTTATTTTTTTTTTCTTCTTAGTAATCTAACAATGTAAATACACCATAAAGTATACTGAAACATATTAACATAATGATTGTAATCGAGTGCCGATGAAAAAATAAGATAATTATATAATTTAACCAAATGAAATACTTTTAATATGATCAGAGAGAATCGAGGTAACCTGTTTCCCACGGCAGCACCTGTTCACGAGTTGACGCATGGGTCAGCGATCGTTTAACCACAATAGAGGGAACCTCATGACCCAGCCCATGACGCCGCCACCAGTTTGACCTTTGTCAACACACTGACGTTGATATTTCGGGTGTACGTTTACACGCACAGAACATAAGCGCATTTAGACACGAAAACATTACACCGCACCGTGACAATAAAGACGAACAGAAAAGCCTTTGCCCAGAAGTAGACTTAACTTATATTTGCAAAAGGATAAAAATAATAATATGACGTATCCATACTTCCTACTCTCGGGCAGAGCCACCTAAGGAAACGAGTCGAACGAGCGTGGAACTGTTGAGACAGGAAGCGCGGAGCGTAACCGGCGTGTTACCGCCTCAATGGAGTACATTCGTCTTTTAACGATATTTCGTGGATGTTTCACATATGTATCATATAATTTATATGACTGAGCTAGACTTAATGGCGAATAGGTTACGTTGAAATTTTGTAACGTTGCCTCTCTGTGGCACATAGGAAGATTATTATTATTTATTTTTAGGTTGTATGTTTTTAGGGTGTATTTCATTGTGTGTTGTATTTATGTAATAAACATTATTTAGACAGTTGGTTGGTGGTTATAATAAGGTATGGTTGTTCTGACTAAAAAATGTGTTACGACTATCTATTATTGTTTTTTTAGACTCATTCGATTGTAGTCAATTGAATTTAAAATTACTATGATGACAATATTTATGTAAAAGCTTTACTAAGCACGCTTCTATGAGGTATGATACCAAAATAAAGAGAAAAAAAATCCATAACTTACTCAAAAGAAGCAGACGAATTTTCCTTAAGTTCCGAGTAAGATATTGCTGCGACCGGCCCTTTGAGACGTCCGGGCTTACAGGAAATTTAATTTAATCGCATTTCTTTACTAGACGACGTGCTTCCAGACCATATGGGTAGAAAGGATACTATTTTATTTAAAGTTTAAACAGAGGTTGTACACTATCCTCATTTCCTCTCTCTCACGTCTGCATATTTCCAGTTACGTTCGGGGATGCGAAGACGCGAAACCATGTGTCAGCGTAAAAAAACACAAAAATTCGAAAATTTGGCTGTGAATTTACAACCGACCTGACGTCAAACCTTCTTGGAAGTGCTATTGTTGTTGGTATAATTGTTAAGGTTGTGTGTCCCTTCGTCTCCTCGGACGACATCTACGGGAGGATGTCGTACGCCACACATTATTGTGGTAATCATTTCGGGCAAAAGGATCAAAGACGTTATTTTGAAGTTTATCAGGACTACCTATTCTAGACGGAACCACACGTCACCTAATTTCCTAAAATAAGTATATTCTAAAAAAACAGTCACCCCAAGTTCCATCCAAAAGCCAGGGGTAATTATAGTAAAAGGGAGCACGGAAATAACCTGCTCTATTATTGCCTATTGTATCCTTTCAGAGGTCAATTGCTCATAGAGTTTGGTTGAATAGAATTCCTCTCTGCACTCAAATCTGTGAGGTAGAAAATGATTTAATGGTATTGATAAGGAAAATAATGATATAATAAAGTTTTATACTGAATACAGTTAAATGTATAACGTAAACATAAGTGACTTATTTACCTATATTGCATTGTCTGTTTCAGGTTCATATTTGGTCTTCGCAAATACGATCGCAAATTTTATTTATTTAAAACAAATTAATAAAATTGTAAAAAAATAATACTTATTTTAACTTCCTTTCTTTTGTTGTATTGCTTCTATTGCCATCTGTGTTTGTAACTGTATTTCCCAGCCGGTTGGCTGGAAGAGATCCCTCCATGGGAGAAGTCCGCCGTTGTTAGTGTTTTTCTTCTATTTCTTGTGTATCTGTTTTTTCTTATGCAATAAAGTTCATATAACAAACAAACAAAATTGTATTATCTGTTTGATTACAATTAATGCAAGTTTTCTTTGTTATTTATAAGGTGTTAGCAAAACTTCATGTTCAAATGAAAAGGATGTCTGATGGTTCATTAATTGCAGCTATCCGAACACAATCTCTTTCAATCATCAATCATCAATTTGCAATGTCGTTACAAAAGTTTAGACATCAAAAAACCATAAGCAGCAATTCAAACTGGCCGTATAATACCAAGACACCGAGTTATTGGCTCGAATGCAACCAACTTTGTTTCCAGCACAATAAATCTTTCTTACTGTCATTGATATTTAGTTGGCGAGGGAGCGCGCATAACGGGGCCTTCGATAAATCATTTAGTATTTCGTTTGCTTACGTAAGCAGTTTATCATGTTGCAGATTGTTGAAGACAGCCTTAATTACCATGGCTATTATTCGCCTGATTATCCTGAAAAATAGAAGTATCAATACAATAGATATATCCCTTTTGTATTGATGTACAGTTTTTAAAACAAACAATTCTAGATTTATATAAATCGCCTTTGTAAATACACATATTTATAAAAAGTAAAGTAACAACTAGCCATAAACACTTATTATTAACATAAAAGTCATTCGAAGATATGTAAAACTAGCTTTTGCAAGTGACTTGTCCCACGTGACTTTTCTCGTTCTCTGTATTCCTAACTATGTATGCGAAGTTTCGGAAAAATGTATGTGTAGATGGCGTGATATGATACTCGTATCAAACAATTAAACTCATTTACGTATTTATAATATTAGTCAGGATTTGTATTAACATCAATAGATTGCGATGCAACCTATATATACCAGATTTTGAGTTAGAGCATTCGCTATACAACTGTGAAAACCGCATCAAATTCAGTCCAGTCGTTTTCGCGTGATTCGCGATGCGAAACACACAGGCAGGCAGATTAGAGATTTTTAAAATTTGTTGTGACTTCTATTAGTCCCATAAAGACACCCCGTATTTTTTTCTTTCATATCTCCTATATCTTACTTTCGAATTTATACTTAATATTAGTCAGGATTTGTATTAACATCAATGTATTAAGCCTACTTAGTTCACCAAACACATCTAAGTAAAACCCAGCCACGGAATGCTTGAGCCCGGCACCTGCACTCAATCGCTACCCACATCACGTACACTACACTTGCAGCGCTGTTCGACCAATCACCGATGGCGGAGACAAGAATACCTTACCGAGACCCACTTTCAGATATTAAAGTTTTAAAGAACTATTTAGGGCACCACGTTGGTGGAATCACTTGACATACTTCTTACAAGGACGGGTGAAAAAGGCTGCACATTAAAATTGTGTTTTTATCCACCAAAATTCGAATAGAATTCTTAAAGAAAGGTGAGTCTCACTCTCTAAGCATTTTCTCAGTTGCTTTCGCAACAGTTAAGCGTCGGAGCCTGGGGTTCTATTTTTTCTATCAACTTCGCACGGTCTTCAGAGTCTATAGATACGTAATAGATAATGGCGGTGTAAAGTATTATTGTATTTGTAGCTTTGTTAAATATTATTTAATTTAAAATATGACATGAAAAAGCGAATAAGAACAAAAATGTATGAGGTAAATGTAACACTTTTGAGTCAGACAGAGCTGTTCACAACGAGAATGGAATCAAAGAATAGTGAGTACTTTGAGTGAGAATTGTTTGAGTCAAACAACGAATATTTCTCAAGTATTTTGTGACTGTGCCCTTTGTCACAAGAAGGACGAGAGTAGCAACTCATTAATTGAATTTCAGTTAGAACTTTATATCTTCGAATGTTGGTAAAAATAGATACTTAATTTGAGATTTTTTTTAATTTTTGACACAAGCTTTTATTATGTCTTGCGTTGTCCTTCAAATATGTGTTTAAAATTTTAATTCTGATAAAGATGTCTGCTTCAAAATTATGCTGCAAGATTCCAATCGAGTAGATATATTTTTTTAAAACGGTATTGTATAACCATGCATGCAAAATACCTTTTTGAATAGCTTATAGTGTCCCCGTGCTGGGTAAAGGCTCCTCTACTTCGCCATCCATCTCTGTCCATTACGTAACTCCTTCAGTTTTTATCCGTCGCATCTAAATCGTTCGACCATCTTGCTCTGCAAAATACCTACTTTGGTAAAAATAATAAAATTATACTTCGAGTAGCTTTATTCCCGTGGCTTCGCCCGCTTATATTTTAGCCCTCATAATTACTGTCCTATGGGGATTGATACTTAAAAGAAAAAGCAGCCTATATTTGAACTGGAGTCATTCACTACATGCATACAAAATTTCATCAAAATCGATCTAGCGGTTTAGCCGTGAACAGACAGACTTTCGCATTTATAATATTGGTATGTTAGTATTCCTTTTATTATTGCAATACAAATATTGCAATAATATGTATATATTAAAAAACAACAATTGTCATCCTATTTACCCCAATCTCTCTCATGAAAATCTTGCAATATAAATAAAATCTATTTACTTTATATTGAAAATGTTACACAAATCGAAAAACGACGGCAAAGCAACCTAACAGATGCGAACAAAGATGAAAAAAGTTTTACAAATCGAGAATGAGAGATGATTACAATACACAAATGGAGTCGGGGTACGACCGTTATTATGAACTCTCCTTTGTACCGATTCCGAATGTTTCTCTTTTAGAACTCCGCCAAAGTTTGCGACTGTAAGCCCTGGAGTTGTAATATTTACAAAAGTTCAATTTCCACCAGATCTTATAATTTTTATTGTACTTTTTGTTTGCATTTGTATTATCAATAGGTTTAGGATCTTGTTGATATTTTTTTATAAATGTGAATTTTTACGGGCTGCATGGAAATTAATTAGATTATTACTAGTATTTATACATTGAAGCAGTGGTGATCCAGTAGTTAAGAGACCTGTAAACCGAAAGGTATCCTACCGATAGGTATACCAATATACGATGGACACTATGTTAATGACCATTACTTGACTTCGGTGAAACGAAACATCGTGAGGAGACCTCTCTTTGAGAGACTAATTTGTAAAATGGATAAGGGAATTGCAAACCACTGCACAGGAAGTCGTAGCACATGTTCCATCCAATATCGACCACGATCCTTAGCCATGAGGAATCCAATTATAAAAAGATTAAATTGACTGAAAATACTGTTGGAAATGGCTCATTTATTACTAAAGTAAAGCTAAAATATGAGACAAAAAGGTAAGATTTATAGTAAAATATGTATTAAATGCCCATTACTTACCTCACTCCTCTGGCCTAAAGACCCTAAAGTGGATCTTGGCTTCTGAAATTACAGTGCGCTGAGTCTTCTGTTTTGTATCCACTAAATATTATTATTTTTCATCGTTATATTGTAATATTACAATGAAAAATACTTGACCGCTTTTGGACCAATGGCAGAATGTATATAGTGACTATTATTCATATAAGTATATTTATGTACGTCTTGTATGGTATCATGATGTATTTTTAACTTTGCCAACATGTCATTTCAAGGAAGGCACCTATGAACGACGTTTCTCATTTCCTCCACAACAAATACGAGTAGGTATGTTTAGAAATTGTACTCGATCGTACTTTCATTACATACAGTTATTATTCTATAGTAACAATCCATACAAGTAGATTGATATGTCTGTATATAATTTCAGAAGGAACTATATACTAACTATATAATTGATAAATAAATAAACTATAATGTAATATTTTTTATTTATTTGTTTGAGAGTAAATTGATCAAAACAGGTAATATCAAATATATATATATATATATATATATATATATATATATATATATGAAGCTAAATGTAAATGTATCGTAGCAACCGTAGAGCACTAATTACAAACCCTTAACGTCTGAAGGCTGACGTAAATTAATCTTATACAGGATGTGATTACTTGATCTGAATATTCATGGCTCGATATTCTTCGGGAGGTCGGCCATTTTAAATCAGTTAGTGTAACGGGGACGGTAATTATGTTACTCGATTCTGAATAAGGCAATTCTGTAAGTCATGTTCTGTTGTTATAGCTAATATGTTGCAGCCATAGATAAAAGAATTTGTAGCTTATGTAGAGATATAATATACTATTAAATAAAGTTCATTGTACAACATAGTAAAATTATGATTTTGTTGTGTTCGCTTCAACGTCGGTGTTTGAAATTTAAATTAGATTCTGTCTTAGAGTATGTGAGGATATATTATCATCATAAACATTAGTTTATGATAGTTATACATATTAATATAACACTTAAAACGAGTATAATTACTCGTTTTAAATTGTATTCTTATTTAAAGATACAACTACAGGATAAAAGCCGTCCACATATCGTAAAGGTGTCAGAGGGGCGATAGGGGAGGAGGGAGAACCTGTCAAATTTCATGCACTAAAGCTCCACCTATGGTCTTCCACTCAGCCTAGTAGCTTGACAGAGATACGTACAGTCGGCCACGTAAATTAAAAATTAATAGATACAGTATACGTCTTTATCGAATATATAGATAGAAATTCATTCATTCATAAATTCTTCATTCATAGAGCAAAAGTTGCGAAACTCACTTACAAAGGCCGCGTTTAGCTATATAACGTGCTTATTGGTGTGGTAGAGAGTAATACTTTCCCAGCCAATGCGATTTCTAATTTCCCCTTACCAATCCCTTGATTTTTTAAAAATCAATTGTTAATCACTCAACATGGACGACCATAGATAATGTGAACAACTTAGCACATCGAATTATAATTCCAATAATTTTATAGAACATCGAATTATATTCCAATAATAAAAATAGTTTACCTATTTTATTTTGTGAAAGACATATGAAATTAACCAATTATTTTGTTGTAATTTTTGCCCCAAGCTTTTATCGCTGATCTTGTTGCACTCAGCGCGTGTCAAAGAATCATGTCCTTACAGTAAACTATTGAGAACTCCCCTTGTTGGAAGTCGATCCTGGAAAACAAAAAAACTACTTCAATAAAAAATTGTGAAACAAATAATTTTTTTAAAACGTTTTTATTCAGAATTCTGTGTAAAATTTCAATCAGAGGGAATGAAAATGGTGTGTTTCACAAAATAAATATTTACATAAATATTTATACAAGTGTGCGCAATTTAGTTGCAACGACAATGAAAATACAAGCAGTTTTAAAATATTTCAATAAATATTCATATTTCGATGCTCTGATGCAAACGTATCATTTATTTATTTTAACATTTTATTTATTTGTAATAATATATATGATAAAGTTTTATTTTAAAGTCATTAACCAGTTGATCAACGTAAAACAGTTGATCAGGTAAATGGGGATATGTTAAATAAACGGCGGACAGAACGACGACGTAAACTAACCTAACATTAGTGTTAGTATACTACAATACTCGTATATCGTGAAACCTACTAATATTATTTAATATAAATTATGTATTATTAGCTGCATCCTGCGATATTACCACGTTTTATCATTCGTTGTATTTTTTTTAATAGCACAGTAAGCGCCATCGTGCCATCGTTAAGCGCCTTTGACTATCAGACTTTTTGACCAGAACGTACAGGAATCGCGTATCTTCGATATAAAATTACCCTATGTGTTCAAGCTTTCAACTTAATTCTAAATTTTATAGAAATAGATCCATCTTTTTGAGCGTGAAGAAGTGACAAACATACTCACAAACTTTCGTTTTATAATATTAGTTGGATAGAATGGGATTAGTAGGATAAAAAGACGGTTCAGTTATATATTTGTTTGAAACTAAAGCTGCCTTCCCACTTTCAACTTTAGTAGTGAAACTTAAGATAAATAAACAAAATATATAACCAACTGTACGTGACTGGTGGCTGCATCCCAACACTAGACAGGGGCCATCGGCGTGGTCCGTTTTATCTCCACAATACACTGCCTGATAAGAAGCTTACCAGGCAAACTTAATAAGAGCTGACGCGACCTGATTGGCCTGATGAAATGGGACCCTTTTATCCGGTCATACGGCTTATTTTCCTATGTACGTTTTAACGGGCCAAGCTCACACCTATGTTAGGATTTTATGCATAATGATTACGCTTTATAATATAAAATGCAGAGATAGATGGAAGCATGAAATACTTGTACTTTTCCTTAAAATTTTAGTCTTCTCTAAAATTCTCTTTCTTCTAGTCTTAGTTGAATGACCCACTATACTATGGTTTTTACCATAAATAAAAGAAATATATTTTGTCTATGGTTTTTACCCTAATAATAATAGTTATAAAGTATTTTTTATTTCCAAATAAAAATTACAATGTAAACTAATATTTAAGTACGTACCTATTTAGTTGCTCGAAATTTTATGACTACATTTCTATGTCGGTCTACCACAATTAGAAATCATTTCTATAGATTATCGCGTCCGAACTTTCGCATTTATAATTAACTAAGGCACATACCGTGAACTATTAGAATAATTTTAATTTTTTTTTAATACTTATAGGTGTGCAATTATTGTAAAGTGTAATTTAAAATGGGTAACAACAGTCCATTTTGACGTTAACTTTAACATGCGCGCCGCCGTGTTTTAGATAAATTGATGCGTACTTATTATTTTTCTGCGCTGGTTAAGTCAACGTCAAAGTTGATTGTCGCAACACACCCATAGGATCAAATTAAAATTAAATACCCTGAATGTACAAAAAATCTATATATTTGATAGTATTCAGTGTAACGGTAAAACTTTTATTATTGTGCAGTGCGTTACTAATTAAGAATACAGTTAGTATGGGAGTTGGAAATGGGTCGGACCGAGTACAATTGAGAAAACATCGAGGATATAGAAATGAAATCACGTGGTATACCAGAGCACGACACTTCAGGGACGTGGACTGTGTCACACAATTTTTTCAAACTTAATTTATTGCACAATTTTATTCTTCTTCATAGTCGCACTAGTGTAACACAGAACTGGTATTTCACGGATGATTTTTGTATACTGAATAATATTTTTTACATGGAGAGTAATCGTAAAAGCAGCAGCTAAGTCCGAAAAGACTGACCCGTAATCTCGACCACTAAAACAAGAGTAAGCGACTAAGAAGACGAATCATTATGAGCCTTTATTTCTGTTTTATTCTGTGATATAACATACTCGACCTAATTCAGAGATTAGCTTGGAAAAGGTAGTTGTTAACAGAAACCGCTGATATTTTCTGTTATTGGGTTGAGCTGCTTATATTCTTATAGAATAATAAATAAATAAGGCCTGGAAGAAAATGGCGTCCATAAAATTTTAACGTTGCATAGTTTTGTCTATGTTTTTACCGGTGACTGTGTTGTGAGCATACATACCATCTTTAATGTCATACTAATATTACATAACGTGTGTTAGTTCCGCTCATTGATAAAAATCGATAAAAGATGATTGAAAAACATTTATCAACAAAGTACTCATTCATATTGCTTTAACAGAACAGACCCCCATTTGTCTACGAGTATCTCTATGAGAGCGTTTTAATCTGGCTCCGATCTAACGTAAACTAATTATTCTCGTTAAGCAGGTGGGTGCGATATAAATCCTCATCAGGATTAGCGTGTAAAAAGTATGGTCTTAACCTGGCTTATCCGGGTTGAATGTCGAGAACCCGGGTATGAGACCAATATATTTCGTACTAGATTGTACGTCATGCTTTGCCGTAGAAATTTTCTATTCTATTTCAGATAAGCAAAACCTTATTTATTGTATTATTAACGGCGCGTCCCGGTTCGCTCGGGTAAAAACATAATAAATTAAACACCTAAACTTTATTTGGAATCACACACCATCTATTGGTGAAAATCCGTACAGTAGTTTTTGAGTTTGTCGCGAACAGTCAGGCAGACAGATGCGGAAGAGATGATAAAAAATATGGTTTACTTTCAATATTCAAACAGATTTATGAGGCAGTTGTTGTTATTCGGGTGTTCCCTGTTTGAATTCACAAAGATTTGACTACCTATCGTCATGTCATTTTAATGAATCGAAATATTGTGTGTGACTAAAATATAACAAAGTAGTCGTAAATAATAAATACTTTATTGAATCTCTAATTCCTTTAAAGGGAAAAATATTTCAGCACTAGTAGTGACGTTAATGAACTCTGCTATATTTCTCCTACAGCCCCTAGGTATGTTATTAAAGCACGTACACACCTAATGCGTATGCAGCACGTACGCAGCACGTTTGAGTACATTGGAGAGTAAAGAAAGAGAAATTAACTTATGTTCTCTTCTCTAAATCATTACGCAAGTTTTCTCCCTATGTTGAAAATCTACGGATTTTCAGTTATAGTTTGCAATCGTGCTGGGTGTAACAATGTCCCGCGCCCCAGATTCGGGGCAAGCGTCGGAGTCAGGACAATTTATGAGGGGACACGTGTGAAGCGCGGTTTTAATATCAGCTGTAAATTACACCTACCAGCGTACGCGCAAATTGGCTCGCTCTATTCCGTTAGCCTGATATACGGATGTGGCGCACAGCTTTTTTTGGTTTGCTTTTGGGTTATTTAAAATTTTTCCGGTGAAGGAAAACATCGTGAGGAAACCTGCACACTGGTTGATTCTTATTAATTTGTGTGTGAAATGGAGAAGGCAATGGCAAACCACTCCATTAATAATGCCAAGAAAGTTATTGTGTGTGTTTCATTCCACGTAATAACCACGACCCTCAGCCATGAGGAGTACGACTATGAATGAAATATTTAAAATTAAAGTTAAATTTAAAAAAAGGAATATTTGTATGGTCCGTAAGAAGTTTATACTTATAAGTATGAACTGATGAGTAAGAATCTGTCGGGATTATGGACCTCCTGAGAAAAAGGACGTGACATAGACTACAAAGCGGTCTTATAATGATGAATAATAATGTTATAATATCACTCTATATTCTATTATATTTCATTTTCAACTTTTGAGGCACGGAACCCCGAATACACGATTGTTTATATGTTAGATTTATGTTATATTTATAAACATTTAACGGAACATTAACAATAAAGCGTGTTATTATATATATGTTATACAATAATGTTTCATTGATCCGACATTCACAATCACAGCTACACTCAAACAACCAACAAATACAGATAAAAACATACTTTTAAAACAAACTCAGGTGTTACAAAAACACATTAAAAAGCATAAAATTAAATCATAAACTTCTGACACGTTATATAGAAATACAACCTTTTATTCAATCTAACTTTGTGAACAAAATAGGCTCCGGTAATTCGATGTTATTTCCTCATTAATGTGACTCCCAAAGTTGGTCGGATTAAAAACTCCCGTGGGATCTCACGCCCGCACAATTACCCCGGAGTGGGGCAAAGAGGGCATCCTATTCTGCTAATTGAGAGTGAGTACTATTGGTGTTTGAAACCAATCAGTTTCTTTTATAAGCAAAATGAACCTCGTCGGTTTTGTGATTTTGATAATGTTAACTGAAGAAGATACAAGGTAGAGAAATAAAACAAAAGCAAAATATCGACAAATATTTGATAATGTAAAGAACGAAATAAATAACCTTTTTATTGTAAAGTACACCGTGACATATTTTTTAAAGGAACCACTATTTTACTAATCATATTTTATTATTTTACGTGTGAAACGTGTTAAATTTATGTATTCCAAAAACAAAACACTGGTAAAATCATATACTCAACTACTACTGAATATTTGTTTTACAAAATCCGACTTTATAAAACAAATACCTATTAATGTACTGAGAACTAAATACATAGGCAGAATAGTAAATATTTCAGTCCATTTGTTTTATTGAGTACCGACGCAATCATTTTCAAACTAACAACCAACTTTCACAATTAACTCGTATAAAGTAAACATCGTTTCAATAAATGTTACATATACGGGAAATTAGGCTTACTATAATAAACTAGCTATTGCCCTGGCCGCGCCTTATTTTTCACTTAGTATACGGGTGAATTTCACGAGCATTTAAAACTTCGCCACGGGCTGTCATTAGTGTTTATTAAATTGTACCATACACAGTAATCAATTTAATTATCCTATTTTATAAATAAGTATAGTACTGGTACAATATTAATTTTATAAATGTTTAATTAAAAAATATATATTCTTTATTTAAAAAAATGTGCGTCACTATCATTAGTTTTAACGCTACACGCCGCGTTCAAACTGTCGTGAAATTCACCCACGGACTCAGTGACCCAAAATTATTTTTGGCTTCTAAATACAAGAACACGCCACCGTCACCGGTCCTTCGCCAACACCCGTCAGTCGCCACCAGGTCTCAGCTCGCACAGGTCTATCTCCACCATGTTGCTAAGCACAGATAAGCTTTCCTTACTGCATCCGCACAACGATTTTCCTTGAGTCGCTAGTTATTTTTCCGATATTAAAAGTATATGTCCAAACCCACGATAAAGCTAAAAATTGGCCACGTATTATCTATTTTTTTTATTATAAAACATTTTTTTTCCTGATAAACAAATCTCTTATAAAACTTTTCCCACAAAATTTTCCGTAACAAGAAAGAAACAAAACAAAAATACATCGTTTCGCTTAGTACTTTGTTCGCATGAAGCGACCCGTTTGATTCAGGTGTCGTGATTCGCACGATCAATGTCGATGTGCGAACTTTTCTCATCAACGCTGTTTTTGGTTATCCTAAAACGAATAGTATTTATCAAATCATCTAAGCGCATTATTGGTTTCCCAGCCATACCTAAAGCGTTAGAGCCCAGAACCCATTTTCCTAAATTTGTATCTCCACATCCCACGTAACTCCTATTTGTTACGGATGTGGTTGAATTATTATTGTTTAAAAAATATGAATTCATAAAACGAAGTCTTTAGTCAAAAGTCCATTTTTGCGCGTTTAGTCTGAGGCTTAAAATAAATTAATTAAACTTCTTACAATTCTATGAAAATATTGCGATTGTGTATATTTGGCACTCTTTCGGTAGTTCATAAGTATAATAACTACGTAGACAGCAAGGTCGTTAGACCAGCTGGCTATTAAGCTGTGAGGGTTATTCATTAATCTTTGGTGTCGAGTTATTTGTCTGGCTCACATTTTATGCGCACAAGGTGTCCCGTAGCCCGTGAAATTATATTATCTAGCGTGCAACATAGCTTGTATTTATTAAACCTTATTTAAAGATAATTTAAGGAACCTAAGTCATCTTATGTATTATTTAGTTATTTTAATGTCAATTTCAATAGCGCATGACGTGAACAATTTTTTTACAATTGTGATTGTCTATGAGGAAAAGTTTAGATGCTAATATTTTTTTAAACACCTATGACACATGTCCCACCACTGGGCAAAAAGATACATAGAAAAAGAGTGGGGGGGTTTCCCCACTCTTTTTCTATGTATATTTTTTCCTCCTTTCCCTGTCTCTGGACTTTTCCATCCATCTCTTATCGATACTAAAATAGTTACATTTAATTTACCAATATTACAAATAACTGTAAACATGTGTTTATTTTACACAAGGCAATTTAGGTACGTAACAGTCTCCTGAAATTTCATACCATTATATGAGATTATTGATTTGCTCAGAGACTAAAATAATAAAAGTATTTACAACATAATTACTATAAGTTAAAATTAAAAATTAAAACTAAATTCATAAATACCAAATTAATTAGATCAAGGAAGAAATAAAAAGTTTGACAGCGTCAGGCGTTCGGTCGCAAAATCACAGGCAAAATCTTCAAAGATCAATTATTTATTTTTAATTAGACCCCGGACTTTGCAGCCGACGACGTTGTGACCGAAATAAAACTGAGTGAGAGATTATCAATGACATCGAAATTTGCCTAAAATGTTCATAGATAGGTTTACCCACCTATCTCAATTAAAACCACATATAAATCGTTTCCTGTAAGCAGAACTCTTGCCATAAAGATACACACACCATTGAGCGTTGTTTACGATATCTACCAAACTAAGAATCGATTTAAACTATTCTATCACGCATTGCAGGCGTAGGCCGCGATTTCAAATTACTGAATTTACAGAAACAATCCGTAAGTATTGTTTAGCTTTGTAGTAATTTTTACAATTTTTTCATTGAAAAGTAACCCATCCTAAGTTGCACCATTAATTTTGACGTCAATATAAATGTCAAATTTGATATTGATTTTAATTTAAACCGGCGAGCACGCCACTGACATTTATAAAATGCAAAACTTACTTTTCGTTTTTCTGCACCAAAGTTCTTCAACTTTCCACCGTCGTGATACTCACCCTAAGTTTATTAGTAATAATAAAGGTACATATAATTTACATAATGTGTGTATATGAAAACATTTGGTAACCTTCTAAACATATTTCAATCTAGTATAAAGCGAAAAATTGACAAATAAGAACATTATTAAAATACCTCCGTTTCGTTTCACGTTTATGTAGGAGCATTAAATTCGTTATAACTCCTGCAATTTGAGTAATATTTGTGTACTCAGTAGTTTGCACAGTGGGGTACAAATTCGTTTTTCTCAGCAACATTAAGCAAATAACCAGTATTCTGCTCACGCAATCTGCTGCTAATGGCGCGTTAAGATGTGACTTAAACAACTCCATGACTTGTTACAATTTTCTTTCACAGTGCATTTTAATTTGATTATACCTACTTTTGGAACAGATATTATCTTATAGTTAAAAAATAAATTGTCTATATTAACAAGATACCTTCTTCTTTTAATATTCGCTATATTTTTCTAATGTTTGATAACACAACTAAAGAAAACCAGTCACACATTGATAACGTAACCAAATCACTCATACATACCAACTAAACAGACAAAACTAAAGTTACAATGCGGACGTGACACGCGCAGGACAGAGATCGATGGCATAAAAGAATACAGGATTTAAAATCAGTAGTGAGCGGAAAGAAGCTGAACGTCAACATTTTTATTACAATTTAGATTTCTTTAATTATCATGATTTCAATCAACACTCAAGTTGTGTATTTCAACTTTTAAATGAAATAGAGTCATTGTTTATACGATTTTGAACACAAAAGCAACTAGATACAATTCCACTATCGCAACGCGAATAACTCAACACTCAAGATTAATACTCACCTGGGGCATACGCCGCATTGTCGTGGGACTATTCGGAATAGTGCCGAAAATGTATATGACTGCACGCGCCCGGGTCTTCACTCAGTGGGAATTTTCATAACTAAAAGTACATAATTATACAATATCATTTGTATGAAAATGGCTTAACCTAGAATTAGGTAAAGATAAGCATGATACACCTTGGCTTGCTATAGTCTTACATATTGCGACGTATGGCCGTAACTTATTTATGCAACGTTCCACGTGTAAAGTTACCTTATTGATGGCTATCAATTTTTAAGCAGTAGATTAAAGAAAACTTATACGATCATTAGGTAAAGTAGCTAACGGTCGATTTTTAGTTATCTTTAGAAAGTTACGCACATTGTACTTGTAGTCACGCAGATCTTCCACCAGTATACACTAGATAATAAAGAAACAAAGATAGCTAGGGTTACTTGTGGATGCATATCGAAGTTATAGCTAGCTCAAAAAGTTTGATCATTCCATATTTAAGGCTTCTCCGAACTATGCTATATCCATAGATGAATACATAACACCTCATATGGTAGATCACTAGCTATAATATTCAGTGCTTCTATCTGCAGGATAGTGTTATAAACTGAATTCGCTTGCTGGTGATGTAGTTTGACCCCTCTCGTCATAGAATGTTCAATGTTTAGGTAAAGAAGTGACATATAATAAATATATTTTATTCACAATATAATTAATAATTAAATAGTTGCTTTCGGGTACAAACATTTGTTGAAACAATAACACAATTGTGTACTACTGTCTTTGGTGTTTGTTAGTCTGTATGAATTAAATGACAGCAGAGCCATATTAGTATTATATAATATGTAGGTACCTTACTAGAAAACTTTCTAAATAAATTATTTTTTTTATCTTTTTTTACATGCAAACTATTAGGTACAAGAATCAAATTCATATGTCAATTCTATCCAAATGATCTCAACACTTGTCTTCCACCATCGTAAACTTTACGATCAGCTCTCGAAAGCCTTCAGAATAATCGCCCGAAGGCAGCAAATTTTTCTTATACTACACGGAAGCTTGCGGCGGGTGTAATGAGTATTGGCATAATCGTAAATAAGGATTTTCGCGTGCTTCCTTTCTTACTTTTGACAAGTCGTAATATATTATCGTCTGCGGGGCGGGTGTTAGGCTGTTCTGTGGGTTTGCGCATTTTAGGGTTCCATTGACAATTTTGTAATAAAATAGTAACTACCTGGGTTAAGTAGTTTCATGTCATCTGTTCAGTTTAAAATAGCTTATGCTCTAAGCAAGAAGCTAATCTAATTTTTTTTCCTCTCTTTATTTTTGTAATTTAATAAAAAATACTATTTTTTTAGATTAGTAATAATACACCAGATCGATCTCATGTCTAGTGGAAATTGATGAATTAGTAGTAGTAGACTTGAATAAACTCTGACACCAGTATAGTGCACCAATAAGACACTTTATAAGAAAGAAAGTATGGTGACCTAATGTAATTTTCACCAACATTCTGATGAATGAAAATATCGCGAGGAATATTCTATCTAAAAGGAGCAAGTAAAATAGAATGAGAGAATATTTTTTATTTAATCAAGTAAATTCTACTAGACGGATATCAGAGCCAAGGTAGCCAAGCCTCAGGGCTCAACTAGTTTTTCCAAAAACGAAGGGATAAGAACTTCAGCTTGATCTAAATTGAACTTCGATCGTTGTAGCTTTTCTTTACCATTGTTTCAATTTTTTCTTTAAGTCTTGTTGATTCAATAACGAGAACGTTGGTTTATGATTCAGTTTTTATCTAAGAAACTAATTTCGCGATGCAGCGGTTTAATTTCGATCCAGCTGTAGTTATTGGCACACGTTGAATTGAAGGCATATTATAATTTACTAATTAGAGACAAAATTATACATCCATTTTGTTTTTCGTTGTTCATAACTTTAATGTTCCGAGCTTAAACCCATAGACAAATCCACAACACAGCAAATTGAACAAAGAGACGTTGTAATAAAACCTTAGATAAACAAATGGCTCCTCACAGTATGCCATCGACTCCCAAACACGAGAAACACTCTTAAAAGAGCACTATAACATGAATGCTTTGTCAGAAAGTAAATTTAAAACTATCGAACTCATCCTTTCACAGCACAAAATGAGTGGGAATTTTGTTTTATTTTTAATCAACTTCGTTCAACCTTTTAATGAAGGCGAGTTTTAATTAAACCTTTTTATTTAGCACACATCTGAATTCGATTCACGAGTTTTTCGATGTCAAATAAAAGAGTATAGAACTGTTAAATGCTTTATGAAGATAAGTTCTTTTTTGTTTGTCCGTTTCTAAAATACTTGCCTTTCTATGTTTTTGATAATCAGGCGAAATGTATTTTCGGTAACGAAATAAGTTAATTAAAGAGCTTATCTAATAATTAATTATAAATCTTGTAACATTATTAAAACACCAGTGACGTGGAAAGGATGGAGTAATTTTTATTAGCCTATGTAGTGTTTAATGAAAACAAATTAAATAAATATACAAATTGTACAGCATATCAAGAGCAACATGTCTAAAAGGCTAGCAGCATTACCTAATATAGGTACTGCAATGTTGATTGTAATGATAGACATTATTTTATTGTAAACATCTTCAATAACAGAAAATAAACTAACATCTAAGTGATAATATAGTAATCATACCATGATTAAAACCTTACTAAAGTTAAAAGAAGACTACTATATTTTTTCGCCGTAAACCCCAACAATATTATGGAGCTCCCGGACTGTAGTTTGTTCTTACACTCCACACGCAGCACTTGGCGGCCGATCTCTTTCAATTAACTCGAGGGCTCTTGTCTACCAGACTAGACCCTCATTTAGAAATTCGGGTCAGCTAGTTGTTTTACAAAATAATCTGAGAGACAAAGTCTTTGTTTATGTTTGAGATAATACTATGTTGAAGCCACTTATAAGTTCCTATTTTAGACATTTAAGAGGTTGTAATTTTGTACTCACTATTTTTAGCAGTTAGTTTTATTTTAACTTTAAAAAATTATAAACGTTGTATTTACAGCTGAAAGATTCCCTTTCTTGCGCATCTTACGCACACACACCACAACCATATAATCTCAATAAAAACAAACAAAAAACCAATCAAAAAGGACCGTAATCCTTACAGTGAACCCTCGTATCATCGGAAAACACAATCAGTTTATAAATCTTTTTGACAGCTCAACGATATTGCAGCTGAAAATTCAATTAGGTATTTGCCATTGGTTGGTTGATTACGCGTGTGATCTCGTGCGTAATGCCATCCCCCGATCACGTACATCAAAGAAATCCTTTCTTTTATATTATATTGGCTGTTTCCGCGACTTATGTAATAGGGGTTTTTCCGTAAGTTTGTCGATATTCACTTTTAGTTTTATCATAAAAATCAAATTCGAAAATTTGGAACTTGAACTAAACTAATTTAGGAAAATTCGAAATCTATACGATAAGTCTTTTACCATACCATACCATTTAAAAATGTCTAAAAAATAAAAAAAAATTGTGTATTTTATTATATCACTTAACAATATATGCTGTAGTAAAATATACAGATTTTTTATTTTTTTTATTTTTTCTATATATTTATTATTTAATTGCCATGTGCCAATAACAAAATAGCCAGCAACATAAACATGTACCTCATTCGATGATGTCAAATGTGCATTACCAGCATAACATTTTTTAAATGTAGTTTGTGATATTTAACTGTAATATCTCCAAAAATAACGGAGTTTATTTCTTCGAATTCCATTTAACATGACAAAATTTATTCTTTTGATCGAGTACAGTTGCTTGCAGCTTCAGAAAGACATGTATCACTAAGAGGTCACAATGAAGTTATACTCGTTCTGTTTGAGTGAGAAATCAATTTGTTCCACCGTTTTCATTTATGCGATCGGCGCTTCCATTTATTTCAACGTAAATTGGAAAGGGACTGGCTGAGTTGTCAGCTGTGGCTTATGCAGTCGTCTCGACTTAGCGACTCGACCGTTCGATACGATACCTCGAAAGAAAATCTTTTCAATAGAGTACGCATTGATACGTTAAGCCGTGTATTGGTGAGGACAGATAGGGCTACGCTAAGGACACCCCATTCCGTTTTGTTGACTGTTTAATTGAATAGAAGAATAGATAAATCGAATGGATCATTTAAAATTGAGCCAAATTAGTATGATCCCTTCTGAGGTCGTGAGATAAAATAATCTTTTGGTTATATATAAAAATATAGAAACATTAAATAGCTTCATTAGCATTAGCTTGTAAAGTATTTTAGTTGAGAGGTCAAAACCTCTTAACTAAAATACTTTACAAGCAGGGATTCATTAACAATGAATACCAGTGCCAATCAGCGAGTAATAGAAAATGGGTTTATTGTGTATTTACGTACTTATTAAATTTATATACTCATTAGGTAACTACAAACTGTTATAAGTCAATAGTAAAATGAAACAGATGGTACAGTCAACAGCACATCTACCTATCCAAATTTATAGCAAACTCGCCGCTCTTACCGCGCCATCATCATCAATACCACCATCATCAATACCATCATCAATACCATCATCATCAATACCATCATCATCAATACCACCATCATCAATACCATCATCATCAATACCATCATCATCAATATCACCATCATCAATACCATCATCATCAATACCATCATCATCAATAACATCATCATCAATACCATCATCATCAATACCACCATCATCAATACCACCATCATCAATACCACCATCATCAATACCACCATCATCAATACCATCATCATCAATACCACCATCATCAATACCACCATCATCAATACCACCATCATCAATACCACCATCATCAATACCACCATCATCAATACCACCATCATCAATACCACCATCATAAATACCACCATCATCAATACCACCATCATCAATACCACCATCATCAAAACCAGCATCATCAATACCACCATCATCAATACCACCATCATCAATACCATCATCATCAATACCACCATCATCAATACCACCATCATCAATACCACCATCATCAATACCACCATCATCAATACCACCATCATCAATACCACCATCATCAATACCACCATCATCAATACCACCATCATCAATACCACCATCATCAATACCACCATCATCAATACCACCATCATCAATACCACCATCATCAATACCACCATCATCAATACCACCATCATCAATACCACCATCATCAATACCACCATCATCAATACCATCATCATCAATACCACCATCATCAATACCACCATCATCAATACCATCATCATCAATACCATCATCATCATTTACTTATTTTTCCCACTGCTAATAACATAATAAGTAGAAAAAAATAATAAAAATAGATATGGCCAATTACAAGTTTTCGCTGACGAATAATTACATTAACAATAGGATACCATCGTCAATTCGCAGCCAATGCTTTTAAACATTCAATGATTTAATCCAAGCATTTAAAACGTTGATTAAAGCTGCAAAAAGCTCAAAGATCTCAAACGTTGCTGAAAAATGCCGACTAAACCCAACTATCGCGAGCTAATCGAAAACTAATGAATCAAAGGCTGAATGCATCAAATAAAGTTTACAGAGAATTGACAATCTCTACCTAAATCATGTTATCGAATTTACCACGATTACCATAATAATCCACTATCAATTTTTTATGACAACAAATATATTTTGTTCGGCTTTATTTTATAAAGACATAAAGTGTGTTGCACCAGTAAACTTTAACTGCGTAAATAATTAACGTCAAAGTTGACTGGTGCACACATAGGGTGGGTATTAAAATTAATATACTAAAATAGGCATTATATTATCACAACTAAAGTCATCCTTCTAAACTATCGTCATTTTTTGGTATATGCGTTTTCTGGATAGCTTTTTCAGCTTCGCTTTTATTCCGTCCGTAGCTCTCGTTAGCTCTCTCAATTGAAATTATCCTGTTATTTTCTTGTCTATTTTCACTGCGACTCAATATCCGTGTGAAAATTGTGAAAACATTTTTTCAATATTTTAAATCATATTATGTGAAAATCCGTTTGTGAAAATCTTTTGGCGATTCGAAAAAATATTCGAAGCGAACGTTACTGTTTCTTTACATCTGAACGAAATATTTGCAATGTATACTGACATTTTAAGTTTTCCACTTATACGCAAGTAGGTACATTTTCGCTATTGCATCGAAATACCAGCATTGGGACTCCATGGAGTCCCAATCCTGGACAAAGGCCTCCTCTCTACTTCGTCATCCATCCCTGTCCGTATGCAAACATCTCCAAATGTTCTGGGGTTCGAATCTCTATATTTTTATGATTTTTTTTTTGTGTTTATTTCATAACATGTAGCCAATTTCTTTTTTTATTTCTTACGTCAATCCGTTATTTTCTTCAAAACAAATAGCGATCATAGGGTGAATCGTGCAAGAAAAAAAAGTATCTGCAGGAAAGCACTCGAAGTCCATTGCACTTCTATAATCGAGTTTTTCTATTAATTCTATCGCATCTGTTCGAGGAAAAATCGATTTAAAGCGAGTCCATTTATCTACATACAAATCGGAGCGGGTGGGGGCTGTCAGTCGCGGTCGTGCAGATGTCTACGACAAAAGGCTGCCGCCTCTTTTTTGCTTTCAACCTCTTTTGAATACTGGCAGGTTGTAAATAAACGTCTTAATTTTGAAATCATGGGTGCATAGAATGAATTGAAGCAAATGTTATGCTTTATATGTATTAAACCTTCAAAAATTCGAGAAATTTGTAACGAACTTCGATTGTAAGGGAATCGCTTTCGGATCGTTTCAGGTGGGATAGCTTTGGGATGGCAGTCAGTTGGGATGAAGCGTAAAAGGACTTGAGAACTTCAAAAATTAAATTTAATAAGCAATAACAAAAACATTTTGCTCCTTAGCGGTAATGAGTCCTTGGTAATAAATCATAATCTATGAAATATATACCTAACTTTAGAATTAATTGAGAACTATTATTAAATTAGAATGGTATGTATATCATATACCATCATCGTTATATAAAAAAAATCCAGTTTATCCCCAACACCCATTTCCTTGGAGTTAAAAACTGACGCACCTAAATCTAGAGATTTTCCTCTTTTCACACTTTTTGTGTTCCCTTTTGTGACACTTCATTTATAATTCTGCTTAATCCAAGTGAGTGAGTCTTTACCGAATGAATTTGTAATGTAAAGATTAATGATATATGCTACAAGTTCTTTGGAAAACCCGCCCTCAGCATTTTATCGTATTTTTTCACCGTTCTTATGTTCTGTCACTGCTTTGTGTGATTACGTGAAAAATCGTTAAATTCTGTAGAAATCTCTGATAAAGGAAGCTTTGTACTTTCTTTTAAGTACCTATAATTTGTATTCTACTAGTTGCACCCCGTGGTTTATCGTTCTTTGTGACTATTTTTTATAATACTAACGTTTTTAATTTTAGACACGATAGCGGTTTTTTTTTTCTTTCCATCTACTTTAGAAAGCCGCAACTATCAGACTTGTTTACTTAATCCTACGGCATACTTTCGGGATAAAAAGTACCCTATATTTTAATCCAAGGTATCAGAGCTACCATTACATAAAAATTGGCCCAACCGTTCGAGCGTGAAAAATGCTCACAAACTTTCGCTTTTGTAATATTGTGATTTAGCTGAACATTTCACGTCTGTAAATTGTTTCTCGTCACGTCAGACTTTTATTCTTATTCAACATGACTTGAATGCGGTTATTATTACGTCCTTAGCATCAATTTTAATGGAAAAAGGGAAAGATAGAATTAACCGATTCGATCCTTATTGAAATGTTATGTCGAAACTTGAGAGTAAATTTAATTGTCGAAGTTCAGATTGAAAAAGTTATTGCGGTCGCATAATTCCGCAAAACGAGGCTCGTGCCCGGGGCGTAATTATTAGATGTGTTTGTTTTGTACAATTTGGTTAATGTAGCTCCTGCCGGAGTTTTATGGGCGAAATTTTAGGGAACCTCTTTAAACGTAGGTGGGAATTATTTCTTATACTTTTATTGCCCACCCTTAATGAAGGTTGCGCGGCTCATGTATTTTACTTTATACAAAATTGGATATTTCATAAAATTTACGAGCTCTTATTTACATAGCCATTTGTAACACGTTTCTTTACTTTGAACAATCGACTTTGGTTTACAGGTAACTATTGTATATTATAGTGACCCTGAATATAAACTATTTGATCTATTTTTATTTGACGTCAAGATATACCTTTACCATTCAAATCAAAATTCTTACGTCAATATTACTTTGGAACTAGTTCAATCCCAAATTTGTTCTCATACAATTTATTACTATTGAATAAAATAAAAATCAAGGAAGACAAGAATACCAAATAAATATAGAAATAGTGAGCATAGACTTCATATACTTGTTTTCCCAACCTCAGGGTTCAGAGCCCTTAAAATCGTTATCCCAATGGGACTTAAACTTGGAAAGAAAAGAAATAAATCGATAAACTATCAGATAATACTCAAAGGGAACTTTTACGACTGGCTTAAGAAAGGAAAGTTGAGGCTCCCCCAAAAGGCAAGTGATTTATATCTATTTACTTTTATATTCTTATCCTATAATATATGGTACACTCGTCGAACCTTTGTGTTGAGTAGAGGACGATGGAGCTTTTCAAATGACAGAAATAACAATAAATAATAAGCATGTCATGAGACAAAACCTGTGGATAATTTGAATCATGAAATTTGGCGAGAAGTAAAGGCTTGCAAAAAATAGAAAGAAAACTAATCCGAAAACTATAATTGCGTTAGTACAAAACAAAAAAAGTAAATTTTTTGAAATCCTTAGTGCGCGAGTCCAATACGCACGTGACGAGTTTTTATTTTTGATATTTATAAAATGCTATATATATTGTTTGATTACTCCAATTGATTAAACTACTAAAACATTCTTATGGTATAGGTACATCAGTACATAATATAAGCTTGATAATAATTTGTTTAATAGGTAAATTACATGATTGGGTCTAATGGCTTAGAATGATTATGTAAGAGGTTTAATAATATAGTAGTATTAAAATTAGTAGCCCGATATACAGTGTTGACGTAACCTATATTACACTCATTAAGACTGTCAAGGGTTTTCTATTTAATTTATGTGTGAACACTTCTTCATGAATTTCAGATACCTACATATTTATTCATAATAATCTTATCATAGTATTATAGCCGAAACTACTCAGCATTTTATTATGAATTGGTCCAACTTGAGATAATTTATTATTATTGAATAAATAAGCTACATTTGGTCACATACCAAAATAAAAATACATGTGAACGTATCGGTTTCCATATAACATAGTGACCATTACTCGCGAACCAGCTGCGGCCAAAATAATCCATTTAAAAACAAAATAACGAGGCTGCAGATAAAACAATTTATGACAAAGTTTATGATCAAGGAAATCCGCCGATGTATATGTATCTTGTATTAATTTTAATTTATGTTATATAATTTTATTTTTCGTATAATAAAGTTATTACAAAAAAAAGACAATTAAGGAAGATTTCCACGGTTTTACAACCCTATCTTTACAGGTTGCCTTGAATAAGAGGTGTCAAGTTATTTTTTATATGCACTATATAGGTAATATAATATTTAGATACTAATGCTAGGTAACGTACTAATAGTATTATGTACATATTTTATAAACATAATTGTTCAAATTAAAAATATACTAACAGACAAATGGCAAACTTTTTTTAAAGCCATTGTGTTCCAGCTAATCTCTACGGCTTGCGATTAAACTTCTGTAACTTAGATATTTTTTAGGTTAATACATCCCAGGGTAACTTATCTCAGCGAGTGGGTAACTGCTCTAGCTTAATGAGTGAAAAATAACGCAGTAGTTTGCATACAGCACAGCTCAGCTTATTTTTTTGTACAGTTTATATTTCTATAGCTCGCCTGAAAAAAAAAATGTGTTTCTATACTATAGGGTTCCGTGAACCGACAAACCTCTATAATATGGTCATATCTGTTCATTCACGGCTTAGTACAGAGACTATGTATTTAGTTTCGACTAAATAATTAGGTTGACTATTACTATTGCTACTAATTATCCTTACTAATTGCACCAGTTGACTTTGACGGTAACATGCACAGAAAACGCAAAATACGACATTTTATCTAAATGACGGCGGCGCGCAGGTTAAAGTAAATGTGAACGGTGCAACCCACTCTTAGTTTCAACCACAAAACATGTAGATTTCACCCACATGTTCTCGAGTTTCTCGAGTTCAATGAGTATAAATCAAAATGTAAAATTTTTTCATCTGCGAAAAAGCAAAGCTGCAAACAGCGAAAAAATCTGTTTTGAATATTTGATGGATCCTCTAATTAGAACTGCGCTATTTAATTCCAAATAAGCGCAAACTCGTTCAGTGATGATTAATAGTTGTCATAACGACATTAAAATTTAACTGAAACAATTTTGCAATTGGATTTGCATGAGCGAGCAGGTCAATTAGTCATAACATGAATATGTTTTATTTGGACTAGGATTTTACAGTATTATTTTCTTAAAAAAAATAACAAAAGGAAAAGGTTGGTAGGTACTAACGACTTTTATGTACACTCAAATGCGAATGAAACACCTATTAAAACAATATTTGGCCCAAAGACTCTGTTTTTACACGCTGAGTTACATGGCAAAGTTATCCACTAGTTGGGTTCCCACTGGCAAGCGGAGATACCTGGTAAACCCAAAATTAGATGAGTGCCTTACGAATTTAGGCTTAAAACAAAATCAGACCAAAAGAAAAGAATTTAGGTAGCTGTGGGATACTTGACACCTCGAAATAATAATAAAAAAATATAAACAAAATATTAAAAAAACGGATGTAAAGAGACGTATACCTATGTGAAAATAACCAACCACATATTTACTAATCCAGGTATACATAAGAAATACACGAATTGAAACCATATAACGAGGTTTTATTTGGAAAAACAAGAAAACAATATTTATCGCCACACAGTTTGATTTAGTTTCCGAGCGGGGTTTCCTAGCGTGCCGGAGGATTACACGGAACTAAAATATCTATAGAGCTCTCGCTAACGTTCTAATTCCTTGGATATCGAGCGTCTCGAGGTAATGGAAACCGGATCGAACAAAGGTAAATACGAGTTATATTGTACTTTCTAACATGTCCACTGAAATAACTTGTAAAACCTAGGTGTGTTTATTACTTTTGATAATTGCAAGGTACCCTTTTTTTTATTTATTCAAAAATACTTTGATAAATCATATATGGATAATCTTTAAAACTACTATTTCATTGGGTGGTGTGTATTTTATAATTCTTTTTAATTCACTACTAAAGACATCAATTGAAATAGGTATGGTTATGACTGAGAACAGATTGCACCAGTGAACTTTAACTCGCGCAGAAACACGAAAAGTACGCCATTTTTTCTAAACGAAGACAGCGTTATAGTTAACGACAATGTTTTTATTCACTTGAAACATAGTACAAATAGATGTTATATTTAAATAAAATGTGTGACTTTAAATGTTACACCAGGAATACGTCATGTAAATATTATATACATAATAATATTATTATAATAATACATAATAATATTATTATAATAATATTATTAAGTATATAATATTTACACTTAATATATTATATCCAATACAATTGAATAGGTAATAGGAATGGGAATAATTTAGCCTAAGGACTCGAAGCCAATTGATTAATTTCCACGTTGTAGGTAGCTGCATTGAAACATCATCCGACACTCGCAGTAAGAAGTCTGCACCATGCATGACATGAATAGTCATGAATATTTATGATCCAAGATTATCAGAACCAAGACAAATACATTTACATCGCATCAGTCCAGGCGCAGACTATTCAAATTTTATGTGTATTTCATTTACCAAGATTGGTGAAACCAAAAATTCTTTTTTGTTTACTGAGAGATGAAAATATAATCAATCAAAATTAAAATACCTGTATATTACTATACAAATTATTGTAAATAAGTAAATTATAGAACATTAAAAAGTGATATGCACTATATATGTCAAAAGAAAAAAAAAACAAGAAAACCGAAAACAATAGCAATGTAATGCATTTACATTGCCAAAACTCAGAAAATGTCATTCAAAATATCTTCAACCTTGGAATTATTACTCCGCTACTAATTCCATGTACTTTAACTTGGTAATGACATTTAAGTACAGTCTGCCACAGATAAATCTGACCCCCTAAGATGGTGTTCAAATCTAAGAAGGCAGACTGTACAAGCAGATTTAGCGATGTAGGTTCCTTTTTAAGGTTTTTATGCTTTCACTTAATTTTAGAGATAACTTGTTGAATATAGCTGTGCTCTTCCAACCTTTTCAATCAATAAAACAGTCTTGCATTAGCGTCATCATCTTCATCATCATCATCATCAATTGTACTTTGAAATCATAATGATTTCAAAGTACAATTATTACTTATGTAATATGTTTATTATATTCCCTCACCTACTTGATTGAGTTTAATTCTGTAACATTTCTTACCGACCTATATAAAATATGTATTTTGAAATGCGACGTATACTATGTAGCTAGTTAGTTTTACTCTGTCCCATTCGTCCGCTTGTGGTTTTACTACGAACAGTTTCTGTAGCTTGTTTTCATTAGCAAAGTAACTACCAATCTACATTATGTAAACGCTAGACAATGTTCTGCTTCACTTATTCAACGTGTGGTTATTAAAATCTAATATTACCTACGTATTTTGTTTTTGACGTCTGATATTACTTGGTGTCCACGGATTTAGGAAACGAGTACATACTAATTCCAGGTTGGTGTCAATTTAAATTCTGAAAAAAATGTTGGGACAATAAACAACAGTTAATATATATTTATAGCAGTTAGTCAATTGGTAATTGACTATGTTTTACATTTTTGTAGTATTTATCTATTTTTGTAAATGATAAATAATATTCGCTTGAAAGAAATATTTTTTATAATATACAATGACGGGCTTAAAATTAAGTGATGGGAAAAGTCTTTTAAATGTATACTTACATCTAATAGATTAAATTGGTCGACTAGAGCTTTTCTATTGTAGTCATATAGTAAAAGAATGCCAAAGATATTGCTTCCAACTTTTCTGAACTTCAATATTTTAACATGCAACTTAAAGTTAGGTAATAGGAATAGGAAAGATCTTATCTCCTCGTATCAAATTATTCACATTTCTATTATCCGATTGAAACTATAGATTGAAACGATGACGGTCCTCGTTGAAATGCAAAGAACGTTTCAATTTCCGTCGGTTACACCACGCCGTTACATGTTCGCTGGATATTTTATATGATAGCTTTCACTTCAACTGAATGTCATATACGAGTATTATATTTTTCTCTCTCTTATATGAGCGAATTGTGGCGTGTGGTTCCGCCCTAGGATAGGATCACTACATATCCTCCCGTGGGTGTCGTACGAGGCGACTGTAGGACATACCTATAGATAGATAGGTGATAACCCATTTAGATACCTCCTCTAGATAAATTAAATGACTGTGCTGAATACCAAATTTCATAAAAATTGGTCCAGCCTATTGAGCATGAAAAAGTAACTAACATACTCACAAACTTTCCCCTTTATATATTAGTGAGAACTGTTGAAGGTTTCACCATATGTAATTAATGCACTACCTTAAATAACTTTGCATTTTATTTCAATTGGCTCTCTACTAAGTAGAACCAAGCCGTATCACCGCATGGACTGCTAATAAACTAACTTATTACGTAACTTAATGCCAGCGGTACGGATAGTAAAACAAACGACAAAACTAAAATTACTTCCAGTTTATTCAATTCCCGTCTAATTACATACAATTTTGTAAAGATCGTGTTTTTTGTGACATATTTCCTGCTGCTTTTCTGTGATCTGTGACAAAATACGAACATTTGTAAGTCCAGGAAAGCGATATAAATTATAATGATAAAATAAACTTTTTTGTTGTATAGCTTTGAAGCCGACGCAACATATTATAATACCTATATATATTTTGAAAACTAGAACAGCTAATGCCTTACTCTAACGGACCATCTAACCTATAAAAAGTGGTTTCAGGCCGATAAGCATTTTATATTGAGATATAAAAATTGATGAGAAACATCTGATGCGGAATACAAAAAGACCTGCTACACAATTATTAATACATTTAAAATAACGTCGCAGCAAAAGTTGTTCATCTCATTATTATTTTCAATATCAATTGTCGAAGCTCTGACAGTCTACCTGGGAAGCTTCGTTCATATATTTTGTACTTGTAAATAAATAAATAAATAAATATACATAAATAAATATATTAGGACAAATCACACAGATTGATTGCCCCAAAGTAAGTTCGAGACTTGGATTACTTATAGGAATGACAATCACTTATTCCAACTTCACTATCAAAAGTATTGATTATTTTGTAATAAAGATTTAAAAGTCAGAACGTATTAACATACAAAATTAACAAATCTGTAATAATAAATTTTATGTACTTTTGCCCCAACCATTCATGTCATACTTTAAGAACGTATTGCGAAAAAAATGGTGGTACCGTATAAAACTAAAAACTCTGATGAATCGGAATAATAAAGGAAAACCATATCACCACAACCGCAAATTGAGCTGACTACGCTTCATCATTGTTTGAAAATGTTGCTGTCTGAGGATGACATTTATTTGGCTCATCAATAACCCATCTATTACGGAAACCACATCCCGACCGGTAAAGTTAACTCCTACAATCAAATCTAGGAACGATTGGCCCATTCCAGCTCTTTTAACAAAACAGCGATGAAAGAGATGCTGTACTCAATGTTCTGTAGAAGCTGGGGTATTATGCAATCTGTTATATCAGATTACATATAATATCCCAGTAGTATAAGTAATAAGAATTAAATTATAAATCCTAAAAAGCAATTAATAATATATATTAGTCTTTTAACGTGAAATAGTCCCTATGTGTGAAAGAATATAATTATAATATAAAATAAGGAATATTATAATTCAGTAAGTAGGTAAAATAATTTGAATAATAATTGATTCACTTGATGGCTCAATTAAAATATTTGTTATATAAAATTCACAATAATACCATATGTATTTGGCAAGATTTTAAGAAGACAGCGAACGCCTATTAATCTGAGCTATATTGTAAGAGTGCATCGCAGTGATATTACTATAAATATTATATTTTTTACTAGGTCTTATTTCTGCACGCTCAGCGATTTATACTTCCGTAACGTACAGTATTGTCCGGTCCGGCATTCGGACGAGTAGGTTGTAATATTTTATAGATATTGGACCGCGTTTTCTGTCATTATCGTAAAAGGAACGTCAGCAAGAAAACTATTCCCTCTCCTCTATTACTTTCATAATACTTAAGTGGATCCGATTCTTGCGTAAAGGAAATTGAATCATTTATTGTAACGGCATAATACTGCTTTATCAGATAGGTTTTGGATAGACATATACAGTTGTTTACTACAAAGGATTTTAGTTAACCCTTCTGTACTCACGTACGGTAACTAGGAGCCCATCTCAGAATATGTTTGAAGGCACGTCTATTGAAACTCAGTGAGTGGAAATATGCCGATTGTACCGTGTAATATAGGTAACTTTATAAGTTTCGTTGTGTGCCTAAATACATAAGTACCTACTTAATTGTCTATTTAATATATAGATTTATTTTAATGTCAATTTATATAACCATCTTTTATATATGTAAGTTATGTGTATTAATCTCTGTTTTATATGTACTGAAGATAGGCACACTGATTGAATGATTTTAAAGAACTGAGTAGACACTCAGTTCTTAAAAAAATACTTTGGAAATTGGACAAATTTCTTGAATTCTTTTGACAACGAGGAGTATTGACTCAATTGAATTAATATTACATATTATACATGGATTAATGAATCAGAAGCGGCAGCCATAAGTAGAGAGATTACAATAAAAGTATGTCACATTTTTCCGTAAAAATAAATGTAATAATAACACAATAATACACCTTTTTGAATAATAAAGGTGTTTTTCTCTGTTCCTGCTGCTGGCTGTCATATCCATATCACACCGAGAGACAGGTTGGTCGGTACGGCCGTTTCAAATATTTTTGCGTTGTCGTGTACAAGCAAGGGCATAGTGTTAATTTATTATTGAAAATGCCTTTTTGCATGCACAGTATTTCTGTAACGTACCTACGTATATCCGTATAGCCTGCATTCGTACTAAAATTTTCACAAATTAATAAAATGAGCTATAAGAAGATTTTACACTTGATAGCTACCTACACTTGCTAATCAAATCAGATACAGTTTCTATCTAATTTCAAAACAAAAATATGGAGCTTGTACGACAGTGATATCCTGTGACATCACAATTTTGGAGTATTAAAGTTTTCCTAATATAATTTAAGACAAAAATAATATAATTGATGAATTCAAGGTGACATTTAACTATCCTGTTTCATTATTAGTCAAATAGGCAATTAAGAAACCATCATACATTTATTATTCCTAAAGACCATTTTGTCTAAACGTCACCGGCATGCAAGAGTCAACGTCAAAGTTGACTATTGCAATTCACCCTAAGTTGAATAAAACAAATAACTCGAATAAAATTTTGAATTTGAATGCGTCAAATGGTGGTTGAAATTCTCACTAACTGAGTGTAAAATCATAAAATCAGAAGTACAAAGTGACAAACGGTGGACGTCATGCGGTGTGCGTCACACATTAATCTACGTACAGCATGCGAGAGTAGCGGTCTGCAGATTATAGAATCATGGAGATTATAATAAAGTATGTTTAATTTTGAAGTTTGTAACTGTTTTAAGTTCTTTTATATATGAAGCATAGATAAAAAAAATATTATATATATATAAATTATCATTTGGGTGTGTGCAATTGCAAATGTGAGAAAATGTGGAGACATCGGTACCCGTACTAAAGTCGTAAGATACCACATCTCCCCTTATTAATTTTATCTATGACATGAAGATTATTGTCTTGTATTTGCTACTATGCTGTTGTGTGGGAGCGATTAAAAAATATAGAATATACCACCTGTTTCTCCTCATGCGCAGACTGTATCAGATAAACACGTGGTATTGTGTCGGTTTCATCTATATAATGCTGTTATATACTTGTACGTAAAAATGTTGTCAAAAGCCAAACGTTTGACTTAAAACTAAAAATATAAACATTCACGATTATTGATTTCATAATACCTTAATTGAGTTCCAGCCAGCTTATTCTCATGTGTACCTTTGTGGTTTGTGTGGTGTGTTGTGATAGTGTGTGATTGTGGTACTTAATTCAATGTCTCATATATGAAAGTGTCCATATCTCTTATTTCCCTGGTCTAGTAAATAGCCGTCCAAAATCCGCATGCAGAGGCCGACAGCGTAAGCCCAGCGAAAGCAGCTTTGAGTTTGTCCCTGAAAGGATTAATGCAGAGAGTTTGTTGCAGTTTTAAATATCAAAGTCATCTTAATTTAATTTAAATAAAGAATTTCATTTTTGAAATGTTAGTAAAGAGCACTAACGATCAGAATGAGAATAGAAACAATGGATCTGAAAAACACACAATACCGCAATTTCTCTTCAGTTTCAATAACTTTCTTTTTAACACGAAATTATTTATATATTTCACTTGTTGTTGTATCACAATATAAAAGTTGTATGAATGAGTGAAAAAAAATATAGTTTAATCATCAAACATTTTTATTCCGATTTAATGGGATCAGAACTATATCCACTCAAATATTTTGCTCATACAAGCGCTACCTGATCGCGACACCTAATAGTACTGATTGTTGCATCTTATTAATTGGGATTCAAGACGATAATTAAAATTTTAATTAAAAACGTGTAGAACTAAATTCAACATTTTAAGAAATGACACTACTTATCCTTACATATCATAAAACAAAGTCCTCTGCCACGTCTGTCTGTCTGTTCGCGATAAACTCAAAAACTACTTGCTTGCACAGATTTTCATTCTGTTTTCACCAATAGATATTGTGGCTCCTGCGGAAGGTTTAGGTATATAATCTATTATGTTTTTACCCGAGCGAAGCCGGGACGGGCCGCTAGTATTACATAAATAACATAACATAATTTAATCTTCTATAATGAGGTCATAGCCTATTATGCCTTTATTTTACTACAAAAAACATTTTAAAACCGAAACATAACTTCAAAAATAGAACAGAGAGAAAAATAAACGATACCAGCCAGTATTCAGAAGTGGGAAACGGCGGACTCTCAAGAGAACTGTAAAAGTTCGCTGCTGTGACCGCAGTCGCCATTTTATCATAATATTATTGCTGTACACGGCATTCTTGCTGGATTTTGTTGCAACAGCTCAATGCTAGCATGCAGTTTAAACTATCGAAATCTGTAAGCAGATTTTATTTTAAAGTGTATTTTTTTATCGCTAAGGGTATTCGAATATTGTAATCTCTCTCAATGTAATAAAATGTTTTGTTAAAAATATTATTACATCTACGTGAGTTTTGATATTTAATGCATTACGGACGTGTTTCATGCAACAAGATCTCTCTAACGACGAAACTTTGGGTCAAAAACTATCTACTAATACTTACTTACTTAACTACTAACTTAAATACAAGTCTACAATTAAATTGATAAATCTCCTAATACCATTCAGTTTATATAACACAAAGTAAAATTTAACTTCCAATCTCATAAATAAGTTTAAAATTCATTATGGACCGACAAAGTGAACTTCTATTATATAGGTCATTTTACCTCGGGAGAATTTTACGACATTCTGGTCACAAAGTCCAAATATTGAACTAGTCTGCCCGAATCATAAAGTGTGCATCTACGCTCGCTGCCTTATACTCGAAAATTACAACTCCATGTAACAAATTCATGTAAGTATTCAAGAACCATGTGGGGTTTATTTGATTACTAGTTTTTGCCCGCAGCTATGCCGCCCTCGTGTAAATAATCGAAGTAAAATTTCAATATTTATGCATTAATGGTAAAATTTATGTGATTTCAATTTGTATCGTCTCTATTGATTTCGGCTCGATTTTCCGTTACATGTCTCATCACGTTTCCCACAAGATGTCCCGTCCCGTTTCTCACAATGTGCCCTAACCCGTTTACCGCAACGTGTCTCGTCTCGTGTCCCGGTAGTGTCGCGTCCCATTTCGTGTTAGGTTTCCCACAGAACGTGTTCGATCCCGTCATCAGTAAAAATGCTAAAAGGAATTTAAATCTAAAATTTCATGTGTTTTACTTCAAAAATGACGAAATGACGAATTTCTATATATTTTTTTTAATAACGAATAAGACCTACATTTGTTAACTGACGACCTTGGAGAAAAGGCTGCGGTGTACCAGTGCGGTATTACTAATCCGTCGAACTGGCAGACAAGAACGCAAAAATACTTTTTGAAAATCTTCATTTTAAGGTCTAGTATTTGATTTAGGACTATATTAAAGGACTAATATTTTATAAATTCTGAAAAATAAAAGCTTAGCAACGTTAATCTAGTCTTTAAAAGCAGACACGTTAATAGGCTCTTTTGAATCTTAAAATATTGCTAGAATCTGATACAAGTAAATTTAATAAGAAACAATTTATTTTCATATTTTACGAGTAAAGTCTAGCTCTCAAACTAAAAGCAATATTTTTATTTTTAGGTAAATAAACGTCTGGGAGTGAAAGAAAAACATAGAATTTTTTTTTCTATTTCCTTTGGAACCTTCTTCTGTCTACTCCTACCTTTATTCCGGGGTGATCTATTTTAGGTTTCTTCGGAAATCTACCTCAGACACCATTATCTCACAATTTCCAAATTGTCATGTATAGTTTACTTTTGAAGATAAGTTGTAAAATTGTGCTGAGAAGAAAAAAAATAGAATGTGCCGCTTCTCCTCCCGCGCAGATTCTAAAATTCAAACAAGGAAATGGGCTATAAACTGAAGATTGTTGTCATTGCGATGACCTAACAACTTGTCACTATATAACCTCAATTCCACCAATAAGCCCACTATACAGCTAAACGTGGCCTTTTGAGTTTCGCAACCTATGACTCTGTCTACTCGGTAAGGGATAACGACGTAATACTGTACCTTAACACCTCGTACAAAATCCGCATGGGATAATATGAAGTAGTCCTTTTCTAGGCCGATTACTACACGCGTTTCACACCATTTCAGTTGACATCAACATATTTTCACAGACTAATGTCAATTGCACTGTTGCAATCATATTTTTAATCCTGATCCACGTAAATAAATTTCGATATAAAAGTTGATAGACGTCGTTTCATCAACTTTTAGTGCGGAGAATTCGCCATTCCACTTTGAAAACTTATCATTCAAGCTCACTCGAAGTTCGTTTATTCTCGTAGGTATCTCTTCAAAGTTTAGCACGTACCGTTTTACACAAATGTGTACCTTAATAACAACGATCTGATGGTACTGGAACAGCCAGGATTATGAGGTTAGTGTTCACTAGACCTCAATAATTCGACCTCATCTAATGAATATACTATACATTAAACCTTTTGCTCAATTTGTCATTTTCGTTAACTCTTTTACTTTTCTTACTCGTCAAAGTCATCAAAATTTTCAGTGTCCGACAGGCATCTGAACCCACGATCATTGTTTGCTTTTGGATCGAATCTAAAAGTCCCAATAGGTACCGCACCTGTTTATGTTTGCGTAGATTGAAGTGGAGACATATTTCTAATAGAATCTATTTTATAATCTATCTCTTACTAAACCATTATTGTTTTCGTAACCAAGATTATACAAGTTATTGGTGTCAACCGTCATTATTTTGAATAGACACGTCGAGACTTATCCTTACATAATCTATAACGATTACATTTCAAACTAAAGATTACATCAATTTTTATTTTTAATATGGTAACTGGTTTTACAATTATTCTAGTCATGACCTCTATTATTATCTATATATCTCACTTAAGTTGAAGTCATAATGCGACTACAAATTTTCATGTGTTTATGATATCAAAGGCAATAAATAGCCTTTGATACCATAAATACAGGAAATTTATTACCTAATGGATGGATGGATTAGATAGTATATAAAAATATAATAAAAATGAATGACATTCACCAACGCATCGCTTCCAGTAATTTTCCCTCAACACCTCATATCCCCGATCCGAATCGCAAAGTTGGGAGCACGTTGTAATTCCGATGCACTCCAAGATAACTTTCTGGATCGTGCGAGAGCCAAACGAGCTGACAAAGTTTGTACCTACCTTACGATTGTTACATTGTATATAAACGCCAAAATATGGCCGCAATTCTGTGGTTTCCATAGGACCATTTCATATCCTCCCGTGGATATCGTAAGAGGTGAAAAAAATATAAAAATCCTCGACAAAATTATAACAGTACAGTTGTTTCTCAACGGTAGTTAGCCTTTTTTGTATTGCTGACATACATGTTCATTGCCTATGCTGTTTTATATAATCTATTTCTTCCTTGTAAGCTGTTCTGTACCTTTGAATTTGAATTTATTTGTTTGTAGCCACCACGGGTACTAACAAAAATATATATCTGTCTAATTATGGCTTCATAATTCAAAAGTTTTGTTCTTAATCGAACCCCAGGCTTATACAATGCTAACAGAAAGGGTATAACATTCTATGCTATAATACCCTTACAATCAGGTACATGCTCATATATAAATGGAGAAAAGTTAAACCTCACCTACGATTGTTACATTGTACATAAACAATGAAATAGTCCGCCATCTTGAAAATGAAAGGTATTTGGGCGCGGTGTTTACGGCATTTCGGGATTGGAGTGGCGGATACCGCAGATGTTTATACCTGAGCACTTTCGTGAGGTCTTTCAAATTAAGGTCCTATCTAAATTTAGATCTTTGAAATGCGGAATTTATGTTCTTTCTTCTGATAACGAAATTTAAATTTTGCAATTTTCGATATTTATTTAGAAAACTTAATATTGGGAAAACTTATAAAATATGACAGTTTTATTTAGGTATATAAAATAGTCCCAACTTATGTTATTAACATTATTGTTTCTAAATTCTGTATATTGGGGAATCTTAGGTTACTATCGCTTCCATAAGTCTTATCTAGTTTTCTCTCTATGTATCCTCGACGTAGATATCTTTAGTCGATTCACACAAATAAATGGAGAAATAAAATTATTTCTAGCTACAAATTGTTCGCTTTATCCATATGTTTAGCATCAAATTCACCCCGCGTATTTCCGATACGCCCCACCGTGACTACACATTCTCGGATTGAGATTAACGACGGCTCCAAGCATACGCTTTCGATGTCTGATTCAATGACTCTCAGTCGAAATATATTCTCTTTTAATTCACTTAATGACGCTAATACTGTCTGCTTTTGGGTGAAAAATGCAAGTAACAATCCAACTTGAATAATATTGATCGATATTTTTTCTCTCAGACTCCTTTCTGTGTATTCACTCAATCTTAATTTACCTGTGATAAGTAATTTGGTCTGTTGTTTTACGAAATACTTATATAGAGATTATTAGATTATTATTAGATTTTTGATGACATGATCATTTATTAGCCTATGTCTGTGAACATATGTAGTTCAAGACACAGGATTAATGTCGAATCTTAATAAGGTTAAGATCATAAGGCATCATAAAAAAGCTGTAAAAGTACGACAAACATGTAACTTTGTATCCCAACAGTTAACTAGTGTACGTAAGAATTTCCCACGTCCCCTCTCCAACGTCAAGACTGAAATAGAAGGAGCGATGCTTGAGTGTTCTCGGGAAACTCATTATTCCAAGGCACGGACCCTTCCACCACAAAATAAGGTTCTTTAACAAAACCTCACATACACACGTATGCTGCAGATAAGAATAAAGTGATTTTTTTCACATCCTCATAAGAAATTCTTGTCAAATCTCGGGGCACGGCCGTGTTGTAAAATTAATACACATTTACGGCGAAAATGAAATGAGTCTCGCAGGTAAACATATTTACATCAAAGGTTGTAAAACCTTTTTGAATTTTCTACGTTTACTACTAATTAGGTACTTTTTCTACAAAAAAGTTTTAAAAGATTAGATCTATTCATTAGATCTGCTAATCTAATAAATAAATAAATAATATTACTTGGCAACAAATTTATATGATCAACTAGCGTCCCGTCCTGGCTTCGCTCAGATAAAACCATAAAAAATTATACACCCTAAAACCTTCGTTAGGAATGTTTTTATACTATGTTTGTGGTACTCAAAATCTGCCGGTGATGAAATTAGTGTTCTCATTTAAATATTATTTACATAAATTAAAATTTACAAATCAATTAAAACCTTTTGCATTTCGTATTCATCAATTTATCTACATTGTTTCTGTTAATTACACTAACAGTTCGTAACTAATCTTGCAATTTTAAAGAGCTCAAACTTTAAACATTATAAACCATAAATTCGATTAGAATAGTAATAGGTACAGAAATATTGAATTCAAAAAGCGTAGTCGGAGCAAACCCCAGTGGGACGCAGCGAGAATCGTGATGAGACAACCAACGCAGCGACTTGGCCCTTCTTACACGCCAATAATTCACGACCAGTTTCAGATTGACACGCACTTACATGGAGCACATTTACGTTTCTTGTTTGACAGTTAATATTATGTAACGAATAGATTTCCAATGTTTAAATGTTAATGTAATGTATTTTTAATTGTATTGTGCAATAGTAGTTGTTTAGTTATCGTCCACTTTGGTAACTAAACTTATTTATCCAGAAGAGAAGATTTATGCATAAATGCTATGCTTTTTTAAAATTCAGATGGATTCAACATAAATCACTCCATTAATATTCCACTCCATTATTATTGCCAAGAAAGTCGTTGTGTGTCTTTCATTCCACTTGAAACAGAACGACTTTACGACACACGACCATCAGCCATCAGATAAACATACGGGTTGCATTGTAACACTACCTAAATACTTGTAAAAGCCGCTTAAAATGAATGTAACACTCAAATATATGGTGCAAAAACTTCCTTAGACGCAAGTTAGTAAATCATTTCAGTTTCAGTGTAGGAAATCAGTCAACCTGTCCTAAAGCCGCCGACGGCGACGGTAAAAACTCTCCTTCCCCACTCACGTTTGTGAGCATTTTAAAACACTCCCTTAGCGGAAAATGAGGAATGAGAAACAAAGAAAGCAAAGTAGTACTCCTGTATATTGTTAATTTATCACCATTACAGAATAGCTGTATAGGTTATTAGTAGTTTGCGGTAGTAAGCACATTTCAATTTAGGATAATCATACAATTATCGGAAAATTCTTCCTAGCTTTGCTGATATATACTTATATGATATACTTAGCACGAAGGGTCAATCAATCAGTTAATTTTAAGTATAATACAACAAAGCTAGCAAGAACCATTACATCACTATATATCTATGCAATCAGAGAGCGTACACACAGTCATAAATTTTTTAACGTTTTGGGCAGAGTCGTAAAAAGTGCGATGGGTAGGAACCCTTATCCACCGCAACGCAAGCAGAATTTTATTATTGAATTGATGATAACACAAAAGCAACGTTTTCTAAATATTGTCCCACATATATTACGTAAACAGTCCTAACATATTATGAAAATTATTTTTGAAAACAATAATAAATCTAATATCTATATTGAATGAACAAACATTTACAAAAGAGTCGAATTAGATATTTGAGATTATTTCCACGTATCAATCACCAAAATCGGAATAATAACAGCATATTTGACATTCGCCAAAAGTACGGACTCAGTACACAATCAATGAAACATGTACTAAATCCTGATTTGAAAAGTTTTGTCCGTTCTGTAGCAAGTTTAGATAACACGAAGATAGCAGTGAAAAGAATGAAGCTGATTAAACTCCAGCACTGCACGAGATGGGATTTCAGGGATTTATCTCATGCATCCGGGAATGGTGGATAAGGCATTTTTTTTTCTAAGGAAATCGACGACCTCTGTGGTTTAATGATCATCGTGCCTACTAGGCACGGTATTCGATGGTATATAGAGGTATTCGATGTCTCTGACTGGATCGAGTTTATTGATATTTTTTATATAACAAAATATAGTATTGTTGAGTTATCCAATGACACGTGTGTGGTTATTCCCTATATAATTGAATGTTATTATTATATTTGTTCTTTCTCTTATATGAGTATTTTCCAAGTACCTTATTAAGCTGTTAAGCTTAGGAGCCCAGAGTTCATTCTCCAGTTCGCACGACCTATGATCTACATCTACCTCACCATATTTGACTTAGATAATTATGAAATGTAATTTTTTATTTACAAACTAAATAATAACTAATTTGAAATTTTAAGAAATGCCAAAATTTCTGTCATTATCAGCTCTTTTCTTGCAGATGAGAGCAAGAAAAGAGCAGAGGTTTTTAAAAGCATTTTTTTCTAACATAACTAAGAACATTCTCGATTAAATAGTCTGACAAATCCTTCCATATTATAAAACAAAGTCTTCTACCCCGTCTGTCTATCTGTCCGTTCGCGATAAACTCAAAAACTGCTGCACGAATTTTCATGCGGTTTTCACCTACAGATAGAGTAATTGCTGTGTTTAAGAGTATAATTTGTTATATTTTTACTCGATATAAGCCACGACGGGCGGTTGTAAAAACTAAATCAAATCGATTCAGCCGATTGACTGCTACGTAGCCCGGGACAGACAGGTGAATGTGCAATAAAAGCTGTTAAATCAATGATTTTGAAATGAATCGCGCTATTTTTATACTAATTATTTTTAAATATAAAAATACAGAGTTATTTTCATCCAAAAGTGTTCTACTTAATATTTCAATGAAATTTCCCAACACATCAGCGTACTTTGCGATTCGCGGTGTTAGAAATATTTTACAGTCCATTCAAAGTCCACATTGCCTTGTAATCAGTTTAACTATGTACGAAACAAAAATCTTACAGCACTGTGAATATCAGTGATACAAACAGAAATTTTAGCCTTTATTCCGGATTCTATTCTCGTATCTTCGGTTTCTTCTTTCGGGATTTTTTAAAATATTTGTCCAAAACATCACTCTCTCGTACTTTCCTGTATTCCCTATTCAATTACTAACTGTAAATATGTTCGCGAAAAATATAACCGTCTAAATTTTTGACCGAATGGGTCAAAAAATTACAGTGAAAACTCCTTATGAAACTCTCTTTGGGAAAGCTGTTCTAGCCTATGATTTCATCCCTCGCATTGTCATACGAGGACTATGTAAAGTGTTCCTATTCGAGGGCGAGAGTTTAGATAAATAGGTATTTTCTTTTACTTTATTCCACGTGGATGAAATGCGATTCTTAGGAATCGTGTTTTTATCCAACGCCTTAAAGAGGATATAAACTTGTGTTTAAATTAAGCTTATTTTTAGCTTTAATATATTTTTATGTAAAGTTTAGTTATACCGACATAAAAAAAAATCATTAAATTTTATAAAAATTAAAAGAGTTTGTAGCAGGCCAAAAATAAAAGATGACGTAGTACATATTTATTCAAAAAGGGAGAAAGTTGTGGATTGTACACAAATCACGATTCAAACAGGGATAAATATAACTTTTGATTCATCAACAATGTGAGTATACCTTCTTACAACATAATAACATTTTCCCAACATCGAGGCCTTCGAGAAATAAGGTCTATCGCTTTCCGATTGGATTGCTGATGACCATGGGTTGCGGTGTTTGCTTACCAATCGGCAACCTGTATACTCGTTTGTCACTATGCTACAAAAAAAGCGTAAACGCCCGTGCCCATTTTAGGGATAAATGAATGGTTATTTTATAATACATTTAAAAACAAAATAAAAAAGAAACGTTTCGAGTAACCATTTTAACGATGGCAAATATAATCCAATGTACGTTTTAAAGGACCATATTTCACACAGCCAACATACATTTCTAATTTTAACGCGCAGGACCAAATTTATAACGCTGGCATGTGTTGCCATATAGAGGAACGTCGTAATAACGTTCGGCATCCGGTAGCGTAAACAAATATTTGTTTATTCAATTATGTACACAGTGTGGCAACACAGATGAACCCTTCAAACCAAAATAACTGTGGATTTACTTACTGAATTGAGCTGGATACATTTGAAATAAATTCATTAGCGCAAACATTTTACTCAGACGTTTTTCTTTTTGTCCTTAGGTTCTTTTGTTTTGTTCAAAAAAGGAGGAAGTTATATGTTCGGGTGTATTTTTTTAAATGTAGACAGATTTATATTTTTTTGTTTTGTTTGAAAGCGTATATTCGTCATGTGATCCCATATTTTGGGCCTTAATATTCGTTCAGTACCTAATTCCAAAAAAAATAAGAAAATGTTCAAACCAGGATAATTTTACAGTCTAGACCAAGAAAACTCGATGTTAATCATTTCCCACGACATTCGAACATGCTGACAGAATTTCCTTCCTGAAATCAATATATACAGCAGACCAATCGCAACTCAAAATAGGTTAATAACTAATCACTCTCTAATCTCAATTCGCCATTCAGCTAATCGCAGCACTGAGTTTCGCAATAATACCCGCTCTTTATACCCATTTACATTCTATCCTATACCTACTAATGTTATAAATGCGAAAGTTCATGAGGATGTGTGTATGTATGTTTGTTACGCTTTTACGCCATATCTACTGGATGAAAGATATAAGATAGATAAAAGAAATACTGGACCGATTGTTATGAATTTACACACGATTTGATACACGAGTTGAATATAACCTGGAATAACATATAGGCTATTTTTTATCTCGAAATTTCCACCGCAGCGAAGAAATAAAGACGTACTGTACGTATTTGTATATAAAAATGTCGAACTCATTTATTTTAACTACTGTATGGGTAGTATTTTTATGCTTGAATATACTTTTCAAAAGGTTTAAATGTAGCTGTGTTCGTATACCCATTATAATGAGTTTTGCGAATACAGTTGGTGCATTCATAGTACATTCATATGACATAGCGATCCGACTTGACAATAGAAATGTTCTGACATTCAAATATACTTTTTTAATATAACTAATTTACTTTGAAACACTATATGCTATTTTCTATATTTTGCATCTAAGTTTCTTTCCTTTCAGTTGTTTTAAGATGAACATCTCATATCTCATTGAACTTCAGAAGTGACTAGTAACTGCACTACTAGGTCGTAAAAGTGAAAGAAACACACGCCCAAATATTAGTATATCTACTTAGTACCTACTTTCTCAAAAGGTACTTATATGCGTGACTTCTAAAATATCGTACGAGCTCTCTCTCTCTAGTAACTAAATGTTTAATTTTTCATAAATTGCGAAGCGGTGACTGTCCGCCTGACAGGTCCCAGCTTAGACCTACTGACACCATAAGTTTGTATATCAATCTGACTCATATACAGCAGTTTTAATTGACCACCATATCTAACAAGGAAAAAATCCTGAGAAAATCAGCACACTGACAGTTTCATTTAGTGTGTACTTGTTACTAGATGTGTTAGACACCATATACAAACATATACGAAAAGAAGAGACGAAGATTTTAAAAAAGGAAGTGATTTCAATGCAAAGCAAAGTTTGTCTAGCACAGGTAGTGTGTGCAGTGGTCTTTGTGTCTTAAATGAACAATGCATTCCATCAAGTAAGATGAGACTCATTTGCATATATTCCTGCTTTCGCGTCAGGATCTTAGTGCTTAGGGAAAGATACAGGTGCATTGCTGCGATTTGATGCCTAAATATTGACGTTCAAAAAATATGTTAATTAATATTAATGTGGAAATCAATAAACGGCAATAAGATAGTTTACAAGAATTGTAAAAAAAAATGATAAAATATATATTTATATATTTATTAGGGTCATTATGATATTTCATAGACTGTAACAATGCAGCTGAATCATTTAGAAGTTGGTTGGAAAGTCCTTTTTTTTAAATTATAAAAACTAACTCAACCATCATAAAAAAAATATGGTAAAAACTTTTATAAGGAAAATCACCATAAATTTAATATTTAATGTAGCTGTCGAACAAACATAGCTTTCTTTGCAAACAGTTTTAGCAAGTATGCTATAATATTATATTTATTATCCCTAATACTATTACATATACGAACGTCTGTCTGTTCGCTTTCACGCCTAAACCGTTGACTAATTGTTCTGATGCAATTTGGAAGACAATAGACTCAAGATCTAAGAAAGGCTACCGTAGACGGGCAGCAGCTAGTATTCTATATTGATGATATATTTTTTGTCCATTTGTTTGATTCTTTATCTTAAGGGTATTTTTGATTGTAGGGTTACATATAATAATTATACGTTAATGAAAATGTACCTTTTCCTTCTACTTTGCATTACAGGTAGAATTTCACATAGTGTATTTCAGTACAAAATTTTGTCGTAGACATTTTTATCCTATAACAATGAATTTTCAATAAATTTGTTGTCAATTTTTCAAAACAGCCAATACTGGCACGTAATATTTCCATTGCTCATTAAAAAAAAACAATAAAGAAAAATGAAAAATTCTGTTTTTAAGCTTCATTCTGAATTCAATTTATTGTTTTATATCTGGACTGAGGGAGGGGACGCCATCAAATTTCGTAAGCAACTGATGCCTTCAGGAAACAAATTTGTCATCTGCCAGCCTCCTTTGTTTTGTTAAGGCTGTGTTTAGACGGTCGTACTCTGGTATCGATTATGTACAATTGAGAAAACAGTCTTTATTTGGATTGTTATGAAATGCGTCGAGTTATTTTGACTAAAAACACAACGGTAAGTGATTAAAAGTATTAAATGTAAAATAGGAAATAAATAAAACGTAATGCACATTACAGGTACCTACGGTTTTCCAGGAAATTATTATTTTGTGATATAAAATGGAAATAAAAGAACTTAACATGACGAAATGTCTATGTCATTCCTTTTAGCTGTACTAGTTACTAATAACAACATGGATTGCTACCGAGCATGTGCAACATATCGACGTTACGTCTATATGTACTAACATTATAATTATATTTTAGGTTACACACTGAACGTTCGCCTGCATGAGATGAAAACCGTGTTAGAGTAGGTTCGAGAGTTAAATATTATTGTTAACCTTAACAAAATCATAGTTTTGGCGATGGCGGTGGAGCCATCACAAGAAAAGAAGAAGACATGGTTTACATGGTTATGGGGTTTGTATAAATCATCAAGCATTTCTCAATTCAATCATTAAAACCAATATTATTGCAATTTAAATTCGTATATGTCACAGGTTCGCAAATATCAGTAAAAACAACGTTCATTTACCGGGCTTATTACATAATGAAGCACTTTAATGAAAACCATGAAATGGTTTTCATTAAAGTGGCGGTGGAGCCATCACAAGAAAAGAAGAAGACATGGTTTACATGGTTATGGGGTTTGTATAAATCATCAAGCATTTCTCAATTCAATCATTAAAACCAATATTATTGCAATTTAAATTCGTATATGTCACAGGTTCGCAAATATCAGTAAAAACAACGTTCATTTACCGGGCTTATTACATAATGAAGCACTTTAATGAAAACCATTTCATGGTTTAAATTTAATTTGGCACAGTCCAGCGGAAACTGAAACGTGTGCACGTAGCCTTAGCAATATTGCGATTCAATTAATGATGCCGATATTTTACTGTCATTGTATATTTCTGTGATAAATTCTGCGTAGGTACTAACATTTGACTCCAGTTCATTGAATTAAAAAGCGCTTCCGTGTCGATGGTTCTAGATATTTATCGTGAAATTTGTTTATACAAGCTCGCTCCGAATATCAGAAAATAGGGTGTTTTTATTATAATTTACGCGGCCATGTACTCTTGATTGTTTCCTTAGCAGCATCTTTTTACTTGGTTTTGTGAAAATATTATTCACTACTTGGCAAGGACTTGCAAGCTTTGTGCATTTTTTGACGATGTTGCAAAAAAAGATAAATCAAAAGTACTTACAAATCAGTATCATTTTAATGATTTTCTCATGGAATAAACAGAACAATAACTTTGAGTATCAGAGTGCTACTCGCTCGAAAAAACCTCGAATCCCAAACTTCCCAAATTGTTTCCAAGCCATGTCATCAACACGCCAACTTAATTTGACTTTTTCTAACTTGCACAATAAACTGAGAGGCAACATTCACATTTTTATATTTAACGTTACTTCTTTGAAACTCTAATGTACTCCAAACCGGATGTTTTTCTTTGTTGCTTATTGTTGTTATACTTTATCGTTAAGATCTCACAAGTTGCAAGCTGTATTGCTAATGGAAATATGTTTTATGGTTACATATAAGGAGGAATGTAATGAAGTATTGTATCGTCTGGTAATTTACACGATACATTTTTTTATTAGTATCTAGTATATTTAAAAATATATTAACTTGCCCTGTCAGCCTCTGACCGATCATTTCACTCCATTGTTTCTTCCAGTTTTGTTAACACATTGCGCTGTTAACAAAATATTTTATTATATGTATTTTTCTTGAAAAAATGTAATAGGAAAACATGAAGTGAAATCGATGGCCGAATTGGCTGTCGTCCAGACCTCGCTTACCAATACAAAACATTACAAAAATCTGTTGTACCGTCATTTGGCAACCCCGAGTCCCGCGGAATCACGTACCAACTTAAAAGATTTTGTATAAACGCCCGTCGACTGATGTGACTTTTAATTTAACGGCACGAGCGTTTAGAATATTCAGACGTGAGAGAATGGAAAAAGATTAAAAGGAGACTCTGTTACTTGTTCGGATCAAGAATGTAGGGGGATTTTTAATACGTCATTTCACAGGTAATTTACACGTACTCGACAGAAATTGGGGGTTGTATTCCATTTGACTTGCTAATGGGTACCTACTTTAGGAATAGTCCCTGTTATACGTTCGAGGAAATATAGGTAATAAGATAATATAAAAAAATACTTTCTAAGTGATTATAAAATCAAAATAGTTTTTTTATTTTATTTAGCAAATGAAACATAAATTGTCTAGCTCAATATTATGTAAAGCCTAATCCTTTGTAAGCAATATATATGAAATTACAATAACAACAATAAGTGGATTGCTTCTCATTCTCTCTAAAAATTAACCTGGAAATAAAAAAAAACTAATTTTATAGAACTCGGTGCACGTTACTAACTTTATATTTTATTGTTTATGTAACATTATAATTATAACGTTATAATTGACATTTGATAGTACCAAAGCCAATTGATATGCCAGTGAATCACTAATATCGTATCCGGGCAAATACATTAGCGCCGAAATGCATTTAGTTAGTTAATCGAAAACTACGCCAAATGATCAAATAACATAATTATGCAATCTGTACCTAATACTCTATTAAGTATTAAATTTAGTATACGCTCGGCGATTGAGTTTCATCATATCATAACTGAAAGTTTACGCACCGTATATTCTGAAAGTCAGTACATGGCGTGACGTCACAACACAATGATTAAACAAACTTAATAAAAAACAGTTTTTCGGTCCGTAACTTCATTTCCGCACCATTCTATGATAAGGCATGATGTATGCAAATAAAATAAATGTGATCTTTTTAAATAACAAAGCACAGTAATAAAATTGCAACAGCCAAATCACATTGGTATTTTCCCGCACCACGTACGATATGTCAAATCTTTCCAACTGTGCAGGTGCCGAGTAGGAGCATGCAAAACTGCACTCGATTTTCTACAGTCGTGATGCGCATTATAAACTTGTATAGAAACGTCTATTCCATTCTAGAAACGTAAAATGAAAATATTGACAAGAAAATTTTTATTTGCAACATTTTGAACGATGTCATTATTCTAAGTTTGAATGTTTTGACGTTTCCAATTATATTTAAATTTCGAATTACAATGGGAGACTGTTTGAATTTATGGTTCACGACATCACGATATTACACGATATTAAAGGTTAGGATATTTTTAGACAATAATACGTTTTTGTTTTTGACAATATGTCATAATAATTTTATTTTAAGCTTCAGTGGCAGTTTTTATTTGTGGGCTCTATTTAAATATTTGTTCAAAAATCACTGAAAATAATGGACTTTATTTGAATGGAAGTTCCAATTACAACTTTAAATTTTATTCAGTATTTAATAAAATTACTCATAGTATTCGATAAACGATCTAGCAGGCGTTTAGTTATAATTTTGTTTTTAATATACCTACTTAATATTTTGTTATATATGATTGGATTAGCATAGGAGCATGGTAAGATTGAAAAAAACATCAATAAAGATTACTCCGCAGTGAAATCAGTTGAATTTAGAATGCAGGCTCGTGTCTGCGCGAAATTAGCGCGAGGGAGCGGGCGGCTACGTGACAAATAAATGGCACGCAGTTAGATTTGTAGATGATTTGCTTGTTCTTCATTAACCACAAAAAAAATCTTGTCAAAATTTAAATTGAAAAAAAGTCCCCTCCAAAGTTATGTCTCTATATCAGAGAGACATGTACCTAAATGTAAAAAAATAAATATAATTTGATAACTATCAGTTGAACTTGTAAAAAATATCGATCATTTATTTCATCAAACATATGTACACATATCTAGGATCCTTTGTTATATGTCTTCTAGCATGTTACCCTCTCACTATCTTTAATTTATAACAGCGTAGACCGCCGGCAGCTAGTACTAACATGTCAAGGGTGCTCCAAGTAAAAGTCACTATACAACCACTTGACTGTCATTCACAGCTTTTTACGACGTCGTACCACCAAACATTGTCTAGTTCCACTTTGTGACGATATCTAAACTATCCTTCGAACATTAAACTTTATATGCTTATTACATTTTTATTAGAGCATCGTTGCTGTAAATTATTTCTAAATAAAATCTTCTCATTCTCACATGTTCCCAGTACCATTCGCGGCCGGGATATCCCAAGGTACCTTTACCTTTAAATTTTAAAGACTCGACAATGACCAGCTTATCAACCCTCTTTAGAAATGCCGTTGCAGCCTATAAATAAGCTTTCGAGACTTTTTATTTCTTAGGTATCTCATGAGACATCGTCGAAGACGAGGCGTCAAAGTTTTTGGGATAGAAATTTCGTACAGACAAATATATATTGGCTTCAAGTGTTAGTCTGTCCGCTTCGCTTGGATTCCGTGTGTCGTGACGAACATTATTATAATAAATGTAAAATTAGTACGCATATGCATTATCTCCTTCTCTCTAATCAAATTCCATTTTAAATGTGGTCTACGCATAATGACTTTCCTTCCATAACTGTCCATTCCTGGTAAGGGTACCTAAAGCAGTAAAATTAATAAAATTAAATACCTAATAATGGCTATTATACAGAAAATCTTTTCACACGATGAGAAATGAGGCAGTTAAATCATAATTTCAACTTTAAAATGAATTTCAATGCCCCTCTTTTATATTTTAATGCTGATCGTAAAAATGTTATAACTGTACTAACTTGTCACCCTTAAAGATATATTTTATACGGAAATGTTAAGATTAAATCTGTAGCAAATTTATAACGATAAATTTATTTACTTTGTCAATATTTATAATTAAATGGTAAGTAAGTAATTTTAAATAGATTAGAGAATTTTTCTTACAAGTCTTATTCACGTTCAGCAATCCATACATTCTTACATATTATAAAACTAAGTCCTCTGCCGCGTCAGTCTGTCTATTCGCGATAAACTCACAAACTATTTCACACAAAAAAAAGTGATATAGGCTAAGTGATATAGGTAAAGTATACCAAAATTAATTAGGTATCACTATATACATTTTAAAAACCTTGTGTTGTTTTCAAGATCTAAGTATACATATGGTCAGACAGCAGGAAGCTACTTTGTTTTATATAGTGAAGTTGCATTTTAAACTTTAGAAAAAAATCTTACTTTTAAAATAATTCCAACCGTATATTTTAAATTGTTTCATATTTTTCTTATTCAATTTCTCGGCGAACCTTTGTTGTACTTATTACAATTTTAAAACATTATCAAAGGTCGAATGGAATAAATACGTTGAATATGGCTTCCGTTTCAATTCGACTAATAACATCACTTTTCCGAAATCAGATAGACATCGAACAAAAGGACGGAGGATAAAATCTAACGACCTTTGTCATTAGCCGTGTCGAAGCCCTAAAAAAACATGAAATATAAAGCTGACAGGCTAACTGACCGTCCGTAATTGGCCGGGTTATAACGAGTGTACCAAATGACGCGGCACTACGGGCTGAAGTAGAGGCAAATTGCTATAAGTTATGCAATTTCCATACGCACCATTAGGTCGACTCCGAGACAGGGGATTTAGTACTCAGCTATTGCATCGTCTGCAACAGATTTATTTTAAATGGCTACGGCTTTTGCATATTCATTGTTTCTTTTTTTCGAAATAATATAACTCACTGATATCTTATTATACATCATCCGTACTAATATTATAAACGCGAAAGTATGTCTGTCTGTTTTCAGGGTTTAACCGCTAAAGGAAGAAGAAGAAGTTCAGTGGTTAAGAGATTCGTCCCAGGTTCGAATCCTGCTTGTGTCACATAAGTTTAAGCAACTTGAATAAAATCTAACACAACCAATGTTATAACATACTCGATAAGAAAAAATGTACTAGGTACTACCAAAAATGGATAAAAGTGTGAATAAAAATTTATTATTATTAAAATATATTTGACGGAATGGGAATCATCGATGTGGGCGCTTTTTAGTCGCTTTTTACCTTTTTACTAAATACCTATAATCAATAGCAAATTCATGATAAATTAGCCCCTAACACGGCGGTACAAAGATCCTTGTAGGACAACTTGACACGCTATCTAGAGTACAATAGATGCAGATATTCAAATTGGATTAAATGGAAAACGGCATTTGTCACGCTTCTAGACGTCAATCCAACGTAACGGGCTATGGTCCTGACGCTTGAAATTCAGGCCAGCCAGGTTTGTGTTTTCAATATTCGATACACCGTCAAAAATATCGAATACCTGGAATACATACCTACATGACTCACACATAGCTATCATCGACTACTTGATTCCGTTTAAGGAAAACATCATGAAACTCTAACTGGAAGGCAATGGCAAACCGTGACAAAGAAAGTCTTTCTGTGTATTAATTCCATGTAATAACAACGACCCTCAGCCATGAGTAGTACGACTATAGGACCAAGTACTGGAACTATACTATCTTCGTAATTAAAAAGTTAAAAACATACTCTAAGCTAACGTATGTTTTAATTTGGAGATGTATAATAGGCTATACATATAATTATAATTTGGAGATGTATAATAGGATATACATATAATTATAATTTGGAGATGTATAATAGGATATACAATGTAACAATAACAAATAGTAACAATATGATTATTGTAATTTTTTTATGTAAAGAAGAAAATTAATTAAATCTTCAGATGTGAGTTTACAAAATCTTTTCATTTTTATATTTTAATCATATATACAGGAATATTTAAGGAGTTAAGAAGAGAGACGAAACATTTGAAAATATCTTCATCGAATCATGTAACGCTCGCCGCATCTGTTTGAAATGACAAAATGTTTTATTTGGATTTGTCTTTTATGAAGATGCAGTTGTGGGAGTTGCGATTGCATTCACTGCAACTGTCGCGGAGTATGATTTATGTTTATTATGTCTGCATTTGTGGCCACTTTGATGCATATAACTTTCTTCTATATTAATACATTTGAGATCGAAGAGATTGATTATATTCATTCTGTTATTTTTAAGTAACTTTTCTAACATTATTGGTTATAAGTAGGTATGTTAAAATGATCCAAAATTTTGTACTAGGCTATTTTATTCATCAACAATCCTAAAATCTTTCCCACTTATAATATGTAGGTACTGCGCATACTTTCATCCCACGACCATTTTTAGTGCTCTACTAAACCATGCAGCGTGTTGTCAATATTTTAATTAATTTACTTATATATATCTAAAAAAACCCGCGCAGTTATGGTTAAACCTATAAAAAAACAAAACCGTTCATTTTTTCATATAAATGAATTTGACATTAAAGAATGTATAACAATTTATTCAAAAATAATATTATTTTACTAACGACTATTGCTCAGAGATATCACTTTCTATATACGCTTACATTATTAGCATTATAGCGTGTTATCAATTTGTTTGGAAAATGTAATACATTTAATTTCCTCAACAGAGCATTGTTGTGTAAGGCCAGAATACATTATCCAGGCTTTATACACACGAGATTCATGGCCGCGCATCAGCGTTTACGATACTGCCCGGATAATCCTATTATGGGTGAAGTGGAGTCGACCAATGACAAGCCGTATTTGTATACACGTGATGTACAATAACGACAGGTATTCATTATTTAAACTAGCTTCAACTTGCTATTTCTTAAATGCGTAGTTACTGACAGATTTAGTTATAGTAGTTTTCAAAGGCGTTGCCCGTCAATCACTCACCCAGTATTGAGAGAATTTATCTTTATATATACATTCCTCTCAAATAATTGTCCGTCTTGTTTTGTTAATTAATATTTTTTTATAAGTATATCTGAATATATATATAAAACTGGAACTAGGCCTTACTGTAATAAAGGTTGAATAAATAATAAAGCAAAAACAGTTAAACTTGACCGACTCGACAGACTTGAATGATTTGTAAGCGTTCCGAGTATTGGAAAGTATTTTGCGTTGAATTAACGGTAAATTGGGGTGTGTCTTGAATTTCAATTTGTTTTAGACACCTCTAAATGCAAACTTCATTTATTTATTGAACAATATACTTATTTATTGTATTATTGAAGTTTTCATAACAATGTCACAGAAATAAGATTGTTTTTAGATTTCAAAATCATTCCAAACAACTTTTTTAACATTTTATATCTTAGCTATATTAATAAAAAATGGTGTCATTCTATATTTTTCATAACATGCATTCAACAATAAAAATGATTAATGAATTTCATCTTTTACAAACAACGTAACATATGACATTTTATGAAGATTTATCACCGGTATATATTCAGGAAAGAAAAAAAATGATAATTATTTTTTTTCACGGATTGCGGATTTTCACTTTGCAACTTATAATTGTGAGATTGGATGCCATAACGTATATTACTTACGAAGTTATTAATAATGATACTATAACAACTCCAATTTTATATAGTAGCAATGGTAGCAAACGAACAAAAGAAAAACAACTGGAGACTAAACTAGCTTGCACTTTTTTATCCAATAAAGGAACAACAAGATACTTCAAGAAAAACTGCTTGCAAATAGTGTGAGGCAAAAGGGTAGACACTACATCTTCGCAATATCTATGTCCTACGAACAGGCACAGTACGGAAGATTATAGTTCAAGTCAAGCAAATAAGATCTTTGTCTTATTCCGGTGGCATAGAGTTCATTTTCGACCTAAAATGTTTATCGTTGAGACGTACCGCGCATAGAACCCTTGTCCCTTGTTCAATAAAGAGCATCGTGCTCTCAACAGCAATTTAATCAGCTTTGTTCCTTATAAATAAGCCGCGGTGTTCCTTCCCAAGCATGCTATTAAGCTTTTAGATTTATTTTCTACGGTGAAACGTAGTGGCGTTAGAGATAGTAGAAAACTATTTAAACTATCTTATTTGTTTGTTTGAGATACCTGTATTACATAAAAAACACATAATTTCTTTTTAACATAGAAACAAAATTCTGAATAGTGAATGCAATGACGGATTAATCACATATACGGATGTCTAATCTTATTTTTTGTGTTTTTATACAAATAATTCAGTTTCATTTTCAAACGAAGATTCTTTCAATTTGGTAAAGTGTATCTCCAAATCACCATCATTAAGGATAATTTTGTTATAACAAACCTATGTACACGAATCACAGACATACTAGCAAGAGATATAGGACGAGAGCAACTAATAAGGTTTGGACTTGTATCTTGTATATGGTTAATAAAACACAATGAGTAAATAAAAGAGAACTGAACAGAATTCTACGAAATAATCAATCGAAAGTTAGTAGAGTTCGGAAGAGCACGTCTCTTCGAAAGGATTCGTTATCTTGTCCGAGTTGCGCACCGACGCCCGACTCAGTTATAAATTGTGACTGGCGGGACATTCCAAAGATTTCTCAAAAACTTTTTGAGAAAATAATCATTGAAACGTTTGGCAATTTTGAAGTTTTCCCGGTGATACTTTTTGAACTTTTGCATAAGTCTCAGATAGAAGAAAATTTTGACCCATCTCGTATTCTTCTATTTTAGTGAGTTGTAAGTATTTGGTTGTTTCCAGGTTATAATTTGACATAAATAATTGCATTATAATTGGTAATCTATATTTTACTTTACACTTTATACTAAGCAGACCACGAAATCCGAAATTTTCATATAAGTAGTTTAAATAACGTTATCAGAATTGGACCAACAAGGATAGCAAGTAACCCAACAGTAATATGGCTTGGGGCATTGCAAATACAGCGGACTACAAAACAAATATAACACCCTGTCTAATATTAGCGACTACAGGAGCATTTTAAAAAACTCATACTGCAACACATTGTGCAGTCTCGAGTACAATCGTGACTGTGGTGACAATGCAATAAGGAAAATTGCATGATATTTTCGTACACGTATTTTTAAATTTCATTGCAAAGAAGCGACAGGTCGAGGATTTTTTAAATTTTGTTTGCATCCAAAAATGGACCATTTTTTATGTATGTTCTTGGTGCAGTTATTTATTTGCCTTTGTAGTGGATATATATTCAGCTATAGTCGGAACTTTCTGTGATAAATTAACTATATAGTTTATGTAAGAGGTAGTCTAAACTCAATTGATCTCATTACATTACATTACATTACATAACAAACAAATATAGCCGAACCGGGATGCTGCTTGCATGCTCTTGTATTAGAGATATTTTTTTATCTATAGTTGGAGGTATAAACTAATGTTTAATTTACAAAAGGGTAGTTTCCTAGGTATGAAATGAAATATATAAATGCATTTACACGAAACTCAATAATTAAATGTCACTTGAATTGATCAACGTAATAATAACACCAATCGATGTTCAAATACGTATCTTCTAATTAGTGTTCATTGGTGAATATCAAGGATGCTCGGCACCTGCTGCACAAACTTTGGAACGCAAGTTTGTTCAGAGCATTTCCAATGTGCGACTTCTCCATACGACTTGTACGGAATGTCCACTTGCGCAAAGTGACATAAAATAAACATTTCGATAATGTATTTATTGGAAATCCAATTCACATATACAGATCACACGTCAATATAAAACGGTATTTTTTAAACCTTTTTGATTCTACTTATAATTGTATAATATATCTTAAAAGTTATACGAGTACCTATTTAACTTATGTATGACTCGGTTGCGTCAAGAAAAAAAAAATTTTTAGTATCCCATATAAGAAATCTCAAACTTACTTTGGGACTAAGACAATCTGTGGGATTGTAGTATTTGTCCATATACGAATAGGTACATTTATTTAATTGTATTATACCTAATACAAATCGTAATACAATTCATTTAAATAAATGAATTTTATATTACCAATCCCGATAATAATTAATATAATTTAACAACAAATTCAAATTTTGTAACCAAGCATTGTAAATGGACAGCCCAAACTAGGCCGATGGTGCGATGGACACAAGCACAGAAACGGGCATAACAAACCCAGAACCGCAGACAAATATTTGTATTACAAATTGAATCCAAGACTTCCAGATAGCGAATAGACGTGGTGACCACTACGCCACGAAGGTCACAGTCACAGTAATAGAGTAAGAATTTGAAAAAGAAAATTATGTTTGTCTGTATGTCTGTTTGTACACGCTAATCTTCGGAACTACTGGACGGATTTGAATGAAACTTTTTCGTTATATAGCTATTAAGCCTGGGTAGCTTAGTGGTTGGTGGGAGCAACATATAGGGTATAAATTATTTTTTGAAAACTGGAACACCTGATGGAGAACAATAATGGTACAGCTGAACTATAGAGAACATAGAAATGACGACTTAACAAAAATTCTTCAGTCTGATGAGCATTTTCTGTTGAGGTATAAAAATCGAAGATTTGGAACACCTGAAGAAGAGGCAGGCAGCCGCAGGCATCAGCTAGTACGAAATAAACTTGAGTGTTGTCACTCGAAAACTTTTCGCCTCGTTATTACTCAAAAAAATTATACTTCTTATTTTGGGCGCACAAAGAGTTTCAAGGAAAACTCTTAGTAAGAGTTAACTTGCTCGCGCTCCGCGTTCGAACTTGCTCAGCAGTTACTTTGGAAAATATCGGATAGTGTTTCACAAAGAGGCTTCCGATAACTTGCCAAAGCTCAGAAGTTGTTTTAGAATTTTTCCGTCTCGAGTTGAGTTACTGCAGATTATCACACGGTTCATTCCTGATATGCTGACTTTTTTGTCCGGTCAATTTAGCCAAAAAAATAAGGGTCAGGTTACTGAAATAGAGCTAAAATTTGTTAAAATTTTCGGGACACCTTTATAAATGAAATGTGAAAGATCAATATCACACCTGCAGAATATCTAGGTCGCTAATATAGGTCTTTTGCATTATTCAGCCAAACGGCAAGTTTTATCATGAAACACCCTAGGCAAAAATTGTTTACCATTGCTATCAATCAATTAATCATTTATTTATTTGTATTGTTGTCTCTGTACCTGTTCTTTTTCTTCTAAGAGTCACCGTTTCGGAGATGTATCGATTTTAAAATAGTTAAAATAAGTATGTGTTTTGATAAATATTTATGCACAAGTGGAACTATTGACTTTGAGAAAAAATGTTTTTAAGAACCTCAATATATTTTTAAGACCTATGGACATCCAGAATGTCCATAGATTTTATTAGGTACATATAACAAATGCTGATAAAAAGACTTCGCAAATGAAATGACAACAATGAAAAAGAAAAAAGTGCTGACTGAAGTAAAAAGAAATGAATTTAATTAGTTTCTGTGCAAGAAATCAAGCTGAAGGGATTCTTCTCTATTTTATCATCAGCCGACTGTCGTGAAATTGAGTTTTCCTTCATTAGCAACGACAAAAGCTTAATCCGCTGAAATTTAATTGGCTCAATAATCTCCATGATGGCTGCTTGCCGTCGCCGGCGCCGGTTACTGTCTAGAAAAAACGAGGATGCGCATGCAATCAAGCGAACCAGCTGCGATTAGCTCGGCGGGGCCAATGTCACGTACCGCGTGTTTTAAGGCACTAATCTATTGCTCTATAGACTACACAAAAAATTGCAAGTTTTTGCCATGACCAACTTTTTAATAGTCATGGCAGTCGTTGCATCAACAAGTAACTGATAAACCCACGGACTATGAAAGATGCCTTCTCTAACGCAGTTTCGGTGGTACGGCGACTGAAGTAGCTGGTTTGGCTGTAGTGCATACTCCTCATTTAGGAAAGGCCCAGTCTACCAGGTCTTAACTACGATAATAGTCCTCGAAAGAAACAATCAGTATCATTTATCGTCTCTGAACTGCTGTACATAAGACTCCACCAAGTATTTTTAAAATGACCGCAAGGTATCATTATTTTATTATTCTTCAGTCGAATGAGACATCGAACAACTACGCAGCAATGGAAGTGCAACCTTATTATGCCTATGTGCACTCTGTATGCGCCTTGTTATTTTAAATTGGACGTTGCGATATGAGAATAATCGAATATTGCTCTCGTTTCCGCTGACAGACTATTAAAATTTGGTCTGGGGTATGTTAAATATTTTTCTGTGTTGTCCGGAACATTTTCAATTTTAATATTTACATTTTATTTCATATGTAAATAATTAATTCTATGATAATCTGTGAACATACCAAGCGGTGTTTTTGATGTTATTAATGCAAATAATGTATCTTGCTGTTTTCTTTAAAGTAGTTATTAATAATGTCAGAAATAGAACTATTAAAATTACACCACCAGCGAGAGAGACCGTTGTCCAACACTGGGATAAATATTGCTATTAAATCCACCAACCATACTTATTTTATATAACCATACATGTTCGTTGGTTTGTACTCCTTTCAAGTCAAAACTCAATATGAAGCATTGAATAAAGGTGATTTTTGGTGTGGAGATAGTTGAAGAGCAGAAAAGTGACAATAGCAAATATATAATTTATGGCAAGCTTGATATTTTTGCAGATCTATTAGGAAAAATAACAGTAGATGGAAGTAAATAAATAAATAAAAATCTTTATGTCAATATTTGATAAGATACAATTACAATATACTTGGTAAGGAGGGTTTCAAGTTCAGTAAGTCCTATTTGCGATAATTCTGTTGGTTTTTTCTTTGTCATAGACAAGACAATTATATCCTAGCTTATTGTTCCATAGCTATCCCTCGATCACATTGGTTCATATTTATAATTTCACTGATTAAATAAGAGTCACAGGTAAATAATAAAATCGAAAACAAAGATTTGAACCAGCCACCGCGTCAATTTCTCTTGCATGCAAACGAAGGCGGAGAGCCCTCGAATCAAAATTCCTCAGCAAATAAATGGACGAATAATGCAGGGGATGTATAATTCATTATTTTGACCGAGATAACGAACGCTTATATTTGCCGAATATAATGTTATCTCCGTTAATGGCACGTCATTATTTCTGAATATTTGGAATATTTACACCACTTCGAGCAGTCGTGGAATTCAAAATATTCAGGTGTTTTCTTATACATCTTGTACTACCGAAGAAACACACTACACATTTATATTACTAATATGTGTGTATAAAACTACTTGACGACGATGTAATGGATTAAATAACTACTTGAAAGATTTTGTTGATGTGCGGACAAAGTCTCGAGCGCTCATAAGAAAATTTACAAAATACTTAGTATATTAGGACAAATATTAAATATATTAGGACAAATCACACAAATTGAGCTAGCCCCAAAGTAAGTTCGAGACTTGTGTTATGAGATACTAACTCAACGATATTATATTTTATATAATATAATACATATATAGATAACCATCCAAGACCCGGGCCAATCAGAAAAAGATCATTTTCCATCATGACCCGACCGGGGATCGAACCCGGGACCTCTCGGTTCAGTGGCAAGAATCTTACCACTGCGCCACCGAGGTCGTCAAAAAACTTAGTACTTCAATCTTGGTTTAAATTTAAGCCTATTATAAGAAAGGACATTCAGAAAAATTTATATCCGCGATAAAGATTAGAACCGAACACTATACTTAATCACGCGGGCCGATGATCGAAAAAGCGGGTCTAGATAACCGTGGTTTAAAAAATAACCGTTCGCCACCGTTAGCGTCAGCGGGGGCGATAAATCATGAAGGGGGTCGTTAGGGCCCACCCTGGAGCCCTTCGGAGCAAAAACATCCCAAATCTGTGTGGACCCACCCTTGTAATCGCTAGATAATGGGAGTGGATTGAAAAATCATCTGTCGGTGTATGTAAAGGATGTGTGACACTTCGCCGCGAACGCAATTTGTCAGCGCACCCGTGGTCGTTCTGTTATTAATAATGGTACAACTTAATGAGGGCTGGTGCGAATTTTGCTGCACCGTCATATATTACGGTTATTTGCCCGGGTATAACAACCTGCGTTGGGACGGCTTGAATTAGTAAAATGGTCGTGTAATTATGCATACGAATTCTGAAACCGAATAACTATTTCTGTTTACAATTATATCTAAATTTCTCCCATTAAAAATCATTTTAGCTCTTTTCCACTACTTAATATAAACCTCTATTTTTATACTTCCTTCTATACTGCTTATTTAGCGAGTCGACTCTGATGTTTAAATTTGTGAGGACCACAAAACGCCAGAGTCAAAGCGTTTACTGTGAATACCTATAGTTAAAATGTATAGAGCCGGTCTCCAAATAAACTTCCACTTAATCCTCTTCCTCATCTAATTTAACACTATCAAATGAGGAGATAGAAGTTCTCAGCCTTAACACAATGTCTTCTTCTGACTTTAATAATTCCACATAGAACTGGCGCCCAGGCACATTATTACAAAGTACTGAGTTCGATTATCCAAATATCTAACTAATTTGTTGTAACAAAGGGCCGGCTTTAAGTTGGGTAAATTGTCAAAGTAGCGAATTGCTATCCGAGCGCGGTGATATGTGCTAAGTGAACGGAACGCATTCACATGACTGTCTGCAGCACATTCGATGCGAAACGCTTTAACTGTTTCCTGAATTATTCCTCTCAGAGCAGCGATTTCAATACAACCTTTCTATTCCTCTTAGACCACTTCTCTTACAAAATATATAAAAGAGATTTTTTTTTGAAGAATTGGTGCTAAAAAATATAAAATAAAAAATATTACAAAATCGATTATTTCATTGACTTTAATACAACCGACCAATAAAAACACATGTATAGGCCAGGCACAAAAGTAGATCAAAATATCGGCTTACCTTGCTTCCACTCTAGGAAACATGCTCTCAATCTCCCTCGGTTTTATTACACGACCACTTAAATACGACCACAGCTGCTCGCATATTTGAAGGTAAAACGATATACATTGTATGTATCACAATGTAGTTTTCAGTAAAATCTTTAAGTACATATTTAATAATAATATAATTTTTTTACATTTGTATCAGACTCATATAATTTAATTTCACAAACGCAAACGCCACAGAACAAAAACGTACATATCTTCAGGATTCTACAAGTACGTACGTATCTTCAGGATTCTACAAGCCTTCTCCTTCATTCGTATCTCTTTAGAATTGTTACAAATAATCTAATACGAGTATAATTATTCGTAATATTATGAAAATATAATTGTTTTAAGTTATTTTCTTAATATTTAATACTCAGTAACATAAAAGTGACAATAATGATATAAATGTATACGAATAATTCATAAAGTGCTCTAATATATGGGATATTCTTTATCTCAAACTAGCTGTATTATCTATCCGTGTGTCAAATCAAATGTAATCAAAATTTACGTATTCAGACGTTCTCATTTATAATTTTAGTAACTAAATATTTTATAATATCAGTAGTATGAAGCGATCATTTCGCAACGTCACAACGTTACAACCTCCTGGACATCGGCTGGACCAGAGGCTGAATCCCGCATCCCGTCATCCGTCGAGTCTCGGCCAGACACAATCAAATTGAGGATCTACTCGGGATCATCATATTGACGTCTGATACCCTCGCCGCAACGTACGATAGCTTATTGCTATGGTTATTCAAACAATAGTTATTGTAAATGGGATATTCTTGCATATAATAAAACAAAGTCATCTGCCGCGTCTACCAGTCTCTTCGTAATAAATTCAGAAACTAGTACAGGGGTTTAATGTATTATGTTTTTACGCGAGCGAAGCCGGAGAAGGCCGCTTGTATTTTATATGTGAAACTATTTTATGCAACTTTTCCTTATTCTGGAATTTTCATTGAATTGTGCTGATATTGTTATTATTTCCCATGGGAAATCACGCATGCGAAGCCGCGGTCAAAAGTTAGTATACAAATAAATATTTAAACAAATTAACCATTTGTTTCGTTACAACATAAATGACCTCGTGCGTAAAACCGAGGATTAGGTCGCGGCTGTCGACACGTCTAGCGCAGAGCGACTCGGACACAATTTACATAAAACACACAGGGCCAAAGTAAACCATTCCAAATTCGATGGTCCAAAAGTTGTATCTGGACAAACACGGACATTTCTGGCAAATGTGACCTGAATTAATATTTGACCGGGATGTTCAGGCGGATCCAACGTTGTGGACATGATGGACATGCCCATACAACCCTAATTGACTTTGTTCGTCACAAAAAAATTAACACTAGATAATATCGTTATTTATAAGTAAGCCAAGGACTGTTTTTTTTTAACTCTATGGCACAGAAATAATATATAAGATTTACAAAGGCGAATTCTTAAGTATTTTGCGAATAAAAAGATACATGGATTTTAATTTCAGTGATTTTCGGTGGTTACCACAAACTTTCTAGGACTAGATCCGCGCCTTGGGATGTTTGCCCAGTACAAGTTGTGCCTTCATTTGGCTTCTGCGGGGTCTTTACAGACGGTAATTTTCTATGAACTTTAATTTTGTAAATTAGTAGTCTGACCCAGCTTGCAAATTTAATGCCCAAGCTTGGGAATGATGAATTTATAAATGTTAATATTAAATGAAATGGGACTTTGATGGTTGACGTGACAGTCGCACAGAAGACAAATAAAAGATGAAATCTCATTTTGTACTAAATTATATTAAATTTAATTTTAAAAAATTTTAGGTAATCAATTACATTCTTTTTTATAGCTATCTATCTCCAACTGAACTTCTTATTCTATTTACGATATATAAAAAACCGTCTAACCATTTAATTTGAGTAATTTTCTTGTGCAGCCTAATAAAAATAATAACTAATTTAGGATCTCAACTGATAAGGCAATGACTGCAATTAACTGATTATCTGAAATAGTTGGCTGAACCTCAACTGCCATAAAATGAAGCTGATAGGCAGATCCTTTATAGGTTGATAACTAATTTAATTGTTCCCAAAACGTACGCCCACGACCCTCGCTCCGAAAGGATCAATGGAGAACTGCCGGTTGATGTTTCAGATATTCAGATATTGTCCGTCTTTTGATGGTGAAACATTTTAGGTATAAGTAAATAAAGAATTAAATTGTTGAACTTGTTTATATAAAATACTTGTTTATATAAATACTTGTTTATATAAATACTTGTTTATATAATATAATAATACATAAATATAATAAATAAATAGAAGCAGTCTCTTGGAATAATTAATGACGTTTTCGATTTTTAAAAACAGATCTGAGTCCCGCATTTTAGAGGAAATATAAAGATTTTTACATTAATAGTTTTCTCATAAAGATTTCAGTTGATTTGCCGAACCAATCAATGCGTATTCAAAACATGTAGGTGTGGTGTAGGATATACTTATATTTCTAGTTGTACTGACTAGTAAATATATTATAGGGTGTTTTATGTTTTATGAATCGACTGAGATGAACTGAAAAATATTTACTACAAAAATGTGTACAATCTGTGTGCAAAATGATTTCAGAGGCTGTTTCAGGAATACATATTTACGGTCGTAAAGGTCCCGGAGTAATGTTCACGCTAAAATTCCAATACACTCAGCTCATTGAGTGTTCAAGACGTTGAATATCTAAAATATCAGCTCTTACCGCACTTAACTAAGTGGCAAGTTTAAGTCAAGGGGTATATTTACTTCGAGCATTCCGTGGAAATAAGTTTATGTAGATTTTTTATTTATAGCGCAACTAGCGACCCTGGCCCGGCCTTAATACGACTCGAGTTAAGCCATCGACATCAACTTCTACATATCCGACATTGTGGATTTTTGAGTTTCCATGTAGTACATCATCTAATCCGCTAATTTTAATAGGGATGGATATTTTTTTTATAAATTTCTTCTGACTGGTTGTGCCATATTTCTCAATACTTATTCTTGGCTCAATTTCCGAATATTCCAGATGAACCTTCATCCTTGATGGATCTTTGCGGTTATTATCATTGGGGCTACGTTCCTGGCGTGGGCCACATTGGATGATAACAGTTTTGTAGTCGCTGAGGGATTATAGAATTGATCACGTCTAGTTAACTCAAGGTGGATCTCAGTAAATCGATGTTGATGAAACCATGGTTTATGTGGGGATTACATATACATTTTTCTGGTGTATAATCATCATGCGACCAACTTTCTGGCTATGATCATTTATATGTTGTGTAATGTAAATTGTAGGTTAGATTCATAAATGAAAAGTTTTCTACAATACTGTTAAAGTTACACGGAATTCTAATCCTAATGCAAAAGTAAGTTAGTTTGTTATCTCTTCATGCTTTATCTCCTCAACGAAATTTTTCTTACACGTAATCTGAAATAAGGAGTAGGACATGGGGTAATTTTCATTCCGGAAAAATCGCTGTACCCGTGGAAAATTCACGCGAGCGAAGCCGCAGGCTAATGCTAGTTAGTTATTAATAATTTCTATCCATTAACGAAGTTGAAAGCTAAACTAGAGAAATCCATAATTCAGGTATAATTGAATCGATTGTTCACGTACGTAACGTTTGTTTTAAAAATAAACGTAAACAGGGTTGTTTATTGGATCGGGTAAAGCGCTCAGGCGGGGGTGGCATTAAATATTTCATTTTAGAGAAGTTTTTATTACTCAGCTGAACGTGTTCGCGATAAACGTGAGGCACGTGACTAGAGAACCTTGCTTAGACCTGCGCACCGGCTACATAGCCTTTCCTCTGCTAGAATGGAAATATTACCGAAGTGTTATTTTCAATCAACACTATTATCTAAATGCATTCTCACTTCAGCCATGAAGCGTTACACAAGGTCCGCTCTCCTAATGTTTCACACGCACTTTGGCATATGTATATAATTACTAGCGTCTCGCCCCGGCTTCGCTCGGGTAAAACCATAATAAAAAGTAGCCTATGTCACTCCTGCAGGTTTCGCCTTTGCCAAATTTTATCAAAATTGGCCTAGTAGTTTTTGAGTTTATTAATTACAAACACACAGATCTTTTCTCTTTATAATTTTAGTATGGATTAGTGTGTAGCTACCTAAATGTGTACGATTATACACAAATGCGTCTCCGTATCCTACCACAGTGTAAGTAATTTACTCCTCAACATTAAATTAACCCAAATATTACTGGAATCACAAATAAATTAAATTCACGTGGGCTTCTGCTTCCATCAAAATTTGAGAATAATAAATACCTATATATACCTTGATTTGCTTTACCTAGAAATCTAGGCAATTTAAATTGTTATTTACTATAGCCATGGTAATCCAAGCCATTTTAATCAATTCTAGACGGTTTAGCTCCGAGCTATCGATCGACTGAACTCGCCTCCACCAAACTTTGTGTAATACACTTTGAAACATATAATCCTATGTACACTTCACTAACTGCTGTACCTAACTGTAATTCATTTTCTCAAACTATTAATCTGTATTAAGTCTACAGAGGTATTCTGCTAATTTGTCTTTACGTTGATGATCTAATAGCGATGAGATAACTATTTTAAGGTTCTATTTACCTATAAATTACCATTGTAACATCGAGTCTTTTAAACTAAACACTCATATAAATCTGGACAATAAGAACGCGTAAGTCTCAAAAGTTATGGATATGATTTGAAAAAATACATTGATGTATATCTACACTCATGAAAAGCAGGCATACGAAATCACCAAATTCCAGTGGAGCGAAACCGAGCGGGGAGACCAGATCAAAACTGAATATAGCTGTTCTATTTTCATGTTGTTGACGAAGCCAGGCCGCATGAGTTTATAAAAAAATGCATGTTCATAATAGGTATAAAAAGAGAACTGACCTTGAGTAAAACATGACTGCAGCAGTTACACAGTCAACTATATCTATTCTTATACTGATGTGCCTGTACCCTGCGTATTTTAATCCAGCCCTAAACTTGTAAAAATATTTTATTAAAATTTCAATTTCCTTGATTGTGTCGGCCATTGGTCACGTTTAATCTAATTATCACGAATCTCTTATAACACAGCCGGAAAGCTACATTATATAAATAAATAAATAAATAAATATATTAGGACAAATCACACAGATTGAGCTAGCCCCAAAGTAAGTTCGAGACTTGTGTTATGGGATACTAACTCAACGATACTATATTTTATAACAAATACATATATAGATAAACATCCAAGACCCGGGCCAATCAGAAAAAGATCATTTTCCATCATGACCCGACCGGGGATCGAACTGGGACCTCTCGGTTCAGTGGCAATAACTTTAGCAATACGCCACTGGGGTCGTCAAAATAGAATATGATTTCGATTATGCCGCGATTATATAGAATTATGATTTCGATTATGCCGCCGCACCGTATTGATTCTACTGAATATTGTATTGAAGGAATTGACGAATCCGAGACAATCACACAGAACTGCGTTTGTACATACTTATGATAGGGCATGGGACACGCGGGTTAACAAGCCGATAATCTTTACATATAAAAATCTGTTCAATCGGTACGGAGGGAATTAGAATATGTATAGATCAAGAATGCATAATCGATGCACAAACAGAGATGACACAAATTATTAAAATCAAATGTATTCCGCTGTAGCATACATTTATAAATATACCAAATTATCTTGCAAAGCTTGCTCGTGAGAAAAAATAACTACAAAAAAAATTAATGAAGAGTACAACTTTTTCTAAACATGTTTTGATAGACTTTTCAATTTCATTTCCTCGCAGGATTTAATTAATCAGCATGACTGAGCAGCCGAGGTTCTACGTCTTTTGCAACAGGGTTGCGACCTCCGATGACCGCGGCCACAATCACAGGGGTGCCAAATGTCGTTAAAACCTGATCTTAACTTCAATCCCCTGTGGGTAAGAGTTGAAAACTTTCAAAATATGATATGTTTTTCATTATGCTCTAGTGTAGCGCAGACTTTAGTAATTGAGATTTAAAGTTAACTTTTTAGAATTAAAATTATTTTTTAAAGTTCACTTCTTAAATAATAAATTTCCTGAATAACAAAAGTTGCCATTAGTTAGGTGGAAAATAATTTTGATTAGGTCTCGTGTTTAGTTTAAATGCTTACAATTTAGTGTTAATATGAGTTTAACTGTAAGGATGTTATAATCATCTGTAAAAAAGAAATAAACAAATATGCAGTACGAAAATCAGAAAGTTCTTAAACCTAGAGTATCATACACAATAGTATGAACGACACGACCTTCTGCAATATAATAATGGGCAAAGTAGCTGGAAAGAGATAGGTTGGAAGAAGTAAAAAATATTGGCTGCGGACTATCTGAGAATAGACCGCGCCAGCAAGCGCAGATGGGTTCTTCCGCCGAGCTAAAGACACAATTTTAAGGTGTTCATTTTACTAGTGAAGGTTTCTATTCAAGAATACTAATAGTTAACATTCACTAGTTGGAGAAGCACCCTTATAACAAGAGTATATCATAACATAAACCGTTGTAAAATACACTTACTTTCAATCACCACTGTTCACACAAGCGAGCAAGAGCCTGGAAAGCTCGTAATTTTCCTCAGCAAATATATTCACACGTAAAGCTCATTTAAACGTCTGAGCATAGGATTTAGAGGGCGAACCAGTGGAGCCAGAAGATTTCACAATTTGTACACAATTAAAGGCTTAATTTTTATCCTTTATGCACGGCTACCCAGTTAGTTATTTATTCATGCTACATTTAATAAATATAAACGATAGTTTATGAGATAAACGGTCGCGGTCTGGGTGGGGATTAGATGGTTACTGTAACTATGATAAGTACTTTATTAAAGCCCTGATAATAAATGAGTAATTTCATAATTAATTTATTATTAAAGGAAGGCTTTCATTAGCGCCGGACAATTTGTAAATATAAATGTACTTACTGAAAAATTAACATTTATGATTCTCATAAGAAACGAGATAAAAAGAAAGGTAAGCAGTAGGACAGGGAGTTGATGTGGGATAATTATCAAGAGTATAATGACAAAACTTCAGTCTAATTTCATTGATTACATTACATTTTATTTTAATACATAAATACTTCTTCTTCAACCATTTTTCACTGACGGCTGAACTTAGGTCCTCCTCTTTTCTGTTTTGAGTACTTTTCGTCCAGTCTTTCCCATTATATGGGTTATGTTACAGATTTATGATAATTGATCAGCCAACATTAGCCTGTTTTCTTTTATATTCTGTAATGTCTTTGGTTTACCTAAGGTAAGTTTCCTTTCCTGCACGCTAAGGACTGAAGATTAAACTGGAAAGAATGGAGATACAGAGTGTGTCTACTTCATCTTCTGTCCTCATTCCTGCTATAACAATACAATTTAATCCCATGTTGTATTTATAAATAAATCCAAGCACTCAAGTGAGATAAACAGAGTCCTGGTAATCCCTCGAAAGCACTAGCACACAACACAAAGCCGAAATAACGATTAATCTAGTAGAAACAATATCCGTTAGACCCCAATTTACATTTTGTATTTTGTTCGAATACGCAGCCACGCACCCACTCATACCTGGTAAGTCATAACTGAAATCAGAAGTTTAAAATCTATTTGGGACGTTAGCTGGGGTTTATGTTATTTAACTCGATCGATTAAAATCATAATAAATTACACACCCTAAACCTTATAAAAAGTTTTAAAATAAGAAGTTTATCGCGAACAGACAGACAGACGCGGCAGAGAACTTAATTTTATTTAGTGCCATTTTTTTATCATATTTTTATAATAGTAAAAATAGGTAATTAATTGACCGAGTGAGCGAAGCAATCGAGATCTACAAAAATTTGGGGCAAAAATACACTTTTTGTATGAATGTATGTTTGTAACGCGATAACTTTCGAACCATTGGTGTGATTTTGATGGAATTTAAAAGGTGTGTAAGATCAGTAAATAGATTTTTTAAGTTCATGGGTTAAGCATCAAAATCGGTTAAGTCGTTTTTGAAACATTCACAATTTTGTAAAAACTTATCAAAATTAAATTAATGTATTGTGTTCGCGAGGTCTAAGTTCGTTGCGAACAAGTAGTTAATGAAAATTAAGTGACTGTTTATATGACAAGTTTATTACATATGTTACAATTACAACAAATGTATTACAATAAAATATGGAAAGTCTGGTATGTATGGGTGCGCCATCGAATACACTATACACATTCGCATTCCACAGCCGGGGAATTTTCGATAACCACGCGGCCACTTATTTGAGGTGAATTCGTAGTGATGTGGACGAAATTCGACTGAAGCTTCGAAAATCCAGGATCGAATTGAATACATATATGTATAAGCAAACATATACATATATGTATATGCCTATAAAACATTGTAGCGTAGCCATAGGCAACCAATTCATTATCTATATTGTTACTTGCACTTTCGGGTGTTTAATTATTACAACCCTGTATGTAGTCAATTCAAATTAACTAACAAGAACTGAAAAAAGGAAAGTTCTAGTATCTGAGGGAGCCTAAAATTCTCTTTGGATTGGTGATTCAGCTTAGTAAAAGTTAAGAATATTAGAACGATATATAACGATATTTTATAATTTTGCAGTTAAAAGTCAACTGCAATTTCCGCCCCATATTTAGATCGGCAATGTGTGAAATATAAAAAAATCTATCCTGTCCATGATAAGTGTTATTCTGAATAAAACAGAAAAATACAAACCGGTGACAACACAGAACAAACAAACACACCAAAATTACTAATAGTTACCTCACAGGAAAGCAACCGTGAACTACTTAACTTCTTTCCATGATGAAACCTATATCTAAACATGTCTGACTATTTCGTAGGCACCGACTATAAATCATCGTGACATTTCAGCCAGTGACAGCGACAACGGTCGTTAGTCGCGCCTTCGTCGTCGATAACACGCAAAAACAGGAAAACCCACAGTATATCGACTGTATAGGCGATTTTGCACGGCCCATATGATATTGATAGTTCTGAAATTGGAAAAATTTGAGGTACCTAGTTCTAGTTCTACTTCGTACTTTTTCTGTACCTACCGTATTTTTTCTTTTCTTTGCAGTATTGTAATGACTTTTAAACAATATCCATCAATCAAAGTGTACTATAGCCAATCATTAGTATTTTTTTCATATACTTATTGAGCATCGAGTTGGGGAGTGAACCTGAATTTGCCGCTCATTTCCCGCCCCTCGGCTATGAAATGGAAATTTATTTCATTCCTTATAACAAACCTTGCACCTGCCGACCTGTCAAATGAAATGATCAATGATAAACAGGACTTGTGGCTACGTCCCCACGGAGATACCATAAGGGTGCTTGAGCCACACGCTCTTTACACCTTTGTTGTTAAATCACAATACATTTATTCTGTAGTGATTTGGCAGATATGGCGATTTACATGCGCGTAGGAAGAGGAGGGGCGAATGCGTCGTGCCCACCCCAAAACAGTTTGGTGTCCTGTGCCAAAAAAGTTAAAGGTGAAAAAATTAACCAGTATTCGACGGAATGGCCTAAAAAACGTCATTCGAAAACTTCCAGAGACATTCTTAGAAAACTAGAGGCAGTGGAAAATATCTCTAGATACGCTCTTGGCTATCTAAGTCCTCTCAGGTAGCCGCTTCGCTCGCAAACGACTTAAAGACTATGCGTGATTTTTAGGTATACATTACTTAATTTATACGATGTAAAAACTTCATAATCATCCATTACTTTTCCTATATTCTTTAACATATACATACATAATGTAGGGTGCGTTGCACCGTCAACTTAAAGGTGCGCAGAAAAACGCAAAGAACGCCATTCTGCCTAAACGTCAGCTGTGCACCGGTTAAAACCAACATCAAATTTGCCGGTGCAACTCACCCGAGCCCTGAACCGACCAACTAATAGGTATATAAAACTGTGCGACCAAAAATTATTCCTGTCGTACAAATTTGTTGAATACTTCATAGTCCCGGCTTGGTCCCAGTGGACATTATAATTATTGTTGATTGATCACCTGCCACTTCCCTGGATGGAAAAGATCAATTAGGTGGAAATTACTGATGTCTGGCCCTGATTTCAACGTACAACAATCGATAAAGGTTACACAAAATGTCACTAAGTAGCTTATAGGAGACTAGTGACCCGAAACACTGATAAATTGGGGAGTAATGAATCATGTTGCGGAAAGAAACAATGTGAAGTTTGTCGCAGTAATACAATACACGTACCCATCATTTTTTTATTAGCCCGAATTTCATCCATACATCCATACTAATATTATAAAGATACAACATTTGAATTTTATCTTTTTGTTTGCAATGAATAAACTCACAAAATCATCATCATTCATCATCAGATTATCAAAATCTGTCCAGATTTTGATGACGAACGAAGCCGAGATGAAAAAAAATATGTCAATTAGAAATGAATTAGAACTAAGAAAATATAACATTCATACTGAAACTTCATGTAAAAATAAAATAAGGACAAAATAAGGATAAAAGATAAAATAAGGATGAATATTTTGAACCAAAAAATCATACTTCAAATACTTTGCCAAAAATTCTCACAAAACGACGGATTTAAAACGTTAATATGCAATATAGACATAGACACACATCTGGTGTTCTGATGGTAATAGCTATTTTAATAAAATAAGTTTTTGGCCCGATAAAACTTTGAGTACGTAAACTCGATCAATATTTCACAAAATTCGCCAAGTTCCATCATAAAGAAGCACTTGAATGCGCTTCGAATACTTGGCGGCCATTTCTTGGAACTTATTTAAGGTAAATGTTCAATTTTATCCCTTTTTCATTATTATAAAAATACTTATACTTTGCTGTACTTATTAAATAATATATAATAATTTTAAGAGATGTTACGTATTATGAATATAAAAGCATATTTCTAGAATAAAATTGGAATATGTTTTATAAAAAGTTGCATGTTAACTTAATTGAATATTCTTGATTTAGTTATTTACTGAGAAGGGCTATTGGAGAAAATTGATCAATATAATCGAATGAACCCACCCTTAACATATTTGTACTTCATTATACTTATAGCTTGTAATATCTTCTGCGCCATTAAATGTAAATTATTCGCTTTTCCCTGTTCAGTAATAAGCAACCACATTTTCATAATAAGCGGCCAAAATGGTCGCCATGAAATATTACGGTATAAATATGGAAACAGACTCAGTAGCCAGTTTGCGTTATATAGTTTAATCAATACAAAATTAGAAAAAGAAACGTTTAAATTAAAAGGTAACAACTGATTTTAAAAATAATGCCAAATGCGATATCTCGTATATTCACACAATTACTATTCAAAATTCAAATCATTACTGACAAAGTTCTCCGGAAAATGAAATAGTAACAATCAATAATCTCAATAAAATTCCACATTTATTTTGATAAATAAAGTAAAATTATTAAGGGATTTTATGGCACTAATAGAAGCCAAAACAATCTGCCAGTGTACGTTGCTTAGAACCCGAGATATTAACAATAATATGGTTAAGAGCGGACGTACAAAATGAACCCGGGCGAAGCCGCGGCCAAAAGCTATAGTTTGTAATAAGACACCTAGCGAATAGGGACAGAAATATACGAAAACTGACGACTGGCAGTTTAATTAGTAGCGTTAAATTTACATATTGTGCTTTGCTTTTACTAATTGTTATTAATTAGTATCTCATAAAATAAATAAGTAAAGTTAACAGACACATGTCTAAACCTGAACTGTTGACACAGTTTCGCCACAGTATTCAAGCAAGTTTCAAATCTGTTTTAGGCTTTCATTACCGCTGTTTTCCTAGTTTATTCTTGAAGCTGAATCTCATCCCAACTTGTACAATAACCCAAGCTAGTGTGGAAACTTTACCTATTTAGTCTACTGACTCACCGAAATCTGTTTATGAAGATCCGTGGGCTTGTGCGTCGGACATGTCATGTATATTAATAATCTCATGTATATTAATTTTCTACGGATTATGGTAGTTGAAACTACCATAATCCGTAGAAAATACAATTTTTGAACTCAAAGTAATGTTTTTGCAGATTAAATATATGTCATTTCAGGTGTCTCTACGTAATATTTCCCAAATTGTATTTTAGAAGACCAGAAAAATTTTACTGCAGTTTTATTAAAAAACGTTTTCTTAATGTGCTATTAGTAGACACATGAATTTCAAGTATCTTATTACAAATACATTTTTTCTTCACATTTTCTTTAAACTATTCAATAATAACAACAATGAAACAGATCGACGTAACAGTATACAGCGATCGTTAGTTATATCTAATATTTTCTTAGACAACAGAATCAGCGAAGCCTCATTTAGGCGCTCTTTTGTTCTTCGCGGAAAATCAAGAGGTTGGCAGAATAAAGGACGAAACCTTTACAAATCCAACAAATACCTATCTGACCTTCTGGAGCAGGCAATTACTGATACTTTCTTTGTTAAGATTGTCATTCGCAGGGTATTCTTCGGGCTTACAGTAATTACACGCGTGAATGGCTATATAGCCAACCTGTATATACAGAACTAGCTTTTGCCCTTGGCCCGCGTTAATGTTTATTTCGTCTTCTGCAAAAATGTGTTTCATACACAGAAATTAAATACCTCTAGATATTTTAGTTCCATACAAGCTTACAACCTCAATTTCACCCCTTTAGAAGTGGAATTTCCAAAAATGCCATCTTAGATTGTGACCAGGATACTTTCCAAAAATCTCTAAGATGGGATTTTTGGAAATTGGAACAGAAAGGTAGATTGTGACCAGGATACTTTACAAAAATCTGTACCTTTCTGCCAAGTTTCATCTATACAGAAGATAACGTAAAGGTATGGTATCTTGGATAACCGAACCTTAGGTAGATACTTTATGCGAAGGTTGTAGTAAATGTTAATATTTCTAAAAAGACTGCTTCTTAATAGGCATTCATATTCGATATATATATATATATAACTAGCCATGTCGAGAACATTTGATGTGAGCAAAATTTCGTGGAAGGATGTAAGGTACAAAATGAGTGTAATCATACTATGAAAATTATTATATTATTTAACCATTTTAAAATTACACTGTTCATGAAAATACACACTTATTCCGAAAGTACGCGGTTCCTATATGATTTGATTAAAAAGTCTGATAATCAATGACGCTAGCGTACAAACCTATTTTTTTTAATAATTACCTACGTAGGGGATGTATGTATGTATGTTTGTTACTCTTGTTTATTAGAAGAAAAGATGGGAAGCTGCCTCACGAGGAACAGTTTAAAGATTTTGGACAAATCATATACCAACGGCAAAAAATTGTTTTAAAAATATAATAGGTTGACTGAAAAATACGAAGTTGCGTGTAATCCCAACCTGGAATAGGACCACTCCATATCCTCCCCTGGATGTCGTACTAGGCGACTAAGGAACACATAGCCTTGGTAGCTGATAGGCAATAAAAGGCGGCCGGTTGTTACGTGGCGATACATGCCTGAATGCAATTGAGAACACGCGAGAATAATAAGAGAAAGAAAGACGTGGAAGCGGAGAAAAATCTTATAATATAATAATTCGTTTATATCATATTTAATCTTATAGTCAATCTAATAAAGTAGGTAATAATAAATCATTTACTAGACGATATAAAAATAACATTTATTACTCCACTGAATTCTACTCAGTATACAGCCCACGCTTCTTACAGTCAGCCGTCGCGTCCGGTCTCTTAGAGCTATATAAAGCGAAAAATAGTAATGTATTATTAGTAACATCTAGTAAACTTGAACGTAAGTAATATGTACTTTTATAAAGGGTTCAAAACCTACACTTATTCATTGGTAAAGCTAAGCTTAGTATAAAAACACCTTATTAAATTTGACAAGTTATTTTTAACCCGTCTAAAATCGATTTATATTTATATTAGATTTATAGGCTGTCACTATCGGTCATATTATAATAAACCGCATGACTAACCAAATCGAAATATAATATTACAGTAGTTATTTTTGAAAACTGTCATGCGATCTCATTATTATATAAGTACCTATCACATATCATATTATATAATCGGATGATTAGTATTTGGAAGGAACCTGTAGTAAATGTATAATGTATTTGATAACGAAAATTAAATATTCTACATAGCTTTTTCAGATATTTTATTTCTATTTTTGTTTTATTTCACTCCCGTGGTAATGAACTAAATAAAACACTTTGTGAAAATTTTAAATGTCTCGTCTCGTTCAAGAGATAACACAGAGCAACAGAAGTATATTAATAGGATTCTCTCTCTCATCCTCGCGTGTTTCCAGTACATTCGGATCTGTGATGTCCCGAAGCGCAGTTCGTGTAAAAAAAATTCGTGTAATTAAAATTTTGAAGACTTGGCTACATGATTTTACAACTGGCTCCCTGCCTGACGTTAACCCTTTCTGGAGAAACTTTTGTTGTCTATCATTCACGGTAGGATTTATAGATAGTATTATAGCCTTGGTACTTTTTTTACTTAATACTTTAATTGAATATTGTAAATATTTTTTCCACACTTGATACAAATATATAATATTTTTATCTGCTTCATAATGCTGGTCCGGAGGCATAAACTCGGGCATAATATTCGGCCATCTCTTTTCTGCCCTGATATTAGCGCCGTACAATGGCATTTTAATGAAGGGTATAAACGCATTGACTGAATATTTAGGCTCGATTTCCAAGTTTTTATACCGCAATAAACTCTGAATCCGGGAAGTAGAAAGTCATTCATAATTGTCTTCTTGCCGGAAAATACAGAAGAGTGTCAACAAAACATGCACAGACGTCACACAGAGCGATAGGGATTGTTTCGTTTTTTTGTTCGGAAAGAAGCAGTCACTAGGGAATCCTTCTCGTCTGCCTCAGCCTCACGTGTCGACACACAACTTATTTATTACAAAAAAGGCAATTAGGCGTCTCCTCTTATTTTTTCTTCGTTATTTAAAGTATATTCTTTTATCGTTTATATGGAAAACGAACAGCGCCTCTATCGTATTTAAAATGAATTACCTGTATTAATGGACGATATAGCATACGCGAAGAAAAACCTAAGCTCATATTATTATATGATATTGCTCAGCAGTGGGCAGAAATAGGCTGAAATAAATTAACGATTTTTCCATTTAAATGACGTTTTCGACATGATTACGTTACCGCAAAACTCAAACTAAATATTTATAATAAAGATTCCTTAACTTAAATAAACAAACGATAATATTAGAATAATATCATATTTAATATAAAAAGTAAATATTACAAAATGGTATATACCTTCACATCTCGTATACATCGCATCCTACTACCTAGCCTACCTACCTAGAACATTATCATGTTTCGTAAAGGCGTAAGTTTTACGCGTCGAATACATTGGAATTCAATTTTATACTCATGCGTATAAAGCTGAAAATTGTTGAGCATAATTGTTTTTTTTTCGGTTTAATTAATTAGTTCTACAATTTTGAGTTTTATATGTATGGGGACAAAGTTGAAACTGACCAACGCAAAATTCGAAAGCGACTTATAGACGAACAGAGGCTAATGTCTCGACAGCGATTACTTTTTCCGCCAACTCGATACATCTCCGAACCAGCGACATATAACCGTTGAGAATTGCTCGCTCTGAAATTTCAAGAAAAATATTAATACACAAATAAACCACAATTATTAAATAAATACTAAGTAATTACAGTACATAAGTTAATTGGGACAAAAATAAAACAAGACTTTGTAACCTTAAATGCTTGATACCCGACCAGTATTCTATTATTATATTGATTATTGATATTCTTTTGAATACTAGATAACTTTTTATAATATAGGCAAACGAGCAAATAACTTTTTGTTTACATGCGATAAAAAAAAAAATTCATCCTCTAGATATTTATCGACCCAATTTTGCCCAGTGGTTATATTTTCCGTAAAATTAAAATTAATACAATATTTAAGGAATTTCTTTCATGATTCCAGAGTAGAGCTCAGACAGCAATTAATAGGATTCTATTTTACCCTTTGAGCACGCTCAAATAGATCAATATTTTTCTTACAACTTAATTCATAATGTACATAGTCAAAAGGTACATCAAAACAGGTTATGATTGTGATCCGAGTGCTGATTATAATATCACTCTATTTATACAAAAAGAAGAAAACATTTTGTTTCCTGTGTCCTTTCTTGCATCAGAAACGTTGTTGACAGAGAAAACAAAATGGCCAACTCAACTGAGGTAAACATTGGCTCTTCAAATATTATGTGGATAGAATTTCAGACATTTTTTGGTTTGATCTACTGATTTTCGTTGATAGCCCTAACATTACTTTTCTTAATAAAATTTCTGTTAAACTTTTGACTGTTTATCTTAAACCTGTTTATTATAATTTTGATGCATGTTAACACTGAAATGTCGAGGTCTAAACAATTAAGCTGCTATCATAATCTAAACTGTAAGTAGTCCTTAAATAGTAGATATTGTTATATGTTTATAAATGGGAGATATTTAAAAAAAACTTTAAGTGATAATAAAGGAAAATAATTATTGACGGTGTCTACGGGACGAATAAAAGCCAGATTTTTTTTTTTAGAATTAATGTTTGTCTGTATGTTTATTCCACAGGTTTGTTCGCGCATAATGAAAAACCACTCGATGGAATTTGATGCGGATTTTACAGTTCTATAACAAATAATAGAGTAGATATAAACCTAATCTAAATCTGATCCCAAGTTTTCAGAAATTCATGCGTAAGCTTAAACGTATACGTACGTGGGCAGTGAAGGGGTGAGTGGTGGGGGGTGGAGGGTGTCCGTCAGTTGATCCGATCGGCCGGGACGAACTGATTGATGACGCCGATTAGTGATGCCCAGCTCGGCCGGAATAAATTATCGAACGTTTTTTGAGCGGTAAACTCTAGCCTTTTTTGCTTTTTAAAGAAATTTAATGAAAGCGTGGTTTAGGGAGATACGATATATTGATGAATTCGTTTAATTTTCATTTATCTTAAACTCACTTGATTATTTATAAAGTAATGTCACATTGTTCCCATATCGAAAGGTTTGTTTTAGTTAGGTAACATTCAAAGTATGTTTTTATGTGACCTATGAATTCAGTACAATGTTAAAAAAATTTCTTTCTTTAACATTGTACTGAATTCTTTTTTACATTGCACTGAATAGTAATTACAATATAAGTTGTAACAAATGAGTTTTCCCGTGTGTTGGCCTGAGAAACTGCACGCTCATGTTGGAACCATACAATTTAACTTATCTCTCTGACATAGTCATAAAGTTGAATGTCATCAAACTCATCAATCAAGAAGCCTTAAAATATTAACTAAGAAAAAATAATTTTAATTGAGATAACAAAACATAAAAATATAGCTACAATTCCATTTATTGACATATATTCCATATTGAATTACAATCAACGGAAAACAATTAAATACAACATATGTAATACTTAATATAAATTGGTGGAAATAATTTTAAAAATTCAATGACCGCTGTCAAAACGAAAGTTCCATCAAAAAATCATTATCGATATAAAAAACAATTTCCCTGCAACTATTGTCCAACCCCTCCAGTGTTGCCAGTCACTGGCTACCTCCGCTCCGTTTAAGAGTTGAAATAATTTCAGGTTTACGCTTTATTTATTTTCCATAATGGAACGTGAGACAGCGTTTCGTTGCCAGCACACAACGTCGGTATTTACAAAGGATATTGTTGAAAAAACGTTTATTGCTCTCTTGTAAATATCGTTACGTCGGCGGTAGGTAATATTGAACGCAGTAATAATATTTTCTCAGAAAAAAGGCGATCTTTATTCAAGACATTTGTTTCGTTTAAGATATTAGATTTTCGCGGCTCAACTGGCAGAAATTTCTAAAGAAATAATTAAGTAGTACCTTTTAGTTTGCTATTTGTAAGTTTTATATTTACACTATTAGTTTTATGTTTATATAAATAAATAAATAAAACGGGCATGTAGCCGTCATGTGTAACATAACATAGGTAGTTGAGCATAGCAAGTTGCTGACATTGATATGCCAGCACTTGCATGTGCATCTGCGATGTGTTATAACGTGTTAGTATAATGTGCGGGTAGCTGGCATTTGTATTTATTTAAATATCTCTTCGTCATTTTGAAAAATAAAAAACTTGTTTTCTTCTTGTCGATCGCAATCACAATCGCAACGTATATAAACAACATACATATATAAATACAACACTAGTAGATTATTATGAGGAAAAGGGTCTTAAAATGGCAAACTGAAACTTACTAAGCTTCTAGGTGCAGTAATTTATATTCTAAAATTTTCACGATATCAGAGCCCCAAGCATCATCATTAATATATAAATGTGCATTAAGCAGATACTATGTATCAGAAACTTTGAGCAAACTATCACATTTGCCGCAACAGAGTTCAAACTAGGCGATAATAAATCTAACTTCTGGCTATATTAGGTTGACCCAACTTTATAGATCAAGCTACGCAGAAACGTTACTTCTAAAGAAAATAGCAAAACTATTAATTTTTGTTACATACCTATTGAGAATACGTAAGTAAACGCAAGCTATTACCTTTTCTGTTATTGTTTATTCAATTCCTCTCGTCTATTTTAATTTGGATACCTAGTATATTAATTTTCGTAGCTAGATAAAATGTAGTTCTACACTTTAGAGAAAATCCCTAATAAAACTGTACAGATTTATATTTCAATAAATCTACATATTATATATTTTATCCGAGTTCAACAACTTTGCCACACGAACACGAACAATTCAGCTATTTCGGTGAAATTGATTCGGTAGATTAAACCCTGTAGTGTATACGTATGTATACACACGTATGTGCCCTAATTTAATCTATGTAGAGGCACAGATTACATAATACCCCAGGTAGAGTTAGTTCTATTTTCAAAATGTATAAAAAGTCTGTTTTATCGATAATAAATCAGTTGATCTGAATCTGATCCTATAACCATGGAATTAGTAGGTACTCCGAGAAGTACTTACTAAATCCATGCCTATAACCAAGAAGGTGTTTCATTGTCTTCATACAACTTTACATCCTTTTGTCCTTTCTGTACTCACCGCCATCACTGCAACGTAAAGGTTCGCGCACACCGGCGTCCGGCGACCTCGCTCCCGGAAGCGGCGCGTCTTGCTCCGTGCCCGTGCCGCAAGCTGAATTGCATCGGGTGAATCAATACCTTATCAACCAAAACTATTTTCTATTATAAATATTACCAAATTTTGGTGTTTTTACACGCCAACCCTGATTAGGGTGGTATCCATAGGGTGGTAGAAGAATGATACGTGAATGAGAACTTGAATAAGGAGACTTCTGTTACCATATGCAAAAGACAATCAATATTATAATTTAAAATTTCTGGACCTCGACCAAATCATTTTTGATGAGATCTTAACCGGAATAGGTCCCTAATACTTAATTAAACAATATCTTATTGACAATTCAACTACCAGATGCCTCATGTTTTGTTGATAATATTATTGGTAAATACAATAGAAGAAAGTGCACAACACAAGCAAGAATAATGTTAAAAGTGATTACACATACATTTATCATCACAGACTTCTTGTATAATAACTGGAGGGGTGCAGCTTAAATTTACGTTTTCCATATTTTATCCACTTCAAGTATGTATGAAACTACTTACTTAACAAATATTATACAAGCTTTTGAAAATGAAAACATATAAAAAGTCAAAACAATTCAGTCATATAATAAGAATAGACAAGTCAGTCTTGTTTATAAAAAAAGAATTCGGTTTTATTCTTTAGTTTATTAATGGTATAGGTAATATAAACCTTTTCTTCCTATACAAATTGTACTCATGTTTTATAAAATAAATGATAATTACCAAATATTTAATTATACAATTTCAATTCATTTTATTTTTCTTGTCATAATAAATATGCTTGTATATATTTTCTGACTTGCTGGGCACTAATATTTTAAGTAGGTAATTGTTATTTTAAGTAGGTATTCATTTTCTGCCAGTCCGTGGTATCCGCATACATTTTAAATGAATGCCGTGTTTTAATGTTATTAAAGTAAAATCTATCAGTTGATGAATTTTCCGACCGCGGACAAATTGTTAATTTCATAGGTATGTTGTTGCGTTATATAATATTAATGACGTTATTTACTTTGTATTAAATTCGTTGTTTTAAATGAAGTTGCGGGTTTTGTCATTTATTGGATAAATCTACTTTTACTATTAAATATACAGAACAAATTGTGATATTTTATAAGGATTTGATATATGGAGAAATAATTGATATTTTTGGATATTATGTTTCGTTAAAATAAGAAAAAAGTGGGTGTTCCCGCTACTTTTCATAATCGGAATAATTTTAAAAAACTTTCCTCAACACTCATAGCTAAGTTTAGAACCTAATCCTAAATGATTCTGATTATTCTATATTGGGATGAATTTTCTTTATAAAAAAGATTTTATTACAATGATTTGGGTAAACATAAATGGTTACCGTGTGATTAAGATCGTCCGCCTACGAACGAAAGGGCCCAGGTTCGAAACCTACACGTGTCACATGAGTTTATATACCAATATGACTCATATATGTATATTAGTTTTTATCGACCACCACTTGCTTTTGGTGAAAGAAAACATCGTGAGGAAACCTGCACATGAATGGACAGTTTAGTTCACTAATGTGTATGAATGAACGAATGAATAAATGAATTATATTTATAAATAATATATGTACTAGTGGAGTTATCGTCTCGCCCTCGTATTGTGAACAAATCGTAATCAACGGAATCAAACGCGAGGATCAAAGACAACAGTCATCTCTTTGATATCTGGATTCCGGCAGAACACTGAAAATTAATGAAACGCTCGAAACATTCCGTGACACTAAAATATTAGTTGTTATTTATTTACGAGTTGGCTCTTTGCTAAACTGACTGCGGGCAGTAACAACAATATCCCGAGGGCGAAGTGCGAGTTTGCATTTCACTTCTCACTATGGATTCGATTCGAAGTTAGACGGAGCGATCCAATCACAATGGGCTGTGGTTATCGATGTGTCATAATGCTGCACTGTTATTGGCTAGCTGCGTCTCACTGCAAATAGACTCGATAATGAGATGTCTCATAGTGATTTTCAAAATTAGGTTTATATGATTTATTGTGTTTTTACCCGAACAAAGCCTGGACAGGCCGCTTTTATAATATATGCAATCCCAAGACCTAGGGCAAACTGAAAAACGTTTTACCTGTCCGAAGATGGGGACCTCTGTTATAGCAGTCTGGCATGATGATCATTAAACAAATTGCCTCACATAATTATAGCGCTGCACCTATTCTTAAAATTAAATGCAATACTCCCTAAGTATTTTATCTTAGTAAGCACAACAGAAACATTTCAAACAAACAAACCAACTTCTCGGGAGTATTTGCGAGAAAAATAATCCACCTACACAAAGTTGTAGGCAACTTCCGTCAGACTTTCTTATAATTTCCAACGACTTCGCAACTCAAACGAAGGATACGGCGCCCTTTGATGTTAAATATTAATTGATTTTATAATAAATCACGAACTGTGTACTGCCCCAGGCGCAAGCCCTAGAATATCTCGGAATAAAGTTATGTAATTAAATGCGAATTAATCGATAACTCGGTAGCGAAATCGCGAAAACAAATAATTAATATTAACTCCAATATATACCTGATGACCTGATTTATATACATTTCCATATTTTAATCATCATTTCCATATCTTCAATCATCTGCATTATGTTGAGAACAGTCGCATGTAACTGATTACTACAACTTTTGCAGACGATTTCCTTCCGTAATTTTTCTACTATCATCAAGATTTCAGCATTCAATTTCATTAAATTGTAAAACTATCAATAGTTTTATTAAATTTTTATAAAAAAACAACAATGACTAAAATATAACAAGCGAAAATGTTTTAACGCTCGTGTACTTTTGAAATGAGGGCTGAAAATCTTACCTGGGGTTATAATAATAAATGCAGGTGAGAGGTAATAAACAGGGTGCTTTGTGATTTTAACGAGCCATCTCTGAAGGTTTGAGCTAATAGAAACTGCTATTGTTTTGTCCACTGTACCGAGCTCATGAACCTTCACTTTTTTGTTGACTTTACGTTAAATCTTGCGCCTTTCTCCTGTGTACTTGTTGGAGTCTTAAGTTAATAAAAAGTTTTGCTGCATATATAAATAATCCTTGTATATTTACGTGTATGACTTTATATCGTAGTATGTATTTATATTATAATTATATAACTAGATCATTTGATTTTCTACCGTCGTAAATAATAGTCCCAACAAATACAATTTGTTAAAGTACAATAGTTACTGCAGTACTGAAAGCATTCTAATAGTCAAACTTTGGGTCAAATAGAGAATGCTATGTGGGTACCTACAAAATATATATTTCATAAATATTGAAACGTAATTAACACAGTACATACACTACTACACTATACAATTATATTCATACTAATTAGTATGAATATTAGACTGACTATTAGAATGCTTTTAGTAGTAAGTCCCCCTATTTACTAGTACTTTATCAAATTGTATTTTTCGGGACTATTATTTACGACGGTGGAAAATTAAACGATACTATTTTGATTAATGAAAATTCTGTGTAAGGCACTGAAAACGAAGATTGTATCTAACGTAACCTCCTCCGCTTTGCGTCATATTCCTAACTACTGAAGGTCATCTAATGTAATATTTTGTCACTTACTTTTTTCCCCCTCGGTGCGGACAACATTGCTGTCTCCAGCGTGGAGAGCACCTGGTCAGTTCACGCATAGGATTGCGACTACTTAGTCACCTTCTTTCCACTTTCCCGACCAGTAGTACTTCACTTGGTTGTCGCTGCTTTTCCTAATAATATACAGGTACCTATACAATATATTAGCACATTTTATTTCAATAGGCCAGCAATCGCTTAGACATACATTTAATTTATCATTTAGTTTCACCCATGCTTCCTAATATTTGTAAGAGACCCATTTCACGGGTCTACATCATACTTAAGAATTATCGGCAGTTGTCCATACAATTCAGTTGTTTGTACGGTCAGCAAATATAAATAGACTCACAAAAAAAATATTTTCAGCTTTGTTATCTAATTTATTTTATCTATGTTTTGTTTCTGTCATATTTCTTTTAAAACAAGAAAATGTTAAATCATTACCTCAAATTATATATAATTCAGCTAAAACAATGTTATTTACTTTTAAAAAATAATGTATAAAAATACCTATTGATAATCCGCAGTGGCCAATCATTAGGTTGACAAAAAACATGTAGTCGCCTCACAATTTAATTTACCAGTTAATTATATTCATTTTTTATTATAACCAATATAGCGCAGCGACGACGGATAACGCAACTGAACTCACTACTCGTAAATGTCTTTATTTTAGGCAATATCGAACTCGATGGGCTTATGCTGCCGACTGTACAATAGTTAATAGACATATAGAATATCTATTACTCAGCACGTAAGCTCGGCTCGTGGGCAACTGATAGGGGCCTGCCGGTGGTTTAGCGTTAAGTACTTCTTACTGACGCTTTTAGGCGCTGATAACTGGACGCCAGTATGTGGTTTGGGAATTCACTTGAGCAAAAGCTTAGTCTTGCCGTCTAAAGCGCTGAATTTTGCTACAAAGCTTTTCTGGTATGAGAATTCAGTGACGGATTTCTGATTTGGTTTTACGTTAATATGAAAGAGAAAAGAGAAGCTTATGTTCCAAATCGTTATGATTACCTATTTATAAAAAATATATAGATGAAGAAGCCTTATAATGTCGGCACTAACACTTTTGATGGCCCATCCCGGCTTCGCTCGGGTATAAACATAATAAATTATACACCTATAACTTGCTCCGGAATCACTATATTTATTGATGAAAACCGCATGAAAATCAGTGTCTCAAGTAGTATTTGACAGACGTGACAGATTACTTTGTTTTATAATTAGTAAGAATATCATAGAAATGTATTAGACACCAAATTTGCAAGTATCATAATAATTTAATCTATATATTAAGAAAAATCTGCTAATATTTTCTCCTAAGTATCTTTTTTCCTTCAATAACTTTACCAAGTACCATCGTTTGAAAGCATACCATCGATAATCTGTTCTCTTTTGTAATCGATACCTACAGGCTGAACGGTCATTAGTCTAATGAACATCAATGGTATAACATTTCTCTGAATGCAATACATAACAAACGCTGACAATGCCACTTAGTATGTAATCTAATACAAGCCTAATGCATCCAACAGGCCGCTCTGATTTCAGAGAAATCTGACTCGCTTTTACGTAACTAGGTAAATTTCACGAGCGTTTGGAACTCCGCCGCGGGATGTCATTAGTGATTATTAAATTGTAGTATACACAGTAATCAATTTAATTATCCTATTTTATAAATAAGTGAAGTACTGGTACAATGTTAATTTTCTAAATGTTTATTATATCATTATCATCATGGGATGACATCTTCGAATGGAATTTTGGAGGTAGCGGTATATGGAAACCCTCGCTGCTTTGGGCCGCTATTTTCAGTTGGTTGTCCAATTTATATCATCAAACCAGTTTCGTCGAGGGCGGCCAGGAGGTCTTTTGCTAGGGATTTTGCCTTCAAGAATCAGTATTAGAAATTCTAACTGGGGTCACAAAGTTTATTAATTATTTTTAATTATATAATTATAATTAAAAATATTCCTTGTTCAAAAAAAATGTCGCACACTAATGAAACGCTACACGCCGCGTTCAAACGCTTGTGAAATTCACCCAGCTATGCTTACAAGTATGCTGCTGTATCATGTCAGTCGACTTTGGGCTAATTGATTCTAGACATGTAGTTATAAATGAAATACCTAGGGCAATCGGTTTAATCCCAGAAATGTATTAAATGGTACTACAGATACTATCTACAGATAAATTTAATTTTAAAGAATACAAAAAAATATATATTAAATTATAATATACAATTTTACATTATTCTTTTCCAATTTCTGTATTATGACATATTAGAGATAGACAGTAGAGATTTTCACAGATTAAGTATTTCTGTTACCGCTAATAAATAAAAGAATAAAATAAATATTTCAACGGGCTTCAATACATTTTAATGACGACCTCGGTGGCGCAGTGGTAAGGTTCTAGCCACTGAACCGAGAGGTCCCGGGTTCGATCCCCGGTCGGGTCATGATGGAAAATGATCTTTTTCTGATTGGCCCGGGTCTTGGATGTTTATCTATATATATGTATTTGTTATAATATAGTATCGTTGAGTTAGTATCCCATAACACAAGTCTAAAACTTACTTTGGGGCTAGCTCAATCTGTGTGATTTGTCCTAATATATTTATTTATTTATTTATTTATTAATATTTCCCTACCCGTGATTTTTTTGCCGATTTTGATAATTGTACATAACCCTAAATGCACGAGTCCGACTTACACTTTTCTGGTTTTAATATTATGTACTGGGTACTGATTACATAAGTATCTTAAAATTTTGGCGAAATTAAGACGAAACACAGACCAATTAAAAAAGGAACAATTCCAACCACTCGAATCGATTTTTTAATTTACCCAGAAGTGGCAATGTCACCAGGTTTTTCGTCAGGTATAAATCCTTTACGTAAGGAACAAAGTTCTTGGCCTTTGCTAAAATATTCGTTAGCACTGCGACATTTTCAGAGAAAACCAGAAGTAAAGTTTTATTATGTTTTTTATATAATTATCAGATTTTTGTCAGGTAAAAGAGGGGAAAAATCTCATAAAAAGAAAACCAAAAATAAAATGTTAATCGCAATCGCGTCGGGGCGTGGGGATCGGCTCGTGAACGCAGTTCGTAACAAGCGTATTTTACGTGTCGTGCCGTTGACAAATATCAGGCGGCCTGTCATCGATCAGCCCGCTGAGCCGGAACGCGCTTGACGAACCATTTTTTTTTTGCTTTCGACGCTGAATATATATAACTCGACCCAGAACCTGAATTATGTATTAGCTACCAAAAATAAATTGTGGAATAAAAAATAAAACACGTCACTACGATCTAAAAATAAAGCTTGGATATGGGTTGTAGCATTAAGTTACACTATTAGTGTTGGTTGCACCGTCAACTTTGACGTTAATATTAACATGCGCAGAAAATCGCAAAGTACGTCATTTTGTCTAGACGTTAGCGCCGGCTAAAGTCAACATCAAATTTCAAGTTCCACCCTTAGCAGTGGTAGATGGTTTTTCATCCAAAGTCATGAAAATTCATACAGAATCTAAATATATACTTATTTCTTCTCATTAAGAAATTGTCGCTAATGCAAATATACAACCATATATGTAAGTTCATATGTTCATTAAAGATAGTGCCATTTATTAAGTACGTGTTATAATTAAACTAATCTATTGGAAGCATGTGTATCAAGATTTGCCAATGTAGCTTGAACCGCTGCTGTAATCTATTTTGATGATAAAACATCAGGTTTCTTAGAAAATCGTGGCGGCTGCGGGTTCTGCTTACATTGGGTGTGTGAGGCTTGTCTGATATCGTACCGCCTTCTTGTGCTGGCAGGATCTTTAATTAATGTCTCTGAAACTACACGATCCACACGTAACGTACCCAATATTTCGTATAAACATGACGGAAATTCTAACATAGTTTGTTTATTCCGCACCCTTGTAATAATAAAACATTTGAAATTAACATAGCTGCGTAGGTAAATATAATAAACATCCGAGTTAATATAAGTGATTACACATCAAGCGAAACTACTTGCTCCGTTCGTGCGATTCTTCTCAGAATTTCTCTATGTCAATTATAATTGTAATGTAATAATTAATTAGAAACATAAATGTAATTCAATTAATATTTACATAATATAGTACTGTACTGTTTTAGTTACTGATGAATTTTGAACAACTGCAGTCAACTAGATAATTCATTTTAACAGAAGGCATGACGAACAACCACCGCATAACACAGGCCCAATACGGATTGTCGTTCTATTTCCACTTTACTTCTTTCGTTTCCTCGAAACCCTCAAATATATGATAAATATATGATTAACCTTAATCGGTTGAATCCATGGCATAAACCTGTTTATAAAATGTTGCTCTAACCTCTTAAATCCTATTAGTTACCTATTAAGCACCATTTTATCACCATTCGCATACTACGCATCTGCTTATTTATGATAAATTTACGTTGATTTGGTCTTATTCTGTACTGTGTCACCAGTATTTTTGGCCCAACTGACTGAATTTTGAAAAGAATTGTGAATATCTCAACAATTTTCTGTCAAAAATATTTTCAGATAACAAAATTACTAACATGTCCATTGATCCCTCACAAACCATTAGTCTGCCATTGCCAAGGACGACCTGGATTGATGACTGATACGACACTACGAGCACGTCTAAAATCTAACCACAGAATGAACCTAATCCTTATTGACTTAAGGCTATATTTGATCGAAGATGTGCATATTTCCCGATCGTACCTATTTCCCACAATATCAATCAATCGCACTCGCTGACTCTAGATATAATATTGACCGTGTATGAGCCGTTATGGCAGTCAATATTATGGAAAAATACTTTCGCTTTATCATTATTTTCGTAGGAATGCTGTGTCGAATGTTTGGAGATATATTATTGGGTGACTGTGCGGGATTAGGTATAAGCTTTACCTATCGCTTGTATGGAATAGTATGGAGATCTAGATATACAAATTTCGCTTGCGTCGGAGTACCTCATGATGTTGAACAGAAACGAGGTAACCATAGATCAACAAAAAGAAAAATTCCCAGGAGGTTCCTAATCTACAAATTTATTATAATATTTTTGTTTAATGTTTTTACCTACATTTGAGTTCAAATACCTACATATATTTAAACTTAGAGATATGCTACAACAAAAACATCTAACACCACAATCACAGATTAAATATCCTTATTATGCAAATTAGAATCAGTTTTATTACATTGCTACTGTGAGTATTCCATTAGTGACTAATATTCATGACTTATATTTTTATATAACTTTGCATAAATAATAAAATTTACAAAAACGTGACAGTCCTATCATTGTCGCAAAAAGTTGTAATATGCAAGTTTAAACTTGTTTTTATAAACAAGTACATCATGTAAATAACTTGAAGTTTTCCGTAACCCATCAGCTACTCACTGGTAGGTAACGGGCACCATATTATACTCTAGAATACTCTTTATTAAATGTTAAAATGGAATGTGGTGAAAATTTTCAGCAAATGTTCACCACATTCCCAGATAAAACCTTCTCCAGCAGTTCAACCTACAAGTCTTAATAGTTGAACGACTGGGAATTCCTTTTTATTGTCTTACAAACTAGTTCGTTCTTGGCTTTGAACTAGCTTGTAAGACAACAAAAGGAAATTCCCAGTAGTCCTTCCCAGGGAACTAGAAACCCTCTCAAAACTAAATGATTTTAAGTTTTTATCATTGAAGACGGGTACTAAAACAACAGGGAATGAAGCAAGCCTGAAACTTCATAATATGTCCAAAGTTAACAAAAGTGCATTATAACTCGTACCTGAAGAGAGCTTAAATAAGGACACGTCTGAGAGCTTTCAAACCTTTCTGTATAAACATTACGTGAGAATGAATTCAAATTAATGAAAATAGAAAGTTCTTTTACAAGCTTCACTGTATCATTGGGACTGAATATAGAGGAAGAAATCTTGAAAGCAAATTCAGTAAAACATTATAGGTACCTAACGTAGGATCATGGTAGGATGCACTAAGTATATATTATTATTACATCCATTAGATCCATTATGGATTCAGGCAATGACCACCTCCTCCTCAACCTCATTAAGTAAATGGATTCTCACTAAATTGCCATATGATAAATGAATACAACAACAACAAAAATATGAAAACACCTGATATAAAATTAATTTTTCGACGGAAAACGATTGAAAACTTTTTGTTAGCGTATATAAATTAATTATTTTGTTATGGTCTGTTAAGTTTTATAATTTCATTTCATTACATTTGTTTCTCAATGTCAAAAATACTTGCTTGCTTACTTTGCAAAAAAGAGAGAGCAGTAAACTTATATGAATGAGTGTAATCAAAATAATGGCCTCTATAAACTTTAATGTAATTATTATAATAGACTTACTTCGTATTCAATAAAAGAGCAAATCAATTCAAATATTATGTATGAGATTCCATGAAAAATACATCAGTAAGATTGGATAAGGCCATCTTAACTGATTGCACGGGCGATTTTGTGCCAAAATATTGTGTTGAGAAACTATTTGCCTCCTTCGGTATATCTAATATTCATAATTTTTATTACTATTTTACCAATTGACTACCTATATTGAGAGTCATTGAATTGAAGATTATCTAATTTTGTTTTCACCGTAATGCATAGCAGAACATATAAAGTAAAGTAGGTATCAAACTTTTCTTGAAGTATATTACAGCTAAACTATCTCGGAACTGAGTTATTCGGTATTTTATTTTACGATTTAAAGGAAATGTAGATATTAAAAAATAATTTAAAAATTCAATCAGTTCCGATATTACTTAGACCAATTTTTACAACTTGATATGTTTCTTCATTTAGGTGCTATATATAAATAAAATTATTCTTAGCGGTTAAAAAAATATCGCCACAGTTCCAAAAAAAAATTCCCAAAACTCCTTTTCATTTTTATTACGAAGACCGGAAACCACTTCATCCACTTGTCATAGCTTCGATACAAGGCTCTTTTAGGAAATAATACGTCTTCATGACCTATTATTTTCTAATATATGAGTGTATCTTCCTGTTATACAAAGGTCAGTAATTTACTCCCAATAATTTAGCTGAGACCCGGCCCTAATCGGGTCATCTCATTGTTCAGGTGCCCAACAAAGGGCAAGATCTTAAAGGCTATTTCATGAGGCCGTCGTATCTCTTGCAGGATCAACTCATAAAGAATAAATTAGTTTAGCTAATGTTTATCTTTATCTTTCTGGAAAACGTTTAACTGATGCCGTTTTTAAGACACTCAATTTTCCACCAATTTTCTCTCTCCAGTGTAATTTCTGACCATTATACCTATAAGTAGATATAGTACCTATAAGTAGATATAGTATTTTAACTAGTTTATTCTAAGTCTATGGATGTGTTTCTAACAAATACGACACGGCAGCGCAATGTCGTCAATCCTACAAATATAAACAACGAAACTTTTGATCTTTATAAAATTCCGTCAATCCTAATACCACCTGAAGCGTTTATGTTTATATGCCATGTAAAAGAAAATCTTACTTTTTTAAACCGCACGCAAACGAAATTGTGGACACAACTAGTAATAATATGAGAGTGTGAGGACGATTCTTATGAAATTTCGTCAAATCTAGTGGACGAATATAGGTGCAATAGTGGACGGATAGAGTAGCACGTAAACTAGTTTTTATCTCGAAATTAAACAAAAAACCGAGTCTCGATTTATACGGGTCTGTGCTCCTCGCTATACGACACATCGCTGAGCCGGCACATAATGCAGCCGCGACTGGCGTCTACTACAATGGCTTCATTATAGCTAACAGCTTGCTTACCATTGTGCTGACTGTCAGCCGCCTAATGGAAATAGACCGCGAGCATCGAGTGCTCAAGTGAGTCATTTTTGAGCTATACTTTGAAAATAGACAACGCCTGTATTTGCGATGTACCCGTTAGACCGCCCATGTTATTAGTACAAAATATAGCGGCGAGTAATAAAAACATAAGTATTTTTTGCATAGTGATTTTATGATACACGGTGTGGACTAAACCACCAATATATTACGAATTATAAACGTACCAAAATCGTACTTTTATAATTCGTAATATATTAAAAAAACTAATAAACTTCAAAGCAAAATGTCTATAGAATAAGCTTAACTTTTCCACAGATTAATTTAACACGAACTACTCAATAATATTACAGACACTCTAAATTCGCAACGCGGGTAACCCGATGTCCTCGCTGAGCGGCGGAACACTGTACAACGCTATGCCTGTATGAACAAAACATAATAAAGCGTGGCACTGCTTCACCAATAGACTGCTAACAGAGCCACTAGTTATTAAAAATTGTAAACTGAACCAAATCATGCCTGCATGATCAATCAAGACTACCCCAGCACACCACCCCACAAACAAAATATATACATACGTTAGTTATTGCCGCGCCGCGTAACGCTGCCTTGCCGAGTTTGTCGTTCACCCAGGACGCCGAGTAACGAAGGTTGTCAGAGCAAGATAAATCACCGGCTGAACAATTTATTGGCACATGGGAGATTCAATTATCCCATCGATTTTAATAGGCGGTGACATTCCAGAGATATTAACTTAACTGTTACATGTTACAATTTATTGCATTGGATTGGCTTACTGATATTGTATTTACTTACTCTTAAGTTTTAACTTAAAATACATAATCATCTTTTCAGTTTGGTAAATGGCTGTTAGTCGTTTTTATTTATTATGTTATTTGCTAAGATTTTTGCACTGCCCGATTCCTATGGGCATAAAACTTTAGGAAAACTTAGTTAAAATATAGACAAACTTAGTGTAAAACTTCGAAGCTATGTTTTTGTTTCGTAACTGCAATATTACTATCCACCTGGATGTTACTTGACTAGCTGTACGTCCCGACTTCGCTCGGGTAAAAATATATAAATTATAACCTAAGAGGCATGCCTCATTGCTCAGTCTAGCTCCGTTATGACTACGCACCACGTTGTAAAACCGCATGAAAATCCGTGCCGCATGAAAAAAGTAGTTTTTTTAGTTTATCGCGAAGAGACAGGCGCGGCAAAGGACTTTGTTTTATAAAAATTAAGTAATGTAAGTTCTCAGATAAAATGATAGAATTGTATAAAGTAATAAACTGATTGAAATAGTTGAGCAGGAATCCAATGACATCCACTTTAAGCTCCACTTTCCCAGTTGGCGTAATTTTCCAAAAGGCATATTTTCCGATTGGTAATTATATTTGAATACGTGCCTGTGTGTGGACTGTGATACATGGTCGAATGCATGGCCTATAACAAAGTGAACCACGCCCAAAGACTGAAAATCGACACATAACAACAACACATGTACGAACTAGACAATTAAAATAAGAAGTTTCGAAGCCAGAAAAATTAAATTTTACGAACTGCATTTCGAACCCAAGAAATAACAGCAAAACATATATTTTGGACGCGGAAAGGTTACAGCGAGCTATCCGTGACGCCTCGGCAATAAATCCCGGAGCGTATTGGCTGCTCGGAAGTCGGAAATGAGTCGGCCGAATGACGGAAACAAGTTCAGCTTATTTGTGCCAATCCGGATGCATACTCTTTATATATTTCCCCAATGTAACTATATTTTTTTAATATAGATTATATTAGGAAGTTACGCAACGTAAAGGGATGCATGGCGAAGCTGAGGGGAGGCCTTTGCCCTAAAGCAATAGGACACACAAACATTTTTGGTCGTATTGTGACTGGTTCCGCCCTTGGATAAGGCCACATCCTCTATCCTCCCATGGATGTCGTATGAAACGACTATAATATAGTCCAGGCAGCTGATAGCCAACAATGGCTTTCGCAAGGAGGGTTGAAGTCAGGTAGGCGGCCGGTTGTAAAACTATAGCCGGTTTTTCAACATTTTAAATATATATTTATGCTAACCCTGGACTTATCAGCGTCAGAGCCCCGAACGAGACCGGAATATGCGGAGATGAGAGACAGATATTTCTTTTGATTCACATTTTCCTTTATTTTAGATAACCTTTATAGACACATGCTGTAGTGATGAACGGAAAACTTCTTATTAAATAATATTTACTGAAAGACATCAATATTTGTAAATAATATGTTTCCTATATGTTCAAAACAGTGAACATGACTTTTAGAAGTAACTATGGAATTTTTATAACGAATATTTTACAATGGTCAATCAAGTGGGCTCAGATTTTCCATTCGCTTCCAATGATTTCATGACTCTGTCATAAGTAATTTTGATATCCTGGACCTTGTTTAAGACATCATTAAATTGAGTCATCATAGCCGATATACCGCGGACGAATTTCTCTGTATTCTTGTATAATTGGATCTCATTCTTTGCTATCGAATCTAAGAGACTACTCAGTTCCAAATGTTTCTGTATCTTACTTCTCAGAAGGTCATTTTGTTTGAACTCGGGTTTGTCTAGTGATTCTCTTAGTATAGGTTTTGATATATTCTTCACATTTTCCCAACAACGGGGTTCTATTTTGGTTCTTTTCTCATTTAGAATCACAACTTCTTTATCAGTTACATTCCCTTTGAAGAGAATTTCAAGAGGTATATCTTTGCTATCTTCCTGAAGCATGCTCTCTGATTTATCGTAAGATATATCTATAACGCACGCTGATATACTATTTTATCAGAATTTATTACAAATTTGTCATTTTAGAAATTTCAAAGGTTAGGTAATTGTTAAGAACCCCGTTGTCTTTTGCTGGTTAGGTACAAAAAGAATGTACCTAATTACTACCGTTCGTCAGGTATTCATTTATTAAATGGAAGAATATTTGGCTATTTAGTTTAAACGCATAATAATCACATCAAATATCCATCTTGGTGCTGTGCTCCGAAAACCTTAAAATAAAATTATATGACATTGACAAGACAGATATAAAAAAGTATTTACATTATTTATCGTGCAAGATTTTAATCATAAAATTAAATTAAAAGGTCTGTAACATTTTGAAAAGAAACAGAAAATTTGTAAGTGTATTTTAGTGCAATATTTCCATTTCTATAATTATCAAATTTAAATTAGATAGATACAACGCCACATATGTGTTCCATTAAACACTTTTTATAACGCAATTTTGAACTGAAAACTGAAACCGAAAAGACGAAATGCTTTCAGTATTTGATGCTGAAATCTTTGTTACTTTCACACTGAACGGATAGATGGCGCCAACAACAGCTTAAAACATGGTGACTCTCTACAGATGCCGATTCGAACGTACATTGCATTATTTTTATGGGAGCTTTTTACCGCAAGGAAAAACGGGCAATGAATGTCGAAGCCGCCAAGATCTGTTTGCCGATTGTGCGAAGCCATTAGCATTGCTGGAGAGTGGTTTCGGTAACAAATTGGACAAATTTTTATTTGCCTACATTATAAAAATGTTTTTATATTCCTAAATATAGATAGCGAAAGTTGTTTAGCATTTCTGATGTGAACTTAATCATGGTTTGCATGGTTTGCAATACATTGAATAATTAATACACAGATATTAAGCGATCTCTGTTTTGTCATCTGTAGGTATCACGTTAATTAACTTCAGCTGCATGGCAGCTTTTGCCATTGATCGTTTTTCTTTAGGAACATTTCTCTTTGGTATTTTACTTAAAATCCCTTAACCGCTCTTACGATATCCACAGAAGGCACATCCTTCCGTGGATCTCGTAAGAGGTGATTCTACTTTAGGACGTGACACATACCTCACTTCATTTTTCACTCATTTACGCAAAAATAGATTTCAGAGAATGTACTTTTCTGTGTTTACAATATTCGGTACATTATAAACATTTACTTTTCAAACAAAATTTACCTTTAATTTATTAGTTAAATGTCTTGTAAATTTAATGCATATTAAATTTATTACGTAATAAGTACTTATTGCATAATAAGTAATAAGTTATTACGTGTATATAAGTAATAATATATGTCTATGATCTCACTAAAGTTATAAGCATTATGAATTCTGGCAACACATGAAAAAATCGCCGATACGAGTACTTTTCTGCAAAATAAATGTAAAGACGATTATGAGATTTCTTATAATAAAAAATATACATCAAAGATTTGCTTTGAGAAACGCAGACAAAACAGGAACTCAATAAAGTTCACCTCATCCTGAGATACAAACCTTTTTATATTAACTTCAATCTGATATTGAAAAAAATAGATCTAACGCATCAGCGGTTCTTTTTGGGTTGCCATAATGGATTTAATAAGTACTTCGTAATTTCATGGTTGCCATAAATCCTTACTGTCTGACTCGAGTGCTTATCTGCCTTATATATGTTACCAGAAGTAGACATAAAGGTAGTATAAAGGCCATGTGTATGGCTACTTACCTTATTCTTATCTGTTTTTACCGCCAAACAGCTGTGCTGGTATTGTTGTATCTCGTATTAATGAATCGGACTGCTGGTATCTTTGGCTTACGGTGTTTGCTTACCATCAGGCAATGCGAGTATGCGAGTTGCCTGATGTCTCAGCTTACTATGATATCAAAAATAAAATAATACTATGCCATAAATAAAGCCTTTAAAGTTACATCGGCTTTATGGTTCAAGTTCAACACTATTATAAAATATACTTCTATACTAATGTGTGACGTTACTCTATAATGTGTGAGGTTACTCGGGTAGAAATTTGGGAAGGTTTTTATGTATGTTTTTTCATTTTTGATCTAAATAGTTTTTAAGTAACACATTACAGAAATACCTTTGCCCGTGGATCGCCATATATTATAAGGAGATAGTAAGTGTTTGTAAGTTTGTATGTAGAAGTTATTCTCGAAACTACCTATTCAACTAATTCGTAAATTCTTTCACCAAACGAGCTCTACATAACTATAGTACTCCTGAGTGCTATAGGGAATTTTTATCCCAATATTCCCGCGGGGGCAATGCCCCAGAACGAAACGAGTTGTGTATAAAAACGCAATATCAATCTACTTTACTATTTGTAGGCGATTTATTTATAATCGTAAACTACATAATATACAAATTGCTATCTGTTTTTGACAATGGAATATCCCCGGGATATCGTAAGAGATGAGGGTAGATTACGAGGGTGTGAAACAAATTAATTTACTTTCCCAACAGTAGGTACTTATACATATATTAAATGCATGGGTTATGAACTTGAAATTTCTATATATATTTAGTCTACTGTCATGCTAAAATAAATAAAAAAACGTTGTTTTCATGAATGAATGTATGATTTATAAGAATATTTTGAAAAAAAAACTTTTTTATCTCCAAAAATACAAATTTTCCATTCACGATAAATATTACTTCAAAAACTTTTGCTGAGTACCTAGGTATTATGGAATATATTGAGCTATTTTAAAATATCATCATCACATTAATTTATTATTTTATACATTTGATGAAGGGCGATCCACGCAAAATTGTATAGTAATAAAAAAAATCTCATTTTGACCATGACATTTACGGTTTTGAAAGACATAAAACGTGTTTAACGCCCACGTCGACGGAGTCACGTAACTTGTAAACAGAACCGAAAATGAAATATTAAAAAACAAAATTGCTCCGTTTTTCTTACAAAAGGTTAAAATTGACCTTGCTAATAGTTTTATTGTATAGGTAAGCGTTGAGAGCAAACTTAGTCGCTTTTTTAGCATTTTTACTGTAAACTGTAGAAAGAAGTCATTTTGTGCCATGTATGTAAAGGATCCTTGCTTTGCCCTTATCAATGACTAATAAAGGCATATAAAGTTATATATATTTCCTTAGTAAAGATACAATCCTTAGTAAAAGTTCCTGCGTAAGTTTTTCTCAAAGAGCGTTCATGTTAGGCCATGGTGGCCGGTCGTAAAATCACAATCTTCAAATAATGTTTATTTTTCAGGTTTACAAGTAACAAGATTCAAAGGCCATAGCCATGAATGGAACATGGGAGTATACTTAGATGAGAGAGATACAATTATGTACATACATCGGAGTAAACTAAATTTCAAAAACATTTTATACCCCATGGACGTGTAAACTTTAAATATTTTTTATACGTCCATGTACGAATTATTTACAAGTGCGATGCACAATTTACCGGTAAATAGAGGATCAACAAAAAACTGTCAAATACGTGTATCAAAAACTCAAGCGTCAATATGAAGAAGTAAAAAATCCCCAACCGATCCCTAGTATTGATGGATTCCTGTTCGGCCCACTTCACTTTAAGTGGAGTAAAAGTTTCGTTCGATGAGTGATATAAGTTTAACTTATAGTGAGCAAGAAAAAAAAATCGGTTAAGGGAAATATTATAATGTCAAACTTTAATAGATATTTTTGTCTAAATCTACGTTTTTTAAATGATATCGCAACTTATCAAATCCCCACGCCCAATGAAGGAGGTAATTATTTAAAAAACGAACAACTAGCATTTAAAAATAACAAATATATTTCCAAAACTATGGCAAAATAGACGAGAGCCAGGGCAATTTCCCAGTGGCTTTAAAACTTCGCCAGTCGTAAAGAAACCTGCCCAGAACCAGCAGGATAAGGAGCAGTAGTGTCAAGTTAACTATATTTATTGTACTAATAGGCATCTCCACGTCGTCACTGCAGACATTTCCGAGGGGGATTGTGCTTATCTGGAAAAATATAAATATAATTAGTACTTCAAAATGTATATAAATGTAGATATATGCTTATAAGTAAAAAAGTCTGTCTGTCATGCTTTCACGGCTATACCGCTGGGCCTGCTACACTAGAAATAATAATATATTATTTGATAGTAATTTAGTTTTCCATTATACATGTACAATGTAGTCAAGGGTTTTGCTGGCCACCTTTTCAGTAATGTGTCCAATAGAAAAGTTTTAAGTATAATACATACTCGTATAATTAATAATATTAATTAGAATATAAAATATTATTTAATACATAAAATTAGGTATCTCGTGTAACATACTCTCCAGTGGTATTTTTTAAGTTTCAGTCCAGTATCACTGTCCCAGCTACAACACTATCGCTGATCGCCGAACTAGATTAGATGCCGACATTGCGTAATTTGTATGATAGCTTTTATTTACCCCAAAGAAAAACCAGCAATGTATGTTGAATCCGCCAAAGTTCGGCGACCAGTTACGCGATAATGTATAGCCGACATTAAATATGTTAAATCTACGGACAGAGGAAACCCCTTGGCCAACTCTTCTGAAAACTTTGGAACTTCCAAACTACTAATATTATCTTGAAAGGCTTTAATAATCTCTTAAGCTGTTATGGACATGCCGTTTCGATCTTCGTTAGTGTTGTTATAATTTTAGAGTTTCCTTCAAACTTTGGAGATGTTCATAGTTATCCACTAACTACGAAAGTGGTATTTCTTGGTAATGCTCACAATTTATTCAGGGTAATGGACGTCCAAAAAATGCACCTCCTGTTGCTTCCAATAAACATACCATTTGATTTGATATTTTAAATCTATTGTTAATCTGACACCAGGGTTAGCAATAACAAACTCGATATGAATGAGTTGTTAATCATATATTATTTATTTATGTACATAAAATAATAGTGTAAATATAAAACTTACAAAAACAACTGAATCTAGCCGAACATAAACAAGCTAACATATATAAATAGTGTGTGCGTCTCGACCACAACTAACTTTCATTGTTGGATTCGTCTTATAAGTAAACTCTATCGTGTATCTTATATATATGAATACCAGGAAGTATTGAGATCGTTAAGTAGGTATCTATTTGATACATAACAATCGTTACTACAAACAAGCAATTTCCTGGAATAAATAACGGAAAGAAAATATTTGAACTACTTATCGCCTAATTACGGTATAAGGTCACATGAGTCCCTCCTAATCATAAGTGGAGGTAATAAGTTAATGTTGTGTTGATTGGGGTGTGGAATTTCTTCCTCTTCTATACATATATATACATATACTTAGTTAGATATCGCTAATACAAATTTTTCAGTAGGTACATTTTTTTCTGGACGGTATTATTAATACGTTCGGAAACATGTTGATAGTTAACACCGAGTACAAGATGAGCGCTAGAATGGAGACCAAGAGAGACCGGTGATCTCTCTTCATCTCCGTTATAGCGCTAGGATGACATTGTCTTCTGGTGAAGACAGTGTTAAAATTTTCGATATAATTTATCCCGAAAAATTCTGGCATTGCCGTGGGAAAGGCAAATAATGAACTACCTACTGGACTAATTTACTTGGAATTTGGTAACTTATAGCTGGATATCTTAGATTGGTACATTATCCAGGCAAACTGCGAGGTTCTATCGGCAACATATAACATGGACATCCATTCAGTAAATTATTGCTTCGATCTTTTTATATAATATATTCATATAGCATGTGAAAATCTTACATCATTCCCTTCCTTTGAGGTAAATAAGCACGTGTGATACAGAGAATCTGTGAATTTAATTACTTACGTCTTTTAGAAACCAATTCAATCTAATAATAATCACTTTAGCTTTAATCTAATATAACTGTAGCGAATTTGTATAGAAAATATTACGAAATGCGAATATATATATATATATATATATATATATATATATATATATTCGCAAATCGATACTAAATTGTTCGATTCATAATAATCAATGTACCTACTTTTTAAGTTATTGTAACGTGTTCCAGTAAATTCTAGTACCTAGAACTGGAAACATGTGAATAGGCTCTTCAATGTGAATGGTTTATTCATATGCAAAGAGACGATGGAAGACATAAATGATATGGGGAGGTCCGTGGGAGGCCCATAGCGTCGCCGCAGCCTTTCGGGTTTAAGGGCCTCGCGCAACCAAGGTTTTATAACAGTATAGAGAAAGTACACGGTAAACGGTATAGTATAGAGAAAAATGTTATATTTTTATTCATGTGTGTAATTTCAAATAGTGTAATTGTAAAGTTTATTTTCAATTTTAATGTTTAAAAATTTTTTATATGGCAGTTATTTTTTTTAGTTTGTCAGTGCATTTTTTTAGGTTGTAAAACCATACGGTCTTACGACATAAAACATGCATTCACAAATAACTTTTCTTATGCTATAGTGCTACCGTATAAAGTTAATCATGTCATTGGACAAACTCCGAAGAGACCTTGCCCACATGAAGTTTTAGTCTCTCGCCCCGCCTTTATGCAAGGATTTACAACAGACAAACAACGTTAAAGGAATTAATTAAAGTTTTATTTGTGTAATGTGTTTTAAGTAGTTAAATGTTATTTACATGAAGTATTAAGGGTATGGTTTTCTGGGTTTCTACCGGCCTGTCCCGCCTTCGCTTGGATAAAACCATAATAAATTATACACGCAAACCTTTCTCAAAAATCACACTATCTATTGGTGAAAATCGTACAAAAATCCGTTGGGCAGTTTTTGAGTTTATCGCGCTCATACAGACAGTCGCAATAATATGGTAACGATATGAATATCTGGATGGATGGATCTTCCTAGTGATTTAGAATGTGTCTAGAGGTTTTAACGGTAGTGTATTTAGTTATATAAATAGATGATTTAAATGCAAAGCACATAAATCTTGTCTAACAGAAGCTCAGCAATAAGGAAATTTGTTTTTCGAATCGGCACGATCTTACTTTCCATTAATATACCCTCATAAACCATCTATTAACATAAGTATCAATTTTATAATTTTTCGTACTAAACATTTTATGTTACTGTTTCAATACGCCATCAGTAACGCAAATAGTTATTTAGTAATAGATTTTTGTTTAAATCGATACGATTTTTCACTGTTGGAGTTCTACGCAGTTTTCTTTTATTTCTTTTAACTTTTCTTATTAATCGTTTGATTCAATAATTTGACCATGGACAAATTGATCCAAATAATGATGTCATAAGAATGTTGAAGATGACGTCAACCATTTTTGAGTATGATGTGGTTTGCTGCCTATCAGCTATTAAGGCATTTTTTCCCTTTTTATGAAATGTAGTAAGTAAAATGCAAATTAATCACTGTACTTATTGCAGCTTCTATTGTAAATGCAACTCAAATTCACGGATGTTAATTAACGAAGTATAACTAATATTTCAAACGTGCTTATTCTGTGCGAGCTACATGGTTGCATCTGCGTTTACATATGTCATAAGGACAGCTAACTAAGTGTCACATTACGTACCTACATATTATTTTACTTCGGAGAACTCTCCACGAATGAAAAAAAGATAAAAAGAAAACAGAGAGACAGACTGCATTCAATGTTTCACAAATAAATCATTTTATTGATTTAAATAATTACCTGCATCAATGAAGTGGTTTTGTCGCTAGACTTGGAGCATCTAATGTCAGTCAAATCACGAATCACCCTCTTATACTTCCTAAGCAGAGATTGGAACCTCGGGATGAAATGGCAATCACATCTCCAGGGGTTATGTCCGAGGTACACCTCCATTATGTTGTTGTTCACTTGGAATGCTTGGTCGAAGGCGTACAGGGGTATCTACAGGAATAACAAGTTCATTTGTTAGACAGGTTAAAAAAAAAACTACTTTCAATATTCATTTCGCTACAACTTTTGAACGGCTGATTTCGATCAGACATATCTAAGTCATATATATCTAAACATATATATTTTAAAAAAATGCTATCAAATAAAAAAACCGCATTCAAATCGGTTCACCCGTTGATGAGCTACTGTGCCACGTACACAGACAGACAGACACACTAAGCGTTCAAACTTATTACACCCCTCTTTTTGTGTCGGGGGTTAATAATACGTAGTTTTTGACTGTTACACTAGGATAAATCATTTAGAAAAAATATGATAGCGACCAATAGTGTTAAATGATTTTTTACTATAGTGGTTTCAATTTGTTTGTGGTTTAGAGCTTTGAAAATTATATTTTAAAAATTAAAATTTGACGTGAAAAGTGTCCTGCGAAGGATTAATTTCTAAACTTCTGAAAATGTTTTTAAATTTTAAAAATAATTGCGGAAATCTGTCTGTCTTTCTATTTGTATGTCTGTACGACATAACCCGATTTTTATCATCAATATCTATCACGGGCGTAGCTGTGGACAACAACTTGTAGTATATAATATTGCGAAAACAATGTAACCTGACACTGAAGATATTGCTACGCAACAAGTAGAAGCAAATAACTTGACCTAAATTAGCGACTTCTATTTCCTGTCTACTCACGACTTAGCTATACTCATATTTAGCAATTTCCATCACGTTTTCGTACTCGTGAATTATATCTTAGAATAGGTAATTATTTTGTAACTAGCTGTTGCTCGCGGCAAAAAATAAAAAATTTCCAACTATCTCCATGACAAAAAACCCGTTAAAACACACAAACACACTTTTACATTTATTATATTAGTATGGATAAATAAGTAATAGATACGAACAATTCAGTGAGACGTGGTTTCGCCATAATATCCTCCCATCTTGTACGAGACGATTAAGGGACACATCCTAGGCAACTGATAGGCAACAATAGGCGGGTTAATGTCAGGTTGTAAAATTATAGCCGAAATCGTCAAAAATTTAAGGTTATTTTTTGCGCTGACCCCTGACTTCATGGCGTCACAGCCCCGAACGCATTCTGACATAAAAGCTTCGATCCTCGATCGATGTTTCGATTGATTATTATTGAATCAAAGGATCAAAGGAAAATATATTGAGGATCTGTTGAAGAAAATACCAGATTACCATATTTTCTTACACTTCATGGACAAACTTTTCCCGGTCGTGTCGTCAGTGAAAACAATACCTAGTTATTTCACTCAAACTTTCATGTTTTCAACCAACTTAGTTCATACTATAGGTACATTTACATTTGGAAGAAGGGCCATTTTATATAATGTAAAGGCCATAAATATAACAAACTAAGAAGTAAATTTAATTTCACTATTTCAATTCTTCATTTGTTCCTTTTTGTGTTTATATATGTTTTTTTCATAAGATTAATAACAGTTACAATAATTAGCAGGCAGTACATCTATCTAAAACTTAAATCGTTATAAAAATTAACATAATGGGCATGAAACAAAAACTGCAATTACATGTAGGTACAACATTGCGAAAGGGCCGTGCTACATAAGCATTCGGTGTGTCCAGACCATAAATATGACATAAACTCAATTGATGCAGAATGTTAAGTGCTAGGCCAGCACAAAGCCCACTCAATGACAATGTTGCTGACTCTCAAGTAGCATGCTAACACGATATTCCTGTTTCGAAGTGTCGATAGCCACTATACTCTAGCCGTCAAGCCGAGCCGAGTTAGAGCCCGGCTCCATTGATCCCTTGTGCTTGTTTACCATTGCTTTTGACGTTGATGTGCGTCGACGTACTTGGAATACCATACAGTTCTACGTTGATCCGTCGACGGACGTCAAAACTACGGAGGACAACGAAGATCAATTGGAGATCAGCTCAGTGGGGCTATGTGATAAAGGGGGACTCCTTTTTCAGCTCTACTGAGCTATCATCACCTATAGGTATTTTGTTTTTATCGCCACCGGCTTTATTATAATACATACATAATATATACAATACATACGTTATTTCAATCATCATTGTTCTTTTATTTTTTATTTAGCTTTTGCCCGCGGCTTCGCCCGCGTGAATTTCATAGAAAAATCTCAGTAATTTTTTTATCACGTACTCTGTAAGACTGGTAAACATATATAATTCAAATTCGCATTTTTTCTCATCTTTAGTTCAATTTTCTGTTTCCCACTGCATGTCTCGTCCCGTAAACTTATCCAATCCCGCTTCCTGCTATGAAATGTAAAGTAGATATCCCGTACCGTTTCCCACATATTGTGCCATCATGTTTTTTGCAATGTGTCCCGTCCTGTTTCCCACTACGTGTCTCCTTCCCATTTCCCGCTCCTACTCCCACTCCCGCTTTGTGCAACGCGTGCCGTCCCATTTTCCATGACGTTTTACGTCCCGGTTTTTTATTAACCACAAACGTAAATTAAACATTTTTTGTATTTACTATTACTGTTATTGACTACAAAAAGTAAGTGTGCCAATTTTCAGCTTTTTATCTTGAAAATTGTATTAAGTCCCATACAATCTTTACCTTATACTTATCCTAACCCCCCTCATAAAGGGGTTGAGGGTTAATTTTCAGAAAAATCTGAAGCACGTATTCATTACTTTGTTGTAAATAATCAAAATCCAAATTTTCAAATCACTAACTTCAACGGTGTAGAACTTTCATATTTACAGTTTTTCACCCCTTTCACTCCCTTCGGAGTAGAATTTCCAAAAATCCTTTCTTAGTGCTCACCTACACTGACCTACATGCCAAATTTCAGCTTCCCGCCCAGCAGTTTCGGGTGTACGTTGTCAGTCAGTCAGTCAAGAGTTTTATACTGATATATTGATATATACTGCGCCCATTATATCTATATCAGACTTAATCGATAAAAACAATTTGTTTATATCCTGTTTACACCTTTCTACATAAATTTAAAGTAAATCGGCTCCGTGGATTGTTATTTTAACTTTCCTACAGGATCCCCCTCATTTTCCGGGATGAAATGTCTATAAGCTGTTAACCCGGAATTCTGAGGCTTTTTTTATTCATAATTAGTTTTTCAATTATCCTACGGGAACCTGACCATTTACCGGGATGAAATGTATCTAAGATGTTAACTCGGTATATAAGGTACCTATATACCAAATTTCAAGCAAATCGGTCCAATAGATTTCGAGTGATGCGCGTTCAGACAGACAGACAGACAGACAAAAATTTCCAAAACTATATTTTCGTCATCTATATCAGTAACTAAGTATATTCGATGAAGAATAAAAAAAAATATCCAATGTACAAATTTGGCCTTTCTTCAATTTTATTATATGTATTGATGTTAAATCCCTAATTTTACGTCAAGTGTCTATCTCAAAATTTAAATAGTTCACTGAATTTGAGTAGGTAGTCACATTGTAAATAGTTTTCCGTTTTCCCCGTCTTTCCACTTACGCTCGATGTTTCTTATTGTCAAAATTCTTTCACAATTTAAAAGTTAACAAAAAAGTCTAGACTAACAGCTTTATTTTATCACAGCTCCAAGGGATCGCCCAAATATTGATTACAATTTAACGCCTCCTACGTATTCCTAGCAATACTTTCTTGACAGAGAGACGGACAAGTTAAATATCACTTAATATAAGTCTATGAGAGATTGGTTGGCCTCCAAAATTTTAAGATTGACCTTCCTGTAATGATATTGCAAACAGCCAGAAAAATATCATATCCCATAATAAGCTTAACTCTGATTGCAAGGGCGTTCTCTTTAGAAAGAGTTCACCTTATATTGGGAATTATGCACAATAGCAAGTCAAGTTATCCAACTTGACTAGTTGCTGTGCATACAGTCAAATTGTACGTCACAACACTATGTAACGTCGACTTAAGGATCAAACTCACTGCTCCGTCGTCCTCTTTTGCGACGACGGAGTGCGCCGGAGCGACCACTCCGTTCCATAGCTTTGACTTGACATGCGTCGACCTACGAACAAACTCCATGCAAATTCTATAATGTTCTGCGTTCTGCGACGGACTTTAAAACAACGTAGGATGACGGAACAATGAATGCGCACTAGTCATAAACATTTGGGTTGTATCACCATTAAATAAACACCTGTTTCAACCGGTTCCCTCGAAGACTCAGCACCCTGAATGTGTTGAACCACTCTGATCCTTCCAACTCCTTAACTGCCGAAACGCTGTTATTGTCCAGAATCAAGTCCACCAGTTTCTGGTACTTAGGATTGTGGATTATGTTGCTTATTGAACCCAACTGTGAAAAAAAATTTACTTGGTTATCACTACATATTATAAAAGAATGTCGTCTCTTCTGTATGCCTAAGCATTCTTCTTTTAAACCACGCACCGGATTTTGTTGCAGTAGACAATTTATTGCCGACGGTTTGTAGACCTTTTACAAAGCCGGGCCGGATATCATTTTTGTATTTCTGATGTCACGCGCTGAATTCTGGGGTTGACTGAGAAAATACAGTACTTATTTACGCTTTGGAAATAAATAAAGTTACGACTAGTCACGTGGCCAGTTAGCCCTATTTGAGAATGCATTTGGTATTTATTGTAGTGTCAAAGAAATAAAAATAATACCAATCTGACTCATCTACGAGTACATAGTACTTTTCATACACCACCACTTAAAACCTTAAAAACGTAACTGTCCGTTAGCAGCTCAGTAATTACAAGTACCAACCTAACCCTTGTTATAGAATATTCTGAAACTCGGGGTCTAACATTTGTCTTATGTAGATAAGATTTAAGGGTTAATGATAAAGGGTATCTGTTATCAAGAGGGAAGATCTATAACAGGAACAATAAATAGGATAGTTAAAGTCAAGAACGGGTTGTTATCAAAAGAAGTATTAATTTAGATAGTGATATTGATCATGAATACAGCAATTATACTACATTATTTTATCAATGACAGAGATGGTTGGCGTAGACGTAAGGAGGCCTATTCCCAGCAATGGGTCACTGACATCTGCAATTGATGACGATGTTGACTTTATTAATATTATTAACGAACAAGCTGAAAAACTTGTTGATTATGATTGTTTTACCTTATCATTCTTAACAACTTAAAGCATTTTTTAGCTAAAACTGGTGTACCTAGGCTTCGCGTCGTCCATACTTCTTGATTAATGTAAATCTACACAAATAAATATTAAAATGAAATTATAAAGTTTTAAATACCCTGATACCTATTGTTATTTGGATCATTATGTATTCGGGTAGCTTTCATTAGGTAGAAAATCCCAAAGCCGCAGCAAGGAAGAGGACGCTCGAAAATCGCTTCAAATTCTCTGCTAAATCACTAGTAAAATACCCTTACAATTCGTATGGTGCTATGCGACAATATATTCGACGGGAGCTATTTTTAGCCATAGTAAAACTACACATTATAGAGCTCCAAGTTTGTCTGTTCCATTCCATTTTTTATCAAAATTGGTCATAGTTTATGAGTAATAGTCAAATTTACATTAGCATTACAAATAAGCAGCGGGTGGAGTAATCCATATCACAAGAATAATTGCTGTGGGAAGCCCTAAAATAATTAATCAGAAGCAGTAATGTGACTTTTCTACAAGGTAAGCAATTTTAATTGCTCGGTCGATTCTTGAGAACAAACAAGCCACGAGCGCTAAACTTTCAATGAGTGTGCAAAATGTAACTCCAGTGCAGCAAGCTGACACCTGACAGCTGAAGTTTGCAATTATATTGTGGTGAGGGTACCATAATAAGTACCGACTTTCCTCGTGTTTTGTGCGATCTGCATTACTTAATATTTTTGATGAAAATGGACATAAACTGGCTTTTATTAACATAAAATTTCAGAATCATTCAATCAGAAATTTCAGAATCTGAAAGTTCATACTCGTGGAACATCAATAAAATTATAAATTCGAAAGTCTGTCAAGATTTTGATGAATAGATAATGACCCGAGATGAAACAACGTGGGCGGAGCTAAAGGTTTTATATAATCATTTCTAATTTTTTAAATACTAATCATGAAGTGACTAGCAGACATGGAGATCTTAAAAAGGGCGTGAAAAATGTATTCAAGAACGACCACGCGGTTCCCATCAGGTAGGACCTGGTAGATCGCATGCCAAACAGGCATGCGGCCTACCATTCCGGGTTAGCGGATTCTACAAAATGGCTGGGACACATTATATCACCTGGGTATAACATCACTTTCTGTTCCTTGTTGAATGTTGAATAAAACATATAGTAATAAAGTTCTAACATCAAAACTGTCGTACCGTGTTACCTTGTTGCCCTCTAAACGCAGGACTGTGGTGCTGGGTGGCAGACTGCTGGGCGGCTCAGTCAGGCCCCTGTTGGCACAGTCCACTGTGATGAGGGGAATGACGTTCCCCGCAGCATCTGACACCACGTGAGTCATCATGCAGATACATGGCTCTGGACATGTGCGTCTCATTGTCTAAAAACAAGGAAAAAATAAATAAATCGATAATGGGATTGAAATTGTGGCGACCCTTATGGAATATCCCTATTAACCGAACGTGATTGGTGTAAGTAAATAGAAATTATAATTTCTCAATAATTTTTTGCCACTCAGCGCAACTTTGTGCTGTTCCAAGACAACGCCATAGATTACTTCACTATATAAGATGTCACTTCACAAATAAATCTATATTATTCTAAACTCTGGTCTCGGGTATCTGGTATCATTTACCAATTTCGACCAAGTGCTTGCCCCACAGTGGTGACACCCGCATCGATGCTCCCAAAAAATCATAAACTTATCTTCCTATACAACCCTGTTTTCTCAACTCAAAATAGGGGTTTTATAACTTAAACTTTTTGTGTCTTTATACAACTCCCTACACTAACACGTGTTCTATGTTTTATTAAAATTAATCCATAAAAAGATCGTATCTATAGTCACTCTTAGGTAATATAATAATAAGATCGTATCTTTAGTATATTAATGTGCTTGTATGGAGCTCTGATCGCCACAGATGTAAACAGAATTATTGAAGTGTTAACATCGATACAGGAATGTAGTCTTTCATCCGGACACCGCCTTATCGAATCGGTTTTCAAAATGAAACGATTCCAAATAACATACATGGCGCTAAAACTTTTTTACGGTACACAGTGTGTTAGTAAATTCGTAAATGTTACACAAAGGCAAAAAAGAGCGGTATGTTATTAATCTGTACAGGCTTATATAATTGATGGTTCACATGGTTACATAGAATGCAGGGCTGTGCTGTGCATGTCTGCATGTTTTTATCTCCTTCAGAACATTCTTTGTTGAAACTAAAAATAGACTGACATTGCATAGTAATACAATACAAACTTTCACAAAGATAAGAATAATCGGATTACGAACTTTGTTTTCTCATAAAAAACGCTATAGATTAGAGTTAAAAATAGTGGATTAGTAAGTGATGTGTAATATTTACTATACCTACTGATAACTGGGAGTATTTGAGGATTTCAAATTAGTTTAGTGTATGTAGTTTAGTGGGTGTTTGCGCACTCTCTTCTTTTTCTATCTAATTTAAACCAAATGCTTGTAATTAAATACTTCTTATTATTTTTATTATTAATTTATTATTTTAAAATTCTTAACTTATTATCTTGTTACAAAATTAACAAAATTATTAAAACAAAAACCTGAGTAAGAGCTTGCGGTAATTATGTTACTAAGTTAATAGTATCTCTGGAATTCTTATGGTGAACGTGTATGATGGTCTAAGCGTTAAATTCGCGTATTAACAGCTTACGATTAAGAAAATAGGGCGATCCCCTTTATTTTTTCAATACTTACTATTTTTTACATAGTCTCTAAAACATGTATAATGACATATATATATATAAAAAATCTACCGTCGCCAAATATTTGAATCAATATACATTTAGTAATACTAAAGACAGGTCAAATTTGTACATTTAATATTTTTTTGGAAATTATTACTGGAATGGACTTATCTGACGATATAGATTATAAATCTACAATTTTGATTTATTTTTTCTGTCTGTCTGTCTTCGCATCGCGACAATCAATCTATACGACTGATTTACTTGAAATTTGGTAAGTAGATGTATTATGTGCTGGGTTAACTAACTAACTGGGTAAATATAACTATGATATATTTTATCCCAGAAAATTGCGGTATTCCCGTAAGAAAGTAATTAACTACTTAACTACCTACTACAAATAATTAACTACCCCGCCGATTTACTTGAAATTTGGTATATAAAGTTACTTACACGGAATAACATCATACAAACAAAGAAAACTCTATTAGTTTCTAACCGCACACAAACGAAGTTGCGGGCACAGCTAGACGCCAATTATGTCAAAACCCAAATAGGATTTCAACAGAATCATCATGAGACAACAGAATAAATTCAAAAAATCAACGTGACATCCAATTAAGGTAATTCAAGTCCGAAGGTACTTTTTCACATTGAATGATACATTAGTTATATAATAATATTATCTTCATAGTCGTATTCCTCATGGCTGAGGCTGGTGATTACATGAAATAAAACACACACATCAACTTTCTTGGCATTATTAATGTAGTGGTTTTCCATTGCTTTATCCATTTCACACACAAGTTAATAATAATCAAGCAGTGTGCAGGTTTCCTCACGATGTTTTCCTTCACCGGAAGCAAGTGGTATTCGATGAAAACTTATACATGAGTCAGATTGGTACACGTTTCCATGTGTGTGATCTTGTCTCTCTTGTCGAAATCTAAGCCCACCCGATCATCTAGTCCCAGGCAATAGACACAAAAATATATAAATGAGGCTAACCTTACCCAAATAATATCCATAACTTTGTGCAGAGGTTTTCCTCTGTAGAGCTGTTGGTGGCAGACCAAATCGTAGTAGTCTACAATCTTCTGTCTTACTGTCCCGTTCTCTCGCTCCATGGCCAGCCAATCTAGTCCGCCATCGCTGCAGTCCCATTGGTTACCTAAACCGAACAAAACCTTTTAAAAATTTCATTGAATGCAAACAAGGAGAGGTCTTGAACCAAATTGTGTCGTAATCGTAAACGCAAACTTCTTCTGCAGCCGTAGAACTATGTATGTCATACGTGCGTCAAGCTTTAGCTTGAAATTGAACATTTGCACGTTTACATTCATATAAAAATTATTAATTATGTGTATAGACACATAATTAAGATTTTTTATATGAATGTACTATAATGTACTGTGTAATGTACACACATAGGTGTGTAATTATCTGTGTTAAATAAATCGCATCAGTATTTTTAATTACTCGTGTATTTTTAAGTCAATTAAAACAAACAAATTCGGGATACCTGCTGACCCGTTCTCGACTCGACGTGACCAATAAAGAATTCATATTTTTACATACTGATCTGCAAATAATGCTTGAATTACACAAAAAAAGAGTTGTGCGTAACGGAAATAATAAAAGGCTACGCAAATCACACCCCATCTCCAAACATTTAATTCAGCCAAAAAATACTTCTTGAAACCGAGTCAACTTTTTCCTCAAGTATGAACCCAATTTAATAATACACTGCGGAATAATATAACATAATCGAGAACTTCCCTCGAGATAAACTTATAAATTAACGCAAATAATTTGGCGCCTCCTTTCAGCCTTTAAGTGATCGCTGGAGCGGAAATATGGAGACTGAGCGGAAACTAAATGAAGGAGTGGAGGCGTAGTACTACCTATAGTATCTACCTACTAGGTACTTAGAGGTAATTTATAATTTAAGGTCAGGTGGGAATAAAGAGTGATTTAATGTTTTTCTAGATTCTAGATAGTTTTTAGGATCCGTACCAAAAAAACCAAAAAACGGAACCCTCATATGATCTACTCGTGCGTCTGTCTGTCGGTCCGTATGTATCACAGCTATTTTTTTGCGAATCTACTGGACTACAGGTGGAATTTCGTAAGATGGTAGTCCTATGACCCAAACACATACGTGAAGAGTAAATATATTTTTGAATATATTACGGGAAATTAGGAAATTATAAAAAAAAATTGCAAACCTTATTTTGTCATAAATATCAAATATTATTATAAAATGAGCGGAAAAATAGGATAGATGGCACTAGTGGATTTCAATGTGCGCGCTATTGTTTTTCTGCTTAATTCGATAAAAATTGTAAAGATGGCGCGGCGCTAGTTTGAAAAAAATACAAAAAATTGTTGATTGCTTATTGTACGTAACCGGATTTTTTCTATTATACCAATTATTCTATGAATTTTTATATAAAAGAAAGTCGAAATACGAATGATTTCATGTTTATTTCAAGCCAGTCATGTGATACTTCTGCTCTTGGCCTTTTTGAAATTTTATTGAATTCTCACGTTATTGTTTCATGGAACGGAACCTTGATTGTTTATTTAAATATTAGGTGGAGGTGTTATGTTACTAAACTAGAGATGGACCTTTGCGTAAATTGGGTTTCGGTTCTAAGAATTGTTTTTCTTATAATGGGCTCTTGTTTCTGGTCCGAGGCGTTTATTTGAGGAGAGGGGGTGATCGGCATTATTCCGTTTGATGTAATATTCAGGCGTTTCTCTGTAATGAATTGGTACTAAACATATGTTTCTTTTTTATTATTATAGTGTCATGTGGTAGAAATGGTACTGTAGGATGGTACGCGGTCATCAGTCATCAGTGCGGTCATCAGTTTCTGAGATAATCTATATATATATATATGTACTTCGTGGAGGCGACCGCTTGGGCGACATACTGATAACCAGTTCAAGCACCAGTGTCCATCGCGGCCAAATGGGCTTAACATTAGAATAGCCTGGACGTTATAACACGTTAAACGCCAATTTATCAATCGACGTGGTGTTTAATGTATCTGCTATTTAGGTACCTGACAAGAAATAAAGGAGAAACAAGAAATAAGGACAGTGGTCGGTTTCCATAAAATTTAATATGTTCTAAAACTACAATCTAATCCAGAGGTATTAACACGATTTGAAATATCTGTTGACTTATGGTCTTATGGCTGATATTTCGGCTGGAAATTTTATTGTATAATGAAATGTTCGGCCTTCTTCTCAAAAACAAACCACTTCATCCTCGTAATTTAAACGTTAGTCTATTGTTTTAAGAACCGTCTCAATTTTACTATTCAGCTAAATATATTTAAAAATAACAAACACTAAATTAAACACTGATTGCACTTGTTTTTTTTAAGTCATAAGAAAAGTAGACGAAGGTCACAAAGAGCTCCGTTGTTTTACTATTAGTTTATGTTTGTGCGTACATAAACTTTTTTATCGCTTCCTGACTTTCAATACAAAGAGTGCCATTCATTAATGCAATTATTGACAAAGCTTACATTTTATTGCGCAATATCGTGTTTGAACTTTTTAGATATAGGTTATCAATTAAACAGATACTACATTTATTGTTTGTGTATTCAACGTTTGAGTTTGGCTATCCCAGGTGGGAATTTCGCCAGCCTTCTAGAAAATCTACCACCATATGGCGATGTGGGAACAATTTTTTATTTAAAGGAGAGACATAGGCTACTTTTTATTGCGGTTTTACCCGGGCATAGCCGGGGCGGGCCGCTAGTAATAAATATAAATATACATTACTTACATTAAATACATACCCAACCATGCAACAGAACCCTCGAAAGTCTCAATACTTGTATTTTAAGTACTTGTCACTGGTAACTTGACACGGGAAATATATAGCAATAATTATATGCGCACCGTTACTATAATCCAATCCAACTTGTCAAGAACTCAACAAAGCATTTCAGTGTTTGTAACGACACTTCACACATCCTGCGCAGATCATGTTATATGTCGTGGAATGATACCTATCATCATAGCTTTGATATTGAGAGTTGCGCCAGAGACACCTACAGTACGAAAATTACACTTGTTCTTATTTAGTCATTTCACATATCTGATAATTAAATGTATACCTAGGTACATATTCCATCTTACTATGTATATTTCACTTAACAATGTCAAATACAATCATATTACAAAATTTTGATTTACTCAGATTAACCACATCGACAGATCTAATAAAAATTTCATAGAATCGCATTACTTGTGCCCTTCATAAGGACACAAGGATACTCGGTATACATAACTATATACTATATTTTTCCTAACCCAAAGTACGGAACACTAAATATGTCCAATAGAATCATTACAAACGGTTTTTTATAGCCTTTGTATTCATAGCCATTAGTCTTATCGCACCCACCCGCTGAATCCACAATCCAGTATAGTAACCGAACTAAGGGCCAAGAGTTGGTGGCAGAAAAACACAAAGTGCGCCATTTTGTCTAAACGTCGGCGGCGCGCAGGTTGAGGTCAATGTCAAAGTTGACTGGAGCAACTCCCCCTTAATGTATTTTGGGAAAAACTAACAGCGCAATAGTATGATTAGAAAATGAGATTTAGCGGTTAAGTAACTCGTCGATTTTTGTTGCTTTTGCATTTCTTCAAGCACGGTAATTTTATGTTCATTGCTAATTCATTTCCATGGAATGTAATAATCCCATGTCCCAAATCATATGTAAACATTATTATGCCGCAATTCTTCTGGGTCCGAATAATATCTCAAATCAAACACAGCATTACGGATAGGTATTAGGAAAAATAAAGATTATTTTGGAATGTTTACTTGTAGATAAAAAATGTTTTACTAAAACGTGTTATAAAAAGAATCATCATCATTAGCCATTTTAACGTTCCCACTGCTGGAGCACTGGCCTACCTTATGGATGGATAAGGAGTATTAAGCCAGGATCTACCACGCGGACCTATTGCTGATTAGCGTGTTTCATCCAATGCAAATATAATCCAAAGCACGGAGGAGCTCAAGTTAATATATTTTTGGTCACACTGTGTACTCTATCTACTAGATACTTATATGATAATTATAGAAACCTACATTAGATATCTGTAAACCCGGAGTTAGTGTAAAAAAAATTGCCATTCAAACTGAAATTATCTAAAAATATTTTTTTAGTCACAGATATTTCTGACGTAAAATGTATTTTTTAAATAATTATATTTACTGCTTCGTGAATTTTGTTATTTAATTTTACGTAAACGAGAATAAAATAGTCGCCATTGGGACGTTATCTTATAATTACTGATTCCGTTATCAAATCTAAATGGGATGAGGAAGGATTTCTAGGAAACCAATGAGTAGATAAGCAAAAGGATGTAAATTCCCGGAACATTATAAATTGGAGCCCAAAATAACAAGTTTCACAATGGATATGTCACGAGGCTGTAACTAATTTTATTATTAAGCTAGCGGCCTGTTCCGGCTTCATTCCGGTAAAACCATTATAAATTATCCTATTCTCAGGTATCACTATCACTATCACTCTACATATTGGTGAAAACTGTATAAAAATCCATCCGTATAAATATGCACATGCTTCTATTCCTTACATAACTTATGTTGTTGAAATGGTATTCTATATTATTTATCGTTGAAATAATAAAGGTCGCCGAAGTCATTTCAATTTCATATCAAGCAGATGTTACTGTCAAACCAAAGCTTTCTTTCTCATCCCAAAATATTTTGTATGATCCAGAGTGAGTTAGATCTCGCGTCGAGAATTACATTTCAGTTAAAATGTCCCAATTTCCACTACGACCTGAATAAATGTATTTATAAAAGCAGTGGAAGTCACATCTAAAGTATATTAAGGTTGCTACTTCCTTAAACTCATTTAAAGAAAGATTTTTAAAGCCGTCACTTATATAATATATTTTTGCTATTATATTATTTTTATCTTTATGTATTTTACTCCACTTATATGTATTTATTTGTGTTATTTTCGTGCAATAAAGTTATTACAAACAAATAAAATGTCCCCCTTCAGATAAAATACTTACGACTAAGATAAATTTTCTCAAGTCGAGCCGGACCTTTCAGTAGTGCAGACTGTATGTGTCGTAGCTCATTGCCCCTCAGGTCCAAAATCCGTAATTCTGGCATTTCTCCCATCACCTCTGGTGCCACCTCCATAAGTGACTGCAACCCGTGCATTGTGATATTCTAGTAAGAAAACAAACTCTTATTTTATCTTTTATTCTAATCTAATCTTATTCTATAAATAGGCTATTTTTATTACAAAGTTTAAACTAGATTGAAAGCATATATCCAAAAAACCTTATTACAAACGAAGTACTAACTGGTAGATACTAAAGTTAAACCCGAGAGACTCCTAGTTATTCTAATTAGTTATTATGAGCTATTCTAATTCCAGACAAGGCGCATTAGGTTAATTTCATCACTTTTTATAACACCTATAGTACCTACAGTATCTTGCTACCAGCCAAGAGGTTGACATTTGACAATAAAAAGAATAGAAAAAAGAAAGCGTTGTCTAATTTCCAATTACTAAACTATTTTATTGGTATAGTTTAAACAATAGTTATTTAGTTAATAGTCGAAACATCTGTTTGGACTTATAAAGCAACTATTCTTAAATGCCAAACCCTGAATGAAAGGGATGCAATAAAATAAACACAAAACTTTCAAACAATTGTATAACATGTCCGACATCTGCTAGCAGAATGTCCGTCTACGTGGATAAAAAACACAAATGCAAAAATACAATCATATTCTTTCTAAAAACATCTGAAAACAATAAAGCGGAAGTTATTTTACTTTTATGGGTATTTACAAGAAACCATTGGATAACATCTCATCCAATGGTTTCTTAGATGTCTTTTTGTAAATACGATGTTTCGAAAATAGCCTAATAGATATAAAATCCTTGCATCACAACAGGGAGAGCCCTTATTGTTCCTGTAAATACCACGAAGGCTGCACTTGTAAATATGACTACATATAATACAAAATCATATGTTTTTCTTTACGAAATCTTTCTATAAACTAAATAAAAGCTTGTAAAAAGTGGATTGTGGCATCTTCTTCATACCCAATTGATAGAAAACGAATTTAAATGACGTGGAACACTAAGATAAGTGTTGTTAACTTTTATTTCAAAAGACTCAATTAAGACAAAATATTTACTTTGTATTCGTATGCTGACATGTCAAAATTATATTTCTAATAAGGCCAAAATTGCGAAAAACGTATAAGCGGTGTATTGCTTTGAATAATTAAAATAGGATCCCATTATCTCCCGAAAACTCCTTCGTCCTCAATTTAAAGCGGAATATTTCCCAATCTACTGAATTCCCTTAAACCTTTTGAAATTCTTAACAAAATAATTAAATCATTTATGTAATTGCAGATAAGCAAATGGACTTCAATATAAAAAAATGCCTGGGAGTATTATCTTTTTCCTTACTTACTCAGTGGTCTGTAGCCTTATATTATCATCTTTAAATCACAGGATTTACAAATTGTCCTTTGTAATATATTTCATAGTCGTATAGAGGATAGACGAACTTAAAATCTGGCATCGGTTTCATCGCAATACGATGCTTAGAACTAGAGATATTGACAATAACAAATTATGAGCGAAGGCACGAAATAAACGCGGGCGAAGCTGCGAGCAAGAGCTGGTCTACGTATACAATTCTTAAATTTTACGTGTGCTTACCTCGATTTTACTATGAGAAGTGAAGTAACCCTGAAACATATGAAGGTTGGTGCAGTTCACGATCTCTAAACTCCTCAACCCAGGCAGGTGCGCCTGGATATCGTCCACATTCAAACATTCCCCCGGCCAGCCCACCAGGCGCAAATGGGATATGTCGTACCTGTACCAAAAATTATATCCATAATAATATTATAAAGAGGAAAAATATTTTTTTTTTGTAATGAATAAAGTCAAAACCACTAGGCCGATTTTGATGAATTTTGGCACAGAGATAGGCGAAACCTTCAGGAGTGACATAGGCTATATAGCCTATGTCACTCACTTTATTATGGTTTTACCCGAACGAAGTTGGGGGACATACATACTGAGGTAAGTTCAAGGCTTGTGTAATGGAATACTAACAATATTATATTTGTGTAGTATGTCAGTTTGAAAAAGATCATTTTCCATCTTGACCTGACCGGAAATCGAACCCGGGACAATATAAGAAACGCCCTATACAAAATGACGGAGCGCGTCTGAGCAAGGCATGCATGGCTCTAGAATAGCAATCTTTGCAAGTTAACGTCAAAGTGGACTGGAGCAACCCATGCTCAACCCATGTGAAACATACCCATATACATATCTATGCTAAGTTCTCAATTTGAGCGATATACGTTCCAATATTGGAAACAGAAATTTAAAAGTTAAAAATCAAAAGGTTTCTTATCAAAATATCGCTAAATTTAGATCGCATTCAAAAAACACAAATCATTGAAATTTGGTTATTTTTCACGATTAAAAACCTTGACATTTTACGACTTGGACATTTAAATACAAACTTTGACTTTCAATATGTAATGAAATCTCTTTATTTAAAGAACACGATAATACAACTTTACTTCAATAATTTTCCGTTATAGAATTGATCGTAATCATCAAAAGAAAGCATTCAGCTCTCCGTGAATTAAAAAGACAGTCAAAATTCCAAGCTAGTCAAGTAAAACTTAAAAGATATATATTTCTTGATGATGACAAATGTCAATGTATACAACACATGCATACATGCATGTAACTAGCGTGTCAAAGTGACAGCACGTAGTACATGCCAGTTATAGGCACGCAAGCTTGTTAGCCATTTCACTTGCATATGTAACACACATATGTAATCAAGAGGACATCATTACTATGCATCCTATATTAAATATGGAATAGATGTCTATGTATGCTCTCTTGACATGGAGTTATCTGCACATGCATAAAACGCTGCTCTTCCTACTTGTTCTATTATGTAAATGTTACTAAGTTTGTACTTATAAACGTGATAAAAGCTGTCGACATGCTTCCAATGCAATTTTATTTGCTGTAGGTACCTTTTTAGTAGGGCATGAATTCTTTTTATTTATTTCGAAATTATTTTTCAATTTAACTAATAAAGTTATTTAAGTTCACTAACATCATCACTTCGTTTTTATATTTGAATCGTTTGCGCAATACATCAAAGTAAACAAAGGGCAATAACCTCGATCACACATTTATGGATAGAATTTGATCCACGTACAATAAAAGTATGAACATTTTATTATTAGATGACGTTGCATCTCCGTTACGTACACGACTGAAAATAACGCAAATTGAAATAATGCATTTTATTTTGTAAAGTAATATTTTTTGAATGGAAAAGTATTTAAACATTTTTACATTTCAATAAAATGATTTTCCACATTTTATATGTATGTTCATTTTTAATAGACATACAGTATCGTAGCTTTATGATACACGATATGTACTTATTGCTAATTGGTACACTCATATTTACATATTAAAATTTTCCTTGTAAACCCGCACGTGGACTGGCTGAAAAGTCACGTTTTCTTCATTCGCGTCATTTACCACCGAAGTGGGCTACGATCGTAGTACTCGTTCGTAGCTCTCTCGTAGATTGTCATAGCGTACGCGGATAAGGGATTGAGTGAACTAGAATTATTTCAACCCCATTTTTACATACACTGAACATGAAATTATAAAATGTTCGACTGATGCGCCATACCCGTCACTACTCTATTATTCTGATTTACAGAACATCAAAAATATTAAATAATGTGTTGTTTTGTTTATAAAATCCTTCAAAAATTGGAGTCTGCTTTTTTTACGAAATCGTAATACAGAGTTTATTGAATATTTTTGTTGACTAATAGTAAAAGACCTTTTTTGATACTTTGTTTTGTTACAAATATCTATATCCAGTTCCACCACTGCCATGCAATTTTACTACTTATAAATCCACAATAGATGGCTCTATTTCGATGATAAAATTAAATTTTGTATGTGAAGTTTACACTTGAATAATCTTTCTCTATAATCTGAGCTGTCTCAGCCGTTGAGCGTCGGAGCTCAGGATAACTCAAGTAAAAGACTCAAGTAAAACACGATTCAACAGATAGTTACCTGACTCCCATAGTCCATTCACCGGTGAACCCTCCTTTGCATATCAGCCGGTACTGTATCTGATGGCAATGCGCCCTGGTGATGCGCTCCCGGACAGGACAGTCCCTTCGGCTCAGCTCCGTGTTGTTCGTCTGGATTCGGATGACTGGCGCCACCGTAGTAATCAGAATGAACAGCAGGAGACACTGTTGAGTTACTGTGAAAAAGTGGGTTCATTTCAATGCGAAAGTTATAGGCCAAATGCTCCCTATTCATATTTATTATTTTTAATATCTATTGTTATATAACAATTGACAAAAATAATTTTATAATTAATTATTAGACGTAATTATAAAAAAATTAAATAAAAAATATTTATTATTATAAAAAATATTTATATTTATATATCTGTACCCATTATGTACCTACTTACTTTTAATTTTCGGCAAAATATTTTATTGTTAAATGGAAGAATGAATTGAATTGAAATTAATGCTATTCTGTTTATTTATATTTTGACGAGCTCTGTGGCCTAATGGTGATCTTGCCGGTCTGCTATACCGAAGACCTGACTGGGGTTCGAAGCCCCATCAATATGGAAAATGAACTTTTTGAGATTGTGGTATGATGTGGGTCGAAATAACGACGAAACAGTTCAGAGAAAAAAAAGTGAATGCCTTTTTCTTCGTTGGCCCGACTTGGCGGAGATTCACTCAAGCTCCCAGTTATCTTTATTCAAAATTCCGATGTTCAACTCATCAACTGTTTTGTTCCATCGAAACTTTTGTTGTTTCTAATTGTTTCACTGAAAATAATTCACAATTATCAAAGTTGCAAAATTATTTGGTGTACAAAAGTAAAATCAAAGGTATCGTAAAGTTACAACTTCTGAATTTACCAATTTGAGAAATACGTTTTTGTTACCAAAAACTTTGTCACTACAAAATTCATAGAAATCACAAATAAACTGATTTTTAGTTGTAACTTAATTTTTACTATAAACTCAAATGTCAGCTTGCTTATAATAACCTACTTTACCTTAATCCCGCCGCTAATATTATAAAATAGATAGTTGTGAATATGTTTGTTACACGCGACTTCTAACTTTAGCGAAACGACGGCCCAAAAAAAAGGAAAACTTTATTAATTAATAGAAATTGTACTTAGTGATTATAGTTATACTGCCTACTCTGCCTTTATCTTCATAATGGGGATTTTATGGCGTCTAGACTGATAGGAGCAGAACTCTTCCTCTCCGGAACTGTACATATACCTTTAGGACGAAGGGACATTGAAGATGTCGATGGTTCAGATGTTGGTTGCATATTCAACACAATTCCTGTTACGTCGGGTTCGTGAATGCTCAATTTTTAATATGACATTTTGATGTGATCATAACAGAGAAGAGGTTGTGATATTGGAGAGTTTGCAGGTTTTCCAATTGTTTCAATTGTTGCCGTATTCGGTTTTCATCAATGTTAAATTGAATAGGTATTGGCTGCTCAATTGCTTGCATTTTCAGTTCGGGTATTCTTAGGATTTCCCCCGGAGTTTCCTTTTTGAGGACAGAGTCTGTCGCACACCTTCTCGACATTCCACTTCAATGCCTTCAGCGACCGGTGTATAAACGATGTATTGTCGCTTATTTTTATCCATGTATGTATGAGATGGGCTCTGAATCGCCGATAGGTTGCGTTGTGACGCTTGGTGAGAGAAATTCTGTCGCGGCGCGTTATTACTAAAATTATTATTATTGAATTGCGTTCTATCGTTGTTTTGCCACATTTTGCCATAACAGAGACAGAGGGCGCGATGGGTATAGCAACTTTAGGAATACGAACTTGACGTACTATAGGAAGTGTATTAACATTGCAATTTTGTAATATTCAACCACGTACTTACACCAAAACACGCGTTCCTAACTCAGCGACCCACTCTATACATGTAAATAATTATTTTTGGTATATATATTTTTGCTTACGTTTTAACGGTAACTGTGGTTTAACTTCAACGCCAAAACACCCCGACGTGACAACCACGCAACATATACGACGATCATTATAATGGGTATGTACGCGGTTGTTGCACGACATTTTGTTTTTTCAACACAAACATTTTTACATTTACATTGAATGTACTATTACTATTTTTGTTTTTCTTACTTTGTCTATAAAATGTCTTATTGTGTGTATTTGTAGCATTCAATTTCATACTTTGAGCTATAGTTCGTTTGGTCTACGTAATGTGACTTATTAGCGTTAACGAGAAGCAATAACATGTGTATCCGAACACATCTGTTTTCTAAAGAGTACACTCGTGACATCGCAATTTACTAAAATCATTTCAACCGACCTTGAAACGAACAAACAAACCTATAAATAATACGGTTTAACGCTTTAATGTTAATTTAATTATTTATGAATAAGAAAAGGTTTATTTCTGAAACATTCTTATCTTTATCCACTCTTCCATTTGGTACTTAGTTGGGGTCCAGTGTCTTTAAATTTATCCGCACTTTTAAATATGCATAAATAAGTTCGAAAATGGTAGACAATAGGCGAAAAAATGAATTATGTGTGAAGTACCAAAATTACGTACGTGATGTACAGCAGCAACAATTTTACCTTATTTTCTTAATCATAGTCAATTAACGCAGACTACCGTTAGGCAATTTATTATAAATAAATAGCCTTTTGTCTACAAATCATAACGCTTAAACTGCATGTGATGATCTCCAATTCTAAAGCCTAATTAACTGATTCATCTCAATATTGTCTTATTCAAAAATAGTTTTCTCCTTCATTATCGCGTCCCTACTCGTTGGCAAAAATGTCAATCGTCAGGGATTCCAATGTTTTCCTGTTCGTGTTATGATTCAGTGAGTTCTGACGCCCATACATTTACACAAATGTATCTTTCCACCTTCACAGTAGGTACAAAATCAAACGCGAATGGCGAAAATCTTTTTTTTCTTTAATAATTATGTTATAACTAAAAAATAATTATTGATTCTTTTGTTATTTAACAATAAAAAAATATATAAATAAAAAATTTTAAAAATGTGTACTATAAAAATAGTGTTTTGACACATGTTCAGAGCATTGGTAAATATTTTTCTGGGGTAAGAGCACTTGAAGTGGTGCGCAGAACAGCATAACTCCGCGAAGTCGTCCACTCTGATCTTACAAACCAATGCAATGTTACGAGCAAACGCTTTAAATTAAGAAACTTGGCTCTTATATTTAATTCAACGACTTTAAATGAGCTCACGTTGTACAAAGGAAATGAAATGAAATTGTTGTTAATAGAAATCTTTTTAACCTAATCACAATATAGAAAGCAGCCAAACTCGATACAACAGAAGTTAAAATAATCACTGTGGATGTTTCTCGTAGGCAGGTATGAGAATATCTGCAAGTATGAAATTTAGATCATACTTCTTTTGTTCTAAATATTATTTATTTTACACTATACTTTTAATTTAGCTAAAGTACTTAACGTTAGATAGCTTTTTAATAATTTCTTCGGAACATTGTCAGACATCACTGCCACTGCCGCTACTGCCAGACTTCGTATAGTTTTGTCACAGCATAATAAAGAGCAGGTACATTCTAATATTAAAAAAAAATATATTTTACCTTCGCGACATGCACAGCAACAACTTTTAAATTTAAAATAAAAATAAGATTATTTATTTTTTCTACATCCTAATAAGTTATTTTTCGTTTTGTTTTAATGTTCGGTAAAATGAAAATATTTATATTAGCTCACTGAGGAGTAGTTATAATTGAAATTTTATTATTTTTATCGTGCCAGTTTATTAAACCAAACACAGACAAGCATATTATATAAGTATACTATTTTTAAAATACAAAAAAGTTGTTAGGATACCAACATTGCTGTTGTAAAAGTAATATATATTTATAAAATAAGGTTTTACGAACTTTCCAATTAAGTACCTATCTAATTTATTTTATGTATTTGATAAAAAATAAGGTTACTTACCTATTATTGTCTTATACTTATTATCATGCACGTTATTTGTTTGGTGTATTTTTTAAAATAAGTACTTACAATCGCATTAATTAATTAGTTTTACGATTATATTACCATACATATGTCATTTACCAATTTTAGTAGTGATCATTGAGCGTGACTCTCAAATCCATTACTTCACTTCTATGTCACGCTCGCATTTGGCTTATGAGAAATATTGTGATCTCTTTTAGGACCCTGTATATCTAAGTAAACATATTTTATGATAATATACATACCAAAAATTGCCTAAGCAAACACTTTGCAACTTTATTAAAACATTAGGACGACTTGACTTAACTGCTCGTAAATTAACTTGAGATTGATTCATACAAATGAATGAAAATTCCATTCAGCTTACTCACCTTTCATTTCAAAAATTAGTACGTCCAAAATAAATAATATTTTTTACAAATTAAAAAAAAATCGGTATAACCATAAAACTTTTCTTCTTTTAAATAGACATTGCAATTTATTTAGTATTTTTAGGAATGCATTACGGTATTTTAAAAAAGTTACTGTGCGTATTTTTCGAAGAAAAGCGCGCGAAAAACTACCCTTTTTCCAGGGCTCGGGAATGCGTGGAGCTCACCCGCCGACTGGTCCGAGACTGAAGTCTTCTGAAACTGAAATTCAAGAAAACAACCACCTACAAATTTATGGAAAAAATCAACACGACTCGTTGTATTCGTTTACACAGAGATTAGATACTCTAATCTAATTGGTTTGTAAACTGCAATGATTGTCCTATATGGTCAAAGAGGAAAAAAATACATATTCTATGACGTTATATCAAATATTTACTTCATTGCCTTCTAGAATGCAATTATAGCATGTCGTGTATATGCACTCTTTAGGGATCCTAAATTTCCCACGGGATTGGAGCTCTGGAATGCGATCAGTTGTATATAATGATATAATAATACATAATCCCTGTTGTTCATAAAAAAAGTCAAAACATATTCTAAGCTAAAATATGTTTTATTATTATCGCAATTTATAATACTTGAAATTGACAGAAAGGGACAAAACAATTAGCTTAGAGTACGTTTTAACATTTTTATGAATAACAGGGTATAACTATAGCTTAAGTAAGAAATAATTTAAAGTAGAATTATAACTAAAACAAAGGAAGTCGGACCACGTGGCCTGCGCGTAATGTTACGGTGTAAGGAACAAAAAAAACAATATAGCCTATATTGGTTACCATATTTTTTGGGCTAAACTATTATATTGCAAGTACATCAATTAGGCTATACAAACAATTTCGTATAATAAGTTTAGTTAAGTTAAGCTTTGTTGAAGTGAAATAAGAAACAAAAATTCTAAGCGAGCAGAAGGCCACCCGAATAGAGAGGACGTCTGGTGGCGGTAAAAATCAAAGGGAAGGTCATAATTTTATGGTGGCGTCGTCGGGCTTACTGATAACATACAAATTTCAAACTGTTACTAGTTTTAAAGTCATTGCATGAAAAACATAAAACGTTTTATGAATTATTTTTCAATGGTTAGTTAAAAGTACTACATAAATTTTAGTATTCTGTTGTCAAAATTTGGTCAATAGCATGCCGGGTATGTATTGTAAAATAACCCAGAAATTTTACTTTATTAACCCAGACTATGACAGTCCTACCTACAATGCCAATGTATTTTTCTTACATGAGTCAGTGATGGTTCACCTTTTAAATGCACTATAACTTGCTACTCTGTATTATGATGTTTTTCAAGTTACCCACAACCGTTTACTTTATCAAGATGAAAGACTTTACTTTTATAAAATTTCGTTTGTTTAAATAAAATATTGCGCAAACGGCATTCTAAATCATAATAATATACGATCTTTAAACATTCATTATGCACTAGCCCTGTTATATTGTTTTTCTTTCCTTTCTGTTCTAAGCTGTTTATAACTTTTTAATTTACAAAACAAGAATATGTAATTGGCATTAAGATTAACACTGTAAGATAAAATGTAATTTTGTTCAAGTGCTGTTGATTCTATGATAAATAAATAAAAAAAATAAAAATATATATATTTTGAAAACTATCTATTGTCGCTCTCTGTCAATTTCAAATATTATAAACTACGAAAATACTAAATCTTAAAGTATGCTTTCAACTTTTGTAATACCGGGGTACACTTTTTATAATAAATAGAATCACATGAATTCACACGATAAAGTACAACCATAGATAAAAGAAATATATGGTTCAACCCTATCCTTGATCCATCGAAAATTATATTATAAACAGATCAGGGATCCTATCAGCGTCAGTATACCTACCAGTGTTATAAGTATAAACAAAGTATAAATACATTGTTGACATGTGTGTGGTAGCTTGTTTGTTGACAAGAATAACTTCTTATCGAGTCGAAATGGCTATTACATTATACTCGACCTGTGGTGTGGCGTGTAGGGGTGGTAGCGATGGTAAGAAAACACAAGGCTTGAGGACAACCTCTCGGATAAGATTCCGATTCTATCTGCCTTTATTCATTATCACATATACTTATATATACTTAATACTACGTGATAGTATGATACTACGTGATAGAAATATCTAAATAATCAAAATAATAATGTTGTGACATACGTGACGTACGTGACATCACACCACAGACCAATATGTGGCGGCCACACTAATTTATTAATCTGTGGCACTGAGGTGGAATATTATGAGATGCTTCCATATCGATCTATTTTAATCATGACATAATATTTTGTTACTATAAAAAGCATAAACAAAATAGTAAAACATGTATAGATAGTTTGAGTAGGTCTTCATTCATAGTTCGTGCAGAATCTTCAGAATGTGGGACAGTTGGGCTGGGTTGGGACTTGGGACAGTACTACGATCTGTCTAGGTAGTGTGACCGGTTAGTTTGTTGTCATGCCTTTTCATTCATTCACGGTCTTTATTTATTCACTCCCTCCGCAGCGCCCTAGGGTTGCGCACGCGCGTATCATACTTCATTAGATTTAGTTTTTTAAACAGTGCATATGATTTGATGAAAAAGTGAAATTCTAAAGTCACAAATATATTTATTGTGTTTTAGTGATATTGTCTAGTGATAAATTGGATTGGTTACCTATGGAATAAATTTATCTCTTAAAGCTTTATTATCTGGAACGCTTGAGAGTCATTGGGTGATTAGTACAAATAAGCAAGTAGGTGGGTACATCCTGATTTAAATATGGTTATTTACTAGGTGTTGACCGCAGTTCATAATGGGAATGTTAATAATAACGGTATCAATTCCAAATCGCATCAAAAACGTCCCAGCGGTTTAACCGTGAAGATTGACTTTCGCATTAATAATATATAATAAATTCCAAAATGACTACTACTTTCATGTAATCAAAGTTTGAATGCATTATATCGCTATAATAAAGGAGTCATATTTCTTGTATTGTTACATATCTATAAATTAATGATTATTTCTTATTTTCAGAGTGTTAATATTGTTTCCTCTGTGATTATTTGTAAGTACCTGGTGATTGTGTATTTTTCTTAATGGGTTATTAGGAACCTAAAATCGTATGACTATATTATCTCAATAATTTCGGGGTTTAGCCATAACATATATAAAGCAATAAAAAAAACATTTCTCCATTATGAATTCAGTCTACGTTTCGCAAAGTTCGGCTATTTTATTTTGAAATATCTATTTTTAAATGTCCTAAACGAAGCTGATTTTGTCTTATATAAAAATAAAACAAGTTTCTGGAGTCAACATATGCTTTATTATTAACTAGATGTTGCCCGGGGCTTCGCTCCCGTGGGAATTTTGCGATCAAATATAGCCTTATAGCAATCTTGGATAATATACCTTCCTAATGGTGAAGGATTTTTTGAAATCGGTTCTGTAGTTTCGAAAATAACCCGCCTCAAACATACAAACTCACAAACGCTTACCTCTTTAGAATAATGGATGATATTCAAAGGCATATTGTCCCTTCGTTTAACCAGCGCTAACAAGAAGCAAGACATCATATTGATTCATCAGAGGAATAACATCAATTGGTTGATTTCCAAATATTCCGTGATAATCAGAAAACGTGATCGACTCTACGCAGTCTATTTCTTCTGGTAAATAAAGTGTGTCACTATGTGTGTCATACGGAGACTCTTCAGAATCGAGCAAAAAATACAAAAATTTATTTAAAAAAACAAAGGTATTCTGCAAAATTTATAGATAGCATCTATTCTTTTTTTTCTTTTCCGGGATTGCGTCAAACATTTCGGTTTCAAATTTATTTATAACATCAGATTAATTGATGAGGAGTCTGGCGATATCCTACACTTCATCTTTTACATTACAACTATACAAATCAATTACACTAATATTTCTACAACTTTCTTCATATTGTTGAATGTATTTTATAATAGTGTTAAGCAAATCCAATTCAATAATTAATTAAAGAAAACATTGCAGTTTTCAGTAAATGCTGCTCTTTCAATTGTTACAGATATTAATTTTCCTTAGCCTGCGAAATGGAATCAAGTAAGTATATATATAAGTACCTACTTCTCTTTTTTTGGTAACAATTGGACAACATACACTATAATAAATAATATGCTATTTCTTACAGATATTTATTAATATCATAAGTTCGAAATTGCGATCTGCTTATTAATTCTAGATCAAATTTGATATTATTGGAACACAATTGTTTTGTCTATTTGTAAAGGAATGCATACATATAAAATGTCAAATAGGTACCGATAACTAACATACAAATACCGATAGCTAACATTTTTGATTAAATCCTGTGGACTGGTTCTCGTTTCTTGCTGGTAACTCGAAAATAATCAACCCTGGTACTTCTTCACGGAAAAGGAAACAATATTTAAATATTATATACATATATAGGTAATTACATGAAAAAAGTAAACGATCCAAATTCAGGACGTAACGAACCTCCCTCTATTTATTATTGTAATTAGAAAGATATTTTCGAAATCTACTTATAATTTGTATCAAATAAAAAACATTTCTACAGCTTATTTGCATACCTTTATTCGGTAAAACATGTAGGTTTAATTCATTTTGACATCAATTTGTCTATTTGTACTCATGTTTTTGGCAAATAAATGTTTTCTTTCTTTCTTTATACACAGAAAAGCAGACAGACAAAAATTGTTAAAAAAGACCATCTGTATAAAGACCCATCATCATATATTTTTAATAGCTCCTGAACTCGTATTCATACAAACATAAAATTAACAGTTTTACATTGTGTATAAATATATGCGTTTATTGTTACAGATTTTTTATTTCCACGTCTGATTTTTTTTGTAATTGTTTCAGGCAATATTTTAAATCGTATGGCCTCATATGATTTTAAGGCACCCATAGATATTATTTGGTTTGATGAAGAAAATTCCAATGAAGTTATTAACATTGATTTAACATCTTCACCGGATTCTAATGAGAAAGAAATCGTGTTATTAAATACGGAAGCTAGAAATGACAACGTTGGCCAAACACAAATAAGTGAAAAGTCATCCGAAAAACTATTTAACGTTTCAAAAAAGAATAACAAAAGGAAACAAACGACTGATCGTAGCAATACTTCAAAAAATCGGAAACAGAAGAAAGTCTCTAACATCAGTCATGAATATGTTACTGAGGAATTGAAAACTATATCAAAATACCTAACCCTAATTATTGAATCATATAACCATTATTTATCCGTCCTCAAAAACAAAAAATACACATATGATTATGTATCTCAATCAAAAATAAGTTTTTTGATAACCAAACAACACTTTTTCAACGCAGCTTATAATTACGTTGTCAGCTATATTTTGCCAAATGAAACAAACCAGTCCTTCACTGAATTACTATTAAACTACACTAGCAATATAGTAATTGAAAGAATCAAAACTGACTATTATTTAAGTATCAGAGAATTGTATTTTGAAATGATTCAATGGGTAAAGTTAAGACAATTTAAAATGTTGAATAATAGCATAGATAAATCAATATTAAGAAAACATTTGAATGATCCATCGAAAATATCATCAGCTAAGGATATTGCAATGAATGTTCAACAATTATATTCATCTAATACAAACCCAAACAAATTATGTATTTTTTCTTCTGGGCCCATTGGAAGTGAAATAAGTATAAATATTGATAAATCTTTAATACCAAATCAAAATCAAATACCGAATCATAATAAAGAGCCAGTGCGAAATTCCGTTGAATTAGAACATAATCAAGTGATTCAGCACCATAATGAATTGCCATTAAATAGAAACCTTTCATTTCATAACATAAATTTTCCGAATACCATTTCTGAAGCTCAACAAAATGTTCGGGAATCTGAAAGCAGGTTACAACAATATCAACCATATGTTGTGAATGAAAATAATGGAATTAGCCAAAACGCATATTTCAATTATTACCATACTACGAACAATTATCAAAGTAATAACTTCACTGGAAATAATATAATGCACAGAACTGCCGAATTACCTCCCAAAGTAGTTCGAAATCAATATGGAAATTTACGATCATTTAGAAGAGAAAATGTTTACACACAAACACCTGGACAAGACATGCTTAGACCACCACCGTATAGTTCACTGATAGCGGATTATCGAAATCAGATAGAACTCATTAACCAGGCTCCTGTCGTGCAGTCAGATATGTCAAGCGGCCCTGACCTCACAAGATCATCTGTTTCTACGGATAGTGGATTTATTAGCCCAATTGGATCAAAAACTTGTAGTAACGCTATAGAAGATATCGTGGTAATTATTAAACTTGTTAAATTGTGCCTAGGTACCACTTTCTTATTGAGTGCGTTATTGCTAACATTGTGTCTGATTTTATTATAGTCATCTAACATGACTTACGAATGATTACCATCTAGTGAGAATGGATGCATACCTACAATGTGTTGACTGATACCAACCCCATCATCTCAAGAGCAGTTTCGATATACTCAGGCTATTATATTTTTAGAAAATAATTCTCTTTACAATTCAAATTTGGACCGAACCTTGATGAGAGTCAAAGAATATAGAAGTCCAATTTGTTTGTTTGGAAAAGTCCTTGGAACAGATCTGATTTGAAAAATGTTTCTTTAATGATATGACTACAGATGTATTACATTCAAAAGCAACAATGTACCTTTATTACAGAATCAGTTACTCGAACTGGAGAATAGTATTCAACCGACCAAATCACCAGCTACCAAGATAACTTGCCATGTATGTCACGCAAAATCTACATTAATGTGCGCGGCATGTTTCAAAACGAATTATTGTAGCACTCAATGCCAGGTAAATCCTCGATGAATTGTATTATATTTATCTTCCCTAATAAGTGCTATGCATAGATAATAACTTACCGGGGAACACTAGATATTAAAAACTTTTACATATAAGTACTGCTATATCTTTCAGTCGTACGTAGTTCGTCCTCTCCTTCTTACGCGATGCGATGTATACCTATGGTTAAATATATTTATCACCCGTCCTGTTATGTTGACAGCTGCCTTCAATTGATACCTTTGCTAGTCACATATTTTAACTGGTAATATATACTACATGTAACTACATGTAGAATATATTACCAGGAAAAGCAACTGCTTTTCCTAAACGTAATATCTACCTAGTAACACTGATTTTATTTTTGACTAACTTTTAACCGGGGCTCCGCCCGCGTGATATTTCCACGGAAGCAGTTATTTTTCCAGGATAAAAGGTACCCTATGTTCTTTTCCGTACCGTAGTACGTAGTTGAGTTGATAAATCGTAACAAATAAATAGAGTGCAATTTTAATGATTTTAAACCGTGTTACTTTAATATTTTACGTGTTTTGTTCCAGAGGGTAGATTGGGAGAATCATCGACTGATATGTCGTTGACTTGACAAGACCGGGAAGTGGAAGAGTTGATTTTTTATTACTTGATTATACTTGATTACTTATACTAAGGACCTCTAAGACATTGTTACTTATTAAAAACTTGGATTGTTCTTCACTTTTTTATTCCTCTACAAACATTTTTCATATTCACAATATTTATTACCTGCTGACATAGATTTAGAAAGGCGCGCTAGTTAATATTCAACAACAGTGTTTTCCGAAAAAATAATGAAAAACTTTATTTATTCATTTATTTTTAAACTAGCTGATGCCCGCGATTTCGTTCGCATTGCCGAACAATTTTTGGTAAGGAATCAAAATTATTAGAGAAATTTAACTGTAGACAAAGCATAACGATACCTATACAGAAGATGCTCATACGACTTAAACATATATTTCCTATAGTTCAGCTGGACCATTATGACTCTTCTTCAGGTGTGCCAGATCTTCGATTTTTATACATCAACAGGAAATGCTCATTAGGCTGAACAACTTTTATTAGGGCGTCATTTATATATTTCCTGTAGTTTAGCTGTGCCATCTTGGGTCTGCATAAGGTATTCCAGATCTTCAATTTTTTTAACCTCAACAGAAAATGCTATTCAGGCTGAACAACTTTTGTTAAGGCATCATTTCTTTTTTTCCTATAGTTTATCTAGATCATCTTGGGTATCCATCAGGTGTTCTTCGATTTTTATACCTCAACAGAAAATGCTCATCTTTGTTATAGTATCTCGATTGCCCCTGCGGGAGTCTGCTACCTCTGTCATCGGGTTGCATTATCCGTTATCGATTATTATGAGATCCTGTTGGTCTTCAGCAGGGCTTCTGGTACATGTGGTATTTGTCCATTATCGATTTCGTAATATTGATACTGTCTGGTCTTTTTGAATGATATGGGCAGAGTGTCTGTTTAACTCACGCAGGCCTGCCTACAGAAATCACTACATAGTATGCATAAAAACAAAGTCTACCAATTATGCCGCTAAACTTTAGTAAGATATGTTTTCTTGTGCTAACAAGCAAACATATCTTACTAATTAATCTTCTTAGTGTGGCTTAGTGTGGTGTTATGTAGGCTACAAGTAGTTATTGTTCTGAGCCTACAAATGTAACGGAAAGCAGGTTCTTTGTTCCGTATCACGTTATCCTTTACACAGATTTCTGCTGGTTGCTTAATAAAGTAGGTATTTAGGCAGCCAACATGTTTGTTGGGCGTATACGCTACTAAACCCGCAGTACCTACTAATTCCATGACTAAACCATCGCTAAACTGTCACTGTCAAAATTGTCAAATTACTTCAAACAAACAAGCAAGCTGAAGACTGAGAGAATTGAGAAAGAGAAACTGCGGTCTGGAAGACTGCGAAGGCACATTTATATGAAAATACATTTTGTGGCACTATTGGCTTATCGTTATGGATAACCTTTTAAAAACTTTATAAAGTTTTATTTCAATACTTGGTTCGTGAACGTTGATCCGAAAATATTTTGTGATTGAAACCAATACTTAGTGACGATATGATAACAAAATGATACTGGAGAAAGTGTTAAGAATAATAAAATCCATGCAGTTTTAAACTAAAAGAAAATGTTCCTATGTCTCTATTGTTCCGTAAATGTCTACAGTATTTACTATTCTTGTAAATCGGAAAAAAATACTGTTTACACAATGTGGTATGCTGCCCTGATACGGTTTATTAGGAGACGATTAGTGTTGGGAATTATTTTTGCTTCTTCGTTAACATACTGCATTGTCAGCTTTCTACGAGAGGTTGGTTTTATTGCTAAATACGTCTATGATTGATATTAACAAGGTAGATGAGTTTTGGCAGTGCAATTTACAAAAGTACAACACCAAAGAATGATACTCCAATTTGTAATTTTAACTGTACCAATGGTCAAACGTTGTTTATAGCAAGTTATCCTGGTTTGTATGTATTTTCTAACTTTTCTTGTATGTTATGGAAATAAAGTGTGTTTACACAATGTTCCTAATATTTATTTAGGCCTTTCATTAACACAACAAAATCAAATTCAAAAAGTAACATGCAAAGACACAAACACTAGAGTAAACTTAGTAGTTTTTGACTATGGTGTTTGTTGGTGTGAATTACATAAGGAAGAAAGAAACAAACCCAAAAAGTGCAAGCTTGATTTTGTCAATGAGGATATGCATGGTCTGAATTCTACCTAGCCTTCTGATACCGAAGGCTATGCAATTTGACTTTTAACATGCAATGAAGCCTAAGAGCTTGGTCACTTAATAGCTGAGGAAGAAAACTGCTGTGTAGATATAGAGGTGTTTCTTGATGTAGATAAATAATTATTAGTGGAACAAGATAAATATAATGAATATATTTGGTATATAACCAAATATAATGTTAATATTTGGTTCATCTACATATGTAGTTAACAGAATAATTCTGCCAAATATCCTGTTCCACTAACAGCCAAATGGCAGCTAACTGAATAATTCAGACAGTGATAACATTTTGATAGTTATAGAGTAAATGTCAGTTTTTCCTTACTAAAATTTTCAGGGTAGCAATCGCAACATTATGTATCAGGATATATCAATAGAAAGAAAGCCATTTGTATGGAGGACCCTTCAGGAACACAATGATACCAATGATGGTATTATGTGTAGGAATTCAGTGCAAGGGAAAATGCTTTTAGTTGATGACAGAGGTGAGACTGTTTTTTAATCCTTTAATAGACTTATTATTTATTGTAATATTAATCAGTGATTGAGTTAGCTGAGTTTTGCAATATTATTATGTGAACTAAAAAAAAGTAATTTCAAAAGTTCCAAAGACATTTATGGCAAGTTTTAAAATTCGTCCTTCTTGGAAAATATCTGCATTAATCTTACGAATTATTATACATATATATTTTATAACTTCATTTGCAATATTTATGGAGGTGCTACCTGCCCTGCCTTGTGTCCTATATTAAAGATACTCTATTCTCATTCAAATCTGAAATCTCCAATATCCACAAGGGTATGGGGGTGGTCCTTGATCAAGGGCAGGAGCCACATATCAATAAATCTAGTTGTCGGTAGATTATATCTGAGTTTGACCAATGGCCAATCACACCTAGTTTAGACAGCTGAAATAACATAAGTACTTGAAATAAATATAACCAACTTTTATTTTTACCGTTTTAGGTTATGTGTGCCAGAGGACTGATGTTATGAAAAATGGATGTTGTGACCCAGACTCTGATCATACAAGCAGATACAGCTGTCAGACATGCAAGGAAAACAATTGCTGTGTGATCTACGAGTACTGTGTTGCATGTTGCTTGGATCCCAGTAAGGTGTGCAGTCATTTAGTCTCTGATTCTTAATTTAATAATTTCTTTATTTTTAAAAATACATTCTTATAAAAATTGTTTAGTTTATTGGTGTCCCCTTTTAAGCATATAAATGCCTGAGCCAGGAGACACCGCTCCAGAAACATATTCTTATGTTATTGTCCAAATGCCTTTTGAAGAAAAGATAACCTTTTAATATGTGAGACTGCTGTTTAGTTTTTGAGTCATCAAAATGGTTTTTATTGCATGAAAAATAGATAGAACATCAATTATTACTTACACAAAAAACATTTTCTCTAGGCAAATGGCCGGTATACATTCCTTTCCTATATTTCAACTGTTTGAATGATTTTCCAGAGAGACATGCTCGAAATGGTGCTGTCGAAGTTGTCTGCAGAGGAGAACGTATTGTTCCGATCACTGACGGACGACTACGAACTGTGCTTAACAAAATGCCGTACGAGTTCCCACAGCGTGCTGCACGAGAATTCCTACAAAGACCCAGCGAATAAACACTGCTTCGGCGATGAACGGCCGAGATCGAGAACACCGGATTAAAGAATTCGTGTAGCAGGTAGCTTTAGGATTTATTAATTTGTAATGAAGTCTGTTTGTTTGCGTTATTGTGTAGTAATATGGATAATGAATTAGTTACGCGAATACGCGCTCGCTATGCGGTTATGACACATGTCATATCTTGCTTTATTATCTAGACGACCTCGGTGGCGCAGTGGTAAAGTTCTTGCCACTGAACCGAGAGGTCCCGGGTTCGATCCCCGGTCGGGTCATGATGGAAAATGATCTTTTTCTGATTGGTCTGGGTCTTGGATGTTTATCTATAATATGTATTTGTTATAAAAATATAGTATCGTTGAGTTAGTATCCATAACACAAGTCTCGAACTTACTGTGGGGCTATCTCAATCTGTGTGATTTGTCCTAATATATTTATTTATTTATTATTTATTTATTATCTAGCTTTTAAAATTTTGAAAAGGTTACATTGAAAGAAATATGTATAGGATAATTTTTAAGAGGTAAATACGGTATTTCCACCGTAAAACCGTAATGGAACGCCGCCATGTACAAGTTACGATTTGATTATTTTGATGATCTGTCATAACCGCATTATGAGCTCGTCTCAACTGAATAGCAACAATAACTACAAAAGCTATATATAGGTTCGTGCTAATTCCCGTTATTATTTTGTTATGTGATATTTTACTAGTGATATTTAACACTTACCTCGTCAAATGTTGATATTTAAATCAATACATTTATCTAGCAATAAGATAAACCCAGTGGTGACCTCATTTCAAGTCAATATTTCAATCAATCTAAGATCACAATTTTTTTTTATTTCTGTAAGCATAAATTTTGTTTAATGATACCATTGGGCTTAATGCCCTCTTAATATATTAATAACGTTATTTGTTGTTATTTCAAAAGAGAGTATGTTTCAAGTAAAAATATAGTTAGGTTGCATATAGATATGAGTGATATCGATAACTATATAACATTATTTTTATCTAAATCTAAAATGATAAAATATTAATAGTCACAATTTCCTGGTGAGACGTCATAAACTTAGTCAAATCGTCACGTTTCACTTTCTACTGAAATAAATCATATAGCATAGTTTGTAGAACACTTTTTTTATTTTTCGCTGTTAAATAATATAAATTGATAAAAATGTGATGGCCCTAGTATGTGTTTGGCCATGTCTTGAATTTAATTTTTTTGCGCGACACACAACATTAGGTTTAGCAGAGCTAGACTATTCAAGCTCCGCTAAACTTAGTATAAAGTAACCGTTCGATACCCCATAACACATCTACCTATATGTATTAGGGGGAATCGAGCAGTTAGTTCTTGAATTCCCGACTACTCCATCGTACCGGTTGTGTCGTGGGTATATCAGTCGTGTGAAAGGGACTTAAAATTACTTAACGGAAGGTTTAGCAAGTGTTTATCTTTAAACATCACCTGTAGAGTGTAAATCTATGCTTGTGTTATTAACACAATATTGTTTGTTTGTTTTCTCATTGTAGCTTCACATGATAATTTGTGTATCAATGCGGTTAAGTCCTTTTTGAATAATCGCAAAAATATTTATTCATTTTATTTTTGGAAAACTTACAGCTAATTACATATGTAGAACATGATAACAAAAATAGATATGACCAATTACAAGTTTTCGCTGACAAATAGTTACATTAACAAAAAGATAACGTCAAAATAATTAATGAAAGAGAAAAGATAATAAAAAGATTGATATTATGAAGTATTATCCATATTACTGCTGGCAGTGGCGCTGCAATAGTGACCTCCGTTTAAGTTTAGTATTTATGTAATATAATAATATGCCTAATGTATTTTTTTACCTATGTTAATGTTCGTGCTACAAACACCAGTGACTGCGTCATTGATGCAGCATTTTATAGACGTACTATATCAGGAAATAAAGTTATATTCAGGAATAAAAAAATAATGTAAATCAATGGCGGTGTAGAAATGTCTGGGCTACAATAAATGCAAAGTAATGATCGCGGAAGATAACATAATCAGTAATTAAATAATGTTACATTATATTACAAAACATATGCACATTAGGCTGTATAAAAGATAAAGGATTTTATTAGAAAATATTATAATTTTCATTCGGTTGCCACAATTTATAAAACCTGTGTAGTAAATTCTGACTACATTGTTTACTTTTTAATAAAATCCATTTCTTTTATAATGGTGGCGCTAGTGTGCGGGTTTTAAGAAATTACTAAATGCCTCCATGGCTCCCCAATAATAACTTCTTGTGAAAATAGCATTATTATCAATGAGGCGATGCGATGATCTTTTGTTATTAATTAATTCGCAATGTACGTATCAAGAAACAACAAAACTGTTTTTAAATTAACTACATTATTTAGCCATTGTAAAACCAAGTAGAAGATCAAGATTGGTTGATCGCGCGCGAGACAACGCGCTCATTTATTTACATCACTTTCTTGAGAGACTGTACCTACACAGTTGATTAGTGTAGCTCAAGAGTTATATATATAATAAAGTAACAATATAAAAAATACCTACCTAAACGCACGAATTTATAACTATCTATAACTAAAATTGTTGAAAGAAAGAACCGTTCCTTTGCTCAGCAATGGGCACAAAAACAGAATAGACAAAATTTCAGCTGTTGTCTTTTTAGACTATATTCATTTTTTGGTGTAATACATAAAACGTATATCAACCATGTAGGTAGCAAGTACGTCAAACTAAAAAATACATGAGCAAATATACTCAAGACCAAAGAAATAAGTGTCTTAACACCCTTTGTATAATAATTAAGATAACATAGTACTTAGTTTAATTGATGTTAAGATGGTATTATATTTTAAACATTTACAATCTGGCAGTTTCATAACATGTACTAAATATCGTATTTGAATAGTTCAGTACGTAGGTAACACATTGTTTCAAAACATAACTCCCTTTGAAACAGGCTGGACTATAGCTTACTATTAGAGGCGGACCTAGCAGAGCGGAGACTCTGCGAGCTATACCGAGCCTCGTACCTGTAAAGTTGTATGTGTTATAGTTATAGTGTGCAAAAACCATCCACTACCCCTTGCATCCCTTTAGGCCCGTCCCTACTTACTATCTATTAAATTATTGAAATAATTTGTTTTCTTGATATTCCATTTTGCCTCGCCGCGTTATCGTTTCATTATCGTTGAATCCTAATTACCTATAAAATTCAGCAAAATAAAATAACAAATTCCACAAAAAAAAACTGTTTATTCACCTTACAGATATGCGGAATTAACACTTGCATTTATAATTTTTAATGAATTAATAGCATACAATATACAGCAGTGGCGAAAACAGTCCAATACCAATTTTTTATCGCGTGTCAAATTGATGCCAAGGTGTTCATTACGTTCAATAAATGTTTGAGCTTTAAGACAATGGTGTTTCGGTCTAAACTTCAGGATTTTAATGAAAGTGCATCTTAAATTACACAACGACTTCAACGATAGACTATGACAATGCAAAAAATAATGATATCTTTGCATTGTTGGTGTATTCCAAAGTCAAAGAAAACTAAAGACGACGAGCTAGCGTAGCCAAGAGAGAATGTACATACAACTTCCCAAACCCATGCACACGATGAGGCATATTCTCTAGAGCTCTGTCCCGCTTCATCTGGTTTATTTCTCGTAAGTCTATAGTTATCTCTGTCTACGGTATATTCACTACTTTTTTAATAAGTATTATTTTTGTATATCTGTGCCTGCGGTTTGTGCAAGCACAATTGATGTGCGTACGCGTAGTTATGACGACGCCGCCCTAGATTACGACCCTGCCGACTTACCGTCGACTTCCCGATTCAAATGCAGTTCTTCTTTCTTCTTATATACTACAAATATTTGGTTTGGTTGAGGAGCCTTGCTCAACCAACTTGAGTTCTAATTCGCATTAGCCTCGCATTAGTATTAAAATTTAACTAAGTAGATGGTACTTATTTGCAATGCAGTACAGTTTAGATTTCTGTCCGAATGCATGTGTTTAGTGACGTCGTAACTGCGCGCAAAGCAACGAACCCCCAAAGCACTGTAAAATAATAGATATTTTTTATCGTTTTGTAGATTGATCTCTTGCTATAGATATAATTAATATGCGTTATACTATTACACGAACATTTTAACTGATCGGCAGCGGCTCTTCCCATCATACAAATATTATAAATTCAAAGTTTGTGGGGATGTATGTGTGTATATTTGTTATGGACGTATGTGTATTTATTGAACGGATTGTTACGAAATTTAGTACACGGGTAAAATATAACCTGGAATAACGCATAGGGTACTTTTTATCCCGAAATTCTCACGGGAGCGAGGGCCCGGGGCGCAGCTAGTTTGCCGTATTTTAGTGATTGAAAGTATATACACACATTAGCCATATTTGTGTTACGATTTATACTTGCCACAAACTTATTTTTCACCAATATCCAAAGCCTGCTAGACCTTTTATTTTCTCAATACATTTTGCGCGTACGCAAATATGTGTTTTTTTACAGAATATACTAACGTAATACGTACGTAATAAACCAACGTGTAATTATATTTTTTATCCAAAATAAAAACTAACATCACATGCTAAAATGACTTTTTCTTGGTGTTATAATTATAAATGTATATAAAATTGTTATTATTCTAAATAAATATTTTTTACAAGTAATCTTTTAGTTTTCATTGGAACTTACCTATGCCTACTTATGCGACTCGAGTCAACACACCTGTATGTATTTTACCTATAAGAAGTAATGAAATCTCTTGGTAAAACTAAGCCAACTAAGAATTGATTGAACTTAATCAAGTAAAGAAATCTAAAATGCTTTTAAAAAACCTACATAATCATAATTTTAATAAATCATTAGTAACTTCGGCCTTAGTGAAACTGATAATAAGCCCAATTTATATGTATTTAACTCGTGATTGTGCGTATACCATCATTAATATCTTTCATTAATAGCATAAAATGAATAATTTAACTTAGTGTTGTCTTCTCTATCAACACGAATTATGCTTAAAGAAATCCAACGATCGGTCACATAAAATCTAACTATACTAATCAAGAAATCACAGTAAGGAACCTTAGACTTGGCTTAGTTTTACCAAGAGATTTCATTACTTTTTATAGAAAATCAAACAGCATCATCGAGACCTTTGCTTGGCTAGTTTTATTTACAGAATGCTTTTAATAGGATAAACAAATATTACAGATAAGTTTTACAGTGAATTTTTATCTTATTAACTTGCAGAAGCATGTAAATCATACATTGTTACAATAACAAAAGGACGTAACCGACTAATACTGTGTTTGATTGCCTGTTCGCAATCAGTCAGTGAGGTGCTGCGCGCGAGTCGACTCGCGTCCACAGCAAAATGTTGAGGTGAGAACGTGACTATTTATTACGCACTAGCTGCGCCTCGCGGCTTCGCTGCATGCTTCACTGATTTCAAGACAAAAAGTACCCTATATGCTATTCCAAGTAGTATAGCCTACTACCAAATTTAATCGAAATTCGTCCAATGGATCGAGTACAATCATCTTCACATCTAAACTTTCGCGTTTATAATATTAGCAACATAGGTGCCAAATAATAGGTATTTTTTACATACGTGTAGGTGACAATCTGTGCAATATAGTTTTGGGAGCTCATATAGGAAAACACGCGGAAGGCAACTTTGTTTTATATACAGTGATATAGTGAAGTGATAACATATAAGTATCATGCTTACAAACATTTTGAATTGATTAGGTACCTTACACTGGACACCCCTAACTGTAACTGTAGATTCAAAATTAAACTAAAAAAAAACATGAAAAACTAGTTGTTAATTATAACTAGGTCGTATTGTTTTTTCATTGTATAAATAAAGGCTGTACCTAAGTGCTATAGTTAACTAAGTTTGAAGAAAGAAATACTGTGTAATTATTAAATATAATAAATTACTTTTCACCACTTATACCTTTGTGCATAGAACTGAAATTGCGCGTTGAAGTGCTCTGTGGAGCGCGAATATTATCTTAATCAAGTTGTGGACTATCAGTAACATGTCAGCTAATGACGAAATCGCCGTGAAATAATCTTATAGCCGCTTATGACTATGGCTTACCCGCGGATTCGACCAGGTGAATTTCCCACAGGAACACTTTTCGGGAAAGTAATATATCCCGCTCCTCAAATAAATAATATTGGATTTTGATTGGTGGAGTATACAAAGCTTGAAGAGGTAACCAACGTCACGTATTTTGGTCGGGGCAGTGTGCTAATCTTAACTTTTGCCCATGGGCAGCGTTTGCCTATTTAGGCAGTATGGGGAAGTCCTCCTAAAGGAAAGCCCTTAAAATAGATGAAAAACCTAATAAAAGTGTGGTATTTTAAAAATTCGGAGGTTTTATGCGTTAAATGTTTGTTGCTGAATATCGCATAATCCGTTTGAGTAAGAGCAATCTATGATTTCGATGAAATTATTTACATGAAGAATAAAACCTGAAATAACACATAAAACGCTTTCCTCATGCAAACAGAATTCTAGTGTGCAACTTCGTAAAATGTTAAAATCCACTATTTAATTTCAAAAAGATGTATGGCAGTTATTGTCTATTTTTCTGCTACTTACGCTTTTTGCACTTTTTTCGTTATGCATTCCATTGTGATGACATCATCCGGCGAAACACCAGAGGTCGACTTAGAGCTTCATCATCATCGGTCATCGCTTTTTTGTGCTAAGTATTATTTTATTAATTACCAGTCTACGGAATCGCCTGTCAATTTTGTTTAGATATGTTCCTAAAAAGACATCGTTAGTTCCTACATATTTCGCTACCTATATCAGTAACCAACGTTATGGGTAGGTACTTATATTACATACACGTCATACAAAGTTCCCGTTCTTCGTTTCATTATGATCGTGACGCAATTAATATAGGTTTACTATTAAAATTTCCAAAAAATTAAAAAGAAAATATTTATAGATCATCACTATCTCAATACCACCAAAATACGGCTCTTCATAAGAAATATAATATACTAGTGGCCAGTCCCGGCTTCACTCGGGTTAAACCATAAACACATAAACCTTCTTCAGGAATCACACTATCTATTAACCCTTATAAAAAATCCGTTGCGTAGTTTTAAAGATCTAAGCATACATAGGGACAGACAGCGGGAAACCTATCTTTGTTTTATACTATGTAGTGAAGTTGGTACAAGATAACTTGGTGTTGTTGTAGATACCTAATCCACAATCATTTGTGCTCAGCACGGTACAATTTTTATCAAATTTAGATATTGAGATATTCGACGTTTATCATCAGCGCTGTCTTCCCTGATACTGCTGTTATATTTACATAATTTCCAGTGAATTTGCCGCGCTCATTAATAATCCCGTTACGGATGTACCAACTGCGTAATCGCAAGTTTACGACGCCGTATCTCACTTCTCATCGTTTGCAGTCGTATCTTAGATAACTAGATTTAATTAAATAAATACCATGCATTATCTACATTACATACTAAATACACCAACTAAACGGCAATTGTTTTCGTCATTTAGAAATTAGAATCCGGATTTTCTAGTCACATTTTACGAGTAACAATAACTTTATTATTATTATTATAATCATATAGCCGGCGGAGTCTGCGACCTTATGAATATCACATGTCGCAAACTGCCTATAGTCCTCTAGGTCCTCTGAATATTATGTAAAATAACTTTTAATCTTATTATATACTCTTGCAAAATCAGATTACAAATGTAAGCTTTAATTTAAAATTTCTAAAGCGTTATCGACAAGTTTTTGTTTTAAAAATATGACGAAAAATATTATTTGTAATATTTAGTTAGTTAGGTATATATATATATATATATAAAAATAATAAGAAATGTGTATATATATATATATACATTTCTTTTATCTATGTTAGATACCTACTAGGAATAAGAAATCTAACGATGGTACTGGTGACATAAACATCCCTGAAATACTTCGTCCCATCTTACATAATAAGTACAGAAAGTTCATTACAATCATTGATTACAATATATTTATCAACAATGTTATCAAGCATGAAATAGAAATATTTAAGGCATACATCGTCAGGTCTTATCACACATGTCATAGAGTGCTATCAATTTTTGTCGTACTACTTATGTAATTGTATTGTAGGTACTTTATAAGTACTGCAATATTTTTGCTGTGCAATGTTCAGCAAAAATATTGGGATAAGCATACTTACTTAATTGTATTTACCTACGTTTCATTTGACATGGTAGGTAATCGTTGCCTGATTTCATCGATCTAATATTGACGGCTAGGTATACATAATTTGTTAGATCGTTATCTAGGAATTAAGAGAAAATTGCATCTAGTATTGCAATTTTCTCTTAGTTTTTCATAATAAACAATACAAATCAAGATATGTACTTACTGTAATTATAGCTTGCGAAATAAATAAAAATAGGAAGTGGCCAATAGAGATAATAAATGCGGCTGATTGTTTTTTTTTTTTTTTAATTTTTTTTTAAAGTAACTGCGTGTAACCAAATTGAGATAGTGAGAGTTCGCGACCCAAAGGCCCGGCCGGCTCGAACCGACCGCTCTGCGGCCTTGGGCCAAATGTCATTCCGCTATCACGTACGAGCGATGACCCACTGGTTGGGTAACAGCGGAAACAAAACTAATGAGCTACAGGATCCTACATAAAGATACATCCTAATATGGGCCTCACAGCGCGGCTCGTCTACTTTCTAATTATGGCAAAACGAAACTATGCATGTCTTAGACGTGAAAGTTTCTTACGATGGATGTCGCTCATGGACCAGCTGTTTGAATAAGTTTCTTTCGGCACTTTTTTCATTCTCAGCAGTGGTCATTCCGAATGTGATTTCAAATTGGTATCGTTTTTATTGACAATTTAAACAAAACGACCGGTTGGTTTTTGAGATATGCACCTGAAAGAAATAAACAAATATTTAATTATTGACACAAACTTCATTCTCAACCCGATATTGTACGAAATATTTATCAGAAATCCTATATTCCTTGATCAAAGGCGATCCTAACCGAGGTCAAGCCAACCTTAATATGATAATGTGTCAGCTAGCGAAGTTTCGAGCGAGACTTTCACAATTAATATTAAATATCCGTAGACATATCCTTAAAATAGTAAGAGCCTGATTAAATACCTACCCAAGGTACCAAGTACCTACACAAGGTACCATTATTTGAAAACAAAAAGGTAATGTATTAGTTTAAAACTTATCTTATATACTTAACATAATTTATTAAAATCTAAACCCATTTATTATGTGAGGCTTACGGTATTTATTAACAACAAGATTTCAAATATTACGTAAAATTAAATACATTAAAGAAATAAAATTAATATACGTAAATGACTTTATAGAATTTATAGATGATTATAAGGAATAACATACAAAAACAAAATAATACCTACATTATACCTACATTCTTAAACTTCCATATTTATGCACTCATCTCCAAAAGATACATTCAACGCGTTGATGTCTTTTTAAGTAAATTTTCGCTTCGCCTCAAATGTTTTATCAAAAAATCAAATATTGGTTGAAAATATTATTTCAAATGTCTACCACAAATCATCATAAGTACAAATAGAAAAATTAAGTAAAACTAAAAAAATGTGTTTATTAGTTGATGAATTTTTACAACTTATAAAATATACACATATGTACAGCACACAAGTCACTTAATATATTTGTGAGTCAACAACACTGGTAGCTAAGCAAACAATTTAGTACAACTACAGATCGACCGCGTGGCGTGGACCTATATGCCAAGTACGTGTGTACTTATCGCCATACTCTCACAGTGCATAAAGAATGCGTAGTTAGAGTGCTTTTATTTATCGCAATGAAAACCAGCAATGTATGCCGAATCCGCCAAGTTCGTAATTAATTATGTTGTCAGGCGTATTTTTTGCAATAAAATATTTCATTTTTTCATTCATTCATTGCGAATTTACAGCTATTATCGCCGAACATCGCTGGTCTATGAAATGGAGCCGGCGTATTTTTTGCAATGATTAAAAAAAATGAAGAAGAAGTCATATCATAATTATATATACATATATAAACGCTAAAGAATATAATTAAGTAATTCGTGTTACATATAGTTTCATCTATGTATGTATAAACCTACGGGAATAAATTGTATAAATAACATTGAAAATTGCATCAAAACCCCGTTTGCGTGGTTTAAAAGAATAAGGCTTAGAAATAGACAGACGACTTTATTTTATATTACATACCTAATATAGTGATTTTATTTAAAAGCTATGTGAAATGATATTTACATAACAACCTACACATCTACTTATATCAAACGTGGATGTTTGTTAATTTAGCACACAAATTGATCTCATCAACTGTCAAGCAGGTGTAGTTTTCTCACGATGTTTTCCTTCCTTGCGAGCTAATGGTAACGCGTATTGTATCAATATATGAGATTAGTTTACAAAACTCATGACGTTCAAGTAGAATTCAAATTGCGGGCCTTGTCGCTACAGGTAAGGGTTTTAACAGTGTAAAAAAAAATAGATGAAACTATATGTTTTTGCAGTGGTTAAAAACATAGCACAGATTTATGTAATATACTTACTTCCAATAATTACCAACGAATAGGAATTACCAACCGCAGGTCAACAGTATTTAACATACGTCACTCTAATTTTAATAGATTGATTTTTTCCTTAGCGCTTAGCGTTTCGATTTGTTTATTAAGTTTTAAATCTAATATTTATTAGATTTCGATGATGAAATGCACAATTCACTGTCATATTTCCATTTTAAAAAAATATTTTTAATGGAGAAGTCTATCTGTTACGCTTTTATGCCTAAATGCCTGGATTGATTTAATGAAATATAGTTTAGATTTAACTAAAAATCCGAGGTCAAACACACGCAACGTTTAAAAAAGTGAAAATTTGTATGAAAAGTACACAACACATTTTATTGCGGGCAGAATGCAAAAAATGATTCAAACACATCGATAACGATTTCATCGAAGCAAACATATTCAAACGCACCTCCTCGGCACCCGTCACAGATTTTCTTTTAAATCACCAAACATGTCATTGCCAACCGTCAATTCAGTTTGATTTGAAATTGACCAAAATATTACATGGATAAAATTTGTATGTGTTAGTTTGCTAAGGGCATTTGTTTTCTAGCTGTGTGCGGTCAAGGCGGTGTTGTGTGGTAGGCAGCGTGCTAGCGACGCTGTTGTTGGGCGCGCTGGTGGCTGTCCTCGTGCTGCAGCCGTGGGCTGCCGACGACCACCCGCGCTACCAGCGCGCCACGGTTGCGGCGAATGGCTACGAGTGCTCTGGGATCGGGCGGTGAGTCTGGAAAACTTAGAAATACTAATTTATTTGGAGCATAAAACATTGTACAACTTGTGGTCTCACATGGCGAACTCACACAGACATAGATGGGTTTACGCCCAATTTACCAAAAAAGCCAGCAACCCCAACTAGTATATGGTTTGTTTAGGAAGAAACATGGCAAATACTGGGCGCAAACCCATCTCTGCACACAAATGCCGACGTGAATGAACGTATAACGCGTTTATATGTGAGCTTTTTACCCCAAGAAAAAACCAGAAACGTATATCGAATCCGCCAAAGATCGGCAATGTCTCTGCTGATAGTGTGTAGCCGGTAGGTACTAGTACTTATTAGACAGTAATATCCTTGAGAGAAGATAAGACGAACGGCAGTTTGCTGATTTTCCTTTTCATGAATTTTAAAACTGTTTTTGTAATGAATCCAATCAATTGTTACGCCATTTCGTTGCACGTACAATTTCAACTTACCATTTTGTTACTTCTCGACGCGTTACAATAGAAACGAACTACATAAATGTACGATGAATTATGTCGAATAATTCATAAATAAAGTTCGTTTTTAGGGTTCTGTACCTGCCATGGTAAAATAAAATATGAAATATCGAGTTGAAATTGATATCCAATAGGTACGGCCTCTTTCAGCGGTGAAAGTCAAGTTCACACACACACAGGGGAAACTTATACTTCCGGATCCTTTCAGATCCAAATTTAGCAAGTTTTTATAACTAGTTCGTATGTTGGTTACATATTATACACAAAACCAAGGACATAATAAGTTACGTGCCACGATACGCTGAAGGAAGATTTCTTCAAGTCATCTTATTACTTGAAGATCACATCTAGAAAATGATCATCAAAATAAACTGTTACAGACAAATCTTAGAAAAGAACGGGTCAGCCGTAGACGCGGCCATTGCAACTTTATTCTGCGACGGCATCGCGTGCGCACAATGTATGGGGCTCGGCGGCGGGTTCCTCGCGACCATGTACGATGCGGCGAGCGGACAGGTCGACGTGCTCAACGCCCGCGAGCGGGCGCCGATGGCCACAACTCTGGACATGTTCGCGAACGCTTCGTCAACCGTCGGCGGGCTAGCCATCGCGGTCCCCGGCGAACTTCGCGGCTACGGCGAAATGCATCGCCGCTACGGCCGCCTGCCCTGGGCGGAGTTGGTGCAGCCCACTATAGACCTCTGCAAGAACGGAGTGCGCGTTACAGAGTACATGGCGCGCGTGCTCTTGAGCTACAGCGACAGAATCAAGGCGGAGCCCTCCATGAGGTATGAATGATTATAACTAGTAATTCTAAGATAAAAGATTACCATGTTTACTTAATCGCTTGATCGCCACAGGCTTCACGACTTCGCAATAAATATACATAAGTAGATTAAATAAGAAACACTTCATGTTCTTCGACCAGAACGCAAATACACAGGACAAAATGATATGCTATTTTATCTTAACTTTTAGACTTGAGTATTTTAGCCGATCTCCCATATTAGGTAATTCATGGCCTCGTAATGATATCATTTATACCAGCTATGAAATGAAATAAAAATTCTCTTTATTTTTTTCATGGGCATTGGACCAATTTCTGTACTAGGTATACCAGTGACAACAAAGCCAACGGCCTCGATCTAAATATACTTAATTTCCACAAATCATCGTAGCCTACTTATGTTGCAACAGCCTTCCGGTTATTAGAAGAGAGAATTTCAGAGGGAAAAGATAATAGTCGGACCGTTTTTGTCCGCACAACTCTCAGAATTCTTTGTGAATTTCAGGGAAACGTACGTGAACCCGGAGACGCGCGAGGTGTACCAGCTAGGAGACCTGATCCGGCACCCAACACTAGCCGTTACCTTGGAGACTATCGCCCGGGAGGGCCCGGAGGCGATTCACAACGGCTCCCTTACCATTCCGCTCGTCAGAGACATTCGCCAGCACGGTGGCATCATCACGGAGGAAGACCTCAAGACCTACAAGTTTGTATATCTATATAGCTCTTGCCACACGTCTTTAGTTTCTATAGTTATTTTGTTTGGTTCCCAGCTGTAGTAAAAACAACTTTGAATAAAGAACTCTTCTTTATTTATTGTATATTCGTCACGAAAAATTGTATGTGTATATTTGTCACACTTATAATTTTCTAATAAATATTAATTTTGATTATTGTAAATTCGTCACATCGTTATTTTCAATACAGACAGCTGAAAAAATCAAACAATAAATAGAATAAAAAAGTTATTTATTTTTAATCAACATCATCAGTTTCAACAGTAGTTCTTAAGTAGCTGACTTGCCCACATTATAATTATAAATAAAAAAGATAATTCAATCACAGTTACCATCGTCATGTCTTTAAATTTTACCTTAGTACTTACTACCTGTAAGTACTTTCTTAATTTAAGATTTATTTTCTCTCGTTCCAAGCGCTCATAATCTTTCGTAAGCTCATAAGTTTGCTTGCTATCGCTACTTCATGCAAAAAGTATGTAAAATGTGAAATTGTGACGAATTTACAGTAACCTTTACCTACCTATTAATAATTAACACATTTTTTTAATACATGTGACGAATTTACTTTGAATGTATGGAGAGTACAAAAACGTGACGAATTAACTTTGTGACGAATATACAATAACCCATTCAAAGTTGTATCGCACACGCGACCGTTTTACACCGGTCATAAAATTCCATTCAGACGATACATTAAAGTATTGGTATAGGTACCACATGTAACCATGGTGACGTGACCAATCGGCTTACAACTAGGGCGTTTCTCCATACATTTAATGCACATATGAAGAGTAAAATGTATTTCTTATTCATGAATGGGTACATTAATCTCCAAAACAATTTAGACAATCAAGACGTTCCAAGTGAAATATATAAATTGGTGTTTTATTGGAACGTCCTATTTTTATAGGCTTCGTGGCTTCGTGACTATATTTTTATGCCTTATCATTTAAAACGACATAAATGTTAACTTATCTACATGGTATCTGTCATTATTTGCGTCAAGTAACTATACTTAGTATTTATTCCTTTCCGATTGAATATTTGTTAGATTGCTATCATTGACTTGACTCTGACTGATACTGACGTCATATATTCAGGGCCACAGGTCAAACATATCATATCAAACTATTTTTTTGCGTGATCCTAAAAAAGATTAGTAGAAATAACAATATTTCATTATTTTAAATATTGTTAAAACAAAAAGATACAAACTTAAATGAGACTAGGTATTTCCTATACCTACATATAGTGAGTGCAGTACAACGTAGTGCAGTGCAGCGTCTACGCCATTTCTCCTTTAATACTATTCAGTTTCTGTCAAAATATCAAAATATATTTATAACAAGTTCATCATCAATCATGATTAAAATACTACAAAAAATTTAACATTGGTTTGTCCTGTACAATCCAGTCGATAATTCGTATGTGTCTAGCCTGCCTCTGTAAGACTATTCTATACAGTAGCAAGCCACAGCAGGCTATCGCCGGTTGACTGTAATATGGATCCCTACATGGGATAAGTTGTATATGTGTATTTCCTTTCATTAATATTATTTTATGTACTTATTTTTCACTCAAAAAAGTAATTATTACAGACAAACAATTGACATAGGTAGCTAATGCATTACAATGAACCATCCAACCATCCAATCGCGGTCTTAGTTGACATAATCATAAGACAAGCTATATTTCAGGCCAGTATGGCAAGAGCCAGTAGAAGTGCCGCTAACAGACGACCTGACTCTTTACACCTCCCCCCTCCCCGGGTCAGGGGGCGTGTTAGCATTCATCCTCAACATGCTCCGAGGCTGGGTCGAGGTCGGCACGTCGGCGCCGCCCGGCTCCAACCTGTACTACCATCGCGTCATCGAGACCTTCAAGTACGCGTACGGCCTGCGCACACACCTCGGAGACCCTTCACGATCACCGGAACAGTACAACCTGACCTTCAGCATCAATGAGGTTAGACATTATCACCATCTTAGCCGAAGGGGCCCATTTGAAATAGGCCCCATATATTCAATTTATTATCATCATCTCCACCACATTCTTCCGAAGACTCACCTGCACTACAGCATAATCCTGTAAGTCGAACAACTGAAATTTTCAGCCTCTCACTCGTCTGTATGTAAAACATCATAACCACCCTTGTTTTATGGAAAGACAATAACTTCTATCATCACAATAATAAAGTCACATTATCTAACCTACTTGTGACCTCTTGCACATTACAGCTGGAAACCAACATGAGCCAGCCCTCATGGGCAACCGCGTACAGGGGTCAGGTTGACGACGCGCGCACGTACGATGACTGGAAGCACTACGGCGCCGACTTCGAGGGTGCGGACGACCACGGCACTGCGCAGGTGGTGGTGATTGGCACTGATGGCAGCGCTGTGTCTGTTACCAGTACTGTGAATTATATGTAAGGCATTGTTTTCTCACAGATTTTCCATCATTCATCTTCTATTTTATGAAACGGACAATGTACCTATTGGGACCCTAGGAGGAACTCGATTAGAAAAAAAATTTACAGCACTACATTTCACAGTTCAGACCTAAAAATTCGTATTTTGATCTGAACTCCAGTGCTAATTTGGGATCGGTACAATATACCTTTTCTATCCATAAGTTTCTATTTACTGTCACACTCACTACTGTCTACTTTCTTGGTCTCCCTCTTCTTCTGTAACAAGGAAGGAACCTTCTTGTTCAACGTACTTTTCTATAACTGTTCGTTTTCTCTCCATGTCCATACCAAGTCAATCTATTACTCCTTAATTTCTAATTTATAGACTCTACCTTTTGTATTCATGTCTTAAATGGAAAATACTTATTATTTTATTTCCAGCTGGGGGTCTCTGAGGCGATCACAAAGCCTTGGATTCATTTTGAACAACGAGATGGATGACTTCGCTATTCCCCACCGAGAGTCAGCATACGGTCTGCTGCCTTCGCCTTCGAACCTGCTCGGGCCAGGTCTTCAGCCGTTGAGCTCCATGGTGCCGACCATAACTCTTCGCCAAAACGGCGAGGTTGCCATGGTGTGCGGCGCCGCTGGCGGCACGAAAATTACTACTCAAGTCGCTATGGTTAGTCCTTAAATCCATCTGTTCCATTAAACTCTACTGTAGACACATTCTTCTTCTTATAGAGTTTGTTATTTCTAAGATTTTATTCAGATCGCCTAAAGTCATCTGTGGCAAGTAGTCGCAAACCACTAATGAACTTATCTGTCAACCAGTGTGACAGAAAGAAAAAATATTCGATAAAAAACAAGTTTATACATATTACATTTACACATGTATAACAAATACATTTCACCGAATTAGACATTTTTATTCTAAGAAGTTACAGTATTTAAAAATCTGCTTACCCAATATTCTTTAAAGTTTGACGAAATATTTCATGACCTTTCTCTACCAAACCATTCGACTTTCGGTTTGCCGTAAAAACTTCAATCACTCACCAACAAGAAGTGAGTAGAAAAGAAAGAAAAACCGTTTATTTGGTACAACGACGCATCCGGTTTTAGAAATAAGTACTTCTAGATAACTCAATATGTTTGATTTGTCCCTATATCGTTACTTTTTTGCTTGTAATATCTTTATTTGTACTTAGGTATACAAAGAACATATTTTAATAACAACAAGAAGGTAATTCCAGTTAACGAGCGATAGTTTCAAAGGATATATTCACTTAATAATTGACCATTTCCTTTTCTAGGCCGTAAGAGCAATCTTCTTGGAAGGCGGCCGTTTGCCAGAAACGATCCGAAGGCCCCGTGTGCATCACCAACTTGTGCCAATGGAGGTGGAATATGAACACGATTTTGATCAGGTAAATTAATGATTCTCAAGTGTCGTTTCATGTACACTCTGTTTTTAGTTACAAGTCTTATTATAAATACCATGTACTATATCTTTTTATTCGTTTATATTTATTACGTATTATACTTTTACGAACGTACCTATCTGCTTTAAAATATAATATTTGATTTATTTTCAACAAAATTCAATAATAAGTAGGTAGATACTTTAAAGATTGTTTACATGTTAGGTCTCGTAAGGAAAAATAATGAGTTGAGGCAATGTAAGTATATTATTATTGTCACGTCTATTTTCCGTGGGGATCAGGTAAAGATGCGCTAAATCGTTGTTATCTCTGAAGTTATATCAAAAAGTGATGGCTTAAATGTTGCCAAGCACGATTTGCGTGCCAATTACTAAAGATGCGGAAGATCGTGCTAAGTGGTATAGAAAAAGTAGGAATTAGCAATAAAATTAACCTAGGTATATTGAATCATTGCATTCAAATGAAATCATCTCAGGTGCCTACGGCGATCACAATACAAAGCGCTCACTCCAACCTTGAGCTCTTATATAACTATGACGTAACAATAGCCATTTTGTCATTTAAGTATATCACAAAGACCCGGACTGAGCACAGGGGCTCATAGATTATGTATGTCTATTTTTTTCATTTCATGCTAATTTATTTGTGACTGTGATCTTTGTAATCCTAGGATTTTTCCTATTTTGATTGTAATGTAAATTAACCTAAGTACAATAGAATAATATAGAATTGTTTGTACAGTCCATCATCGAATCACTCCGAAACCGGGGCCATGCCACCACCGAGCTGAGTAGAACTGCAGGTTTCGCCGCCATGATAGCAGCAGTGAGAGAAGCCGACGGCAGGATCGTAGCAGCCACGGACCCTCGGCGCATCGGAAGCCAGGACGGACTTTAAATCCATAGAGTATAATAAGTGGAAAGACCTTGACTCCTAATCGAGGTTATGCTATATGCAGTGGCGTAGCTACCAAAGAATTTTACGATGTCGTGCACTGAGACCCCAAACTCAGGGGACCGCCTGACCAGCGTTATTTCGTCACGTACTTACTCATCATTTCATATACCTAATAAAACTTAAACGGCTTATTTGGGGCCCTTGCACCAGGGCTTATGATTACCTAGCTGCGCCACTGGCTTTGTGATTATTTGTAAGATCTCTAACATCAAGCGCTCCATACAACGTGAGCACGTACAGGGGCGGCTATGACCTAAAAGTTATTGGAGAATTTAACCGCGCCCCTTGAGCCACGGCAGTCGTGTGCGGCACACCCATTGCACCTCCAGGTAGGGCCGCCCCTGACCTATATTCTATTGCACGAACTAGTATGCCCATTCATTAAAAACACGTGAACGTGAGTGACCGCTTTTGTTTATGGAGATCCTGAAAGGAATAAAGGGACGCATTTCATTTAGTTCGTAGTACTTATTAACACCGACTAAGAGTTTAATAAATGTGAAAATAAATTTATCTCGACCCTAAGTAGGGTAGCCAATGCCATGGCTTTTTTTCGTATTATTCTGTAAAACTGTTTTGTCTCATACTTTGGAATTAGGTTACTGAAATTATTAAAAAGTACCTTCATGCGTTTAGGGCTTCGTAGACAACAGTGAACATTGTGATATTCTTATCTACTATTAGATATATTATTACATTCAGATGATTGGTATAAATTAAACTATTCATAACTATTTAATACTTGAGCTATGGATTTTAGATGATCAAAATTTTTATTAGACATACCTTGCTCTGTATTTTTAATCGATTTAGAAATTATTGTCTCTTAAGACGAGAAGAGGAGAGTAAGGGACTAGAATATTATTAATTATAATGGTCTATAATATGGCAATCGATAGTACGCGTAGCTGTACATGCATATATCTACAGTACAACAATGTAATTTAAATTACCAGTGTTGTAAAAATTATGCCACCTATGAATTTTAGAGACCGATTGTTGAATATTTTGTTTTGTAGTTGAGAGGACTATCTTTTAATTTCTTTGTAAATATTTAAATGATTTAGATAGTCGAGTATTTAAGGTGCTGTTATTGTTAATGTATGTACGTAATTTCATAAAATTATGAATATGTTTAACATTTGCATTTTTATTTCCTCAACCAACAGACTATACGGTCCCCTTTTTTTACCTACCTCCTATACTCAACAAAAAAGGAGTGTGGGTGGGAGTATATAGATTTAGAAGGGCCTCAGGTGAGGAGACCATGGAATTAGTAAGGATATTATACATTATATTATGCATACAACCCAAATAGTATTAAGTCACGCTGTCTCTGAATCACATAAGTGAGCTGAAAGTTAATACTAGTTGTTTGCAACAAATTTTGACCTCACAATATTTGTGAATTTTTCAAAAACGACCCGATTTTGGTTCCCTACGAACTTAAAAATGTTATTGACAGATCCTTTTAAAATTCATTATTGATACATGTCGCGTTACATACATACATTCATCTATCCATCCATACATGTATACATAAATACATTATGTACGCATACATACAAAAATACCATATTTGCCTCAAGTTTTTTTATAGACCTCGCTCGCTTCTGATAAAAAAATATGGAATTACGCCACTTTCTGTGAAGTCTAGCATAATCTGGCTATTATTTAATTTTCCGGGAGTCACTTCAGCCCATTTTTTTTGTAATTCTTTATAATAAGGATTTTTTATCCTTAATAAGGATATTATATTCCATAAAATATGATTAGAAATCAAAATATATGGTCACAATACACAAAAAAGGGACACAGTGTTGTCTTTCAATTCTTTTTTTATTCTAAAATAGACTTTAGTGCCTTGCAATTTGAGTTTATTATTGTTTGTTAGGTATTTCGTAGTAATCTAGTTGTATGAAGTACTTACGAAGTACTTACTAAATCCATGGAGGAGACTTCTTGATTAGCAACATAGATCAACATAAAAGAAAGATAATTTACTCTTTGACGGTATAGTGCCAAATGTATAGTAACGGCACAGATATAAAAACGAGTGTATTTATACTGAGAACGGTTTCCAGTGGTCTAGATTTTTATGGCCAAGTAGCCACCTATATATGTCTTAACCCCGAAGTGCCACACTGGTTCTCCTCACCTCCAAGACGACCTCACAAAAAACTAAATTCCGCGATCAAACATGCCGATTGGGAAAAAAGGTTGTTTGTGTTGCTGTCATTGTCTTTGTTATCATCTATTTGTCAACGTCACCGGTCCGGCTACCTATTGCGTTTTTTGTTTGACAAACAGATTTTGGTTGGTTGTCTTGTATGTTTCGCGGTAAAAACTGAATACAATACAATACCTACTTATAGTTTAGAATTATTCAGAAAATTTTCATATAGTATCATCAAAATAAATTGTTTATTCCAAACCTTCATACATCTAAAGTCTGTTCAAATCGTGAGCTGATTTTGCTCTTCACAATGGATCACAAGCTATCCGAAGGTTCCCTCGAGGTAAGTGACATGGGTGTTAAGATAAATCTTTATACCTTTAAAGGATTCAAGTTGTTTACTTCAACAGTTTTCAAAACTTTGATATTTTGTTGTAGATTATAATGACTGGCGGCCATTATGATAAACCTATCATGCAAGTGCTGGGTAGTAAGAAAATACAAGGCAGCGGTGCGAATGAAAGATTCAGGCTGTTGGTGTCTGATGGAAAGCACTCTCACAGTTTTGCCATGCTTGCTACACAACTCAATGACAAACTGATTACAGGAGAACTTTGTGACTATTCTGTGGTGCAAATTGACCGCTTTGTTACATCTTTGTTGAAAAACACTGGTAAAGGAGAGAAGTAAGCACATATTGCTAATTATTGCTCTTAGTTAAAATTTCTTTCAATACATCTTTTTTCTTCTAAAAAAATAAAACAATGGTGTTTTTTTCAACAGACGTGTTATGATAATACTAGATGTCACAATCCTTGCTCCTGGCCAAAAAGTGGGCAAAAAGTTAGGGAACCCACAAACCTGGTCAGAAGAAACTGCTTCAGCCCCAGCTCCGTCCGCTATGCAACATGTCCCGGCACCAAGTCCTGCCAAACCTGTGCAGATTCCTCGCCCTGCACCATCTGCAGGACTTGACACCAGTATCTTGTCTTCACAAATGACACATCCTATTGCTAGTTTAAGTCCATATCAAAATAAGTGAGTAACAATAATTTTATTTAAATGGATTGTAAATAACTAATTTTCAACCAAATATAGACATTAGATTGAATATTCCTCTAAATAATAAAATTAAAATAGTTAAAAGCAATGAGCACTGATGATATCAATTATTGTATCTGCTTGAAATGGCATCCCCAACCATTAAAAAATAATAGTCCTTAAAAACTTACAGATGGGTGATCAAGGCACGAGTAATGAACAAGTCTGCAATCAGAACATGGAGCAATGCAAGAGGTGAAGGGAAACTGTTCAGTATGGACCTCTGTGATGAGAGCGGGGAGATCAGGGCTACGGCTTTCAAGGCAGAGTGTGACAAGTTCTATGATATGATACAGGTAAATCAATTTTTATTTTTAACTATGTTTTTAATTTGAAATACTTAAAAACTGTATCTAAGTGATTTCGTCTAGTGCTGTGTGGGGTCTACTGGTGGCACTAAGAATGTCATTTCATTGTCATCTAAATTGTGACTAATATCACAATTTAGTCTATTTGTTTACCTAGTCTAATTGAGATGGAGTCATAAAGCTTCTAACCCCACATTAATATTCTTTTAATAAATGTTCTTTTATAAAGTATGTTGTTACTAAATCTGGTCAGGTCACTGAACCCACACTCCAAAATAGTGACCACTCACCGGTTTGTGCAATAATACTAACACTGGTGTCAGATTTAATTCATATTCATTCAGATGTGACTTTTACAATTACCATACACGCTAGTGAACTAAATAATTAACCAATATACAAGTTTCCTCTTTTTATTCATATATAAAAAATATTGAACAGGTGGACAAAGTCTACTACATCAGCCAGTGCACACTGAAGACAGCAAACAAACAGTTCACAAGCCTGAAGAATGACTACGAGATGACATTCAATAGCAACACTGTGGTCGTGGAGTGCCAGGAAGATGCCGGCTCTGTGCCATGCGTCAAATACGATTTCGTTCCTATCAATGAGATTGCTGAGAAGAATCCTGATTCTTTATTGGGTAAGTTGTTGTCTTCCATGCTGGTCTGTGAAGAAAATAATAACATAAATAAATATATAAGAATGGAGGAAGGTGAATAAATGCGTGGTGCTTGGCGTGAGGTTCCGCTCTATAATGGACTCCTTATCCTCCCGTACGAGACGACTAAAGAAAACAGCCTTGGCAGCTGATAGGCAACAGTAGTATTCTCAAAGAGGGATAATGTCAATCAGGCGACCGGTTGTATATGTCTTAAGTTTAGATACGCCCACGCCATCATGCCCAGACAACGAGAGTCATACAAAAGCTTTGTATTTCAGATGTAATTGGAGTTTGCAAATTTGCTGCGGAAGTTCAAGAGCTAACAGCTAAGAGCACAGGAAAATTACTCAAGAAGAGAGAAGTGACGCTCGTGGACAATTCGGGAGGCGCGGTGAGTGTGCTATTGTGTGGACAACACGGGCCTTACGCAGTAAGTTTGTATAGCGGGGCCAATGGACACAAAAACAGAAAAGCGTTCAACATACCTAGAACTGCAGACAGTTTTGCCTGTGCTGGGAATTGAACCCTGGACCTCCAGATAGCGAATGGGCGTGATGATGATGAGGAACGTCGAGTGTTCATATTGTCCTGTCAATTTCCGATGTCGTCTTGCAAAGGCTGTTTTTGATTTGACGAAGAATAAGAATTGTTCCTTTTTTCAGGTTGTACTAACACTCTGGGGAACTGATGCTGAAAATTTTGATGGAAGTACTAATCCAGTAGTGGCAGCAAAGGTAAGATTTGGCATTTTTATTTCAACCACAGTAAATGCTTATTAGAACTGCCCTCCTGAAGAAACTCAAAAATGACCTGATGGCTTATTTATAATAGTGTGTTTGTCTTCCTTTTAGTCCATTTGAAAGAGTGGAGAATGACATGTTTGTTACTCTTTCACGCGAAATCTACTACTGACGGACGGCCTGTTATGAATATAAAGCGGAATAACAAATAGGATACTTTTTATCCCGAAATTCTGACGGGAGCGAAGCCCCGGGGCGCAGCTAGTAATAAATAAATGCCGCAGGGCGCCCGTGTAACGGAGTTCAACGGCAGCAAGTCGCTGTCGTGCCTGTCGAGCACCATGCTGCGGCTGAGCCCCGACCTGGCGGCGGCGCACCGCCTGCGCGGCTGGTACGACCACGGCGGCGCCGACATGGAGGTCGTCAACATCTCTGCCAAGTATGTCCAAGTGGCTCTCGTGTGGGAAATCGACCTATATGTATACAATACTTTATTGCACCGAAATACAGAAATATTAAATACAAAAAAGACAATAAAAGACACAAAGGCTAAACACACTCAAATTATTTCATTTTGACTGACAGACAACCGAACAGCCGAAACTACTGGATGTGTAACGTTTATCGATTTATTATATGTAAACTAAACAATGGTAACAATTTTACCAGCTTTCATAAGAAATTGCTGTCAGTTGTGCAACGTATAATATAGGCATGCGTCTATATCAGCTTTGAAATACTCAATTCACTTCACTAATATCGTGTAAAAAAAAAATATTCCAGAACCGGAGCATACGGTGGAGGCAGCAACGAATGGCTGACATTCGCAGAAACTGAAGCCAGACAACTGGGCTCCGGAGACAAGGGAGACTACTACAACTTGCTTGGGGTGCTGACGTTCACATTTTCGGACAACGCTGTGTACAAGGCGTGTCCGCAGGAGCAGTGCAACAAGAAGGTCATCGACCAGGACAACGGCTCGTACAGATGCGAGAAGTGTAATCGGGAGTACCCTAATTATAAACATAGGATGTTGTTGGCTGTGAGTTTTTACATATTTTTTTATTTTATTTGGCACATAACAGCCATTATATCAAATTTTTACAAATATATATATACATCCTTACATTACATATTATAAACAAAGTCCTCTGCCGCGTCTGTTCGCCATAAACTCAAAAGCGTGATTCGTAGTTAGATAGTTTTTTTTTTATATTTGGTCAATGATAGACCTGAAATTAAATTTAATATTTATTTAGGCTAATGTATCGGACCCGACGGGCGACCAACGCGTGACAGCGTTCAATGAGACAGCCGAGGCGATGCTCGGGAAGACGTCGGCTGAAATCGGACAGATGTTCGAATGCGACAAGAATGCGTACGCGCAACTCTTCGAGGAGGTCAAATTTAAGACTTTCGTCTTCAAGTTCCGAACAAAAATGGAGACCTACAACGTAAGATTTCACTGGAATATCCTTCACATAGTCTTAAAAATGCAAATAAAATCTATCTGGTTATTTACTATTGATATTGTTAACAATTATTTCTTCGAAGACTGTAAATAATTCATAAATCTTACCAAACGTATTTCTTTCATTTTATATTTTAATACCTACTAATTATTACTTATTAAAATTTTATTAGTTATTAATTTTCTTAATTGTTGAGATATTGGAACACATCACCGAATTTGCGCTAACGATAATAACATATTATTTTGCTTACAAAATGAAGCCTTTCTGATCTACAAATAACATATTTTCAGGACGAGACCCGCCTCAAGACAGTCGTTATGAACGCCCAGCCAATAGACTACAAAGACGCGAACGCGAGATTGCTCAAAAACATCAAAACTATAGCTGGGGTCGAAATCTAATTATTATTATACCCTTTTAACGCCTTAAAAAATCCACTTATAAGGATTTTTGTTTTTATTTGTGGTACCAAGTACATGTGAAGATTTCTACTTAAAACAATAATGCCTAATGTTTTAAAATTAAGTTTTAGTTTTTATTTATTTTTTCAATTTGAATAATAATTTTGTGGAACAATCATTGTCTCATTTGAATTAAATTTTTTTATTCGTAATTATGGAATATTTATGTTTGAAAAGTATGTAACTAGTGTCTTATTTCATTCTATTCTACATTGAACCTGTGATTAAAATATTCGCTGGACGAAATTGTTACAGTTAGTCATTCTAAATGCAAAGATGTATATTGAAGAAGTAAAATTATTTTTGTAAACATGTCTTTCACGTTATCCTCTTAAATTGTCATTTTTCGCATTTAGCATCTAGATCAATCTAGCTGTCGTGACTATTACTATTGAGACTTACAGTTCCTTGCAGAACCCTTCTTAGGGTTGAATTTCCTTACCGAGTGCATTTTATTCATGTTTATTGACAGGCCCGCAGAGCCGAGACCATGTTATAATTATTTTTGGTGTTTCACTTCTGTATCTCTGGACTTCGATATGTGAACAATTAAAGACATTTATATTCACTAGGTACTTTATTAAATCTCATTGATATGACTCATAATTTGGCTAAAAATGGACATTATTATGGACGTATTCGAGCAACTGCAACGCGTATAATGTAAACAATATAAAATTTAAAATATGTCTTTGAGATTCCAAACGAGATTTCTTATTACATAGACATCAGTCGACTCTACTTAAAGAATAAAAGGAAAACAATAAGGCTAGCATGAATGAGACCACGTGCCTCACCGCGCGTGCATTGATATACAGTACACTAAATACGGCACTCCACGGATCAAATAAAGAGGTGTTTCAACTTAAGCAGAATGAAATACGTATTATTTAATTTTCCGTTCAGAAAGGGGCGAAGCCATAGCGAAACTACTTCCCCGTTCCGTCTGCCTGAGCCCCTTGTATCGCCAGACTACTTTTGTTAGAGAAATGGTAATAAAACCTCCTTGTATTTGCTTCGTGCAACACTACGTACTAATGGGTGCGGGTGACGCCGCAATACTCCTTTCACGCCCTGCTATGTTCTAATTTACGCCCCCCGCAAACCATGGTATTGTCAGATACGAATTCGTCAAGTTTATAGTACAATGGATGACCCGACTATATAAGTTTTAAATAAATTAGTTACCTGGCCAATTGACTAGGACGCATCGCCAATTGCCCGAGCACGTGTGAAGAAGTGCACAAAAATAAGTAGCTAACGTCACTCATTAATTACGAGGGGTTATCATTTCTATTAGAATGTACACTTACAAATAAAATAATTTAACGTTATTACAATAAGGATGACTATATAACAGAATTAACTGGTTTGTTACATGGCAGTGTAATTTAAAAAATGCGTGTTATCAACGCGTATTTGGAGATAAATATAGCTGCTTTACTCTTAAATATTACGATGCAATTTGATCACGATAAAGTAAAGTGCGATATGGAAGATGATTTAAAAATAAACGCCTAATAAATAATTATAGTAGCGTCTTGGCGGCCCTTATTTAATATGCAGCCAATATTTACCTTCGAATACAAATGGTGTTATTCCTCTCTAATACATATCGGACGTGGTATGCAGAGTAGCTGCCGAATTTCTTACACATATACTATAAGAAACAGTACAAGAGACTTTAACGCGTCCGATATGTGCAGACCTTTATACAGACTTATTATAGTAAATTTATTCACCTGGAATAAATTAATATCTACTAGTTCATGCACTTAACAGTAAATAAAGTCACACGATGTAGCCCTAAATACTTACACGATATCAAAACGCTCAATTGACAAATTCCAACAGGCGTGTACGTGAACAGGCGTTAAGCTCCATACTTTGAACCCAACATTTTATATTTTTAGTTTATAAAAAAAATACAATATATGTATGTATACTAAATACTCTAAATATAATATAATAAAGTATATGTATTTAATATACTTTCCAATGTTTATAGTTATCACAACGATAAACCATAATTTAGAAATTAAAGCCATAACCAACTGATAAAAGAATGGACACAATGCTACAATTATTTTATTTGATTAATTAATGTATGTGGTGTTATAAACTGAAAATATAATGTTCTAATAATGATCTTAAACAATTACTTTCATAATTTATAACATTAAGATTACACTTATATTAAACATTACTGTTGATCAACACTTGTTTATACGATAATAATACATTGTTTCACTTCAAAGATAAATATTAAGAAAATATCAAGTTTATTTTTAAATAATTTTCAATTCCAAAAAAGTTACAATCATATTACAGTCATTTTCGTAAATTAATAAATGGAATGAGATTCTAAAATATCACTGCAAAGGTGAAAAATAATTTCCATATTCAAGCACGGTATACAGAGGAATACTATGTATAAACATTAATAAAATAGATTTTACACAATAGCGAGTATACCGCACTAAAAGGTAACTTTGAAACATACATTTAATTCCTTTAAATATCTCAATAGTCATAGCCTGACGGTCGTGCCGCCGCGGAATGTCAGCCTCGCGCACGCGCACTGCACTACACTATGTACTCTGTACACCTGCTGGAGTCCTGTCGCCTGCCCGACCGGCCGCCCTCCCTCCCCCACCGCCGCGCGGACCCAGCTACGTCACACTCCACGACACGATACTACTAGTAACTCAATAAATAAAGCGAATAAATTAAAACGACGCTCTTTGGAACGGTTACATTCGAGGTACGAAAATATATATACGATTCCGTTCTATATTCGAATCTGTAGTACAGATTAAAAATTGAATGTGTTCCGCCCGCTACGATAGCGACTCGCGCCTATAGGATCGATGCCTAAATTATATAGTACATACTAAATTAAATAGCCTAAATTAACTTAAAACCTAATTTAAATCATTAACAATATGGCTCTGACTGAGACGTTGCTTTCCATGAAATAACGAACCTATTTCAATAATTTTTAATCGATTTTATTCCGCATCCAATATCAACGTCTCGTCGCGAACACGGAGATCAGTCATGTTATAAAATGTTTGTGCCGAAAAATACTTCACGACGTCGTGAAGTTTGAAAATTTGTACGTTAGAAATTAAAAGTTAAGAGCAAAATCGAAGGTTTTTTATATGAGCACGCGTCGAATAATCAAAAAGTATTCTCTATCGATACTCGAATTTTGATTCGATCGATTGGAATTTTAAAAAATGTAACCGGCTGAAATCAAAACAAAAGAGTGTAAACGAGAAGAGCGATAATAAAGTAAAAGCTGTCGCATTGTGCGTGTGAGGTCAGACGTAGAAGAGTGTCGCGTGTGAATGCGGGCCGGGGCGCTCAGTGGCCTCACGGCACGAGGTCGGGCAGGCGCCCGCGGCCCTAGGGGCGCTGCCCGCTCGACCCCGACACCACCTGCGGGGACACTTAGCTGCTATACTATATATACATTATACCTGACACATCATTCCAATTAAAAACTTGATTATTTGTCACACTAGCTTTTGGCCGCAGCTTTACCCGCTTTTATTTCGTGCGTTCGCTCATAACTTATCATTGTCAACATTCAAAGCATTCCCAAAGAGAATTAACATCAGGCAGGCGGCCGAACATAATATAATAGATTCGGCTATGAATCTTCAAAATTTGAATAACTTTTACTCTGACCCGGCGTCATAGCCCTTAATGTAACCGGGAACACGCAAAGGTTAGAAAAAGATTGATATCAGTTTTCGCTTGTAGATAAAAATATATAACAATATGATTGTCACAAATGTGCGTGTATGCAACTTTACTTACTTCCTTCGAGGACTATTTTCCGCAGGTAGTCCTCTAGTCTGGGCTCTTTCTGCGTGCGAAGACTTAGCTACTGTTTCATCAAGCCAGCTTAGCTCCTTCAGACAACGTATTCTTAATATGGGACTGTACTCACTTTCCGCTCCTTGTAGTAGAGCTCCTCGCTCTCCTTGTCGCAGAGCAGCAGCACCACGGCGCCGAAAAGGAAGATGGCGGCGCCCCATCCCACGCCGTATGCCCACCCGAACTCCCACACTGATCTGTTGCCTGTCACGATCACACGTCGTCACGATTTGATAATTGATATTAATATTTGAGCTTTCCGATACTATATCAGGTGAAACAAGCCTTAAATCTGACAAATATTTGTTATTAAATTACTCGTCCAGGAAAACGCTAATCAGTATTTCTTCGGGGTCTGAAACATCCCATAAACGCAGAAAACATAAGGAGATCTGTGACCTTGTGAGTTGTGATTTATCAACTATAATATGTGAAATACAGAAGGCAAATGTCATAACTATTATATTACCAAGAAGTGGAACCTTAGTAAAAAAAACTCACCTAAATTTAATTCAGCGGCAAAACAGACCGGGTAGATGACCAGCGCTATTAAAATGCACATCACTGAAAATAGAACAAAAATACATTACAAATATAACCGATAAAATCACAAAAAGCAAGTTTGTGGCCAGTACCTACTTGGATGAATCTATGAATCAGAATTTTTAAAAGTAGAACACTTCGTCAACCTAGCTAGGTTGACGAAGTATTCTAGCGAGCAAGCGTCCCGAGGAGATAACTTTAACTTCACTTTAATTTGGAAAAAAATATGGGTATTTTTTATGCTGATCCCGGGCTTCCTGGCGTCACATCCCCGAAACATGCGCACACGAGAGAGAGAGAAATTTGATACAGACGTGCAAGCGCCATGGCGAGGACGGCGAACCGGTAGTAGCGGAACTTAGTGCGGTGGTCGGCGGAGCGCAGCCCCAGCCCCGTCAGCAGCGCGCCGCACACGTCCGCCGCCAGCGTCGCCACACACAGACCCGCCGCGGCCCTGCAAGTTACATTGTCACTATATACTTTTTGACCATGCTTTATTATACTATTAGAAAAAAAGAAACAATAATGGTAAGCCCTTCTGGCACTCATATTAGGAAAAGAAGTTTCCTGTCGCGTCTGTCCGACTGTATGCACGTGCACGCGATAAACTTGCAAACGGATTTTTGTCCGGTTATCACCAATAGATAATGTGCTTTGTGAAAAAGGTTTAGGTGTATTATGAATTTGTGCGAGCGTTGTAATATCTCTGGCGCCATGCTGTGTGGTCGTGTTCCCTTGTGATTGTAAGTGACGATCCATGTGTGTGGCTGTGTCGGTTTGTGCAGTGTATGAATAGCCCTTTCCCTGGGGGAGACTCACTTAATGTAAGACGCGGGTCTCGCGGCGTAGCAACCGGGCTGCGCGGTGATGTCGAAGGGGAGAGGGGTAGGCGCGTCAGGGTCTATGCAGTGCATAAACAGCCCCTGTCGCCAGCCCGCCGCCATCAGCCAATCAGCCGACGCCAATCCTAGCACCATCAACACCACCACCAACAGCCCGCATATCAGCGCGATCACCTGGAATATAAATTTTCAATATTAAATTATTTTATTTTCACTTTTATCATAGTCACAAATCAGTCGGTAAAACAACAACTGAATCTTCCTAAATATTAATTGTTTCTACGTGCACGCTGGAGTTTGGAGCTTCACAGGCAGACAACGCAACTGAAAACATGCTAGTATGATATATGAGATACATCTCTCTTTCTCTCATCCTCACATACACAGTACTTGGTTTTAAATTTTAAATTTGCATGTTACCGTACTGTGTGTAAAGTAGAACACATTTTTTTTAAATGAAATGATAAGTGAACAATATTCTTATAAATCCTCCAAGATTGTATACGGTGACTGAGCTAGTTTCACTTGAAACTTGTAAAAACACCCATTTCTTTTACTCGGAAGAAAGGCGATCTCGCGCCGCCGGCATTGTTATTTGTATACGCTGGGAGTTTTCTGCTCCTATTACTTAGACGCCGACTTACAGAAATAACGCGCGACAGCACACGTAGTTTTGCACTGAAAGTAATGTAAAAGATGCTTTTCTTCCTAATATATTAAGTTAAACATCGTAAGTATGCACTTGCACTCCTGTCTTTCCAGGTTAACTGAAAAGACTGCATGAAGATTTTTAATAGTATTATGTGCGCCCTGGGCCGTGAGGATTCCGAGATAAAAAGTACCTTGTGTGCTATTCCGGTTATATTCTCCCCGTTTACCAAATCCGTCCAATATAAATTTTATGATTGAGAAACATATCTTCGCACACTAAATCTCATTTAATCTTTCGAATGTATAGTAAGAGTTGGAGGTAGATTGGTCAAATGACGATGTCAGGAATAAGTTTAGTGTTACCAATAACACCAGAGTACGAACTAATCCCAGCTAACTACAAAATCGGGATACATTTATTAACACTACACGCGCAAGATTGGATCATTGTAATTATTCAGCAAACAAAGGTTATTCATAGATATTTGCTGTATGTGTTATAGCCGAAGGCGCCAGAACCCAGTTATAGTAACTGCATATAAAAACCTACCCCTGGACAAAAGGAAAGTGATGTGAAATGAGTCGCAACAAGAACTACACTCATAACTTGTCATCCATCGTGCGTCCCCCGGGTCCCTGGCGAAATAAGACTAGGCACTCCAAATCAAAACAGTAGTCGAGTACAATCGACATCAAAAGTCAAAAGTACACAGTCCAAAATTAAATTTAGAACTAAACGATGGCTTGGTAAATTAAATATCTTTATAAATTGTAATCTCATTCCATTTTCGATTCTAACGTAAGAATTAATTTTCGTTCCGTTTGATATTGTGCCCGATTGTACATATCCGAGGGAAAGAAAAGCGGGAAAGTGAGAGGTGGCTGTCTCGAGGTGAGGGAGGGTGAGAGGGCGCGGGGTGCGGTCATCGATCGCAGTCCCGACGCTCGTGCCGCGGGGACTCCATCAGCTGTTGTCGACGTCGAACAGTTCTCCCGACCAACTTTCAGAATCGTCATTTTTTCATCCCAAAATTAAAAACGCGCACCACAAAAATAAAACAAAGCCCAGAAGTGCAATATAAAAGGCAAATTTTATAGCCGTTTTTCTTTTATGATCTTTGCACTGATCGGTATGCTGTCTAATATTTGTGAATATTTGTAAAAAATGGCCAATTATAACTACACCATATTTTGAAGAAGGATATTGTGATAAAAATTTAAATAGGTTCATACGGAACAGTAACGTACTTTACAGCCATATACGTCACCAGTAATTAACAAAATATGACAGACAACATAACACCCTGTGTAGAGTATACCTATTATAATTATGTATTGTTGAGTAGATAGAGCGTGAAGAGGTAACAAACATACTTACTTTCACATTTATAATATTATAGGATAGGAAACGAGGAATTTCTTGCCACAAAGCAGCCAAGCTGTGACAAATAGCGCGATTACGTTTTTGATTGTCTTAACTAATTAAACATGAAAATTAATGCATTCTACAACAATCCAACAGGGCAGTTAATGCATCTCATTAAAATAGCAATAAGATGAGTACGGATAAATTAATGCCCACAATTAACATTTCAGTAATTTCAAAAAATGTATATATACATATACGGCCCGGCTTCACTCGGGTAACCTTCAAAAAAATAAGTACTTTGCGTGGAAGCTACCTACTTTGTTTTATGTCTAAGCTGAGACCTTTCACACTTTAGTTTTTAGAGAATTATTGTGTAACCATAAACGATGCAGGTGACTAATAATATGAATAAAATATTTAATTATGTCAAAACAAACACTGTCATAAGCGCTGCATGCATTTCGGAAGCAGACGGGATTTATTGAAAAGTTGATTGGTCTTTAGAGACGGTTCTGAAAGGGCCAGCACTCCCATTAGTCAATCGGTCGCGGCCGCCGGAAACATCTGTCATCAGGAGGGCTTGCATTCATTGAATTATAAGCATTTATAAAATATTACACGAGCTCGAGGGGCTACACTGCTTCGACTCGAAATCATATAAATCGATGATGTTTTTATTTAGTTCACTCTCCTCTACTCGTAACCTGGTTTTCACTACAAGGAACATATCGAAAGATATAGGTAGATATGTCCATATTGCATTTTACATTGTATTTTTAACACTTAATTTTTTTATAATATTCTCAGTACATGGAACACAACTTCCAATAGAAATTTATAGTGAAACAAGAACATAAAGTCTTTACTTTCCCTGACACCCTGAATACCTATTTTTAAAAGTTGTACTAGGTATATTGCTAAGATTTGGTGGATGTAAAAACACCCTGTTGGAATGGAAATTGCAAACTTATTATAACTGACCAACATTGTACCTACTAAAATGAAATCTTAGATACACAGTGACAGCAGTGACCAGCCCAGTTTGGGCTACAGTCGTATCCTGACCATGACCAATATTATAATTCAACCTTCCAAGGAAATATACATAAAACTTGTATATTCGTACGCGAAATTTGATTGTTTTAACGTCCTGATACTCTCAGTCCACAAAACCAATATTTCATTAGACATTATAGAAGATAATCAAATATAGGTAATAAGCTATTGTACGAGCATGTCCAACCGCGGCTACTATAATATCTATTCCACAAGTCTTTATTAATCTAAGATCTATTCCAAATTTCATCAGTCAGTCCCGCGATTTAGCCGTGAAAGCGTAACAAACAGCTTTCTGTTTGTTACTTTCGCAGTTATAATATTATTTGGATGATATTGTATCGAATAAACTCAAAATCTACTAAACCTATTTGATGAAATTAGGCACATAGATACACTAGACCACTAGGAGTAACATAAGCTACTAGTAGACACAGACTACTACTCGCGGGCGACCGCTACTAAATAAACTAACAAAAAATATGCTGATCGCGTAGACCATACTTGGCAAAAACAAACCGGAAACTCTAATTAGTTGTTTATTTGCAAACAACTTGACAACTATCAAATGCAAGATAAACTAAGCGGTTGTAAAGTTTCAGGTGGCAAGCAACGGGTACAAAACAAGCAGGATAGTTACTGGCTGACCTAGATACACTATAAAAATAAATACTGTAAAACTATACTACAGTACACTGCAACGGCAAACACAGGGCGAACTGATAATATAATGGCACGGCTGACCGGACACTGCGTGGCATATAAATCAAGAGGAATAAAACACCGGACATTGGTGCAGATTGTCGACCGTACAAAAAAGTAGACGCTTCTATCACAAAGTGTGGTGGATTCAGATGAGGAGTCTCGTGTATTTATCCAATTTGATGGACAGTTACCGTGTATTGACGCTAGGGTGCCACGGAAAGGGATAATGTCATAATAAAAAGGAAACGAATATAATTTCTATATACACATAATACATGTACTGTATATACGTGAATATTTATTTTATCTATCCGGAGTACTATAGTGTAGACACATGAAGAATGCTTGTGCCCAAAATATTTGTGGTTTTTGTGGTCCCATCATACCACTAAAAATGGAAATCACGAGAAATAGAACCTTAGATTGAAAACCTTATACCATGACGTTGTAAACATGAACTAAAGTGCACCAATATACTTCGCCGAGGCAGTTCGTTTCAGATTATATCGATATATCTATTGAATAGAAACGATTCTTGCGACAGTAAATATTTGCCGAAGCATTGATACGGTACTGCGGAAAATATTTGTCAAAATAGACAACAACGACCAACTACTAGACTATATTTGGAATTACATTATGGAAAATGCATTTTATATCGAGATATATATAATGTGCTAGGCTAACGAACATTTGGTTAAGTACCTATCTATCTATACAATGCCAAAACAAACACATTTTTGGCTAAACATAGTTTTGTCAGAATACAATAAGAGTATTTGCAAGATGATTTTTGAAGTCGCGTTTGCATAGATTTTACTTATAGGTACTCATAGAACTTTATATACTTGGTATAATATTACCACAATATTACAGCGATGATGTACAATCATTGTGATGAACGAACACTATCACTAATATAGACAACAGCACCGTATGTGGCATCGTACTACCACCGCTAAACTTTACAGTACTTTACTAACTTAGACTTAAGGCTGAACCTACCTACCAAAGAATGACTATATTCATTACTTCCTGGCTCTTTCGTCGCTTGACTTAAATTGACATCTGACAGGGATATTCCTATCCATGGAGGATAGAGGATGGGTGTTGATAGATTCTCCGATAGATTGAATACATTACGTTGATCTTTGTTACCCAAAAATAGCTGCAATCACAAGCAATAAAATGCACCTGAGCGATCTGATTGGGCGGCATCTCGTCCTGTTCAGAGGCGAACTGCGGCGGAGGCGGCAGCACGGGCGGCAGGGCGCGCGGGTGTGTGCGGAGCCCGCCCGCGGTTGCGTCCGCGCGCCCCTGCATGCGTTGCTACCTCACCGCCACCACACACCGCACACAACTCCGACAACTTAGCACATTACACTGTACAAACCACTAATACACTTGTCTTTATCTGAATCAGTCTTTCTGTAGTTCAGGGATTTAGTGTTAGAGCCTAGTAATCAAAAATTTTATTCTATGTTCTTATTGCAAAAGTGCCGCGTTCGACCGATTACTCAACGAGTCGTATGACTGGTGTCTGATTTTATTGAAATCACCTAGAGGCATCTAACATGACTTTTACGACTACCTACCGTCTAGTGGCAAGTAATCGCATTGGTACCTACACACTAGTGAACTTGAACTGTCAACCAGTGTTCCGATTTCCTCACTAAATTTCCCTACTTCGGAAGCAATGTCACAAATGATCTATGAATACATGAGTCAGTTTGGTATACAAACTCATGTTATGCGGTCACAGGAACACCATCGCTTCAAAACTCAGTGCGTAAAAACGGAATGTTTCTATTAGACGCAGCGAGTAATCGGCCGAAAGCACTGTCTCTACTCGGTTCGTGCGATCAAGTACAGCATAACAAAGTGTAAGCAATAACACGAGTATAGCACCCGACAACACGTGTAATAGTGTACCCTTGCTAACCCTTTAGAATAAGATTTCATTATTCAAGGCGCCTACAATACATACATAAAATATATCGTCGGATCCGTAAATACCAGCGCGAAAGTGTGCAATCTTACTTTATTGTCTCTCAGGCAGCAGGTGCATAACAAAGTAACATCAAAGTAGGACAAGATAGAAATTAATGACATTCGAATAATATCCGTGTTATCACTAGGTATATTACAATACTATTTTATCGAACCCGTTAAAGATATTATTTATGTGACAAACTATATTTATGCAGTACCGCTTCAATAAAAATTGACTGAACTACTATTATCACGAACTAACACTAACTTAAAAAAATAATGAAGGGACAGGTAACGAGGGGATTTTCGAAAAGCTCGTAACTGATAGAACATAATTCATCAATGTCAATATAAATCCAGACAACGCAGAAAAATCGTCCTTGCCAGGGAAATGTAAACCATTGATTGAATTGTGAGAGAGTTGTATCAATGGAAAATAAATGAAAAGGGGCCGTGATTTGCCAGGAAATCAGACCACTTGGACTATGACAGAAATCACAGCCTAGGGGTTGATAAATTAATAAAGCGACAAACGAGTTCAACTCTTAACCTTAATGAGTGCCGATGAAATTATAAATCAATGTCGGAAGTAGCCGGCTAGAGAATTTATAAAAAATGGAGATTAGTGACTAGTGTTTACCCCTTTACATGTTTTCCTCTATTTAGGTCAGAGCAGAAGTCGCGCGTTGCGGAGAGACAGTGCTCGGAATGAGGTCGACTACTGGCCGCGGGCCGTCCTAGTGACGTTGGACAAAAATTATGTAGATGCGATATCAGATTCTCTGACCCGCCTATAAAGAGACAAGACGTAGACGAAATATCTTCGATGTCAAAAGTTCAACGTTACATGAACCCTAGTTTATATTATTTTAATTTATTATATTTTTGATTATTCATGTGATTGTTGAATTGCTTGATGGAAGTAAGTGTGAGAATTTTGTTAGTTCTGGCATAGTTTGGTCAATTTCCATCAAACACAGAACACAGCAGAGGCACATTTAAACATGTTAACTAGAACGCTAAATGTGACTTTGTAAGGTAGCAAGGAATGGAAATTTATGCTAACAGCTCGTAATTTAAGTTTATTTGATCATAACTCAAATAAATGTTAATTTGAAATTGCTGCAGAGAAAATGCAAATAAACACAAATTAATAAACAATATTCTATTGCTGAGATGTTTATTTTCAGACGTTCCGAACAGTTGGGGAGCGAGAAGTTTCCAACAATAAATAATACAAGAACATCCGGATAAGAGTTGGTTATCGACAACGAGTGAGATGAGTCACAAATGCTCAATACTTTCCATACATTTATAAATATAGCGGAATTTTATTGCAAGCGGCAAGCTCATTTGAAAGTGAAAGGGTGTAAGACTCTATACGTACTCCGTGGTGTAAGAGAAATCCCAAAGGAATTAGTATTAAAGCACACAGTTATTGGGCACGTGTTGTTCACATTTGATAACGATAAAAATACCACGTTTATTCTATAGTTGAAGAACAGAAAGACGAAAAGAAGAGGTTGGAGACAGTTTTCAAAATTAAACACCTATGTTTTCTCTCTTTTCCGCTAAAACTATTGCCGCATTATTTTTAAGTGTCGAATTTCCTTAAATATCCTACATTTTCTATATCTATAGTATAATTCAAGTAAAATAAAAGAGATAAATGTACATACTGTGTAAGTATTCACACAGATCTATGTATTATCTAGATAATTGAATAAATATAATTTAAAAGGTCTTCATGAATACACTATCGAAAAGCAAACCTTATTTATACTTTCTTTGAACAAGATTAATTAGATAATTATTTTCTGACAAAATTAATTGTACTAACTTGTACTAAGTAAAATTTACAATATTGTGTCCCAATTTTTTTGGACCATTCCTGAGAATTGCGCATTGGAACGCGCTGGTTTCTGCGTTTGTGTTACACAAAAATCACCTTCACTAATCTTTGCGCACGAAATACCAACTAAGTACTAAACCACTACAATTTTAAGAACGACAATAATCTTATGATTGCTAGGAAATTTGTTTATGTGGAATAATATTGAATCAGCCCAAAGAATAAAGGATGCGAGCGGAATACGCGCAGGGCGGGCGGACAGAGCTCGACGGTGAGGAGTGGGCGGCGCGGCGCCATACGCGGGACTGCCGCCCTGCGACCCACCGCCCGCCGCGTCTGCCGCCCTCCCATGCCAACAAAACACAGATTATGGAAACACATTTATTAGCCAAAACGCTACTTAAATTTCGATCGTACAACACAAACATTTCTAAGCGTACCGAACTGGCACTCATTTAAGTACATACATAGGTAAGCAATATAGCGAACTAGTCCATGGTTTATCCTCTACTCTTCGCTCATCACACCTGAGTGATCTGCAGGCGCGGTTGTGGCTGGCGTTTCGGCGGGCGCTGGGGACGAGGTCTGCACCATTCAGACAGAGATCGGATTTTTCTTGAACAAGTCGCTGACGACGGCAGTGACAACCACTTCCTAGATTCTCGAACGCCAAATGTAGTAGTCATTCTATCTCCTGGTTTAGGCATATCGTAAACAATCTTCGGACTATCCACTATTTCAGAACCTGGGGCTATTCGATACTTTGCACCCGAAATTGCTTTTCTGATGCCATTCAATGCCCTTTTTGCTGCATTGTCATCCTCTTTAACGTCGAGAGCAGTTTCCCTGGGAACTGCGGTGAGCCTCCCGGGTGGAGGATGACCAGTGGGGACGTGTTCATCTTTCTTAACTAGCCGTCTCAACCTGCCGAGTACCGTAAGCGGAGGGTCTGTGTTGGTGCCAACGGTACAAACGCGGGGTCTACTGTGGCCTTGATGTTCATGTTCAAGTGGTATCGTGGTGGGGGCGTATGTTTGTGGGGGGAGAGTGGCAGCTCTCCTCGGCACGGGTTCGTCTTGAAGATAGGCGACATGGAGAGTGCTGATGCTGAGCGGCTGGCGCGGCGGCGGCCAGATGTCCCGCGTGGGCGGTACGGGCGAGGGCCGCTCGCCCAGCATGCGGCGCGCCAGCTCGCCCGGCTGCCACAGGTAGCTCGCGGTCAGGTTACCGTGCGTTTGCATCACGATTCCAATCTTCACTAACGCCCGCGAACTGTCGCTAATCCAATAGTAGGCTTCGCGCACTTAGCAGTATTCACGATACGTCGAGGCTTTTAAATTGGATCTAGAGCGAATATTTAATAAACTACAATCGCAAGTAATCCATTTTGTTACTCAATGACTTGCATAAAAGTAAGAGCAACATTTTGCTAACCATTTAGTTATTGTTGTCTTGCAAGATTGACGTCGACTTGTACCAACCTTAGGGTTATAACACAGACCATTTAACCTTAAAAACCGTAAAGGTTAAATGGTCTGTGGGTTATAATCATCATCAAAATATATTAAATTCTTCTGTAATTGACTGATAGACAATGCACTGCACACAATAAAAAATAACAAATATTTATAAAAGCTATCATTGTTATTTAGTTTCATAATAAAACATGGTTCTGAAAACAATAACTATTAGGCACACTTACCTTTAATGGTCTTGTGATGGTGACAGTCTCGATCATCGTAGTAGATGCCATCTTGTTGAGCTCCAGTTTTACCTGTAACAATATTTATACTTTTTAATTCACAATGACTAAAGAATTCTGTAATTTTTTTTTCTGTAATTTATTGTGGATGTTTTTGTATAATATATACAATTGTGTAAAAAGTATTACCTATTGTCAATTTGTGATGCCAAGAAATTCCTAAAGATTGAATACAGTTTTAAGCAATCAAAGTCAAGTACTTTTAAAACACAAAACACCTCAACTTGCTTAGACCTTTTTTGGAAACTGACTTGAAGCTCTTGTTAACATTAGCGTGTTCATAAATTACGACATCTGTACTGTAACCTAAAGATCATCATGTCAGGCTGCTATATAGTCCCCAGTCAGGTCAAGATGGAAAATTATCTTTTTCAGATAGACCGAGGTCTCACATATTTAAATGTATATGTAAGTTAGTAAGCAAAAACTTTATTGCACCAAAAAAAAGATACAATTTATTACTAACAGCCATATTGTTAGTACAATCTCTTTCGGTCAACTTGAGGAACAAAATATAAATAAAAGGGGGTATAAAAAAAATAGTAATCTTTATTATCCCATAAAACAACTTAATTGGCTCTGTGTTATTTGTCCAAAAATATATTTTTTATCAAAAAAAGAATATATACTCAAATTTGATAAAAGTTCACTGAAGAACATTTTAATTACTATTACTGAAATCCTGTCTTCTCGGTTCCTGTGGTGAGATATATTTATATTTGTTGATTTGTTCCTATGTGTTTATTTATTGTATCGACAATAATATCATTCTTACAGAAATAAAAATACTGTTAAAACTTCTGTACCATATGGTATAGAACATGAATTTATTTATTTCATACATTATATCTTACACTATCATTACAGGTGAACTTGTGAATTAATGAATGGACATTATTATGAGACAAGTGTTAAATATGAACATTTGTATGTTTTATTGCATTAAACACAAAAATCTAAAAACATGATTTAAAATTAAACCTGATATAAATTTATTAATAACAGTTGAATTTAAACAATGAGTCAGAAGTAACTATGTCTCTCAAGGATTTCTTTGTATAGGTAAGTACTCAGATAATTTTCTAACAGAACTACCTGAATAAGAATAGATACAGAAATCATTTCAAAGTATTTAACTATTATTTAACTAGGTAGGTACCTATCACATAAAATGTAAAACCTTCACCCAAAAAGATACGAAAATAAATGTTTGCGAGTAGACTTACCACAAAATTGGGACACTTTTATATCACTAAACTTACAGACACAGATTTAGCCAAATAAAAACAAAAACATGTGACTTCACTTTAGATAATGAGTAAACTAACTCATGCGATGAACAATATTTATTGATCAGTGTTTAGAAAAATAAATAAATAACCAGACGACACGAGACGACGCGTAGTTATCTACAACGCTACCGAATCAAAATCCAACCAAAGCAAGCATCTTCCTTCAATCTGCGATCTAAATTTGACAGTGACATAAAAAAATAGTAACATACACTAAGGTGATCCACCTACGAGTAAAGTATGCTGGCCATGCACTATCGTTTGTCAAAGTTTGGATCCGTTACTGGTTTTTTCTTTGGGTAAATAAAAGTTCTCATACAAACTACGCAACATTTAAAGCATTTTTAAAGCTTTTAAGCGCGTCCTTCTAAATCTATGGCAATAAGCATAAAGGTTTTAAATGCGTCGAGCGAGTAAGCGTCGCGTCTGCTGTTTTTATTAGTGGCAACATTGAGAAATGTTAAGTCCGTCTTGCATGCAATATGCCGGGCGGTTGCTAATTTTACCAAAATTGTTAATTCTACGTTAATATTGAGGCGTGATAATTACAGATTTTATTAATTTGTAATGGCGGGAATTAAATCCTTGGCGGTTCGGGGCATACGAAGTTTCGGTCCAGAAGAAGCAGATGAACAACGGATATTGTTTGATAAACCCCTTACTCTTATTTTGGGCCAAAATGGTTGTGGTAAAACTACGATTATTGAATGTGTACGTTATGCCATCACCGGTAATATGCCACCAGGCAGCCGCAATGAATGCTTCGTGCATGATCCTAAAGTAAACAGGTCTACCGAAGTTCTCGCTCAAGTGAAACTGAAGGTAAATGTATGCGATATGGTCTTTCTGTCTTCTAACTTGTTTGTACACATTTAAACCTAAAGGTTTTGATAAATTAAATGCCCGTCATTCATTCAATTCTGCCCAATGAAACTCCACCAACATCTTACAGTATTGAAGGTTGACTTATTGAATAATAAAATAAATTTTTTAGTCTATAGTCATTACAAACTAGGAATGCCTCAGCTTTTGTTAATTCTGGCTTTATTAAGCCCTCCCTGCTATCTTGTGCCAGAGTTGTCATATAATAGCGGCCTAACGGCCTGCCCTGGATATGCTTGGGTAAGACCATAACAAAAAATTTGCATATGTTACTCCCGAAGGTTTTGTCTATCTCTGTGCCAAATTTGTCTGTATTAATGCTATTTTTTTATTTTGAATAAATAAATATATAAATATGAGCTAACCAAAATGGGTACTTTCTTTCCTCTAGAAGACATATTCAAGTACAGTACAGTATGATCAACATAAGCCAACATTTACGCCTGAATAAAAACCATCATAGTCCCGCTAAACTATAGGAAATAAAGAAATGACACCTTAACAAAATTGTTCAGCCTGGTGAGCATTTCCTGTTGAAGTATAAAAATCAAAGATCTGGAATATGTGAAGAGAAGTCATAATGGTCCAGCTAAACTATATAAATGTGAAAGTGTGTTTGTTTGAGGTGTAGGGATAGTTGGAGAGCTGGAGCCACAGCTACTTAGATGTAATAACATCAGCATTTTGACATAAGCTAAAAAGCTTTTAGTTTACATCAAATCTTGGTTTCCACCATTTCAGATTATTAATGCAAAAGATGAACAACTGGAAGTGTCAAGATCCATGAAGGTTACAGCACTGCAGAAGAAAAAAACCAAATTCCAGACATTAGACTCCTTTCTTTCTATTATTGATGTGAATGGCAAAACTAAAGATATCTCATCAAGATGTGCAGATTTGGACTTTGTCATGTATGAACAGTTAGGTATGTTGCAATTCTTATGTAGTAGTTTACTTTTTCTCACTATGCTTGGTAGGAAAAACGAAAATATTTAATTAAAGGGGGATTATACTCTATCATCACTACAAGTGCAGTTGAAGATGAACTACTACCTTGTCTGCATTTCTTTCAGGACATTAATTGTATCATAATGTTGTGTAAAATCTATGTTATACATACATATATTAATACTCCTACATAGACTTAGTGGTTTTTTTACATACAATGAAAACAAAAAGTAGGATGACATTTGACATTTTAAAAGTTTACCACTATAAAATTATAAAAATTTATACTTGTTGGTTAGCTTTTCCAAGTTAAAATTTAAAAAAAAATTGGAAAGATCTTTTGGTCATTATGGAAAGTAATTGAAAATGGAAAATAAAAGAGCCACAAGTGATTTTGTTTCAGCAACATAATGTATGTTGTATAATTATTCTAGGTGTGTCAAAAGCGATCCTGAATTCAGTGATATTTTGTCATCAAGAAGATTCCAGCTGGCCACTTGATGAAGGCAAGAAAGTAAAAGAACGATTTGATGAAATATTTGATGCAGACAAGTACAGTGATTGTTTTGATCGGTTGAGGAAAATAAGAAAAGACTACACTATTATCTTAAAACTACTTGGTATGACTATTTCTCTTTTTTAATTATTTCTAAGTAAAAAGTTATTATTATGCAAAGACTTAATGGACCATTCTTACTACTTAATAGTAATTACATTACATTGAATTTGAGAAATCTTCAGTCATGGTTTTTTTCTAACAATTGTTTACAGAGCAAGAAGTATCTATATTGACAGAGAAAAAAGAGGATCTAGACAAGAAAAAACTGGAGGTAGTCAATGGCGAATCTGAAATTTCCGAGGCTGAACTGAAACTAGCTGAGTTAACAACTGAACTGAAGGCAATAACTGATAAAATAAAGGCTATATCTCAGTTAGAGAGAAATATACTCACATTTGAAACTGAAAAAGAGAAAATAAAAACAAAGTACATATATTTGTTATATTATATATGCATCTTATTATTTTTTTTATTATTGAGATTCAAATTTATTATATCTCCATTCCTTTTTCAGGCTGGAGCATTGTCAGAGTCAAGAAGAAGAACTGAAAACAGAAATAAAAAATATTTTTGAAGGAACCACTGCGGAGCTGGAGGAAGCAATAAGTCTGTTTATTTTATTGTTGCTATGTGACTCCTGAAGTACAGTATATCAACTGAATTCAAATGTGTCAAATTACTGCCAGTTCTATGATAGCAATAAAACTATGTGAGGCTACTATGTTAAACATGTATTTAATTTTCAGACAACTATGTAACAACAGCTATACAGAAGAAGAAAGAACTGGAAGCATCTTACAAGAAGAACACTACATTTAATAAAGAGGAGGAGAAGATTGCAAATGAAAAAACCTCTAATGAAATAAAACTAAACAAGTTGCTTTTACTTGAAAGCCAGAACCAAGAAAAAATTGATAAGAGAAAGACAATGATTGTAGAAGTGGCTAAAGTGGCAGAAATTGAGGATGTCAATGAAATCACCACTGATGAAGAAGCTGATAAGGGTATAAAACTGATTACTGATAAAATTACTAATCTCAAAAATGATCTTAACGAGCAAAAGTCTGCAGCTGATGCTGAAGAGCAAAGGATGCAAGAAGCTATAGACGCGTGTAGAGTGGCTCATTCGCGACATCAAGAGAAAATAAGTAGCAAAAAAACAGAAATAAACAAGAATAAGAAAGAAATAGTCAAATTGGATAAGTCTATCAACGATGCGAATGAATCAAAAGTGAAATTGGAAGCAATGGAGAAGAAAAGTGAAGATGCTGAGGAGGAATTAAAAAAAGCGCAGAGTGAAATGAGTCCAGAAGAGTGCCAGCAAGAGATCAATGATGATGAGAAGGCTGTAGAGACACACGAGAATGAGCTGGTTGAACTTGACGAAAAGGTAATTTTGGTAAAAAAAAAATCAAGACAAAGTGTAATAAATAAATATTTTTATTCATATTTTATAGTATCATATATTTTTTCCCACAGATAGTGAAACTTCAAAAACACAATGATAAAATAAAAGAGCGAGAATTGATAGAAAATTCTTTGAAAGAGAAAGAGAAGAAATTTGCAGTATTGAAGAACAAACATAAGACTGCTCTAACAGAGTTGTTGGGTAGTATGCCTGAATCTGGCTTTGCAATTTCTGTCAATAAGTTAGAATGTGACATACGCAATGAAGTTGACTCCATGAAGCAGAAAATGAAGGAGAAACAATTGGAGGTGGGTTAAATATCACTAACAATCACTCTGAATTAACTTTGCTAGGCATATCCACAACTCTAATATAACCTTTTTTATAGAGACCACATGAGCAGTTCGTAGTGGCGAGTGCCAGTGGCATCCATGGTGTTTATTTAAAGAGCTAAGGTCTTTGAATTAGTTCATTACTGTGTTTTCCATGATCATAACACTGGGTTGGCTAACAGTAGATTTTTCCTGTATTTTTTGCAGTATTGGCAAGTTAGTCCTATCACCCAGCCACAGTAATATAACCAACTCAAAAGGGAGTAACTATAACTAGTGTAGTACCTATTGATCTGATTTTAAGTCTTCATCTATCTGTCTTATTTTGAACCATTATTTCGAGTCAGCACAACATGTCTATTTTATCCACAAACCTTTCTTTCAGATCTGACCGGAAATAGCTCAATCATACAGAGATTCACTCCTAATATCTTCAATCTCCCTGACATCATCCTTGTCGATTTAGCCCTTTCTCTCCCCCTACTTCATAGTTAACGCCAAAATCCTGGATTAACCTAAGCATCTAATAAGATGTAATATGTTTCTAAATTACAGCAAAAAAGTCTGGAGACCGAACGTAAACATGTGCGGGAATCTCTCAACGAGAAACGCAGTGAATTGACCAAGGCTGAAGACAAAATGTATCAAGCTTGTGGCACGCAGACATACGAGTCTACCCTCGCTAAACTGACGTCCACTGTGGAATCACTCCAGGTCTGATTGCCTCATAGACATAAAATTGCTTTATCTTTTCGCTTCCTTGCAGTAGAGACATTACAATGTATGATAGGGAACTTTATTCAATTCAATGTTCATTTATTCACATAAACAAGATCTATTTTGTTAGTATAATTTCCTTTCACTAAAGATATATTTTTATTATGTGGCCCATTACATTATATCGCAGATCGTACTTTCACTGTTAAAGATACCACAAATTTGTTTATTGAGCATTTTAATAAATTTGTAAAACTTTTAGTCCTGCAAGATGTTTGCTATTTTCTTTAAAATTGAACTAATTCATGCACTAGATATGTAATATGTGATTTCAGGATGAACAAAATGTATTGCAATCTTCTATGTTCATCTTCGCCAAATATAAGACACAGCTGAAAGACAACAGCTGCTGCCCCCTGTGCAGTCGAGGGTTCGACAATGATTCAGAGGTAACATTCATTGTTTTCATTTTTAAGATTAGAACCAGGGACATCACATATAGATTGGTCTTAATAATTCGTAAAATAATAACGTAATTAAAATTAAATTGTTTTGACATTTTTATACTTTTTCAAAGAATGAGAAAATGCTGATATAAATTGTAGAAATTAAATAATTAGTAAATAAACATTTTTTTTATTGACTTTATGAAACTCAGCTAAACAAGTTTTGTTATTATTATAGTCATAGATTTTCTATAAATTATTTCAGGTAACGGATTTAATCTCTCAGTTGACCACTCAAGTGATGAATGTACCTTCAAAATTAGAGAAAGTCACGGAAGAGCTGCAAAGAAATTCAGCCAAGAAAGATGAACTGCTTAGTATGAAGTCTGTCAATGAGAAGATAACTTCGCTGAAGGAGAAAGAGATACCAAATCTCGAAACTCGACTTAAGGATATTGAAGCAGTAAGTTCTTTGGCTATCATTACTATGCTTTCTCACTCCGCTGTGTTCCATATACTTTTCCACAAAGTTTAAAGGGAGAGTCTCCCAATATTTAACATTGTAAGTTCTATTGTAAAAGTCTCAATTATTATTCTATACTTTCCCATTCTGGGACCATTTCACCCAGTTCCCTGAGACCCCTTTTTTGTAGTGTGTTGTTATATGTGGTGGCGACCCGTTAAATCTACCTGTACCTTTGCAGAAACTAAGTATTTGCTAGTGTTATGTCTTTGAGATCATTCTCACATAAAAGTTCTGAGCGTGTGATCAAGTTATTCTTAATCATAAATTATTCTTTCAGAAAATATCAATATTATCAAACTCTGTCGACGAGTTATCTATGACTGTAATCGAACCTGAGCAAAAGTTGCAAACTGCTAAGCAGATCCAGGGTGATATGCCGATGCTAGATCGCTACACAAAGGAGATCAAAACTGATACTGAAAAAGTGAGTTTAGTGGTAATGCTTTTTGAATGTATCACATTTGATACTAATAGGTGATGTTATTAATTCACTACTTAATCAGTATTTTGACAAATTCTGATTTAATGCCTTTTTGAAAAATCTCATCAACATCCCAAGTATTTCCCAAGATATGACAAAAAACAACTCAAGTTTTTCAATGATATTTGGCCTTACCAAAACCCCCGTTTACTAATCCCCTTGTCTTATGACGACACCTACATGATATGAAAACGTTTGATCAGTAATAAATATCAATGAAGACTCGGGTTAAAAAAAAATAAATATTTATTTACAGTATGAAAAACTAAAGGAACAGTGTGCTGAACTGGAGTCGGACATGAGTCTGGACGACGCCAACGCCAAGAGAACGGACCTGAGAACTAAGATCAGTGCACTGCGCACGCGGGTCAAGAACAACCAGAAGAAACTGAACGCGTATAACAAGAAGATACAGTCTATGGCTGACAAGAAGAATAAGCTGAAGGAACAACTGCTCGCCTTACAGAAAAAGGTATTTGTATTATAAAAAATATACTTACTCCTCTGGCTCGAGAGACCCCAAAGTGGTTATTGGCCTCAGAAATAAGAGAGTGCCAGAATCTCTGCTCAATTATTCGCCAGTTGACAGCTTCAAATTTACGTAGCTTCCGCAGTGGCGCCCGACTCTTCCACGATTGGCTTATTAGACAGCCACGATCCTCGATCCTCAAGCATTCTTCAGATGACTCAGCCACGCAGCCTACATTTACAATAGTATACTTTATATTGCCAAAAGAAACGCAAATACAAAAAATAAGGCTTATACATACATTACGCCAAAAAAATTCTTGGTAAAAGTACGTACATTTGTGGCGCCAATTTTGCTGTAGAGTGGCATGGTTAGAGCCACCTGACAATTAATATGGCTCCTGTGGTAATTTATGCTTCAGGTCCAAGAAATAGTCACGTTGCAAGAGAAGAGAAAGCAGTTGGAAACAGACGAGGAGAAGCTGAATGACGAGCTGAAGGAATTGGAAGACGGCACTACACCCCTCAAGGAGGAACTGGAAGAGAAAGAGAAAGCTAAGGCTGAGGTCGTCAAGAAGAACAGGTAAGGCAAGCTTAGATAATCAGTTCTTCGGAATCTGAGAAGACAAAGACCATGAATATCTTTAAATATCAAAGTAGTTTGTACAATTATTTATTACCTTTTTATGTTCAAATGTAGGTTCAAACATGGCAGTTCATTGTTCAGTTCAAGGTCGTATTAATATAATTTGCATCGTTGCGGAAGTTCACATATAGGGCTAATTATTTTGTAAAACAATTTAACGTAATTGAACTAGGATCCTGTAGCACACGGGGGGGTTCTAGTTCAATTACGTTAAATTGTGAAGACGTATGATGGATATGAATAAAAAATTTCAGGGCTGCTCTTGAAGTTAAAAATAGTTTTATAACCAAAGTAGTGTCAGCTTTCGATAAAGTGAAAACGATAGAGGCAGAGATCAAACAACACATAGAAAGGAACATTGAGAAAGAAATGGACAAGATAAAGGAAGCGAATGATAAGCTGATGGAGAAGCAGAAACAAATCATGATCGACCGCGACGCTCTCACCAAAAGGATAGACTCTTTGAAAGATGAGTTGGCTAAACAAGATGTAAATATCTTTATATATTTTAATAGTCAATATTAAAAGCTAATAAGTTCTGAAACAAAACTTGAACCCTGTTACCTGTTATTCATAAAAAAGTCAAAACGTACCTTAAGCTAAAGTATGTTTTGTCTTTTTCTGTAAATGGTAATATACATAAAGTGACAAAACATATTTTACAGCTTAAAGTATGGTTTAACTTGTTTATAAATAACGGGATAATTATATAAGTTAACACTTGAAGTAGCAGTAACAATCTTTTGAAAGGTTAAAACAACTATGTAAAGTTCTATTTTCAATCAGTACTATTTTAGACTGGATTTATAAAGTGATTTTGTTTTAGATTTACAAAAACGACTTGGATAAGAATTCGAAGTTACGCAAAGCTCAAGAAGAGATAGAGAAATGCAAGGTGGCGCAACAGAAGAACGATGAGAATATGAGCGGACTCAATCGCGAGATGCTTTCGGAAAAGGAGCCTCTCATCACACAGCAGACTAAGATCTTCAGGGAGAAGGCCCAGACTGAAGGGAAACTTGGCCAGCTTAATGTAAGACTTGCCAATTATTTCACAGCTGTTACATGCACAGTGTAGTTTATCACTTTTCAGCCTTCCAACTATCTCTATCACATCAATCTCCCACTATTTCGTGTTACAAAAATATCAAACAAAATTTAATTTTGTATCCTAAATTTTACACACTTTACAGATCACATTGAAACAAAACAAACTGGAATTGAAAAAAGCCGAAGCTAAAAACATTGAAAAGCAGTATAAAGAAAAGTTCTTTGAGCTGCATGTGACTAGAGCCATAGATAAGGATATTAGAGATTACGCTGTGGCTTTGGAGAAGAGTCTTATGGAGTTCCATAGAGAAAAAATGGAGAATATCAATCTTATTATTAGGTAAGTGAATTTATATATTTAATATACATAAAACTAAAAATAGTTTTCGAAAAATCTACTTATGGTTACAACAGCTGTCTGCCGTCTGGAGAGTCCAAAGATAATAATATATTTACTTTAAGCAATAAATTTGACACAGCATAATATATAATATACAGGATGATTTTTTATCCAGTGTCCAAATTTATGTATTATATTCTTTCTCGAAAATAATAAGACGCGTATTTTTTCGTTATGTACCTCTCCATACAAAAAAATCTAAATAAAGCGTGCTAAAGTTATCCCAATAGTATTTACAACAGTTGACACCGCGCGCCATAAACACGGTAGGTAAGATCACGCGCTTTCAATCGCCCCGCCTCTCGTAGGCATTGACCCCTTCCATTTCCATTGACAAAATACAGATTTTTCATAGTTGCTGTGTACATAAGTTGCAAATTTTCCCTTCATACTTTCCGGGCTTAGGACCGTCATATTGCAATGCAAAATAACATAATAATAATAATAATAATTTATTTATTTCATAAAAAACATACATATTTGGACTTACGTCTAATTAGGTACAGTAATAATGTATTTAGGTAATCGTAATCACATAATTATTGGTTGAGTCCATCACACTAGTGTTTAAACTAGGCCGAGCCTGTATTATAAACACTAGGTCCCTTCACAAAATAACATTTTAGGAATATTTATTTACATTTAGAAAGAACATTTATTATTTTCTCAAGTTAAGTACAAAATTATAATATATTACGAACATAAAGGTGTCTAACTAATTAAACAATTCAAACTACCTACATAATTACCACGGAGGTACAAAATATCCCAAGATTGGCGTAAACAAGCATGACTCATGCGCCGTGCGACTGTGAGCATTCAATTCATTTTAGTTAGACTACGAAGAATATGGAGTGTGGCAAATAAGTTAACGCTTTTATTTATATAAATTCAGGTTGTTAGTATTTTAGTTTAGTACAAAGTTTATTAACATATTAAGTTTGATTTTGAAAGGTATTTTATTAGTTTTATATTATGTGGTAAAGTATAATATATGTATATATAGTGAGTTATGTAATTAGGATATATATGATATTTAAAAATGTATTTTTAATATTTAAGTATTATCATTATGATTTATATATTAATATAGATTACAACTTTATTATGACAAGATTGATAGAAGATTTTCCGTGTCATCGTAATTTAAGGTTTTAAGCCATCTTTGTAGTTTTTTCTTCATTAGATATTTATTAAGGTTGTGTATTTCAGTTATTCCGTTTACTTTATTGTAAAGTTTAGGTCCTGTAAAACATTGAAATTTTGTAATAAAATAGGTTTTACGACTAAATGTTGGGCAGACTTTATCTTTTCTACGCATCAAATTATATTGATCAAGTTTAAGGGGTGTTGTTTTATGCTGAAACTTAACGATGTTTGCTACATAAAGCTGTCGCACACTCAAAACATCGCTTTCTGTGTATAGTGCTTGGGTCGGATACTTGAATGGCCTGAAATGGAGTACCTTCAATAGACTACGCTGTGCTCTTTCCAGAATCAAAAGAGTTGTCTTTCTGGTACCACCCCATGCTCTTATACAGTATGTTAAAATGGATTGTCCTAGCGCAAAGTAGACGGATCTTAGAAGCTTAATATCAGCGACGTGCCTCAGTTTCCTAAAGATTGGTATTAGACGCCTAATCCTCGCGGTAAGTGCATTTATTTGGGGTTGCCATGAAAGCGTTTCGTCAAGAAGTACTCCTAGGTATTTAATGTTACTAGATCTTTCCAAAGAGCTACAGGCACATCCTGAATGAGCATTGAGGTTACAGGTGTGGGCTTTAATTTGGAATTTTGAGGAGGATGGCAATTGGTTACGGTTTATACCAAATGTAATAAAGTTAGTTTTCTTAACATTTAGTGTAAGGGTATTAGCACATAACCAACTCATTACCTGTCCCAGCCCTACCTCAGCGTTTTTACGAGTTTCTTCCCAAGTGTCACCATGAAATATTAGTGCGGTATCATCGGCAAATGCGAATATTTCTCCCTTGAATAAGTTCATGTTGCACAGGTTATTAATATATATTAAGAAGAGGCTTGGCCCAAGCACGCTGCCTTGTGGTACTCCAAATGTTACTGCAGCATCGGAGCTAGCATAGTCATCAATGACAACTCTTTGCGTTCTATTAGAAAGATAGTCCCTAAATAGTTTTAGAGCCAGACCACGAATACCCAGCCGTTCCATTTGTTTTAAGAGCTTAGGAATAGAGACCGTGTCGAACGCTTTAGCCAAATCTAAGAAGATGCCTAAGGATTTCTTTTTATTATCTATTAATTTTGCGACATGTTCTGTAAGCTCGACCACTCCATCTTCAGTTGACATTCCAGCTTGGAATCCAAATTGTTTTTTGGAAATGATGTTATTTTTATTAAGGTATTCTACTAATCTTTTATTCATGATTTTTTCCAATATTTTTGAGAGAGCTGAGAGTACTGAGATGGGTCTATAATTGCTTATTACGTTCTTATCTCCGGATTTATGTATGGGGTGGATAAGTGCCTTTTTGAATACCCGCGGGAAAACACCTGCAGATAGGCAAAGATTGAATATGTGCGTGATAACTGGAACTAATTTAGGGTGAGTCATTTTCAAAATTTTAGAGGATATGCCATCCCAACCCACAGCACAATCGGTTTTCAATTTGCACAGTATCGAGCCAACTTCGTATTTAGTAGTACAATCCAAAAATAATGAGTTACCTACCAAGTTTCCACCATTTGAAGCACCGGGGCAGTTATCGTTATTGGGTATTTTTTCTGCCAAGTCTCTTCCAACGTTTGCAAAATAGTTGTTTATTTGGTCTAAGGACGATTCAGGAGTAGCCGAAATATTGAGTAAATTCCTTGGCGGTGTTTTTTGAGATTTCAAATTTGTGATTGAATTTATTGTCTTCCATGTCATTTTAGGATCGTTTTTGTGTCTTTCAAGTTCATTTTTTTCATATAGTTTCTTTAGTCTTTTAAGTAAATCGTTGCAATGATTTTTATACAAATTGTATTCTTCTTTTAGAGTATGGTTATTTGGTTCTGACCTGCATTGCATGTGCATTTTATCTCTTTTTAAAATACATCGCATTAGCCCTGGCGTAATCCACGGTTTTATATTTCTTTTTTGTCTCGGAATCTTTTTAAGGGATGTGTTTTTGGTGATACACGTAGATAAGATATTAACGAGTTCTTCGGCGGACCATTCCGGATCACTCGACGATAGAATACTACTAAAATCAGTGTTGCTTATGTCCGTAACAGTGGTTTCAAAATTGATGTGCTTGATGTGAGTTTGAGCTTTATTTCTCTTTACTCTAAGGTCAAGTCCAACAATGACTGCATTATGGTCGGTTATCGGGGAGTTTAAAACTATGTTTGTGGTCGAATTTATAGACTTAACCATCGAGTGATCCAGACATCTATCTTCACGAGTACACAAAGTATGCCCCGCTGTCAAACCGTGTGAAGCTAACAAATTAAGGTAGTCGGATGAGTCAGTGTTGGTACTTTCAGGTTTGATGTTAATATTAATATCACCAGTTATCAGAATATTTGAGAAAGACTTAAAACGTGTTAGAATGTCATTTAATGATTCAAGAAAATTAGAAATGTTTTTAAATGATGGTGATCTATATATAGCAATAATAAGAGTATCATAGTTTACTTTAATAGTCATGCACGTGGCATCAATCATTGGTATTTCCTCGATTGAACAAGGTAAGTCAGCTTTTGTGTATACAACAAGACCGTCATTTTGATTTTTGTATTTTGTCGTGAAGTGTATTGTATAATTTTCAAGAGTAGGAAAAACAACAACTGTAGAATTCCAGGTTTCTGTGAGTACAACAATATCAAATTCTACTTTTATTCGCGCTAAAAGTAATTGAAATTGGTCGAAATTGTGCGATACACTTCTTATATTCTGCGTTATTACTTTCAGTTTGTTTTTGAAAGGCAACGAAGGGCATTGCTCAGGGCTACACATGCTAGAATTATTATTAGAGACATCGTCAATACTGTTAAGAAGTTGGTTTACACAATCGAATTTTGAAGTTTGGGGTTAATCGACTCTGAGTTTAAAATCGTTTTAGTTAATTCACTGTTTGAAAAGAAAAGTCCTATTATTTTAGATAAGTTACTCACAAAGCGCACAACCTTACAATAGTCCACACAAGAAAGTTGAAAACAAAAACAGACAAATTCAAAAAAACTACACAATTGCAAATATTGTATGAAGGTAAAATAGTAGTACGAATACACAGCATACCCAAGGACCATGCCTGGGGAAATGCCCACTGTCAAGGGCCAGATTAGCTGGTGGACTCTGACTAGTCATTTGGTTTTTTCTCTTAGTGCTTGCAGCTGTGACTCACTTCTAATTTCGATGGCAGGGAGGCCAACGTCCTTGCGCAGGAATATTCGCCCTCTCACGGTCCAGCAAAATTTGTACCCGCTATCATTTGCCACGCCCCGTGCCAGGAATAGCATTCTCTTGGTCTTAGGTGTTAGGCTTTCGGAGATGTATATGGGAAAACTGGGGCTATTGTAGCCAATCTTGGAGGAGTTAAATTTTTCAGTCGCAGATCTCCTATTGTAGGTCCTGGCTGCATCAACTATTTTATCCTTGGTGAGGACTGAGTGGAATTCGGTCACAATGGTGCTATTTCCCTTCTTGTCGTTAAACTGGTAAATGTCTCTGATATCTGAGGATTTGATTGGCACCTCTAGGGCCTCGCAACATTTTTCAGTAAACGCACAAAGTTCTTCTTTGCTTTTCAACTTAGCTGTCTGCACATTGCGAATTTCAATTTGAGAAGATTTTTGTTGTCGTTGTAAATCCTCGACCCTAGCTTCCAGTGATACGATGTGTTCTTTTTGAAGGTTACGTTCTTTCTCCAGTGATTCTACTTTAAGCTTCATATCATCATATTGTTTTGAGATGAAGTCCACCAGTTTCATAATTTCGTCATGTGATTGCGTCATTTTTGACATCTGTGTTGAAATGTCCGCCATACTTGAACAAAGGTTTTTTATATCTTTATCCTGGCCGGACTTCCAGTTGTTAAGCATATTCATGATATCATCTCGTGGTTTTCCTGAGGAACTTGGAGGAGAATCCTTTTTTCTTTTTTGTCGTTTTGTGACACCTTCCGTTATTCTGTCATCACATGGGGCAGCCTCAGACTCAGAAGTGTGAGCAGGTGTGGATGGAGGTGATCTCTCTACTCGAGGCATTTTTTTACCGAAAAATTGAGACAGGTCCACAGTTATTGTGGTGTTGACCACCAGTTCGAGTGTAGTTAAAGTAGGAAGTGTGACTCACTATTTGTTTCGCTCGTTTCACCTGTCCTGTCCTTGTCTTCCACTACGTCGGGCTTCTGCTCTCCTAGTACTCGTCACGAATTTATATTGTATTTTAGTAATTTTAATAATTAATTAATGGAAAAAGACACAACACACGTCTGTTCACTTCTAATGCTCGGACGAGAAGGAACATACTTATTGGATTCATTCCAATAAAATTAACAATAAGAATAGGTACGAGTAAAAACAAAAAAAAACACGTGCAATCAGGCGTATTTAAAAAATTTTAATCAACTTATGTACAAAATTAAAAATTAACTAATTAAAAGTTTACTAAAATCAACTTACGTGTAGTTACGAGGACACCTACACTATCAGTCACAATACTTCAGGACCTGTTCGAAATGTAAACCGTCTTTTTCTAAGCAGATCCTGGCTCTTTTTCTTAAATTACCTTTTAACTTAACTTATTAAGCACTAAAGTAAGTGACACTTTAGTGCTTAATAAGTTAAGTTAAAAGATAATTTAAGAAATTCACTGTCAAATGCACGCACAATTTGTGTTTTTAACATATCGAGGCTTTGGGCCTCTTCAACATAAACAAGTCTTTTCACTTCACCCCATAAATAAAAGTCTAAGGACGTAAGGTCTGGTGACCGAGGTGCCCATGCGACCGATCCAACGATTTGGGTATGTTCTGTTTAAATGTTGCTTCACAGCACGGCACATAATGGGGTGCTGCACCGTCCTGCTGGAAATAAAAGTCTCTGTGATGCAAAACGGCGAGCGGTACGTCCTCCATTAGCTCAGGTATAACACCTTGCAGCCTGTCTAGGTAGGTACCACCTGTAAGCCGCCCCTCGATGAAGTAAGGCCCGAGTATCTGTTCATTGTTATACGACCACCAGTGCTGTGTTGATTATAAATACCAACATTGCCTCGTCTGTCCATAAAATTAAGGCTTCAGAGTGCGAGAGTATTCACTCACAGAAAGTACGACGGCGTACGGCGTCTGGTTGCAATAAAGCCTGTAGTTTTTGAAAGTGGTACGGATATAGTCCAACTGTATTCAGCACTTTCCACACTAAAGCACTAAAGACTGACTCAGGACAAAACGCCGTGCGGCATCTCGCGTACTTGCCCTGGGATCAGCTTCAAAAAACTATAATATCGTCTTCAATTTCCAGAGCCAATGCCGGTCTACCACCTCCTCTCGAGTGGCTGGGTGCAGTAAACTGGCCATGATCCAAGAGCCTTTGGTTAGCTCGCAAAATTGTTCTACGGTGAGGAACTGCTGGTTCCAGTATGCCCGTAGCGCGAATTCGAGGAATACTTTCGGCCTGATACATCCTCTGGGCTGTGTTTAAACTTTCACCACTCAAAATGTAGCACCGCACCATTTCGGTAGTACTCACGGTTCGAGTACATTGTAGAAAATTAACAATACGAACGAGTTTCTATCGCGAATCACGAAATAAGCCGATTGCGTAAGAGCGCACGCGTACGTCACGGGAGCTAGGCTTATTTGCGACTGGCGGCGCGGCGTTTACTACAATTGCCTTCCCTTTCGGCGGGGCGCGGCCGGCCCGTGAGTACTGTTTACTCGGGTGTCAACATTGATAGGAGTACAAGAAAATTATTTCTAAATTGTAATTTTTCATACTGTTTTTTTTTTTTTTTCAAAAAATCAATGTATTAATGGTACTCAAAATACCTAGAAAATATTTGGACACTGGATAAAAAATCACCCTGTATATTAGGACAAATCACACAGATTGAGCTAGCCCCAAAGTAAGTTCGAGACTTGTGTTATGGGATACTAACTCAACGATACTATATTTTATAACAAATACATTATAGATAAACATCCAAGACCAGGGCCAATCAGGAAAAGATCATTTTCCATCATGACCCGACGGGGATCGAACCCGGGACCTCTTGGTTCAGTGGCTTACCACTGCGCCACCGAGGTCGTGAAATATAATATGCTTATTAATTTATTAAACATTTCAGAGAAATGTGGAGAAAGATTTATCGTGGCAATGATATAGATTACATTGAAATTAAGACTGAGGGCAGTATGACTTCAGATTCTGATCGGCGCAAATACGATTACAGGTAAATTAATGCAACATATATTATTTTAATTTATCGATTAATTCACTAGGTGTTATATTATCATGACAGTTTGCAAAAATAATTGCAATTTTGACAGTATAATTAGCGATTTGTCGTTGAGAAATTCTCTGTGCTCGGAAATTTTACGAGAGTGATCTGTAGAAAATTCTCGGAAATTTTCGAGAACAGCACCCTTGAAATGATGTGTGTGAATGTGACAGAGTGGTGCAATGCAAGAACGGCATGGAGATCGACATGCGCGGGCGCTGCAGCGCGGGGCAGAAGGTGCTGGCCTGCCTCATCATACGCCTCGCGCTGGCGGAGACCTTCAGTGCTAGGTATTGTACTTATACTCATATATTTGTTACCTTTTCCCTCTTTATGATGTGTTCCACGAGGCGACAAAGACGCATGTCTTAGTCGCCTAAAGATAGTTTCCGAGATAATGCAATTGATAAAGTTTAATAAATAAAACCTTGACAACTACGAAACAACTGCATTTGGTTGACGAATATCTTCAATATTTAATGGTTATTACATAACTATAGATTTTACAATAGAGAGTAACACTACTAAAAGGGAAATACCAATTAAAACTTTTTCTTATTTTTAATTAAATGTACTAACATTTAATCAATTTAGTTTCTATTCAAATACTTAATAGTGTGTATTTTTTTAGATTCGGAATATTAGCACTGGACGAGCCCACAACAAATCTAGATCAAGAAAACATTACAAGTCTGTGCTCGGCCCTCGGAGAAATAGTCCAGGAGAGAATGACCCAGAGGAACTTTATGTTCATCATAATCACACACGACAGGGAATTTATCGAGTCACTGGGCAACATTGATAAAGTCACTCACTATTATGAAGTTTCTAGAAACGATGAAGGAAGATCCCGAATCAAGAGAATCAGATTCTCATAAATATCTTTTAATTTTTGATTTCAACAATTTTGCCATTCCTTTTTTCTGATGATTTATAGTGAAATAGCTGTTTAAGAAGGCTGTGCCTTACAATAACTGTGTAATCACTACATTATTTTGATTTAAGAGAAGATACATTTTTCAAAGTATAATTCATTTTTACGTACATATTTTTTGTTTTCACATTCCGTCACATTTAAATTAACCACTTCACAACACTTCTTTATAACACAGACTTCTAAGTCTAGGGTAAAATTAGAATTTAAAAATCCTTATAATTTATATCGTTTATTAATAGCATACATATCAATTTACAACTTATTTTCTAATTCATTGCTACACCAGTGATACTGCCCAATGGCTCACAAATAGCTAATAAATTGATGTGTAAAATTTTACTTTCTTGCAAGACCGTCAAAGTTACGCCCAACAGTTCTGCTATTTGTGATGAAGGGAATGATTGCGAAAGACACTTGATAATGTATGGAACTAAATCCTCACTGAAGCAAACGCAAAATAAAACAAAGTTTTGCCTCTCAACATCAGTGAAACTCTGTTGTTCTTTATGGTAAAATGCTACTAGGATCTGTACAGCTTTCTCAAGTGATTTCCGGAAACCACTATAAACTTCTTTGACAATATTCAAGGGTGCTGTAACTCTCAAGGAATTGAGCACAGTCAGAAGTCCATTGCAAAATTCTGCCAAAGGGTAATAGTCAAGTAGATTCTCAGGAGGCCCAGAGGCCATATTTTCGTTGACAGGCCTGGGTACATTTTTTATACTGGGCACTTTGTATGATCGCATTTGCTTGTCTAATTGGTTGACAGCTCGTTCTAAGCCATTGCTTAGTTGCACTAGAATACTGTTCCGGAATAGCGGAGTGAGCACACATCTCATGTCAGCGCCGACACGACCGAACGAGAGGCACAAAAACATGCACTGATTTAGCAGCGATTCGAAGCTTGACTCATCTTCCTTGAACAAGTCTTGATTTAATGTTTGGGCCAGTGCTTCAACCTGGAACAAATAAAAATCTGGAATTAGCATATTAAAAATATTCTAAAACAGTTGTACAGTTACTTGTAAAACACGAGGTAACCACACAGAACTACAAAGCTGATATTATAAATGAGTGTCCTAATTGTCTTTAATCTAAGACTTTTACATATTATTATTTTTTTATATAGCCTTGTCCTGACATTTTATTGTACACCATACCTTAACTTACCTTTTGTTTTAACCAGCAAGACAAAGCACTCGTTCCACTCAACTCATCATGTTTCGCTTTGGTATCTTGAGTGTCTGATAGAAATATAGATTTGTGCTGCGTAAGCACATTGAAAAGATGAATTCGGTGCAATTCCACTATTTTTCTCAGTAACTTTTCAGGTGCTGGAATCAAATGACATTACAATTTCATTTACAACACTTGTATCTATGTGTTGTATCTTGTCATATGGCCATCTGGCCAGAATAGAATAATAGTAAATAGCTGTATATAGTAAATGATTTGAATTCAGTATTATTATTATTACAAATACATACATTCATTGTTCTTGGCATCCTCCAATGCATTTTCGAACCAAGCATTCCTTGCTTTCAAAAAGTGCAAATGCAGTCCATCAGACATTGCCATAGATTTGTTGTATTGGAGTCCTTGCAGGTCATCGTCAGTCGATTTATATACTGTGTTAGCCCTGCGTAAATACCCTAAAATCTAAAAAGGAAAATCGTACAGTTATATATGATGATTTTTCGTTTCGCAGCATATTTTTCAATATGTTAACATATTATGAAATGAAAAGGGAACGTTTTAAATTAGGACTGCTATATTGAACAGACATAGTACATTTTATAAATGATAGAGAAGTCTAGGTCGGATCAAGTAGGTACCTACTTGAACAACAATATTTGATCAATCTACCTAAAATACCCCAACTAATATGCTGGTGTAGCTTTATATCTATTGAAATATGTTTATAACTCGATTGAAATTACCTGCAAACATTGAGGTAAAGGTAAGTCATACCGTAACTGATTGAAGAGGTGGTATAAGGTCTCAAACCACAGGGTCATGATCTCTGAAGTTGTACTCTGAAACAATACGTGTAACTGTCAATAATTAGGAGTCACAACGCCCGCCCGCTCTTGGAGGTCAAACCAGCAAGGGCGAATATTTGTACTGTAATCACAAATATTTGTCTGCGGCTCTAGGTGTGTTGCGTCGGTTTATGTCCATCGGACCCGTGATAAAAGCTAAGTGTGACAAAAGTCGAGTGAAGTCTCCATTTACTTATTTTAAAAAAAGAAAATTATAAATTTATTCAAATAATTGTTATCGTATTACAATCCTATTTCACCCCTATAGGAATGTAATTTTCATAATCCAATTAATGCATTATTATTTTTTACCAACTACAAATTTAAATTAAAAATTTCATGTCAAAAATGATGAAGTTTCCCACAAACTAGCAACCCCTATTTCACCCCCGATGGAATTTCGAAATATGCTTTCTTAGTGGACGTCTCCTAGTCACAATCTACCTGCCAAATTTCATCTTCATGGACTCAGTCGTTTTCGAGATTTCGTGATGAGTGAGTGTTTTTCGCTTTTATATATATAGATTATGGGACATATTTTTTATACAAAATTATGTATGTACCTCTATAATTGGAATTTCGGAGTATCTCTTTGATAGATTTCTTATAAACGAGAATATATCCAAAGCACTTTCATAATCTTCTGCATTCAAAGCCTCTCGCATTAAGGATGGTAGCTCTAGAAGTTCCAACATTTTGTCTACTTGCCCACGTATAGAACTATAGCGGCTGCAATGGAAGAAAAGATAACGTAAATTATCTATACATATAATAAAACTAGAAGTGTGCTATGGCTGTATGTATATTTGTCGACCTGCATGTTTATTTGCGGTTCAACTATTGAATGGAATTTGATGCAGATTTCAAGCACATGGTCTAACTTAAAATCTGGGCACTATTCAATAAAGATTACAAGTTGTAATACAATTAAAAATACAAATACAATAAACCATTTTCCCCTACAAATATGTAAAATTTCGCCTGTGGAGAGAAAATCTTTATTGAACAGATATATGTATTATGTAAAATTGTAGCTACAATTTGAAAATTTTGTAGGTTTTCCACCATTGTAAACTTGTAAGTTATATTCTTTATTTAAATACAATTTTTTAACTTGCATTCTACATAAACATTACAATATGTAGATGACTACATATTGTAATGTTAAACAATAATGATATTGTATAAGGCCCTGGTATAGGTTTCATCGCTATATGTTGTTTAGAACCTGAGATATTAATAATAAGTTATGAGCAGACCCATGAAATAAACATGAGTGGAGATGTGGTCTAAAGCTAGTTTATAATCATTCTCATGTGATTTCAAAAACAGTGCTAAAATGTTAATAAAACACAGAGACATATTTTAAAACTGAAAAGAAATCATTCCACTGATCTCTTTTACCATGCATACATACCTTTTTTCTTTTACTATGTTACCAGCCAAATGTGAAAATTTTTCACCTTCCTGAATAAAAACAGGAGTTGTCTCCAAAAATTTATCTAATGACTGTTTAGATTTCCCTAAGTCTTTCATAATAGTTCTAGATATTTCTGCAGTCTCCACAAAGGTTTTGTAATTTGTAAATGCCAGCTCCTGTGTATGTTCTGTTAACTGCTTCATTTCTTCACTCAGTCTTTCAGGCTCTCTTCGAATATGATCCCAATTTTGAGATCCTAGCTTTTTAATATAATCAGAAATCTCTGCAAATGTTTCTGCATTTCCTGGAATTGATAAAGAAAATTATAGTAATTACACATATCTTATTATTGACAGTCTTATGAATATTTTGGCTTGGCTTGCACAAGACCTTGGGAATACTCATGAAAAACATTTTTTTTTTCTCTGTCTCAAGGAAGCTGCCACCCCCTAGTAAAGTCTAATTTTCATGAGATAAAGACTCTTCTATTCTTAATTAAACGTTCAGATATGATTACATGGCTATCTATTAGTTGATTATGCAGTAAAAACTAATTAATTATTAAACTAAATGTCGCATTAAGGGATGGTAAACTAACCTGCATCATTTTCAGGAAAAAGTAAGATAGATAATTCTTTCAATTCTTGTGCCATGGCTCACGATAGTTGAATATTTATTTAGTGCTTCATTGAGATGAATTTACAATAGATAGGTAGGTATGTGTTTAAAAACCAAAACCAACCAAACCGAGTCGAAACCACTAAAGAAAAACACCAACACAGCAAAGCAAATGTCATATGGCAAAGTCAACACGACACGACTAATGCAACTAACTAGTCTCTGATATGCTAATCTATTAAGGACTGACGTGACGTATCAAAGTTGTCAAATCAAGAGACGAAAAGGTCGCGCGCGTCTCTGGTATTCTACAGACGATGGCTGTATCGGCTTAGATCCCTTTGCCTTTTCTTATGGATAAACTATAAAAATTGTCTTTGGTATTAATTTTTTTGACTGGATGAAAATGGAAGATAGCCATTTGTCTGATAACCAAATAATAGAAATTTCTGATAATTTGCACCGTTTGAAGTGTTAAAAATACTATAAATAAGTCAAGCAATTGATTTCTGGGTTAGTATCAATAATATTTTTTTTACGACTTTGGTTATATTATTGTTTTCATCTTCAGTGAACTATCACTTTAGTTCTATGATTGCGTCATGTAAACGTATAGATATACGAGGTAGCTTCATATAAAATGAAAATCATTACATTATTTGCATACTGATGGTGATTTTCATAACGTTTAAGTGAACATTTTCGAATTGGAGAAGTTTTTGTTTATCTTAACCTTTTCTTTTGACAGGGATAACCTAAAGCTTTTTGTTAGTCCTGGCACCATTTTTGTTTCACCTCAGCCTATAAAAATGGACATTCTTATTCAATTGCCTTTTTTTTATTCATATTTCTTATGATCTTATAATGATTTAAGAATGATGTTGTTTTTTGCTTGTGATTAGGTTATGTTGATGTTTTGATTGGGAAAGCCATTACCTAAAAACTTTTTGACAGAATCCCTATTGCTACCTAAGAATCCATTTGATAGTAACAGGTAAATCGATCAGAATTGGCAGTATTTTATATCACTACTTATAATTTTTCATTTGAAACTTGTTGAATTTATTTACACACTATATTAGGTACTGTTTTATTCATTAATTTTCACAACACTGGAGTTCAACCGAGGTTTCCATTATGGGTTTTCTAATAAGAAAATACCTACTTATTTTTTGCATTATATAATATCTGTTTTGCTTTTTCACCTTTAAAAAAATTTTAACTGAAATGTTTTTGAAGTAATATAATCACTCAATGATCCAATAAGATTATTCCAAAGTTTATGAAGTGTACTTCTTGTAATGTCACCCTTAGATCTGGTTCGAGTTGTCAAGTGCAATTTTATTCTATTGCAGTCTGGCCCGATATCTGTGTTCTCAATATGCCAATGTGTGATCTCAGACTGCAATTATTCTATGAGTTAGTTCAGTTACAACATTTTGATAGCATACATTATTTATTTGTGTAAAATCCTAAGATGGATATATGTTCAAGTTGTTTTTTTTTAATGAATGAATGAAAGTGTAATTCCAGGCATGGAGGACATCATAAAATAGTGAAGAATGGACGGGGTCAGCGGATTTTCCCTTCATTGGGAGGATGAGGATGTGAAGGTTTGTATAATCTTGTAATGTATTTAACCCCATGCATGTGTCAAGCCATTAGGGCTTGACATCATAACATAGAATGAGAGTCCGGGAGTAATTTTTCTTAACCAGCATTTGGCTCAATCATTAGAATCAATAGATACTAGTATCCAATTGTGATATTTATTTGATTCTGCTCAAATTTTTGATATTGACATTTTTTGTCTCCTTAGAGCCTTAATGGTGTGTAAAAGCTTACATAATGTACCTTTGAAGTTTCAGCTATTATTGGTTGAAGCTGTAACCATCCAAAATTAACCAAAATAGAATATTCAGTTAGACACTAATACATATTCGGAACAACATTACTAGGTACTTATTTCTATTATTACTATTTATAATTAAAATGAATCCTTGATGAAAAAATATTAAATAACTAGTTAGTAACCTGTGTTACAGGGTACTAATCCAAACTAAAAGCCAAACACTTGGGAAATCTGTTGCCAATCGGCTTTAATCATGGCTTTAAGACATCTATGGGAGGTATTGTGTGGTCCCATTCTAGAGCAGGAATCACATGCCGTCCTTTTAATTTGCATATTACTCTGAATCATGAACTTTGTTTTCAGCAAGAATCTGTGGTTGAAGCAGAGCAAGAAGTAATCCTAGGAACTGAGTATAGTACAATGGTAATAATATGAATTATATTTATTCAACTTCTTTTTTCCAGGACTAGTTCATAGAATTGATTCTGTACACTAGTATTGTTATGAAAGAACAATTAAAATTAGACATCTAATTATTCACACATGTAATTTAAAAGAATTTCTACATTTTTAGACTTCTGAAGAAATGATAGAGCATACAGACCAAATGGCAGCAGAAAATCTGATGTACTTATCACAAGACATAGTGAACTACACAGAGGCAGTAGAAATTGATCCGAATGTTGAGTGTGTCACAGAAGAGGTCATAACTGATGACTGGGTCATATCTGGAGGCCAGGAAAGGTGAAATTCCCAAACATTATACTTAAACTCTATATGTGTTGGTTGATTTCTGCTTTGGTACTTAATGTTAACTTTATTTTTAGAGTGGAAGTTCCCTTGGAGCACTTGGTGAATCCTGTGTCTAATGTACATGAAGAAAACAACATTGATGATGTGCCATTGCCAACTGACCAGGTAAATTATTTACCATACAGAATTCATTTATATGTTACTAATAATACAATTTTAACATTTGTTTTTTAACAAACACTAAGACTGCATACCTTAGTACAAACCTTAGTTTAGTTGCAAATACCTATGAGAAATAATTAGCAATTGGTAAAATAAATATATATCCTCGTTTGTCTATATTTTATTATATACTTAGTTTTCTTTGTATAGTGATCTAAATCCTGAATGTCATGTCGTTTTAGCCGTTTAATATAGATGGTGTTTTGTTTCTAGTTTATGTGCTAGTTCTTAAGGTGGTTTAAGAGGTTCTGCAGTGAGCATTATCTCTTCCCAATGCGTACGAAACCATTGCGGAGTTTGTATGAGAGCTTTTATTTACCGCAATGAAAAACCGATTCCGTCAAAGTTGGACGAACTAATCGGCGATAGAGTATAGGCGACATAAAATAAGTTCTATATCATCTATAAGCTTCAAGTTAAGCACAATATTGTCAGGACGAGTACACAGCGATGCGGCCGTGGCCTTGCGACTTCTGTTCGCGGCGGTTCCGCAAGAAGGCAGCGCTGATGAACCACATGGTGGCGCACCAGAACGACCGCCCGCACGCGTGCAATCTGTGCGGCGTGCGCTACGTGCGCAAGTGCGACCTCATGAACCACCTCAAGGTGCACGCCTTCGTGCCCGACTCGCATGATCCTGTCGACTATGGTGAGTAACCTAAACTGCCTCTCACTGTCTCAGTCTTGCATGTTCCTGTGTATAACTTTGCTATTTACATCTCACCATCGAGTCGATTCTCAGTGAGACGCAACTAACCAATCACAGTGTGGCATAATAACCACATTGGTTCGCATCATGAAATGCAAACACGCACTTCGCGCTCTGGTTACATTTAAAGCGACGCAAAGTCTATGTTGTCAGCGTAAGAAGAAAACCTAGAAATTTTGAAGATTGGGCTAGAATTTTTCAATTGGCTGTCTTCTACTGCCTACTTTACTACTATATTTACAGTGATTACAAAGTGTAGTTCATTTATTAATGTGCTTTCAGAAGAATTATTAGACGAACGGATTATCAAGCCAAAGAAAAAAAGGGGACGACGAAAAAAGATCCCAGAGCCAGTTGAGGTATGTAAGAGGATTATCTCAATAATTTGCTATTTCACCTAGTTTTATGAAAAGGTTTTATCATAAATATAATAAGTTAGTCCACTCAATCAAATCAATATTGGTAAATTTTTACATACAAATAGAAGGTGAATTAACAGCATTCTGATGGCTGTGGCAAGTGACCCTCACTTTCTGGCACTGATTCAAAGGACTAAGTTCAAATTAGTTATTAGGTACTGATATAGTTTTGATTTACTAGCGGCCCATTCTGACTTCGCTCGAGTGAAACCATAATATAAACGTTATAAACCTTCATATTTATCACACCCATGACATTGCTTATTGGTGAAAACCGTAAAAAAATTAGTTTGGTAGTTTTCACTTTACCGCGTTCATACTGATGTGACGGATTTCTTTTTTTATAATATGTAAGGATATTATTGTGAGCAATTGTCAGTAATTTTAAACATAAGGTGGTGTTAATACAGAATGGCGTATGGGAGAACATGACGTCTGCGCGGACGCAGCAGTGGTCGCGGCGACGATCGGGCGCGCGCCCCGCGGCCGCCGCGTCGCCGCCCGCCCCTCCCGCCCCGCCCTCCCCGCCGACGCCGCCCACCCCGCCAACGCCCGCGGACCCCTCGCGGCCCTTCGTCTGCGGACACTGCGGCGTTGGATTCGCGAGGGAGAAGGCGTTACAGTCACATTCCCGGGTAATTGACCATTGTGTTTTTAAATCTAAAATTTATATGTAATTTCAGTGAAAGTTTCTGTAGCCCATATTATTTGCCCATGCTATTTCTTTTTTTCGCTTTTGGTAGAATAAAGAGTATTGTATTTTATGTACTTTGGAATGAAACAAATAAAATAAATATTTTGTGAAAATACAAAGGAATAGGAAAATAAAAACTTAATGTTGTACCTCAAAAATATTAATGCGATAAGTTGAGGTAAAGTCAATAGAACTTTAATGAGAACATGTTTATAAATAGATTGATACAAAAGATAGGTAAATGTTGAAACATACTTCAAATCTCTCAAAAATTCCAATATGAAATCTGAAAATGAGCTATTAAAAATGAAGTATCGGTCAGATCCACGGCGGCGACTCCCCGATAGAGTGCGGCGAGTGCGGCGAGCTGTGCTGGTCGCGCGAGGCGCTGGCGGCGCACGCGGCGCTCCGCCACCCGCACCTGCCGCCGCGCTCCCCGCCCCGCTCGCCGCCCCGCCGTCTGCCCGCCGGGGACTCCGCATCAGGTCACTAGCTACCTTGGCTTTCTATGTTTTCATAGCTGACGTTATAAACAATGGTTTTTGTTCGACGAGTTTTGATGATTCGTAAAATATTGCTTGTTAACGTGACAGACCGACAGACTCTCGCATTTATATTAATTAGTAACTTTCCCCGCGGCTTCGCCCGCGTGATTTTCCTTTCAGTGGAATATTTAGATATTTTAACTAATCCGGTTTCCCCATACAAATTTGAACCTCCTTGGAGGATGAATTTTGAATAACCTTTCTTAGTGCACCCCTAGACCACATAAGGAACCTACATGCTAATTTTGAAGTTACCCAAGTCATTCAGTATCCTTTTATGTATATAGATGGATGCAATTACAGAATGTTACGATATATCTATATATATACGGAATAATACCCTATATAATTTCCTGTGCAGACGACGACGACTTCCGGTTGTCGCCGCTAGCGCAGAGCGGGTCGGAGCGCGTGGGCGCGGAGTCGGTCCGCGGCCCGTCGCTGTTCTGCCAGCACTGCGGCGTCGCCTTCCAGCGCGCGGACCTGCTGCGGAGGCACGTGGCCGCCGCTCACAGGTACCTCTACCTACATACTGCCGCTAGCGCCGTCGTTGGCGCGGAGGCGGATTTCTTGTGTAAATGGTGCAATAAAAAGTTAGCTAATCTATCTAAAGTAGCACCAATTGCCTACTTGTCAATTTGATGAAAAATGTTTTCGAACACGCGATATGTATTTTTATTTACCTTTGTTTAATAAACTTTTCATTAACTCAGCGTTTCCACCCTTATTGCCATTACTTTAACGAAATATGTGGCACGATACGCGGGGCTAAGGCAGACGAGTGGCATAAGTGGTTCCTCCATATACACAAAACTTCGTATATAATTATTCCGATACAATTATTCCGTGTTTTCGATAACAGCTACAAGCGCCACGACAGCACAAGCAGCACATGGGGCGAGCACACTTGCGACGTCTGCGGCGAGACTTGTACGGACGCGCTACAACTACTCGCCCACGCGGAGCTACACACCGAGCGCGTGCGGATGCCCGCTACCAGGTCACGTGACCGACCGATCAATCAGTCATTTATTTATTTATTTATTGATCATAGGTTTACAAAAGATGGTAAATGTACATGACGGTTCATAAGCCACGATAGCACAAGTAGCACATGGAGCGAATCAAATTTTTGACGTTTTGGTTGTGCGCATGTCCCGCATATTAACTCAAAAGTAAATTTTGTTTTCACAACAACAGCGACGAATTGGTGATATTTGAGTAAACCTTCTTATGAGACCAAATAAGGGATCAACTTTGATCATCCGGAGGGACGAACACATATTGACTGACGACATTCATCGTCAGGCGCTGAGAAAAAAAATTTAACATGATAATTAAATGGTTACCATTAGTGATGTCGAGCAAATAGTACTACTTGATTTGCTCATTATCCCATTTTTTATATGAAATTCATGGTAATTCACTGATATAAGTACTATTTTTACAGATTAAAAAAAATGTCACGAGGAAGAAACAACAGCATGTCGTCAAATAATTTACGTCAGTTCCCGTGCAAGGAATGCGGTGAGTTTTAATTTTTTACATGATTGCTCATATCTCTTGTAACTTGTGATTGTAAAGGAAAAAAATCGGCATTTTTCAAGATTGAGCTAGATAGTGAATTATATAAATGTCACCAGGAATACAACGTCTCGTATGATTACGGTCGAACCTAACTCGGTTTAGTTAAACCACTTTTTTTTTATCCGCAGGCAAAGTGTTCGGTTCTCGCAGCTCTCAGCAGATCCACATCCGCATCCACACGGGCGAGCGGCCGTACGCGTGCCGCTTCTGCTGGAAGGCGTTCGCGGACGGCGGCACGCTGCGCAAGCACGAGCGGATACACACTGGTCTATAGCTTGCTTTTTAACTCTACATTTTTGCCGCCATGTAGAAAAATAACGCATCTGGAAAATTCGCATTCGACAAAATGTCAGATGCTAGATTTTTTAATTATGACAGAATTCTAGTTATTTATCTCTGTTGCTTTTTTAACAAGAATAATATTCAATATTTTTTTCGGGTGTAACATATAAACATGTCAATTACTAACTTATGAGCAACTGTATTCTCAACGCATTTTTACAAAATTGTAATTTTTGTCAGTCTGTTTTTTCGCACGTTGCAGGCGAGAAGCCGTACGCGTGCGCAGTGTGCCCGCGCGCATTCAACCAGCGCGTGGTGCTGCGCGAGCACGTGCGCTCGCACCACTCCGCGCCCGACCGCCGCGTCGCCGGTCAGTGCTTCTGCTGTGTTCATGCTAAATACAAGTCTTTTTTGAAAAATAATTGTAATCGAGACAGATAAAGTGTCGCGATTTTCATATTTTGTGACAAATCTGACCGCATTGTCATCGCACGGATGTTTTACCTAACAAGGCCCTCGAACAATTGTATGTTATTGTGTGGTAGCTTTTTGTTATTTGTATTCCCTTTGGTGCAAATCAGAGCATTGTACTTTACGTTCTCGCAAATCTTGCTAGTCAGAATTTACACAACAGATTTTTTTTGTCCAACCATTAAGCTCGTATTGCTTATTGGTTCAATTGTTATGTAATAAATAATAGCTATATGGTAATTATAAAGAATAAAATATGTTTGGTTGCAGGTGGTCCCTCATATTGCTGCGTGGTGTGTGAACAAACTCTTCTGTCGAGTGCGGAGTTAGTGCAACACTTGATACAACATTGTGACGTTAACACCGCTCTCAAAAGACAACCGCAGGTAAGAAGAATATGTATAAAATAGGTCTTGTATTTTAATTTAAAACTTTTATTAAAGATTTTGTCGTCGTAGAAAATGAGTTTATGCGGCGAAATGATAACATTTCCTAGATAAATATTTCATAAGATTTTGACCCCAGGTAATGAGATAAGGTAATGCAGATGACGTTGATTTTAATTTGGCATAATATTTGATCAGGCGGGTCCCCGGAAATATAAGCGGCGGCGAAAAGTGAAGCCTGAACGGTGGTCTCGCTCGCGCTCGGCGTCGCCGGCGTCCTCCCCCGCCCCGCCCTCCCCCTCCCCGCCGCCACCCTCCTCCCCGCCGCCCTCGCCGCCGCCGCGCCGCCGCCGCCGCCCTCGCGCCCCGCCGCCCCGCCCCCGCATGATCCACACCGCGGAAGAGCCACGGCCCAGGACTAAGCAGGTGCGTAATATGTGTATTTAATCGTTGTCAATATTTTTAAACGAATTTTAATAAAGTTATATGTTACAGAAAAACTATTTCGTTGTTGTAATTCACTTTCGAATAGTCATTTGTGGTAGTGTCAAAAGCACTATTTTTAATCCATTCATACTAAGGATACTAATGTAAAAATGTGATGTGCCAGACTGTAAACATGTACCTATCATGTTATGTATTGTACAACTATATTTTATTTTGCAAAAATCTTTTAAAAAAATGAATCGCCCCCATTAGATCCGGACCCGGCGGCCGCCGCGGCACCCGGCCGACGACCTCCTCGCGATCCGGAGCACGCGGCGCAGTCGCTCGCCCTCCCCCTCCCCCTCCCCCTCCCCCGAACACCAACTGATACCAAAGACAGAGCCCGACAGCGTCAAGCGCGAGCGCAGCGTGTCCCCCGCCAGCGACGGGCCCTACAAGTGTGAGATGTGCTCACTAGAGTTCCCACGTAGAGATGCTCTGTTACTACACGTGCCGGTACACATCTGACAGCCGACAAAAACTAAGAAACGTAGAGCCAAAAAACGCTATAAAACTAAAAGGCGTCATTAAACATAAAGATTCAAAGCACTTAAAACTGCAATATTGTAAAGAGAAAAAACCTGATTCCAATTGGTCGAGATTGGTTGATAAACACCCAGTGTTGCCAGCCCTCATTTATTTTCTTCACTTTATTAACAGACTGTAGCTCTTTCTCGCTCTTAATTTACTTTACAAAAACTCATTTTATGAGATCGAGCGATACATTTATATGTGGTGTTACTTAGTGCATTAATGGTTTAAAGAATTCTGTTTGACATATGAACTATGAATTAAGTCTAGAATGTTTATTGTAATAGCGCTTAATTAAGCACGATTCCTACCGTTAATGTTGTCACTTGAATTGTGTATGCAAATAATAATTTTACAAAGATTATAAGTTAGGAGGAGGAATGGTTGAACTATTCTATGGGAAGGCATGTTAAATTACATGTATTCGATTTACACGGGTGTTACAAATAAAATATATTTATCTAATAATAATACAATGTCACGTGCTATAGAGTCTCCAATTTGTAGCCCTTTCCCTTGATTGACATTTACAATCTGAGCGGATGGAGAAGCAGATGACATATTCTATATTTTTCTTCCACTCCGAGACCAATATGGAAGACTCAATTGATGAAAACGTAAAAAAATATTTATTATCAGTTATCCGATGTAGATGAATCTCTGTGAACCGTGAATACCGGTTTCCCTATTTCATTCCTTTAAGATTGTAAATCTAGTAAAATTAATCCAAAGCCGATAAAGATGTTGTAATTGATATATTATGTAGAATTGTAGATTGTATAATTGGGATTACCCAATAATCAAGCCGAGTTTATCTGTATAAATGTCTGTCGTCTGTCGCGATACACGCCTGTGTGGTTAGTTTATGAAACCTTATATTTATGTACTGTGCATTTGTGATAGTTGAATAATTTGAATTATAAAATTATTGTTGATTTCTGTGCTTAGTGACTATACAGTTCCACGGTATCGTCAATTTTGTATATAAATAAATCTTGTACTTTTTAATGGAGGCTGGGTGCACTGAAAGGTAGTTTAAATTTCTCAAAATGTTATAATTTGCAACAATACTTTAAGTATGATCAACTTGTGGATCTCCTAGAATCTTGTTCTCATTAGATCATCAGAAATTTGCGGAGTCGATTATAATATCAGCATATACAATACATACTGACTTGTGTGACATACACGATTAGATGAATTAATTTTATGATATCGACTTGCATGATTCACATTCAGATGCATTCATCAAGTGTAGCCAAATAGTTTTGCTACCTCTTTTGTGTACTTAGTATGTTTGTTTTTCTTTGTAAAGGCCTAGTTAATGTTGGATATAAATAGCTTGTATCCACAGTCAAGTAGAACTCTCACAACCGCTGAACGTAAGTCCAGCTTAGTTTAAGTGTTGTCGGTAGTACTAAGACAACAAGAATTAGTATTTGATTGCATTGTATTTTTACTAATTGACTGACTTATCGATTAGTATTCTGTATGTTAATTGTTATATTAGATATAAAGATGTACATAATATGTATAACGTATGTGACCATAGTGTTTCTTGGTTTAGTACAAATACTGTGTTTTTGTGTCATGTACAGTTTATGTGATAACATGTCGGTTTTAATAGAGACATAAATGTGGCGAAAGTTGATCGTGTCTTATAGATTACACGCATTGAATCTTGCTGGAAGGATGTTTGCTAAGTATATCAAGAAACATGAATGCCAAATTCTACTAATATTCAAGCCTACGTTTTGTTCTTACTCTTACATATTTTTTAATACTTGCAGCAGAAAGTTGTATTAACTAAATTATCAAAGTTCAAATAATCGATTAGTTCGTTTATATTCATTTTAATTAATTCTCAAATCTAATATGTTTTACTGGAATATTTTAATAATGTGATTTGTACTTGCCATTGTGTCCATGATTAAAATAATTATTTGTAATTATGTCAACAAACCATAATGCATTTGTTTTAATATATAAGAAACTAAATCTAAATTCACAATACAGAACAAAGCAAAGTTATTATGATGTATGATTAAAAACAGTACATTGTTTCTTTTTTAAATTTCCAATTAATTTGAGACATGAACTTGTAATACTTTGTAGTGCAAAACATTCCCCAATCTGCAAATGTGATACTTTATTGACAAGTTTGTTTTCTAATGTATCCTGTACTGTGACTATTGTAATACTGTTGTTAAAATTGAATTTGGTTGCAATATTTGGTACCAATTCACTAGATTGAACATTGAATGTTATTCACAAAAGCTGAATGTTTTCTACATTTAATTATAAGTTATCAAGTTAAAGATATGCCAAAAAATCTACTGAACAGAGATGGGTTTCACAGGCATAAACCATCTTTGTAATGTAATTACATTACAAACCAATGTCAACCTAAATTATACATAATAAATACATTAATTAGAAATTAACGTTATTATGATTTTCAGGGTTTTGCGACTTTATTTCGCCTTAAGTTGCTTTGCCATACCACATTTTTTCCATCAATGTCAGAAATTGTTCTGAATGTCAGTTAATGTTCTGAATCAGAGTTATTTCAAATATTCTGTGTATGGACTTTTTATAACTTTTACAATGTTTGTTTTAATAATTGTTTTATATTGAGACGTTTTATATGGTTTTCATCTATTTATGTGGTAAGGGCTTCCAGATTACAAATCACTTTATTTCTTATTTCATCTGTACTTTCGTTCACATTGTATGGTCAACTGTACAGATACACATCACCTATTCTATGTAAATATTGTCGTCTATTCAATAAAAATATAATAAAGCAGTCCCAATTTGAGATCATATTTTTATTTCATAGCAATAATAGAAAAATACGCGCCATGAATTAAAGACGTCGCACATTCATGTCAATTCTTAAGGAATCGAAGTAAAAGACTGGTAACATTTATTTGTTACTATGATATAAATTCGTATTTTTCGTCATCTTTAGTTCAATCCCCGAGATTCCCGATTCCCGCTACGTGTCGTTCAAAAACTTGTCCAGTCCGGTTTCCTGCAAATTGTCCCACGTCGTTTCCCGCAACGTGCCCCATCCCATTTCCTTCTACGTGTCTCACACCCGCTTCCCGTAACGCTTTCTGAACATTTCATGAACCTCTTCAAAAATAAAGTTTCGGATACATTTTCACCTCTACCAAAAATGACGATGCTTCATACAAACTTGCAACCCCTATTTCAGACCTATAAGGATGTAATTTTCAAAATCGAATTAATGTATTTATTATTTTAACTACGAATTAAAAAAATCATGTGTCTCGCTTCAAAAATGACGAAGTTGCTTACAAACTGGCAACCCCTATTTCATCCCCTTAGGGATGGAATTTCGAAATATCCTTTCTTAGCGAACGTCTCCTAGTCACAATCTACCTTCCTGCCAAATTTCATCTTAATGGGCTCAGTAGTTTTCGCGATGAGTGTTTTTCGCTTTTATTAATAAAGATTCTATTTCTAAAAACAATATTTACTACGAATATGAATGTTTGATGGACGTTATTGTAATTATGCATTAAAATTGCATTTTATCATGGATTTTAGAATGGGCCCGCGCGCGGGCATTTTATTCTTATTTCTATACCCATTATTTAAACCGCGTAGGCAGCTGTCATATGTATATAAAGTACTATGTATGACTCGAAATAAAGTACAACTCGGATGTTCGAGGCCCTCGACTAAAGTCTTAGGCCTCACCATAAATCCTCGTTAGAATGTGTTACTTCCTTATTGCAGTAATGTTTTTATATTTGTGATCTCATTGCACTGGTACCCGCTCGCGGGGCCCGTACTAAATGTATGGTACAAGGTAAAGTTTATATTCCGTGGGAATATTGGTATGTATGTACCTACTACCTATTCTTTAACTGCGCCATAATAAAAAAATAATAAATATGTGACATTTTGATAAATGTCATGATGACACCGTCAAGAATAGTGCACGTCACTATGTTTTGATATGTCGGTTGTGTTGTAATTTGTAATAGAATTATTTATCCGATTTTAAAGAGTTTATATAATACTAAAAACTTCTTTAAATTGGCTAGTATTCACTGAATTGTACGTATTTGTAGATAATATTTATTGTAATTGGTCATCGTTTGTACTAAAAAGAAGAATTGACTGGACATCACAAGACAACACATTCTCCACTAAATATATTTTTTAATATAGTAACTTAACATCTACTCCTCAAAACGGCGGGTAGAAGCAATATGCGTCGCGCCCGGGATGGGTACGCGTACCAGCCAATACCAAGAGTTGCTACAGATGATGTACTTGAAAATGAAAATGAGCGAATGGCAGAAGAACTCAGTGGAAAGATCAGCACATTAAAGCACATGACGATACAAATCGGCGATGAAGTGCGATACCAAAGTAATATTTTACGAGGGCTCGATGATGATGTTGACCGGAGTTCTGGCTTCCTGGGCAAAACTATGGGAAGAGTGCTGAAACTGGGAAAAGGAAATCATAACTATTATATATTTTATTTGTTTTTGTTCTCGATCTTTGTATTCTTCCTACTTTATATTGTTTTGAAGTTTAGATGATCTGACATTGTACATCCCTCTGGTTATAACATCATTTAATCCCAATATATTTATTATGATGGTCCCATTGTGATGTAAATAAATCCTGTATTATATTGTTACGTCTATTATTAATGTTATCTAATTGGTGTCACACCAAATGGTTCACTACTACTCTAGTGTGTGTAGAGGATACAGCTGGCATAGGATTTTTAACACATATAAGCACAAATCACTTTTAATGAATTATTTTTATTTAATACATAGGTATACAATACAATTCTTTTAAAGTTTCACAGTTTTCCTCACCAAGTTTATCTTTAGTGATTGATATTCGTAGCTGACATGGTGTCTCCAATGTGACACTACAACTTCTAGCTGCATCTATCAATAGTGCTATAATAGCACACAAAACCTGCATGTTTTTCTTTATGCAGTAATTGTTTAGATCATCTAATATAATTAATGAGGGAACACTTTTCCACTCAGGCAATGTAGAAATACTTTCCATCAGTGATTCTAAAGTCTTTGCATAAAGAAAACTAATCATCTTCATGTAATGTCTGTTAATAAGGGTTAGGTCTTGGGATAGTTCTGGCAACTCATTCAACTCTTCATGAAGTATATAAAGTACTTTCCCCTGTTTTGCAAACTCAATGGCATCCTCAAATAATTTCTTGCGATTTTTCGGTTCATCTTCATAATAAATTAATAAATTATCTTGTCGAAATTCCATTATAAAGCAATGGCTATTTTATGAAGTACCTATAATGTTTTTAAATCAAGCATATGTTCCCCATGCTTCAATAAAATGCATAAATTCAGATCTGAAACAAAGTTCTTAAAATCAAAACAAAATTTTAAAATAGAAATGCTATTTTATAATTTTATTTGTTCATCAAGTATCAAGACTAATATTATTATACAATCGACATTTATTACAAAAAAAGAATTATATTTCCTTCTAAGTTCTCAACTCAGTATTCTCAGTAACTAGTGCATTTATAATATAATTCATGACTGAATACTTTTATAGTGCAAAATTGAAATGTGTTTAAGCAGATTACGTGTAATGCCGGTTCCACACTATAGTCGAACAGTTTGCCAAACTTTGGCGGATTCGATATACATTACTGGTTTTTCATATGCGATAAATAAAAGCACACATACTAACTACGCAATGTTCACGAATCACGTCGGGATGTGACTGAGATTAGGGACACTTATTGCAAGTCGTCTGCAAGGCCGTTTGGAACAAATTGTAACGTCAAACAGATTGCATAAAAGAAACTGGTACTATTTGAATAGCTCCAAAAGAGTATCTAATCACTTGAATATAATTTAATGTTCTTATGTGTGGTCTCTCTCTAGTATTAGGCCTAGACTGCACTTGCGACTTTTAAGCTAGGCTGAAACCGCGCAATCAACATAGAACATCGTGTCTACGAGAGCACGTATGTATTCTGTGCACAACGCTACTCAGCTACGTACCTACCTAATCTCAGTGATATTATTACATTATTCTTATCTATGCCTAATCTACCTACGTGGCCCGGCCGGCCGACACAAACAAACAAGCCGGGCCACATGCACATGGTAGGTATGTATTTTGTTTCATTATAAGTAGAAAGTACTCTGTGGTATTTTGGTTAGAGTCAAATGTCACTGTCAATTAGACAATTCTACCAACACAGCTGTTAATAACGTCTAACGTCTCAGCATGCTCAGCTCAGACCATTGCTCCATTGAGCTCAAGGAGTCTTGTCAACATATACGAATTTTACTTATACATTTATCAAGCAATTATGGTACAGAGCGTCAAATATATGCTTTTCTCTTTTTTCTACCGTGTTTTGCATTTGACGACAAGGACAAACATATTTTGCTTATAGCTTATTTGTGGTAACACCTGTCAAAAGGTACGTGCCATGTCCGCCATATTATGCGACGGGTTTCGTCTTTCGTGTAGTTTAGCTGTCAACAGGTCGTATTTTTTTAGATAAAATTGCGATTTGCGACATAATTACGCGAAAATCTCCTTGAAATGACGACCGACCTCGAATGACGCTTCATAGGTTAGTTAGTTGTTTTCTTTGAAAAAGCGATTAAAATCATTCCAATTCAAAAGTAAAACTAAACAAAAACATACGAGGGCTGCTATTTATGTATCCGGAATAACAAAATTAAACAAACATATATTATTACATATGGTTTTATTGTTTCTCGAAGTATTCTCCGCGATGATCTAAGCACTTCTGCATACGATGAAACCAATTTTCAAAGCACTTTTTCCATTCTGATTGAGGTATGTCCAAAACGTGTGTTTTGAACGCATCAACGGCCTCTTCGCGGCTCGAAAAACGTTGACCACGTAATTTATTTTTAATGTTTGGAAATAAATAAAAATCATTGGGTGCCAGGTCGGGGCTGTACGGCGGATGACCCGTCAATTCAATCTTTTGACCCTCCAAAAAATTATTTGTTTCAGCCGACTTGTGGCAGCTAGCATTGTCGTGATGAAGTATGATTCTGCGTTGTGGGTTGTTCTTTCGTATTTTTTCAAAGACTTCTGGCAAACAAATGGTGGTGTACCATTCAGAATTAACCGTCCTACTATTCTCTAGTGGCACTGTAGCTACATGTCCGTTGATACCAAAAAAACAAGCGACCATTTGCTTTAAAGTGCTTCTCGCACGAACAACTTTTGTTGGATTCGGTTCATCTTGAAAGACCCACACCGTTGACTGCTGTTTAGTTTCAGGGTCATAAGCATAGATCCAGGTTTCGTCACCTGTGTAGATATTATAAACAGCTTTTGACGTGCCACGGTTGTATTTTTTTATCATTTTCTTACACCAGTCGACACGAGCCTGTTTTTGATCTACGCTCAAGTTGTGCGGAATCCAACGCGAACAAATTTTTTTAACAATTAAATGTTCGTGTAATATCGCGTGTATACTCGTCATACTAATGCCCAGAGACGCCTCTATCTCGCGGTATGTAACATGACGATCTTGCATTACTAATTGTCGCACAGCATCAATATTTTGTTGTACCACTACCGATTTAGGACGACCCTCCTTAATTTCATCCGTGAGCATAGACCGTCCACGTTGAAATTCCTTAAACCAATAATACACAGTGGTTTTCGATGGTGCTTCATCTCCAAAAGTTAAAATCAGTTGTTCGATGCACTGTTTTTGAGTTAATCCACGCCGAAAATCATAATAAATCATCGCGCGAAAATGTTCACGAGTTAAATCCATGCCAATGAAGACAAGCTATTTTCAAAATTGGCGCCAATTGAAAAAAAACAAATGACAGGGACATGAAAAATATTTATTCTCTATCCGAAGAGTTCTATTTTCAAATGTTGTAATTACTTTTTAAATATTCTAGAATTATTGGCCAGTTCCGGATACATAAATAGCAGCCCTCGTACAATTGTGGTACATTTGTGGTATTTTCATATATTTCATCTCGTCATTTGTTTACATTCTGAAATAGTGATATGCTCAATCAAAATAAAGTATAACATTTTACCCATCTGTTATTATAATTGATAAAAATATATAAAATAAACTGTTATTTTATTTTCATCCTAAATACCCTCTTCGCAATAATCCGAGCGTAATGTCCCTCTTGCATTTTGAGCCACTAGTCTTCAGTGCCCAGGGTAAGCTTAATTTTATACAGAGTACATAAATAAAGTAATAAATGGATCACGCAGGACAGGCCTTTAATTTTATATAATAGTAAATACTGGTTTTTGTCCGCGGATCGTCCGCGTGAATGTAGTTTCTTTTTTAATTTCAGGAAACAACATTTTCAGGACAAGCCTATTTATTGTGCTCTGTTTAAAATAGGATCTGCTGTAAGATTACCTTGAACAGACAAAAACAGCAAAGTAATGTCCGTTTGATAGCACAGCGTAAAAGCCATCTGCATCCGCAAACATGCAGATGTACTGCAACGTCACATCATGGCAGCCTCAACAGTAAGTTAGTACTATAAATGCGTTATTATATTGAACCTGAAGGGCACTGATCGATCCAATATCAATAATCAGTCCGCAGACTTCGGGTGTACAGGCATAAACAGTGTAATTTGGTACATTAGTACTTAGCGAAAACTAGTGGGACCTAGCCAGATTGTCATTTTATCGTAATCACCTATATTTCAAATTTCAACGAAATCCTTGGCGCCGTTTTCGAACACGCGATCACAAATATACAAATTATTAGTTTAATAGTATAAGATAGGGTAAAATAATTTAAAATTAAGTTAATTTTACCTCTCCTTCTAAATTACTTATACCCAAAAGGAACTTTTAGTCGCATCCCTAGCAGTGGCAGCCATTATAAAATGGCGACGATTTGCAGTTTAGTCCTCTTTATCTTTAGTCATTGCCATTGCTCAGACACTCATGAGGCACTCAGACAGAACCATTACGATCTATTCTCTAAGGACAGAACATCCTAAAATGTCAGTCTGACTTAATGTAAAAAAAAAGTTCATAAAATATTAAAACGCGCGCGCGAGGCACCTTTCTATATGTGATTAAACGATAGATGTGTACGTGTACATACAGGCACCATGGAATTAGTAGGAACACAGTACGTACTAAATCCATGACAGGCACTGTTATTTTGAGTAATGTATTTATATTATCTCGATAGGGTGGGTATTGACCACAATGTTTTTATGAACAGTCATACCACAGGGTATTGACCCTATATGGTATGAGGGATTGATTATGATTGTATAAAACGAACAAAAATCTATACTAAAAATACTATAACGTTAGGCAATCCCACAAAATCTGAATTTAGTTTATACCGGTTACGGAAGCTATATAAACGAACATTGATAGCTTCTACGACCGGAGGTTTTCACCTCTAGAACATAAGAGTTGGTTCTCTATTTTCTACACATTTTCTAGGAGTGAAAACCTCCAGCGAAAACACGCCACTAATATTAGTATTATAAATAACGATGATTATGTACTTTACATACATGCTTCAAAGGGATTTGCTAAATAAAAGTCATGGATATATGTTTAATTTTATTACACGTATATCATCAAAATAAAATTTAAAATAGTTTTGTTAAACACTATTTGGAATTATTATTGTAATACATTTCAAATCAGACGTGTCTATTTACATAGGTACTTCACATATCTCTCGCACATATCATTTACTTTAAATATAAAAATACATGCTGTTGTACATTAGTACTTTCTCCAGTACAAAATTAAAGATTTTTGGGTGAATTAAAAAATTGTCCAGCTGCCTTTTAATATTGATTCCACAGCCAACCGTTGTTGGCCTAAACTTATATACTGCTCTGTCAGCTCCCGAGGTTCCATACTAATTTCAAAACCGCAACTCACAGAAAAAAGAACGAAAGGTTTTCCCTAAATTATCACAGAACAGTAGTTTTCACATAGAAAGGGCGCGCAGTTTTCAAGTAAAATTCTCCTTTGTGCGTGGGCCGTTATTTTATTAGCATACAAACGTGTTCACTGCATTGGCATATAATTCTTTAAAAAATGAATTACCTTTAAAAAGAAAGAGTACCTAAGCTAAAACACCTTAAACCGAAACCGATGATAAAGTATACATGCTTTTTTTCTTGTAAGAATATATAGAAAACTAAAATATCACCTTACATAAACGGGGTAGCAACTATTCATATTCTTCTCATATATATCATATTATTCTCTGTGAATACCAGTTGGTACAGGAGTTTCACTAATTATTTTTTATTGCATGTGGGTAGGATTCAAGTTTGTTGCGCCGCTTCTTCTTCACCTGCGCTTCAGTAGACTAAGTAATTTTTTGACGTCAATAAGTGATGTATATCATCCTAAATTTAATAAAGAATTTTGAATGTGTTATGCGTTGAGATAAATACGTCGTTTTTGTGATGGGGCGCATTGTTATGTATGTATGTACATCACCAATGACACGACCTTTAGAAATGAACAATTTCTTTTTTCGATGTGTAACTATCTGATAGAATAAAAGTTGATGTACTCACTGTACAAAGAATTATTTATTACCTCAAAACATTATTCCTATTTACAGAACATTACATCACTCACACTCTATACAAAAACTAGTCTTACTTTGACTCATCCACTGCATTAATATTTTGGATCATTCATTTACAAAGGGAATTCAAAACTAAACAAAGTCCAAGAATTGTGTATGTTGATAACATGATTTTCATTGTAATTTATAGCATATTTTTATGATTCTTGAAAATGGTACTTGAAATATTCATCATATTAGTTTGCATACACAGACCAAGTACATTATTAGTAGTTGAAATAAAGCTACCTAGTTATTAACTACATGCAAAAATTCTGTCAGTAAAAATATGCCACGATTCTTGGACTAGTTCAAATTATTATAAATCGGAAAGGAATGTAATCTGTATTATGTCCTAAATAGGGCAGTTAATCCACTTCTAACAAAGTACTGCTGCACGCAGCAGACTGCTTAACTGGATGTAGTCGATCATATAGTCCTACTCAATAGATCGCCGGCGCACTTTCATTCTTGCGCTCTTCCGGCCTCCGTGATGGATTCATACTGTTCTTTATCCAGCTCCGTCATCGTCAGTGTGCCGTCTGGCAGCATGAGGACTACCCGCCGAGTGCCGCCTATAAAAAATAATACATTTTAAAAAATCAACTTTCATCTTTACACAATAGAGCTATTGATGTAATAGCGCAATAAAAAAATGTTGTTTCCTAAGGAATAGGTGAGCAATTCCGATTTACGTTACATGGCGACGTGACTTCTGGCTGGGGCCACTGTGAATGCAGTGAGTGACACTGAGAATGAATAAATATCATCACAATCGTCCAACCTAGTGTTGCCGATGATATGGAGTGATCGTATTCTAGTCGTCATATGAGTGATGTGGTATACAGATACAGACCAGGCGAGGGCAGGTCGGCCTGCAGCAGCTGCGCGATGACCTGCGTGCTGTCCTCCCCGGGCTCGCCCTCCACCTGCACGGCCACCTGCTGCAGCGCCGGCGTCGCGCCGCCGGCACCCGGCATTAGCTGCGCCAACTGCGACGGGTCTATCGCCAACACGTCCTGCAATTTATTCAATTTCAAATTATTTGTTTCCATTTTCATTTGGAAACGACGAAAACCTTCAAGCTGCATTTCATTCAGCACGGATCGTAAGCAATCTAAGGAATAGGCTAAAAACTAGGGATTTTTATTATAGCCATAGGGGCTAGCAACCTGTCACTATTTTCGAATCACGCATAAATCGTAACTCATGCACACACTAGCGCGTTCTGCTCTGTGCATAATAAAAAAATAAAATTTTAATTAAAAGTGTCCAATCTGTGTCGAAAGTGTTGGTATCGACATCTGCGTTAGCTTTGTGTTATATATTCCCTATTTATTCATAATAAACATACATGTAAAATATTTTAAAATTGAACAATCTACATTGCAGGTCCAATCTAAAGTAAACTAACAATATATGAAGTACAGTCTCTGACCTGTCCGTCGTCCCTGGTGACGTACATGACGCCGTCTCCGTCCGCGTCGACGGGTTCGCCCTCTCCCGCGCCCTCCACTCCCTCCACCCCCTCTGCTGCGACCAATAGAGTCTGTCCGGCCTCATTCTCGCCAGCCACCTGGTACATACGAACGGTTTTAATATTGAACATCAACATTAGTTTTTGTTACACTCAAACTCATGTTAAAAAAGGAGACAATAAATTAAGTATTAGCACTTTTTCTCAACTTACTTCATTCAGTTTTGTTTATTTTTAAACACAGTTTTTTGTTTTTAAACATATAGTATAATAAATGTTCTTCTTTCCGTCCTTTTTAATAACAAACAGTTACTTGAAAATTAATTGTAAATTGAAAATGATAATATCATAAAATCGCAAAAATAAAGGTGAAATTTCATTAACACTACAAAATATAGTACCTGGTAAAGCACGCCGTCTTCGCCCCGGATCATTATGGGAGGGTGTCCCGTGTGTAATAAACTGACTTCTTCGCCGTCGTCCCCTTCTAATAGCTGTTTCACTGTCGCCGCTTCTACTTTTACTTCAGTCTAAGGATATAAATAAAATTATTTTTACTAATAATCGCCCTACAATGCATTTCTCTGCTTATATTGATTGAAAACACCATAAAAAATAGAAAAATAATGAGTTATTTGAGACTGACTTTTTTTCAAGGTTTTCAAAAAATATTGAGTATACAAGGTGTTTGGTCAATGGTATATAAAGCCGAAAATGGTAGATAGGGTATCGTATCCACATTCTCAGAAAAATATTTCCATGTGGAAAAAACGTCACAAAACGGAGTTAATTTTAGATTATGGTAAAATTAGTGCAGTGCTGACCCTGGAACAGCTGATTTCATTCATCTGTACAACTTAATGTTCATTGACCTCAGTACCAGGATTGGTGCAAATTATAATGCCTAAGATTTTTGAGTCTCTGAGAGGACAATATTAAATTTTTAATTATGAAATACATGCAAGATAGCTTTTACGGAACTGTCTCTATTGGAAACGTAAGTAAAAGCAATAATAAGAAATTTTATCTTATTGACAATTGAAGCAATTCAACTTTTAAAATTATTACAAAGTAAACAATTAGGTACAATTTAGGGAATATCTCTTCTGCGAATCTGATCTTTAAAATAACGTGTGCGCCTGTGTGAATGAATGTGAAAGAAATAGGATAGAAAGAGATTGATAGAATGAAATATTGCCTATTATTTTTAGTGTCGATTCCATGGTTCTGTATGATTTATTATTACCTACTCATAAAAAAGTTTGATGTGAAATCTTTGTAGTTTGTTGTTTACGTTTTTCAATTAATGAAATAAATCATTATTTATTAAAAATTGTGTAGTGTCAAGGTCGCGTCGTCCGACGCTATCGGAGACACGCGCGCGTGTGCTCTCGTGCGCAGCTTCATTAAAGGCGGCATATTCAAGTGTTGTGATTTATTATTAAATCTAGGACGAATGTGTTGAAGATTAGTACCTATTGTAAAAAGTGTGTAGTGTCAAGGTCGCGTCGTTCAATATCGGGGAAGCGCGCGCGCGCGCTCGCGTGCCCGGCTTCATCAAAGGCGGCGAATTCAAAGGAAAATTAGGTATGTTTTTGAAACATTTTGACGCACAAGTTTAAATTGTACTAGGAGACTAGATCTTAAAAGGAGTTTCGGGTGGTGTCAAGTAGGACGGCAATACACCATATTTTTTTATTTTTATTTTTGTATGGAAAAAAATATTACAAGATATAATTGTTTTTTCATCACCATACAACTTATATGACCCTCGGGGTATGGCCTTGTCACGGCTTTATATACCATTGACCAAACACCTTGTCTATAGATAATCATTGAGACATTTCAGTTTCTTCAAAGACTTATGATAGTCTTACAACTTTACATGAGGATACGAATTCGAATTTCGACTATATAAACAATAATATTTCGACTATATAATCATATTATCGGTAAAAAATAAGATATTATCACACAGTTTGTTGTAGGTATACTTACACCATCCTCATCAGTCAGCACGGGCAGAGAGGGTTGAGCTGCATCACCTTGCACCAACATTCCTGTTGTGCCGCCAGGTGACATCTCCACCTAGACAATTATTCATTACATATTCAAAACTAAGACTCAAGACACAATCATAACACAGAAAAGGTGTTTAATACTAAAAATAAATTAGCACACAGATATAATTATTTTTAAACTCATGTCAATTCAGACCCTATTCATCCATAGACATGGATTAAAAGGCACTTCTTTTTGGCGATTGCTATGTGCATTCAGTCAATATGATATGACCCTAGTTTCACTAGAACCTCCTGAGGAGAGCACAGGCGGGCTTGACTTTCCTGGTTATTTTAAATTAGGCAAGAAAAGTAAGATGAAAGTAGATCATTACTGGTGCCAATTAAAAGTCTATTTACAATTGTTGATGAAGGCCAATTTTGCTTTAGCAACGTCCTTACCTTCATAAGCATCGTGCCGGCTGCAGTGGACGGGGGCGGAGTGGCCGGGGGCGGCGGCGGGGAGGGCGTGGGCGGCGGGGAGGGTGTGGGCGGCGGGGTGGGCTCCCCCTCCGCGCGTGCCAGCCGCTTGCCGGTCACCGGGCACACCGTCAGCGGCCGGTCCGGGCTCGGCGGAGGCAGCGGACCCAGTTCCGACGGCCAAGGGTCCACGATGCCGTCTGATGTGTCCGATGATGCGTCCGACTGTGGTGAGATAATAACAATATATAAACATGGGTCAACTAGCTATGAAAATTTAACTGTCGACCCAACGTCTTAACGACTTAAGACGTTGGGTCGACAGTTAAAACAAATATGATTCAAAGTTCAGACACCGAAGAGGTAATTTCATAGAAATGTAGTTCACAATACATTTTTTTGTCCAAAAGTCTAACTCCCGCAATATACTTTCGAGAAAGTCTAACTTACGTATCGTAATTTGTATGGTTGAAGCGACATGAAAATTTTCTAATAGTTTTTTTAAACCATACATATTTTGTCGAGTGGAGATAATAAATGAGGGCGCTCCTTTTTTAAGATAATTATTAAAACTAAATAAGCTAATAACATTACGATCTAGCCTCTAGCAGGCTAATGAGTAATTTTACGTTGGGCAAATTTCATAAAATAAAAATGTGTCCATCGGCACTTTTTCTTACTGAAAACCAAGTTACATATTTTTTCTTATTAGACAGTCGTCAGGTGAGTAGCGTACCTGGTCGAAGTCGAAGCTGGCGGGCAGCACGGCGCGGTCGCGGATGCGCACGATGTTGCCGGCCGCCGTGCTCACGGTGTACCCGCCGCGCCCGCGCCCTCGCCCGCTCGCCGTCCGTCGCAGCAAACTGTCGCCCTGACACGAATACATCGACAATATATGTATAAGTACATGGTACATACACACTTCATACTGATATCAGTTTCATCACTGGCGTAATGGCATGCCATTTATGTGCGGTTATCGGGTTTTATACACGAAGTTTTTGACACGTATTAGTTTTACAACAACAAATGAATAGAATCAAATAATGAGTATTGTGCATTATCTTTCATTTGACACCATTTTCAAATTTATTGGCCCATTAGTTACCTAGGAATATTGTATAATAGTTACGTCATTTCTCGCCCCTCCATACCCTTACGAAGTAACTACCGCACTTAACGTGTTCACGAAAACATACCGAATTAGTACATTAATTGGTAGTCCGCATGGCGAAGCTGAATCCCACGAAAGTTAGCTTAATATTCATTGGGGTCTGTACTATTATGTGTAATTAATGACATTCTCTTCTACTCAAATCCTTGAAGGATTTGAATATTTATATTAGCATTATATTAGCATTTCTTGCAAGGGAAGGGTTACACGCATGGGCCTTATGACGTACACACATAAAAAATAAATCTGTAACTATGACAATTAATTGACAGGGATGCCATAGACAACGTTAACACGGCAGTCATGTCAATATAAATATACACTAGTTGTTAAATATAGTTCGATCAATCAGGTGATACACAAATAGTGTACAAGAAAAACTTATGCACAATTAATTACCTGCGACACTCCAGGGTGGGTCAGCTGATAGGAAATAAATTTACGAATGAATGTATTACCATGAAATAAAAATCTACCTATGTATTTTTTTAAGTTTTAGATTTTCATTGACATTATATTAAATTTAAATTATTTTATTTTTGTATAAAATCTTATAGCGGTTAACAAAATACATCTACCTATGTTCAAATTTTGTAGCTCTATGACATACAGACAAGCATAATGACGAACCTATAAGAGCGCGGCCCCAGCGCTTCGTCGCGGGACGTCGTTCTCTGTCAACTGATCAACGCAGTAAATCAAACGTTAATCAAACCTGCTGTGTCGGCGCAATAAGAAGACAGCAGTCTAAGGTTTTCGCCATTCGGTTATGTACTGCTGGTTGACTAGAAGAAATTCTTCTTAGTCCGATGTAGCAATAACTTTTCGTTGTAATGTAATATCAAACCCACCTGCTGCAACTTCTTGTTGAGGATGGTGACGGGCGAGCGGTCGGGGTTGGCGCCCACGGGCCGCTGTATGGTGCGCTGGATGATCTTCTGTCCACTTGGCGTCGTTATCGTGCGCTCCGTCACCTGCTGCCCGCCAGAACCGAATGTTTTCTTCACCTGGACGTGTTATTATGGTGTTACACTCAAAGACAAAACTAATGACGACGGGCTAGCATACCCACTTGAGATGACCTTACAACTTCCATTTCATACTAATCGACAGATTGGACCTTGTAAAACCGGGCACGCGGTGAGGAATAAAAAAACATTAGAATAGAGTTAGCACATTACTTTTAAATGAACAACAATAATGGAATAGCAGTGAAGTATTGATGGAATAATGAGAAATAAATAATAAATAGAAATATAAATACCTGTGTTACAGGGGTGCGCACAGGTGAAGATTTCTTCAGCTCTTCTACAGTCTTTTTCTATAAGATCAAAAAGAAAAGTTTTAAAATTGCTGAAATGACTTTGATAAATGGTTAATGAAAAAACAATACATGGACAATCACCTGTTTTGCAGCTAAGATCTGCTTCCGAATGACATCTTGGTCTATGTTGAGTCCCGGGCCCAGTTTTCCTGGAGAGTCAATCTTCATAATTCCAGAGCTCTTTGACATTATGTAAACACCTGAAACAACCGTATTTAAAAATCATTTTAGCTCTAGATCATGTAGTGGGAAGATGAACTTCTGCATGCCGGTACATAATCTAATGTTAAATGTATGAAAAAATATGATTACCCGTGGTAAGATTGGGCATATGCTTGGGGTCAACCTTGATGACACCCTTGATATTGGGCATGCCTTTCCCGCCCAATCCTAACGATTTTACTAACTCGGGGTCCAGGTTACCCTTTGGTGAAGATTGTCCATTCAGAACCTTCTTCTCTATAGCTGCAACAAACATTTTTTTTTTGTTAATAAGGGTATAGGTGTTTGTACAGCTGATTTAACCACTTGAAATCTTTTTAATCTTCTTCATAGAAACTTCTCCTCCGCGCAACAACACATACCCTTGATTGTGTCGGTATCGGAGTAGTCCTCGTCCTCGCTGGAGGCCTCCCGCTTGATCCGCTTGGAGGCGGGCTCCTCCTCCGCCCCGCACCACGCCTTCACCTGGTCCAGCGCCCGCACTTTGCTGGTGCGCTGCAGACGACTGCAACATAATAGGTTCTACACTATTGGCACGATACTATACGATATACGATATATTACTATAGTTTCTTTCAACATTTCTTTTCAGCTGCGTTGTTCAGAAGCTAGTAAATTATACCTTTATAATTACTATTTTGTATGTATAATGTTAACTAATTTTTGAAGTTGACCGAAGCAAACAAATGGCGTATCAACCATATGACAGCATAATTATTTTAAAATAAGTATTCTAAGCCAAGTAGTGCACAGGTTCAAAAATATTTCAAAAATTCACAACGTAAATGTACAATCTTACCCAGTTGGTGTGAGTGCTGGGCTCTCTGGTTTCTTGACGATGGTCTTGACAACCTGGGGCAAAGGTACGTTGATTTGTTTCACCTGGTACAACACATCTTTAGTCAGCATTAGTTCCAGGAGATAATAGATGATTATAATTGCTATTTTAGCAAAGGAACAATGCTGCTATCTACTATACTGTATGGATATACTACTTGAATAATACTATAACTTATTTCTATGTTGAATTAATGCATAGAAAACATGAAATTTACTGAAATTAATTGTTGAAATAAATAGGACATTACATAGAAAATCAATCATCATCATGATAATGCTGGTGTAGTTGTTATTTAGCATCATTTTTTATTCCTAGCTGTAAATGTCCCCATACTGGACAATCACAAACTTTTAGGAAAAGATTCAAATACAGCTTCTAAAGAATTTGAAATGTATCACATTAATATTTAAAAATTAACTTGATGGTACTAATTCGCGATGTAGATCAGTTTAGTATAGTGTAGTCCTAAACTATTGCTACCATACATTAATGACGATCATGATCACATTAACAGATAGTAAGACCACAGAAATTGTGAAAGAGCCCTGTGGAAATCGTTCATAAAAGTTGTTGGTAAGGCTGCTGTTAACTGATAGTGTGCTGGTATTAAACAGATCACAACAATGTTACCTGCACAGGGTGTTGTTGTTGTTGCTGCTGCTGTTGTCGCAGCGCTTTGATCTCCTTCTGCCGCGCGAGCTGCTTCTCAAACGCCTCCAGCAAATGCTTGCACGTTTCCATGTTCTCCACCGGCTCCCATGTGTTCTGGTCACTGTGACATACCATATTGATAAATTTTCCATTTTGGCAAACCACATGTGATAATTTTTTTTTAACTCTACAAGGAGGGTTGACTTCAGGCAGGCGGACGGTGATAAAATTAAAAATTTTAGTTAATTATTAATTCAAACTTTTTAGGTTAATTTTGTATGCTTATTCTTCTTAGCGAGTCGACTATAGCGTTAAATTTATAAGAACCTCGTCCACTGTCAAAGCATTGTCTGTGGCCTTGTTGGTTGGACACGCAGAGAGCACGAAGATTTGACCCCGGGCTTCGCGTCCTCAACACGCGGGGATAAGAGAGAGCGAGATAGATGGAGGGAGATGTATACTGACTGTGGGTAGCCCTCCCACTTGAGCAGGTACTCGTACTGCTTGCGGCGCGGGTTGAAGCGCTTGGCGAGGATCTTCTCGACGACGTACTCTCCCGCCTCGGCGGGGTCGGCGCCCTCGCGCTCCGTGCGCCGCGCGATGCGCTCCTCGGGCGGCACGCGCTCCTGCGCGTTGCGGACCGACTCCCGCTCACCCACCTCCTGCGCCCACCACAACCGACTTTATACTATTTCCTTACAATTATAAAAAGAAGTCCACGTGTAGCGTCTATCTATACGCGACAAACTCAAAAATAACAGATCACCAATCCTGATAAAAGTATAAGGGTGCTTTTCCTCTAGAGATAAGCTATCAGTCACAATCATTTATTTATTTATAAAACTTCATTGTTCCAAGTAAAAACATACTTATAAACAAATGGCGAACTTAATGCTATAAGCATTCTCTCCCAGCTTAATTCATCATTAAAAAATCATTTATTCACTTAGCACTGGTGGAAAGAGGTTCTGCTGAGCTATGTTTTTTGTATGAAAAGATGCATGCTACAGATAAGGATATGGACATTCTATGTTTTTCCCAGATCAATATGGAAGATTTCCTCTGCTTGATTTTATTAAATACTAGCATTGTGCGCCATATTATAAATAGCAAAAAAAATTTAAGATGTTGTTGTATTGTGTAACATTAGTATTTAATTGTGACGAGGAAAATAGTCATGCCATTTATCAACCCTTAACCATACTGGACCATGAGTCATGAGTGTTTAATGAAATGGCAATGTTTAATGCAGATTTACATGGTAGAAAAAGATTGTATAAAAATTTAGTGATTGACAAATGTGTGTGTGTGTACATCAATGAAATAAAAACAGTATAGGTATATGGACTGAGATTTTATATTTACAAAGCAAAAACTTAACACATGCAAGTTACTCGACAAAGTAACACCAACCTTAGGTTTAGCCTGAGCTGTTGTCTTGTTAGTATATACCTTCTTCTTGCTAACAATAATGTCATCACTCTCCTCACCAGATGGCTGGGTTTCAGAGTCATCCTACAAAACAAATCTAGCATTATTGCCCCTTACCAAATACTGACATTGGTCAGAATGTGGTGAGTGCTCAGACTTGGTATTTTGAATTTAAGTATAACATATGTAAGAGTATGAGTCAAACTTACTAATTTATATTCAATTTAATAACATAAAACTCGACATTATTGCTTTACTGATAAATAAAACCATTCCCAAATGTCATTGGAAAATTTGCATAGTATGTCTATTTTTGCAACAATTCATGCATGTATTACTACATCTATACAAACCATGAATTCTAGCAAGTGTATTTCTATTAATGCTAAACTGGGATAGAAATACATTGGTTGGTGGATATATACGAAATCTTTACCTTACCACAAATCATCAAGCAAAAAGAGACATGATACATCCAAATGTCACAATTTGAAACATGAGCATATTAGTCTTATAAAAAGCATTGAATTTTATTTACACACCACAACCGTGACATAAATAAAAATATACCATACCACTTTAGCAGTTTTCTTTGGTCGTCCACGCTTCCTGGTTTCTAGAAGTGGTGTTTGCACTGGTACCAGCTGATCATCACCCTTCACTTCCATCTATTATACACAATAAGTTAATTATATTTTTTGAAAAATTTGCATGAAGCTTATGTATGTTAAGCAGTGGATAAAATAAGATTTTTGTAAAAATGAACTCCTTCTGGTTCATATAATAAACATTCTGATATTTTACAGAAACCACAACACATTGGTAGAAAATGGTTTGGTTGCAGCAGTCATTTTCGAAGTTAACTTTTTGACAATGCAAAATACACCATTGTCTTATATGGCATGCAGGTTAAAAATTTACTTCAAAGTTGATTGGATTGGCAACCTTTTGCCAACCAATTGCCCTTACCAATCCTCTACAAATGAACTTGGGGCAAAAAAATTTTTTTTAATGTATGTTTATAACGCGATAACTTTTGAACCAAACTTTCGAACTATTGGTCTGATTTTTATGAAATTTAAAAGGTATGTAGGATCTGTCAATAGATTTTTTAAGTTTGTGGGGCAACAAAATCGCTTTAGAGATATTCAAAATTTTGTAAAAACATATCATAAATTCATTGTGTTCACGAGGTATACATTTGTGGTGAATAACTAGTTTTATAAAAATATACAACTTACTACTTTAGCATGAGCAAATTTTGACAAGGCTTGAACATTGGTGCCAGCAGCGATCCATGCATTCCGCTGGGCTTCAGCCATGCGGCACCACTGCTGATACAGCTTCCAGCTGTTGTCAACTGATCCATCTCGTGATGAAGAGCATTTCCACAAAAGGAATGCCCAAACCTGAGCTTTGCTTTCATTCTGGAAGAAAATAAAAAATATACTATATCTCCTTTGTAGCAGGAAAAATTTTAGTCCTCATTAAAATCATTGACATAAATTAGAAAAAAACATTGTATCCATATAGAACATAGAAAAACAAGTGATACATAAGAGTGGACTTATAGCAGTATTTATTTTACTTACACTATCTCGCACAGGAGATTTGCCTGTGCAGTTCTCACTGCTCTTATGCTCCTTAAATTCCTCAACAAAGTGGAAGGCGGAATGGCATTGACCACAGACAAGGACATCTAAAGTAGCCATTTGTTCATGTGCCTCATTAAAATCATTAAATTTTAGTCCTCATTAAAATCATTGACATAAATTAGAAAAAAACATTGTATCCATATAGAACATAGAAAAACAAGTGATACATAAGAGTGGACTTATAGCAGTATTTATTTTACTTACACTATCTCGCACAGGAGATTTGCCTGTGCAGTTCTCACTGCTCTTATGCTCCTTAAATTCCTCAACAAAGTGGAAGGCGGAATGGCATTGACCACAGACAAGGACATCTAAAGTAGCCATTTGTTCATGTGCCTCTGCAATATAACAAATAGTACAGTATAATTTAAACCAATCACAAAGAAAAACTTAAGTAACTAAAATAAATCAATTGAATCTCTAGAATGGTAATTTTTTGTAGTACCTAAATCTCTTTATTTAGGCATTTTGTCATATTTGACTTGTTTTATGCTTAACTGCTTACTTGTTACTACTTGTTTGTGATACATACTGTAGGTATCAAACATCAAAAATTTGGTAAGAATATTTTAAATAAGAGTACAACTCAATGATGCTTTAGTAGCTTACCTTTCAAAGCAACTGGATTTTTTGTAAGTTCATCAGGATTTCCCGCTGGCACTTCTTCCGCTGTTGATGTGCCATCTTGCTGGCCATCTTCTTCCATTGAAGTCATTGTAATCTAATATACAATAGGTATATAAGAAGAGACTTCAGTTATCTATTTATAAACATGATAGAAAACGATGTCCACTGAAAGGTCTACGATAAATAACCTATTTAGGGTTTTAGACCGGCGTCTTCCCGCCAACTCTTCCAACTTTCGGAATATCGGTACATATATGCTAATCGCTTGGTAAATATTATTCAGCTATAGACAAAGACTCGAGAAAGAATATTTGGACACCGCAGGGAATAATTTAAGTAAAAATTTGAGAAAAATTACAAATAATTTAAAGATACGCATTGTACTGTCACTTTTCAACCTACATAGCGCTGATTAATGCATCGAGTGCCGTGTTATATTTAGACAAGACATGAAATCTGGTCAATAAGCTATTCTTCTTTCTCTACACATTTTATATACTACACAAATAAAATATAAATATGTTTATGACACTTACAATAACAATCTTTTTTTCTAAAACTGATGAATCTTCTTCAGAACGCAACTCAAAACGAGACAAATCGCTTCAAGAATGAGATTTTTTATGCCAAAAAAACAGCGTCACCGACACTTCTATGCTGCCCTCTACCGAACAGCGACAATACTTGTTTTCATTGAACATCTTATTCTGAAATGACCAATGGAAGCTCCGAGAATCAGACATGTCGACCAATCATAAAATTTGTAGCAATAGGCATAACGTAACAAACTTGTGGTTTTGATCTCACCAAACGCTTTGGCCGACAAGAAAATTTACACCGTCAATTATATCGACATTTAATTATTTTAGGTTAAAACAGGAAATAATACAACTTGTGTTATTTTGGTCAGAGGTTTGAGAATCAAATGAAAAAATCAGTAGGCTACCTATGTAGTTTAGAGCTATGGTAAACTCTTCCTATTACTTCCTCGTTATTATAGCAGTAATACATTTAAGAAGTCGTCAATACCAAAAAAATAATTTTCTAGGATTCATCATTACCTACATATTTATAATTGTGTCGTACATTCGCAATTTGGATTGATTCGTACATTCGCAACAGAAGTCAAGCTGTCTGTGTAAAAGGATACTGCTCTAGTTTTTTACCAATTCCTTCGGGCGTTCCCCAAGGTTCGCATCTTGGCCCTGTTTTATTTACTTTATATATCAATGATATACATGATGCCCTCGCGAATACTGATCAACTCCTATATGCCGATGATACTAAACTTTTCAGAGTGGTGACTAACATTAATGATTGTTTCAAAATACAACATGATCTTGACTCTCTTGTTGACTATTGTGAAGAAAATCAACTTTACCTTAATATTGATAAATGTCATATTATCACATATACTCGCAAAAAACAGTACATTGACTTTAATTATCACCTCAACAATAACTTGGTCAAAAGGGTTGACTCAATTCGAGATCTGGGCATCATCATGGACAGCAAACTATCTTTTAAGCACCACTACGACCATATCACTCGAAAAGCTTTTAAAAATTTAGGATTCATTAATAGGATTACCAAACCTTTCAAAAATACTAGCACATTAAAAATTCTATACTTCAGTTTTGTCAGATCTATATTAGATTTTGGAAGTAACGTTTGGAATCCTTTTTATCAGGATGACGTAGACACAATTGAGAAAGTGCAAAAGAAATTTATCAAAATACTTAACTATAGAAATAACGTATCGAACCTTTCATATGAGGACTCTCTTAAACGTTATAAAATCTTATCCCTTAAAAACCGCAGAACCCAATTCGACGTAGCATTTTTACACAAAATTATAAACAGCCTTATTGACTCCCCTACACTACTTTCCAAAATTAACTTCCTAGCCAAAGCGCGACTTCCGCTTCGCTCCTCTCGTAAACTTAACATTTTAGTACCACCACAGTTGCACAGGAATTATACAAGAAACAACTTTTTTCATCGCTGCTTGGTAAATTATAACAAAAACTTCTCGGATATTGACATATTTAACTTAACTCTGCAATCTACAAAACACAAAGTTTGCACTAAATTCATTTCGAAACAAATGTCTTAACTATGTTATGTTTTATTTATTTGTTTGTTTCTTGATAAACATATTGTGTTTAATGGTAAATCTTTGATATTAATGGTTTATATCTTAGGTTAATATTATATCATAGATTTGTTTTTTCTTTTTGAGATTCTATTATTTGTACTTATAGGATACTAATGTTCTTAGAACATCACTGTATTAAATTATTATTAGGATGTGATAATTTAGATCACATTTATTGTTAACACGCATGCATTTATAAATTACTACACCATATACATAATTGGCACTGTTTGGTCTATTATATGGTTCACTGTTTTTGTAATACTATTTGTATCTATGACTGTTTGTGCCATAATAAATGAAAAAAAAAAAAAAATAATAATTATTATCAACCACTTTTATCATTACTACATAGTCATCATCACTATCACTACATATAGTAGGTAGATATATACCTAGCTGTAACAAAGTTGCTTATGTCGAGTGAAGATATATGTGACTGCGCTTTAGTTGAAGAAGGTGATATTGGTCATCTTCTGTTCAGATGTCCAAAATATGACTCATGTGGTATACTTGCGAGATTACGTGCCCCGTCCTCGCACGTAATTGTACATCACAGCCACATGACTGATGCTCCAACGTCTGTGCGTCTCGCCGTCTCGTAAACAACCGAGCGCTTCCTCGCAGCGCTATAACTTTTATCACAATAGTGGAGAGGAAGAGAATATAGGCATACACTACAACTCAAAACCTCTTTACCAGTTCCTTATAGAACTCCGTGCTCCTCTTCCTTGTGATTCCTTTACTATCCTTTCCTTTATAGATTTTAAATATATTAAAGCTCTGGCTTCTTTCCTTTCTTACCATAATATTTTATTTACCCTTACATTACACATGATAATATATGTATATACGTATTTATTGCCCTCATCCTTAACACCGTCAAGTCCTATCCTATTGTCCAATAACAATGTAGCTCGACACTGGCAAAAATAAGCTCTATTGAAGAAGTTTGATTGCCACAAAGAAGAAAAGAAAAAAAAATCCTATTGGGCAGGGAAGGGAAGTGAGCATCCCGTTGGGCAGTACGAGTACAAATAAATAGTTACTCGAGCTGTCACTGCTCATGTCACTGTGTCACTGCCAATCTTAGAGAATCGCTGCCCGGCGCTCCCTCGATTGTCGGATTTTTCGCGCGGAAGTCAAAGGACTTCAGTGCCAGCACGAGCGAGTGTTTACATTCTTGCTCGTTGCCGCCGCAAAATAGAACGTGCCACGCTACGTTTGGTTACCTGACTACAGCATTTTTTCTAAAATTAGCAAGTTGATAAATAAAGAAGAGAGCGAGAATAAGAATATGAAGGCTGAGTGTAAATGCTCACTCGCGTCGTTAATCCCGCAGAAGTACCTATTTAGGGAAATATTTCCGGCAGCGGCAGAAAAAGTGGCAGCGGCTGAGTGTAAATTTGGGGGATTTAGAAGGGTGTCCCGGTTGCCATCAATTTAAATCAGATATTTTTTACCTGTCAAGAACAAAAAAATAGTTCTCTTGTTGAGAGCAGATCCTGGTTGTGACCCTATATGGACGCAACGCAATTCAATTTAATTCTAGGCCCCAACCAGACAAGTTCAGAGTGATGTAAAGTAGAGGCCAATTTAGATATTATTAAGTAAGTATATCCTATATTTTGAAAATTCGCAAGGAAAGTCACCGAGCTAAAGTAGCCCAAAGTAGTTAGTTATATTTCTCTACAACATTACTTACAAACAAAGCGGCAAGAAAGGGGTTATGTGCAGTGCCCGGTTTTACAACGCCTATCTTGAAAGTAAGTTTATTTGTTTGTTGAAACCAATCAATATAATAATATTATAATAAATAATAGTATTAATAATAACAATAATAGGTCCGCAGGGCAGCTTGTGGCGAGCTGTTGGGGAGTAGCGACCCCACGGACCTGAGTGCTCCCAGGGGAGGCCCCTGTTCCTCACCTCCGCCTTCCTTCCCTAAGGTCGGAGTGGAAACCGAGAGGTAACAGGACCCCTACCTCTGGCTTGCCTTCACCGGCCGGCCAGAGTGGAGTCGCGAGAGCTATATGCTCGAAGGGTGGAAGTGTAAAATGTCATAACGCCGGGGGCGTCTGACTGGATCACCACGATTTCGCGCCCCGCAGACTCACCTCTCTACACCCTTAGCCGCTCACGCCAATGTTGCCCCTTTGGCGCCAATCGCGGCGACTGATGTGAGGGGCCCATCCAGTGAGCGGCGAGTCACCACCTGCCACTGAATAGTCAGTTATCATGATTATGGCAGGTGACCGAACTCTTTGCAATAGCCCATTCTCAGCCCATCCAAATTTCACCACCAGACCAGTACTTCTATCCATTATTCTGCAATAGTTCACACTCCCGCCGAGACCTGCTCATGGGCATATCATTTCATTGGTATATCCGGGAGCGGGTCTTGGCGGGAGACCTACACAACATCAAAATTCTCCAAAGGGCCTCTACGTGTTGGATCCATATCCCCACGCAAGCCTCTCAAAGGACCGGACTTAGTGCCGTGAATCCCAAAAGGAGATACAAACAATAATAGTATACCTTCCCTTAAAAATAATACTACAGATGGAAATACACGAAATGTAGTATTATTTTTATGGGAAGGAAATTAGGGTACCTACCTGAGTACTACCGAGAATCATACCAGCGAGTGATTACTAAACCTGGGGTATTATTTAATCTGTGACTAAACTGAAATTAAATATGTATTTCAATCATAAACATGTTCCATACCTACGTAGTTTTTATTGCAGTAAAACTAGACCAAAATGCTTTACCGATCGTTACATAATCGATTAGATATCAAATCATATTATAACATCAATTTGTGATCAAAATGTAAGTGTTCATTGGTTGGATATTTTGTTTGTTATTTACCAAACGACTGACGCTATTTTTGTGCTCCTATATGCATAAGTTGCGATAATGGGTTGCGATATTAAACCTATATGAATCCTACAAATGGAACACAAATGGCTACGGTATGTAGTTGCAGCATTGTAATATTTTTGCATAGCCATTGAAATTGAGTATAAGCACATTGAACATTGCATTGTTCTTATATCTGTGAGTATAAGCTTTAATCTTAGTTAAGTCTGTACGATCTTGGCATACATATACACACATGTACATACAGCTTGACCCTACAGATTGACAAAATATGAGGGCGCTCTGGGCGCTAAATTCATTGTACAAGCTGTCAAATTTTTGACTTGAGAATGGCAATAATTTTGTATGGAAATTTTTTCCACTTTTAATTACTTTCTACTCTTTATAGTCAAGCTGTACCACAATGTAATGTTATTTTTTCTCTGAGCTGTACTTACTCCTTTATTCATAAAAAAATGAAAACATAGGTACCTCAGGCTAAAATGTTTTGTCACTATCGCACGTTACAATATTTGGCATTAATAGAAAGTTACATATTATAGCTCAGTATTTAAGCTTAAAGTATAGTTTAACTTGTTTATGAATAACAAGGTAAATGTATTAAAATATCGATACGATACGATTTCAAGCTGAGATTTCAAGTTTACATGGCAAGTATTTTATGGCAACATCTTTCCTATTTCATATGTTTGGCGCATTATTTACAATGGCAACATTTAATGAATTTGACTGACGCATCGTGGACGCTTTTATTCGCGCTGTAAAAATATTTTTTTTTCAATTTTTGGATTGCTAAAATATCTTGCATTTGCATTACGACAGTGTTTCAATTTATTTTAATATTCTACGTGTTTATTCACACAAACACTAGGATTGGTTGGGAAAATGTCGGGTATTGCAAGTGCACGTCTGGCTGAAGAGAGAAAAGCTTGGCGCAAAGACCATCCTTTTGTAAGTGAATGCTGCTTTTTACACGGTGATTTAGTCAATAGAGCTGCACTTATAATTCAAATAACCACTAACTAATCATTTATATTTCAGGGATTTGTTGCAAGACCTATGAAAAACCCCGATGGCTCACTAAATCTTATGACTTGGGAGTGCGCCATTCCCGGAAAGAAGGGGGTTAGTTTCTAGTACCTACCTAATTAACAACTTCATTTATTATAATAATACCTATATATCTTATTAACTTATACTTTTTGCCTATGGTGCAATGGCAATCCACTTCATAATTTGTTGTCTTATAAGTTGTGTAAGTACACGACACAATATGATGACCCTCTGATATTAAGAATGTCCCTAGGAGGAAATCTTTTTACTATATATTTTATTAGTGAACATTTATATACCTACAAAATACAACATTTTAACAGTAGTTCAATCTGAAATGCTACTTTATCTGTAAACTACAGTAAGGATTATTCCATATTCTAATTTGCAGATTATGAAATGGACTTGTTTTTAAAATTGTTCCATTTCTTAGTTACCCTACTTACTATATTTGTTATAACTTACTTGTTGCAGACTCCATGGGAAGGTGGCTTATATAAATTACGTATGATTTTCAAAGATGACTATCCATCAAGTCCTCCAAAGTGCAAGTTTGAGCCACCCTTGTTCCACCCCAATGTGTATCCTTCCGGCACAGTTTGCTTGTCGCTACTGGATGAGGAGAAAGACTGGCGTCCTGCTATCACAATAAAACAGATCCTCCTGGGCATTCAGGACCTACTCAATGAACCTAATGTAAAAGATCCAGCACAAGCTGAAGCATACACAATTTACTGGTAATTTAGTATTCATTATTATTACTTTGCCATAACATAGTTTTGTAATTTTGTAATATTTTGTCATCTCAATGAAAGATCACATAGAGATTTATAGTTTTATAACAAGTAAAACAAATTTGATCATTTTGAGAACTGTGAATTGAAGTTACATAATTTAAAAAATTGTTTTGTTATATTTATTGTAATATCTTTTTTCTATGTTACAGCCAAAATCGGCTAGAGTACGACAAGAGAGTGCGAGCGCAGGCGCGCGCAATGGCTGCTACAGAGTGAAAACAGTCAATGGAGAGCTATGCAGGCCTCATACAGCTGGCCATTCTGGGTGGCAGGAGTCTAGCCGTGGCAGATTGTGTACCCTTGAAATTACTCTTAGCCTTTGTATTAATTATTCATTCATGTAATCATATCAGACAAGGAAAATAATATGTATAAGAAAATCAGAATTACATTTCAAGTTTTAAGGGTACACTTTAATGTGATATATATATATATATGTGACTATATCATAGAACTGTTTGTCTGTCTAATGTCAGCAGACCTGAGATCCCTATTGTATATGTATTAATTTGGTGGTAAGTATGGGAAACTGAGCTTTACATATTATCTAAACATGGTGAAGCTCATTTTTAATAAGGAAAATGCCAGTAAATACTTTTCTCTCTCCTGCCATACAGTGAGGTCATCTTGGCCAAAGTAGGTTCATAATTATTGTGTAATTTGCTGCAAACTTTTTTGCAGGAATTATTAAACCACAATCTAATTTAAAATGTAGATTTCACATTTACAGTATCTAAACCATATACTTAAAGCGGCTTATAATATGTCCTAGAAATGTAACTACTCGTAAGTTGTCTTTTATTTATTTGTAAATTATCGCATTTGTGGACAGTATTGGATGTTCCAAAAATTTGCAAAATATCTTTTTATTTAGACTACCGCCACCTTATATAATATCTTTTCAAGTTATGATGAGAATCTATTATTTTAACTATTTTTGTATCTTTATGTTAGTCTTATCGAACAATAAAATTTCCAAACACAAAATCTTTTATCTATAGTTAGGACAGATCCTAAACTTGGGCAATGTGGACCTTTCTTGTGTGTGATTCTTGTCGTATATTAGTTGTTCGCCGCGAACTTAGACCTCGCGAACACAAATGTTTTTATGAGTTTTTAAAAAAATTGTGAATATTTCAGAAACTACAACCGAATTGTTGCAACACGAACTTAAAAATTCTATTGACAGACCTTTAAATTTCATAAAAATCAGACGTTTGAAAAATGGTATAAGTACCTACATAATACCTACCATACATATTTTATTAGTTTTTCATGAAATTCTATTGACGGAAAAGTATTCTGAGGATATTCTCAGAAATTTTGCCGCAAAATTCCGAGAATCCCTGAATCGGGGGATATTTTCGCCGTTATTTTTAAATTTGTTCTACGACGTACCATATTTTATTTGATCTACGTACCACACTGCCGTGTGTACGTACCACTGTGCTACGTACCTACGTATTTTCAATACACAGGTATACCTACATATAAGCATTAACATTTTCTTATATTATTAAACAAAAAAATATGATTACATCATCATTACATGCGCGGTGTCTGTCCCTATGTATATCTTTAAAATTACGCAATTGATTTTGATGCGTTTTTTTAATAGATAAAAGTGATTCAAGAGGAAATTTGTTACAATATAATACTTATATGTAAGGATAATTTATTATGGTTTTAGCCAAGCGAAGCCGGGACGAGCCGGTAGTTAAAAATAGGCTTCTTACCATAGAATCGATTCGAAGTGAGACGCAGCGAACCAATCACATTGCAGTGCGGTTGTCGTTGTGTCACAATGGCGCAATGTGATTGGTTGGCTCCGTCTCACTTCGAATCGACTCAATGAGGAGATATAAATAGCAAACCTGCACTAAGCCCTTACATTCTGTCACACGAAAAATTCTGTGATGCACACATACGGTTTTTTGTATTTGTAATCCAAACCTTTCGAACCTACCAGTAGTGTGGTCACTTTAGCGATATTGTCCCTAGATTTAGGGATTTTTTTCAGCGATTCTATACAAAGTATTATCATAAAAACTATTTTGATGACAATTTTTACAAACTATTTTTGTTAGTAAGTTGATGTGTTCTACTGTTGAGCAAAGGCCTGCCCTCCCCTCCTCTTTTTTTTACAATCACTGTCGAGACGTAAGCTTAAGATGTCATTAGCTTTTTCCGTTGTCTTACTCGGGGAAACTTACCAAATCGGTGTTTTTCCTTTCGGAAATAGGAAAGCTCGTGTGCGGCGGCGATGACGGTGTGAACATTTTGTAGGTATTCAATGAAAGAAGAGAATTCAGGTTTCCGAATTCAGATTCCGGATTATAAAAAGGAATGGGTGCGGCCGCATTTATGTTCCATGTAAAGGAAAAAGTAAAAATTGACAGATGTCATGTCAATGTCAGTCAGCTCAGTGAAATAAGAAATTTTTTGGATGTGATATGTGTGTTGTGTTTTGGACTAGGTTTAAATTAGTTTCTTTTCGTTTTGGCTATCTACAGTAAAGTTAAATAAAATAATTAGGTAAACATACGTAGCATTAGAGTTAAATTAAACTTTACAGCTAAATAAAATGGCAGACGACGAGCAAGATCCCAAAGAATACCGGTGGGAAACGGGTTACGAAAAGACTTGGTAAGTATAATAACCTGAGTTCATTACGATAATGTATCTTAAAATATTTGAATGTGATTAACTACCAGGGAAGCAATCAAAGAAGACGAGGATGGTCTTGTGGAAGGCCTGGTGGCGGAATTCGCACAGAAAGCGGCGCGAAAAGCCGCGACACCTCGGCGCGGCCCGGTTCGGCTGGGCATGATGAGGCATCTCCTAGTGGCCGTAGATTGCTCAGAAGCAATGAATTCACAGGATTTAAAGCCATCAAGATTTCTATGCACTTTGAAGGTAGGACAGATCAAAGTTATTCATTTTCTTGTTACTGGTAAATACTTATCTGTTAGATACCAAATAAACTATCTTCTAGATAAATTTGTCTAAAGTTATTTGCCCAGTTTATTTAATTAGCTCTATCCAGCAACTTGTGAAACACACATTTTAATGATTTATATCAAATACTTTATCAACAAACATTCAAAAAGGCCCCTGTTGTTGTTTTTAATTTAAGTTGTTTTTAATTCCAGTTACTAGAAAAGTTTGTGGAAGAATACTTTGACCAGAATCCATTGAGTCAGCTTGGTATAGTGGCAATGAAGAACAAAAGAGCAGAGAGAATCACCGATTTGTCCGGAAATGTTAGAAAACACATAAAAGCTGTGCAAGGGTATTCCTTTTCTAAAGTACTTAAATAATTTATATGCTTGAACCAGTAATTCTTGAACCTTGAACATTCACAGATTAATAAACATCCCGCTGACTGGAGAGCCATCATTGCAGAACACATTAGAGTTTGCGGGTCGTGTCCTCCGGCCACTGCCAGGGCACGCTTCTAGAGAACTGCTAGTTTTGTTTGCCTCACTTACCACATGTGATCCCTCAGACATTACTACTACTATTCAGGTTATATATACTTTACATACATAATAGAAGTGAACAATTTATCATTATTATTTAAAAACTAAATAAAACAATTATCATCAGTGTGGTGACTTTATAAAGTGAATAAATTAGAACTTTCAACACTGCCTGATATAGATGTGTCAGCTACAAAAAGCTTCCTGCCTATTATTCAATAAGTAAAGAATATGATCATTTTTTTGCCTAATATGTTAATGATAAAGTCACCCAGGCGTGATGAGTACAACTAGTGGTTACTTATCATTTGTTAATATTTCAGGAATTGAAAACGGATGGAATAAGATGTTCAGTCATAGGTTTGGCAGCTGAAGTTAGGATATGTAAAAAGCTATGTCAAGATACTGGTGGAGAATATGGGGTGAGAATCATTTGTTATTTTTTATATTGTAATTCACATTCCGTTTAAGGATTCGAAATCTGGTGCTGGTCAGCTTGACACTAATTTGCTTTGGTAATATCTATATATATTATCACAATTCAATTACAATTATATGTTTTTGTATTATTACTATATACTTTGTTTTTTGTTATAGTACTATAAACAAATAGATAAAAATAATAATGAAAGCCCTTCTGGCATGATATGATAGCGAACAACACTATTTAAATAAGTTTCTTTTGGCATTTCTTTGCAGCAGCGGCCATATCGTAGCTTTTTGAGAAATCTTTACATATCATAAAAATAATACTTCCTGTTGTATCTGTCTGTATGAACGCGATAAATTCAAAAATTGCCGGATTGATTTTTGTACAGTTTTCATCAAATATTAGTCTGATTCCTGAGGAAGGTTTGAGTGTTTAATTTATCATCTTTTTATCTGAATAAATGGTTTGAGTAGTGAATTGTATCCGCAGGTGGTGTTGGACGACGTGCACTACCGGTCGCTGCTGCTGGAGTGCACGGCGCCGCCGCCGCGCGCGCGCGCGCTGGACGCGGGCCTCGTCAAGATGGGCTTCCCGCACTGCGCGCCCCCACCCGCGCACTGCGACCCCGCCAACTCCATCGATCCGCCCGTCACCATCTGCATGTGGTTTGTATTTGTCCAGGAACGATGTTTAAGGCCTTTTTTCTTTTCAGCTGTCGTCGTTTTGAAATGCTAGTACTTTGTAGCTTATTAAAGAAATACTATACAGTTATGGAAGCAGAAGGGGTTCTGCTTCCATAACTGTGTGATGCGTGTGATGTGTGCATAACTGACTGCCCAACAGTGGGATGCAAAATAGGCTTGAAAAAAATACTATCCTTTTTATAAGGCGAAGAAAAGGTACCAATGAAGGTACTACTATTTTTATTAGAATTGTTGTCTGTATTGTTAGTTCGCACATTACGCAAAAACTACTGTATATGCTACTGTATACGTATATAATGTGATGCTGTTTTCACAATTATATAGCGGATGGTCTAACTTAAAATTGCTATAGGTTTCATTGCAATATGTCGCTTGGAACCCGACATACTCTATGAATAATAATATAAACCATTGATTGTTGGATGTTGATCGCAGTCACCTGGAGGAGGGCGAGGGCGTGGGCGGCGAGGGCCACCTGTGCCCGCAGTGCCGCAGCAAGTACTGCGCGCTGCCGGCGCAGTGCCGCACCTGCGGCCTCACGCTCGCCTCCGCGCCGCATCTCGCCAGGCATGTATACGATAAGCTGAAGCTGGGAGGAGACGACTATCTATCTAGTATCTAGGGTATAGCTACCAAGTCAAGTATGACAGGTATGTGCACATGAAGGGCAGTCCTTGGGTGGATCTCCGAGTTTTTCGACCGCTGCGGTCGCGCGTCATTGTTATTTTTAAATTTTAACAAAGACAAGAATCAGTTTTACTAATTTATTTTAAAATCATTAATCTGTACTGTGGTCAATGTCAATTCTATGAATGATTGATTTTGGAAATGATTGCTTCCTCAAGAAAATGAACGGATAATAATGACGGCGCGGCCGCAGCGGTCGAAACGCTCGGAGATCCACCCCCTTGTACAAGGCGTCTCCTTTTAGCTTTAGCTGAGCTTGCCATTAAAGATACTATTTTCATTTGTCGAAAACAAAAAAATATATGGGGCTTGTATGACACTGGACAAGTGATGTCCAACAAATGTTGGTTGCCATATTACCTTGAAAAGATAAACTTACAGATCTTTAAGAAAACGAAGTAATTTTAAGTGTTCTGACGAAATTTTAATATTTTCATTACAGATCATATCATCACTTGTTTCCTGTAGAACCTTACGAAGAAATACCTAATGAAGGGCAAGCTCAATACTGCTTCGGCTGTCTGAGACCCTTCACAGATGTCGATAAACAGGTAAAGATTTATCTATTTATTTATAATGTTTTATACAATTCGGCTGACAAATCTATGGTACTAGTTGAAGTTTTCAAAACTATAGCAAAGTTATATGCCAGTTCATCTACTTTCCCTTTAGGAAAATAAAACTCTTTTTACTGAGTTGCAAAATGCACTCTTATATTTTTTAAGTAAAGGCCAGACATCAGGCATGAGCCTCCTTTCTTTTCATTTTCTTCTTTCTACTCATCTTTGTCTATTGAGGACTGTGGCCATTTTGGTAGGAATTATTAGATGTCGCCATCTCTCTTTCTTGGTTTACCATACACATAAATAAAATTAACTGTTACAAATAGCTAGTTTCGTAAAACGTCCAGGGCCCGGTTCTCGCGCAATCGAAGTCCATTTCAATTTCTTTCGAAGGTTTTAAGCTATATTACAGTATAAAAAAAAAACACATCGAGTGAGTTCCTAAACTCAACAAGACGTTTGTGTGCGGCCAGATGTTCCGCTGCCCGCGCTGCCAGGAGCACTACTGCTGGGAGTGCGAGGCGCTGGTGGGCGGCTGTCTGCACGTGTGTCCCGCGTGCGCCGCCCGCCCCGCGTTCTACCAGCGTCTGCCCGACGCTAGCAAATAGACTCATGACAAGCCGACAATGGAGGAGACAATGATTGCGCCACCTTACAGCCAGAAGGCCTACCACGGAACATGTACACTCTTAGTATATATCGTATAGATTGGAAATAAGCCGAGGAAAGATATTAAGCCACCAAAGAGCCTGAAGGCCTACCACGAAATATACAACCTCTGAGTACATATCGTGTATGCATTGTGTAAAAAAATAGAGGACGTGTGGATTAACACCGACAAGAAAGATATTCTTGAATGCTTGATGATGACGAATACCATTGAATTCGCTATTTATAAGTGTAAATTAATGTAAATAAAATATAGAGTTATAATAAATTGTGTACTTAAATGATGCAGATAAAGTATTACGTTTTGCTCTATATATGACGTCAAGGATAGACATGTGTACCAATTTTCTAACAACTAAAGCTAAACTAAAGGAAAGCTGACCCTGGGCTTCGCCGGCTCTGTCTACGCCTGGGGGAGAAACTCTAAAAACTCTCAGGATGAGAGAGAGAGAGAGAGATCTTTCAGATGAGGCAGTAACTATCACGTCATTATTTCACATGAATGATGAATATCAAACTAATTTCCAAGAATCTGGCATCACCAGGGAAAATGAAAAAAAAAGCCATCCAATAACATATTTAATTAATTTATTATTATATCACAATTGTAAATTTCTACTACAATGAATAGAAAAATAACTCCTTACGCTAAGTACATTGTCAAAGCACCTATTTTGTTAATATGTACGCAGTCACTACAAAAATCACAGATAAAAATCTCATAAAACTGTAACGGCTTGTCGATTGATCGTCACGGGTTTTTGAAAGAAATATATAAATAATTCGTTATAATCTAAATATAATATGAGACATGCTAATAATAAATAGTGGAATAAGATTTATAACGATTACTTTTAAATAAAAAAAAATCTTTAACAAAATGAATGAGTATCAGCGCAAAAGTGGCCTATTTCATATTCTTATATAATTAAAAATTTATTGACCTTACTAATAAATCAATTTAATATTTGCTTAATCCAGTATTCGAGAATAATAAAAAAGTATTGTATAGGTATACCTATAGGTATACGGACGGAAAACAATATATTGTTTTCCGTCCGTTTCTGAAATCTTGCCCTGAAGTGCGACCATAGCGTAGGTATGTCATCTTCATCATATGTAGGTACGCTTTTGTTACATCCGCACAATTTGCTTTGATTACATCCGCACAAATATACAAGTAGTACAAAGTTCGTTAAGAGTAATTTTATAATACAACTTCATATTAAATGCCTTTGAATATTGTAATTAAATAATAGTTTATAAAGATCTAAAAATTCTTTGAGTATAAATTTTATTTATACAAGTAGTTTTCAAAAATCACAGCATAATGTTTTTTGTTTTTCTGTAATATATATCACATTGATTATATTTATTTTCTTATAACTATAATGAAATTATCGAATTGTGATAAAATAAGTTTCTTGTCTTGTTTTTAATGCATCCATTATCTCATTCCTCGTGCATTTATATAATCTAACACAAAATGTTTCAATGTTCATTGCTCTAATGAAAATTTATTTCAATTTGTTTAACATTCAAAGTGAAAACGAAGTCCGTATGTTTTTTTGTCACAGATTTGTCTTGCAACTTTTTCAAACTAGCTGATGCTCGCAGCTCCGCTTGCGATAGTCTATATTAGTTCAACTGTGTTTATTACAATTATCATAAATGGGCCCAGCAGTTTAGCCGTTTACACCATATATGCCACGGGTTATTAGAATACTCTAAAATGTAAGTCTGTCACGAGATCACGCCGCCGGCTCTGTGTGACACGGTTTCACAAACAAACAAACAACTCTTTAATCGCACTCTTAAGAATTAATGTTGTATACACTATTTAATTAAAAAAAAACGGCTATCGCCTGGTCTCGTGCGGACACTAGAAATATTTCCGTGGGTTCACCTTGAACAGTTTCACACGTGTTGATTTTCTTGTTTATTGCGTGTCAGCCACAAGACATTTGGCTTCTGGTAATACTGTTCGATTTGGATTAACGATTTGCCCTTAGTTTCTGGCAGCATTAAAAACAAGATGATCGTCGCCAACGTCGATGAGGCACCGAAAAGGCCGAAGATACCGTCCATTCCGATGGCGGTTTTCATGATAGGGTAGAGTTTAGTGAATCCAAAGAGGACAGCGTTGAAAAGGCAGAAAATGTATCCTCCGCAAAGACCGCGGACTTTTGTGGGCAGAAGTTCGCCGATCATCAGTCCTGGGAGTAGGAAGAAGCCGAGAGTGTTGAAGGCGACGTATCCCATGATGAGCGTGGGCGGGAGGAATCCGTAGCCGGGGCCTTGGGAGAGTATGAGGGCGAGCGCGAGAGTGCAGAGGGCGCCGCCGATGCCCGACACCATGACCAGCGTGCGGCGCGGGATCCTCAGCAGCAGGATGCACGCGAGCACGGTCACACACAGGCGGACTAGCGCACTGGCGTTGGCTGCCATCTGTAATTAATGACATGTCCATTTATAAAACGTGAACAATTTTATAGGCAACTGGGGTCTACGCACAGGTTTATAAATACTGAAGCGTATGTATACATAGAACTCAATGTTGTATAGATTTATTTATAAATGGCATTTAGTCAATCTTAGATATTATGGAAAATCTTAGATAAATACGGAATGTAACCTCTCGAGATTTTTGCGATCTTTAGCGCTTTATAGCCTCTTGTATATACTTACATGGGGTAGCAAGGCGCCACCAGAGTCTTTAACGATGTCAACAGCATAAAATATGACGACGTAACTGCCGGATAAGATCTGCAGCATGTTGAATGCGTTGATAAGAAACAGAGGTTTCAGAACGTTCGGCTTGAAAATCGTCGCGAAGAAACGCAAGCCCTCTTCGCCTCTTGCTTTCTCTTTCTCCCGCGCTGATATGAGCTCGTGAAGTTCACGTTGAGCCTGAACGATAACAATCGATTAGCAAAACCACTCGCGTAGATTTTAGTTTCAGATAAAGAGTTCATTTCGCTGACATCTAAGAGTGTCTAAAGTCCACATTCCGAGATAAAGGTAATGGCCGTCAGTAAAAATGTCTAAAAATGTCAGCAAATAAATTTGCTGTACCGAATGTATAGTCTGGTTATATACTGGTTGGTACTCGTAAGCACCTAACTATGAAAAACTACGCTAACTGGTAGACTACAATATACATGTACATGTAAATAAATCCACTCGTGAGCTTTGTTACAGTTATTGACACATTATCAATCATGCTCTTGTCACGGGTAACTAGATACATTGAAATTAACCATTGTTTAGCCACAGTGATCATTCTAAACTAACAACATAAACTGCGATTGTTGTTTTGCCCAATCGACCAGAATTAGCACACATTCGCAAAATGTGTATGACGTGGTGGTGACGTACAGTGGTGTAGCAACAATGAACCGAACACTCAATGTGTTTGTGTACATCTTGTTTGTCCCGCTGTTCATTTGAGAAGCGCTTGTTAAGTGGTAGTTATTGAGCTCATTAAGAACTCGTTTATGAGCTTGCTGGAATCATGGACGTTTTGGTTTCAGTTTCACCAATAACATTAAAGCCCCTCTGAAAAGAATTTTCTGGATGTTTCATTACATGATACATGACACAGACATACTTTAACATTTAATGAGACACTGTATTTTAGTTATATAAGACCATGTGTCGAATATAAATTTACCTAATCAGATCTTTGATCGGACCCAAGTGAATGTAGATACAACTTAGTTATACCTACCTATCATTATTATTATTTTTACAAAAAATATGTCTTGTCTTTGTGCTAAAGTAGGTACAAAGTACTCGCTATAGATAAAAGAAATATGGTACTCGCCTCCATACGTCACGTAGGTACTTATGTAAGTAAGTACCATATAACAACAAAAAAAACCTAATAGTTGTTAGGTACCCATCATTTTTAAATACTTATTGTTATTTATTAAACTGTTGTGATGGCTGGAATCTTAGATGCATACGCTATTTTTTATTTTCATAAAACTAACATTGTTATTATACTTATATTGTACTCTATCTAATTCTTATCGGGTTGAAATAAAGATTCTTTATTCTCGAATTCGAGTTGTATTCATAGCTGGTAAAAGACAAAGTTACCGTGTCAGAATTTCCCCTCAAGCGCGACATAGCAGCCATGGCGTCGTGGAAACGTCCGCGGCGGGCAAGCCACGTGGGGCTTTCGGGCGAGAAACAGAGCGCCACGAAGGCCAGCACTGGCAACACGATGCAGAGGAACGCCACGGACCGCCACGGCAGCGCCCCCCCCAACGCGTACACGTACAGCACGCCCAGGGAGTACGCCACGAACGGGGTCCCGATCAGCAGGCCCCGCAGACGAGGCTCGGAAATCTCTCCTAAGTACACCTGTAGACAAATTACCAAATTCTTGTCTGTTCCTAATGTCATTATGAGCTTCGTCATGCTCATAATGACTTATATATACGACCTTGATAGTTATAGGATTGTATTAGATTAGAAATATCTAAACACTGGTAATCTCTATGCAGAGTTTGCAAACAATCCAATTTTGGGAATCACGAGTTGTTGAGTCAACGACGCTATCAGCTTATGATTATCGGTATTGATAGATAAATTTCAGCTTATCAAGCTAGTCATTACTCAGCATGTAGAATTTTAATCCTGTCCTACGAAGAAATTGTGGGTAATCCTTCCGAATCATGCCATAATGCCGCTTGCTATTTCTCGTGTGTTCTGATGAAAGTTTAGATAGGAACATAACAGTTTTATTTGTACTTTACTTAAATTCAGATACAAATTGGTTGGTCGGAGATGCGGGGGGATGATAAGAAATGCGTAGGTTTAGCTGCGTAATTATGCGATTTTAGAGCTTTTAAATTAAGTGTAGGTATTGTGACTATTAGTGAACCTCATTAATAGTAATGATGAAACACTTCTTACGATAAAAAATGTAATCATGTTGAAATTGAACTTCATCGCTAAATACCTAGGTACTGCCCCATATATGTATACTCCCTTTAAATTTTATTTAATATTAAACACGAAACTTACCAACTACTCTACCCATCCCTTAAAAAATAAGTCGTGACTTCTTATGATAAAAAGTTACGATTTATTTTAATTACTTTCTAAACTTTTGACATTGACTGAACGAGATAAAAATTTAACTAAAATCTTTACCTTTTCTATAAATAAGAGGGACATTCTAAAATGTAAACTAAATTTAAAATTCTATGAGGACATATAACGGTTTTTTTTTAATTTTGTTAATATATGCATAACGGCATATAATCACAGAACGTAGGTACCGCGATAATAATACCTTCTGATACTAAGTCGCATAAAAACAAAGAAACCCCACACTGTCTTTGAATCAACTGCGAAATTGGTACTAGGTAATAAAGTTCATAATCGCAGCCACGGGTAATGTTTAGTTTAGAGTCGGAGATAAATTTATTGATATCCATGACATTGATAGGTGACATGGAAAAACATATCGACTTTACGATCCTTTGTTATATCGCATCATATCATGTGTACTTTTGTTACCATTAGTTCAGGTTCGAGTTTATTTGAAGGTGTTCAAATCGTATCAAAGAAAGTAAATAAAGTATATTTTTGTGTTTGGATAAATATAATGATATTATAGTACATATTTCAATGTACTTATATGTACATTTATATTTGTACCAGCGTTTGCCCGCAGCTTCGCCCGCGTTTATTTTGTGCGTCCTCTAATAACTTATTATTATCGATATCTTGGGTTCCAAAAAATCCATTCATCCATTAGTTTTTGCGTGATGCGCTACGAACATACAGACAGACCGCAATTTAAAAAAATATTTTTCTTTAATATCTCCTATGTACAGATATAGTCCACTTACTGTTGTATTCTATGTACTGGCTAATGCCCGCGACTTCGTTCGCGTGGCCGATCAATTTTTGGTAGAGTCAAAATTATTACAGAAATTTAATTGTACAGACAAAGCGTAACGATACCTAAACAGAAGACTCATCAGACTGAACAACTTTTGTTAGGGCGTCATTTCTATATTTCCTATAGTTTAGCCGTACCATCATGGGTCTACATCAGGTGTTCCAGATCTTCGATTTTTATATCTCAACAGAAAATGCTCATCAGGCTGAATAAATTTTGTTAAGGTGTCATTTCTATATTTCCTATAGTTTAGCCGTACCATCATGGGTCTACATCAGGTGTTCCAGATCTTCGATTTTTATATCTCAACAGAAAATGCTCATCAGGCTGAATAAATTTTGTTATGGTGTCATTTCTATATTTCCTATAGTTTAGCCGTACCATCATGGGTCTACATCAGGTGTTCCAGATCTTCGATTTTTATATCTCAACAGAAAATGCTCATCAGGCTGAATAAATTTTGTTAACGCGTCATTTCTATATTTCCTATAGTTTAGCCGTACCATCTTTGTTCTCCATCAGGTGTTCCAGTTTTCAAAATAATATGCCCTATATTTCGCCCAGGCTTAATAGCTATATAATAAAAAAGTTTCATTCAAACCCGTTCAGTAATTCCGAAGATTAGCGTGTACAACAGACAGACATACATATTTTATTTTTGAAATTCTTTCTCTGTTGCTATGACTCTATCGCCTAATTTTGTTTTTATGTAAATATATTCAATGTACAGGATTTTTTTTTTGCTACAGCTTTATTATATGTATTGATTAGATGTGCGTCAGCAAGACCGATACAGACAATGGGACTAATGTTTATTTTATGTAAGTACTAGCTGCGCCCTGGGGATTCGCTCCCGTGGGAATTTCGGGATAAAAATTATCCTATAGGTTATACCAGGTTATATTCTACCCGTGTACCAAATTTCATAACAATCCGTCCAGTAAATTTTGCGTGAAAGAGTAACAAATATCCTCACAAACTTGCATTTATTATATTAGTAGGATTTATACAAACAATTATACAAATTTAAAAAAACCCGAATTTTATATATAATATTCATTTCGCTACAATTTTTGAACGGCGGAACGATTTTGATCACACATATCTAAGAACCACCATATAAAAATTGGCTATCAAGGCTATCAAATCTATAATATAAAAAAAAACCGCATCCAAATCGATTAACCCGTTGATGAGCTATGGTGCCACGTACACAGACAGACACACTTAGCTTAGTCAAACTTACAACACGCCTTTTTTTTGTGCCGGGGGTTAAAAATAAACATCATCAGAGTTATCAGATGCTCAAAGTTCGACGGTATTTTACCTATTAATAAAATCACGTGTCAAATTTCGTCATTCTTCATAATAAGGCGTGTGGCATCTATTTTTGTGACTGTGGACTTGGACCTCGGCTTAGTATTTGCATTGTAAATAAGTAAGGCATTAATTGTATATGTATTACAGCCGAATAGCGTGCTTTGTGGCCGGTAGAAGTGACCAGTGCCGCTCAACTATTTAACAGGTGTCGTTGTTGTTGACAGATAATATAACCTAGCTCCAATTTTTTAAATATGGAAGTTAGTTGTTATCTGGGAACAAATCCCAATCCCAACTACCTAAGTAATGCAGGCAATATTTGGTGTAGGAAGGCCTCTGTCAATTCTTGCTACTTTTTTCTATTCTGTGGTTCTGATAGATAATGAGAAATTCGAGTGAGAACATCATAATTTGGGTAACAACCTCCACTGCATCGAGATTTGAATTCATTTGACATAAGAAAGAAGTTCTCACCTGTGAGGGAGCCGCCATGATGCCAACAGCGAAACCACAGAATATCCTCCCGAGTAGTAGCAAGGCGTGGTGCGCGGCGGTTCCGATGATAATCCAGCCCACTATGAGCGGCAGGATGCACACCTGCAGTGTACGTCGCCGTCCGATCGCCTCCATCACTGGACCTGACAGCATCGACCCTAACGGAGTCGCCGCCGAGTGAATACTAGCTGTGGACAATCGGAAACATTTATTGTTTTTATTTTATTTCCCTAGGGAAGACGATGAATTAACTGCCATAGAGTAATCAACAGATCAAGAAAGACACAGTGTTAGAAGGACCTCTATTTGAGTAGATAAGTATAAGTATAAATTTACTCAAAAAAGATTTCAAAATTACGTAGTTAAGAGTATAAATTGTTATGTAGTCGAGTTCAGAGCGTTTAATTAAACAAAAAATCGTTGGGTACCTACCTGTTGCTAAAGATGAGTTAATCAATAATTGTAGTTAGTGGAGTTAGGCTGATCAAGAGCGAAATTTCTTTGGGAGACTTTTGGTTTTCTCAGAAGTAGTTAAATTACTACTAGTTCTAATACTCGAACCAAACTATAGGTGGTCTTAACCTTTTGAAATACATAATAACCTACATTTTTGCTTCATTCATCATTATTGACATCGGGGTTAACTTTATTAGTAAAAGTAATTGATTGCCGCGCTATATGTTGAGCGTTGTGGCTTGTTTGTTTACACAACTGGGTGGAAAAGGACTTATAGGATTACTAAGGAATGAACCCCAAGTAAATTTATTGAACTTATACGAGTATATCTACACCTACGCCCCGTGAGTATCAAATTACTTTGGCTGAAGTCGCTACGATATCAAAATTTATATCAAAAAGGTATATTAGTATTTATTTGAGAACGCACGTGTGTTCCTAGTATCTTTAAGTAGAAAGTTTATTTCGCGGCATAATGAACTACAACATATAGAGAAACTCGATAAATTAAGTTGAGAATTCCCGGGGCTCGAGAAATAAAAAAGGCGAAGAAATCATAAACCCTAATTTACATACTTTGTATACGTCACTGTCTAGTCGCTTAATTTGTTTAAAACCTTGACAGTGCCAATATTGAATATTTAATAGTAATGGTCGAGGCTTTTTAAAATAAATGCAAAGGTAGCAGCTCTGCTATCATGAGTGTAATTATCACGGGCTCCACAGAACAACATATACCTATAAACCTGAGCGTGAGCAATCTTATTACACAAACAAATAGACCGTAAGGAGAACTAAACAGGAAACGGAAATCGATGGCGGAAGAGTCTGCTTACATTTTATAAATTATGTATATATGTAACATACTTGTGAAGGGTGAAAAAATGCATATCTCTGTGATATTTTATACAATTAATTCATCATTGCAAATAGATAGGAAATACTTAATACTGATTTAAAAAGGAACCGAGATTCAATCGTAATAACATTATAGCAACAATAGGCACTGCGTAATGCGATGATGCTAATTATAAGAAAATAAGAATAACAACCTTTGTTCTATTCTTTATTTAAAAATTCAAATATTTATTTGTTTATGGGCATTGTGCCACAGAATAATGAAGGGATTAGGAACTTTTATCACTCCGTGATGACAAATCAAAGTACTCAATATAGGTTTATTAGTTTTGTTATTGAATTAAATATAAATAATAATTCAGTGCTGGCATGTACCAATAGATAAGCTCATCGAACTAGCATCTATGCTAGTTTAGGGAACTTGTCACCTAACTCAGTTTATGTACCTAGTTATTTTTTATATTTATTTGTTACACAGGTACACTTACTGGCTATGTATATAGTGGCAAAAAAAATCGCTGCAATACCGTAGCGACTTGACATTTTCCACTGCGTTTTGAATTTATACTATCCAAAATGTCAATGGATTATTGAGGACGAGAAAACCAATTTTGGGTAGGATTGCTATCGAACTGTTTCAACTTTAGTGTTTTTCAATCGAATAAAAATACGAGAATTACCCGCCGTAACTAGTGGTATATAAAGCTTACCGATCCACGAGCCCATGTCTTCATCAATTTGCATGCTGGAGTTCTCGATCCGGAGTTGCGGCAGCGCCACGGCCGAGAACCCGATGGGGTGACCTGCCCCTGCCGCCAGGATCAGCACCGTGCACGTTATTAGAGCCTACAACAATAAAAAAACCCTTCGGTAGGTACTTAAACCATCGGTCGGTAATATGCGGGTACTGGGTAGTAAGTAGGTATTGTCTAATCTGTGACGCGAGTGTTCTGCTTGCGGTCCATCTTAAATAAAACCGGTTTTTTTTTTGCAAAGACTCAAGAACTCTGCATAAATGTCAGTGTTTTATAGATCTCTAGTTATACATATATAATTTTCGTTATACAATTTTTTCATTATATCTGGTTGAGTAGATTTGAATTTGGATCCTCTATGTGTTAACTATACCTAATTTGACTGATTATGCCTGTACCTTCATTATTTTGGATTGAATTGGTCTTTTAGCAAAATTACGAAAGTGATGCCCTGATGACATAACTGAGCGAGGTACAACAAATAGGAAGCGAAAAATTCCTTATCCTCGACGAATGAGATACGAGTACAGGTGTTATGTTACATACTATAACTATTGTCTCGGACTATTGTAAGCTCATGATTTTCAGGCTTAAATTCGTAAGAAGGTAAGTAACAAATCGGTAACATGAACCTATGTAAATTACACATATTTCACAACCTATAAACTGAACGAAGAACCGGCTATGGAATACATATAAAGTATGATTTTGTAACAGCCTGACCTCACCTTTATAATAGCCTTGCAAAAAATTAAAAATGTATGTAAAACTTGCAAAGGATCTGAGTAAAGGATCTAGTCGGTTGCTCCGCTTATCCACACATTTTTTTGACGGATTATTTTACTAACGGCATTGAAAAAACGCATCAAATTCGGTTACGTAATTTTAAAGATCTAAGCATGCATAGGAACAGACAGACATCGGGAAGCGACTTTGTTTTATACTATCTACATTATGTACCTACATACTTAGACACCTAAAAGTTAAATTAAATTACTTCTAAAATCTAAAAATATATTTTATTTACATGACACCAAAAGGGCACCAAATACGCAAGAGAACTTGAAAACTGCTATAATTTTCCACTCCAAGCCTGTTTTGAAACCAACAACTTACAATCTCGTGCGCTGGACACGTGCCTCCGCATTGTTGTAGATACGGTCACATGCCTAGTTCGTAAAGGTTCGTAATTGGGATCAAGTGTTCTTTATATCCGGCATTTTCCATAGGGATCTCGTCCGATGATTTATGACCGTTTTACTGCTAACATTTAGCACGTTAAAATTATATCTAACACAAGCAAGCATCTTCGAACAAGTTCCGCAAGCAATAGTTTTTTTAGTTGCAATATTTTGTGATGCTTTATTGGCTTTCTCTTCTAAAATTAAATAAAGTATTTGTTATAATTTTGTTATTGACAAACATAGCATGCCTGAAAGGACAATCTTTTAATGTATATACAAACATATATATTAGGACAAATCACACAGATTGAGCTAGCCCCAAAGTAAGTTCGAGACTTGTGTTATGGGATACTAACTCAACGATACTATATTTTATAACAAATACATATATAGATAAACATCCAAGACCCGGGCCAATCAGAAAAAGATCATTTTCCATGATGACCCGACCGGGGATCGAACCTGGGACCTCTCGGTTCAGAGGCAAGCACTTTACCACTGCGCCACCGAGGTCGTCGCATGTCACATGTTGCGCAATAAATGCTTTCGATTTTGACTTATCCATGGATAATAATTATTAAGTTGTAATTTACCTAAGGATAAGGAAATGTTAGGACAAATTTAATTCATAAGATTGGTCTGAATAATTGAAAAGTTTTCATTATTCCTACCTAGTAACCGGCGATATGTAAAGGCATGAGGATGTCTTTGTGTGTTGTAAGGAAAATAGCTAACTATAATAAAAATTACAGTTTTTCTAAGAATGAAATGTACCTTCCATACATAATCGATACTAGCTGCACCCGGGGTTACGGGATAAAACGTACCCTATACCCTATTCCAGGTTATATTCTACCCGTACACCAAATTTCATAATAATCGGTCCAGTAAATTTTGCTTGAAAGAGTAACAAACATACACACATCCTGAGCCCTCACAAACTTTCGCGTTTATAATATTAGTAGGATATTATTAGGATATGATATTGGCTGGTGCATCAAAAACTAAAGGCATCTGTAAAATTATCATCATTTATGTAAACAAACGGTAAGCAGCGAAAATAGTCATTTAATCGATATATCATGTGGCTGAAGCACGCGACGGTATAGTGCAAAATGCTATCGATGAACGTAGAATTCAGCGAAACTGGTTTAGAACATTGTAAACGAGAACAGTTGCGTTGCGTCATATCTGTCTGTATTAATGCGATAAACTCACAACTAACGGATGGATTTTTATAAGGTTTTCACCAATTATTTCTTGAGGAATGGTGAATAATGGAGGAGATTAATTCCTGGGGAAGGTTTAGGTGTATAATTAATTAATTGTATATTATTATGGTTTACCCGAGCGAAGCCGGGACGGGCAGCTAGTTGAATTTAATTATATTTTGGGATATGTATAATCAACCACTACAAGGAAAAATAACTGATCCCGTGGAAAATTTACGCTAGCGACGCCGCGGTCAACAGCTAGTTTTCAATATTTCAAGTGAGATGAAGATAACAATGCATGAATAATTTCAGTGCATTTTTTCCGCAAACAGGATGACATAATTTGCAAAAAGTAGTCAACAAAAAACATAGAGGAAACACGTTGCGGTTGACATCATGTAGCCTTGTGCGAACAAGTACTGGCTCAAAGTTCATTTCTTGATCATTTTTTGCTTATTCTAAACTTTAAGAAGATTCTACTGTTACGGTGATGAATTACACGTTCAAATCCATACTAATATTATAAATGCGAACGTCTGTCTGTCTGTCACTTCCGCTTTCAAGGCTAAACCGATTTGGATGAAATTTGTTATGCATGTAATTAACGACAAGACTCAAACATACTTTTTTCAAAAATCAACTTCCAAATGACTATGACATTTATAGACTAATTAACTCTTTTTTTTTCAAATAAAAATAAATTAATAATGTAGATAGTAGAGTTTGTAACGAAATTTTTAAGTGCTTCAAAAGATATATCATGATTGGCGGCATCCTCAGTCGATTCAAAACGCACATTGCCTATTTAGGCAATCATTCATCTCATTTGAGACTAAATTTTCTTGAGATGTGGTTCGAGGTTAACAACTGCAAAATCAATTAATCATATCATATGTCGGTTAAGGTTGTTCGATACTTACCGCAAGTTTAACTAAATTCTAGATTCTATTAGACTACACATTACTTGTATAGGTATTTTCGGAAAAACGGAATATTTTAATTTAGCATTAATTTAATTAATAGAGCCGGTTATTCATTTTATCTTCGTGACGTTCGAATGGACGGACATAAATCTTAAAGGAATTTACTACCTAGTGACAATCTTTTTTTAAAATTTATAAGCTAAAATGAAATAAATAATATACATCTAATTTAAATACCATGTCGGTATAAATACCTATTCCCTCCGGTCGCGCCACAATAGGAAAAATACTTTATAGGTAGGTCCAAGGGCAAGAGGATTTTAAAATAAGTTCTTTATAAAAATGACATTTTTAACGAAAAAATCATGTCTGTGCAGTAAACCGTTCAGGAGTTCCCATCGTTGGGAGCCGATGTTCGGTGCGCCATTTTCAGGGGCTTGCTACATAATACTCTGTAGGACAACCGGATGTAGGTACCTAAATAGGATGTAGACAGATGGACGGGACCAGACACTTCTTGCTGTATTCTTTCTTACCAGGGACTGGATGGACATTTCCAATTCGAAACAAAAGGACAATTAAAAACAAGACGAATAGTATCTACCTGATTGACGACTCCCCGCACTGAAGAGTAGGTCTCCCCTTTGACATAGGGTGGGAGGGTAGCGGTGGAACTGATGCTGCGCAGGAAACTCTGCAGGGCCTCGTACTCGTCCTCCTTGGCGGCCGTCTTGCTGTTCTTGATCTGCGGCTTTTGTCCGTCGCTGAGCATCGCCTCGTGCGCGCCATCGCTTTAAAAAACACAAAATAATTTTAAAAATGTTAACTCTTGTTGCAATATGTAATTTTGGTAAAACCCCTATTTATTTTTAATCTCTGCCTGCATTTATTACTAGATGTTGCCCAGGGCTTCGCTCCTATAGGAATTTTGAAATAGAATATAGACTATAGCAATCTTGGATAATGTACCTTTCTAATGGTGAAATAATTTTTGAAATCGGTTCGATAGTTTCACCCCACCTCAAACATACAAACTCACAAAGTCACAAACGCTTACCTTTTTATAATAATAGTATAAATATCCAAACATTGTACCTAATTAACTAACTTATAACTTTTTCTATCAATAACAATCAATACAAATCATCAATACATAAAAAAATAAAACAGTTCTTCTGTCCATTTGACATATTTATGTTTTTTGTTGTATAGTTATGAAGCCAACATAATAAGAAGAAGGGAATATATATTTTTTTAAAACTGGAACAGCCTATGCTTTACTCTAATGGACCATTTAAACTAGACATATCGAAATGACACCTTACCAAAAGTGGTTCAAACTGATAAGCATTTTCTATTGAGGTATAAAAATTAAAGATCTGGAACATCTGATGTGGAAAACAAAGACACCAGCTATAAAATAAAAATCATTTGATGTGGAATTCAAGCAGACCAGGTAGGTACACCGTAACGCCAAAATTTTTTCAGCGTAATATGTAATTTTAATTATTCCATAGTTTAGGATTATGATTCATGATACTCAATAACATAAGCGGGGTGTACCTCCACCACGTGGCGAAGGCCCTAAGAGACGGACCATATACATATAATCTTTGATAAAATTCGTCCAGTTGGTTTGACTTAACTAAGTAACAAACTTTCGTATTTATAATTCGCTGGAGTCAAAGAGTTATCAGCTAATTCAGCTACGCCGAAAATTAAGAGGTGTAGATCATTTCTTAACATTTATTATGTAATTCATAAAAAAAATACAGCTTCATAAAATGTCACGTCCTGAGCACCCACCTTGGCTATCTAAGGTTAGAAAACAAAAACTATACTAGCAATATTTATATGGTAATACATGTTTTAATCAATTTCACAATTTTATTGAATATTGTGCAATCATAAAAAAATTGCACAACATGCCCAATGACGTTATTTTCACGATCTAACCCGACTGACCGTGAATCTAGATTCATTGGACGGGTTTTAAAAATAAATGACTGGTCCGCTCTCTCCAAGCTAACCAAAAATCTGCTAATTATAGTTACGCGAGTAGAAGAAAGAGTTGTCAATATTTGTAAGAAATGAGAAAAGTTTAATTATTTTATGACGTCATTTTATTCTATTTCTGACTTAAGTACTTTCCACTTACAATACTGTTGGCATAACATTTGTTGAATTTTTAAAATATGTGACAGTAAGTATTAAGTAACTTATTATTTATTGATCCAAAACATGGATTTAGTAAGTACTTCGTTACCTACTAATTTCATGATTCAAAAATATTTCTATTTGACAATCAATAACATAAATACCCCGTGTACCTATGAAATCCATGCATAAATATCATAGATAAAAGAAAGATGATGCTGTTTAAGTCACAGATATAAAAATATTATTTCAATCTGTGGTTTAAGTTTATATGAAGTACAAGCCCACCTATCTAATAGTGTGCGATTAGCATATAAACTTATTCACCAGGTATGTAGGGGCCATATATGCCGGGTTAAGATCATAGATATATTATCTATGATCTTAACCATATTATCCCGGGAAAACCGTGAGGGTCCCGTAGGAATGTCAAATTATGAACTACTTAGCCGATTTACTTGAAATTTTGCATAAAGGTAGAAGTACTGGCAAATAATCTTATACATTTAATCCGAAAAATTGTACGAGTTCCGTAGGAAAGTTAAATAATTGAATATTTAGCCTATGGCCTAACATCTTATACTCATATAGTTAACCTACCTCTGGTTTATATCTCTGATGTTATCTTAACGGGTACCGGAGTACAGGCTTAATATCTTAGATACATTTCATTTTTCTACTTATTTCAAACCACACGCAAACGAAGTTGCGGGCATAGCTAGTTATACTATATAATTTAATAACTACTATATAAAAAAATATTAGTACAAAAAAGACTTAGAAGTTTAAAATCTATCACATTCTACTTTCTCAAGGATAACTTCTACGCCGTAGCAGATCGACAGTTCGTAGCAGGAAATATTTGACATTGTCGTAGCAAACATGCTACGAGCTACGTATTTCGTAGACTATTCGTAGCAAATGTTTTTTGTTTCGGGTTTTGTAAGGATTTAAGTTTGGAAAAAAAGAATATCTTCTTCAAGTTTAGAAAAAAAATGGTACAAAGTGTACCTTTAGTAGAAAGAGAAATTATTGATAGGACTCTGTGAAGATTATTATTAAAATAATCAAAATTGATATATGATAGGGCTGATAGCATTTATCAAGAAGATTCATTGTATAGTGTATGAATAGCGGTTCATGATATTGGGGCTACGGTGATTAGTCATTGCGTTCAGCTAAATTTATTGTTTATCTATCGATCGTGTATTGACATATGTTACAGAAGTTTCATAACCGATTGATGATATCATAAAATAAAGTTGTTTGCTGCATCTTACTGCCTGAGAACGATGGACTCATAAACAAGAACGAAGTTTCATTATACATCATTGTTGAAAGAAAGAAAGAAAAGCTTTATTCGGCTATTATATCTATGTATAACTAAGCACGTCTACATTTTATGCTTAAACTAAAATATACCTAATTTTTAAAGAACTTAATACTAATATAAATCATATGTCATTGAAGCCGAAAAGGCAAACAGCGGTCATCAGCTATATGCTGTGTTATGTCATGAGCCACAGCGCTCATTTTCAGTTGGGTTTGTATCAGTAAAAAAAAAATTACGAATCAATATGTAAGAAATGAAGAAAAAAAAAATAAAGAGTAAAAATTAGGTTGCCATGGTAGTCACATTGTGGTCATTAATGTTATATATAGATGCTTGTATGTGTATATGTACTTGGTATTTATACAAGTATCTACATATTTGTATCTATATAGCTGGCTAAATAACACTTACAGCGCAAAAAGTTACAACAATGAACGCATACAATCTATATATTCATCACGAATTTAGGTGAATTAAGATGAAATTTGGCAGGTAGGTAGATTGTTAATAATAGACTATACCGCTAGGAAAAGATATTTGGAAATTTCATCCCTAATTGGTTTAACGCGGGCGACGCTGTGGGAAAAAGTTAGTACTTATAATGTACCTAACTCACCTTTGAACTTTTCTAATACGGATCCGACGCGAAAAATACAGAGCGTAGCCGAACAATATTAACACCATTTCACTGTTGATGTTTTTAAATATATCATTAATAATAGTTATAAATATGTGTGGCGATTTTGTATAATGACGTCTGTATGCATTACACACCCCGGCCGACTGGCCCCCAGTACTTGGTCCATTATCTGAGGAACCCTTGACCCTTTCTTAACTATCAGTATGCATGGTCATATAGAAATCTTATAAATCTTTTTTTTTTATTTTACTCTAGCTGCATCTCTGACCTTCGCACCAAAGCAAAATTTCATATTCCTTCGAAAAACTATTTTTCTACGCCTTTGATTTTTCTACTTTGATCCACTTACGATATTAGTATCTACTAATTATCATTTTTCAAACAATACCAAAGATTTTAAATTCTCATATCTAATAATCAAGCGATCCGGCGTGGCTTCGCACGAGGTCTAGGCTAGTTTGTAGCTTGTGAGAAATAACTATTTAATATAAAAATTGACGTGAAAAAGTTCCTGTGAAGGTCTTATTTCTGAATAAGTGATTTGAATTTGAATACGGTACATAATATGTATAAATATACCATTTAAGATTGGTAAGTATTGCATTGTTACGCACACTACAAAAGTTACACACTTTTGTAGTGTTTATATAGATAATCATTATTTATTGAAATGATACAAATATATAATTTGTTTGCTGTTTGAGGATAAACGTATAAGAGTTATATAATTGTAAATGTAACTATATATAAATAGTCAAAGTCAAAGCATTTTTTCAGAAATTTGTCTTTCTCGAGCACTTTCTGCATCGAATTTTAAATTAGTAACAAGTTTTAAAAATAAGTGTTTTATAATAACCATTATTGAACCGTAATTTGGTTTGTTCCAATAGCTACAGTTGATGGACATTTATTTATGAGAACTTAATATGGATAACACGCTTAGGTATCGTTCGCCATTGAAAAGTCACCGTCAAAAATGTTTTACTTGACACACATACAAATCAATGACTTTTAACTATATGGTTAGTATTAAAAGGATTTTTTTAATGTAAACAGCTTTGTTTTACAAATATCATATTTCTTTTATCTTTGACAAATATCTATCAATGGACTTGGTAGGTCATTTAAAATAATCAAATAGGTACAAGGTTACATCCATAAAGATAAATTTAATCCAGATTAGGAAAGTTAATTTTTTTGACATTAAGTAAGTATTCAATCTGAGTAATTATTTGTACCTATATGTAATTTTTGTAATTTCCTATATGTAATTTTGCAATATGAATTTAATTGGCAGTAAAATGAGTAACTATGATAATAAAATATATTCCGACAACGAATTGAGCACATCAACCATTATTTATGTCGGTTAATAACTTTTAGGAAGCCACGATAAAAATGTAGTTGGCTACAAAAAACATTTAAGTAACTAACAATTAACCAAACGTCCGACAAACCAAATAATTCAGTACCAATCTAATTTAAACTAGTTATAAATCTTCAATACAATTTGAATATGTAGGTACTTGTAAAGCTGATTGAATTTACAGCAAACTATCAGTATGTATCATACCAGTGCAAAAAAGCTGTGTATTTTTGTTTAATTATTAGGGAGTCACTTGGCTTATTTTACTTTTTTAAATAATTGAATTTGACTGAAATACAATACTACGAGACTAGAAAGAAAGAGACTAGAAGCTTCCAGAGAAAACGTATGTGATAGGTTTAGATAGGTAGGTATTAATTACCTACATTTCTTATAAATTAAAGTAATTTCAGCAGGAAAGCTCTTAAGCTAAGTATCATACTAAGCAGGAAAAAAGAATATGGAATTAAGAGGCATTATTTCTACAATAATGGCAGTAGGTATATACAAAGAATTGTAATTTAAAATCACTTAGTTTTACGACTTTGAAAATGTTAAATAGGTAGGCAACCTATATTTGCATGCAATGGATGGAAGGTTACGCCATATTACGAAATTATGTTAAATTGGCCCACCCATTAGTTTAAGTATCAATTCCGTAGTTGTTTGCTTCAATAGGATGGTTATTTTCTATTTGTTCAAAATATAATTTACAAATAAAGAAGACATAAAACGAATACTTAAGATACTCCAGGGTATGTAGGTACCTGTAGGTGTACCTACATACTCTGGGGAATAAATCTTTCATTATTTTGCTTATAAAATTGAAACAATAATGCATTCTTTGATTTTCAGGCAATCATTCTTTATCGCCCTTTTCTCCGGTATTTATATTCAGTTATTTTTTCTATTTCATTTAGATAACTACGTATTTGATTAAAGAGGGAGAATTACACAAACACATTCTGTTGTCTACCTAAGTAGGTACCTAATTATTTTTTCCTACAAAAAAAAAATTGCATTTTATTAAAAAGGTAAAAAAAAATATAATGAGATTCTGGAATCGAGCGGGAATTTAAGCCACGCCTTTGTCTATTCGGGATAGTGCTCAATTCCCGCTGGATCCTAGATTTTTTTCATCTCCTCTTCATCTCCAATTTAGTTAAAAAGGTAAAAAAGGAAGTGTGTGATTACAAAATAATTAAATGTAAGAGAATGAACTGAAGACTGTAATTTATTACCTCTTCAAAATAAAAAGCTTTTTATATTTGTAGTACCAAATCCATACTATTAGGTATTATATATAATTGCGAAAGTCTGTCTACCTGATCCGCTTTCACGGCTTAACCGCGCATTGGTATGCATGTAGTTAAAGACCCGTTCATACATAGGCAACTTTTTTTTCTAAAAATCAACCCCCAAATGACTATAATGGGGTGTGAAAGTTTGTATGAAAGTAGCTAATTACCAACACACAAGCACACTAGAGATCTAGTGTGAGTTTTTTTATAATAATTAATTTACAAAACACTACTATTTTTTATTTACTGCAACAATATTTGTGTCTAAGATTATATCAGGACTATAGTATCTAGATATATAGTATATAGAGTAGAGTAGAGGTAGAGGGTAGTAAGTACCTATGTGGAGCTAGAATCTTCCACGAATTTTGCGATTTTTGGAAAATAAATGGAATAAGATATATAGTATATAGAGTAGAGTAGAGGTAGAGGGTAGTAAGTACCTATGTGGAGCTAGAATCTTCCACGAATTTTGCGATTTTTGGAAAATAAATGGAATATTCTCGGCTATACAGAAATAGAAATATATTTAATTGTAGAACAAAATAAATTATAAGTGTACTGTACACGTTACAACAACAAAGCTACAAAAAGGTATCAGATCAGCATGTGCCATGACCCCGGGCCGTCACGGATATTTTCAGTGTTACCAAATGAGCGTGCCACTGCCATACATTTTACAATATTATGCAACTATAAATTATAGAAAGATGTTTAAATAAATATATGTATAGAATAATTATAAAAATACGTATCTAAATATGTATTTATATAAAGTTTCACTACTACATTAGATACGAGGTAAATTATTATTGTTTATAACAAAACATTCAATTAATTTCACTTCAAATTAATTAAAAATAGCAATACATGGTTAGGTAAAAAGCAGTTATAGACGGTTATGAATATCCATAGATACAGGACATCAATCATCAACTAGACATGCGCGACGGGATTCCGAGGAAATGAAGACCGGTTCGTGCTTTTATGCTAGGTTTTGGGAATGTAGGGAATTTTTGACTAATTTTAGGTAAGCAAAAAAGTGCTTAGAGGATTGATGATTTTAAAAGGAGAACCGAGGAGATTGTTAGTAATCTACGCCTAGTTGAAACCGCTTCAAGATGCATATAACCCATTGATATAACCTAAATTATGTACATACCAACCTATAGTTTATTATAACCTAATTTAGTTACATACCTAAATAACCTATAGTAAATTAAGTATAATTTAAAATGAATATTTAATTATAATTATCTTACCTTGCATTTTTGTCTTTCATGATGAATTAAACTAAGTAACAAATCAACAGTTCTATAATAGAAAAACGTCCCGAACTTTCACTCATAAAATTACAAAACCAAAACTAGAAACTGACTTTTAGTGTTTGTTTACAGATTTTCTCAATGACGCTGTTTATTCGCATTCACATGTTGGCAAAACATTGTGAATGAAGTTTCAGGCGATCGATACTGTAGGTATAGGTAGGTGGTATCGCGACGACTGACTGTTTGCAGGGCTCCGAGCGACTGCGGCGTCGTCCATAGTTTAGTAACACGGAGCGCTAGCCGTCCGTGACGTCACGACGAGCAATCAATGCCCCAGGGGCCTTGAACCGTCACATTTGGACGTGCGGATAAGGCTGCACATCACGCAACGTGACGCCAAACGCCGGGAAGTCACATTTGCTTGTAACTCTGATAAGCTACATGGCCTCTAATAAAAGATAACTTGATTGTTATCGGATTTATCGTTAATATCTATGTACATATATGTATACAAAAATCGGCGAAAGCACTAACAAACATACGAATGCTACCAATAACACGCGTAGATGAAAGAGAGGGCTATACAGGTAGTTAGTTATATCTATCTTTTGTAAGGTTTAGGTTCTGTTTCACTGCTTGCTGATAAAGTATCTGATAGTCTTTATAAAACTTATTGAACAGATAGTTTTACAATTTGTGTTTCATATGTGTTGGATAGGGCTAACTGGCCAAACACTTCAGAAGTTTATCTGTCAGATAACAAAATGATATTTTATCAGAAAATGGTGAAACAGGCCCTAAGATTATACGAGTATCTAGGCCTCAAAAAAAAGACGCAAGATTTTCAGGTAGTGACTTGATGAGATCAAGTACCTATTTGTACAACTAATAACGAAATTGATTAGGTTTTACTACTGGGAGTAATCATATATTCTGTGGTTTTACTATCTATAATATGCTTTCAAAATATTAAGGTACAAGTAGGTAATATCTTACGTACTTTCTGACAATATATGTATAATTATTATTAGCTACGCACCGGGGCATCTCATCGCTCCCGTGAGAATTTCGGGATAAAAAGTACCCAGTGTTACCTTCATAACAATTGTTTCAGTACATTTTGTGTGAAAAAATGACATACATACATCCTCCCAAACTTTTGCATTTATAATATTTGTAGGATTATCACAGATGTACCTAGGAATGTTCTTACTACATACTAGGTAGTAGTACACTAGGTAGTAAAATTATACGAATAATTACTTGCGTACTTTTTAAATTCCAACCTCTAGACGACTGCCATATTATTTATAGTTGTGTTGTGTATACTTTTCGCAAAGTCAGTTTTAAAAATTTTTCAAGACGTAGGAAATGGTGTCCTTTGACACCGTCTAAATTCAGATCAGTAGTCTATACTATTATTATAAAGAGCGTTTGTGAGTTTGTATGTTTGAGGCGGGTAATCTCCGAAACCACAGAACCGATTTCATAAATTATTCCACCGTTTGAAAGGTATATCATCCAAAATTGCTATTGGCTATATTTTATCTCAAAATTCCCAAAGGAGCGTTGCTCCGGGCAACATCTAGTATTAGATATAATTATTTATTTTATTTATATGATGCCCCTTAAAATCGTGTCACCGGTTCTGACACGGCCACACCTTTGATTTAAATTGTCTTTTCACGAGTAATTAGTGTGTAATTACTCGTGAAAAGACAAGTAGTTATGTATTGTCAGTTTGGTATTAGAATTAGCCGTGTGGCCGTGCTGAAACGAAGTGCGGTCTGGCACGGCCCTGGCCATATCTTTGAAACTATGACACCTAGCCTTCAACTAGCGTCACTTTAGTTAGGTACTAAATATCATAATTGATTGTTAAATGACTAGTTTAAAAAAGGTTTAAATTGGTGGTCGTTCTTTAACGACGTTCTGTCTGGCACGGATCCCGCCGTATTTGGAAACACCGAAGCACCGAACATAGCTTTGTTTTCTCAACAGTTTGTCGTCATAGTCTTTATTATTCAGTGCAAACTTGAAATTTAGGCGAGAAATGAAGATGTTTTGGTTTCTCGGTCAGCACAATTCTTCTGACCTATGCATTTCATTGTCTTATTTTTTATTTTATTAGGTACTTATTACATGAAGTAAGTGTTATATTTATAGAGCATTTAGGATTAGTCATTTAGTTCTATAAATATACACTGGGGTAGGTACTACGTTAATATTTTCCTGGAAGCATTACTCAGGTATACAGTAAAGTTTCATACCTCCATAAGAATTATGATTCATCATCATGTTCCTTGACAATGGATGGCATGTGTGGGCCAAATGTGGTCAAATCTATAGTCATGCCACAATTCTAAAGTAAATTTAAGATACAATCTTACTAATATTATAAATGCGAAAGTTTGTGAAGATGTATGTATGTTTATTACTCTTTCACACAAAATCTACTGGACGGATTGCTATAAAATTTGGGTAGAATATAACCTGGAATGATACATAGGGTTTTTATACCGAAATTTCCACGGGAGCGAAGCTCCGGGGCTTAGGTAGTACGTACCTAATGAGTAGTAAGTAATACAGTGTCACACTCGTAAGTAGAAGTACCCATTTACTTTTTAAACATTTGTACAGCATTAAAAGCTAATCTCCTAAAAATATCCTGTCTAAGTAGGTAAGATTCGAAACTATGGCCTTCGGCTTATAAGGAAAATGCCAAGAGACGAACACCACGTATGGCAAGAAATAAACTACAATATCTAATAAATAATATATTTTTATATAACACCTGTGTTCAAATTTTCCTTTAGTTTTATTTGACTATTAGGTAGGTTTTAACCTACTCTTATTTTGTACGTCAATATTATATTTACACTTTTAAAAGTAGCTCAGTAAACCTCCAAAGTATGAAACACCGGTCCAGCCTATGAATGTGAGCGGTAGAGTGTTAATTGGATCCGAACGTATGACCCGTTACGATTCCTAAAACACCACCGTTCGGTAAACAACTGCATCCAATGTGACACACATCGAGTGATGGCATCTCTATAAAACAACAAGCTCGTATGACTGGCGATTAAACCGGGATTAGCCATTGAAGGCATCACAACTATAGTAATTAAATCTATTAAAAATGGCATTTAAATTAAATTTGTTGGGCATGTTTTTACTTCTTTTGTTCGTTATTCATATTCAGTCTAAACCCGTTTCGGAAATAGATAGAAATAACGTTAATACTTTGAAGCTGGAAACCAAAGACGGAGGAGAGGAAATGATGGAGACAGCAGAATCTCAAAATCCTTTCCTACCAAGGTTTACAATGTTGAGGCTGAAGGAGCGACGAGCGCAGGCGCGAGCGCAGCGGAGGAGCCAGGCGCAACGTCGGGAGAACATGCCGCGGGCGCAGCCGCACCAGGCACCGTGTCCGCAACAGAATATTCCCATATACAAGCGATATTATGCGAGTCACTGATGTGAGTTGTTTATTGCTTTAAACATTGTTACTGTAAATATCATTGATTATTTATAATATCTGCAAAAATATTTTAATGAAATTGCATTTGTATAAATGTTATATGTGTATAACTTTGACACACATATGTCAATATTTACACAACTGATTCCCGTATTCATAACGGCCACCTTTCTTTGACCTGGATTTTTAAAATATTTAAGAACACGGAATGAGATCCAATGTACAGTTCCGAATCAGTTGTGGTAGTAATAATATGTACATCGACTGTCAGTAAACATCAACAATGAATAATAGAGTGATACTGTTGGTGGCGTGCGGACTCGTGAGTGCGCTTGCTGATCCTACTACAAAACAAAAAGTTCCGACCGATAACAACCAGCCTTTGTCACAAAGTACCGGCGAGGAAGCAAAACATCAAGAACAATTGTTCAACAAAAGTGATTCAGAACAAAGGAACGAAGTCACAAATACAAACGATCAAATTAGGGAAGACGGCGATGCTATTTTCCAGATTTACGTCGAAGAGACTATCGATCCCGTCGAGGAACATTATCCACAGATGCAAAATGAGCTGAGTATTGATGACGATACCTTTACAATACTGGATCGTGAAGATTTGAACCGCGACGAAGTGATGGAAAGCAACACCGATGAAATAATGCAGACCGCTGCAGGGTTCATTCCAGTCCCCATAATAAAGAAGTTCCGCCAGAAGCAGCCGGCGCGGCGGCGGGTTGCCGCTCGGAGGCAGTATAGGAGACCACAACCACACCCCCACCACTGGCGATACTCCTTCCCATATGTATATTATTCATATTATCGTCCCAGCTCTCTAAGATATTCTTATTATTAGTCATATATTAAAAAACCCATATTGTAATTTATTATTTTGTAAATAAAATAACTTTGACACACCTAAATGTTTTCAACTCATTTATTTCAAAAAAATCTTTGCATCTATAAGCATAAATCCCTTACCAATTAATTTATAATATCATCATATATTACCAATTCATTATATTTACAGTGATTGAAAAAATTACTTTGTTCACTATAGCTACATTTCTTAAATATAAGACAAAAGGTTACATTATTGTATTACGCTCATGATGGCCGTTAACTGGATCGAAATTCGATTTTTAAGGATAGTTAAGTTAAAGTGAAACTTATTCGCGCCTTTTTGCATATTTCATAATATAAAAGTATGACACAATATTATTAGTAAATATGATTACTGGGTATACACAAGTGGATCACATGTCATATCAGGTGGTCAACATTAACACATAATTTAAATAACACCTACAGACAAAAAGATGATTAATGTACATCTTGTATGTATATTTTTAAATTATCAAAGTATTTTATAAATAACACACGCGGGTATGTAAATAAATAACACACGCGATGAATGTAGTAATAGCTATTATCATGTGTAAGGCTCTCTTCTATTTGTAAACTGAAAAAGAGGTCTTAAATTGAAATGAACTTGCAGTTAAATTACTGAATATGTTATAAATTCGTCAAATTAAATAAAAGTAATAAGTAAAAAAAAGAGTAATAAAATAATTACTTTAATTAATTGACACTATTTAAGGGACCTCTTTTGAAGTTTAAATTCGTTTGAGACTCTGTAGAAGTTTTACTTGTGTAGAGTGAACTCCCACTCATTTCCCGGGCCCGACGAGTGCTTCATCCATCAGTTCATCATCGGTGATCCCGGGGGAGTTGGAGTGAGGGGAGGGTGCCACCACCAGCGGCGAGGGGGCGGGGCTCTTCGTCATCTGCAGCCCGAGAGCTGGCGACGGAGGGTACATCGAGCGAACCGCTACCATCCCCGACACTTTACTACCAGATGACGAAGAAAAGTCTAATAACATTTCAGCGGCTTCTTGTGGAGTGGTGGCACCACTCCGCGCCACCGAACCGCTCGCTGGTGGCTTCATGCACGAATCCGCTCCTTTTCTATCCTCAGAGCTGCCTTTAGGTGCCGGAAACCCCTTCACCATATCAGTTTTAAAATCTAAAGGCATCAATGGATACGACCCAGAGTAATCTTTGGTGTCATCTTTACCGCGTTGTGGATTCTCCCCTTTTAAACTATCTGCCATAGCTTTTGAGAATTCCAAAGGCCTATCGGTTTGGTCCCCTTTGTTAGGCATGACAGTTTTCGGGCTTATCCCGCTCATGTTTAACAAAGGCTTTGGCACGTTTAAAGGATACGCTGACTTTTGTAAGTCTGAGCTTCTGGCGTTCGGGTTATCGAAATGGGGAAAAGGGTATTTATTTTGGTCCATGGTCCTCGAGAAATCATTCACCATAGATCGGCTGTCGTATTGTGAAACTGGACTGTTCTTGTCAGGTGTGCTTTGATTTTTTAATTTAGGTATTTGGAATTTGCTAGTGTCCAGGGGCTTCATCAGCCCTTCCATGAGAAAATTGGCATCCTTGGCGGCAGCTTTGAATCTATCAGAGTCCACTTCATCGCGGGAACCACTAGGACTCGAATGCCGTTCCGACTTTGACGAGAAAATATTTGATGATTTCTCAGTGTTAAGTTTGGTCCTTGCTTTTTCTCTTTCCCTGTCCCTTATTATTTTAGTAAGGTCGGAACTGCTGCTCTTGGGTGATCCAGAGCTGGTTTTTGATGCGGATTTTGATAAATTGATCCCGGCGTTGCTTGACGACGATTTCGAGTAAGGCACTTTCGGCACGTTGCTGCTGCCTGATTCTGAAGGGCTCGTGTTAGCTTTGGGCGGCGTGGACCCTGAACTCACACTACCTGCAGACTTGGACGACTGCATAGCTTGGGTTTTCTTCGAGGCCGGACCGCTTATGACGCCGGGCTTCAGACCCGTGTGGGTCTTGGGAGAGCCCTGACTCGGTGGGGTGAGTTGCGGTGATGACTGTTTACTACAACTGGAACTACTATAATTTAGTTTGGAACTGCTACTGGAAGACTCTTTAGTCCTAGTTTTGTTAATAGTTATCTTCATACCGTCCGAACTAGGTTTCACCATGTACTCTTGATTTTTACTTTCAACTTTGACACTACCGTTTTTTGGATCAGAAAATTTGTTGGAACTACTCGATGAGCTACTGGACTTGGAACTGCTGGATTCGGTGTCCGCGCCGCAGTGTTGAGCAGATTTCAGCTTGTCTATGACGGCGCTGAGGGAGCCCTTGCGGTTGCGAGCCTGGCTCGGCGCGCTCGACTTGCTCACTTCCACGTTGGGCGGGGAGATCAACGGCTCCGTCATCGGACTATCACAAGACACGGGGGTTATTTCTAACTGCTTCAATTTCACTGGGGTTTTAAGTTTCGGACTGCTCCTACCGGAACTAGAAAAAGATAAACTGGAATGTTTCTTTTCTTTATCCCTAGAAGTCGTGGAACTGCTGCCGTAGCTATCTTTTGATAACTTTTTTGTCAGATCGTAGCCAGTCGTGCCAGATTTGCTCGAGGGAGAGCCGCTGGTCGCCGACTTCAGAGTCGACATACTGGGCTTTCCTGATCCTGAAGAACTGTGTTTAGGAGAAGAGATGCTGTGGTTTTTTGGACTCGAGTAACCTGGCAAGTGTTTAGGACTGTTCTGTACTGGAGAGTGTCGCGGGCTGGTGTGGTGGCTGGCGGCGCCGGACGGCTTCCCCAGTCCCTTGGCGGAGCTGGGGCTCGGGGACTTGGTGATGGAGACGGCGCGGCCGTGGGTGGGGCTGGGGCTGAACTTGCGCAGCAGCGAGTTCGGGGACGTCGGCCGCATGGGGGAGCCATCTGTAGGTTTAATACTAACGGACACCGGTTTGGTCAAGGGGTCTTGTTTCGGAGGAACTTTTTCTGGAGGTCCCATGGAGTCGTCCCTCCGCCTTTTCTTCTTCTTCTCCTTGCTGCGTTCCTCGCCTGACTTGGACTTCTTTTCAGATCTGTTGCGATCATCCAGAGATTTTAGTTGCGAAGTTGTGATGGGCGTGATGGTTATGGAGCTGGGCAGCGCGGCGGGGGTGGCGGCCGAGATGGGGATGATCTCGATGCCGGGGCGGCGCTCCGGTAGCGCGGGGGCGGAGCCCGAAGACCCGGAGCTAGACCCTATGGGCGTGATGCTGACGGAAGAAGGCATGAATGATTTACCTTCGGTCAGATCTAACAGGAGTGAGGATGTACTCCTACTGCGCACTTCTTCTTTGCTTTTAAGCTTTTGCCGTTTGTGGTCAGACTTCTGAAAAGAATTCCTGAAACAAAATAATTCGATTAAGACTTGCTAGAATTGTAAAAGCACGATAAATCTACCTTGACCTCGAGTAGTCCAAGAAGTTAAGGTTAATTTTAATGTCCAATAATTATCTATTGGTTGGATCAATCCATAGTATCTCACTAATATTAGAAATGCGAAAATTTGTCTATTGAAAGCTATATATAGTATTTGCGTGATTGTATTATCAAATAAACGCTTTTATGTATCTGATAATGGCCCGAAGTCAAACATAGGCTACTGCGTCCAGAGTTGAGAGGACAATATTTGGACAAGATTAATAAACACGAACCTCAAAATGTCCTCCACGTCTCCATCATTAGAGTTGTCCATATCTGAGGAATTCCTGTTGTCCTGTGCGCTGATGGCGTCCGTCGCGTCCATTCCAGAAAGTTCCAGATCCGAAGCAAATTCATTTTGCGACACCGACGACTCTCTCCCTTCAACATCTTCATTTGTAGAGTTACTATTCATTGTGTTGTCGTCTTCGTTCACGTATTCAGAATTGTCGCTCTCGCTCTCAGAATCTGCCATCTCACTCAGTCCGGGCTTGCCTTTCTTCTGCCCGGGCCATACGTCGGCGTCCGATTTGCGCTTTTTCGATTTCCGTTCTTCAGATGACTGAGGTTTTGTGTCTGCCTCTTGACACATCATGGTTAAATGGTGTTGCTGGTCAGATAGGTAGGAGCCTGAGGACAAAATAGCAATAATAAATTAATAAATTATATTTTAAAAAGTCTATGTTTGGGTGGTTGAGGTTAGGTCCTACCTCTGTGCGGGTTGAGGTTGGAGGGGTAGAGCGCGCGGCCGTGCATGTTGCCGGCGGGCTCAGGTTTGAGGTCCGCGCCGGGCTCCATGCCCCCCAGGCCGCAGCTAAAATTCGAATCCAACGCCGAGTAGCTGCCGTTCATCTGCTTCGTCGCTGCTTCGCGCTCCCAGATCTTCACCAGAGACCTACAATGTTTTGTAATATTAGAAACAAAAAGGAATGACATACGCCATTTTTGAATTCAATTTTACAGGGTACCTCGTAAACACTAATAACGTTGTAGGAACCTAGACAGCTGACGTAATAAACAACCACGTAAGCGTTAAAAGTTTTTACTTAAGAAATTAAAAAAAATAATGTGTTGACACTATGGACTTATTTCTTCATAAGATTTTGTTGTCCTGTTCTGACATTCGTAGTACATTTGAGATATTATGGAGCCTTTGCGTTAACGTTGCCATAGCTTTCGTCCGCGATTCATATTTAATCTAACTGCTTAACACAATATAGCTTAGCTGTTAACACAATATAGTTTGTATGTAAATGAAATCTAAGGTTCATAATAAAATAGTCATGATGATTTAGTTCTACTAGATCGCTGGTGTTTTACAAGTCAGACAATGAATGATAAATTTGTCACTATTTCTGAACCCAATCAAATATTAGTTTCCAAAAACTTCGATTTAATTTTTTTTTTGTAAAATACTCAAACTCTCACCTTAGAGTAATAGGTATAGAGTGCGTTTTCTGTAGTACCCTAGTGATGTATTCATCGATGTGTTCCCTCGACGTAGAATTGAGGGCGTGCACAGCGGCGCGGGGGGCCGCGGGGTCCGACAGCTCCAGCTCCACCGTGGCCATGCTCTCTTCTAGAGGGTGTTCCAGCGAGATGGAGATATGTTGCCAAGACAGCGCGCTCACTTCGAACATTAGCGTACTTTCCAGGTCGAACGCTGTGGACAAAATGTTTGTTATAGTATCGGGTTAAGTTGTTTAAGATTTAAAATTTTAAGCAGACGCGAAAGGGACTACGGTTCAATCAAATCGAATTAAAATATACCTACTACAGCTGTTTATCAGCAACCAATACTGAAATAATAATATATAATTGTCGGAAATATACACACCGTTATAATTTGTAAAAATGCTAGATATCAGCGGACTCTGGGCTCCGACGATCAACGGCTGGAAAGAAACCGGATAAACGCTCAGATGAGAGAGAATGGTGCATTCTCTCTCGCAGTTGGAACTAGTTACCTTGCTTATGTTGCGCGCGCACGCAGCTGGCCAGCAGCGCATTGAACAGCGCCTGCTGCCGGAGACACGCCAGCAGCGGCGGCACGTGCGACGGGTGCGTGAAGGGCACGCTGCCCACCACGCAGCCGTCCAGGCCTCGCGTTTCGCACAGGAAGTAGCATTGCGTTTGATCGGGCAAGCTCTGGAGAAATGATTGTTCATAAAATCGTGATGCACCGAACCACAAAAAAAACAATGGAAATGTAAAGTAGGCGTGGACGCGTGTCAACATTTTGCGTTGTGTCACAAATATCGACTTCAGAGCGCCTTAGTCACTGCACGAAGTCTGTCCTCTTGCACCGTTCTTTGTATTAATTAATTTCGATGCGAATATACCTTGTTATGCAATTTTACAGTGCAAAATTGATAATAGAAGAAGAAATCTTAAGAATGGAGTTATACCAATCATGTGAAATTTAACAAAGAAATAATTTGTTTAAAGAACTGGGGGATCTATTTCCAAAAACGGTTTAATAATTTTGATAGAACCGGGTATACCGGGTATTTGGGAACCGGGTGCATGCCCTATTGGCGACAAATGTAATATAGTAAATTTTTAATGTGACACTTCTATTGTTATAAAGTAAAATCTCTGTTTATAATTTTTTTGTTTGCTGAAGAGCGTAAAATAAAATCTAATACATTCTAATATCATAATCTCAGCAAACAAGTAAATGTTGAAGAACTAGATTTGAAGGCCGGAACCGAGGCCGAATATATGGTCGGACGCTACAAGGTAAATACTCACAACAAACAATCCTTTGCTAAGGTTGAGCTCCACCGTCTTGCCGGGCATCAGTTTGTTGTACGCTTGCTGAGCGACCAGACCCAACATCGGTTTAGCATTGGCCCAGTCACCAGCTACTTCCACCTGAAATACAAATTAGAGCACTCCAGATTTATGTATTTTCAAAGACATATTTTTAAACTTAAATATAAACTTAAGTCATATTTTTAAGTTTATATATAAGTTTAAAAATATGTCTAAATATGTCTCTATATATGAATATAAACTTATATACATATATAAGCATATATTTATTTGATACTGTGAACATAAATAAATTATTTGTTACAAAATGACTGTTTTTAATAAGCAGTAATTTCAGAAAGTGTTGTATACAATAAAGCACAATGTTACCTCTGTGGTGGCGTGGATGAGTTTGGCGAGGCCGGCGCAGAGAGGCGTGGGCTGCGACAGCTTGAGCGTGAAGCACGCGGGCAACATGGCGCTGTTCTGAGGGACCAGCAGCTGAGCGTACACTGGACCACTCCTATGCACAAGACGACATTATTCAGTTAACTTTCTAAGAGAGAAGTTGTTTCTTTGCGGAGGAATATGCTGTTTAACTTCAAGCAAGTTATTTTTTCTAGATGTCTAAAACAATAATTTATTTTATTATATGGAATGGAACAATAATCATACATTGTTAATACCAAATACAGCTAATATAGGTGTGATGATTATCAAAACCTCTAAAAAATAATATAAGCAATACTGTAAAAATAACAAAGGTAAGCATTAATCAATTTCACCCCTTATATAAAATAAGGAGCATTGTAGAACTTATATCATAGTATATATGTCGGAGTGATGTCACTTTCAAAAGTAGAAGTCTACCAAAGTGCAGGTTTCTACCTTATTTTTTTTCTTTGATATGAATAAAAACTGCTATACATGATTTGGTATAGAAATTCATGGGACACAAGTAGTATCCAATGTGACCTTAGCTTACCCTTTGCCTGGTCTCTGTCCCCCGGATATGATTGGTGACAATTGCAATTTATTGGCAGTAGATCCTTCCAAAAGTACTGTAGCTGAATGGCCAATAGGTGTATGAGATGGCGCAACCAGTGAAGCTAGACCACTGGACGCGGTTGGTTTGCCAAGAGTCAGAAGGTCAACGGTGAGTGGTTGTAGACCTTTTTCCTTGTCCAGCAATTCGTATGGTGACACGAAGTATGTAAGGCGCATTGCATGACCTAAAATTGTTTACCGAAATTTAAGGCACTGAAGGAAAATATGTTAAATTTTATAAACAATGAAATGATTCTATTCTATTCCAGTTGCCCTTATTATCCAGGCCCTATCTAATCCAATCTTCTTTCATTCAGTACCTATTTTAATTTAAAAAAAAATCAATTTCATAAAAAGTTAAAGGATAGGCATAAGCTGAGGTAATCATTCCCACTTTTCAAAAAATTACATTGATAGAACAAGACAAAACTATATTTTAACTTAAATAATTCTTTAACTTTTTTATGAATTTTTATATGAAGAGGGTGTTTGTATGCTAAATTTCATTACAATCATTCAGTACACATTTCACATTTCAATATTAAAAGTATTTAGCATAAATACCTCCTCTACGTTTTTGCAGGAATCCTATAGGACTCTTGTGGACCTGTGCCCACGGATCTTTGATGAAAGTTTGAAATTGGCGCAAAGTACATAGATCTTCTTCCAAGCTCTGAAGAGCACTGAATGCTTTACATTTGACCTGAAAAGAAAGTGAAAATCTATCATAAACATCATTATAACCAATCTATTTCAACCTATCAGTGACCCATTGCTGGGCAAAGACCTCCCCTTCTTTTTCTACAAATCTCTGTTGAGGGCAGCATGTTGCCACCCCATCAAAAAACCATTAATAATTCTGCCATCCTGCTCATAAACAATCTATAACAAAACCAATCCTATACAATGCAGTTACAATATAAAAGGATCTAACAGAGATTTTATGTAAAAGCAATGAGCATTTTTATATGTAGATGAGGAGGAGTCAGTACAAATAATAGCTACAACTTTTTAAATACAACATAGTTTTATTAACACTTAGTTAAAAATGTCTCAAAAATGTGTGTAAAAAACAAATCACTTACTTTCTTCTCAGCGTTTAATTGGTAAACAGCAGTTAGACCTTCCAACTGAGCTGTGAAGTCAGCAAAATCACCTCGGGATATACAAGACACGAGTTCTTCACAACTTTGTTGTTCAATCTGGAATTAATACATTTATGAGACATATCAAAAAGAGTTCTTATGTTCCTAAGCATTAATCAGAGTAGGTGTAAAAACCAATTTAGAATTATTGATGTCTAAATTTTTATTGATTTTCCGTGTTCTAAAGAGTATACAAACATAAGAACATAAACATCCTTTAATGCAGTGCTATGTGTCCTTATATATAGCATTTCTAAATGTCTATTAATTTAGATACTTAGTTAACTCACCCGTCCTTCATGATGGATTTTAACATCTTTTACAGATCCTGAAGACTCAACCAATATCTCCAAATAAAACATATCCGATGATATGAAAAGATTGACTCCCGTCGTGCCCACCACAAACTTCAGGCTGAAATGAAAATAGATAATAAATTTGTTGAATATTCTCTTAAAATATGCACAGTGAACAAAAATATTTTAAAACTCACCCAAGCTGACGAGATAAGCATTCGAGCCTCTCTATGAGGCTTTGAAGAGAACTAACTTTGATGCAGTGCTGTAGACTGTCCAGACATTTTTGAAGGGTCATGCGGTCAGCACTATCTACTGCCCATCTTTTATCCTAGAACAGCATTAGAAAACATTCCAGAACTTGTACAATATCAATATATTTGACAAATATAATCAGTAAAAAACATACCAGTAAAGCCATCCTGACTGCTTTGGAAGTTTCAGTCAAATTTTTAAATTGAGATGTTTTGGACCTCAGCTTCTCCATAAGGATCTCCTTTTGGAGCTCCTTGGATTTGTCTAGCAAACCATTTGTAGACGTCATGACTAGAGCTTTATTTTCCGTCATTTTCACGAATTATGAACTCCGATAAAGAAACACAAATAATGTTATCACTGGCATATCATGAAACATCTGATGGGTCTTGTTTTGGTCCTAAATAATAAAGTATAGCACATTTATTGAACTACATGAGTATTCCCGAGGTAATAAGTTTTTAAATAATATTCTACATTTGATGAATATTAATAAATTAAACGTTTGTGTTTCCAGATTATCTTTCTTTTTATTCGTTCATAGCACGATTGCTGTCATTTTCACGCGATGCCATTTGTTATAATCCGATGAAATTAAAAAGTACATATAAAATGAAAATTGTCCATAGAATCTGTCAAAATAAGTTTAAAAAGAAAGAGAGACAATAGCCAATAGCAAATTTAAGCTGACTATACAAATTGGTAGGTTATTCAAATGCCAAGAATGCCAGCAACGGCGTTACGTTTAGAAATTGTAAAACTGGCACAGCCATGGAATAGGGCATATTTCGCAAATCTCAGCGCAGATGGCGCTACTGGTACAACTAAAGTACACAAATGTTGCCAATGGAGGCAAAAAGCGCCAATTTTCAATATTGTTGCAGATTTATGACCAAAAATACTTTCTACGCAATCGTGGTGCGAGTTTAAAGAAAAAGGAAGGATTTAGTGGATTATTTATTGGCTCGAAAATTTTACAGATTTTACAGGGAACGATTTTTCCGCACCCGAATATGCTACATTGTTATTTTCACAAACGAATGCTTACATAATAAAATGATTAATAAAGTACTCTAAAATAATCGTTTTAATCGACATAGCAAAAGGCGGGAAGCCTTTGTGTACCTAACATACACAGAGCTGTACTCTGGCGGGATAAATGTGCAGTAATACTCCCTATTCAATTTCGTAAGTACATAAGTAGGTAGATACTTGTTTCAGAAACAAAATACCAAATCATAAAAAGAAAAATAAATATCTTCTACGCTGCCGCCCATCATTATGGAACACTTACTTGAGGGCGAAGTATCTATTTAGTATTTTGGCAAACAGAGGAGCACGAGATACTTTTATTCAGCTAGTTCTAGCTAGTCCATAGTTACTATCCTACGAACAAACGCAAAAGTTTGGATGTGAACGTCAGTGAGAATCTCTCTCTTACCCGAGTTCTCTTTTTTCAGTTTCTTACCGGCTGTTAAGTGTTCGATCCCAGGGTCCGATAGGTCCAATATCAAAGTCTAATCATTTATTCAGGAATAAGACCTTCACAGGCAATTTCTCATTTCAAATTTTATATATTATAAGTATAGTGATAATAGGCAATTTCCTAAAAAGCTACAAAAAACTGGAAAATTCTTCTCCACTACGCACGGTCTTCGGCATCTGTATTAGTCAGACCATTATTGGCACATTCGTTACTCAATCACGCAAAACAGAATTGACCAATTTCGATGAAATTTGGCTCATCGACAGAATATATTTTTTTAACATGCTAATACTTATAATACATATAATCCAACAAAACTTTACCATCACCATCACTGCAAGCTGTTTTGAAAATAACAAACGGGACTGTTTTATACATTTTTCTTTTCTTTTGATCTATGGTTGATAACAACGAACGTGACTGTTGAAATTATTCTGGAATCCGGCTCACGTCTCCCAAACTAAAGGGATCGTACGTCAGGATAACTAAGTCGAAACGTTAACGAATCAAATTAAGGACGCATTTTATTCCTTGTAAAATGCGTACGTGCCCACACACTCTAAGGTCGCGTCGGATAATATGCGGTTACTTTTTTGTACCTAATTATTTTTGACGCGAGATACGTTTTGTGGCAGCGTCAAAAGTGCTTTTAGGTGGGATACCTCACGTTCGTATATTCAGATTCGTGACCCTTATATAACTTAATTAATGGTCCAAACACTTGTTCAAAGGAAATCAGTTGGTTAGATACCTGGGCGTACGTGCACGTGGGTATAATGGGCACCTCTGACTGGGTACAATAGACAAGATCCCAAATTCTTACCTAAGTACCTCCTTATTTTTTATTTTTAACTTATAAGGTTGTAGCATAATATCGTATATTAATCCTTATAAATTTATAAAACAAAGTCCTCTACCGTGTCTGTCTCTCTGTCAGTTTGTTTAACTCAAAAAATACTGCACGGATTTTCATGCGGTTTTCACCAATAAAAAGTGTGATTCCTGAGGAAGGTTTTGGCGTATTACTAGCGGCACGCCCCGGCTTCGCTCGGGTAAAACCAGTACAAAAAAGTAGCCTATGTCATTCCTGAAGGTTTCGCATATCTCTGTGTCAAATTTTATCAAAATCGGCGCAGTAGTTTTTGAGTTTATTCATTGCAAACAAAAAAAAATACAAATATTTTTTATAACATATGGATATGTTTTTACCCGGGCGGAGCCGACACGAGCCGTTAGTTATTTATATCTAGATATCCTACCTAACTACCTGAAAGCACTAAGAACATGACAAATGTGTTAATCTGCACTCCACTCACTTAGTTTTTCATGAAAGTCAATGAAATCGTAGCAGGTTAAAGACAAGTCATGTTTTTCAGAATTTATTTAATTGAATGAACGTGGCCTGTAGTCCGGTAGGTATCGTATTGGTGCTTTTAGTTTGAGTGCACTCGATACCCGACAATATTCGTCGATTGACATCGAAATGGAAATTTCGTCAGATCTAATTTCATCAATACCTAAGTACATTTCGTAAGAAGTCGTAAAAATTTTGTATTTTTGTTATTGATTTTTTCGGACAAACCTAGGTACTTCTGTGCTACGTGCTGTACTTATATGTAACATTATAGTGTTTTGCTGAAAAAATGCCTGAATTTCGACGCTTTATGGTTATTTTTTCACCTCTTTTTCCCGCCGCTGTTGTTAGCCGGTTATGTTCTCATCTCACACTCGAGACTCGCCTTTCTTGTGTCTGAGAAAGAGAAAGCAAAACAATAATAAAGGATGAATGCAAGAAAAAATGAGTCAGACTCAGACCACTCTCGATACCTAATGAAATTAACATTTTTCAATTACTTTGTGGTAACTTATCTACCTTAATAGGGGAGATCTTGTGTATAATGGTTTCGGAAAATTTAGTATAGTTTATCCTACCTAGCTATTATTCGTACCTACTTGTTCTAAAAATAATCTGAAATCCATGAAAAGTAATGGAGAGGCACTACAAATGAAAAATATAACATTTAAGATATGACAACACAAAAAACAATTAGAAAAACCTTCACATTTTAAATTGTATAATGCTCATCGTCTGTAAGAATTAACGCGTCTACTGGAAGTAGATATTAATTATAATATGTGACGCAACGTAGGTAAGTTTAGGTAGAATAATAAGTATAAGAATTTTGTACAAGTAATATTGCATGAACGCAAAACAAATATTCCTTCTATTGAGCTTCTGTTCCCGCTGGCGCCCTTATCTAACGTAACAATGGCTACGAGGTCTTATTATGGGCAGGAATGTACAATCAATCTATAGCATATGAACCTACTCAAATTCATTGCATATTCGCCGCTATTACATTCACGCAGGCTAACTTGATATGCAGTATGCTATAGGTACAATAAATCTACCTACCTACTTAAGAAGTTTGAAATGACACGACAGAAATGTCATGTAGCCGCTGAAATTTTCGATCACTGTTAAGAATAAAAATAGGTGAGTAAGAGTATTCTTGTACGAAATCTCTATAAGTATATTAGGTTTTCAACATTAATGAAATTATTAGAAACGAATCTTAAAGTATGACTAAAGAGTAACGGATTAAGGAATACTACTACACAACTAGGCACTTGTTGATTGAAACTTCAATAAGGTACGATTCGGACAACGTCCATGCCATGGGTGCCTGAGCAGAGGCAATAGTCATTGTCCATTAATTTTGTGACAAGTTGTTGAATTAAGTACTTAACTATACACCTGTGTACTTATTAGGTTTTTTAAGTACTTATTATATAAAAAACAAACAAGGGGTGATTGTTTGTTTTTTTTATTCAGATTTATATACACATTATGATATTAAGTAGAGATAGTATGAGTATGATAGTAAGACTTTATAATATTTATTTACAAGTCAAATTTAATCTTTATTAGCTAATAAATACTTCAGTTAGTATTTGACATATCACATCAAAGTTTGATATCGGTATTGTCGACAACTTCGTCAAAGTCGGAGCTAGAATGCCGAGGATTTCTGCGGCCTAAATCCAATTTGAACTTTCCATTCATGATTGATAGGGGAGATCAGTCATAGGATAAATCCACCAACAAGTTTATGTATCGCTATGCATATTAATCACGACATTGTTTTCTGGATATTAAGAACGCCTTTATGAACTACAGAAATACATAAACGTACGCGCGTTGCGTAAAACTACCTACGTATATAGCACTCTATACTATATTTTGTTGTAGTACTCTTCTACAATGTGACGTCTAACGAGGCTATTTTATGGCTCTACATTTCTTGCGTTACGTGAATTTAATTATTTATCTATTTTTTTAAATAAAGTAATAGATGTTAAAAAATTAACATATGACAATTAAACTTTTTCTACTCATTTAGCAAGACGTGGAAAATAACGCGAGAATAGCTAGCATTTTTGCATACAATAAAATGGTAATTGCAGAATGAAATGAGGGCGTGGCGTTTTATTTCAATTAACTAGTCTGACTGCTTGACTATATTAATATTTTGTATTACATACACATACAAACATTGCTGAAAAAAAATTAAATAATGTGTGTACTTTTAGTCTATATATCTATACCGTCTGGGCACAATGAAGAGTTGAAATTGAGTCTGTTGTCAGATAGGTATGCCTGCCAATCAACAACAAGAAAAAAATGTGCCAATGGTCGATTAATAGGTAGGTAGGTACCTAGCAAAGTGGAGAAGAAAAATTAAGAAGGAACCCTGAGCTCCGACGCCGATGGCTGAGGGTCGTTTCTCATTAAGTGTAATGAAGAACACATAACGAATTTCTTGGCAGTACCTATTAACGGAGTGGTTTGCCATTGACTTCGACATTTCACATACCAGATGATGATTATCGACTAGAGTGCAGGTTTTCTCACGATGTTTTCCTTCACCGAAAGCAGGTATGGTGGTCAATGAAAACTACTATACATGATACTGGTTGATTTACGAACTCACGTGGCATGTGTAGAAAGCGAAAGCGAACTTCCCTGGGCAGTCTGGTAAAAAAGACATAAACGTATAATGTGTTTTTATAGTAGCTCACATACGAGTACATTATTATCACACCTGTTTCCCATGGCTGTAAACAGAGACTAGGGATTTCCATTTGCCGCCAATTTCTGTGATACTGACAAAATAGTACCTCAGATCCACATAAAAAACTTTTAATGTCTTGTTTTACGTACTTTATATACACGTATGATAATTTTTATGGCCATGTTAGTTTGTTTACACGTTCAACATTTTTGGAATAAACTGAATTGTTTAAAGTTTTTTTGGCTGTCTGTTTTGCGTTTGACAAACAGGCCCTTTGTACCCGCTAATCGGATAATCCACGGCGGGCGGACTTTGATATGCGAAAATATACATATCTTGGCATTAAATAATATTTGTTGTTTCGGCATTGAATAAAAAACCAAACAAGAAATTATATCCTAATCCTAAGTATCCCAACTAATATTATAAATGCGAAAGTAAGTTTGTTACCTCTTCACGCTCTATCTCCTCAACCAATCATCCAAAACTTTCAGAAACCAGATTGCATGAAAACAGTGATATCGGAGGCATTGCTCATATTGGATAGGTCGAAAGTGGAAATATAATATTACAGTATCACATAGATGTCGAGAAATACTTACCGACTTTTGGAAGTTTGATATTTGACGCTTAATCGCATTGTAAGACTCCAAGTTTTAAGTTTCAAATTTATAAGTATTTGAGATATTAGATTTTGTAGTAAGTAGCTACATAGTTACTAGGTACATACCTAGTTACATTTAATGATACTTATAAGTTATTAATACTTACAGAGAGATAGTGAATGAGCAATTTATGTTAATATAGTCATATACAATAAACTAATGCAATTAAGGGCAAATGTGACAGTTGTATCATGTTGTAGGTAATGTATCATGTTGTAGGACGCTGCATTCATTATGCACGATGACTGTGTTTTCTTGTGACCCCGTGGATATTAGTCTATTGTTCTGGTAATCTGGTGACGGTGACAGGCATGATTCTCTATCTCATCCACGAATTTCTCACTTGCTTTTGCATTTGAGTCTGTAACAACGCGAAGCACAGGGAAGAAATAAACCTTACAACGTTGAAGATACGGCTGCGATTTTACAATTGACCACCTGTGCGTCGTCATAGACAACTGGATTAGGAGTAAATCGAAAAATAAATCAGGCTATACAACCAAATGTTTATAAAAACTCGATATGAAATTCATCGAAGCCTTCGAATACTAATTGGATTGAAATCGGCGGATTCCCGCGCAAATCTCGGGTCAACTGTTTCCATAACGCATCAGTTAGAAATGTAATGTTTGCGAGTGAAATGGAAATATCTCGTACGATGGTAGGTATATTTAAATCAGGGCAATCTGGCAATTTGATTTATTGAATGTAAATTCTATTTAAATACTGCCTAAGTACTTTTACGAAATGAACTACAAAAACGAATAACATCATTTTTTCATTATCTTCCTATACTAAACGTTGGAAAAAAAAGTGTATTTAGTTAATAAAATAAGCATTTTAAACTAAAATAAATCTAAAAATTGTAAAACATGGACCGTGCCTTCTATGTGCTTACTTATCAGTAAACTTACTATAAAATACAGGTAAATAAAAAGTTTCATCTTTATAATCAAATTAAAAAATTATTTCGAAAGTTTAAAAAATGGAATCGATACAACGACATCTTGAAATGATAGAGATGACTTTACACATGATATATTCACATGATAACAGTAAGTTAATTACGTAGGTAATTAACTTACTGTTATCATGTGAATATATACAATCATGTGAATAAATACAATTATTTGGGAATTTTTGTAGTATATTCCTAAATATACTACAAAAATTCCCAAATAATTGTAAAACAGTAATAAAAAATGTTTTGATTTGTTTGTTTACCTTACTGAGTTATACAGAGCTGAACGGATTTTAATTAGCTGAGTAAGAGGCTGAAAGCACCATTGCTCGCCACACCCTTGGTTTATGAAGGGAGGTAACCAAAACTCATTTCATTACAAGTAGTCGTACCTTTCCTATGTTGATTTTATTTGCTTGGGTCATATTATTATAAAATTTTTTCTAACTAAAATTTTAGTTAGAAAAAATTTTAGTTGTCGACACCAAAGAGTACTTATGTACTTGTTGTGTCCGACTGCATTAACGACGTAAAAATGTCAGGATGTGGTAGAACCTAAGCTGGAGCTTACATCACAATTATGGAGCTGGACAAAACTAGAATGATAGTAGCTCCTATTATACTATTCGTTTCTCTTTCTCAGTCTACTTTAGTTTTAGTGTCACAAACTTGAGCCAGAGGTAACATAAACACCAGAGGAACATAAAAACAAAACCCTGGACAGAGATCCGCTGAAAGCGGTCGACGTATATATCTGCATAACTGATCTTAATTTTTGCTTGTCTATAATCAATATTAAATTAAACACTGAATCTATGGGCTGAATAATTCCTCAGACAAGGTAGTTAATACTAATAAATAAACTGTAAGGACATTTATAATCTTTTATTTAGAATATCAATAATAAAACTAATTTAAATAATAGTAATGCAAACTACATCAAAAAAATATTAAAGAAATCATTTAAAGGTACATGTACATAACCATTTTAATTGTTCGTTAGGAATAAGGTATAATTAATAACATTCAGATATAATCTAAATCTCTCCCTCCTTAACAACTAGGTAATTATCTATTATTAAGAGTTTTTCAAATTTACAATATTTGGTATACAATATTAGATATAAGCAAGTTAATTAAACATGTAAATATGGATTGTAAGACTAATTAAATCTACATTTAATTTTCTGAAGGGATTGAGGATAACAGTTAAGTACCTGAATGGTTATACAACTGTGTAAATTATACAAGAAATAATGATCACATAATGGAAATTATTCAACGTAGGTTGCAAAGGTAAAAATGTGAACCTACGACATCGATATGAGAAATTATGTGAAATGAAGAAAACAAGTTATGATAAAGGTGCGTGCAGACAGGACAGTTTTAGGAAACGCATTGTTATAAAGCTGTGTGCAGACTGGAGCCGGTTCTCAGCGCAGGGGACGGAAGGAGTCCTGCGAACGTTTTGAGCCAATGGGGAAGTGTGAAAGATCGATCTCGTCCATAGGGTAATCGGGCCGGAATCGCTTCTTGTCGAAACTCGATCTGGAAAATCATTCGAATTATTCTTTTGAATTACTACAAAGCCCATATTTTTACCTTTATTAAAACATTGTTAACTAGCAAGTCATTAATACCTACACAGTTTCGTTTATATTGCAGAATGGTACATAAATGATATAAAAGCTTTTATTTATAATTTAAAGGACATTGAAAATGTCCCAGGGTCTCAATTTTAAGTATTGTTATTGTACATTTTGCTTTTTGATATGAAGGTACTATTTATTCTTACTTGGCAACAGTTAAACCACTCAATAAATAAATATATATTTTCAAGAAAACAGATCGTGAAGCTCATAAGTTGAAAGTGCTTATAAAGTTTTAGTATAATCCGCCATGCAAAATCTATCGACGATTATTGTTTGTATTTAGTATTATACACACAAGGTTTACGTTACGAAGATTAACTTACAAACTAAGTAGGTCGGCACCTTTACTGTACTTTGGTATAGTTTCACATTGAAAACTTATACTTACAGTTTAAATATCTTAGTTTAAAACTACTCATCCTTGACGACTCGGGTGTTGACTACTTACACAATAAAATGAAGATCACAAATGCTAATTAACTAAGTTTTTATTTGTGAGTGGTACAAACTTCATAATTTAACGGAATACTTAATTACATTTATAAGTAGCATCCAAATTACTAAGTTGCATTGATCTTCACGACTATTTACTCTCAAGTAACGATTTGGTATGTAAATATTGATGTAATAGGTATTTAATAGAAGACGAGGCTAACTACTTCCGCATTTATAGATAACAAAATATTTATTAATTAATCATTAAGTTTATGGGTTAAAGCTATGAGCCACTCATTAGTTACATTAAATGATAATTTCTTAAATACTGTAACTATTTGATAGCTACAATGTAATTAAATGGAGCAGACAGACGATGCGCATCGCTATCGACTCATAGATCAACAAAAAGAAAAAAAATGCCGGGTTCGACCCGAGCTTGATAATACCGCTTGCCCGTGTACAGACAGTCAGACCGGTGAAACAGAGAAGTCAGACAAGACCAGAGTTAGTGCGGATTTGCGTTTCACTTTTCACCATCGAATCGATTCGAAGTGAAACGCAGCGAACCAATCACATTGCAGCGTAGTTGTCGTTGCGTCACAATGGCGCAATGTTATTGGTTCGATGCGTCTCACTTCGACTCGATTCCATGGTGAGAAGTGAATTGGAAATCCGCACTTCGCCCACAGCGCTAGTTACCGACGCCTTACACGGGCGCGTCGCTGTCGAGTTGGTTAGACCCGTACAGGTGGTAGAATCGCTTGCTGGCGTACGGGAACGGCATGGATGTCTGGTCAATCTCGTCGAAGTTCCTCTTCTTCACAAAGTTGTCTAGCCCTGATCTGTTGAAAAAAGCCTTAGATCCTTATCTTTTCGTATTAATTCTAAAATATTTGTATATGGTTATCTAGAAACAGCTTTCATAATTTAATTCAAATTTCTGATCTACGAATGCGGCGAGAAATGCAAAATAAATATGTTATTCTATGAAATTCACGTCGTGGAAACTGCGGGAATAAAATTATCATTGCTATGTAGATTGCGATAATGGACAGAAACGCGATCTAGTGGAAACTGGAGAGCAACGGTGTCTATGACGGTCTAGCATCGCTTATTATGGTAATCCTGTAACCAACGGACGCATGTAACTTTCAGTCAAGTAAAAGATATATAAGTAATACAATTAAAATTTGCTTACATTAGTGGTGCCTAGTTATAGCCAAAGACCCGAAAGTCCCTAAAGACTTCTAAAATGTTTGAATAATTTACAATTCCAGATTGTTTTAGAAAATCGAATTGTAGGTTTCAAATCTAAAACAATAGTTAGAATAAATATAACTAGTCCCAGTAGTCATCATGAGATCGAGTTTGCTTAAAGAAAGTAAGAGTTACAAAGAATACTCGAACAGAATCAATTAGGACATCGGTCAAGCAGCGAGCTTCAACTTCGGGCTACATATGAGCAATAATAATTTATTACTTTTACTCTCCCGTGAATACATTGATTATTTGGTATTTCAATGTCTACTATAATAAATAGTTATTATAAAGCTACAAAACGGTTGAAATAATGAAAAATACTTATAAGCTGTATTTTTTTATTACTTTCACCGCCTCATTATGTACCTATTATTTTCACAAAGTTTAGCCTTGTTTGTTATTTTATAATGATCACTACCTATATCTGACTATGGAACATTATGCCACGAGCCATACTTATACAAATTGCAACTTTACGAATATGGAATATGAATAAATGAGAACAACATACAACACAATTTAAGTAGATATCCATAAATTGTTCCAATGGATAAATTGGAGGTGAAAGTAGCAGTAAACACGTATCTTTTTAGACACTGCGTTTGAGACGTGCCTCACTCCCGATAAACAGGACTGGAAGGAAACACATCAAAAACTCTGAACATCACGTAAAAGGAACTGACAAGTTTATTTTAACTTACATTTTTATCATCATGACTTTTTATGTGATAGTAGATTTAGGTGCTTTCTGTTTGAATAAAATGATATTTACTTATATAAATTGGATGACAATGTAATAGAGTTATTATACCTGCTAATAAAACCGAGAGGTAGTCACGGAAATTCTGTAATAAAATAACATCCATTCCGGTTGGCTGAGTTTCAGCTTGATCGCGCTGATTCGTTTTGACAAGGAAAAAACAATAATTGGGAATTTACTTAAAATATATCGGTTTTAGCCGTGGATACCATAATGTGTAATATTGAAATCTTTACTTATATATGTTGGATAAGAAAAAAAAAGGTTAAAAACTTATAAACTATATATAATAGCCAGAGTAAGGCAGTAAACAAATAAAAGACTGGCAAAGAAGCAATTGTCGCACTTACCGGTCGATCTCATCAAAATTGCGCTTCGGCAGGCCGTCGCCATAATATCCGGGGTACTGGGCTGACAGCCACGGCTCGCGCTTGGCTCCGCCACCGTACGGGCTACGAACACATCACGGAGTGTATATAGAGTTTTCACAGCAAAACTTTATTGAATATTCTCGTTGCTAGGAATATTCTAAAAGAAAACAGTGAAAGAACATATTTATTGAACTTAGTATGTAAATTCGTAATAAGCCTGATCTGAATATATTGTGCAGTGAAAAAAAATTCTGTATTTTGATAAAAATAAACTTCGAAGAATCTCGAATCGGTGTCAAGCCAAAAATGTCCATGTAAATAAACTATATGTAATAAACCATACACTTCTATTATAAATATATAGTTTTGTATACTGACCTTCCGTAGTCGTATCGCCTGGTCATGAGATACGGAACAAACCCGTAATGCTTGGACTCCCGTACCTCGCGCACCAGGTTCCCTCCGCCCAGAGGATCCAAGTTTCGAGGTTTGTGACCTTTAGCATCACAGAACATTACACAATTCACAAACCAAAGAAGAACTATAAAGAAATTCCTTAAATATTAAATTTATTCAAATTAGCATTATTGTCTTACCTTCACTTTAGAGCTAAGGGAAATAGGTAAATATTCTGGGACAGAAAAGACATTTTAAAATGTTGCTATTATTTATTTTAATTATTACAAACACCGAGGATAAATAACGACAAAATTCAACTAATTAATATTTAACTGTAGGTATCACATTTTATTACGTTGTATGTTACGGAAATATGACTAATGTTATCATTGCTGGTGAAGATTCTTCTTACATTATTCTGCTTATATAATATTAGCGCCGCCGATGGAATCCAACTCGCGCACTAAGTTTCCGCCACCCAAGGAGTCCAAGTTCCGGACTAGGTTTCCACCTCCCAGTGAATCCAAAGTTCTTTTAACAAGGTTGGGTCCTCCGAGTTGATCTAGGTTTTTTTTAACCATGTTAGCGCCACCAATGGAGTCCAAGTTACGTACAAGATTCCCACCACCAAGAGAATCGAGGTTCCTCACTAAATTCCCTCCACCAAGAGAGTCCAAGTTACGTACGAGGTTGCCGCCTCCAAGGGAATCAAGGAATCTTGAATATCTGCTTTCCCCTTCGATTCTCCTCCCTAGTAAAGAAGACCCACCGACTCCATTTAAGTTTCTGCCAGCGAGACCTGATCCGCCAATGCCATGCAGATTTCTGCCTTGTAGCAAACTAGTGCCTCCTAGACCTAAGTTTCTCCCGACTAATGACGATCCACCGATTCCATCGATGTTCCTGCCCAAGATGGAACTACCTCCTATGCCATTTAGATTTCTCCCAAGAATGGAACTTCCTCCTATTCCATTTAAGTTACGATCAATGGCTTCATATCGTGCTAGGAATCGTAGGAAGTCTTCCATTTCTTCTTTGCGATTGTAGTCTGCAACAATTCATTATTGATGTAATTCTACATTATAGAAAGATATGGTAAAGTATAAAATAAGAAGTTATAGGTACTCACCGCTGGTGCTAAGAGGACAGTAGCACAGTGCACAGGAAGCTTGTGCCTTGATGTGCAGATATATTCTGAGGATAGTGCTTATTCCGCCACCAAAGGAAAAGGTGTTAATGAGAACAACTCCAAAGTGCAATATGTGGATATAAAAGGTAGGTATCCAAGTGCAGTGGATTAAATAGGAGGTGTAGCCCGTTAGAATGACACAATGAGATTTAAGATGTGAAAGACTCTGAGTTTGTATCAGGATAAGGTAATTTCTTGGTCGGCGTGGTTTTGATCACGTTGTATGTCGACAATTGATACGTTAATAATAATAGTTAAAAAACATCATAAACTTAAAAAAAAAACAACTTAAAATTTTGATCGTAGCAATCGTGACACGCAAACAATCGACCAAGACATAAAAGTGCTAGAACTTCATTATGTATGGTATAAGTGCGTTGTAAAATAATTTAATAAACATAGGTACTACAGATGTGCAATTATTTTATAAAAACAATTTGAATGCAATCTTAAAGTTTTTTTAAGGGAAATAAGATTGTTCAAATTGTAAAAAAGTGTGGGAATAGTGAAGGACGGTTGAAGTATACCAGATGGAAGGCCAATTTGTGAATAATTGGTACAGAGATGATGTTGGTTTACTAATTCGAATGCTTACCGGTGCCATCGTAACGATCGCCAGAGATGTGCTCACTGCCGCTCACTTCCGCTTCCTGAGAATGAGAATTAAGTAACAAGTAGATATAATGATTGCGAAAAAACACTTCTAACTAACCAAGTGTGTCTAACTATAAATAGATTTTGAAATGAAATATGACTTGGATTGAGTTTTATAAGAAGAATAATAGTTATACATCGAAGTATTCTTAACACGAGACTGAAATTTTAATCTTATATTAGTGACTGATGCAATCGCTATGCCAAATCTTTTTGGCGTAAAGGCGTGAAGTCCACCATTTAAATACACTTTTTTTTAATTACTTAAAAAAAAATTAAACGCCCTGCATGCTGTCTACCCTACTGTTACTGATAAAAAAACACACAAAGGCTTGTGTGTGAAACGCGTGTCTTGTAGTTAAGGATCATATGCATCAGTGGTTTTATAACTGTTCTAAGCAGCGAAAGGATACGTAAATAGATGAATATCTATAATTACATGCAACAAAAGTTGTTTACAATCCGAACATCTGATTGGAGCTCAAGTTATCATCATGTTTTCGCGCCGAGACGCGGCATAAAGCTCTCGGGGATCAAATTGTCCGCAAAGTTAATTAAAATTCAGAGTAATATCTTTAAATAAGAACAAGAAACGATGGCCAGTTCACGGCAACTTTGAAATGTCAAGAAAATTAATTAAACATAAGTTTGATTTTACGTTGATTAAGACGCATTATGTAATAAAATGATCCTTTCGGATATACTTTAGAAACGTTGTTTCGATTTGAAATTTATTTCCTCAAATTTAGTTTTTGAATACAAGAACGGGGAAAATTTTTTTATCGGGACTGGCATTTTATTAAATATTTATGTATTTACGGAATATATTAGCTAGTTTTAATTTAATTATAATTCGTTGCTATATATTTTCTTTACGTTTGTAAATAAAAGTATTATTTCATTATTATTAAGTATTATTTGATTAAGTACATTCATTTTGAAAAAATCAAAACTCGAGCGGGGAATCTACCACGCCTATTTGCCTAACCGGAACTTATTTTCAAAATTAGTAAAAAAGCTATTTTAGTAGTCTAAAATAGATGCTTAAATACTTTCGAAAAACATAATCTCTTATTTGGAACAATGTAGTTAAAATATTTTAATACTGTAAGTACGTCTTTGGTATAAGACGTAATACAAGATGAATTCATTCGGCCGAACTTGCACCCTAATCCTAACAACGTTTTTATAATATAAACGTGAAGATAAGTTTGTATTTTTATTTGTTTGTAATTGTTACCTACTCGCCTTTTAGATAAGAGGTGAGTAGATACCCATTCTTCTTGAATGCATGTAGCCTGCTCTCGTGGGAAATTCAAGTGCTTAATAAAAGTATCAGTACCTGGTGAGGATCGGCGCTGCAGCTCACCAGCAACGCGGTGATGGACACCGCCAGCACTCCGCTAAAACTGCGCATTTTGTCACGTCTGGTACCTACACATATATAAATTAAGTAAATGTTACTTAAATATTTAAATATAAATTGTTGTCAAATTTGTTTGTAATATCTTTATATTATACATGTTTAAAAAGTATTTCTGTTTTAATTCTGAAATAGTAGGTACCTACTGGGTATCAATATGAAGATAGTAATTCGATCAGTCGATTTTTAAGAACTGGGGCCAGATTCACGCAATTGAAGATTTTCTCCAAATAAGCAAATTCACACAAAAAAGTTCTATCAAAATGATGCGTTCGATTGAAATATCTTGTAATTTTCTGTGAAAGTGTTACATCGTACGAGTACATCATGTCCAAAAAACAATTGAGATAATTGGCAAAATGAATTTCGATTGCATGAGAATCCAGTGCACTTTTTCATGTCATATTATAGTCATATATTTTGTATAATATTTGACGATGATGATTATAAATAATATTTTCTCGTAAATACAACTAGCATTTTCGAATGACCACTGCTGAGAAGAAATGTCAGAAGGATACTTAAAAAAAAATAATATAGTTTCTGGAAACACCCGTCTCAATATAAATACCAAAATTCAAGTATCAATGGCAACTGTTGTAAAGTAATGAAAGAAGTTACTGCCTACTGCTTAAAGCTAAATAAAGTTTAATATCTAGCAATGCCGCCGAGTGAATGCAATATGAAATGCTTATGTGCGGCTCGTAAATAACGCAATAATCGCGTCATGATTCTTCAATATTGGTGTGTAAAATGTTCACATGTAAATACGATATAAATGCGGGAAATGTCACTTTCGAAATTGAAGTTTCCTTCGTCGCTGTGGAATATGTCACTCATGTAGTCACATGAAAGAAACCGGTAAAGTCATTTTGATATCGATATATTTCTCTCGAAAAAGAAAATTACTAATCTATGTGTAAAATCAACGATTTTTTGTGTTTGTAAGTGGCCTGTATTTTCCCCATATATTTAAATATTTTGCGGTAGTTATTATTTAACTTACATATATAAATTCATTATATATTTTCTGGTTCCTAACGGTTTGCTAGGTGATATATCGCCATATGTTTTTAAGTATTTTTGCTCAGAAAAATAAAGTGTAATAAATAAATAGATAAAATATAATTATAACGTAATTAATTTATTCTTGTTCATTTGAAACTTGTCGGATGTGATGGACAACTTCTAAACTTCTGGTCAAAGACGAATAAGGTTACACGTGCAAGCAATTTGGTCCCATGATTGCTTATAATCATTTTCATAGTCTAAATATAGAGTAATGTGGATTATTTTCATCACAAATCGTTTTATTTTTCTTTGTACACTTTGTCCGGTTCATATTTTGAGACAAATATCGACATTTTTAAATAGATTAAGTCTCTTTCTTGGGAATTTAGAATTGTAGATGTATTTTTTTATTACATACTACAGAACAGACTGTTTTTATAACTAAATAAATACCTAATGAACAGAAACTTTTAAGGTTTCAATGGCTTTTGTATTGCTGCAAATTTTTATAACTTCTGAAATATATTTCTAAACAAAATAAATTATTTAAAGCTGTTAAAAATAATATAAACTATTGGTTCACGTGGTAAAAGAGGGTCTCCTCTTTTATCATTACCATCTCATTATACTTCCTTAGATGTGCTTTATCCAAGTTTCGTAGAGTTAATTCTACAAACTTTAATGATATTTTACGGTCATACAATCGAATTATTTTAAACTAGCTATTGCACGTGACCCCGCCCGCGTTTATTTCGTGTTCTTATTATTGTCTATATCTTGGGTTCTAAGCAACGCGTATTGCGATGAAACCTATACCCATTTTAAGCGACCATCTGCTATACGTCTGTGGAAACCGCATCAAAATCCATTCAGTAGGTTTTTCGTGATACGCGAACAAATGTACAGACAGACAAAAATTTTAAAAATAGTTAATGTCTTCTAATAATAAAAATAAAACTTACAATTTTATTATTTGTATAGGTTACATTTCAAATTTTACAAAAATTATGATAAACTTTTACGTATGATACTAAATTGCTTAAGTTTTAATTTGTTCAAATGATCGTGTTCAGTAAAGCATAATCGGCGCGGGTTTACGATTTACATTAGGTATGCACTTATTTCCTAGCTCGTGTTAACTGTAACCCAATCGATATGTTCATTTTAAATGTTACTTTAAATACCTACATTATTTTAATATTTCGTAAGCATTACATACATGTACAATAAGAGTTTGGGATGGAACACACATTGATTTATCTTCTATGGCAGCGAATGATTTGTTTGGTCTTAGTATTTACATATATTGAAGGGAACTTAAAATATTGTAATGCACATAATATAATTTTGTAATTAATGGGGGGGCCTTAAGTATATGAAATAAGTAAGTTGTTTCTACTTTGTATATTTCATTCAGCGAAGTCTTGAGAACGAATCCCAAGGGAATCTAACAATAAATTTATGTAAGTAATTATTTCAAATAAGAAATCCAAGAAACTCAACAGGTAAAGCAATATTGGACTCTACGCCGTACTGTTTTTCTTTTAAAGTCAACATTGCACAATGGTCGGAAACTTTACGTTTAATTTTTGTTTCAATAAAATATGAAATTCAAATTTGAGAATGCTTCAAAATATTATTTGAATATCATAATAATTATCCGAAATGACGAGGATATTGTATTTCTATTTACGCAATAAATATAGTTAGTTGGTTAATAATTAATATAACATTTTCCTGTATTATGTTATATGTGATTTAGTAAGCCCGATTTGATTCGTCAACATTCAAATTTTTTTAAAATTTTCTTTTTGGTAATATAACTGATTCTTGGTCTAAATAATAATATTGTATAATTAAAACTAAATTTAAGAAACCATCTACGAAGTTGCTGGTTTTCTCTCATTTGCTGGAAACGAGCTGATGGTATCCAAAGCACGATTGTTACCAGGCTGAACGCACATTTTCTAAACAAAAAAAAACTAGATAGAAATCTGTTCCTCCATTTGGCTGCTACGATGCCACGGACAGACATACAGATACTCAGACACGTTAAACTTATAACTCCTTTCTGTCTTGTAATGAATTCTAATTTTTTTCTCACCAATTTAATGAATGCCAAAATCTTTCTTAATCGAAAAATGATAAAGTAAATTTTACGTAAATATAATACCAACCTGTAGCACAAGTCGAGGGTGCCGGTCGGGTGTGCGGAGTTGTGGATGTGCCGTCGAAGGCTCCGTGCAGGCTTTTATATGCGAGGCTGGGCGGGCGGCACGGTGGGCGGCGCCCTACTACACCATGCAAGCCTGCATACTTGCATTGCATTGTGGATTCTCATATTTTTATATTTTTTTCTAGTGGTGATTGATATTAAAATTGTATTTTATAAATATTAATATCACGGGAAAAGTTTACTCACATTGGTCACATTTTATTATTTTATTACAATAGTTACGATAAACAAATTATACAATTATTCCTCGCGCTTTTGGTATCTAGGACTAAAAACTTTTAATCCTAAGAATGATTGCGTTGAAGTTGATGACACTGAACTGTTAACTATTACCTTTTGAAATTAAAGAAAGCTCGTCCGCTCGATATAGAGCTTATAGACTCGCGTAATTAAATCTATCAAGCTCTATAGAGCTTGCCCAGATCTCTTATCTCTGATTCCGCGGTCTCTACATGATTCCGGTATGAATAGTGAGCTTATAAGTAAAACCTTCTAGACATATTATATCTAATAATATAATTAGTTTATTGAATAAAGCTTAAATATTGGACTTATAATAAGTAGTTAATGTTGTAAACTTGTTTTTGGATAAAAAATATATATGATATATCTCGTTAAGGCGAACTACGTAAAGCGGTAGTGAATTTATTTCTTATCAAAACCTCATAAGCTTTAAATTGACAAGGGCTGTACAAATAAATAGACAACACTCAACGGCCCACACTAAACACTGGGCATATATTGCGGGTCACGCAAGCACATTTGTGGTTTCTCGGTTTATTTATTTATTTATATCTGTGAAAACTGTTACAAATATTTGGCCACGCTGGGAATCGAACTTAGAACTTTTACAAGGCAAACTGGCATGACCATTGAGGTAGTCATCTAAAACAATATGTTTACATAGATAAAAGTTGGTATACTTTCGCAAATTGGATGAATGTTCATGACGTTTCTTGATGGAGGACAAATAGTTTATTAATTATAATTTTCTTTCTCAAAAGATATAAGAGAAATTTATGTTCCGCTCAGTCCAAAAACTTAAACACTCAGAAATAAATTGGAAAACAAACCTACTAAATAAAAAATATAGGGACAAATCACACAGACAGATTCAGTTAACCCCAAAGTAAGTTCGAGATTTGTGTTTTGGGCTTCTATAACTTTCAACGATACTACCTCTATATTCTAAAATGTACACATCCATATGTAGATAAATATGAATCTTGACCTGACCGGGGCTCGAGTCCGGGTTCCCCAGTGTTACATGTGGATGATCACCGGTCATCAAATATCTATTACATAACGTTACATATTGTGGAAGATTTAATTTTATTTATTTTAAATCATTTATCAATATTAATTGTGCCATAAATTATCTTGCTACCAAATCAGAATTGTGCACAAAAAAATTAGAATTAATAAAATAAAAAGAAATAAAAAAAAAACTATAAAGAATTAATAAAAAAAACTATACTAATTCATGAATGCATACATAGTCAACGAAGTGGAGATGAAAGAGTAGGAATGACTGATGGTCAACGGCTGAGGGAGGACCGGGAAAGCGGTCAAGGGAGAGAGAATATCTGTTAGCTCACGACATAATACAAAAACCCACCTGGATTTGCATTTTGCTAGTTCACATACACATGTTTCTTAATGTAATTTACTTGTTTTATTGTACACATTTCCTTGTGTTCTCTTTGTATAATGGCTTTGTCTATTGCAAGCATTCTCTCGCTGCATTTTTTCCGATTGTACGGTTTGAAAATAAAATAAAATGTTTCTGTCTTTGTCAATGACAGCAGTCGTTTATTTATGGTGATGCACGCAACAATTGTAATAAAAGCTCTTTCTATGGAAAGAAAAATGCCAACGTCTTATATAAATATTTTAAAAGCAGTTTTTGTAAATTAGGTCAAATTTAACGTCAACGTTTACTGGTGCAACTCCTCTGGTTTGCACCAGTAGACGTTAATTTTGACCTACGCGCCGCCGCCGTTTAAATAAAACAAAGTATTGCGTTTTTCTGCGCAGGTTAAAGTTAACGTCAAAACGGATACAACGCACCCGCACGCACGACGGGTGGGTTGCACCGTCAACTTTGACGTTAAGAAAAATGCAATTTTGTCTGAACTTCAGCGGCGCGCCGGTTATAATCAACGTCAAATTTGACGGTGCAACTCACTCTATGTAATCAAACCGATCAGTAATTGTGATGATTTATATTATTTCGCACGTTTTGGTAGTTTAAAAACGGTGTCATGTGCAATGCACGTTGTATATAGTACTTTAGTTTGTTAATTGTTCCTGAACATTGGACTTGATCTCGAACCCGGAAAGTTAAATTGAATGCCAAAGTACTACACGTTATAAAAACGAGTACAGCTAGATGAGTTTTTACACACGCCCAAGATTCTCCCAGTTAATTCCCAGAAAGAGCAAAATATTTGTGCATCTAGTGTTCGCTCGTAGTACCTAGATGGTAGTACCCAAATTGTAATATTTAATTTTGCAATGTTTTTTGAGTTGGTTAGTATTTGAAAAAAACCACTTTACGAAAGAAAATAGGATGCCACAGTAAGAAATAAAAATATTTAAAACGAGCTCGTTGTAAATATTTTTATTTCTTTCAGCTAAAAACAGGAATAATTAGAATCAAATAATAGTGCCTCGAATTAATATGAGTATGTGCTACGCTACAAGTCAATCTATGCCGTAGCATTCGTAGCCGAGGCTACGAAATACTATGGCTACGAATGCTACGACTACGAATATACTTAATGCTACAACCATCTACGATGAACTCGGATTGGGCCGCACTTACACAAGAAAGGTCCCTAAATACAAAATACTAGTCAAGTGCGAATCGGAGTCCTGCATCGAGGGTTCCATATATAAAATTCCTTTGTTTTAGTTATGTACTTATATTTTTATGGCCCTCTTACTTCTTGCAAATTTCATGATTCTAGGTTAAACTGAATTCGAATTAATGCATCATAGCTATAATTAATTACATAATATTTCCTACGGTGTAAATCAACGCGACCATTCATATATTTTGAGATTTCACATACAAATTTACTTTCAAATGTGTATGATTAGCTACGGTGCATTAAATCTCTTTAAATAAACAAAAAAAATCCTGTATAAAAATAAACAAACGTGTAGAATCGGATTTCAGCCTGGCCTGTATTAATTAATCTATCTTGTTGTGTATCAATTGTATTACTGGAAGTATTGTTATCTGTATTCGTATATATGCATTTTCTCATCGGAGATGCCAACAAATCTGAAACAGAGTTGAGTGGATAGTAGGCAAATACGAGCAGATATCGTGAGTTAGTGATTTTTAACTATGTTTATAGAGGTCATTTGATTGCAATAGCTTTTATTTGAAATACTAACTTGAGTTCGAGCGTTTTAATTTCGGTTGGTTTCATCGACTTCCAAAAAGATAATATCATTTTGATATTTAAATATTCGACATTTTCCGCCAAATAACCAATTTCGTATGAAAATGTAGATATGGCTACGAATTTACGAACGGAAGCACTTAAAAGGTCTCAATCTAGGTCTAGAACATACCCTACAAAAACAGAATTATAGGCATATATTTACATAAATTGCAAAATTTAGTTATTGCTTCCGAAGGCAAATTGTACGTAAAAGTTTAGTGCGATAATGTTATCAGCGGATGACATCGTAAAGCGGGTTACAGCCAATATCACCTATTGCTTAACAATGTTTGCCTAATGCAATTTTACGGCGCAAATTCCTGCAAATAAGTACTTTATAGCCTTTTTAGGACAAGAAACGGAGATCTTTCTCATTACCTGACTCGTATGCCGATTGGTCGCTACCAGATAAAATACTGTCAATAAGCGTTGAAGAATAAAAATAAAAAGTAAATACACGAATTATATACACATATATAATATAAGAACAAGTAGTTATATTCAGTATACATTTTTACGACTACTACCAACATTCAAGCAAAGAGAGCAATATTAACAAACAGGCGCATGCTGCCTTGGGCTAGGAAAGGCCCTGGTAACAATGGAATAATAGGGTCAGTTCTGTGGTATTTCAGTACAAAGATGTGCACACGAGCGTCAAATTTAATCACAGAATTGACTACCAATTTAAGGATGCACCTACGATTCTGGGAAATTTTGCGATTTGGTCATTTACGCTTGTTGAACATAAAATTTCGACATTCCTAACTCAACCACAATAAGTTGCAAAGCAGGATACGATTGGAATACTGTTTTGCAACTTATTGCGGTTGAGTTAGGATTGAGCCAAGTACTAATCCCAAGTAAGCAAGGGAAAAGTTCGGCGACTCAATACTTGTTTCCGTCACATTCGGCAAACCAAATCCGACATTGGAACATAATACATACGCGTCTATATTTTCCACGCCAAGCAGTAATCTGTCACGTAGAAAATTAAGTATACCATTTTTGTTGGTATAATTTCCATCTCGCGGGCAGCCAGCGGTTATTTTGACAACATTTGCAAGTCTTTGACCGTTCACGTATGCGAGGCACGATCATCTCATCTTTATTAACTAAGATGAGTATTTTTTTATATTTACACCACAGCTTGTCGGTGCCCTTAATCGTTGTATCTGACGAGCTACCCTAATGATTTGACGTACATAGCGTACTCCAGAAATATAAATCCCATGAAAGTAAGAGACAAATACTTAAGTGCAAAAGGTACACGTATATTTAGTTCCATAACCATATTTCGCCCTTTTGATATTTATCAACACAAACGTATACTTAAGCTGTGTCTTTATAAAATTTGTGCAGTCAATTTAATTTGAAAACTGCCTTTATGTTTAATTATCGATAAATGAAAAGAAAAAATAAGTGACACTTGATATTTGTCCTATAAATTACAAAGTATTACAACAGATCGTTAGGAAATTGACAAGATTTATTATATTAATAACAGTATCGCACATTTTTTGTGGTCATTTTTACGCAATTTAATCCTTATTTGTAAAAGGAGACGCTTGTTCTCTGCTTTGTGATGACATCATTTGATCGTGTAGGTAGCATAAAAACATATTTTATGTTTAAAAACATATTTTTTCTGAGATTTTTTATAAACTGAATTAGTTTCCAAAGAAATCTATGTAATTTTTTTTTGTTCTCTTTACGAATTGGCTGGTTTTGAGCTGATGGGACGTATGATGGACGGTTAATATGGAAAGTCGAAAATTTTCTATCTTCACTGTAAACTTTTGGAAGTTGTTGTACTTATTTCAAGTAGTTAGTAGTTCAAATAAGTATTTATTGAGAATTTTGAAAAAAATGTGTAGCGTTGAAAAACTTACCTACTTTCTACATTTATCATTGGACTAGACAAATCAAAGAAAGTCCCAAATCAAACATCTAGTCGACCATGAAAGTGGTGTACTATTTGCTCTGCGATATTGGTGTGCAGGTATACGATTACCATTAGAGATGACCGCTTCTACGTATTTTTTAAACTTTATATTTTCAACTAAAATAATTTTAAATACTTAAGAAAAAGTAGTCCTGTTAAAAAATGGATATTTATATTTAGATGAGGCTATCGGTAAACCAGAAACGTAGATTTTATTTATTACCATGACTGTATTATCCCGAAGATTATAGATAATGATTTTGGCACTAACCGCCATTTATAACATTATGGAAAATAAAGGTACCTAAATAGTTTCTATGACTTATTGGTAGCCCGTGAATTAGCCTCACATAGATACCTAATATGTTTATAAAATATATGAAGTTCACGTTTAACATAACATTCCAAGCTCAGATCATCTAATCCATTTCATTCAGTGCCACAATATTAAGCGGTCGATAAAATTAAGGTCAATAAAAATCCATCGAGTCAGTAGTGTATGCGTTTTGTTTTCAGGCAATTCCATTATCTAGAGTGCTCTCGAGTGTTAATAAGGCTCTTGATATGAAGTGGTGTGATACAAACGGGTGTCGTTCGGCGATGGCTACCGAATGATGTCACAAACTGCGTCAGTGATTGACGGTAGGTTTGGATCACACGTAGCCACCTAAGTCCACGCGGATGGGACACCGACACGTCAGTGATAATAGGGATAACATGCTTTTACTTATATTTTTGCTATATTTTGCTGAAAGGTTAAATAAGTTAAGCGCATGCATTAAGTAGAAATACTTTGATTTGCACTAATCAGTGCCTATCCAGACTACTTTCCCTTTACATTATCAATTTCGGGAAACGACTTTGTTTTTCTATGTAGTGATCTCGTCTTCACCAAAATGTTACTTTTACGTATGTTTTATGAAAAACTATGTAATTGTAATGATTTTTCTTGAAACTTAAAACAAAATACGTTGATTCCTAAATAGGTACTTGGGATCAGGGATTATAAAATTGTACACTATATGATCAATTGAGGATTAATATCTGCCCAATGCTCCGCCCCGACATTGGCACGAGATTAGCTACTCATTCGCTGTAATAGGATTAACCGGGTTGAGTAAGGATCTTTCTTGAAATGGTGCCGCTAATGTATAGGTACCCTACATAGAAAAGCGTTATAATTTCAAACTTCTTTGCGTGTTGACGCTCTCCAACTATTTTAGAATTAGATTTCCTCGATGTTGTGCATTGTGTTGCCTCACGGTCACAGCTTTGTCGGTAGCCAACATGAGTGCCAGGAGTCAGGGCACAAAGGGCACTGGATTTCAAGTCAATATTTTGTTTAACTGCAATTTTTTATCTAAGTATGAGAAGAAAATTTAATCCATAAATTTTTGACAGTACTAAATACTTACTTTTGACAGTACTAAGTACTAAATACTTAATTAAATGTAAGCGACGTAAAATTTGATTATATGCGCTAGAGTGTAAAGTTTTAATAAAATCTTCGTCCAACCACTAAGGCCAAGCCCTGAACGGTACAATTTAAAATATAGCTTTTATTGTATTTACTTTGATTAGGTTAAAATAAATATTTAAGTAATTAAATAAAACAAAAAAAGTTGATTACTAATTCTAAAATATTATGTGGTCTACAAGACCAAAAGAGTGAAATGAAAACAATGAAACATACATTACGTTTCAAGAAGATTCGATGTGTCTATAAATCATGGATAACGAAGTATGTGAGAAAGGAATGTAAACGTCAATCTCCGCATACAAAGCGTTTATATAAAATTCTATGCTATCCAGGGCGAAGTGAAGTGATGCGTACGTCTATTTCGCCAGATCCCATGAGCTTCAAAAAGAAAATTTGGGTGACCTACATTCGCATTCTCTTTGTTTTCATGGCGAATATATATATATATATATATATATATATATATATATATATATATATATATATATATATATATATATATATATATATATATGTAGGAACAATGCAGCTGAATTTTTTTTTTAATTATATTAATTATCAGTACATCAGAATAGAAGAAGTGTGACATAAAATTTTGAGCAAATCGATTAAAATATATTTACAGTATAATTTTATTGTGTTACGATTTGAACAATTTTTTATTCAATTAGCTATAACATGTCATTCCGAAAGATGGTCTCACATTCTTACCACTGACGGGCACAGAAAACAAAATGTTAGGTACTTTAAAAAAAATTGCCACGTATTTACGTATTTCAATTTAATGCGAAGAATATTTTTGAAGAATCACTCATAATAAAAAATCACTTCACTTAACAATCACAACTCTCTCTCCGAAATGGTAATGGTACGAGTATTGAAGCTGCGCAGATTTCAAGCTATCAAACTTGCCGATTGGAGTAAGAGTTGTTGGAAATTAAAAAAGTTGATTAATGAAACTCATCGGCCGTCTGCAGTGATTGGCAGTGCGCGTGACAGGCGACGACTCAAATCCGCACTTTTAATTTATAATGTCTAAAGCTGAAGATCCACCGCGAATTGACGTACTTTAACGTAGCTCGCATAGCGGAGCAAGATTTTATACTATAGATTGGTTGGTACCTACCCATTTTCCTTTTTTCATTCGATCAAGTTACCTGAAGTACTAGTTACTTTGATGTTTGCAAAGGAGGAAGTAAATTTAGCTTAACTTGACTGACGCATGTACGCGACGCGACGCATTTGAAATAGGGAAAATTGTATCCCATCGCTTTATTCTCCACCTAGATAGTCATTTTGTATTGTGAGATGATTATCAATGGAGCAAGGATTTTGATAGAGCGACATATTGCGGGTAGCATTTTTTATAAATTAGAAATATCGCTTTTGTTTCATTTAACTTGTATTGAAAATTATACAATAATTTATTTACGCATGACAATTTTTATCAACAATATAACTAAATAAAACTTTAAATTAGTTTTGCATTACATTTTAACAATTTGTTTGTGTTTACAAAACGGACCAATGTTTAATCAAGGATATAATTAGAGAGAGTCGAAAAGTGATAATATTATTAGCTAAATACTAGGCTGTATTTAATAATTTTAATGGCTATATTTTCTTGAATTGAAGTTTACGTGGAACCTTGAGGATCCTTCGGGAGCGAGATCTTGAATTGCAGCAATACAATCAGGTAGATCGCAATCATACTTATTGCCTGTAAACAATAATACTGTTATATACAGAACGAATAAAAATTTAGTAAAGATAAAGATTTCGTAGAGGTACGAACCTCTACGAAATACGGGTCTGCTCGCTCATGACAGAGATTCATTCAAAGATGATATGAAAAAGGTTTTTTTAATTCACAATTCAACTTAATTTTGCGTTTCCTATTTATACGACAATAAGTTTATGTACCTCTACAACTTCGTAAAAGAAATAAACAAAAAATTGAATTGTTCCGAAAAACGTTATAATGGGCTTCCGTGCGAGTTTATTTTTATACTAGCGGCCAGTCCCGGCTTCGCTCGAGAAAAACCATAAAAAATAACCTATGTTACACCTGAACCTTTCATCTATATCTGTGCCAAAACTCCACAAAAATCGGTCCAGTAGTTTTTGAGTTTACAAACGAAAATTCTAAGTAGTATGGAAGTATGGATTGGATATGGATAAATGAAATATAACCACACCTGTTTAAATAATTAAACTGTTAAAATAATTTAGGCAGACACTAAGGATTTCCACTTGCCGCGATCCTGGAAAATCTCACTCTATACTACACTATACTCTATACTCCATGCTCGCCGGTTATGTTCGGAATATCTCGCTTATTTTATTAAAATTATATTTTTTTGGTGCACAAACCGAGGTAAGTAATTCTCTGTTGACGTGCGCGTATCCCTTTAGGCTGACCACTGCAGGGTTCATCTCTATCGCTTGAATGAAGTGGTCAATCTGGGAAAAGCAATCATGATTACTTTCACCTAGGTTTGATTAGCAGCATTAATGCCACTTAGTGTTAACTTTAAGTTGTTGGTTTAAAAAAATACTGTTACGACTAGACCGAGTTTTTGTACGCATCTGTTAATGAATGAAATCTATTTCATATTAAATTTAATATGTTCAAAAGATTTTTCCACACAATGAGTTCCAGACTATCAAATGATTAATAGTCTGGAACCCATCAACTATAGTTGAGTTTGCCTGCGGCTTCGTCTGCGTGATTTTACCACCGATACAATACTTTTTCCGGAATGAATTATGATATAATGTATAGCATGAAGAACAAACAAATAAACTGACTGATCCGTTCGTTGTCATTCGTATAGTATTATTCGTAGAGCCAGGCCCCTTTGCTCAATCGTGTCGTCTCCGTTATTTTGACGTCCGTCGAAGGACAACGCAAAAATTGTATGGATATTCGACGTACTTACGCCAACGCACGTCAATGTCAAAACCTATGAATAACAACGAAGCTACTTCGACGCAACGTAGCAATTCTTAGTTTGAGATAAATCATGGTCGGAAAAAGATGAAAAACGTCGGTGTTGTTTTTATAGTCAATAGTAAAAATATTTATAATTTTTAATTTTAATAAACAAATTTAGCTGTTCCCATATTCACTGACCTCTTTTTGAGTTGGTCGGTCAACAGTCAACACGTCAATAGAGAGCAAGGTATCCTGAACCCCGGCCGCCACCTGAAATATATACTCATTATTTGGTTAGATTTTGAGGTTTTAATATACTTTAGGAGAATTGAATAAATTCTGACATCTGTGTAAGAAATAGGTAGCACACTCGATAATATACAATAAATAACATAACTCTCCCATTTTATTCGGTGTGGAAAAAAAGAGTTTTATTTCGGTGTGGAAACACGGTGTGCATTCACGGCTATGGCAACCGGAAGCCCGCTTAAAAAATGAACTTTACATTTTTGACGATGCAGTTTTGGTGTTATGACCGGCCGTTCACCTGACATTAACCCTCTTTAGAGTGAATCTTATGTTTATAGAGAAGTGGATGATAATAACGAATGGAGGAAATTAGCAAACAAATAACTTGGATATTTTGTAAATAATATATATGTATAAATGTGGATAATATAGAAATAATAACAGGGTAATTCTAATCTTCCACCCCATGATTACAGATTGACAAAAATTAATTAGTACGCCGGATCAGTGACCCGAGGAATCGTAAGAAGACGCAATTGATTCTAATATTCTAATTCTGCGAAATCTTGTCGGAGAAACTGATAAGTTGCCTTGGATTAGCGTTGTCGACCGATATAATAGTTTTAGAATTTATAATACCTACTAATAAAGTATTACTATACTTTAATCCACACAATATCCTCTTTACATACATACAAGGATAAAAAAAATCATTAAATAATAACGTATATTTTGGCCACTTTGTTATAATATACTATACCATTATATAATTGACGTCTTTGAAGAAGGCTGGGGTGAAGTTTGTTACGATATCGTCGTTGTTTTTTACACGCACTTTTAAAGTCGGTAATGGTATGCCATCGATAGTTGTCAATAAATTAAATTTAAATAAACGTAACTTAGATGTTACTTAATTATTAATTATGTCATGCTATTGTGTGATAATACATATGTTGTACTTATGTATACTATGTAATTAATATGTGCAATACTTACTATACTTTAGTATTATTGTACCGTATTATTTCTGAAAGCTCAAAAAACCTCTAGCATTTCGGAACGACCAATACCGACAAGAAATGTCGTCTTTCGGCATTTCTCATTGAAACAGAATGATGAAATACCTTCAGAGTGGATTTATGCGAGCAATCAGCGAATATGAACAGCAGTGTGGAGCAGTAAGCTGCGTCCACAAACAAGCCCATCTCCTTGAAACTGAAGCCGAAGCCGTGGTCCACTATCTCAGACAGGGCTCCATAGATTGCAATAGTTATGTTTGTAAACCTACGAAAAAAAAATTTGGCACGTTGTATTGTCGTCATAGATTTCTATTTGTCATTCAACGAGCTACAAAAATCAGTCTTGCAGTAAATCGTTGAGTAATTCCCACCTTTGGAGCTGATCATGGGTATGATTGCCATACAAAAGTAATGCTTCTTTATGGAGTCTGAAGCGTCGTGTAAAATTTCAACTCTGTAAGACAGAACCTTGTCCAGAAATCAGAAAATTGTATAGGTGTGAACAATACCATTAACGGTTCTACTAACCCTAGAAAGTGTCGTAATGTCGCTAGTATTATTAAAGGTATAAAAACAAACTATTGAATGTAAACCAAAGATTTAATATATATAACAATATAAAAAACGACTACATACATGAACAGACAATAAGTGGAGTAGGTTCTAGCGTACGCGTTCCCAAGGGATTGCAACAGTTCCGAGAGGTTCAGCCAGAGGTATCGATAACGGGATATCAACTTCGCCGAACATCCCATTTGCACGTCCTGAAGAAATAAGATTTTTTACAAAAAATAAAATTAAAAATTTTTCGACATGTTTTTATTCATAAGAGAGATCTTGTTTTTAGTGGAATAGGCGCTGATGCTCTACGGTTGAAGAAGAGAGAAGCGGGAAAACACTCAGAGAGAGAGGGAGAGAGATCTTGAAGCATTAAAAAAATGCCCGTGCACTGTTTAGGTGTTTCCTTATCAAGATTCGATCCTGAGTCCACAGATCAAGCAGGTCGTGCTTAACACAATAATTAATTTTCATAGAAACTGAAGCGACGTGGATAATTTCAATTCTGTAGGACAAGCGGAAAATTTTTATTAGAAATAAACAAAGGACAAGTGATAAAATAAACTTGTAAAAATAAATCCAACTTCAGTTGAAATATGATATGGAAATAATATTTTATCTCGTAACATCTTTCTAAGCTACCGGTACCTGACTACCGTGGCTACGAAACTTGCTAGCCATACATCGACTGTTGTCATCCGTAGCTAAATGTTATGTGTATTTCACGGATGAAAACAATTGAAAACTGATTTTTGTGAATTTTATATATTTTGAACAAGTCTGATCGAATTGAATGATTTTTTTTTCAGCTTGACTTTAGTTTTGGATGTTTATATAAAACGTATATTCATAAAACATGTTTTCGTTAAAATATAGTATCCAACATTACAATTCCCGAAATTTCTATTGGACTAACTCATTGTGTTATACCTATTTTTTAGATGAGTGCAAAAGCACTTATTCCCAAACACTAGAGTACATTATTTTGAAACATCTTCTTGAGGCTCGCGACAAACATTCATACTGGAGCCCGCGCACTAAACATGTTAATAGCAAAGACAACTCTTACCCTCCGAAAGCAGTCAGACACGCCTTGCGAAGCAATTTTAATCCCTCTGCAGTTGATATACCACAGCGCGCAGTTCATATTGATCATAGTGATGATGTGGTAGTACGCGGTCGTGTGAATCAACAAAAACCCGTCAAGCAAAGCACACAAGCTGAGCAAAAAGCACACGGCTAGCAACAAGCAGCCGATGCTTATGATAACGATGCAAGTTTTTAGGTTTGGAAACTGGAGATTTTCACTGGTAACCCTGTAATACCTAACCTGTAATAATGTTTTCTTACAGTTCGCCAATTTATAAATCAACTTATTATGTAATGATCAAGAAAAAAATATTTCTGAATAACATCCAGTAGTAAAATGGTTAGCTGCGAAATGCCGTTTTCAGTTGACTTTGCTTTAAATATACGATTTTACTTGGTACAATAAATAGAATAAATTAATAGACTTACACAAGATGGAATGTATATGCTTATAAATGGAAAACGAGACATCGTAATAGAAAGTGTTAACTAGAATTGGTTTCAAACATCACGGAAGAGAGGTGAATGACATAAATTGGGAGAGGCTTATAATACCAGCAGTAGAACATAAAGGGCGAAAGGTTGATCATGACTAGACCAGAAAAGAAAACGTTTCTAAGGAAAAATAATAATACTCGTATAGGGCAATTGTCGTATCACTCACTTGAAATTTTCCCCAATTGGTCTTATAAATAGCGACCTGATGTGCCACGCCCCAGCCCACGAAGGGAATCCAGAAATGTGGCACGAGGAACACCACAAAAAGGATAGCATAAATGTAGTCGTCGAACTTGCGGATGGAGCGCAGAATCATTATCCTTTCATACCCGACAATAAGGACCACTACTGTAGCCACTATGTAGAAGCAAATGGCGTACGCTGTGGCGCTTGAGCGCCAGCTGAACGTGATTGTTCCTATGGAAATGTACAAAAAATTTTCAACCAATGAACAACATAAAGTTCAATATATTATAAATACAAAAATATATCATAATAAATAGTTATTTAGTTATCAATATGAAATACTTATGTTTCCAGCAGACGCTCTAAAGTTCACTTTTCAATTCTTTTCAATTGGATTCAAACATATTTGACCGTTGTCGTCTGAAAACATGAAACTATTCCGTAAAATGAGTGTATTAAAAAATTTCGCTTTTCCATGAGGTACATACTTACAAGTGAACTAACAAAGTATTTTTTAGGATCGTGTTGCTACGGCACTTCGTGGCACCTGGCTACGACACTCGCTGTGGCTACGAAACTTTATAAATCAAATTACGTAAAATATTTCTAGACAGTATATAATTATGAGATAAACTTACCTGGTCGGGACCTAGTAATAGGCATGACTGCAAGGGCTCGGAACAACACCAGAAGCAACTTATGGTCCCTGTAAAACTGGTCGTGGATTTCACAAGTGTCGCCATCTTGAGACGACAGCATATCGCGTTGCTCTTGTTCCTGATGAGAAGGGATTTATCTAATTTCTCCCTCTCATACAGCTAGGCGTGATCTCGATCGCACTTTTGGACTACTTATAAACTAGTATTGAAGATTCACTAGTTATTTTACAACCAGCCGCTGGCCTGATTATAATCTCTATGGAAATGCTGTTGTTGCCCTATTAGATATCAGGGCTTTTTATCTCATTTTTATGATAAAGATATTCCATTGCTCATAACGGCGGCAGATCGATTGTTCCCAAGAATATCATCATGTTTAAGTAACTTTGCTAAATTCCTTTAAATCTATTTAAAAAGCACCTCAAGTCTTTATTAACTGATAAATGTTATTATACTTTAAATGATTTCTTTAATGATAGACTCTGATAGAATTTAGGGCTAGTATAAGTACATTATAATTCTTTTTTTGTTTTGGATTTGTAGTGGATAGCATGCTCCTCTTTATTTATTTATATTTGCATACCTATATTCGGTAAAACGTGGAGGTCTAATTCATTTTGACTATTTGTACTCATGTTTTTGGCAAATAAATGTTTTCCTTCTTTCTTTCCCTTTTTATGGACGGCTGATAGAAGAAATGTAATTTACTATAAAAAAATCTAACTTACGTAATCACGCTGCGTTTTCTCATAAAAATCTTTTTTATTTTTCACATTTTTCATGTCATTTTGGAACATGCTAATGTTTATACCTTCATCGAACATGTGATCTGATATCGGCATCATTTTGAACGTCTGTCCTAGTCGGCCGTCGTCAACGAAATGAGGTGGAAAATTAATGGTAGGTAGCAAGACGGGCCATTATCGTGTAAACAACGAGTGTAAATTTAATTAAATTTTAAAGCTAATGACGAAGTCGCTTTTCGCATTTCAATGCCACGATGTAAAACCACGGCGTAGATTATTCATAATAAGTAGGCATCGATGTTATTGTTAAGGCTATTCTTCAACCAGTCAAATTAGATACTGTTTTTAGTTTTTTTTAATGTGTCAAAATTAAAAAATATATATATATTTGCTTGAGCTTGCATACTGTGATGAACTTTAATTCGAACAAAAACATAGTAAATAACCTATGCCTTTTAAGCGACTTAAATAATGACACCAGTGTAGGTGTTTATTCGAAGCATTGAATAATCAATAAAAAACATTTATCCAAAATTAATTTTATTTACATTTTGTATGAACTGTATAATAACAATTTTATCTTATCATATAATACAAAAATATCACAGCTATTTTCACATTATATGCATAGACAGATAGTATATAGCAGGAATATGTGTGTAGAGACTAGCTAGTGCAGTTTATGGCTTTATATCACGATATTTGAAAATTCATAATAATCAGTTATCAGATCAGGCATCCATAATTACTGGAACAGTTGTAAAAGATTTTTTAAACAATAATTGTATAAATTATGTAAATAATTCATTAATGTTACGTGGAAGATATTTTGAGATTATTAAAATTATACCAAGAATAGCCTCACGGCGGAATTTTGATTACACGTCAGCTAGTTACCACATAACAATTGTTTATCTAATGTGACTCAATTCTCCGCGCTCGACGGGTTAGATTTCCTCTAGCGAAACACACAGATTTCTTTAATACTATCCGTCGTTTCAGAATAGTTTTAAAACAGTTTTGATTAGTATCAACATAGTATACTGCACCAAGGAGTTCTTTGCCCAGCAGTGACACACATACTAGACGAAAAAAAAAGTATCGATAAATGGACGGTGTATACAATATTATAAAAACATTAATACCTAGATGACAATAACAGGTTCCCGTGTTACAATATTGGAAATAATAGGAGTAATAGATACGCCTAGAACAAAAGATGTTCCTTATTTATAATTATAATGTATAGTAAATAATAACTTCAATAAGCTGACGTCCAATAATGGACGCAAAAAGTAAGTTAAAAAATAACAGTAGGTACATTAGTGATTACCCGGTACTCACACTATCGTCAAAAACGTAACGTAGATCTTATGTCGGTACACACATCTCCGAATTCAAGACGGATGCAGACTCGAATCCATGAACATTGCGAAGTTTGTATCAAGCTTTTATTTACCGTAAAGTAAAACCAGCAATGTACAAAATTTCGCGATAACGTATAGCCGGCATAGGGTTCCAACACTACGTTAGTCAGAAAATAACTGTAGTAAGTGATTACGACTTGAGTCGTGCGAGCTGCGCCATCAGCTCCTTGTCCTCGTCCACGCTGGCGGCGCCCAGCTTGCCGCGCGATACGGACGGCGCCTCCGACATCTGAAACAATACGGTTGTTGACTTCACCAAATTGCACAACTAATGCCGTTTTCCACCATGTAAGAAAACATATAAAAATGCATGTTTATACACGGCAATGCATGATAGATTTCGAAGAAAGTTAACGGGAAATGCCGATATTTATTCATTAAAATGGAGTGTTGACTTTAAATCATATTTTTTAATGTGTTGTTCACATGTCAAAAATGTTAATGTTTGCTGCGTCACATTGGGTTCGAGGAGACGTCATTCCGTTAGTAAGAGTCGTATGAAATTACTAACGGAGTGACGTCACGAGCCAAATTGCATGGCGGCTTGCGTTTACGCGTGCAAATTACAATCGATAAATTTAATATGGTTTTTAAGACATTATTCGGTTTAATAAAATTGAAATAAAAATTCCAATGGTTCATTTGTTCACAATTAGGATTGATTTAAACCAGTTTTAAAAAAAGGGTATAATATATACAAGGTGTTTGGTCAATGGTATATAAAGCCGAAAATGGTAGATAGGGCATCGTATCCACATTCTCAGAAAAATATTTCCATGTGGAAAAAACGTCACAATAGGGAGTTAATTAAGATTTTAGATTACGGTAAAATTAACGCAGTGCCAACCCTGGAACAGCTGATTTCATTCATCTGTACAACTTATTGTTCATTGACCTCAGTACCAGGTGCAAATTATGATGATGAAAATTCAAAACATGGCTTTTATGCCTAAGATCTTCGAGTCTTTGAGAGGACAATATTAACTTTTTAATTATGAAATACATGCAAGATCGCTTTTACGGAACTGTCTCTATTGGAAACGTAAGTAAAAGCAATAATAAGAAATTTTATCTTATTGACAATTGAAGCAATTCAACTTTTAAAATTATTACAAAGTAAACAATTAGGTACAATTTAGGGAATATCTCTTCTGCGAATCTGATCTTTAAAATATCGTGTGCACCTGTGTGAATGTGAAAGAAATAGGATAGAAAGAGATGGATGGAATGAAATATTGCTTATTATTTTTAGTGTCGATTCCATGGTTCTGTATGATTTATTATTACCTACTCATAAACAAGTTTGATGTGAAATCTTTGTAGTTTGTTGTTTTGGTTTTTCAATTAATGAAATAAATCATTATTGATGTTAATAATTTAAAAGAAAATCTTAAGTATCGCGATGTATGGTATGAGTATTTATTTAATTTTTTTACTATTACTTGTTCACACGGTGCTGCATTATTAAGAAATCTCGAAAAGCGGTTTTAGCAATGATGGTCTAACAACATACAGTGCGAAGAGTAGAAGAAAAAGTAGGCAAGTGGACCCTCGGCTCTGACGCGGCTGGGGAAGAAACACACCAATCTATGGTTCTTTCACTTTTAGCGCGAGGAACTCCTAATAGGCGGACAGACATTTTGGAATCCTGGACTGCCGGAAGTAGTTACCTATCATCAGTCGATTGAGAAACGCTGACGTGTTATGACGTGATATTTTATTTTAAATTGTCGTCGTGTCGAAACAGACACCATGTATGTGGCAATACACCATGTATTGCTGTCCTTTTCTAGATTTAGGGATGTCACTAAAGAAAAATAAATATTGTTTTTTATTATTATATAGAAAAATATATTACAAGATACAAATTTTTTTTCATCACTATACAACTTATATGACCCTCGGGGTATGGCCTTGTCACGGCTTTACGAGTATATACCATTGACCAAACACCTTGTATATCCCTATTAAGAAAATAGTTTGTAATAATTTCTACAGCGTAATGATCATCATGCCGGACTGGTACAGTGGAGGTTCGATCCTCATCAGAAATGAAAACCGTTCAAAAACTAGAAAGTTATTTGATTTATATAAAAGATCTCGGGGAGATTTGTATGAATGGTAACATGACTATTGTTCTATCTTGTTTAAGTATTATAAATAATTATACTAGGTATTCGACAAAGATTCTTTATTTAAGGCTGATAAATTATGAGTAAATATATTTAATGGTAGCAAATATGGTGGATGACAGAATTTGTTTTGTAGAAAAAATGCATCGCGCAGGTGCGAGCTTGTCGTCACAGCGCATGTGCGTAGACAATTATTGAAATAAAAATGCGATTAGATGGTGAAAAATTTTATGAAACCCTTCTTATAATTTACTTCTGTATTTGGTCACATTCATGAGGAAGATGATAGTTTATCTATATTATGTATTAAAAAAATAAATTAAAATACTATGGCATCGGTGCTTAGCAACCAATAATAAAACGATTTTTTAAGAATTCTCAAAAGATCGTACGACACTTAATAATCTAGTGTCCCGAAATACGATAGCAAACCGCATGCCAACTCTTGAAATATAAGTAAAATAATACAAATTGAAATGGTAACGTTACGACACTCACCTTGCCACTGATCTCGATACCGATCTCGTCCAGCACCTGGTTCACCACGCCCTCGGTCTCCTCCTCGTCGCCAGACTCACCCATGATGTCGTCCAGTGTTTCAGAAACTATAAAACAAACAAAAATATTATTTACTAGTTGTTCGCGCAGCTGTTCCGCCCACGGTAGCCTATGTTCGACCGCGGGTCATTACCGTACCAAATTTTATCAAAATCAGCCAGCTGTTTTGCGTTTATAATATTAGTATGCATATATGGAATGGATTAGCTGTGTCTTGGGCTTCGCTGCCATAGGACCATAGGAATCGCCACGGGGATGGTTATTTCAAAATCCATCCAGTAGAATTTGTGACATCGAATTTTCACATTTATAAAATAAGCAGGATTTATTGTGTAGATACATTTTTATGTAGTAATGCTGTTTGTTGTTCAGTCTTTTTTTCATCCCTTACTCGCTTGAAGGACTTTGTGTAGGCGTCAGCTGTGAATCACACACCACAAAACTTCATCATAACCTGTCCAGGCAATACTCACTCATTTCATCAGTCATATCCATCTTGGCGTTTGCCTGTCTAAACGCCTCCATGTCCTTAGCAATTTGGTGCGGGTTCATGACCTTGTTCATGTTGCCCATTGTTTTGGCTGTGGTGCCCATGGCGTTCGCTATGGCTATGTTGGCGCCCATCGATTTGTTCTGTATCTGTACACTGGATATCTGAAAAAAATGTGATTGAATTTGAGAGATGTCTACACTGTCCGTATATAGTTACAAAAAAAGGAAAAAACAGAAAAAGTGAGAACAGAAAAGAAGTGAAAGAAAATTAAGATTTTTCTGATTTAATAGACTATTCTAATGTAAAAACTTGTAATGTAGTAGCAGGTCTTTCCCATCTCGAGTATCATTAGATTACTCACTGGGAAGTCCTAGCCTTATATTGTAAGCAAGATTACTGGAATAAATGACTACCTTATTTTATTTATTTTTATTTTCCCTTTGTGTGTATTAATTTTACTGTCCAGTTCAAATATAAAATCATTTTACTCTATCATTTGAGTATGCTATCAGTTGATTCTTCAGCTAAAATGCCCTAAAGTATTATTTGAAAATTTTGCTGTGATTTTACAAATATCCACTTGTTTTGTCAACCATATTTAGTAGTACATAAAAATAAATAAAATAAAATGTATTTATTTCAGGCATAGCCCATAGTGTCAGTAATACAAAAACTTAAATTCTATGTTAGTATATAAATCTCTTACATTTACTCTAATATAATTACATGAATCTCACCTTGCTATTTGCAGCATATATTCTATTCTTCTGTTTACGTAACTGGACTAACTGTTTTGCCAAAATTTTGCATCCCTCGTTGTTTCCTTCTTTTGCCATTTTCTTAATTTCCATTTCCTGTAATTTTTATTTTATACTGATAAGAAAATTGTTGTTTTTAAACCCCGACGAAAAAAGAGAGATGTTATAAGTTTGGCTGCTAAATGTGTCTCTCTGTGTACATGATACCATACCTCATCAATGGGTAAATTGATTTGGATGCAGTTTTTTTAATTGATAGCAAATTTTTATGTGGTGGCTCTTAGATATGTTTGATCAAAATCTGTTCAGCTGTTCAAAAGTTGTAGTGAAATGAATATTGATAGTTAGGGGTTTTGTATTTTGTCAAACAAATAAACTTGTTAAACAATAAAATACCTATCTAAAATATTTCTTTAATGGTGATTTAGAAATAAATATTGAGGGATAATTTAGACATGTTCAAGGCTTTGTAAGTCCCTCCACAAATTAATGATATATGTAAATACAATAAATTTTGGTGTAAAATTTACTGACAAAGCATTATACATACTAGTTTCTTTTCCTCCCTCTCTAAGGCAGCCTTATCCCTATCCAAATCTCTACCAGCTTTACGTAATTCCCTGTCATTTTGTCGCTGTTGTTCTGAAAATAAATATACATAATTTAATTCATACATTAGGAACTTTCTTAAGTGTCCCACTGTTGGGCCAAAACCTTCCATTACTTCTGATTATTATTATAATATCTGAGGGTGCTTATTGTAATAATATTTATAATGGCACCAAAATATATTAATGATTTTTGGCACTACAATAATATAATTGAAAGCTCTGAAATTAAAAGAACATTGATAATTTTGTATAATGATTATCCTATAAACAGTAATTATGTGTAAACAATTAATCACCATTAGATTCGGTATTTAGTGGTCTGTGGTCCTGCCCTATAATAGGACTATTTCACAATGTCGTACAAGGCGATCAAGGGACACATAGCCTTGACAGCTGATAGGAAATAATAGCATTCCCAAAGAGTGTTGACGTCAGGAGGGTGGTAAAATCCCGGCCAAATCTCCGGATTTTTTGCTTTAGGTAACTAGTAAGTACATAGTAATATACCCTATCACTATAAATTTTTCTGTATTTTGAGCCAGCCTTGAAAGCAATTTTGATCCCAAAAACAATAAATATTTACGCATCACTCTGATTTCTCTCACACTTATAATTTTCGTCCAGAGACTATATTTAAATAGTATTCAGAAAATTGTTAATATTACCTTTCACAGTAGGTTCTTTCCTGAAGAAATTCATGACGCAAGAACTTGATAAATTATTACCAAAATAATAAGTTGTACCGTATCTAAGGAATTATTATTTTTTATCTAATTTCTTTTAGATGTCCAATTTGTAATCTAGTGTTTTAGATAGGTACCTCGGTCGGTACGGTACCTAAATTAAATTACTAAAATGAAATGAATGATTCATTCTTGTTGATCAATCAAATCATACCCAATAACTATTGTCTGACACTATGCCTGACACATTACTATGACAGATGACAATGACAGCATACCTACAGTGAGCGGTAGTCAAATGTCAAATCCTGAGGTCATTTCATTTTCATTTATTTTTAAGTTTCATGGCTCCATCGTTCGCCAAAACGATGATTTGGCCAACGTCAAGGTTGAGATTGACACGGTATATAATATGTTATAATATCAATATTGAAACACGGTTCAGTGTGTAACCTAAAATATAAGAGTACATAAATATATTATACATACATACGGATACAGGGAGAGTAAATAAAAATTATAAGTAGATATTATTATTTTGCCAATGGGGAGAAAACTAATGTTAATAGAAATTGCATATATTTACAGGTCGTGGGACATAAGAGGGAACCAAGTCGTATAGAATAGAGAAAAATCCATGTCAAATCAAATCTTTGCCGTCATTTTCTAACACTGACATTGACACATACGTATCATTTTGGTTAAGCCAAGTCAAGCCCATTCTACTCGTAAAGCTTTAGGTAAAACTGGATTGGAGTGTAGACAAAGAAATCTATATTCCCCGTCATATCTTCCATGCGTATTAGAAATACATGAGAAAACAAGTCAGAGCGCTGACTCTTTTATCACTCATCACGTGCCCGGCCCTATCTGTCACTGACTTTGTATGAGACATGGGTATAAGATTAGTCCAAGATAGATAGCCCCTGAAGCTTTATTAATACCTACTGGAACCAAGCCAATACTGCCAAGAACTTTTTGATGTAAGGTACGATCATTATAAGTTCTTTGGGTTCAGTCAACAGCACATCAAGTTACCCTTTTTTTTTTTGTTTACCCAGGGGAATGCTTGTTACGCACTGAGTGTGGGACTCCTGGGCCGCTAGTCGGCCCAGCCTACCCACTAAACCCCTGGGGCGTTTCCACGCTGCCGTTATGGGGGACGTCACGGGGTCGCTAGGCATTTCACCGCGACCTGGGCGAGCGTCAAGTACAAGTGCTAACCACCCGCCCCCTACGCTACGCGAGCGTGGCGCGGACCATCAAGCCCGCTCCGCGCACCAGTCAGAAAGCTGACGGGGGGAACGGGCATCATCGACCGGGTGCCTTGGGTGGCACAGGGCACCCAAGTCTGCCCCAAGAGGTGATAGGCAGGTGACACCCACACATTGCACCCGATACACAGACAGCCACCCTTCGGCCGCAGAGGACAGGGGATCGTCGAGAGACATACCGACGCTCCCCTTCCCCTGCGGCCCCACCGCACCGTGTTCAGCGCCACGGCCGCGCTGTGGTCGCGGAGGACAAATCCTCGCAACCCCACCTCTGGTCCCCTCTGGTTTCCACATCCAAAGGCTGGTGGCGGGTCACCAGCCAATGGCAGTAATACCGAGGGGACCATCCACCAGGCTCAGAACACCCACCAAAGTCTCTGGGCCTTGGGTTCCTCTTGGTTCACCGGGGTGGCTGGTTGTGTCAGACCAGCCCCCCCGGTTACTAAGCCCCACCATCGCGACAAGATGGGAACCCGTCGGGGGGACATCAAGTTACCCTGTATCAACCTCGATGGAGCGGTAATAGCGGCTAGTTTGCAATTGATTTGGGTAGGTTGATGTTCTGTTAACTGTACAATCATGGAATTAGTAGGGTACAACAATCCGAGGTAAAACATAAACATAAGGATCATACTACACTATAATATAATGAATACACAAAATGTTGTAATATCTGTGAATGAATACCTTTTAGCGCGCAAGAAGGAGGATAGTAAACACATTTTATATCTGTAAAAGTATAGCACTACAATACACATAAAAAGTTCTTGTGAGTACTAGTAGCTCTAACGGGGAACTTCAACCCTACTAATTCCATGCTTCAACCTCATTTGGTTACATTTTCATGTTCTTGGTCTTTGTCACAGATGGAATATCGTACAGTACCTACTAAGTACAACTCTCTTGCACATTCGTATATTCAATATGGTCTCAGTAGTTATGGACGTACATTTAAAACTTATCTCGATAAAATTTATAAATTGCAATTGAAGATTCTAAAACATGTGGTAAATAAAAAAACAAGACGTCAGTTCACTCAAAATGAAATTGGCTTATTCAAACATTGCAAAATACTGCCAGTGCATTCTCAAATGACATGTAACTTTCTAAAAGAACAATTAAATCACCCTATATATACTCGAGCTGTTGCCAGAGAGAAACTGTGCACGTCTATAGCCAACAATACGTACGGGCAGAGGACAGCGCGATATCTCCTTCCGAGATTAGTTAACGCACTACCCACCTCTGTAAAAAATGACTTAACTCCTAAAAATATTAAAAATAAACTTAAGTCCTACTTTATCGAACAATTGTGTTAGATTGCAAATTACTACTAGGTACTTGTTTTGTTTAAAATGGTCTACGTACGTGGTTCCTATATTACTGTTAAGTGATTAATTAAAACAAAATATTTCATACTACTGCTGACGTTGATGCTCACTGTGGACAAACCTCTGTGGTTTTTGTCAGTGTTCTTATATTATGTACTATATATATTTGTTCTTTATATGTGAAATAAATATAAAAAAAAAGTAAGTAAGGTTCCATGAAAAACAGTGGTCTTTGTTGATCGCGGAAGTATGATAAAAACGAGGTACCTATTTATAGCGAATTTTCAAGAAACTTTGTACATAGCACTATTGTGCCGATTTAGGAATATGGATCAACAAAAAGAAAATAAAAATTGAACTACCTATGTAGGTAAAGGACTGGATATAAAAATAAACAAATGTAATGTTAAAATGAAACATTTTATTTCGAGAGCAAAATCGAAATGTTTCTATTTTAAGCCACTTCATTTTTATTAAAATTCTATTAAGTAATTAGTTATATGTATAAAACAAATCCATTTATAATTAAAAATAGGAATAAGATATTGAAGTGAGTAAAATTCTCATTCAAATATAATAGGAAAAATACATATAAAATATATTTTTAGGAAGATACATAAAGTTGTAAATTATTACAATTATTATTATGACGAAACAAAACTTTAGGCTAGACAGACATACAGTGATACAGCTACAGGCACAATACCTACATACTGATATAGTATGTACCTATATAGTGAGACCCAGCAACCTCTCGAAATAGACAAATTCACAAATAAGGAGACAAGAACAACATTCAAAATAGATCCGTTAAATATCGCAGAAAAAGCTACGTAGTTGAACTGAGCATCGATAGCTCAGGTACTAGAAGTATTGTCTAATCTGTGGCTCAGATAAGGACGCAGATTAAAGTAGCTGGCCAATCTTATGTAAATCTTACCAGACTTCGTGGAAACTAACAATTAAGCCTAAGTACGAATCTATGATCTGGAAACAAATTTTATAAATACTTTGTTGTCTGATCAGTTGGAATTTTTCCTAAGTATCAAGTAACAGTTTCTCATGTACAAAAAATAAGGGAAAATAATTTTATAAAAAATTATCTGCTTCTCTAATTTAAATAAATAAGTACATAGGTAACTTTAAAACTATGGTGGATGTCAAGGTATCAGACAAAGGTAATCACTATTACACACTAAGTACCTAGTATTTATAAATTAAGCGATTAAATAATTATAGATAATTAGACCGATTGTCGCATAGGATACTAAATTAACTTCTCATGTGGCACCATAATACCTACGTCCGCAAAATTCATTTAGAGGTACTTGTTTGTTAAATATTTTATATCCGGCAATAGGTTTATAAACTGTTTACCACGACCATTTCGGTTGAAATTTGGTAAACGCCCATGTATCTGGAAGACCAACATGTTTTCTGTTCTTGTAATCACTGGTGGACCATTGGAAAGGTTTGACGGCATCTCTGTTCAGGATCTCGAGGGTTTCCTGTTCGGCTTCCTCTATTTGCTGGAGAACTAGATTTTTTATTTCAAGACCATTGATATCTGGCTTATTGTCAAACTGGTGAGTATAAATGGGTGCTATATTACCCTTATTAAGCTTGGTATTGTTGGGTTGTGCAATTTCTGTAAAGGGTGGACCAGCTACTACGGTGAAATTTAACGTTGTTTCATTAACTGCTCCTGTAAACAAATGTAAATGAGTTCATAAAAATATTATGTTAACTATAGTTTTTATGCCAAGAAAAAAGTCACTTAAAATCAATGAGCTTTGAAGTAATTGTATATTTACCACTAATAACTTTGGTATCAATAACTCCATACGCTTCCTTGTTATGTCGAACTATGTCTCCGCGAACACCCAGCACGGACCAGTACCCCTGTTCCTCCACCAGGCATGACAGACCAGAGCACTCGGTGCTTTCGTTATTAGCTCGGTTCATGGCTGTAACATTGTTCTGCCTCAACAGCTGTATGATGCTGTCCAACGAGGTGGCGTTATTAAAGCTTTGCTTGAACATGGCGGCCCGGGGAGAATGGGTCTCGGAAAATATACTGCCGTACTTTTCTTCCATTTTTGTTACATTTGTTGTGACTGCTACATCCTGAAAAAAGGACAAACGGTATTACAACAGTGTTTGATTAAGGTTTTCGAAATTTAATTACTCTTGGTTGAAAGTACGAAAAAGAGCCCATATACTACTTACTTTGAAGAAGGGAAGTCCATAGGTAGCCCAGTAGTGTTGGTCTAGCAAAACGTCTGATATGTCTGCAGAATGGGTGCGCCCCGGAACTTGTTCTACCAGAAACAGGAGACCTTTGCCGTGGCTGTGATTGTGATATGCCACAAAATGCTTCACGCCACTGCTATAAAGAACAATGATAACTATAAAAACGGATAAGACAACGTAAAAATATAGTAGACCAGAGCATTGATATGTATAAAAACAATATAGGTTTTATTAACACTACTGTATGATTAACTACATAACCCACAGCATTTTTTTAATGGAATAATGGAAATGGAAATTTACACCATAATGTGTATCTATTGTATCTGTTTACTCACTCTGTCTCACTCTCAAGCAATGCTATGTGCTTGTAGTGGGTATGTAGATGTTCGTGTGGAGGTGTGACGTCATGCAGGCGGTCCAGCTTGCTGTAGTCCAGCACCAGCCATTGCTTGCTGGCGGTGCCGGAGTTACTGCTGGCCAGCACGCGGCCCCAGCAGCTAGCGTTCACCGCCAGATGGTTTGCGGCATAAATGCGAGGGCTGGCCGGAACCTACAAATTGCAGTCAATAAATTAAGCTATTTTAATATGGAGTAAAAAATTCTCACTTTGCATTCAACCCTGTATACTGATATACTAATGAAACACTAATTCAAACCACCTTCTCAAATTTCTACAGTATTTTGCTTACAGTTACTGGGTCTAGAACTTTTTATGGACTTTTCAAGTAGACTTACTTGTTCAGTAATGTTGACGTCTTTCCAAAGTTTGTCGTTATAATTTCTCAATGGCGTGCCAGTAACGGCTAGTCTATGGTTGTTTCCCCGGATCAGGTAGAACTCGTCCTGACTAGTGACCGACCCAGGGTATCCTGAGAAGTCCACCGTCTGGCCAGGGATGCTGGCGGTGTCCTTTGAAGTCAAATGGTAGTTCAACTTGTACCTCTTCAGTATTCGCGTCATAGATGAGTAACTGCAACAAGGGTTCTAATTTTATACAGTAAATATTTCACGCATGCCATCATAACTTTGAAGTGGTCTCATTTCAGCAATAGCTCCAATAGTTGTTGTGAATATATTTACATTCTTATTAGTATCTATTCTGAGAATTATTGGTTTCACATAAGAAACAATTTTGTTTAGAGTAAGGTAAATGTTGTATATTTTGGCACGCAGCATTTAATCGAGTTTGAGTTCTGACGTACGAATCGGGACAGCAAACGAAGATCAAGAAACGGCGAATTTGTAATACTTACTATAAAATTACTTACTAATAAACATAATATTATATGAATGTTTATAAGTACTTATTGATTGAATTTGTACTTAATGAATGAATTTGTCTTTGTTCTCAGTTAGGGTGTCCTTTATAAATTCCAAGGTTTATAATTTTGTCTAGACGATTTAAGTATACCTACAAGTGTTAAAGATCTTATCAACTTCGTGTAAAGATTTTCATTTGTTTCTCACCTTCCAGCCTTATTTTGAGCTAAGTAGAGCTTCTTGGTTGTTGTTCCATCCTCAGATGTTTCATTGGCGATTCTCACGAAGGCAGTTGACAAGTCAGGCACGTTTTGAATAGTGGAATCTTCCAGGGTGATGTTCAGAATGCGTTGGATTTCCGCGACTTCGGCCATAGAGTTCAACCAATAGAGATCAGAGACATCTGTGTCGTATTCACACTGGCTTCGTTCCACTCCATGTTTCCAGCCCGTAAAGATGCCATTAATTTGTATGTAGTATAAAGAGATCTGTAAAACATTCAGATTTATAAGTAGCATATAAATTATAGGAAGCTTACATAAAGCTCGTAACTCGTAAAATTACTATTATACTTCACGTATTTTTTCTGTGAGATTTTACGTCGCTATTTATATAGTACATACACAAACTGTAACATTTTTATTGATATATTTTATAACATGTTTGGGTTTTAAGAACGTGGTCATGATATGGGATTTCCTCCAAAATCAGAAGCTGTTAAAGACCTAGTGAAATCTGTGAAAGACCTCTGACTAAACAGACCGCCATGATTACCCTCAGGAAAATATACTAATTAAATTGTTACCTGATGCCATAGTGGGTCGGTGCTGCTGCGGTCTGCAGCATAACTCTTCCACTTATCCACTGACTTGTCCAGGGTATCCTTCAGCTTATTACACTGCTTCTCCAACGGAGTTCCATCGCACTTGGCCCGGATGGTGTTCTCCAGATGTTTGTGGATGAGGGACCAGGTCAAAGCCCCCTCCACGATGCCTGCAGCATACGCTTGGATCTCGTCCGGGTAAGAACCTTCAGTTTCTACTTCTAAGAGCGACCACCTGCAAATTAGCAACTTTTTTATAATATTCTCTAAAAAAGCTGTAAAGATTGTAGTATTTGTCTAAGGTTTTCGTATTTTCAAGTTCAAAAACACATTGGTAGCGTTACATAAAAAAATATAAAAGTTTTAAATAACTATTTAATTCATACTGAACTTACCCATTTGTATCAATATCCATTCTAAAGTATGCTCTGGCGACTCCTCTTTGTATCTGCGCCAGTTCGTTGCTTTGGCCCCAGAACTCTATGCTATATCCAGTTTTCTCGTTATAAAACACTGTAGCCGCATAGTTTCCATCCTCTTGGCTCCTGTAATCGTAAAAGGTTAAGTGCTATGCCTACTGTTATTGCAAATATTTCCATTATCTCGAAGTAAATACGATATTTTGGAGGCCTGCCAGCAAATAAAGTAAATCCCTAAAATGTTAACCGCGTCATTGAAGCAAATACGATAAGTTTTGAATAATATGGAATGTTACCAATCTGCTACGTCTGTGCTCATAATATACAAATAAAGTTTGGTTTTGTCTTCCTATGTCTACGACTAAGAAGATATACGATTTTATAGCTAACTACAATATATATTATTTAAATCCACATCTTACCTTTCCATTTGTCCAAAAAATAGAGCCAAAATGGCCAGGACGCCAAGCAAGCCTAGGATGTAAGAGCTGATCTTGGTCTGCATCCAAGAGGCGCCAACAACTTTCAGTATCTTGCTCATTGTGCTGATTATGCTCGACAAATTAATATAAATAAACTATAAGATAAAGAAGATGTTGAGGAATTTAATAATAATGAAGTGACAGAGTGAGTATATGAGTTTTTCTAGAGGGGGAGCGAGCATCAAAGATGCAAAGCTTCGCGTTCACGGTGCAGGGGAGAAGCCGGCGGGCGCGGGGTCCCACATTGGGCTCAGCTTCAGCGATTCTATTGGTGTCTCTCTCACCTATTTCTTTATTACTTGTCTTGGTACCCTGAAACAAAGTCACAGCTACATAAGTATCGGTCGATATACAAAGCAAATTGTAATCTTTCTGTAGATCGAATAATCAATTTTCTTAAAACTGATATTGCTATCAATATCAGATCTCCGGTAATTAAATTTATGAAAAAGAGGAAAAATACGTGAAAAACGACTTAGATCAGTGATAGTAGAGAAATTTTCTATCAAAACAAAACTATAAACCTCCATAACATCGTTATACAAGGCCAATAATCTGCTGACTCTACTTATAATCACTTGAAATCGGGTGAAAATTATTCGTTTCCTGACTTTAGTTATAAAATATTTAAACTATTGAATCTTTGATTTTTTCTGTGGTTCTGTTTGTTATGAAAACTTGTACTAATGTTCTTGCAATTTAAGATATTATTTATGCATCGTAAAATCGCATATTAATTAATATCTTAAATTGCAAGAACATTCCGAGAAGATGCACGTTTTGGTAATTTTGGTAAATAATACCTTATAAATTCTGGGTGAAAATTTTTGATTCACTTCTTAGGTACTTATTGCCTTTATCTAATACAATATTGAACATACATTATTATTTCTGTTTTTCCTACTTACAAATCACTTTTCTGCTTTAGGTGATATCGATGCACCAAATAAACAAATATCATAAAACACAATTTCCACAAATTGGGAACGTCGGACACTGAATGAACTGAGGCTTAGACATAACTAAATTTTAAATTATCACTGACAATATTTCGTTTGAGAATTCTTCGGAATACTAGAAAGCGACCATCGGCAGTCATAGGCAGCTCCTCTTTATCATAATATCAATAAAAGATACTCCATGTATACGAATGAGCTCTCGTGTTATCATTGACTTGTAAGCAATCACGTAGGTAGTTAGTTCAATATGACAAAATACAACGTTTATAATGGAAATCATGTTATTTTCTGTTATGTCATAAAATATTGCTCGGCTTAGATCCTTCCTAGAGGTATTTTTATCGATATCCACTTTATTTTACTTCAAATATAAGAAAAAGAAATCCCTGGAAAGTGTAAGTATAGATCATAGTTAGACCTAATACTGTAAGAATTTGATGAAATTTAGAATAGGTAGGTTAGGTGTACTTAGTTAAATATCCGAGGAATTAAACAACAACTAATCATAATTCAATTTCTACAGTAAATTCTTACTAGAGTTTCAGGGTAAATTTAAGTAAAAGTTTGGAATACCTGGATCTTAGAAGAAAACAAGTATGGAACCACACGTGTACTAAATTGCCACTAACAACCTAAAATTTTAGTTTTTTCCGTACTAAACTTCACATATGCCAGAATAGTTTCAAGTGTTAAACTATAGAATCACAGCGTTCTCGTAGACAAATAACTATATTGCAAATTGGTTGCCTAGGCCGAGTAGGATATTCTATACAGCAACAATGGGCTGAAGCTGGTTGAAACCATACACTATCTGCCTACACTACACGTGGATCCGGATTGTAACAAAATTTTAAATTGTGTCATTAATGGTAAATCCAATATATATCAAGGAGCTTAATTATGACAAATGTATCTATTTAACTGTTTACTAATTTGTCTATAATAAAAAATTGATAGATACTAATTATGTCAAGTTACGTAGGGATCAAAGAAATTGAATGGTCCCTACCATTCAATAATACCAAATCAAATGGAGCAAAAAGTAATCCTCGTTTGTTTAAGTACATATTTAAAAAATCTTCATGTCTTTCTATTGAAATTTATTCAATTTCCAAAACAAATTCTTTGCATATTGCAAATTATTTCATAAATCATAAATTACATAATTTATGAACGATCTGCTGATATTTACCTAAAATATTTATTAAACCTAATTAAAATTAAAAGATTGTGTTCAACATTTTTCTAACTACACTTATTTTATGCCACTTAATCATTACTTTGTCCTCTGCAAAAGTTTGTCGAAGAAAACCGTCAAAACATTTACCAGAAGCATTATAGTTAACAATGGACAATAATACCGGTATGATTGAATGATTGTATAACTCAATTTTGTATGAATAGCTGCCGCGCGCATATCTTTTCAAGTTGCAGTAAGTAGTATTTTACAAAAACATTACCTATATACCATTTGTTGTGTAATTTAGGGGACTCCCGTATTTTATACAAAACTGCTGAATTATAATATTGGCATTGTAGCTTTACAGGAATTCATAAAAATAATATTTTGTAACGTCCCCTGATGATTAATTGAGTGTGTTGGAACAAATTCGTTGTTCAAAACAGCAGTAGATAGTTAATCTTTTTAAGTAATTTTAACAACAAAGATAATAAATACAAAAAATTAAAAGAATTATCAATTCTCCGTTCGAATTTCGTTATATCTTCAGAACGAGTTATCTCGAAACATGAGAGTTGAGGAACTGATGGTCGCGCATGGCAACTGCTACTCAGGTTGCAATACTTCCTATTACAGACACTCAAGATTATCAGCAGTAAGCAAATCTGATGATTAAATCTGATATCTACAAAATCGCTACAGTTGCAAAAACTTACCGCAATTCATATAGCAACACAGATACACTTTGCGAAGTTTCGCGCTTAATTCGTTCAGTTTACAAAACTATAAGATTTCGCACTTTATTTTTAAATGTTTCCACTTACTTAGATATTTTAAAATGTTTTTAATATAGTATGAATCGAAATCATCGCCTTATCTTAGCAAGTTATTCTGAGCTATAGGATCGACTGTGTATTTTCGTAAATATTAGAAATAAAATTACAAAGTATTACGTCCGATGTATTCGGATAAACAAGCTGGGAGTAAATCAATACAGGCTGAGCCAGAACATACATTTGTGGTTTTATGGGTTTATGATCATACTCTCGCAGGGTGAAACATATTTTTACAACACACGTGCAAAAATATTTATTTGTAAATACTATCTCTCTCAGTAATTTAAAAAATAAAATGGCTGTATTAGTTTACTCAATTTAATACAGTAACTATATGTATATATAGGGCTGTGTCTGTCGGTTTTTTTTCTACTTGTTCATTCCTCCCACTCATTTGTACCCTTGGTTGGGTATAAATGGGTGGAAGTCATATTGGAGTTGAGGCGCAGTTTACACGTTTATTTGCAAATTCACTAACAATGCAACCTATCATATTAACCCGATAAATGTATATGTGTACTTTCCAAAGTATGTACTTTCCAAAATATTTTGTTAAACTAATTTGAATTTTAGTTAGGCAAACGATTATATGTTAGATATGTAGATTACAGAATGGAAGGTGTCTCATGAGGTTTATTTTTTATGTACTCTATCTTATACAATTTATCTACAATGCGTGAAATTCCTATTCCAGCACCACAAAAAAGGTATGAGTAGATATTATACAAATCAGATTTTACCTGTATAATGATGTAGCTATGTATGTATACAACGTACAGTCACCAACACATACAAAATTCATTGGAAATTCGCCGCTATTACAACGGCATAAAGATACATGCGATCGACTGTAATTTGGTAAAATATACCCATACACAAAACATATCAAATTTATTTTAGTTGATAAAGGAAATAAGTAATTGGAACTCGTATGCTCACCGACACGTGTTTTATCCAGTGAATAAATAAAAGAAAGCCTATATATTAATTTAGATATATATTATTCTTTAGATATATATTATTTAGATACCTAAGGATATTATTTGGCAATACTTATTAGCTTATTTACATCACGATAACTGAAAATGTTGATACAGTACAACTGAACAAAAATGAATTGTAGTCTCTAAAATAGTTTACAATAAACTCCAAAATAGTTCAATACGCATATCGTCAAAACTATTACACAACAATAATCGATACGAATACAATTATTATTATTTTAAAAAATAATAAATATAATTCAAAACGGAGCTAACATCATGATGTCTATTAATAACCAAATTTTTTGGGAGCACAATAAAATATCTCACCATAAAAGCAAAAAAGTAAGGCTTTTGTTTGTCAAAGCAGGTAGCCGTCTACCTAAACGGCATACCGACATTCTTTGCGCACTCGTAGCTGTAAAGAAATTAAAAAGTTTCTTCTTTAGACCACTTTTTTTTTCATCCAAATTTAATGCACTGGTGATAATTTTATTCCTAAGCATCGCTTAGATACTAGTTGCGCCCGGGGCTTTGACCCAGCAGTATTGGGACGATTTAAGCGACATAAAATATATTTTAGTAAGGATTTGAATGTTTTACTTATAGAATTGCAATAATATTTATAGTTTTAATCAATAGGTCACGTCACTCATGCACTTGTAAGTGACCTCAATCAACCCTTAGAGCGAGAGAGAGTATGAACACACGATCGGAAATTCCTCTCTGGCCATAAATCCTGCAGATCATTTATGTATCTGACTTCGAAGACAATTAAGTTTTTTCTGTATCTATTTCGTAATCAACTAGTATCGAGCGTGTCGGCAAATGGATGAACGATTCTAAGAGTTCTATTTCGAAATGTTTGGTTTCAATGCTCTTTTTTTTTTCTTTCTTTTAGTAGTTAGATACCTACGTTTTTTTCTGTTCAATATCTCTCATAGTATCGCATTGAGATCGGTTTGCTCTTAAAGAGATTTTTTAACTGAGTACCTACTCCTATTGTAAATATTTCTAGACCTTTTGTAGGTAATATCATGATAATATCACATAATCAATACCTACCTAGATAAGAAACGCCGGCGGCGCCACAAACTTAGAAACATTATCTTCAGAGCGTCAAATTACAAAAATAGCTTCGATTTAGAAAACAATGTAATTAACATATTTTGCATAACATAAATGAAATAACTAATATTGCTAAAAAGTGAAAGAGTCAATGCACTCAGAGTGCATAAATGGTACAAAGAATGCACTTCACATGCTTGGACTACTTGAGGTCAACGACACTGTCAACAGGCGCTCACCGGGAATTATGAGGGAGCTATGATAAATGCTTGTTTTACCATCTCGCTTCTAAATAACTCAGACTAGGTTTTGCCCGTGGCTTCACCTACGTGAATTTGCCACGAGTCAATATTCTATCTGGAATTTAATGAAATTGGTATATAGGAAATAGAGTAATCTATTTCCTTCCTATATTTGTACTAACATCTAATTTAAACAACCATTTTAAAATAATCTGATCGTAGATGTCACTTTATAAACAAATAATATTACGCAGAAGTAACTACTTAGGTATTACCTACACCTGAAAAAATATGTATGAAATATTCCGGAAAAGTGTAATTTAGGTAATTCGCGACGTCACAGCCCCGAATGCACCGGGAACATGCGAAGATGAGAAAAAGGTTAATTTAAAAAATAGTCTCGTGAAATATTAACATATATTCCAATGACAGTAGGTAGGTACATAGGAAATAGCACATCCGTTCGTGAATTACTTGTCGTCTGACGCATGTGTGACAGTGTGAATACTTCAATACCTAGGTACCTATTTATACTTAAAAATAAACGTAATATTTTTACGATCGCGTTTCCGTACAATATGTACCTACCTATTACGCATCACCGATTTTCAAATTGCGGCGAAGTTATTAATGCCACTATTCTTGAGACAACTGTGGACAGCCACAGGCTAAACGAATAAAATAACACGTCTCAGTTTTCCTCCACTTCGCACGCACTTCAACATCCTTAGTAGGTACTTAGACTATTAGCACGCATGTTATTGTCAACATCGAGCCTTTTTGGATTTGCCCAGGCGAGAACGTAATGGCCGAGAATTTACTTTTTACGTAGGTACCTAACTTGTCGGCCATACGTGTCGTTTCGGTTTTCTTTGGGGATTAAATTCATGATTATGGGTATGATTATTGGGTAAAATATAGGTACTTACAGCGTCAGTGGTGTGACCACAAACACGAGGTGTCGGCGTTCTCAACCCATCGGGATAGGCTTTCACGACGTGCGGCGACGGTCGACCTCTGATCTAGACCGCGACGGATCTGAAAGAGAAACATCATTGTAGTAACATATAAGAAACATCATTGTAGTGAGAAACGTGTAGGCATTCTTACACATACGGAAATTTCAACAAGTCTCATTTAGATAACTAAAAATGTAAGAGTAAGTAGTAGCTCTTCGTTGACAATGTGATTTGTGTTCAGTAACCATCCTCAAATAATAAATAGGTACTAAGTGGAAGGCGAGTGGATAACACGCCCCTGGATCATAAGATCTCAAATTGAATCCCACTTATAAGTGCCTGCCGCATGCATTGCTCATAGTACTAATATGGTCTAGTTTTCATCGAGATGATCATAGACTACTACTTTCATCTGGTGAAGGAAAACAAACTGATGTTTATTGGATGTACCGAAGAAATCAATCGGTGTACTACTCCTACGAAAGGCAGTTGTCGCTAAATTAATTTAGATTGTATCAAATGCTTTAAGGCTTTTCAAATAAAATCTGGCAATAGTCATGGAACGACAGTTCTAACGTTTACATGTACAGAACAAACTATCAATATACCCTATAATGACATTGTTGTCACTACAATACACTGCACTGTAATCCTAATGCTATACAACTGAAAAACACCACGAAAGTGCTCTAACACTATATCTGTTTCAAGAGCATCAATATGTGCCAAAAATATCGCTTTGTTAACAAATCACTCCCGTTCACTGGGAATAGAGCGTGATAATCCAATCGTACATATTAAGGCATAGTGTAGCCACAATAGAATAAGTACGGCTGCACCTAGAGCAATTAACAGGCCCCTAACTATAAAACGACGGCGGCGGGCGTCGTCACCCGCAACCTGACGCTAAATGTTAGTCGTCAAGACATCGTTTAGCAGTCATTGTTTATAATAACCGGGTGCTATATGAAATGTCTGGCGAACGAGCGCCGCGTCGCGTCGTCAGGGTGGCCCTTGCTCAGATAACGCTAATCTGTAGAGATAAACTAATTATAGACGCACGATAACGAGCGCTGACTTTCATCTTAATTTGTGTTTAAACGAATGTAATAAAGTAGGCGGCGGCTCTTGTAAGTAGTTAAATATCTTCAATGAAATGAAAACGTAATTCTGCGATTATTTTTGTTTTATGTAATCTTAGACTCTTTGAATACTGATTTAAATTTGTCTAGCTGACAAGATAGACAAGTGGCTAGGAAGTTAAATTTATACTTCCATGTCTTTGGTATAATACAAATATACATATTACACGTCTTCAATCGGACATGTAAATTTTAAACTTGGAAAAGTCCACGTTCCTAGCGTCCTTGTTTGTCTTATATTTATATCATAGCCTTAGCATATTTAGAGTTTCGATTTAAGTAGCATATTATTCAACTCCGCATTATTCCAGTATTTACAGTGAAACATATATTTGATTAAATGCCAGAAGCACTCAATACCACTTGAAGATATTCACTCATTTCCTCAACAAATTATGATTCATATTCAAATCTGTTTTCGTTTATTATGCAGGTCTTCAAAGTCTATATTTACTAGCTATGTTTGCATCTAGGTAATCTGCGACATAAGTAATTCTATCTGTATTTCATCAGTTTATATTGATAGCTTACATAGATACGTAACAAAGTTGTAAAAATCAGCTCCAAGAGAAGTGATAATACATATAAGCATGGAACGATTAATCAAAAAGTCACGTTTGGACATTGGGCATTACGGAACGCGTGACAATCAGCTGGAATTATGACATGACTCTGTTCTATTATGACGGAACTATATCGATAAAGTGACAATTGAGTCTAACGATAACGAATAGGTCATGACTGGGTCACTACTATGCGATTTGTTGTTAATCAAAGTGTCGCGGCAAACCTAAATAAATGTTGACTAGCTATACCGCAAAATGTTCTATTCCTGCACGCTCAAAAGTATAAGCTCAAAAGTACGGACAAAATTATTGACGACATTTCTTTACAATTTGGGAACGAGTGACAAGGACTCTATTAGGCAGAAAAATAAATTCCTTGCTACCTTCATTATATGAAGAATTGAAGACTTGCCCACGAGCAGATACGTACTCTGTTTTGTATTCATAATCCTTGAATGATACGAAGAATTAGTTACGTTATGATAAAGTTGGCTAAAGTTATAAAAGGGTGTACTGTACATATAATGTGATTGAATGACTGGCTAATAGCTCTCTGGAGTAAAGTATCAATTCGCGTCTTTTCATTATGTAATTCATACTACGCAAAATTTCTAAACCAATAGACGTCACTACATGATGACTACTTACGAGACAAGGTGTAAATATAATTATGTAAATTAAAAATAACGTTCCACATACACTTCTTTTATCTATCGTTCCACCTTATCTAACTCTACAGGCTGATCAAATCATGCATAATCATTTCTTTTGAACTTCTAGCTTACAAGTATCATTACTTATAAGCTAGAAGTTCAAAAAAATGTTGATGGAGGCAATTTTCTGGACTCTGTACAATTGGATGATTACACAACTTTAAAAAAAGCTTAACTAAAGCATTGTGTAAAAACATTACGTATAACAAGTTAGTTTTAAAAAAGTATTCTTACTCTGCTCCTTCATCTAAAACTATAAAAAGTACATAGAAAAAACGGAAATTAAAAATAATTCAAGACATTGTTTCTTCTCTTATCGCCAAACCACGTTTACGTACACGGGTCTACATTTTATTACTTGCTTTTGTCGATTTGCTTTTCAGTGGACGAGACTGATTTTCTGCGAAATCCTAGTACTTCACTATCATAATCTATTTTCCTTGTTTACCATGGATCGTAATAGCAAATGTTTAACTAGGTAAATGTCGAGAACTTACAACTAAATAGAGGAGATCCCTTTTATAAGTCTTTGCAAACTTTTCTCAAGAGAATTAAGCAGCCGGGTATGGATATGATCTTGAATCGTGAAAGTCCAGTCAGATTCCTTTACAAGACTTGAATAAAATTTGACCCCAGTTTTAGCAATTAGCACTATCGAAAAGAAGAAGAATGAGCGCAAATCCAGTTGTTTCCTGAGTTTCCTTCACACTGATACTAAGACACTGACACTGAAAATAACTACCTACTGAGTAATATAATAACTCATGCAAGATTAGACCGCACAGATAATTAAACATAATTATAATGACTGACCACTCTAACATTATAGTTATATCAATTTTTTTGTAGTTACCTAACTACAACATCTGAACGGTGGTACACACGTGTCATGGTATTTTCCGCAAATCGTACCAAATTGGAATAGCCAATCTTATCACTTGGCAACAAATGTCTGATAACGACCATAACCAGTGACCGTGCTAATAAATTCATGGGTTTATTAACTCCAGCCGAATAATTAGCAAAATTATCATTAAGTGTGATTATATTTATTAGGTAAAGGTAGTCGGCAATTTGAGGAAACTCGTTCCTTTTGTATGAATTATGCTGTTTAAGTTTAATGTTACTTCTTCACTTCTAAGTATTAATTAAATCCTACTAATTAAGTACTACTACACAAAATAATGTTATCTTGGTGGCCCTCATTCATTAGGTTCGTACTCGTGAGTACCTAAATTATACGTATACTTAATGAAAACTATTAATATTTTTATAAAATGACAATGTTAAAATCGGCCTTATCAACTCTCCGCGGCAGCGTGGTCTAAATTTATCGACCACGTGTTTGAGCCTGCTTTGGTAGGGAAGAGAGGACAATGTTCCACCATGCTCAAATAAATTGGGGTCAAATGCTACACTGTCTAGACATCGCCGCTGTCGTATCGCGCCAGCGCATTGTTTGGTTTCCCATCCAAAAATATCAATGTATTTCGAAACGCCTAACCTTCATAATGAAAAGGAGGTCCAAAGTACTTATTTATTTGGCTCAAATTTCATAGTAGATTTTCATATGGGTAAATCTTGCCTGGGAACCGTGTCTAAAGAGAAAGCTACTAACAAGGATGCCATTATGTGCACACAAAGCAGCCAGAGGCAAACATAACTCTCGTGATTATCTTCAGTATACCTATAATAGAGTCAATCGAGGAAGGATTTTTCCAATGTCGAGAAAAATTGTGCAATATGCTCAATGACGACAAGGAAATACTTTGAAAATGAGAACATAAGTCGTTGTCAAAATAATAACTTTACTTACGTTTTCATCGATTTTCCTCTCGAAATTCAGTAGTTAGCCTTTGATTTGGCAGCACGAAGGGGACTACATTTGAATAGGCACTGTTTAAGGGCTTTCGTGGCGAACTACAATGAGCCCTGTAGCGACACGACCGCTCTCAGTTACATCGAATTGACAAGTGAAGTGGAGTCGACGTCGATGATTGGTCGCCACAAAGCGTAACGCTTGCCACGGCTGTTTAAGAGTCATAAATGCGCGAGCGCAAGTAGCGCTTACGATCTTTTGCTGCCGTTACATATATACAAATGTGGAATTGCATCAACCTTATTAAATATAAAATGTAATTTTATTGGCATAAAACCTGATGACATAAATCAATTACAATACAATTAAATAACATTTACTTGGAGAGCATAAACATTCAAACTGTTTGATTTATTTATTATACATGCTATGAGATGTAACATTGGTACTTATGATGGACCATTATTTAAATAACTTTTGGTTTTAAAACAATCACTATGATATGTATGGAGCCATCTATACAATATTATTGGAACCATATCATGCCATTATACAGTAGTTTGCAGCAATCGTGGAGCATGCTAATTTTCTTCTATCTATTATAATGCCTTTGGTCGTATTATTGCAGTAAGAAACCAAGAGATGGAGCTACAAGTAGCCAAACAGCTGCTTATTATTCTTGTTACGACAAGGCCAGCATAGACATTTTATCAGTCTATTTTTACGTTTATTTTATACATAGGTATGTGTTATTTACGATTATTTCGCCGTAGTGTTGCTGAGCTCACTTTGAGGATTTCCGTGGTTATTATCGTAATTAAAAGCCATTTCAAATTGTATTGATTCAAATTGTTACTATCTACTTAAATAGAGAACATTTTTTTAGGGGGTGGGCGGTAATTCCAAGAAAGAGGGGTTATTTAGAGATGAATGTTACTGATATTGATTATTGCGTATCAATATCTTGGTATGAATTAACACTAATAGATATCTCGTTTCAAGAAAGGTGACACGAGCGTCCTTCGCGCAAAATGTTGTGATTGTGACTGTTGCCAGTAGAACTATCGCGATACAAATGAACATTCTGATAACTACGAATACTTTTGTATAGGTATACCAGCCTAATTCAATCAACTATAGATAATGCACTTATAATACAGTGCATGGTACAGGGAACATCCAGAAAATGCACTGTTAATGAAATTTGCATTATCAACGAGGGCAAAATGTGACATAGTCTTGTCTCAGATGTACCTAAACATCATTCAAATTGCTAATTGAGATTATTTTGCACCATAAAAAACACCGAATGTCTCAAATCAGCATTTCGTCCTTAGTAAAAATCATTAACTGAAACTGAGGATTCTTATTAATTAGTCTCAAGCGATTGGTTAGCTATCTGCATAGGCTATCTGTAACTGTATTTCTGAATCGACTTGGGGGCGCACTGCCGTGTCCCCAGATCCCAACTTCCACACCTTTAAGCCTACTGTTATTGACTCATATATCTGTCAATCCCGTAGTAGTTGTAGTAAACTGAGGGATAAATACGGATCATGTCTTTATGTATCTGGTAAAAATTCGGCTTACCAAAAATTATATGAGAAATTGTGTCATAATTACTTCATCAAGACCATGTTGATCTTGTTGTTTCTTACGCAACTCTGTTTACATACTGTCATCTCGGACTCGCCTCGAAGCCCGCGGAGCCCGGTCAAGTTCAGAGCTGCCATTCATAGGGCTACCACTGGATAGAAATATAAAATGGAAAATATTTAAAATTGACTAATTTTCATTCAAGACCAAGTTTGATTTCGAGTGATACTTGGAAAATGGGAAGACACTGAGAAAGGACTTGGGATTGAGTAGGTATTGTATTGCTTGTGCCATCTCAGCTACAAACATCGTAATGAGCATATCAATCGCAATAGCCTCAATGAGAGGAAAAAACAGCATAAATAATTTGTTATGATCAATCTTATCAGAGGTGGTTTGCTCCTTTATAATTTGATACTACAAAAATTCAAGAAATATGTGAAGCTGGTATGTACTCGTAGACTAATATCTCTTTGTTACGTTTCCCCGTTTACGTGAACGGACGAAAATAAAACCACTGTTTACGTCTTCTTCATAAATAGTATCTGGACTACGTAACAATAAGAAAGTAACGTGATATCAATAGGCCTATACCCTGCAGTAGATCAACATAGGCTAGAGCCGAATATACCGTAGCTACTTAGTATACTAAATAAGTAGAGGAAAAATATAGATCGTACTTACATGAAATAGTTTTATTCAACGTTGGATTACAATCAGATCTCTGTAGTAACTATACTTTGTCATTCTGCATGCGTTCAACCGTAAATTGAATTTATTCTCACCTGTTGCGTGGAGTAACCCTAACCGACGTGACGTAGCCCCATAACTGCCGTGACCTGCCCCAAAATGCGCCACGTCATCACGCACTTCACTTCGGTGTGATTACGATTACGGCTCGCGTAGATAGGACAATAAACACATATCGTGGACGTAACCTGCGGCAATGATAGATAGGGAACGAGGTCGCGAAAAACAGCTACATACCTATACAGTTTTGGTGGATAAGTTGCGGTACTAGATATAGTTAAAAAGTGCAAAGTCATAAGATTTGCCGTCATCTAATCATCATCATCTAATTTATGAATAGAAATTAGACCTTCATAGGAACTTTCCACATCAAATTATACAGTGTAATTTCTGAAAAATCTACAACCTACTGGAATTTCGTAACAACCATTACTGAGACGTTACGCCGAAAGAAAAAGTTTTTGTGCGACAAAACACGGGCGACATCTTCTTTTCGAGTCGTTGTGGCTATTTTTTGTTAGTGAGTCGGTGATTGTGGCAACTCTGGTCACTTGTTCATTTGTCTCATTGAGTGAGATCTTCCATGGTACCTATAGGAAGTGGGGCAGTTGGATTACAACAAAGGTAAACCATTGACTGGATGTACACTTATTTATTGTAGCGAAATACTCATATTCTCATCATATATATTACAATAAGCAAAACCAATGCCTAACAGGTTTTTTGGTTACAGCTACTAAAAACGCTACTAACTTTAGCGATTTAACACCAAACAGTCATATAGTAGGCCTATAATAGTAACCATTGCAACTTCTTGTACTATAAAATACTACTATTCTATACAGATATTTAACAAAGCGGTTTGGTTCTATAAAATTAGTTCTATATTCAGCTCTCACAGAAAGAATCACACAAAAAGATATTATTATAGTGTTGCAATGTAATTTCCTACTACGCGTCTCGTCTCGCAACTTGTCCAATCCCGTTTCCCGCTTCCTTCCATGTAGGGATCCCGTACCGTTTCCTACATATTCCCCTCACGTTTTCGCAATGTGTCCCTCCCCATTTTCCACTACGTGTCTCCGTCCCATTTCCCGTACGCCTCTCACTCTCGCTTTCTGCAACGCATACCGTTCTATTTTCCACGACGTACCGTTTTTTTTATTAACCGCAAACATAAATCAAACATGTTACGGGTCTCTCTTCAAAAATAATGAAGTTTCATATACATTTTCACCCCAACATCATTACCCTAGAGATGTAATTTTCTAAAAATAGATAATAAAGTACATTATTATATTTTCTTCTTCTTCCTCTTACCTAACATTTCAAGTGGTGTGAGGTATGATTTACTACAAAGAGTATGTTTACCTACGAACAATAATGTTTACCAATTTTTAGCTTTTTATCTTGAAAATTGTATTAAGTCCCATACAATCTTTTACCCCCCTTTTGAAGGGGTTGAGGGTTAATTTTCAGAAAAATCTGAAACACGTATTCATTAATTTGTTGTAAACAACTAAAATCCAATTTTTTCTAAAAACTTCAACAGTGTAGAACTTTCATATAAAAGTATTTCATCCTTTTCACCCCCTTCGGATGGAATTTCCAAAAATCCTCTATTAGTGCTCAGCTACACTCCCCAGGGAACCTTCATGCCAAATTTCAGCTACTATATTTTTTTAAGTTTTATCATTATCTTATTTCAGAAGTTACAGTTACATTACCACTTGAGAGTGTCTCTCGCACAAACTATTCAGTTTAGAAAAAAAATATTTTAGAAACGTCAATATCATTTTTGAACAACAAACGCACAGACAGACATGACGAATATAGTATAAGGGTTCCGTTTTTGCTATTACTAAATAGCACGCGCAATGTTCACAGAATTTTAATCGAGCTGAGAATTGTTCCGTGGGATAGAAATAGTTACTTCAGGACTATGATGAGTATATAGGTTTTTTTACCATAACTGATGAGCCATGGAATAGATTTCTGTAATGTAAGGGGGTAGATGAGGTATATGTAAATCTGTGAGATGAGGCAAGTGATTTGGCCACTCTGGAACAACTTGGCAGCTGAATTGAAATGATTTTATGATTGTTGTAGTGAACTGCCAAGAATGTATTGATACACAAGTGTTTCTTGTTAAAATAAGTACTTACATATTATATACATATTATGTACTTATATATTCTAAAAGTTTCTCGTCTCTTTCTCTCTAGGATTCAAGGGAAGGTCTAAATCCAATTGCGTGTGATTTCAATTGCATAGCAGAAAATGGTGAATGTCACCACCATTTTCGTCCATACAATTGGAATTTGTAGGATCCCGCCATCCTTGGTCAAATTAATATATTGGTTCTAACATAACACCGACTAAGATAGATGGTAACTAGTTCGTACTAAATGTAGAATAGAAATAGAATCAATATACATATAATAAAACAGTAGAAAAAAAATCTGCACATGGAATAAATTTACATAGAAACAAAATTAGGCGATGGAGTCATTAACAGAGTAAAAATTTGAAAAAAAAACCTGTCTGTTTGTCTGTATGTCTGCCTGTTTGTCAGTTTGTACACGCTAATCTTCGGAACTACTGGACGGATTTGAATGAAACTTTTTATACATAGTATTATTGTTACGCTTTGTCTGTAGGTAGGTATAATTAAATTTGTCTAATAATTTTTACTCCTTACCAAAAATTGTTCGGCCACGCGAACGAAGTCGCGGGCATCAGCTAGTAGAAAATAAGTTATATGATTCATCATCAAATTATAAACAAAATATTTTACAATGTCTATCAATGAATGATAATTAAATCTTGAGTTTAGTAAGTTACAAGGTAAAAAAGATTTCGAAAAATTGGCAACTAAGTAGCCTATTTAAATTTATTCAAATATTCACTCTTGGCCAATGTCTGCCTAAATGGTCCCGTGTATTTTATTGATAAAATAAAATAAAAATACGCATTTAGGTTAAGATTACATAAAGCGATAAGTTCCTATTACTTATGATGTTAGGTAGGTACCCAACATCACCTCTCATATCATCATCTTGATACTTATCTCCATATGTCATATGTAATCTAATATAAACAAAAATATGGAGTGATACAATAACAGTAATTGCAATCCCATATAAGTGTTAAATCATCAGAAATGTAAGGACTAAGCACGATAATTATTACTTTCTTTTTTGAGTTAGCTAGATCCTTTATTAGCCAAATTCCTTTCTAGAACTATTAGATACTGTACTTAGTAAAGTACCTACTTATGTATTACTTAATATCTAGATATCAACTTGTTTTAGTTATTTTTCTAAGACCACTTTTTAGTTAGGTAATTTCTAAGAATGTGAAAATGTTCATCAACAACAAATAAAACGTTGTAAATACAGCAATCGTAGGTACTTGTACTGTCGCATATTTTCTATGATTTCTCATAAAATATATTTATTAGGGTACCTTATGGCCTTCCCTATGGTATTGGAGAATTGTAAGTAGATTTAAGTTATCTATATCATTATAGACAACCATTGTAAGTAGGTACCTACTTACTTATTGTTACCTAGGAGAATACAATGTTACTAAGCATGAAAGCTATTTTGTGTATGTATTTTAATACATACACAAAATAGCTCCTCCATAAGTAGGTATTAACAATTCTACTTTTTTTGTCCATATATATAAAATTTTGTAATAACAAGTTTACTATAACAGTAACCTAGCACAGATAACCTAGTAAAGTCAAACATCATTTCTTGGAAAACTTATACAAACCCGCTGCCGAAGCTACGAAACAAAAGATTGCTCTCACATAGTTATCATGTAAATTTTTGTCGACGTAGGTAGTTAATTCTGATGTCCATAATGAAAGGATGTTGCCATTCTAGCGTAGGTAATGCAAACAAATGTCAGCTGTTTACAAAAGTAAATACTTTATGTAACTTAAATTTATGGAGTGCAGTTAGATGGTTAAGAAATAATAAATGTATCTAGGACGAAACGGAAAGACAGATGAGTCGAGTGGACAGTTCACATAGCATTATATACGTCTGTATATTTCAGTAGGTAGGTAGTTAATATCAATGTTTCGGCTTACGCATGCCACAGTTCTAATTTCAGAGAGTTATTTTCAGTAGGTAGGTAGGTATGGTTTGTTTGAGCACCAAGAAATTGGTCCAATTTGCTTGTTATTGTTCGTTGAAGGCACGATCCTTCGCTTACACCTACATGTTATAAGTATTTTTATTTTGTTTATTTATATTATGTAGGTAGTTATATCATTTGGAGAAAACCTGGATACATATAAATGTTGCCTTACCTATAATTTAATGTCTACATGGCGGATTACTATCCAGGTAGGCTGTAAATCCTGTACGTACAAATAAGAAACTGTTTAAAATATTTTTAGTTTATTTATTCTTTCACTAGTACCAACTCGTTTTTTGCTATACCTGAAAACAAACAACAATAATTTTACAACAAGAAACACAATCTGTTTAAGAAGTAATAAGAAGCCTTCGTTATAGAGAAAATTGGCACAAGACCCGTGCGAGGCTGAAATCTGTAATATCTTTGTTTTCTGATCATGTGAAGTTGAATGAATTACCATTATATTTTAAATTGAAATAAGTACAATACTTCATTGCACTCAAATCTAATTTTGTTACTAATTTGTTTAAAATATATGTATTAGTTGTATAAACCTATAGAACCAAAGTTATAGCTCCAACCAATATGACTGAATGATTTTACCTAGGGCTTCGCTCCCGTGGGAATTTTGAGATAAAATATATCCTATCTTGGATAATGTACCTTTCTAATGGTGAAAGAATTTTTGAAATCGGTTCTTGCATGTAATTGAACCGAATCTGAGAGAAGTAAATAGATCTATACCTATAATGTCCCCGTGAAGTACTTCATGTTGTGCGCCAGGACAGCGACAGGGACAGTTAATGTACTGTTCTGGGACAGTTAATAATGTGAGAGAAGTACCCGTGATGTCCCTAGCTGTCGGGATACTGCTGTCAGCAATGCGGGAACATTGCGGATAGGGGCTTACCATCATCTCTTAACGCGATCCACTTTACGACCTAAAAGAACTGCATCGCAAATTCGTACCATCGACTTAATTTTTTCTATGAATGCGATTCATTTTAGGTTCCTAAATTGAACTGAGTTGCATTGGAATTGTTCTGTAAAAGTTGATGGTAGGCCTTGTAGTACCCGTGCAGCAAAGAACAGCGCACCTGCCCGCGGTTGTCCTAAGATCTGACTGACCTGATAATGTTAAAGAAGTACCTGTGATGTCCCCGGGCAGTACTTAATGGTGTGTGCCCAGTCGCCCGAGGCCCCACACTGCGGACAGCGGTATCCGCGCAGCACAGGACAGCGCACCCGCCCGCGGCTGTCTTTCAGAGAGTGCGCTGAATACCAGGATAACGGTTCTCCGTTATTCTTGCAGAAGGCGCATTCCTAGAAGAAAATGTTTAATATTTGAAATCAGAAAGCTTACTATCAGTCGTAAATGTAGTGGTCTACGTCTCTAGTCTATTGTTTCAGGCACAAACTATACGATTGCATACATGTAGTTTGAAATGTGGTGAAAGACTGTTCTTGTGGAAAATTAACGCGCACGAAGCCGCGAGCAAAAGCTAATATTCTCGTCGAATAAGAAATGTACATGTATAATAGTATACCAAATGTATACCTACCTATAGCATATTTAGGTAGGTATAGGTACTAGGTACTTAATCTTTTGGATAAATTTACACGATTGATATAAAATATAAACAATGTACCAATTGTTTTTGTAAGCTGTGGCGCTGTTGACGAAGAGTCTCGGTGAAGCGCATCAGCAGGTCGAATTGAGTGGGAGTCAGCGAGAGCAGAGCTGCCTCCTGTTGCAGCATCACCCGTTCGAAGCTGGCTTCAAGAGATTCTGAAATGCGTGATTCTCACTGTATTTAATTGTGTTTCTGAGCCTAACTTACATTACTACCATTACAGTGATAATGTAGCATTCGATACATCTGTTATAATAAACCGTCACATTATAAAGTCTCACTTATCATCACTGCTAGTAGGGCGCTTCCTTGTGGGTGGGTGATGGCCCATCCGTAAGGATAGAGGAGGACTTGATGGAAGGAAATGAGATGCACATTTTTGGTCACTCTCACCCATCTCGTGACTCGTTACAATCACGACTATAACAACGCGCGAACTACTGCGCCACCGAGCAATTTTGCAAACTTTTTCAAGTTCATAAAAATTTCAATAATCATAAATTTAGATATTGGGAAAATAATTAATTAATTAATATTTATTTTCTTTAAAAAAATATAAATGATAAATTTGTATTAGAAAATAATTAATGAATAATTAATTATTTCCTCCAATAGGTAATTGCATTACGACCACATTGAAATTGATTACAAAGAGGACAAGGTTTTTACCGTTTACTATATTATAGTAGGGACTTTCATTGTGGTAAATGTAGATCTATCTCTCAATTACCATAGCAATTACCTACCTACCTTTATTTTCGGAGGTCTTTGGGCTCAGGGTCGAGACTTCTGCTGGCTCCCGCGCGTCCACCGTGAGCTGGGCTTCTAATACCGCTGGATCTAGCTTAACAGCGCGGAGGGCTTCGGTATCTGCCAGAAAATATCAACAAATATAAAGAGCATAAGTATTATTTATGGAATATATACTTATGGACCAAAACTACTGCCTCAATTTTAATAATTCCTCATTATAATTATAATTTTAATAATTTAATAATTATATTAAAAATTTATTATGTTTTATAATTTTAAATATAATTTTAAGGCCTCAATTTTAGCACATATTTGTCGATATAACATGAAAAGTCATCAAGTTATTTCAACAGCTTAGCTTGGGGCCCTCGTGCACCGCACCGAGCCGCCCTCGGGTACCTACCATCTTGTTTTAGGGATTTATTGATAAGTATTTATTATGAAATAAAACATTTCAATCCAAAGAAGTCGCACTGTCAGTCTTTTGGCATGTTACCTCACAGCAATGAACTTAGGACACTAACTTACGACAGCCTAGGTATTCGAACATAATTATAATACAACTAAAGTAACTACATACATACCTACCTATATTCAGTAAAGTATTCTGCATTTGAATATTTATCATTTATAAATTGACTTTGGATACCGAAGAATAAATTTTTATTTTCGTTAAAATCTTATCCATCTGGGTTGACTTTGAATAATTAGATGCTGAATCCTGCTTTGGTATACGGCGGTTGGATATACTTAGATACTTACTTACCTGAATTTTTGTTCAGTTTATTGTCTGCCTCGAACATAAAATACGCATCCTTATTGAAGACATCCTGAAACGAAACTAAGAAATAACAAAAAAAAAAACATTTATTTTCAATGCGTTTTTATTTAATACTAGCGGTCCATCCCGGCTTCGCTCGAGTAAAACATAATAAATTATGCACCTAACCTTCCTTAGGAATCACACTATCTATTGGTGAAAACCGCATGAAAATCCGTGCAGTAGTTTTTGAGTTTATCGCGAACAGACATGCGCGGTAGATGACTTTGTCAGCCTGTCTCGTGTCTCGCTCATGTAAAACCATAATAAATTATACGAGTTGGTTGATCATAGACGGTACCTTAAACCCTTCAATTTACATACCTATATAGTTACATTGCAAGATAAAGGCTTGTAAAAATGATGTTAGGTAAGATTTCATATATCTATCTAATAAGTATCTAAGAATTTAGATCCTTTCCTTTGTGGTAGTAGTCAAGAACATTTACCCTACAAGAACACGTTCTCTTTACAGAAACTTTGATTTGTTTGTTAAACGATTTTTATATTAACTAGATAATAATGAAAAAATCTCTTTTAATAAATATTTATTTTGATCATAAAAATTTAAAAACAATTTCTTGGTATTTTCGATACAGAAATAAACACATTAATTTAGTACCAATTGCGTGGAACATTTTCATTAAAGAAATTCCACAAATTCCTATAAAAAATCTAAGGGAATCAATGGTTATTCTTTGATTGCCTAAGTAGCTACTTGCCTACCTACATTTTGCGAAAATTTAACAAGTATTTTATAGACAAGATTTATCACATCATTAATAAACAATTAAATCAATACTTACATTTGAAGGATATGGAATAACTTCGGAAAATCCTTCTTCATCCAATTGAGGAAGATTGTATATTCTGGATATATCCATGTCTATGAGTGTACGGATTTAAAACTACTATACGGACAAATGTATTTGTTGAGTGCTGCAGCTATGGTCACTATAAAACTTGTGTACGAAATTGTTCATCTACCGACTTGTGTGAAAAGAACAACTAATTTATTTGTAGCTGTAGGTAATATATTGTATGCTAGCTATGTTCAGGTTACAATACTTACAATATTGGGTACTTTGTATATATATATATCTTTAATTTATTCCAGGAAACATCCCGATAAGATTCCCGTGGGATGTGCAAAGCAGATATTTTCTCAAGATTGTTCTTAAAATACATGAATGCGTAGCCTTCTTCGCATCGATTTTACTAATTGGACTATTTATAATAATTTTGATCAGTCATTTCGTAGGCCGACACATTTTCTCTTGGGTCGAGAACAACAACCTAAAATGACAACAATGTGAACCCTGCATCAAATCTCCCAATGTTTGCCGGCGGATCCGGCTTCGCTTGAGTAAAACCTGTGGGTAAAGTAAAACCATAATAAAACAAAATAACTTCCCGCACTGTCCCTATGCTTATGCTTATATCTTTAAGACTGTGCCGGATTTTGATATATAATATGATACATAAAGAGAACAGTGTGTTTTAGATACCATAGCATTTATGCACAGTATACCATTGACTATCAGACTGTTTAACCAAATCCTACGGGAATCGCATACTTTTGGGATAAAAAGTATTGTATGTATGTTTTACTGCTTACTTTTTGCACAATTACAATTGCAAAAACATTTTGTTTAAATCATTTTTTACCCTCTAAACATTTACTTCAACAAAACATATTTTTAATTCGGTTTCGAGACCCTCGGAACGTTCACCTCATCTAATGCATGAACCGCGAAGTGAAGACCGCTGCATCCATCTTTTCTGTTATACCTATTCTTCAGGACTCTGTCCCCGCTCCACCTGACTCTGTGTATAAACAATGAGACTTGTTATGCATGCGTGATCGTAAAGAAAAAATCCATCGCGTACCACCAGAGTACCTAGTTATGTATAGATTACTCACCTTACGTTATACCGACGTAACTCGTTAACTCTGGTCATAACCCTAACGTCATCACAATGGGTCGTTATCGTACTACCTATTTCATTTCGTTCTACCACGCTCGGTTTGATAGGTACTCTATGGTGGGCAGTATTTTAGCCGCGTCAAGGCCACAGTATTTCAATGATAAACCTATTTTGCACAGTTCAAGAGAAAAGTAAAGTAATATAATTCTAAGAATGATACAAATTGACTTCAATTACCTACTTAGGTACAATCTATATGATGCACATATCAGAATGCAATGAAATAGGTAAGTAGTTCCGTTAGCAATAAAACACTGACAGCGGCCCCTGCTTCAAATTGATATATCCAGCTTCATTTCTGCATACTAATGTAGTCCCGACCGCGGCTAGTATGCGCATGCATTAAACATTATACACTTATTTGTGTAACTCCTGCCAAACATAACCGCTACTATTCTAATATACCACTAATAAGCGTTTCTTAGTATTTGAGTCTCTGTTGTATGGACAATCATAGGTGCCAGTGGCGTCACTGCAATTGCACCCTTTTATCCGGTGGCGTAGCATACACACACATAGACAGCCAGACAGACATTTGGTTTGGGCCGTAAACGCACACATTCATTTGAGCCCCTTTTTTCCCAGAGAATTATCACAAACAGTTATCGGCCTAAATGTGCAGGATTATTTCATAAAAGTCTTCACGAAAACTTTATCTTGGAAGGAGCTTGTTGCATGACGTTTTGATATGCGCGTTTACCTACGTATTAACTAGGTACATTTACGTTATACCTATGCATGATGCACTTGTATGGTTACTGCATTGCGTACAAAATTGATTTACGTGCGTTGTTTACTGCGAGTCCAAGCAACGTGGTATACCACTAAGTATAGTTCTAAATGTGACCAATGAGGAGTGGATTGAAAACTAAAAGAAAGTATCTAATAATTATCCATCAGTAGACTTTACTTATTCAGTGGTAAAAAATTAAACACACAAGATATTATACTTTTTTTTTATAGCTGAAAAGTGAATAGACCTTTAGATTCGATTCTATCATTCCAACTTTTGAGGTAGGAACCCTAAAAATTATGTCTGCTCATATATACATTACTAATTATGGAAACACGCTGTGTGCGTTTTCAACAGTCATGTGTGAGGAGAAGTGCAACCTACTTATCCAATGATCCACCAGCAGTATAGATTTGTAGATGTGTCGTAGCCGTCGTAACTCATAGCCTTCTTCTGTGGACTGTATGTTGTTTGCTGTTTTATTGATGAGGCTCTATGATAATTACAGGACGACGAACGAAATTAAATTATAGCAAAGTTTAACGTTAAATTGTAGAAAACAAGAAAGAAGAAGAAATTGACAATAATATTTTCTGACTAAAGAAAATGTTAGGATTCCAATAGAATGAAAAAAATAATATCATAGGATCCAGACGGTGTATTGAAGTAGCAGGAAGGCTTAGCAGGACAGTCATCTTTCAGCAAAACCTTTTTTTTATTTTTATTTCAATGACATACCTATCTCAAATAGAATAGCAATATGAAAATGCTTTGATTAAAATGACAGCAAATTCGAGATCACGAAATTTGGAAACCGTTTTCCACATTATCCCGATGGAAACCGCGAGAGGCACGTGTCAGAAATTCGGAATGATATTAACATTTTGATTCATCCAAATATATGTTTTTCTTTCCTTGTCAACCGTGTATAAATCTATCACTAACATAAAGATCAATATGACAGTAAAATAAGTAGAGATAACTATTTTAGATAAGTTAAGACACTATACTTAGAACAGTGTCTTCTGCGTGGAATTGAGATATAATTTACATGCATGCCTAGTATCATTAACTACCTCAGGTTTTTCAAAACTATGGGTATCGAGCGAATATTCAGTGAGCCAAACGGGCCCGGGCCGGGCTGGACAAACGGCATACAGACGGACAATCAGTCTCGGAACTCGTCACTAGTCGTAATATATCTGAGAATGACGTTTATTATATCTTTTCCTAAGGTGGGTCCCGAATTTATCCTTGAAATTTGTACTACATGAGTCACAATCTAGCTAGGCAGCTTTAGGACTACACTACGAAATACTGGAATTTCATAGATAGTGCCCAGTTCCTGTCCTGTCCTAATTCACCATAGACTTGCGCCATTTTGCAGTGCGCCATACCTACCTGAAAAAGCGCTGTGCGTTGCCAAGCAACTATCCGGACCACGCTACCCGGCTGCAGCCTTCAGTCCTCAATCCCCCTCCCCATCCCTAGGAACAAACAACCTCACAACCTACAAACAAAAATATACTTTGTTCGTCCCTAACAAGGGCGAAATTATCAGGAACCCATAATTTTCAGCTGGCGTTCCAACTGGTACGAACTTAATAAAAAATGTATGGATTGCGTAACTCTCATTTTTCAAAATCAATGCTGACTGATGATGATAAGTAGGTAGTTAGGTAGCCTACAACTACGACCCTTCTGAAAACCACCAAAAGATGCTGTCTATAAATAAGCGAAATAAGTTTCTACGTTTATAGTCTAGCGATAAGGAATAAACAATCCTACTCTACTACTATTACTTATAAATGCGAAAGTTTGTGAGGATGTAGGTATGATTTTGCGTGTAGAGTAATAAACATACACACACATACATCCTTAAAAACTTTCGCATATATTAATAGGATTAGTAGGATTTTTTTATATAACAGTTTATGTGCTTACACACTTGTCGCCTCTTTCTTGTATTTATATACAAGAAAGAGGCGACACCAAATAGGAAAGAAGTACAAAGGTTCTGGTGCTGCTTATTGTATATAAAATTTCTTCCAAGAGTGCAGGTAGGGAGGTTTCGTATTCGTTGACACAACAGACGTCTTCTTGGTCTATATCGGAATGGCTATTACGATTCAGACGGTGTTCGACCATGTGGCCACGCTGATCACTCTCGTCAGACAACTGTATTTTCAACTTGAAACTTCGCATAAAGAATCTACCCAAGATACCCTATGATACCACTCGTATGTATATTGGTATTTTGTAACAACCTGTATAATCTCAAGATACAGAACCCTCTCCAAGCGGGTTCAACTTGCATTTAGGTATTACATTGTAATGATGTCTTCTTAAGCCTTCCTAAAAATTTTGTCATACCTACTTACATAACTCTGAAGTTAAACAACTTTATTTAAGCGATGATGGTAAATTCTTCATGCTTCTCACAAGTATTTTTTTTTCTGAATACTTATCGTTATCTACTAATATTCTTATTCTCCTCATGGCCAGATACGGATTTTCAATTATAACCCGCAATTTTTCTTTTCGCAGTTTCATAGATGTATAGAATATATAGAAGATTTTGGAAGAGTTTCGAAACAGTATGTCTTATATCTTCCATATATGCGAATATATGTATCTTTAATATAGATTTCACATACCTATGGAAGAATCTATATATCTTAATATATCTTTCCAAATAGGCGAGTCAGGGTTCTGTGCATAGGCACAGGCAGTCGATCAAGAACCCTGAGAGTAATGTGGTAATTGCTATCCAGTGTTTTTATTTATTGACACTGGCTATTTACAAAAATACGGGCCCGCAGCATTTTTTTTAAGAACAAAAAGTCAAGTAGCTATATCACCCGTCGACCACAAAAAGTATTTATATTATTCCCATTTCTGATGAAACTTAGCAGTGCAAAGCCAGAGACTAAAACCAAATGGAAAAACACACGCATTTGTTCCATATCAAATAAGAATAATGGAAGAGATTGAATGTGATGCATGTATTCCTACTCGTATGAGAGAAGATAAGCTAGTAACACGACTGGCGACGACTACGCCAGTCAACCCATTAACCAACACAAAACAAGGCCGTCAGGTTCGCTGACCGAGCAATGTCACCTTTGAAACCAATTTGAAACAAATGATATGATAACACCCGCCCCTCCCTTCACCTTCACTCGTCCGCCATTGCACTGCACACTGCACTGCACGCTCCCGCGTTATCAACAAATACATTGTATATTATACGAGTAGGTATATTTCAATGCAGTCATTGTTTGTGTAGAATGCAATGTTACAAGTTGTTCTATGCAACACTTTTGTTAATTATTACTCTATTTGTCGCATTCAACTTTTCAGAACCTGTTTGCACTTGTGGTCATAAATAAGTAATATTTTCATAGCTGAGGAGCTCTGAACGAGTTTCCAATTTTGCACAAAAAATTCCTACTACATTCTTTAAAAATGAATAGGTGTCTTCACAGGATTAGGTACCTACCTATTATAATTAATATCCTAATCCTGTGAATTATTCTTCCCCGCCTGCCTAGTCTGTCTGTAGTCTACCACACACACACTGTCTGTAGTCTACCACAAGCCAAGTTTAGTACCTACCTACTACCTATCTACATGAATTATACCTACTTTTAGAGCATTTCACACAAATACGAAGGGACGTCACCTTCCTTTACCTAAAAGATAATCACAAATAGTAGGTAGATAAGTAGGTATACCTGCCGTATAGAACAGACGTAAAATTATAAGCATTCCATTCCAATCCTCCATCTAATCCTATACACACTCGTCTAATAAAAGTAGGTTGACTATTCATTCATTCTAATGTGAACGCTTAGGACTTCTAAATACGGCACAAATTGCTCAAGAATGTACCTACCTACCATACACGGTTCGCGGAAGGAGGGCACCTTCAAATTCTGCCGTTGACCGTGGTCAGGGTCGGCACATGACCTTGGTGAGCGCATTTATACCCGCCGCTAGTCGCCGACTGGCCCACCGATCGACCGACATCCCAATCTGTCTACGAGTCTGATGTAATAGCGGTAATATACTTTAGTGCATGTAGCATGGAGTATGTCGCTCCACTACTAATGGTAGGAGTGATTTTTATACATATTACAAATCAGTACTAGTCTACTAGTCTTTATCCCTTACGGGGGAGACAAGTATTGGCAATAAGACGGAGGCGCAGACAGTTACTTATAATACTAGTTGATTACGATAGGTTGTTTTATTATGAGAAGAATTTACAGATTAAAGCAATTTTCCTTTATTGGCCTTACAGCCGATTCACGACTTCGGTCTAAGGGACGCGCGGCACGGGGCGGCGCCGGCGGTGGTATGCAGCTGGGAACACCACGTATATAGGTCTGCGGCAGCAGCGGGATAGCGGAGCGGTCGATGTGGACATATTCAGAGAGTCGAAAATTATGTTGTTTTCCAAATTATCTCATTTTACTTGTAGCAATTTTTTAAACATTATACAGGGTGACTTTTTATACATTGGCAATATTTTGTTTACAGCCCATGATTCTGAATGAAGTCTACAGCCCATGATTCTGAACAACTTTTACTATGGGAGTAACTCCGAAAATTAAATACCGAAGTTGTGGATCAGCTGATATTTTTTCGCGATTGCAAGGTTGCTAAGGAAGGGAGTGCACGAATTAAATAAAAATAGATACAATCGCGTATACATACATTAATAGAAAAACATTAAATTCCCACATTTTTTTTATAACACTGTATTTATGTTTCAACTAGCTGATACCCGCGACTTCGTTCGCGTGGCCGAACAATTTTTGGTAAGGAGTCAAAATTGTTAAAGAAATTTAACTGTACAAAGCGTAACGATACCTATACAGAAGATGCTCATACGAATGAAATATATATTTCCTATAGTTCAGCTGGAACATTATGACTCTTCTTCAGGTGTTCCAGGTGTTCTTCGATTTTTATACATCAACAGGAAATGCTTATCAGGCTGAACAACTTTTGTTAAGGCGTCATTTCAATATTTCCTATAGTTTCGCTGGATCATCATGGGTCTGCATCAGGTGTTCTATATCTTCGATTTTTATACCTCGACAGAAAATGCTTATCAGACTGAACAACTTTTGCTAAGGCGTAATTTCTAATTTCCTATAGTTTAGCTGTACCATCATTGTTCAACATCAGGTGTTCCAGTTTTCAAAAATCATTTATACCCTATATTTTGCCCAGGCTTCATAGCTATATAACAAAAAAGTTTCATTCAATTCCGTCCAGTAGTTCCGAAGATTAGCGATACAAACAGACAGACATACAGATATATACGTTTAGTTTTTTTATAGTTTTTTTTTTCAAATTCTTTTTCTGTTACTATATCGCCTTTTTATGTAAATTTATTCAATGCACAGGATTTTTTTTTCTACTGTTTTATGTATTGATAATATTTATAAGGTGGTCGGTTTATTATTTCGCAAATGTCTCGCTGTTCATTTTGACATAATAAAATATTTTAAAATAATATTTCAGGAGAGTCAGTCACTCTCGCGCCGCTGTTGGTTCCCCTCTATGTGTGGCGTTTCATTTCATTTCTTCATAACAAATACATTTGTGTTGAATTAGGTACATATCATTAAAACTAAAAATCACATAAAAATAATTGAAAATAATTTACAATTCGACGTTAAAAAGTAAATAAAATAATAATAAAAAATGAAAAATGATATATAAAAAAATAGTTAACGAAGTCATAATCAGTAAAAAATATGTCAAATACGGAATTAAAATTGCAAATAATTATTAGGCACATGATCAAAATTAATCATATTAAATAGAAATAAAATTGCAATAGACTTGACTAGATTGTCCAAACATGTCCCATTAGCGTCGCTCGCTACGTAGGTAAGTACTATTGTTGCCGCTATCTACTAACAAAGCCCGACGCCGCCGCTTAGTCGCTAATTCTAGCTAGCTATTCGCTAAGTGAAATTTTCGCGCGTTTCTGCTGTAAGCGAAGTTTATGGCGTGGTGAAAGATCTTTCCACTTTTGTTTTAGCAGCCTGGCAAATTGCGCCACGCTTCCTTTCGGAACGGCAAGGTCGTGAATCGGCCATTCATTACAATCCTTACGAGGGGAGAAGCTGCCACATTCATTGATTTGCTCACGGATCAGCGTGCATACTTTTTATTTTTATAGTTATAATCAAACAACAATATCAACCAATCCAAAATCATTTAAGAAACCATCCAAAGGCATTTAAGAAATTTATTTTAAGGTTGTGAGCTTCTAGAAGTTTGATATTATACAATAACATTAGTAAGTACTTTTTCATTTAAGCACACAGAAATATTTAAAGATCCCTATTTAAAATTAAATAAAAATGAAGTTCTTTGAACATTTTTTATTACATCAAATAATATCAATGTAATGTTACATTCGTGTATGTAATGTTACGTCATTCTTCTTCGAACAAAAGTTCCACAATAGAACAAATTGATAGCTTCGTTTTTAGATTTGAAATAATAATCAAGTCATTGATTCATAATGTGCAGGGATACACAACAACACATTAAATGTATCTTAACATAGACAATTCACAGCGACTTAAGACTACATATGTACAAAAAATTTCAATCAATCCATCATAAAGATATTTTATCACAACCGTTACATTCATTCAAAAAAATATGTCGATTTATTTAATGTTCCGTCCGGGGGTAGGCTTCAGTAAGAATTTTATTAGATTTTCTTAGACTACAAAAGGATTATATGTTTAGATAAAGGTAGATTGGTTTCATTTTATTACATTTTAATTTTTATCTTAAAATTTCATACCTCTTAGTAGTAAAGACGTTGTTAGTTGTTACACTCCCATTTATTTAGCAACACACGTGAATAAGAATAAAGATGTCAGAAGCTCGTTCAAGGTTGCTTCCAGTGAAAAAAGACGTGTGAGAATAAAATGAGAAGAGACGAGAAATGTGCTGTCACAATGGTCCAGAAGCCTACCACGAAATATGCAAATAAAATAACGACAAAGGTAGACTCGTAGACGGCGGTCATGTGGACATTGTGGACAATCGTTCCAAAAGATATACTGCCAAATTCAATACATGGACAACCAGGGACTGAAAATCCTGGTGCCTAAATAACGAGGACCGACCCCAGGAGGAATAAGCAAGAAAGAAAAAAAATATGGATACTTATTCCTAAAAAACTATATTTGTAGATAGTTCATAAATCAAATAATATTTACTTACATATATGTGAAATTAGAAATTTTAAATTCGCAACAATACGTGAAAACTTTGCAGTCTGGATTTAGGATGTTATAAAATCATCTCCTTGTTGTTGTTTATTCGATTAGACAATTATATTAATGAAAGTTGATGGTGAAGTTTTCTGATACGTCAATAAATGATTTTGTAAAAGTTAAGATGAATCCATAAAAAGATGAAAGTTACTTTTCGATTACGACGTTTTTCATCATGCTTCACAATCACATCAAATGGACATTGCACATTATGATATTCTATAAGCAATAGTTGCCTTAAAAAATATTACCCTGATGTGCTATTAGAAACTTGTTTCAAAACAAGTATTTCGTTTCATCTTGCTCACATTGGTCCTACCCTGAAAAATTACCATAAAAACGCAAAATAAGTTTCATTACATCATTACCAAACCATTTTAGCGACCAGTCAAAAGATTTTTTCTCATTAACGAATAACAATAGCGTTCTTAACATGGGTACGTAATTTATACAATCGAATTTACAATGGATTCTAAGTTCCAAACTTCATCTGGCTAACAAATAATAAAACCAAAACCAATCAAATGTAGGTCAAATGTCAAAAGTGAAGACCACAAAGCGGGTCTTACGTACAAAAAAAGTCCTGGATTGTCAACTTCTTTTCTGAAGTTTTACATAAAATATTAGGTATATTTAATGTCACTTATTTGTAAAAAATAAGTACCCGAAAAGCGTGCATAGGTACTGTTAAATACCTCTTAACATCAATCTACCTCGATTCATCGATTTGTTTTCCAGTTTAACTAACTCATAATTTAGGTAACTATGAAAATTGGCTTGAACGGTGGTTTTAGTTTAATTGATAATTACATTTTTTAATTTTGTCAAATTATTACATAATTGTACATTGCATTAAATTTACATTTACATGTGTACATATATTTTCATACCTTATAATTCCCATAATTCTCGGTATAAACCCACCTTAATACATACCATACTACATTTTATTTTAGCGCCATTATACACTCAATTTCCAATCAATTGACATTTTCATTGCAACATCTTGCAAGTTATTTATTATTGAATTTATTAACCTATTTAGATTAGGTGCCTAAGCAAATGAACAGTACAAATACCTACATCTTTTATTTACATAGATATGAGCAGTTGCAGAACTAATTGGGAAAGAAATTATATATTGTGTTTGAAAATTATTAATATTGTAATTTAAATCAGTCTTAATTTTAAACATTTGTTTTCATGTCGTAAATTACATAGTTTAAATATATACAAAAAACACCTAGCTTATGATGGTGATAGTTATTATTTTAACATAAAGCTGAAGAAGCTGCTGAATAGTTTCATTAGGATCACAATCATAAATGAAGAGAATGTTATTTTACCCTTATATACCTACTTAGGTATATAATTATAGGTGATGAACAATTAACTCTGAAAACTATACCAGGGAAGTTCCCTATTTTGTATTTATTTAGAAAATATTGTTTTAAGTGAAAGAATTTGCTTCAATCCAAAATGCTTTAAGGTACCTATTATATATAGGCCATGTGTAATTTTAGCAAGAGGTGAATATCTTGTATAGTTAACATATACAATAGTAAAATAGCATTAAAATTTGTTCAGTCATCATACCTGCTGAATCACAGCACATGAGTGTTTTCAACAAATATAAAATGGATATCACGTCTAAAAATCAATTCACAATATAATATTAAATCTAATATACCTAGACCACAAACTTTAACCTAATTACAATAATGGCAAATATCGATAAAATATACAAAACAGATCTCAATACATTTTAAGCTATTTAATAATTTTGGCCCTTTAATACAATTAATTATCTACATATTAAATTGTCATTTATGGAAAATTGTGTTTTAAATTTGTACACCATTATACCAATAGCATGAGCAACTTTTTACCTAATATAAAATAGGATAGAAGTATTTACAAAGTTTAAGTTGGGCGCCAATTTAAATGTCGCAGTTGTATAATTTCCATACGTCAAAAATTTAACAAGCTGATCAGTCGGGTCCCATACGTGGTGTCGAATTCGATGTCGTCGACTTCGTGTTATAACTTCGCCACAACGTGCATCGCTGCGGTTTCATTCGACTTGGTGAGTGTCGCTTCAATAAGTTTTCGCCCTAGTGTACCACGCTGAAATGTTTACGCCACAACGTGCTACGCATGTGCTACGCTTCGGGGTTATTCGACACCACATATGTGACCCGATCAGTCAGCCTGATCATCCGAATGAAGCTGTCGTACAGCCACCTTACTTTAGCCCTGCTTACTGAACACAAGCCCTGAACGCAAGCCTATGGGAGAAATTTCGCCAAAGTAAGAACTCCATTCTAAATTAATAAAATATCACGACATGGAACATCAGGTTAGCTTAATAGCAAAGCTGCTTTTTCATCAGGCCCATCTGGTCATACTTAGTATTATTTACATAGCCATTGTACTTATGTTAAATGATTTAGCGTAAATTTTTATCTATCATACATTTGGCACAAATGATTAATTTGAAAAAATATACTTATTAAAATCAAGAATGAGTATGAACTTGTAGCTTTGTTCACAACTATAATTCACATTTGTTATTTTCCATAATGTGATGCAATCGTGTCATTAACGGGAATAGATTGGTTTAAATCTTGGATTATATGAATAAATTGGATTGATCTAAAGTTTGATATTATTACGAAAACATACCAGTGTGAACACCTAACAATATGATCAAAATTCGAGAGTTAAGAATCTTAAGGTCACCAAGTCCAAAGATCAGGATTTTAAAACATAATTTTATTTCATAATTGAGTCGATCAAAAAGCAGTAATTTAGATATAGCAGTTTCTGTGTTTCCGTTTCTGTTTGACATGTCCGATGGGAAATATAGAGGAACAGTGCATAGAACACTGAGAGTGAATAGAACACTAAGAAATAAACTATGTAAACTATGTACATATATAATATGATAAAACTGTAAGCGGGCGAAGGCAAAACAATTTTTTTTTTTACTTTTGTCTGTCTGTATGTTTGTTCGCATCACGCAAAAACTACTTGATGTGGTTTTTGCAGTCTTATACCAGATGGTCTAACTCTAAATTAAAATCTGGTATAGGTTTCATCGCGATAAGTTTCTTCGAAACTTCGAACGTACGAGATAAAGGCAGGCGAAGCCGCGGGCAAAAGCTAGTAAATAAATAAATGAAATGGAAAACGGCATTCAAGCAACGCAATACTTTTGTTGTTGTTAATTATTATAATAGCTAGAGCAGAACGCTCATAATTTGTTATATGCAACGACTTTAGCCATTTATTACAACTAAATTAGAAAAAATAGAAAAACTTTTTAATCATGAAATTTACATACTACAATATTTATTTCTGTAGTGTTACGTGTTACCATAATTTAGTGTTGAATAATAAAATAATTATCGAAAAAGGCACGCGTCAAATTTAAATCCGATGAAACTCAAAGCTAATGGTCGGAAAATTTGACCAAAAGTAGTTTACCATTCGAAACGAGTCCTGACGTTAGAATGTATAATGTCAACCACCATTAATACGATTCAGCATTTAAAAGTCGGTTTTTTACATGGTTGCATTATATAATTGACGTATAAAACAAAATATTATTAAATTACCGTCCAAAACTTCTGCAGTTGAGAGTATACATCATAGACTTTTGACGTCGCGTCCGGTCTCGTCAAGAGCGCCAAAATGGCGCCCGTTTAAAAAGCAAGCAAGCAAATTCATAATAGCCTACCTACTATTTAAAACTATTTATTTTTTACAAATTTTAGACGAAGGAATTATTTTTTACCTTAATCTTCAAATCAACTGGGGGCAAAAATACATATTTTGTATGTAAGTTTGTAACGCGACAACTTTCGAACCGTTGTTGGTGTAATTTTGATGAGGTATGTAGGATCTGTCAATAGAATTTTTAAGTTCGTTGGGCAACAAAATCGGTTAAGTCGTTTTTGAAATAGTAAAAATGTGTTCGCGAGGTCTAAGTTCGCGGCGAACAACTAGTATAATTAAATAATTGTATTATACATGAAATATTTTTACATCATGTAAATTATCACTTAAAAAATATAAAACATACATGCATATTCCCTATTTACATTTAGAAACTTTTTGATAAAATCTCAAGTTTAAACTTTTACGTATTAATGTAAATTTCCTTCTCCAAAACTCAAGTACATTAAGTTGACTAGTTGACAGATAGGCAGGTATTATAAGATTATGTATAAAGCTTGTGTTTCCTCAATAACAATTATATCATTTAGTAGCACAGCAGTTTTATCTTCATGTTCAAGATTTAAAACAAAAGTGTCATATATATAAAATCGAAAAATGAAATTACGCAATTGATCCTTATTATTTTTTTAATTCGAGATAAAAGTTTAGTTACCTATTTACTATAAATGTATTTTTTATTACAAATCCTATTTATGTAGCTTTACTTATTTTACATATTACAGTACCTATAATTTAATACAGAAACCTTTATTTATACAAATAAATTTAACTTGTTAGGTAGTTTTACCAAAAGAATAACCCAATTTCAAATACAATCATTATTTGGTCAAATATTATATATACCTATCTACTTAATTAGTAACCACATTTATTATCTAATAGTTATTAGGAAAACAAAATCACAAGTTTATATATGTTAATTATGATGTTACTGTAAAAAATCCTAGAAAGCATTGTGGTTCAAATGAAACATCAACCAGTACATGTAGGTTTTAGAAAAGCCATAACACACGATGCAACAGAAATATTTATATAAATAAATTTTTGTCAGTAATTATTGCAAAAAATATAATTATACTGCTGGACCATAGTGCTCAGAAGTGAAATACTTTCATTCTATCTCAATAGAACGGTGTTCAAGGTGCCATGGCAATGACTAAGTACTGCTCCAGATGGTGCCTGGTTTAAAGGCTGTCCATAGTTTAAAGAGGAAAAGCAATATGTAGGTGGTAAATGTGGTACCTTTGAGCCTTTGGGAATATGATTGGGGGGAGCATTTTGATACAGATTTTTCTATAATATTGATGACATTTGGTTTGGATTAATTTCAAAATAACATACCTACCTGTACCCACCATTGGCTTATCTCCATTACCACACTGTATTGGGCTTATTATTTCACCCTTGAATAGGAAAACTTCATATTGGCAGCTGATAGGCTTCAATAGCATTTCCAAGGAGGGTTAAGACTGGCAGGTTGCCCTTGACTTAAAGATTTAATTTTTATGCTGAACTCTACTATATATCACATCACAAACCCTAACACTTCAGGGAACATGCGAAGAGAGTTGTCTCTGTTTTACCACAATGCATCATGTTTTTTATACATATACAGTAACAATGACACAAAAACAACAAACTAGTATTCAAACTCTTGCATTCCACTGTGTCTCTTCAAATGTTCACAGTTCAAGTCATCATCTTTTTTTCGTTTACGTGAGTCAAACCTAATACCAGTCTCCTGTACAACTCGTTCACTATTTTTAATGGCAGTTATTATTGTCTCTTTGGATGGAGCAACAAGCTTCAGCTCTTCAGCATTTTTAGATGAGGGCTCTACCAAATGCATGACTATCCTCTCCAGTCTTTTAGGATGCTCCACAGGTGCTTCATCGATAGCTGGTATCTCAGTTTGCTGGTTAGCCATATCTACTATGACTGAATACTTTCTTTTCATTTCTTCCATCATTCTGCGCCCATAATCCTCTCCAATCACACTGTTCACACACACAAAACTCTGTACTTTTTTTGTGTCCTTGTCAATTTCAAGGAAACCTCTAGTTCTCATATAAATGAAATGGCCAGACCGTGACATTAACCTGTAGTAAGACTCACCAAACTCCCTGCTCTGGTCATACATTTGCCTCAGGACACAGATCACCCAACGAACATCGTCTTTATGCATAAAAACAAATGCAGAAGTACCAGTGACTTCTTCTGTCATGTAACCAGCAGCCAGAGATATGCTCTGATCACACTGCACGATGCGACCATCTATGAGATGCCGGGTCCAATACTCTGTATATGCTGTTGGAGGCAATATCCTAGCAGGAAGGGCATTTGACTGTATGTGAATCATGCCAATAAAAACCATGTCATTTCCGCTTGAAGAAAATGTGCGATTGTGCCTCACTCTTTGTCTCCTTATTGTTTGCTCATCTTGTATAGCATTTGTAGTGGCTCTGTCAGATCGTCTTAAAACACCATCTAATCTACATTGCTCATACCTAGGAGGATCTGACTTTGCACCAGCTCTCATAATGCGGATATGGAAATTATGGTGTTCCTCAAGAAGCTTCCTGTCACATCCACTACGCAGCTCTGGTGGGTAAATATGCTCTTTAAGAATATTTTTGTCTTCATGATGAACATAATTGTAAAGATCTTGACCTAACAAGTCAATATGACAGTATCCCAACTTTTCCTGTACATTGGGAGACACAAGAAATATACGGCCCCGACAGGTAACAGCCAACATGATCCCATCGAATAGATCAAAATATTTAACAAATGCTGAAGACCATGTCTCGATATGTCCACATGTTATAGAATCACCAAATACATGCTCATTACGAAGTTTATTAGCTGCAAGCCTTAAAACACTTGTTTTGTCCACTTTACGTTGGGAGTGAACTATATCTGTTAATAGTCCAGTAATCTGAGAAATCTGGGCGTTGTACTGGCTACGACGTTGTTTTTCAGCTATGATACGAGACTCACGATCGCTTGCTTTGGCTGAAGGCATTTCTGGGGAGTGCGATTCTGATGAAGAGTCACTGCAACCTGCGGCATGGAGATCATACACCAACGCAGACGACGGCTGTACTGCTACTGACATGCCGAAGTTAGCTTGATTTGTAGAGGACAATTGGCCAGCCATAGTTGCATGTACACCGGCCCTACCAATTCCACTAGGAGATGCCATGGCAATATTCACATTATTTTCACGGAACACGTATTTATCTATAATTCATAACTACAATATTTAATGTACACCGTACAAAATTTCGCACACATTTTTATTGACAATTTGTTGAGATGTGAGGAAGGTTCGCAACTCGACGAACACAAACATTGACAATGTCATATAGCTAGCAGCTGTATATTTCAGCAAATTGTGTGTATAAATTACTCTTACTTTGTTACAACTAAATACGAACTCAATAAGTATTATTTAAATTGAATGAATAAAACATTTTGCATGTTGTTTTCTCAAAATACTACCGCACATCACAAATTGCAAAGAAAAACTAAATCATAGACTTTTTTTTGGTTTCGTTTATCCATATGGAATGTCAAAGGGATCTAAGCCCATACAGCCATAAACAATAGACAATGTAGAAATAATAGTTTAAAAAGATTGGTAAATATGCTAAAGATACAACGTCTCCACCATGGAATAGGGAGAATTACCTACTGCACATTTATCCCGCCAGAGTACAGCTCTGTATGTTAAGTACACAAAGCTTTGCCGCCTTTTACTATGTCGATTAAAACGTTTATTTTAGAGTACTTTATTAATCCTTTCATTATGTAAGTATTCGTTTATGAAAATATATAACAATGTAGCATATTCGGGTGCCGAAATATTGGGAAAAATCGTTTTCCATAAGATAAAAAAACTTCGAAAACTATGGAATACGCCTCACGCTGTAAAATTTTCGAGCCAGTAAACGGTCGAAAAGAAGCTCGGAACACTTTAGACATGAAGACTTATTAAAATATGGACTTAATACAGCTAAGATCTTCAGTTGATTTTGACTGAAGATCGTCTATATCAGTTCAGAAGAGTTTATATCAGTTTATGACCACAGTTGACCAAATAATGCAGAACATAACCTAAAATAGTGTTATTATTTTTAGGATAATGCACTAAATCCTTCCTTTTTCCTTTAAACTCGCACCGCGATTGCGTAGAAGGTATTTTTGGTCGTGAATCTGCAACAATATTAAAAATTGGCGCTTTTGCCTCCATCGGCAATGTAAGGTAATATATAGGTATAATAGGGTACACAACCTTAGTTTAGTTTGTTGTACCAGTAACGCCATCTGCGCTGAGCTTTGTGTAATATCCATGGCCTCCACCTACACTTGCGTTGTCACTGTGTAAAGTAATTCCCTTCGAACTCAACATTCAAAACGTCAACGTCAAATCTGTCTGTATGACAAACAGAACTACAAAAGTTCACCTCGTTACCCCGCCCGTCAAAAATTAAACATCAAACTTTGCTTCAACTGCCTCAAACAAACACGAAACACAACAAAAGTTTTTTTTTGCTAGTCGACTCATCACATTCGATAAAAATAATACAAACTTTTCTTGTTCTTGTCTTTTATCTTGTAAGATCATAGATGATGGAGTAAACAAGTATAATGAACTACCGGTTTGTATGAAATGGAATCATCAAGTCGGTATTGTGTATCTGTGTCTAGTCATTAGTAGTGTACCAACCGACGAAATCTTAGAAAGTTTAATAAACGTACAAGAAAACGATTAGAAAACAAAAAATATCTTCATTTGAAAAATTTACTTGCTCCAAACCTATTGTGAAGATGTGGTTGAAATATTTTATTCTGTGCGTTTTATTATTTACTTATTTCATTATTGCAGATGGTGAGCTATAAGAAGTCCTATTCTATATATAATTTTGAATTTAATGAATCAATGTGGTTAAGTAACAAAATTGTTTCTAGTTGGCGATGATTGCGAACCAAATGGCCAGTTATCAGAGGGTGTTTGCACTTTAATTACTGATTGCGAAGTGGCAATAAGGTCAGTTATAATCTGTTTTTGTATCAATATCTCGGATGTAGTCTAAAATAATAATTGTTGATGAAGCTCTTATTTTATTGATTCTTCTCAAAACAAATATCAAGAAATAAATAGTATGGCTAATGGGTGGCTTAATTATATTATAATTTATGTGTGTATATTTTTACTTTACAAAAAAAATGCCTACCCTTTATAACCTTTGCAAATGGATATTATTTTATTATTATTAGTGTCATTATTTAGATAAGACAATTTTATAAACAAGTTTTCATTACTTAACAATATTGACAAGAATTTCACAGCTTTAGGTAACTCATTGACAAATAAGGAAATATTGTTTTTCAAATGATGAAATGATATAATAAATAAACATAAGTACATTTTATTCCCATTTTATATAAATAATTTTAGTAACAATGCCTTACAACCAAGAGGGTTTGAAAGCTGAAGTGACCATCCTCCCTCTGTGTGTTTCCAGTGACATTTGGAGTTGTGATACTGCATAGATTGTCAGCATGAAATAAAAATGAACACCATACAATTTTGAAGATATGGCTCTGTGTCAACCCTCCTTGGTAATGTCCTTTAGTCGCCTCTTACAACATCTATGGAATGTTATATAATGGTCCTAATCTAGGGCAGTACCACACTCCACGGTCAACCATCTGAAAATCTTAAGTTAGATCACGTTCAGTCCATGTCCTGAAAATGTAATGAGGCACTACTATAATAAAAACATTATTTTATAGGTCTGTCAAGAACAAGATTTATGACAAGTTTGAAAGGTGTGGATTTTTAGGTGACAATGAAATTGTTTGTTGTCCTCGAACTACTGACAAATTTGGTAATGTATTTATTTCTACAGTAAAAATTTAAGGCTAATGCACACTTAATGCATTTCATATGCAGCAATTATTGCTACATATTACACACTGCACATATTACATACTATAGCGTTTTAGGTACAGGGCCGCTCAACATTGTGTGCTGCAAAGTATTCCTGACACATTAGGTGTGCACCAACCTTTAGCTTTTATATTTTCAGTTTTAAAATTACTTTTAAATAGGGAACATAGAGTTTTATACTCTAAGAAAAAGCTATAATAGTTACCTCCGTTTTTTTGCTATTCAAAGTTAATTTTCACTGAGAAAGTAGTCTGAGACCTAAATAGTAAATAATTTAAATTTTCTTAATTTACAGGAATAGGTACTTCAGACACTCCTAGTGTATCTCTAAGGAAAGCAGATAGAGGTAAATCTTTGCTTTTTTATTTACTTAATATTTTTTTAACTACTGCTCGGCAAAAACCTCATTTGAAAGCAAATCATTTTTTAAGATTTCTTTAATTAAACAAACCAATCAAGTCATATTAAGATTTGTACACTGCGGGTTCTGTAAACTTTGGTTTTTTATATACATGACATCTATCATCATAGCTAAAAGCACTCGATTAAATTTACATTTAAATTAAAAACAACTTTATCAAAATTGGTTCAGCCGTTTAGCTGCTGCGATGCTACGGACAGACATACAGACACGTTATACTTGTCGTCAGAGGTAAAAAAGACCGCATTAAACAGCAATGAACTATGCACTATATTATTATTTCGATGGTATCGGTATCCTGTAACGCACACCTTCATTCAAAGTCAGATAAGCTGATAATGTTTGAGCCGTAATAGTTCTCAATAATTCGCAAAATCTGTGGTTAATTTAATGTGTAATAAAAATCTTGAACTCCGCTAATAAATCATATAATATTTTTTACAGAATGTGAGAAAATCATCAAATCAACTATAACACCTTTAGACCTGCACATTATAGGCGGCGATATAGCAACACCTGGGGAATTCCCACACATGGTAAATAAGTATTATTTTCCTTAATAAATTCCATTAATTTTCCTTATTTTTTCTTTAGCGCACAATTTTTGCTTTAGAGAAGAAGTGTTTATAGTGAAAATATTGTGTATGTTACAAGTTTATGTATAAGTACTAGCCGTTGCCCGCAGCTCCGCCCGCGTTCGTTTACGTTTTGGATTTCATCTATACTTTTTCGAAATTTCATCAAAATCGGCCCAGTGGCCGCTTTTAGCCGTCAAAGCGTGATCGAAGTACATCTATCCGCTATGCTTTTATTTAGGGCCAGAAGTGACAGACGGCACGAAAATGGAGCCAACAATTTTTACGTCTGGCCTTAAAAGATTGATTGGGCTCCAGGGTGATGTTCTTTCTATTGCATAGGTTCCCCCTCTCGAGGGAACCGCTTGGGGGTCCCTACCCCTCCCGGATATTAGTATTATAGTCTAGTGACTAGTAGCTTTCTTGATCTCCATGTTCCATCCACAGGTGGCGTTGGGTTTCGATCGAGGCGAAGGGTATATATTCGATTGCGGCGGGGCGCTGGTGTCTACCACTTTCGTGATCACCGCTGCTCATTGTGTTGACACTTTAGACAAGTAAGAACCCGGCTTCGATGCTACGTTGTCTAGTCTAGTTTCCATAGGTTTCGAAATTGACGTACTTCGACGTACGTTGATTCACCATATGATTTCTGCGTTATCCGTCGATGAACATCAAAACCACGGCGGACGTCGGAGCGATCTATCTTTATGCCTTAAAACCATAATTTGGTCAAATATAAAGATGATTTTTGTATTAACTTCTATTGTCCCACTGTTGGGCAAATGTCTCCCCATCGCCTGTCAATTCTCTCTATAGAGCAATCTCAGTTCAGTTTTTAGAAAGTTGTAATTAAGTTATGATATTTCCATTATAAATACTAAGTACACTTACTTACATTTTAAACAGTTAACTGGCAGTTGATATAGTTGAGCAAAAACAAAAAAATCAACCTTCTCACTCACTCTCCCTTTATAAAATGAGTGTGTTCAAATTTTAATCCAATCGCCTGGCAGTGGCAATTAGTCGCATACACTAGGGAACTAAATAATCAACCTATTTAATATATATTATTTTTTAATTACCAGAATAAAACCAAGCATAATACGGGCAGGAGTAGTAGAAATTGGCAGCAGTGAGTGGAATGACAAATCTGACATCCGAATCGAAGAAATAATAATCCATCCGGACTACAAACGAAGGGAGAAATACCACGATGTAGCTCTGTTGAGGTATACTCACTATTTCATTGTTGTAAGAATAAGTGGAACTGTAGAAGTTTTTTTAAAGCTTGAGTTAATTTTACAACGTCAGCACCACGATCTTTTTGTAAATAATAAGTATCACTTACTAGTCGTTTTACCTATCGAGAATTTTTTTGAACCAAAAATGAACTTTGCCTACTTGTTGGTCTGATTGAAATTTAAAGTGTTTTTTTTTTCTCTTACATTTTTGCCTTACTTTTATTTTTTAAATTCTGGTTAGGTAAAAACTCGCATTTTAGAGGTTTTTCCAATAACAGGTTGGAGCGGCCAGTGAAGGTATCGAGCGATGTGAACGCAGTGTGTCTCTACACTGCAAATGAAGATCCCACAGTGCCCCTCACTATCACGGGATGGGGTCGTACTAGCACATCTCGTAAGTTATTTATTATTCTACTAGCTGATGCCTCTATGACTCCTGTGTATTATAAATACGTAAGTGAATATGTTTGTTACTTTTGATAAGACGTCATTTCTATATATATATGTAGTGTGTAGCTGGGTCTCTTTGTGTTCCATATCAGATGTTCGAGATCTTCGATTTTTTACTATAATAGAATATTTCCATAAGAATTCTTAATGAATTTGTATGGAACGATTTGTCGGTGAATATCTAAACATAGATGATGGGTATCGTAACTTATTCTGTAAAACGACAAAAAAATATATGTCTGTTGTATGGGAGCCTCCTGAAAATTTTTTCGTTCTGGTTTTTAGTATTTGTTATTATAGCGACGACAGAAATAAATCATTTGTAAAATTTCAACTATCAGTTCATGAGAGACAGCCTAGTGACACACAGAATTAACGGCTGGACAGCGGAATCTTAGTATTACGTTACCGTTTTACCGAATCTTAAAATTAACTAATTTTAATATAAAATAAAATTGAATTAATATCGTAATTTCAGGCAACGTCCGCAGCAACGTGCTTCTAAAGACGAACGTGACCGTGGTAGGGCGCAGCAAATGTAGCGAGTCTTACGCCAACTGGCGGAAGCTGCCGAGCGGCATCGCCAGCGGCCAGCTGTGTGCCGGCGACCCCAATGGCTTGCACGACTCCTGCCAGGTCTGATTGCATTGTACCTAGATATATCTTCATCGATATTGAAACGGTGGTGGTGTCGTGGTTGAGACGCCCGCCTGTAGATCGATAGGTCCCAGGTTCGAATCCCACTTGTGGCACATGAGATTGTATACCAATCTGACTCTTGTATAGTAGTTTTCATGGACCACCACTTGCTTCCGGTGAAGGAAAAACATCGTGAGGAAATCTGCACACTTGTTGATTATTAACTCGTGTGTGCAATGGAGAAGGCAATGGCAAACCATTTAATTCATAGTGCCAAGAAAGTCGTTGTGTGTTTTTCATTCCACGTAATGACTACGACCTTCAGCCATGAGTCCAGTTACATGTGTTTACGCCCAGTATTTGGGCAAATACTTGGCGTAAACCCGTCTATGATCCAGTATAGCATCTTATTGATGATTATTTATTTATTATTTCAGTTACAACTATCATTACAGGTAACCCCTAAGTAAGCGAAGCCTTAAACTATAATTGAAATAATAAAAGTATGACATAACTAATATTGTGTCACCTCTTCACACTCTATTTACTCAATCAATCTTCTTGAAATTTTGCTTACCCAAGTATAGTTTGAAGTACGGAGAAGGACATAAGGAAATATATAAGGATAATAAGGACATAGGGAAATATAATTGCTTCCGTGGTAAATCACGCGAGCGAAAGCTCGTTGTCTATGTAGTTTTTTCCCCTCCCGATCAGAAAGTCTAAGTAGCAAAACGTCCAACAAAGCGAAACGTCTAATGAGCAATCTGCTTAGGTAGCAAAACGTCTAACTATCTAGAGGTCTATAATAACAAAACGCCTATTTGGGAAATCAACAGTTTTTCATACTTATGTTCATAATAGGGTTGTTGACAAGGTCAGAGAATTGTAAAAAATATATAAACTAGATGAAATAGATATATTTTGGATCATTATGATAATTCATAGACTGCAACAATGCAGCTGGATCTTAATATGAAGATTTAAAGTTGATTGGAAAGGATTCCATTTTCCAAAACATGAAATTATAAAAATAAATTTAACCATTATAAAAAACAAAAATTTTGTAACAACTTTGATTAAGAAGTAATTACCATAAACGTAATATTTAATGTAGCTGTCGAACAAAAATAGCTTTCTTAGCGAACATTTTAGCACGTAGTGACGTCACTCTTACATGTCATTTAGTGTGGAGCGTTTGGACGAGTCAAAAAATGTGTGATTTTATTTTTGTCATATCTTTGAAAGTATTGTCATTATCACAGTATTTTTTTCACTGGTGTTTCTAATGATATAAGGGCCTTCAATATTAATCAAAGTAAAAATTAGTTAACTAGCCTATTGTCGTTGTTCTATTGTAGGGTGATTCCGGTGGGCCACTGCAGCTGCCGCCGGCGCGCGACGCGCAGTACCGGCTGGTGGGCGTGACGTCGTTCGGCCGCGGCTGCGGCTCGGCGCAGCCCGGCGTCTACACGCGGCTGCACCACTACCTCGACTGGATCGAGCGACAAGTCTGGCCCAACTAGCGACCAGTCGGCCCGGACCAGTACGAGTTTGTATAAGCGGGCGCGTACCGCTGACGTTGATTCCGCGTGCACATCTATTGGCACGTCACATTTAATCCATGCAATACTACGGTGTGCCCCTTTAAAGTCGTACAAGATTTTAAGCCTGTGCACACCGATTTCGCATCGATTGCGCGTGCGTTTTTTTCTATGGAATTACATAGACGCGTGCACTTCCATCTCATACAAAAAGCGTACACGTTACGCAGTTAGTGTGCACCGGCATTTATAAGCAACACCGCTCCCACCCAGAGAAATTGTGTTTATTAATGTCCTTCTCCGTGCTTCAAACTACAACTATGCAAAATTAGAAAAAAAATGGTTAAGGTCTTATTTTGTTTATTACCGAAAACTAAAAAAAAACTCGTTCCGAATTATTCTACACTAGATAAAGGAAGCAAAGATGTAGTCACAGTCTACTAAACCGAAAACGGCCAAAATGTTAATAGTAGTAGTAGCATTTACGTTTTAATTTCCTTTCAGTTTGTTTTATAGAAAACTAGCTGTTTACCCGCCGCTTCGCCCGCTTAAATGATCTCGGGTACAGTTTTTTTTATTGGGATAGTTGGAATAAGTTTTCCATAGCGCATTTAAAATATACACAACACCATCTAGTGTTTTTATTGCAAAGTTATAAAACGTGCATTTAGCGCCACCTATATCTACCTGTACGACTACAGGGTTTTCGCAAATCCCACGGAAACAATAAATACCGCATAAAGACGTAACAAAGAAACAAACTTACTTTCACGTTTATAATATTAGTTACATATACATGTTATTTGAGATCATTTATAGTTATAATTAGTATGTAAATAGTATGAATACCTATGTATTTTTAGTATGAACGACCAAATAAATGATTATTTTTCGATGGTTTTATTTCCCAAACACATGGTGGTTACCGTTCTACCACAGTCATATAACATGCTTATCCACTGATCTGACAGTTAATAGCATCTTTAACAGTCGACAGCATTTTTAACAGTGAATAACATTCAGAACATGTAACCACCACGGGTGCGTGGAAAGATATCTATACAAAGTGCGGGAACATCGGGCAATAGAAGATAGTATCGCGTCGCCCGTTGATGAACGCACGCATCCTGTGCCTTTGTCACGTACATATTTGAAATACAACCACAATTAGGTCTATTATTGTTATAAAAGCGTAATCAAACGACATTACTAGTCAAAGCTCTCTAGACGACACGTAAGTAGGTAATCTCTCAATTATATGTTTATATATACAATTTCATCTAATTTTGCTTGTTTGTGTACAAGTATGGCGAAAATAGCATTTATTTTATTATTTTATTTATTTTTATTTTATAACACACTAGCAGCTCATTAAGCTGATGCGTACGTGTCTTGAAGTTAGGAGATTTTCTCCAATCTGTTCTTAAAGCTGTTGACTGAAGGTGCAGTGACAACATAAAAAAAACATTTTGTCATGTGTCGTACTCAATTTTAAAAAAAACCACACCATTTTTTTTATTCGCATAAGTAGGTACAGAGTAATATTAATCGAAATTACAAATCTATAGCGTATGCATGTTTCTGAGAGTTCGGCGACAGTGTGGAGCTGGCATAATGTGTAGCGACTAATTTTCACTCGGTGTAGACGTATTTAGGCGTCTTAAATACGACTGACGCCAGTGTTAGCAATATCACGCTCGATAAATAATGAACATTTATTTATTTAGAGGTCATTTTGATATGTACTTTTTTGCGACGAAATGTCTACATACGTCTGCATTCATTCGCATCTACAATAACCTCAGCGCAACATGTAATGCCGGCTCCGCACCATCGCGGAAAAGTTCGCCGCGATTCTGCATACATTGCTGGTTTTCCATTGCGGTAAATAAAAGCGCTACAAACTGCGTAATGTTCATTCCTTCTCGTCTGCTACTGTCCTAGTTAAAAAGTTCGTCCAAACGATAGCCTGGAGCCGGTTTAATAAGATAGTATTCGGCTAGCAGTTTTTTTGAAAGACTGGTAGTCTACATTAGTGCATGTAGAAATGCTTTGTACCTATGTAATGTATTTAGTGGTGGAAGTACAAGTTAGAAGTAGAAATTTATGTACTTCCACTATATTGCTATATATTTATATAATAATAAAATCGAATCGATCGTAAATAAAAACGTTCCATAAAAACATATTTGTAAAAGTGTTTGTGAGTAAGTTTATATTTTTTATCTATTAGGTACATACATTAGAAAATAATTAAATTAAGAATGCATGTGAATAATAAAATTATGATCAGTGTGTTCTTTTTATTTCTACAGATTTAAGTAAATATGTCATTACCAATTTCTTTTATCTATGGTCATTACAGAACATTTTTCTGAGTTTTGATAAAATATTATGAAATTCATCGATTTATGTATATAAGTCTGTGGTATATATTTACATACCTAAATCAACACGTGTATGTAACCGTACAGAAGTGTTTATTTCACTCAAGTGATTATGTGACTACTTCAACTAGTTAGATATTCGCCTCGTACAGTCAACAGCATATCAACCTACCCAAATTCATTGCAAATTTGCCGCTATTGCAGCGTCATAGAGGTTCATGCTAGATAACTTGATGTGCTGTTGACTGAACGACATCCACGAGAGGATAGGGAGCGGGGGATGAGCCTATTCTCGAGCACGATCACATGCCCCGGCCAGCCTTCACACAGTCTAATAGTCTGTTTTGTTCATCAATAGTTTATGTAATTTTTTGGTCGAATAAAAATATTATCTTTCTTTATTTCCGCTACGTGTCTCGTTCCGAAACTTGTCCTGTCCTGTTTCCTACAAATTGTCCTATGTCTTTTCCCGCTACGTGTCCCATTCCCGCCTCCCGTAACGGGTGCCGAACATTTCATGGACCTCTCTTCAAAAATAATAAGTTTCGTATAAATTTCCACCCCTACATCATTCCCCTAGATATGCAATTTTCAAAATCTAGTTATTGCATTATTATATTTTAATGCGTTTTATTAATCACCAGTTTTTACCTAAAATTTCAAGTATGTTTACTTTAAAAATGATGAAATTCCGTACAAATTGTTACCCCTATTTCACTCTCTTTCGAATGGAATTTTAAAAAAAATCTTTCTTAGGTGATGTTTTTCTAGTCGTCCTGCTTCCTGCTGAATTTCATATTTCTAGGTACAGTCGTTCAAAAGCAACGATACTTCAAGTTCTACAAACTTGCAACACCTATTTTAAATTTATATGGATGTAATTTTCATTAACCCTTATTAACCCTTCCAGGGTTAATTTTTAAATAAAACAAAAAACAAAATGATATCCATCAATTCAATACTAATTAATCCTAATAATATAGTTTTCTCTTTACAACATAGTACTTATTGATTTGTATTTTTGTTTTTTTTTGTTTGTAATGGATAAAGTCAAAAACTACTGGGCCGATTTCGATGAAATTTGGCACAGAGATAGACGAAACCTTCAAGAGTGACATAAGCAACTATTTCATTATGGTTTTACCCGAGTGTCAATACATATCAATCAATACATACATATAAATTGAACATTGAAAAAGCCAAATTTGTACATTACATTTTTTTAAATTCTTCATGGAATATACTTAGTTACTGATATAGATAACGAAAATATAGTTTTGTAAAATTTTGTCTGTCTGAATGCGCATCAGTCGAAATCTACTGGACCGATTTGCCTGAAATTTGGGCTAACATCTTAGATACATTTCATCCCGGTAAATGGTCAGGTTCCCGTAGGATAATTGAAAAACTAATAATGAATCAAAAATACCTCGGAATCCCGGGTTAACATCTTATAGACATTTCATCCCGAAAAATGAGGAGGGTCCTATAGGAAAATGAAAATAACAATCCACGGAGGCGATTTACTTTAAAATTTTGTAGAAAGAAAAAGGGGTGAAAATCTGTTAATATGAAAGTCCGTTGAAGTTACTGACTTGAAAATTTGGATTTTGGTTGTTTATAACAAATTAATGAATACGTGTTTCAGATTTTTCTGAAAATTAACCCTCAACCTTCAAAAGTAGGTGAAAGATACATTTTTCAAGATAAAAAGCTGAAAGTTGGCACAGTTAGGTACTTTTTGTAGCAAATAACAGTAAAGTACCTAAGTAAATACAAAAAAAATTACAAAAATTTTTAGTTTGTGGTTAATAAAAAACACTTGGTTAAAAGACACATTGCAAAATACATGATGGCACAATATGTAGGAAACGGTACATTACATAGCAGGAAGCGGGATTGGACAAGTTGGGGGACGAGACACGTAGCGGGAAACTGGAAATTGCACTAAAGATGAGAAAAAATGGGAATTTAAATATATGATTACGAGTCTTACAGAGTACGTGATAAAAAAATTACTGAGATTTTGCTATGAAAATCACGCGAGCGAAACCACGGGCAAAAGATAGTATCTTATAAAAAGCGAGAAGACAAATTGGCGCAAGCGCCTCTGATATTCTAAATAGTATGAAGCAATGTAATCCATGAGCCTTGATACAAAAATATGAGAAAAGTCAAGACTGTTTAAGTGACAGGACTACTTTATCCAAATCTTTCGTCGTTTCAATTAATCACCGCCAAAATGACACCTAATTTGCGAGTGAGTCAAACGCCAAAAATTTGAAGTTCAAACGGTAGAAAATAGTTCGCTGATTCCAAATATGTTAACTCAATATCGAAAAAAATGTCGCTTGAACCAAATATCCTTGCAACCGTCGATATTATTATTTTTACCAGGTACAAATTTAAATAAAAAATGACGAAGTTTCATACAAACTATTTCACCCCCTTAGGGATGGAATTTTGAAATATCCATTGTTAGCGGACGTCTCCTAGGCACAATCTACCTTCTCTATATCTGATAGCGCCGTTTAGACTTTAGTACTATCAATATTACCAATATATATTATAAAACAGTAGATTTTTTTTCTGTATTTTCTGATTGAATAAATATACATAAAAACAAAATTATGCGATAGAGACATAGTAAAAAGATAACAGAGTAAAAATTTTAAAAAAATCTGTGTCTGTTTATACACGCTAATTTTCGGAACTACTGGACAGATTTGAATGAAACTTTTTTTGTTGTTATATAGCTATTAAGCCTGGGCAACATGGGTATAAATGATTTTAAAAACTGGAACACCTGATTGAGAACAATGATGGTACAGCTAAACTATAGGAAATATAGAAATGACACCTTAACAAAAGTTTTTCAGCCTGATGAGCATTTTCTGTTGAGATATAAAAATCGAAGATCTGGAACACCTGATGTAGACCTATGATGGTGTGTAATTATATAGGTACGTTCTACTCTTATTTCTGTAGGAGATACTCGTACTTTCTATTATTTACTTTCGTACTTTCTATTTAGTATTTATTTCGATTCGGAATCTAAGGCAGGCCTATGTCTATTTTGAACTTCTATTCTTAACTTTTTTTAATTCAAGAAAATGAAATATTTTGCCAAGTGTAGTGTAGAAATATGAAACTGTCATGTGATTTTTTAGCATTTTATGTGATGTCGCGAAACTCAGGGTGAACCGAAAAACCTTTCAATTTCGAATTGGCTGTATTTCTTAGTCGCCATCTATAAGAAGATATAAGAGTGTTATTCCTATGGTGAAATCACACGCAAAAAAGTAAAGCTGTAAAAGTATCCTGCCATTATTACTCGTGTAAAATTATAAAAAATGGTTTCATTTCGCTAGATAACAGAAGGGCTCCGCACGCGAGTTCAAGGACGACCGCGCGCATGTAGATTGGGCTGCCCTCCCCTCCTCCCTCCCCGCACCTTCCGCAATTAAAGCCGCGCCGCCGCCGCCGCGCGCCTTCGCCGTATTTTTAATACGTGGTTCATTCCCCAGTCAATGTTGCCATACGTAACATTATGCCGTTACCCGAATTTAGGGAACAAGAAATAGAGATGTCACACTCATGCTAAAATTATAAATGCAAGTTAGTTATCTATCCATCATGCATTCACGGGTCCATTCCTCGCTGTACCGATTTTGATGAAATCTTGAAGAGATTTTTGTTAATGACCCGAGACTAGCGCGGGCGGAGATGCGATCAACAGCTAGTAATATTCAATACTCTTACTATTGATTTACGCCCCTATAGACACAATATTGTAATAGGTATAGGTATGGATAATAGGACTTTTAATAGGTACCTATAAATATTTTGCTTATGTATTTCGTTTACTAAGGTTATAATAGTACATTGTTCACCGAGAAATGAAAGTCACAGATTCTAACGAGGGTGTCGTTGTGACCCGAGACGTCAGTAAAGGGCCGCAGACACACGAGTTTCACAACTCTCCATCGTACTTGATTGAGTGATACATATTGCTTTAAACGACACCTGCCTACGACGATAATAAAAATAATATAATAAAACACAATGTCTAACACATACCTACAGAATTATAACAACGTTCATCAAATATTCACATTTACAGTACCTATAGTTATTTATTCGTATTTTTAAAAAGTCGAATCATATTTTTTACCAGTCTAAATAAATAAATAAATAAATAAATAAATAAATAAATATATTAGGACAAATCACACAGATTGAGCTAGCCCCAAAGTAAGTTCGAGACTTGTGTTATGGGATACCAAAACTCAACGATACTATATTTCATAACAAATACATATATAGATAAACATCCAAGACCCGGATCAATCAGAAAAAGATCATTTTCCATCATGATCCGACCGGGGATCGAACCCAGGACCTCTCGGTTCAGTGGCTAGAACTTTACCACTGCGCCACCGAGGTCGTCGTCTGTCTGCATTAAAAATACATATTTTAAAAAAAAGAATACTCATTGCTGTTAATAATATTGATGTAAATGTCTTGTATGTACAATTTATTTCGTTCGACCGGGTTATAATAATTCCCTAAGGGAACAATGGATTTCATACTATTTTTCAGGCCGGTTTTTATTCGACTTAATTACGTGCTTTCACTTATAAGTTCAATAGTCATTAATTAAGGAACACATTCTTTCAGATCAGGTGTCATATAAACAAACAGATCATTTGTCCAAGGACTGATTATATGTATGTATGTTGATTCTTACTTACATTTACCTCATTATGTATAAATTTCAAACTACCATTGATGGGTAAATTTGTCTTGAGACCTGGGCACTCCTTATGGAAATCCGTGATAGAACACGACACGATTGTCAACTCAGTCAATTGTTTTGTTTCGTTCGCTTTTCATTGTGAATCAGTCAGTCTTCGTTGGTTTACGTGTCGTACTTATCCATTATTTTTTCTTTTTTGTTTATCTGTGGTTGCATCATTGTGCTTATCTACTGGAGGGAACCTTACCGGCTGAACATTGGTTTGCTGTTTCGTGGTGCTTATCACGAACCTTTTATTGTATTGTGAGTACCTATGTACATCCATAATTCCATACACCATTGGGCACCATACCTACTAATATTACAAAAAGAAAATATTTGTGTTCATGTTGTATCAAAAAACTACTGGGTCGCTTTTGATGAAAGGTACAGAGATAGATAAAACCTTCAGGAGTAACAGACTACTTTTTATTATGGTTTTACCCGACGAAACCGAGGCGGGTAGGTTCCTATATCAATGTTACATACACAATAGACATAGATTGAATGATTTTCTAAGGGTTTTTTAATATGACTGCCATAGGTATAATGAATGTCATCAAAAATAAATTTCGATTTCCGTAACGTATCATGCATTCGCCGTTATGCCAGGAACTAGTTAGGTGCCTACTTACCTACATACAAATAATACATACAGACATTATATTCATATGCCACTTAGTACCTAGGTACATACATAACTTTACAAAACTGCGCATCTTGTACCAAATGCGGCGCGCCATTTTGTTAAACTGTAGCTGTGACTGTAGGACTCTATCCTCTATCACAGCATCCACACCACACGACCGGGACCGTTGGTATTTTTTTCGTAATTTCACCCATTGCAGGTAAGTTTGAAAATAATTGTCTCTCAGTTTCCTCATAACCACAGACCACTCAATCTATCTAAACAATTGTACCTAAATGATTAAGTGATTGTTCTCTTTCAGGCTATTAGAATGGAAGAAGATATTCTTCCGTCCACGTCTCGAAATCTCCGCCCAGGTATGTTCCAATTTTTTCCTAATAGTTTAGGTAAGTAGGTACCTAGATACCATCGTCGTCGATATTTTATAAGTGAAAAACACTCATCACGAAATCTCATAATCACGAAGTCAATAAAGAAATTTGGTAGGAGATTAGATTGTGACTAGTGTAAGTAGTACTGAGTAGCAGTAGTGTAGTAGTGAGAGTAGATTGTGAGTAGTGTAAGTAGTAGTGTGACTAGTGTAGTAGTTTGTGTGTAAGTAGGTACCTACCTACTTAGTCACAATCTACTCTCCTGCCAGGTACCTACCTAGCCTATAGGTGACATTCGCTAAGAAATAATTTTTGGATATTCCAGAACAAAGGGGATGAAATTGGGTTGCAACTTTTATTTCGAGTCTTTTCTAGGAAGGCAAATTAGGGCGCGCGAAGCCGCGGGCAAAAGCTATTATAGGTATAAAGTAACATTTACAAATAAAAACAAAGTTTCTAATCCCAATATAGGTAATGCCTACTAACGGCTAACAGTTTGTACCTATGTTTGTTAGTAGGTACTTCTTCGCACTAAACGGCTGGGTCAATTTTTATGAAATTTAGCCTATTACCTAATAGACTTTAGATTAACACGGTTTATCCCGGGGATCCGCGATTTCCATAGGATTAGGTCAAACATTCTGATAGCCATAGCACTTTATACATTGGCTTTGGACAGATGGCTTTATTACACCTACCTACATAAAATTAAAAACGTAAGTAGGTTTTTATAGGTATTTTTTTCAATTAATTATTAGTTACAACGATCAATAAAATGCGGGTATCACCGCGGGTTGCATCTAGTTAAATAATATTTGGCATATACGTGTATATTATACCTATATGAACATATATGCTAGACTGTATTCTGCTAAAACTAGCTTGGTACATGTACAGGTAGTTTAGGTACTAGGTACTTAAATTTTATTTTGTTTGCCTCTTTTAATTTACACTACAGGGGAACCTTTACTTAATCAGAGAGGGTACCGTTAATACTCAGTTACCGTTAATACATTTACCGTTAATACTCAGGTAGGTATGTACTACGCTAAATGTTAAATAATATTTGGCATATACGTGTATATTATACCTATATGAACATATATGCTAGACTGTATTCTGCTAGAACTAGCTTGGTACATGTACAGGTAGTTTAGGTACTAGGTACTTAAATTTTATTTTGTTTGCCTCTTTTAATTTACACTACAGGGGAACCTTTACTTAATCAGAGAGGGTACCTACTGTACTACCTATTTAAATTTCAGGATTACCACCTGAGTGGGCTAATCAAGGGGCACGTCCGAAGAGCGGTACAAGAAGACATCAATACCAGACAAATAGACCAAATGGTGAGCAATCCTCAAAATAAGTAAATTGTTTGTTACCTTACATTAATGAAGAAACCAATTCAGTCAATTATGAATCCAAATCTGTGGAAGCGGCATTTACCGTTAATACTCAGGTAGGTATGTACTACGCTAAATGTGTGCGGCGTCGGCGGTTCTCCTGGAAAATGTATACTACCAACTCAGTAAGGAAACACTTATCAAAATAATTTATTGTTTTATACAAGCTGTACAACAAAGAACAGTATCCCTTGATTACATGGACCAATTAATATCCTAGCTACCATACTTAGTTACGTAAGTACAAAAGGTACAATGTATTATTGTGTTAGTCAGAATATATTTTTAGAACTTGTTTACCCCTGCAACTAAGTACCAAAATGAAATGTTTGAGTAGGTACCTATTCCATAGTACCTATACCTACCAATAGTGTACTATATGATGCCTATGTTGTGTTACAGTTTGTATTGAAATTTGTCGGAATGGCAGCCGATTGATACCTATTATCCTTATCTACCGCACACTGAAAATTATAATGATAACTAATGATAATGATAACTAATGAATTGTTATAATGACCTACCGTCTGTAGAATGCATGAAATTAGTAGATACTCCGAGTACTTATTAAATCCATGGTAGAATTCGGTTACTTTAAATTTTGACCTGACTTTCTCGTACCACAGACTATTTAGTCACTTACCTATGTTGCAGGTATTTTAATGCTATAAAGATAATGATGGTAACTAGGTATAACTTCGAAACAGAATTATAAAAATAGATTATCAGAAAACTATCGAAACGAATGAAAAGCAAATGAATATTATGTAAAAATACGAAATAAAAAAAATATATATATTCTCGCTAACACTCCTTTTACCTACTAAGTAGGCAATTATCATGTGGACAAATTCAAATATAAAAATTTAAAATTATAAAAATAACATAAAAACCCAATTTAAATTATATATATATATTTTAGGTCAACTTGTTTTTCCAGGAAAAAATGCGGTAAACAATTTTAGTAGCCCTCGGACTCAGCAAAATAGGCAAAATGGCCCCGAGTTTGGTGTCCAAGAGAGATTACGGCAAGCCCAGGCCCAGGGTAAAGGCATCCTAGAGCCCACTCTGGCTGGCTACAGAGTAACAGGTACTTGTAGCTTAGGCCAGTTTCAATTGTTACATTAAGGTATTAGATTAAGTGATCTTTGAAACATATCCATGGATTTAACTTTAAAATATGAAAGATGATACGAATAATAATAATAATAATCTGTTTGGGTATTGTCACAGTACAGCACGGCTATGTACCTATCTGATTGTGCATTTAATAAAAACAATTTAAGATTTGACTTTAATGAAGTGACAGATTTTGAGTTACTAATTGGAGGCGGCAAATTGTTCCAACATTTTGTGGCCGCATAACGAAAGCTGCCACAAAATGCCGTACTGTACTAATAAGACAGGAGCAATTCTCATTTTAACCAGTAGTTTCAGATATTAGCGTGCGCAAACAGACAGATTTTTACCGACAGACCTACTTTATCTGCATATATTAAATGTACAAACTTTTTTTTACTGTTTTGTTTTATGTAAGTAGGTTTCGATAATAATAATAATATTCTTTTTTTAAAGATAAGTTGTATTCATTTGGTGTTGTAATGTGTTGTAATACTAATCATACCAAGCGAGAAATGTATGTGTGTATAACATAACAAGGCAATAATATAAATTTTGTCAAGTGCAATAATTTTCCTCTTTTAGGTTATGCGAACAAACCATCTCATGGTCAACAACGAGAGGGGATTAACAGAAAGTTTAATGATAGAACTCGTCGTCTCCCGCAGTTCGCAACTTTGCAAGATTTGGCTAACTGCGACGATAAGGACATTCTTGGGAAAATAAGCGAAAAACAATTATTTTTTTTCAACCTATTTAAATCGCCTATAGTCCTTAACAAGCCGGATATATTCATACTGATTTTTAAAATATTAGCTAAAGTTTGCCGATCTTCCTATGACGATTTGAAGTTAAAACTTCTTATTAACGTATGCAATGAATCGTTTGTTGTGCATTTACGTAATTACTTGTCAGACTTGCCTGATGGCGTAAAATCAAGAAACAGTCTATATTGGAATAACCAAAATGAGTTCTGGCAAAATTTTATCACGTTTTGCACTACTATAATAAACTTGTCTCCATCAATAGCTTTAAAAATGTACCGACCTTTGATCTATAAAACTTCAAACAAATGTTTAGAGGAGTTGAATGAACAAAATGCATTCAAATTATCAGCTGAGGATACACTAAAATTAATTGAATTACAAGAAAGGTTGACCCAATATGAAAATCAAAATGAGGTAAGTCAAATTATACTTTTACCTAATATTTCTCTATATATTGTTTGCAACTTTTCCCGTGTGAATTTCTCACGTGAATAATGTTTTTTTAGGGTGAAAGTTTTACCCTATGCCGTATAGGATATATGTATGTATGTCCCACCTTCGCTCGGGTAAAACCATGATTATTATTATAAACCTCAACCTTCCACAATGAAAGCCGTACAAAAATCCGTCTGGTAGTTTTTGTATTTATCGCGTTCATACAGACAGACGTGACATGGCGACTTCTTTTTATAATATGTCAGGATGTCACGTGTTAATAATATTATCCATGATTTAGAATAACAAAACGCAAGCGATCCGGATTGTCGATGAAGCAGTGGGCGAGCCTCCGGAACAATTCCGCGAGTTACCGATCATACCCGATCATCACTACCTGATGCGGCGACCCTACTTGCGCCCAAACATCGTAGAGGGCCAATACCAAGATGTGGAACATTATTTAGATGTACAATTTCGCTTATTACAAGAAGATTGCTACGGTCCTCTCCGTAAAGGAATATGTAAGTTACCTGCTGTTTATGTACACAATTCAAAAAACTACCAAATGACTAGTTACTTACTGTACTATTGAAGATTAACTCTCCGAAATGCGTTTGCGGTGATATGGACCAAATGGCTATAGACAAATGGACTAGCCAAAAATAGTCTAAGTAATGGCTATTTTAAAAAAGATAAGTATGTTTGGTTACTTTTATGCGTGTTTATTACTGCCAAATACTGGTGTTTCAAGTTCTAATCGACTATTGCAGAATTATCACAGATCTAATTTTTGTCGCCTTATTGGTTCACGGAGATGTCCTCGTGAAAAGTAGTATACAAGTCAATATTGAATGATGACGGGAAAATAGGAATTTTCCCGTATTACATTCCTAACCTAAATGTATCTTTATTTGCAGTACAATATTTGGAAGATCCTGGACGGGGAAAGTTTGATAACATACGGTAAGGTTAATTTCGATTTTTTTAATAACATTGTCTCGGGGATCCGGTGATAGCAGAAACTAATTTACTTTATGTTTTAACTATCTGGAAAAAATCAAGAGTTACGTTTACGTTAAGAGTTTAGATTAGGGCATGCATTTCGAAACTTCATAGTTTCGAATTTCGGACTATTGGCACCTTTAGTTTCCGAAATTTCGATTTTTTTTAAAACTATTTGACCGCATTTCTCTCTATTCAACTGATTCCGTCCCGAAGTAACGCTGGCGCGCTAATAATAATAATACAAAACACGCGCTCTGCTCTGCCTGCTCCGCTCTGATTGGTTCGACGGCCTCTCAAGAGGTCGTCCCCAACTGTCGCGCGCAGCTCCGCGCGGTCTTCCGCCCAGGCTGAGCAGACTTCCAGTGTATGGGCGTTCTCGTCCCAGCATCCGTCGCAGGGGTGGCAGGTGGCAGACGGCTCACGACCCGCTATTCGTCACAGATACCCCCCGAAGCAACCATGCCCGGAAATCATCTGCGTCAAGCGGTACGAGAGCGAACCGTGCTGCCTCGCCAACCACTGGGCCAAAACTGGACGGCCACCTCGACAGTACTACGCCCAGCAGTGGGCTGTTCCAGCCTGTGGCTCAATTTCTCGATGCTGCGCTGACACAGCTAGTTGCAGCGTCATGCAATCTCCCTAGGTGCCTCCTCGCGCCATTCGAACATTCCCTTAGTTGCGACCAATAACGCCTCTCGATATGTGGCACATGTGCCAGTCGTATCCGATGTTCCACAGGAGCGGTCCTAATACAGAACCCTGTGGAATACCGCGCGTCATTGTAATCTCCTTCCAACCTTCTCGAGCAGGGAAGACTATCATCCTGTCTGAGAAGTAGTCCTGGACGATCCGGCGCAGATAGGACGGCACCTCGTGATAACGGAGTACCTCCATAATGCAATGCCAGGAGAAGCAATTGAAGGCGTTGGCCATGTCCAGAGACACCACCACGACCACCACACCCTGGGAGACCGCATCCTGCACCATGGACTTCACTCTCAGAACGGCGTGGACGGTTGACCTCTTTCGGGGAACCCGAACTGACAATCCGCGAGGTCAGGACCTAAGCTCTCCAGGTGCTCCACGAGGCGGTCAGCAGTGACTCTTTCCAGCAATTTGCCTGCATCGTCGAGCACGACGATTGGACGAAAGCCAGACGGGGAATACGCCTGTCGTCCCTCCTTCCGTAGCAAGACCAAACGTCTCGCTTTCCACGCCTTGGGAAACCTTCCTTGCACGAAACAGACGTTAAAGAGTCCCTTCAGTCGCTCCCCCAGGAAGTCTAGGGCGAGGACCAACGCTCTACTCGGAATGTTAGTAACAGGATATCAGACTATTCCATTACTAAGGTGTTCCTTGAATTTCGAAATTTCGAAACTATTGAACCTAATTTCATAAGCCAATTTCGAAACTGAAAATCTTTGAAACTGTATGCCCTAGTTTAGATGAAGAAGGCATAAAAATAATAATATAGACTTGTTTAATTTTCAGAGTATACAAAAATATAAAATTCCGAGGGCCATATGTTTCAGAATCTAAAGTAGGTATTATTGTAGCGGTAGATAACAGGTCCAACAAACGGTTTTTCAAAATTAACTGGGCCACTAGCAAGCGGCTTTTGTATGGATCCCTGCTCGTCCTATCTAAAGATAATTTCAAAAGATTTATAGTTGCGACAGTACTGGACCGGGAAGAAAAACTGTTGCAGCGTGGTTTGGTAAGCATTGCCTTTTGTTATGATTGTGAATAACAATCGAAAATATAAAGATAATTTGAAATAGTTTGCTTTTAAATATATATGTTTAGTCCAGGTGAAACTGGAAAGGAAAATCTTGTTTATATGTGACTAGCTGTGCCCCGGGGTTTCGCTCCAGTGGGAATTTTGGGATAAAAGTACCCTATGTGTTATACCAGGTTATTTTCAACCCGTGAACCAAATTTAATAACAATCGGTCCAGTAGATAATTCGTGAAGAGGTAACAAACTTTCACATTTATAATATTAGTTGGGATGTCATAAATCGTGATTTGTTCTTTACACAGCTTCCTATCTGCATCGTCAACAATGATTACGATGGTGATTTAAGCATTGCTGAATCATACACTTTGATAGAGAGTGAAGTATACTTTGAACCTTACTACCATGTCTTAAAGGTATTACAAAGTCAAAGATTCCCTCAACACTTAGCCATGCAGGACTATATAGTAAAAGCGCAAGTATGTTTTTAAAACATTTTTTCTTGTGTATGTTTCCTCATACCTACATTGTTAACATTTCATCTAATCAGCACCTACTTTCTTTGCAGCCTTTGACAAACCCTCCACAATATTTGACAGACAATACGCAGTACACAATAACAGTGAAGGACTATATGAAAAATGTTACTAATATATTAAAATTTAATGTGTTAAAAGAGGAGACTTGGCCGTCCGCAGATGAGCTGTGTTTAAATGAAAGTCAGTATCGAGCGTACAAGTTAGCTCTGACTCACGAGTTCACCGTAATCCAGGGGCCACCAGGCACTGGGAAAACATATATCGGTACAAAAATAGCACAAACGTTATTACAAAGTTCACGACATTCAATGTTGGTTGTATGCTATACGAATCATGCTCTCGACCAATTCCTAGAAACCATTTTATCATTCACTAAGTCCATCGCCCGTGTCGGCAGTCGTTCTAAAAACAAAGCAATGGAAGATATATCTTTACAAAAATGGCGAAGAGAAATTCGTCGCCTTCCAAGTTATTCATTGTACCAAAATGAAAAAGATAATTTTAAAAGAATTGTAAATGCGATGAAACGATTACAAGAATATATCAATTCGTTAGATACTGGACTTCTCGATTACTCCAGCATTACACAATTTGTCCCAGACAGCAAAATTTTGGCAAAAGTTTATGACAATTGTCAGAGCGATATTATTACCGAATGGTTATTTGAGCGTATGCCTAGAGCTAACTTTGTGATGGTTGAGGAAGAGCCCAACAGTGCATATGGTGATGTGGATAACACTGAGAGGGCTCGTGTGCAGTTGGAGGACGATTTAGAAGATGATGCAGACTTTGAGCTTGATGATGAAATTTCTTTACAAATGTCGTTTAAATTAGAAAATGCTCATAGCCAATTAAAGAGTTTGATAGCCAAATGCAGGAACAATCCAAAACCAGAAAATACCATAAAATGGCAAATGGAATTAGAAATTTTGAATTCAAAGATACAATTTTTCAAAGTAAGTTTTTACGGCACCAAAATAATGTAATGTTTTGTCTTACGTGTAATTATAAATTCTTCTTGGTTTACTTGTTTACAGGCCATGAAGAACTTATACACTGATGATGGGAGAGAATACATCCTCAGGGGGAAAAATGTTGCTCGCATGAAGAACGAAGAGCGCTGGGCCACTTATTTCTCATGGACCAAAGTTATACAGAACCATATACAAAACAAGTTTAACCAATTATACGTAAGTAATTATTATGTATATATTGATTTCTTAAATTATGTATTGTTTAGATTAGGTAAATCAGTTTATTATTAAATACAATGTACAGCTACAGTATGAGACAAACAACAAATCGTACGAAGATGCTCGCATGAATTGGGATCGCGAAGTACTGGAACATGTCCGAGTCATCGGAATGACGACCACGGGAGCGGCGCGCTTGCAGAAAACTATACAGGAACTGAAGCCGGCCATCGGTGAGTTGAGTTTCTCTCTCTCTCTCTCATCCGAGTGATTTCCCAGTTCCTTCGTCAACCCGAATGTGAATCAAACAAAGTGCGGCCTTGCCATCGTTCAGGATGAGATTATGTAGCCATTGGTCAAAAATTAAGTACGACGAAGATCGTGTGATGTGGCTAAGCGTAATAAGTAAGAATGATCCATGACCAAGGCTACATAATGTTATCCTTCACGATATCAAGGCCGCACTTTGTTTGATTTTTTTGTATTTATTCTAGATAGCTTTTGCCCGCGGCTTCGCCCGCGTGGATTTCATAGCAAAATCTTAGTCATTTTTTATCGCGTTACTCTGTAAGACTGGCAACCATATATGATTTAAATTCGCATTTTTTTTCTCATCTTTACTTCAATTTCCTGTTTCCCACTGCGTGTCTCGTACCATAAACTTGTCCAATCCCGCTTATTGCTATGTAATGTAAAGTAGATATCCCGTACCGTTTCCTACATATTGTGACATCATGTTTCTTGCAATGTGTCCCGTCCCGTTTCCCACTACGTGTCTCCTTTCCATTTCCCGCTCCGACTCCCACTCCCGCTTTCTGTATTTTCCATGACGTTTTACGTCCCGGTTTTTAACTAACCACAAACGTAAATGAAACATTTTTTGTATTTACTATTACTGTTATTTACTACAAAAAATAAGTGTGCTAAATTTCAGTATTTTTTATCTTGAAAATTGTATTAAGTCCCATACAATCTTTCATACCCCTTTTTAAGGGGTTGAGGGTTAATTTTCAGAAAAATCTGAATAACCTATTCATTACTTTATTGTAAACAACAAAATTTTCAAAAGCTTTTATTTTATCAACAGTGATCGTGGAGGAAGCAGCCGAGGTACTCGAGCAACATATTATTTCCTCTTTAACTTCTAACTGCAAACACCTTATCCTCATCGGTAAGTTGTAACACTTTGTAATTCAGACTGTTTTTTTATTTGGCTCACAAACACACATTACCGAGGCAAAAATCATATAAACTGTCTAAAATCACAGAACCAATTGGCTGGCACATACATTAATTTATTGTCACTCGTTGAATGCAACATGATCTACGTAGGTACGAGAATAAATGCTTGTGTTAAAAATTTAATTTTTGTAAAAACTTTTTCATTTCATATAAGTAAAACATCGAGCATATCAAACTTGAAATATTTTTAGGTGATCATCAACAGTTACGGCCTTCGGCAGCCTACATGAAGCTGGCTAGAGACTACAACATCGAAGTCTCGCTGTTCGAAAGGATGATTCGTAACAAAGTAGCCAACCAGCGTTTAAACGTGCAACATAGGATGCGGCCGGAGATTGCGTCGTTGATCGTGCCGCACATCTACCAGGACCTGGTCAACCATCCGCATGTGCAGAACAAGCCGCATGTGCGAGGTGTATTACGTAATGTTTTCTTTCTTTCGCACAACTTTTTCGAGCAGGTAAGCATGAGGAAAACTTTGTAGGCTATTGTAGGAAAGTTAGGTAGACACGCGCTCTAATGCCGTGTTCAAACTCCCTTGATATTATTTACTGTACGTAACGCTACGGCCACATTGAATCAATGAACGGTGGCTATAGAATGTCTCAAGCAATAAAGAATTACAATAAATAGGACCAGGGTATATGGCAAACGAATATGTGTTCTCTCTTTTTTTTATCGTATCCTGTACATTGAATATATTTACATAAAAACAAAATTAGGCGATAGAATTTGAAAAAAACTGTCTGTACACACTTTGTTATATAGCTATTAAGCCTGGGTATGATATAGGGTATAAATGATTTTGATAACTGGAACACCTGATGGAGAACAATGATAGTACAGCAAAACTATAGGAAATATAGAAATTACGTCTCAACAAAAGTTGTTCAGCCTGATGAGCATTTTCTGTTGAGGTATAAAAATCGAAGATCTGGAACACCTGAAGAAGAGTCACAATGGTCCACCTAAACTATAGGAAATATATATTTCAGTCGTATGAGCATCTTCTGTATAGGTATCGTTACGCTTTGTCTGTACAGTTAAATTTATCTAATAATTTTGGCTCCTTACCAAGGTACTAATTTGGTAAGGTGCAGATTGTAGTCAACTGTATATCAAGTTACCTTGCATGTAGGTCTATAGGTACCTGTACCTCTATGGTGCTGGTATTAAAAGCGAAATCGCTATACTTAAATTTGAATACATTGATGTGCGACAATTATAAATAAATAAAAAAGAAAAATATACCCAAGCGACAATTGACTGTACCTACTCTTTATGACAGATCTTAATAACGAATTGACAAATACTTTTAGTGATTTCTAAATGCCGCATACAAAATAAAAATATTACTTAGAATAGTTTGTGACTGCACATTTTCTCGGCATTATTTTTAGGAGGCAGACGAAGGCTCAAGCCGAACGAATGAGAATGAAGCAGACATAGCTTTGGGGTTAGCGAATTATTTGATTCAACAAGATTACACCCCCGAAGATATCACTATATTAACAGCATATTCTGGCCAAATGTTTTATATGAGAAAGGTAAAGTTAATAGTGATAAATTTATACAAATATCCGAGTATCATATTTTAAGCTTTAGATTTTTTAATGATGTAATTTTTCAGCAAAGAAAATTATACAGACATTTGTCCAATGTAAAAATAACAGTTGTGGATAACTATCAAGGAGAAGAATCCAAAATAATTATACTATCGTTGGTAAGGAATAACTTGGAAAATAAAATTGGGTTTTTGTCAACTGAAAATCGGGTATGCGTCGCATTATCGAGAGCTAAAGAAGGTATGGCTATCAGTTTATTCACTAATTATTTTGTGCACATGTCTACTTGAACAGAAAGACATCTATATATAATTATTTTTAAGTAATTTCTTGTCATGTCTCGAAGATATGGAAAAGACTTTCCATATCTTCACGCGTTCAAAGCGCGCGATATAATTTGTCTAATTTAGGCGTATTTAGTATACATTGCTGGTTTTTTATTGCGGTAAATAAAATATCTCATACAAACTACGGAATGCATTCGCGTCGGCATTTGTCTGAATTGTGCGATAGTAGCTGGCAATAGTTACGATATTATACTGTTAATAACGTTGACACATTCACCATATATTTAATTTACAGGATTTTTTATACTTGGAAATATGGACATTCTTAGAAAAAACTCTGAATTATGGGAAAAAATTGCTATCACTTTGGAAAATATGGAATCACTGGGGACCAGTATGAAATTAAAATGTGAAATTCACCCAACACAAATAACAACGGTAAGTAACTACAGAGTTGGGCTGTACATATTATTTTTAGGGAAGGTTCCAAATTTATCAAACTGAGGCCTGACACGGCTTCGCTAGTGTAAAACCATAATAAATTATACACATACCTACCTACCATCCTCTTCAGAATCACACATATCTTATCATCTACCTATATTGCTGAAAACCATTAAAAAAGATTCCGGGTAGTTTTTGAGTTTATCGCGTTCATAGAGACAGACAGCCGCTACTTCTTTTTATAATAAGTATGTAAGGATATGTTTTCTCAGACAACATTCCTGAGATACTTAATTTTAAAATTCTCTAATCTATGTAGACAAACTCGAGCATCGAGCGTACACGTATAAAGTTGAAATTTACACGAAATATCCAAGCCCGAGATGATCAAGATGATCCTTGAAGCTGTGAAAAAATGAAACTGATAAAAGTCAACTCGATCAAAAGATTTCACAGGAAACTCATGGTACCCATTGACCTAGAATCATGAAATTTAGCATGAAGTTAGCATTTAATCCGGACCCGTGCTTCACCAAAGTTCTTAACCTGGGTGAAGCACGGGGACTTCTAAGGTCCCGTACTCCAACTGATGACGTTATTGTCCCTTAGTACAGTCAAGTAAATAAAAAAATACATAATTTAACAAATATTTAATCAATATGATTTATTTAGTGCCCCATGATCGTATTGCAGAAGGATGGCAATTTACAAATTATGTAATTTATAGCTAGTTTAAAAAAAGGACTTTAAAAATTTTGGGTCAAAAATTCTTTAATCTTATTTAAAATTTTATAACTTATAAATTTGTACTGAACCCTCGGTGTGCGAGTTTAACTCGCTCTTGACCGATTCATGATCACTTTTAATCCCCGACATAGGACCAGATTGGTGTTATTGGGTCTGTCTGTGCTGTCATATAATGTGGTTAAATCTTTTTTTTTTTTTGTTTGATAGTCTCTTTATCCCGCGGCTTCGCCCGCGTCTATCACGGAAACATTAAAGATGAAAGTTTGTCTTTTCTAATTACTTATACAATTTTAAGAAGTTAAAGATATAACAAATTTATGTATATAGAAACAACGTATATATAAATTGTGTTGGATAATGAACGAAATGTATAGGTACTTAATGTTTTTGATTCACCCTACAGATCGAAACTGTCAAAGATTTCGACAATGTGCCAGAAGGGGGATGCCTCCTGAAATGCGGCTATGTCTTGGATTGCAAGCATTTGTGTCCCCAATTGTGCCATACGTATGATCGAGCACATGCTTCTATTGCTTGTACCGAAAAATGTGAGAGGTACTGTCAGAGTGATTTCAAGCAATTTATACCATAAATAATTAGCGCTTTGCTAATATTTTTTTTATCTACAAATTGTTAATCATTTTAGAATATTATGCGAGCGGAATCATGTCTGTCCCAAAATGTGCAAAATAAAATGTGATCCATGCATGGTACCCATAGAAAAGAGGTTACCTTGTGACCACGATATGTATTTGCCGTGTCACCAAAAACCGGACGATAAAGAAAAGGTCAAGTGTTTATTCAACGTGGATGTGACTTTACCTCACTGTGGGCACCGGGTAAGGAGAGTTATAGTTACTTTTTACAAGTGTAGGTCCAGCATGTAATCATTATAACCATAATAAATGATCCACCATGCGGGCCCAATTCATAATCATTTCTTAATTTGAACTTGTTGGAAATAATACTATGCGTCCTATAATGTAAATTATTTTTTTAAGAATATATCAATAACTAAAATATGACCATTGTTCCAGATGAGAAAGCAATGTTATAAGGATGTACGGGAAGTAAAATGCATATTCAAATGCGAGTTCCGTGTACAAACATGCGGGCACGTGTGCATGCTGATGTGTCACGTCACTGACGACCCCGACCATGAAAAGGTTAGTCATATGTTGAGGTCAGGAATCTCTCTTTCCAAAATGTCATTTGGGTTAAAAATGTCCCGTTTTAGATTTTTCTCTCGTCTGCGTTTAGCTTTTTGTTCTGTTTTATTTATTAGTATTATATAGGTCTATATATCGTTTAGTAGCAAAACTTTAGCCAATCTCAGATTACCCCCAATTAGGCGCATGTGGTTGTTTATTTTTCAGATCATTAATTTAATTACTTTGCCTTATCTGATCGAATTCTATGTAAGTATATTGCCAAAACAATGTCGATATTCGATGGCGCATGGGTAATGTAAACTGGTGCGGAATACTCTATTGCTGGACTTTAGCTTTTTGCCAATATTGTGTTTATTTTTATTTTCAGTATCTTTGTGGAAAACCTTGCGCCAAGGCCAAGAAGAATTGCACCGCTGATTTACTAGGAGACCGCGGACAACACCAATGTCCCAAAATGTGTTATGAAACTTGCGACAACTGCACCGTCGAGGTCAGAATTGCTCATTTAAATTGTGAATGAATTAGAACTGGTCCAGTGGCTAAGAATCCCGCATGTGATCGAGAGGTCCCAATGTCGAATACTATTCGTATTATATGTATACTAAGTAATCTGACTCATGTATAGTAAGTACTTAGTTTTCATGGACCACCACTTGCTTCTGGTAATAAAAAAACACCGTGAGGAAATCTGCACACTAGTTGGCTATTTAGTTCATTAGTTCGTATGCGCCACTAGATAAATAAATAAATATATTAGGACATATCACACAGATTGAGCTAGCCCCAAAGTAAGTTCGAGACTTGTGTTATGGGATACTAACTCAACGATATCATATTTTATAACAAACACCTATACAGATAAACATCCAAGACCCGGGCCAATCAGAAAAAGATCATTTTACATCATGACCCGACCGGGGATCGAACCCGGGACCTCTCGGTTCAGAGGCAAGAACTTTACCACTGCGCCACCGAGGTCGTCAAATAATAGATGGCGGTACGTAGTCATAATAATTAAAAGTAATGAAAATTGTCACGATGCCTTTGTTAGGAATGAAATCTCACACTAGTGTTAGCAATAATACTCACTAAGATAGATTTTGTAATGACTAAAAACTATCTGCAGATTCATTTTCGTTATTAAATGTTCAATTAACCCCAAATTTTATTTATTTAGGTAAAGAAAAAGAGATCGTCTTGCAAGCATTCGGAAGTGGTGGCTTGCCATGAGAACGTTGACGACAAGCCGTGTCTTAAGAAGTGCGCCAGAAACCTGCCCTGCGGTCACTTCTGCCTTAAGAAATGTTTCGAACTCTGCGGCGATTGCTCCATTAAGGTACGAATGTTCTATAAATTGTTTTATAATATGGAGATACCGGAGTGATTATATATTATATGGAACGAAAATTGTAACTGTAAACTGATCGCGTCATCACAAGTCATCAAAGCTGCCACCAGCTGAAAATGAGCGGTTGAACAGCTTTGTCTGAGCAACATCGAGCTGAGCTGTTACCAATTTGTTTCTGTGGCCAGGCACTCAATGGCACACATTGCATGTAGATTAGCTACTAGATAACGGTAGGTACTCGTAAAAGTATGTCATATCCCTTTAAAAAATATTTCACAAAATTAAAAAGTATAAAATCTTGCACCAGTGTTGGTTGCACTAAAACAAGAATAGATGGCAATAACTGTTACAAACAACTTAAGAATATAATAATTTGTAATATACTCGTACTAAATTACCCTACTACATGGAGACACGTACGATATTCATTATCTAAAACCGAAATCGAAACTAATAAATGGCGTAGAGAGCGAAATTGAACATGGCATAAATAAATCGATTTTTTTAAATGACAGGTTACGAAACCCATTCCCGAGTGCAAACACGAAGTGAAGATAGAATGTGGCAGATCGCCTCAGCGAGAAGATTGCACGGCGGCGTGCGAGCGCACGCTGCCGTGCGGCCACGTGTGCGCCGCGCGCTGCGCCGAGCCGTGCGCCGCCAGCGCCTGCGCGGCCTCGTCCGACATCGCTGTCCCGGCGCCCTGCGGCCATCGGGTCGCCTTGCCGTGCAATATCGCGTCGCAGTGGTCACGCTTACCCACAGAAGGTAGGTACACTTAACAAGAACGCTACTATGTACCGCACGTCACGTCACGTCGTAGTCAGTACGACGCGACGAATAGTTACATCTTTTATCTGAGCCTTATTTCTCATTTATTTATTTACTAGCTATTGCCCACAACTTCGTAAGTGAGTAAAAATCCGTAAATACAGGGAACCTACATGCCAAATTTCAGCTTCCTACGCCCAGTAGTTTCAGTCAGTCAGGAAGCCGCGGGCAAAAGCTAGTTAGCAGTAGCAAAATTTCAGTAATTTTTTTATCGGGTACTCTGTAAGACTGGTAAATATATATTATTCAAATTCGCATTTTTTCTCATCTTTAGTTCCATATTCTGTTTCCCGCTGCGTGTCTCGTCCCGAAACTTGTGCAATCCCGATTCTTGCTATGTAATGTAAATTAGATATCCCGTACCGTTTCCTACATATTGTGCCATCATGTATTTTGCAATGTGTCCCGTCCCGTTTCCCACAATATGTGTCCTCCCCATTTCCACCTCCGGCTCCCACTACCGCTTTCAGCAACGCGTGCCGTCCCATTTTCCATGACGTTTTACGTCCCAGTTTTTATTAACCACAAACTAAAATTAAACATTTTTTGTATTTACTATTACTGTTATTTACATTATATTTATTTTCTTTTGTTATTAACACGTATTCATTACTTTGTTGTAAACAACCAAAATCCATTTTCAAGTCCATCCTTCCATCAATTTTTAAGTCACTAACTTCAACGGTGTAGAACTTTCATATTTACAGTTTTGCACCCCTTTCACCCCCTTCGGAGTAGAATTTCTAAAAATCCTCTCTTAGTGCTCACCTACACTCACCTACATGCCAAATTTCAGCTTCCCGCCCAGCAGTTTTAGGTGTACGTTGTCTGTCAGTCAGTCATTCTGTTAGTCACTCAGTATTGGAAGAGTTTTATACTGATATATTGATACATACTGCGCCCACTCTCTTCTGTTATCCTCTCTCACTACCCAAAGGCTGGCTGGAAGAGATTGCTTAAAATAGCAATAGGCCCACCATTGGTCCATATGTATGCACAATTGTATTATTTTGTACTAATATTGTTTTTATGGGCAATAAATATATTTTGCATTTTGTTTGGTAGCTTCGGAGATTACCCGCCTCAAACATACAAACTCACAATCGCTTACCTCTTTATAATATTAGTATGGATTTGTGAGAGAGACACCATAGTGTGATTTAGAGATTTAAAAGTTTTAGTGGCGCCATCTCATTTAGTCTGAGCGAAACCATATCGCGTGTTTAAAGTCTTGGTGGCGCCATTAATCATCTTTATGATCAAAACTAAAATATAACAAAATGAATTTGTAAATTGATACCGTCCAATTTTATCTATCCATCCATATATAATATACCTTCCAATTATATGACTTTCATCGATAAAAAAAATATATTTATATTCTGTTTATACCTTTCTACAAAAATTTTAAGTAAATCGGCTCCGTGAATTGTTATTTTAATTTTCCTACAGGACCCTCCTCATTTTCCAGGATGAAATGTCTATAAGATGTTAACCCAGGTTTCTGAGGCATTTTTGATTCATAATTAGTTTTTCAATTATCCTATGGGAACCTGACCATTTACCGGGATAAAATGTGTCTAAGATGTTAGCCCAAATTTCAAACAAATCAGTCCAGTAGATTTCGACTGATGCGCATTCAGACAGACAAAAATTTACAAAACTATATTTTCGTTATCTATATCAGTAACTAAGTATATTCCATGGAGAATTTAAAAAAATGTAATGTACAAATTTGGCCTTTTTCAATGTTCAATTTACCCCGATGTTAACCCGGTATATAAGGTATGTACATACCAAATTTCAAGCAAATCGGTCCTGTACATTTCGAGTGATGCGCGTTCAGATAGACAGACAGACAAAAATTTCCAAAACTATATTTTCGTCATCTATATCAGTAACTAAGTATATTCCATGAAGAATTAAAAATATATATCCAATGTACAAATTTGGCCTTTCTTCAATTTTATTATATGTATTGATGATTTATATATAGACACATACAGATTAACAGACATAACATCCAAAACACTTGCATGTTAGTCAACACTAAATTATAAACTAGAAATTGTGATTAGATTACAATATCGAATTGGTTAGATATTTTTCAAAATCATTATTATATTTATAAAATGTTAGTACAATAAAGTCATGATAATAATAACACGTCATACAATGAAATTAATAGTATTTAAATAGGCTAATACATTTTGGACAAATACACTTATAAGAGCCATTGAATCTGTGACATTGTGTTTAACGAGCATGTCACCGAGCAGTCGCTGGGCTCTCGGCGTGGGCGCGTTCCGGGCGTTCCGGTGTAGCGAATGCGCGCTGCTCATGATCCTTATCCCAGGATTTTCTTCCCCACATCGCCACATCTTACATTCTTACATCCTTATTTGTCAGTCCATTGGCGCGCATGTCGCCCGACTTCAATATAAAAGACGAAAATACCTACATATTTTCTTCTAAGAAGTTATTGGTGGTTAGTGGTTTTCAAAGTGTGTTCCGCGGAATATGATGGAAAATAATCAAAAATGCCTCGGGCAGAATATTTTTAACATTTAATTCATTTAGCAAAGTCATTATTTAAAACTGTTAAAATATAGTCTACCAGTACTGAGTATATTAGTACATAAACAAGTTTTCAATTAATAATTTTAATTCTACAATTTTTTCCGTCTTTAAACTAATATTTTGCTTTTTTTTTTCAAATGCATCTTTTTCCTATGTCAATTAATATCAGCTTGTATTTTTCTTGCAACTGCTTGATTTTAAGCGGGCCATACGCTAATATAGTACTTTACATATTTCCCAACAGATCGGAACAAAGTGCTTCTAAAGCATTGCGCGGCACCTTGTAATCAGACTCTGAAATGTGATCACGTGTGCAGCGGCACTTGCTCCCAGTGCTTTCAAGGTCGTATCCATATGCCTTGTACACAGACCTGCCAGAAGATCAACATCTGCGGTCACAGGTACAGTAGTCTCACTCTATAAATTCTTAGGGCTTTAAACTGAACACCCATAGTTTTCGTCATGTCTGTCTGCAATTTACACAAAAACTATTGGCACTTAGGTACATAAAGCTGCGGTTGGGTATTCAAATTAATATTCAAATTAATATTTGGCGTGTATATACATATTTATTACTGTACATTCATCGTTGTAACTTCAGATAGGGGGAGATCCTATACGTACCTAGAATGTATTCTTAAATTTGACAGTTGCGAAGAGCCTTGCAACCAGATCTGTCCTCCGTGCAAGAAGCCCTGTGAATTGAGCTGCGACCATTCCAAGTGCAACCGGGTGTGCGGGTCACCGTGCACGCCGTGCCAGGTGACAAATTAATTTTCCGCTCAGTTTATAGACTGCCATTGTTGTCGCCTATGTTTGACCTGGGGACATTATCTACATTTATTGAAAATTTCATCAAAACAGATCGTGAAAGCGTAACAGTCAGACAGACTTTCGCATGTATGATATTAGTATGAAATTCAAAATATTTATTTTAGACAGAGTCCATATGATATGATGAACAATATCAATTTTCACTAGTGTTAGCAAAAACAAATAATACAGCGTGAAGCCGTACAACAATAAAAATGTGTATGGAAGTAAGAATGTAGGTACAATCGTGGTCAGGTTTATCCCAAGTTATATGGGGCTGAATTTCACGAGCGTTTTGAACACCCTACCATTGACTATCATTAGTGTTTATTAAATTGTACCATACACATTAATCAATTTATATATCCTATTTTTAAAAAAAAGTAAAGTACTGGTGCAATGTACATTTTATAAATGTTTAATTTTTAAAAATGATCCTTTATTAAAAAATTAAACGCTACACGCCGCGCTCAAACAGTCGTGAAATTCACCCATGGGGGATTCAGTTTTTCTGCTCCCTTACTGTACTTATACATTGTAGGAAAAGTGTACGCGGGCGTGTGAGCACGGGGCGTGCGTGAACCGCTGCGGGGAGGCGTGCAGCCGCCGCGCGTGCGACCGCCCGTGCGGGCGCGCGCTGCGCTGCGGTCACCCCTGCCGCGGCCTCTGCGGGGAGCTGTGCCCCGACGTCTGCCGCCTCTGCCGCCCCGACACCTTCCCCAAGGACTTCCTCGGCTATGACTTCGATGAAGACGCCAGGTACTTTACAGGGTTATTTATTTATTTAAGGTAAACCAACATTATTATTTAACAGTATAAAAAATGGAAATACATCATAAATTCAAATTCAAAATTCTTTATTCAATTTAGGATGATATACATCACTTATTGACGTCAAAAATTACTTAAACTAAGTCTACTGCCGGCTTCCAAAGCGCAGGTGAAGAAGAAGCGGCGCAACAAACTTCACCGCAGCCTTTTCTCCAAGGACGTCAATTAACAAATATAGGTCTTATATTAAAAATTAGGAGGACGAATTTAATTATTTATGTGTTCACTAATAATAACAAAAGTAGGTAGAAAATGGTGCGAATAGACTATAAAATCTAATTACTATGACATAGTAAATATAAGAAAAACAAAAAAAGAAAAAGTAAGAATACTTGCTACATTATATGTTGTCTACAAAACACTAATTTCATGACAGATAATAAAAACAACTGCTGTTCAGAAAATATGTGCTTAAAACTAATTATTGTAAAAGTGCATAAACAAACAATGCTCTCACTCTACTAGGGTTACCAATATGAACTTAAAATATTCGTACAAAACCTTTTCGCCGAATTATTCGTCCTTGCTTGGAATTTGCTAAGAAGTCCTTTATTTACAGGTTCATACAGCTACAAGATTGCCCCCACATTTTAGAAGTTGACGACATGGATTGTCTTATGACTGGCGACACAGCAACAATTTCGGTTCGGGCGTGCCCATTTTGCCGCAAAAGCATTATCAGCACACGTCGCTACAAAGACTTGATAAATCATCAATTTAATACAGACATCAATCTTATAAAGCGAAAAATCTTTGGCGACCAAAATATGATAAATAACTTAAAGAAGGAATGTGAAGAAGCTATACTAAAACTTCCAGAAAACATTATAAAAGGTTGGTACATTTTGTTATATTTAGATATTGTAGTAAAAAGTTAGTAATTCATTTTTAAATACGACTGTTTGAACGCGGGGTGTAGCGTTTCATTAGTGTCGCACATTTTTTTTAAAAAAGAATCTTTTTTTTTAAATTAAACATTTATAAAATTAACATTGTACCAGTACTTTACTTATTTATAAAATAGGATAATTATATACATATATGTATAACAAATAATTTAAGTTATGTAAGAAATTAAGTTTAAAAGTAGCCTAGTATGAATATTTATGGGTATTGAAATGAATGCATAATTATATAATATCAATAGTTACCTATTTAAAAATGTTACCTATTATAAAAATGTTATTTTCTCGGATTATGTACCCTTTTATGCATCATTGTTATTTTTTATTTCAGAAAACAAGATTTATCGCATGGCCAGGAATGTTGGTATACCCTATAAGCGAAATCCTTCATTGTTAGACCTGGAGATGAAATTAATATATTTTAAAATTTTGGACATAATTGGAGAATATTACTCAACCTATATTAATGAAAACTTGACCGCTTTCGAGCCTGAGATTTTAGAACATGTTAAATTTATTTGTCAGTCACTTATTAATAACTCTAACAAATTAAGCGAACAACTTCAATCTGACATAAACAACGAGTTAATGCGCATGTCCTCATTGATTCAGCTTGGACAAGTTGTGAATCACCAGACTTATGTGCTGTGCAATAAAGAACTCGGAGTAGTAACTGCGTTGAATGCGGCAAAGAAAGTAATACTCAGTTGGTATGTATTTGATAGTAAATTAGCCGCGCAGTTGATAGAGAACCTACAAGATACATTAAAACAATCAAGCAAAGTGGTTACTCAAAAGGAAAGAGCGATGATTGTGAAAGCCATGGACATGACAGCAGGTCACTGGTTCAAATGTCCAAACGGTCATATATACTGCATAGGAGAGTGTGGTGGTGCGATGCAAGTCAGTAAATGTAACGAATGCGGTGCGCCTGTGGGAGGAACACATCATCAACTGCTGTCCAGCAACAGTCACGCTGGCGAGATGGATGGATCTCAATATCCCGCATGGTCTGAACAAAACAATATGGCTAATTACCAAGTCAATTTTTAAAATATTCATTATTCATATAATTTTTTTTATTCATTTAGTATTATTACAAGATCCTAATTATTAAATTTTTGACAAGTAATAAATGAGTGTATACTTACTAAAGTATAGTGTTTTTTGCCCATATTAAAAAAGTTATCTGACTAATATATAGTATTTTTCATCGTCCACCACTTGCTTCCGGTGAAGGAAAACATCGTGAGGAAACCTGCACACTGGTTGATTATTATTAACTTGTGTGTGAAATGGAGAAGGCAAACCACTCCATTAATAATGCCAAGAAAGTTGTTGTGTGTGTTTCATTCCACGTAATGACCACGACCCTCAGCCATGAGGAATACGACTATGAAGAAGACTCACTCGTACATACTAATTCCATGGTTATATTATATGACACCTACTAGTTATTCTAATCTTCTTCAAATCATAATTATGATTACCTACTTGGGAAATTATTTTTAGATAATTTAAATAAAGCTTTTTGTTGCCTCAGTAGCCTCAAATCTACCATGTCTTGATAATCGTCTAAGTACAAAGTATATTTGCAGAAATTTTGGAACGTCAGTCTGCACCCATGAACTATTTAGATGATAAACTTGGCTATGAATTTTAAAGGCGAACGCTCGAGAAGGACGAACGCTCCTTCTGAAATTAGTTGGCTCCAAAAAACGTCGTTTAGAACGCGCTATTATAGGCCTAGTTTTGATTGCGGATGTCCATATAACAACTATTCCAGTGGCAGTCCAACTTTGAACAACACATTCCTTTGGGCTCTCCGTGGCATATGTAGTATGTTTATTGAGCCAAGTTGAGAAAAGTCAATTTTATTGATATAGATCGAGAGGCTTTTGGATGCTCCAAACATGATTCTCTTTCAAGAGTCTCAAATAGTGGGATCTAGACGATGCAATCTTGGAACGCTGTGAAGCTAAACGCTCATTACGATCCGGTCGACTTTCTGTCAACCATCTCAAGCGTGCGCAGAAATCACTCAGATTGTGCTAGCCCCAAAGTAAGTTCTAGACTTGTGTTATGGGATACTAACTCAACAATGCTATATTTTATAACAAATACATATATAGATAAACATCTAAGACCCTATCAGAAAAAGATCATTTTCCATCATGAGCCGACCGGTGATCGAACCCGGGACCTCTCGGTTCAGAGGCAAGAACTTTACCACTGCGCCACCGAGGTAGTCAAATCGATGGTCATCGATCGTTTTCGAGGCATAGTTTTGATACCTTGGCAAAAGAAAAATGTATTGTTTTATTCGAATTGAAAATCCAAAAGCTCCTATGTGCGTACGTATTTCGAGTTTGATAGATATAATTTCCCGGCGGACATTCGAATCGACATTGCTTTCCTTGTGGCGCCATCTTGTATCAGATTAAAATTGAAGCGACTAAGCTTCTATATTCAATGGTGAAAGTTCGATGGCGAGAGTAAAATAAACTGTATTTTTTTCTAACAAAAAATAATTTAATGGGAACTATCATTATTATATATTTGACGATTTCATTTAAAATTTAATGAGTTCACATGTGGCGTCATCTATTATCAGGAAGTAAAACTAATTATCCGTATTTTTCTTATAGAAATTTTAAGTAAAATTTTCGAAATTAATACTTATACAATAAATAATTACAAATTTGTTTTTGAAAATTCAACCTAGATTAAGTAAATCTAAAATTGTACGTGTCTCACTTCAAAAATAACAAGTTTCATACTAACTTCTACTCCCTATTTCTCACTTTTCGGGATACAAAGTAGCCTAATCCAGGCCAAATTCTATCTCTGTGCCGAATTTCATGGAGATCCGTTCAGTAGATTTTGTGTGATGCGCGTACAAAGACAAAAATTCTAAAAAAAATTGTTTTGGCTTCTATTGACCCTAAATGTCTATTTATTTTTCGTAAATATCTCCTATGTACAGACATAGTCCAGTTACAGTTTTATTATATGTATATAGATATTTTCCTTGTCTATTTAGTACAAATAGGATGTACCTATGTATGCGTGCACACTACCGAAGGTAGATTCCTCTTTATTCATTGATATACAAAATTGATTTAGTGAGACGTAATTTTGAAGCATTTTTTATAATAAAATCGTTAGTGCATGTCCACAGTGAATGCGCGGTGACAGGGCCTAAATAGAATAAATAAAACAAAATAAAGGTAAAATACATTGTATTGAAAAATATCTAGAGCTAGATCTATACTCTAGAGGGAGTCCCACTACACCTACACCTACTAATTCCGTGATTTTTTTAGACGTAAACTTTATAATCAAGACTTCGATTGATGGCGCGCAAAAGTAGGGCCAAGTAATTATCGTTTTTTCTTTTATTTTTTCCAGTCTTTAATAAGACCTAAGATAAACATCATAACATGGCATGGCACGATGTTCGGAATGTTATTCTTAAATGGTCAAAATTTTGGGTTTGACCGGGAGGTACTTTATTAATCTCCACCTTGAGTATATAGAGAATTCAGAGTCTATATTGTTGATAATATTGTCGCAATGTGGGGTTAATGTAGACCTACTTACATTCAATACAAAATCAGTGATCAACGGTTAGTTTTTCATTTGGTCCTACTTTCACGCCGCGGCTGTCGGTGTCTTCGTCGTCAGTCACAAGTACGTCTACAGTCTACACGTCTGGTTGGACCTCATCAAGTTTAGGCAGATAGGTAGGTACTCTAGGGACCCCTTCCGGACTAGAATAAAATTTCCGGTATCAGTGATCAAACTTAATTATAGTAAAGCTATAATTTACTACTTATTACCTATAGGTACTAATAAAATCAGAAAAAAATCAGGTATATAACTACCTTCCTCGTAGTCAAAATCAGGCGAAATAATTTGCCAATGAAAAGAATAAGAGAGTAAGAAAGGCATTTACTTACTAAACACAGAATCTTAAAATTATACCTATATTCATGGACGTATAATTTTATACGTCCATGCCTACGTTATTATGCTTAAGTTTTATTTGCGCCTTAGGCAGTTTGCTTAAATTAGAACTGAACTTATCATTACATTAGGTATTGCACCTAATTGACCATCGTAAATAAAAATATTTGTAACTTATTACCTAACGCTGTTATTCATACGAAAGAAAGCATGTTGAAATACTTTGTTAGTGTCAAAGTGACAAAACATACTTTAACTAGGTAGGTAGTTACAAGCATGCTTTATCTTTATGAATAGGTAACCAAGTACACAATTACACTATTTGGACCTAGATAAAAATTAGCTTGGTTCACTTAACTAGTTTCCTAAGCCTTATAGGTACTATTTTCTACGAACTAAAAAGATTAAAACACTACGATCCTCAAAAGTAAAAAAGTTTAACCTTAAGACTAAGATCTCAAGTAATTTCTCCAATGTCTTCATTCGGTTGAACAGTATAGTTGAACATATTACTGACATAAAAGGCAAGTTGGCATGAACAAACGGTCGAGTACTTTTTATCAACACTAATGTGCAGTGGCATAGCTACCGCTATATCGCGCCGTATCAATGATACAGGGCCCCGGGCTATAGGGGTCCCAACGTGTGGAACCATAAATTAGGAAAATGTTACAATGACAATCTCTTGCTTCTTGAAAAGAAAAAAAAACTGGCATACATACCAATAGAGCTTTTACTTAAGAAACGACAAAAGTAAAAATAGCAATCCGGGTTAAGCGTGTGCCCAAATTTAGCAACATGCTATATCGTTTTTTTGTTCCTACATTCTGTTTGAGTAATAACAAACGGAAGAATTCCGCAATAACCAATGTAACCATGACAAAACACGGAGAACAATGTTTACACGTATACTTTATTATTAAGTCAATGAGTATTTTTTACCATTAATTTGGGGCCCCAATTTTTATTTGTCTTTTAAGACACGCTACGCCACTGCTACTGTGGTAAAGATTAGATAAGTACTATTTTGCTAACATAAAAACTAATATTAGGTATTACTTACATACTTTGTTATGGACCAAGTAATTGGACAAATTGCCCGCGCAACTTGAATAATGAAAGGGCAATATGCTAATATAATCAAAATATCTAGGTATAATTATTATGTAAGTACGTCAATGGGACAGAACAATATTAAAAAAGGTTTTTTCACTATTGCTAATTAACTTAGTGACAGAAACGAATTGCTGTTCAATCGACTTCACGTAGTCCTGTCGTACCTACCCCTAGAGTTTTATTACTACTTATATGTAATAATTTCTTTCACCCGAAATGGCTTGTCCATAATTAAAGTGAACATAGGTATATTAGTGTTATAATTAATCACATGGTTCATAACATATACACACCTCATTTGGCATTATTTTGTCCACATGCTTACTCCATGTTACTGAAAAACTTTTCGTAGTTATGGGTAACCCCGAAATAACGGAAAAAATAAGCTGACATTCTGATCCTAAAGTTAGGTGTTTGATTTGTATGGAACAATCATGGAACAAAATGTTTTTTCGCATTCTTGAGCAAAAAGTTATTTATTCAGTATCATGAACTGAGCATGGACACAATGAACATAACATTTACATAGGTACTTATTCCAAATTCTAAGAATCGGTGTGACAGAAAACAATTGTTATGTCTCGACATCAAATAAGATTTGTGCATTATTATAGCCAAATAAAACTTCTTCAGTATTAACGATAATGCATATAAAAAATTAAAACAGTCTGCTAGTTTAGCTACATATCTACCGCTACTTTTTATATAACTTATCCATCTGCGGATAACATAATAGGCATGCAACAAGGATCTTCGAAACGGTTGATTGAACGAACTCTGAAGAGAAACCTCAATCCTATCAGAAAAGGGATGAAGAATATCGCTGCCATCACGAGTCCTGTTAATATGTATATATTGAAGTATGCGTTGCATTTCACTACGTCGCCCAAGAATTTTGTCGCACCCATTCCTTCATGAAAGATAAGTTTATATATTACAGACAAACACGCTATTACATAACTAATATGTATAACCGTGAAATTTAATATATAGTAAATAAAAAGAAATAGGAACTAAATTTAAATTTGGCAAAAGATAATTTTCGGATATGCATATGGTTAAAATCTCATTTTAGAAAATGCAATTTTTTCTAAGTTCTCATTTTTGAAAATGCACCCAAGTGCACCCAGCCATCTTCAAAGGGTTGAGATTGATGCTAGTTCAATTAATGATCGTCCTAGGCGATCAATTGAATGCCGGCGTTTAATGAACGAGCTAGTAGCTCATCTTAGATTAATAAAAAGGATTCTGTAATCTGAGTGGCTCATTTTTATTGCCGGGCCCAAAAGCGAACGGGCCTAAACCGTCCTCGCTCAACCAGATGGCTGTGACAGAATACTTACCTACTAAATAAGTAAATAACATTAGTTAACTCACCATTTTCACTTTGAAATGAAGCAAAAGGTTGAATCTGAAAACACCAGAGTAAATCACTACTAAAGGTATCGCGGGAAAGTTCGCCGAACTTTGACGGATCCAGCACACATTGCAGTAGGTACATAAAGCACTATGTTCACTCATCGCGTCGGCATTCATGCATATTGTGGAGCCGGCATAAGTTAAGACGAAGTTTATAATCGAACTAAACATAATGTCATGTCATTATAGCTAAAATTTAAATAATGCGACTGGAGATTACGTTTGATACAATGATTAATATAGGTAATACCTTGTTTCATCAAGAATTTGAAATTAAGAATCTAGTCTTAATTTCAAATTCTTCACTCATAAGTTTGCCAATTTCCAATGTATTGTTCAAGGTTAGTTCTTTGCCTTTCTTAATAAATTTTCTTTTTAGGTTTGGGTACCTACATTTCTCTACTAATTGGTCTCTGAGTTGACTGACTTCACTTTCGTTGCTAAATTCGCAATAGCGCGCCTGCTTCAATTCACTCTAGAAAAAAGGCTTTGATCTTGAATCTTGACAGACGGGCGATAAAGTGATCGCTATATGGGTTCCATTTTACCTTTTGAGGTACGGTACAGAAACCTAAAAGATATCCATATCTATAGGTAATTTTCTACTTCAGGACTTACCTGATATTCTGACATCATGACAGTAGTTCCATCAACACTACTCACTATTTTTTTCGGCTCATCACAATAATACGACATGCCAATGGGCACCTTGATATCGAATTTAACTGACCCAACTTTTTCTGCGGCATCAAATAACGTGATATTATCTGAAATTAAATAATCGTTATCATCTTAAGAAATAAAATTCTTAGCTGGACTGACAGCTCTGCTCCTGCTATAAATTTTAAACCGGAATCCAGAATTCGCACTTTACGTTGTCATGCATTCTAATATAAGAGTAGGTATTTCAACCTATACGTAATCTTTAGTGCAAATACATTTTCTGCTTCTATATTCCATCTATGGAAACAATAAGGTGGACTGAAAAGAAGACGAACATAGAAGTGCTAAAAAATTGTAATGTAAAAAATGTAAAAAAGTGATCACCTTGTACGACATGATGATTTCTTTAGGGACTTGATTGAAGAGAAAGTAATAGTTAAAAGGCTCCTAACATAGATAAAAGAAAGGCAAAGGCAAAAGCTGACATTTTTTTTGTTTATCAGGCAAAAGCTGTCATATTTTTTGTTTATCAGACAAAAGCGATTTAAATTAATATTCTGTTTCTTGAGATCGTGTGGATGTTGTACCTGTGTTTAATATCCTATAGTAAGAGGTTAAGATCAACCAGACTGCATCCCAAATCGGATACTTACTTATTAAAAGTACCCAGATGTAATATTTGCCCCGGACATTAGTGAGCCCAAAACACCACCTTAAGAAAATAGTACCTACAGAAACTGTGAAGTACATTAACTATTTTATTTATTAGAAGCGGTATGGTGATGGTGAACATTCGCCCATTATAGAAAGGTACGAATCTTCCTCGTGTCACATGAGTTTGCATACCAATCTGACTCATGTTTAGTAGTTTTCACAGACCACGACACTCGCTTCCGATAAAAAAAAAGTGAGGAAACTGCACCCGTTGATATTTCATCACCTAAGTACCTTCGCTCTCGTGGGAATTTCGGGATAAAAGGTACCGTATGTGTTATTCCAGGTTATATTGTCTACCAAATTTCATAACAATCCGTCCAGTAGATTTTGTGTAATAGTAACAAACGAATAGGAGTAACAAACATACATACACGCATCATTACAAACTTTCGCATTTATAATATTAGTAAGTAGGATATCGATTTGGACCTACCTAGAAACCAGTAGTCCCATGTAAATTTAAAATAGTACCTCAATTGGACAGTGTGGTATTGAACATTAAATTCGAGATATTCCATATTACCTTTCTTAGATACCATATCATCCAAAAAAACTGGATTGGGAGGAGTTACATTACTGGTAGGACTAGCTTCTTTCAGTGATAGTCCTGCAATATATGTAGATTTATAATAATTATTCCGAAACACCGGTCAAGTTACTCGCACACACATAGTAGAGGTATAATATAGAGTACTACCTAGGTGGTGCCGTAACTTTCGAATTTATAATATTATTAGGATACATACATGTGTTAAATGTTTTTAATTTAATACAGGGGACGAAGTGCGGGTTATCATTTCACTTCTCACCATCGAATCTATTCGAAATGAGACATAGTGAACCAATCACATTGCAGTGTGGTTGTCGTTGCATTACAATGGCGCAATGTGATTGGTTCGCTGTGTCTCATTTCGAATCGATTCGATGGTGAGAAGTGAAATGCTAACCCGCACTTCGCCCTCTGGTATTAAACGCGTACTTTTTATAGGTACTTCAGACGTTTTATTATATTAAGCAATTAATAATGAAACGTGAAAGTTTAATGTGTTACATGTGTACCTACTAAGTATATCGGATCCTTAACTTACCTATGAAATTAAGCAGACTTGAATTAGCTGCTAAAAATACGCTATTATCAGAGGATGATCTCTCAGCACCTATGATACCACTGCGGTAAGAGGTCAACATAATAGGATTAACTTTGCCTGTATAAATTCCTACGACGGCGCCATTAGTTATTTTACGGATTGTCCCATAAATCTCATGCATAGCGGTATCATGACGGCGTAAAGCTTCAATTCTCGTCTCTTCACCTTCGTTGTCTTGGAAAAAAATATAGAAATACTTCAAATCTTCCGTTGGCTGAAATATTTGTCCTGGTTCCAATACAAACACATTCATTTGCGTTGGTTCCAAAATACGGCTCACTGTATTTAATGGACTAACAACATTAGGAATATATTTTACTTTGTATTTTATTATATCTTCGTGCAGATTATGGTATGGTGTCCCACTTTCGTCTTTCCCGCTTACATCTTCAGTACAAAACTGTTCTTCCACAAAAATGACAAGAATAGAAGACTGCTTCATAGCATCGTCTACGATGTCGGAAAACATGGCACTTCCTGTTCTGGTGAATGGATTTGGCTCAACTAATTGTTCTAAAACTTGATCATGGTCTATTAAGAATACGGGAAGTGTGTCTTTTGCGATACCGTGTTGAAATATACATATAAATAATAGACACCGCGTGAAACACATTTTTATATTATACATTTTAATTTACGCCGTACCTTTTTACAAATGTCAACTAATTTTATGAATGGAATGTCAACCGACATTTTAGAATATCATTATTTTAAAATTTCGAATATTCCAGAAATCAATCGACCATAGTTTTCGCAATGGAATAATGGCAGTATTGAGAATGAACTATAATGGCACTGGAACTCCAAATACGACTTGCTTCCCCCTTATATCCCAAGACCTGTTAATATGCAATTTCTATTAACATTAGTTTTCTCTCCATTTATAATTATATTGGCAAAATTTATACAAAATAATATATTTACTTTATATTATAATTTTTATTTACTTTATCCGTATGTATATATGTATAATATATTTATATATTTGTATATTTTAGGTTACACACTGATCCGTGTTTATAATATTATTATAACATATTATATTCCGTGTCAATTTCAACCTTGACCTTGGTGAACAATGGAGTTACGAAATTAAAAAAAAAACTCCAAATATGTACCTATCACCGAAATTTAATTAATATCGCTTATCCCAACTAATAGGTATTAAATATGCGAAAGTAAGTTTGTTTGTTACATCTAATCGCGTTATCTACTCAACCAATCTTCTTGAAATTTCGCATATAATAGTAATTAAGAGTATGTAGAAGGACATGGCTATTTCCTCCCGTTAAAACATACATACACATAAATAGGTACATTGCACGAACGATAAACGAATCGATAAACGAAATAATTCCTTAACTTTGCAATAAAAGACTAGATGGCGCTGCGTTATGGCTGCGTTACTTTCGATCAATGTTTTCGATGCGCTATGGATATTTTATTCCAATTGTCACATATGAAAAAAAAATGTTCCCAAGGGAATTTTACGTCGACAGCTTTTACTTTTACAGCTAAGTAGTGTATCATAAAATAAGACTTAATAGCAAAAAGTGGTTCGCCGTATGTTTCGACCGCTGCGGTCGCGATGTCATTACAATTTTTCAAAAACAAAGACAAGAATGAGTTTTACTCTTATCCAAAATCTTTGGTTTTACTAAGTATATGACTGTAGTAATGTCAATTTTATGAATGATTGATTTTGGAAATGATTACTTTCCATGGAATTAGTAGATACTCCGTGTACGAAGTGCTTATTAATTCCATGTTCCTTAAGAAAATTGACGGATTGTAATGATCGCACAGCCCCGGCAGTCGAAACGCTCTGCGAACTACCCCAAAGGCAGAGTTTCGTAAACAGCAGTATTTAGACATTTTAAACGTTAGTTCTCATATAAAAAAAAATACAATAATTATATATATATATATATATATTGATGCAGATTTATGATCAAAAATATTTTCTACGCAACCATGGTGCGAGGTTAAAGGAAAAAGGAAGGATTTAGTGGATTATCCTGAAAATAATAACACTATTTTAGGTTATGTTCTGCATTATTTGGTCAATTACTGTGGTCATAAACTGATATAAACTTGATTTTGACTGAAGAAGTTACCTGCATGAAGTCCATATTTTAACGTGTGAGTGTTCTGAGCTTTTTTTCGACCGTTTACTGGCTCGAAAATTTTACAGCGTGAGGCGTATCCCATAGTTTTCGAAGTATTTATCTTATGGAAAACGATATTTCCCAATATTTCGGCACCCGAATATGCTTCATGTTTGTATATTTTCATAAACGAATGCTTACATAATGAAATGATTAATAAAGTACTCTAAAATAAACGTTTTAATCGACATAGCAAAATGCGGCAAAGCTTTTGTGTACCTGACATACAGTGCTGTACTCTGGCGGGATAAATGTGCAGTAATACTCCCTATTAATTTTAGTTTACATTACTACATCATTATCACTATATATGGCCATGGATTTAATAAGTACTTGACGGAGTATACCTACTAATTCCACGGGTAAGGCGCCTGCCCTACCTGGCAAAACTTCAAAATTAAAATCACCAATAGGTGCCAAACCAATACGTGTAGAAGTTACTTGTATGGGCAAATGGGAAAAATATCGATATATATCGTATCGATATTATTTAAATGTATTGATAAATATTGAGTAAAAAATATTGATATTTTGATATATCGATATTTTCTGCGCAATAACCCATACAGCCTACCTACTCTTCCTTTTTTTTAGAAATCGGATTGGTTAAATACATGAGCAGACAGCAGAGCTTTACAAAATATATCGGTTTTTAATACGAATTTGATATCTGCAAATAAATATCGAAAATGATATATCGAGGGAAAATATATCGCTGATTTATATCGTTTTTTTTTTTGAAAAAGTATCGATATTTGGATATATCATTTTTTATGCCCATGCCTACGTGTCAGTCACGCTTACGCTTTTAATTTTCAGTCAATATCAGCGGTCTAGTAGTATGTAGTGTTAAATTATTCATCTTCATGTAGGTAAGTAAAAAAACAGTAGGTAGGTAGTACCTACCAATGTGCTCTGCATCACATTGTATTTTGGGAGTTTTATCACGTGTGCAATTATTTTGTGATTTTACAACAATAATGAACAGATACATAAAGAAGAAACAAAGTATAGAAACGTAAGAATTTTTTCCAGTAGGTACGTATTACTCTTGATCTCGATCAAAATAAAAGTGTTATTGCAATATCTGTGTAGATGGTACCTACCTATGTGGTTGTAATAAAAGTGCCCTTTTATGCATGTTATTTATTTATGTACGTAGACTTTAAAAGGAAACTAATGGGTATAAGACATTCTGTACCACATATCCTGGAAATTGTACATCAACATATCCACAGTTATGTCAATGTAAAGATGTCCGAGGAGCTACGTAGTTCTCAGAAACTACTTGAAGAATACTGTTGAAAATGATACATCACGATGATAAGTCACAAAATAATCTCAGTCCGATAGGTACTGTTTATATTAAAGAATGTACAACATTTTCTAAGTGGCTCCTCAATCCTAATGTAGCGTTGTCTAGATCACCATGAAGCTAAATCATATATTCGTATTCCACTTCATAAACCTTTAGTCCCTATTGGGATAGAATTTGTACCTGAGAAACAACTAGCGAAACTAAGTGGAATTTGGAAAATTAAATCATTTTATCTGGGTCCTTAATCCTGATGCTTTGCATAATTATAATTGGCTGTAACTACCCGAAATCACAAACAAATCAAAAACCGCAGACACTAACATTTTGTGTGTGTGGACAAAATATCAATATACAAATTAACATTGCAACTATTTGGTATTGGCAAAAAAATAATAATTTTCATATCGTAATACCTTAAGTATTCTCTAGCAAGGTGATAGGAATTAAAGTACAAGTAGGTATTACATTCTCTTAATATAGATAATGTCTGACAATGAACAAAACACTCCAAATTTAGCATGATACTTCAGAAGTGACACTGGTATGTTGGTGATTATCTTGTCAGGTTTGTGCTTTTTCAATGGTCTTGTTGATGTTTTTACAGGGTTTGAGACAAATGGATCAAGATATAGGAATAGAGCATGCTGCGCATCGGCCCGTGGAAAATGCATGGTCAATGAAAATTCCACAGTTTACTCCAGAAGACAATCCTCATGGCTTACTGGAAGAAAGTAAGTTTGCAACTTTGTTCCCAAAATATAGAGAACAGTACTTAAAAGAATGTTGGCCATTGGTGCAAAAAGTATTAAAAGAACATCATATAGTTGCAGAGTTAGATCTCATTGAAGGAAGTTTAACTGTGAAAACAACAAGAAAGACATGGGATCCGTATATAATCATTAAAGCTAGAGATTTCATAAAATTGCTGTCACGAAGTGTGCCGTTTGAGCAAGCTGTTCAAGTTCTAAAAGATGAGATTGGTTGTGATATCATAAAAATAAATTCTTTTGTTAGAAAGAAAGAAACGTTCTTGAAAAGACGCCAGCGCCTCATTGGCCCTAATGGAGTTACACTGAAATCAATAGAATTGTTGACAGAATGTTATGTCCTTGTGCAAGGAAATACTGTATCTGCTGTAGGCCCTTACAAGGGTCTTGTGCAAGTGCGGCGCATTGTTGAAGATACAATGAAAAACATTCATCCCATGTACAATATAAAAAGTTTAATGATTAAAAAAGAATTAATGAAAGATCCAAAACTAAGAAATGAAAATTGGGAAAGATTTCTACCAAAGTTTAAGAGCAAAAATGTTCCAAGAAAACAACCCAAAATGAAAGTGAAGAAAAAGCCATACACACCATTTCCCCCACCTCAGCCTGAGAGCAAAATTGATCAGGAACTGGCAACAGGGGAGTATTTCCTCAAAGATGAACAAAAGAAAGCAAAGAAACGTTATGAAAGGGAAGAAAAACAGGCTGAAGTCAAACGTGCACGCAAAGAAGAGAGGGAGAAGGACTTCATTCCCCCAGAAGAGAAGATTCCAAAAAAAACATTATCGGAATCTATTGTTGATATAAAACAGTTCAAAGCAAAAATAAAAAATCTTTCCAACTCTTTTTAAACGTTTTTAATACAATATAAATTATGTATTTGCCCTTATTAAAAAATAAATTTTAAACTTATAACTGAGGAGTTTCTTACTTTGAACATATTAATGCCTGGAACTCTTATTCTTGCCTGTTTCTGGTTTATTTAGGTAGAGAGCCGCATGCCACCGCGAAACCATAATCGTAAAAAATAAACCTAAAAATATTGGAAGATTCGGCTGTGATTTTACAAGCAGCCTGTCTGACAACCTGACATACAAATCATGGGGTAGTAGACTTAATTCACCTCTTCGCAGATTTTCTACAAAATTTTGTAATATTTTATATTGTACCAGTTTGTATGTACAAATTAATTGTTTACAATATAAAAATGCCAATGTTCTCGAAATCCTTGAGATTTTATTTCTATCGCCTAGAGCACTTGCCACCTACTTACTATAGTGTGCGTTACTCCAGCTAGAAAGTATCTCCTACAGAAATATGAATAGAACCTATAATTAGTGCCTAATCAGCTATGTATGTGCTCGGCATAAAACATTTATGCCTGTCGTAGTTTATGAAAAAAAAAAAGACTATTTCTGGTTGGATAACGTTGTTCTAGCAAGAAAATTTTAAACTAATAATAAGAGAGAAATATTGTTCACGTATCGTATCATCCAGTGGCAGGTAGACATACTATTTTTTTTTGTTTATTCCCTCGTTTTATTGAGGAGGCAAAGGGTACTAGCCCATACAGCCAAGTCTTTTGTATTGAGTAGTCATTCATACTAGTGTGACAGCGAGTCGGCAGCGTAGTTTTTTTTTTCTTTTTCTTTTCTTCTTTGTGGCAATCAAACTTCTTCAATAGAGCTTATTTATGCCAGTGTCGAGTTACATTGTTACTGGACGATAGGATAGGACTTGGCGGTGTTGAAGAATGAGAGCAATAAATACATATATTATCATATGTAATGTAAGGGTAAATAAATAGTTTTAAACATAAATATTATAAATATTTAAAATCTGTAAAGGATAGGATAGTAAAGGAATCACAAGGAAGAGGAGCACGGAGTTCTATAAGGAACTGGTAAAGAGGATTTGAGTCATATTTTGGACATCTGAACAGAAGATGATCAATATCACCTTCTTCAACTAAAGCGCAGTCACATATATATTCACTAAGAACACCGATTCTTTGTAAATGAGTAGCAATACAACAATGACCAAATCTAAGTCTACATATGGTAAAAGTAACTCTTCTATCAAAAATCAGTTTTGAAAACCAAGGTTTTAGACAAAGTTCTGCATTAAGGCGTCGATAATGTCCTCCCTTTGACTGACTAGACCTCTCCCATGTAGAGTTCCATTCTTTCAAAAGATACTCTCGTGGAACTACCAGGAGGTCTTGACAGTAGACAAAGTCATTTTCAGCATTTCCCTGTGATGCTGCTAAGGTTGCCAAGCCATCGACTAATTCATTACCTTGGATACCCGAATGACCAGGTATCCAAGCTAGAGTGACATGTAAATTTAAATTATGACAATGTTTTAAATGGCACATGACCTCAAGGGCTAGAGGACAAGAAGATTGTTTTTTGAAGGGATTTGATAAAATTGATTGAAAAAAACTAAGCGAGTCTGAACAAACATAAGAGTTTTTAATTTTGTTCAAAATAATATATCTAATACACTCAAGAATAGCCATGCCTTCTCCTATAAAGTTAGAGAATAAATTTGGATATTTAAAAAGTTGAAAATAGCCTGATGAATGTCTTAAAATGGCAGCTCGTACACTATTATTACTAGGGTCTAAGCATTTAGAAGCATCTGTATAGAATACTTCAGGTTTAGAATCCAAATCTTTAAGATACGAGATAAATGTAGAGTTTGCTAATCTTGTTCCTTTAACAATGCCTAGGGACAAATTTACTTTTGGCTCAAAAATTAAAGTATCGTAATCGTATGAAAACACAGGATGACAATAGTATTTGTAAGTTGAGCACTGAAGGCCTTCAAATCTCCTGTAGCTAGATATCAAATGTGGTATGCTCTTTTTACGTCAAAATACATTCCGATCATTAATGGTGTCACTGAGAGTACGTAATTTTGAATTTAACGCATGATTGGTATATTGTTGATTTTTAAAAATAAACCTATCGGAAAGATATTGTCTACGTAACGCTAAGGGAGGCTCGGAACATTCGACTTGTAGTGCATTTGTACTCTTCATTGCCAGTTATTATCTTAAGACATTTAAATTGTAATAAATCTAATTTATGAACTGCAGTTTTATTTTCAAGACAAAATATTATAGAGTCAAAATCTAATAGGCTTCTTATTAAAGCATTATACATTAATTTAAGTATACTAGGATGTGATCCCCATCAAACTCCACTAACAGCTCTAATTATATTTATATTCTTTTCACATTTTGTGATCACATTGTTAATATGAGCGTTACCGTTCATAGCAGTATCAAATAAGCGTCCAAGAAATTTAGCTTTATCAGACACCGGAATCATTTCATTATTAACTGAAACATTTATCAATGGAATTTTTCTTTTACGAGTAAATACAACTACTGTGCTTTTGGATTTGGATAACGAAAGATTATGCTCCGAGAGCCATATTGACAATTTATGTAATGTACTACTTAGGTTTCCTGCTGCCTTTTGAATATCAGTGTGAGATGAATAAGAAGTTGAGTTTTCAGACATATGTTTTTTGATATTTGTTTGCCTATTGAACTCAGGGCACAGCTTATTTGTTGCCATGTGAGGTTCAGAACAATTGACACAGACATATTCAGTCACCAGGCACGAGAGCCCACTGTGTTCCCCACTACATTTGCTGCATCTCGGTTTACTCCTACAGTTATTTCTAGTGTGACCAAAACGGTAGCAATTGAAGCACTGAATAGTTGGAAAAATATATTGTTCCACTGGAATGCTTGAAAAGAAGGAATAAACTGCAAGGCCTGTCCATCAAAGGTTAGGACCACTGACTGAGTAGGAGTCCATGAAACTGAGTCTGAGTTTACAGTCCTCCTACTCAATCTGCGGAACTTAACTATTGGTCCATACCCGTCCGGTATTCGTAAATTCATTTTAATATCCTCATGGGTCCATTCTACTGGGATTCCCTTAACCAAGCCCATCTTAAAAATATTGAATGTTAGGATGGCAACCTTATAATCTAAATTTTTGGACATTACATTTAAGAAATTGTTGGCATCACTACATGTCTTAAAAGTAATTGAAATGCGGTTCCTCCCTATTCGTTTAATATCGTCCTGAAGAATATTTCCTAATCCGTTCTTCATCAAAAAGCTGCCAAACTTCAGGGGATGCAGTATGGTACCTGACATGGGTTCTGATATCAGAGTTGCTTGTGCCATATATGGACCAGGGTCAGTTTGCATATAAAATGTTCTATATGGAAATTCAGCTACTTTAGGTGCTCCAAGGGGGGACCCGCGATATTAGGCGTTTTCTTATTTAAAATAAAATTTTCTGACACCAGAGCCTGCTGCAGTGGCCGCATTGACAATTGCTTATCTGTATGTTTGGTTTTGAAAGAATTAGATAATTTTTCTTTTCTTTCTTTTTGTTTTTGATGTTAACAAACTCTGCAATATTTGAATGATCATATTCATCAACAAAAAACATCGGTTTGCTGAAGATGCTGTTGGTAGTATCAGCAAAATCTCCTGAATCATCTTTCGGATCCGGACGATCCGGGTCCGGCTCCAAATCCATAAGTAATAAAAAAGGCTTAAAACTCACTTACAAATTATTGGCAATGATATATACACTATACTACAATATATTATTTATAATATCTACACAGGAATATAAAGATATGAATTTTTGAAAAGGATATCAAAATTTAACGCCCTGTTTTCCCGCCAATCTCAAAGTCCCAGCGTAGTCCCATACGAGCTGCGAAGACCCGTCCACCACCTGCGGGTCCACGGGGAATTTTTGTACACTCTATGAACTTTATAGTCAATGTAGTCAAATATCAGGTTTTATTAGTTTTCCTACATCTTGTTGTATTCTACATATACTATGAAAACTACACAATTCACATTTGTTGGAGCACTCCACTCTCTCTCTCATCTTTGTGTTGTTGACATAAAAGTGGAAAAAGATCCATCAATGGATTTTCAAGATTAATTTTAGTGGATGTTGATTTTAAGGAGCCATTTTAGTTTTAGTTTAGCTGTTCTATTATGATGCTACACCAGGTGTTTCAGTTTTTTAAATGTTGTTCAGGCTTAATAGCTTCAACCAGATAGATATTATTATAGGCATCTGTACCTCAAAAGGTAAAATCGGAAGACTTATAGGACCACAAAGGACCACTTTGTCTGTTTGCCAAGGCCTTTTCTCAGAAATGCGGACGCATATCAAAATTAAATTTACATGACCCTTGAAGCTGTAAGAATTGTTTTTTATTTGTAACTTTTTTTTGAAGAAACATCACTTTGCTCATTTTATAACAAGTTATAAAATGACTAAAGTGATGTTTCTTCACTTGACCGTTTTTTAAAACCTACTATTTCTAAATCAGACTAAATCAATTTTTGGAAATAACTTGTGTTCCTCATCTGTTTTATTGTAATGTGAAATTACTTTGTGTAGGTGTATTTTAGCGTGTGTTCTTGGTAAATATTGGTATTACAAAAAATCAAACAAGTAAGTAGATAGGTAAGTATATCATACTTCTATGTCGATAAAGTAAAATTAGTCAATTTTTAAAACATTAAACGTTATAATCTTGAAAACTAAATTATTATCTTTTTCCTTTTTATCCTTAGATTACAGAAATATAAATTCTGCGCTTCTATAATAGGTAACTAAATTGAATACATATAAGCACCTAGTTATAAAATTAAGACAATAGTACTGTATCTAGTTTTAAAAACGAAATTAACTTTGCTTAAACATACTTAACTTTATTTGAACAAATTTATACAAACAATTGTATATTTTCAAACAACAGTAACTTTTTAAAAGTTTTCAAAAAAGCGAGCTGCTAAGCTTCTTTTTAATAGCTAAATAAATAAACTTAAAATTGTTTATAGCTTACAAATGTCAATTTTATCATATACTAACCATATGATAAACTTACAAATAATACCTAGGTAATTATCATTAGATAAGTTGAATGTTACAAGATTTGACAGAGCACAAAAAAAAACAATACCTATTCTGATTTCTCCATGGAATTAGTAGGTACCCGGTTGTACGAAGTACTTACTAAATCCATGGATTTCTCATTAGATGTATTGCTTTGCCAGACTTAATCGTCAATAAAATTTTGCTATTATCTTTTTATAAATAACATGAAAAAAAAAACTTTACCTGCTGTTTTAGTAATTGTTTCAAAACCTCGCTTTACAAAAAATCTAGCAACTATGTCTCATCCCAGTCGCCGGGAGAGGTTACCTGCTATTGGGAAAAAATATGAATAAACCTATACATATAGGTACTAAATAAAAAAAAGTGATACACTATAGTAATATACCACCGAGAAACCCTGTTCTCAATTACTTAAATGGTCAACAAAGTATTTGTAATATATAAAATGTATACGGGATATATTATTGTGACGAACTCTGCTTGCCAAATTTTGCCGGCCAAATGTTGTTGCCCAAATAATTATTTACGTTTTACGTTTCTACTTTTAAACTGTTATTCAGTATATGATGTAAAAATGGCGTACCAAATAATTTCAAAAAATAAATACTGTAATAACAAATCAATATTTACTATGAGAGAAGTGGTAACAAATGAACGGCACCAAAGGAGAATAATAATTGGCCTCTGGAACAGCGGCCCTCTCGGCTTCGCGAGGGTAAAATCATAATATATTACCTATATATTCTCTATTAAAAAACCCGCACCAAAATCCGTTGCGTAATTTTATAGATCTAAGCATAAATATGGACAGACAAAGGGCAGCGGATTCGTTTAATGTAGTGAAAGTGATATGTAACTTATGCTTCTGCCGTAATGATAAGAAATTTGCCGTAAGCGTCATCCATGCGGTCGTTTGTCTTAAGGTTATAGAGACACGCCACTGATAAGAAAATAGCGAATAAAAGAATTCCTGATACAAAAAATCCTGATAAGAGATGTATATCGTAGTATGGGTTGCATTTGCAAACGTTGTAGAAAGTACCTGAATAAAAGAAAAAATACATTGTCTATAAATCAACTTGGAGTAAAAATATATTTTTTAGAAGTAAGTACCTATGTTTGTAACGCGATAACTTTCGAACCATGTTGGTCTGATTTTGATGAAATTTTAAAGGTATGTAAGTAGTATTTGTCAATAGATTTTAAGTTTGTGGGCCAACAAGTCGTTTATAAAATATACATAATTTTGTAAAAAATATTAATCTATTACCTTGTATTCGTGTACGTACGAGTTACTGTACGTACCCACTTAAGTACGTACTTAAAATATATAGACGAGCATAGTATCACGCTAATACTCGTATTATCGCTAGTATTCGTAAACTGTTGAAACTATTGTATTGTAAGCGCCATCTCATCTATACCTTGTACTACACAGTTATGTATTCAAATTTTGACATTTTTAATAATGATGTAAATTCGTCCTCCTAATTTTTAATATATGTATAAGACCTATATTTGTTAATTTGGAGAAAAGGCTGCGGTGAAGTTTGTTGCGCCGCTTCTTCTTCACTTGCGCTTTGGAAGCCTTAATTAGTTTAAGTAATTTTTTTGACGTCAATAAGTGATGTATATCATCCTAAATTGAATAAAGAATTTTGAATTTGAATTTGACTGCAATAAAAATATTTGAGTTTCATCATTTACTTCAGGTGATGGAAAACATACTGAGAAAGCCCCCCAACAACAACTTATCCGATAAAACACGGTTTGTCGTTTGTTCCCATTTAATTACACCGCGATTTGACACAGCACATAACAGGGAGAAAAAATCCCGTTGTGTAGGTACCTAACAGGGTTACACATTGAAAATATTTTCCTCACAATGTCTCCTCACAGATTTTTATTAGAGAAATGGCAGGGAAAAGCTGTGGGAGAAAACTCACTCGTGGCAAGGCTTAACTTACCGAGTTTAGACATATCCAAACTTTCCAACATTTCTATTATAATAGCAAGATCAAAATTAATCTGTAACTGTGCTAACATTTCATTAGAAATAGGAATATTCGGCTTCATCTGAAACAATTATCAATAAGACACTAATTGCAAGCCTAATCTTGAGAGTTAATTTTGACCCCCTGTGATTATCAGAAATTTGGAATACATCTTCAGTACTGATACCAAATCCAGAATTCCCTTCTTCTCAAAGCTTAACTGCACGGTCATAAATTTACTCTTCGCGCTTCAGTTCGCTTGACAATGCAATATTATGACGAGCATGACCAGATGGCGCACAAGTAAACTGCATGATTTTTGTCAAACATCGAAAGCAACAACATGGATTTAATACGTACTTCGTCCAACCGGAGTGCTTACTAAGTACTAATTCCATGGCAACAAGATAGAATATTTGATAAATATAATGACACGTTTTCCTGGCTTTTTAATCAACATGTTTTTTTCCATTACCTACCTAAGTCTTTCTTGATTTTTTAAAGTTTGAAAAAAGCGGCCAAAACCTCAATTTGTTTATTTTAAACCTAGGAAAGCTAGTGTGGACATCGATTCGGCTTGATTGTGGCATAATAGGAATACCTGATACGCTGTTATGCTGACCATGCTTCTGTCTTTTCTACTAACTAGCGTCATAGGCTCGTCACAATAATAAGATTGATCTATGGGTACCCTGATGTTATAGTTTCTAAACCCAACTTCTTCTTCTCCTTCTAACAACGTTACATTATCTGAAATCAAGGAGAGGGTAGGGCAAAATACACGCAATGTACACATTTTCAAGAACCTTTTTATAATAGGTAGAATTTCAAAAAACCATTCAAGTAGTGTTACCGTTCGATAGTCAACTATCGATAGTTTTAGAAACAGCAATTGTATCGATAGTTTTGCATACTATCGATTGTATATCGAATAAGTACAGCAAATTAGTAGTACTTAAATCGATACTATTGATTTTCTGTACTTATTAAGTAAAATTATTACTATCGAGTTTATGTACCTAATATTGCAGAGCAAACTAATATTAGTATTGATAATCTATTCCTCATCACGGTTCAATATTATCGATTGGCCTATCTAGTGAATCTATATATCTATAGCCCATCTACAGTGGCTGAATTATCGATAGTGAAACTATCGATAGTTCAGCAACGCGAATACCAAGGTTGTAATCGTCCGTTCGAATCCGTCCGTGTACGAATTGTACCTTGTCGTAATCTTTAGTCATCTGACTACTTTTTGCCCATCTCTGCCCTTGTCCAACTAATCAATCGCCTGGTCCACACCTTGATCGTAAATACATAGTTACACTTACCCAGGTACCAGAATTTAGGCAAAATCCTAAAAGAGAACCTTAATCTAAAACCATGAAACTCTATGTAAGTTTCAAGAAATTCCGATGTGTGGGTTTTGGAGCGCAATTCTGACACAATTATTGGCATGTCAGAGACAATTGAACGAGCCAGAGGTGGTCTTTTCAACTTCATTCCTGCAAGTGTATAAGTAGGTACCTTCAATAAAACATATATAAATGTATGTACGTTAATCATAAAACCCTGATTAGTTGTCAGAGGGTGCATAAAAATTACCTTTTCTCCACAATTTTATCAACTTTGTCAATGAAACAGCAACATCATTCACATCACTTACCTATGAAACGGAACAGACCTCCTTCAGACGCCAGTTCCACAATAGTGCTATCAGCGTATGGTTTTTCTCCCGGAGTACTACGCGGGCTGGTAGATGTAATTGGATTAACTTTGCCTGTATAAATGGCAACTACAGGTCCACTCGATTGTTTTTGGATTTGTTCATAAATTGTATCAATAGCAAAATTATGGCGGCGTAGAGCTTCAATTCTCGTTTCGTCTCGTTTATTGTCTTTAAAAAAAACATAGAAAAACTTTAATTTATCTATTGCTCTGTCAAATTTCTGACCAGGTTTTAACACAAACACATTCATTTGCGACGGTTCCAAAATTTGCGTAATTATACTTATTGGATTAAGAACATTAGGCATATATTTGACCCTGTGTTTCAAAACATCTTCACGCAGGCTAGGATACGGCGTACCCATGCCGTCTTTACGACTTATATCTTCAGTACAAAACTGCTCTTCCACAAAAATGATGAGAACAGATGACTGCTTCACAGCATGGTTGATCATTTCCAAAAACGCAATATTTCCAGTTCTCAGAAATGGGTTGGGCACAACGAACACATTGCCTAAAACTTGACTATGGTCTAATAAGAATACGGGGAGTGTGTCTTTTGCGATACCGTATTGAAATATACATAATATTAATAAGCAATGCATAAAACACATTTTTATAAAGTGTTTTTTTTCTGGTATAACAGTCAATGACAATTACTTCCTAGATTGAAATTAGTTTCATGACAGAGATCATATGACAGTTAGTACGTATAGGTATTTAAAATATTTTGGAATTCGAAGAAAGCCTCTCCGTAAGAAAGCCGTATTTCTCGGTCAAGAAGGGTTTAGTTCATAATGAGTTTATAGTGTTGGAGCGGTCGCACTATATCATCCATATTATAATTTTGAAATGCGAGTGTCCAAAGTGTCCAAATACGAAATAAGCTATTGTGCGGCTGTGGGATATATAACAATCTATGTACCTATATAAATTCTCGGTAAAATAAAAATAATAAATTGACATGAAATTTTTATTTCATTTTTTTCATCAACTTTAATTCGGGAACTACTGTATTTTTACCAATGAAAGCTTTCCCTTTCATAAATGGTTGTAAAATATGCGGTACATAGATTTTTCCTTTAGGATCTTGATGAGTTTCAAGGAGTGCAATCAACATTCTTGGCATTGCACATGCAGTCCCATTAAGTGTATGTACAAATTTCAAGGTATTGCCATCTCTGTATTTAATGTTTAGTCTTCTGGATTGATAATCAGTACAATTACTGCAACTGGATATTTCACCATAACTGTTACGGCCTGGCATCCATGCTTCAATATCATATTTTCTGGAAAATATACTTTCTTAGTTATGACGTTGTGACTATGAAATGTACAAAAGCAATTATGTTATTATGACTACAAGATACGAATATTATTTTCAATTGTATACCTGTAAGCAGGTGCTCCTAACTCATGAGGTGGCATGTCCAAAACTCTCATGTGGAAGCCAAGTGGTGCAAATAGTTCTTGTTGCAAACTCTTCAAATTCTCCAGCATACTCTCTGATTGTTCTGGTGTGGACACGGCAAACATTTCTACCTTAGTAAATTGATGAACTCTGAAACGTATAATGTATATCATACTAGCTGCTCCTGGGACTCCACTCCCCTTACAAATTGGCACTGGCTTAAAAGTACATGTGCTATTCCAAGTTCTATTCTCCCATCTATATACTATACTAGTTTTTGCCCGCGGCTTCGTCCGCGTGAATTTCATAGTAAAATCTCGGTCATTTTTTTATCGCATATTCTGTAAGACTGGTAAACATATATGATTCAAATTCGTATTTTTTTCATCTTTAATACAATTTCCTGTTTCCCGCTACATGTCTCGTCCCGCAACTTGTCCAATCCCGCTTCCCGCTTCCTTCCACATATGGATCCCGTATACTATCTACATCAATATGTAATGGGACAATTCCCATCACGTTTTTCGCAATATGGGACATATTAATAATAAAACGTGATGGGAATGGGATGGCCCGCCCCGTTTCCTACTATTTGCCTCGCCCATTTTAACAACGTGTCTCCGTCACATTTCTCCCTCTTCCGCTTTCTGTAATACGTGCCGTCCTATTTTCCACGACGTATTACGTCCCTTTTTTTAATAACCACAAACGTAAATCAAACATTTTACGGGTCTTTCTTCAAAAATAATGAAGTTTCATTTAAATGTTTACTCCTGGGTCATTATACGGTATTTGTATTTAGACGGCCCATCAGAAATATTACACTAAAAGAATTAATTTAGTATGTTATATCTTAAAAGTAAATCATAATCTCGTGTTTTATTTAGACTGCGTCTATAAATTACGCCAACTATATCACTTCGGACTAAAAACGATCAAAAATTAAAAAAAAAATTATACTTCCCTGGCATGCCCCGTTGCCTAATATTAATAAACTTGTATCCTTACACTTTTTATTGAAATCCTAGAATTATATTTCTGGAATAATTAAATAACTAAATTAAAAATTAAACATAATTTCATTCAATAAAGGCAAACAAGAAATTATTAACGTATAAATAATAAACAAAGTTTTAAGAGCCAGTAAAGTAGTGTCACCTCCACCTGGCAAACTTTTGTCAAAATTGGCGACCATAAATTCAGAATAACGACGATAATAACTATAACAGCCTGGAATCGAAACAAGTAGACATAACAACAAGCCAATCGCAAAAGCGGATTTACAAATGAGCGTCGTGTTAGCAACCGATACTGCGTCGTTGTGTTTGTGCCAGTCGATGCAGTATTTACCCTGGTAAGTGTATTTATTTATATTTTATTGTTACTTAGATTTTTTAATAAAATACAATAATTATTATGAGCACAGGCATCAGATTGCATGAAAATATGGAAGAACATATATTTTAAGCTGTGTTGTGAGGTTATTCGCGATTTTGTCACTATTCTGGCGACACTCCCCTGGCATTTTGAATACCAGGGGAGATACATTAAAGCCAGGGAAGTGACTAAAAATGTAATTTAGTATTGTTTGGTCTTTTAAAACAATAAAAACGAGACCTTATTACTAAGACTACGCTGTCTGTCTGTCCGTCTGTCAGGCTATATCTCAGGAACGATAGCTGAAATTTTCACAGATTATGTGTTTCTGTTTCCGCCAACCTGAAGGGTAAAAACGGGACCCTTTTAATAAGACATCGCAGTATGTCTGTCGGATTGTTTGTCTGTCTGACACGAGGTTGTATCTCAAGAACTATGATAGCTAAACAGATGAAATTTTCAGAGATGCTGTATATCTGTTGTCTCTATAACAAATACTAAAAACAGAATAAAATTATTCCCATACAACAAATGTAATTTTTTGCCGTTTTTGATCAGTAATGGAACAAAATTGGTGCGCGAGTCCAATTGGCTGATTTTTTTATATGTACACAAACGTCAATAGCAAGAACTAAAATAAAGAATATTTTGTTTCAGTTCTTGCTTGTGTACATAAGCAAGAATAATGGCTAAAAAAATAAGCAAACGAGAGAAGAAAGACTGAAAAAGAAACGTGAAGCTGAAAGGTTGCGCAAAGGTCGAACAATTAAATTAAAAAAAGAAAAACTGAAATATTAAAGAAAGAAGGAAAAGGGACAAATAAAATGTATTAATGATATGACTGAATGGGAACAACGAACTATTAGAAAAATATGGTGAGAGAAAACTAAAAAGTACAGAGATCGTTTAAAAATACAGTCTATTGCATATTGCCCTGTGACGCCGCCTTCATCTGACAATGATGAACATGCTGCATCTTTTCCTGAAGTATTCATATTAAGTACAAAATAATGTTGCACTAGCTGCTAAAAACGATCCAAAAATCGTCGTAAAATACGGAATAGAGTTATTAAAAAACGAAAAATGAAATAATGTGATTGCGAGCAAAGGTAAAGAAGTATCAAAAGAAGTTAAGGCGTGTAGATAGGCAGAAAATGACCCCTAACACGAAAGCTGCCGATCTGCTGAAAAATGTAAATTTGATATTTTTTGTTAATTTGTTTGTAATCAGATTTCATATTTGGACTGATAGTATTTTATTTATTAATATAATAAACAATAGCAATTAAAATTTTATTTCACATACAAATTTACTAAGAGAATGTCACTACCCTGTTTCTTTTTGTCACTACATTGTCCATCATGTCACTCCCCTGACTGCACATTTTCCCCTGGGGCCTATAAAACTTTAAAATATATAAAATATAATAAATAAATATAATAACTATATAAATAAAATATAATAACTATAAAATATAATAAATATAAAACTTTAACTATATTAATCTTCTGGCCCATAACATTATACATACATACATATTGCAAAGTTGCCACATATTGATTACTAGTTCAAATACATACTTTTTCTCGGGGGCCACTGAAAATACCAATACCGTATAATGACCCTCCTACATCATTCCCCTAGAGATGCAATTTTTTTAAAATAGATACATAATGCATTATTATATTTTCTTCTTCTTCCTCTTACCTAACATTTCAAATTATTTTCACTTTAAAAACGATGTTACCAATTTTCAGCTTTTTTCTTGAAAATTGTATTGAGTCCCATACAATCTTTCACCCCCCTTTTGAAGGGGTTGAGGGTCATTAATTTGTTCTAAACAACTAAAATCCAAATTTTCAAGTCACTATCTTCAACGGTGTAGAACTTTCATATAAACATTTTTGACCCCTTTCACCCCCTTCGGGGTGGAATTTCCAAAAATACTCCCCAGGGAACCTACATGGCAAATTTCAGCTTCCTACGCCCATTAGTTTCGGCTGTATGTTGTCTGTCAGTCAGTCACTCAGTAACGCTAGTTTTATATATATATATATATATATTGATTTGAAGAATGAGAGTGACTTAATCTTATTGCTGGAGAAAACTAATAGAATATTAAAATATTTTGCAGCACAACTAGCCTGCAAGTAAAGGTATAATTCCCTTGAATGGAAGTTGCCCAATTAAATATTTACCTATAAATGCCTAACAAATCAAATACCTACATAACTCATGTACACCACTGGCACCATTGGTACCAACTTTCATTCAAGCAGTAGGTAAAACATAGCTTACTTTGTTATTTCATGATTTTGAGTGTAATGGAAGATTTTTTTTTTGAAAAATTTCATTTTTAAATAACAGTAGTGGACCGTTATGAATCACACCTGTAAATTCCTCTTTCTTCTACAATACTTGAAGTTTCGGCACGGTAACACCTACTTACAGCAGCAAGCCTTAAAGGTAAATCCTTTTTGGAGAGCATGCAATTCATCAACAAGCCAGCCAGTGACATCTCAGCAGTACCTGAGAGGTACAAATCAGGCCCATGGTGATGAGGATCTAATGAATATATCTAAAACATTATAATAATAAATAGTGTAAAATTTAAGTTACTATACATATAAATGACACATGTTAAATACATGACTTGAGGTGATCCGAGTCTGATTCACATTAAAACATATGAAACTCAAAATCCCAGAAAGGTGTTCACAAAAAAGTTGAAAAAAGTCATCAAAACAATTCAAATTTATCAATGGAGTGATGGAGTTCTATTATTATTGGGTACAAAAACACATTGTATGTTTGAGATAACTACAGAAATATTGGCCCAAGTCTATTTATTTAAATATCAATTAAATTGTAATTAAATCAACCTTTAAAACAATATAAACAAGAAATAACTGCAGCATCACTGAAACCATTTAGGACTGATATTTTCCTCTTTTTAGTTCCCTAGGAGGATTTGTAAATACCAATCAGTGTGTTTTATTTGTTTAAAAGTTTGCATACTCCTAATGGAAACCCCTATATATGTGTAACAATACACACTAATTCTTTTTAAAAATATATATATGAAGCCATATGCACAAACCTGAGTTCGGTCACTATTTACAGTCATTCCACAGCTCTTTAAAATATTGCTGGGAAGGATATCAGGAACAGACAGCATATTAAATTGATTTTTCAACAGGAATGACACAGTATACTTCAGCAAAGCTTCTTCTAATTCAGCTAACTCTTCTAGAAAGTAGTAACTTTTGTGACCACATGTATGACCCAACTTATCAGTCCGTGTTAAATTCATGCGTCTTGTAATTTCACTGAACTCTAATGGGGTATGTATTCCAAAATCTCTCTTTTTATTTATTTCTTGAACTAAATGTGGATCTTCACTATATTGTTGCACAATTGGATGGGTTCTATTTGGTAAACTCATTAGTAATTTCTGAAATTCATGCATCAATATTTTGTATGAACTATTGGATTTTGACATACACTTTAATTCATTATGTAAATCGATGACCTGTCCTATATTTCCAACGCCTTTACGTGTACTTATATTTAGTTCTATTTCTTGCAAATTTTTTGGATTGCAATAATAATCTATGTCAATATCAGGTATCTCACTATTGAAAAGTTTGAAGTTACTAATGGATGTAGAAAATGTACGAAATCTTCTAGAGGCTTGATTTAGAAACAAAAATCTTTTCACGCTTGAAGAATACATGATCATAACAACAATGTAAACAAACGGCAAGCACCGCAAGACTACTGATACTGAATGAAATTATATGAATAGGTAGGTAGCCTACCTATAAAATTACTAGGTATGTAGGAAGATCACCTAGGTAGGTACTCTACTCTTATATATGCTTGATATAAACCGTTAAAAATTTCGTAACGTTACCACTGTCAAATGTAGTTAACGTTAGCGGCTAAGGTAACGATAAGCTGGGTAACCATACTTAAAAAAAAATGGTTGCCTGTAAAGTCGGTTTTACGGGCGAAGATTTTACGTGACAACGTCTTTTTCTCAGTAGAATATACGAACGAGAGAGAGGCCCGCCGAATGCCTTGCGTCTCTCTCCCACGGTGACTCATTGTAACGTTACCGGTTACTTTTTCATAAGTGACTCCCAGCCGCAACCTAATTTAAGACGTTGTCACGTCAAAAATACCGGTAAACTCAAATACCAATAACGAGAAAAGTATGGCAAGCTTGTTACGCTATGTTTTTCTTTTCGTAGATCTCGCTCTCCTCGCTTTATTCTTGAGCCAGAATTTTACACAGGTCTGCACGGTGTAAAATGGTAAGTACATTTTGAATATGTGTGTGTATAAAATATATTATGGAAAACGCTTTTATTAAACTTCCAATGTACTTGTGTATGTTTGTTAGGGTAGAATCTTGCAACTCAATAGAACTAAATCGAAATAAGTAACGATACTTTTAACGTTAATTGGTAATATAATTGAATTTTGTGAATTTTAGTATCGATACCCGTCTTACCAATTTTAACTTTAGGGAAATAACGTTAATTAACGATACTTTTAGTGTGAATTTGGAAACAAGTGGAAGCCATGGATTTAGTAAGTACTCCACGAAGTACGTACTAACTCCATTGCTTACACTTGTACCTCCACTTGTGTTGTAATGTAACCATTGGTTGCAACTGTGTACATTCAATATTTTTATGTATGTTTCCGACATTTTACGATTGAGATGTCATCTGTCAACTCAATGTCATGTCATCATTTTTCCCGCCCGTTAGTTTTGTTTACTCTAGTTAAGTACCTACCTACCTACCCAAGCAACTTTCCTTTTGTATATTCTTAGTCTTTTGTACATTCTTTGTCCGTGTAATTTAACGATGTTTGTATTGTGATCTATAAATAATTATGCCTGTATACGTTGATCCAAATCATAGTACTATTGAGGACAGGAAGTATGATTGCAAACTCCCTGTCCACATTGACACTTCTTCAAATGAAACAGGGTCACCAACTCAGGAGCATGGTGAAATTAGTCCTGATTCTTCACTTCAACAGTAAGTATATTTTAAGCTTTGCATATGCAAAAATACAATGACAATAAAAACAGTAATAATACAATTGTTTGTACAGCTCAATTTGCTCTAGATGTACATGCACGCTGTGCATGGAGCTGCAAGGACAACAAATGATATGATATATCATTTGTTGTCCTTGTTCAAAAGTTAAAATCTTGGTTAATGTGTTTAAAGGTCTATGCAGATGTCAGAAGTGACAGAAGTGATCAAGAAAAGAAGTAGAAGTAAAAGTCCTATAAATGGCGAAACTGCGGGGCAATTTGTAAGTTGTTTTCAGATGTTTAATTTTCATTTAATGGGATATCTTGTTACCTTATCATTGAACTAAAATTAAATAACATTTAATAAGTACCTACCAAAATATGTATTCTACTAACTGGAATCCAGGACTTCGCTCCCGTGGGTATTTCGGGATAAAAAGTACCTTATGTATATTTCCAGGTTATGTTCTACCCGTGTACCAAATTTCATAAATATCAGTCCAGTAGATTTTGCATGAAAGAGTAACATATGTCTATATATGTTACTCAAGTTGTGAGGATGTGCCTACATCCTCACAACTTTCGCATTTGTAATATTAGTAGGATTAGAATGATGATGTGACTACAGAGATTTATATCAGTTACAGAAATTTCTTTCTTTCCAGCACTGAATAAGAAAAATGATTATCTGTTTCAATACAGTGTAAACTCTATGTAACAACACTTGATTTAATAAAAAACTCTCTAAATTGTTGATATCACTTGGCTTTGGTAGGTTAATGACAACAATTAATAAAAAGCTGTAAAAACTGTAATAAACTCGACTGTAGCAGTGTCTAAGAAATTTATTATTTTACATACAAATTGGGATTGTTGAACTTGTAGTCTTTTATCACCAAGATGCCTCAATATCTCAAGATATGAGTAAAATAAATAAATTTCTGGGGCAGCAAAAGACACCAGATAAAAATAACTAACTGCAAAGTGTTCAAAAGATGTGATGTTTTTTATACAATTACTAATTTGTTTTTTTTCTAATTCACCATAAAACTCACAGTCCCTTCAGTGTCATAATATAGAGTTTACACTGTAAATACTTTTTGTTTGTAAGGATGTTCAATATTCCTTTACAGAAACGTCTCAAAAAAGATGATGTTGATAAGAATGGCAATAACTTAACTGTAGCAGATATTGCATTAAACAAGTCTGATAATGATGGGACTGACCTGAATGGGTCTAATGAAAATATGAAGGAAATAAAAAATAATGACAGTTCAGAAGGAAATGTAATAAAAAAGCACACCACAGATGATAATCAGATAATTAAAACTAATACTCAACTGAATTTAGATAAATGCATGATTTGCGGACAATTTTTAAATAACTCTGACATTATATTTTACCAAGGACATCCTCAGAATGCTGAGGAGGAATTTGTTGCTTTGACTAATGAAAAACTTGTCTTATCAGCTGGTAAGTTGTTATTTATATTGTAGATTTTTTTTCTTCTAAATTTTTGACAAGGCTTCAGCACCCTTTGTGTGACTATGTCAGCCTCATGGGGGATCTCTAATATAAACTTATCTAGCTTTCATAATGCTTTTCCACAATATAGTATTGTAGATAAAATATTATAAAACAAAGTTGTCTGCCAGTCTGTCTGTTCGCTATTTTTATGTGGTTGTCACCAATAGATAATATGATTCTTGAGGAAAGTTTAGGTGGATAATTTATTATTGACTTATTTTTCATGCAATAATAGCTATTTTTTGTATGTTCCGTCTAAATATCAAACAGATGTCTAAGTGTGAATATAATCTGATATAACTTATTTTGCAATTTTATTTAGACTACACCAACAAAGTTTTATTGTGGCTATAAAAAATATTTACACATATAATAAAATTTTAAGGTGATGATGGAGATGTCATGGAGCGACCTCAGACAAATATAACTGGGTTCTCCATCTTTGATGAACAAGGCCATCTCTGTCCTATAGATGCAGGTCTCATAGAAAGTGATGTTCGGATCTTCATGTCTGGATATTTGAAGTCTATTTGTTCTGATTCACCAGATATTGATGAAGAATCTGTGCCAGTTAAAGATGTGGGCCCTATTATTGAATGGTAATTATTATTAGCTGCACCCTAGTGTGAATTGGTAGTGGTTCTCCTCTAGTGTGAATATTGAGATAAGAATAAACATATTTATTTTTACTTAGTTATAAATATTTGTTTATTTATCTTTATGTATTGAACTCTTATGTATATGCTTATTTTAATACTTTAGTCTTCTCTCTTCATGTCTCTCTTTGTATGTTTTTATGTTTAACTAGCTTTCTATTGTATGCATGTCCTCTCAAGATATCGCTGGTTTATAGTTCTCAACATAGGATAAGTCACTGTTGTACATTTATCTTTTTTGTATTCTTTTCATTTATGAGGTACTTACTTTCATGCGATTCAATAATAAAAACTATTATAAAATTTTTTTCCATCAAATTATTATGAGAGAAGACTATAAGTATTAAAAATAAACATATACATATGAGTAAATATATAAAGATTTATATTATGATTATTTATTGTTTTTACTATGTTTATTCTACCAGGCAAGTGATAGTTAAGGAAAAACCTTTCATTCTGCCAAAAATGTTTTTTTTTTTTCATTATTTTTATTAGTAACCTGAACTTGTATGAATAAATTTTAGGTACATCCATGGGTTTGATGGTGGAAAAAGAAACTGTATAACACTTTCTTCTGAATTTGGAGAGTACAACTTGTTGAAGCCTAGTGAAGAATATACACCTTTGATGAACAATTTATATGAAAAAATCTGGTTGAGTAAAGTTGTGGTTGAATATTTAGAAGAGTACCACTATCTGCAGCCAACATATGAAGATTTGCTTGAAGTACTGAGAGAAGCCAGTATTCCAGAATTGGATGATAAAAAAATGAGTGAAGAAATGCTACATAAACATGCACAATTTGTTTGTGATCAAGTAGTCAGTTTAGAGGCTGATGAAGATGATGACCCGTTGATAACATTACCGTGCATGAGAGAATTAATAAAACTTATGGGTATAAAATTTGGTAAACGCAAGTTTAGAACTAAAATTGATTACAAAAAGGTGGACAAAAAAGCATGGACAAAGGCTACCACAACCCCTCTCGTAAGAAAAACGTTTGAGAGCTTCTTTTCTAATCAACTTGATAAAACAAACCATGAATTGGTATTGAGGAGGAAGAGATGTGGTGTTTGTGAAGCCTGCCAGTTACCCGATTGCGGGGAATGTAATGCCTGTCGGGCCATGGCCAAGTTCGGCGGACATGGTCGTACTAAGAAAGCGTGCGTGAGAAGATTATGTCCCAACATGGCCGTAGAGCAAGCAAATGATTCGGAGCCAGACGATGACGATGATTACCAGCAAATGGTCGAAAAGAAACACCATGATAAGATAGAAGATGCCATTCCAGTCAAACTGACTGGAAATAATAGAAAAATTAAATGGATCGGAGAACCAATTAAAGCAGACACAACCAAAGTTTATTACGAAAATGTAGAAATTGAGGGTTCAGAACTTCAAATAGGAGATTACGTAATGGTCGAAACTTCGCAAATGAATATTCCAGCTTTGGTTGCGAGAGTGGTTTACATGTGGAAGGAGAACACTAACCCACAAATGGGGTATTTCCATGGAGAAGTGTTTTACAGGTCATCAGACACAGTTTTGGGCGAGGTGGGCGACCCGCGAGAAGTGTTTTTAGGAGACAGATGTTGTCACGGAGCTCCTCTATCTTCTATATTACGAAAAGCTCATGTTGAAAAGAAAACAATGCCCCAAGATTGGTTCAAACTTGGAGGCAAAGAAGTGGATGACGAAGTATTTGAAGACGACGGTAAAACATACTTCTACAAAAAATACTACGAAAGATTTACTGCCCGCTTCCAAGACTTACCCGATGATCCGGTATGCCCAAACGAATTGAGGAAACATCGATTTTGTCCATCATGCGAACGAAAAACAAAGAGAGACGCAAAAAACATTCCCAAAGTGTCCGGGAAGTTGGCTGAAAAATCAAAGATAGTTTCGGAAGCCAACAGGACCGAGTGGACTTCGGTGACTTGGCAAGACTACGAATATAAAAAGGGGTGTGCCGTGTTCCTCAAACCCGGCACGTTCAAGCTGAAGAATAGGTTAAATAGCTTGAGCAATAACGTCAGCCAAAAATTAAAACCCGACAAAGTCGACGAAGATATCTATCCAGAGTACTATAGGAAGAGCGATAACAATTTGCGGGGATCCAACGTGGATACGGGGGAGCCTTTCTGCGTGGGCCACATCGCGGCCGTGACGGCGGCCGGCAGCGGCCCGCTCGTGGTGCCGCAGGACATCTTCCTGCTGCTGCGCGTCATGTTCCGGCCCGAGAACACGAGCGCCCGCTTCCCGCAGCTCGAGGACCTCTGCTCCGTGTACTGGAGCGACGAACTGCGCGAGGTGCCGTTCGCGGCCGTGGTGGGCCCCTGCCACCTCATCTACGACCGCAACGTGCCGCCGCAGCTCGAGCTCCGCGACTGGCTCGAAGCCGATCCCGATCGCTTCTACTTCAGAATGGCCTACGACAGATCCGCCGATCGAATTGTCGACGTTCCCGACCACGCCACGGAGGTCGGTCGAGCCGAGAGAGGAAAAGATAAAGGAAAAGGAAAGGGGAAGTCGAGCAGTAAGCGCGTCGAGAGCGAGGCGAAGACCGCGGAGGCGAAGGTTCGCCCTCTGCGCACGCTGGACGTATTCGCGGGGTGCGGTGGGCTGTCGCTGGGGTTGCACGCGGCGGGAGTCGCGGACTGCCGCTGGGCCGTGGAGAACGTGGAGTCGGCCGCGCACGCCTACTCGCTCAACAACCCGTCCTGCACGGTGTTCAACGAGGACTGCAACGCCTTGCTGGCGGCCGCCATGGCGCAGCAGAGCCACAGCCGCGGCGGGCTGCGGCTGCCGCGCCAGGGCGAGGTGGAGCTGCTGTGCGGCGGCCCGCCCTGCCAGGGCTTCTCCGGAATGAACCGGTTCAACTCGCGCGAATACTCCAACTTTAAAAACTCCTTAGTCGCCTCCTTTTTGTCGTACTGCGACTACTACCGGCCTAAGTATTTCATATTGGAGAACGTGAGGAACTTCGTAGCGTTCAAGAAGGGGATGGTATTGAAGCTAACGCTGCGCGCGCTGCTGGACATGGGCTACCAGTGCACGTTCGGCATCCTGCAGGCGGGGCAGTACGGCGTGCCGCAGACGCGGCGGCGGCTGGTGGTACTGGCGGCGGCGCCGGGGTTGCGGCTGCCGCGCTATCCGCCGCCCACGCACGTGTTCAGCCGCCGCGCCTGCACGCTGGCCGCCACCGTCGACGGCAAGCGCTTCGCCTCCGACCTGCAGTGGGAAGACTCCGCTCCGAGGAGGACCTGCACCATCCGTGACGCTATGAGCGATTTGCCCCGCATCTGCAATGGGGCCAACAAAATCGAAATCGACTACGGTTCGATGCCGGAAAGCCATTTCCAGCGGTTGATACGGAGCAGAGATGAAAACGCGAAACTACGCGATCACATTTGCAAGAACATGGCCCCTCTCATTCAAGCCAGAATCAGCAGAGTGCCGACCACGTCAGGATCAGATTGGAGGGACCTGCCAAATATATCGGTGACACTTTCTGATGGAACTAAGTGTAAGGTGAGATATTGTTTCGTTTTTACAATATTTAATCCAAATTAATAATATTTATTGTTTTATACTTTTTCAAGAAGAACAAGCATACAACGGATTAGGAAAAACCAATTATAGCTTCCCATCGAAATACACACATACATAACCTATCAAGAGAACTATAAAGATTATTTACACTGTTACTAGCACATGAAAGAAAGATATTACTCCGATAGTTAATGGAAGCCTGTGGAAAATCTTTTGATCTATAAAAATAAACGTGACGTCCAGGTGCTGCAGTACCGGTACCCGGACAAGAAGAACGGGCGCTCGGGCACGGGCGCGCTGCGCGGTGTGTGCGCATGCGCAGCGGGCGGCGCGTGCTCGGCGCACGACAAGCAGGAGAACACGCTCATCCCCTGGTGTCTGCCGCACACCGCCAACAGGCACAACAACTGGGCCGGCCTCTATGGTCAGTACTTATTATTTAAAAACAAATAAAAAAGATCTGACATAATTAATATCTGCAATAGCAATTTAGACTTTCCATATCATTTGAAAATGAATCTTATTGTAGTAAACTTGAGGCTGATTTTTCTTATTCGTAGTACCAAATACTGTTCCCTAAAGTTAACAAGAATTTTCGTGCTCGCCCTATAAATCAATAATGTAATGTCACAGCGGCTGCCGTGGGACAAATGAATTTCGGCGGCTTCTACTTACTATTACAAAAATATGTTTTTGCCAAACTACTAGCAGTTTAACGGTAAATATTTATAACATTTTAAGGGCTTATAGTATATAGAAAGTGATATTTACAAGGGAAGGAAACAACTTATATATACAAAGTCTGTCTGTCCTAAATATTTATTATAAAAAACTAAAACTATTTACAAAATACGCTACATTTTTTTTTACATTATAAATGAACTAGCAGCCGCCCCGGCTTCGCATGGGTGCAGTATTATGCATAATTTGTACATAAAATAAACCTTCCTGGTGATTTATATATGTATTCGGAAACAAAATCTGTTGCGCACAGACAGCGGGAAGCGACGTTGTTTTAAATTATGTAACGGTGATGTTGTGACGTCAGGGCGTCTGTCGTGGGACGGGTACTTCAGCACGACGGTGACGGACCCCGAACCGATGGGCAAGCAAGGCCGCGTGCTGCACCCTGAGCAGCCGCGCGTGGTCTCCGTGCGCGAGTGCGCGCGCAGCCAGGGCTTCCCCGACAGCTACCTGTTCGCGGGCTCCGTGCAGGACAAGCATCGACAGGTCGGCGGCGGTTTTTATGTTTTTAATATTATTTTTTTATATTACGTCTCTGTGTTGTGCTTGCGACCAATTAATGGCTCCATCGTTCGCCAAAACGATGATTTTGCCAACGTCAAGGTTGAAATTGACACGGAATATATTATAATGATATATGAAATACGGTTCAGTGTGTAACCTAAAATATAAGAGTATATAAATATATTATACATACATACGTACGTATATAGGGGAGAGTAAATAAAAAATATAAGTAGATATTATTATTTTGTATAACTTTTAGCTTTCGATCGTGCCCCATACATCCATCATTCACTCTGTCAATACAACACAAATGTCATGTGTTACATAGGTATTGATAACAATCGTGTAAATTAGAAGAAATAATCATGGATTTAGTAAGTACTTCGTAGTACCTACTAATTCCATGGCAATATATTACTTACCTAATTGATTACAAATTTAAACCGATCGACTTATGGATTGTGTGTCTACATATACAATCAGCATGGAAATGGATGAATCAAAGTAATGAGTTACTAGGTTTATGTACATCAATATTAGATTTTGTATATCAATATTGTATTTTTTTACAATTGCCGCATCTGATTTCATTATGTGCAATGTAACTATAAATTTTACTTCCAGGTTGGGAACGCCGTGCCACCGCCATTAGGAGCTGCTTTGGGCAGGGAAATAAAAAAGGCATTAGCTAAGAGTAATGAAAACCTATAAAAATCATGAACTTCTACATAATTTTAAAAATAAAGACAATAAATCATAAATATATGGCATTTTTTAAATCTATGACACTAAAGAGCTACATGAGAAACAACAGATTGTTATCGAATATTATTGGCGTAGAAATGCTACTAATATTATAAATACGAAAGTTTGTGAGGATGTGTCTTTTTATTCCGAAATTCGGGAATGAATCCCGTGGGTATTATTTGGTATTCTTTAAAAAGTGCCCGGGCACTTTGCAAGGGGAATATGAAAAAACAGAAGATATTTACAATGATTTAATTTATAATAGGTACCAATTCTATTTCTTCATAACATGTTTTGTTTTACGCTTTATATTTTTTACCAAAAGGCTTAATTCTGCATCTTGTTTAGACTTTTTAGGCTGACCGTAGTCTGCTTCAACAGGAGTATCGGCGGGTCGCCTTCGTAATTTTTCTTCAATAAGCTTTTCCATATTCTTAGTTTTTTTGAAATTGGGATTTGATGGATCAATATTGAAGTGATGTGAATTATAAATCGCAGAAAATCTATTATCGTTTAGGTTAATTTCGAAATCGGGTAACGTCTGTTTCTGTTCTTGTTTCTGTTTCATCATTTTTTCATGCAATTTCTTTTTCCTTCTCGATTTCTTTGTGGTATTTTCAGACTCTTGTATCTTTTTCAAACTGAAATGAGCTTTGCCATCATCTTCATCGTCTAGAAGTAATTCTAATTCTGCTTTTCTTTTTTCTTCCTCCTCATCCTTCAAAGGTTGGTTCACTTTTATGTTAGGCTTTCTGGGTTTCTTAAATTCTGGTTTATTCAGCTCTTCAGCAAAATAAGGGTCATTTAAATCTACATCAGATGGTACTTCATCAGACGAACTATTCTCCTCTTCAGATGAATAGTCAGTTTTCTCATTCTTCTGTTTATTCTTCAATTTCTTTTGTTTTTTCTTTTCTTTTCTCTTCTTCAGCAACTTTTCAAATGGGGTTAAGTCTTTGTTCTCTGAAAATTGAAAAAATCAATTTAATTAAACAAGTAAATTATCTATACTTAAAAATAAATATAACCCGATTGTGTCTGAGGAGTGATAAAAGAGTTGATAGGTATATAATACCTTCATTTAACTTCTTTTTAACTAATTCCTCTGCCTTGTCTTTGATTCCTAGTCCCCAAGTTATTTCCATTTCCATATCTTTATTACTTTTCTTATCTTCTTTATTTTCAATTTCTTCCAATAAAGATTTGTATTTCTGTATAGGATCTTCATCATCTTTTTCCGAAAAGGAATCATTGTTTTCTTCAGCAGAATTTTCATCTAGAAAAAATATAACAATTTAACCTTTAATATTTATAATTAACTTTTCTCCACTATGGACATATTTTTGCACTTTATTTTGAGAGTTATCAAATTCAAATCATTTATTCAGAAATTAGACCTTCACAGGCACATTTTCTCGTCAATTTTTATATTTATAGTTATTTCTCACAAGCTACAAACTACTGGCATTTCGGAACGACCACTGCTGAGAAGAAATGCCGAAAGAAACTCATTTGAACAGTGTTGGTCCCTATCATGCCAGATCGGCTTACCATTATTGTTTCTTACAATGTTTTTTTTTCTAATAATATATATAGTACATAATGTACATAGTCAAAAGGTATCGTTTTTATCAATAAAAAAATATACCTTCACTGCTAGACGCCAAGTAGTCTTTCAGATCAAGGTCATCAATTTTGCCATCCAAAGCACTGCGAATCGCCTGCGCACGATTCGGATTGGTCGTGTCCCATGTCAGCTCTACTTTAGCTTGTTGTAAAGCTGTTGTCGTGAATAATCTTGGTTTGTATTTAGTAAGATCTGGTAACTTTGTACATACTTCCCTAGGTTCCTGCAACAGAAAAAATATTAAGGTGCAAATTGCAAGCAAGTTATGTATCAAATGATAATAAAAACATACATTAATAAGTTTTTTACAATAATGTAATTTTTGACACAAGCTTTTGTCTTCAGTGAGATCTTGTTGTAACAAGGTGTGAAAAAAAAATCATGTCCATGCAATAAACTGTTGAAGAGTTCATCATTGGGTGCAAATCCTATGTGCACCATTAATTCATGCTTGTCATAATAATGCATTGTCATAGAAAGAAACTGAAGCGACGTGGAAAGGAAGTAGCTGAAACTTGCAATATTTAACAGCTAAAATTAATAAAAGCTTTTACTGGTTTTAATGTATGAATGAACTTTCGCATGAACATAATGTAGAAATACAAACAAACCAGGCATGTTGATGCCACACGTCGTCTGCCGCGGTGGTCTTTGCTTCCAATTTGCATTTATGTCGCTCGAATCCTCATACTAGATTAAAATAAATATCTAATTATACCTGATCAAATGTAACATCATCAGGAACAAATCTCATGTCTAGTTTGGTCGCGCTACTCTCATACTCCATTCCGTCACACTCGCCGTACAGTTTGTCACCAGTAGCAGCACTATCACATTCAACCACAGCATAATAGTATTTCAGCCGATTTAATTGGTAGCGACGTAGCTTTTCCATGTGATATGTTGAACCTAAAAAAAATGTATGCTTGAAGTTTTTCTCAGTTGTCATTGGCAAAGAAAAGGACATGGAGGAAGCCTCCCCATGTGGCGCATCTCGATAACAAGAAATCCTACTAATATTATAAAGTAGAAGTCGCAATAGTACATGTAAAATACGTAAGTATTGTTTTAAAACAATTACGCGAGTAACACTGTGGGGTTCCGCTGGTAGCTAATATGGAATAGAAAGAAAACAACATTAAATATTCATACTGCATTCATCGTCATACTGAAGGGAGAATTCATTGCTATTTCACTGCTATTTAAAAATATACATTCAGTAATCAATCAAATATAAATCCAGATTTCATCTCTTCTCATAAAACAATCTATAATTAATATATATTTAATTAAAGGCGCAAAAACGTGCTAGCTTAGTAAGAACTTAAGTAATACCTTCCTCATGACCCTCGTCTCCAGATAATTCATTTTGTTCAGATTTCTCAGTCAGCTCAATAGGTCCCCTCACTTCCTCTTCCTGCATTCTTTTCAAGCCAAACTCAGATGGGTAAATCTAAAAAAGGAGATTTTAGTGTGACATTTAATGTCAAAGAAATTATTCAAACATTAGGCAGGCATTTCGTAAAAATTATAAAATATTTTTTCAAACACAAACAATTTGGTATAAGGCTTTTGAGAAGAAATTCATAGATTCAACATATGCCAGTAAATTATGAAGATTATGCTTGGAAAACTCTGCTAGTAGCAGCTTTACATAGCTAGCACCACATACAAATAAACATAAACCAATAAACATATTTTCTTTTACATCTGTGCTTGCTTATTAGATTTTTTGTCAAAATATTTATGAAACAGATACAAAAATTAATATTTGAAATTAAAATCTGTTCATTAGGTTTTTCCATCATTTATAAAAACTACTGGGTGGATTTTGATAAAATTTTGCACAGAGATTAAGTAGAATTCAGGGAAAAAATGGTATGTTTCATTGCAGTGTCTAGTTAATAGTAATAAGTGAAAGTGTTAGTGTGAGAATGTTTTTTTTTCTAAAGTATATACTTACAGTAACTTTGTGTATTACTCCACCAGAAGGTAAAAATGAACTTAAAAGCACCATGAGATCCACAGCCTTAATGTTATCCCAATCCATGTTGCAGATTGCTATCCTGTCCAAGACAAAAAATGGAAATTGTTAATTGTATAAATTATTGCTATATAAATCTTATATAAGACTTTATCCCAACTTATTTCACGTTTAATGCTGAATTAAATGTGAAATATCTTTCTAGTCTTGTATAAAGAACATAATCATTACACAATCATGTAGTAACCAATGGTGAACTAAATAAATAAATGAAATATAATCTTACAAATACTGAGGTTGCCACAGGAAATCATGTGTATGCTATTTAGAAGTCATAATAGATGTACTTGCCTTTTTGTGGACTCATCGGTAGTATCTGCATCCGCATCTAGCTCTCCCCATTCATGCTCCAACTCAGTGTCTTCTTCAAAATCTGTGCTGTCCTCATCAGATGAACTGTCAGAGGCAAGGACACCTGAAGACAATGCAGACAATTATATTTTAAGTATAATGTGGTAGTGGATTTACTCCCATACAAAACTTATGAATTAAAAGTGATTGTAAATTATTCATATTAACAAACGTGGATACCTTCCCCGCGAGCATAGTCTATGTCAAGATCCAAAAGTCTCTCTTTAGTTTTCTTGTCTAACTTTCCACGGACCAACTTGTCATTTTGAGATGACTTTAGAGTGTTCTCTACATCTATGTCTTCGCTTTGGGGCCGCTTAACGAAACGACCAGCTGCTTGGTTTGCTTCGTTAGTTTCTTGATCAACCTCTGTTTTCTCATTTTCTTCGTCGCTGTGATCAGAACTGTGGTCAGATTCCTCTAAGTCATAATACTTTCTTAAGTTTTCTACAGACGTTTCGTTAATTGGACGTCCACGTTTATCCACAGTGTATTTAACTTTGAATTTATCGTCACTAAACATAGATTGGAATCTTTTATCAATTTTAACCTTACGTTCATGCTTAGGAATCTGTCGGTAACGTGGATCATTGAGATATTTTGTAAATCGTGAATCTTTAAGAATATCACCCATTGTGGTTTATTTAATAATTCAAGTTTAGGATAATATTTACAAATTATCACGTGTTATAACTTGATAAAATAACCTCATTAGCAACAACTATCAGCTGCTGCTGAACAAACATGAACAAATGTTACCCCCCTAATCTCCGACCGATTCCCGATTCTCAGTGTTGGTTGTTTGAATTGCTCACTTATTTGACATTGACATATATCAAGGTGAAATGTCATCATTTAAACTACGTAGGTACCTACCCCAAGATATATTTTAGAGAATTTTTCTGATCACGAAAATTTCCCCATCGGAAATATTTCCGATAACGACAACTTTATCAATGTCAGCTTGTCTCCACCCTCTGCTCAAAAATCAAAAAGTCCTACTAGGTATTTAAGTCGAAGTTGCTTAGGATTTTCGTGTCGATATCTAGAACTTCTTTCAATCTGTTCTCCAACGCGAACAGTCAATGTCATATTATGGCTGTCGTTGTCAGTCCGTTTAATTATTTATTTGCAGTTTGGATCTGCACGAAAGTCTCATCAATCAATCTTTTCGTCAGAAATTTACACAATATATTTATTTTAATAAAGGAACTGCATAAATATTTCAACTATGAATAGTATCGGAGAAGAGTGTACGGAATTGAAGAAAAAATACGACGACTGCTTTAATACTTGGTTCACTGAGAGATTTTTGAAGGGTGACCACGATGATTCCATGTGTGCAGGGATTTTCAAAGTCTATCAAGAATGCGTTAAGGTGAGTCTCTGCACGTGTTTCGCAAAAAATATTTATTATGACGAAATACCTGGATAGAGTAATAGCAACACAAAGTTAGCGTTATTTATAGGTTTCCTAGAAGCCACTTTTGCAGTTATAAAATATATTTCATAAATATATTTTTCACATTTTTTTTCAGTAGGTACTATTACTGAAAAGTATATATATATATATATATATATATATATATATATATATATATATATATATATATATATATATATATATATATAATATATATAAAATAAATATATATTCTTTTTGTAAACAGCTAAGTTAATTATGGTTTTATCAACTCGTACTCACTGTAACAACTAATTTTGCTGTAGTATTATCTATATATTATATATTTTTGGCCTTGTTATCTATATGTACTTGCATATAGTTATATCAACATGTCACATAATTAACTATAAAATTATTTTTTTCAGAATGCTATGAAACATCAGAACATTGATTTCAAAGAAATTGACAAGGACATACTAGGTACTGAAAATGAATATAAAGTTCCCCCAGAGAACTCAAGTTGACAGAAATTCAACTTTCTATGTGCTTTAAACCCTGCAACATGTTGGAGCATTTTCAATGGCAATCTGAAATCATATCTGAATAACAAATTAGAATATGACAAGACAACAAGCAAATAATTTATGTGATTAAATGAATGGTGTGTGTTGTAAAGATTTGTTGAACTTGTAAATTTTATTTATTTTTTGGAAATGTAACTGTAAACCTTATAGCATTGCATTTACTAAAGTAACAATTTTGTGAGACATTTGTTAGTATTATGTAGGTGGAAGTCTATGTGTTCTTGGTATATAAGTGTATGTGTAACATATGTGCAGTATTGTGCAGTTTTTGCTAGCATTTAATGAAATGCTAAGATGAGAACATTACATGGTCTATGTGCAGGATTTATTTTGTTGATTGCTTCAAAATATAATGTAAAACAATTAGAAGTAGTAGAAAATATATGTGTTGGTAATTAATTACTTCTTTTACTTATATGGTTGGTAATGGTTTGGGTTGCAAATTCAAACTCAATATAAGAAGAATACATTTATTGAGTTACTATTAATTAAAGTAGCACTATCTTTGACTGGTGTCTCTTGGCCGGTAGACAAAGCCTCTGCTTTTCATCTCCCGTATCACTCCAGCGGGTAGTCTGCCTGATACTGATATTGCATACACTCCTTTACAAAAACGACCTGTAATAAACATCTTTCTAAGAATGGCTTTCTCAAATAATAGAAGGTCCAGTTATAAACAAGTCTGATACAAGTTTTAAATGAATAAGTATCAAACAGGCATGATTTTATCAATCACTTTCTTCCGTAATATTACATAAGTGTCAGATTTTATTGAAATCACCTACAGGCATCATTTATAACTTACAAATTACACACTAGTGAACTTAACAGTCTAATAGTGTTCTATTTATATGTCACTTATTTTTTTATTAGCCTATTGATATGTCCCACTGCTGGGCGAAGACCATTCCTTTTTTCACAAATATCTGTTGAGGCCAGCCAGTTGCAACCCCCACAGGATCAATATTGCCTCATCATCCCATTTGCTAATATTGATAAAAAATATTTTTTTCAAAATATGGTATCATACTTATTCTTTGCCATTTGCAAACCCAGCTATCTTCAGGACTCATCACTGCAATCATTCTAAAATAAAAAAAGATAAATTATCAGAAAATTCATCAATTATATCACCAGTGAGGGTACTAAATGTCGATATAAATACATATAGGTAATAAAATAGTAGAAAAAAGTTTAAGTTTAAGTTTAGTAATAAATTTACAGAAAAACAAAATTAGGTGATAGAGTCATAGGAACAGAGTAAGAAAAACAGTCTGCAAACAAAAATAATGCCAATGTATAAGAAATCATCCTGTGTAGGTATTATAAGTCCTTGATTATTTTTATTTAATATCTCTTAAGTACAGACATTGATCACTGACAATTTTTTAGATAGAGAATTTAGGGAATTACACTTTGTTAACATATTATAGTTATGTAAGCTAATGGTTAGCACTTTGACTGCAGCTCTGGTAAACAATGATGAACTTTATGTTCACGGTCACACACAGCTAACATAATGTCTTCATACTGGGAAAGTTTCATAGAATACTGATAGGTGTTTTTTGACAGTCAACATGTTAGCTGTGTTACAGTTGTCTGTTTATACTCTAGTTTCAGCTGAAATTTTGGTTGGGTCTTGGTGTAAGCTTTTAGTGTAAGCTCGTACAATTGGTGGACTTAATACTAAAAGCATTAGGTACATATTTATGAATATATTCTGTGTTATTACTAGACTTACCCATCAAAATTATTACTTGTGCAATCATACACATTATCTTTATTATTTTTCATTCGTAGAAATTCATCGCAATTATCACATCCATCATATTCAAACTGGTCAAAAGTCTGAAACACATATGAAATAATTACATTATAACGAGATTATAATTAATTAATAATTACAATTTTTCGCAAGATTCAAGGTAAGTTAGGAAGAATTTTGTGATAGAAATGGAAAAGGAGAAGAAAAATATTATGTAAAAAAGAGAAATGGGATAAAGTTACCTATATATTTACCTTTATTAGTGAGCATACTAGGCATGCCCGCAGACCCCTTAAATCTTTGGGTACTGTATCTAACGACATTTTTCGCTTATTTAAATAATTGTAATATCGAATACGAAATAATTTGATTATAATTTACACAATTCGTAAAAACACTGAATTCCCAAAGCAGTGTTTATAACAAAAATAAAGACAACGTAGGTAACTACGTTGTCTTTTTTTTTTTGTTTATCCCCTCGTTTTATTGAGGAGGCAAAGGGTACTAGCCCATACAGCCAAGTTTTTTTTATTGACCTACGTTGTCAGTTTGACGTTGTCGGTTTGTTCGAGACTTGACTTAAGTGAGGGCTTGCTAACGTCACCAAATTCGCACTAAAAGTACCGTTAATTAACGTTATTGGGAAATAATTTGAATAATAATGCGAATTTGGTAACGTTAGCAAACCCTGACTCAAGTCTCAAACAACTTTAGGGATAAAGTTAAAACTGGTAACGGTAAGACGAGTATTGATACTACAATTCAAAAACGTTACAATAAGATTATCAATTAACGTTAAAAGTATGTTAATAGTATCTTTACTTATTTTGATTTAGTTCTATTGAGTTGCAAGATTATATAGTAACAAACAAATACAGGTACATTGGAAGTTTAATTGAAAGCGTTTAAAAAGATTATAAATTTCCCATAAAATGCACTTACCATTTTACACCGATTAACTGATTTTGCTTTGTAATAATTCGCTATACTCTGCCAGTTTACGATTCTGACTCAAGAATAAAGCGAAGAGAGCGAGATCTTCAAAAAGGAAAACATAGCGTAGCGAGCGTCCCATACTTTTAACATTATTACTATTGGTATCGATATTTGAGTTTGTACCGGTATTTTTTTTAAGTATTGTTACCCAGCATATCGTTACCTTAGTCGCTAACGTTAACTATATTTGACAGCGGTAACGTCGTGCGGTCGTGCGCATAGTCGTGAGCAATGGTCGTGCGTGACTGACTGCTAGCGTGATTATGACATTGACAAGTGTACTTACCATACAATAGGGCATATTACGCAAAGCTCAGCGCAGATGGCACTACTGGTGCAACTAAGGTACACAAACATTGCTAATGGAGGCAAAAAGTGCCAATTTTCAATATTGTTGCAGATTTACGACCGAAAACATCTTCTACGCAATCGTGGTGCGAGTTTAAAGGAAAAAGGAAGGATTTTGTGGATTATCCTGAAAATAATAATACTATTTTAGGTTATGTTCTGTATTATTTGGTTAACTGTGGTCATAAACTGATATAAACTTGATTTTGACTGAAGATCTTACCTGTATGAAGTCCATATTTTAATAAGTCTTCATGTGTGAAGTGTTCCGAGCTTTATTGACCGTTTACTGGCTCGAAAATTTTACAGCGTGAGGCGTATCCCATAGTTTTCGGAGTTTTTTATCTTATGGAAAACGATTTTTCCCAATATATCGGCACCCGAATATGCTACATTGTTGTATATTTTCACAAACGAATGCTTACATAATGAAAGGATTAATAAAGTACTCTATAAACGTTTTAATCGACATAACAAAAGGCGATAAAGCTTTTGTGTACCTAACATACAGTGCTGTACTCTGGCGGGAAAATGTGCAGTAATACTACCTTGTTAGAGATTTATTTGAAAACTGGACATTGACGTATTAAAATTATTTTCTTTATAAAAATACCAATGAGGCTGTGTAGGTACTAACACTCCTCTTCACTGCCTTGTTGAGGTCTTCAGGAAATCAGAAGACTCCTAAGTTATTCCGCAATCTTAATAACCGCGGACCAGCTAATGCCTTAGTCAGTATATCTGCCTCCATGTCTTCAGTTCGAAGATACTTGACCTCTATCACTCCTTCTTGAATACAATTTCGTATAAAGTGCATTTTTAGGTCAATATGTTTTGACTTTGAAGTAACCATTGCATTTTGGCTTAGTTTGAGGGCAGCTTGATTGTCATTTAATATGACGATGCTGTTGTAACTGGACCCTAGTTCTTTAAAAAGATTTTTTAGATGGATGGATTCTTTTGCAGCTTCGGTCAGCGCGACGTACTCCGCTTCAGCTGTCGACAAGGCGACGCTTCTTTGTTTTTTCGACATCCAGCTTATAGTCGTACCAGCATATTTAAAACAGTAGCCTGAAAAAGACTTTCGATCGAGTTTACATGCGCCCCAATCTGCGTCTGCCATGCCATACAAATCTTGACCAGTCTTTCTAAAATTAAGACCGACATTTTTCGTTCCTTTTAGGTAGCGTAGTACTCTCTTTGTACATTTGTAGTGCTTTTCTCCGTAATAATCATTAAATTGAGAGAGATAGCTTATAGCAAACATTATGTCAGGGCGAGTCGCTACTGCCAAGTACATAAGTGTACCAATTAAATTTTTATATGGAAGATCATCTCCATCATCTCTTTTATCTTTTTCAAGAATGAGACCTGGTTCTATGGGTGTAGTTGTAGGCTTACAATCTTCCATTTTGAATTTTTTAAGAGTATCTTCTATGAATTTTTCTTGATGTAATTTAATTTCACCTCCTTTACAGGTAACATCATTCCAATAAGTCGTTTTGGTACTCCTAAGTCTTTTAGTTCAAATTTAGTATTTAAAATATCTTTTACTTCTTGCAGCTTTCTTGGACATGAATAGACAATCAACAAGTCGTCGACATATATTACTATTATGAGTTTAACTCCTCTTTTCTCTAGTAAGTATACACATGGATCAGCTTCTGATGCTTTAAAACCTATATTTTTCAATTCCATGTCGAGTTTCTTAAACCACTGCCTCCCTGCCTGTTTAAGTCCATATAAAGCTTTTATAAGATGACGTACTTTATCTTTTGGAATATTTTTTATATCTTTTAACATACTTCGTGTCTTATTGTATAAAGTCAGATCTTCTTGTTTACTTTCTTCGACCATAATTTCTGTTAGGTATTCTTCTAAATAATCAGGGTATTTCATAACTATTTTTTCTTCTAGTTCACCATTTAGGTACGCTGTTGTTACGTCCATTTGGTTCAATTTTAACCCTTCTTCCACAGCTATCCCAACGACAGATCTGATCGAACTTAGCTTAGCAACGGCTGCGTATGTTTCATTATAATCGACACCTGGTCGCTGGGTGAAGCCCCGTGCTACTAGTCTGGCTTTCTTCATAATACTATTATCTGGTCCCACTTTGTTTCTTAGAACCATTTTGTAATCGACTTCTTTCATTTCTGTGTTTTTCTTTTGTATCTTCCATGTACCATTTTTAACATGCGCTTTTATTTCAGCGTTTATCGCATCGTGCCAGTATTCATCAGCTTCATTTTCATTGAACAGGCAAGATACTTCAGAAATTAAGTGACTTTCATCAGTCTCGTCCAGTATGAAATCCTTGGTCCACGCCGGTGGATGCCTCTCTCTCTGTGGCCTCCCATTTTCAGGTGTTGAAAATTTCATTTCATTTACCGAGGAAACATCTTCATCTTCTTGTTCATTCTCATTTTGCAGCGTCTTTTCATTTTTATTTTCTATTATTTCAATTTCTATTGGTTTTATTATTTTATTTTTGTTATATTTGTTTTTAATTTTATTTTCTTTTTCAGGTTTTTTCGGATGTTCCACTTCCTTTACAAGTTCTTCATAATTTTGACCTTCTTCTTTAAAGTACATTTTATCTATGACCTTTATGTCCCTGCTCGTCACTACGTTGTCATCTTCAGGTATGTATACTCGGTAAGCTTTTGAAACCATCGAGTACCCCATAAATACACCTTCTTTGGCGTTCTGGGATAACTTTCCTCGTTTGTTCTTTTTCAATACAAAAGTCTTCCTTCCATATACATGTAGATGATTTCCACTTGGTGTTCGGCCTAACCATTTATTGAACGGTATGTCGCCATTCAGTGCTTAAGGGCTCCGATTTATAAGGTAGTTAGCGGTTGCTACGGCTTCCGCCCAGAGCTTTTTGGGAACATTTGACTCGATTAACATACATCTTGACTTTTCTAACAAGGATCTGTTCTTCCTCTCGCTAATCCCATTTTGTTGTGGGGTATAAACAGTAGTCAACCTTCTTTGGATGCCATGCGATTTGAGAAAGTCGTCGAATTCCTTGTTACGGTATTCTGTACCATTGTCTGTCTGAAGGTGTTTTATTCTTTTATTATGGAATGTCTCAACTTCATTTTTATATTCTTTAAACATTTTTAATACGTCACTCTTCTTTTTGATAAAATAGACGTGACAGTATCGAGTGAAATCATCTATGAACGTGACGTAATATCTTGGTCCTGCTAGTGTTTCACACTCAAAAGGTCCACAAACGTCGCTATGAATTATTTCTAGCATGTCCGTTGTGTAGAGATCATCATATTTTGTGAAAGGTAATCGAGATAGTTTGCCTTTGATGCAGGTCTCACATACATTTAACTTTTCATCTTGCAAAATCAAACCATGTATAAGGTTATCTTTTGCCATCTTCTTTAGATCTTTTTCGTTCAAGTGGCCCAGTTTACGGTGCCATTCCATGATATTTCCATTTCCGTCTTTAAATTCAACATAGTATAGTCCATCTTTTCTTTCTGCTGTCAGCACTACCTCTCCGGTGTTTTCTACTACATAGGCTTTATTTTCTTCAAAAACGACTTTATTTCCTCTTTCTGTTATTTTAGCCACTGACAAAAGGTTTACCGATAAATCAGGGATATATAGAGTGTCATTAAAATTGTAGCCTTGTTTTTGTGTACTGACCGTAACAATGCCTTTACCTTGAATTTGACTTGTGTATTTGTTCGATGCCAACTTCAGGCTACCATTTTGTGGGTTCATGGCAGAAAACATTGTTTTATCACAACACATGTGAGATGAACATCCACTATCCAGACACCAATTATCTTTACTGGTATTTGATGTCGTGGTGCTTAAACAAACATTGTAATTTTTATATTTGTGTACATTGTTCTTATGGTTTGTGCTTTTGTTTTTAACCCACCATTTCTCTGTAGTATGACCTTTCTTTTTACAGCTCTTGCAGTACAGTTTTTGCCTGTTTTTCTTTATATAATAAGCATCAGAGCATTCAGGTTGGTCATCACTGCCACTTCTTGCCTGGTATTCTTCGAAAATTTTTACTTTCAGGTCCTCGGGATTGGGCAGTGAGTCTCTGGACTCAATAGCTATCCTGAAATTTTCAAAAGTCGTGGGCTGACTGTAGAGTAGCATTATACTGAGCAATTCTGGTGGTATTTTAATATCCATATCTGCAAGTTTATCCACGATGTCCATAAAATCATTAATATGGTCGCGAATATCTTCATTAACCGCCATTCGTTTAAGAACCAGCTGTTTTAACAAGGTAGCTTTCCTTGCAGGTCCGGTACTTTGGTAAGTTGCCTTAAGTTTATCCCACACGTCCTTAGAAGTCGAGCAGGCTTTAATTTGTTTTAATTCAGAAGGAGATAATAAAAGTAGGATTTCAGCTCTTGCCTTTAAGTCTTCTTTGTTGAACGCCGACTTCGCCGCCGCATCCGCAGTTGATGGTAAGATTTTCTCGCCGCTTACGATATCCCAATAGTCATTTTTAATCAGGATCGCTTGCGCTTGCAGGCACCAAGTATCATAATTTGACTTGGTCAACGGTTCAATGTTGCGATAACTTGTAGTAGATGCCATTTTTTATTTCTTATATCACATTATAACTACGCTCTGCTACCAATTTGTTAGAGATTTATTTGAGAACTAGACATTGACGTATTAAAATTATTTTCTTTATAAAAATACCAATGAGGCTGTGTAGGTACTAACATACCTATTAAAATGTGAAGTGAAGTCTTGTTCTGTCCCCATCCTGTTCAGCCAGAAATTTTATGATGGTACCCTACCTACTTGAGTACTTTACACATTGATCAATTTTCGACAAGGGTCCAGTATCGACATACAAGCCATAACAAATTCGCACGGTTTTTGTTGATATATATGTATATAATGAAAACTGGAATACACAAAGGGAAACTACTATTTATCAGTTGTATTTCGCAATTCCAGAAGCTCTTTTAAAAGTATATTCATGGATTGATTGAAAGAATTATATCATTTAATTGATAAACTTTTATACATAGAAACACATTGACGCTTGTATAAGATTATATTGATGTTTGTTTATTACTCTTTCTGGATGGATTTTAATTATTAAACTATGGTACTGTATCTATTACCTAAATTTTGGCTAGTGCACTTGATTCGCTTTTTCGCTTAAAGAACTTTTTTATGTACTTACTAGCGGCCAGCCCCGGTTTCGATACTATGTTACTTCTGAAGGTTTCGTCCATATCTGTGCCAAATTTCATCAAAATCGGCGTAGTAGTTTTTGAGTGTATTCATTGCAGACAAAATACAAATCTTTTCTCTTTATAATATTAGTATGGAGTGCCTACCAATGGGCATGAATGAGTATCGTATGAAAATCCGTTTTGTAAAAAAAAAAAACTAGTTGTTAATTGTATTATGTCCTACTAATATTATAAATTGGAAAGTTTGTGAGGATGTATGTGTGTGTATGTTTGTTTCTCTTTCACGCACAATCTGTTGGACCACTAGTTATAAAATTTGGTACATGGGTAGAGTATAACCTGGAATAACACATGGGGTACTTTTTACCCTGAAATTCCCATGAGAGCGAAGCTACGGGGCGCAGCTAGTATGTTTATAAATAACTACATTGATATAAAGGAGTATTATGATAACGACACAGATGATATCTTAGGTTGTGTGTTTACATTTAAGCATTAAGTACGTGCTAAGAAACACATTCGAAGTGTAGTACTTATAGCAGAAATCACTTGAATGAACGACCGAAGGGCACAGGTCAAAAGTGAGGATCTAGGGTTATCAAAATTGGAAAAATTAAAATCTTGAAACTAACCCAGATATTTGAAATTAATTAACTGATTTTGAAATTTCCATTGTGTGTGTGAATGTTTGGGCCTATATAGGTACCTACGTATATACGTACCTACTATGCCATATGGCCAGGCAAATCCGTTTGGATTTTTCATATGGCCTCAAAAATTTGGCTTTGAAATTTTGAAACAAAAAAAATGCTAAAAAAAAGAAATAAGTACATTAGTCATGAATAATGACAAGCGGGCTTGTTTCGCTGGGCAGGAATTCCAGATTTTACATTTTACGAATACTATTTGGGTAATTTTTTTGGGTTTCATACACAAACTTTTAGATTATTTCACACGTTTATTGAACAAAAATAAAGACTTCGGCTGTAACCCTATTTACATCAGGCGACCAGCTGCGCGAGGTTAGCACTTTAAAAAATATCGTAGATAACTGCGTAGTAAATTTTATCTATGAGAAATAGACACCTAATTATCTGCCTAATGCGCAGTTCATTCTCATACAGAACATTGGAAATGTCGAATGAAAATTATGAGTAAGTTGGTAAGTACAAACATGTGTACATACATAGATGCAAAGTTCATTCAGACAGTTTAAATAAACAGACAGGCAGACAGACAGGCAGTAAAATATGAAGAATATTTTACTGCCTGTTTGTAAATTGCAGAAAATTTTGTTTTTCTACAGCATTTTCAAGTCGGACGCACAAAGTGCTACTATTAAGTTTTTTACAAAATCACGTGTAAAATGTCACGACGGTGACCATATGAGGGATTCAATGGTTAATAGAAGTTATGGAATTCCCTTGACGGGAGCCGATTCGCGTGCACCATTAGAACATGCGTATCGTAATTTATGTCTCCTTTTTTCTTTTTAACGTTTAATTTTAAAGTTAAATCTTTGTTCGTATAATTATTTAATGCTTACACGGATCATTTTATAAAAATGCTTCAATTTTGTAGATAGTTCTCGATACTGCTTTTAAGACCATAAGACCACGAAGCGCGGTACTAACGTCCACCTGCTGTCTCTTTTTCCTTTTTTTATCACGCATCATGTAAAAACAACGAGAACGGATCGAGATATGTATCTCCATGTCTATTTAGATGTTTATACTTACTACTTAAATGTAGCTGTAGAGTTGGTCTTCCCGTTAAAAAAAAAAGATTCTTTGTCATCCAATCTAAACAAAGTATATACAAAAAAAGTACCTAAGTGTATACAAAAATTCAGTGCTGCTTAGGGAAATAAAAGCTACGTTCGGACACTTTCTTCTTCACTTATTTTTTGTTTTGAATTTCATTTAAGTCAGGAATGTTTCTGATCTAAGGTCGATTACGGCTTCGTAAAATGAAGTAAGAAAATTTTGAAAAGTTGCAATCTAGATATTGTTAAGATATATCGGTGGGGTTACAAACATGTTAAAAGAGCCTCCCTATCTATAGTATAAATCTCTCTATCTCATCTATGCATGTTCCTGGTTGCGTTCGGTGTTGTGAAGCCTCGAAGCCTGGGGTCAGCGTGAAAAAAAACATGAATATTTGGAAGATTCAGCCGTGCAACATTTTCTGCGCACTTAATATGGATAAGTAATGGTAAACAAAAAAGTTGTTTGATATAGGTATTGGATGAATTTGTTTAGAATTGACCCCCAGAATGACATCATGCTAACACAGCTGGCGACTCAGGCGCTCTGTCCACTTACTTATGCATACAATTTAATATTTATTAAGTTAAAAAAAGTCACGGAGGTAAATAACTATTTCTTCTTATCTGGGTAGGTACCTATCACGTAAAGTATCTAACTACTACCTAACTATTATGTAATGTGTACTATTGTTATAATGTCATGTATGTGCAATAGTGTGCGAATTAGTTTACTGTTTACGAGTTTTTTATTTAATAGTCGTAGTAAAGTATCAATCATCACAATATATATATATATATATATAAAACTCTTGCGTTACTGAGTGACTGAATGACTGACAGACAACGCACAGCCGAAACTGCTGGGCGTAGAACGCTGAAATTAGGTGTGTAGGTTCCTAGGACAGTGTAGGGGAGAACTAAGAAGGGATTTCCTGAAATTCCCAAGGGAAACGTATTTTACTCACATACAAAGTTGTGAGCAAAAGCTAGTATATATATATAAACTTGTCAGGTCATAAGATGTGTAAAAACATTAAATTCCACTACACGACTACGATGCGCGGTTGCGGTCGATGTCGCCCAGCTGTCTGCGTCCATGATCGTCTTACAACACGTGAGCTGGTCTAGTTGACAACTAGCCAATGAAGCTCAACGGCTACCCGCCTCAAACCCGCCTTCAGGTTTGTGCCTCACCTTCGCTTACGCTTCCACATTTATGTTGACGAAGGATGAAAATAATCTATTTAATTAAAGCGCATATTAAATTGGATGTTTTTTATATCTTAAGCAAAACATATGCAGCTTAACGTACTTATTCAGAAATTAGACCTTCACAGGCACTTTTTCTCGTCAATTTTTATATTTATAGTTATTTCTCACAAGCTACAAATTACTGGCGTAGACTACAAAGACTTTATGATATCGGTGGTATTACAGGGACACATCTAGTATTTGAAACTAGAGATGATTGGGGTGAATTTCACGATCGTTTGAACGCGGCGTATAGCGTTTCATTACTGTCGCACATTTTTTAAAATTAAACATAAAATTAACATTGTACCAGTACTTTACTTATTTATAAAATAGGATAATAATAAAAGAGAATAATAAAGTAATTAAATTAATTACTGCGTACAATTTGATGAACACTAATGACAACACGCGGCGGAGTTTAAAACGCTCGTGAAATTCACCCATTGATGTTTTTTTTCTTAAGCAAAACTTTCTGTTGAAAATTTTAAGTACCTAATATAAGATTTACAGAGGTCGATCGGATTTCATTAACCAAGTTCTTGCCTCTGATATCAGTTGGTGTGTTGTTCGAATCCGCCGCGGAACTTTCTTAAAGGGCAGTCCTCTACATAATGTGTCTGATGGTTTGGACTGTGTCTCTGCAGTCGCAATATGGAAAGTCCGCGAAGCCCCACTTGTGCAAGTGGTAGTTGCACCTTGCAACGCCGTTCGGACTCGCTTAATAGAGGTCCACAATGACACAGCAAAATCTTGGATCATGAAATACGATATAAAGATTTAATTCGCAGAAAATACAAGCCATACCATAAAAAAAAAGAAAAATCAATAGGTAGATTTCAATGAAGCACCTATTTAGGGTAGGTCCAGAATTTTTTTGATGATCTATCTAAGGAGACCGCAGTGTGTCAAAATGTAGGTAAGTATAGAGTATTCCTGGGGTCCCGGCATAGGGTAGGTAGTTTTTAGTAATTCCCTTTAGATAGGGCGATGAACTCTACCCTACGATGCCAACAGTTTCTGGGTCGAGTTGCAACGGGAACTGGCAGCGGCCAGACAGAAGTGGACAGACACCCGGGCAGACGTTTATAATTAAAAGATTATTTCACCGGCGTGATTCATCTGTAAATACACCGGCCCGTATTGGCAATGTCACAAACATAACAAAAACACGCGAAGCTCTTGAAAAATATATCTCAGACGACAATTATTTAACGCCAGATGTATACTAAACAACTATTAGATACAATTATCATTTTAGCCACGTTTTCGATAGAAAGGCAAAAGGCAAAATAAAAAATATATATAACGTAAAACAGTGAAGACAAGAACGTCCCATCTCTGCTTGGGCGTAGATAAATAATAATTATGTACTTATGTTAAGTAGTAAGTGTATAGCTGCTACTCAAATATTAGGGTGACTTGTAAGTGTATTCTTGATAATGTAGGTATATTTTTGGAATACAAAATAAATTTGTCTAAAATCCTTCCAATTGATTTCAAATCATACAAAAGTATTCAAGGAAATTAACCAACTAAAAGTTACTAAGTACTTATTTTACTATTACTTATATTTTTATGTTCGGATTCGAACTAACAAAATATGAACACGACAATAAAATACGAATTTGAGAAGTGGGAACACTTGTTGCTTTTTATATTCCTGTGAGTGCAACCGTAGACTTTTCAGACAGGCATAAATCACAAGTTTTACTGTCTCATTGTTGTTTGCGGCAGCACGGTACCTCAACACTAAAATAAAAATAATGCAGATATGTATATACGATAGGTTTTGAGATGTCGAAACCAGGAAAGAAAGATGACCCCTTAGCTCAATTTTAGTTTTCAGTCAAATCAGTTCTGATGTTGTGTACAGGTTTTCCTTAGAGGAGTACTGCAAAGAAGACATTAAAACTAGTGTCGGCAATTTTAATTAGGTTTATTGCCTAACCTTTACAATTTAAGTGTCAGGAGTAAGTTCATATCGCACCGCAACGCTACCGATAGTCAATATAATTCGAACCACACTGTCCTTGGAGATGATCCTCAGTGGAATGGCTCTGCGTAGAAGTTGACCGCAAAAAGTCAGCCGATAAAAGAAATTCTTGGTAATAGGACGTCTTGCCCAGCAGAAGAAACCCCTATACACGGGGTAACACATAAAATAATACAATTTCTCTAAACAGGTAATAGAATCAGCAATTAGTTATTTATTTTCATAAGGAAGAAAGCAATTCGAAATGGAGTCCGAACTGAAAATCCTAAGAATGTAATGCCATGAAGTTAGCCACCTTCCGTGAAGTTCCGTCATTCATTCAATAGCTTCATTCACCGCCGGTTGCTGTGAGAGCGTTAGCAGAACGTAGCAACTAATATTATCAAGAAACTGGATAAAGGATAATAAAATTATTATTAATTTTAGGGAAGTATTGGTAACGAACCGTTACAGTTGCTAGTCAATCTTTGTTTTCTTATCCTACGGCTTCGGTTTCAGCTACGACAAAAATTACCTTCGCTCGGACAGATGGAAATGGAAGCCACTAGACGAAAAGACTGTTGCAAACCGTATAATTGGTCTTCGAGGACCACAAAGTATATATTAACATATGTTTTCTTGGAAATAATTATCAATAGAAATCTAGGCTGCAGATGCCTGTTTGTTTTGGCCTTAGTTGTTAAACCACAGATTAGACAATATTTCTACTAGATTTTACTTCACGCTCTAGAGCACAAAATTGAATTTTCCATCGCCTACATGCAAGTAAAATGAAATGAAAAAATATATTTAGTTAAATTAAACAAGTACTGTGTGTGACATCTTTATTTTATAGCTCCACAATGTTCGCTTTTTGTAGTGTCGTAAAAGTTGCATGTTTCGGAGAGTTTCTGCACGAGGAGCTTTCTACCGAACGAGATTATAAGTGCTAGCTGGCGCTGGTCCAATGGGCCGGGATCTTAAGACGCTAATTACGTTATGGAATCATAAATAATTATGAACAAAAATATACAACAACAATATTTAAATTTTAAGCACATAGATGTTTGTGATAGTCCAAAAATACCTCAAAAATATTATTACATCCAAATGTAAACAAGTTTTGTGTATTATGGCTACCTTTTAAATGAGATAACTATTTCTATTTTTTTAGTAACTACTTAGTTATATATATACCCAAACCAAAAGTAAGTCGATAAATAGCAGTTACGAAGGGATAAACCAGGGGGATTATGCATCCTAAATGCCCTGACAAATAGGGACCCGAAGATGCCAATGGCAAATGCAGAATCAGATGACATGGAGTGATATAAAAATATAGGTATCAATTGTAAGTTTTTTTTTTTAAATTCAGTAGAAGTTAGGGTAATCCCTGGTCGTGTCTTGTCAAGGCGCAGAATAATAACACGATAAAGCCTTGTAATTTGGACGTTTCTATCCAAGACTACCTAGAGCAAGGGATACCCAGATATGTGTGGTATTTTTAGGGTTCCGTCTGTCCCTATGACATAGTAATTATATTATATTATTTATATATATATATATATATAATGTCGTTTAGTATTTCGAGCTCCTGTTGCAATACCAGATAAATAGTGCCGAATGGGATCACACACACGTATTTTATGAGATAGATAAAGGTACTCAGTGGAAAAATAGATAAAAATTGCGCAATTAGTGAACGTCACCAAACATTCCTCTATATCGATATCTATACCTAGAAATGAGAGGTCGAAATATGATATGTTTCCTTATCGCTAAGTACATTTTCTTATTACAGTAGTTATATATTACTGCCGCCATATATCGCTTCCATTATTTTAGATATACCTAATTTATAATTATAATTTGGGTATTCTGGTGTGTTGTCCGGATTAGGGATGCAAATAAACAAATTCATCAGTTTTATAATTATTTATAATACTAATACATACCACTCAGTTTATCTATTTATCTATTCAAATGCGATAATTGTATAAATTTGAAGAAAACAGATAAATTCTCGCGTGCAAAACCGCGGTTTATAACAGCTGTATATATATTCATATAGCAATATATAACGTCTAAAAATGCATATCGAGTCAATGTGTTTAGAAACTAAATTACTTTTTACACAAACAAAACATGTGTTGACTAAAACAGAATAAAATGTTTTGTTTGCTCAACTTTTGCCAATTTTCACCCTTGATCAGGCCTCCTGTGTTTACACGTATTCGTTCTCGAAATAAATTCAAGGAAACTTCTGAATAAGATGTTTGTCTAATATGTTGATTTAGAAAAAAAATGTAAATCAACTAATCCGCGCCAGGTCGCAGGAAAAACAGGCACGTGATTGAGACATATGGTAATACTAAAATTTTATTCTTTAGGCATCTCCTAGATCCATGCCAAATTATTTGACCGGATGTTTGATAAAAGTGTTGACAAATACGATAGATTTACTCGAAATCTGTGACAAATACACTATTATATTATACTCACTCACCACATGAATTACATATGGGAAGTTGATATGCAGAGTTATATATACGCTACATGGAGGTAACAGTTTTCTTGCTACGAAAAAAATGAGCAGAGGAAAAGGTATCGGCTACGATATCTTTTGTTTGGATTAGGATTTCGTAGCAGAAGCTACAGGGTGCCAACTGCTAACCTTGTAGCACCTGCTACGAAATCCTAGAATATTGAATTTACTACACGATTTCGTAATTATTTCTTCTATTTACTTTTTGCATAGAGACTAAAATTATAAGATTTAATATTACTAGATTCAAAAGTATTTTAAATAATAATAGGTTTATTTTTATTAGAATTATTTTTTACTTTTAACAAAAGTCAGTAGTGTTTTTTGTGGAAATTCGTTCATTATTTTCATATCCCCATGGGAAATACCTAGCCGTAATAGCAGCAGCTGAATTTTAAAGAGGTAAACTTTTGTATTGTAAAATGACCTCCCAAACTTTTTGCAGTGTTACAATGAGATTTTTGTTGTTGAACAGAGCACATTACAATTCGATTCTATCTAGCCAATTCGAATATGAAACTAACATTTGCTTTAAACTTCTTTTGTTTGCTTTAATCCCCTTTTTGTCGAGTCGGAATGACTAATATATAATTTTCGACTAATATGTGGCTAAGGTTATGTCTTTATCGTTGACCAGTTGGGACACGATAACAGATGAGCCATATACTGGATGGCACCGCAGTCACACAGGCTATGGTTGGAAAAGCCCCACTTGGCTCGGTTTTCCTGGCACCTTCCTACACCATCCCGGAGTCTATTTAGAGATTTCCAGACTGTCCAGGGGGGGAAGTGGAAAATGTCAGAGTGCAAAGGTGGTGCAAAGTCAATTATATGAATAATCTGCATTGATATGGACATATCTTTTTGAAATTAAAAAAAAATCTCTCATTAAACACCAGCAACTACGTAACTAGGTGTTAATAACACTACTATTGAAACTCTATTTCGATGTGTTTATTGTATGACTCGAGAGCGCAATGGACCCTGATCTATGAGGACTAAAATAAAACTAGTAACACTGGTAGCAGTCAGACAGTCTGGGCGAGAGAATGACGCAATGAAACAACACCATTCAACAGTCAGTTGATTAAAGTTTACAGTAAATCTGCTAGCAAATCATAGGTCAGCACTATTTTTGTGGAAGAATAATTATTAAATTCAATTCCAAAGCACTTGAATTTCATTATTACGAAACTCCGAAAATTTAATTACTTTATTTTAATAGACTACAAAACAAGTAATTAATAGAAAATAACATTATCCCTAACTCAATCGTGTTCAATATTACATTTGTTCAAAACTCCGCTAGTTTTATTTTCTGTCCCCCAAATCGTTGAAGTCCATAATCCCCTATCGCAAATGTCTCTAAAAAGGGATCGCTCATTCTCCTTAATCACCATTACTCAAAATGTTCCTTATTTCCTGAAAATCAATAGTTTTACCTAGTCAGTTCTAAGTTTGTGTATTTTGGCTCGTCGCTAAAGCCTCTGTCAACCATACCAATAAAATGTAACACGTTTATATTACAGACATTTTGGTGAAGAGACATTTTGCGATTTCACAGGACAATCAAAAATTTGTACTTCCTGTAGATCTAATCTTGAAATTTGGCTAGAAGATCAGGGCTTACAATATAGATATCGCAATAAGTGCGAAAAAAGCAATATTATAGAACTCGGTGCGCGAATCCGACTTGCACTTGACCAGTTTTTTTTCCACGCGAATAAGTCTTGTCAATGTGTTTTGAACTGGAAAATATATGATAACATATGCGTAAAACGTAAAAGGGATCATCGATCGATACACAAACAACTATGATTGCGTATTTAGGTATTTACTGCGTGCGTAGTTATCTCGCATCAGGCTTCATTCATGTCCGAGCAACATTCATGTCATTGAAATCGCATTTTACCAGATAACAAGGCGTTCCTCTCCGTGGTTTTAGTTCGAATGTTTGATAATGCTGGGAATTCATTCACTTGACGCTTAATTGCGGATTAGACTTAGATATTATTTCGAAATATAATAATATATCAAGTAGGACCTTTAGTTCAAGTGCTCCGCGTCCAATGATAACATAAGTTTGATGGTACTTTTAACTATTGTCAACAAAATAGAATCGAACTAAAGGGATCTGAGCCTGCCTGTCTTGACTTGATATTTTAATATTTGATGTTGAACATGTGATTAGAGTAGTAAAGATAGTAGGTGAGGGCGGGGTGCGGGGAAATATCATCTCATCCAGCTTAGGCACATATATAATCTGTGCGGGACGAAGCGAAGTCGTCACTCCTCCGCGTTTCGTCTACATGCGTGTACTCGTACCGTCATAGTGAATATTTTTTTTTGCGCACACACACCTTTATAACATGAAGTTCCTAATTTTACTAGCCCTTTGCGGCACAGTGTCGTTGATGCCCATGGAAAATGTAAGTGCAGTTTTGTAATTTTTTTAGATAAATATTTCGTGACCGAGCTTATAAAATTTAATATTTTTAATATTTTGAACACGTTACCTGAAAAGCTAAGTATAACAAAATAACGACACGCAATGCCTTTAAAAATCTGATCTTTTCGATTTCAAACTCCAAACTGGTGTAACTATATAAAATTACCCTTATTTTAAAAAGTGATTTAATCGACTTGAATAGATACCACGTATTTTTAAGGCATATTATGCACACAGATTATGTACGAAAGTGACTTGAATCAATGAAACATAATAAATTAACGAGTTAATAATTTCATATAATATTGTACTAAAGTTGACTGTTTCAAGTTACCCTCGCTTGAATTTATCAAAGTTTCGAGAACTTTCGACAACGATGAGTTCAAGAGCTTTCAGAGATTTTGAGTTTAAGTTTTAGTAAAAGTTTATATTATATCATTAGCAAGTAGGTATCTTATTTAGCGCAATTACTGGAGCCTAAGAACTTTTGTTAAAATTTTATTTCATATTTAGGTACCTTTCAAATTAATATTTTTGGTAACTGTAGCAATATTTTTTTATTACTTTGTCTTCTGCGTTGATAGATTGGCATCCCATTATTTAGATGGTTGTTTGTTACTCAAAATTACTAGACAGATTTAGTACTAATTTAGAATAAATCTGGAATAGGACAAAAAGTGTTTTTAACGCGGAACTCCCGCGGCAGGAGTCTGAAACGGTTCTCCGACAATTGCTTCGTCTACGAATGTTTCTCCGGCAGAATAGAGACATTCTGTCGGCTAATCGGTCATAGATGAAGGATTCTGTCGTTCAAACGCCCGATGTCGAAACATTCTGTCGACGAAACGTTCGTAGATGAAGCAATTGTCGGAGAACAGTTTCAGACTCCCGCAGTAGCGTATACCTGGTCCGTTTGCAATATTAAATTCATTCTTGATAATTAAAAAAATATTACTAATTAGGTAATAAATATAATTTTACTACCTAATTACTAACATATAATATGTGTCCGTCGTTTTGTTCGTAAATCCATTCAATTGATTAAGTATTTGGAATTGCATATAAGGAAATTTGCAGTTTAGACTGAATTTAATTATATCATTGTTTACATTTTGAACTTGCAAGTTGGTATTTGGTATAAACAACTTAAATCCATTATCAGTTTATGTGACGTAGTCATATGTTTTATCTGTTTACAAGACCGTTTTTTTTAAGTATCTGTAGGTAAACGGGTCATCCTCATATTAAACAATGTATAAGTAAAAAACTGATTTCAAATCTTCCATTGAGGTTAGTTAGATTGGGTGGTCTTACAACAACTAGGGATGCCGACGAACGTGCGAAGTGAAGATGAAAAATGTAGGAAAGCGGAAACCTGGGCTTCGATACTCAACGGGCTGAGGAAGTAACCGGGATAAAGCTCAGGTTGACTAACAGCGTGACCAATCTGTTCGAATCTTATGACTAAAATCGGTCCATTTTTCAAAATCAAGTTTCAGAAATTATAGACCTTTACAGACATTGTCAAGTCCAATTTCGTAATTTTTGTGAGTAGCGTAGCCCTCAGCTACGTCTTCACTACCCTATGTTTGACTCTGGGTTATTAACATTAAATAGGTAGGTTTATTCCAAACACTAAAATCGATCCAGAGGTTTTATCGTGAAAGCGTGACAGAGAATTTCGCATTTTTAATATTAATATGTGTGATGGGATGGTTTTGAAAAGTACAAATTGACAGGTCATGTCATGCTCGAACCTTCGGATAAAGAGTGACCAGAAACTCAGTTACATTGCATATCTACTTAAGAAGTTAATCTTACCAAATTGACGATAATTGCAGAAAATGATTTATTATGGTTTGACAAAAGTGAAATGCTTGGCCAGATGGCGACTTTACGATTCTATTTCCGACGCACTGGCCGTGAGGACATGACTCACTTTTCACGTGCCACGCTAGGCAAAGGACCCATTAAATTATAAATATTTGACGAAATCCATCTGTACCTACACTGATGAAGTGATGACGAGAAAACATAAATATTTTTTTCATTTCATGAAAATTAGTGTTAAGTACTAGAGCGTGTTTGATGTAAAGAAAAACACGCAGATTACAATTTATACAGACTAAAATTTAGATTTTTTATTTAGACAGACTAAAATTAATCTTTTTTGGACAGAGTAATCAATAACGTTTTTTTAAACATTTAACAAATTGTTTTTGTTGCAAAGTTTTATTTTTGAACTAATGAAGTTATGTGATTGAATGCATTAGGTGTTTTTCTCTCTCGTACTTAGTACCTATACCTATAATTTGGCAGTGACTTCTATCTATAATAGATATGCAGTAACTGTGTAGATATCCGTTGATATCAAGTTAATATACACGTTACTCGGTTTCATGGTCAGTTCATTCATGTTTCGGGTAGCCACCTACTGCGGATACGCTCAAGGGCGCGCGTACAATCGTGTTGTGGTGGTGACACACAAACGATAACCTAGTGTAATGTATTAAAGGTTAACAAACATACAATGTACCTATACCATATGTTTTTATAAAAGGAAAAGGGTAAGAACTTACGGTTGTGTGACCCCCACTCACTCTCATCATCACATCGGTCAGGTTAAAAAATAAACCATTAAAATTTTGAAGATTGACGTCAACCCTCGTAGGAAATGCTGTTATCGTAGTAATATCCAAGGGTCCTATTCTAAGGCGGCCACACTCGTGGTACTATCGGTACGAAATCGATCTTCAAACTGCAAACTTATGGCACAAATTATAGGAATTAAAAATTATCTTATTTGGAATAGATACTTGCCAGTTGATTGGAATGAACCTGACTATGTCTTCGGGTCAATGCATAAGAAGTATAAACAATGCGAGAGATATTGTGGGTTTTGTAATGTATGTACGTACCTAAGTAGTTGTAGGAGTTATCAAACTTGCATCATTACTCATTGACGCAGTTGTTCGAACTTTATTATAAGATAGTCAAGTGCATCGCTACTGCCCTTTGAGAAAATGCCATCGTGCATTATAAAATAAATTATGATTGAGATACCTTATCTTACAGTTCAATAAAAATGTATTGGCGTCCACATTCGTTTAGGAGTCAGAAAAATATTACCATCGGAGCTCTCGGATTCGATCCCAGGTCATGTCAAGATGGAAAATGATATTTTTCAGATTAACCTGGGTCTTGGAAATTTTAATCTTTGAATTCATGTTCCATAACACAAGTCACGAACTTACTTTGGTGCATATTATTCATTTTTATTTGTGGAAATTAATTAATGAAAAATTACACTTTTTTTTTACTTTAACATCCATGGTTCTTTTACATCAACATACTTTTTTTTTGTTCCAGAGAACGGATAACGAACAGAAAAATAATGGTACTGACAAAGCGCCAACAGCAATATGCGAGACACAGACACCGTGTGCTTGGACCCCATATGCTTTACATACAAAGCAATTACTAAACAAGATCGTTAACACATAGTAAGTACTTTCCACAATCTCTTTCACTCCGCCTTCTCTTTTACGCTACATTTAAGAATTAGTAAACTCAACAGCTGAGATGAACCCGAAAATATTCGCCAATCTTTTTTCTATCTTAGATTTCTGATATTATTTCGTGCAATATTTAATTTCTGTATATTCGTCACTTTACTTCATATATTTAACAAGTGGATCTGTATATGCCTAACGAATAACGTGATAAAAAATGTGTCTGTTACCAACGAAAGCTTGAGAATTTGTGCTATAATTATTTACCGTTAAACTCAGGAGCTACTGTTAGACACAATTTTTCAATGTATGACAACTAGAACCATGAAGGGTAGGCTGCCAAATATCCCCAACGGGAGGAGAAGCCGTGCGAAGCTAGTATTTTAATAAAACAATTTGCACCAATTTAACGTTTGCATTTTTTAATTCCAGTTGCATATGCGCTACCGATATGTCATGCGAAGTGACTGACGACGATCTCGAGGTGAACAGCTACATCCACCACTGCCGGCCCCTGGGCTTCGAGTCTGACATCATCCTGAGATAGCGACCCTGACGACCTTCGGTGATAGGCGTCGAAGTCTTCACCCAATTCTTGACGTCGCTTGTTCCTTCGAACAGTGTATTAAATATCACAAATAATCACAATTTCAAACTAACCATTACTTATCATTAAAATGACATTCAACAATATTTCACAATTTTAAATCAATGTGTATTATAATTTTAAGACAATTTTACTTAATTATCATGAATTTGTACTTATTTTTTATGCTTGAAAATGTTATTTGTGTACTGCGCGAGGTAAAGCACGTCTACAAGTAAAGTTCCTATTCAATCTAGTATGTTTCCTAATAGGTTTAATTAGATAGTACATAGTGAAATGATATGCTAGAAAATGCTTAGTTTAAGTGATTTGACATCATAGTAATAAGTATTAATGAGTATAAAACTGTGAAGACATATGTGAACATGGGTGTTTTTTGAAATAAAATGTATTGCATTAATTATTACTGTAGTTTACCTTATTTAAGCTAGCTTCACTCCCCTGGGAATTGCGAAAATTAATAAGTACCCAATGACTATTCCAGATACCTATCGAAAACATTCTTGCAAGATTGGGTAATAATCATCTCGTACGACGATAATCGTCTCGTACTCGTACGAATTTCGATAACAAAATGGCCGCTGCCGGCTGAGTTTCTATTTTTTTCTTTATCCATTTCTATTTCTCTTCCTGATACGGACACAACGCTCATTTTTTATTTGTCGTTCATTACATTTTAAAAGCTATTTAAAAAAATAACTTTACAAAACACATTTGGATTCGTTGATGTCTTTTTTACTGAAACAAAAAAGAAAACGTTAAGATTTTTTTTTACCAGCTACACCACGCGGAGCTCCGCTTTCTTGGGAACCTTGACTCAAACAGTACAAATATGATTACCTACAGGTTTTATTCTACCCGTGTACAAAGATTTATCAAACTCTAAATTTCCGTCTCAAATTTCAATTTAAGTACTAGTAGTTATCGCGAATAATGCTTCCCTTGCATTTCGAACTGACGAACTACTACGAAATATTATTAATTGTATCTCCTTTTGGGATTCACGGCACTAAGTCCGGTCCTTTGAGAGACTTGCGTGGAGATATGGATCCAACACGTAGAGACCCTTTGGAGAATTTTGATGTTGTGTAGGTCTTCTGCCAAGACCCGCTCCCGGATATACCAATGAAATGATATGCCCATGAGCAGGTCTCGGCGGGAGTGTGAACTATTGCAGAACAATGGATAGAAGTACTGATCTATATAATGAAATTTGGATGGACTGAGAATGGGCTATTGCTAAGAGTTCGGTCACCTGCCATAATCATGATAACTGACTATTCAGTAATATTATTAATATTATTATAAATTACTTAGGTAGTAATATTTACAATCATATGTATTTAGAAGAATTTATGAGAATACATCCATCCCACTACGTAGATATACTATTTAATCGATATAACGAGCCCGGAGCATTTCTAACTTAATTGATTCTTTACAACTTGCAAGAAACGAAGCAAACAATTTACAATTACCTTCAAAATTACAAGGAGAATCAGAATTCTCCTAACCCTATTTTGGTATAGTAGAGCGTACGTATTAGAAAATGTTGGTTAAGTATAAATAAACCGGTCAAGTGTATTTTGAAAATCTTAGGTAGTTTCGGAGATCTGGGTGCGTGTACTCCGTATGAGTTTTTGTATGATAGTATTATTGAAATTTAAATAACATAGCTTTTAATAAAAACAACAGCGCGGAATTTTAAAACCACTAGCGCCATGTATCCATTTTTTCTCGAATCAATACTAATAATATATTGTGAATCTAAAGCGGTCAGTCGTCTTTTCAATAATAACAAAGCTATATTTGAGATCTTTTATTTGATATACGATATGATTTGCAAAACTGTTTATTTTAATTTTAAAAGTTACCGTCTGTATTTGGACTTTTTAGATTTTCTTACCAAATTTCTTCTGATTTGAAAATTGGCTGTGGCAGACGGACGGACGTATTATAAGGGTTCCGTTTTATTATTTTGTTTTTGTACGGAATCCAAAAATAAACAAGTTTTTGATTCTTGTCAATAAACCGTATTTTGAAATTGATCTGTCTTCTTAATTAAATCTTGTAACATTATGCCAATTACTTCTGAAAATCTACTTAGATAAAAATATCTAAGTAGATTTTCAGTGTAAAAACACTGTACGCTGTTTTTCATTCCTTTTGATATTAAAATATTGAAAATAACACTGAAAGCTTTGGAATATCAAAATATCAATTGGGTCAGTACCTAGATATATTGCATCCAGAGAAGACTTGGACGCTTTTCATGACATAACGATAAGTGGTTTTAATTTAACGTTAGTTTAGCCTATTCAATTTGTTTTCATTGAATGTTTCTTATTAAATAAATTTACCACCTGTTTAACGAAAAGTACAATATGTTTAATGTGAATTATGAGCAACAAATGAACCAAAAAGTTTCCCGTGAGGTTTTTAATGAACGCGTTGTTCATTAAAAACCTCACGGGAAACTTTTTGGTGAAAATGTTAAGCGAACGTAAAACCCCTTTACCTACGCGCTCTATTGGTAAATAGCCCCTCTAACGTGTATGAATTTAGTTGAGGGTAGTTCTATATTCCTGCTGCTGCGTCGTTGCTACGTGGAGTGGATGCTTTGGTATCGTGTAGCATTTATATTTATGTAAGTATAATAAAGTACATGCGGTATATATTGTGCCCGTGCGGTCTGGAAAGTTCTTTCCGTTCATCACTGTCGCGTTGTTAACTTGACTCGATTAATTCACGCAACTGTGTTATGGATTGTTTGTTCAATTACACTATGGAGGACACGAAACCTATATTTACAACAGCTAGCGACACTAAGGCTACATCTACGACGGTAGTATTCAATTTTGTGGTATGTACTAACTCCTAATTTAGTAAGTTTTGACTTAACAATTTATTTTTTTAGGAAAGTTTTACGCCCATCGATAACCGAGTGCCAAATGGACAAGAGAGCGTGTTCTCTCCTTTGGCCAATTCCTTTCAAAGCCGAGGAGGGAATGAGCTGCTTAATTTATTGTCACAGCAAGAACCTAGGGCGGCAGATATTGGTAATCATCCGTGCATTAAGTCATTGTTGTTAATATTCCCTTAATTATTCGAAAAGGCTAAATGTTTTATACATAGGTACTATAATATATTTTTTACAAAGGAAATCTGATTTTAGCACCTACGGCCGCGGATGTGGAGGACGCATTGATGAATTTTCGCCTCAATGGTTCCGACATGTTGTTTGACGACATTGACCAGAATTCCCAATACTTCATGGGTAAGTACTAGATAAATGCACTTAGTTGACTGATACTATTATCACGATCATCTCGTTGGTTTGTTGTTTCTATTACGGGCTTTGTAATTAAATAACTACGGATTAGGTATGTGATTTCTATTATATATAAGCTAATCCTACCTAGCTTTCAAGGGCAAAATTATTAATTTGGGACAAATAAATACATAGGTTTAATATTTGTTGATATTTATCGAAGAAAATTATTCTTATTTCGGCGTAGGAAAACTTCGTCACGTCAGGGAAATGGGACATTGGTTGATAATATAATTCACTGCGTACTACTAGATAAAAATAGGTAGTCAAGTCACGTCAGATGCATTGAGGCGGCTGAAATTAAACTTGAACCAGATGTAATCATCACACTCGATTGCATGCAAGCAATAAGAAATGTAGTTAAGGAGATAAGAATTAAAGTCTTATTTACCTGTCTGTGTAGGAAGCAGAGCGGAGTCAGTGGCGTCTGCGCAGAACATCCCCTGGACTGAGGGGTCCAGTGTGGCTGGCAACAGAAACGGAGAGATGATTGACACTTTTGACTTCTTGATCAAAAGTCAGTATATAATTGAATAGTTTTGATAAAACATTCCTTTATTAAATTACGCATTTAAATATAATCGAAAACTAATATTATATTCAGTTATGAACAATATTTAGGTAAATAGTTAGGTACATCCCATAACTGGCACATTCCTTCGCTACTAGACCAGCGTTTATAAAACACGCGGCAAACTTATTGATATTTGTTTTCGTTTCCTTTTCACTAGTGATTAAAAGAAAGGAGTAATTCGTGCCAATCTTAGATTTATTTTACAGAGATTCATCTTAAATGTTGTCATCACAAGACCACTGCGTAGTTTCAACGATCGAGCTTGAATTGAAAATTCTCACTTAGCTGAACATGTTGTAAGGTGGTTGTTGTCGCAGGTCTCTCGTCAGCCAACAACTACGTGTCGATGCTGACGCGCGAGCAGCTGTCCCTGCTGCGCTGCATCCGCCCCAGTCTGCTGTACGAGTTCCTGCAGGAGGTCGCCAAGGTGCGCAGCGACAAACGCATGAGGCGCGCCTTGCCTAATGTAAGCCTTCAGTGTATTCATATTGTTGTGGCGTGTGGTTCCGCTCTAGTAGGACCACTGAATATAATCCCAAACTACATCTATAAGGGACCCAATACCTTGGAAGATGATAGACAACAACAGCTTTGCCAAGAAAGGTTAAGGTCAGACGGCCGGTATTAAAATTATCGCCGAATCTTCAAAACGTTTCGTTTTGACCTTGTACCACACTTGTTCTCCTCTATTTGTTTGAGAAAACTCGTGAAAGTGATATTAATTTCTTTGTGACTTCTTCCACCAGGAATGTGCCTTCTGCAAGAACAACGGCGAGAACGAGGAGTGCTACTCTGCGCACGTGCTGAAGGACTGGCGCGGGCGCGTGCGCTGCCCCGTGCTGCGCGCGTTCCGCTGTCCGCGCTGCGGCGCCACCGGCGATCACGCGCACACCATCAAGTATTGCCCCGAGAACGTTGACGGAGGTCAGTCTTCTTTGCGTCTGTCTCTAGGTCACTTGTCTCGGTTACATTTTGACGCGAACCTTGGCCAGCCTTAAATGTAATGTAAGATCGTGTCAAAAAATAAACTTAAAATTTTGAAGATTTGGCCATTTTATAACTGGACGAGAGCCAATGGTAAATCGTAAATGCGTCAAAGCTAGCCAAATTATTGTATGAGATGTTGTGGCCAGGGTCGGAGCGGTCGAGCGTGTCGTCGCGCCGCCGCGTGCCGCCGTCGCTGCTGCTGCCGCCGCCCGGGCTGCCGCGCGCCATGCCCGCCGCCCCCGCGCCCTCCCCCACACCCACCGCCCCCCTCTCGCAGGCCGCCATCTGGTCCAGCTTCGGAATGAACTAGACTTCTATACCATACCTCGGACTGACTCAACGAAACCATATTATATGTTTATGCCTGGAATAGTTATTCTTTGCTTATCTCGTTCTTTCAATGTCATATATTGAAAAGAGAGATTGAGACAAAACAAAAAATAACATTCGCATTACTGTTTCGATTTTAAATTCGAGTTCAATTATCTTAATAATTCACTATCTGCCACCAAACATCTAGTGATATCGATCTACTAGATGGTGGGAGCGATGTTGTGACTGTTAGGATAGTGTATCGTCGTGCCTAATAACAATGGAAGTCGCCAAAACGACGTCTAGCTGTCATCATTTGAAGATTCAAATATGTGTTGTGATCAAGGATTTAGTAAGTACTTCGTTACGGAGCACCTACATACTAATTCCATGGTTGTGATATCTCACTTCATCGAATATTGTTTCTATACATTGTTTCAATGGTGACAGTAAATAATGTTTAACTGGATAACGATTTTGTACTTTATGTACCTTTTAAATAAATTTATAAATTTCAATTTATATAGATTTTCAGATCAATTCATATCATCTTTATATTGAAAGGTATTTTTCGTTACAATAGATTTGTAAAGGTTTTTTTTATTGTGTTAGATTGTATATTTTCTGATTCACTTTCCGCACTACGTTTGCCTTACTATTTGTAACATTAGAAAGTTAAACCATTGGTGCGGTAAGGTGTTACTCGTCAAATAAAAGTATGCAGGACATACAATATTTGATATCAATAAGAAAACTTGAATCAGAAAATATAATCAAACATGTTATCTTGAACTATAAATTTTTCATTGGTTTTTAAAGTGTCATCCGTTAATTCGACAAAATCTATAAAAGAAATTTTAATCTATTAAATGCTGATATCATAGTTTTGTTATAAACAATACAATCAATCATTACAATTCTAAATTTTAATGAATTCATTGTCAATGCTGATGTTTCAATTATTTGAATTTGCATGCACATCAATTCACCATCTTTGGCAAAATCAATAAATATCAATACAATTTATGAAATACTGTTTTACCAATGAAAAATTATTCTCTTCTTTTTGGTGTTGGTTTACTGTATACTGTTATTTTTAATAAATGTTTGGAGCATCTCAATGTCTTTCCTTTATTAGCATGATATTAGCGTAGACACAGACACAAGTTCTAACAACTTTCACAATATTTGTTGAAAATAAAATATCCGTTCAAAGCTATACATTCCAAAGTAAAACATTTTATTAAACACAATAATATCAGTTCTTTCTTACAGTAGTCTTGTAAGAAAAAACAGATATTATTATATAAGTATAAATTTTTAGTGGTCTGTATTTAAAACACATGTCTAGTATTAATGCAATTTTATTCAAATTCTATGATTATGATACATCAACAATATAACAGAGTATTTATTCGTATTACATAGATACAAAAAGTTCAATAATATGTATAATTAAACGACCCGGTGAGATCGTGTCGAATGCAGTTTTAAAATACTTATAAGTATTATGATGCCTTTAATGCACAGACTACAAATAAAGACATAGTTTTGTGCACCTCAGGCAATGGCACTCGTGGAAACAGTAGTGCAGCTATGACTTGTAAATTCCAAGGTTCGTTTACATGTAACAATAAATTTTACAACCTGCCGTAAGTCCCGTGTGCAACGGATTGGACCCGTAGTTTTAATTGTAATGTATAGTGACACGGGCTCCTATAGAACAGTAATGTATTCAGAATGTAAAGAGCTTTTTGTAGTAATTTGGATACTTATAATTTTAATGTTTCCGATTTGGTTACTTAATATTTTTCTAATTTATGTAAATTGTATGGTTACACAAATATAAATTGATATACATTACCAACATTATATTTAGCGATAACATAACAGATCACATAGCTAGCTAGTGTAGTAAGTTTAGTTAGGCTCAATAACGTGGTTTGCGGTCTACTGAAACCACTGATGCAACATTAAACGAATTTCATATAAAATAGTTTGATATGACAACCTATACCATTTGAATACTATTTCAAATTTAGGAATTTCGGAGCTTCCTAAATATCAGTTTTTTCCGTATTCGGCTGGATATAAACAAAATTTTAATAGTCAAAACTAGTATTATAAATGTAAAAGTATGTTTGTTTGTCCTTCTTTCACGTCAAAACAGATAATTGGATTGAGGTCATTTTTGTTGTGGAGATAGTTTCAATTCTGCAGAGTGACATGGCCATTTTTTATAATAAGCCGGAGCCGGAGCTGCGGACAACAGCTAGCTAATTAATACTAAAGAAGACATCTTTAAAATTTTTAGTAGTGTTTAACGTACGAATGATTACTTTGGATTCGTTGATTTCATGTGGTGAAAGTTTCCAGGATTTTAAATATCGAACAATAAAATAATATTCAAGGATGACATACATACAATCTTTAGATTTCTGAAATTTGCCACGAGTCCTCGCAACTACACCTTTACAATTTGGTTAAAAAACTCTAAGTTTCTAAATAACATCATATTCATATGATTAACAGGAATCGATTTCTGCATTAGGCTACAATATCAGGCAATGTAGACAGTTGTCCAATTTACCTATTAGCTAGGTAGGACTTATTTTGAATGACCAATTTATAGTTTCTTGACCCACAGTGACAGAAAGGTGAATAATATAAATATAATCGAAGTCACCATAGTTATTAGAACCAACGTTTGAAACAACATGGGCGATAGGATGTCTATAAGCACATTATGTATAATTCTTTATATGAAAAAATATAGTTTGGAAATTTAAAATATAAAATACATCATTGTAAAGTAATAGCCATTTAGGATAAATATCATAATTTTAACACTTTTGATTATGCATTACAAAAATAAGCAATAATTACGAATCAACTATACAACTAAAACTTACAATACGATAAATTCATTGATGATGGTTAGAAAATTCATTTAAAAAAAATGTAGGATTTTGCCTAATACAATAGTACAAAATATTGGCAAGTAGAAACTAAATAGACTTGAGAATTTAATATACAGCTTATAAAATTATAATACAAAAATATTAATTGCTTACTGTTAACATTGAGATTCGATTCATAAAGTGAGCGAAAGCAACCAATTCGTAAAAAAATGCTAATGGAATGATTTAGTTTAAATAGTCAAGTGTGATTATTACGGAATGTAATTTTAGTAAAAAAAAAACAATTTTCGCGTATACTTTCTTACCGTTTCGTTCGAAAATCTGAACAGGGTTCGATAATGGTACAGAATTACGATACAACAAATAAACATTGAAAATATGTTGTTATCGGTTATCTCATATCTACATAACTTTAATTATCGCATCTGTACTACATAGCTTAATCAATAAGTCAACTATATAAGTTATAATAATTATATTCCAACGACGCCAATAATAAAATCTTTGGTTTGCTAAAATACAACGATTTCGTTCTCTTTCTATCTTCAACAGCAGAAAGAGAAATATCTATCTAGTATATCAAAAGTGCACAATAGGCTAGTTTTTAACAAGTCTTATTAGATATATTTTTTAATATCAAAAACAACAATTTGTATGGAAATTGTATTCCAGTGATGTCGAAGTGATGACACTTTTCCGTGTCAAAAGCATTCTTAATAAGAATTAGAAAATAGTTTAATCATGTACCTAAATAAATGATCAACTGAAATGTCATTATTTTTAGTGTTTTGTTTTTTTGTGTCAAATATTTTATATATTGTCTAGGAATCATCCTAATTATGAACTGGTTATAAAATAAAGTTCAACATTTCACCTTAAAGAATAAAATTTAGGAAGACAATCACAACATTTTCCCTAATCATAACAATGTGTACAGTGAAATTTGGCAGCTGAGGGGTGAAGTTTGTATTTAGAAAAGCCTCAAAATTTTGGAAATCTCTAATAGTACAACGATTTCAATAGTAAATTTGACAGTGAAGTCGAAAATTAGTATATATATTTTAGTAACTTAGGAACAATTTAACATTTCATTCGAAGCAGAACAAGTAGTGATAATATCGGATTATACCATAGTAAAATTTTATTAGATTTAATAAACACAATTCGCGATTAAGAATGCTATAGATATAATAGGCCGCAAAAATGCGAGTGTAAAATGTACTCAATATATTGGGTCCTACAAATCTTGCAATCATCGTACGAAATTCATTATTATTATATACATTGGCATCATCGTGTTCGAAATACTTTATTACAGACCGATGCCTTCAACGCATAATTTTGTAAGTGACAAAAAATTACATTTTAAGATGAGTATGATATTTGTCAATCACATGACACCTCTGACAACAGCGTGAACAACCTCACGTTCGCGTCGCGTATTCCCTCATTGATATATTTCGACATCTAAATATATATAAAAAATCAGGAATATATAAATGCTGGCAACATATGGATTTTGGTTACTTACAAAATTATGCGTAGGCAGGCATCAACATGTCACATGTCAACGTTAGTTCGATGGAAGTTAAGCTTTCAGTCGATTTCACGTCGTCGGGTTACCACAGCCAACGCCGTCTTGTGATGTTTAGGCTTCGTCAGTCGCTCGCCTGTTCGCCTGGAAACATTATTACAGGTAGTGATACAGTCTACTATGTCTTTATCGCTCACAGGGCTCGCAGAGAAAAGGCATGAATTACGAAACTGATTGCGGACTCATTGGTGGAACTGAGATTACTTAACTGAGAAATAATGTCATTATTACAATAATAATAATATAATAATCGTCAGATCAAGGACTTATACAAAATAAATAAAATTATTATAAACTAGCGGCCCGTCCCGACTTTCCTCGGATAAAAACATAATAAATTATATAACATTCTTCAGGAACCACACTATCTATTGATGAAAACCACATGAAAATTCGTTCATGAGTTTATCGCGAACAGACAGACGCGGCACAGGATTTTATTATATGCAAGGATAAGGATAATTTCATTAAAATATCTACCAGCGTTATTGTTGTGCCTGCGCACGAGTCTCTCCGGGTGGGAGTGCGCCAGCTGCGTGTAGTCTCTAAACACCTCGTTGTATGTGTCGTCGTTTGATGACATTTCGCTTTCGCGCATTTCTTCGTTCAACTTCGTCAGTCGCAGTCTGGAAATAGAAATTATTTCCTCATCAACTTACTCCTTCGTCCGCCCCTTTTCACATTCGAGGTCAGTGAACATGTTGATATAATAATATGGCTATTTACGCAGATTATTTTAAAAACTATTTTAAATATAGTTATTTTTTTAAGTCTCTTAGCTCCACCGAAGCAGAGCCATCAAAAATTATAAAGACTCATTTGTGTGTTCCCCTCCACGGAAATCTTTAGTAAAAGGCGAAAGATTTATACGTGTTGAAGGGAAACCAGAGTTGGCGCTTTAGTCCCACCGAGCGAACCCTACTAATCGCGAAAACAACACCATAGCGCGTTTCAACAATTCATGTTTTGAAGCAGCGCCATCTAGTGTGCATTTGAGAGACTAAAATTGAACAAGTTATTGTTTTATTTTATCCAAATATAACTTCATAAGAACATATTACTAGTTTAGTCGTAAATTTGAGATTGTCTAGTCGCCGTTGTTGAACGAATGATTGAACATCGAGTGAAGCCGTGCATATTTAACAACGCTTGACTTGCCGCTTCTTAAATACATTGACAAAATGGCTACTGGACAAATGTTTTATAGTGTTAAAGAATTATGGAGCATAAATAATCTAACTCTTTTTTTACATGTTGAAATTATAATATTATTATAATTTGAATAAATACCTATAATGTATGTTGAATTTGCACAAATGTTTGCAAGTCAGTTTGCAGATTGAATACATGAAACTATTCTGATGTATCATCTATCTCAACTGTGTTCTGGCAAATAAACATTTCTGATTTCTTTGTATAAGACTAGCCGCCGTCCCTACTTTGCTCTGGTAAAACAAATAAATTATACACCTAAACCTTACTCAGGAATCACACAATACATATATTGGTAAAAACCGCATGACAACTTGTGCAGTCGTTTTTGAGGTTATCGCGAACAGACACACAGACGCGGTAGAGAACTTTGTATTATAATATGTAAAGATAGGCCGGGAAGTCGTATGGAAATTCAAGAAAATATTTATTCACTTATTGACATGAAATATTTACTTCAAACTAAGTGGAAACTTGATAACGCTAGCTTGTTGTCATTTGTTTTCAATTGTTTTTGTCTAAGTGTTGTTTTAATGTTTCGACGCATGTGATCAGTTGCCAAATACATTTCTATTTATAAATAGGTAAAAATAACTAAATCACTGTAGCGAACCCTTGAAATAATATTGTCAATGTTGTACTCTGACCGTTGTCTGTGTGAACTTTAGGTTCTACTAGCGCAATCTAGCGAAAAAAAATCATGTAAACTACTAGGAAATTAAATCAAATTTGACTTACAGGGTAACAATATCAGCGTTGGCATGTTTGACCGCGATGTCCAGCGGGGTCTGTCCCTCGTTGTCCGTGATCGATTGGTCCGCGCGGTACCGCAGTAACAGACATACCTACAAACACAGGGGAACAATATTTTGTTACAATTTTTTTATTTAAGTACACAAGGCTTTTAGGCCACAAGGCCCAGTAGTGGGATTTAAACAGCTAAAAATTAAAAGAAAAAAAAACTTTTTGAAGAAAAGCTTTTATTTAAATGGTTCAAAAAGAAGAAAATATTTTTTTACTTTAAAATTTTAACTATCAACTTATAACCTCATTATACACAATTTATATCACCAAAAAAGCTTGTCGCGAGATTTACTTGTGTAAATAAACTAGTACCTCTATTTAATTGAGTAAAATACTTATAGGTAGGTACTTAAATAACAAATTGCCTATAGATGGTAAACGAAGTAGGACATTCAGAGGCAAAATGGGTGGCCTAAACCCAACGGTGGTGAAAAGTGGGATATGATAACATTGAATAATTTCCAGTTAAAACGGACAAACACAGATCATACAAAAATGGAAACATATAAATTGACCGATTTTTATGAAATTTGGCATACGGATAGATAAATAAAATGGAATAAAACAATGAAGTTAACAGAATCTACGGCTTATATCTTTCACCGATTTTTTTACCTGTCCTGTGTGTCCGGCCTCTGTGGCTAGATGCAGAGCAGTTTTCCCATCCTCGTCCTGTACGTTCAGTTTAGCTCCGTTCAGAAGCAGAAACGAACACGCCATTACTGAACCCTGAAATAGATAAAATTGGAATTTTTTATATATGGCCTCATCACTTCTCACAGCTACCGTTTCTCACAATTTAGTCAACCGTGACTACGTCGTATTATAGAAAACTAAAAATATTTCTTTTGCTTTTCGCTAAGAAATAAGAGAAATCGATAAAAATGTGAGACGGCGCTAGTGTGCGGACACAAAGTTTCGTGCGGGGGTACCGATATTATTATTTATGGTCGATTCTCAGAGCGTTTCGACGGCCGCGGCCGCGCTGTATTACGATCCGTCAATTTTCTTGAGAAAGGGATCATTTTCAAAACCAGTCATTCATAAAATTGTAATTAGCACAAACAGATGAAATTGTTTGAAAGTGAAATAGTAACGAGGAGTCCGTACGTACGCCGAGCACGGCGTGGTGCAGCAACAGCGGCTGACGCGCGTCCGCGCCCGCGGCCAGCGCGCCGAGCATCACGCGCGCGCTGCGAGCGCGAGCGGCGCGCCGCAGTACGGCCGACGCCGACAGCCCGCTCATGTCCTCCGTCACCGCGTCTGTCACACCACTAACACGTCACGACTACTTTCAAAACGAAACTTCTTCACATATTTGACAGTGCAAGTGCCATTTTTTTCTGTCCGTAATATGCAAAAGGATTTAAACGACAGATTTTACGATCTATTTATCTTTTATGTCTATTATCAAAGATTTAAGCCGTCCTCGCAAGATCGATGACATTCAGCCGTTCATCATTTGCTACACTGGCAACAAGGTTATACTACTCAATAATTTGTTATAATTATAATTTGTCATTTTGTTGAACAAAAATAAACTCACCCGAATCGTCCCGGTCCTCTTCTTCAGTGGACTCGTGATCGGAAGGCAAACTAAGGTCAATACTCCTTTCATTTGACAACTCTTTGCCGATCACCAAAATTGGACTATCCGGATCCGATTTACTTGAACTTTCCGAAACTAAAACATAATAACAAAAATATAAATGCTGTAGTATTTTTATCAACTACTTAGTACAGTTACAAAATTAAAACTTAACCACACTTGAAAAGTTATTAACAAAAAAACTTACTGTAAAGTTTTGAAACTCCTCCTTCTAATATAACCTCTTATATTCGTACTCCTCATAACCGAGAGTCGTGACCATGTGTAATGTAATGTTACATTACACATGGTCACGACTCACGGACACAACGACTTATTTATATAGTAGTTACAAATAAACATTTACCACTAGTGTTGCTGTTCACGTCACTCTTTTCATCGTTTATGGTCTCCGGAAGTGTGGGAGGCGCACGTGTCCTGAAAAATAATGTAGTTTTAATTTTAACTGCCTATTAGGGTGACGGTAGATTCCGATAGATCCCAATACTCTCTAACATTTCTTTTTGCTTTAAAAATTCTTTAAAATGTGTTGTTGAAATATATAAAAAATAGTACTCGCGCGTTTATCATACATTTCTTGTTATGGTAACGATACTTTCATTTCTTGGTACGATACTATTATTGCAGTATATAGTGGATACCTGCGGCGTGGACGGCGCACGGACCAGCGCCGGGCGGCGGACGCGTGGTCGCGGACGATGTCCTTCACGAACGACAGGTGCACGTACTTCGCGCGGATCCACGCTTCGCGCACTGACCTGTTCGAAATATTGGATTTTACTAGCTATACAAACATTTTAGTTGCATGTTTGTCAAAATATTCGACTTTCAGATAGATTTTTTGAATAAACTTTAGAAGTGAATTATTTTATGCCGTGTTTTTGTGCCGCTCAAGAACATTATTATGACCTGGTTGACCCACCTTCACACTCAAAATAAAATATAGTGTTAAAATTGGTAAATTTAGTTCCCGGTCTTAAGAATGGGGTCACAGTTCCGTTCCTATTTTACAATGTGCTATTTCATAATTTACTTTATAAATTAACAAATTTTAAAATTGTTATGACTTATACAAAAAATCCATCATATGAAAAGAAGTTATGAAAATAGACTAAAAGTAAAATGTTTGTAATTATTAAAGTCCAAAGATATTTAGCAACAACTTCATCATATTAATATTTTAATAGCTTTTTATTCCACTAAAATAACAAAAGCATAGAAGAATACATTTTTTACGTTATCACTCGTTTTGTAACAAACGCTTACGTTTCGCAATCTGGCGTTGCTCGCGTGACGGTGGTGCCCTCTGTGTTAGCCTCGTATATCAGGTTCACTACTTTATTACCCAACTCTGCCATTACCTGTGACAATTCAGAAAATATTATTATTGTGTTGTCTCTATTATTGTGATCCTAAATAATACATTCCAAAACGCAAAATCGGCATTTGCATCGGCCGACCAATCGGCGTTAAGGTTAATCAAAAAATATCACCCAAAAATGATTGTTAATGGTGTGATTGTTTCACTTATGATTTCATATTTGTGAGATTCTCAATGAGGTGTCAAATCAAAAATTTGTCCGCTTAGATATTATTCTTGTCGATGAAAACCTTTACCTTGATTATATCCGGTTCCCAGTCGTCTAACGTGAGCGATCTAACTTTGCTGATGTGGACTCCCAGGGACCTGTGTATGCCTGAACATTCTGCAAAAAAATTAATACAGTATATATTAGTGGCAACTATAACTAATCTGCTAATTGTCTTGTGTTTTAAAATCGATTTTTCTGTATTTTATACTGGTTTGAAAGAAAAACACTAAATTTGTTGGACGATTCTCTTCTCGCGCAAATTGTAAAAGTATATCAAGGGAAAAGGCTCCAAACTGGAGATTTGATAGGCTAACAATCTAACGGCAAACAATTCGCCAAACTTTGGCGGTTCCAATGTACACTGCGGGTTTTTGTTGCGGTAAAAACCCACACATACAATCTACCCTATGTACTTCGGCATGTGTACGAGTTCGGCGGTAGTGTATAACCGGAATAGTACGCACCAATACAAAGTGTGATCCCGAGATTGATGCTCGCCCATCTCGGATTGGGGCTGCCGCAGTCGCAGCAGTTGTTGTTCCCGGGAATGCTCAGTAGTTGCTCCCATATTCTACAACAACATTAATCTATAGTTTCGAGTGTCCAAACAATTTTATAGTAATATGTTATACCTATCACAGAATACTATACCCCTCTCTCATTAAGAGACCCAGATCCACTTTAGGGTCACTGAGACAGGAGTAAATAACTTATTATAAAACCGATTCCTTTATTTTATTTTTTGGGCATCTAATTTACAACTCGCTTAAATATACATATATAATTGCAACGCCTGGCAAGATGCTATGTCGTTATATGTAAATAGAATTAAGCCATATACATATGTAATGCAATGAAAATAAATAAATGAAATTAAGCACCAACCTAACTTTCTTCATGCGCACATTGGTGACGTTATCACTGTCGTTCCTGTGCTCGTCCTTTACTAACACGAGTTGCGACTGAGTGTTGTCCCGACTCTGCCCCTGTTGTATAGCTGTTCGTATCCCGTTCTGCAACGCAGTGATCCACGCGTTCAGCATCTCTTCAGAGTCAGCTTGTAGCATGTGGCTTCTGAAAATTCAAAGACATAATTAAAGATGTCGGACATCCTAACCTGTTTGTAACCTCTTTCTACTCAACCAATCTTCTTGAAATTTTGCATTCATGTAGTTTGAAGTATGGAGCAGAACACAGGGTACCTTTCATTCCGGAAAAATAACTGTGCCCGGGGGAAATTTCCGCAGCGAAGACGTGGGCAAAAACTTGGCGGACCGTGACATACAAAATAGGCGTTATAAAATTGGATTTATATTTATAAAGAGCGACTGGAAGACAGTAATTGGTGTAATAAATTTGGTACTCCAGCAAAGTTCAGTGTGAAACTGAATACATTCAGGTTGCTTTTATATGTATATGAAACATAGTGTCTTCAATAGGTACGTACTTGGATGGGGATAAAACTTCGAAGCAAAACCGTCTCTCTCCATCCAGCACTGGCTTCACGGTACATAGTCTCAAGTCATCTTCCATTGACGTCACATTTAACTCGCCCGTCCGTTTTCTGGAAAAATAAACATTTTTTATCTCACTCTAATTTAATGGTGAATAATTAAATGGCTTATTGGCATGAAGTGGACGCTATTGCCTAATAAGGAATGGTTAAATATACAGAAACTTTTGCTATGTCAAATATATGAAACTAGCTTATGCACGCGGCTTCGCCCGCGTGAATTTCTGTACGAAAGCGGAACAGACATACAAACTTTCACCCTTATACATATAGTCATTTCGGGGTAGATGTTTGAAAAAAAAATGTCCAATGGTTGAACAAGGGTCTCTAATTACATCCATACCAAATCTCATCTAAATCAGCCTAGTGGTTTTGCCGTGAATAGATAGACCGACTTTCGCATTTATAATATTAGTATGGATATTAGTATATATTTATATTATACTTCTTATTTTATTTTTACATCATATGGTATTCCTTTCGGCAAAATTAAAATAAATATTCTTTTATTAGCAAATATATTTTTAATTCTTTCAATGATGAGATTAATTAATTCTGAAATCTAAGTACCAAAACTAATTTTACTTTAATTAAAACTAAAATGAGAAAATATTAATACGGGAAACTCATTAGTTAATCACAAACTGTCAATAATTACAAACTGACAAGTACCGCTCGACGGATACAATAACAAGTGTTTCCGTATTAATATTTATATGAATACTTTCGTTTGTACAAGATGAGGACAATATATTGTAGTAATAAATTCCCATGATGCCAGTAGTAGCAACACTGTAATCTGAACTTTCACCACAAATAGCGACATTGTGCCGACATGCGAAAAAAGGAGAATCTGACATTTTCAGATTGAGTCATTATACATATTCGACATCGTAATTTTTTGACGATACCGAATTTTTGTACGACTCATTTTCGAAAAAATATCAGATGCGTCTTTTTTTTTTCTTTCTGACGACAGTTTAAAAAAGCATTAAGCGAGTTTGTATGTGTTGATGTCACAAACACCGAATGAAGTAAGCGCCGCACATATTAAACATATCTTCAAAACGCAATTAAAACTACACACGGGATTTAATGAGCCGCGCTGGGATTGTTCAATTGTTAATTAGGCCTTCGCGCGTATGATAATTTATTCGATGAATTTTAAGAAAGTGCGTGGGCACAAAAACTATCAAGAATTTAGTGTTTACTCATTTAACAAAAAAAGTAATGCTAGTGAATATCAAGATGTTATTTCCTTATACTTCCTGAAATACAATCAAATTTCCGGATAAAAATAATAAGTCATCATTTCTCTTACGAATCGTTAAGGCATGAACATAATAGTTTTACGAATTATCCTTCAAATATATTAAAATGATCAACACAAAAAGATATACTTATGTATATATTGCTAATTAAGTAATTACAGAAGTCACTACTTATACATGAAGGTAGACTATCAATCGACTCGCGATGATCGAAAAATGAAGTCTGATTTCTAATTTCGAGGCTGCTTATAGCTGTCAATTATAATTATACACGTACTTAAAGGCTTTACGTACAACTACTTGATTATTATTCAAGAACTACTTTTTCTATGCGATTGTTTGATCACAATCGTCGCAGATTATCTCGCATGATGTATTTGAAATTTCAAGGTCCAAGAGAAAAAATGAATAACAAGTTGTGATGAAGTAGCATGAGGTTTTCACTATTGCTATTGCTAAATGTTTTTTCAATTGGGTACTAAGTTATGAAAATAGAATGGACGCTGGAACAAAACATATTAAAATGTAACGAAAGCCTAAACAATGGTTTAGTCAAAATGTTTTGTCTCTAACCCTCTTCCCAATATATCGATTTTGAAAAACAACATAAAACTAATAACTAAAATAAATTTAAGCGTTCGTTAATTTTTATCGAATAAAACGATAAGAATCGAGTACGTATCACAATTTAGACGTGTCACAGTGCGGATGTCTGCGATAGTGATAAATGCTTAGATTTACTTGCGTATATGGTTCGTCTGCTTGCGACCCGGAATGCTGGAAAGGTTACGTCACAGAGTTTAAAAGTATACGCGAACAAACCTGCATAATAAATGCTTGTAATCGTTCATAAGAACATGACATATACGTAATATTTGCAAAAATTTAGCCATGTCATAAGTGTGGCTAATATTTCCAATCACTAACTAGCGTTACAACATTGTAAATAGCCAAATCGCTTACCTATACACCAGTCTATTGTCATACAAATAGAACCATCTTCTGTTCCATGTTTTGAACGCGTTTGATGTCCGTTTGAACAAGTATCCTTGCATTCTTGGCAAGTTTTTAAGACACGGGCTCGCCAGGGAACCGTCTTTGCAATCGCCGTCCGCCTGGTTGGCGTTGCAGCTCGGCAGTACTGTGTCTTTACTGTTGACAATCGTGTGCCGATTCTCCATCTCTTTGTCAAGTGACTTGGTGTCGTTACGCATTGTTGAAACCTGAAAATTTCATCATTAAACGTCGGTAATTGACGATTGCTCATACTTTCACATTTACAGGAATTGCAAATCGTTAACGATAGTGTGAGGAAAAATTAATGTGCTAAATCATTCCAAATAACCTAATTTACATCTATATCATAATTACCTAATATTACCATTCAAATAATTATATTTTACTAACGAATTATACTAGTATTTACTCTTAGAGAAAAAATATTTTACAATAATGTTTTGAAACACAATTTTAATAAAAGTTTTATCTAAATTAAAATAAAAAGTGGTTATAAACAATACAATGTACGAGTACTTTAACGTGTAAAAAATATCCTAAATGATGTCACCTAAGCTGCAATACAGTCATAGTTCGACAAGTTGCAAATGTTAATCTTCATTTACAAAGATAATGACTCATAGCTATAATTCGTTTTTGTGAAATGAAGGAATTTCTAAAACAAAGTTATACGCACTTCGTCGGCAGTGGTTTTGAGGAAGGGCTCCAAGTCTTCAGACAGGTCGGCGCCTTGATGGTAGTAGGTGCAGCACGCTTGTAGGTACGACAGGAACTGTAAGACAGAACGACACGCCTTATTAATATTCATAACTTATAACAACCTTCAACTAACTGCATCCGACGATATATCAACAACATTACGGCATAATTATCATGGCCGTTTTAGTTTTAGTTTGTAAGATTAGATTTATGTAAACACTATTCCATATTAACATAACATAACGTAAATAAAATTCGGGAAAGCCTTTAGAACCTTGAATTTATTTTTTATACTTGTTTAACGTGCCAAAATAAAAGAATGGTTTGTGTTACGTGCCAAAATAAAAGAATGGTCGTATTTATTTACTTCATTGTTACTGCCAAGAAAGTTGTTGTGTGTAATAACCACGACCCTCAGTCATGAGGAAATACGACTCTTCACTAAATATTATACTAGTAAATAAATTCTATAACAAAATACTTATATACATTTCTCATGACTATAAAAACTATTTATATTACTTATACAGTTATACTAGTTATATTTATTTAGCTAATTAAATCTAATAAGTAAATACTTTATCAACAATTTGACAACAATATAAAAAAACATGAAAAAAGTAATAGAAAATCAACAAACACTTTTATATGTCAGTATGTCACAAGTTTTCAGCCAAATATAGATAAAACATTATGCCAAATCACCTTTTACAGACACGGCGGACGGACTGAATTCGTCACAGACTCACTCAACTATAAACACTGTTATTCGCAAAAAAAAATGATTGCAACACAACACAATACATAACTGTTTGAAGATGGCTCGTCCCGTTTAGGCGGGGACACAGTTGCAACTGTCTAAGCTGTCACGCTCAACCGTGGTAGGACATTGCAACCAGACGCGCTAACAGAATCTAAGCTTAACAGTGACTAATACGATCATGATAACTTATCGCCAAAAATCGAATTAAGGTCGGCGCCCCACCTAGCTTAGACTATACAAATCAAACAATAGAACAGATAAGATTTGCACAGTTTAAGGAAAGATGTAGTACTTAATTATGGTTTACTTTTTAATGGACGACTATCATAATGAGGTTTATTGAGTTTTATTCATTAATTGACAGTATCTATTCTTAACATAACGACAATCATCTTTGAAATGAATGAATCAACATTAGTTCATAAATTATTAGTTCATTCCCGTGGAAATTTTGAGATAAAATATAGCAATCTTGGATAATGTACCTTTCAAATGGTGAAAGAATTTTTGAAATCGGTTCGGTAGTTTTGGAGATTACCGGCCTCAAACATACAAACTCACAAAGTCACAAACGCTTACCTCTTTATAATAATAGTATAGATTACAGTTCTAGAATAAATTAGTGATCATCCGAATTATGTATTTTACATTGCATCCAAGAAAGTCAAGTAGTTCATTGTTATCATAATAGACATATGAGGGTCGGCATATTCGACATTACCGCCTGCCTAAGTTAATCCGTAATTGCCCGACTTAGTTACCCAGGATTTGTAAATTGGGTAGATTGCAACGTTTTGTAAACTGGTAGATAGTTAATGTAGGTACACTGGAAAGAATATAAGAAGATAAATTATATAGCACGGATATACGCAATTAAGTATACATTTTTATCCCAGAATTCCCACACTTTCGTTCCTTAACAACAAATATATTTTTAAGTTTTAGCATATAGTAGACAGTCAACTAACTTGGGCGCAAAAAACTTTTAATAACGTTTGACTACTATATATATTATACTAGTTTTTGTTAGTTTACTGGCGTAAAAGTTGTTTCATGTTGCTGGGGGACTTTCGAGTCTTATCTTAGTACTAATTTCTCAAAGAATCTACATTACAAATTCAGTTTTCTACGTTTAGTGGTTATATTGCCAGTTACAGAAGAATCTTAATTATATTGACTATCATAACTTCGGCATATATTGAACTAATACGGAAGACATAGGTAAAATTGTGCAAAAAAAATAAAGTGCATACTGCCAGGGGCAAGTTGGTAATCATTACACCGTCATGATCCTAATAGCAGTCACGCACTGTTGGCTCGCCCGGCCCAGCTACAATTGACTACCAGTTGTTTTAATATGACTCCACACGTCATACAAAACAATTACAACATACAACGATTGGTTCTAGGTATCTCATGTTATTTCTTATACAAAGTAATTTTAAATTGGATAATATAATAAACAATAAAACATCATTTCACGGCATCATAAACCCATCCCGTACGCCATCATTCTTTGAACTTAGACTATGTTGAATTAGATGATATTTTTTCATTGGCTGGAAATTGGGATTGGCGTATCGCATTTTCCAGGCAATGAAAAAATTGCATCAACCTTTACGCGGGGGCATAATATGCTGTTATTCTATTAACCGTATTACAAAGGTAAGGAATGTAGTCTTCACATGATTACTGTAGATTTGCGTTATTACGATGAAATTAAGCCCTCTATAAAATTGGATCTATACATGTAATCGTATGGATGAGATGACTCATGTTATAATATGTCGTTTTTAATACGAAAAAATACATACCGCTCAAAACAGTGAGCACAAGTTCCCACGTAACACTAGCGATTGTAATCAAAAGCAGTTAATTTCAATATCACGCGTTGTTTTCCTAATAATAGAGTTTAAAGTTGCCTGTTTAGTTTACTTCACATGCAATGCAACCGTGCGTGCAGGGAAGATCCTGCACTGCCATAGAATTTTCCTTAGGGTCTATTATTATAGGAATACTTGCATACATAAGCGGTTGGTAGCATAACTATGACGTCATTCGATGTTAATTAAAATAAGCAAACACGAGACTCCTGTAAACAAAAAATACAGCGGGCCGATAGATATGTACTTAATGGCCTTGTCTTTATTGTTGTGTTGCACGCGATTTTATTCACTCTTTGTTAGAAAGACAATATATTATCTTCAAATTATGGAGCGGTCGATATGACAACATACATAGAAAAAAAGACTTAGGAGGCTAATTAGCCATAAAAAATCTTTTAATAGAATAAGAGAGAAAGAAAGGGGGCGGATCTAGTCTATAATTTAAAATATATCTTGCATTTTTTATAACCAAAAACGTTTCTTTGTTGAATTTAGTACAGTGCCGCGACACAACTACTGGTGAAATAGTTTCTTATAAGAATGTAAATAAAATAACCCACCTAATATAAAAAATAAAACCACTTACTTTAACAAGGACACATTCACATAATATAAACACACACACAATATTCACATAATATAACAATATATCAATGTTCACATAATATGAACGGCAATACTGTAAGTTTGAATAAATATGGGATGATCGTTTCGTTCACGAATATAAGGCTTCGACTGAGCATAACGAATATGCAATCAAGTTACATAATAAAAATAATATAGAGAGTGAAAGCGTGCGTGACGTCACATGCGCTGCAAACTCACGAGTTTCGATTTTCGCAAACCCCTAGAGACTGGATTTTTGTAAAAAACTAAAGTACCAGGGAGCCCGAGTTCCGCTCCTTATTTTTTTACGGAACGAACGAAAAATAGAATTTTCCCAGCCATGGGACCTAACTCAATTTTTTTTGCCGCCGTAACTATTCATAATTATCTGCAGCCCTCCGTGACCGCTGGGTATAGCCTTCTTGTTATCATAATGCCAGCAAATGTTTCTTGTGAAAAAATGCAATTTTAAAAATAAAGTTTTATTGGTCACTCTTAAATCCTCTTTTATTTATTAATTCAAACTTTATTTACCAATACGGTACAAAGGGCGGACTTAATGCTAAACGCATTCTAGTTTTCTTTCTCTGATATTCTTTAGTAGATAACAATTAGCGTAAACATGAGTTCCTCTCTCGTGGCATATATATGCCACATACACGCGATGTGTTACAGTTTTGGCAAGGTCGAATAAAGAAACAAATTGGTATATGCACATTTGAAATGAAAGTGCTAATCATGAACCTTCCAGTTTTATTTTCTATTAATCTGTAAATGTTTATTTTGAGGGAATCGTAAACAAATAAAAATATCTTGAACGTCAATTCAGTGTGACCCGAGCGCCCGCTAATTATTCATGAAACCAATATCGCCTTTAATACGTATTCACTTATAACAATTTGTACGTTTTATTACTAATTTTGCTTAATCTCTTATCTAGTCAGTTATCAATTGTTTCATTTGAATGTTATCTAAGTGTAGTATTATAAAATAAATAACGGAAATTTAGTAATGCTAGTACTTACAAGATAAGGAGATAACAATGAATACAGAAATTTAATTTACTCTGGTGTATAGAGGTGACAAAAATCTTATGACTATGAATCGGTTCTAATATGAATAGCTCAAAATAATATCATGAAAATAGCATGGATTTATTTTACTATGATGTTGTCCATTATCAGAGTAGAATAAATGTTTACGTGTTTAAGTTTTCATTGGACATTACAATTCAACTTGTACATTTATACAAGTTGTATGTGATATTGATTTTAAAAATTATCATATGTTGAAATGGATACTTTTTAAGTGCTTAAACAAATGAGGTGTAGAGCGTGCAATACGACTACTCCTTGTCTCGCGTTGAAAGCGGTCCCGACCACATTCAGTTACTTTAGTTACCCGGCAAAGTGTGCACTCCACACAAGTCATCATGTAGTGCATCACTCACATCATCATGCAGCATGGTTATCTTGTGTTTGTGGTCCAGAGCTGTGTGTCGGAAACACGAGCGAGTGCCCACCATTAGGTTGACGATCCCTGCTTCAAGAGTAACTCACCGTGGCAAGCACCTCATGTCGTTTCCTAGCTTGCAACATGGTGATCTTGTGCACGTGGTCAAGAGCAGTGTGTCGGAAACACGAGCGAGTGGCCACCAGCAGGTTGACGATCTCTTCCACATCGCCGGCTTTGCTGCGTGACACCTGATTGGAAATAATTTATAAAATTTGAAACATTTTTTTATAGTTATTAGATTGTATTATTCATTTAATCTCGTTTATTGATTATATTTTCTAATACAATTTCGACTTACCTGGGAATTTCTTGTTAAAGCTATGTCCAGATCATTTGAAATTTTGTCAAAGTGATGTTTACTCTCCTTAACACCTTTTATATCCCTGAAAGAAAGTAACACAGTTGTGATTGCCGTTTAGCTATTTTCATTAGCTAGGTACCTTGTTGATAGTATCGTTGATTAACTTCAGGTCATTGATTGTCCAATAGAAATTTAAAAAATAATCCTTAAAACGATGCAGCCTGATAATTATATGAGGAATAAAGTTATTCTAAAATCCTTAGATACAGAGACTTCGGGGTGCAGTAGAAAAAACTTTTTGCGGCAAACAAACTTAAATTTAACTTACGATTCGTGAGTAAACATTAATTAAACAAAAGGTTATTTGCATGCATGAATATGGAATAGTATACGACGGGCAAAAACAGGCGGTCGTCACGACATTATGATTATCCGTATTCGTATACGGTTACGGGTCAACAAATAAATCAATTAAAATAGGACAGTGAGTCAGATGCTATAATCTAGTTTTAGGAAGTCGACGACCCCTGAAACTATATTTATCTAAGTATGTCTGATTTTAATTCACGTTTTTTTTTCGACTTTTCTCTCCAACCACCTCCAACCCACTAACGCTTTTTTCAGTGTTTATATAAAACGACTCACGATTTTTGACCGGAACTCACCGGTCAGAACTAAAATTATTCCATAACGAATAAAGTGAACAACTACTAAAATAATGCCTCCCTTGGGATTTTTACCTAAAGATAATATAAAGATAATAGCGGTAAAAAAGTTTCCTACAATAAGAAATAAAACTGAAACAAGACTCTTTTAGCAGTTTTTATTTTGATGTATAAGACAGAAACACAGAGGAGACTTCGTTAATGGTTATATTTTAATATGAAAAAATGTTTGATAGTGTAACTGGATGCTCACTTAATATGGTTCCAAAAGTAATATTTTAGTCTGTGTGTCAGGAGTACCTATGTGAAAAACGTTCTTAGAACCTAGATACCCGCAGTTTGTTTATATACACCAATTTAAACAATAAACAGAGGAGATACAAAATGATTGATGGTACCTTCATATAGGTATAGCACGAAAGCAGACAGGATGCAAAAACGTCTGCGTATCTACATCGCTCATAATTATCGATTGTACGCATGATTCATTATGTACTGGATTCAATGAGCTATGTTTTTCCTTATTCATGTGTAACATGAATACATGAAATATAAACGGCACCTCAGTACAATTCTGTGGGAATTTCGGGAATCTACGTAAATGTAAATCTAATCCAGGTACCTAATTTTTTACTGATTAAGAGTTGGGTAGAGAGTGATGGGGAGGTCCATGCTTGCTATAAATCTACAATACAGAATTCGTAACATAGCGACGATAAATACGGAAAACGATATCAAAAAGCGTGTTTATGAGACTCGAATGGAATTTCATGGGGAATTTGGGTTCATCAGTTCGGTTGAGTAGGGCACCGACATAGATGTAGGCCATCACTATGTCAGTGCCCACATTGATGAATTGATAAAGCAAAGTTTAGGCCATTCGAAATATAGATGGGTTGTTAACTCAAATAATGAAAATAGCTTGGTAATTGTGGATTGTGTTAGTAGATTGCGGATTGAGGAAGGCTGCCTCATGCCGTAGAAAATAAAGGGCTGCCGATGATAACATAAATGTACTCGTAAGCTGTCCAGACATATAAAAGGAGGATATATAAACTGCTCCTATTCGGCGGGTAGAAACAACAAGCCAAATAACGATAAAATATATACAAAGCTCTAATAAATCTGGAATTATTGGTACTTCATTATTATTTTATACTGAGAGGGCATGTATTGCCAGTTGAGTAATAAGCAAAATTTTCATTTCACTACTTAGATTTGTATGGAACTCTGGTATAGTTATCAACAATAGTTTTTCATAAAACTGTCCTACATTCTTTATTTTTTTTTTCATTAGAAAGAACAAAAATATATTTGCAAAAATTTTGAGTATATACCAATTGGTGTTAAAATAAAATCTTACATGTTTTACCTATTATGGGTATGTAAAAATAAATAAATAACAAAAAACAATTCAATGAATCCTCAATACAACAACAGCTACACAACAGAATTCAATGAGCATTCATTTTCACAAAACAATATATACTTACTTTATATTACAAATTGATATGAAAAATTAAAAATAAAATAAATTTTATGAAATTGTCATTAAAACAACTTACACTTTGATGAAGGCAGTGAGATTCTTGAGTACAGTCCGTGATGCCTGATCCAGCAATATAGAGTGAAACTTGTTCATTTCTTGCAATGCATGTATCATGCGGTTCAGTGTTGTCATCACTGCAGGGTCTTCTGAGAAACTTCCACTTAAATCCCACAGTGCGTTTGTAAAAGTCCTGAAATACAACATTTTTCTGAGACATTCACAACCATTACAAATATATTATATTTTCCTTTTACAGTTATTTATGTCCCACTTCTGGGCAAAAGCCTAAACATAAACAATATTTAAATTTTTTCTATGGTAAATCTTCAATGAACAGGTAAAAAAAACTTCTATGAGCCTTTCTGGCCATGTGTAAGTGAAATGGAAATAACTTTTTCTTATTTTTGGAGCGCAATCTGAGTTTATTTATATATCACTGATTTCCAAATGTATATAGTATATTAATATATCACATTGGATTTCTGATTATCAATGTGTAACTATCATTATAATATTTTTACTAGTAGTACCAGAGATTCTACACATGTGAAGAAATAACTATTCAATTTTATCATACCAGTATAAATTCATAGAGTATTGTTCTTTTCATTAGTTATATATCCATCTCATTTTAGTGCTCAGAACAATAAAACACTCAATGAAATAGCATAGCATTTTATTTCATTTCCTATCTATTCTATCATTATCTAAATGCAGGTTTCTTTGTCATGACAATCAATTTTTATTTAGGAAAGCATGCTCTCCTAAATAAAAATAAGTTATGCTCAAGCTGCAATATGATGTGGTATAAGCTCAATGATTAAACTTTCGTTACTTACAAATAAGATTTGAAAAGATAATTTTTGTCAAGTTCTTGGGCAAAAAGAAAAATGATACAGATAAAATGTGAATTTTAACCAATGTTTTCCATAAAATAAACAATAATCTAAGTTCGTATAATTAAAGTGAATTCTTACTTGTCAGCTACTGTACTATAGCAGTATCCATATAGCATCCACTTATAAGAAAAATTCAATAGAAATCGGATATAAATAAAAAAAACAGATAGAAATTGCAAATGTTTATACACTAATTTGATTACTATAATCTAATATATAGTCAATGTCATATTGTAAATAGCATCAGTCCTGTTTTTATTAATATAATATATGAAGAGGCTAGATATAAAATAATTAGATATTTAAAGCATTCAAGCTTGTTCTTTCATTTCTATGAACATTGAACAAAGAAAACTTTACTTTTACTGATAAGGACAAATACTAGGTAACATTTATTATATCTAATAAATAAAGACCATTCAGAAAATTTATAATCTCTTGTACTTATAGGTATCTATAAGAAGAATAATAAAAAGAAAGTAGAACAACACTTACCCTCTATGACTCATGTATGTTTTGCCAGATTCTATCATAATACTACATGCTTTTAGAACTTTATCTAGCTTCTGTTCCAATGAATCAATGCTTGACTCTTCGGTCTCCAGCTGTTCCCTAAACAAAACAATAATACATTTTACAAATGATTCAATACAATCACGTACAATATTTTCACTTTCTTTAAAACTTTCATTGATACCTAAATTTGGGCGAATCTCTGAGGCACTCATCAAAATCTATTAATGGCTTCATTTTGGTAGCTTCGTTTGCGTAAATATTCACACAATTTTAGACCTCCAACATTGTTTTATTCCGAATATAATTGATTTGAAGATTTCAATTCAAGACCTTGCACATCAAATCCATTTGCATTTGACTTCACTTTTGACGTGTTAGATTTGACGTTTACTTTACTGACATTTTTTTTTCTAACCGGAAGTTTTTTTTTTCTTTTTTCTTTGTGTAACCGGTAGTTAATGGTCCTTTCGAGATGATTGGCGGGAAAACAGGGCGGATTTAAATTTTGATATCCTTTTCAAAAATTCATATCTTTATATTTCTGTGTAGATATTATAAATAATATATTGTAGTATAGTGTATATATCATTGCCGATAATTTGTAAGTAAGTTTTAAGCCTTTTTTATTACTTATGGATTTGGAGCCGGACCCGGATCCTCCGGATCCGAAAGATGATTCAGGAGATTTTGCTGATACTACCAATAGCATCTTCAGCAAACCTATGTTTTTTGTTGATGAATATGATCATTCAAATATTGCAGAGTTTGTTAACATCAAAAACAAAAAGAAAGAAAAGAAAAATAAATTATCTAATTCTTTCAAAACCAAACATACAGATAAGCAATTGTCAATGCGGCCACTGCAGCAGGCTCTGGTGTCAGAAAATTTGATTTTAAATAAGAAAACGCCAAATATCGCGGGTCCCCCCTTGCAGGTCGAATCTTCTCTCGAGCCTGCTTCAGTGACTCAAAGGGCACCTAAAGTAGCTGAATCTCCATATAGAACATTTTATATGCAAACTGACCCTGGTCCATATATGGTACAAGCAACTCTGATATCAGAACCCATGTCAGGTACCACACTGCATCCCCTGAAGTTTGGCAGCTTTTTGATGAAGAACGGATTAGGAAATATACTTCAGGACGGTATTAAACGAATAGGGAGGAACCGCATTTCAATTACTTTTAAAACATGTAGTGATGCCAACAATTTCTTAAATGTAATGTCCAAAAATTTAGATTATAAGGTTGCGATCCCAACATTCAATATTTGTAAGATGGGCTTGGTTAAGGGAATCCCAGTAGAATGGACCCATGAGGATATTAAAATGAATTTACAAATACCGGACGGGTATGGACCAATAGTTAAGTCCCGCAGATTGAGTAGGAGGACTGTAAACTCAGACTCAGTTTCATGGACTCCTACTCAGTCAGTGGTCCTAACCTTTGATGGACAGGCCTTGCCCTCAAGAGTTTATTCCTTCTTTTCGAGCATCCCCGTGGAACAATATATTTTTCCAACTATTCAGTGCTTCAATTGCTGCCGTTTTGGTCACACTAGAAATAACTGTAGGAGTAAACCGAGATGCAGCAAATGTAGTGGGGAACACAGTGGGCTCTCATGCCTGGTGACTGAATATGTCTGTGTCAATTGTTCTGAACCTCACATGGCAACAAATAAGCTGTGCCCTGAGTTCAATAGGCAAACAAATATCAAAAAACATATGTCTGAAAACTCAACTTCTTATCAGGAAGCAGCAAAGCTATTTCCCTTTAAGAATACCTATTCTCATGTAGCGACTTCCTTGCAATCCTCACATCCTCCCTCTTCAAATTCTGTTCTTGACAATAACAATATCCATTCTTATAAGAAAACTATTGTTAAGAAACCTAAACAAGCACCAAGTCATTCTCCAGGTTATGATAAGCAGGAACATAATTCCTTGATACGCTCCATCTCCTTTGAAGAAACTAGAACTACAGGTACAGCTCTCCCAGCAAATAAAGCACCTTTACCCTCATCAGAGGAACTTAATAAGTTGTTATCAACACTTGTTAACATTATTGCTAATTCTAACCTTCCAGAATCCGTTGCTGTTACAATAATAAACAATATTTCAATATCAATTTTTAATATATTTAAACATGGATCAAGTCCTCCAGTGGAACTGTAAAAGTATTACACCTAAAAAACATGATATAATCAATTTGATTAACTCATATAATTTATTTCTTTTAGCTATTTCTGAGACTTGGTTAAAACCCAAGTCCAATTTTCATATCCAAGGATTTAATATTCTTCGACATGATAGAACTGATGGATATGGTGGCACAGCTCTTTTAATTCGCAATAATCATACTTTCTTTTCACTGTCCATTCCTTCTTTTAATTCTAAAACTCTTCAAGCAGTTGCTGCTCGAGTGGGTGAAGTAACTTATCTTTCCATATATATTTCTGAAAAGGATTTATCTACTCTTCCTATATTAGATAAAATCATTGATTCTCTGCCTAAGCCAATAGTAGTTTTAGGAGATTTTAATGCTCATCACTCCTTATGGGGTGCTCCTAATGATGATAACATGGGAAATGGCTTGATGGAAATTATACATGACAACAATTTATGTGTGTTAAATGATGGTTCTCCAACTCGTCGTCCAGTACTAGGACAAGCACCAAGCCATGTTGATATAACCCTTAGCTCTCCCGAGTTGTCCTCTTTACTAAGCTGGGAATGTTTATCACTTTCCGGTAGCAGTGATCACTACCCAATACTTATTTCTCTTCCTTCTGGTAAAACAGGTTCCTTTTCTCCATTACCTTCTCTTTTTAAGTATAGATTAAATAATTGTGATTGGGAGTCATTTAGCCGTACAGTAGACGATTATATCGAGCCACTTCCCGCATTATGTGCTACAAATTTGGAAAACATAAATAAAGCATATGATAACCTTATCACAGCATACTTGACAGCTGCAGACAAACACATCCCAAAAAAGAAAGTTGCCAGTAATAAAATACCCTCTCCCCCGTGGTGGGATAAAGAATGTACAGAGGCTATTAATAAAAGAAATGAAACAGAACAGTCAATTAAAAATAATTTAAACTTGAATAGCTATCTGTTATTTAAAAATACTGAAGCAGCCACCAAAAGACTTCTGCGTAAAAAGAAAAGAGATGGATGGAAACGCTTTTGTTTAAATCTTTCTCCCGATGTACCGTCGTCTGTAATTTGGAAGAAAATAAGAATGTTTAGAGCATCTACAGTAGCTCAGGCTAAGAATTCAAATTCTGTAGATTGGGTTGAACCGTTTTTAAATAATCTTGCTCCCAGCACTGTTCCAAATTTTAATCAATTACCCTATATGTACTGTTTATCTGAAAATGTTAGTAATATTTTATCTTCTCCCTTTTCTTTAGTTGAGTTTCAGTTGGTTTTAAACAGACTATCAGATTCAACTCCAGGTTGTGACGGCATTCCTTACTCTTTTGTAATTCATTCCAGACCTCTTACTCTTACATATTTACTAAACTTAATCAATGCGTTTGTAGACTCAGGCTCGATCCCTCCTTCGTGGAAACATCAAATTATCATACCTATATTAAAACCCCACAAAGATTCTAATGATCCTACATCGTTTAGGCCTGTTGCTCTTTCATCCGTCTTGGCGAAATTGGCAGAATATTTAATTAAACAGAGATTAGAATGGTACATAGAACATAATAATCTATTTCCCCCTTCACAGTTTGGGTTTAGAAAAGGTAAAAGTGTTGCTGATAGTCATGCTTTATTTACCACAGATATACTAACGTCCTTTACAAAATCAGAATCAGTTGTTGCTGCATTTTTAGATATTCATGCTGCGTATGATAATGTTGACTTAATTAAATTAAGCGAGAAGATGCAAAAGTTGGGAGTGCCATTGAAGTATGTCAATTTTATCTTTAATTTATATTCAGAAAGAACTATATCGGTGTACGTTCCTGGATTTGAAAATGAAAAACGAACTATTTGGAAAGGCGTTCCACAGGGGTCTGTACTTAGTCCCCTGTTATATAATATTTATACTTATGACTTACATTCGAATATAGATCTGGCATCATGTTGTGTGTTACAGTATGCAGACGATGTTTTAATTTATTCATCTCACTCTGATATTCAAAAGGCAGCAGGAAACCTAAGTAGTACATTACATAAATTGTCAATATGGCTCTCGGAGCATAATCTTTCGTTATCCAAATCCAAAAGCACAGTAGTTGTATTTACTCGTAAAAGAAAAATTCCATTGATAAATGTTTCAGTTGATAATGAAATGATTCCGGTGTCTGATAAAGCTAAATTTCTTGGACGCTTATTTGACACTGCTATGAACGGTAACGCTCATATTAACAATGTGATCACAAAATGTGAAAAGAATATAAATATAATTAGAGCTGTTAGTGGAGTTTGGTGGGGATCACATCCTAGTATACTTAAATTAATGTATAATGCTTTAATAAGAAGCCTATTAGATTTTGGCTCTATAACATTTTGTCTTGAAAATAAAACTGCAGTTCATAAATTAGATTTATTACAATATAAATGTCTTAGGATAATAACTGGTGCAATGAAGAGTACACCAACAAATGCACTACAAGTCGAATGTTCCGAGCCTCCCTTGGCGTTACGTAGACAATATCTTTCCGATAGGTTTATTTTTAAAAATCAACAATATACCAATCATCCGTTAAATTCAAAATTACGTACTCTCAGTGACACCATTAATGATCGGAATGTATTTTGGCGTAAAAATAGCATACCACATTTGATATCTAGCTACAGGAGATTTGAAGGCCTTCAGTGCTCAACTCACAAATACTATTGTCATCCTGTGTTTTCATACGATTACGATACTTTAATTTTTGAACCAAAAGTAAATTTGTCCCTAGGCATTGTTAAAGGAACAAGATTAGCAAACTCTAAATTTATCTCGTATCTTAAAGATTTGGATTCTAAACCTGAAGTATTCTATACAGATGCTTCTAAATGCTTAGACCCTAGTAATAATAGTGTAGGAGCTGCCTTTTTAAGACATTCATCAGGCTATTTTCAACTTTTTAAATATCCAAATTTATTCTCTAACTTCATAGGAGAAGGCATGGCTATTCTTGAGTGTATTAGATATATTATTTTGAACAAAATTAAAAACTCTTATGTTTGTTCAGACTCGCTTAGTTTTCTTCAAGCAATTTTATCAAATCCCTTCAAAAAACAATCTTCTTGTCCTCTAGCCCTTGAGGTCAAATGCCATTTAAAACATTGTCATAATTTAAATTTACATGTCACTCTAGCTTGGATACCTGGTCATTCGGGTATTCAAGGTAATGAATTAGTCGATGGCCTGGCAACCTTAGCAGCATCACAGGGAAATGCTGAAAATGACTTTGTCTACTGTCAAGACCTCCTGGCAGTTCCACGAGAGTATCTTTTGAAAGAATGGAACTCTACATGGGAGAGGTCTAGTCAGTCAAAGGGAGGACATTATCGACGCCTTAATGCAGAACTTTGTCTAAAACCTTGGTTTTCAAAACTGATTTTTGATAGAAGAGTTTCTTCTACCATGTGTAGACTTAGATTTGGTCATTGTTGTATTGCTACTCATTTACAAAGAATCGGTGTTCTTAGTGAAGATATATGTGACTGCGCTTTAGTTGAAGAAGGTGATATTGATCATCTTCTGTTCAGATGTTCAAAATATGACTCAAAGCCTCTTTACCAGTTCCTTATAGAACTCCGTGCTCCTCTTCCTTGTGATTCCTTTACTATCCTTTCCTTTACAGATTTTAAATATATTAAAGCTCTTGCTTCTTTCCTTTCTTACCATAATATTTATGTTTAAAACTATTTATTTACCCTTACATTACATATGATAATATATGTATTTATTGCCCTCATTCTTCAACACCGCCTAAGTCCTATCCTATCGTCCAATAACAATGTAACTCGACATTGGCAAAAATAAGCTCTATTGAAGAAGTTTGATTGCCACAAAGAAGAAAAGAAAAAAAAAAAAAAATGGTCCTTTCCTTTTCTTTGTCATTCCTTTCATCGTGCTATGCTGTATCGCTCACTCGTTACCTCATGCAACCTCATACCGTCATGCAGGACAATAGATTTGAAAGGGCCTCGCGCGAGATACCTGCACGGACCCGCTGCCGTGCAGGACAGCTATCTGGTATGTCCTGTTGTCTGCCTACCTTACCAAAACATATACATGTAGTGTTATACTCCATGCGCAGGAAATATTTAAATCTCTTTCGCATACTAAAAAAAAGAAAGAATACGCGATAGTAGAATGACTAAGAAAACTAAAGACGATGAACTAGCATAGCTAAATAAGATAAATCATAGATCAATTCTATACAACTTCTCGGCCTATGTCAAAAAATATAAGAGCTTTGTTCCGTCTCTTCTCTTGTGTGTCTTATCATTTCTCACTTTTTGTAGACAGGTACGAAGGATAATAAAATATAACGAAGTCTATAGTTTTCTCAGTCTATTTATAGCCACTCTACTACACACTAGTATATATTGTCAACGATCAATGTCAGAAAAGTAGTTCGAATTCTACAAGTTCTACGACAACGTCAACAAAAATTATATAGGTTTAGGTACCATAATTTTGATCTTACAAAATTATCGGAGAAAAAACAAATAATAGGTACCTATAAGTATAATATCTGCTTTGTTGAGTTTAATTTGAAAGTAAAACAAAATACTTAATTTGTGTTTAGAAGTTCGGTAACTACCTACTTGCCGGTCATGTAATTTTTATTAATTTAAAACTCTTTTTCAGTAAAATTTTGGTGCTGGTTGATATAAACAAAGATGATGTTACAAAAGGATAAGGAGGAAACTACTGTAAACAAAAGATATCTCAAGGAGGACCACATTTTAACAGTTGCTTTATGTGCAGTGTCCATACCACTTTCTATGTCTATGTGGATCGCTAATATAGTGTACTCAAAGTTTGTTCTTCAGAGTCAAGCACTGGACGGTATTATCATTTACTATTTCGTTTAAAAGTTGTACCTATGTTCTTAAAAAGTTATAAAAATTGAGTTATCATTGTCATTTTTACACAGATTTGAATGTAAACCAAGAGTCATTATTACATTAAAGTAAGATCTAATAATGTAATTTAAAATTCCTACTATGAGATGACTTTTTTATTATTATTAATTTGTTACACTTTCAAAGTAATCATATTGTTTAACATTTGTTTTAGAGCCTGTTGTCATATCTCCTGCTAGATGGTTAGCATCATGCTTAATTCCATTATCCATAACGGTGATGGGGTACAAAAAGAAGAGCCTAAGTTTAAGTGGTGCCATGCTTGGATTTTTTGTAGGATTCATCCTAACACTGAGCAACTACTGCTTTTTGGGAGTTCTTTTAACTTTTTTTGCATCATCATCAAAGGCTACCAAAGTGCGTCCTCATTTAAAAAGGAAATTTGATCCAGATTATAAGGATGGTGAGTTAATATGTAAACAACATTTTCTAATTTGTTGACTTGGCTATCAAATTGTAGTCATGGATAATATTTCAATTTTCAGGTGGTCAAAGAAATTGGATACAAGTGCTATGCAATGGAGGTATGGCTACGCAGCTAGGCTTGTTGTACTTATTGGATGTTGGGGCAACTGAACGGCCAATTGACTTTGTAAAGGATTACAGGGCCTCCTGGTTGTCTATGGGCATTTTGGGTTAGTAGTATAAACTACATGTAATATGCAAAGTTTTAACACTGTCTTGAAACTTCATTAGAATGGTGGATCATATTGGATGTCCATTGGTAGACTAACTGGTTAATCTCCGTATATATATATATATATATATATATGTATATATATATGTATATATATATATAAGTATATATAATTATTATTTATTATTATTTAAAAATTTTTCAGGTGTGTTTGCCTGTTGCAATGGTGACACATGGGCCTCTGAACTAGGAACAGTAATCTCTGAAAGTGAACCATATCTAGTCACATCATGGAAGAAAGTGCCAAAAGGAACTAATGGGGGTATAAGTGTTGTTGGTACACTATTCAGTGCTCTTGGTGGATTTGTCATTGGGTTAACTTACTACCTGGCGGTTCTTTATTTCACTGATTCATCACTATTGGCCTATGCTCCACCTCAATGGCCTTTAATTGTCTATGGCACTATAGCTGGATTTATTGGCAGTCTTGTTGATTCTTATATTGGGGCAGCTTTGCAATATTCAGGTATTATTTTTTAAGTTATTATGTAAAGGAAGATTCATGTTTACAAAAGATTGGTTGTGAATTCAGGATATAATAAAAGGTTTGCCCATATAATCCATATTATTAATTAGATAAGAACAACATTTCTTTCAACAATTTTTTTATTCAGTTTGTAGTGGGCATATCCTATCTAAATAAATAACATTTTACATTGTAGATATTGTAATTAATTTATTCAAAATTTGGGTATATAATTTTATTTTATTTCATTTAAATTTTATTTCACAAAATTAAATATCTTAAATCTTTTTAAGACATTTTTACATTATCGTTTTTCTGTTTACAGGTGTGGATAAAGACGGGAAAATAGTATCTCATTCTCTTCTATCTGTAAAACATATTAGTGGAAGAAATATTTTGGACAATCATAGTGTCAATCTTATATGTACAGTTATTATGGGTTTGCTTACACCTACTATTAGCAGATATATGTGGCCGGTGTACTGATAAATAGCAACATTTAGTTTAGCAATGTACTTAGGCCTAAATTAAGGGACACTGAACAAAACCTAATATTTTTTCAATGAAACGAAATTAACAAAAAAGTGATAAATCTGTTGCATAGAAACAATATAAGACATTATTAATTGTAGGTTTTTCTCATATTTATAGTGTTTAAAATAAGTACTACACAACTACAATTCGTCTTGTAATTCTAAATTACCTATAAAGTACCTAATTAATAATTTCTGCTTGATGAAGTAGTTCCAAGTTTTTTTTTTAATATAAATCTCGTATGTATACATAAATTGGTTGTTATAATAATGTACTTACAAAAAAAGACGCATTGTTATATTTATTTCTTACTTTTTCAATTAAATATTTTAAAATGTTAATATGTATTATTTCTCCTAAATGCAAAATAGCTAGTAGCCTTGCTGATTGCAACTTGAACTATGTACCTTATTGATAACATTATCTGCCTAATGAATAGATTCCATGGAATTAGTAGGTACTCCGTAAGTTCTTATTAAATCCATGATAGATTCACAGAACTTGGAGTCTTTATTAATCTAAGAATGGATTAAAGAAGATCCGTTCTATATTGACTATGCTTGATAATCTAAAATCGTAGATCCTTGTTTCATTTTCAGGACTCCGTCCTGTGAAAGATTTTTAAAATAAAATACCGCCACTAGGTAGTGTACAATATAATGTTTTTTTTTAACATAATAAATATAAAATAATGGGTTAACTAGCCCTCTGCTCAGCATTTGCGTTGAAGTTCTAAATAAATAGACAAATCAGGCACTGGTATTTTAATAAGAACATTACGAACATTGAAATGTTCTCATATAGTTGTGGGTGATTTTTATGCTATTATGGGCATTGAAAAAATATAAATGTCAAGTTAACTCAACTTGTCATCCATCCCATCATGTCATGTTGACGTTGTTTGATTTGATTGATGCCAGCTGCTCCGGGGCGGAGAGGTTCCTTTGTTTATTTTACAAAACTTGAATCCAAAAAACTTGAAAGAGTGATTCATCGTCTTCTACTCAACTCATATAATTAAGTATTTAATTATTAGATGGTTAAAATCTCATTTTAGTGGTGCCAGAAGTGTACCCAATTAATTCCTAGTGTTTGTGTAGATACTACCTATTATTATTCAAATAGAAAAAAAGTAGCACAAGTGATGGTGTAAATGAATCATGTCTACATCCGTAGAAGAGAGTCCTATTATAAATTCGGATATAGAGAATGATGTTACAAGCAGCTGCAGAAACCTTGTCGAGAATGAACTTGGTAACTATTTTTTGATGACTTGTTTTGTTGATACACAGACTCGTATAGGTTAAATGCAAGGTCAGCCTTAGTTTCGAAGTATTGAATAACAATAACATGACAATTCATTAATTATTCTATTAGATTAGAAATTATTGTTTTGGTTACCTATTTTTAATACCCATCTCCAGTTTTGCAATTGTAAATCAACAGCTTATAAAACATAATTCAAAGAAAATATTGTTAGTTCGGTTTTACACCATACATACAAAAAGAAAGGTTTATGTATAATGGCCAGAATGGCAGGCTGGAGTGATATACCTCAATAAAAAAAAAACTTATTTCTTATTTCTTTATTTGTACGAATGTTGTTAGGTTAGTAGAACTTAGCTAAAATTGTGACAAACAAAACCAACTTCCACTATAATATTTCTTATTTTAGCTGAAGAAACAACGGGATGTTTCAAAAGCAGGACTGTACTTGGCATCATGGGGTTCCTGGGATTTGCAAATGTGTATGCGATGAGAGTGAACTTGTCAGTGGCTATTGTAGCAATGATTAATTCTACAACCCCCATGCCCTCGAATGACTCTACCCTAGATGTGTGTCCAGCACCTGCTCCTAGCAATAATTCTATGCCTATTGTGAGTATTATAATTATATTTTGTCCCCACTGCAAATTGTAAAAATCTTTAAAATATATTTTTTATTACTGAAATTTTGTAACTTAGGGATTTTAATAATACCTATGACAAGTCCCTTCTTCCTTCTCTATCTTCTGTTTTGTTATAAAATATGTAAATAATAACTGCAGAAGTGCAACTCAGCAGATGACCATATTTAGTTAAATTGTTACTTTTTTTTCAGAAACCAGGGGATTTCAATTGGACTGCTGAGCAACAAAGTATTATTTTAGGTTCATTTTTTTATGGATATGTGTTAACACAGGTAAGTTTATATTATATGTACATAAACTGTACTTGTGTAATAAAATCGAAGTATCTACTTTCCAGCCCTGACTGATGATTTAATCAACTAGTTTGAAGTACTTAATAAATGTGTACAAACATAACTGGTTGTGAATTCTAATTTTTTCTCAATAGTAATTCTTAAAAAAACTATATATATATGGAATGTACCTTTGTTCTTTATCAGATTCCAGGAGGTCGAATAGCTGAAAAATTTGGCGGGAAACTGGTTTATGGCGTAGGTGTTCTATTGACTGCTATATTCACGATCTTGAGTCCAATAGCAGCTTTTGTGGATTTCAAGTTCTTTATAGCTGTGCGAGTTCTAGAGGGGCTTGGCGAGGGCGTGACATATCCAGCTATGCATGCGATGCTGGCGCGGTGGATCCCCCCTATGGAGAGGTCGAAATTTGCAGCATATGTTTACGCAGGTTTGTGCCTATTTGTTTATGTAAACAAAATAACTACTGAAAGGAAAAATAAAATAGTACACAAGTAGAAATCAACTTTTTGTTGCTGAATTCATAAGCAGAGCAGTACTCTGCCTTAGACTAATCTGTCATATTAATATGACAGATTATATATTCTTCCAAAGGTAAATTAAGCATATAACAGGCCAATCTGCTAGCAGGTCCTTTTGATATCAGGGTCCACCATTTGCTACTGGTCATTCTCTGCATTTTGTCTTGATTCCTGAAGGCCAAAGACAGTGTAAATAAATGGATATAAAATATTTTCTCTAGGGCAAAATGAGGGCAGAAAGAATCTAAACACCACAATTATGATTTTTGTGATTTACTCAGAGATGTTTACACCCTATTTTTTCTTAATTAACATATGATTTGTTAGTTGTAGGGTTTGTATCTCTGAATTTTTTTATATTGTTTAAAATTTACAGGTTCGAATATTGGCACAGTGATATCGCTGCCTATTTCTGGATGGCTTTGTACCCTAGACTTTGGTGGTGGTTGGCCGTTGTGCTTCTATCTGTTTGGTGGACTCGGGATTGTGTGGTTCATTGCATGGATGTTGCTCGTGTATGACTCGCCTCAAAGACATCCCAGGATATGTCCTAAGGAAGTGGAGTATATTACTGCATGCATTGGACCTCAGGTAATTATATACATTTCTGTGTCTTCATATATCAGAGATATAGATTATATTTCTTCACAAAAATGATTCGCCGAGTCGACTTGCTAAGAAGAAGCAGTCTTTATATTCAGTTTTACATTAGAATCATGTACAAATGCGAACAAATCATGATACTTTTTACTTTAACGCTGCTTTCTCTTGTTAGTCAGTTTATGTGGGACATTAAAGTAAAAAAATAATATTTTTAATTAATTAATGTTAATAAAGTTGTTATAATTGAGTGTAACTACATACTGATAGTAAGTGTATCGCGTGCCATTCTTATTTAATGAGGCCAGTGGTGAGTCACACTCGAAGCTGACCTCACAGATGTTCAATACTACTTTTGTGTTCGGTGGAAATAGAAATATAAAAAAATATTTATTTGTTTGAATATTTTGTATTATTTGTTTTGTTGAAATATGTTACTAACAATAGTTTATAGTTAACTACTAACAAAGATGGACAAAAGTCTGAATAAAAAAGTTTTATTATTATTTGAATGTTTGTCTTTAGGATGACCACCCGTCTATGTCAATACCATGGGGTAAATTCCTGACGTGCGTGCCTCTGTGGGCTATTCTTATCGCGCAGTGCGGCCAGTCGTGGCTGTTCTATACGCAACTGACGGAGCTGCCAACCTATATGCAGAATATCCTCCATTTTGACATTGTTTCTGTAAGTTTCCACATAGATTTTTTTTAGCCTGTAGTGTCCCACTGCTGGGTAAAGACCTCTTCTACTTCAGCATTAATCCCTGGCCGCGTAATCTTCTTAACTGTCGATATGAATGGATGCGGAAAGATTTTACTTTTTCAATTAAGTAACTGATACAGACTATTAGCAGTTTCTTAATTGACTTCAATTAAAATATATTTGATTAAAAAATCTGTATTATTTTAAATCATCGAATTCTTTTTTTGGCTTTAACTGCAAACTAACAAATTCATAAAAAAAGCCAGGATTATTATATTTTAACTTAAATACCTCAATGGGTTTTACGTAATTTATATATTTATTTCAGAATTCAACATTATCGGCGGTTCCTTACCTGACGTCTTGGATAGCCGGCATACTGTTCAGTATCTTCGCTGATTGGTTGCTGGTCAAGGGCTGGATATCCCGGATCACCAGTATGAAACTATGGAATACTGTTGGTGAGTATGTTTTGAAATTAAAGAATCTTCTTCTCATTGAAAGAATAAGAATGTAGAAAGATGTGATGTGTGGATAATTTAAAAAATATACAATAAAAACAGTTAACATTCGAGGAGTTAGTTCGTTGGGGACTGATCTTGTATGCAGGCTGGTCTTGTTTGTCATTGGAACAGACACACGTGTAAACCATAGATAGATCAACAAAAAAAAAACCCCGGGGATCTTTCTTCTTTCAAGATCTTTCAAGCAATTTTTGCGCGAAGAGTCACACGCATGCGCTATGGCGTGTACACAGAAACACAAATGTAATAAATAAAGAAGAAATCTGAGAGTGATATTATAGACATAACGTTTTTAATATAAGACCTGTATGGACTCCGTGCGAAGTTGGCCCACGTTTAAGTCAGAATAAATCAATAAATAATGTTTTCAGCGGCGTTTTTGCCAGCGTTCGGTCTGCTGGGCATCGCGTGGGCGGGCTGCGATCGCCTCACGGTCATGTTGCTGCTCAGCATCACATCCATGTTCGGCGGCGCCGTCTACGCTGGTCACTACTTTACTTATATATTTTTAACTCCCTCCTGTTCATGTTTTTTTTTTAACTTTCGCGCTTTGAACATAAAACTAGATAATTAACGGCTGCAGCAGCGTTAATATATAATTTATATAGTTATGGGCAACGGCAGCAAGACTGGCTGCGACCACGGCGACTACAAGGTTGTTGAAACGTCAGCAACATTAAATAAAAAGTAGGTTCATGCTAACACCCGCTAATATATATTTTTCATCACACAACATTTTTTATATTCTTTATATATTTATTATAGACATACTGTAAATATTATAATCGTGTGTTACATTGTATATTATATATATATATAATATTTTTATTATAGGTAACCAAATGAACCACATCGACCTATCCCCGCAGTTTGCCGGCACGATGTACGGCATTACAAACGCAGCCAGTAACATCTGCGGGTTCATGGCGCCGTATGTCATTGGCAGGATCATTAGCTCCGACCAGGTAACGTTTTCTATTGAGATATGTGGTCCCGCCCTATAATAGGAACACTCATTATTTTCCGGATGCCATATGACTTTAGTCAGGGTAGGTCATACCCTTAGCTGATTATAGCAAACAATAATTTTCCCATGGCGGGTGTTGATCAGACAGGCGGCCGGTAGGAAAATTACAGCTGAATGTTCAAAATTGAACAAAATTCTACTAGAGTAAAATTATAAACTAGCTTTTGCCCGCAGCTTCGCCCGCGTGAATTTCATAGAAAAATCTCAGTAATTTTTTTATCGCGTACTCTGTAAGACTATATTATATGATTCAAATTAGCATTTTTCTCATCTTTAGTTCAATTTCCTGTTTCCAGCTGCGTGTCTCGTCCCCCAACTTGTCCAATCCCGCTTCCTTCCAACATATTGTGCCATCATATTTTTCGCAATGTGTCCCATTCAGTTTCCCTTTTCCTTTCATAATTAGTTTTTCAATTATCCTACGGGAACTTGACCACTTACCGGGATGAAATGTATCTATGATGTTAACCCGGTATATAAGGTACCTATATACCAAATTCAAAGCAAATTGGTCCAGTAGATTTCGACTGATGCGCATTCAGACAGACAGACAAAAATTTCCAAAACTATATTTTCGTTATCTATATCAGTAACTACGTATATTCCATGGAGAATTAAAAAAATATCCGATGTACAAATTTGGCCTTTCTTCAATTTTATTATATGTATTGATGAGAAGGTTTGTGAGGATGTATGTTTGTTACTATTTCACGCAAAATCTACTGGACGGATTGTTATGAAATTTGGTGCTCGGGTAGAATATAGCCTGGCATAACATATAGGGTATTTTTATTCCGAAATTCCCACGGGAGAGAAGCTTTGGGGAGCAACTAGCGTTGTATATATGTTAAGCGAAATAAATATGACATATGAAAATCTACTATTTTTCGCTTCAATGTCATGTTTTAAATGTATTTGTATATTTTCAGCAAACACTGGGGCAGTGGCGCGAAGTGTTCTATTTGGCTGCGGCCATTGACCTTGGAGCCAACTTGTTCTATCTGTTTTTCGCCAGTGCGGAAGAACAGGTATGTTCATTTTATGTTTTACACCATAATTTCAGACTACTTAAAGCAAACTGGCAGGCCTTTGCCTAGCAGTGGGACATACAAGCTTTATAAAAAGCATACAAACTATCTCTCAATAATCTTGACTTCCCATCTACACTATGCCTTCATACTACATTATATACATTACACGATCAGGTACATAAAATAGACGTCTATTTTACCAAAATGACTACTTCATCAAAAAGACAAATATTTTCCAGGACTGGTCAAGGCCTGACGACGATGACATGACCGCGTCAGCTCCAGTGGAAAGCATCCTATTTCCAGAATCATAGGGTTTGATCCACCACACCGCATGTACGGCCGACACTGTGGTCTAGTACAACCGAGAATATTTTAACATATAAATCAGGTGAACATCCCAGGTATCGAAAGCTAACATGACATGAATTAGTGAAAATATTAGACTACATAATAATGAGACTATAATTAATGAAAAAATATGAGACTATAACTGTTAAAAAATTGGCATATTTTAAAAAAATATAATCTAGATAATAATATGTATTTTCGTTTAATTTAGAACCCAGTTTAAAAATCAATATTATAAATTACTTCGCAAATTATAAATGACATAGTTTATTTTAAATGTGCAATTGATTTTTAAATCATATATTCATGATTTACCTTTTTTAAAGTACCGAAACACTGGTTAAAAAAATATTCACATTTCTGTTGGCTGAGTAATTGTATTTAATTAAATTTTAACTCATTCGCTCTTACTTCGCTTTTTAAAGGACTTAAATATATATTTGTCTTTAGACTTTAAAATGAGTATGAAAATATATTTACTTGCAAAAATATTTTTATATTCAGTGATCGTTGTCCCTGTTTCCCTCAGTGCTAATATAATGAGAATAGTTAATGTTTTTTGTGTCTCAATTGAAATTATGTCGCAAACATAAATTGGTCGTCTGTGATAGTTATTGATAAAATATCTAACTTAATTTTCTTGGCTAGTTTCTTCAGAATATTAAAAAAAATATTGACTCATTGTCAATTATCCGGAACCAGTGAACTTAGCTTTCAGCTTTTTGATCTAGTGAGGGATTTCTGACACTGAGACATTGTCAGCTCCATGAATTAAAATCCAATACTGTTTTACCATTGGTCAAGGATTTGTGAAATCAGATGGTCACTGACCAACCTACGTGGTATTAAGTACTGTTTGAGTAGTTTATCGAGCAGCTCAACATTTTTTTATTTCATTTTATCTATTCGGGAAACTAATAGCTCGTACAATAGTTACGTATGTATGTCAAAAGCCAGTTATGTGTTTTCATAATTACATTTTTGTGTATAAATTAAGTAAAAATTCTGTCGAAATAAAGACCAAAGAAATTATCAATCTTTTTGTTATATTAATATTTTGAATGTTTGAACAAGAGGTCTTATATGCCAGTAAAATAGCGAATTAGTCACATCAAATGCAAATTAAGCTTAATAGTAATCTAAAATAGGTCAATTATTTGAGATAACTTTGTTTTAACTGCTCACTTATGTTTAAATTGGTTCCTAGTTTTACATAAGTAGTAAATAATTTAATTTTAAATTAGGATTATATTTTTACTCTTGTCTACCTAATACTTGATTGAAATACGATACTCACATGAAGTGGCTAATAAATTTACTATTTAAGGCTGGTGTATGCATACCGACTGCGTAACGCGTGTTTTTTGTATAAAACTAGCGGCCCGTTCCGGCTTTGCTTCCGGGTTAAAACATAATAAATTATACCCCTAAGCCTTCCTCAGGTATCACTCTATCTATTGGTGTAAACCGCATGAAAATCCGTGCAGTAGTTTTTGAGTTTATCGCGAAGAGACAGACAGATGCGAGATGTAGAGGATTTTGTTTTATAATATGTAAGGACTGTGTTTTCCATCCTGGTCTCGGAGCGATATAGAAATATAGGATGTGTCAACTGCTTTCCCTCTCGCGTATTTTGTAAAAGTCAATCAAGGGAAGCGGCTATAAAACTGAAGAATCCTATAGGCGATGGATTAGCAATCTGTCACTATTTCTCATATCCACCAATAAGCCTACCATTCAGCTGAACTTGGTCTTTGAGTTTCGCAAGCTTGGCTCTGTATAAAGTACAGAAGTAATAAAGAATAAAGACGTCATACTGTATATTGTGTAAATTGTGAATCCATACAACAAAAAAAAAAACGCACGCGCACGCTATTCGCAGTCGGTGTGGATCAGTCTTTAATTTAACTATCTCTGTACAAACATTGCTAGTTCAGTATTGATGGCTGTCGATAATCTAGATCTCAGTGTGATCTTTTTCGTTTTATTTATCATATATTAATCATAATACGTAACGGTAATAATTATTATTGAATTATGATTTAATATATCTAATAAAGATAGTTATTTTCTGTTTAAAATTTTGTTTATTAAACTTTAGACGTTTTATTGGTCGAGAAAGTCATGCTATAGTATAATCTAAATCATTTAGGAAGGCGGCTTTGTATTAGGCGTTGTGTGTTCATAACAGCCACTTTAGATGATTCGGATTATACTTGTAAAGTATTACGAGTTGATTTTTTATGAATGCGGCATTATGATATTTTTAATCTGTAATTAAACAAAAGGAATCGTACAGTCGACAGCACGTCACGACACTGCACGAATCGCAGCAATAATAATGGCCAATTTGAAATTAATTTGAGCAGTTTTATGTACTGTTGACTGTACGTAAACCCACCATACGTACAGAATAGGAGATAAAAATGAATTGAAATTATTGTATCAGGAAGTCACGGAGTTACTCTCTGTTTTCAAAATTCTGATTGTTTAAATGGTGCTAAAGATTGGTCAGTTAATACTGAATATTTGAATTGTCTTTAAATATATTTTTGTCTAATCTCGCATTATTTTTAAATATTGTTGTAGCATAATGTAACAAATAACGTAAGAATAAATAATTATTGCAGTGTTTAATTATTATGAATATTGGAATGCGTTTATTAAAAGTATTTTTATGAAGTAGTCTCAATTTAAAATTGCATATCTCATGAGTTGAATGTAGTTGTATCTAGTGAGGTGATTGTGAGTTAATAAAATATGCTATAATTAATAATTCATACGTATAATATAGTGATCATTATCAAATATCATTCCTTTCCAATGTACAAGCTTCAAGCTATTAAATATTTTACATTTGTTAATTTTTCAGTATTCATTTGTGATTGCTTGTTACTTGCTGGAATTATATTTTATGGCAAAGTTACGATGATGTTGAACTGATAAAAAAATACTGTAATAATATCATTGCGGTTTCTATATAAAATCGTTAGTACTGGTTGACGGTTTAAGTTCACTAATATGTATAGGACTACTTCCCACGTTTAAGGTGGTAGGTGGTTGTAAATGTCAATGTCAGATGCCTTTAGGTGACTTGAACAAAATTTGACACCAGTGTTAGCCATAAACCATGGAATTAATAGGTATTCCGAAGTACTTACTAAATCCATGCCATAAACACACTCGAAAAAAATGCGCGTGCGCGCGTATTGGTCAATTTTTATTTTTTTTGTCGTCAACTCGCTCGTCCTTAACATTTTGTGCTACAAAAAAGTTGTATAAAATATAATATTTGATGAGGTGTCTAGTAATCTCTCTCGGAGAACGCCGCAGCTATCAATGTCATTCATAAAATTTATTTTAAAGAAACTTTTAAAAATTAAATATTTGTCGGGAAGAGACAAAAGTGAAAAACCAAAATAATAATAGCATGGCCGAACCTGGATGACCATTAATCACGTGATGTTTTTTTTTTCACTTGATGATACGTGGTGAGATATAAGACTAACCCCTTTTAGTAACGACAAAGAAATTTAAAATAAAAAATATCACACACCGGTTTTCGGTTTACAAATTATACACTTGATGAAAAAATAAATACGCGTCATATCTTACTACACCGCCTTTCCACTCTTGTGATATTTTGTGATTTTTGCTTAAACCCATCTCAAGCCTCACTTGATTAATGCACTACCCGTCTGAATTTCTTTCACCAGTAGAAAGCTATATTATTCCCGACCTGAGTGACGTTAAGTATTTTATCCCGATATTCCCATGGGAATGAAGTCCCGGGACGCAACTAGTATTAAGTTTATGAAAATGTTTAGCAAAGCAGGAATTTGTATTTACTTTTACTATCATTCCAATAGTTTTTTTGAAGTTCTAAGCTGATGACGATTATATGATGTTGTAAACTATTGCCAATGATTTGTTTAAAAAACTTGTTTTGTTTCGTTTCGATATTGTTTCTTATTACGCTATGTTTAGGCCAAAGATAGCATCTTTTAATGAAAAAAAAGGTACAAGTTACGTATTCTTGCTAAACTTTGTAATTGGTAAATAAAATAATATTTGACCAGTTTATCAAGTACATGGACTGTAGAGTCCATGTACTTGATAAACTGGTATAGGTGGTATACTTGATCTAATTTTTTATTCCTGACTAATTCTATGTTGTGTAATTGACTCTAATAAAAGCACGTTTTTGTAAGCGCAATATCCTAATTGCAGGACAAGTATATACCATAATAGAAACATTAAAGACGTGATAATTAAATAACACAGCCCGATAGATAGAAAAGAAGTAGCCTAGCCCACGGGATTTACTAGATAGGTAACCTACTTATCTAGTAATTTATACCTACCTAGGTATAAATGACTAAATATATGTATATGAATTTTGGACAGTACAGCGCCGGCCGTGTCCGCTATATAGGACTAGAAGCGTTTCTGGAAGTAGAACACGTATTTATGCAATTTATTCGCTGTGATGTCTGGGACTATCTTTAAGATATTGTAAACAAAAATTATGTAAAATATATTAAATATTGTATTTTTGTAGCAGTGTAAAATAAACTTTAAAAACAAAATTACTCTCATTATTTCCGCTTCCCATTTGCATAAAGGAATTGTGTAAATTAGTTTGAAAAATTAAGTGCGCGTTCAGTAATCATGCCTCGGGTGTGTGACTGGCTCTTTACACACGACACGACTTTACATTACGCGTTTCGAAAGCTCATTGGGCAAACAAAATGTTGATATATTTTCAGTTTGTCAGGTTTATCTGCCCGACTGTACTGACAATCAGTGTAGTGAAAATTTGTCTGATTTTGAAATATCAGCTGTATATATGTAATTAGTAGCATGTATGTAAAATGATTGGTACTCTGTAGCATGCATGGGTAATAACCCGAGTTAAAACCCAGTTATCACCCAATACACGTGTGGTTTAAAATGCGTGATAACTGGCGATAGACGATAACCCACAAATTACATTTTCACGAACAAAATAGTTCCCAATATAATATAAGTAGTATAATATAATATAAGTAGTATAGTATAAATAAGTAGGTAGATTATTTTTCTATTTGTCACTGAACCATGGTCCATAAAGGAGACTAAAAAATTAGTGTTAAATTCGAGTCAGTTTCCCTTTTCCCTTAGTGTGTTGTGAAGCAAAATTACTTTTTAGGAAAATTACATACCTGAGAAAAGGCAGAGCGAAATTCGGCGCCAATCTTAACACTCAACCGCAGCATAATTACCATGTGTGAACGACCCCCGTCGTATCAATATTTGTTTTCGCCCCGGAGAGATGTTTTTTGCCCCCGACATACCAACGTTTATCGGTAACAAGATGCGGGCACAGTATAATTATGATGGGCCAAGCAGTCACCTTAAAAAAGCGCAGGTGTGACTTGCTGCAGCCTTTACGTGCAATCAGATGCAATCTGGTGGCGATTAGAAAAATTAGCGTGGACTCGACAGCTGATTATAAGGTTGAAATGGTTGGCGGATGGAAGTTGATGTTTATATACGAGTAGATGACTAGAGATCCTACAGCCAGTAACTAGTAGGTAAGATATATTCGCCGCGGGAATCTAAAAAGATGGTTCAATCAGGAAATCTAAAGAGATATAAAAGCATGGAATAAGAGTTCGCCGTTGTTTTTGTATGTTGTTATTTATATAAAAGTTATTGGAAACAAAGTATTGGCATTATTGAATTATTATTATGGATATGGTCATCGGGTGGAGATTAAAACACAATAATCAAAAGTTCCACGGACCCAACGGAGCTTATAAATGTGATCGTCAAAACAAAGTGAGAAAAATGCAAAAAAGTTTGAACATTTAAACCTTTCTACGATGTCGTAAAAGTGATGGACAGTGAAAGAAAAGAGTTTTTGTCCACAATAGCGACGTTATTTGCGAACCCTTGCAATTAACTGTTAACAAAGTATTTCGCCGGCTTGGGCGCGTGTTTGCCAAACATTTAACTTCCTTTTGTCGTTCCAACCCGTCAATTTGATACAGCTTTTCAAGTAGGGTTTCCAGTAGTTTTTTCTCTTTCAATCCTGTAAATATATGTAATTTTAATAAAGCGTTAAGTATATCCGTAGGAAGTATTACCTACCTGTATGGATCTCCTCAATGGATAGGCAGTTTTCAGGAAGTGGAGTTCTTTATTTAAAAAATATTACCTATACGTAGGAATATTTTTGTTCTAAAGTAGTTCATCATTACTAAAAATATATTTTTTACAAAAATTTTACCTTTTATAATTATAGAAATCACCTGAAAAGAACATACTTAGTAGAGGAGGGTTGCGATAGAGTTGAAGAAACCTGTACGAGTATGGTGTCCTGCAGAATCACAATATCTATGCACCGCACGAGCAAAGGACGGGCGGCCGCGGCGGACGGTTAGCGATGAGCGATAAAAATTAAGAAAAACTTTATGACCCGCCAAAGGCATGTTACGAAAACAGCCAACAAAGCTTAACGGCCAACCTTTATGAATTTGCCTGTTTTACAATACGGACCTTTTGTGAAACAACCTTTGCTTTGGTTGCGTCAAAAGAAAATAACGGATGGTAATTTTGGGGTGATGGGAGTTATAAATTTTATTGTTTACACTAACTATATAACAAACATTAACATGTAACTTTATTCTTTTAATATAATTATTTAAGTAAAGCATAAATAACACTCAGAGAAAATTAAACCGAATTACAATTAATTTCTAAAATTTAAAAGGTATCTTTACATGAAAATAAATTTGAAATAAAATGGTCATTTTATTTCCAAATACCTACGTATTTAAAAAAATCAATTTATATATGTATAATCTAAAAAGTTTACAAAACCACGCATCCTATTTTTTTTTCATTATTTTGTGAATGCTGGCCGCTTATTATTTAAATAGTTGGTCGATTTGCTTCGGTACGCCACTCATTGGTGATTGTGTCTTATACACAGATGCTTCAAAAGTTGCGGTTCTCGGAAAATAACCCACAGACGGACAACCCTTTGTCTCACAAACTTTTATTGCTACTGAAACCGACGTGACCGTCCCAAATGTATTGTAATTACTTTCTAAAGTTAATGCCGTGTCGAATTGAGGCAGGAGAAATACTTAAGGGCTTAATTACAAAGTGCAATGAACACCAGTTATATCTTTATGTAGAAAATTTCCATAAGTTATAGTTTAGAGTAAAATAAAAAGACATATTCTTACACAATTACCATCCGATTTTTATAGATCCGAGAATAGTTTAATGGGTTAAGTTGGGATGTAAAGTACACTTTAAGTAATTATTAATATTAATTTAGTAATAAGAATGAAATGTTACGTAACAAACTGCAGATTAGTAGATACACTGACTGGAGATACACTGAATATTTTAAAATATTATGGCGTCTCATAAAATATGGTCAAACGGTATCCAAGAAAAATACAATGCATTGCTCTATTTTTGAGTCGCAAAATCAGTAAAATAGAACAAATCCTTTGTTTGTTGGGGTTTGACAAAAAATGTCAGAACATCGGCAGGCGTCCATAATGGCTGTGTTAAAAATGTTTGGACCGTTAATTGTAACAGTCCATGTTTTATTTCTATATGTTTACGGTTAAGTTATTGTCAAAAAATGGCAAGAAATATGAGAGCCGCTGTTTCGACGAATTGGTACGGTAAATGTTACAATAATAAGCTCGGTCGATATTAGGCACTTTAGTAGATACTTCGGTATGTTCTTTAACTCTAATATAAGAGAATAAAATTGAAGTTGATAATATGTATGTATATATGAACCTTACCTACCTTTTAGCATGTTATTCGTCGCTCCTGGGTAATTATGCAGAGTCGCGACGTTACAAATCTTTCAGTCACGCGTAAATATTTCAGTCACGCATACCTCACATAATAATTTCTTAGTTTCGTCATGTCAGAATCACCATAATTAGTTGTCGGCGTGGTCGCGGAATTCAGACAATAGAGAATTTGAATAAAGACCTTATGTGAGCGGGTGGGCTGCGTTTCTGTAGCGTTTGCATATGCAAGAGTTCAAGCGTGAGTTCCACAGCATTGTCATACAACAAGTAAGGACAGAAGGTCGAAACAAAATTATATGCTAGTTATGCTCAAATGACATTTCTTCTCAGCAGTGGTTGTTCCAAATTGTTAGTTAAGAATTATTATACGCTTGGGTTTCCCATGGGATTAGACAAGAAGATAACGCATGAAGAGGTGACAAAAACATTTTCGCATTTATGATGATATTAGGATACATTAGGGATAGGATAGTTATTTATTTCTTTCTATAGAAGTAGAATTTAAAATATTCCATGAGAAAATACCTGTGAAGGTCTAATACATCATGTGAAAGTAATAAATGCTTTGCTTTGACACCCCATGTCAACACGAAAATGTACCTCAATATTTTAACTTATGTATTTGAATTTTCATATCCACGCACCGATCGGAGCAATCCGAAGTTTATTGTCGTAGTATAAAACGATTTATGGGTTTGACATGGCATAAATTGTAGTTGCTTTCAATATGGGTGTTATTCAACATTGTATATTTAATCCTATCGGTTTTCCTAGTTTCCTCAATAGTACTAATAGCTAACTTATAAATGCATAAAACTGTTATGCACTTCTATAAGTTAGCCATTAGTACTGTATCTATTATTTCTTTCTTACAAACTAACACAAATAGCGAAATTCTTAATTCTTCAGGCATCACATGACTTTTTTATTGGAACTTATTATTCACACACTTCAATATTAATTGGTATTATGCATGATGAAGAAATGAGTTGGAAGGGTACTCAATCTGTCCATGGCTTTACCTTAATGTGCATTAGACGCGTGGACTTCCTAAATCTATGTACGAATAGTTAAGTATCTATTCTGTGGCCCAGTCGGTCTCGGCGCTGGTCTTTGATGTGCGGGCGGTAGACTCGTACAAATTTATGCTCAGAGTCAATACATTAGAGCTGTAGCGGGCGTCGCGCCGCATGTCGTCAGCGGCTATTTGAATAAATACTTGCACGTGCCCATGTTCCGCATCTATTTTGGATGACAAACGAGATCGTGTTTTTGAGATTTGATAGACTCATTAAATGATATTACTTTATTTATTAAATTATATTATTATTTTACCGTTTAGTACATATAGTTTATCGATCTATGACATAATTAACAATACACTATTGAATGAAAATATGACTGATTTGGAATCTGAGATACCCATTATTTTTGTAAGGTGTACGTGATATTAACTGCTCCATTTTTACTTAGGTATTTCACATAGATCCCGCCTTATTGACATACATGTGAAGAGTGTAGAGTCTATTAATGTCTACTAGTGTATATTTTAATTTTTTTCCGTGACCGTGATTGATATTTTATAGTACCAACATAAAATATAAGTACAATACGTACTAAATGTATCTATATATGTAGTTAAATCTTAATCAAAAAAGTTTTCTCAAATATATTACACAACTATACGACGATTTAATTTTAAATGAAATATCACTTTTTAAGTAATAAGCATGTGTACTGGATAAGCCTGTATCATCTAATCACATCATACAGAGCATCTCGTATCTTGCGAACTTTGCGTGATAACACGTCTTGAGGCACGCGAGAGGCGGCCTCGACGTCGCGTGCCCGTGGCCGCCGCAGGGCTCCCGCGGCGGACCGCAGCCGCACGCCGCCCTCGCGCCAGTCGCGCGCCGACACCTATCCGTGACGCGCGTCTGTTCTACAACTTCCTCCAACCGATCACCGCGGCTTTTCCAAATTTGAAATTCAATATTATGCAGTGACTTTTGTGAGTGATCATGGTGACTGGTATCCCTGGAAGCCCGCAGGGTGTCTCCAACCCTGTCGTCGCCAACATGACTCCCCCGGCCGAGCAGAAGAAAACTGGCGATAATAGAAGGGTGAGTTTCGTTTCTTTTAAGATTTTCTTTACACAACTTGGCAAAAATCAAAGTGTTATAATTTAGTATTTTCAACGCTTTATCTGTTCAATATTAAAATATTATGTTATAACATAACATGTTTATAATATTTTTTCATGAGTTTAATAATATGTAACAACATTTCTATAGCTTTAAGTGCATGCTTTCATGCTATGCACAAATTAATATTTTTTATTACTGTGATTAAAAATAGCACTGCAATAGACATCAACGCGCGTTAATGTACGTTTATCAAATTCTCGTTATACATTTTTAATGCTCTCGAGTTTTCTATTATTACTTTTTTATTACTTTCCAGTAAACGATTTTATATTTATTTTGAATCAGACTAAGAAGAATTTAGTATATCAGTTTAAAAGTGAAAGTTCCTGAATGCTAATGAATCATATTATTTTCATAAATAAATAATTGTTTAGTATCAAATTTCATAAAAGTTTTGGTTTATGGATAAATATTACATGACATTTTAATTACCAATAAGTGCTTATTTATATTTTATGATATCCTAGGTGATGTAAAATATTGCTCGACCTAGATAAAATATTGATTAAGTACCTACTCTATATATTTAGGCCCAGTATAATATCTAGTTTTAAAATTCAAATACCTAATTTTCAATAACTTTTTTCAATAAAATTCAAATACCTAATAATGTTTTAGCTATTATTTACAGTAAGGGATTTTTTAATATCAATATTTTTTATTCGACCAACATAAAAATGTCTTCATAAAAACTGTGTAAAGAGAAATCATATTAAAGGCAGTATAAAACAGAGTTATTTTTCTACCTTTATGTTAGTTTTACGTGTTAAAACGTCACAATTTCCATCACGTTTCGCGTGTGTTTCTGTAATCTGTGCGTCTTGCGCCCTCTCGTTTAGCAGAACACCGCGAACGACGCAAAGTGACGCGTCACGGCGCACGCGCACGATTGTCGTGACCACGCTGTCTATTCTGCTATATTTAAATCATAATCGTGTCTGAATAGATTTTCAATAGTAGCACATTAACACATAATAAGTACTGTTGAAAAACCATTGAGACACGATTGCGATTTAACGTTAGCAGAATCGACACCAAGGCCCAAACACATCGTCACGCTGAATTTCAAGAATTATCAGAATTACACGATTTACATTATATTGCACAAAACATAGATTTTACTCAATGTTGAAAGTGGGACTGCTCCTATTACTAATACAATAAAAAATGTCACAAAGCTTTGCGATAGTACTTGTTGGTCAAAAGACTTATCTATTGATAAGAATGATAAAAATCGCTTAATTTGCTAGATTGCTTTGTGATTATTTCTTATGTTTTACGATTAATTATTAAGTTGAGAACATAAGCTACTAGTCACTAACTTTTTATTCTTTCACCATGTAGTCCTTTCACAAATAATCTTGAGATGCCACAGTGACTCATTTCTTTAATAGTAGTACGGTTTAACAATTAATAATATCAATATTTTAGAAAAGCAGAATTAATAAAAGAGAAATTTATTTTAATAAAAGAGAAATATATACGTATTTATTTATTAATTCGCGACAGACTCAACAAAGTGGCAGTGGAAGCATTTACGATATCCAGCCACGTAATCGGAGTGTTGAAGAGCGGCGGCGCCGCGAAAATACTAAGATTTGCAATGTTTTGGCTTTAGCCACTTAATTATTTGCGTTAATAATGTGTTCATAACATAACATTTTACAGCGGATATACTGTGCTATGTTGTAGATTAGCGCCTACACTATAGCCCGAATCTTTTCGTCACAATGGATATTAATTTTAAGCATGTATGTAAATTTTAATTTTATGCATACAAGTATATTACGACCTCTAAGGGCCTTTTCCACCTCTTTCTGATAAAATATGATATTGTAATCTGACATGGCAGACATATCAGAAAGACGAACTGCTAGATAAATCTGCCTGATGTGATTGGCAAGTTAGCCGTATCTAAAACTTTAAGACACACGGTTAATGCTAATATGTTACATTTAGGCTTTAGGCTATCTGGTACTTTATCAGCACGCAGTGTATCAGGCCCTAATCATGATGAGTCTTTTATCTATTTCTTTCTCTGTAATAAAGTTTGTTCACTGAGTACTCGAAACGCTATGACGCGACGTTGTACTGGATTAGGGTATTTATTTATTTATTTCATACATTATATCTTACATTATCATTACAGTTGCTCCCAATGCAATAGTTAAGATCTAAAATTACACATGGTTTCTACCATAACACAATATATACAATGTAGCTCTTGTGATCTCTGTCAAAGGATAACCAAATCAGTCGATTTGAATTGCAACTTCATTTAGGATCCTCAGCGCTCTAGTCAACTAGCTGTCCGTCCAGCCTACCGATTATTACATTATTATTAGATTAAAACAGTATACATGTTTAGTTTCTAAGGTGGAAGACGTAAACTTCGTTGGCGATATTTATTCAGTACACAGAACGGATGCAAAATCAAATTACCTCATGGTCCGTGAACAGATTATTCGTGTACAATCATTAGTAACGCAATATCCCCAGATCGCCTCCCACATTGATCCTTCCTTCTGTGTTATTTTCCTGTCCGCTCCTACTGTGTCTCAGTCAGGGCTATGCATGCACGTTCATGAAAGTGAGACTAGAGACTTCTAGAGATATCAATTAGATTAATTGTTATCACTGTCATTTAGGTTATTATAAAAAAAGAAACGGCGACACCATAACATGATATGTTGAAATTACTACAAATCAAAATTATATCTCCGCATAAGTGACAAAAAGTAAATCTTGCTGACGCGTGCTGGAAAACATTTTAGCCTGACGGAAAAGATGCTTTTGCTTTTTTGAGACGAAAATCTGATGAAATTAGAGGATTCCAGCCAGCCCTGGCACCAGCAGACGTGCGTGGTGAGTCAGTCCGTGGGCCGAGACCGTCGCGTGGGCTAATGATCGTGGGAACGCGCCCCTGCGCCCACGCCCATCGTCACACCGCACACACCGCCGCCGCCGCATCTATATCAATTTGTGCTCGTCACGCCCGAATATTAATGCTTTATGTCTATACGAGATTGTGGCTTGCGGTTCCGCCCTAGAATAGGATCTCCATATCTGAGGTGACTATAATGGAGATATAGCCCACGCAGCTGATAGACAACAATCATTAGCGAGAAGGGTTGCCGTCATTCAGGCGGCCGGTTGTAAAATCACAGCCGCACTCTCAAAATGCGGTTATATCTATTGCGCTGGCCCAGGCGGCGTCACAGCTTCGAAAGAGACTTTCGTATCGAATCGAGAATATTTGTCGAATGTAATTTGCGACGCCTAAAATAAAGTTCTAGGTATACATAAATGAGCAAGGAGGATCCAAAGGCCAGTGTAGAAGTTAGAACGAATATCACCTAGTAATAACATAAATATGCAATTGGTAAACTAATGGTCAATAAATTAACAAACAATAAATTAATATGCCAATAGTTTGTAGCTTGTGAGAAATAACTATAAATATAAAAATTGACGAGAAAAAGTGCCTGTGAAGGTCTAATTTCTGAATAAATGATTTGAATTTGAATAACATAAACATTAACATTTAAATGCTAATAGATCTATCAAATATCACTTGCAACAAAATATCGCGAGCATTATGTCAGTTTTGCATCTTGAAAGGTTAAAATGGTGTTGCAGGATAATGTTTAATTTATATTACTACTTAACTCAGTTACTTTCATAGAAATAAAATATTCAATTTGTAATTTTAGTCAGAATTCGACTAGAATCAGCAAAAAAATAATTCAAATCAAGCACATTTCTTACTCGCACCTTATTTTGGTGGTCTTTCGGAGGCGGGTTTATAAACCGCCTCCGAAAGCCTATGCAATAAAAAAGGCAATAAAAAAAATAAAAATAAAAGTGATAAAAGGATATATTATAATATCCGAAGTATTAAAAAACATTTTAACGACACTTGTCCATTTTGGTCAAAGTCAAAGCATTTCTACAGAAATTAGAGATTCACAGGCAATTATATTTCTCAAAATGCTACAAACTATTGGCATTTCGGATCGAAACAACCACTGCTGAGAAGAAATTCATGTTTGTCAAACAGTGCTAGTCCCTATCAATGCCAGAAGGATTAACTATTATTGTTTTTCTGATTGTATAATAAAGTACATAAGTGTATGGTCAAAAAGTATACAAAAAGTTGTGCTGCGCTTCCACGGCGCAGCGGCGGCGGCGGCGAAGTGGAATTGGGCGAGATAGCAACGCGTAGTGTGGAGAGTGGCGCGTGAGACTCGAGGAAGCTATTAGAGAGAAACGATCCATCATCGATGATAACCATCATCGCTGCCGTGAGATCGCTGCCGCCGCCGCTGCTATCGTCCCACTATTGCTGACAGGGTTCCCACTCATAAATAACATTAATTACAAATTCGTTAAATCGAGTGCACAAGCCGTGCAAATGCAAATATTGTACTCCCGATCTGATTGAATATGACAACTTTTTTGAATTTTCCAGTTTTCTTAGACTAAGGAATCTTAAATCTCAATGTAATGAAAATGTCCCTTGCCTATGCAATATATGCCATATTTTTCGATTGGTAGCTTGCAATTAAATCCTTCCTACCCACATATCCAAATATAATGCATTCCTAACTACTTTATATACTACTTTATATAACGTATTACTTTAGTAGTAGTATACCAAAAAAATAAGTGTTTGATATTTCGGTCATGCCATCCTTGTGCTGCGCCCACACGAGGCGCCATACGTCGCTCGCTGTCGCGTGTACTCGCCGCCTACGTTCATCGCCTACACTGAGCCACGAACGTTGTTGATAAGATGTGAATGATGCGATCAATGCACAGTCTACTCGCGAATTGTGGGCTTTGTCATGTGGGACGTCTCCAAATCTATTTATGGACGTCTCTGCAATTGTCACGGTTTGATGCACGATTCTTTTTCTGATAGCCACGAGGAGATAATGAATTCCGGTGTGGAATACTGACAATTTTGTGTTTAGTGTAACTTCTTATCGAGTTTGTAATATGTAGATTTGATAAGGATGAATCTAGACAAGAATCGTCCCTACTTAATTAATTTCAACAATTTTCTACTCATCGCAATCACTAAATTCGCAAATTTCATGCTTTATTCCACGCAAAGCCAGAATGCCTGTAACGTATCGCGATGGGTATAGGTAGTTTAATATTTTTAAGTGTGACTAATATTTGAATGGTAGAAATCTGGCAGATTCGATTACCTTATCCACACGATCGACGGAGCGTGTCTGCGGACGCGTGCCGGAAGTTCGCAGCTCCCACGCGTTGGCCGTTTGGCACGCGACGCCCGTGCTAACAGAGACGTAGAAAAAAATATTTCAAAATTTTACTGGCTGTTTAGTTAATATTCGAATTATTGTAATGTTTTATATTTCCTTGTATTGTAGGTACGTTCTAATATATTTTTATATCTTTTTATAATTTTTTTCATAATATCGACAAAAATTTGAAGTCGTTTTGTCAGTTTAAGTGGAGGTAACACAGTGATTTGAACATTATTGTTCTTAAGACAATATGCCACTGATCATACATTCCCACAGTACTTACAAGCAAGCGCGCGCGCACGCCAACGCGACCTATCTGCACTGCCAATGCGCTGCCGTCATCAACTGATTGCATTCCGATGGGTATTTTGGGAATTTCGCGAATCGAACAATACTTTGGTTACGTTTGATCACGGGAGAGTCTAGTTAGCTCAGTAGTCGTAAATTTATAGATTAAAATACAACCGTTTAGATTAAACAGTGTTATTTCTTGAAATTACAACAATTTACACTATTATATTAAAATATACACCACCATTTTTGTTAAAATGTACAATAGTGGTCACAATTCCTTTTTCAAAAGCAAGAAGTAGCTTCGTAATGCTACATATTGTCCAAATGAGTCTATTTATCGTGATACTCAATAACATACCGACACGTGTACAGATTAGATAAAGTGCACCATACACGGCTTTTGTAGCCATTGTTTACCTCTGCGTATCGAGTCGGCAATCGAGTCAGCCATCGAGTCACGTTGGATCGCGTGTCACTCTGCATAAACAATCTACTTCCGTTCGATATTTCCTTATGGTGCTTATCTGCTTAATTCAATCTTGTTTCAGTGTGTTTTATTTCCTGAAGACTTGAATTCCTAATGACAATATTCTGATAGTGAATGGTCAAATAAAGGTTGAACTAGTCGAAAATAAAATCGTTGTGTACCTAATTAAAATTAAAATTTTATTTAGAAAAATAGTGACCATTTCGTGTATTTACTTAATCCACATAAATTGTACTATCTGTATCATATGGCCTTCTAACCCTCGAAATGACGTTAGCGGTCTCCTGCCGATTTTTACAGAGCGTGTAAATCATAATTATGTCGCAGACAGCGCCCGGCCTCCAGACGATGTCACACGACACGAGCTACACCCGAACATATTTATCAGCTGATATTTGTACACGCGCCGTCTCTGGGCGCTTGCCAAAGGAAATAGTTATTGTCTTTATTTCCTAGAAGCAACCATTGGTGTTGATATTGTAAGGAGACAACTTTTAGGGGAAATAATAAATTCATAATCCTTATTTAAATAATTATGTGATGAATCCACCGTTTACAATACGCAGCGACTAAATTAAGGGATCTCTTTGATGACATTTCTCTACTTAATTTTATTCGCTCAAATTGAATACATTATTTTTATAGAAAATGCAACATAAACGTTATATTTGGCAGTAAGCAATGTCTATTTTCACACGTAAGTATACTCTATATGTAGACGTAGTTGCTCTACAAATCGACGTGACTCGCCAAGCGTTGCGCAATTCGTCACGTTGATCGGTTCTGTTCCGTCGCGGCATCGGCTATTCGCCGCCGGCGACGGCGACTATTCCATTACATAGAAACAAATACACCGATTAGTCTCCATCATGTCAAATGTCGCTCTCGATATATGCCCATAGATTTAGTATATTAAAGTACCGGTCTTATACAATACTAATGGCATCTCGGTTTGTGACAAGACAGTAACTTATTACCATACGCTATGATATTTTTATATCCGTAAAATGATTTTGTTACTTAAATTTTTGAACAAGTTTTAAGGGGACGGTTCTACTTTCTGGATATACCGCCCCCTTAAGCAGAATTATTTGTAAGGGAGCTTTTAAAGTTTTGGTGAAAATAATTTCGAATTGATTCCGGAGAATGCAAGTACGCACGCAACCTACGCAAAATCAAAAATACCGCTGTAGAAACTAGAAAGCAATTAGATTGTTGATATAAATGTTAAGTATGGCGGGGGCGTATGACTGGAGAGGAGAGGCAATTCGCGCCACTAGAGTTGGGACTGTAGACTTGTAGACTTTATGGTTTGCCAGACAGATGTTGAAGAGCATTTTTGCCCTCTTTATTCTTCAACTGTCAGGTGGACACGACTAAAATTGGGCAAAGCACTGCGGATTCTATCGCAAAGCAATGACAATGACCAAGAATCTAAACTTAAAATGGTGTGACTCAGTCAGGCATACCAATTTTTTTATGAAATTGGTAAATGGACTACTTTAAAATATGGAGTGCTTTTATTCTTAGTCACCTGATTCGGCTTATTTAGAAACCACAATAGGTACGCCACCAAAAAAGATGAGATTTGCTGACGTATTTTGCCTGAACAAAAGCAAAACGATATAATAATTCGTCTACTGCGCAGACAAACTAGAGATATGTCGTGTCATATTTCGTGGCGCGCGTTATAAATACGAGTACGAGCTTTACTTGTAAATCTAGTGTCTAGTGTCTGTATCTTCAACACGTGTCTACCGACACGTAAAAAGTCAAATTGGTGATACTTTCATGCTGATAAATGTATGTCGTCATGGCGCAGCAATGTCAAGTAATTTACAATCTTCGCTAGGATGTTTTTGTTACGAAATAAACGGCCGATAAAAAACACGTGAGCGTGAGAAATTTTATATCAGCTAAGTTTAGTTATCATTGTTTTGTAAAACACAATTTTATCATGTTTTTGTATCGTTTTAGATTCAACGTTATAATGATTCATTTTTAGTTATGTACCATGCTTTTCTAATATGAAATAATTAATTTTGTAATAACGTTATATAGGACACAGTTTAATTTTACTACCGGAATTCTAGTTACGTGTTTTCTAATTCATAAAATTTTACAAAAAGGATTAATTGGGTGGAATCGAAATGGAAGAAGGTATACTAATTACTCAAACTCAAGATGAAATAGCAGGTGACGTGTCGCCACGTCACATGTCATTAAAAACACTTAGAGCCGAGTTACCATGCACGAGTTTCCATAACCATGTGATTACCATTGAAGTGTTAACAAAGCCGTCAATGGCAGCACAGTGCTCAGCTATTATATAGTACAAAACTCAGGGCTGGCAACGAAATCGAGGTCTAAATGAAAATAATAAAGGGTAATGTCAAGAAAGCATAATTTATCTGTAATTACAATTAAACGAAATCTAATGCATAAATTTATTATTATTTGTAACATGGTGTAACTAGTTTATGTATGTATCAACCAATTTTGTAAAGAATGCTTCCTTGCTTTTTTTTTCCCTAAAAATAATAGTCTATAAATAATATCGTTATTTCAATAAATAAATCACAACAGAGCATCTACAGAATCATCACCACCGTTTGTCACTAACAGCCAACTATAAAATAATTTCCCTTTTAGAATTTTTTTGTACGTCACCCTAAAATAGAAAAAATATCGATAGCACATCACTAAACTAGGGTTTATTAGTTTAGTAATGTATCGCAGAGAAATTATCTATTTTAGGATTCTTTTCCTTTGAAAATTTTCTGAGGAAATTCACATCGGGAATATCTGATTATGTATCGTAAAACGATCAGGATTTGCATTGCTGTGCATTCTCCAAAATTTAAGAATGGCATTTCGGCCAACCCTAACCTGTCACGTGGTTCGGTACGCGTGACGCGAGTGTCACACAGTACGTCCAATCACTGCGGCCTTCACCTTGATGCGCACGCGCCGCGGCATGTAACACGATTAGCGTTAAAGTCGCTGTGACGCGTGTCACGCTCCATACGCGCCGACGAGATTTACGACGACCTATTTACAGCCCGCAATGTACTCGGCACTCCTAAAACTATCCGATTTTCTTAACAAATATTTAAGCCTCATGTTATTTTTAGTAACACAATCCGAATTACCAGATAGAATAAAAACAATGTTCTTATTCATGATCATTCCCGATGATTCGTTTAAAAATTGCATCAACATTTCGAGGCGTAAAGAGTATGTAGAGTCCAGAATTGTGTATTTATTTAATTTATACAGGTTTAAGCAAAAAATAAATGCTTAAACTCCCAAAGCAAAATTGTGACTGTGACAAAATTCATAATTGTACATTTACACCTAGCATATGTATTTATAATATATTTTTGTCATTGTTACAGAGCAACAAGCCTATCATGGAGAAGAGGCGGCGCGCGCGCATCAACAACTGTCTAAACGAACTAAAGGCGCTCATCCTCGACGCCATGAAAAAAGATGTTAGTAGATTAATTTTATTGATGAATAATTGTTTTATTTACTCATAGGTAGGTATTTCCTATAAAAATCTAAATGTATACGCATGACATGTATATTTATTTATTAGTAGGTACATTACCATAATTATAAAAGTGTAATATTATATATACAATAGGACTATTATAAATATAATTTTCAAGCGAATGCAAATTAAGATCAATGGGTGCTACGACTAACCTCGCTATAACACTACGACTAGGCTACAAAACGCTACGACCGCTACGACATTTGCTACGCCTACGATTTTGCTACGAAGATTAAATTGTTTTTTTTTTCTTTACAGCCAGCCAGACACTCGAAGTTAGAAAAGGCGGATATTCTAGAAATGACGGTGAAGCATCTTGAGGGGCTTCGTTCGGAGGCGGCGTCGCCGGACCGGTTTCGCGCGGGGTACCGGCAGTGTGTCTCCGAAGTCGCGAAGTACCCGGGCCTGGAGACCGGGCTGCGGAGACGACTTGTGAGGCATTTGGAGACCTGCTCGAATATCCCGGGTAACAGGCCGCCAGGGGCTCCCACACCGCCTTCTGATACAGAAGACACAGCTCCTACTCATTCTACTATACTTATTTCCGGTAATTAACTTTATATTTTAGACTCTATACTTAATAAAGATATAGAATAGCGACTGGCATCGGTTTCAGTTTGATAGAAATTAACCGGATTACAATTTATAAAGCTTTCATCAAAATTATATTTTTTATTTGTGATTTAAGCAATGACTCTGTTTTAAATTTTTAGTTACAATAATTACAAGTTGGGAAACTGAAATAATTCCATTGTGAATATTCATTAACTGATGTTTTTGCACTCTTGTCCACTTTAATCCGTTGAGAATTTATTGAAGATTTCTTTTTCTCTTCAGCAGGTCCCGGGTCAGGCGTGCGTGTGGTGCCAACTCGGCTGTCCAATGGCGACATAGCACTAGTACTGCCCGCCGGCCTCGGCACCAACACCCTGGAAGCAGTTCCCAACCTCGTGCCTCTCTCCCCGCGAGATATGTCGTCCTCTTCATCCTCAGAACCCCGCTGTTTCTCCCCCGCCAGTTCCGGCTGGGGCACTCCCCCACCCCCCACTGACGAACCAGCCCCTCTAGCGCTCGTCACCAGAAAACAACCCCCCGAAGACAAACCCTGGCGCCCTTGGTGACACTCCCTCCATTCCTATGCTCGGATTCTGTGATATAGATTAATTTACTGTATATATCTACCTACAGAGTATTAAAGTTCCTAGTATAAACATAATTTTATATTGAATAGAAATATTGAGGGTTTTATATTAATTACGTGAGGTCAGTATGAGTTTGTGTGATAGTTCATTATTAGCAAAAGTCCTGATTTGTAAGTTAATTTTAATTTAATTTAAGTGTATATTTTCATGGTTGACATCTGTGGCAGTATTTCATGTATGTACGTAAAGGGACATCGATCCCGTATTTAATGTTGTTTGCGTTATTTAGAAATAGATTTTTAGGACTTAGTGCCATGTACCTACATAGTTTATGTCAATATTTTAATATTGTATTTTAGTTAGTAGCTAATTTCATTTCATTAAACAAACATGGCAGATAGAATTCTACGTGCCTTATACAGCAAAATCGTATAGTCTTCCATAATATGTTTAAGTTTTGTCGATACTTCCATATACTTTTATATTTTCATGAAATCACATTTTAGCTAAATAAAACCATAAAATTTTTATTCGCCAGAAAAATGTAAGGCGTGATAATATATCTTTATTCCTTTTTTATAAGCTTTGAAAGATTCAACATCAATTATACCTAATGGGAGTGTCGAATTAAGTTAGTTTATGTCGATAGCAGTGTAAAAATCGTATTATTTAATAAAATAATATGTTCAACATACAATTTGTTACCGAATGAACCAGTATAGTCGTATCGTCTTCCTTTTGCCAGTTACCGCGCTCGGGCACTTATTAAACATTTATTATATTATTATAAATAAAACGAGTAATTTTATTCTATAAACTTGTGGAACAGGCTTTTATATAAGGTATGATTTTATCGCTCCGTAGATTTTAAAGTTGTTCGAACAACCTTAATTTTAAACGATTAATTTGCTGTCTGTATCTGTTAAACATAATGCAAATAAAGTGATATTATTTAAGATGTATAATTTTATAAGAGTAAGCTGATGTACCTAAAAGAAGTGAATATTGTATATAAATTAAAGCATTGGATATCTAAATTCGCCTTTTTATTTCATGCACATCCGATACAAAACTTATCAAAATTCCGAACCAAATCGATCCACAACAAATATTTTTCAGTATCCATCTACCAACATTTATATCTAGGTGTTTGCGAATAAATATTTTATTATGCTTCGCGCCCATGGGAACTTTCGGTTAAAAATTACCCAGTGTGTTATTCTAGATGATATTCGACCCATGTACAAAATTTCATAATAATCAGTTCCGAGTAAATTTTGCAGGAAAGAGTAATAACAAACATACATATTTTTAATATTAGTAGGATTCAATCACATAATCTGGTACACTAGTCAACAACTTGGTACAAGGCAACTACCAGATTATGCTACATAGCTCGTAAATGTGTAGTATTTCGAAATTATCACTTGAACATGGGGGGCTACCATGAAACATAAAACACGTAGCACGTCATTGCGTTCACACGTTTTCCCTTTTTTATAAGTACAATGCGTATACGATATGGAAAAAACAGACAGCGTGTGGACATTAGTAACGTGATACGTGTTTGTATGTTTCGTGGTACTGGATTCAATATATCGAGGACATAACGGAAAGACAATCCCTTGCAGTCAGATTAATCGAACCAACATGAATGGATGGAAAAAGTTAATGTCGTCCGATTCGTCGGACAAAGGAATTCGGACCACGTGGCCATAGCGAATTTAACAAATTCCAAGAGATACGTCACGTATCAGAGAGTAAGATAATATTCATTAAAAGTTTTTTATATTGAAGTTCATAAAATTCCAAGCTGACTGTAGCATGGCACACAAACATCGCGCTGCGCGATCTTCCTAATCTATGACTTGTGACCACGGCTTGTGACAATGAAAAGTGATAAGAAAAATATAAAATAAAGTTTTAAAATAGAAGCATTTTGCAAGAACTCTATAATATAGGTACTTACCTTATTTCAGTAAGATATTATTTCCATAGCATAAAAAGAGTTATTCCAGAATTAGTACAGCTACATAGCATCGGTGTCGGTGGTCTTAGCAATTCGTCATCGTTCGATTGTGTGTGTTTGTTTGCACATCCCGACACTAATGGCTAGTTGTTGGACAGTCATTATGCAGCTGCACTCCGCTAAAACCACTTTCTGCAACGTATGATTATAGCCTGAGATTTTTCAATGGACATTTGTGTTGAGACGTGAGAAGATTTCAAAACTAATATAATAATATTTATAATATAATATTATTAGGATTTTTTTAGTCTAAGATTTACTAAATTTACCTAAAAATATCTAGAAATTAAGTATTTCTAATAACTAATTTCTAGATATTTTAATACCTATGAAATGAATTAATATGTAGGAATAGTCTTCATTAACACTACATATTTAAGCAAAACTTAATATTACACAAAATTTTCTAATCAAAATCCTAATTATAATGTAATCAAGTTAAAGCTTAAGGCTTAAAGTTCCCTTTCCTATCAAGTCAGATTGCTGAACAAATTGGATCTACATATCCTTGATTTGTTGAAAATCGTCCTGCGGAATGCGAAGTAAATTACTATTTATCTGATATCGGCATCCAATCGAGATATGCTTGCAAATTTTTAATCGTTATTAACTTCTTTGGAACGAGTCGGATGACATTTGAATATTTCTCGCATTGCGGCGCGCATTAAAATGCATGAGATGACGTTTGTTGTGCCGATATCAGACTCTAATGACCGAAAGTAATCGAAAAGTGATTTTTATTAATTTGCCCAGCATCTGCCGTGCCACCCAAGCGGCCACTCCGGCTAAAGTAAACTACTGTTTTGCGAAAACTAAGCTGTAATTTAACATCGATGGAGCCTAATTTTCAGTTATTATTGAGCCCCTGGCGTGGACGAGATTGAGAAATTTTGAACGTTGTTGTCTCAATACTGCTATGGTAGACACTATGATTTAAAAGCAATAGATATCTGCAGGATGACATGGCAATTTCTATAGCAATTATAATTCTTAATTCCCCAGATTGACAAATTATGAATTAATATGGCCGCTGTAGAAGGTCGATGTAGGCTAATTTCATGCGTGCTGTTCTAATTCTGTATCTGACATACTGGTACTTTGATAGGCAAATATCCCAGAACATTTTTATTATTATTGTTTCGCCACAAGACAAGAATAAGTGAAAAGCATCGTCATAAATTGTTGAAGCGGCCATTGTGGCTTTATTAGTTATCAATACCGGGGCGGAGGCTTCGACTTGCATATAAATTGATGTCGGATCCCACCAGTTCGGATTCTGAGTGACGGCTCCTCGTTACCGAAAGGTCGATGCTTGTAAGGCTTTTTATTATCATGGGGTTCCTTCGCAGGGAAAACCTACTGTTAGTTTGCAAAACAGGAAAATTTATATACATATAGGTGATATTTAGAGTTAACTATGATGTCGACATTTATGATTGACATTATCAATATTAATTAACTCGAAATTTAATTATTTCGGGAATACAAGATAAGCATAGAAAACGTATCTATTTTGTATCCTGCCAGTTGCGAAATAATTCAAATAAGTCGCACAAGTAAACTTCTTTAAAATATATTTTATATATTTCACAATATATATCAAAATAAAATGAAATTGATAACTGTCATAGCAGTCGAGAAAGTGGCGAAAGTGTTTAAAGAGTACGGAACCATCGTAGAAAACGCGCTCAGGCCGTGCTACATATTTACTTTTTGCTTTATTTCTATATGTATCAGTAATGCCGTCCAATTAATCAGTCTTATGACGTGACACGACACGACGTAATGAGAGTCCGGTGATCGGCGCAGGCGCATGCTAATGTTTGCGAAAAAGTATTATAAGCGCAAATATCACAAGGTATTAATGTTTTTACTTACTTACTCGTACTTACATGGTCATTGTAACCTGGTGGTGACAGGAATTTTCCAAGCTAATATTAAAACTAATTAAATATTTTAAAGATGTTAATGCAATTTGAACACAATTTTGGTTTTTGACAGTTATTGGTTTGTTTATCCTAATAAATTATTAGGGTAGTTTTAAATAATTTTCATCTTCATAGGATAATTTGTTTCTGATATTTACTAGACGGTAAGATTATTTATATAATTACATAATGAATCAAAATAATATGATTTCTTTTGCATATAGTTCCGGGATTATTTTTAATATTTAATTTCAAAAATAACATAATTTTGTTTAAGCTGCGTGTTTCCCAATTCCTCCTACGTGTACCTAATTTAATTAAGCAATCGAGGTGGTCTTTGCCTGGGTAGCAATTTAAACCAGGCCGAAACCAAAACAACGATCTTCTGGGCGTATAAGTACAGATAATTTTCTTGACAAACTTCATTATCAGCGCTTACATACTTACATATAGGTCCTTCAAGTTTTGGGACATACGTTTGTTATTAAGTCTTTAACTCTTTACCTCTTTACTTAATATGAAGTATATGCTAAAACAAGTTAATTTCATGACCACATCATGGAATTAACTTGTTTTATTAATATAAACTAAAGATACGAAATAATTACTATACAAAAAATAAAACTAGAATAAAAAATACTAAATTAATTCAAATAAAAAAATACTTGTTTTAAATATTATAAAAATATGCTATTTAATTTAAATGTATAATTGTATAGAATGGGCAGGCCGAGTGGATTTCAAAGGCAATTAAATTAGACAACAACAATATTAAATTAAGTAAGTAGGTCGTATTAGTAATTAGTATGCACAAAAAGGTTTTATTTTTATTTTATTTTATATTTAAAACCACGTGCCTTTTGATATCTTTTTAAATAATGAATATACTCATGCTTTCATATTTTTTTCTTCTGCACGCGGTCGTCGACATCATTAGTATGCATATCTAGATGTTAAAGTTCGGATGTATTTATTTTTGACCTGAAATAATATGTTTTAAGTTAAGCCACCCACGATGGATCCCTAAACTAAACAACACGTGTGGTCAAGACGAATATGCGGCTTCGCAAATCCGTTTTAGAGAGAAAGTACCAGTTTTGAAGGGAAGTCAAGAACTGTTTAAGACATGTTTGTTTCTTTTTTAAAATAATTTTCTCGACACTATTCACACGAAGGTGTCATAAACACTCTCTCTGCATTTATTGCCACAGCACGCTGTGTGTTGAAAATAGGCAGCAATAATTAAGTATATAAATGATGGTAATAATAGTACATAACAATTGTTTTTGAATACGAAAATTGTATTCAGAGTTAGCATTTTATGAAAACAAATATTGGAACACATTCTGACCTATGCGGGAATCCTATTGGCTTAATTAGGTTTCCAGCAATATTAAAAAGAAAAACGAACATCTTCCGCCTCTCAAAAATGGTACAAAGAATAAGCCTTAGAAATTACAATGGTTTACAAAGTAAGACAGACAAAGTAAAATATATAATATTAAGTTATAAACTTATAAAATAATAGGATTGCTAAGTATACAGTCGGGGATATAATTAGCTAACCATGTAATTATTACGTCCAAAATAATCAGAAAATTACTTATTACAATTAACAATATATAATTAATTTTAATTATTCGATAAGAAAATAACTCCCGGTTTAAATAGTCCATTGATTTAGCGCATGTATGTTTAATTACAAGCACGCTTGTCCGCGAGCCAGCTCATATCGATATTATCGCGATTCCATGAGGAGGTTAGTTACCGAATCGATTTATTTCGAACACATTTATCTATTTATATAAGTTGTCTTTGTAATGTACAATGGTCTATAAGAAAATTATAATAAAATATTTCCCCACTTCTATAACAATAAACGTCACTTCAGCTTTTAGGTATACTTAGGTCACTTGGTCAAACTACACCTTAACAGTTATTACATAAAATTGCCCTTTAAAGTATCCAATTACACCGTCGAAGAAAGCTGGTATCATCGGATCAAATTAACTGAATTGATTAACCAATTGAGTTAAGCGCAATTCAGTTTTTGTTTGAATCGCGCCGCGAGACAACTAAAGAACATCTTCGAGGACACCACAAATGGGCAAATAAATTTATTTCGTTGTAAACTGTAACTTATTATGTACGTGTCGGCATCTTTTCATCTCTGATCTGTGGTTTCCAATGTTTCTGCATTTACTAGGTTGTAGGTACCTGCTTACCGTGACATCACTTTCTTTCTAAACGGTTAGATAAATTTAATTAATACTACACTATTTTTAGAAATAAGTAGCTTTTACAATTCGAATAGAGAAAGCTCCTGCTTTTTTTCATGATGTTTTTAATGTTTAAGGTTATCTCGGTGTGAAATACGTAACTGTTAAACCACAACCTGAATTCGGTAATCACACGTTGTTTGTGCGTTGCTTTGTAATATATTGCATGGAGTTTCGCGTTAATCGCCGCTCGGGCCATTACTTAAGGCGACGCCTCTCTACAGAATGGCGGCGACATTTCGATGCTTAATTACCATCGCTGTTAATGCGCGTGCGACTTAAAATAAAACGGCCAGGAATTTTATCGTGCCGTCTCGAGTCCATAGGCTTCGACTGAGTGCCTGTGACGCTCAAACTCTTTGTTGATTGTCTGTTGTTAACAGTCTATAACCTGAAATTGCAACTCAACATTAAAAATATATTTTTTTTAAATCCTCTTATCAGCACATATTGACACGACACAATATAGTATAACGAGTGCCGTTTATTATGATAATGAATGAAAATACTTAGTTCAGGATAAAATGTTATAAGTGGTAATGGCGAATAGTCCATATCACGCTGCTACACCAAGATTACTTGATGTACTAAAAGAGACACTAAAATAAAGCATAGTTATTAAATGATAACTATAAGTCATATTGAATAAAAAATACTATAAAATTAAATACTTTTGGAGAGAAGTTTGACAATAATTTGCAGTCGTTTACGACATTGTATAGACAAAACAAGTATACTATGTGAGGTAATTAATTGTCGCATAATAAAATGTAAAAATGTTATAAATATAGTTATTTCTCGTAAAATTGGCCGGTATAAAAATAGTAACGATGTTCTGAAAGTCATGCGAGCTGTTAAGGTCACTAGGATTTACTATAATAGTAATTTAATGTTTATGACTATTTTACGAGTGAATAAAATCTAAATTTATAACTGGCCAATTATTGACAGGATGCTGGCAAATTATTTCAATCTCATCGTATACCATTGTCGCTTATCCGAATTACGTACACGAATCCTCAGTAGTAAGGATCCCTAATAGTAATCCAGTAGTAGTACTGAAAGTATTGTATAATCTGTGCTACTACTTATATTGTAATCTGAATTTTTATCGAGGGTATGAACAACACAGTCAATAGAAATAAAAACCAATTAACAGTAGCGCACAGCATAAATCGCCGCTTCTAATACCTTCATTAGTTCTGCCCTACTTTCATACTATATATATTTATTTATTTTGTATTTCATACTATAACTTTTATTTGACTCCTGAAAACGCACGTTGCCGCTGCTGCTTGTTTTGGTTCTTAGGAAAATGTAAGCATTCCGAATTGGCAGATGTCAATATGATAAGGAACCCATTCGATGCCATCTGTAAATAAATCCTCAATTGCACGTGAGCATTTTCAATGAAAATATTTATTTTATGCACTTAAAAAATACGAATCTAGAGCACACACCTCCGGCATTTCCCTATGTGCGATTAGCCATGAATTCTCATTTTCTTTTCAAATACTTGAAACAACTCATTTTATATGCATTTTCATATCTAATTCATATAATACATTTAACAATTCAAACAATTTAACTAAGTATTTTCTTTTAAAGTAATATATGGGTACTAAATGAAATAGCGTAAGAAAATAGGTATGTAATTAATTTACTTTATTAATATATTCACTCAAAATGTACTTACCTAGGTTGCCTAAACGCCCGACGTATAGGTATGGGATAAATTACTGAAAAGCGCATAAACCAACTTATTAAGGTCTCAATGTGGTGTCTTATTTTCTTCTATCGATTTATATATATATATAGGGTGCTAGATTCGTTCCCATCACACGAACATGATTACAAATAAAGGAAATCGAAATCTTTTTTCAGTGCAAACGATACACACATACTGCAAGTGGCTGATTCCGTGAACCTCGAATGGGCCGTTCTTGTCACGATCTCAATGAATGCTACATACAATAAGCATACAATATGATTTCCAAACTCGGAATTGCTGGATAATTTTCTTCCAATTATTGTTTCATTTCCTGGATAGTCAGTTTGGCAAATTTCTCTCTTCATTTCTTAAATATTTTTATAAATATAATTTTTCGATATTGACAAAGTAGTTAGTTACTGATAGAAACTAGAAAAGTTTTTAGACATTTCATTTTCAGTATATAAGTACTTTATACGAAATTAACTCCTATAATTTCAAGAAGATTAGTTAAGTAGATTAAGCCTGAAGAGGTAACAAATATACTTTCGCATTTATAATATTAGTTACGATTATGATAATTATTGAAAGTCTCACACATTTTACATCACTCAGTTGAAGATAAGGTCTACGTGAGTGCCCGAAGGTGCACCACAATGTTAACTCACTAGTTGATTTTGTGAGAGAAAGGAAATTTTAAACAACTCAACAGATGGACATGCAAAAGACTATATTTATTTATTTACTTATAAAGTCATTCACTGCACTAACAGTTGCCCAAGGCGTGCAGTGAGCCAAAAATATACATTAATTATTATTATATGACAAATAATTTATATACGCACACAAAAATCGTCTCAAATTGACACTTATAAAAAGTAACGGGTAGTATGAGATAATGATTGATATGCTAACTTCACATAAAATATATGCAACTCAACGTTGGCGTGAAGGATGCACTCAACATGCTCTTAGATAACATCCGTGCTTGTCTATACTGTATGATCCGTGCCATTTTACAGATGATACATCTTCTGATAATAAAATACAAAATATATTTCGTACAATATTTTTTTAAAATGAGTCATGTTCTCGATCATTTCTCAATCGTTTGTATAAAACCTGGCAGCCTGATCGAATCGTTTATGACGATTCCTTTGGATTGCTAAGAGATTACATACACGAAGCGTCAGTTTAAGCCATTTGCGGTCTATTTTAGACCAGTAGGCTGTAAATAAGTAGAGGTCGTGGTGGCGTAGGTGCTATTTAGCCCTCAAGGTGGTAGGGTCCGCTTCGTGACTTACCGCCGCGCGCGCGCAAAAAGGAACAAGATGGCGCGGCCGCCTTAAAAATGTTAAAATAAATAAAATGCACACGTCTCGGCTTATCTGGCAGAACGGCGAGGACAGTGAGGCTCTCTGGAGATTCCAATGATTTTGGTTAAGTTATTTAAACAATAAAGAACAAGCAGAAAGATATGTGAACGAACATATTATATACTATAGAATATAGATTTTTTTTAAGTTTGTATTTTCTGTGACAGTTAAAAAAAAACAAAAAGTAATACTTTTTGAAAAATAAGTTATAACATAAATACCATGGATTTTAATAAGTACTTCGTACAAAATACCTACTAATTCCATGCTAATTACACAGACATAGACTAAGGTTTTTTATTAATGATTACAAACAATATTTTAATTAATACCATGCATATAGCACGTATATGATTTACACCAGACCAAAACCATCTGCCATCAGCCCTCTCTAGTCAGATACCATTTAATTGGCTAACAGGAAAACGACGGATTGGACTGGTACAAACTTTAGGTAATAATAAAAATAGAAAGGTATAACATATCTAAAAGTGGGTTAATGTATGGGCTGATAATTATGATCATGAATAAAAAATTGTTGTTGTATGATTGTTGTAAGCATCCATAGCTAGAAGAGATGCTAAATTCTAAAAACGTTTTGTTGCATTTTTTACTTCATACCTATCTATTTTGGTTCACTTTATTATTGTATATAGCAATAAAAACTGAAATACAAATAAACACCACCGAATAGAACAAAACTGCTTTCTATAAAATAATAAATGCAAAAAAGCCTTCAGCCAGCATTCGTGGCGTGTGCCCGAGGCAGGTGTACGACCGGTCTCCGGACTCTCAGGGCTGCCAGGGACCACAGATAAATATTAATACCTACTTGTGCTAGATAACTCATCATATTTTCGTCTAGCGGTCCGTCCCGGCTACGCTCACCTCCATAATAAATTAGACCTATTCAGGAATCACATCTATCTATAGATGAAAACTTTACAAAAATCCGCTGGCAATTTTTGAGTTTATCGCGTTCTTACCAACAGACACGACAGGGGATTTCTTTTTATAATATGTAAGGATATTACATTGTATTGGGTGTAGAGAAAGTATTATTACAAATGGAATTTTACCACAGTTTTATGTTCATTTGAATAAAGCAGACTATTTGAAAGCAAATGTTAAAAATTGTATTTTGTCGCTGTTTTTCGCCTTTTTCAGTGTCTGTAAGATCAGTCAAAAAGTTATAAATAAGTTAGGTACATTTGAATTACTTTATTAACTGACAGATTCTACTATTGTTATTAGACATCATTTAAACTAAGTAGTAGAGTACATATATAGAAAGCTGTTGTAGTTATTACTTGTATTTCGAGATTATAGCATACATTTACCATTGAAGAAAATCCAATATAGGAAATTAATTAAAAGTTAAAACGCAATCTTGCAGTTGGTGATAACTTTGAGTCATATTTACCTTTACTTCAGCATCGTCAGCACAGCCCTGAATAAGAGAATATTGTACACAGCGCAGTCTAGGAGTCCTGCCCAACGCCGCCCATCTGACAGCTGTAACCCCGAGCTCGACTTAAATTAAATGTCATAATTAAAATAATGGCCAGAGAAACCCTAAGAACAGATTACAGGAGGTTCAGTGATTAAGGAGGTACCGGATTAAGTAACAATTTTATAGTTACTTTTGGGATGAGATTTGTTCTGATTTGTTCCGATATTGTTTAATCCAGCCATTAGGCCATACTGCTCTGAAATAGAATCGCCTTTTTGAAACATGAGTTTACATAAATAGTCAAATATACTATTTACTAGTTTCCTAGCAACAACTTAGTTAAACATTTTGAATTATTTAAGTATTAAAATCTACAACCATTTAATACATATATGTTTAGTAAACTACTCTCGAAACTAGACTCGATGACTGGCGTTAGCGTTTGCGCAAAGCTCTTTACCGAGTGCAGATAAAGTAGACAAGCTTTCAACTGACGCACATCATGTTGTCGCGGGCGGCGTCAAGTGCAAATTATAAGATAAAACATCGTTTAATTTAATTTTAGCATATTCTTTTCAAGTTTTTCTTACAAACTAACAAACATCTCGCCTCTTCCGTTCCGCCTTGGATAACAATTCCACTCATTCAGCATAGCAACTTTATAAGTACTATTTTTATATTCATTTTCGACTCTAATTAGCCACTGTCAAAGATAATAAGGAGTAATTAAATTACGATTATTAGTGTCACTCTTTAAGGGTTAATTAAAAATAAAAAGTGGCATAAAGTGCAAGCTAAGCCGCCAGAGAGGCGCTTGACTTTGCAAATCCGGTTTTGCGCAACGTCGACCTTTCTACCGCTCTCCATTTGTTTTTTCTTTCTCAAAACTGTCTTATTTAAGTTAATTAAGTGAAGTATAAGATCGTGACTAGCTCTGTGGGAGACTCTGCCCGAGATCGCGAAACGTGACGAGAACCTATGAAGCCCGCTATTCTTTATGTCACATTTGCTATAATTTTTACACGATCATGTTTTTTATAGAAACATGGTCATTATATGAACGTCCTGGCATAGAAAGAAAAAACAAAAATAAACATAAAAAGCAACTCTTTCAGTATTTTAATGGTCATAGGAACCAATTATAACAAAAAGTTGAAAGCCTATAACTAGATATGAACACTGTGTGAACATAATAGTGTGGCAGTACTTACAGTTTATGTGTCAGTTTTAGGACTCAAAGCAAAAAAATGCAAAAAAGCTATGCAAATATGCATTTGTCAGGGCCGTATCCTCAGAAAAGTACATGGGCAGTGAGCACACAATTTTAATCTGTGCTGTTAATCCAGGGCCGTAATGAGAGCACAGTTTTACTGCGGGCCCAGTGACTTATGGCCATCGTAGTACGTCTTATTACAGTTATTATCCGCTCGAGGCTTTTCGAATTATAGAATAACAGGTCTGAGAAATGTTTTTTATCGGTCTTCAGCCCAAGGGGAGGAGAAACGTGTTATACTGTTCGCGACCAATACCTTTAAAAAATATTCTGCGTTTAAAAAAAATATGTAAAAGTGTACGATGCACAATGTTGATATCATTGTTATGACAAGCTGCGCTGAGCAGTATAGGCCTACTTTCTTCATTTTTGCATTAATTTTATAATAATAAATTTAAAAATAGCATTGTTCATTAAAATACTTGCTAAACTAAAGCTTGATGCCGCCTTTAATGGTAATATGCTAATAAACAGGATTTTTTTTCAATATTCTTGAGATGTGTAAAAATTGCACTATCATCGCAAATGGAACATTTTATTGCTGTTATCATCCAGTTTGACACAAAGCCGAGTACTTACCGCCTCGTCTTGCCTCGATCAAGGGCTTTTTATTTTTTACAAGGCATAAAATGGCTAGTTCTATATTTATGAGTACATTATCTCCTGTCGTTTAATTTATCAAGGTTATTTAGTTGTATATATTCCCTTTAAATTAATAAACGTTCGTAATAAATGACTATTTTTATGTCAATATAAGTAAGTACCTATATAATTTATTGAAATATGTCAATTACATTCCGAACATGTTTACTTTATGCGGCGCGCTGTATTAGTATATATAGTTTTTTTAATTATAGCTCAAAGTAGATAATTTTATTATATATTTTATGCATTAATATTACCTTTATAATTATAATATTATAATAAGCTCATTTTCATAACATTACGTAAAAGGATACAAAATGACAGTGAAAATACAAATATTATCAAGAAATAAAACTCGAGTGCTTGTCAATCTCGTCGTGAATCAGTTACGCCATTCCGAGAGTCTTCGAGCCCTGCCTTCCCGAAGCGAATCAATTTACGAATGATAGGCAAATGACTCTTAGCGAAAGTCTACGCTCAGTTAAACCATTTAGTTCCATAAAGTTATTTTATATCAACTTCGGTAAATGTCACATTATTATCAAAGGTTTAGCTTATTTTGATTACTAAGGGTGAGTTGCGCGCTGGCAAAATTTGACGTTAAATTTTAATTGACGCTCCGCTGACGTTGAGACAAAATGGCGTATTTTGCGCTTTTCTGCGCACTGTAAAGTTAACGTCAAACTTGACAGTGCAACGCACCCTAAAGCAGTTACAGAACCTACATAAGATAAAGATGTATTCATTGCCTCAAATCAAAAACAAACGTTATGCAACGTAATTATTTATTTCCGGCCCTTTAGCTTTAAGAATTAGAATTATGAAAGAATAATTATAAAACTGCAAAAGTGCCTGTAAAGGTAATTTCAGAATTTGTTTGATATTTGGTATTGATATTAGATTAAAAAAATCTAAAATAATCCAAAATAATCTAAACCTTCACATGTAATTCATCAACGTCACGGAAAATAACAAGAGTTGTCATTATCCAGATGAAGATAATGTTGGTCGTATGCGCATGCAATCAAATCGCTGCATAATCTCGCAGTAATCACTGGCTGCAGCTTTGTTCCGATGCCCGATGCTGCAAATGCAACCGCAGACGCTACTGGAATTACCTCCGCAGATTTAATGGTAGAATCCACTGAAAATTGATCCTTTGGAAATGGATTCGTTCATGAAGATCGTACATATCATAAGTAACTTATCTCAATTTTCTTAGCTAATATGACTGTTTCTGTTATGTTACTTGATTTCGGTCATATAATTGCGTGACTGTATGTTGTTATATTGTGATTTATGCTTTCTAATTTAGATTTCAAAAGCAAATTGCTGTTTCTACTTTGTGACAATGATAGGACGGCGATCTGATGATTTTGCTTAAATTTCTGTAGATTTATTAATTATTACCTTTACAATAATTATAGTACTCATTATTCATTAGCAAGAGTAAAACATACATTAAATATGCTTGCTGCTGCCTCAGTCAAGAAAAAGGGCAATCTGGAGATTTTTCTAAGGCCTATCTAAGCCCTTATGACATTGGGCTTAAAACCTATAACTATTTGATATGATTTGATCCAATTTTTATTCGAATACGAGTATTTGTCCGTAAACACAAATAAACGTAGTCCGAGTTTCGATCCATGGAGTCGAACAATTTCGCGTATCAACTGAATAGAAACGCTGCATAAGAAGTTATTTCTGAATAGACAAATCAATCACTGATGACGTTCATGCCTTAGACAATCACCGCTTTATTTGCACTCCGTGACTGAAGAGTCCTCACGCACCACGCGTAAGTATACCTTCACAACGACCACTGTACGCTGACCCGCGATGTTTTTAGATTGTTTTGCATGTGCTCAATGTAGAGGGGTCTATGTTGTGTGGATGTTGTGTCAATTGAGTCGCTGTTAGATCTAATTCTCAGTTGGTTCAGACCGTCACGACATGATCAAGGACAGAACAGAGTAGGTAAGGTTCTACGAATATGAATTTATTTTTTTGTAATTTTACTACTTTTGACAAAAGTGTGATTTGGTTTAGTCCTCTTCTTGATTCTGAATAAAGTCAGTAATTGTGTCACACTAGTGTAACATTCTCTTTTTAAACCCCGACACAAAAAGAGGGATGTTAAAAGTTTGACCGCTAAGTATCTCTGTCTGTCTGTCTGAGTACGTGGCACTGTAGCTCATCAACAGGTGAACCGATTTGGATGCGATGTTTTTTATTTGATAGCTAATTTTATTTTTATGCGGTGTTTCTTAGATATGTTTGATCAAAATCGGTTCTGTCGTTCAAAAGTTGTAGCGAAATTAATATTGAAAATCGGGGGTTTTTTAATTTGTCTAATTAATATTGAAAGTCGAGGGTTTTCAATTTGTCTAAGACATAAACTTGTCATAATACATGGTGTATTATGACAAGTTTATTAGTAACAGCTTACAGTCGTCGACTTATTTTTCGGGAAGTTGATTTTTTTTCCATGATTCTAATCTAAAAAGAGCAATTGATTGAGGACGACTTATTGAATTTATGAAAGCGAGACGAACAACATCCGTTCTCACTTTAATTTGTGAGTCGACCTATGGGGTCTGCGAAGACGGCGGCGGTAGGCGCGGAGAACACGAGCGCGCATAAATTATAATGACGCCTGTCGCCGCTCCGGAGTCTGAGAGCAACTGACGGAACTAGAATGTATACGATGGCAGCTGAAGAAGCAAGAATGACAGACAAATCAGAGTGGGCGTTAGATCAAGTCAAAACTCATATAGGCACAGTCAATGTGCGTCAAACAGACATAGTTGGTGGTTGATGTTGACACTATTTATACAGAAGGCTTCTTGTTTGCAATGTTTAAGTATGTTCTTTGTCAGGCATAGTTGATTGTCATACTTACTGCTGCACAAACATCGAATAGATGAGTATGCTGATTACCTATTTGTTGATTTATTTGAAACGGAAATGTATTAGTATGTCTGTAAAGAGGGTCGTCGTTATAACTATGTACGATATTTGCTGTTCACTGTTAAGACTGATTAGAGCATCATGACTTCACTAGGCATTTTAAAAGTAAGATTGTATGTGATGTATGTGTAGGACCTTATAAATTGTGTGGTTTAAATATATTTCCAAGAAATCCAAAATTGACTTCGAGTATAATCTGATATGAGCATAGCGAGGAGAAATCACAACACAACAATATAAACCGGCAATCACCTTTTATTCATCGACGATCGTAAACATGAGTCAAGCGAGATGCTCTTCGTCGAGGTCAAGCAAGAAAGCCTTCCGATTAGATTACGTGGTGCGGGCGTGCGCAGGCGCAGCGGCGCGGGCGGCGCGTGGCTGGGAACCGGCGGCGCGCGCGCGTTCTCACGGCCTCGCTGACCCGCGCCGCGCCCCCCCGTCTTCCTCACACCCCTCTAACAAACTAACCATTGTACAGAAAGATGGGTTAGCCATAGTACATTCTGGTCTACCTTTGTCGCTTTGCCGTGGAATGTTTTCAGCCGAAGCACTAACAGCGTAAAATAACTATCAGGTCTCTGATAGCTCTTTGTTAAAGCACAAAGCTCGCAGAATAACGTGAAATCTCATATCTCAAGATTTCGATCAAAAAGCTGAATGCTAAGAGGAGAGATCAGTTGACAAAGAATGTCCAGATGTAGATATCTATCACTACTAGACACAACTGGAGTCAGTCAAACATGATTAGCAAACACAATGATCAGGTCTTTTCAATCTTCTCATTCACAAACCTAACTGTGAAATCGGACTGAACTTGTCTGTAAATTTTAAACACGATATTTTTTAAACAGCTTCTAGACTAAGTAGGAAGGGCGTAGTGATTGTTATTTACATAAAACTTACATAGGAAATGTTACCTGTTTGCTTCATTGATTTGTATTTTAACCGCGTGCCGCGCCGCATGGAAACCTCGCCTCGCGCCTCTCACGTCGGTATTGTTACACTCTTCCTAATGCCGCCGCTCCATACTCAACTCAACTCAAGTGAGTAGCTTTAGTCAACTGCCTCAAAAATATGGCATTTATTAGATGCAGGTGCGATTACTGTTAATAGCACTCTTAATATTGGTGTGAACATCATAATATAAGAAGCGGATTTTGCATAAATATGCAACATTTATACAATGTGCTCCGTCTCTTTGTTATGGCCGTCATTACGGGTTAATGGGCGCTGCAGTTAAACACTGATGGAACTTGAGAAATTCATACGCACTTCAACAAAGATACTTTCACATAATCAACCGCTATCAAGCGTACACGGCTTGCCCGTGTTCCTTAGTAATAACTCAGGCATTTCATATTTTTTTACACTTAAATACTGGACGGCATCCTCCGCACTCCAAAAAGAATTTACCAAGTCAGACGGTTTCCCACGACGTTACTCCTACACTTATTACTCTGGTAATCACTACACGGCCGAGCTGGTTACATTTTAGCTTTTTGTGCGTCATTTCTATTGCAATTTAAAAACTTCTTGGGTTCATAAAATTTTTATTTAAAATATTATTTAATTTATCGTAATGCCTTCCCAACGTCAACATTGTTACAATACGTTAGGTTTATCATTGATTTCACTCATGAATGTGAATATTTATGTACAAAAAATTTGCATGCATTGCTTATGAGCAAAATGTTATCCGCTATGTCTGAGCTCGAGAGCATGCGTTCTCGAGATTATCGTCATAACGGATAAAATTTTGGTGTAAAAAAATTTAATGTAGTGTAATACGCAAAGATAGTATTAACATTTTACTACAATCGGAATGTGGTTTAGTATCATAATGACTGAGTCTACACAGAGAACCTAGCTTCTTACATGCTCCAAGAAAGTAAAAATTGAGCCTTAAAGGAGTTAAACGTTCATTATTTAGGTATTATACTGGATATAATAAATACATACCATCTACAATCAAATCGCATTATCTTAAGAACGATAATCATTGATTTAAAACATAAATCGAATATGTAATAGGTAATTTTAATAATTTTCACTCAGCTTGGCAGTTCTTGCGGGTCTGACCTCGGCTGCATCTTATTTAAAGTTGCATCCACTTGCGCCGGCGCACGTACCGAGCGAGACAAGATGCAATCTCTCTGCTTTATGCGCAAGCCGACGCAGTTTATAGCCAACCCTAATAGAATTATAAATATAAACTCTTATCTTGAATTTCTCTTTGTTATATAATTAGCTTGCACTTGGATTAAGGTAAGCTATTGCCAAGAGATGGAGATGTATATTTTTATTAACTATCGCATTACATAATATTATTAAACACCTACCTCCTGTCTATATAATTATGTGAGTATTTCACCATTTGTAAAATTACACACCTAACAATTTACTTATGCGATACAATTTACTTACTAAGTATAAGTATATAATACTAAGTATAAGTGTTGAACAGAACATTTTAATGTAACTAAAACTAATTTAGCTTCATTACTTACTTGTTGTCGGCACTCGACTCCATAAAGACATTCAAATTTGAGTCCTATGACAGCAGGATGAACCGATACATTCGAGATGAGAGCGACAGAGTCAGATGTATTGTTTTCATACTATTTGATATCTGTCATAGGAGTATAGGAGTTTAACTTTCGAAAAACATTAAATTACCTGTTCGTTTGTTATTTATTTATATCTAGCGAATAAATAAATGTAAAGTGGCACGGTGCCATCTGCAAAATACATATTCACACGAAATCGAAATTAGCTGTCTTCGCGAATGGACAATCCGAGTCGAGCACATTAAACGATTCCATATTTGGGTTTACCTTAACCATTACGGTTAAACGTCTGATCTTAAAAATGCAACGTTAAGGACATTCGAGGCACATTTACATAAACAAGGATCGTGACACCGCGAGATGCAAGAACAATATCCCGGCATAAACGAGTGGCGAACTGAGCCAAGTCCACGCACGGACCGCATCTTCATCTACATGCTGTATGGTTACATGTACTGCGCCCTGCATCTCGGTTAATTTAGCTGCGATCGTTGTAAAATGTATATTACATACGCCACTTAAAAGTATCTTTAATTTATCTTACTTTTGCGTATATTTATTTAACATATACTTAACTTGAGGTTTCACTAAATATATAATTTAAAGATCAATCATATTGTAAAATATTGTACAAATTTGAGAAAGATGTTCTCAAATTTAGTCGTGTTGTTTCTCGCAGCGTTGCCCATAGATAAAAGAATAGCAGTCCGATACGCACATCAGCCTCCATACAAAAGACCTCAACGATTGTGTAGTGGCGTAAACCCGTGACCTCACGCATCCTCCCTCCAATCACGCGTGTCAGACTCGTGCGGGGTAGCAACATAGTTCGTAAACTCGTAAATAAACAAAACAAGCTCGACCCGAAATTAAGTGAGTCGCAGCAAAAACTCGCCTACCTACCTGAGTGTCCTGAGACCGCGCATCGCGTTGTTTTGGGACCCGGCCTTCTTCATTGATGCTAAACGCTATCTATAACGCTGGATAGAACAGACAATAAGTGCATTTACTTTACTTTGAGGAAATATCTAGGACATGTGTCTTTGAAGCAAGATTGTAAATGGATATTAAGCTTACATTGTGAGAATTACTTCTATCGTTATTATGATAAGAATACTATCAAATCGTAACTAAATGTAACTAAATCAGTACTTAAACTAAATCAGTAGGTTCGTACATTTTACTCCCTTCACATAGCTTTGACAATTGGGAGCTTTTTATTTTTACCCAGCAGCAGCAATAAAGTTATCCATAAAGTCTAGGATATTTGTTTATTAATATTCGTCAGCGGCTCCACGTTGTAAAGGAGCCGCCTACTGCGTCTAAACAAGATGACGCCGAAAGCGTCAATATAGGACGGCGACAGAGATAAATGATACAGGGCCTGCGAGATGAACAGAAAGGTACAATCCCTTCTATGCTAAGGGTTATGTCAAAGGCGGCGGTAGCTCAAACAAGTTATTTAAATTCGGTGGTCGGGTCCTACGCCTACGTGCCGCCAACAAAATCTTGGGTTCTTTAGATTTTTTGCTTGTTTTGGAAAAAAATCTGCCTGATTATGAGCTGCCAACACGCCAACTCACATGCTATTTTCTGAAACTAAAATATTGGTACAAGTAGTTACAAAAACATTAATATTTACGTAGTGTCGAAAAATCACGACTCAGGAAAAGAAAGAAATCTTATATCACCGATCAAATCAACGTGGTTTGGAAAATGAGGAGCATATTTAGTTAGATCTAAACTATTACATACATAGATTAGGTAGATGGGTATCGACCCGCAACATAGTCCGTTTGTGCGCAGAGAAAGTCGTGGGCTCGCAGCTACTTATCAATAAAGCAATCATCGGGACAGAGTGACCAATTACGCGTGTGTCGACTCATTCGTGCGTTCGAAAATTAAAATTTAATTGATGGCGCACCGCGGCCATAACTCGCGCGCGCGCCACCCGGTGGCATGCCATTTATGCAAAATAGATTGTAATTCAATTTGCGCCTTTGTAGTCTATACTCGTATGAAATAAGGCAGACAGCAATTCTGTTTTAGAAGGTTTTATTCCACTTCAGCCAGGTGTATAATAATATATATAATCTAAGAGGCATTATGCCTCCTACACATTGACCAAAGATTTATTTATATATTGGCCAAAGTCTATGGATATTAAAGCAAACATTTTTATTCCGTCGTAAAGTAGAGGTGTGAAACGTTCATACAGTATGAAATATAATACTGCAAGTATTATATTTCTAGTGTAAGTGTTATATTTTTTATATATTTTTTTTTATATTTAATAATAAATAGTTCTTTATTCTCAGCTGCCACATGCTACGAAAATCTCGTAAAAATACAATTGACATCCAAGTACCTCCGCCAGTTACAAACTGAACGGATTCCTCTTAGCGTAGGACAATTTTACGGTGACTATTAGCTACCTTTTCATTTTACCACATATCCTTCCATCACTCACTCATGTACAGCAGGAGTCTGACAGAGCCCTCACATTGTTCGCCAAGACTCGTAGGCCTTTAACGTGGCAGGGCAGGGCAGCTAGCCGTCTCGTCGACGTTTGTTTGTGTTCCGCATAAAAGGTCTCCCATATAACGACACGCTAAGTGGCTGAAAACGTGCATCCTCTATAAGGCTGCGTAAATGGATCTTGCCGAACGGACTGCTTACGACAATGATTGACTTTTAAATGGATATAAACACAGGCAAATGAACGTTTACTGCAGTGTTCCTTACCTCTGGTGTAGATAGGGAGCGAAGCGAGTATAGTTTTACTGTTTTATTCTCAATTAGTATCGATATGTCTTGGTATATTTAAAAGTTTTGATGTTGAAAAACGGTGATCGGTCGCATTCCATTGCCACAGAGGTTAGCTTGGCGGCGAGGCCGGTTAAGGCAATTTGTTCGGGATTGTTTGCCGGCGCGAGCGCAGATCAATGGTCCAGCGCAGCCTCTCTCGCATACAGATGAACCGCCGAATACCGCTCGTCCTCCCGTGCTCCGCACTGACGTAGGCTTTCTATTATCTTATTTTAGTATGCTTATTGCTTTATATGAATTGAACTGTATGTTCTTATGAGGTTCTTAAAACTTTGATATTAGAATGTGTACTTACTGCTTATAGAAGATTTAATATGCTTATAGAAGATCTATAGGTACTCGTGAATGTTATGCAACTTGGACAAATCCTTGAACTTGAAAGTTTACTGTTCACTTAGTAGATCGACAAGAACAAACATATATTTTCTTGGCGTCAATTTATCTCAAAACTTATTTTATCGATGAATATGTTCAAAAATTTTAATCCACGTATGATCGTATCATAAATTATCCGCTTACATATAAAATCTGGAAAGTAATGATGTAAAAGTATGATTAAATTGTATGCAATTTACTCTCATTGCACGTGGATATAATTTAGTACCTACGGTTTCTTGAGGTGAAAAATAAGAAGTGAATGGGCTTTTTCAAAAATCGATTAAGAGAGACATGATTAAAGACAGAGTTTTTGTGCTCGTTCAGTGCTCCTGCGCCGCAGAGGCTCTCGTGCGTTAAAATGTTTGCATACGCAGTGCGCCGATAAAGCAATCCCATGGTAAATAATTACATTAGCCAGTATCGTTTTGTAAACCGTGACGCTATAATTTTCATTCAGCTGCGATGGCGAGTGGTGTGATACGATGACATTTATCGATGCGATGCGCAGTGGTTGCGCCGGCGACAACATGCAGTGATATTAATGTTCCCAATAACTTAAGTGTTAGGTAGCATGCCTGCCTTTTATTGCTGCAAAACTTGAACATACCATTTTGTATATCCTTTATATTTTAATGTTTATTTATACCCGAGCGAATTATATTATTTGTACTTACTTTTTATCATTTTATTCACGACTCTGCTTAATAAAATAGCTAGTCGGATGTTTAAAAATATGTTTTAAAAATAAATGTGTAAGCACACAAATGGCATTCAAGTGAGTTATCGATTCGATTAGTTGTAAATTGATCTTATCTCGATCAACCTTTCCTGATGGCACGTGAGACGTCTTAATTGAAAGAATCGGCGAAATATTGCAGGAACAGACATGGACATAACTCAGGTAGTCGCTGGCGCAGGCGCGCCCACCGACGCGATTTAATTACAAAATCAATAATCGGATTGCGCATTCGAGTTAATTGATTGTCTCTCGATAGGACACTGTAATCGATGTGCGTGCATCTCTACGTCCGCACCAAGTGGAGCAGAAACTTCAGAAATAAGAATAAACTGCTGCGCTATATATTTTCGTAGTTTTACATAGGTAAACTTTAAATAATTGAGACCCAAAAAATATATTTTAGGGTAAAATGCAAAATGGATAGACCAAATAAGTTTACTGCAAACAGTACTTACCTACAAAAGTATAACATATAAAAAAACTTTTATTATCGTCAGAGAGTGAAACTGACATGCTGTACCGATCCCAAATAACGTGAGATAAGGGTAGACGGATGATGACGAGACGAAAAAATCATGCCCGTGCAGTAATTCGTTAAGGAGTTCTCTCGTCGAAATCTGATCCTGTGTGGACACAAAACGTAAGCACAAAATTTTAAAATTGAGTTGTTCAAAATAGAGTGGATTCCAACAAAAAAAACATACATAACCTTCTACATGTACCTACATAAATAAAAGCTTGTAAAAACATCCTCATCTCAAAAATAATATGTGACTATAATAATATGCTATAATGGGCTTTCCTTAGATTACAATTTCAAAGAAACAAAGAAAAATCCTCTTTATTTCAGTCTTTATTTCAATTTATGTGGAACTGATCCACGGTTCGATTAAAGGTAGGTACACTGAGCGCGTGCCCGGCCGTGCAATGTGGCTTCTGCTTTTTTGCTGTTATTTTCAAAGGTACTCGATGTGCGACGCCGATAGCTTTGTGCCTAGCGAATAAAATAAAATTAAAATAACTGTTTGGTTTTTAAATATCAAGATTTCAAATAGAAATAACTGAAATAGGATAATTGCAACACTTGTTGAGTTGTTTTTAAGAAAAATGCAAAGATTTTTTTGTAAAAAAAATGCTTTTTATAAAATAATATGTTAAATAACGCTGCAACTACTATAGTAACTGTAAACCTTCATAACGTATGATAAGAGAGATCTCGCAGATGACTTTTTCCGAAAAAATTAACAACCCACCAATCAGATCATTTTAAAAACAGTTTTTACATAACTGTACAGGGTCTGTTAATAAGAGCCTGTTCGTTTGTGCCTCGGGTCATTAAAATCACATCAGCAGGAGATAAATTATTTTATTAAATGTCGATTCACACCTTTGGCCCTGGCCAGCGTGTCTAATCGAGGGCCTTGCATGTTTTTTTACGGCTTGGGCTATTGTTGCGGTAAAAAATCATTGTGACTGTGGTCCTACAGGTAGAATGACAGGGACTGGATGAAGCTGACCGCACACGTTTAGTAATTAGGCCCTTTCCGCCATTTTCTCACATCAGTTTCTTTCTTTATCTTTTGAATGGCAGTTTTATTTCTTGTCACGATATAAAAGGCAAACCCTTTCACCCAATATCAGACACAAGGTAATCAGACAAAGAAAAGAAACGTGGTATAGAGGCATTATTTTATGGTGGTTTAATTCCTTCCATGGTTAGTTCGTTATCTTCGATCATGTTACGGTTTTCCCAATCAAGCCAATTTTAAGGCTTGTTTTTATTTTAAATCGTATAGGCCGATAAGTAATACCTATCCCATTTATCGAACACTGCATGATCATATCATGGTCCGCTGCACTCATTCTCATAAATTCAGATTCGTTATCTCGTTAATTGAAAGCGTCATTCCCGTCATTCCATACGATGCGAATCTACTTAGTACTAACTTGGTTTCTATATTATTATTATAAAGGTATTTATAGGTCATAATTATAAATTTAATTTATAAAAGTAGTACAAATATTTTAGGGTATCAGTCAATAATTCTGAACTTTAATAAACATAAGACAGCACTTTGGAATAAAATGACGACCTATATACCTATATGGCCTAGTCATCACGCCGGACTGTCACATCGGAGGTCCCGAATGCGATCTCCTATGTGGGCAAGACGGGAAATTGTGTTTTTTATTATTGATTAAAGATGCATGATTTATGAAGATTATTTACTATTGTGTAATAAAATCATTGAGTTTCCCCATTTGACCTTTTCACTTGATGGGTTATCTTATAAAACAAGTCTCGAACTTATTATTTTAGGGCAAACACGATCTGTGTGATTGGTAAAAAATGAACTTTCCGCATCCGCATGTCAAATGTCCAAATTCAGAATGTAACATGCTCGCTTTTCTTATTGTCCCCGCCCACCGGGTCTCCGTGTTCACAAGCTGATTACCGTTGTCTCGTCTTGTTTTTTGTCTCTGTTTCGCGAAGGTAATTTGGTGCGAAGTGTCAGCCTTCCTGTAAGTAGGTAATAATGTTTCTTATTGCTCATATTCCATATTTGATCAGCATCGATCAGAGTTGATCTCAGTTCTTTTTAATTCTTAATATGTCATGAATTACAGTCAGGCTAACGACAAACTTCTGATATAATATTAGGTACCTTACATGTACTTCTTTAGTATAAATCTCTGAATTGTTTATCAGAAGTGCCCATTAAACATACCAATTAAACACGTCTTTGATAAAAACATAAAATACAGTATTGGAGAAAAAAATAGGACTTTTCTCTTCTTTGTTAGTTCCTCAATAAATCAATCAGTTATAAAAAAAAAAACTTGTAACTCTATCACCACCAGTAATATACCTACAAAATACATAACAATGACTGGTCATCATAATAGTCCGGGAGGTATGCCAAAATAGCCTGAAGTGAACCAAGCTATAAAATCTTCTCTGCTATCTAATCCTCTTTCAAATCAGTTTCTCTATCGTGTCATGCCTTTTTGAGTACAGGAATCACCTACCAATAAATGGGGACAGTATGCAATTAATGATTAATGACTAAACAAATGGGAAAATAAGTTCACACATTAGGATTTACCCAGAGAACTCAATTATATATGTATCCTCGACCCAAGGTGAGCGAGTGACAACTGAAATTATCTCAATAATTTTTCTGTGCATAGCTCTTGGACTATTTGCAATGAAAGTGCGAATGCGCTCGGTACTTTATTACTCTATTTACGATAGTAGTAATTGCAAAGAGGAACCTACCTGTCTTCATTTTGAAAGGCGAGGCTTACGACACTCCTGATGACATGTTATTTTAAGCAAAATCATAGAATATGTAATAGAAGACGCATAGAAGATTCACTTTCGAACAAGAGGAAGACAAAATGTAAAATTAACCTGGGCTCGAGCGTCCATTTAGATAGTAGAAGCTCACCTTACGTGTTTTTAAATATTTAAAACGAAATTTCAAAGAAATCAAAGCATGCACGTGGCTAGAGCATCAGCCACGTTTGTTTGTGTGAATGAAGACAATTTTGCTATTGGCTCGACCAGATCTTACGGAAAAGGCCCCATGAGGGGTGTGGCGGGTATCACTCATGCCTACACCTCGAAATGACGAGACATTCTCTTGGCAAAATGCGCTTTGTGATCCGGTTCATAATTTGCTTTATGGCATTTCGTATTGAGTGGTGTTAGAACCTCCATAATTATGGGTATTAAAGTTATCGAATTGTATCTGGGACGAACAAAAATAGCTGGATTATTACTGAGCTGTAGAATTTCATGACGGTTCAATAAATATTGCAATTTTAATGAAAGAGGCCTCAGATAATTAGGTGTTGCTAAAATTCTATGATTAACATTTAAATTACTGAAATAGTAATTGCCAGTCGCATTATTTATTTACAAATTCATCTTGTTTTACTATTATACCAATACCTAACAATAAGAAACGTGAAAATAGCCTTTGACCTTTGAATATAAATTAAGGATATTAAAATAATTTACATAATAAGTAACATGAGCTGAATTAAAAAATAATACAGTAAACAACAAAGGAAACCAATTATTACATCACTCAATAAACTAATAACATCTTCATCAATTGCTGGTTACAATTATTGTGCCTATTACACCTACGTAATGAATAGTCTCAATACTCTCAATAGTTAATAATGATGTTACCTTCACGCAAATTAAGAGGCAGTCAATGTAGTGAAGCGGTTAATTATTGACGTAATTACTTTTGGATATTGTGTTATTAAGCTTAATGGTCTACTATAGAAGGCGGTTGAAACAAAACCTGATGATCTTGTAACTTTAATATGCCACCACCCACCGTATTACAAACGCCTAACATGATTTGCAAAATGTTAATTCTTATTAACCATACCTTAAAAATATGTAATACAAACTCTCCGTGTTTGCTTACAGCCATTGCTTGTAAATACTTAAGTAATTTTCGTCAAAACCTGAATAACAAAAATAAGTACTACTGTTTCAGTATTTAGCAGGTTTATTTAATATTTTAGCAGTCGTGTTTTTTTAATTTCATGAATTTGGTTATTTAATCTGAAAAATCTAATTGTGAATCGCAGAAGCGATAGATCATATCACTTCAGTTGGTAATTGTGCGTGCTTGTTCTAAATTGATTTGATTGCTATCTTCACTCGCGATGTTAGTGCCCAATAGATTATCTATAAAAATACACAGCTGCTTCTCTCGTGTACTTCGTAATTTATTTTTCAATTGACTAGGCTTTGATTTCATTTTCTAAATAGCTACCGGAATTACAACCACACACTACTATTTTTCTGATTTCGCTACAAACGTCGTCATCGCACACTGACCGGCAGCTACTCGTAACAATTATTTCTGCATTGTGTCTTGATTCGCGATCTAGGGATTGACTATATTTTACAAAATAAGTTGTCCAAATCCGTTCCTACAACGTTCCCTGTTTATATATGGTACTTAAAATTAACCTACCTAATTAACGAGGATAATCGTCTTTAGAAATCCCTTCTTTTGTCTTTTCCTTTTTCAGGAATAGTCAAAATGGGTTTCTGTGGCCATTTATGATTGGCTCTTTATAAGGTCAGGAATAAGTAATCCGTTGAGTCCTGTGGAGTGACTACAAATTATTGGATTATTTAATTTAACCAAATATTCTAAGACAATGCATATCCGTTGGAAGCGCTGGGTATCGCGACGCAATCTATTAGAGGCATCGATTCAATTAGCTGCTCCGAACAATAGTCGTGGCGCTGGCCACCGTGTCGTATCGAAATAATAACGACAATACAGAAGGATAGACTCCTTTTCGATTATATTTTAAGGGGGTCAATTGAACGATAAACATGATATAATTCATTGAGTTGAGTTAGATGACTTGACAAATATGCGTTAAAAGTATATACCAATAACAAAATTTCTTCTCTTCTAGAATACATAGTTTTATTTCCTAATTAAATTAACTGTATTAGTTATCTTCTCAGTTTTTGCTAACACCGCTTTTTTGCTTTTATGCCACAATCAAAAGCTGTTGATTTTTTTAAAGTGCTAAATTGGAAGGAGAACGTCTGTGTCACAGTTCTGTGCCGTTCGTCGCTCGCCCGTGACTACCGAACAATGAACAAACACGATCCAAACAATTTAATGTAGAACAATACACAAATTCAATAACGACCACGCCAATTTCGTCTAACTGTAACAAGAAATGACCTCAAACGGATTTTGTGCGCATTGACCGCAACATAATGTACATTTAATTTAGTTTTTTAAGGAAAACCCATCAAAAAGGTCATTTCGAATTATTTACGTTTCATTACCGGAATTATGTGTACTACTTTAAGATAATTTTATGACTAGCAGTCACATATAGTAGTCAATAAATTATTTTACTTAGTTTTATTTTAACTGGATAGGTAAGCTAAAACCATAAATGTGAGACAAACGACTTTCATGCCGAAACCTAGAATTTCAGCAATCAAAAGGGAATTACATGAGAGACAAATATTCCAGACTGTACAGTATTCTAGACAGTGCAAGACAGTGCACTTTATGAGATCTTATCATAAACCTCGTAGGTTTATGATAAGATCTCATAAAGTGCGAGACTCAACAGTATTATTTTTACATTAAATATTTTTATGGTATATTTTATTCTGTGTCGGGTATGCGAAGCGGCAAGGTAAACAGAGCAATCCATAAAGATGAGTCTGCAAGGATTTATCTCCCGGTCGACGACGCGCGACGATATAACCCTTGGAGGCAGTTGACTGCCGTCGGCGCGTGGGCGTCTCACCGACCTCAACACAACTAGAGAACAACAAAAACATTCGGTAGGTATCTCATTATCTTCTTTCTCAAGGTTCATCTACTCGGCGACCCTCGAATGTAGACAATCTTAAAAGATTTCATGGGATGTGCTCAAAGAACATTTCCCAAAGATTTTTAGTTTTACCCAGGTTTATGAGACACAGAATTCCGCGGTCAAACCAGCTCTCATAAGTTAGATCAAACATAAGTTAGATAAAATATTATTTGCCAATTATCTCGTCTAAACAAAAAAAAATACCTCTGCGTAAACACGTCATTTTGTTATTAGTTTCCATTAAGTGTCGATGATAACATAGTTCAAAAATAAATTTTACTACAGTATTATCTGAATAATCATTGTTGATTTGTCTCATATTATAGGGAGATCGATAAATTGTCGGAGCGCTAAGGATCTCTAGTGAAACGTTTACCTAAGTTATATGTACCTACATACATACAGTGCATTCTTAGTTATGTTTATCTGCTTAAATATTAGCTAGCTACACTTAAGTGTCTGCCTTGACGGAGCATTGGGGCAGGGCCCTAAATTGAATTTAAAGTATAGTCTTTCTGTAGAGTTTAGAATTCTGTAATAGGAACTGTAACTATGTTAAGTGATAATATATTTCTTCGTCTTTATCACAAAGGTTTATTTTTAGATTATGAAAAGCCACGTATCTATTTAAACTTTCTGTGCTATGAGACATTTAGCTCTATGAAATAATATAACACCAATAAAAATAAAATAATAAATGCTTCATCATGAACCCGAGTACATATAAATTATTATTGCGAATAAGAGATTAAATTAATTTCTGAACCGCGTAGGCTGATTATATAATTCGCAAGGAGTGTATTAATTGGTGCATTTAGAACAGAAAAAATAGTGTGCGCCGTAATCTTGCATAAAGTATGTATAATTTTCTTAGTAAATTTTATACCTAAGTAGACAAATATAGAACTATTCGATTGTTAGTTGATACATGTGGTACTGTACAAAATTTGATACAAAGAACTTCTAAAGCTTGTTCTAAGAAAGAATAAATGCCAGTTTATACTTACTATTTGTAAATTGTTTTAATTACTTTAGAAATGCTGAAACCTGATACAGTGATTAACATGAGGATCCTGATGAGACTGATGACGAAATACCTACGAAATACTTATAAACGATATATTTTAAAGTATTTTTCTTTCATTAACATTCTCAAGAAGCTACCAATACAAAGTAGCTACCGTAAAATTTTTCCTTTGTATTGATATGGTCAGTGGAGTCTCATTACGGACATGCGACATTTACGGCGATGTCGGCAATCGGTCCGACAATGCTGACATTGTGACATTGTCAGGATTTGTGACGCGATGCGATCCGTGAGCGAAAGAGTAATTGGAGGTCTACATTGAAATGAGACCAGAGTTTGGATCCAAGCAAACATGGAAATCGAAAAATATACAACATAAACGATTCTTACAAGTTAGATTTTTCTTTCTGAATATCCATTCTTCCATACAAATATTTTAAATGCTAAAGTCTGGCCGTCTCTCTGTCACGCATTGACATCTAAACCACTGGGCCAATTTTTTATGAAATGTGGAATCTACTAACGATATCTGAGTTTATGAAGGAACCGTGGGAGGTGAGGTAGAGATGAGGGCAGCTATACAGCTAGTTAGATATAATTTTCAACTTGATACCTTTAAGCATCCCTTAGAAAAGGGTCTTGGTAGAGACAGACAACGAAGTGATCCTATAAGGACTTCAATTTTACTTTTTGAGATATGGAACCCTAAAAACGTTTTATATTTTACCATGTCAAGATCTAAAATAAGCATGTTTCAGAATATCAAAATGCTATTAATATTTCACAGTCTTAATAAGATATGTATTCTTCACGTCAGGATAGCCCTGGCCTTACCATATCTAGATGACAGCTCGCTCGCGTCTCGAACAAAGAATGATACAAGAAATAATTACGCCCATTCATCGGGGCTCATTAAAATGAACCAATCGCGTTGTCGGATATCCACAAAAGGAAAACGGGCAGGGCAATTTGCCGCGGCGCCGATGTTTGCCCTTGCTAAGGGTTGGTCCACATTGTCCGGCAAAGTATACTTCCTGTACCAAATATCAGCATATCATATGATATCATCAGCCTGTACCATATACCGTGAACCAATACTATTAAAACAACGTCAAAATACGAAAAATTAACGAAAACGAAAACATTGTTTAGTTGCAGTTGGTTGTCATCCAACTCATGGTAGAACGTCGCCCTCTGATATAATTAGGGGCGAGCAAGCCCTTGCCATACCATACAATCAGTACATTATTGTGATACACATCACTAAAGACATAATATGTGTAAGTACAATGTATATTAAAGAATGCTTACAAAATATTACTGGGGTAAACAATGTCGCGAGTTAATTTAACAGATAAGAAACAAACATCCATCTTACTTATTTCTATAGCAACTAGCAACCCCAATGATCGACATAACGAACGTGTGATGTTGCTAACCGTCTCATGTGTAGCCACCCTAAAAGATATGCATAGTTCAGAAACCGCTGAATTCAATTAAGTAGATGCAAGTCCAAGAGATACCAATTTATTTGCGATCGTACGCAACAACACGCTTGTTAACTGTTAGGTATTTTCAGTCCTAGGGAGTTAAAAATAATAAACATATACTGTCAGGTATATGTTTATTATTTTTAACTCCCTAGGATACTAACTAGGATTTATCAGCTATAAGACTTCAGCGATTAATTGTTATGATTAATTTATATTGCGATTATGACTGACGACTTTCCACTCCTGTGGAAATAGTATCCAATTTCTTGGTTAATACCAACTTCTTGGTTCTACCCATGTATAATATTTCATTTAAATGGGTTCATCGGTTGAAATATTATAGAGTGAAAAATACTTTGATAGAAGATTCCAAAAGATGTTAAGGTTGCTCCTTCCTTAAACTCATTTAAAAGAAAATACCTCTTGTCACTTCCAATACAATGGTATTATATAATATATATTTAGGATAATATGTATATAATTGAAAATGTTTTTATATATTAATAGATTTCTCTCTTAGTTTTAGTACGTTATTACTTCTAACTAGAGTGCTACTGTATACATGTCCTTTCAACCTATCGCCGGTTGAGATCCCTACATGGGAAAAGTCGTATCATTCTTGTTCCTAGATTCTTGTTAATACAAGAAAGATACATGTGTACAACTTACAACAACAACGTAAAACTTAATTTTATGTATTTAGAAACGTCGTTGTACATATATCTTTCTTGTATTAATTTTGATTAATGTACTTATTTTCGTGCAATAAAGTTATTACAAACAAAGAAACAAAAAAAAAACAAGATTTTAACTCCATAGGTCTACAATATTTCCTACTCAGTATAAATTACATAGGTAGGTTGAATTGTCTGTGAACAGACGTACAAATGTCAGCCAGAATAGGATAATAAAATCGTTTTAATGTAATAAAGTTAAGTATTCAGTTCCATAGACATTCGTAGAACAAATGTTGCTGCATATCATGTTAGGTACCTGGAGGTTGCTGGTAAGTATAACAAGTAATCCTGTTTGTCCCGACAAATCAAAACGATGTCTGAGGCGGTTGTCACCGTCTCCCGTGGAGAAAATTGTCATTACCAGCGCGCAGTAGCGAAGCGAAGGGCGGCATAATTGGTCAGCTAATGAGACCCAAACCGAAGTTTTTGGGCAAAGTTCCGAAAATCAATAAAGAAGAACAAATAGAGAATGGAATTTTATCGCATTATTGCTAGGTGTCGATTCTTCAGCAGCAATATTGTAATATACACAGTCAATACAATTGTTGATCGATCCAAGTACAAAGAAAACCTAAGACAACACAAATAAAATTAATTCTTTCTCAATCTTGGTATATAAAAAATCATCGTTTGGATAAATGATGTTAAGAAGTTGAAGTTAAGTTTTTCTTCAGCATTTTACCATACCTTACTTACCTAACTACGTCAATTATAGTGGATATACACTTTGTAAGTATTTAGCACCAATGTGCTAACCACATTACACGACTTATATACTTATACATTTAACGACAACATAAATTCAAACGGCTACGAGGCTTGTAATGGTCTCTTTCATTATTCTGTTTATTATATATTTGGCCCATAATTTTGCCACTGATCTGCTCTTCTGACACATATTATACAAGTTTATAACATTTTATAAGTTTTTAACATAAAGCCTAGTCTACACGATCGAAGTAAGTAGTACGGTAGGTACACGCGCTACGCACCGCGATTAAGTGATTTTTTTTTTGTAATCTACACCAACTATTCACATAAATAGGTACGTATTCTACTAATACCTACTGTATGATTAATTATACACCTAGATACTGATAACTCTACTCACATTGTTCGGAGAGTAGAACTTTGTCTCAACTCACTAACATGTCGCCTGGTCGTCAGAAGTCAGTATTCCATCGACTACAATGCCCGTGTGGCCCAGGGCTAAGATTTTTGTTATGCACATAAAGTACTAATTACAAACATGCAGTAAAATTCGCAGTTAAAATGCCTATAAATTATAATGTTATTTACAATGCCATGTACTGCTTATATCTTTTCCAAGTTATATTTCACGTCATATAATGATGTTGTAAAGTACAATTAACGGAACCCCTTGCGTGAATAGGTACGTAATTTATCATAGTTGTAACGACAACGAGTAGGGGAGACCGGGGCAAGAAGAAGTCCGGGGCAAGAAGAAGTCCGGGGCAAGACGGGAAGTATGCTTTTGTGCGTGGCTAGTAAACACAACAGAGTCGAAAGCAGCGCCAGTTGCGCGTAGAGCAAGGGCCTCACATGAGTACGCGCAGCGCGTTCGTGTCAGTTCGTATTTCGCTGTGCGACAAACAAAAATTGTGTTTTAGAGAATTTTTAAATTTTTTTATTAACTTTTAATCAATGAATACAGCAGTAAGTATCAGTGCTATTATAATATTATATTACTAACATATTGTAGCAGTGGTAACATGATAATTAATATTGGTTTTTCGTGTATAAATGTTGTAGGTTAGAATTGCGATGTATTTTTGCAAAATTAGTCTGTTGGGGCATAATGAGATAGTGTCCCGTTTTGCCCCGTTAATTTCAATATATTAAATGTTATGTTTTTGTTTCCAGTTAAAATGGTATGTAATTACAAACGTAAAACAGATCGTGGAACGAAAAAAGTATGAGAAGAGCAGTTAGAGCTGTGCTTTTTGAGACAATGGGATTCCTTCGGGCCTCAACTACAAATGGCGTGCCTAAATGAACCTTGGAACGACGGGTAAGAATGGCTCGAAGTAATCAAGATGCTGAAACTGATTCAGTTAATGACTATGGCAAAAGGAAATTAGGACGGTATAAAACAGTTTTAATGAAGAACAGGAACAAGAGTTATCTCGATATGTAAAATCAATGGAAGCTCGTCTAGTTGGTCACTCACTCAACTCAAAAATCACTGGAAAAGAACTTCCCATTTTAGCTTTTTTTCCAGTTAGCTGAGCGCAATCATATTGAAATCAAAGACTGATAACCAAAAAATAAACAAACAAAAGACTGAAAAAAGAAACTTGCAAAGAAAAACACTGGAAAGAAAAGATCAGTCAAACATAATAAAAACAAAAAACGCAAAAAAGCAAGTGACGCCGATACTAGTTCGTCTGAAGTCGATGAAAATGATTGTGCTTGCATATATTGTGGGTACCTTTATACAAAATCTACTGAAGGATGGATTATTTGTGCTCTATGCCAAGGCTGGGCCCATAATTCCTGCGCAGGTAAACGAGGAAGGCGAAGAGGCACACAGTCACATATGTGAACATTTCCAATCAGATTAAAATGTGTACTCGTTATGCCCCATGGCATTTCCCATTTTGCCCCGATCAAGGGGCAAAACGGAATTTTTTAATTATTCTATTTAGTTCCTATTTGCCTAAAAAATATGTGATTTAACGCCGTAAAAGATTATAATTATGTTAATTGGAAGTATAATTGTTAGTTTTATTGTAAAGATTTTTAGTAAACCGTTTGATTTTCATATTATAATCTTTTTTCTCTTAAGTACCCCATTTTGCCCCGGTCTCCCCTAATTCCGTCACAGGAGTAGGGAATCGGAATTCCGAATCTGTACTCCTATGCTTCCGTCGAGGACTGCGCTGCTCCTGCTGTCCAAGTTGTGTTTAGATACAATTATTTTTATATAAATTGTAACAATGTTGAGTACTTATGAAGATGAGTCTTCTGAAGATATGATTTTGAATTTATATTTCTGAAAAAGTTTTTCGATGGCGAAGGCTAGTAGATAAAATAGTCTTCGTCGTTATAAATAGGCTCGAAAACTGGTCGCCACTATTTGTCTCTAAAATTAATTTCGTTGATGTTTCTCAAATACAAAATTAAAAAGCCTATTGTAAGAGAGCAATTAAAAGACATCTCTTCACCCGAACAAAAACCGATCACGTACTTGCATCGATCTGGCAAGAAGCGGCAATTTTACTTGGTTGCACGTATACCGACGACGACCAGTTTTTGCTTCCCGTATCAATGGAAAGCTGAATGACTGGGATGGGGCAAAAAGCTGCCGCGTGTCGACATTAGTATGTGCGGTGGCGTTCGAATGTAAGCATTAATTTATTGATGATAACATATTGAATAATGCACGCTTTGGCATGCCGACGTTTGCGGAGCACGCGCGCCCTTCCTGCGCCTGTGCATACGTGAGTACACTGGCGGACATTGTCAATTAACGCGGAAGGTTTAATTGGAGATATATACTTGAGTTTTTCGTGATTTTCCGTATAGCAAAAGTGATTTGGTTATGGTTGACACTTTTTTGTTAAAACATTTATATTAATTAGGAAATTATAGAGTCAAATTTAGCCCAGTGGCAGTCGAAGTATTTCGACTACTATGATTGTTTTCTCGAAATACTATATCCATAAAATAGATAATATTATGTTTTGTATGTAAGTATATACACCAAAATACCGGACGACTGTGAGTCGATTTCATGTACCTACCGAGGTTCCGAAAAGTTAAATACCTTACCCGTTCTTGAAAAAAAGAGGTCTAAATTCATAAAGTCAAACGTATTATAACCACATTATTACTAACAATAAAATAACATAATGAAATTATTAATTAAGAACCTAGTCATTTAATAAAATATACCTCACACTCAACAAAAATAAGCGACACCAATATTCGGTAACCGTAAGATGCACCAAAAATTCATGAGATCATTAAAATACCTACCAGCCCCGCATAAATTCAGACGCCGCCGCCGTCTGCAAATTCACTGGCCATGGATGCCGCAATCTATCAGAGACACTTGTTAAAAGCAAGTCGCGATAACTTCGATATTTTTCGATGTAAGTGTCAGACGCGTCGGTATTCGCCGAGTAGAGGCAGTTTGGTGATGAGAATTAATTGCATTAACAGTGCGTCACTTGTCAATGTCCCGCAGTGTACAGATAATGGGGGCTGCATAATGTTATACGATTAATGAAGAGGCAGGAGTATATGTTTACCTTTGCAGAAGAAGTTAGTAATTACGTTAAAGTACTTTGGGACATTTACTTGTTACGGTCAAGCCTTTACATCAACGAAGGAAGCCAACAGATTTATCTTTACACTCGATAAAAAATAAGAAATTTTCATGCTAGAAATAGGTCTATCAAAGAAACTAGTTATCCTTGTTGTTCGCCTCCGCTCGTTGAATGCGATGCGATTCATCACTCCTAACCACCACATTAACATTACAACCATTCACAGAGACCAAATGAAACCATTCGATGGTTACAAACGGCGCCCATCCAGCGATACGGCAATGATTTATGTATTCATTCTCTACAGCTCGATACTTACCGCTTTCTATACTCACAAGGTGAGTTTGCAAGATAAAAAGATATGCAACTCCTTCATGATTCCATAAATTATGACTGTTCTGAGGGATGTCCACTGCGCCTCGTTTTCAAATGAGACAAATTCACAAAAACTGCCGAATATCACCACGGCAATATTCCATGGCATGCCAATTTTCCTGAAAAATATACCTAACAAAATATTATGTGATTTCCATATCTATACCAGTACCAGTAGAGTACCAGTAAAGTTTCCACATAAACGAAATATTTATAAAAACCCGGTCTTTAATCAAAAGACAAATAGATTGTATCGAGAAAACGAATTAAAAGTTATCTTGTTCGTGCGTCCATCATTTAAAATATCTGTCTAAAACTTGTTCTGATATGTCATTGTGGACCACTCAACTAGGTAGGACAATACAACTGCCGTGGATGTGAATATCATACGAGACCATAGATCAACAAAAAAGGAAAAAATCAAAAGGCGAATAAGGGAAATTGAGACTTGACATCTGATAGACAACAACAAAGATCTCAAATAGGATTGACTTCAGGCGGATGGCCAGTCATTAAGGAACAGCCAAATATTGAAAATAAAACTAGGTATAGTTTTATGCAGACCCCGGGCTTCGAGGGCCACTATTCCATCAAATAGAGTCAGCATCATATGTAAAAAATAATAAATGGGACCGAAAACTGGCAACTACTATGTAATCAATATTTAAACCAATAATTTACTCTTAAAAACCTGAAAGGCTGAAACATTATAACACATTTATAATTAATTTATCATAAAATAAGTGGGTCTTTTTCTATAAAACAATTAGACACTGAATACCGGTAGTTGCGCGCGCGCATTTATGTTTATTAGGACAAAACTGGGCGCTCGGAATCCCAAGCATCGAGCATGCCGACCGCAGCAATTTAGTGATGTTAAACTATCGATAGCGTACAGACCTAGGTAGAGATGTTGATATTATCGATACGAACTATAATATCTAAAACTAAAATCGTTATGAATTAATTTCTCAGTAAGTACGTTTAGGTAATTCAAACATCAAAGAGAAATTACTTATTAAAGTTAGTTAATGAAAAAACATATATTCCAATTGAATCATATTTTTTTCAAGCAGTAACCTATTGGGTCTTTACCAAGAAATAATAAAGAATAATTAAAGCAAGTGAGATTTAAAGTTTCTTTTAAGAAAATATCGAGCATGTTGTAGCGCATCTTGATCTCGAGTGACATCACATCACTTCTTGGCAAAAACCAGCCGGCCCACCACAACTCGCCAGTTATTTGTCAAAAATAAAATTATGTCCTGATTATTATTTCAAGGGGTCGGCATCCGCCTGCCGCCAGTGCAATTCGCTATCGCTGATGTACTCGATAAGGCGACAATAAAATAAATAAATAATTCATACACCAGACGTGAGTATGGATTCGCAAGAACGTGTCCGAAATGTTTTATCGACTGTTTTAATAAAAGGGAGCAGATGAGATAACGTCGTTTTTGAAATGTGATTGCTCCGCTTGCAGTTCAATTAATAAAAATTAATCAAAGAAGACGTTATGTCAGTAAAACTCCTAAAAATATAATTAATTATTGCACAATAATTATTCCTATTTTATGTTAATATGTTTTTGCATGACCAGATTAGGCTTGTGTGATGGACAATATAATGTAATAACAACTGATGTAACCACATTTATGCGAATAAAGTATTGAGTATTGAGTATACCTAGTTTATTGGGTACGTGGGTATAAATGCAGACAGACACATAATATACATGCCATAAAAATAATTTTATACTACATTTTGATAAAACTATAGATTGTTTGAAAACAAACAGTAACAAATATTACAAATTTTGGCTAAGTGTAAGCGTGTAAGCTTACTTAGGTACTGTCAGTAGATGGGTTGTTCATTTATTTAAAGAGATATTACTTTTACATTAAATACTCAATAATTTAAGCAATGTTTCAACAAATGTTTGACGACCTCGGTGGTGCAGTGGTAAGGTTCTTGCCACTGAACCGAGAGGTCCCGGGTTCGATCCCCGGTCGGGTCATGATGGAAAATGATCTTTTTCTGATTGGCCCGGGTCTTGGATGTTTATCTATAATATGTATTTGTTATAAAATATAGTATCGTTGAGTTAGTGTCCCATAGCACAAGTCTCGAACTTACTTTGGGGCTGGCTCAATCTGTGTGATTTGTCCTAATATATTTATTTTATTTATTTATTTAATGCTGATGACTTCGCTAATTTTCTTATTCATACAATAAGCATCAGGGCATCTCACCACACAACAGGGGATTTTACTTAGATGATGTTAATGATGAATAATAACATATTCATCGAACGCAAGAAACAATACTGTTTCATTGGGGATTCATTAAGTGGTACATAGCAGAGGATAATTACTCCCAGAAAAAACGCCTTGAGTTGTCGGCCAATGGAGTGGTGGAGAGGAGGTCAGGAGGCGGTGTGCACGCCGGTGGCCAGCGACTAGACACCAGCCTACTAGTAGCAACACCACCTCTACGACAATGTTCTCTTTGTAAATTCAAAATTACAGATCGATAAATATATTTTTTGATAAACAGGTGAATAAGTCTATACCTTACCTATGAAAACTCATGTCTGTTAAAAATAAATTATTTTTTTATAAATTACTCAAAAAGTACTGCAAGGATTTCCATGCGGTTTTCTTCAGAAGATAGTGTGAATCCTGAGAAAAGTTTAGGTGTATAATTTATTTATTTTACCCGAGCGAAACCGGGACGGGCCGCTAGACAGAAATAAATCTCAAATCCGATCTGTCGAATATATTTAACTAGGTGTAATATTACAAAAGGCTAATTAAAATGTTTTTGGAAATATGAGAGATGTTTTAAATTACACACACACAAACATTGGTAAATAAAATCAATTAAAACAAGTAATTGTCATCTTAAAACAGGAAAAAAACAAACAACACTCTGTGTGTTGTGTCGCACTCTTTTTGCTCCAGTGATAACCTTGCGAGACGGGCGGCCCAAGAAAAAGGTGCGCGCGCCATAAAACGGTAGTCCAATTATTTTATTTACGGAGTGTATGAGGCGTATATCAAAAATAATGTTGTGCGCATCAAAGAGGCCGCGGAATGAAGATTTGCCCCACAAAATGTCAACAAGCACCGGCACCGACAAAGGCAAGCGGCAGGCAGCCCGCCACGCTTGTTTCAGAGTAATCGGTTAATTGTGCAGACCAGTCTGCCTACTACAGAACGTCTATCATTGCATTACCTTATTTATAAGGACAACTTTACTCAGTTGTCTCATAAAATCTTCCCAAATGATGTGTGTTTTCCAAACAGGCCCAACTTACATTCAAGATGTCTTATTATCTTTATGTTTTATAAAATAGGGTAGAGATGCAAGGTCAGAAAATTTAAAAATATGTATGGTCTAGATAAGAAATATATATTTAGGATCATTGTAATAATTCATAGGCTGTGTAACAATGCCGCTAGATCATGATACGAAGATTTAAATTTGGTTGGAAAGTCCATTTAAAAAAAATAATAAAATAAACCTAACAATTATAAAAAACTATAATTTTGAAAATATAGAAAGATAGACACATATTCTAACTGAATTGGCTACATACTAGGCTATGTATAAAATGAAATGCATGTTACTTGCTTGAATAACCCAAATGATTAAATGTCACTTTAATTGATCAGTTTTATCTATTTATTACGAGATTTCTATTTTTTCAGCTCAATTGGATGAAGATGTGCTTCAAAATAGAGTTGCAAGATTCCGCCCTAGCCCTAATAGACGCAGGTAGGGACGGACATACATAGTTACAACAATGCAAGTTAAATAAAGCTTGTAAAAAATATCTGATTTGAGTAGTTGAAAAGTAGCCAATTTTGTTTGCTTTATGGTGCAAACTTAACGACAACAACTATATGAGCCTGATTCAAATCGTATGCGACTTTTATCTCGTGTTTCAAAGGAATGTAAAAAGATCAGGACAAAAATAGCTTATTTAATAAATGTACTAACTTTAATAGATATTTAATTAGTACTTGCTAAAATATAAGTAATAATTTACTTATTCATAGGTTCATAGTCACAAAAACCTTCAATGTAATAAAACCCAAGCCTTTGCTGGACTACGATAAGCAACTGGAGACTGGTACACAGCCTGTTATTAAATTACCTATTTATTTAGTAATGCGATTTTCTCATTTACGCATATCTTGAGCAAAGCTTGATAAATATTAAAATTTGTGCTGATTTCCACCGGACCACACACGAAGCCGCATGTTATCTCCTTAAGAGCGCCATATTTTAACAGTTTACTACACGAATGACATGTGACGACTGGTGTATCCCCTTCCTTTATCTGTTCAACAAAGAATCCGATTAATTCTTGATTAAAATAATTAGCCATTCGCCACGGAGATCTACGCTGCGCCAACTGCGAGAATGATGAGCCTTCGCGCATGTCAATAATTTATGTAGGTAGGTATTTTAAGCAAGTGCATTACATACTCTATATCCAAAATAAAAATTTACTTATCTCGATATGTTGATGATTTTGACTAATAATAAACAATGTTATTAATATTAATGGAAATTGGTAGGTATCATTAATTAGTACCGAAGTATTGTCAAATGACTGGTAGGTACAGGTAGTTTAAGGCTAAATGGTCTGTGTCGTTATACGTCTGAATTTTTCATGAATTCTAATTTTAAAATGGTTACTGGCTGTTGAAACTGAAAACCTTATAGTAACTATTACTTTTGCACTAAGAGAAAATTTCAATTATAATTATAAAATCCAGTTTTAGTTTCGGGTAATAAAATTTTAAATTAATAAACATTATATGGTCTGTTCAATAAACGAAACAATAACTTCAACAGTTTTATCTGTGTTAATTAACATCAACAAAACCAAATTTACGCTAATACATTTCAATGAAAAATAGTTATTACGTATTCAACATAAGGTGCATATTTCAGACGCGCATATTGGTAGAACATCGAATTCCTTTGAATTAAATTAACAACAGTTTGAGATGATCTGATAAAGGTTAAACAACACTAAAATTACAGTTAAAGGCTTGCAATAAAAATGAAGCACCGTGTTGGGCACACTTGGTCGAACGAATGGCGGACGATTTTCGTTTTGTAGAGCAGAGCTCATTCAATTTTGCTTTTATGAATTTATAGTATAAGCAAAATAATTTTATTTGACTACCTTCTATGGTTAAGTAGTGTTTTAATTTTATACCCACAGTTTTGTTTATGGGTAATTCACTTTGTAGGTAAAAATTGTCCATTACAGATATTTCGCAAAAACAATAAATCATTCTTGGACTTGTATTTTTTAGTCTTGACTTCGTATTATATGTACGCATGTTTTTTCTTTCAATGATAAAATTCCGTGAGAAATCACCTTGCATATTTTTTTTAACGATTCACACTATTCAGTGACCAATTCGCAGGTGTCGCTTTGTGATTATTATTGGATGGACGAGGGTGCGCCCCACACCATTGGGAGATTGGGAAGGTGAAGAATACCCTTTTGCCGTGGGAATTTTATTGGGAGGTTATTGCTTAAGTAACCTAGAGTAAAACCATAGATTAATCCTTTGCGGATTTTTGAAGTGCACCTTTATCTTATTCTTTTTTGTTGATATATATATAACCACCCATAAGGAAACTTTCTAATTTCAATTTTGATTAAATATAAACGCCAGGATAGCATGCCATAGGAATTAAAATGGGTGCCTGAAAATCAGCGTTATCTCCAAAAAATTATAGTTGGGGATAACAGAAGCTGAGACATCTGTCACCTTATTATTACAAAGTGTACTTATCTATTAAACATTTTATAATAATATAGTATAGATTACATCAATGTAACTATTAAAGACTTCGATCATGGTGTCATATGATTTATGATTAACTCATGATTATGCAAGAAATATTTAAAAAGCTACCCTTTCTCATTGTAGTTAACCCTTTCCTTTATGCATCGAGGTTTTTGTCTAATCCCCCATCAATGACTATTTTTAATGACGTTTATGAATATGCAAAAATAACAATTAGGTGATCAATATCGTCAATACTTGCATTGATCTTGATTTTATGAATAGTCATCTTCCGATCATTATGTTCGCTATGTGACCTATTGGCAGATCATTGTAGTGGATCATTTTTCTTCGAGCACACCCCAGATATTAGAGGGATGTATAGTCGCGAGGGATGGATTGTATAGTCGCGAGATTATTTCGCACCTGGTAAGAAAATTGCAAAAATTCTATTTGTTAAAAAGGTTGTTCTCATATATTTATCTAATAAAATGATTAACAAATAAAATTAATTTCCATCATGGTTTCATCCACGAATTTATAATTTTATTTACTAGTTGCCTAACCCGGCTTCGCATTCGGAAAACCATAAATTATACATATGACGTCACGTGAATAAATTATACACCTAAACCTTCCTCAGGAATTACATACATTATACATCTTTTGGTAAAAACCGTATAAAAATCCGTATTTTTTTTTTGTATCTGTAACTTTCATGTGTCTATTTTGTATACTATATACATATACCTACTATACAGGATTTGCCCAGTGGTGAGACACTATTAGGTTATTAAAATATATCACTATAAATCCATTCTTATATTATGAATGCGAAAGTGTGTCTTTTTGTCTGTCACGCATTCAGAATTAAATCGCTGGGCCAATTTTCATAAAATTAGGACCCAGGACAAAACTAAGTGGGCCTCACGGTAGCGGGCGGAACTGCGGGCAACTTTTTTGTATTCACTTGAATTGGGGTATATACACGTCGTTTTATTAATAAAAATTTAAACTTCACATTATTATTTAAATTTTATTTATATAAAATCACAATACTTTTTCATACAAACCACATGCTGTATTCAACATAGCACTTATATTTCTTATCACCAATACAATCCTAATGGAAATAACGCCATATATGGCTTTTTAAGCTAATACAAAATGAGAACATACAATCATTTATAAAAATAGTCGTTTTTAATAATGAGAGTGTATTTTATGAAGGTTTGAATTTAGGACTGGTGCCATACCATTCAGCTCCAAAAGTAATACCACACTATTTATTTATTCACTTATCCACCGGCCTGGCTATTGACTCTACAGCCACCAGTGCCAAAGCTGGCACTGCCTTGTGTACTAGCTCCCATTGTTCCACTCCAATTTCAAAATAAATTAGCAGATCAATGGGAACATCTATCAAACAGTCACATCCCTCGATTTCGGAATAATTTCAAATGGGTGTACCATTTTGTTGATTCTCGATTGTTCTGCTATTTTTATACCGTTTGGCCGATATGGCAAAAATATATTTATACATTCTTGGATCAAAACTGAACAGTAAATGAATGTTATCAAAACAATAAGTTTCAGAGACAAATGGTAAAAATTAAAAATGCTATATCTAGTGTTAAACGCGATCCAGATTGAGGGGAAGTGTGTGTTCGAAAACAACTGCATGAACATACTTGGTTCTGCTGCTATGGTAATACTCAAAAACAATTTTAATCATTTTTGATCAAAACTCACCAATCCTATATATGTTTAAATAAATGCTTTAAAGTCTTGAGATCCAATCTTGTACGACCTTGATGTTAGATGGGTCGTCGTCGTCACCGGTGGAGGCCGAGCTCTCAGCGACGTCGACTCGGCAGCTCAAGTGGGAGAACTCGAAGTCTTTGCCGAGCTTGCCCAGGTATGTGGAGTTGTTAGACTGCCCGGGGTCTACAGACTGCAGCTGGCTGGACTTCGTTACACGTACCAGATTACTGGAAGTAGAAATACAATAGAATGTGAAAAACCTATAAGCCATTGAGATATCGATTTTGTTTTTAATTTGATAAAATAAATTTACACTAACGCCGCACTGCGCTCATTAACAGTTTTATTATATTAAATTCAAAAAAATATACTTATTTGCAAAAATGTAGGTACAAATGTATAGTATTCAGCAATGTCATAAACCTCTAAACTATTTCAAAAACTTGCAACATTTTTTTTTACATTTATTATGGACTTAGTTCTTTATAGGCACATTTAATATTACATTTTAAATTAAATAATCATTATCAGCAACAGAAAACTTTATTCATAACTATAAGTTGAATACATATTTAAACTTACAGTTCTTTTTCAAGGAGACTCTTAATGACCTGACTACCCTTAGCGAGAGGTTGGTCCTGTTTGTTGCACAGGATTAGAACTGATGGACTGTTATTTTGCACTACTGGATCCACTAATATTGTATACAAGTATCTGAAATTAAAAATATATATTCAATTTATTTTAAAAAAAATCAGTTAAAATCCTAAATTATATTAAAGTACAAAAGCTATTTAATCCTATGTCTTACACCTCTAGATAATTTTACAGTACAAAATGAATACAATAAACTTATATATAAACAGCCTTTGGTAAATGGGTTCTTTGTGCAGGCCAGTTAAGGCAAAAGCTATAGACCTCAGAATATATTTATTTCTGCTTTACAGAGAAATCATAGGTGTAGAATGGGAGGACCGATCCAATCCCCCGTCTGGTTTGTTGGCTTCTCCAACAGGCAAAATAGGTGCAGTCATTTATTATTTTAAAAATGTACACTTACTCAGCAACATCTCGTATTTCCTTTTGAATTGTGACAGAATCAACAACATAAATGATTGCTTTAGCACTGTTCTTATATTGGTCAAAGAATTTGTTACGTAGTCTCTCTTGCCCAGGTAAATCAACTAGCTTCAATGTGTTCTGCAAACGTTTAATTTATAACCAATCAAATGAACACTAACCATGTTCTCTGTTAGAACCTAGATATATAAGAAAAATATTTTCCACATCTTTTATAAAATAAAATAGGGAAGAAATAGGTTGATTACATAATTATCTCTTTCATATATCCAGTTGTGAAACTACAAGTTTGCTTTTATAATAGGCTGCCATGTAGAGACTTCAACAATTTTATTTGTATATATCACATTTTAAATGAAATAATTAAAAAATGAAAACAGTGCTAAAAAACTGTCAGCTATATAGATATGGTTTTTATTGTTGTGAATACATATTATATAAATAAAAAATTTATACAGAGAAAAATGTATCCTATGCAGCCTTCTTTGGGTCACATTCTCTTCTAACAACTGAGCATATCAATGTAAAACAATCAGTCAGTATATTAATTATATTAGCCCTATGTTTTTTGTACTGGCTGTATAACATAAGGAAGTTAGTACCTATAACTTAATGCGTGAAATGGTTCTAGAATGGGAGGATTGATTACCCATCTTCTGCTTACACTGGCGTCCCCACCCAGGAAATAATAATAATAATTCCTAACTTACATTACTTGTGATGTACTCTTCCACATTCTCTTTCATTGAAGTAAAGGTTTGTCTGTATTGCGAGTAAGAGAGTTGCACAAACAGTAATGTCTTGCCGGAATCGGAGAGACCAGTCAACAAGACTGATCTGCGCGCATGGCGCCTCCGAGTGAAGCACCACCAAAATACTGCAAAAATAAAGGTTACATTTGTTAGTTGCCAAATAATAACATGACATTCATATAAAATTTAAAGAATATTTTAAGTTAAAGTATGTTTTGTCTCATTCTGTTAATGGAAAATAATTTAAACAAAGTGTATGTAGTAACAAAACCTATTTTAGCTTTTTTTATAAATCCAACCAAATATGAAAGTTTCAATTGCAAAAAATTCAGTGTTTTCTTTTTCAGGCAAGTATCAATGTTTTTACATTAGAATGATGATAATATATTTAAATCTATTATATAAGATAGTATTTTCTTTTAGTAGAGGGAAACAATATGCCAATTTCACTACCCATATAATGAATCCCTATCGTTAAATCCTACTAATCATGTGAGTGAGGATGTTTGATTAGTAGTCCTGAAAAAATCTACGCAATTAATTTGGATAAAATATAACATAATTGTACATAGAGTATGTACATGTATGTATTGTTTTCATTCCGTTAATAACACGGGAGCTAAGGTCCGACTTGCTGTTAACTATTGAATGTATAAAAACGTGTATGGCACATGTATGTTCATTATAAGTTATTCCTTTGTATGAATTATGGTTAATTCTGATTATTAAGAATACCTAAAGAAAATATGTATAATAATGTAACATTGCATAAAACACAAAATATTTACCTAAGGTAAACACAAGTACAATAACACTGAGTAAGGTTATGTATCGAGGGTCGTTCAACATTGGCTCAGTTTGTATTTTCTCCTTGACTACTTCAGACTCCATTGTTTTTGCAATTCACAAACTAATTTGTTTTTATCAAACTGTCTCGTGAAATTAGTAGGTACCTATTTAGTTTGAAGCGAAGAAATCTTTTAATTTCACTCTTCTTGCGATAACCTAAAAATGTCATTTGTCGTGACGTGATACGTGTGTGACGTGAATTCGTGAATTTGATTTGTTACTGACGTATGACATTGATATTTGTTACTGACATATTGCACTATCACACACACTTTGCAATTTGCCCTTATCAATTTGTTATGCATTTTAGGGGTGTTGATACGGATGAGGAAGAGGATATTTTTTGAGGAAGAGGAAGAGAATGATAGGAAATTAAAAAACTAGCGGACCCAACCCAAAAGCCGCTGTCCTGTCTGCACATAACTAGGTACAGTGCCTAAATACATACACAAAAATTAATAAAAAGGGCATGTGGCGGGAGGGGAGGTCTCGCTCGCCCGTTCAGCCCGGCATCGCGCTGCGGCGTTTGCGTTGCCATGGATATGTGACGCGCATGCGCAGTGAAATTCCTCATAAATTCCTCTTAAATTTTGAGGAAGCGGAAGAGGATTTTTTATTTATATAAAAGGATGCGGTAACGGTTGAGAAACCCAAAATAATGCGGAACTTCCGCATGATGAGGAAGCAGAAGAAGAATCCTCAGCCCTAATGCATTTCTCACAGATAAAAACTGAATGTTCATAGATCTGTGGCGTTTCTTTCTGTTGCAGCTACACATTGCAACAAAGACAAGTATATCGGATGCATAGAATACGTAGTAATGTCTGTTTTCGATAAAGGGCAAATTTTTCATGCTGAAATAAATATGTATATCCCGTATTTTAGGTTATGTTTTTGATGGTTGGGTTGGATGTTGCTGTAATGGTAATAGCAAGATGATGAAATAAATAATTAAATATTATTTTCGGTTACTATTATTATGTAGAAATATATATGTGAAAATAAGAGAACTTATATTGAATCTACACTCGCGTGTTCCTCAGGATCAGTATGATTTGGACGAACGAATTAGAATTGACATTTCTAGAATTTTTTCAAGCAGAACCGATATTGTGGCATTAAAATTTAAAAGAACAAAAATAAACTTAAAAACCACGAAGCTTGGAAAGTATATAAGTACCTTGATGGTAATACCCATTGACGAATTGAAAAACAAAACAAAATATAAGCGTAATTATAATATGCAAATGCGCATAGCAATAAGCTTGTTGCAACAGTTACTTCTGCGTCCATCAAGTGTGAGAACTGTATTGAGAACGTTGCGAGTGTGTATCCAAAGAAGTTCTCACCGAGATTCTTCCCGAGATGTCAAGCGAGATTCTCGCGCGAGTGTGAAGCGCCCATTACGACTGGCATCAAGTTACAAGCTAGCAACTGAAGCAACCTTGTTTAACACTGCACACTTTGCAATTCGCTTGCAACAGCGAAGATAAAAATTTACTTGACAGCTAATCAAAATCAACGTCAATATTCAATCAGTAGTGTTGTGTGTAGTGCGTACATGCGTACCTCAAGTACCTAGTCATGGATTTAATAAGTAGGTAGGTACTTCGGAGTACCTACTAATTCCATGTGCGTAGTGCGTACCTACAGTCTGTCCAGACTTCATTAGAGCTTCAGTTTTACCAGTAGGTAGTAACTGCCACTGACTCAGTGTATCCAGTGTTAGTCAGTGCCGATATTGCATGACTGCATGGGATCTAGGCAACTGTTTCGCTCTGTAACTTTTACCACATCGGTGAATTTATCACGGAAAATGAGCATCGATATTGGAGGTAATATGGATTTTTAGGTGATACTTTGTTTTATTAGCATTAATATTTATATTATTTATGTGTTTACAAACAATATACAATATTTTATAATTCACTCAACACCACAGAGGTTTGTAAACAACTACAAATTTTACTTAAATTAAGGAAAGGTTAAACTAAAATATTAACCTGAATTATTACTCAATTAATTTAAAATGAAATTTACAGCTGCCACTGCATCTCAAGGATAATGTTTGTCATTTTGAGTAAAAGTTTATGGACACTTCTTATATGATTGTCCTATAAGAAATTAAAAACAAATTATAGGTATTGTATTTTTTACTTCCAGGAATGAGAATTAAATATAAGGATAAGAAAGATACATTTTTAGAGAAGCATCTAGTTTCAAGAGAGCCATTTGGACAATTTAAAGCATGGTTTGAAGAAGCCTGTGGCAGGAAAGAGATTTTAGAGCCCAATGCTATGTGTCTGGCAACCTCATCTAAGTGAGTATAAATCTTATCTGTGTAAAATTTTATTTAAAATTAAATATTGTACCCAAAAATAATTTGAGTTGTCAATATCATTCAAACAAATGAAACTAGTTAACCAAAGAAATAATCTAATTTATGAATAGACAAACTGAATAATATTATGTTACTGAAGGAGATAAGATAAATTTTGTCTTCCAAAATAATATTATCAATGTTTTATTTTCTTGCCAAATGTCTTATCTTTTGAACGAGATCATATGTATAAATATTTTGTTGTTACAGAGAAGGATATCCCTCAGCAAGATTTGTTCTTTTGAAGGGTTATGGAAAGGAAGGTTATAAATTCTTTACTAACTATGGGAGTAGGAAAGCAAGGGAAATGGTATGTAAAGAATATTGTATATTATATTTATATAAATATTTGGGAATCCCATACTATTTTTATCTCAGTATACTATCTTACTAATATTATAAAGGTGAACATTCATGAAGATGTATGGATTCATTATATTAAATTTATTTCAGAATGAAAATCCAAAAGTAGCTGCCACATTTTACTGGGAAGTATTGAACAGATCAGTAAGAATTGAGGGTCATGTAGAGAAACTCTCAAAAGAAGAATCCACAAGATATTTCCATACTCGTCCTGTACCAAGTCAAATAGCAGCTTGTGCCAGTTTCCAAAGCACTCCAATAGAGTCCAGGGATATATTGTGCGAAAGAGAAAAAGTATTAGAAGCAGATTATTTGATACCAGGAAAAGAAGTTCCTAAACCAGATTATTGGTAAATATTTCTCATATATCACATAAAGGAAATCTAATTCAATAGTTTTGAATTAGATTTCCTTTATGTGCAGTTTAAGTAGATAAGCCATCCCAACCACCTATGATAAGATCTTTTAATACAATTTTATACCTATTTTGTCTTATCAAAAGATTGGCACACTGTTGACATGGTAATTAAGACATCATTGTGTTCTTATCAGTGGCAGAGAAACTAAACTATTTTATTCATAAGAAGTCATTTAAAACTGTTTTTAAAGTCAATACACACTATTTTAACATGTTATTTTGAAATTATAAGTATTAGCATTAATTGATGAATGTGAAATTATTATTGCTTGCATGGTGGTCTAATTTACATTAAAATTGTTATTTTCAAGGGGTGGCTACATCATTCGTCCTAGGGCAGTGGAGTTTTGGCAAGGTCAGAGGGACAGGCTACATGACAGAATAAAGTTCAGGAAGCCAAAGGAGGGAGAAGTGCCTGATGGCAAGCTACTGCACCAGGGAGATGATGGCTGGGTGTTTGAAAGACTTTCTCCTTAAGTGAAAATGTCATTTACTATTTATAATTCTGTTGTTTTAGTATTTTGAGGCTGGCTGGTGTGGCTGGCATCAATGTTAAGTTTTTTGAATTTTTAAATGGTTATATAATTTTTTTATGAAAATATATTTTGAAAATTGTCTTCCATAAATAAAAAAATATTATAAGAAATAAATGTTTATTGTTATAATTTGTGAGTTATTTTTAAAATTTCTCTTTGTATACCACCTGTACTTTTCCAACAGATTTCACTTTGTAATGCCCCATTGTTTTCCAGTTTTTGTTCAAATTGCCTCACACCACCTCCCACACCAAAATAACATGTCTTAGCTGCTAAGTACACTGCTCCAGTTTTACTTAGTCTCTTTATGAAAATGTTTATGAGTTTGTCATAATTGTTATCATTATAAATAGTTTCAGATGTGAGTATGAGGTCATACATCTCACTTTCATCATATTTGTTATTAAAAGAAGCCCAGTCGCCAGAATAAAATCTACATCTTTTTAGCAATTTTGCAGTATCTTCTTCCTCCTCAATGTTTAGTAAGACATTTGGTATTGTCACATGTTCCAAGACTTCTTGATTCTAAAATAATTACATTATTAGTTTGCCAAAATTGATAAAAGAATTTTGCAGTTTATGTATCAACCAATGTCAAAATATTAAATTGTTAGATACTCACATAATCTTGAAATGTTACATTTGCTCCATTTATAAAGGCATATATTCCTAAAATACCAGCTCCACATCCTAGATCCAAAACTCTGGCAGACACAAAATTGATTTTATCAGAATTATTTATCAGATATTCAACCAGATCATATGTACATTCCCATATCTTTAGACCTCCTGAAAATGAAAAGTTGTTGTAATGAAAATAATACATAGGTCAAAAATCTCAAAGATTTTGCCAGAATTCTTTAATGTGTGTATACACATATTTTATATGTTTCACATATTTTAAAATACTTAGTTTAAATTTTCAAGAATTTACCTTCATATTTGCCAACAACAAGGTCACTATGATCTTTTTCAGCACATTCTGTAGCATTATATGTATCATTTGTACTTAAAATGTTAGCAATAGCTTCACTAGTGACAACATGACCTATTTCAACATCTCCACATATAAACATTTTAGCATGTTTGACTATGCTATCTAATTCTTCCATTTGATTTGTTGGAACAACTTCTTTACAGTCAAACCAAGGTATGTATAAAGTATCTGTTGCTAAAATAAAATTTTCTCATTAGTACATAATAATCCTACTACTATCATAAATGCGAAAAATTGTGAGGGTGTCTGTATGTATGTTGTTAATCTTTCACGCAAAATCTACTGGACCGATTGTTATGAAATTTAATACCTACACGGGTAGAATATAACCTGCAATAACACATAGGGTATGTTTTATCCCAAAATTCCCACGGGATCGAAGTCACGGGGCGCAGCTAGTTAATTTATATTTCTTTGTTGTCAAGCGAATAGAATAGGTACGTAAAATAGATAACCTAGAATTTTTTACCCCAGCTACTTACTAGACGATTCTGCCACATCTTCTCCCGAAAAGTTGAACTTAAATGACATTATGTTTTATTACAATACTTGTATTGTACAACATTTAATGAATTCAAAATTTAACAAAGCAAAGTAGGTTGGGTGCCTAGTTGTTGTTAGTAAATAAATAAATCTAATATGTATACGACTTGACAGTGACATTTTACTACTATCTAAAATGTGCACGGCATTGCTTGGCAGGTTGGTATAGCCATCAAGTTTTACCGTGGCCGCACACTTTCGGAATCCGAATAGGGAGTATTACTGCGCATTTATCCCGCCAGAGTGCAGCACTGCCGCCTTTTGCTAAGCAAAAGCCTGTCAAACAAAAGCATTGCCGCCTTTTGCTAAGTTGATGAAAACGTTTATTATAGAGTACTTCATTCATATTTTCCTTATGTAAACATTCATTTGTGAAAATATACAACAGTGTTGTATATTCGGGTGCCGAAATATTGGGAAACATCGTTTTCCAAAAGATAAAAAACTACTAGTGTTCAATATTTAAGGAATGATAATAAAAGTATTGTGTTTTACACTGGACTTAAATGATTTAGCAAATTCGTGTTGTATTTAATACTTTGTATTCTGAAGCATACTATTCAATAATCCACTAATCCTTCTTTTTTTCTTTTTACCTCGCACCACGATGGCAAAGACGTTTTTTAATCGTAAATTTTCAACAATAGGTATTGATAATTAGTGCTTCTGGCCGCCATTGGCAATGTTGTTTACCTAAGTTGTACCAGTAGCGCTATCTTCGCCGAGCTTTGCGTAATATTCCCTATTAACTTACGATAAAATCGAATAACTTCACATATACGACGATACATATTTGATTTTTAGCTTCACGTTTATCAGCTCTTTGTCGCCTTTGAGTATACTTCGAAGACTTCAGTTTTAGACCATGAGAAAACTGAAGGGCGGTTAACTGCTTCTGAAAATAATAACACCATTTTAGGTTATATTCAGCATTATTTGGTCAACTGTGGACTGTGATAACAAATTAATAAACTTGATTTTGACTGAAAGCCTTGCCTGTATGAAGTTCATATTTTCATAAGTCGTCAGGTGTTCCGAGAATATTTTTGACCATTAACTGGCTCGAAGATATTGCAGCGTGTTGCTATTGCCCATAGTTTCGAAATTTTGTATCTTTTGGTTAATAATATTTCGGCACCCGAATATGCAACACGGTTTATATTTTCACAAACGAATGCTTACATAAGGAAAATATGAATAAAGTACTCTAAAATGAATGTTATAATCAACTTTGCAAAAGGCAACTTTGCTTTTTTTTAAATTTATTATCTTATAAAAGATCTTACAGACATTATGTAATTAACTTAGCATAGTGAAAGCACTAAGGTTTGAAATAAGCTTTTTTTTAACAAGCTTTTGTTACCAACAATTATACCGTGTTGCACTTTGGCGGGATAAATTTATGCGCAGTAATATTCCGAATCCGTAAACGTCATCCATTGATTCAGAAACCGAACGTATGCGGCCGCGATAAGAAAGAAAGGTCGGACCACAGATGAAAGATAAGGAGTATGTACCTACTAATTCCATGGTGACCCACAATATAAAATACTTACATAGGTCCGTACATATACGTATAATAGTCATTAACTAATTTGTTACACCCAACCAATGTTTTAATTTTTTTTTCTAACAGTGTAATGTAACTTTGTAAACTTGCGGCATGCTGATAATAAAGATTTAGCCTGTATCATGGAATTAGTAGGTACTCCGTTGTATGAAGTCCTTACTAATCCATGGCCTGTATATTAGCCCACTCTATATAATATTATTTTACTCTAACCTACTGGGATATTATGTAATCTGTGCTCTAACTTTGCTATAGGCAACCTATTTGCCTATAGCAAAGTTAGAGCACAGATTAAGGATGCCTATGAATGACGCCGACTATGTAATGTGAATGCGAATGGACTAAACTCAAATGAGGGTAGATTTAATTCATAAACAATAACAGTTTAATGTACTTTGTAAATGTGTTATATAAGAAACTTTCTAAAAAGTTTGCATTTTACATCTCAAAAGAAGACAGCCAAAGAAAAAAAAATTAAAAAGTGCAAAAATATATTTCAACGTCAAACATTGTTAACCAAAACTGGGAAACAAATTAAAATATGGATTTAGTGAAAGCTGATGAATCAATGATGTTGAAGGTATACATTAATACTATCTATAATTGTTAGATTTCATCCTGGATGATGTGAAATAAATTTTATTTATAAGTGCATTATTTCTGAGGCTGTATATGTTTATTCGTTTGCCCATTCATTAATTCGTCATTCAAAGTGTGTGTATCGCACGCGACGAGTCGAGTAGTTACTGTTAAAATAATAAATCTATATTACGATATTTTGAAATTAATTTGGGGTTTAAATAAATTTAAATCCCTGTAAAACCATGACAGACGTTGCGAAAAAGGTATAGTTTTTGTTATATTTATTACAACTCTGAACTGTTTGACGTGACGACTGACGAGAGTATTGTGATTTTAGTGTGCGTGACCTTAGTATAATTTTGGATTTTTTCGTGGTATTCAAGATTTTAGAAAGAGTTGCAGTCATTCTTTGGATTTCTATTGTATTATTTGTCAGTCATCTTGTGTTTTTGTGGTTAGAAGCAGTTAAACACGAAAAATCAACATAACCTCACTGTTTTGTGCGGCCATGGAAGTATGGGAAAACGCTTCGATGTTGAAACACATTGCGAATTAACCGTGATCTTATGTTGTAATTCGTCTCTTTACAGGTTCAAGAGTACAAAGACTCTCTTAAGCAGAAGGCAGAACATTTAATAATTAAAGGATTTCCAGAAAAAATAGTAAAGTTGAATGAACTTTTACAAACACCTAATTTTCAAAATCGTAATTTAACTGATGTTCACCAGGTAACCTACATGTTTTTCCTTTGAAATATTCCCCAGTAATCAATTGGGAATATTTTCATCTACGAGAACTAGGTACATTACCTAGTTCTCGTAGATAAAAATGTTTTTTTTTTCTTTACATAGATACTGTTTTATTTCTGTTGCAATCACACATACAACAATATAAAAAAGAGAACAAAATGTTTATAGCTTAGTAAAACATACAATACACCATATTATGATGTTCAAATGAACAAATAATATACTAGTTATTTATCTTTATGATACCACTAGTTGTAAAATTGGCCTTATGAATAAAGGTTAGTGAATAGGTATAATAGTAATCCTATAGAAACCTAATAACTAAACAGATAAAAATGAACATAAAAATAGATGGAAGACATTTGCCTACAGCTTAGGTAAAAAAAAAACCATACCATTCTTTCTGAATTTGTAATTTTATTGTGTGGCCCCCTTATAGCATTCAGATTAATGCACTATGTAGGTATATATATGGGTGTCTCACCCATGGGTGAAATTGTCCCAAAATGGGAGGACAGATCACCTGTCTGGTGTACTGGAATTCCCAACCAGGAAATAATAAAAATCATATTCCAAGGTCTGTGTTTATTCTTTTCTTAAATAATAGTCAGGCAGCTTCTGCAGCTGATGCATCTTTATCAGGCAGCTTTTAGGCAGCATTGAAAATTTTATTGTAAATTTACTTTATAAAGTCACTTCACTGATATTAATTAACTTTATTTTAATTCAGTTTTTATACAACAATGACATATTATTCACTTTGTTCAAGTCTATTAAAGGTTACAAGGAAATGTTTATATTTTTAAGATGGATCAGAAGAAACCTAAAATGTATGAAAAATTTATATCTATGATGTCCCCTGTTAACATTTATCAATATCAACATTTTTTTCTATTTTTTTACCCTGGGTTTTGTAGCATCACAGCCTGCAACTCAACAGGTTATAATTATGTGGAGATATGAGAGATTAATATAATTGATATGCTCTCTGTTTCAGGACTTAAACATTCCAGTGCCACCTCCAGCGGCGCCTTGCACTGAACCAAATGCGAAGAAACCACGGCTGGACACATCAGACGCTTCAAGCAACACAACTCTAGACGGCTCTAAAGTATATGCTCTCCCAAATGGAACAGTACCTTGCAACAAACCACTTAGTGACCTCATACACCTTGTCAAACCTCACATCAGAGAGCTGGTTGAAGATTCCAATCTAGTAAGCTTTTTTTTCTTTCTTCTTTTCTCTCATAAAAGTAATTTCTTAAACTTAAGTTGTAAAATATATGATCAAAAACAATACAACCAACCAATAGTAAGGGATGAAGCTATGCAAATGAAAGAGAAGAAAGGTAGCTTTTTTTTTTATATACATGCACACCTTTCTGTTGATCTGTTGGATCCAACCAAGTGGGTGTGTCTGTTACTAGTACCTATTACTAATTTATCAATTACAGTCATCATAGAAATAACTTTTTTCTTATACATTTTTCCTCTAAAATACCTGTTTCATGTACATCTTCTGTGTCATTCGTGAGAACACTGGCAATAAGATGAATCATATTCAAGTATAATTTTGCTTTGGAAAGAGGAAAATTATATGCTTGCTTTAAATTTAATTGGTAAAGCATATCACATGAGCTTCAGCAACCTACTGCTTTCTCACTTCTTACTTACTTTTTTAGCTGAAAATGTGGATCTCATTTATGATTCCCAAAATTGAAGATGGCAATAATTTTGGTGTATCAATACAAGAGGATACTCTGGCAGAAATACAATCAGTGGAGTCAGAAGCAGCTGCATTTTTCGACCAAATCTCACGATACTTCATATCAAGAGCAAAGATTGTCTCCAAAGTTGCCAAATATCCACACATTGACGACTATAGAAGAGCTGTGAAAGTGAGTTCCTGATTATAACATTTTTTATAAGTCCAATACCAGAACAGTATAAAATTTTATATTAACTTGACTGCTTTACGTTGACATCAATGTCACAATAAATTTTTAAGTACCCTGGTAATTATACATTTATGTAACAACATAATCACATTATGATATGATAATGTGATTTTATTTTTTAATTTTATTATCTTTTTCTATAGGAACTAGATGAGAAGGAGTACCTTTCGCTTTGGTTGGTGATGTGTGAAATCCGCAACCGCTACTGCTCCCTGCACGATATCGTCATCAAGAACCTCGAGAAGATCAAAAAGCCACGCTCATCCAATGCCGAGTCTCTATACTAGCCTCCTCATCTCAATTAGTGTCTCTTAAGAGATAAAAGTAACATTATGACAAGTCCGATTAACAACTTCTCACATTTTATTCACTAGATGTGAGTAATATTAAAAGATTCATGGTCATAGCTGATTTTTTTACACCGTATTTGAGTTATACCGCACCATTACCAACCTACAAAATAACGTTATTGAATAGTGCGCTTTAAACTTTCCTCTGTAGACATATTTTACATTGACAACACGAGATCTTCAAGCAAGTTACTGCTACTGTTATCAATGTAAAGTATGTCTAAAGTAGACGCTATAAAGTTTACATTTCAATGATCATATAATTACTGGATGGAAGTGGTTGGGTATAATTTAGACCGTGTATCCTTAGCCTCCAGGTGAGGCAGGTTGCATCCACATTGCTTCGACATTGTCATTGGTCATGCTAACTTTCTCTAGTCCCAATTATCTTGATTGCTTTTGTTCTGTTAGAGTTGCTATATAACTCTAGATGTTGCCTGAACAAGTATTATATTGGTAAAATCATTATATTCAATGGATTAATAAATTTCTTTAGATGATATTCATAAATTTATTCTTATATTCTTATGGCCTAGTATGGCCTAGTATATCAGGAATATATCAGTTAGGGATGGGCTTGTTCGTATAATAGTTTAGAATTTTCTAGAATAAAACTTGTAGTGAATAAAATGTGGGACTGTGTTGCCCACTGGTTTTATAGCAAGCTGAAATAGTGTTTACAACTGAAGTTTTACTCGGGGATAAATTCACAAGACATTTTATATTTAGAAATAACTAGCAAACAACAAATTATTGACTTCTTTGTCATAAATATATGGCTGAATGGTTTTCACCGATTCAGTATCACTATTAAAGGCAAGGAAAATAAATGTTCACTATTGATGTCCGTGGGACAAATGTTGTTTCAGCTTTTCTGCAGTATTGTACAAATAATATCCCTATTTTTAATATCAATATAATAATCTGAAAATCAAGTAGGTAAAAATGAGCTAAGTCAAATATAATATTATTAATCTGAAGCTGAATATATTATTTGATTTAGCTCTTACATTTAAGATCGTATTAGTATGATTGTAATATAAAAATATAAGAGTCATACCTAGATGCGAATTTAGAGTTAGGAAGTTACAATCTGTATGAAGATTTTTAAATTTCAATAATCACAATTCCCGCTAACTGACGTAATTTCGACATTCCCTTATAATTATTATGAAATTTCTATAATGAGATACATATTGTATGTAGCACACCATATTAACATACCTCATAATTTTTTATTGACTGTTAATAAAACCAGTGTGATGCAAATATTCCCGACCGACATCAGTGGTTACTAGACATAGATTATAATTTTAAGTGCGAAAACGTTTTATGTACTGGCGTAGTCCATACATTTACAGATACTTACAGTTTTCCTAAGTCGATTAGTATATTTATTTCACTTAGAAAATTTCGGCTACGAAGTGCCTGTAACTGTGAAGATTCCGAATGACGAATATCGTCGACCTACAGATTAAAATAAGTGATAACGATTGGCTGTTTGTCAACATTTAATTGAATAATATACCCAATGTCAATAAAAAAACCATTTTTAATGTGTATTCAGTGTTTTATTTTTCTCTATGGATATATTTTAATGTGCTTACGAACTTATAATCATGTATCTTTCAACTACAAGTTGTACTGTCCCTTTTGACAATTATTGTAATCAAATGGTGCAAGCTAAAATTCACCTACTTCCACGAAAATTCATTAGTATAACAAGTATGACATCTTCATAGTCGTATTCCTCATGACTGAGGGTCGTGGTCATTACATGGAATGAAACACACGTAACAACTTGGCATTATTTTATGGAGTTTCCTCACGATGTTTTTCTATGAACATGAGAGCTTTCGATCCTCAGGCGGGGGTCTTAACCATTACACCACCACCGTTTCCACCATGACCACATGGTGCACCTATGATCGTCTAACGAAAGGAATAGTTTTGGATAAAGGATTTTATTATCACGTGTTGAATGCAACAAGATCTATCTGACGTGTCGTCTGGGGATCATAATGCGACCATTGTTTTTAAATTCTTACCGGATGTTGAGAATCTGGGACCCACGGAACAAGGAACCCTAAATACCTACTTATTTGTTGTTGAACACCACCTATATGGTCTATTTTTGTACCTATTTATTTGATAGATACTGGCAAAATACGTTTTTTGTGACATTCACAATCCAAACTTACCATTTTGACGTAACTTTTTGGTTTTTTATGTTTATTTGGAAACTCTTGATTCGAGAATTTTAATTATATTATTATGATCTTTTTTAATACTGTGATATAAGTGATGGCGAGTGATATTGAGAAGGGAAACTTTGGCGATAGCGCCCAGAATGAGCACATTAAAGATTTGAACGAAAAACAATCTAATCATGTTTTTGACGGAGCAGGCGAAAATATACAGTACCATAGTGACACCGACTCTCAGGGGTCGAGGAAAAGCAAGACTCGATACATAAACCCCGCCATTTATATCGAGACAGTAGAAGCTTCTCGGTCAGTGACGTCACTGCACGCGGAGAGCTCATGTCTGGAAGTGACTCCCCACCCTCACACCTCGTACCGAAGTAACTCCACGCCTTTTCTCAGCGGACGCAATTCAAGCTCGGACTCTTCAACCAGTGTTCAAAGAAAGTCTTGCCGATTGGTTGAGGATGATCAGTTATCCGGAGATGATGAGGAAGAAGAAGACACGCCACGTAACCATCGCACCTATCGCGAAGACCCGCAGGACACGTTCAGACTGTCAGTTGCCTCGCTATCGACTACCACTACGGCTAAGGAGGAGCGCGAACGTAACGAAAAGAAGAAACAAGAGGCGTTTAAGCAGTGGCTCGAACGAAAGGAACAAGAAGTTTGTACTATTTTTCACGAAACATTTAGGTATCTGTGTTTTTATGTGCATATTAATTAATGAAAAATGTTTTAATAAAATTATCTTTTATCAGCGACGCCAAAAACTGCGCATGGAAAAGATGAAGAACCAACCAGTACCCACCACGAGCACTGAACAGCGCGAGGAATCTTATCGGCAATGGCTCGAGCGAAAGCGAACTCAGACCGAGCGCCGGCGAGCGGAGGAGATCATGCGGCGGTACCGGGAGAACGAGCGGTTAGAGCGAGAGCGCATCAAACGCGAGCAGGAGCGCTGCGAGAAGCTGAATGACTGGTTCCGAAAGAAAGAGGAGGATATCAAAGGTTATGTTTGTATTATGTTTTATACTAAGTAAGGAATCAGAAGTACAGTCCATCTAGGGAAAGCGGTCACCGACGCGGAATGGACGCCTTTTGTACTAAATGTGTCACGCATTCTTCTCACGCCCTTAAAACTCCTCAGTAGTTTTTAGGGAAAACCATGGTAATACATCGATATGTGCAATGAAATCCACTTGAAGCGGTTTTTTCTCTGTATATTCATTTACGTTTGAATAATTGAGAAAAAAAATCATATGTATGTAGTTCAAAATGATGACTGTATTATGAATGCAGCAATGAAAACCCGTGAGGAACGCAAGTCTGCGCGCGCAGCCCTGGACGAGGAGAAGCGACGCGCGAACGGGGACCGCGCGTACCGCGACTGGCTGCGCACGAGCAAGCACAAGCCGCTGCCCGTCCCGCTCAATCAGGGCGAGCTCAGTAAGTCACTTCACTATTAACTACAAAATTATCTGCGCCAACGGTTTTGATCCCGTGTGAATATTGGTATACAGTACCTTATGTATCTCATAAGGCTGTTCGGTGGCTCATCTAAATCTACTAGATTGATTTAGATGAGGATCTAAATCAATCTAGTAGATTTAGATGAGGTAGTAACAAACAATAGTACATTTACATATTCATGACTGGATAACTCGCATTTTTGTAATAAATGAGTATATACATAATGCGGACTTAAGTCGATGGCATTTCTACTACCAAACACAGAGAGTATGTACTTAGTGGTTGTGTGGTTTTATGCACATGAACTTTTTTTGCAGTGTACCTAGGCAGTTTTCATGTGTACGTCAAATTATTTTAATGTTTAAACCAACATTTCAAATACCTATCATTTATTAGCGTAGAGAAGGAAATATCTACCTGGTTTAAGATTTATTCATTTATTACCAACAGGCATGCGTGGCTCTGTCTCTCAAATGTACATAAACCCGATCCCTTGGCAGTCTCCTACTTGATGATGACCGTCTGTACATCCGTCTATGCTGAGAAACGACGGTTAGATAATGTACCATTTTTTAAATATTTAACTAATTTATTTTAGCGATATACAATAATAAAATACACAATGACTACTGGCTATTGTGTATTTTCAAAATCAAGGAGATTGATTGTGTTCAAGTAGCGGTACCTATTGATTAGTAAAAATGTATTTTAGAATAAATTTTAATTTTTAGATTAACATTTTCTCAGGATTATTAAATACGTATCAGGGCTTTTCTCATAAATGTATTTTATTAGTTTGGTTAAAATAAAAGAAGATTGTACTTTAAGTTGTTTTTAATTCCCTAATTAATTTCAAATAGGGTCCCATCAAGTACAAACAATATGTACCATAAAAAATGACGTTAAAATAGTGAATTTCCATTCAATGTTTCTATACATTTACAAATGCAACTAAATAATATTGCTATTGCAATAAGTGCAGCATAAGAAGCCTCTATTATTCTATCCCAAATACAGACACCCTGCTTTTAAAAAATCATCTACCTAGTTACGAGCCACAGCCATTCAAGACTACATATGTATGTCTAAATTCTACATTGTTTTTTATGCGTCGTCGTCGAGTCGAGGGGTTATTTATCATAACGTCGATTCTTTGACATTTTGAGATCTCCGAACAATATTGATTTTGCTTCAATACACTTCCTCTTCTTCCTTTAGCCGTAGTATGTCAGACTTGTTCATGAAGTAGTAGGAGGGCTGTCGACCCTTCAGGTCCTTAAGGACTCGCTTGGCTCCCGCTCGGATCAGCAGTCTGCTTAGCGACTCAATCTTCTCTACTCCCATCGCGTAATGCAAAGGCGTGCGTTCCAACTGTAAAAGTATGAGAAGAATTTCTATTAGCGAATACCTGTGGCGAATACCAAGGGTTCTTAGTGAATTTAACATCGCATTTATGTGACTATAAATAAGGCAAGTGCTTCAGATAAATTATTCTGCCTTTTTTGGGTCAAACACAAAATAGTTTTAAATGTCAACCATAAATCGGTTTATGAAATTTAGCTGTTGAAATAGCTTCGGGATGTAGCACACATTAGTTTGCTTTTGCACACTGATTAAAGAACTAGTTACTGCTACATACGTTATCTCCAATCCGTAGCAGTTCAGCATACGTTTGCGCCAGATAGGCCACGATCTCTTCATTCTGGGCTAGCACAGCGATGTGAAGCGCAGTTCTGCCGAAGGTGTTCTGACTGCGAGCCAGTGTGCGCCCACCCTCAGCTGACAGCATCTCCTGAACTGCTGGCAGATCACCATGTCGCACGGCGCCGTGGAGGGCCTCGCGCGACTCCTGACAAGTTGTGTTATTGTAGCGATAAAACGATACATAAAGCATAAGAAGTCTCATGGCGTGGCACGTGTATACATATCTATACTTTATATGGTCAGATTTTTTCGTTGTCTTAGGGTTGTCCTTGCATCATTAGCTATTGGCAGATATCTCGACTAATGTAATTTGAATCGGATGGCTGCTAGATAAGTCCTTTGTCACAACCGGGACACATATTGTTAAGGTTAGTAATTTGCTAACTAAAGATTCATCACTACTTCAACAATTTTACCTCAAAGGCTGGTATGGAGGCGAGTAGACTGCCCATCTGGCTGTCCCCTCGCTGCGCGATCACGTCTGTTATCGTCACGCCCTCCTCATCCACCACGTCTAAAATGTGGTCGTAACCTTCCAGTAACAGCTCCATTATCTTTTCAGAGTTCCCTAGAAATATATCGGTATTTGAAACCACAAAAACTACAATGTTAGTGGAGCCTAAAGATGTATTTTACTGTACTCGTAGAAGCAGTTGATTATTTAGTATCTAATTTCAATCAAGGTACTACTGCTACGGTTCTGCTACAGCTTTGATAGAATGATATTACAAAATCTGATGCTATCCTTCGAGATATATAGGTACGAGTAGGTAGGTATATAGTTTATTTACACGTTGCAGGTGTCTTACAAATTAACAAGTGAGTCTTACCTCTCGCGGCGAGATGCAGCACCCATCTGTCGATTTCGGCGGTGTTGTCCAGAATGTTGGCCTGTATGGAGACGTCCCGTGCGGTGCGGTACAGCTCGTCTCTGTAGGCCAGGCTGATGTCAGACTCTTGGAGAAGTTGGAACAGAGCGTTGCGGGTGTGAGTTCTAGCGGCAGCAAAGTGCAGCATGGATTGGCCGTGTTCATCCTTTAAGCAAGTATATGGCGAAATTAGGTTTATTCAGGTTAAGAAAAAAGTCTATATTTTTATAGTAATATATTTAGCTTCAATATTCTAAATCAATTTTTATAATAGGTACTTACAATAGTTATAGATAGAAGAACGAAGGAGCAGCATGACCTATGTATGTATGCATGCTGTATGTGACTATGACTATGACCATCATACAATCGCAAATGGTATATATGAGTTACCTCTCTACCTTTCTGCTTGCTTCTCCACTTACAATACAGAGAAGGGAGAACATAACTTACTCTATTAGCACTACTGAAGGCTGTCTCCGGACCATCGGGGCTCACTTCGGGCTGGGGGTCAACTGTCACGACATCTATAGGGCGGTGTTTGGTGGCAGTCTTGGTGGCGCTGCGAGCGACCTTAGCCGTCATCTTGGGGACGTCGACCTCTGGCGGCGGCTGCATGTTCTCCACCTCTGCAGCCTGACGAGTCACCATCAGATTCTCCTGTTACAAATGGCCAGTATGTGATTTAAATTTGGATTTATATTGTGCCGGAATTTGAAAAATGTATAGGTACTGAATTCAAATTGTATACTAAATTAAATGATAAGACAGATAAAATGAGTTGGTTATTTAGCGCCGGTAGTCACATCTGGCCTTCTTCTATTATTAAGTTTACATTAATAAAATGATACTCGATCGAACAGGTCTCGTCTCTTGGAACCCCGGTTTCGTCTCTAGGAACTCCTCGCGGAGCAAGTACATTTAACTAAGCTAAAACGTCTTATTAATTCAAGTTATTGATTGTTTATTCCAGAAATGTAAGCCACATTAATAGACCGCGCGCAATACCTGTAATAATGGTTATGGGCCTATAGGCTCTAAGGCTTGATACCCTTGTACCTACATAGCGAGGTCGTTAATATCCACAGACATAAATACTCTTTAATAATGTGCGACAAATATATAAATAAATAGTCTGATTACAATAAAAAATCTGATTGATAAACACTGCGAGTTCGTAGCTTGCTACGTAATACTTTTTTCCAGTAGAACTTCGTAGCATCATTATTACAATATTTAAAACGATGTAATATTCCTAAGTAATTTAAATTACTTGTATATTTATACAAATAATGAAAAAATATTTATAGCTCACCTGCGTACCTAAGTGAGGTTTTTCTTGATCGGGAAAATTGTGGAGGAAACTCGCTAGGAACGCGACGGGGTCCTTGGGTTTTACGTTAGCCACTTCGGTCAGACCTTTGATCAAAGGATCGCCGAGAGCTGCAAAAACGTCATCCACGTAACCGTCTTTGTCATTTTGAAACAATTCCATTGCAACTTCACTTATAAATAAATGATATCGCGCTTACACTTTGCCAGGTATCTGCCTTCGTCGGTTTGAAAGATGGGAATGTCCATGTGGCCATTAGCAGCTCGGCTCGTACCTGAAACCGATCAATTATTCAGCGTGACGGAGTTGGCCTTGCCGCGCTAGTGTGGGTTCGACATGTGTTCGTACTATAGGGTTACCATGAGAAAGTCCTGAGAAAAATGATTCTCTTTGAATCCTAAGATTTTGCTGCAATATAGATAACAAATTTCTTCCATACTATTTGTGCAATAACATCAAAGTCTAAGTCTAAGCTGTTTTAGTAATAATATTTAAACACTATTCTATTTTCTACAAAATCTGCCGGCCGTAATCCCGAGAATTGCCTAAAAATCCTGAGATCTCAGGACAATTTTGGAGTTATGGTAACCCTATCCGTACACAGCACATTGTCAGAGCGGGGTGGTGGGACTGCCTGCTTTTGGTGGAAAAATGTACAATGTTCGATTAATGGGTGGTCATAATTGATATGACCTACTAGTATCGATCCTTGCCGTGTCATTACGGAACTGAACCTGATATTGATAAGTATTATTGCAGTTTAATAGTTGTGTACTGATTATTTTCATGGCTTTCAGTCATTAGTTAAATTTCTGATTTTAGAGAAGCATAGCTGTATGTCTATTACTCGTTAAGATAAAAATGAAGTCGATGGTTTTTAATTTTATTTAATCAAAATATTTTAAAAAATATATATAGTTTTAAATTTAATAAAACGTATAACAATATTTCATTTCGTTGATGAAATCAAATGTCCTTTGGCTAGGGATTTGTAATTGTTGTTAGTAAAGTGTACATATATTAATTCCAGCTATATATTTATAAGTAAGTACAGTAGATCTAAGACTACACACACATAATATCTAATGTTGGAAAGACAAGATTGGCTGGTGGTGAGCGTGCAATAAAATGTTAAGCAAATGTTAAAATTGTTTGGTGTAGAAGCGTGAACGTTGCAATTACGTCACTCACTATGCAACTCACACGGACACGCGAACTCAAAATTTCCACGAAAACCCTTATTGATACTAACCTAAAATATAGATAGATGATTACAGATATATAGTTGTTGTTCATCTTCAGCCTGTTTTACCACCACCTAAATCTTTCCAACATTCGATTTACTAAGAAAATAAAGGTGTAAATATAGTGATTAGTCAGTTACTAATTAAAGCTAATTAATTGTTCATTTTAGAATTTAGGATGTTTTTCCGGACTTTCCAAATCAGCTAAGCTGCTCCGTTTTCGTCTAAAAATATTTGTTAGCATTGTTGCAATGTGCGCTGAATTTTGCAATGATAAATCTTTCTCTAAATGCAGTAAGTTTGAAGAAGCAGTCGAGAAATCATTGAAACAATTTGTCTCTGTAGTGCTCAGACATTGGTAGTTACTTATTCTAACTATATCTGCACTTAAAGTTTCTCGATACTGCAGTCCTCTCATTGCACATAAATGCTTCATATTATCCGAATCTTTGGACAGGCCAGGAAAGTTGATAATGAGGCTGAATCTTATTCCTGCACCCAAAAATGTTGGCCTGCTGCTCAAGTGCCCAAGTTTTGGATCCCAGACAAAATCAAGTCTTTGATGCAGATGCGACATAATGAAAGACATTTTACTAAACGGAAGACCTATCTCTCCTGGGGAATCCGTAGGTGTTGATACGAGTACACGTAAGTGGTCATGCACATTAATCCAAATTGCAATAGTTTTATCATCAGTTACAAAAACACCGCGCCCGTACGGCCAGTGTCGACCATGCAAGCGAGTACAGTCATCAATTTCTTCCCTGTCGCATAATGCTATTAATAATCCACTAGAAGCTAAGGCAGCGCATATTTCAGAAGGTTTTTCTAAAACCTCATTTAAAGTATAATAAGTTCCACCTTTTTGATCAGATTCTGGATTAGATTGTTCACTAAACTTAGCAAAATCATCTTGCAATAATATAGTTGTTATAATTCTTTCAATGGTTTCCAATTTTCCTACCTTTAAGTTCAATGGTAATTCAAAGCCGTTCAAGTTTCTGGAACACTCAATAGTACCGGAAAGTACAAACTCATCATTTGTATCTATATTTAATTCTACAAGTGGTTCTGATGCTGAAGTCGTCGATTGTATTTTGGCAAAGTCAGATTGAGGATGTATTTGTAAATCCGAGTTGACGTTGATGTTGTGTAAATCTTTTATTAAGGGAAGTAAAAATTCATGGAAAACTTCATAAACATAATAATCTGGCGCAGTTATGCCTCCAGGAAAGTCTTCTTCGACAGTTTGAATAATATTTCTATTGTCTGGTAATTTTTTCACAGCTGGCCAGATTACGTCAAAAAGATCATGGTCAAGTTTCGTTGTTCTGTGTTTAATTATTTCAAAAATCGACCGTTTAAGGAATCTTCCTAGAACTAGCGGTGGCGTGGCTCTATTGGACGATGCTGAAAGTGGAGTTCGAACCGGCCTTGCAGACGCTAAAAGCCGGTAACAACGCTCGAGGGTGTCCAGGGCTTCTGGAGTATCCAAAGCGCGGCGGGACGATACACGGTCCTCAGGAACTATACACACTCAATGATTACATATGTCACAATAATATTATCATAAAAGTTATTTTATGACTAAATTCATACATTACTTACTTTTATCTGACAACATTTCTTGGGCAAATTCTTCTGTTATGCCGTAATCAGTCATTAATTGACTAAACGGGAGCAAGTCAGGATTTTTCAAATAATCCTCTGCCGTTCGTCCATTCTGTAAATGTAATATATGTGAATTACTATGTTTTCATTAATCAGATGATCAGACATATTATTTTTAATTGAAAATTTAATGATTCATACGTCATCTAGATCTTTTGAATTGGCACCAAGTTGCTGCAATAAATTGTAATAATGTCCATTATCTGGGAGAACGGCGGCATAATGCAAGGAAGTTCTTCCTTCAAAATCCACTGCAGATAGTGTTTCCGGGAATCTGTATAACAAAAATAAAAGAATATAATTGTAATACCCCAAGAGGTGTGATTGTAATGGAATGATTACATAATAATCTTTTAAAATGTATTATGTACATTGTACTCACCTTCCTCCTAAATATTTCATTATATTTGTTTTCCCGAATACAGTGGCCACGTGTAGAGGAGTAGCACCATTTGGCGATATGGGGTCTCGTGCTATTGCAAACTTTCTTCTGTCTAAAGCTGCTTGTAGATCTCTAATATTTCCTTCTCTAGCCGCCAAGTGAACTCTGTTGATTTTTTGCTGAGAATGATGAGCATTCAATTAATGAATTACCTGTGGTAAATACCTGATTGAATAAATATAAATATTTAAAGACTTTTCGATTTACATGGATGGAAGATCGATGGATGAAGTAAATACTATCTAGATAATGACATATTAAGAATGTTAAAATATATGTGTTCATGTATGTGTAATTAATATTAAACTGTTATATTTACCATATACGTAGGAACATTGTCCAAGAATGCTTGTAACTCTGAGTTTCTTGATCTTCTGCCTACCAGTCTTGAGCCCTCACCATTTAATACCAAAGTGGCTAACATTTCCATATTCGCACTGTTTATTAATTCTGTGATTTCAGGATCTATTTCATGATCCTGTGGAATTAATGAATGAAATGGTTAGTTGTGCAAAAATCCTTGATTTTAACAGTGAAAGGCATCGCGGGCTAACTTCAGTAAAAACATATAACTAAGAAGCTCGCAAATCATCATGACACAGTGGTTTTAAGAAGTGTCTCTGTGCGCACAAAGTGCTAGTTACTTCTACTTATTCTAAGAACAGCACAACCAACTATTGAATTTACATATTACCTTCGAATATCAGTCGTTGTAACATGCTTGTCGTAACATTTACTGAATTATACTTACAACAACAAGAACGTCGCCATGAACAGAATCTTCTCTTTGTGCTATACTTGCATCTTGCGAGTCCTGCTCAGCTTCACCACTAATAATGCCTGATATTAGACTTTCTTGCATATTTCGGCCGTTGGTGTCGTTTCCTTAATTAGCAAATAATTAAAAAATATTGAACTTGTCAGGGACCCTTGTTTAACTGATGAAAAGTATTAAGTTATGTTTTGATTGTTGCGTGTAAAGTGCCAGAAGAGATATCTGTGTTACCTCTCTTGGTACTTTCTGTGTCAACTGTTTTATTTGCCATTTTATTATATGTAATATTGTTTTCTGGGTGTGTATCTCCTTGAACTTGTACATCGTCATCATCTTCGCCGTCATCATTATTTAATTTACCTTCATTTCCTGTGACATCAGAATCTTCTTCTGTTGCATTTTCTTCCTCGTGATCTTTCCCATCTGCTGTTTCCTCATTTTCATCGTTTTGATTAGTGTGACTATTTTCTTTCTCATCATTTTTGTCATCATTACTATGTTCTTCAGTACGTGAAATATCTTCTTCATACATATTTTTGTGTTCTGTTTTGTTGTCATCGTTTTCATCAAAATCTTGATCTGCATGATCGTTTTCATTTTCATTGTTAACCAACTCATTTTCACTTTCATTTGCATTTTCATCTGAAACAATAGACTTCTCTACGTTATTTTCAGATACATCATGTTCAACATTATCATTCTGTTCATTGTGGCCATCTTCAGAAACATGCTTATCTTCATAATTAGAATCACGTTTTTCCTCCACTTTTTCACTATCGGAAAAATGTTTTTCTTCGTCTTTGTCATCTTCGGAATGTTGTTTATATTCATGGGCTTCGTGGTCATCAACAGGATTCTTTTCATCATGTTGATTTTCTTCGTGGTCATCAACAGGATCCTCTTCATCATGTTGATCTTCTTCGTGGTCATCAACAGGATCCTCTTCATCATGTTGATCTTCTTCGTGGTCATCAACAGGATCCTCTTCATCATGTTGATTTTCTTCTTTTTCAGTTTCATCAGTATTTCCATCAGTATTTTCCTGTACTTCCTCATCCTAAAATGCATAAAATGAATATACATGCAAATGTTAACCAAGAAGCAAAGCAAATAAATTGTAAAGACATTCCGTGAACGCATCTCATGCATATCTCACCTTTGTATGATCTACTTGTTTATCTAAGTCCGGTAAATCTTTTATGAATTCTCGAGTGCTACTAGCTTTCATAGCTTTAGTAGTATGAGTATCAGTGCTATCTGATACGGTTTGTGTATTATTCTTGGATGATATATTTTCATTTGATGCTTTTAAATTCTTCCTCCTGGATTTCTTATTCAATTCTTGTATAACCTCCGTATCTAGCAGTTTCCAGTCCCACGATGATGGATAAGCACTTGAAGGAGTTCTAGGTGCATCGGGTATCGCTTTTAGGTTAGATTTATCTATTTCCTGGGGTCTATTTATATAATACCCTGGAGTCTTATTTTTCTAGAAAGTAAATATAGTAGAGAAAGTTAGAAAGTATTTCTTATTTGTGATTGAAAAAAAGTATTATAAAAATAAGTGTGACCGATATCAGCAGAGAGAAGTGATGAGGTTGAGGTAGATAAGCGTGATAATATTTGTTTTATTAAGATAATTTTTCCACATTGTGATTAGGAACAATAAAATTGAATATTGTGAGAAAATCAGATCTTATCACAAACTCGAAATTAAATGAAAGATTTTGAATAGATACAACTTTTCTTAACTTTATTAACTAACTTATCCAGTTGTGGTCAGCAAAAATATGTGATTTTCGATAGGTCTAAGAGGAGGTTAGTGTTGAAGACTCACGTTATCTGTGGCGGCCTCATCAGCTCCCATGCTGACGAGCATGTTGTACGTGTGCTGCTCGTCTCTGACAGTGGCTGCGTAGTGGAGCGGAGTGCGACCGTCGTTATCGATGTCGTTGATGCCTTGTGGGTATCTGTCGGCGATGTACCGGAGTATACCCCCGTGGCCGAGACCAGCAGCCTAGAAAAAAATGTTTACTTTTTATTCTGAATTTAATTTGCCCGTCTCAATATAACTATAATTTTCTCCTACTACAAGTTTACCTACTACTAACTAACTAATGGCTGAAGGTGATGATTGAACAGATCACAAGGAAATTTATATAAAACGAGTGTTATGTTTTATTAAAATTAGTAAGAGTAACACTTACCTTATGCATGACTGTCATATTATGGGCGTCCCTGCTGGACAGCGCTTGCGGAGGCACCGGGTCTCCCGCGTGCTTCATGAGGCCTTCAAGGTCATTCTGTATCACGGAGCTGTGGATTTCTCGGACTGTATTCTGAAATACGTGATACCAAATCATTAAGATAATATTTTCCATGTCTTCTATTTCTATTATTCATATTATTATTATAAAGAGGTAAGAGTTTGTGAGTTTAGGTATATGTTTGAGGCGGGTAATCTCCGAAACTACGGAACAGATTTCAAAAATTATTTCACCATTAGAAAGGTACATTATCCAAGATTGTTATAGGCTATATTTTATCTCTTTAACATTTCCACGGGAGCGAAGACCCCGGCAACATCTAGTAGTTTATAAAAGTACATTTATTTTTAGTAGGTCGTTATTTCTAAATATTTACAAAATCCCCAGAAGCTTCACAGGTATCTTTTCGCATCCTAATTCTAAATTAAATAATACTAGCGGCCCGTTCCGACTTCGCTCGGGTAAAAACTAAATAAATTATACACCTATACTTTTACGAATCACACTATCTATTGGTGAAAAGTGCAAGAAAATCCGTGCAGTAGTGCGGTTTTGAGTTTATCGCACAGACAGACGCGGCAGAGGACTTTGTTTTATAATATGTAGGGATTTACCAAAGCTACAAATTACTAGAGCATTTCATAACTTACTGACCATGATATAAGGCACGGCTTCCAGGAACTTCTTGACCACAGGCTGGCTAGACACCTCGCTGAGCAGCCGCGCGCCGTGCCCCTCCCACACCACGCGCTGAAGACGCGCCATGTCGCAGTCGTGACACCATATTCGGATGTTGTGGCGTTTTATCACCAAACCTTTGAACAAGTTGCCGATTTCGACGATGACTATTTTGTGGAAACATTTTACTCGAAAGAAAGAAAATAATAAAAAATATTATTAGCAACAAATTTCAATGTTTTTTTTTTTATATATTAAATATGAACGGGAACCTTTCGAAATTCATTGCAATATCGCCGCTATTATCGCAGCATGAGGTGAGAAGTGCAGGGTAACTCTATTTGTGAATTATACATTTTTAAGAAAAATCCAATTTAGGTATGTGGCATGAACTATGAAATCTCTCAACTCTTCATTTCACAATTTCCTACTAAAAATAACGTCAGTATACGCAGAAATGCAATCAATAAAAAAGTTCAAGGTGGTCATTTACAAAAGGAAAAGAAAGGTTTTCATATGAATTATTAAAGTAGTTGAGTTGAGGGTTACTGCGATTTTTTCACCCCATTTAACGGCTTCGTAATAGTGCTACTGTTATCTTGAATCGGTGGAAATATCTGTTTGGCTTGCCATCAACCAAACAGAAAGTTTTGATACTTATTGAAACAAGGGGAAGCGTTAGCTCCGTTACACATGTCTTATTTTGAAGATTTTTTTGAATTCGTGAATATTCTTAAATATTGTGTGTGTAGTATAGGTATCCTAATACGGATACCTATACTTGTACCTGTGTCTTTTTACTCATATTGAAGTATGAATGAAAATAACTAGAAAAATATATTTTTATGGTACTTTTTACATAACCCCGAATGTTATGAATCCTCTCAGAGTAAATTAAAATATTTTAATAATAATTACACAATAACAAAACACTGGTCGTAAGCACTCTTACTACTGCTGAAGAAAACCTAATTTAAAAAATCAAATGAATGTCTAAATAAAGAATACAGATGATGCTGTCTATCTGGATGTGGGCGGCTCAAACTGATTTTGTCGATACATAGATAATTAATATTTTACAGTAAACGCCAATGTAAAATACAAAGTACTTCATGAATACTGTGTTCTAATTATCGGTCGATACCATAGCTTTAGGTATTATTAGTGTGATAGACATCGGAAGGCACGTGTGAGCTAGACCTAATGGTTTGATGGGCTGGTGCGTGCCACCCAACGAATCACATTGATTTCTAACAATCAAATGGGGTTGAATGTGTCACCTGTGTAATTGAACGCATGTCCCCATTTCCAGAATCGTCTCTAATATTAAAATCTAGGTATTGGGTTATATTGAATTGGAAACGTAGATCTATAAGTTATAATGATATAGTTTGATCAAATTCACTTATATGTCTGAGTTTGTATACTTACGTATCGTGAGGTAGCATTTTTCGTATAGATAGTGACTGTTGTAAAAAGTGTTTTTTATATAGTTTCTCATAATTATTAGTAGGTATTTTTTAATCCTGAATGTCAATTAGGGTTTATGTATAAGGGATCGCAGTTTTAACATAAAAATATTTTTTTTATTGTGAAACTTTACACGTGTTCCATATTCATAAGTAGGTAGTTCTAAAGTGACATATCGCATTCAACACGTAACTATTTCTTATTTTATGCACGCAAGTAAAAATAATTGCATGCAATATAATTTTTACAACAAATGAATTAATGATGTATGACAGGTAACTATATTCATAAGTTTTTCTATACCGCCTGATTCAGTCAGCTGACGTGGCGTGGCTTGACAGGACAATAATGTAAGTACTGTCTCCTCGCGCCGGTGTCAAGGGCAGCCTACATTATTCAGGTAGCCTGAACAGACAGACAGCTTTCAATGTTTAATGACGAATCGATCGCCATACACCTGTCAGCCGGCCCCACTTGTCTTTATGTGGGATATCGATTACACTTCCAAGTTATTTGTTATTTTTAATCGAATTGAGAATCGATTTTATATTTATAGGAGACTAGTTGTTATTCGTAGCTCCGATCGCGGTAGCATATTAGTTTGACCACGGTTTATAAACTACATCTATTCCAAATTTTAACAAAATCGGCCCAGGTAAACATGGTATCCAGGTAACTATACAATGCATGCAAAAAAAGCAATAGACATACATAATTTTTAATATTAGTATGGACATGGTTTGTACACTATCTTATGTTAGAATCATGAATGCCAGCATTCTGGGCATGTTGCCTCGATGCGGCACGTTTGAGGAGTAGTTTTTTATTTGTATGTATGTTGATAATTATTGACAATATACATTTTGAAAACCTGGTTATAAGTCTGCAGACTTATAACTTATCTGCAACACTGTACGAAATGTAATTTTTAAAATTGTACAATTATGGAAGAAAAATAGATCAATGTCATATTTTTAAACAAACTTTAGCAGTTGAAAACTATGTGTTGCGCCAAATTGAAATTCGGCGTGCACTGCAGGCCCAATATAACATTACGTCAAACATAACTTTTCGAGGTGAACTCTGCAATTCTAATTTGAATACATTTACGAGTATTTATGTACCGTACAATATAATAGGTAAAGGTTTGAGTATTTTGTTTTTGATTTAGTAGGTACCTATTAAACTCGATATATCTCATACATCACTTAATTCATTTACAATAATTTGTAATAAGACAGTGAGGTAATTTGTAATAAGAACTTTCAGAAGCAACAAGTTTGCGTGTGCAACGTTCCGAGATTAACATAATCGAAACTTTTCTAAACACAGCTCTAGTCGATAAAAATCTTTGTAGAATTCCTCTACCTTTGTTGATTGTATCGGCATTGTATACTTTCATATACACGGACTCAATACAAATAAGTTCACCAAGAATGTTTTAGATATCGCATGAATAATGCGATAACATTTGAGATTAGAGTGACTTATTTTAAGGGTTAAAACGTAATAAGGTGGGCGTCAACTTTACATTATGGAGGTTCCATAAAAAATAAATATTCATGACCACGCAACGCCGCGCCTTCGGAAGCCAAGCCTTTATCTGCACGCTAATAAAATATGCGAGCCAAGAGTGCCGCTTTGACGAATGCACGTCACACCAGATTCTAATCAGACTAATTATTTTGTTGAAAGATCGATGATTGTAACGACAAAAGTGTTTATTTATTAATCAATGTTATATTAGAATTACATAAATATATACACTAGATAAATATACTTTTGAGAAGATTATATCTTGTAAATTTAAAACAAAAAGATATTGATCCGGTATTTTATCTATAATGTTGGTAACCTATTACATACCAAAATCATGTAATGATCTAACATAAAACACTTATTACTTACTTATAAAATTGGTTCTAGAATTGTCACAGGTGAAATAAAATAAATAATAATCCATAAAGTATGTGTTTTTTATGTAACCATTTTTTACATAGCGTATAAACTTTAATTTATTATGCTTTTACTTGATTAACGACCCGGTAAAGCTAATGTAATGTACGGCTCGAGGCATCTGAATGAAGAAAACATATTATTCTTGATGTGATATAATTTATCATCTGCTGTTAAAATATCAAATTAGTTTTCCACTACAACTTACAATTGTATGAGGTCGAATGGGCAAACTAGTTAGTTTGCCTTCGTCCGAGATAAAATGATGGTTACAATAAATTTACAAGTGAACCATTTGAAAGTACCTGCTTGCAGGGAAATTTATTAACTTTTCCGGCAATTTCAACAATTTTTTTTGTATCTACTCATGTTATTAGATTTTCAAGTGATTGAGGATGTAATAAATTAATATATAATCTCGCTAAATCTAACCCTTCTATTCTGGAGATAATAAAAACAAGTAAATTGAATTTGGGATCGCGTCAGATCGGGCCGGGCGGGAGTTGATAGGTTAAAGGATTTTGATGAAATTAGGTATAGTAATGGATAATACAAGACATAGACAACTTTTGTCCCGAAAGTCCTACGGGACTCGTCCGAACAGATCCACGGGGAGTAGCTAGTATTACACCAAAATAATTAAACATCACAATTTACGAAAAATTTCATGAACAAGAATTTCTTAGCAGTGAAATATGGCTTAAGGTTAACTAAGATTACAAGTTAGAAATAAGGTTTTATGACTATAAAATAAGGTTATTTTAGCCTAGTTTATGTTTTGACCTCAAGTCTCATTAGCACTTTTATTACCCACCGACATTTTAGTCAATTGTTTTTACAAAAAAAACAGCTTCAATTTAACTACCGACACAAAATAAGGGAGTACATATACATATGGATAAGCATATAAGATTCAAACTCAAAAAGTTAATTTTCCATCTTGACATGATCGGGGATCGAACCCTAGATCCATAGTATTTATTTATAAAGTAATATAATAGTAAAATATTTCTAGAAACAAAAAGGTAAGGCATTTGCCCACAAGTGGAACATTTAGATTATAAAAACATGGTTTTTCACAGATATGTCTATTTAATCAACGTTTTTACTAAAATGCTGCCACTTTATGTATATAGTTGTATATTGTAGTTGAAATCTGAAATTTCATGTAAAAATCGAGTTTCAAAAGTCAAGTTTTTTTAAATGTTTCCTGCCATACATGTACGCTAGTACAAATTTTATTCATCACTTTAGAAATTTTATGTGGATGATTTAGTTTATAATTTCATTAATTAATTTATAATAATTTTTAAATGTTTACCTGCTCACAACTATTGAATTTATCAATGGTGGAAACTACAATATGTGTTATTATTATCTTTCTTTATGTTTGAGGCATTTGTATGCTTCTCAAATAAATATAATTAATAGTTACAAACAACAAAAATATAATTAATAGTTATGAAAAAAATGTCTGACCTGGTGGGTTCTTAGTTTCCCTGGCCATGTCGGGCGAGATGGGCAGCGCCAGCAGAGTGCGCGCGGGGCCGCGGTAATGGGCCGGCGTCCTGCCGGCCGCGTCCCGCGCGCCCCGCGCCGCCCCCGCACCCTCCAGCAGCGACGCCGCATGTGCTTCGTCCCTACACACCGCTGCGTAGTGCAAAGGAGTACGGCCTGCCTGAAGATGATGATGGTGATGTTGATAAGGAGGACACGTCATTTTTAAACATTTACTTTTTATAGGTATGTTTATATCAAAAGCACAGGAAGGAAAGTAAGCTTGTGGAGGAAAGTTTTAAAAATCGAATCTTTTATCTCTTTCAACATTGAAGTATTGAATCTCGTTCATTTCTAAGCATAACCCACACATATAAACATGAAAATTCATAGGTTTCGACTTAAGTCGGAACCTGTGTACATTTAAATTCTTCGAGCTCAATAACTACTTAATACATGGCGTGCGCGTTAATTGATCCTAACATACAAATTCGGCTTTACTATCGCATATAAAATTTCGTCTCGTATGTAATGTCCAACAATTGCATTCACTTGTAACATAATATAATATACCATACTTGCTACTCACAGAATCCTTCTGATGCACGAGCATGGGATTCTGGCTGACGAGCCACTCGGCGATGTCCAGGTAGTCGTAGAATATCGCCTTGTGTAGCAGCCCGACTCCGGCTTCATCGCGGCACATCAGGTACTTTCGACGGTTGTATTCAGAGTCCAGGAGCTCCTAGAAATAAGCCGTCTTAGAAGCCAGATCGGCATTTTGGTTAGTGTAGGTGCCAGTGACAAGTGCAGGTGTTAAGTGAGTACTAGGACTTGTACTAATAAGTGCATGTCCAGATTGTGTTCTTAACACTTGAATTTAGCACTAAATAAAATGTAAACTGGGCTTTCCACTCTCTTATTTATACAAATATTTAAATGGATCATATCGTTTCAAAATACATATTTACATTACAAATTAGAGGGCGGTAGACTTAACAAGTACAATATTAGCTAAGATAAATTAGCCCAGTAATGGAATAATAATATTTGGATCAAAATATATTTCTCCACTATTTAGGGTAATAAATTTTAGATCGTATAGGTCGCGTAGCACGTGCGTAGCATTGTCGTAGAAGTCGCGTAGCAAATCGTAGCTTATCCTACGAGATAGTGCTACGACCTAAGAGACAAGTCTAGTTTGGAATAAAAACGAATAAAGTTTTGTATACCTTTATTAAATTGACAACATTTTTATATAAATATATATAGCTATATTAGGAATCCCTTATGAGGTAGAAAAAGCTAAGAATCACTAAACCAGAATGTCAGTTTAGGTTAGTGTATAATTATTGACAGAATTTAAATTATTAAATAGTGATAAATTCTACCTGATTTTTGTTATATTGCGGGCCGAGAAGCTGTTAGTACATTCTATATTTTTCTTTGAGTTTTAGACCAGCGTGTAAGAATTTTACATTTCACGCAAAAGACATAATGTCTTTAGCATATTCAGGAAAATGGGCAGAAACCAAAACTCTACGTCATGTCTCTCTGGATGGTAATATGTAGGATGTCACACTAGGCCACTAGGGTAAGCAGCTCGCGTGACCGGGGTAGAGCCTTCGCAGACTGAGGCTAACCCCGCGTCCTCATTGAGACAACGCAACGCAGCGCTACGCTAACGTCAACATTTGGCGTGTGGTGTATATGGCTGTGTCCGGTATAGACTATATAGGACACTGTAATAATATCAATATATTTCATATTATCGCATCGCGCCGCTTTGTCCCAATGAGGATAACACGTAAGACAACCATGCCTAGAGGGAAGCTCCTCGTACCAGTAATACCTGTAGTTCCGCGAGCGAGCCCCTCTCAACCGCAGCGTGGAGGGCGTCGCACTTGGCCACCAGGGTGGGCAGGTGGTGTGACAGGGGCAGGGACTCTGCTTCTGACAGCAGTCGGTGCCCCTGCCCCGCTAGCACTGCTCGCTCCAGTCTGACATGAAGGTCAAGTAATTCGTAAAATATATTATACAAAATAAATTGAATGGTTTTTTAAAATTCTTTTTATTTTTTTTAAATATCTGCTTAGGTATATAAGTTCGAAAATAGTTACTATGAAGGATTTTTTTCAAAAGATTTTGCGAAATTAGTTAATAATATTCGAGTTACCTGTTGGCGGCCCCTCCTCTAGCCCACTGCCGCAGCTGAGCGGCAGTTACTACGCCAAGTACTGAAAACAAACTCAAACGTCAGTAAATCTTCATTCTTATTAAAATAAATATTATGTAAATAAATATTTTGATTAGATTGATTGAAATATTTTGGCAAAATATACATATTTCTCGCAGTCGTATTTTAAAACAAGTGGTGTTTGTCTTTCATGTTCAACTTTTGATCGTTGTAAAAACCCTTTGTGGTATAATTTGCACACTGCATTTCATTTCTATGATTTGATCACAGATATAAAAACATTGATATAATACACGTTTTATATATTGAAATATTGTATTTTTGAAAAGAAAGGCACTGTCGCTAAAAACAGTTGTGCGGTAAATAGAGGACTGAGCATAAGGAAGGTAACTGCCGTTTGCGTCCAGTTATCACGGTCTCTGATCGCACCTCGATCTGCTGATAAACTTACATACAGAGTGTCCCGTTCATTTTTATTGTATTTTTCTTATAAGTATTTATATTTTTTCGAGCAGTGACACCTTATGTATTCGCCTGTTATCTTCGGGATATAACTGCTTCAAGGCTACTGCTTGGTGAATCCATTTAGCGTAATGTGATATTCAGTAGCTCAGCAATTAAGTACGATAATTAGAATTAAACCTACATGTGAATCAAATTATTAGATCTTAGTGGAAAGAAGCAAAAGGCAATATATGTAGGATATACGAATATATGAATGGAATACAATAAATATGAATTAGAACAACCTGTTGAAAAGATTAAACTTAAATGCTAATTTCTTATCACAAAGATCTTTGATAATGCATTAGGCTGTCTATTCACTAATACCTTTTCTAAAGAGTTTTATGAAATCCTTTCTATGGCTGTTACTTGTAATAACGGAGTAATACTAATATATTTCTTTTATGTATGGTACTACCCTTAGTTCTCTACATTTACATGTAGGTTTATTTTTTTTAAAATTTTATTTTAAGGGTATTAAGTATGTATTTTTATGAAAAAGTGTAGAGAACTTGCATTTCCTGATTAAATGAACATACAAAGTTTTGTAAGTATAGCAAGCTTTAAAAGATTGCAGAAAGTAGCCAGCCATTACGAGTTGGCAGATTTATAGTTCATTTCTAGCCTATTTCAAGCTCACAGGCGTGGGTGCCTCAACTGAACTTAGGCATTGCGACCCTGCTAAGTGAATTATTTGCAATCTTAGCAGATACGAGTGTATTTTATTGCAGAATGGACGGAAACTCGGTTACAATCTTTGTGATAAATATATAGTGCTCGTGGTCCACCCAGATAAACTTCACAGGTGAATTTCGACCAACGCCCGATTTTGTTTACATTTAGGGTATCTTGGGTTTAGATTTCGGAACTACGATGTCGTGGATATTTTGTGATAGATAAGTTTTTCAAGCCTTCCTCTTTATATCTCTATAGCTATAAGGCTATCGACAAATGTTCAATTCAAGTGGAAAAATAATTCGTGCAAAATAAAATTCGGCATCCCTGATTCAGACCATTGGCACACATATCATCCTTGAAGACATCAAGCCAGCATTTCTTTGGTTTGTCTCTTCTGCCAGGGCCAAGCGGGAGCGGCATAGCCGGAAATTTGTTCCCTAAGTAGTGTAAGTTTATAAAGACATTTTCGCTGTCTTTTAAAATTAATAAAACAGTAAAACTAAAATATGGCAGACAATGAGCTAACAAATTTACAATACGTATCCTCTAATTAAACTTTTTTCGGGGTATTTATTTGTATCATATAATTGTAGGCACATATCTCTCTACATATTCGCCTTAGTATAAATATCACATAGCATGTTTGAAGTAAAAATAACGTGTAACTTTTTTATTACAATTTACCACGGGGTAATTTATGCATTTTCCACAAAATGTCATCTAATATTTTACATACAGTTGCACGTAATTACTTAACCACTTGGAGCATTTCCAATGCACACAAAACACCACTAAAATGACCTTAAAATTTGCATAAACAAGAACTTGATATGTTTATTCATCATTGTTTTACGTATTATTTATACTCCACATTTTACTACATATTTATTACGTGTTCTACAGAAATGTCTCAAATTATAATTTTGAATTTTGTTTTCTCGTATATTAACTCTCGTATAAATTTTCTTATATATTTTTTCCCTTTGTTTAGTTGCACTTTATGGCACCACCTTGCTAACTCTGTTTGGTCTACTGGTTGATTGGTATAGAATGCCATATGGCGTTAACTCCACCTTTTGTATATATTTTTTTTGTAATTTTGTGCAATAAAATTCTTAAATAAAAAAATATGGTAGGTACTGTCAATTAATAAAATAAATTAGACAAAATTCGAATATCTTTATATTCGATTAAAACCAGGGCAGAAAAGATACAAAATAATTGAAAACACATGGCATAGCAAGCCTTATAATTTAAATTAGAGGGTGTCCATTTGAAGGCATAATTGTAAATTTCATCAAAATTACATACACAAAAATGTAATTCTTATCTGATCTGGCGAGGTAAATAATATGTTATTAAGCATTTATTAAAAACGTAATTTCCATGAAACCAAAATATAAGCGGAATATCGTATTTTCTTGTCCTTACATAATTTTAAAAAAGAGTAGTGTCTATCTAACAAAAACTACTGGCCAGATTTTTGTACAGTTTCATCATTAGATGGTGTGATTCCTGAGAAAAATTTAGTTGTATAAATTAATAATTGTTGCAACCGAAGCTGGAGCGGGCTTGTTCGATATAATTGAATACTGTATATAATTTCGTGTCAATCTTTTTCATAGCAATAAGATAAAAACATGAATTACATATACAAAACATTCAAAGATTATACATAGCTTTTAGATAATGAAAAACATTACAGTCATTATATTTATTGTTGCGGATGGTTGATAGCGTTAATAAAAATGGTATCGAACTACGTGTTGGAGCCTAAGCGGCTGACGGATTAAATATTCAGGCTAGGCTTCGACATGGAAATTAGGTCTTTAGCTACAATACATGTGGATAATTGCCGGAGCGGGTGAACAGCCTGGTCGTCGAACCTCATCAATATTTGTGTTCATTGCGCACGATACTTTGTCACAGGTAACCCGGCGTCCTGAATGAGAGACGGCACGCTGCACGATGTGACGCGCCGCCATTTGTGTTGTTTGATTACGGTGCAGGCGCAAGTAAATAAAAACATTTAATCGCGCTGCTTTGCCGCTTTCGGCGTTCATCTAGGTCGCCGGGTGACGTATGGTGAACTAACTGCTTTATTGGACGCTAAATATCAACGTGAACTAATAATACATATACATTTACGAAATAACTTATGGGAAATTAAGCAGAGAAAGCAGAGAAACAAATTTCAGGCGCTCCAATCTCCAAATTTACTTTAGTTAAATTAAACTGTATGTCATTGAAAACATTCGATTCATTTGGAAACAAGAATTCATATCAAAATTACCTATTGATTTACTAATACGATTAGGTGATCTCCTGAGTCAAAGAAACGAACAAAAAATCTTGACTAAAATGGTTAAAAACTATTTAAGTTAGTGTTAAGTTACATAAGTAGTATCGCATTTGTACCGCGACTTATGCCCCGTTTATGCAAAACGTTTTGTGCACGCTAAGGTCGCTCGTAGTCCACTCACGATTATCGGTTACTTTTTCTTGTTACACTCATTATTTCCTTGTACTCAACCTTTACCATTATTTTGTATAATTCACAATTGCTATATTAAGGTCATTGCAGTAATCAATATAGAACAAGCTGTCGGTATCGATGAGAAACGGGGTATTCGTTTAGTAGTGTAGGGAAGGACATATTGATTGGTTTTGTCTGCCTATTGAATTATTAAATCATAATATAAATGTACCCAGTTAGCTATTCATTAAATTAAAAATATAAGCAACAATTTCAAAATATGTCCCTGCAATTATAGAACAATTTGTACATTAGGTACTATTACATAGATTTGATTCTTGATGCTTGTTGCAAGGTGCATTTTACTCTGAACCAAACTAACTTTAGATGGAAAATGGAAAACATTTTCGTTGTAAAATACTTAGTTTAAATGTTCAATGAGATTCTTATTTTTGAAGCGTTTTTTCAGAAATTTGCCTTGATTATCAAAGCTACAAAGTACTATAATTTTAGGGTAAAAGAAAGATAAATTTTCCTTTCATCAGCACTTGATCACAATCATAATATGTTTCAGTATACCTTTTGACCATGTACTTTATTGTGTACTTACATGTTATATTACTGATAAAAAATTATACATAAATTTATATTTAAAAAATGGTAAGCCCTTCTGGCATAATAGGGACCAACACTGTTTGAATGAGTTTCTTTCGGCATTTCTTCTCAGCAGTGGTCGTTCCGAAATGCTAGTAGTTTATAGCTTTGGTAAACATCATTTAATTTAGAATATGACGTGAAAAAGTGCCTGTGAAGGCCTAATTTCTGAATAAATGATTTGATTTTGATTTTGATTTTGATCTCCACTTTGCACAGTCTTCGGCATCCTTAGTAGTCAGACAATTTAAAGAATTAGTAACAACCAACTACTAGATAACTATAATAAGAAACAAAATATGAAATAGTGAGTTGTCGACATATACGAGCATCGTCAACATTACAAATCGTTCCTAATTTTGTAAAACGCCTGCTGAAGGAAGGCACGCGATCCCGTTGTTTGGACGTTCTCTCTTTCTTGTGTTTATGTTTAGTCCTGCCAAGTTTTTTTATTACCATCGCAATTTTGCTGTCTAGACCAAAGAACAGGGAGGGCAATATGGTTGTAAAGTGAAGTTAAATTGCATTTGTATAGCAAAAATTTGGAAGATAGCGAGTATTTATTGCGCTCATGTGCTACTTTTTTCTGTACAGGCTATGCTCAGGATTTTCGGGATCCTAGCCATCCTCTTGAAAGCTCTATCTTATACAGACGTATTATTTCACAAGTTGGATTGATGATTCCCGAAATTACCAAAGAATGGCCTCAAACACAAGAATTAGTAAATTACTAAAATATTTAGTGGCTAGTGGCGTACGGGACCAGTTGGACGCGAGTCACTATCCTTCTAGACCATGACATCAGATGTATATTTCTTGCTGCTACTCGCGTCTTATGAATTTGACAAGAATCGATAATACCAAGTTTCATACGTTTGGGCGGGCTGTAGTGCACGTAGATACCGTTTTTCTTGTTGGCTCTCTCCGACAGCCACTTCTTCACGCTCTCCATTGCAAACCCAGTTGGACTTGATTACAAGTCATCATTAATCTTTCTTTAGTTTCAGAAGCACTTTCGAAGTTGTAACTGTAATTGGCGAAAATTAATATATTTTGTAGTTTCACCTGTGTAAATTATTATCGTTACAGTAGGAAATTAAAATGACTGCATGGATTTTCATGCGGTTTTCAACAATAGAAAATTCCTGAGGAAAGTTTATGTGTATAATTTTTTTCTAGCAACGGGCCGCTAGGTAATATATACAACATACTTATATAAATATGTTGTAACGAATAATCTAGTCTAGAAAATATATTCAATAACAAATATTTACCCTGAAGCGGTGGTGATGTATGTTTAATTTAGTCTCGCTTCCGATGATGGAAAATATCGTGAGGAAACTTGCACTCTGGTTGATTATCAACTTGTGTGTGAAATGGAGAAGGCAACGGCAAACCACTCCATTAATCGTGCTAAGAAAGTCGTGGTGATTCATTACGTAATGACTACAACCTCGTATTCCTCGTGTTGTGGTCTACCTATGAATAAGAAGATTTACGCTGACTGGCCTGACTGTAGTTATTTTATTCTTGCGAGCTCGTAATTAAAGAGTTCGTACATACGAGTGCAAACAGGTTTTTCTAATATTATTCTGCACTGCAATTTTTTAATTTATAATTTTTTTACACAAATACCTTAGTATATAAACTCTTAGTAAGCTCTTGGAAGACATCATAATGAAAATATAATAAATAAACTCTCCTTTACTGGAAATCGGTTAACAATATTTTTTACCGAAAGAAACACAATTAAAATAGATAGTCACCAACCTTAGAACCAAGCAGCGACAATACTGGACGACGTTCTTCTAATGACAAATATTATTTAAAGGTAACATCGCACTGGATAACCACGGCCATGAGTACGGAGCAGGTGTGCAGTCAACTGATACTTGGTACTTGACACGATTACTGTACTGCGTCCTAACGACGACGCCACAATAGGTACACCCTACACAACAGTTTGTGAATAAGGCTTTATCAGCATGCCTCATTTTCTTAAACACTTCGAAGTTTAAAAATAAAAAAGGCTTTTCAAATTTTGCTATCAGCAGAAACTCAATTCTCGCGCGTCCCAATCGGACTGCGATTATATTGTTATTTAATTGTCTTTATTATCTCCTGACTCGGAGAGTTAAATTTTTTCACTAACAAAAATTTATTAAGATACAGTGCACAAGCGCAGAGCCTAAGTAAAGGGGATAGCCAGAGATGATGAAGCGCTGTGGATGTTTTATGTCCTACATGGGTTTCTTAGGACTTAGGCAACAAGTTTGAACTTAGTTTGCAAAACGGAAGAACCACCTGCACACTATGTCAGGTAAATCAAGTAAAATAAGTACAAACTAAATTCGCAGTGGAGGTTAAACGTAAATGAACTCTTTTTTTACATTTTTAATTATATATACCTATCTCAGGGGGTATATAGATCGTTAAGGAATCTACATTTCTTTATAACTACCTGTTGCCCGCAACTCCACCCGCGGTAGCCTGTTTGATATCAAAATTAGTTCAGTCGTAAAATTGATAGACAGAAAAACTTTCTACAATGTTAATATGGACTTACTGAAGTTAGACATTGGTAAACTTTTGAATCATGGATTGAATAAATTATTTATAAAATCTTGTAGGTGTCCTTAGCCTTAGGTACATATTATAAAAAGAAGTCCCCTTGTCGCGTCTGTATGTCTGCATGCGACGAACTGCGAAAACGCTACTAAACGGATTTTTGCACGGTTGAAGTGCAAAAATCCGTCTAGTAGTTAATTACGTCCGTCTAGAAGTAATTTACTATAGTTTTACCCGAGGGAACAGCCGGGACAGGTCGGTAGTATTGTGTAATCCTAAAAAAGCAGACACCCAAACTTTTTGCGAAGATTGTTCGATGATTCAGCTTAGTTTTTAAATAAGAGCCGCCGATACAAAGCCGCACTGACATAGTTATTAATGATCTAGCTGCGCAGAATATGTCGGTTAGTGAACTGTTCACAAAAGCTCATATTCTCTTCTCCTAATTGAAGTTATAGAAGCAAAAAGACAATGTAGACATTATTCTGATTAATTCATTAATGTACTCTCTATTCTCTATTAGGTAGGTATTATTTTTTCAAGTAGAGGAAAGCAATAAATACTCGTAAAGATCAATTACAATAAAAAGCTCTTTAAAATATTTGAGCGCGTTAAGTGCCGATTGGATTTTGTATATGATAGTTAACAAGCTATAGACTACCTCTATGGCTTTGGACACTTGGACTATTACAGCTGCTGTCCACTGAACTCTGTCCCCGGGTCTAGGTGAAAATTAACTTTATCAGATTGACCTGAGTATTGGTGGTTATCTATATACCTAACGGCATATATTTTACTATTTCTAGATATACATAAATTGATTCTAGAGTGATATTATAGTCGAATAAGACTCTCATATTATCTGAATAAAGGAACTATAAGTGTTCCATAAAAGGAGTCTCGAATTCTGAGACTTTTTCGATTTGTCTCTAATAAAATCTCGAAATACCCACGGGTACAAGAACGGAATTTTTAGTTTATATTGAATGGATATATTGTAGCAGTAACAATATTGTGTTTATATAATTGTATGCTAATAAAATGTTTGTAGTACATAAGTTCAAGCATTTGAAAAAATTACTTCCTTTTCGTTAGGTAAGAAAGACAAGTAGGTTTCATAATCAGTAGCTAAGATCTCAGCCATAAAAACTAAACTACACATGAGTGAATACAAAAATTAATGAGAGATAAATCGAAAATCAGAATATAATTAACTGAATCAGCAAAATTTTTATTACTACATTGTAATTAATCCGGTGTTTCCTGATATTTATTGAAGTTCTTCAAGTATTAGTGTCAGTGTGACAAAGATCGGAGCTATCTGTGCGTGTAGAATTTAGATTCATATCAATTTTGGTGGCTGGTTTATTGTCGCTCTGCGATCCTGATTTTGCGGAATTTGTGTCAGCTGAAACAAATAATATAAAATTATTATCGTAATTATTATTACGTAGTAAAGTATTAGATCGATAACAAATTCACGCAACTGGTAAAAACCTGAAGCAATATTTAAGTATTTAAATGTAATACGAATGAAAGAAACTAATCTTGATATTTTTGGAAAAAAAAGATTTGTGTAGTTAACTAGGTACCGCTAGATATATTAGAAGAACATCACTTTGATCATACTCGACAGAGTTTGCATTCAGACGAATGTAAGACCTAAAGTATATAATTTCTTAACTATCATTATTTTGTTTAAATAAAATTATCAATATTAAATAGATAACGGCTGTTCCGTTTAATTTATCGTACCGTAACCGACACCGACTTGCAAATTATAAGTACTATATACTCATATGTTCTCGAATAATACAGACACTTACCATTTTTTAATTGAACATTTAAAATTCTGTGATATAATTCGTTAAATTTCTTTTGACGTTTCACATTAGATGGTGTGCGCACTACTAATGTAGGCAGTAATATATAGTGTTCAAGATCAGGTTCATCTTTAGTTTGATATTTTCGTCTTGAATTTTCTTTTTTAATAATCAAACGTGGATTTTTTTGTTGATTTTTGTTAGTCGATATACTGCTGCCACTATTTAAAGTGTTAACTACATTTCCTCTAGTGGTGGTCGTGGGGACTGTGCCTCTGTCTAGTTTGGTAGGACTGGATGAATGGTAACAACAGGTAGCTTCACGATTGTTAGGAGACCGGTGCCCAGCATAACTTGGCCCAGCAACACATTCTTCTTCTTTCATTGGTCTCCTTCCTCGTACTTCTGGAAATGTCAAACGATCATGGCTTCTGTGACTTTTACGAGTATTTTCATTTTCACGTCGCCTTTCTGTATTTAAATCACTCAATGTAACTTCCCTATTTTCTTCGTGCCTATCCTTGTGACTGGCTACTATGATATCTCCAGTTTTGCCTACGGGTCGGCAGTTTTCATGACGGTGGTTTAATTTAACAATTCTGTAATGTCGCCGTTTTCTTCTTTCGACATGAGCTACTCGTTCTCTTAACAAACTGTCTATAAGTCTTTGTAACTCGCACCTCATATTATACCGGTCTGTATGTGGTAGTCTACGACCTAAGCGAGCATTTGGCCAATGGGTCCTGCAAACATCCTCCCATATTATATCACTGAGAACTCCTTCTCTAGAGGGTGTCAATTTTATTCCGTCATCCCGTGGCGCAAATTCACCTTGAGCTAAATAATGAACTGTATCCATGAGTCTGTAATCTCTCACAGGATTAAGTTTGTGCCGTATTTTGTGAACTCTCTCGGCAGCTATTTTGGGAACATCTTCTCGTTTGCATGGTACCGATGCGCACTGGCGTCGACCTCTAGCGGTAATGCCATCATAGGTAGTAAAATCTCTTCCATATTGCTCTGAATTATGCTCTTTTTCCAAAGTGGCAGCTTTGCTTGGAGACAGTGGTGCCGTTTGTTGCTGATTGTATCTTTGGAACGCCGACGTCTCAGGAATGTGACTGTATTGCTGTATATAACTACAACCCGGGTGTGCTGTCGCAGATATATTTCTCATTGTGAGACCTTTCGATTCTTCATCTGACGAAGATAGAGGCATATTAGGATCAATAGAACGAAAAACCCTTTCTTGTCTCAAAATTTTTCGTTCTAATGTTTCGATTCTCTTATGTAACATATTTAATGTACTATGGGAAGGCAAAGGCGAATTTTCAGGTGGTGTTTTGGATATTATATGAGTAGAAATATCAACTTTGTCGGGTTTGTTTTGTTTATTAGTTATAATGTCAGCATTAAGATAATTCATATTTGAAGAAGTCTGAGTGCGTGCATAGTATTGCTCTGGGCATTGACTAACTGTCTTTTGACATTTAGCAAGGAAACATTTCGAAGCAGTTGTTGACGTCTCTACCTGCTCAGAACTAGACCAAACTTTTCGACATTCAATTTCGCTTTTATTCGTCTGCTTCTCAGGTATGCAGGCTATCGATTTTAGAAACTGATCAGAATCATCTTCACTGTAGCCTGAAATAATAATTCAAGACAAAAATGAGATGTAACGGTGAAAATAAATAAAAGCAATTTCGTGCTAGCTGAGGTGCTGTCTTACGAGTCACGAAAGAAGAATGGTCTCCAATTGCTAGTATTGACCCTGACTTCTCGGATCCCTGTGGAAAACCAAAATCAGTATTACTGTATATATTATTTCATATAACATCTACTATTATTGGATTGAAATGCTATACAACCTTCTTACTACAATATCTACTCTTCTCCGCTATGTATATAGTTTTAATGGCTGGCGTTTGTCGTGGCTTAATGGACACCAGAACTCTTTGAAGAGCAGGATGACGAGTTTGTCCCTTTTTAAGAATTTCTAAATCTGAACAAAACAATTATAAAGTTAATTTCCTTTTGTTAAAAATTGTACCTATATTTAAGAACATCACTATTAGAATAAAATTCACCTAATAGCAGCTGTTTTTTTGACAGATGAGGCGCAGCCCCAACAAGCCCGTCGTAATTTACTTCACGTATTAGTTTTTCTTCTCGGATGGATATCAATTTTTTCTTTGATGAAGTCTGTTTATTTTCCATCACATTTTATTTTCCTCTTGCCCGGCATAGCTATAAAATCAATACATCTGAAGAAGAAAAAATGCAGCAAACAAATAATTTTGAAGTATGTTTTATTGAAAAGAAAAAAATTATATCATCTTGACAGATTACAAGAAGGAGACCTCAGAAGAGAAAATTGACAACTCTATTTTGAATCTATGGTTCCCTATGTAACCATCCTTCATGACCAACAAGAAGTTATATATTTCAGCCACAAAAAGCCCACAACCATTGTATACATCATTGTATGTGTGTATTTTCAGGTGGAAATAAGAATTCAGTGCATAAAATTTCATCGAATTGAGGAATATCCAGTAGTTTTTGCGAATAATAGTAACAAACTTCCATTCTAACACCACTACTAATCTTATATTAGTGGGACAGTAGGCTTGCGTTTCAAAAACTATCTGCAGTTAATATCAAAAATGTTAAAGTATAGGTATATAGGTACCATTTATTTATTTAATTCAGGGCGTTCATTTGTCGTTCTTTCCTTCAGTTTGGTTTATTTAGGATGTAAAAAAGACAGAACTTCATTTTGATATAATAAATATCTTTATATCATCTCAATTTAATAATCATAGATAAAAAAATTAAATTAAATTAAATCTTCTCTCAAAATTAAATAAAACCTCAAATTTTATAATTCGAAAATAGAAGACATTGATAAAAAACAAGAAGGTCGAGTGTCAAAATTTACAAAGAGTGACGTTTCATCCATTTGTAATAATTAAAAAAAATAGCTGGGCAACAATTTGGTGATAAATTTGTGAGGTTTTAGTGAATTAGGACGAATGGATGCTTGAATGAAATAGAGGATGTCAGAACAAGAGAAAAAAAGTGGGGGGAGTTCAGCTCCACTGGTGGTGGAGCCGAAGACGGCCAGCAAACACAAGCCCATCAGGTCCACTGAGCTTCAGGAAGAGACCGTAGACCTCCACCGCAAACATTCTCGAGGGCCCGTTGTTGAACGTAAGTTTCAGTGCGTTTCTCTGGGGGTACTTTTGATCGTCGGAAAATTACATAATATTGATTAATTTATCTATACTGTCATTAGAAATCTTTGTAACTACTTAGTATAGAATACAATGTTACCACCTTGATTGTATGTATTCACACGATTTTTTCAAATTTTAATTTGATTTTATTATTAATATGAATGAAAAATATAAATGAAACTATGCAGATGAATTTAAAATTTAATTCTTTATCACATTTTGGCATTCCTTGGTAGTTTAGCGTAGGAGCCCAGGGTTCACTATTGAATTTAAAATTTATTTTGTATAATGAAATACAAACATTTAAAGTTGAAACGAAATTTCATAGTTTTATACATTTGATGTATAGTGCGATTGATGTTTTAAATTATTTTCAGCATTTGCTGAGGACTCTATAGATTCTAGTCAAGATCTAAAAGGAAGCGATCATGGTATGTAATGAGCCAAATGTAACTAGTTTAATAATTTCTTGTAACATAAGTTTATGCTAAAGAGAATAAGTGGAGCTCCGAGGTACAGCGGTACGAGCCTAATTGAGTTCTTCCGGGTTTTATATATACGTCAAGCCGCCTGGCCTGACTCTATTGCAGTCGTTAAAACCTTATCACATTTATTAATACCTAAAATAAAATAAATGTTTGACAAATTATCATCTCTTCCATACACAGTATATTCTGTGACTTGATGCATTGTATAATTGAAAACTAAGTACTTTTATACACATTAGAAAGTGTCATGCACTTTTTAATACGATCCTTTATCTGGTGAAGCGTAGCAGTTTAAGATTATTTTTCAGTTTTTGGTAATAAATAAAATATATTTTTTAAATGTGATGTGGCGCTAATGTGCGGGCAGGTATGACCTTTAAACCCATCCTGTCGTTAGGGCCCGCGTGGGTGGCACGTATGGCCCATTCTCCTTATCTATTTAAAAGAAAGGCCAGCATTGTAAATAGGCTAATGATTATTTAAGTTTATATAAGAAGTATTTTTTTTACAGAAATGTCAACCGATAAACAAAAGCAAACCATATCTAAGAAATATTCATGTCCCACAAGTAAGCGGGGACCCTCTATGGAAACCATCACCTTAGCTCCGGTAGACATAGAAACCAAGGTAACTAAAGCTTTGACTTTTACAAAGCTCAGTAGCTAGCAGATAACTGATTCTGAAGAAGTACGTTATAAGTAATAACATTTCGTCAAGAATTATTATATGCGTGCCAATGGTGTCGAATACTGAAGACAATGCAAGGTGGAGGAGACAATGAAGGAAAACGGCCCATAGGCTACCCAGGCTTTATAGCTAAGGAAACAATCGGAAAAGCGAGATTGATTTCCGGAAATGCGAGATGAGAGATTTTAAAATGCTTAGTAAAAAACCTTTTCCATTTTCAATCACTGTTACTTTTTTTAAATTCCTTACAGTTTTTGTTATCATTCATTTATCAGAATATTGCGTTTTTGGTATCATTCATTTATTAAAATATTGGCACGACATCAAGTCAGCACTTAAGGATTCCGCCATTTTTGCTAGTGGTGGAATCGGCGTGGCCAGGCATTTGTTCCCTACGTAATTTGTCGCAACGGCCCTTTAATAAATACTTACATTAAATAATTTATTTTGAAGCGAGACTCACCATCATCGCAGCATCAGCAGCCTATTCCAGCGAATGTGGAAACGGTCGCTTCTCAATCGGGCAACTTATTAGCAGTTAAACAAGATGTAGCGGAGAAGAAAGGAGACGAAGACAGCATAACGGAGGAGATTACAGAGTTGCGGACCACAGATGAAGCGAAGAAACATTCCGAATGGGTGAGCATTTTTACTGAACTGTATGTATGTATATTGTACTAACATAATAAAGCTGAAGACGTGGCACTCGATCGCAAAGGTTACTTCTGCGTATAATAGTCACATTTATGAGGAAGCTAAAAGAAATCTAAGAAAAAACAATAAAAACTATAAGAAATCTTGAAAATCCGACGGCTACGAAGTCATGAGGCTCAGCTAATTTGTAGATTAAGACAGAGTCTGGATATAGCTATGCATATTTTGAGACAGCATACTTAATCATACCTATATTTTATAGGTAATACAATTAATTTCGACTTCTGTCTTCATTTCATTATTTGAAAATAATTTTACGTTTATACCATTAATCATTTTTTTATCTAAATGGTTGGTTGTAACATGTTTTACTATAATAAAATTTATTCGCACCTTATTGCTTCATCATGTATAATTTTATGAAGATATTTTGTAAACTTTTTAGTTGATTAACTTTGTCATCCATTCCATGGTGAAGCAATAATTAAATTAAGTAGTAAAACATCACATATTAAAATTGCCTTTATAATTTATTAAAACGGAAAGCAGGGGAAGTGTATGAGCGGTTTCTCTGCTAGTATATTATCACTGAAGCTGAACTGAGAAGAGAATTTGACGTTGTGATGATTACACATCTCCTCTCGACCTCGCTGCGCGTTTCGCCGGCTGCTTGCATCACAAAGCCTTAATAAATTTGTAGGCCTACTCGTTATTCTAAATTTGAAGAGCGCGGCAGCCCGCCATTTCTGACACCGGTGCTTGTCTACATCTAAGCAGTATCGTACAAAGAGTTGTCAATGGAAGGTTAATATTGCATTATTGTTATAGTCTGACGATGAGGAAGCGGGCGGGCTGCCGCGCAGCGAGTCGCGCGCGTCGCGCATGTCGCGGGCCGTGCGGCAGCTGCTGTGCTGCGGCGTGCGGTACGAGGCTCCCTCCGAGGACGACATCTCTCCCCGGCCAGGCTACGCTACTGGGATCTAGACCCCCTCCAGGCCGACCGCCTCACAAATACGCACATACTCGCATGTTACTGTAGCTGGCCATTTCCGACCGCCGCGTGAGCACCTTCCCTGCTGCGTAATCCCTTTAAGACATAAATGAATGTAAATCTACCCCATCACCTTGTGAGTGTGTGGAACGCCACGTGTTGAGTTAGCGACGGCGGGTGGAGATGGCCAGCTGCACAATCGGAACAGTGTGACGACATCACGTAAACCTAAGCCCTGTATATAATATAAAAGGAATTATAAAAATCTTGAATTGCTTTGAAACGTAATAAATATCAAAAGTTCTGCAGAAATATCGCCGGATTTGACCAAAACCAGTTTTCAGTTTTTGACAATCTCATTGTTAATTTATTAATAGACTATTATTATGAATCTTACTCTATTAGTAGCATATATTCATACGTTTTAATAGTATTAGTAATGTATTATTACTAAGAATAACATACAGTTATTGATGTATGGTGATTGTAAATTAAAGTTCGTTTCTATTAACAATCCAAATGTGATTTCATTTTCACAACTTAGCAATTTACTATTTAATTTACAAAATATCACATATTTGATTTTGCACCTTGCAAAGTTAATGTATTCCAAGTATAAATTTCTAGATTCGAAGGACACTAATACAATTCTGCAATCTATTCGTCTCGTTCTAACACTGGAAACGTACCTGTGATAATCTCCTTCCAAATTTTCAAACCAAATCTAACACTTTTTCGTTCATTATTCACTGCACAATTTTATCAAGGCAGCAGTGGTACAAATGCAATACAAAACAGGATAAAAATGGTAAGGAAAATTTTCAAGAAAACAAGATCGATAATCCACATTTGGTTTCTTCAGGCCAAAGGAGATGTTAAAAGACCCGATGAGAAAATTTCAGCGCCTTCATTTAAATATTCAAGAAAAACTGATGAGGTGGTAAGATTATAAAGAACTTTTTTGGATATCATAGGTATTTGTAGTTATTTGGGTCTAGGAGAGTTAGATTAAAATGTATAGAATAAATAATAATTTTAAATTTATTATAAATTATAAAAAAAATAAAACTTGTGTGTGTATATACATATGAGATTTATAGCAGTCGCTTAGCTAAAATAAATAGGTATCGTGGCAATGAATAGTCAAATAACTGCTACAAGAGATACGGCCGAATTTGTGGGCCGAATATTGAAACTAGCTTCAAATATTTGACTGGTAATAAAAGTTCCATTTTAGTGTTCCAGTGCCGATAACCTTATTGCAGGACATGGGAGTACGAAGTCAGGTGTGCATGTTGGAAGGCAAAGCTTCTATAGGTCCGTGTTTCCGTGACCTCGCACAGTACAAAGGTCCTTCTGGAATATGCATTTATATTCCAAAGGTATTCTCAGTTTTAAGTATTATTTTTAAATGCAATACCTAATCCCCTCTCGTACAGTATACTATAATACATAATTAGACTTTGTTTTTTATCTCAACTAATAATATAATTTGGTTTTTATCTCAATATAAATGTGAAAGTGAGTTTATGTGATAATTTATTATTTCTTTATGTTTTATCATAATTTAGCACCTAACAATTTTAAACATTGCTATCGTGGAAAATTCACTCGGCTAATTTAAGTATATTTTTTTTCAATTTCCAGAAGGGGCCAAAATGTCAAATGTCAAATTTTAATCCCATACCATCCGTGCTCAATATCAACGTGTCAAAAGTGAGTTATCATTTTATCATACACTGCAGTTACTCCATATCAATGTGTTTAAACTAAACACAAGTGAAGTCACCAACTCAAGTTTTTAATCATTTCAGAAATCTATAACAAAATCTAACAGCCAAATGAACCATACTGAGAAGTCTACTAAATCTACTATAGACAGTTCTATAAAGGTATATAAGTATTATCTAATTAAGTTCTGATCGAAAGGCTGAACGGGTAATGATATGCTTGTCAATAGTCTTGATAACTAGGGATACTGGGGACCGTGCGAAGTGGAGTCGAAAAAGTAAAAAAGCCCTGGCCTCTGACGCTCAACGACTGGGAAGGAACCGGGAAAAAGAGACTTTTCCGAAATATGAATACCTGATTTTTGACTCGTGGGCCCCATAATTATACTTAGGTAAAAAGTATTTAGCGACGTATCTGTGGTAGTCATTTAATCATGCTATTTATTTTTAGCCGGAAAACGCGATCAGTTCGTCATTTTTTGGTGGAGTTAGAATGAAAATCGGAGGTTTGACTTCGAAGATAATCAACGCCTTCAATGTTTGAAATGTAAAATTTATTGTGAACTTTAAATACTTTTTGATATATTTGTGATATTGTACGTTATTGTGATATTTAATAAAACAAATGTTTCTTGCAAATACATTTTATTATCACATGTCGTAAATAAAACACTAAAAAGTAAAAATCACAACAAGTCGACAGAGACGCCTAGGACAGAAATATTCATTCTATAAAAGACGATTTATTTATGTACAGATATAAATCATCTGTAAAACCATTTTCCCATATGTTAAATTTGTAAAAGGTAAAGTAAAAAGATAAAATTGTTTTTAATTTTAAATCAATATAAAAAATAAAATTTTTGAACTTATTTCCCGACTTTCGTCTTTTTCGATGCAATGCGAGAAACAACAATGAGTACAACACTGTTTAAAATTAGAATTTACAAGGGTCCATGGCCTTCTCTCGTATTTTCTGTTCGATCTGGACGCTCCTGGGCACGCGGCAGGCGGGGCAGGCGCAGCTCTTCAGAGGCATCTGGTGCGTGAGGTTGGCAGCGCGCGCCGCGTCGTAGTCCACGTCACGCGGTCGCCAGCAAAGCTCAGTGCTGCCGCACTTGCAGGTCATTTCACGGCAGATCTACATGCATCGATCAGTTGGTATTAATTGGTCAACTAATCATAATATGCAGAAAAATAAAAAACGCGTTACGCATTGTAGACAACTGATTTGACATATGCACAGTCGTCTTAAGTATATTTGGCTATCGTACATGCAAAGATACATGCAGACAGTGGGAAGCCTTTTTGTTTTATTCTATGTAGTAATGGGATTTAAGCGTCTCAAGTCTCTACCAAATTCACTGAATCATAGCTCATAGCTCAAATCTAATTTTTATTTCTTGCTGTGTACAGAGTTATGTGATATTAGAGATACGTGTACGGATACAAGTCGAGGTCACAATCGCACTCACCGAGGCGAGGTACTCGTCGCGACAAGCGTCCGGACAGCCGCAGGTCCAGTTGACGGGCGGCACGCACGGCACGCACGGCGGGCTGAAGCACGTGCACGGGTGTATGTAGCAGTTGCTGCAGCAGCATGACGTGCACATCGCGTACACCTGCGATAATAACATTTAATATAATAAAATGCACGACGAAATAATTTCGAATAAGCTAAAGTTACAGATGAACACATTTTAATTAAAGCATATGAAACGAATATCGTTTCTAAACTAAACTAAACAAAACCATTGTCTTCAATAAATTCACAATGTTCATATTTTGAGATTCTTGGTCTTAACATGCTTAGCTGCAACATATAGTATCATCTCTCATGCATGTCCATTAGCAGAACTCTTTCGTCAAGCCATAAACAGAAGTATGCAAGATTTACAGCCAACCTTCGCTAACTGGAGAGACACCAGAAGAAGAAGAAGTCATAACATGCCTATTTAATATTAAAAACACTTACCAAGCAAATAGCACGGGCAATCTCATTCCGCACATACGGCAAGCAGTTACACAGTAGACAGTTCTCGAATTTGGTCAACTCTGGTATTCCTAAATTTTTTTCTATTCCTGAAGGCCCCAATGTTAGCTAAAAGAATGATTATTAGACAGTTTTTTGGAAAGTAAAACTACTACAGCACTTAATAAATCATAAAAACGCTCAGACGAGATAGAATAAAACAAGGGTTATAGTTGGTTTCAAGGGAAATTTATAACTAAAATACATATACATATGTATGTTGTCACCTTTTTTATTTACAATTTTTTTTATTTGGCAAGTGTACTTTTGTGTAAGGTACTACTTTTGAATTGTTGAATGGGGTTAGCTTAGAAATGCGAATATTTTTTGCGTCAATAAGTGATCTCACGGATGTATTGAAAGAGATAAAATAAAACTGTTAGTGGGCTATGTCTATACATAGGTAGTCTATACATAAGTACAACTAACAGAAGCCAAAGCATTTTTTTTTTAATTTTTGTCAGCCTGTATGTATATTTTCGCATCACGTAAATACTGGATGTAAGGTCTAACTTAAAATCTTGTATAGGTTTCATCGCGATACGTAGCTTAGAATCAGATATATTAGAATAAATTATGACCAGATGCACAATACAAATGCAGGCGAAACCGCGGGCAAAAACTAGTGTATAATTAAATAAATATCAGTTTAATACTCACTTCACTAGCAAAGAACTGGCAGTCGGGCACGCAGGTGCACATGTTGTCGACGTACGCAACTTGCAATATTTTCTTCCCCTGCAGCCCCTTGACTACATTGATGGTGGTCCGGGCCACTGCGTACGCACCGGCGAGGCACGCGGTCTCGGTACAGCAGCCCTTGGCCGCGCACACCGCCTCGTTCCCGCTCATTATACATGACGTCACGCACTCGATCTGAATCGGAAAATAAGCCATATCAGCCAGATCACGCACTGTACAACGGATTAATATTATGTTATTAACTTCATAAAAATATTTTTTTATTGAACATACTTATTATATTCATAAAGATTTAAAATGAAAAATAATATATAAATAAATAAATATATTAGGACAAATATATAGATGCATTGTATACATATATAGATGCGAAGGTCATTTCTCCAATAAATTCTTAGGCTCGCTATACCTTTTAAATTTAAAGAGTGTGACAACATTTTGTTTTAAATTTCACTTCATTGATGCACATAAGGAATGTCTCAGTAATGAATAACCCTGTAGAATATCTACTTAATTAACCTGTTCCTGCGTCATGATGCACGGATGCACGGCCGCAGAGAGCACGGGCACCATGGTCTGCGGGGTCGCGCCGCCGATGACGGGCACGCGCACGGACTCGGGCGGCACGCGCAGGAAGTCCGACAGCACCGTGTTGGCGCGCACGCAGTTTAGCTCGACGCAGCCCAGGAGATACCGCGGATTGAACGCTCCACGTAACCTCATAATCTCCCCCACGAGGGGCACCATGCTTTCTACCGGCTCCGTTGCTACTATGATGAATGCCTACGATTACAGTTGGAAATTCATTAATGTTTGTTATGAAAAACACTGATATTAGTTTTTATACCATAATTAAATAAATTGATCGAATTTTGTTCGAGAATGATATAATATCATTCTTATACATCATCATCATCATTCCCAAAATTACACGGAGCGCAGCTAGTAAATAAATAAATATGTATGTTATAACACATCTTAACACTTATATAAGGATATAATATATAGACATACATAAGATGTGTTAACAATAACGTGTGCGTTATGGATAAGATAATTTTAATATTATTACGCGTAGCACCTCTACGCCGTAGCCTCTACGGGTGGCGTAGCGATTGCTACAATGTTATGTCGTAGCATGTCTCAGTATGTGAAGTGCTTTGGTTGTACCTTGGTGTTGGGGTAGTTGTAATGTTAGCGGATAAAACTATGGTAATTTAATTTCACATGTAGTTTTCCTTTGTCCAGATATCTTTAAAAGAATAGTTAATTATTTATGAAAAATTGTAGGTTACTCACGGTCGGGCACATGTTACAGATCTGCAATGTGATCTCAGTAACAACGGGGGCGTTGTTTTCAAATGTGTCGCAACAATTTCGCGCTACAATCACCACAATACTGGACCCCTGAAATACAAGAGTATCTTATGAAAAAAAAATTGTATGAACATCTACTTATTGATAAATTCATGAGCATATTGGATAAGAAGAGCTTATTGTTGTAAGAGCTTTTTCTTGTTACTATTTATAAGCTCAGGTTGAGTAGCTCAATGGGGCAGTGGATAGCGGCCTGTGATACTGGCAGTCACTCTCACATAGGTCGGTCATTGGATGGGTGACCAAAAATGAGTTATCTTCCTCTGTGCTTCGGAAGGTACGATAACGTGTCCACGTGGCTCAGCTCCATGCCGTACCCGCATGTGGCACATATATCATACAGCGCTATTTCGACACAATACCTTGAGAGCGTCGCATAGCATGTGTCGACCTGAGAATGATGACACTTTGCACTTGGTGTCCACGTGGCTCAGCTCCATGCCGTACCCGCATGTGCCACATATATCATACAGCGCTATTTCGACACAATACCTTGAGAGCGTCGCACAGCATGTGTCGCCCTGAGAATGATGACACTTTGCACTTGGTGTCCACGTGGCTCAGCTCCATGCCGTACCCGCATGTGGCACATATGTCATATAACGCTATTTCGTCCAAAAGTGGACACTGTTTTAAGAGCAGCGCTAATGGCTGACCTGCCAACAAAATACATAAAAAGTAATACTTAACTCAGTAGTGAAGTGAATAAATTTGTAAGTTAAAAATACCCCATATGTGATCTTTCTGCTTTTTAAGTGTGATCGAGAGAGATCATTAAGGAAAAGGCAACATATTGTTATAAAATAATTACTGCAATCTGGTAATAACAAAACTTAGCCAGTGTGTAATCGCACATTGGATAGCTTAATGTTTAGGATGTAAATACCATTTTTTGCAAATAACTACTTATACCATAATCCTGTTTAGTCTATTTTATAAATATTATTCCATTTGTAAATAAAGTATTAAGTACCATTGTCCAGGAACTATCTCAGTGCACGGTAATCAGTTACCTGTAGCTCCAGCCGCGCCGCATATCGTGACCTTCATGCCCTCTGGACAAGTGCTGTATTTCTTCCATGACTCAGTCCACCTCGGTGTCAAGTTTGATGCAAGTCCAAGCAAGTGTCGCCCTCGAGATCCACAGGTTCTTAAAAGACAACGAAAAATTTGCATGTTTTTCAGTTTTTTTTTTTAAACTTTCTACAATCTCATAATTTTGACTAAATTTTTCATTGGATTTTGACTTAACTTCTATGACAGCATTGACTGACTTTACTCTGGGTCTAATCACGTATTCCTTTTAGTTCGTAAGAAATGAGATCTTACGTAAAGTGTTCAGTGTATTCAAATAAATAAATAACACTTTTTTATAGTGTATAATAATTAACAGTTTTTAGTTATAGTGTAATATTGAAATATTGCTTACCTACAATAAAAATCACAATGTTAAGTATTTAAATAAAATTTGTTAATACCTATCACATAAAGTGGCGGTGGGTAGATGTAAAAGTCATATCAGTCAAATAATAATATTTAAAACAACTCGTTTTATATAGGTACAACTAGCTGCGCCCCAAGACTTCGCTCCCGTGAAAATTTCGGGATAAAAAGTACTCTATGTGTTATTCCAGGTTATTTTCTATTCGTGTACCAAATTCACCTACTTTCGCATTTATAATATTAGTTTGGATTAGGATAGATCGTTTAAAATATGTTAACTATTATTTTAAAATTTGGTACTCTTTCCCAAATAACGTCGGCACAATTACCTAAGTATTTATTCTACCCATTATCTCGCGTGGTAATAACCCACATTCACCGACACGCATAACAAATGACAATATCTACGATTGTGACTACTGTTCACGACAAAACGAGAAACCGCATAATGTACCCGGGTTATAGGCATTTAATAGTCTCGCCATTCGTTGTAACATGGACGATATGAATAAATAACGCATGTAGATATTATCTGAAAGTAATGTTCTCGCAGTAATAATGGCTGCACTCTCTGTAAGTAACTAATGACCATTTGATATCAACGTAACCATTTCAAATATAACTTTGAAGTCAAAATGTTCTCGTGTGTGAAACAGAGGTTTTTAAAAAATAATACTAATCATAATTTGAAATCCATCTTTATATCAGTCTACATACTTATGACGCTTATTGGTATATTCCCTTATAGTCTGAAATTTAATTCGAAAAGCTGCAAAGTTATCAGGCGATCAATATATCTTAATGCAATGTGTGCAGTCACTGTCAATATTGCATTGTTAGGATTTCTTTTCTTTCATGTACAACATGTTGTCTTGTACACAAGATCCAGTAGTTTTACTGAAACTATCACAACGCAAATAAACTATATCTTGGAATTGGTAAATTTGAATCTTGCAACATTTGTGGCTTACATTTGGGCCTATAAAAATAGATACAATTATATCAAAATATTAAACTGCCTTTCATCTTCTTGGACGGAACTTCCGACTTATGAAAATCGTGTATTGGACAAGTTGTATATTCAAGTTCAAACTTGTGCTGCAATGGTTGCAATGATATTCGTAATTATGGTGTGTGTGAACTTTTCTAGGGATGACTCTTTGTGGAAGATACTTCTAGTTTCGTTTTCTTTCAACTTGCCTATGATAATACAAATAATAATGATAGCCTTCTACAGCAGCCTCATTCTAATGGCTGTAGCGTCTTTAGCTATTATAAATGAGAATTGTTTAAATTTGATAAAAGATAAGAAATATCCAATGGGATATTTTATTAAAGTGGAAAATCGTTCAGCTACTGTTACTCTGAGGCACCTGGAATTAGTTTACGTAAAAGTCATAGAAACGAAACGGGAGATAAATGCAGCATTCGAAGCATCGATCCTGGTGACTTTACTCCAATGCTTCCACTGCATGGTGAGCGAGTCGTACATCATCTACCACGGGATCGCTGTCAAGAAAAACTTTTCATTTCATGAGACTTTCAATTGTACATTGTGGTTAGGATATCAAGTTCTAAAAATATTTGCATTGGCATACACTGGTGATAAGCTCAAATGTGAGGTTTGTATCTGAATTATGTATATTACATTTGGTTGCTGTAGCAAAATGTATTTTTAAGAACATATTTTTTATCATTTGCTCGTACAACAAGACTCAAAAAAGCCATTCCGTAATAAAATGATGAATTTTAAATTCCTGGTCAGAAATTATTATTACGTTTAGCTATATTTATTCGAAGTAAGTAGTGTAAATACTTTTAAAAACTACTATTAATTGATCTTTTTCTAGGTCTCAAAGATAGGGCAAAATATCCACAATATTCCTGTAGAAAAAATTGACCAAAGGATGTTGCTGGAGGTAAGATTGTAGGTTTAAGTGATAAGTAGTTTTGATTATGTTTAAACACATCGAAAATAAAAGTAGAAAAGTTCTGTCGTATAGTTACTTAGACACTTACATAAGACAGTAATACTGTATGACAATATCAATATAGCTAGGTAAACTTACTTATTTAATTTTGAATAGAAGTTGGTACATACCTTACCAAGTTACCTAAGTACTGATTTTTAACGAATCGACAAAAATATAAATAAATAAAATGTATTTATATTACACACTTTTATTTATGGTACACTCCATCCATATAAATTTCAAATTGGGTTAGTAATAATGCACAAAAACAAAATAAGGCAAAAGTAGGCATTCTAGGCTCTAGGGCTCAACTACACCGTACAAGCAGTTTATTTGACTGCATAGATATATTGGGTACCTACTATAAATAAATAAATAAAGTCTTTTTCCAGATACAACACTTTTCTTCGCTCGTCTTGCATCAAAGTGGCGATTTAACTGTTTATGGCTTCTTCGCTATCGATGCTACTTTATTATTTCATGTGAGTAAGAAGTAGGTGTACTGTTATCATTATATCAATGTATTGTGGTATATTTCTTCAATTTCAGTCAATTGAAAATTTTTAGGTAAGTACTATTCAGTATTATAGGTAGGTAGGTACTTTCATGATGAGAATCTGGAAAAGTATATATAAATAAATATTATATATACGAATACTGGTAAATATTATATATACGAATACCCACAATAGTTTAGAGTTTGAGGTCTACTCATTCATTCTTGAGGTTAATATGTACTTAAGTCTGTGCATTCATTACTTTCATTACATAGGTAGGTAGTTAGTATGTACCTACTACATTATTCTCACTCATCAAAAGCAGCGGGCAATAACAAATTGGAAGGAATCTTTTTTTTTTTAATATACGCCAAGAACTCATAGCTGTAGAATCAAAGATCCACGCACGCACAGGCGGCAGCGGCGTACGCGGATTGATCGGCGCGTGCAAAAAATAAAATTCGTTTCTTTGTTTCAGATACTGGCGTCAGCAGCAATGTATTTAGTAATTCTTTTGCAGTTTGATAATTAAATTAATTGAGTTGAACAAGTATACATAATGCATCTAGATATCTGTAATATAAGAATAGTAGGTATCTACTTTTAGTAGGTATATGTGAAGTTCATTTTGTGTCAGATGCATTTAAATCGCTCCTAAGAAATGAATACTAGGCCAACTCTAAAATGATAGGTTTACAGGAGAGACGATTAAAATGAAAAATGTTGGTAAAATCTATATGAATGTACTTACTACCTAAGTATATGAATTTTCCTGTGCGAGTCTAAGGCGAGTCTAAACTTGAGCCCGCATAATAAAAAAATATTATCTTATTGAATTTTTAATTAGCCTCACTTAGCGGAATGTATCGCCGAAAATCATACTTTAGAATTCGGTTACGCTTCGCTAATTACTGCACATTTATTCCGTCAGCTTTGCCGCCTTTTGCTATTTCGATTAAAACGTTTATTTTAGAGTATTAATCCTTTCATTATGTAAGCATTCGTTTGTGAAAATATACAACACTGTAGCATATTCGGATGCCGAAATATTGGGAAAAATCGTTTTCCATAAGATAGAAAAACTTCGAAAGCTATGGGATACGCTTCACGCTGTAAAATTTTCGAGCCAGTAAACGGTCAAAAAGAAGCTCGGAACACTTCACACGTGAAGACTTATTAAAATATGGACTTCATACAGGTAAGATCTTCAGTCAAAATCAAGTTTATATCAGTTTATGACCACAATTGACCAAATAATGCAGAAAATAACCTAAAATAGTGTTATTATTTTCAGGATAATCCACTAAATCCTTCCATTTTCCTTTAACCTCGCACCACGATTGCGTAGAAGGTATTTTTTGTCGTAAATTTGCAACAATATTGAAAATTGGCGCTTTTTGCCTCCATTGGCAATGTTGTGTACCTTAGTTGTACCAGTAGCGCCATCTGCGATGAGCTTTGCGTAATATGCCCTATTAGTAGGTATTCCGTCGGAGTAATTTCATGTGTCTCGGTTCTCGGTTATAATAATGATCATTAATGTGCGCAATCTGATAGTTTTGCTAGAGAAGCTGTATCACTGTATTCATTATATTGTTTTTCTCTTTGGCAGAGTTGCCAACTCTACTACTTTTTACTAGTATAAATTAAATGTTGCTTATTAGACAATGTTTTACATTCGTGACAAAAGCTAATATTCTGCACAAATCATTAAACTTCCATAGTTTTCTATATACTTAAAATGCAAAGTCATATTCAGAGATGGGTAAAATTCATTAGATTAACGAATGTGTTTATTGTATTGTGTCGTTATGCAACCTAGGCGCGCGAGCTATATAAATAACCACTCTATTAAGGGGCGAATGGTACTTGACTACCCTATTCAAAGTGATTGATCCATTGAGAACCCAAATAAGGCGAGTGAAGTCGATTGTATATCCAAAATAAAGCGTGTTAACCACACACATTAATTAATTGAACATAACCGAGACGTGAATGATCAATTGACCACCCAACCGAGGTACGAAACGACTACTAAAGTGTGTTCTACCAGATGTATGAAAATAATGACATCACATTATTCGTTATACTGACGAATAATATCATGATTTTTCATTATTCTTCATATTTTTTCATTATTCTTCATGATTTTTCAATTATTCTTCATAATTTTTCATTAGTTTAATGCGAATAAATTGGTTGTGGATAATTTTTATGGATTATTCATAACTAAATTTCCACGAATAAATTTTTATTCAAATAATCATTCAAAAAAAGTTACCTAATTCGAATAATATCTCTGTTTCGCGTTCGTAAGTTTCATTTCTGGATCACTTGCTGAATATGATGATTTGTTATATTAATTGATTATTGAACATAACATAAAAGTGTACTTTTTATCGCGAAAGTACACGAATCCCGTAGGATTTGGTCAAAAATCTAATAGTCAATAACGTATTAGAAGGTAGACTGCCTTACATGGGTACATAAAAACTTACGTATTTTTATTTATAAAAACCACGGGTGCAGCCGGTGTGAAATTATGGAATATTACTGCACATTTATCCCGCCAGCGTGCAGCACTGTGTGGTTAGGTAAACAAAAGGTTGCCGCCTTTTGCTAAGTTGATTAAACGTTTATTTTAGAGTACTTTACTAATCCTTTCTGTAAGCATTCGTTTGTGAAAAAATACATCAGTGTTGCATATATTCGGGTGCTGAAATATTGGGAAAAATCGTTTTCCAAAATATAAAAATCTTCGAACACTATGAGAAACCGCCTCACGCTGTAAAATTTTAGAGCCAGTCTAATCCGGTCGAAAATAAGCTCGGAACACTTCACACCTGAAGACTTATTGAAATATGGACTATTTTTCAAAAGCTTAGTTGGCAATACTGTTGGCAAGACCAACAGACAGTGTTGTCTTTATGTTGGTCTCGCTCGCTCGCTCGAGGAGATTTTAATTTTGTTTGATAGAATAGAAGGAAAGTAGGTAAGTTCACCGGAATCGCTGTCTTCGTCGCTGTTTCGTGGAAAAAGCCGGTGGTTATTTGACATTAGTTAGTTTTTGCGTTTCTGAGTTAGAATTATAAATAAAATCTTTTTATAGCTGTTAAATAAAAATTTTTTTCCTATTTTCAGAGTTATCTAATTTCCAATTTCGAGTGTAAAAGTTAAAATGGTAAGTACTCACAAGTACCTATAAAATTGTTTCTATCTTTGATAAATTGTGTTTTTATAGCAATTTGGCACTTATGCATATTTTGAAGTAAATATTCTACTTGTGCTAAAATCCTGAGGTTACCTAGGTTAGGTACCTTCCTACTTCATACCGGCATGCGGTGCGGAGCCATCTTGAGTTTTTGTAATGGCCGGCCGTCGCCATGTCATAGAATCACATGTTTTATTTTCATACTTGTGCGAAGATATCCTTCCTAATTGTCTTCATATACGAACATAAACAGTGTATTCTGTTTGGATTGTATAAATAATTATCAACTTTTGTGTGCTAAGGAGCTATGTTTGTAAGTACAAATTAGGTACTGCCCATGTAAATATAGCCGAAAGGCATCTATCTAATAGGTACCTGCTTAAAAATAATATTGGATATTTCATATAAGACTTTAATATTTTTTTCTAAATATCATTGATTGAATTTGCTGTATACCTAGCTATATATAAATGAGCATTTTTGACATAAACAATATAGTTGACCTTCTGGTGGAGCCAGGTCATATATTTATCTACATGTTTAATTTACGTTGGATTCTTTTCTTATTTTCAGATGGACGGTGGTGTTGTTCACCCACACACCGGGCAAGTGCTTGGTGGGGTCCCTGGAGTAGTGCACGGAATGCCAGTGCATGGCGCTGGTCCAGATGGGGAACACCCCCCACATGGTCCTCGTAGGCGTTACCAGAACCGGCCCAAGCCTCCTAACAACTTGGAACGTCTGCCCCTAGATGAAGCTGCTAAAAGGGTAATATTTTAGTTTTTATTTTCTCAATAAAGTATCACAATTTTTTAACATTATATAATTACCAATGCAAATTTTTTGCAAATTGATGATTATTGTCCAATAGGAAATGGAATCTCTTCCTATGAAGACACCGGTTTCGGTTCTGCAGGAGCTTTTGGCTCGTCGTGGCACAGTGCCTAAATATGAACTAGTGCAAATTGAGGGCATGATCCATGAGCCCACATTCCGTTATAGGGTTACTGTAGCAGACTTAGTAGGTGAGGTTTTTGACAGTATATTTCTTTTTAACACTAAATTACAATAAAAATATAACAGTAGAATAACAAAATGAATAATAAAATGATACTTTTTGTAATGACTTGCTTAATTTAATATATATATTGAGTTAATTTTTGTATTGCTGTAATTGGTGATTACATGAAAGGATTGACTAACAATGTGGTTTTAAGTATTTTACAATATCAAATTAAAATTTCCAGCCATGGGAACGGGCCGCTCAAAGAAGGAAGCCAAGCACTCTGCAGCAAAGGCCTTGCTAGACAAGCTTACTGGGGCTGCTCCAGCCGACCAGTCCTCCAATGGCAATGTGCCTGAAACGTAAGTTTAGAACTTTAAATGCAGTTCATATTTAAAGAGCACTGATGCTTCTAAAATTTATTTCTTCAATTTAAAATGAATCAGGCAAGATATTCACATTATTTAAAACTTCGGTATTATTATGAGCATATTCCTAAAGCTTATTTTGCAAATGTAAATACCTTTTTTTAATCTGTTTACTAATACCACAAATAATTTTTAAACATATGTTTATTTTAAGTCTCGCTCCCATGGGAACTTCGGGATAAAAAGTATCCTATGAGTGTGTTATTCCAGGTTATTTTCTACCCGTGTGCCAAATTTCATAATCAGTCCAGTAGGTAGATAATGCATGAAGAGGTAAAAAACTTTCGCATTTATAATATTAGTCCCAACTAATAATAAACTAATTTTTTTAAATGAATAAATTTTGATATTTGCGACAGTGGTACGGTAGTGTCGTCGTTCGAGGACAAGCTGATGGGCAACCCGGTGGGTTGGCTGCAGGAGCTCTGCATGTCACGTTTCTGGCCGCCGCCCTCCTACCATGCTGAGAACGATGACAATGTTAACAGGCGTTAGTATAAACATATATTATATTACCTTTCAAGTTACCTCCCAAATCAAACCTAATAATTAAGTATATCGGGATAAAATGATATTATTCCAGGTTGTGTACCAAATTTCATAACAATCTATCCAGTAGATATTGCGTGAAAGAGTAACAAACATACATACACACGTATGTGTGTCAAAACAAACTGTCGGATTTATACAATTAGTAGGAAGGATTCTCATTGTTTGTGTTTGCTTGCTTAAATACTCTATCAAATTTATTGTCATCAGATTTTCTCCCACTATTAAAAGCAAAGTCGCCGGATAAATGGACAATAAGTAGCATTTGTTTCAATACAGGTCTGCCTCATGAACGTCAATTTACTATCATCTGTACTCTGCTGAAGCGTCGCGAAGTCGGGACTGGCAAGTCCAAGAAGCTGGCCAAGCGTCAAGCTGCCTATAAGATGTGGCAAGCCCTCCAGGACAATCCTCCTGATGTTTTCCAGCCAGAGGAAGAGGTAAATATTAAAGAGCTTTTTTATAATTTTGACAACAAATCCAGTTTCATTTCAATACAATCCCTTTATCAATAATTCACTAATCAAAGTATTAAAATGAATCTAATAAATTCATTTAATTTACCCTTACTAATCAAATGCACATACAATTGGAAACCAATTTAAATACTTCTCACATATAAAATTAAAATACTTTTTGGTGAACTGTTATGTGGGTCATACACACAATTTATTATATACTAAAACTGAAAGAATTATTCTAATAAAATTAAATTATCATTTCTGTTTCATGATGATATACTTTTTTTTTTAACATTAAATACAATATAGTCGTATTTTATTATTTGCTGATTTCAAAGCTTAAAACATTCAAAATGTGACTAGGACATAACATTTTCTTCTTTTGTAAAAAAATACCTATGTTTTTGGTCTTGAGTATGACCCATGTAACTAAAATCTATCCACAGAACTTAAACATTCATCGGCTGTTTAAAACAGGTGGCTCATACCATTCCTACAAGGAATGTTAGCACTTGGCCAGGTGTTTTACTATCTTTCGGTCGGATCGTTCACAGTGGGATCACATATGCAGGAAAAATAAATTGATTGTTATAATTCGTGTTGTGTTCTAGGGCGGAGTCGCGTCCCGCTATGCCGACCTGAAAGATAGTAAAATCTCCACTCTGACTACCACTCACAGCCACAAAGTGTCGCAGTTTCACAAACACCTCAAACAATGTGTTGGGCCCAACCTGGCCAAGTTGCAGGTACGCCACATTTCAATTATTTTGCATGAACCATTTTTTGTAATATAACTTATGAATGACTAAATGTTTAATGTCAGTGTTATCAATTAAAAATACATGCATGAAGTATTTTAAAAGTGACAATCATCGTTCATTGTAGTTGTGACGGGAGACCGGATTGTGAGTGGAGTTTTCTGGATTGTTTTCCCCAACTAATTATGCTAGAGGTTCAATTGGGTGTCTTAAATTCTAATTTTAAATTTAACCTATCTATACTTAAGATACTATATCACAAATTATAATGCAAGTTTTTGTCTGCAGGTGACGCCATTGAACAACAAAGACTTCAACTTCGTGCAGTTTCTGCAAGAGATCGCATCTGAGCAGGCGTTCGAGGTGACGTACGTGGACATCGACGAGAAGTCGATGTCGGGGCGCAGCCAGTGCCTGGTGCAGCTGTCCACGCTGCCCGTGGCCGTGTGCTACGGCTCCGGCCTCACCTCCAAGGACGCGCAGGCCTCCGCAGCGCAGAATGCCCTCGAGTACCTCAAGATCATGACCAAGAAGTGAACGCCTCATTATCTCGCGACATCAAACAGCGCCTGGTGCCCCACTATGCGCCTCGTTTCATTAAGCCCAGTGATCATATCAGTTACTAAATATAGATACGCCGATATCATAGTGACACTCGAGAGCTTGTGCGGTTGATGTCGCTAGGTTTTGAGCCTAAAACTATCTTTATCACCACTTCCCATTTGAATAATGGCATATTGCCGTGTGCCAAAAGCACTTCGGGCTATGCTTTATAACTGGCATGTTTGCAGTATCTTACTTGTGATTTTTTTCTTTTTTTTACATGTACAAGTAGTTTTTCGTTTTATTTCCATAAATTAGTAAATCGTTTGCATTATTATGTTTACATCTGTGATTTACATGAATTAGAAATTACTTTGTATACATTTTCTATTTATTTCATAAATGGCATGATGCATTTTTTTTTTTCATTGTAAATATTAAATCATATTTTTTTTATTCAGAATTATTTTTGGATAACATTAAAATATAGAATCTCAATAATAACTATCTAGGATGACGTAGCTATTATGGTACATCATCTGATCTCATAATGTAAGGTATAATCACCAAGAAAACTAAATTTTTGGTCTAAATGATAACAAGTGAGTTCTCACTTGTACTATTACTGCCAATGTGCGAGGATAAATTGCATAGCCCGTAAATCTCAACAAAGTATGGAGTGGTCATATAACAAATACATACAAGCTATACTTTGCATAGAATTAGTGTAATTTTCCCAGCGTGGAAATTACTTAAAATAAGAAAAAATAAACAAAAAAAGTAAAAAATATGTATATTAAAAAATACAAAAAAAAAATAAATGTGTGGACTATATTTCCAGTTTAATATTCAGCATTATTTAGGCATGTTTTTGCATTCGTAATTAATGAAATGATTATACTACTCCAAAATCGGTCTTAGCTTTTAATGTATATTATAAACTCGGCATAGCCATTCCTCTTATTTTCTTTTCGTTTGTACAGGTGTCTATTTGTGTTTTATAAAATTAGTTAGTATGGTGTGTTATGGATTTATCTCACATGCTGAGCATTAAACGGAAAAAATATTCTCAGCTTGTATATTGTCTTGTTGACGAACTGCCCAACCTTTGCTTTGTAACAAGATCCGAGAACGCGGTTGACTCACTTGAACTTGGAGCTTACAAAGTGTTGGGTTGGTACTTGCGTATGTTACGCGTGGCATTTGTACGAAGGCAGGATAAGATTGTTTTAATTTAAATTGTACCAGTGGCTGTCTAGGTTTTCATTTATGTACAAGTTGGAAAACTTTGCAGGGAAGCTGAGAACTATGTGTTAGAGTGAATATATCACTGGAATTAGTGGTTGCGGAGTTAGGATCCCTTGCCTGTGAAAATGGGCATTATTTTAATGCAAAGTATAGAGGTTGTAACAATTTCTAACTGTACAGTGTCGTCGTCGGTGCTTGATTGGCGGGCAATGACGAGGATCCTGCACGCACCAAGTTTCTTTTAAATTGAATGGTGTGAGTTCAACCTGCCTTTAAAAAACATCGCACTGTTCAAGTTAGAAAAGACTAACTGGAGTAAAGGATTGGAGTTCTGTTCAACCAAGACCAACTAAATAAAAATGCCCTGACAGTGGGACTTTTTACAATTTTATTTTTATGTTTAGTGAGTCTTGGTTTTACTCGTTCTTGTGGATAATCTCAAGGATAATCATTATTGTAGAAAATCTTCACTATTATGACCTTTAACCTCACATTTTGAGTATTTGTCTAATTGTAATAAATTAAGAAAATATTTTGTGAACATGATATGTAATAAATTTTTGCTGTGCATAATTTCTGCTCTAACTTCAATAAAATTTCGTGTTGCTTGTAAGTTGATTTTGATTTTTAAACCTTTTTAGAGGTCATCACGGCCCAAATATCAGCCAAAATAATATTTAGGAGATCCTTTACAATAAACATCATAATCATATCACAAAAAGTGCAAATTAAATTAGCTTGAAGAAAAAAAAATCATAACCATTTTACACCTAGTAATCGGCTACTTTAAAAAAATAATGTTTTCACTGCATTGTTATTATAATAAACATGGTCTAATGGTGCATCTGACGCATCTTGCTTGATATTTCATTACAATGACATTTTATGTAAATATATATAGGTATCATGTTATCCCAAATCATATAACAAAATATAAGTAGTCTAAAAATAGAGGCGCGGCGGCATGCGGCAGAGAGCAATAACGTATCTTTAAGGGTTCCACTATCGAACTCTGAAAACGGTACGGTTTCTGAAATTAACGATTTTTTAATATAATTTAATATACTCATCCTTAGTTATATCTATTAATATACGTAAATATATGTATTGTATTTGGTAACAAATGTAAAATAAATAAATTGCATTATTTTTCTTGCAATATTTAATATTATGAATAATTTAGTTTCCAAAATACATTAATTAGTATGTAACTACTTAATTTTAAATTTTTTCTTCTTTGTGAATTGAAATTGATTTAGATTAGCTCGACTAGCTGTAAAGCCGGTGGGCGTATTCCTAAATGCAGGCGATTGTGTGACAATCCAGGGCTTTCTTTCGGGATAATCTTCATTTGCCAACAGCAACGTTTCCATTTTATTGGATGAATCATTTGGAAAATTATTTTTTCTGTAATCTATGTCGTCATACCTCATGTTTTCATTACAAAATACTTTATAGTCGTCACTATCTAATTGTGCTGGTTCACGAGCTTTTATGGAATCCTTTTCGGCAGCCTGGGGTGGAGAATAGTTCAAATCACAGAATTCGGGCGGAGGCGGAATTATATCTGGATCATCATGTATTAAACACTGTAATAATGTTTTAGGGTTAAGCATTGAGTCATCTAATTTGTAATCGTTACTCAAAAAATCTTTTGATAGTTTTAGTGTTAGTCGTTCTAAATCTTCATCATTATCATTGTATCCGATTTGAGTTTCTTCAGGAGTGACTGGTGTGATTTCTGAAGCTATTTCATTGTTAGTATTTGTAATTTTGTTAAATACGTTGTTTAAGAGTTGGGTTGAATGCGTTGGGATTTCAGCAATAGGTATAGGTGGAATTTGGATTGAAGAAGAATTATTTGTAGTTTCAGCAATAGACAAAGGAAATTGGGGTAGGGTTGTATATTTTGGAGCTTCAGAAATTAACAATGGTGGTAAGTTTTGCTCAATTTTATCTATGTCTGTAATTTTAAAAGGTCTTCTATTTTTTTGTTCGTTTCTCAATATTGCACTGTGGTATTGGGGCAGTTTCATACTTGCAACTTTTTCATCTTCATTTTTATTTTTTCTGAAAATAGTTTAAATACTCAAATCAACTAGTATATGTACTATATATTACTTACGGTATATTACTTAGGTAAAATCTGATTATTATTATCTGATTATTATTTATATTTCAAATATTTGTATCCACTTCACTGAGGCCCTGTCTATATATAAAATTTATGTTAAGAAAATATTGCAACATTACTTAATACTTTTGTACACACATACATACCTAATGACTCGACTATATTTTTGTAATATACTGCCAAGTGAGTTTTCCTTATGAATATTATCTCTAATTTCTCTTGAAAAAGGTTCCTTTACATCTGACACCAATTTATTCATTTTATTTACTTTCGGGATAATTGCTGGAGAAATATTTTTATTTTCGACGAATTCTAGTTTTAACGCTTGTACAACATTTGCAGTTTCATTATTTTCTATACACTGTAAATTATTCGCCTTTTCAATTATTGACTTTTCTTGGTTTATAGCAAAAATACTGGTATCGTGTAAACCGACACTTTTATATTTATTAAAGTCTTTATGATAGGCTTGTACTGTATTAGTGCTTACTATATGTGGATTTGAAAACAAATTGTCTCGATAACAAGGAACCGATTTATCCGATTTTCTTTTTATGTATTGTGCTAAGTATGTGGTGTGATTGTCCGATTTTGTAATAATGTTTTTTTCATCTCTATCAACGGCTAATTTAGATTCTTCGACATCAGCAGACATTTTCTTCATTTCAGCTGCTTCATTTGTATTTTTTTCATATCCATCAACTATTTTTTCACAGTTTGAAGGATAAGTCTTTCCTTCTAAGTTTTTATTATAATGTTCGTCATATTTTTTCATTGCGTTATTGTTATCATTATATGTTATTGGTTTTATAAGTCCTTTCTGATGAAACGAATTGTCTAGACATGTAAAAGACGATATATCTAAATTATTCAAATTGTATTGTGTCATATAATTAGAGATAGCGTTTTCAGAACGTTCACAATAATTATTATCGGTTTCTAATTTAATTTCGTTATTAGTTACTATTTCAGTTACATCAACATCTAGTTTTATTTTTTTAATTATATGTATTTGGCGATTCACTAAATGGCAAGTTGATATGTCTACATTCATGGCAGAATATTTAAAGTTTCTCAAGTAGTTAGGCTTCACATCTGCTTTCGCTGTTTCTTTGAATTCATTGCAATTATTATTATCTGAATTTTGATACTCGAGATCAGAATTTTCAAAAACGGCCCTTTCATGAATATGACAAATTGATGTATTTTTATCATAATTATCTTGTGGAGAAGATAAATTTCTGTGAAATTCTGGTTCTTCGTGGTTATTTCTTGAATAATAGTTATGCATAATAATTTTGTTACCTATATTTTTTTCGGATTCTTTGTATGACACTGTATTTAAATGACGATCGTTATTGTCGCAATTATTGTCGTAGTCCATTCCATCCGCTTTAGCGTTAGTATGGAGTAAATTAATATATTTGTTTATTGGTAATTCTTGTATTATTTCCATATTTTCCACCGATCGTGTGTGTGGGCTCGGATTATTGTGGACATCGCTATTATGTTTTTGAATTACGTTCATATTTGATTCATTCACGGTTTTATTTTCATCTAGCTTATTCAAATTTAGTTCTAGTAACGGCAAACAACTAACTTTACTATCCTCCTCCATTTTCGTTAGATCCATGCTTTTTTCGGTTCCAATCAATTGTTCGATTATTGCATTTTCACTTTTAGTAGCAGTTCGAGTTTCTTGTAAATATTTATTAATGTGTATTTTTATGGTATCAGAAAATCCAGAGTCAGTATTATATTCACAATCTTCTTCTTTACGAAAGTCAACATTTCTTTCTAATAATTCCATAAAATTGAAATTAGATTTTTTAGGTTTCTTATTAATATTTGCCTGGTTAGTATTTTGTATATCGCAATATTTATTATAACTGGAATTTTCAAAATGTTTGAGATTGTTTTCTTCTTTATATATTTCGCTTTCAATATCTTCGAGAATGTCGTTTATTTTAGAATCATCTATATATTCATTACATTCAAAATTGCCATTATTTACGTTTTCCGTATATTTGTTTACATCTAACTCATTCTTAACATTATGGGAATCGATAATATTATCTGTAGCATCATTTGTGCGATTTAACAATTTGTCTTCTGTTTCAACTGGAATTTCTTCATTAATATTCAGAATATCATGTACAAGTTTATTTGATACTTCAGTAGATTTGTGCAATTCTTTTTTAGATTTTCCAAAGGATTCTTTCAATAACCTTATTTTCTCAGCGAGCACACTTTCGCGTTTCTTTTTTTCCTTGGATTGGCATATTTCTGTCGAATCACCTTTGTTTTTTCTCTTTCTTTCTTTATAGACGTCTGTTATACAAGTTTGTCTCGGTGTTGTTCTATTATTTATCGTATCTTTATTGAAATAACAGCTATTTAGACCAACATTAATGGGCGCTGATTCCAAATCTTTGAATACATACTCGCACTGTGCATCGATACCAACTAGAATTAGAGAAAATAAAATAAGTAACAATGAACACATCAATTACATATCATAATTTTCATAAGATATAATCTACATACTTACCAAATTTAGTGCTTACACAATGAGTAATGATCTTATGCTCAAAACTATGTTTTCTCTTTATTTCATGTGTAATTCTGCCATCGTACATTCCTATCAAATCCTTATCTCTGAAAGTATGTCCGAAGTATTAAATTAATAGATACGAAAATATTTTTTCTAATGGAATAACTTTGAGTGTTAAAATAGTTTACAAAAATTTTGTAACTATGTTGTTGTACTGAAAAATACATTTCATTGTGGAATCTAAGAAAGCAAAACAAACTAGGACTAGGCCGGAGTAGAAAGTTAAGAATAAGGAAATAGGTAGTTAATAAAAATGAAAAATACGATGATGAGTTCTATAAGATATTCATAAATTTTATTACAGCTAGGATGTCCGCAATCACCTGTACTGTACAACTACATGTTAGAGGTATGCAATCAATTAGGTTACCTAGTTTGATGTGCTTTTGACTGTACAAAAAGTGTAGCTATAAGAATGTACGTTGAAGAATGCGCTATAGTAACTGTGTTTTAGAATGAGGCAGTATTAATTAGAAGAGTTGTTAGTAAGTGGATTTATTCACAATGGCGTCAATAGATTTATTCAGGGCCGGCAACGCGCGTGTTTCACTGCGGTGACTTCCCCTCAAGTGTCCCAAGTATGTTTGTCTGCTTGCTCAGTAATATATAAAAAAAGGAAAATATCAGTTCCTTACTGAAAAGAGGTCAACAGTAGCAGACGATTTTCAGAATCTCCCACAACGATGTAACTTTTGTGTCTCTCTCCCGCCGTAAGACTCTCCACGTTCTCCGCCAGGTAGTTGTGGTTCAGTAATGTCAACTGCAACGTCACTACCTTCTCGTCTACAGGCGTCATTGTTATTTGGTATTTTGGTAACAAACTGATTTGTTTACGCAAAACATTGCCGGCTGGGGGGCCTTTATTCATTATCTGTAATGAAATAGTGTCAAACGGTCACTTTGATTCACAGTGTGAGTAGGTAGGTAGGTAAATTTGGGGATAAATAGTTAAATAGACGGGTTATTATGTTAGAAAAAGATGAGAGAGAGAAGTAAGTAGGTATTTAACATTAAACAGTGTCTACAAAATCTAAACAAACGTAGGAACTTAACTTAGTTTTTGGGGAAAATATTGTATACAAACTTAGGTACTAAAAGGTTAGGTAAAAGGTTACTTACCCTCTCTAAGTCTCTAGGATGGCTTTCCTCCAGCAACATGAAGTTGATTTTTCCGGCAGTCGCCAGAAGCGTGCTGAACGTGGGTCCTATACCCTTCAGCTGTTTGCTGACGTAGGGTGAGTTTTCCCACAAGTGAGCTGCTACGCATTTTGATAAGATTAAGGAGTTCAGTACTGCAGAGAAAAATACTGGTTGCCCTGTTATCAGGTCAGGTCGGGTCATGTACGCTACCAAACCTGAAAAATAATTTATAGTAAAAAAAGTAAGCATGTTAGAGAACGTGAAATAGGTTGGCAACGCGATATTGATAGTGAAATCGATATATTTTTCTTTCGTTATTTTATGCGTGTTGATCAATGTAACAGGTAGTACACAAATTATGTTATTAGTATATGTACTTACATTTGCAAACCCTATCAGCTATCCTCATAATTTTCATTGCTTCTTGGTTTATAGATGGGTCGGGAATCGGAAGACAGCCTAAGACGGCTTGAATAACGCTGAAAATATATTAGTTTTTTATATACCTAAATAAATATATTAGTTTATTATATCACATGAATCTACACAAATTATGTGTCGCTGAAAGATTATTTCAGCCGAGATTGCAATCATTCAAGATTCAGTTAGATATGAAAGAGAGTAATTTCGAGAATACCAATTTAGTTTCATTTGGCGGGTGCTGATCTTGCCCTTCATAGGAAATCGTATCGTGGCCGCGTTGCTATTCCTGTTCAGCGCGTTCAAACATCGTCGCTCGTCAACTCGGAGGTGCATGTCAGACAACTCGTGACTTTCGCAAACAACCCAAAGTACTTGCTCTAAGGTCGCCGTGCCTTCTATCTATAATTAATTGCCTTATTAACTTCTCACTATACATTGATTGTTCGAAATATCATAGAAAATAGGATTTTTAGTTCGTGTATTGCGATTATATCGTCTGACCCGGGGCTCTTGGGCTGGGAACCAACCGGGAAAACGCTCAGATAAGAAAAAGAGATTGTAATTGCAAAAATAACAAAAAAAATATTGAAGTTATATTCAACGAGGATAAGTTGTACGTGTAATATAAATAAATGTAAATAAATATTGTTGCCCGAACAAGCTTCAATATTTTAACAGCACTCTATGATACTTTAGATACGTATATATAGGTACTTTAGATAAACCCGATAATTACATTGATAAAAATAATCTAATATTTAATAGCTTTATGGTAGATAAAAAGCAGGTACGTATACACCATGGTAAAAATGATGGATAAACGAAGTGAACGAAATAGCTAGTATTTGATACATGTCATATTCCAATTTAGTCAAAACAAAGATCAATCTGTATTAGTTGACGAAATAAACGCGGTCGAAGCAGCGGGCCAAACCTAGTATTTAAATAACAATACATTTCAATACAAATATATGATATACAAAGTCTTCAACTCGACACACATCAATTTTATTGTAGAAATGAACAGAAGTATTAGTTTTTATTCGTTGAGGAAGGTAAGGAACTCCATCAAATACAGACAACGCTGCGTAAAAAAGATAACAAGATGTAAGTACGTATTGGAAATCCATGTATAAGTAACTATATCTGGTTGTCTTATACTCATTGCTAAAAAAAACGAAATGCATTTAAATTCATTAATTGAAACCTGCCAACTATGTCACAAAATATTTGGCTAACAGGTGACACAGAAATTAATACATGTACTTATTATTGCGTGATTTAGATATTTGTACGTCATAATTATTCCCGCATATATATCTTAGTATACGTATGACTGAGTAGAAACTTTGGATTACCTTCATAATATGCTTCATAGTCTCCAAGTCCAGGTAAAATATGGACATAAGCCGACCTGCCTCCGTAGATTCTATGCAACTGGCTTCATCCATTGATATTAGTCCAGTTGAAGCCAGGCCATTCATAGCCCTTACGCATAGTTCTAAAAAAATATAGGTATATTTCGCAACGTATAATTTCTAGCTACATTGCCATGGGAATAAAGAGATAAAAAATATCCTCGTCTTATTCTAGATTATATTCTACCAGTTTTACAAATTTTAGATTTCCAGTGTCAAGTAAAGTGTTACAAAACTTGTATCTGCTTAAAAGTGTTGAACAAATAAAAAGCCAATTAAATATAAGTGTTAGAATTTTTGCTTCCTGTTACTATAAAAAAGATCTCAGGTACCTACTTAACCTACTAGAACCTACTTAATAATATAGTTTATTTTTAAAGATGCCGTGCATATTTTTTTCCTTAAGTATATATTTTTTATTGGTACTTATTAAAAAAACCAAGAATGGGGACCTTGCAGCCGGTGGTAGATTCTATATAGAACCTAACACGCAAAGAATAAGATTCTATAATTATAATAGGTATGTGATGTTTAAGTAACTTATACAAGTAACAGATTAATCAAGAGGTACTACATGAAATAATTAATATCACAATTACAGGTAATTAAAAATGTAAGAAATATTTTTATTTAAATAAATATGTACTTATATTCATGCAGTATTGATTATCAGCTTTTTAATTAAGTAGATTCATTGCGATTCAGAAATTCCTAATATGCAATAACATAATAATATATCATTACATATAAGGCCTAGGATGCTCTTAAAGCAAAGCAAATCCCATGAATAGGTGACATTTTTCCTATGCATGGTTTTCAATGTTCATTCTTGTAATAAATAATCAATTAATGTAGCTTGTTGACATTATCCAAGCTTTGTGTGGTCTTACAGGGAACTAAACGATCAGATCATAAAAAGAATAGGTAAACACACAGATGATTAACATTTAATAGCTTCTGATTCGACCTTAGGAAGGGACTGAAGATGAGTAATATCATTAAAGCATTCCTAAGGAGTGATATTTACGAACATTTATTACAATTTAGCACAAACATACACTCATTATATGCTGCGACGACAAAGCTGAATACCTTCGTGTCTAAAGGGCAATCTGCATTAAGCGATCCAGAAAGCGAACGACTAGCGGTTTTTGTGCTATCAAGATCTCTCTACAAACATTGAAGCTGTCCTGTCCTATATACCTTTGCTTTCAAAGCGATTGGAGGACAATATATGAGATATAATATTAGCCTCCAATCGCTTTAAAAACTGTTCTGCTTAAGAAATGTAAAGAATCATGAAAATGAGCTTAAATGTTAAAATAATAACTAACTAAAATTCCTGGCAGACTAACTAATTAAGGAACTAATTACATTATATATAATCGTGATCATAATTATTCGTCGACAAGATATCAAAATTGTATATAGTCTTTATACGTTTATCACTTGCACCACCGCCTGGCATGCAAAGGATCAGCGTGACAGCAGCTCATCCATCAATCACAATCCGGAACTACTGCGTGGGCCGGCTGACGAAACGACATTAGCTTAATACATATTTACATAGCTTATAACACCAAAATGACCTAAAGCTTTAACATGTGTCTTTTCTTGCTACCTAAAGGGCTATTAAAGACTTATACTTGAGAGTTAATAATAATTGATCTGATTTAGTTGGTTGGAATGGAAAGACTGTTTTTTTGCATCCCAAATTTTCCATAGGTGTGCACCTATGGAAAATTTGGGTTAGAGCACAGCCAGCACAGAGTTAGATAAATATTTTCTAAACGCAAAAATAAATCTTTGTACATAATAAAGATATACATCTACTTCTATTTTCACTCAAAATTGACTGATTTCAGGTAGAAAGTAGTGTAATCCACCGTAGAGAATTCCGAGGTTCAGACACAAATATACAGATATAAAGACCAAGCTGTTCTCTATGAATATTCGTGGGTTAAGTTAAAGAAATAAATTTTACGAAATATTAAAGACGAAATGTTTAAGTAGTTAATCAGATTGGGAGTCAAATCGTCGTAATATTTACAAGTAATCGAACATCGATAAATGCGATTGCCGGTTATGGAAGTGCGAACTATGCTAACGGAAACATAAATTATTTGACGGTATTCAAATACTCAGAAGCTGGAATGGAGTCACGAATTTCCACTTTGACTATTATAAAGTACAAACACAATACTACCAGCTCACACCACTCATTCTCTACAAACGTCACACGTCAATAAATGATGCATATCTTACTAAGTCAAATAAAGAAATTTGTATTTGATTATCAACATTTTTTGATGACTGCCCAAAATAAAGAGTGTTATGTGTGGAGGGTTTGTTGTTTGTGAGTTTCTTTATTCCTCTATAATTCTTAAATGCTTATCAGATAACGAATAATGTTTTGCGTAAGGATTCCTTAGCATTAAAAATCAACGGTGGATTTTATATGTACTTATTCCATAAATTGTAAACTCAAAATTTGTAACTTTGGTGTTCATATAATACCACAGATATAAGAACAATGTAATGTTCTTTTATCTGTGTACACTTCTTATCTAATATTTAACTGATCTTTGAGGATATTGTTAATAAATATTGAAATACGGGCTTGATGTCCGTCACGTATAAATTATGATTTACTAGGTATATGTACATAAATAAAATAGAAACGATTATCTAATTATCAGAACACTAAAACACAATATATATAGTAGCCATCTTATGTAGCTTCTGAGAATTCAAATTATTGTCTATTACACTAAATCATTTCACGAAATAATGAATTGGAATAGGAAAATATATGTGGAAAATTCTTTCGCAACTAAGTATCTGTTGTCTTTCCTCATCTAAAGGACCGACAATTACTACCATTGATAATTTTCCAACCATTTCACTGTAAGTAGGTACAATTATCTCGTTAGCAGGTGTCATGATTGCGTATTAAATGACACATTTAAAAATGTATAAAAATATGCGGTAAATATCAAAGCTATTATAAAAAATGCTGTTATAATTATTGTATTGTATGATGAAGAGTTATAGAAAAAATACTTGTGAAGGAAGCAATTACTAGTTATTAGAAACTACCTCTAGCCCGCGGCTGGAATTTTTCATAGGGACAGTCCATTATCTCGGGTGAAAGATAGTCTGTATAGTTAATAAGTTACTACATGTATGTACTATTTCAAGGAAGTTGGTTGAGTAAACAAATCGCTAAGCGAATAACAAAATTAATTAATTTTCACTTTTATTCATATAACTGTTTAGGGAAGCGGTGGTGGTGTAATGGTTAAGATGCCCGCCTGTGAATCGTAAGATCCCAAGTTCGAAGCCTATAAAATGTAGAGTATTTTTCATCTACCACCACTTGCTTCCGGTGGAGTAAAACGTTGTGAGAAAACACTGGTTGATTATTATTAACTTGTGTATGAAATGGACAAGGCAACGGCAAACCACTCCATTAATAGTGCCAAGAAAGTTGTTGTGTGTGTTTCATACCACGTAATGACCCTCAGCCATATGGAATATGAATGATTATGAAGAAGACTGAGATGGAGTATCATCAATTTTAAATGTTTAAATCTTTTTATAACAAACTAGCCTATTCTATTTGTCTATAAAACGTGTTTATAGCCTTAGCTATAATAATAAAGTAGCTTGTTGCGATGATTATTGTCTGAAGAAACACAAACAGTAAGCAATTAGTACCAACTTAAATGCATAGATAAAATCCTAAAGTCATTACCGATAACAACCGCGATCATCCTGTCATACTGAAAACAGGGGTTACATTAATCAGAAAGTTAACGGTTAATCCTCGAAAGTTCATGGTTTAGCTTGTTTTATTATTACCCGTGTGTATTATCATGTTTAGTATGAATAAGTCACCACTGAAAGAAAACATCGCGGAAAAAGGCGTTTCTCTACTAATACCAAAATAAATAGTTGTTTAACTACTATGTGACTGCAATAAGTTGCCATCCTACCACCCATTGTTACGCCCCTACTACCAGTCATTTTTAAATGATAGTAAGTAAAACGCGGATCACTTTATTTTTTCCATTTTGTTAATCTATGGTAAAAAGTATACTACAAAATGAACGAACCGAGATTGGATTTGGCTGTATTATGTGCTATTAACTATTTAATTCTACGTATTTATTAATTTTAAATTAGAGTTTTTTTGCTTTTGTTGTTGTAGACAAGATGCCTAGGTAATATTATTAAACTTGTAAAATTATGTGTTTGAAGTTAAACAATTAGTTTTAATATTAAGATTTAGGTATTATTTACTTTGTTGATATGGAGATATTATCTAGTCAGAAAGTCATACGATTATGAGTTTTCCGACTTATAATTATCATATTTTTACATCATTATAAATCTATCTATTTTATTTATTTAATTTAACATAATTACGTTCATAAATATTTAATTGCAAAAAGCATTAATGATAAAACTTAATAATTACCTAAGCATAAAGCCATTATCATAAAATCTTTATAAAAATTCTTACCTTCTATCTTTTTAGAAATTAAATGTAGGGGCGCATTATTAGGCAATCCCAGATATCTTTTCGGGTCCTTAGCCGCTCTCACGTATAGGAAGGTGGACCTCAACCATTGCACACACTGCGCCACATCCCTCACCGTCCCGAGCGCAACTTCGCTGTTCAGATTTTCTGGCAGTCGCTTGTGAAGGTAGCTCTGAAGAGGCTCACTGCCACACACCAGCGCGTCATAACGAGGCTGAATAAAATTTAAACTGGTCAAAAATAATAACAATTTAGAATAAAATCTTAATTCAAAATGACAGACGAAATTTGTCAAAAATATTGAAATCACTGTTTGACAATATTTACTTATTTTGCGTGTATTTATTTTTTACCCAATAATATATTAAACACAACATGGCTTTAACAAAGGAAGAGAAAAAGGCAAAGAAAGAACAGAAACGGCTAGAAAAACTAAAAGCCGAGGAAGAACTTCGCAAAAAGTTGAAACGAGAAGCTCTAGAACGAGAAATAGCTGCACAAGCACTAAAGCGAGATGAAGTCGACAAAACTTGGCGTGAGATGATGCTAAAGATTAAAGAACCAGTCTTCAAACAGGATATAGAGGTTATGTGGCATACGTTTGAAAGAGCTTATGATAAACAAGACCATTTAATAAACTACACTATCAAGCTCATGAACATAGCAGATGATCAGTTTCAACGCACTGTTGCTAGTTTTTGCGATACAATTGATACCATGATCAACAAATTTTTAGCAGATTTGGAAGCATTGTCTAAAGACAATGATATCAGGACTGCTGCATTGTTAAAGATGGGGGAAGACGATTTTACACAAATAATGACTGATCACAATACTGCAGAAACTCATTTACAATTACTTATATTTCATGGACATTCAACAGCTGATACTTTAGCCTGGACAACTCGGGGTGAAAATTTAGTAAAAGAAGATGAAGAGCGTACCAAATATTTAGATGAAAGGGAAAATTTGCGTTCATTTTTAGAAGATAATTACAATGCAATGTGGGATGAATATAAGGCTGTGCTCAAAGCATACGTTCTTGATACTGCCGACAACCAAAAACAGGTGCGTAAATTACGTCGCAAAGAAAATTTAATGGCAGACATTATCGCTTCACAAGGCAAGAAAATAGCAAATAGCGATGGGTTACTTAAACGCCTACGAACCGAACTGGCTGCTTACGAGTCTGGTACAAAACAAGCTGTATTCAGAGACAGACGCAACAGGCATCGAGCAGCCTGCTTCCGGTTGAAACAAGCCTTGATCAACGGAGTTACGACTGATGTCAATCAATTAGCAGTGTTGGTAAAAGAATCTGACACTGCCGTTGAATGGTTAGAACAAGCTGCCAAAAAGGGTGAGAAAATCTTACGCATGGGAGCCCTTTGTCGAAAATTTGAAACTTTACGCGAAAAGGTCTTACCATATGGCTCTCACAGGCCACATTCCCCAACTAGTGAAAAAGATGATATTCGCAGGCAAATATCGCTCGCCAGATTAGGCGAAGATTCTTTGGTCACGAATGCTATCGCCACCACAAGCGGCTTATCACGTATGTGGCAACGTGTAGCTAATGCGGAGCTGGGTAAAAGAGCGTTATTTAGAGAAAAAATGCTTTTGGAACACGAAAACGCCATGATAATGCGCAAGCTTCGCGAGATGAAAGATAGTTCGATTACTCCAGACCCTGGATTACAGTGCATTTGTAGCAAAGCTCCTACGAATAAAACGATTAACCGTCCTAATGCCGTAGACGGTCCTTTGTCATTGTTAAAGTATAAAAAACGTTGATGATTATACGATTATTCAATAAAATTAATTGGTTGAAACTACATTGCTTTCGTGCGCAAACATCACGACGTTCAATAACCATATTTGCTTATTTATGTACCTACCGTGACATAACTTGTATTTCGTAGAATTTCTGTACTACTAAGTGAGTTTTGGATTTGTCTCCGAATCATAGCTGCACGGGCGTCGCGTGTCGCAATGACACAAAACGAGACCCGTGCGAAGCGCAAACGATGCTACTTTGACCTTACCCAGTTTTATATCATAGCACAAGTTACTGACTGATGGCTAATATAAGTATTCTTTTTAGAATATTTGATAATTCGCACCCAAAATAGGTGATATACGTAGGCAAATATTGTATAAGTAGTAGTTGTAGTTGATAAATCAAGTTATACACATTAATATATTAGAGAAGCCTAAGATGGGCGATGTCAGAAACATTGAATTCGAAGTATAATGTTCTAAATCTTACCCTACAAATATTTCCCTTTTCCTTCTGTATACAATACTTTAGAAATCTGCTGTAAAATCATAATTCACGACGTTTTCATTTAAGAAAATAATAGTCTTTAAACAAGACGCTTTTCTTGTAACTTGCTCCACACGTCATTAACAGACGCAAATCTATAATATCATTGTGCCTATTAAATTAAACTTACAGGACAGGCAAAACGTATTCATAACAACAATACGAAAATAATAGTACTTTATTTGATGTGTTGCAGCAACGCCCTTGCTCTTCAGAGCTCTTTCTATTAGGTTACACATACATCCATTTAAACAAAAAAGTCTGTGTACCTATTTCTCTCTTAGGCTTCAGAGTTTCAATTAATTTTTCCAGTTCATTAACGCTAACAGTAATAAGAATACGCATTGTTTTTCTATTTCAGTGTATTTATTTTTAAAATTAGTCAAATCAGTTTTTAATTAACGATTTTCTAGCATAATAGCAAGAAACTTGTTACACGTGCTCAATATATCGTCGGGTAGGTTAAAATACACGTGCAATGGAATACACCCTCATTGACCTCGTTGTATTTTATCCCACTTTGAAATTACTCCAATCTGTTATCTAAATCCCCACTTTAGGGTTTAGTTGGCATTTTTACCATTTTTCATAGTAAAGTTCAAGTAAGATATTGTTAGTTATACCTACTAGTATTATATACTTAATAGTACGTCCAACTAAGTATTCACCCATCATCGTTATTCATATAGGAATACCTGGCAACAATAATATAATAAAGCGAAAAGCATTATAGCATATTTGTATATATTTGTTCATTTGACCGCGTTAATCGCTAGAACTTCTGATTTGTTAAATTAAATTCGTGTATATTCGTTAAAGGGCGAAGCCGCGAGATATAGCTAGCTTATGTATCCTTGAAGATATGAAATTGCGCCAGGATATCTACAGGGCTCACACAATGAAATTACCATTGATTGAAATTATTGGCTGTCGTACGTTGTATTCGGCTTGGATTGGGTCATTATTGCATTCCGTGAGATGAGAATTAAGTACTTTCGTGAAATAAGTATGTATTTTTAAATCGAGAAATATTCTAATACTAGGTATGATATAGGATGTACCTATCGATATTTAGACAAAATATTGTAATTTTCAACCTTGAAAAGTATTAATGCTCACATCCATTAATTGCATTAATTTTAGATAATTATTTTTAATTAAATTAAGAAACATGTTAAACTTATTGAGTTTATAGTAATTTTATCATCTATCTTACATCTGCTAAGTAGATGCCCGGATGTGCCATGTTTTTAAATTACCTAAATAGTTACAAAGTTCTCCGATGGATGCTATTAATAATTATATAGTTACCTATGTAGGTAGGTAACTATATAATATTTTAGATTCATCGGTTATATTTTAGAGGTTAAAACTAAACTTAAAACGATTTTCTAGCATAACATTTTCTAGCGTAAAAATGAACTTTTTGAAGGTCTTCTTCTATAAGCATTTCAGTAAAATGGTATTAGTCAATCAACCGGTATTAAAAATAAAATATCTTCCTATGTAAATTAGGTAAAAATAATTTTCATAATATTAATAAAACCTAAGGTTTTAAAATTATATTAACTGAATCTATTGTCTAAAATAAAAGCCTGAGGCATAAGCACGTGCAAGACAGACAATAGTGACAATTACATGACTTATTTTGGGACACTGCGTTATGTCCAAACAAACATTCAGCAACGGCACAACAAAAATTGACCTTTAGGAAAAGATCCTAAACCACGAGATAGTTGTAATCGGTGTTATTAAGACACAACTATGTGAGTCACTTCCTCATCATGAGCGGAGGTTGACAGATTGGCACACCGCTTTCACTGATATGCTGGATAGCTACAAGGAAGAAGGGCCGCCCTACTTTGCATAATGAACTTTATTGTATGTGACTGGTACATCTGTGGAACTGGACTAATCTGGCCGTATTAGTGTTGTAAGATAGTATGACACGCGAAATGTAAATCTGTGGAGTGCTAATCCATGAGATTGTAACTACGCCGACGAGTATGAGATGGTATTTTCTTTTATTTAAATAGTTTTTTTTTTATATTAACTCATTGCCGCAATGATAGATTTTTTTCTTTATCAGGTATGAATAAATCATACTATTTTATCATAAAGATTGATTCGCATAGAATATGACGATACTATATTTCAAAAAATCTATAGGAAACTATTAAGCTTAATAGCGTTTAAAATATCTATGTAATAGTTTTATTAGCATATTTTTATAAAAATACGCTATCCACGCATGAGCCCAATAATGAATTAAACAAAGGTTCATGGTCACTTAATTCTTAATTGGTTGATAACCGAGAAGGTAAACATAAAGCCGTTATGTTATGAAATAATTACCTACACTATTCAGAAAATCTGCCGAACATATTGCGAAAAGCATTTAGCGACGTCTAATCACGCGATAGAATTCGCTTCATTGATGGCTTTTGTGTGAAGTGCAGAAGAGCATAATATGGCGCAGTCACGGCTATTGACGTGTGATATCGAAGGCTAGATCTGCATGTGTGGAGGGACATCTCGATAGGGCAGGCAGGTTGCGGCATCTTCGTTGCTCTGGGAGCCGTGGGGTGCGTATATAAAGTATGGACGAGGTCGGGGCGCGCCACCAGTCGACTCTACACGCTAAACGACTATTGTCACCAGTACCGATTGTTACACGTGTGTACAGTGTCGTGCAAATTGTGTTTCGTAAACTAAGGTGAGTTTTGGGAAGCTGGATTGTGAGGTGGTGCAATGTGAGATGGCTTAGTGCTCGATTAAATTAAGATTAAATTGAGTTACCTATTCAAGATAATGAATTATATTTAGGTATTTTTTTAATAAATATTTCTTTAATACATACATAATTTGATCGAAAACAGTAACTTCATATATAAGTAGTAAAATATAGTATTCTTTAAGTAATAAAAGTTCGTCAACTATTACTACACTTACCGTGTGTAACAAAATATTAACCTACATTTACATAAGCCGGCATTAAGTGATGTCATAATTTATGCATCATCCACATTTAAATAATGGCTAATTATTTCTAAATACTAAGGTGAGACACCCAGAAATGCCTGGAAACATGAACTCTCAAGAGGAGCGCTCATAGCAACCGAAAATTACTGAAGTTCAAGCTTATCTTTTCACGAAATCAATATGTAGTAATTTTTGTGCCATTTAGGCAGGTGTGTATCACTTTCATGGATTATTGAGATAATAATATTGAGAGTTTACTATCTCAAATATGATAAATAGAAAAAAATGTGCTTTTAAACGTGTTACTACCTGAATTAAATCCTACAACACCGTACAAAGTCATTACGGTTTTGGATGGATGGATGAAACGTACCCTTATTGTGCTTGATCTATTTTCTGTTTCCCAGTCGTATTATATTGCCTATAAAATTGCCGATGAATGTTATCAAGACGCAGATGTGAAACCGATTGTTTACTACGGATTAAGAGAAAAACGTGTGAAACCAGATCTGTATTACAATATTGATTAATTACATACAATTATCGTAGGAAATGAGTTATTAGCTAATCTTATTACGATGTAAGTTTACCTACATTCTACCTAGTATATAGCATTAGCAAACATAAAGTAAGTTATTGCGAATATTTAGTGGAAAGTAAAAACAGTTAAGTGTCAAATTATTAATATAAAGTAATAAATCAGAAATCGGATTTAAAGAAAATAAGGCTTTTATTCAAGAATGTTATGAAAGCTAGAATAAAATATTATTTATCATCACAAAATTAATTTCTATCTCTCATGAAAATTCTGAGATTACTGATAGCATTACAACCATGGATAAAAGAAACATAATACAACATTTCATTAAATTAGAACTATATATACGTCCTTAGACAAAACTACAAGTGTTTTAAAAATGTAGAAATAAAATGCCTGTTTAGGAATTTGTTGAAAATTGAACACTAAATAGATCTCAAAATGTTCATGCAATATGCACAAATACACTTAACAAAGGGGGTCATATTCTGAACAACGTGTATCTCCGTGTAACATTTAATGAACTTTTACAATGATCCAGACGATCTTGAGACAAGACAAAAAAAAGAAGCCAGTTTTGAATGGAAATTACTAACGTTTTTACATTTTTTAATATTCATTATTATATTATCAAGTCATTGACATTAATATCCTCTTTTTTAAGAGTGTGTGTATATTGCTAACATTGGTGCCATATTTTATTCAAGTCGCATAAAGGCATCTGTTGTGACTTAACGACTACCTATCGCCATCTAGTGTCAAGTAGTCGCAAACAAACTCAACATCAACCAGGTCCAGCAGGTAAGATAGTCCCACTTTATCCGCTGAACTACCACCACCAGAGCTTGTAAATAATACATAAACCTACAAAAATATCAAAAGATAAGTTCGCGTTAGATTAATTAGACTTCACAGGCACTTTTTCACGTCAAATTTTATATTCAATAGTAATTTTTCAAAAAGATACAAATTACTGTCATTTTGTAAAAACCACTGCTGAGAAGAAATGCAGTGTAATGTGCATCTATGACCGTAAACCCACTAACATACTTGTTATTGCGAAATATATAATCATCTTAATTCTAAGGGAATTAAATGTCAAAGGTTTCAAATTTTAATTAGATGTTAATAAAAAAGTTGACAGTTGTAATGTGTAGTTACAGTTCTTAGGTGCAAACGTAATTGTTTATCATTCTGTCTAGACTATATTTTTTGTATACATACTAATGAAATGCATGTGCGCTTTGACCTATGCCTAGTAAGGAACGTGGGATCAACCGATAGGACAAATGTGAAAAGAGAAATAATATTTTGTTAAAAATAATGGCATTAAAAATAGAAAAAAAAAACACAAATTTACCATTTAAAAACCAATTAAAAGACTTTTTCTGTTTTGGAAACATTTTGACATTGGCACACATTGAAAACACTTTAAATATTCTAGTTAAAACATTTTAATGTCCTTCTATGAATTTTCTAAATAAATCTTAAAATAAGAAATAACGAAGACGTTATTTCTACTACTTATGTACTAGATAACTACTTATGTACTAGAGTACATAAGTAGTTATCTATTTACTTACATACGTACTTACAAAAGCAATGCTAATGTGTTAGATTCAATAAGTGAGAAAAGTATTAATTTGAAATTCATACAACATACCTGAATTTTTAACTTGAAACGTGAAGCCATACCGAATGCCATTACGAAAATCAAAATGGAGAAACAATGTGCAAACGTTTCACGTCGTCGTGGGAACATTACTTATCTCTTTTATACTCTAGGGTTAGTATAATGTCAATGTAATCTTAATCAAATCTTATCATCTATTTAAACAATATTACTGCGATTACTAGTGCAATCCCAAAGATTTGCGCTGCTATAATATAATGTCGCCAAAAAACAATTGTACCTACTCGTATATTCTGTCTACCAAGTATTCATTTTTATGTAAGTATACCGATTCAACTAATTGTTTCAGATAGGTAATAAAAAATCAACACTAAGTAATAAGTATAGGAATTAATGAAGTAATAAGTAGCTGAATTTTTCTTTCGCCTGCGGCTTCACCTGTGTGAATTTACCTCGGGAACAGACAAATTTTCTAAGATAAATAGTACACTATATTTTTCTCTGTCTACTCACTTACTATATGTGTGCAAACTTTATAGAAAATTGGTTTAATAAATAAAGTGTTGGTAGATAAACTTATCTAATTCTGCAAAACTCATGGATGATAAAAACGAGTAATAAATTTTGAAAATAATATTGAAACGCCCGTGTCTATTCGCGATAGTAAGGCTTAAACGGCGAGTAATAATTATTCCTAGAATGTGGACAGAATGAGCACTTGTTTTCGTACATACGATTTTGGGGCCGAGACAGCACCGAAATTGGATTTTTTATATTGTCCGTATTACGGTGTACGTCATTTAGTCCCCACAAGAGACTATGCTATCACCTACGACGAAATATCGTGTTGAGTATTAAATTGTGATTTTTAAATATTTATTTGATATATGTTTGTGCAGATACCAACTCTATACAATTTTCAGAAATCTTTGGTACAGTCAACCTCATGTCTTGATGACATGTTATGGTCTTTATACTGCGGTAACTTGATATCAGTCGAGTGTACCTGTATATTTTTTACATTGTATAGAAGTATTTGCGACTATGACTAGCTTCATTGTCCACTCCGGTTTTATGAGAGTAACAGTAATTGGATAGCATATTGTTTGTTAAAGACAGGCAGACTAAGGGCGAAGCTGCTAAGGTTACCGAGGTCAAGCAAGGGTTCTTGTCTTATTACTGGCCTGTGTGAAAGACATTTTTGAAATAAAATAAAACTATAGTGTAAATTCAAGTCAGTATAACTTATTGCTGAATGTAACACATTGTTTTTGTATTTTATATTATATATTTGACAGTTTATGTTCAAGATAGAAATTGATAGTAAATTTCAAGGGGAAAGTATTATTTCTTCTTGGAAACCCTTGACATTGGAAAAGAAAGGCAGATAAATAGTGTGTGAATAGAAAAATAAATTATTTGATACACACACATATTTTGTAGTGAAAATACTAAAAAAAATTAGACATTTTTGAACATTTACATTGTTGGAATAAACAAAAGCCATCCATTACGAAGCCATGAAAATAATCTAACATTGAACTGCCGTTATCTTAATTGAAACATATGTGTACTTTCAACAGATCGGCGTAAAACAGCCAATTTACTCTAAGAGAGTATTGCGAAAAATTGTCACATTGCGATTTTGTGTAACTTTTCATCCGCAAAAAGTATAGGATAATGCGCAATCACACGTCTCAAGTCAGACAAGACAAAGCAACTTTACCAAGGAACGATCACGCAAGGCCGGCAAATCTCAATTATTGGCATACCACCGTTGTTTTATGCAGATAACGGTTATCCACATTTTTAAAAATTATAAGCTGTGAGATTAGTGATAAACTGCTGTCCGTGACACTGAAATGTTGAGTTAGCACGCGATGTCTAATAGAAAATTGTTAAACATGAGGTAACAATCTAGGAACAATAACTAAATAACAAAAGTCTTTTTTTTTCATTTTTTTTATATAGATACACAGATAGATATTTCGTACGTAGAAATAAAAACACCACATGTTTTAAATGCAAATAAATAATAATAAATAAATAGACAATAATAAAGTCCGAAAACAAAACCGTTGATTGCATGAGAAGACTAGTATATAAATAATAATTTAGCTTATTATTTAATAAGTTCAAGTGTGTAAAGAACAAACATACTATAATGAAGAGGGCAGATTACAATAGCAAAAAAGGGATTGCGTCAATTGATCTCGAGTACGATATTTAGCCAATTAAAGGTGTATAGCTTTATACGATCCACTGATATCAAGACCTGTTTACATTAGCTGCGATTGCTCTAATTACTTAGTCCTTGTTGTCTACGGTTCAATGCATTCATTTTTCAATTCAATGGTGATGCAGATGCGCATTTTTACCATAGATTATCTTTTAATCGCTCATTGTTTTAATCGGAAGGAATCAGGTTATATTTACATAGTAGGTATTTACCTATGAAGCCCCTGGAAGTAGGATAAGTTATGACCGTATAATCCCGTCAACGTACATCGTAAATGTGAATTAAAATGATTACGTTATTATCTTGACGAAGGAATGCGTTTATTTTATTTAATTTGACGCATATATGTGTATTTATTGTGTCCATCCATGGATCTATATTTCAATACCATTTTGTAGTATTTAGTGTATGAAGATAGTTTATAAGCCAAATATATAACAAGAAATCCGTCATGTTTTTAGACACAAGAAAAAATTGGAATAAAATATTTTTTGTTTATCGCACCAATTTGCTATCTCTTCTTGGTCTTTTGGCTGATTGATGTAGAATGCCTTATGGCGTTAGGTCCACTACATGTACATATTTTTAGCAATAAAATTTTAGAATAAAAATTAATTATTGTCACCAGATGTCGTCTACAAAATGGCTGGTATGTGCGCTTGTGGTAGTTTGCATCAGTATACGACAGTCTGCTGGAGCGCCTGCGCCTCAAGAAGAAGAAGCGTCACCACCAATGCCAGTAAGTGTACCTACTTTTCAGAAACGTCCCTTGGGTAAACCCGGTGTTTTCATTTTTGCTTTGAATAGTTTTTGAGTTGTAGATTACAGAAATAAGCATAGATAAAAATCGATCATAAGGTACCTAAATTCGTGGAATTTTACATATATTCTAATGTCCATATTTAATAACAAATTAATAATTAATAACAAATTAATAATTAGTTAGGTAGGTAGAACCAAAGTCACATCTGTTATCTGGTCCTGTTTAACCTTTAATAATTCTAAGATACTGTACTATTATAGAATTTGTATTACTTGATGTAGACTTCACTTTCATGGCTTATAAATATCAACCAAGATCACGTACCTGTTCTTCTATTCTTCTATATTTTTTATATAAATATCATATTAGAAATAAATAACACCGCGTGATTTGAATGCAAATACTTAATCACTTTTAATTGTAATTGCATATTCATTGACCATATATGACGGAATATTTTCCTGACAAATTTAATAGGCAGGTGGTGTATTAGATATCTAAAAGTTGTCTACCTTAACACTATAACCTGGGAGACTGCGACGCAAGGATGCGCCTCTATACGGCAATAATTTAACAAAACGTGCATACCTTTGACCTACAACGAAGGAGCTCAGAATAATGGCAGAATTACGCCATATGCTGTTAATATAAAGTAACATCAAATGTAACTATGACCACATCCATTACGACTAAAGAGCCTGAAAACGATTTTCTGTTTATGGTAATGCGTAGGTGTATACGTAACGTATTAAACGTAATGTATTCATTTCAACAGTATGCATTTTTTAGCATTCATGAAAGAAAGAAATAATTTATGCTATGTATAATTTTTTGAAATTTTAAAAGTACCGTTGATGTCTTTTGTATGGGGAAATCTATACTATAACTAGCTGCGCCTTGGGGCTCCGCTTCCGTGAGAATTTCAGGAAATACATATTAAAGAAACGCATAATATTCCTGAAGAGTTGTAGAGTGTATGTTTGCAGTTAGTATGTTTGTCCAACTTAACTCGCTTAATGCAGTTACTGATACGATTTGACATGTTTTGTTGTGATCATCATAATTTAATTCGCGCCACTTTCTACGGTATTGGGGTATTGTTTAGGTCTATTCCATTTAAATTCCTCAGGAAGGCAATTAGCGGCCTGACTCGGCTTCGTCCGGGTAAAATCATAATTAAAATGTAGCCTATATTACTCCTGAATGCTTCGTCTATTTTTGTGCCAAATTTCATCAAAATCATTTCAGATTTTTTTGAGTTTATTCATTATAAACAAAAATACAAATCTTTTATCTTTATAATATTAGTATGGATATAAATGCTAGCAGTTTGTAGCTTAGAGAAATATTATATAATTTAAAATTTGCATGAAAAATGCCTGTAAAGATCTTACGTGCGAACAAATGTCAGTCTAAAATGCAATCGTTGTGCCCATCTGGTTGATTTCTTGGTCACCATTAGAACTATATGCTATGCTAATAATGTGAGCACGGGCAGTCCAACTAATTGTATACAATTACGCTTATCCGGGGTCGCCTTACCTAGTGCGTCAGGATTAATTGCAACACTATTATTTAGTAAATCTGTAGAAAATAACTTATACTACACGATAAATAGTTTGTAAAAAAATGAATATATACCTATAAAAAATTACATTAATAGGGTAGTTGCCATTTAGTCAAGACAGATACCTTTTTTATGTGTAAAAAACAAAAAACTAAATAGGGCTTGTATGGGCACAAGTGACGTTAAAAATTTTGGAGTCAAAAAGAATTTTAATTATACTTGGAACAAAAAATACTAATAGTTACCATAAATAAAATTGATCTATTAAAGTGAGTTTGACAATCGAGTTTCATTATGTGAATGTATTTATAAGTATGAGTATTTGTAAGACTATTATTAGCTACAAAACTGATAACGAGATTCTTTACAACTTCTGTGCTAGGAACCATGTATCATACATTTATTGTAATTTTGAAACTGGTAAAACAGCATGGCACAATGCAGTTAACTTATAATGACAAAATATGATTTATTATCTAACTATTATAATATATACATGACTAGATAACCATAAGCCTGAAATATTATAAAAATGTTATTACAAAAACAAGTTCAACATAAAAATTAAGTTTTTACATTTTGAAAAGTTACTTTTGAAGTTCAAGGTTATAATCAAAACCGTTTAAGATAAACTTAAAACTAAACTATCACAAAATATACCTCTTAATCTTTATTTAGGATCAAACAAAGCCACCTTGGCTAATTTTCTCACAACGTTTTATTAGGGCATTTTATAGTTTTTTAAGATAAAATCTAATGAGAATCATTATACACACAAGTATTAAGTTTTTTGTTTTTTTTTTTTCAGTACGAATACAAATACGACGTGGAAGATCAAGAAAAGGCTCTGTATTTCGGGGCCAATGAGGCAGGGGACGCTCAAGGCAAAGTCATTGGTGGATACAAGGTTTTGCTTCCAGATGGCCGCCTGATGACAGTGGAGTACACAGTCGAGGGCGAAAGTGGATTCGTGCCCAAAATAAGTTTCGAAGAAAACGCGAATCCATTCGGCAAATCAAAGTAGAGCTCTATAACAAGACTGCATTTCGACAGACGAATTCATAGTTCAAATTTTGTACAAATTGTGAAACAGTTTTAAATACAGATTGCTGATTTTATGCTCACTGCTTGCTTAAATAAGTATTAATGCTGCGTAACGTTATCAGTCATACCAGTTAACTTCATAATCATATGAATAATTCAGAGGTAATATATAAGGAGGAAGTTTCTTCTATTTTATATTAAGTCTATTTGAAGTGTCTATAATTTGATTCCTAGAGGAGTTACTTAATTCTTATTAATTTTAGACCTCTCTTTGTTATATTATAATATTTTAACAGATACAATAAACCCATCGGAAATTTTCACTGAAATATTTTCGTCATAAAAATAACTTACTTATTTGTAAGTATAGGTATTATAATATATAACTTTGATTTTTTTATTATATCCTCTTTCTATATTAATAAGAAAGAGGATCATAATATACACAGCAATAAAATCAGCATTTTGTTATAAAACGGTATGATCTCTGTCAAATACTAAAATTGGTTGTACAATAACAGTAAACTCAAATGTTACCAATACTGTGATTCAATTAGGAAGAATAAGTGAAGGCCATGTATAAAAATATTTTAGTAAATATATTATCTTATTGTATAATGTGATGTATTAACAGCGGGGTAATAAATATCCTGGCTTGTAATAAATTTTGTATATGATAAACAATATTTTCTTTTATTATAAACCCTAGTTTGTGGACAATTGCTTTAAAAATTAAAAAAAAATATGGTTCCTATTAGAAATATAGGTTCAAGAATTATCTGACGCAAAAGGTGATGGCATTTGTCGAAAAAGGAAACTGAATTTACTAAATTATACGTAGAGCGGTGACGCAGCTACAAAAAATGTTTTATGCTTTCCAAATATCATATCAATTTAAAAATTAATTAATTAATTTTAGTTGAAAAATAAAATAAAAACATGTAAGTTTCACCAATCATCAAATCTAACTACAAGACATATGTAATGCATTCAGGTGGTACAAATTATTTAGACATCAAACTTACCTTATCAGCCGCTCGCGTCATGATGACAGCCGTGGCTTCTGTGTCAAATTGGGGTCTGCCAGCGCGGCCCACCATCTGGAGTACTGTGCTGATGCTGTACTCCTAAAATTATATAGAAGAAGAAATAGGAAACGAATGAAGGCAGAAGGCAAAAACCTAAGAAGTGGTGGCTTGATGTCGGCAAGGGAGATGCTGCTGTGCAAATGTGTGCCAATGGTCACATAATAAAGGTAACTACGCGTGTGAAGTGGTGACGAAAAAGTAGTAAAGTGGACTTCGGGCTTGAGCGGGCGATGAGAGAGATGAGAGAGAGAGAGGCTAGATGACATTTTTATCGAGTGTGACAACTAATCTTTGGTTAATAATAAATATAATTCTAGCTTATATGATGGGTGCGATTGACACAAACATAGATATTTAAATAAATATCCAGAACCCAAAACTGCTGTGCAGCTAAATAGCTACAAGTATAGTGATGAGCTGGGAATTGAACCCAAGACTTTCAGGGGACATTCTCCACAAAACAACATAGTGTAGTGTAGGTGTAGCTTAATTTCAATAATAGCCAATTAGTATATGCATGCATGTTAAACTTAAAATTCTTCACTTAGTTTTCCGTAGTCAAGCAAAAACAGCAATTTTCGTGTTAGAGACACGAAGTCGATTATTTCATTTATAAAATATATATACGAGTATGTACATAATTTGTATTGTGCGTTTTACACGATAATAATAGAAATAATTGTTAAAATGATGAGTTGTTTTTATTCAAACCTATTTGTAACAATTATAAAGTAATCATTATACACATACAACATTTTTTGTGGACATTATGAACGGATCATTAATCGTCATTAAATATTTATTTTAAATGGAAGGGTAAAAATCAAAATAATTTATCATCCACTGAAGGTACATAGACGATATAGTCAGAAAAATTGAAACATTTAAAATGGAAAAAAAGTTATACACATTTTAGACAAAAATTTTAAAAGAGGGGTCTATAAACCAAGGTAATGAATAGCTAATAGCGAATAATAAAAAATATAATAAAAAAAACTTGCTAACGTACTAGGGTGCATAGATAAAATAGATAGATGACAGATAAAATAGTAATAAATATTACATAAAACTCTGAAAGCACTCATCTTTAGATATGAATTCTTACCGCAGACCAATATAGACGTATCAGCATTTTTTAGGGTGGATCTTCTCTATAAATAAGCCTGTTAGTGCATATGGTATTTAATCAAATTTAAGTTTCCAGAAGCATTTAACAATGCCAAAGGACTTTAGACACTGGAATTGACATTTCAAGCATGTTAGCCTCGTTAGTTATCTAACGTGATAGGTCGTTCAATGTGTCTAAATACTTAAGAGTAGGTACTTTGTCTCCAAACGGTTTGCTTGAAATTGTTTACTTATGTTCAATGTACAGGTATCTACTCGTCTAAATTACAATATTTTTTTGATACATTAACGGATACAAAACTCTTGATAGGAATATCAGCTAAGCAATTAAACCTCTAATGTAATTTTCTTTATGACAGACATAAATTAAAAACAAAAAAAAAAAAAACGAAAATAAAAATTGGGTCAACGTTCCCCTAAACCTATAATGAGAACACTTATTTTTCTCCCGATTATCCCTTCGTATGGGGTATGATATGATAGTCTTAAAACTATTATGAATATCTATATACCCATTTCTCGATTTACAGATCCGTTTGAGACAAAATTACTTTAAAACTTAATTTTGTCCGGATCAACAAATGTCCCTTGACACATGACTGCGTTATCATGTGTCAATAACATACCTTCGGAACCACTTGACCAGTCATTTGTATTATATCAACATAATAAACAAAGTTAATAATAATAATAAATTATATACCTGATAAGCACCATTGACATACTGCTGCGTATTTTTTATTATAACCAAATGAGCTGGAAGATTAACACCCATAGCTGAAAAGAATAATTTTAAGTAAATTGTAACTTTCACGTTTCATTATTATTTGCTTATTACAGTTATTAAACACATCGTAACACGACCCGAAACGTGCGAAGTATAGAGGGTACGTGCGCATTTAACACCTGCAATTAAGAATAATTATTTAAAACATCTTATATTTGATACGAAAAAATAACTTGGACTTCAAAGTGCTTCTGATATATCTAATGTTCTTTTCTATAAAATACATGGAAAATATGTTTAATACGCACCCAAAGTTGTAGTGGTGATAAGAATTGGAAGATCTCTGTTTCTAAACGCTGTTTCTATATTGAGTCTCTCTTCAAACAAAAGCCCTGCGTGATGACAGCCAACGCCCGCTAGTACTAAAGCCTAAATTGAAAAACTTAATTAAATATTAGCTATTTTTTTTATAGGATAAGACGGTAAAAGATACGAGTGAACAAGTCGTAGATAATAATTTAAATTTGTCAATGTTAATGTTAATGACAACAAATTTTGAGAAACTATAGAATAGATAGACAGATTATAAACACGTATTCTGAATCTCGTAATTATGTCAATTATGGAAATAACTTATTTTTATCTGGAATAACGACGAGCAATAAACTAATATCAAAATCAAAATCAAATCATTTATTCAGAAATTAGGCCTTCACAGGCACTTTTCACGTCATATTCTAAATTAAATGATGTTTACCAAAGCTATAAACTACTAGCATTTCGGAACGACCAAGGCTGAGAAGAAACTTATTCAAACAGTATTGGTCCCTATTATGCCAGAAGGGCTTACCATTTTTTCAATATAAATTTATGTATAATTTTTTATCAGTGTAAGTGTAACATATAATAGTGTGTAATAGTGATTCATAATATTGAATACCAAGCTAGACCTATCTGGCTTCTTACGTCTAGGACTGAAACAGGTTTTGTTTAATATAGGAAGTCAGAGGTAATGAGGACAAATAGCACAGATCTAGATAGCCATAAAGTGAGGTTTTGTGGCTTATGGAATACTGATTCTACGATATATTAGTACGTGGTAAAAGACGCACTAACTACCTAAAATACCAGGAATAAAGTCGAAGTATGTGATTTTTCATTCACTTACTCCATACCTTAGTTTATCACTGAGTATGCTACAGAGCCTCTTTAGTAAACTTCTATCACTTTTGTGAGCAAGAGATATATTATATACTATAATCTGTTTTGCAAAACAAATTGCCATATTATGAATTAAAATATCAAATTGTGCAAGTTAATTTACCTGTAATTTCTTGTTCTTAATTGTTGCAGCTAGTGCCGTCAGCTTCGCGCGTTGCTCTGGGTTGAAGCTAATGGTGATCTCACGAGATAGCGCTTCTGCTGTTAGTGTCACGCTCTTTCTTGTATTGCAGAATATCTGGTAAATTACTATAGTCAACACCACATCAAGCTTACCAAGATCATACCAAATTCGCCGCTATTACTGCGGCATAAAGGTTCACGTAATGAGTAGAATAGTGAATGAAGCAGTGGAAATAAAAGGCATAGAATAAATAAACTTACGAGAGTAGGTTTCCCGTCGTGATATTTTTGTATAATTGGCCAAAGTTTGTAGTTGAGGATAATGTCGAACTTGAATATGCTGACGCCATCTGGACAAGGGTATCCTTCGACCACCTTTTTCAGTTTGACTGGACGACATTCGTCACCAAACCTGATGGCATGGCAAGATATATAATATAGATATGTGATCCACATATGATATTAATACATTTAGACCCTTATTTAAGTAGTAGGTATTATTAGTATTAGTGGTAGTATTTTGTTAAATGCGCCTTTGTGAGAAAAAATACACACAGACACGATAAATATAGCAGCATTTCATACTTATAATAAACGGCCGGTTTGACGCTATTCCCGAGCCAGGCAGCCACGTCTTCAGGATTACTGACGGTGGCTGACACAGCCACGAATCTGATCCTCGGCGGGGGATCAGGTATTGGCGGGGCTTGTTGGTTGCTTTGGTACTGCCTTTGGAGTTGTTCAATTCGGTACTCGGATTGGGTCGACGACTGGTGAAGTGGATTAAATACAATTAGATAATTATTTTTTTAATATGGTGTGTGGTTGGTCAGACTGGGTTGAACAGTGTGTTTTATAAAAGGTACAAATAGTTGCCTGGGTAAAAATGTACTGTATAAAATTTAACTTTATTACTAAAATTAATAAATTACCTAATTTGACTCCAAGAAACGTGTGTGACTTCACCTCTTCTCACTGTGATACAAGTCCCATATTTTTTTATAACTGAGTAACGACTAACCAAAACCACAGGCAATTTAAAGATTTATAGATCTGTTTTGACTGTTTGATGAACGAAATATTACTTAAGCCAAAAGAGTTATTGCCAGGATAGAAAATGCCAAGTAAAACCTAGCCTGGCCTAACAATTCCACCAAAAATCAGTAGTTATACGGCCAACCAGTAAACAGTGAAATTTTTTCCACTCTATTTCTTATTTGGAACAAACTTATCAATTACATTTTTAATTGCAGGACCAACCTCAATTGTTTTCATTCTGCTGACCACCGTCTCAAGGACCGGACCCCTAGTGTCATCGTTCAGGATATGAACCTCGTCTATCAAGAACAACTTGATCAGCTCCACCAAGCCGCGGTGGTCGCGCCAGCGACGCGTCAACATGTCCCATTTCTCTGGGGTCGTTATTATCACTCTGTTTGAACATATATTAATAATTCATTAATAATTTATGACTTATGCAGTTGATTAAAATTATTGTGTTAGGTAATATCTAACACATTAATTTTGTTAGGTATTACCTAACACAATAATTTTAATCAACTGCATAAGTCATAAAAAATTATTAAAGGAAATTTACAGGAACTTAAATAATCACAAAAAGTTTGTTGCGCACTTGCCTCAGTGGCAAAGAAAATCCCAAGTTCCTATCCCTTTTCACGCTCTATCTACTCAACTAATCTTCCTGAAATAGCATACATTTACATTAGAGTACAGAAAAGGACAAAATAGGGTACTTATCCATGTGGAATTCAAGCGGAAGGAGCCACGTTTAACAGCTAATATTAGGTACGAAAATCTGAACGAAATATTCTAAATAAAGACAACAATGTGAACGCGTGTTCGTATATCGATACAATTTTCAATGTTTTTGTAGAAAATAAATATTTTCAGTGGAAATCTCAACATTTTTTAAGTGCTTGTTCCACGTCTGACTTTAGTATACAATGACTGTGTTTGAATTTTAGACCAGAGAAATGGGATAAACCTACTTCATAATATAAGAAACACCGTAACATGATTAAATATAGCCTGCCGCAATAACTTCCTTAGTCTTTGACAATAAGTAGGAATAGACCGATATTTCAATTTGTCAGTTATGATAAATCATCTATTAGCATAATTCTAAGTGTTTATTTAACAATGTTGATTGATTAAGATAAAGATAAATTGTAAGTATGGTTTACTCGACCAATGGACGAGATTTTTATGGTCCAGCCACTTTAAGACCATTGTGAAAAGTTTCGTCAAAAATATATATTATTTTGATAATAAGAAACTAAACTAACTGGGCGATATAGGCTTGGCTTACGACTGTGCTTCCCTCGGAAGATCAAATTTACTGGTGAATATATAAAATTTGGGAAACTAATTATTATTTGCTCGTCTGAATTTAAATAAATAGTTAAATAAATAACTAGTATTTCCCTTCTGAGTGTACCATTCTTACGATCTATGTGATGTACCTATACTTATTGCATAATGTACGTCATATGATTTCAATCGAAGTACTTTCGACAAAGCAAAACTAGTTTAGCTAGAAAATACTCATTAATCTAACTATAGTAATTACTTCTTCCGTGCAATTGTCTCCCGCCTACGTGAAAACCCTTGTCTCCAACAACGCAACGCACAGACATACGCGTAAATTAAGTATTTATATACTGTTAAAATATGATTTCGAGGGCTAAAGAAAAATTTTTCCGCCTTTTATAAAGTTTTATTTATAGGTTTATATACACACTAGCTAGCGGGATAAAAAATGAAAAAATCCCATATGTTGTTTCACGTTATATTCTGTCCGTGTACCAAATTTCATAAAAATCCGTCCATTCGATTTTGCGTGAAAGAGTAACAGAGCACACACACATAAATCCTCACAAACTTACGCATTTTTAATATTAGTAGGATAGGATATAAAATAAAAAAAAGTAGTGTAAAATAAAAAATATACAATGCAAAAATACAAAAGCTTCCAAAAAAGTACACCCGCTACACACATCGTATTTTCGTAACATTACCCATAATGAAAACATGAAGATTAATTTATTAATAAATATTTACATTTGACACGTAGGGTTTTTGGATCTCCGAATAGCCGAAACCTTTCTCATGAATGTATATAGCTATAACTCATATACCCAAATATTTTTTCAAATAGAACTGATATTTCCAGAGATTACCTCGTTAAAATAAACATCTTTATGATTAATAGAATAGATGTTTAGCTAAGTACTTACCTGTATGGCTTCAAATTGTTAATGTCGACGTCTGTATCTCCCGTGACCTCAATGCACATAATTCCAAGTTTCGTAAACTTGGGATACCATTCCGTTAATCTTTCTGTGCAGAGAGCTTTTACAGGGGCCACTAAAATTATGCAAAATATTATACGTTCATGTTTTTATTTTAATTATTCGAATAAATAAAAGCTTACGAATTTGCCCAGCAGTGGAACATAGCAGGCTAGAAGTCGAATAAATCAACTTGTAAACCATACATTATACCTTTGTATTTCGGTACCTATATAGGTATACATCTATAAATAATATGTACTCAGTTACACACTTACCTAGATAGGTACCTAATATAGTTCGTATTTTTTCAAGGAAAACCTGAGTGTTAAAGCTGAGTAAAGAGTTAGTCTATAAAGTTTCCTAAAAATACTTACTATAAATGATTTTGAAATCTCTATCGTATTTTTTCTCTTCTATCTCCATCAGCAATTGTACAATAGCCATTTCAAAAGCTACAGTCTTGCCCGAGCCGGTAGGTGCGCATACTACCATTGATTTGTCTGAAAAGCAGACACATAATTTAGTTCTCTATACATTGACACATGATTTCCTGATTACTAATCTATATAAATAAATCTGAAAATTGTCAAGTTAAACGAGAATTCGCGGCTACGCCCTACTTTTTACGGGATGAAAATTGATGAGATCAATTACTGATCAAACTACATAGAAGAAACGCATAATTTTGAGAAGATTGATCGAGAAATAAAGGAGTGAAGTGGTACTTAACTAACTCACTTTTGCATTTATAATACTTATTAAGTAATTGCTATTATATTATTATATATATATATTTATAAATTACATTGATCCTACAGAACGACCTATGTATGTTTGTATTTTAGACTACACTACATGAGAATATAGACTCACCTGAATATAAAGCATCTTCTATAATCCTTGATTGCACTAAATTAAAGAATGGGTATGTAAAAATTTCTCTGTATTTAGGATCTGAAAGAAGATAGATTTTTTTATAACCAGGTACCTACCTATTTAGTGGAAGCAATATGATAATGATCATTTTTTGAAATCAGATGAGTAGTAGGTAAGCCTAATTGAAATTTGAACCTATTGTGAAATATAGTATAAAAAGCATATGATTTATAGCAATTAGGTAAAAGTAGGTAAGTGTTTGCTTTGTTTACCAATCTCTTCGATACTTCGAAAATCTCCATGTTGCCCTGTATGTTTTAACGGTCGTCGAACCAAAGGTTGAATTGAATACTCTTGTGTTCTTTGTAAATTATTATCAAAAATTGAAGTTAGCGACATAGGTTGGGAATCAGGTATTTCATCGCTAAGAATATCTGTAAAGCTGGCACTGTAATCAAAATTATAAAAGATAACATTTTAATTTTAAAAGCTGAAACTATCATTACTGTATCCTGTTTTACTCATATTTTCTTTTTACTAACAGATTGGTTTCCATGTTCCATATAATGTACAGTAGGATACTACTGAAACAAGAATTTCATCGGCATTTATTTAATTTGCCGCCAAAGTTTTGAAAATAAATCACAGACTAGACATATTTTCTATTATTATTCAGTTGGCAATATTGTCACCTATGGCTGGATACTCGAATAGGGCACGCAAAGTTCAGCGCAGATGGCGCTACTGGTACAACTAGGGTAAGACAATGGAGGCAAAAATTTTCAAATTATTCAAGATTAAGACTAAAATATCTTCTTCGCAATCGTGGTACGAGTTTAAAAAAAAAGAAGGATTTAGTGGTTTATTGAATAGGCTTAAGAACACAAAGTGTTAAATACAAGACCTGTTTGCTAAATTATTCAAGTCTATTGTAAAACACAATACCTTTATTACAATTATTGAAAACTATTGATATCACATTGCACTGTTTGTGGGATTGGGATATGTATATTATTTTCGACCACCACTTCTTCAACATAATCAATTAACCACTTCCACCCAAAAACTATTCAAATACAAAATATAAACACAAAAAAACCGTCTATTGGGTTAACTTCATTACGACGACACATATTTGATTTTTAGCTTCACGTTTAGCAGCTCTTTGTCACTCATTAGTACACTTGAAGACTTCAGTTTTAGACCATGAGAAAACAGAAGGGAGGTTAACTGGTCCTGAAAATATTAAACCATTTTAGGGTTTTCATTATTTGGACAACTATGGTAATAAACTAATAAACTTGATTTTGACTGAAAGCCTTACCTGTATGAAGTCCATATTTTCATAAGTCGTCAGGTGTGAAGTGTTCCGAGCATATTTTTGACCATTTATTGGCTCGAAAATTTTGCAACGTGTGGCGGTTTCTCATAGTTTTCTATCTTTTAGAAGATTTTTATCTTTTGGAAAACGATGTTTCCCAATATTTCGCACCCGAATATTATACAACAGTGTTGCACCCGAATATGCAAAACTGTTGTATATTGTCACAAACGAATGCTTATATAAGGAAAATATGAATAAAGTACTCTAAAATAAACGTTTTCATCAACTTAGCATAAGGCGGCAATGTTTTTGTTTACCAACTATACAGCGTCCAGTAATATTTCATAATCATTTGGAAATAAATTATATGGGTGACCCCATCACACTTTTTTGAATTGATTTTTTCATATTTTTGGGTTCCCTATATTACAATGGGAACCCAAAAATATTGCTGTCAAGTAATAAGTATGTCATTGTCACGTTTGATTGATGTGATGACAGTTTTGATGGTTTTGACGCGGTGCTGCGTGTGTTTGTGATGTCAAATCAATTTTTACAAGTATTTTCCTCTTTCTGTTCAAGATTTTTGTTCATTAGTACGTTAGGTTCATTTTGTATTATTCATTAATTAATTATTATGCTAGGATAATATCCAAAAGAAATATTAAAATGTAAGTTAATATTACACTAACAAATTCAGTAGATGAAGACTTAGTTTTATTGAAATATGCATGGACTTATGTTACTTAACCAGTTTTTATTATCACTTACAGGGACTTTCTTAATCATGAAAATGCAGACACTATTAGCATCGACACTCTGGCTCTGGAAGAAATCGTCAAAGAAGAAAGAAATAGAGAAATCTCTGAACTTAATTCATTGAGCAAAAAAGTATGCAACTTACACACGAGCGTACTTTACTATCGTAATCCAAAGACAAAAACGGGATCAGTATGCTATGAGGCTTGGAGAACTTTGGTGAAAAAAGTAGGAGGCACACCCAGTGGTTGGAGAGATCTTGGAAGTTCTCTGGGAATAAAGCAGGATGACTTAGATGTATGTATATTTTATTCAGAGTCAATAGAACCTCTTCAGTTTTCATGAATCTCACATAATATTAATGGCACATAATTTGTAGTTTCCAAAGCATTTAACTTATCAACAAAAGCTTCCACTGAAATAAAACCTCATGAATAAATTTGCACACTAGTTGAAATTTATGAGTTTGTGCACTAGTTATGCTGCTAGTTATATCGTCAATATTTCATGCCTTTAAGCACTAGAGTAAGATTGTGTAGGTGTGGATTGATACATATAAACTGTTAGATAATTGTGTGAAATCAGTAAGGCCTATCCACCACTTGTGTAGCATAATTTTTTTATCAATTACTCACAATATTTCTGTTATGATTTCAGTACATAATGAATTCTGTCCAAGAAGATCCTGTAGATGTTATACTGAAGCTATATAGACTTAATGAAAAAGCAACATTAGATAAAATTGTGGATTCATTTGTGAAGATGAAAAGATATGATATCCTCAAAGCATTAGAAGATCCTCTATCAAATCTCTCACAGTGCTTCAACAAAGATGATAGTGGATATCATAGTGACAGCAAGAGTAATGGTCAAATAGAAATAATTTCCTTCAAAAATCTTCCAAATGATTTGCCACCAGCTTTGAACAAGAACTTTATAGCCACTAAAAACGATAGAAACAAGCCTAATATCCCAAAATCCAGTACAAAAACTACAGAAAAAGAAACAAAAAATGATAAGCCAATTCTATTTTTAACTTTTACTGAAGATGGTTTTCCGACGGCTCTTAATATTCAGGAGTATGTGGACAACTGGGTTGACTTTGATGAAGTAACAGTTATCACACTGAATGATAGGAAAGATGAAGTGTATCAAAATCCTGAGAAATTCATAAGAGAATATTTTGAGAAGGTATGCATTATAAAATTATCTTCCAAGCTTATTGCAAACAGATTCAACAAAATACCTATTCACTTACATTACACAATTACTCTTTTTTTTTAGGCTGACTTCATAGTTCCAATTGTAACTCCGGGCTATCTCCAAGAAATAAGATCCAACAATCCCGCCATGCCCAATACAACTGACAATCTGGACTTCAAATATGTAAACTTTATTTATTCCCTAATTGTAAGCCATTATATTCATGCAACAGGGTGTCTTAACAAAAAAGTTAGGACAGTTCTCCCACAAAATGTGGACAGACAGGTGTTTGGGCGTATCAGTATGTATCCAGATCTAATGCCATGGACTTATGAAAAGAAGTTTGATGAGCAATTCAAAGCTTTTTTAAAAATGAAATACTCCTAATTTAAAAAAAATCAAAATGGTACTTGCCTATAGATTTAAGTAATAAATAACAGTTTGTCTATAATTTTATGGATACTGCAGAATTCTAAGATGTATATTTTTTAACTTTGCAAATGCTTTATATAGAAGTTTCCATTTAATACAGGCAAACAATAAGGTCAAAATGTATAAGTCAACCAACATGTACCTGAAACCATGTGGCAGTTGAATAAATTAATTTTGTATGTAATAAAACAATTGTACATTTTTTTATTTTATTACCTTTCAAACCAAAGTAGCAATGAAATAGAACATATTGTTAGCATTTAAAATAAGAAACATGTGCTTAAGAAGAAATTAAGAGTTAAAGATTTAAAAAATAAACTTAGATTAATTATTTCTAAATTAACTTTTATGAATAAGACAGATGAATCCAGTGTGATTCTGTTATGAATTCATGTGAAATTATTATCCACTCACAAAAGTGACACACACAAATGCATTTATGGAGTTTTACAAAGTAGCTCTGATTAATTATTATTTATCTATTTTTCAGTAACACAAATTCAAATAGTTTCACTTGTTACAAAGCAATTAATGTTCCTTTTACACCAAGTCAAAAGTGACATCTTTGTTGTATTTATATAAAAATATTCAACATTTACTACAATTTGCACTTAGCATTAGCACTTAATTTAATCAGTCTAAAGTTAGTAAAAACATTGGGAATATTGAAAATATTAAGTAAATATAATACACATATCTAAGTGAATGATTTCATTGGTTATCTGCTGTGTCCTCCTCATTTGCAGTTTCATCAAGGGTGCTAACATCATTGACATCAATGCCTGTGTCATCATTGGTGTTAGATAACTCCTCCTAGAAATTATAGCCAAATCTTTTGTAATGTATACTTAAAATCATTATTATTATTTGCGAATTTTATTTCACAAACTACAGACTGAAAGATTGATTGATTGAAAGAATTAATGAAGATTAAAGAAAAACATTTAAGAATTTCTAACCATTTGAAAGGACTCAATAGACCTCAATAAAAACTCACCTTTACTATTTCAATGAAGGAATTTGCTTCCTCTAACATCTGTTTGGTCTGGAGATTTTCTTTCTTCAGTTCGGCAATAAGTTTATGAAGCTTCTCATTTTCTTCTAAAGCTTCTTGTAAAGCAACCCTAAAACAGTTAAATTTTATTATTACCCCCAACTAAAATTATTTTACCTGCAATATATTCTCTCATGAAAATTGTGTAAAGCAACTAAGAGATATACAGAGTTAAAGCTGATGCAACAACAGCATTCCCAAAGAGTTGAAGTCAGACAAGGTTATAAAATTAAGAGCCAGATCTACAAAATGTTAATAGTTTATTTTGTACACAAACCTTTGTGCTTTATGTCACAGCATAGAATGTAAACATGCAAAGGTGGGAGAGTCTTAAGTCTAAATTCACAAAAATATGGAATGAACTCTTTACCTCCTTTTTTCAGCTAAAATTTTCCAGTACTTCTCTGAAGCCTCAGGATTAGTTAGATCCTCAACTGTAATGTTGGTGTCGAGGTTTGCTTGGGTCTCCTTTGTGGATAAGTTCTTCCTTTTGACTTCAACATCCCTGAAATTCATTATTTCTTTGTTTTATATGTATGTTTTCCTTTTTAATGTATAATGATTGACAATAACATATACCAAGTGTCCAAAGTGTGTTAAGGAGAAAAAATCATAGTGGATCAAGCTAGCAAATCCTGGTGGATGAGAGGCATTTTTATAGTGTTTCAAAAGTCAATGGTGCACTGTCTGTATAGTGGGACTGATGGATAAAAACAGAACACATGCAGTTCAACTATTTGTCATCATAAATATTTAACTGCACCAAAGCCCAACCCAACCAGTATTTACTCTATAATCCAGACTTGATTTTGAATAGGAAATTTCTCAAGGCAGGTTTGTAATCAATGTTAAATGAAGAATTTATTAGTTGAATAGAAACCAATATTATCAGTAGGTACTCAATCAACTTGTGTTGCTTGAAAACTGCTGATGCATTACCATCCATAGTTATTTGTTACTTATTTACTTGTTATCATAAGTCTAACTTACCTAACTGGATTTTTATTACCTTATTTAACTTAAAAATACAATAACAGATACAACAATGCACAGATCTGCTCCTTATCCAGTTAGTAGTCATTTTGTTGCTATTAGATTTTATTTAGAATTCGACCACTCAGTCCAAACAACAAAAAGCTTTTTCTATATACATACACTATGTTTTCTTGGCTGAGTTGATGTTTTAAATTTTTCATTGGTCTACCCACTAAATTTTCACGATCACTGGCAGTATGTTGTAATGTCTTTAGCGACATCCTAGTGTTCTTAGTAGTTTCCTGAAAAATATTGCATGTACAATTTTAAAGTAAAATATAAAATCATGTATCTCGGACAAAGCCACACACCATTACCATCTATTTAAAATGTTATTGACCCGTTCACAAAAAAAAATTTAATTGTCCACAGTTATTAATTACAATTATGCAATTAGCTAAGGATATAAATTAAAGAATCATGAAATACTTAGCAGTATATTAACCTGTAGATCTTGAGCGCTCATGATGCCAATCGAATTCAAAGATACAAATCTGCAATAACAATAATATAACAAGTACTCAGCATTGTAAATAGGTTTGCAATGAGTGAGAAATCAGAATTTAATTTGGATGCGGCTATGCTTACCTACGAAACCAAAATCTCCAGGAAATAATATTTTTGTTTCTGTCTGATCCGATTAACTGACAGATTTGACAGAATATTCATCAAGAGGTTAGAAAAATTTCCCGCCAACCAAGAGCGAGCGACCGAGCAAACCCATATTGCATTGCAAAACCATAGATGTATTAAGAACTATTTAATACATCTATTTGCAAAACCTAGCCAGTAGGACATCAGTCTTTTTATTTCAGATAATATCACTAGTGACTACCACACGGGGTACCTACTAATAGGGCATATTACGCAAAGTTCAGCGCAGATGGCGCCACTGATACAACTAAGGTACACAAACATGGCCAATGGAGACAAAAAGCGCCAATTATCAACATTGTTGCAGATTTACGACCATAAATACCTTCTACGCCATCGTGGTGCGAGTTTAAAGGAAAAAGAAAGGATTTAGTGGATTATACTGAAAACAATAACACTATTTTAGGTTATGTTCTGCATTATTTGGTCAACTGTGGTCATAAACTGATATAAACTTGAGTTTGACTGAAGATCTTACCTTTATGAAGTCCATATTTTAATAAATTTACACGTGTGAAGTGGTCCCAGCTTTTTTCGACCGTTTACTGGCTCGAAAATTTTACAGCGTGAGGCTTATCTTGGAAAACGATTTTTCCCAATATTTCAGCACCCGAATATGCTACATTGTTGTATATTTTCACAAACGAATGCTTATATGCTTATATAATGAAAGGATTAATAAAGTACTCTAAAATAAACGTTTTAATCGACATAGCAAAAGGCGGCAATGTCTTTGTTTACCTAAATTTGTGTACCCTTTGGTTTGTGTACCTTAGTTGTAGCGCCATCTGCGCTGAGCTTTGCATAATATGCCCTATTCCATGTAAACCCACACTTCGCGCACTGATAAACCAAAAAAATGTCTTTGGTCTTTAAGTATATGTCATTATCATATTGACACTTCTATGATATCATTGACATTGACAAGCAGTCATCAATCAGAGAGTGAGTGGAGTGGTGTGGTGGGTGAGCGACGGGCTACGCGACGTGCAATTCGCCAGTTTCTATTATTTATTTGCTCGTTGCTACTATTTGCGATATCTGCTTTGCAAAAATATCGATAACCAGTGTTTTGCGTATATTTAACTTGACCTAAATTAGATAATCTTCTAATTCTTTTCAATTATTATCGGTATTACTATTGTTCAGTTTGATAATCGCATTTTTTTATCTTATCTTGGAAACTAGTTTATCATTTGTATTCTGTTTGAAGATTGGTGGCGAATTTGATTTGTAAAATGGATACTTTAAGGTAAATATTTTCTATTTCTTTAGTAAAGTAACATGCGTGATAATAGACCGTCAATGTTTATTACCTAGTTAACATACCTACTTACCAAACCCAAAGTCAAGGTTGATAAACATTCCCGATCAATACACTGGAACTATAAATAGGTAGCACTATTACAAACTTTCTTTGATTCTACTATACTAGCATATGCTTAAGTGGGTTAACTATCTCAACTTCATTTTTTACTTATTTTAACAATACTTTATACTTACTTTTTTATTATAACTTTCATTACTTATTTTATTTATTTGAACATGCAACATACTTCTTGGCTAATACAGCATAAAGCCACATTGTAGATGTGTTAGGTATACTCTCTTCTCTTTCTTATATGTGAGTAAAAAGTATATTTTAGATCTTCTATGTAATTGAAACTACAAATATATATATTTAGGTAATAGCTACTATTTTTTTCTAAACTAGTATTGAATGAATAAGTTTTTGTAAAGTTTTCATGTAATCTTTTACAATTCTACTTTTTATCAAAATCTAAAACTACAACTTTCATGCTCCTTGTAGTTGAAATTTTCCATTAATTTCTCTTCTATTATCATACTTTCACTATATCATGCTGCAGAGCTAAAATTTGTAGGTACATAGTAGGTCAACACTTTCTATCCAACTATACTCTGTGTAAAAAGTATAAGTTCATCAATTTACTATATCCTCAATAAATTTCAGGCACTCCCGGTGTATTGGTGACTAAGTTTTGCAATAATTTGTTAAAAAATAATAATGTTTTCTTGACAAACATGTGACAAAGAGAGAATGCACAAAATATGTGACAAAGAGAGTAGGATAAAACAAAAACATTACTACAAGGAATTACTTAATTTATATTTTATATTTCTATGGGATAAAATCAATAAAATGTGTTATATAGAAAAACCAGTTGACTGTAAGAGACCACTACATTGGATAAGTCTGACATATTACAAGTATCTTTCTGGTATTATTTTCCTTGATGTACTTACTTACAGGCAACAAAAAAGATTTTAATTAAATATATTGTATATGCAAATTGTTAATTATCTCTCTTGTAATTTCATAAATAATAGAGTTATATTTATATATCTAATTAGCCATGTTTAAAGGCAAAATAATAAGGACCTTTTCTTCAACATACTTTTAATGTCCTTTATATCATTTTCTGTAAAAAAATGTACAAGTCAATCTGACATGAAACAATAATTTCTGTCATATAATTTGAGTTTAATATTTATTTTAATATAATTTTATGCTAATTACATGTACAATACATGTGATTGTACTTAAAATGAAGTCAATATTTGAATTTATAGCCAACACATTTAAGTCACCTCTAAGGAATATATAATTTCTTTTTATTCTGTTTCAATTATGTGTATCTTTGGGTGAAGTGCGGTTTTGCATTTCACTTCTCAACATTGAATTGATTCGAATTGAGACGCAGCGAACCAATAACATTGTGCAATTGTGACGCAACGACAACCACACTGCAATGTGATTGGTTCACTGCGTCTCGCATCGAATTGATTGGATGTTGTGAAGTAAAATTCAAACCCGCACTAATCCATCAGTATGTATCAAACATACATATTGGAATTGGTTGGAATATTGACAAACTTACATACAGATGCATGTTTTACTTGTAACACTCATATGTTGTGATAATTTTATTTATATTTTGAAAACCAACAGTCATTAGGTAGTACTTAATAAAAATCAGGTGGCCATTTACATAATTTCATTTTTTAAATTCAGGTTTTACTTTGTGACATGGAATGTGGCGACCAAAAATCCTGGACAAGATCTCAATTCTCTGCTGGACTTTCCATCTCAGTTTAACAAAAATAAACCCCTTCCAGATTTCTATGTAATTGGGTAAGTGTGTTTTGTAGAAATTACTAGTTGCGTCCTGGGGCTTTGCTCTTGTGGAAATTATGCACCCTATTTGTATTGCAGGTTATATGTTACCCATTTTAATAGGATTACTATTTTATTTTTTTTTTGTTTAATTATGCTACTATGTTGTCTTTAGATGAAAGAATCAATTTTTTGCATGATAAGGACAGATACATTACAGATAGGATTATAAAGGATTATTTATGGAGTATAGAGTACAGGTAGTCACTTTATATTATTTATTTACTTATTTATTAACTTCTAATGAGTATGATAATTTAGTTGCAATGGTTCATTTGTATTATAGTGCTAACTGACTTAAACTATTTTATTACGTCTAGGTTTTCTTGTAAGTGCTACAAAGCTCAACTGATTTTGATGAAAAATATATATTAGTATAAATAACAATTTGGAGTTTCTCCAAAACTTACCTATTAGATCAAAACTAAGATTATTTTGGGATATTATTGTTGATTGCTAAATTTTTACAGATTACAAGAAGTAAAATCCCAACCACAGAACATTGTCATGGACAGCCTATTCACGGATCCGTGGACGTCAACATTCAACAAGATTCTGTGTCGGCAAGGATACATTATTGCCAAAAGCACGAGGCTACAAGGTATCCTGTTGCTGGTCTATGCACAAATGAAGCACATCACACACCTTAGGGATATCGAAGCACAGTATACAAAAACTGGATTGGGAGGTATGTGGGTGAGTATACAGTTGAATTTTGTAATAAAAACTCAAATCTTGTCTGAGCATTTTCCCTGTTGCTGACATAGAGTGCCGGAGCCCAAGATCCGTTGTGGAATTTATTTGTAACTTTATGAAATGAATTTGCAAATTTCATCAAAATTTGCCCAGTTATTTGTCTACCTCATCTAGTGATTTTTGAATGAATTTTTATAATGGTGGTAGGTTAGCTATCTTAAATTTCACTCATACAAAGCACATCTTTTGTAATTAGACCTATCTATATCCCGGCTCAATCTGCCACTTTGTATGAGATTAGCCGGATTGGGCCGTGAAGTTGTGTGGAAATCTCCTATCTCATTTGGTTACACTCGCACGTCGTCTATATACTTTTTCGGTCTTTGTAATTTTATAAACTTCAGCTATTTTTATGCATAATATTAAGAATTGCTTCTTAATTAACGTCATAGGTTTTTTTTTTCCAAAAGGTTTATTTTTAAATACTTCAATGTGTCAGTCAAATATCTTGATAAGAAATATACTTAAAAGTTACCTACCTAATGTTATAACGACGAAAATAAGTCTGTTACCTCTTCAATCTTTATTTGCTGGAAATTTTGCATACAATAACATACAAGATAAACGGCTCTGCAAATACATGTTCTGAATTTTAGTACTACAAAAAATCTGTAGATGGAGCTGAGTTTATGTTGAAACGCGAATTTTTACTGGGATGCACCCCTATTGTGCAATGGAACGAAACTTACGGTAACCCCATTACAGCAAAATATACACCAAAAAATATAACAGGTGTTGTGAAATGTGTGTAAAATAGTGCAAGCATTTATGTATGTATGCTTTCATCCCTAAAAAATACGACCCCGTGGAAAATTGACGCGGGCAAGTCCGCGAAGCAAGTCAATCCAATTAAGTGAAAACTATTATTTTGACTTAATAACTAAATACATCTGAACTGGCACGTAGGTGTACTCTTATCTTGTATGCTGGTTAATTGAGTTCAAAAGTCCGTCGTAGTAGAAAAGGTGTCGTGTCGTGAGTACCTTTGTACCTACGTCACGAATTATGTAATACGTTTGATCTAAGATCACATAATGTGCAATGGCTATTTGAGACGAAGAAAAAATAATATAAAAATTATTCTGCATATCTAAGAAATTATATTTAAAGTCGTGGTCAAGGTCCATTAATATGGAAGGCGAGTGCCAGGCAATGTTACAAAAACATAGAATAGGTATGTCAGCTGTTTCTCTTAAAGGCGACCTGTCCAACTAAAGGTTACCAACCTGTTACTATATGTCCGTACGACCTCCGTGTCCTAATGGTCACCATGCCGGACTGCTACACGTAGAGGTCCCGGGTTCGATCTCCGGTCAGGTCAAGATGGAAAATGATCTTTTTCAGATTGACTTGGGTCTTGGATATTTATCTATAGAAAAAACAATATAGTATCGTTGAGTTAGTATCCCATAACACAAGTTTCGAACTTACTTTGGGGCTGATTGATTTGATGAAGTGTGATTTGTCCCTATATGTATATTTATTATTTATATGTATATGAATCAATACGAAATACCAATGGAAAAAATATCGAAGTTCTTTTCGGCAAAGAATAGAAGTCAGGGCCTAATCAATACCGGCTTGATTTATCCAAGGTCTTATTTAATTAGCTGCCGAACATTTGTGTTAGTTGGAACTACGTTTGTTAGGTTTTTAAACGGCTGAACTATAAAGGAATCTTGTGGTGCGAAACGACTAAAGACCCAATGTTGCTATGCTTCATGTAGGTAACATCAATTTACATGTTCTGATATTCTTATTCCTTATCATTTATTTTTGTCATTGATGTATAGATTTCTCTATGGATTAAAACTACGAGATAAGTTATATTATTAGTTAGTCGAATAAAAAGAACTTGACGTCCTTGAAATAAACGGTCCTACTGTGGCGTCAAGAACTTATAAACCAAATTGTTTGCGTAATTGTTGCGTATCTTTATGAAGTAAATTATTTAGGTGGCTTAGTTTTATTGCGACTAGAGTGCTGGACACCACAGACATACATGAGCTAATATCCTAATAATTAGGAGTATGTACAAATTATAAAGCTACTGGATCATATATAGACTAATATTAAATGTTACGCGGAACATGCGACATCCACGGCATGATATGGATGGCGGAATACGCCACGTCGGAGCCGTTAATAAGAGTCCATTTTATTTATAGGGCAACAAAGGAGCAGTGAGCGTACGATTCAACATATACGGCTGCTCAATATGCCTCGTAAACTGTCACCTTACTGCGCACGAGCACCTTCTGGCCGACCGCATCAACGACTATAACACGATAATCAAACAACACAATTACCACATCAGTGAGACTTCCAACATTCTCTACCATGAGTGAGTTTTGTGTTTTTGTATTGTGCAATATACAAATAAACGTTTTTGTACTAACCTGAGCTCTTAAAATATACTTTTGTTTATTCTATTCCATTACAAAAATTTCCCTGCTCGATATTAGTTATTTAAACATTCGTATTAACTTGGAGCTATTTACTTGTATACTTATGTCAGCTCCCATTGGACGACTGTATTTAATAAGATAAGGTTATTGCAGTTGTCATAGCAACAACTCATACATGGTATGTGATTATATTATTTGTGATTATATTGTTCTATATTTTTATCTTTGTAAGAAATAAACTAAATTGGAGAATTTACCTACCTTTCAGAGAGCATGGGAGAAAATAACTTGGAGCTTTTTTAATGGAATACAAAGAAATGTTATACATTTACTAGATTTATAGGGATTGTGGCAAAAATATCCTATGTTTTATTCCACTTTTATTGTAGCTTTTCATATTCTATGCATTAAATTATGTGCATTGATTATGAAATATTCTCGCTCACATCCAATATTTTATTATTACATTTACTTATCTCGAATCTGACAAAATGCTTGTGTGTGTGTGATATATAGTAATCGCGGTAAATCAGTTCTTTTTATACATAGTGACAAAACCGACTTAGGACGAAGATAGATATAACTAATCAGAAAAGTACTATCCTGATAAGCTAGGTGATGAGTAATGCTTGTGAAACAGGGCCACAGGAATTTTACCTTATATGTATAATTTATGTACGATGAATATAGTGTAGGTACTTCACTTTTATCTATATCGCGTATCAGCTCTAATACATTTTTTGTCATATTTTAGTTATTAAGACAATAGAATTAAAAACACATTGTTAACCTTTCGTAGCCAAAATATATTTAAATCATCAAAGACAAGGTAGATTCACAAAACGCCGTTAATATAAATTCATATATAGTTCATATTTAATAGGTTCCCAGTCGTAAATAAATGAGAGAGACACAGGACAATCTATCAATAGAATATACAAAACGGATTTTTAACGAACTAAATTTTTGTAACTGCATTACTAAATCGAATGGTCACGATTGGTTGCCAATGTTGCCAGTCAAGATGACACATCACCCTCAATTATTTTCTACTATTTATACATACCTACTGTATATATTTTTGTTGACATTTAGAAAAAAGCCGTACGCGGTGTAAAATCAGAGACGCCTAAGCTCTGCAGCGAGTTGAGATATTGATGAGAAAAAATTGCAGCTGCACAATCCGCTGCTTTATATAATTTGGTTTCAAAATGTGGTTTCAAAACCGTGAATCTGGTATTCTTGACCCATTTATTGACGAATCGGTTAGATACTTATAAAATGGAATTTTGTAACTTTAGTTAAATAACTTCTAGGCTAATTGATAAGCGTTTTCATTGTCCTGTCAGTCACCAATTAGAATGAACGTGACATTGTTTTTCCCTAAGGCGATTAGAAAATGTAACAATGAATATTGAATAAATCTAATTTGGGTCGCGTAATTTTCCCATGAATGGTGAGTTTATGAGATACACGATGAAATCCATAGATTTTTAAATTGACAGATCTTTTTGATTGATGACACATTAATTTGAAAAAGTATCATATCACTGATATTAAGGTAAATGAATATGCAATATAACATATTGGTTGTAAGTTACGCCTGCTAAATAGCAAAATTGAAGGATTGCTTAGAAATAGACTTCCGATTCGCAACGAAAATTAGCTGAGTTTTATGTTATAAAGTTGTGACATCACTCATTCACTCATTGTGACATCTTTGTACCATGTTCAAAGCAATGAACTCATTTATTCATATCATTACTTTAATTTTTAATATTATTTATTTACAGCTACGTATTCTGGATAGGGGATCTAAATTTCCGTACGGACCACCCCACTGGCGCCAGTCCGTCCTCGGAAGAAATCGTGGCCACCCTATCACGGGTAGAGAAGGACAAGTACAACAGCCTACTGAGGCACGATCAGCTGCTAGCGGTTATGGAGAATGGCGACGCTTTCTCAGAGTTCGTTGAACCCGACATCAGATTCCCACCGACTTACAAGTTCAATATCGGCTCTGACGACTATGATATCAAGTAAGTTGACATGTGGATTTTCATGTGAGTGAAGTAAATTCAGCTACAGTGACCTTCGAGTTTCGCTACTCTTGATTCTGTTTGCCCTGTAAGGATAAAGACTTAATACTAAACATATCTGTGAAGTAAATAAGTTTGGTCCTAAACATAATAAATGAAGAGAATATTCAGATTTATTAAGTTAATCTTCAATTCTGTCAAATGAGTCAAATGTTGTTCCTGTTTTGTCTTATAATTCTAGCTCTACTATAAGAACAAATCTACTAGCAATAAAAGATAACCCATCCGTTTTCATACCATTTAGCTCGTTGCTTATCTTGAATGCTAACATAAATACTTGAACAAGATATATATTACGGTTATTATGCGAATTGTTAGCTTTTAAGTTTATTAACAAAAGTAGCATATTAACAAATATTACGTTATATTGTTGTAATGCTGTCCAATAGTCTTAGACAATTGAATAATTTGACGATAAATCACTAGCAATCTGAATCGCACACACGTATTATTGTTTTCGAAGTACACACTTTTAAAGTGTTTATCTATACACAATACGCAGCAATGCATTGATTAGTTATATTTACAGACTGATACAATTTATCAGTCCATATCAATTTATCAAATATAGACAGATACGAGTAGTCTTGGCTTTCAGATACACGACGAATAATTTGGTTAAATGATAAACGTTTTGACCGCAGTCAAATCTTAACAAAGACGAGAATATATTTGATTACCAGTTTTTTTTAGTTGTCTACGTTGCGGCTCCTTTGTCCTACCTTGTTTTATATAGGTTTTGACACTGACGTGCCTTGATGTGCGTCGAATCTCTATACAAATTCTGCGGAGAAAGACGCAGATACGAGGGTGATGTTAATTTTGTTAATGTTGAAAATTAATATAAGCTAAAGCAAACTACATAAATATGAATATATAACTACATATATAGGTGATACTTAAACATACATAAAACAAATTCAGAATCAACTTAATTTAAATCATATCTTTATATGAAATTATAATTTATAGGAGGAAGCCGTCATGGACTGACAGGATACTGTACAAGGTCATCGCGGACAACTACGAGAACATAACTTTACGGGCGGATCTTGTGACGTACAACCACATGCCGCAGTACACAGTCAGTGACCACAAGCCCGTGGTGGCTCAGTATAATATCAAGGTCAGTTGGGTTTTATCCTTTATTGTATTGGTTATTGTCTAGAGATAGATTGAGAATTAAAGTAAGTTATAGAATCAAACTAGACTTTCACTATTGTGTAGCAGGTTCTGAGTAGAAAGGTTCTTTCGGACGAGGAACGAGTTTTTACTTAAAGAACCCATTTGCACATGCTTTTATTCATCACTAGCTGTCCCGCAGCTCCACCCGCTATAGTCTTATGTTTGATCATGGGTTCATTATAATCGGCCTAGTTGTTTAGCCGTGTGTAGTGTGGCAGACAGACTTTAGTTTCTATTATATTAGTATGATGGATTTTAGAGATTGCTTTCTATGTAGTCAGTGAACAGGTCATCTAATTCCCGCTTATAAAGTCACCGTAGATATCTTTATACACGTGCTGACGTTGTGTAGATATGAAAAGTGTCGCTGGTATTTTTCGAGACGATGATTTAACTGACAGTGCAGCGTCCCCTAGGAACAGTGATTTTTATTCAGATACTAGTAAACAAGGCGAGGTGTATTTTTTTCTGACGAACCTAAGAATATGGCGTTCAAATCTAAGAGTCTTTTTAATCACGTCGTTGACTGTGCGAATCGCGTCTCATAGAGAACTGTAATTGCATTGGCCGTACATTGAGCCCATTGGCGCCATCTTTGAAACTTTGATTGATTGATAGTATTTGTACAGATTAATCTTGTTCAGGATATTATAAACAACTTCAAATAGTTCTTCTTGTGTTATAGATCAATTGTTCGACGATTTGTGCCATTGTCATAGTTGAATATAGTTTGGTGTTATAAAAAAGAAATAATGGAAAAAGAATACTTATAATTTAAAACATTTTGTCAGGTTTCTATAAAATAGCCTTAAAGTGAGGGCGCCACTGTGTTCAGTAAAGCTTGTAGTTACAACGCACGCCGCATGTTGCATGTATTAACCGCTAACACGCACTAGGTCCGTAGCGGCATCTCTGCGAACATGATGGAGGAGATCCCGAAGGCTCCCAAGTCCGCAATCAGGATGAGATCAGCCGTTGTAATGCCTCAAGATAACGAAGGTATCGCTGTGCCGTTCGTTTCTTATGTTGGCAACGCGTCGTCTGACGGCCAACAACAGGGCGAACATGATGAAGGCACTAGTGAAGTGCTTATAAAGGTATTTACATTGAGTAAGGATTCATAATTTTAAATTTATATATTACTAGCCAGTACTAGACTAACACAGTACTAATAATCGATTTAGTTTCGGCTATGTTTAGGCATTGAGTGTTTGTAAATGTTGCATGCGTTTTTTTATAGAATCCAAATGTGTGAGTTAATGTGTTTAGACTTATTTAGGTATTATATTTAAACATTTTTATATAACTCAACACTATATGTGACGATATCAATATTTTTTCAATTCGCCGTAACAGAATACGTAGATTTACTTGTGGAGTGGTATTCTCAAAATGATTTCCTTCCTCTTTTCACAAGTCATACAAGATCGATAAGAAGAGTCGCTTACTGTGAAGACCAGAACTGTGTGTACCCATCATGTGAAGCGTGATTTTGTAAATTAACGCGTATTTAGTTGCAAGACGTAGATGATTTTAATGAATATTGCTATTTCTTTCAGACGTTTTCGAATTACACAGAGAAGACGGTGGAATTCGCGCCCATCAGTCGAATTTGGTACATCGGTGACGCTGATTTTAGGACGAAGATAACACTCTCGCCTGACGTCGACGTTAATTCTAACGACTGGATTGGCATCTACGACGTGAGTGATTTCATTTCTTTTTCTTACACCTAGCTCACTTTTAGTAACCGCTTTTAATTAGTACGAGAAACCGTATAAATACATTACATATAAGCTTCTAGTACCCCTTGACTATAAAAAAATATACTTGTTGACATATAATATAAATTGACATTTTTGAAGGCGAAAAATGAACTTGTTTTCCTTTTGGAAATGATTTTCGGGGATCTGTGTGAATTTTAGGGGTTAACTTTCTATCCAAATTTTCCATTCAATTTCACAGGCCAACTTTCACAGCTTAGACGATTACATAACGTACGAGTACATAACCAAAGTGAGTTTGCCTCAAACGCCGGCGGGGCCGGGGCACCCCCGGGTAACAATGCTCAGTTTCCCGGTCGGCAGCGGAGTGAGGACGCCAGGTTTCTACCGCTTCATCTACTTCAGCCAGCCCAATAATGACGTCAGAAGTGTTTTAGGTGAGAAACATTAGTAATCAGTCAGAGTTTGCCCCAAGCTCAGGGGCCGTCCCCGGTCTCCATGGTTGGTTTCTCGATTGGCAGCGGAGTCTGATCTCTGGCTTCTATAGCACTAACCGATGTACCAGCCCAACAATGACGTTAGATGTGATTTAGGTGAACATTAGTAATCAATAAAATTGAGTACAAGAGAAATTGAGAGAAAATTGAGTACAGTCTCTATCTTTAACTGATTACTTCATCATCCATAGAGCGTTGGAGTTCACACTCCGCTTTTGTACCTTTTCTCCTTAGATGGCTTTGGCATTGTGAGATTCGCATATCATCCTGGACAATAGACTATTCCTTAGGGAATATACATACATAAATCCTAATACTAACTAATATTATAAATACGAAAGTAAGTTTCTTTATTTGTTTGTTTGTTACCTCTTCACACTTTATCTTCTTGCACCAATCTTCTTGAAATTTTGCATACTACATGTTTGAAGTTTGGAGAAGGACACAGGGTACCTTTCATCCCGGAGAAATTTACGCGGGTTAAGCCGCGGGCAAAAAGCTAGTAATAAATATTTCAATAATATTTCAATATTTATTTTCCCTAGGTATATCAGAGCCGTTTGAAGTGAGCAGTAAGGAGGACAGATTGGTATCAATAGATCCGTGCGATGAGCCCTCAAGCAGCACGTCCCCCGCGCGAGGCAAGCCTTCCACAGCGACCACCGACATCTTCACAGACTTCTCCGGCCTGGACGTGGCCAAGCTCTCCCGCCACTTCTCCAACGACCTCAGCATCGACTGACTAAGGACCTATCTGCCAGGCTCGCCGGCTAGTAGGCGGAAAGACAACGGCGTCTAAATATGTTGTAAGTAGACTTAGAACGTTCAATTGTTTCAAGTGTATGTCAAAGTATTTTAAATATGTCAAAGCAAAACAAGTGAATGTTCAAGGATAAAAATGAAAATAAATGTCATGAAAATTGTTTTTGATTAAATTATGTTATAAAGTTACTAAGTGTCACTTGTACTTATCTTTTACTTATGTAACAACTTCACAATTGTGACTTGCAATAAATAAATCTAAATCTGAAGTTTAAAGGAAGCTCGTAATCCACTGATAGCATGCGTTCGATAAATTCCTTCGGGCGTCATTGAAGCGACTTAAGTATATACCTATCTGTATGACGTGGTGATTTTAAAACTAATTGAAGCTAAACAGTAAATATTCCATATTATATTACATTATTATACTATTTGTACCATTAACAAAATAATCTTTCTATTCAGCGGACGGATACGTGGTGTTTAGTAAATTATTTGCATAAAAGTCATCTCATTGACTGGCTATAACTTGAATCAAGAGTATTTATAATGTATATTGTAAAGCAGGAACCTTATTTTTAATATGAAATAACCATAGCAAATTTAATATTGTCTTGCTGTACAACAAATTGTATAATAACGTGACCAAGAATTTCCCTTTAGGAGCTAAATTATTATTTGAATTTCTAATGCCAAGATTTTCGGACTTTACCAGTAGAGCTTACGACTTTTTTTATTTGAGGAAATGAAAATACATAGATAATATTTTAATATGATTTTATTAATCCGTAAAAATGGCGCTAAAATGTCACATTTCCCGCAGTTTATTATTGTGATGGTTGTCATAATATATATCATTTTTTGATTAAAAAAATATGTTTTAAAACACTTAATATTTATATAACACATAACACAAGGTATACATAATGTAAAAAATTAAATTGATGTTACAATGTTGAATTAGAAAATAAACTAAGACACGTAGATACTTTTACTTGATTTAAATTTGTATGCTTTGTCAGGTTTTGTAGGAATTTAAATATTGTTAATTTTCTTAAAATATTTACGTTGTGTGATTGTTTTAGTACAATTTATTTTTGTAGGTATACTTGTACAGTGCAATACATCATAGTTAGTTTTATAAAAACATAATGTGTTAAGCTCAAAGGTTTTGAACGTTTGAGCGAGTAAAGATTTTACATTTCGAAAACTACCAATTCGAAAAGTACCCATTTTTTCTTCTTCTTGGTAATACATTTTTACTTGTGTCTTTATAAGATTCTTGTAGTACCATTTTACCTACTTGTACCAGGCTTTAATCATACAGATTTTTCCTCTTTCGATGGATGATTTAAGTAAAATTCGTTACGTTACATTTGGTCGCATCGAAAAGACGAAAATATGGAATTAAATGTTTATTATATTTAAACTTCATTGAAACGAACCTTTATTCTTGTATTCTCAGTGACCCATAAAATATCATAATATGTGGTCGTCCAAATCAAAATGGACCTTATGGCGCCCGGCACTAACGCCATTATTGCTGTTGTTTTGTATTCGAACAACGGCAATAAACACCTAAGTGCCAGCCGCCATAAGGCCCCTTTTGATTTGGACGGCCACATATGTTTGATTTCTGGGAGTTTCATATATCATTCCGAATAATAGAAGTACGATACGAGTGTATGTAAAGTTTGTGCAACATATTTACTTGTTGTGCAACATATATTGTACAACATATATAATATATATATATTTAAAATATACTTAAACGTAATTGCATATCTTATGTACCTGGCTTAGCTAGTGACAATAAGTCTTAGTGTTTTAGCTTGAAGTTTATGTAGGTTTTGGAGCTTGCCATTATATATGAACGCTTTTATTAGTAACACTGATCAAAATAATTACTCAGTGTTGTTGAGTTTATCGTAGATAAGTAAATTGTATTTATAATTGATGATCATGTCTAATTTTTTTATTATGTACAATGTAGTTCGGCAAAGAAGGCTGCCTTTTTGATGTTTATCTAAAATAAAATATGTCTTTTAGGCACCATTTTCTAAGCGTCTATGTACTGAAATAAATGAGTTTACGTTATCCATGGAAATATGCTATTTTGTAGACAGAGAAAACTATAGACCTTTCATTTCGCTTATAGAAGAAAGGGAAGCGCTTATTAAAAATACACGAAAAGAAACGGGACGGAATGTGTGTGTTTACAAGCCTACCGTAACCTGCCACGTATGCGAATTGAATAGTTTCCGTCTTATGTGGTTACGGTAATCCCTCGTCTATAGTATTCCTTACATTTGGCTATTTCAGGAAAATGTTTTTTTTTTATTTTTATAAATTAATTCTTCCATCTAATTAAAAACATCACAATAGGAGCTAATACATAATGTTGCTCTCTCAAGTATTGATTTGGGCTCAAATAACAGCTCATTGTATGTCGACAATAATGTTTAGATACCTATCATATACCTAGCTTACCTAGCTTAAGTGTTGCTATAATTTGTAGAGATTTGATACTTACATCTTTAGGATAGACCTTTTGATTGGACGTAAACTGTGATGGAACAACCATCTTAAAATTGAACTTTTCTAATTTTGTTTTTATCAAAACCAAGAAGCTTATTTTCTTAAATTGTGTACTGCCGATTTTATTTTTAATTATTAACTGCCAATTAATGCTACGTAACGACAACTCACTAACCCCTTCAAAATATATTTGTAAAATAATTTTAATATCAAACTTTATGGCCTATTTATTAAATTAAGTTACATAGTTTTAAAAAAGTCGAAATTTGGTCTTAATTTAAAAACCAAATAATTATAGTGTATTGTTTTCGAAATTATAACAAAAAATCTATGTGGCTCGTTTAAACATAAAATAAAACTCTTGGCTCAGTTCACATATGAAGTAACCATAGTTTTGGTTATAATATCTGGCGATACGTTAAAAGTATCTGCAGAGAAGCTTACAGAGTAGATAAAACACAACTTTTTCGCAAAGGAAACATATCTCTAAATACATGCCCTGATAACTAGTTAGACACAGATTTTTTATGTTTGTTAATTGTTGGAATAAAAAATATATGGTTTTATTACGCCAGGCAATTATTCAATGTAAGCTTGGATGACGAAAAAGAGTATCCATAGAAATAAAGAAAGAAAATGACAATTTTTATTTTATTTTTTTAGACTTGTATGAAAAGTCGAAAATGTATGTTCCGTTTTAATTATATTTTTTTGAAAGTTGTATTCTATGTATCCCAGTAGGTACATCAAAATTTAGCTTATTGGGAAAATTTTGCTGGTATTTAAAAAGCCATCTTGTAGCACTTGTCACACCCTCAACTTCACAGAATTCTGATCGTAATATCAGCGTTTGTTTTATGAGTTATGATGATAACAATACTTTTTCAAATATTGCCCTGTGCTGACATTCATATGTCTATATTTACGGCTTTATGAAAGCGACGTTTCGCGCTCCTCCTAGTGTTATATATTAACATGGAAACCGATGGAAACCACTTGTAGAACATTGTTTATCATGTTATATCTATCCTGCGATGTTCTTGATGTTTTACGACTACCCTTTATATTCACAAAATGTTATTGATGTAGATAAACATTCCTAGTAGTTAAAAAAATCAAAGCTTCCTTAAAAAAAATAGTTTGTTTCAGGCAAACGACATGATGGCCCAATATAAATATTAGTAATTACTTAATTAAACTTTGTTAGTCCTCATAGAAAGTTACTTTTTACCGTAATACCGTATAGTTATTGTTACCGTTTTCATCTAATTTATTTTTCTTGTTATAATTAACTACCTGAGCTTGCCAATTATGTACTTAGTTATTGTTGATGATGTTATACAAAGAAATATTAATTATTATTGAATAGTGCATTATTAAAAATAGTTTACTTTATCAACTATATTCAGTCACAAGTATTATTAATATTAAGCATGTAAGTTTTAGAAATTCACTACTAAATTTGTTATCACGTATATGTGATCTTGTAATACCTATATATACCTATAAAACCGTTTCAAAATAAAAAAAATATTAGTTCACAAATATTACAGCGAGTAAACTAATTGCATTTTAAATCAACGTATCGATTGTAGTACAAAATGTTTATTTGTAGTCATAACAGTTGTAATTTACATGAATACACATTATTTAGTTGTCAAACTAGTTTCATTCCGTGTCCAGGACTCCAATTATATCCTCAGTCCACGCCTTCTGATAACGGTAATATTTGTTGTTATCAACAAAATCATAATGCGATAAGTGCTACGAAGCTCGGAGCCGATGTTTATCTACGAGTGAGACGCCGTTGATGTCGAATGCGTGCAGCGACTCCGTAGCTTGTAGCGTTATCGGAAAAACGCGGGAAAAGCGTTTTCTACCGTCCAAGGCTCAGTCGGCTCGCGCCTGCCGTGAGAGATGGTCGTCTCCGTGCGCTCGCTCGCTCTAGCATTCGCGGCGATCGCGATCGCGACCGCGCGCGCCCACATATCCTCCCACGATAACATACTCCGAATACAACTTTGGGACGCCGAGGGACTCAGCAGAGACCCCATCACGACCCAACCTCCTCCCACCAAAGCTTCGAAACATAAGTTGAAAGTAAATTTGGATTTGCTGAATAACGAAATGCTGGAAGAAGGATACGGAAGTTTTGGCAGGTTCACCAGACACAAAGTTAGACACAAGCGTCGGCGGCCTCGGCAGAGTGGCACCGATCTGCCTTGGAGGTTCCACTCGGGGGCCGAGTTGGTGAATGTGGCTGTGTATGATGATGGGGTACCCTGGAATGTGATCGAAGGAGACTCGAAGTCCGTGAATATCAGTGATGTAGTGAGTGCGAGTGCGAATTCGGGTGCGGAAGAAAAGCGGGAAGTCTCCCCGCCGATGACGCTGCGTCAGGACGAGGACGAGGTAATGAGCGAGGGCAAACAAGCCGCACAACGCGCCCTTTCAGCGTTATCGCCGCCCGAGGTGGTTAATAGCCATTCACTGAACTGATAGCCTGCGTGGCTGCCGCAGGGAATCCTATTCACGGCACCTTTTCAGAATAAACCCTCGAGCGACGATGCGTTGATAAAAGTGAATACCCTTCATTGTTTTTAAAATATTTTCGCACCGGCTGCATGTAGATTGTATCACCGGCGTTGACACGGGTCGAATGGAGTAAAATATTTTTCATGGAGAGATTGGCTGTTTCGTGGTCCCTTATCGGAGATATGCGAGTGGATTATCAGCGACGAGTCCGTCGTGTTTATGTAGCCGGTGACTTTGTTGATATTTTTATGATATCGAACGTGAATTGTGATTACGATATAAGTTGTGGTTATATATGGATTGTGATTATATTTTTATTAAAGATAGATATAAAGGTGAATCTTTTTAGAATTTCAAAAGTATATAATATACTTTTGAAATTCTAATACTCTACTTACTTAGGTGATGATTTTTTAATAAAATTATAAACGTCTATAGTCAGTTATTACGTGAAAGAAATGGAATTTTTTATGTATCGATACTTCGAGGTTTAGTAGAATCAATTGCGACATATCTACTTACAAGTAACTTAAATGAAGAAAACATTAGCTACATTTAGTGATTTCATATAAAAAAGTTACCTCATGCAAACATTTTTATTTAACCGTCCATAAAATTATTAACGATATAAAATAAATATTGCAACCTCACATTCGCAAACGCAATATGTAAATGATCGCAGATTTTTCGAATTACTCGTGAAAATTACAACACATTTGCTTTTCACCCTCGATACTCGACATTTGAATAAAATGTTCATACATGAGCGGCCTCCGGTGACCTTTTCAGGATCGCCAACCTTTAGGAAACTACCGGGTCGGCACATAGTGGCAAGGGATCACCTAGATACTTACAACATTAAGTAAACACATTTTCAATTAGGGGGCCCTAAACTTAACGAAAAGAATTGCGTAGGCTGTACAATGTCGTTAATTTTGCAATTCCTTTATATGCTGGCATCAGTATCCTAATTTCCTGACTTGGTTTACTGACTTATTGCAATAATAACACGGGAAATTTTCCAATTTTTCTTGCTATCTTTAAATCCTTATCCTTAAATACACATTATTAAAGTCCGCGTCAAGCCGCGTCAATTTCAAGCCGGTTTCACCAATAGATTGTGTGATTCGTGAGGAAGGTTTAGATTTATATAAATTATTATAATTTTACCCGAGCGAAGCCGGAACGGGTCTCTAGTAAAAATACGGAGAGTCGCACGAATATGTTTATACATTTACATTTGGATTACGTGTGTTTTATGTTAGTAATGTGACGTAATTTTTTTTTTCAATATAATTAGATAGGTCTGGATCAAAATCCAGCGTCATATCCGTGTAAGATTAAACAAAATCTTGATCTAAAAGAAACGTTTCGAAGTAAGTACTTAAAGTGCTTCCTATAAAATAGTTAATTCTATTCATAGATAGTTAATGAGTTTCTCTATCAGCTAATCCCACGTCACCTGTGCCTTGGTAGGTAATGGCTGCCCGTTCACCTCAATTATGGGTAAATGGCCTCATCAGGTTATGGCGAACTTAACTACACCTCATAATTTTCCTATAATGAAGCCATCCCAACCGAAGTATAGCTCTAAACGCCTGCTCAGTATCACAATAAGTAATATTATGAATGCGAAAGCTAAGATTACAATCGTGCAAAATCTACCGGAAGTATTTGAACTAACCTTTTATATCTATAGGTACTATAATTATAAAGAGGTAAGCTCTTGTGAGTTTGTATGTTTGAAGCGGGTAATCTCCGAAACTACCGAACCGATTTCAAAAATTATTTCACCATTAGGAAGGTACATTATCCAAGATTGCTATAGGCTATATTTTATCTTAAATTCCCACGGGAGCGAAGCCCCGGGTAACATCTAGTGTAAAATATATATAATATTATCAGGCGGTGGCGTATTAAAAGGAGGTGGCCCGTGGTATTTCCGCTCTAAAATTGGGTTACTTCTCATCTTTCCGTGGATGATCAGGCGACTGCAACATGCAACAACAACAATGTAGGTAAATCACAGAATTCATAATATTTAAAGCCTAAAATAATATAGGTACGTTTTCCAAGAGATTATCCGAGAAATCGGCGATGAGAACCAATTCAAATTGCGAATGCCGAATAGCTTGGTGAGGTAGATTTTCTATGACATGATTCGTCGTGTGTCGGAAAACCTGCGACATGTTTTTTTAGCTTTAAACGAGGTCTTAATATTTGGTTTATAATAATTATATTAAATTACCTACTCATTTTTAGGGTTCTGTACCTCAAAAGGTATATATAAAAAAGGTTTTTGCTTTATAAGTAGGATCATTTTGTCCGTCTGTTCGACCGTATGTCAAAATCCTTTTTCACAGAAACACAGATAATATATTGAAGATAACAAGTTCTTTGATCTCTGATTTCAGCTTCAATCAAACTTATACCTAAGTAAAAAAATATGATCATTAGGTATATCGCGTATTTTACGATTTCTCAGGGGAATCAAAATCTATAGGGTAATAACATGGACGGATAGGTACCTACCTAATGTACCTATTTATAAAACGTAGATTAATATGTCTAATACAGATCACGGTCTATAATTTCCTTTAATAGATTTGCAGCCTGTCTAACATTTATTTAAAGAATTAATTAATTTTTACGACGTTTGATCGCATGCATTGAACGACAAAAAAAATGTGCATCGCAGTCATCGCAGTGCAGCGAGATCATTATTATCACGTTGATTGAGGTCCTGCTACTATCGATAGATTGGCTATTCGTTCAATATTAAAACTATTAAAAGTCTGAAATGTCTAGATTATTTTTATAGCTAAATACTTATATTTTGCAAATACGATACCTACTTTATCTGTTACTAGGTTAGATAACCTAGATGATGTGCGATCAGTTAATGATGGGCGAGTTATCATAAAATTTATAATAACTCGCCCATCATTAACTGATAAGTATGACGTTTAAGAATAATGGTGGAATAAAGAAACTCACATATGTTGCCACCACGTTATCACTATAAGTTTTCTCTTTATTTTCTGTAAGTATTTTTTCATTTATTTTGTTGGGTGCAATAAAATTAATTCAAACAAACATGAATTCACTGAAAACACAAAATAAACTTATCTTTTGGGCAGACACGTAAAAAAAATGGGACTTATCGCAATCTCATGAGCTTCACAGTTGACTGTACCAGACTGTACCTATGGCAAAACGTGAATTTTGATTGGCAATCACGCTCGACATACGTTCGGCACGTAGTAATCAGCAGTGCGGGCCTGACCGCGTCACGCCCGTCGCCCGCAAGCCCGCCGGACACCGATCACTCGGATATTAGGCACAAATCAATAATTTCCGAATGGACCCCATCACTTGATCACTACGTCATGTTCATTAAGACCCGATTGATTTTGAACGGCTGTAGACAGAAACGATTGCCTATTTATTTGAATTCTGTTGTAAGTAGTACTCATAAAAGACAAATTTGACGGTTGTTGAATTTAAAATTATAATTTAAAATCATAATTTTATACCATTGAAATATACGCGGTTAATTGCATATTAATGTTGGCATAAAAATCAACTGGTTTTACGGGATTAAGTATAAGGTACAATTTAAAAGCGAAGAAAAATTATTTCATCAACGTTGTTTTTATAAAGTCCTCAACAGTTTAATATGATGCAAGCTAAGATCAGAATATGATGTGAGGATATTAAAATTTCAAATTAATTAAGTACATACTTTGTATGATACTTAGTCTCCAGCAAGTATGCATCTTTGTTAGGACTCAATTCACTGTAGTAGGTAGGTAACTAAAATGCATTACAATTATCTAGATTGCTGTAAATACTCGTAAGTACATCAAAATTTTTCTACAATTCATAAATCATTATCCATTAAAAGTACTATAATATATTAGATGGATTTCAAATATAGAATGTATAATATGCTAAAGCTAAGCTAGTCCATTACTAAGGTCCATTATTGGAAGGAAATATTATTATTTATCGGCAGTTGTAAATATCTTCTTAAGTTTTTACCTTTACCATCATTATGTCGGCTATACATTCCTCAATACTTTGGCGAATTCGGCATACATTGCGGTAAATAAAAGCTCTCATATAAACTACGAAATATTTATTAATTCACGTCGGCATCTGTCAAGTTCAGTGATAGTGTGTGTGTGTATGTTACTGATTAAAATTATGCATGAGTCACACAAGTCACACTAAAAATTCGCCGAACTTATCGTTGTTTTCCGTGAAGTGGAATCATTGTCGTAATTTGTCCTTTATCAAACCAACATTATAACATGAATTTACGAGTAAAAAATACTATTCGGTTGCGTGACACAAGCTATGGTTACTCGTGAAATATTCAATTTAGTAACCAAAATTGACGATTTATTTAATTATGTAGTCGAAATTTGTTATTACAGACGTAAAAAGTTAATGAAAAGTACTTACCTACCTTCTAACTAAACGATCGTAACTTGCGATAATAAACGATCCCTTTAAGACGAAGCAGTAAAAACTGGAATCAAACATCTGCCTTAAAAATATGGTAGAAAATAATTATGTGTTCGCGAGTCGTAATAATAAAAATGATGAAGAGAATATTTCCGTAAAAAATATGGGATTGTTGGCAACATTACAGTGCCCTCACGTTCTTTTATTTGACGTCTGTGTCAATCAGAAAGTGATCAGATCGCGATTATGATCTTTATTGTGATTAAAATGATGTCTGTCTATATGGTTATGATGCCAATGTGTATAGGAAAAATATTCCACCTAAATAAGTACTTACGTAGTTAACATTATTTCTGTGAAAATAAATAGAGGATATCGTAATGATATTGTGGATCCATTTTCTGCGTAATCCGCGATAATGCCACTTGAAACTTCCTATTTCCGTGTATCTATTCATATCTATTTAATCAAATATGCCATGTGCGTCAATATCCCAATTTCACATAACTATTTTAATCAAAAACAAAATGGGATGAATATTTAAATACAATACTAATAAAATCATGTTCTTAATAAAATATATTATCTCTCTCTCTCACTCTCTCTTTCATCTGAGTTCGTTTCCTCGGGTCCTTGCGCAGCTGTTGAGCGTTGGAGCCTAGGTTCCGCTTCCGTCAGCGCGTCCTTACGAGCACCATTTTTAAAAGGGAATAATATAACTATTTAGAATATTAACTTGTAATTTCGAATAAAGGATCTACTTCTATATATTATATTCTGTATCTTATCCACGCTCCAAATTGTTTGCCGAACTTTGGCGGTTCGGTATACATTACTGGTCATTCATTGCAGTAAATAAAGTCACTCATACTAACTACGCAATTTTTCATTCACTCATACTAAAACTGCATATAAGTCAAGTGCGAGATTTTATAACCAAAACATATATTTGTATCTAATCCCAAATAATTGATATTCATGACATCGTTTGTCTTAATTAGTGCCGGTTATTGGTTATAACATAAATCAATCGAATGAGGTTTATCCCCTAATAAATCCTTATTGAATGTATTAACTTTCTTTCCTCTAGCTGCGTATAGTCGGAGGGATGTGAGTTTTGATTGCGAATTCTTATTTTTCCTTCTGTTAATATTATAATGTACTTATGTAAAGATTAATTTTATTATTATCATCTTAATTGACCCGATCTTAATCTGCTTCATGCGCGGATAAAGTTGTTATTATAATATCGATTAGGTTATATCCATTAGGTATTATTTGTTACATACCTATATATGGTTGATCCAAACTTTTTTTACAAAACTGTTTAAGACGTGGTGGCTCTTAATTATGAAAATCAACCTAGCTTAGCTTATATCCTGTTGATTATATTATCATATATATATCGACATTAATACTAGATGTATAACAAAAGGTTAAGCAATGAACTGAAAAGACAGATATACATATAGATATCTGACATTTCCTTTACATAATTAAGCCCGTCCCTTGTTTTAGAATTGCCTACAGAGGTAGGATATTGAATGACAAAAACTCCCCTAGGAGCATCCCCAAAATGCGCGCTCCCGATTAAGTACGAAGACAGCTAATTTGCCGCGTCAAAGGCAAGCAGAGATTTATGAAGGACTTTAAGTGATTGGAGGTATCATGTGTTACATACAAGCTTTATTACTTACTTTCCATGGGTTACTTGTCAAAATGTGATTCAGTAAAGGCACATACGGCATTTTTATTAATATAAGTAGTAATAATGTATTTATTTGAGACATGCGTTAATTGTTAATGAACCATATAATGTTTTGATGTCATTTGTTTTTTAAAATATCACTTAAAATAAAGAAAATAGAAAAGAAATAAGAAGTCAACGAAGAGCCTAAGTATCAAATTATAAATATAATACCTGAATGAAAGTTAGATCTAGTTAGAACCAGAACTAAAAGACTAAATTAAAAAATATATAAAAAATCCTTTCCTCTTTATTGATTGTAAAATCAAGGAAACAAGTCTAGATTTACGTCCGACACACGATAGAATTGTGGACATGTTCATTATTTCTTATTGTTATGTCTCTATTAGATCCGTGGGCGTGCTTGTACCCGTCCCATTGTTATTTATAGCATTGAATATCATTTGAATTTTAATGACGTGTTTTGTACAAGATTCTTTCTGTCTTTTTAATTGCTTGGACCTGACGACCACGGTCTGTGGGTGACGAAGAAAAAAACGAAAATGTATACATTCTAATGTTTCTTTTATAATTTGTATGTTCGTTTTATGATTCTGGGGCTGACGTTGCAAATTTTTATAAAATATTTTATGCTGTAGGCAATTACAATGATCAACTCAACAAAAAAAATCTAATCGAATAAAGATTACTTAGATTTTTTAGAAATGATTTTGTGTTAACTACACAAAATCATTTCCACTATCCACTATCTATTCCACGCTATATACAGGTCGTTTCTAAAATATTTTTGTGTAGATATAAACTACTTTAAAAAAAAATGTGGAAAAAGTAGAGTTCCTAACTATAATTTTATTGAGAAAAATATTTGTATAGATCTTTCATGCAAGACGCAAAAATATCATCAATACAGGTATTTTTGTATTGCTAGTGTCTCTTGTGCACCGAGTGGTCTGTGAGTGGTGCACACTGCACAACTCTGCTCTCATAAATCTAAAACTTATAAGTAAGGAAAATTTTATACTGCATTTTGTAGTCTTTTACTATTTCCTGGCATAAAAATATTATTAATAAATTAGTAACAATTTTTTTTATTTAGTTAGTTAGTTATTTACGTGCGAAAGAATGAAAATGCGTGCGATGTGCGCAGAAGCCGTTTATTGTTTAAATAAAATGCGTTATTAGGTATTTATTATGAATTTTTGATAGATAGAAGTATAAAATAAACATTTGTCAAAAATATGCAATCACATGTCTTGTTATCATTTAACATAACTTGTAACTCATCTCCTCATACTATAGACAACATAATTCTCTGTATCATTAAAATATATTTTAACAAAGTAGAGCTATTCTATTTTATTAATTGTAATATTAAACAACCAACAACTACATTTTCCTTCTTCCATAATTAAATGCTTAAACAGAATTAACAACGCCATTGTGTTGTACCTCACGACTGTATCTCAAAAGCTCTAATCAAACATTATGATGATGGAAGAAAATAGCCAGACTACATTACTAAAACAAAATAAAAAGAGAGGAACCCGTTCAGAAATTAACTTCGTTTTACGCTCTCAACCTCTCCTTAAAACCTGGACTGGTGTTCTTCGGAACAACTTAATTATCTGGTTTGAAACATTCATTAGGAGTAAAGATAACCTCAGAGGCTTTGCGTCCTGCCCTCCGAGTTATCTTGTACAATTTTCAATTATCTAGTCTATCCATAAAATTGACTTCGTGATCACATTGGTAGAGCAAACTGAACTCTGTAAAAATAACTAATACAAATAAAGTGATTGATTTTTAAAGTAAATATTTTTTCGTAGTATTCTTTAGACGATCTACATACGTTGAAACAGAAGTATATTTACTAAAAAGAGTGTGCAATGACGTATTGAAATAATTAAATACCGTAAAATCTTAATAAAAATTCCGATATCAATCAATACGTACATTCGCCATCAAAAGTAAGGACATCGAGACATATTTGGATAACTAGTTATTATGCCGACACGACAACCGACATTTCAACAATGCACTTTCATTAAATATTTTTTTGTTTACACTTAAATGGCACGGTGAGTATGGAGCTTGTTCGAATTAAGACAGTACATTATCCACATTTTTAGTGCATTTAATTTTGATCAGAAAAATTATTTAATTATTGGAAGACACTTAGAAAAGCTAAACTGTTTTACCGCTAAGACCAAATTTGACCAGGTATTTTAATATTGCAAAAATAACATCAATCTCCTAATATTATGTAGGTACACTATTTTTTTCTTATTAGGTATACTTATTAGGTAAGTATATATTCATTTATTTGCTAATCAAGTGCATTTAGTTTTTGTTCGCGATGTAAATGGATAAGTATTAAGTACTTACCTAATAATTATATTTTTTGCCCTTGTTTTCAAATTACACGTAGGTATACCTATTACTTATTTAACGTACAGATGGAATTTGATATACGGTGGTGGTGATCGCGCAATGAAATTGCATAAGTTGATATGGTGGTGACTGTACGAACATTCTCAATTTACCTATTAGAATTATCAATTTACTTCTTAAAATATTGTTGCATTGAAGTCATTAATCGTAAATGTTTTATTGACCTCTCATGTCAAACAAACAGTAATAGCTTAAATGAAACAAACAAATTATTTTATAACCTTGGTACATTCATCTTCTTTTGAAATCTATTCGTTGGTGGTAAGAGCACAATCAGTAGAATTGTGCCCAGACAATAAATAACAACTCGGACTTGTTGAGAAGTCGACTAATTAAGAGGCAGAACGTTCGACAATGCGTGGGCTGACTGATATGCCATCTTAACGATGCACCTCACTTTCAAATAAAACAAACCTTTAAATGCAACAGTATAACATACAAAATGGAATGAAATCTCTGATACACAATATTTCGTGGTACCTACTGATTTCAATAATTGTTAATGCTAATGAAAAGTCAGGTATGAAATATGTGTTTAAAACGTCGGATATATGCAAATGAAGATTTATCGGCTTAATTCTGTGCGTATGTAACGCTTGGCAAAACAACGTACGAACAGAAAAGTATAATATGATGTTTTGTCTTTAGATTATTTATTACTGAAAAATAATTTGAAGGCGTGATCTTAATTACGAGGTTTTGTCAAAATCCTTTTATCCAGTGCTCATAATTTATCTAAGTGCCTGCTTATGTTGTTTACATGTAAAATTCGCAAACTAACATTGGTTGCCTGGAAGAGATCCCTGCATTATTATGTATGTACTTTTAACGTGTTTTTTTATACAATATATTACAAACAATTCTTTTTTATAAGGTACATTAGCATGACTATATAAACACCAATTTGCAGCACATAATTAATCATTAAAATGTAAATTACATCATCTTTTTTCTTCATTAGAAACAATAAATAAATATTGTATTAATACAGAAATAAATAAATTAATAATATATTAATTGTAAGTGATTAATTTGGATTGATCGCATTGTGTAATTATATTTTAAAGTAGTTGTTTGCTATGACCGGTGATACATTTGCCGCTATTTTTGTGAGCGATCAGTCCTTTATGGTTTAAAAAAAGGAGAGGAGAATAAACGCTGTTGAAATGTACGTTTTATTATTTAATTTATATCTTATTCATTACATAACACTCGTTATTAGAAAATTCAAGTAAATCTATAATATATATAAATAGTAACGCGGGAATATTTTACAATTTCAAATATGCCTAATGAACCTATAAATTTATTTGCCATGATCCCGGCTATCCTACAATAGTCTTAACTATGGGCCGTGGGTTACATTTTCAGGAAAAAAAAACACAATTTTAGCTAACAATTAAAATAACTCGTCTCGACGTTTTTACGTTCGTGAAATGCAATAATTATAAAGTTACGTTTGCCGTTCTGTCCTTATTTTGTGACATAACTGTGAAGTCAGAGATAGATTCATATTTTAATGTATATCGCATTAACTATGATAATTTGATGTTAATTTGGCTGAAGCTTAAATAAACTTTGGGTTATGAGATTCAGCGACGGATTTGGGTCGTCCCGGTAGGTATGTGACGAATATTTCCATTACATATAAAATACGTATATTTATTTACTGAAATATGGTGTCTACCTTATACTTTTTTTTAAAATAATGTGTTTCACATTATACTACAACTAAAGAAAGAGAAGAAACCTTATACTTACTTGAAAAATAAATGTGTATTAACTGGTGACAAATCACACAGATTCAGCTAACCTCAAAGTTCGAGACTATTTTGTAACATAACTAGCGGGTAAAACCATAATAAAAGTAAGCTATGATACTCCAGAAGGTTTAGTCAAAAGCAGCCTGTGCTGCTGTGTAGTGTGTGTAGTAGTGAGTTTGTTCATTACTGTTTTTTTTTTCAAAAAGCAACCCCGAAATGACTATGGTAGGGATGAAAGTTTGTATGAAAGTCATGTCTGTTGCGCTTCCGCATAGAAAACCATACGGGCAAAGTCGCGTGCTAAATTTTGTTTCAACCAAACCAGTTTCCAAAGAAGTTAAAATGTCGCTTGTGTTTACAATTGTTTCGAATGTACTGTTCAGCGTATGATTGACTGTCCTGCCTAAATAATCGTGATTTATTATGGCCATCCTTATCGAGAAATTCTATCAATACTGTTCAATTATAATTGAGATGAATCAAATAAAATGAAATCAAATGAAATGTTACCTACCTACATCTGACGAAACAATGGGCCCGACTTTTTTTGTTTAAATAAGATTGATAAAAAATAATTCCATAACAAATTCATTTTTACTAAAGTCAATAGGATAGATGAAAAGGTCAGAGAATAGGTATATATAATCTAGATTATACATAGGTAGGTATACATAGGCAGGTATGTATAATCTAGATTATACATACCTATTTTTTACAATTCTCTCAATTCTCTCTCTCTTATTAAAATAACTTTAACCATCATAAAAAATAAAAAAATATAACAACTTTTATTAAGAAGTCATCACCATAAACGTAACGTAGCTGTCGAACAAACATAGCTTACTTAGCGAACATTTTAGCACGTTCTGACGACACTCCTGCATGTCATTTATTATGGAGTGTTTGGACAAATCCAAAAATGTGTGATTTTATTTTTATAATATTTCATACCTAAACTATCTTTGAAAGCATTATCATTAACTCAGTATTTTTTTCACTGGTGTCAAAATAAAAATATGTTAACTAGCCTATTGGTCTTTTTTCTGATTAAATTATTGAAATAAATAAATTTACTCGATATATTATAAAATAGCTTTCTAAAAATGAAAACGGGTAAAAATAACAGGGTAGTAGATAATGTAAAATATGGATATTATAGAAGGAGAGAATAGAAAATCCTATGTGATTAAATAAGTAAATACAAATATTTATCGCGGATTAAGAAAAGAGAATATATATAGCTTTCACAAATATATTATTACGTGGTTTTAATTTTGAGATTTTAAAAGTTAATTTAATAACAGAGAAAGTTAATGATTATTGTGAGGTTTTTCAAATGATTAGAAAAAAACAAGTGGACGGGACAAGTTATTGCAGACTTTATAGGTGCATACATTCAGTATCACGTCTATATATTTTACAGGATAGACAACTTATAAAAGCGAGCTTATTGAATAAATGCCAGTCAGCATGGGAGAAACAAACTATTTAAAAAAAGTCAAATCGTATTCCATGTTAGGCATTAATAGTGGTACTTACACAGTCGCAATACGTGTCATATTTCTGTGTTTCGTTATTTTAAGCCCTGGCGGGTTGTCGCGGTAAACTAACAATTTATGCATGGCCGTAATGGGCTGCCCATCAGGCTTGTTTGCCAAGCTTTCTATGAAATTTTATTCGACATTCTGTTCTGTAGTCTTTAGGCTCCCCTCGGTTTTCATGTCAATACGGCTTGTTAAGTGATTTTCAGAGAGTTTAGAGTTACCTACTCTCCTGCCTTCTAGTTATGGATCTGATTTAAGATATTTAGCTAATAAAAATACGTAAATATATATATATTTTGTTATAATAAGCTACTAAAATGAAACAGAAATAAAACTTACGTACAAGGCAGACTACATTAATGTTAACGGCGTGAAAAAAGTTATACAAGTTTGATTATATTATAATTTTACGTAAGTACTGTAATTGTTTAATTATTTGGGATTAATTAAAATCGAACTCGATTATGTCTTTTTGCGTAAAATAATAAAAATTCAACCTTCACAAATAGTTTATTTTATTTTCCAAAATACAACAGCACTTTAAAAAATTATAGCTAACATAAAATTAACTTAAAGATATTGTAGAAATTGTAGTTCGTTAGTCTATAATATTACATACCTAAATTGCACAGTCAAAGAACGGACTCCCTGTTTAGAAAGCCGTTACTATATTATGTCTAATACAATACGGACAAGTAACAGATACGTGGGCTTGTATAATATGTAATTGTCTTGTCTTCCTTCAGTGTTAGATGTCAGGCCAGGTCAGCCACAACGAAACAAACATAAAATATCACCGTTTGCCAATAAACTGGATACCAAGTATTTACTATAAATCAATATTTATAATTCTCCTTAGTGGTAGTTAAAACGTAATGACTTACAATAGGTGCCCACATATTATGTAACACTTCCTGGACTAACATGAAGTCTGTGTTTTGTGCTAAAAAGCTCAGCTGTTCGGATTTGGCATGGAAAGACGAAATATGTACTTCTTTCACTAGTAGATATTTATTGGAAGTTGATGTATGACAGGTAGTGATGTTTGTAAAATAAATAAATGAAAAATTGAGATATTTTACAATTTTTCGTTCACATGACGCATGAGAGCAAGGAGCATGCTTTGTCTTCCGTGTACTATAGTTACTCGGGAATGTGGTGAATAGAATTCTTCTTTTATCGGCTTCCTACAAGCGCCGGCTAGGGCTGGCAAAATTAGACTTCAATACACAATAAAATATGTTTAACTTTTCAACAAATTGATCAAGAAAATTGGAAATAAAAAATAACACTTAGTGATATTAAATTATCTAGAATTTATCAAAAAGCATATCTTTTTGATAAATTCTGTGGGATAAGGGAAAATATATAAATACTAGATGTTGCCCGGGGATTCGCTTCCGTATCTCCGATAAAATATCTTAATAAATAATGCACCTTTCTAATGGAGAAAGAATTTTTTAAATCAGCCTCAAACATACAAACTCACAAACGCTTACCTCTTTATAATAATAGTACCTATAGACTTCATGCACAAGATAAAAGCAAATAAAAGTGAAGTAACTTTTCTAGCTAAAGTAATCTACAAAGCGTTGATAAGAAGATGAAAAATATTAAAGTTGAAACAGAAAAGTTACGCTCCGGCGGAAATTTGACAACGCAAAACGACGAAAGAGTTTTCAATTTTACACTATCATAGTTCTGTTCATGTTACGATGCTGGCAGGGTTAGTTAGTTTCCTCATTATCATGAAAAGTTAAAGAGATGAGTTTTACATGTTTTCATAGAAAACTGGCATTTTATTTTAGATACCTGCTGAACTTTTCGATTGTGTATTAAATTATGAGACTAGTTACATATTTTGGAATTGAAAATACAAATTATTTCTGAAGAAGATTATGGATTTTCAATTATTAATATTTTGTCAAACGTACTTACTACATAACTTTATTGCATTCAAGTATTTATATAGTGTGCTGTAAAGTTGAAAATTGCGGTGATGGTTGATCATTTCGCGTTGTGTTTAATTATAAATTCAATAAAACATTACAATTTGATATAATATATTTTTGATTATTATAATTATTATACGTAACATATATTGAGCCGTATTGCAAGCAAATAAAGGTTAGTTTTAGCAATGTTATAAATATCTAAAATGTTTCTGTTTCTATTTTTGTTTAACTAATTCATTTTATTAAATAAAATGTTTGAGCCATAGGTTGTCTATTATAAAAATCTATAGGTAGTTAGAGCAATTACTTTTTGTGTACTTTTTTGTTTACTTGTGTCAGCCCTGCCATCAAGACACTGTGTATATGGGGCGCAATATCGCAGGAGTGAGTTCGGCACGCGCCTGCCTCATCGTGCTGGAGAAGGAATGCCTTATATCACAAAGAAAGGTTTCATTTCTTTGGGAGACATGTATTTATATTATCTAGCTACTATATAGGACATTTAGTTAAACATTAGCGAATCGATCTAGTTAGCTATTAGGTATGAGCTTGTCACATTAAACTTTTCTATAGATTTCCTCTATCTTTGTAGTTGGTTTCCTATTTGTAAGTTTTATATTTAGATTGTTATGTTGTGTACGTAAATAAATTGTCATTTTGTAATATTATCCATAGTATACTTCATACTCAGTAATTCGAGCTACTAGGCAAAGTTAAACTTAAGGCTATTTTCTTTCTAAAACTGTTTATGCTTCAGCACCGGATCGATTTAAGTTCTTTCGAAATAAAGCTCCGACCTTTAAACCACTGACGTTGCATTACTATTATGCAGTTCGTTATTTATAGTTTCTGCTGCACTGCTTGGCGAGGTTGCACAAAATTTACTGAGGCGATAACACGATATTATCATACCAACCATACCATACATTCTCGACTCTTCGTTTGCCCAAACTTGCTGACTGCTGACTGCCCTGACGTCAACCTCTTTGGGGATGCTATTGTTACCCATCAGCTGTAAAGGCATGTGTCGCCTCGTACGACATCAACGGGATAATTTGGAGTGGTCCTATTCCAGAGCGGTATATATTAGTATATGTTTTCTATGGTTACGGGATACAAAGGAAAATTGAACTTGGATAGGTATTATAAAGTATTTACTCAAAGCATGCTTGATTCGATATCTTACTAAAATCTCGTACATAATAGCTATCTATGTCTCCGAAATTAATCAATATAGAATCTAAGCCGATAAAGCGGAGTGCTCAGTGGCGTGCTACTGTTCTATCCTGTATTGTCAGAGTTCCCGCGGGAATGTATTGTGTCGTTCCTGATAGGGGCAGTTCGATTAGCTCCCTCAATAGGACGTGTGTGGACTCCGCCTTATAGCTGATTGGAGGAAAATTGGACGAAGATTTGATAAAAGGAAATTTCACGTACGACCCAACATGGATACTTTTGTTGTTATGCGGATTTAAATGGAATCCATTGGCCCGCGATTCCACTTTGTCGCAGATAATGTTTTTTAATCCGTTTTATTTTCATTAGGTTGTGTTCTGGAAATCCATTTAGTTACTTGCCAAATACTATTACTGAACTGGACTAAAGTCGAAAGTTTAAAAACGTAAGTAGGCATTTTAAATATTTAATTCTTTTTATTTTGATAGAAAAATAGCGGTTGAAATCAAAGTTTTAAATATTATTGTGTATAATTTTCACAAACAGAATACTGCAATAAAAACATTTTTCATGTGAAAAGCACAGAAATATGACATTCCATTTCATTTCATTCACAACCTGAATATAATACCATAAATTTTATAGTAATACCTGTACTTATAAAATGCTAGCTGCGCCACGGGGCATCACTTCCATGGGAACTTCGGGATAAACATACCTTATGTGTTATTCCAGATTATATTCTACCCGTGTACCAAGTTTTATAACACATACATCCTCACAAACTTTCGCATTTATTATATTAGTAGGATTCCATGGGCATTCAACCATTGACAACCTCGGTGGCGCAGTGGTAAGGTTCTTGCCACTGAACCGAGAGGTCCCGGGTTCGATCCCCGGTCGGGTCATGATGGAAAATGATCTTTTTCTGATTGGCTCGGGTCTTGGATGTTTATTTATATATGTATTTATTATAAAATATAGTATCGTTGAGTTAGTATCCCATAACACAAGTCTCGAACTTACTTTGGGACTAGCTCAATCTGTGTGATTTGTCCCAATATATTTATTATTTATTTATTTATTCAAAATATCTAAACAACAAGATAATGCATACAAAACGATTTGACATGAAATGCAAATAGGGTCTCAACCAAATGTTGCCGTGCCCTGCCTGATCTATAGCGGGCACGAAAATACACATTTGGGAGGCAAATTACACCCCTAATGTTGTTAAGATTATTCTTGTTAGGTATGAGGCAGCGTAAGGCCCCTTCTTTTTTCATAAGGAAAATATTTTTGCCACGCTAATGTCGTGTCTCGGTGTGTGATTTTAACAACGCAGTATGGGATTTTGCCTTCACGATAACATTTCGTACTGTCAATTGTGTAATTTTGTTGATTACTCATTTATTTCCATTGTAAATGCTGAATATACGGGGCGGACTTCGACGGAATTTGGTGTACGGGAACAGCATATTCTAGAATAGCACATTATAATTACTTTTTATCCCGGAATTCTCACGGGAATGGAGCCCCGGGGCACAACTAATTATATATTCTAAATGACTATGTAGTTTAGTATTATATAATTTCTACTGATTTAATAATAAGGTGTACCTGTATAAAAATGTGGTCTTAGTGCATAGCAACAAAATGCCTATGTGTGATCTTCAGAGTTTTCTTCAATATTTATTATCCTTAGCTTAGTCTCCTTATTTTTAATTTAATTAAAAGAACGTAAAACTATTTTGGACAAATTTGAGACTTAAAATTGTCGTGCATTTTGATTTGAAAAGATTAGACAAATACAATTTGTAGGCATTAAGTTAATTAACTAATGTTTGGCGATATTTCTGCAGTGGCAACTTGCATTTGTACTTCGCACAGACATCGATTCTGTCACTTATATTTGTTTTGTATATGTTGTACAAGAAGCGACTTTGTAAAAAGATATCATGTTTGTAAATACCATTTATGAATTCATTTCATAAATATACAAATTTAAGTTGCTTTATTCAAAGTATGGCAAAGTAACACTGGTGTCAGATCTTATTCAACTAGCCTAAAGGTATCTGACATGACATATACGGTCATAAATTTTAAATCTCAGTTGAGGCAAAGAACGACCTACCTATATACTTTTCATGGAATACGAATATAATGGCAGGTTATAACTGAAGCATTAAAAATAAAATAGGTTACCCATGTTACAAATAAAATATTACACGTTGTTGCTATGAATCTTTCACTTTATTCCCGAAGGATCCATGTGTTAAGTTCTAAATAGTATACTCTTGCTAGAATAAACTAGTCGCCTGCGTGTAGAAACATGTAGGTAATTTCTAGAAACTAGATCACTCCTCTAGGGTACATCACATAGAAATAGTTTTCTTTCAGAAAAATGGCTCCCAGATTGTTCCTAGCACTTTAATAGATTAACAATATGTATTCAGTTTCATGAATATTACGGTTTCTAGTTTTTGAAAAATGAACTTTTTCAGATCGTTTTTATGTCCCACACAAGTCTCGAACTTACTTTGGACTTTGGGGCTAACTCAATCTGTGTAATTTGCCCATAAGAAATTAATATTATTATTATTATTTAATGTGACATTATTTACAATTTAAATATATTTTTTAATAATTCTTATTTATGATTTTGATAATGTAATTTAATTGTAAGTATTTGAAATAAACATGATATTATTTATTTATAACGGAAGAAATATAGAAAAAGGAAAATATTCACATCTTATATCGACAAGATGTGCTCCTTATTTATTTACATAGCCGAACAAAGAAGTCAATTTATCCGGGAACATATCCTTCCGTAACCAAACAATATATGAATTGAAGAAAGCTTTATTTAGTAGGTAAATATGCTCCACATTTTAACATCATACGAAATACCCACGTATTTACATACACGTGTTTTCTCTGCCTAAAAACATTTTATCATCCGTTTATTCTTTCGTCGTAATCCGTCCCTTCATAAACCGCTGTCAAGAAAGGTATTCACCACTGATTTAAATTTAACTAGATATACTCGTAGCAACTAAACTCAAACTATATAATCTGGCACTATCCTTTTTTCATAATTATAGTGATGGAAATTTCTAACTGGCGTAATGGTTTCGAGTTTTGCACATTTGAATCCACAATATATTATATATTTTGACATTTCTTACAGAAGTAAGAAATGTCAAAATATATAATATATATAATATATAATAAATATATAATATATAGTAAGAATACTAATATGATTACTTGCATGAGAGATATCCCGAAATCAGGTTTAAATAAAAATGAAGCTCTATATGTGACCAACACTAACTTTACAGGTACCTAATTAGAAGTTTAGAACTCGTATGTCACGCGGTATCTAGTCTAATATAAATCTATGGTGTTTCTAAGCACAGGTTGTGTTGCATGAATATTTCATGATTATATTTTAATTACCCGCTACTCCTTTTCTCAAGCTCATAAACATATTTAACGTGATATCCTAGCTTTATTTCAAAAGGAAATAAACTTTATAAAGTCGTGATATGAAAATGAATTCAGAGGTGATTATCACAATAACTTAGAAAGTAAACCGAGCAGGTGTATTTTCATTTTTTAAAGGTAGTATTTAAATTTTTTGGGCAATTTATATAACGACTCAGTTTGAGATTCCTGCAATTTTTTAAGAGTATATTAATTCATCCTTATCTGTAATCGTATACGAGGTACAGGTAAATTCAATAAAATTATAGGATTAAAGGAAAACCGAAAATTAATTACGTATATTTAATTTTTATTTAAGAACAGCTGAAATTAAGAAAGCTGTATTCGAGTAACACCTATATATTATCGTAAGAATGAGATATCGGGTTAAAGTTCATAAATTCAGCGCGAGAATGGACCACATTTGGGTAAATTGCAGAAATCGACTATATTATTGACTATATTATTCAAAAACTTGAAACTAGGACAGGAATGGAAAAAATAAAAATGTCATTTTCCTCATTATAGTCGGGCCGGAGACTAAAGAATTGGCCGCCGAAAGGGAACAGAGGGCAAATTAAGGAAATTAACTTTTTATAATAAAAGTCCGTTTCTCGCTTCTTGCAAATGACGCGCCATCAATTTGCGTGATGTAATTAACTACGAGAACAAATACACTTGGATTTTTGTCAGCTTACTGATTATTTATTCATGTAAATTATGAAGCTTTTAATTTGATTTTATTGCACGTTAAATTTAACGTCTGTAAATACTTACCTACGTGATAGGTACGCTCTATCAGAGAAGGAAGTGACAATCAATAAAAAGTCAAACTTTTAGTTTAGATTTTGCTAACGTTTAGCAATATCGCGTCCCAATAGAAGTTATTATTTACAGAATAACTATTCTGTCAAGAATTCTGTACAGAATGACTATTCTGTAAATAATAACTTCTATTGGGACGCGATACTTTCGATATAATGATTGCATTGATTAGAAGGATTGGTAAGAAGTAGACTTACTTCTTATCAAAGGTTGCAATCATTATATCGAAAGTATCTAACTATAAAGTTATGCGATTATAGACAAATATTCTAAATTAGAAACTTAATAAATTAATCATCCTTCCGTGGGTTGAACCATAAGCAATATAGAAGTAACAATTTTATTGACCGGCAAACAACCCGGCCAAGTAACGTTGTTGTTTAATTGCCATCATGATTCTCAGTGTTTCACTTCGGCTCGTTGTATTTTCCTTTTATTGGTGTAATATTCATGTTGCGCACTGTAATTCTGTCATGTATTTTATTACGATTGTAAAGTGACGCTTTTATTTCCCGAGTTGTAATTATTTCAAATTCTTCAACATTGTTTAAGATGGATTGTTATTGTCATTTCTTTTATAGTTTACGATTTGTGTTAGGTTGGAAACATATTTTTTGTGACGCTGTTAAATTCGTAATCCACCACCATATATTATTCTATTTTAATGTAACCGCTTGGTTGTAGGTATTATGGGTAAGACCATAGATAAAATAAATATTATTTTTTTATTTATGGGTAAGACAAATTAATACTTACAAACACGATATAAAAGAATATAGTATTTTGTAGGTTCTAAGTTCAATTTTGAACCTATTTATAAAAATACTATTTTTTAATATTTGTCTTAAAAGAATCATTGGTGAAAAAGACATAAAAATAATTAAATTCACATTTAATCGACATCCCAACACGGATTAAACGATTAGCGTGTATTACCACCCGATTCATGGCTAGTTTACACACATCCAACCATCGACAATACCTGTGTTATGGAATACGCCATATTTCACGGCCATAACCGTCCCACTAAGCCCACGAGCCCATAAATTTATGGTCCGCGGACAGTCCGCTCCAAATAAGACCATTTAGAGCGAGCTATTTTCAAACTTGACCACAAATGACCCAAAAAGAATCAACGGTAGTTTTATTAGGTAGTTTGTTTAATTAAGTTATAAGGCCATCTTCAGTTTAAGACCTAAAATATTTTTAAGGTTTTATGATTTAAATGTTTACGTAATATCAACTCTGAAAAATCTATCCTCGTTACTGATAAATTGATTTTTCAAAACTGTATTTAAATACTTTTCTAGAGTGAATACATAATTAGGCTGTTCATTTTTGTAATAAAGGTGTGTAAACAAAATTGTGCAAAAATGATAATGTGTGTGACATGGCTATTACGGAACTCTTTAAAATGATGACTTATAAGTACTAGAATAAAAATATGGTATTTACTTTGATGAAAAGCATTTCATAAACAGATATATATCAAGAAAAAAGTTGTCACATCATATTATTCACATTATGTACACAGGAGCTGTCAGTTCCCCCGTCACATTTACTTTGTATACTTTGGAAATATTATATTCCGTGGAAAAAATCACTTTACCTGAATTCAAAGGAGAAATGTCAAATTCTCGCAAAAATAGGCCGTGTCAAGTTAGAGCTAAGTCCCAGTCCCAATGGCCCGCAGCGGTGACGATTATGTAACCAAAGTGTGCTTCAGTTCTCAGGGCTGTCAGATTTATCAGACTATTTTCAACATTTATTATATTGCTTGTAGACGTTTCGTGTAAAGTGTAGCAACTATACTATTTAGGGCTGATATATTTTATATTGAAAAAGGACAATAAAAAGATTGAATAATTTAGTTAGACAATGTCATCTTAAAACAAAAGACCTGACGATTCAATCTCTTCTACAATGACTTAGTTTAAGAACTGAACCCATGGATTTAATAAGTACTTCGTCGGAGTACCTACTAATTCCATGACTGAACCATCAGTTCGAAAAAAAGAATAAAAAAAATACTTATTTCGAAACCAAGGAGTGAACGACCATAGGATCGATTTGGTCAAAAATAGGTATAATTCTTGAATTATATTTATTTTTATGAAGAATACATTTTGGCTAGCGACTGAAGTAACAAGCTTTTTTTTTATTTGGTGATGAATGGTAACTAGGTAGATAGGTACTTAGTTTAATATAAAGAGGTATTTTATCTGAGTAAAGCAACAGTACTTTTCTATGAGTATTTATTAAATGGATATCTCCACTTCTCTATCATCGCTTTGATAAAATTCTTTGTTACATTGAGTGCCATTAGCATTATCGCTACAATAACAATATTGATCATTAATTACTTTGTAAAAAAAAGATTAAAAATATACTTTGACCCACATTTCAAAAACCATGAGGATCTTTGGATAAGTAGTGCTGTTATTATACCTACTGGTTTTAACTTTTATCTAGCCGTTGCTATGTCGTACAACAATATCCCATTGTTTTTAAAAAAACTGTCCCATAATTACCACTTAATGACAATTTGACCTTGAAGCCATAAAGCCGTTACGAAATAGAAAGTAAAGTTATTCATTTTAAGAAAAAAGAGCAAATATGCGTCCACATTGTATATTGCTTTAAAAATATATGGTAGTCTTGATTTATGTATTTTTATATTGTGTGTTAACCCTGTCATAGACGGCACGGGATGAAAGCGCCAACGACCCTCGTCAAAAGGAGACGCCGCGTTCCATATTTTGTGCGAATGACCGAGGCCTTATGCTGCGATTGTGAACACGCCCTGTCATTGTTTTGTATGCAAAACGACAAATGTTGATCCTAATTTCATAAAATCATATTTTAGAATATGTGCAGGTTCGAAAGCATTATAATCAAAAGCGAGGATAATTTTGAAGATTTCATCGTTTAAGATGCCAAAATACAACATCTATACTTGATTGTAATGTATTATTTATTTTCATTGAAACTAGATAAAGTTTTAGGTCAGAGCTGAATATTACAGCACATCCTGTGCCCCAGGCCCAAGACACTTCTAACCATAAACGTCCATATTATATTAGATGATGTTCCCCTTATAGCTTTTTATGCGCTTTTCATATTACAACGCAACTTTTTCTCGTCTAAATTTGAATTATAGATGTCGCTTGTGTTCTTTTTTGACGAAGAGTGTCTATTATTATTCCTGAGAAAAATGACTTAGTCCGGACTGCGGTTGAGACGAGATGAGACGCAAGGATCAATAGACAAGTTCATGTTTTACTATGTCCAAACTGACCCTCTTGCAGCTTATAAAGAGAACCATAGTGAGTTACATATTTTGGCAGCAGTTACTGTAGCCTAAATTATGATTTAAATTTATTTAATTTGATTGCCATTTCGACTCAAAAAAGAGACGTACCCAAGAATGATTATGTGAGCTGGGATGTTGATCTCATACGATCAATAATATAAGTGTGGCACTTCGCAGAATCTCAAGAGAGCTGTCTGAATTAAATGTCCCCTAATAAAAAATAATAAAATAAATGAAGAGAATATGTGAAAAAAAAATTGGCCTGAACTTTAGATATGGGTTCTGGTACATTTGAAGACAAAAGTAATTTATTTCGCCGTCATAGATGATTAATAGAAGTTCACTTACTTCAGATAAATCGGTATGGGAATGCACTATCGTACGTCACAGAGTATTGCAACTGTCCAATATCGCTCGAGGGAATAGAGGAGCGCGCAATGTTGCGATAAATCAAACGCAAGTTGTAAGGCGGTAACAAATGCTCTGGACAACAGAGGTCGGCTATCTGTCGCCGCCTGATTGCTGGAGATAAAGATTTTCGCATCACAAAAATTACCAATAAAAACGAAAAAAAAAAAATCAAAAATTCCTAGCTGTGTCATAAATGCTAGATGGGTTCCCACCGCGAACGTCTGTATGAACACCGCGCTACTTAACGCGAGTGTAGATAGTTTAATTTGGTTTAGTTCAAGGTGTGCACCAAGGCAGATTCCATGGTAATGAACCTTGCTTGTAGTGATTCTATCTGGTGCTGCAGGCCCAACAAAACCAACAGGTTCAATGAACGCAATCACATATTTTGAGCACAGAGCCCATGAAATATTGACGGAAATGGTACTAGGCAAATGCTGATTAAACACATGTTGTAAACATGTACATTATAGTAACATAGGTAATTATTAAATTAGATGTGCTGCTAGACAAAATCCTAATGAAATATAAAAAAAAAAACACTTCAACTGACAAATTTTTAATTTATGAAATTTTTGGTTTAAGAAAACTATGTATGCTACAAGAATTTCTTGTTCTTCTTGGCTTCATCATTCGAGTAAAACAAAATTCTCGCGGAGCGCAGCAAGTTCCTCTACAAATATTACCTAATATAGATTAGTTTGACCGTACAAACCATAGTGTAAGGAAGTTTTCACGCTGCTTGCTAACAGTGTTTCAAATTCGTAAATACAGTTTTGTAACTATATTTCAATATGAATCAACACATTTGTTTGCAAGTTTATTTTGCTCTCAATGCAATACAGTTTTGATGTAAATAATAGCTCAAAGTATTTGCAAACCAGTTATTAGCTATCTATTTATGATTGTCATTGCTATATAAAATCAAGTACTTACATACCTAGGTATGTCAATTTCTGTCAGGATTAATACCAAAACTATCGTACATATATTATATAACTATATATAACTACTGAACATATATATAACTACTGAATATCAAATTAAAGACTTTTTTTAAAAAATCTTGTTTGCTTTGATTTTGACTAAACAAAAAGCGTAGCTGTTTTCTGATTAGCATTATTAAAATGAATGAATAGAAAAGGGTTCAATGACATTTTCATTATGATAAAAAGCTATTAGATTTTTTTTGTCTCGTAAAATATTTTTTTAAATTAACTCAATGACTTTTGATTTTAATGTTCATAATAGGCCTTTTTGGTGAGTTATCTGCATGTTAATAGTGTATTACACACGTAATATTTTAAATAAATCGCATTTTATAGTTGGAAGAAGGAATAGTATTACTCCTTTTTGTAGATAAGTTCGATTTGCCTGAAAAAAAATATATAAATAGAAAATAGAGGAGATAGTGGAAGAGTTAGGAGCTATTCGAATGGAAAACCTCCAAAAATAAGAACATTGTTAGATAATTATGCTAAATATATCAAGAGTATAGTGTACACACATATATCTCAACGTTTTCAATATAAAAGCAGATTCAGAAACTAGGTTTTGCCCGCGACTTCGTCCTCGTGAATTTACCAACAGTAATTTTTCCGGTGTGATAGGTATCTATGCAAAGGTGTGATAGGTATATATTTCAAGAAGATTGGTTGAGCAGATAAAGCATCAATGTGTAACAAACAAAGTTACTTTCGCATTTATAATATTAGTTAGGATTGGACTGTCAATGACATATTTTCACATCGTAATTTCTCGAAAACTGAAATTGATCAATGTGGTTGTTGATCAACAGCAATAATGATAGAAAAGGGAACGTAAATTTATATAACAGCATATAAATCTGTATATTGGTTTTTTTGTTCATATTTTGTTTTTCTTAGAGGTAATGATAATCTTTTATTCTTACTTTGTTTTTACATCTGAGGACCTTTAAATGGCCGAATGTTTCTTAAATTTAGTACCTATTTTGTATGTATGGCTGTTGGTCTATCTAATAAATAAATTAAAACTAATACAATCAAGAATGTCATACCAAAAAAGGTGCTATTAGCATTCGGACTGATATGTTTTAATATATGCTTGATCAATAGGAAACATTTGTAATTTGTGGTGTTGTGGTGGACAGCTGCAAATTGAATATCAATAGCGGGAGATCTCATTACGACTGAACACTGGATAATTAGGACTCAAATACAACATTGCTCATATTTTTGTTATTTATAATTATAATTTATATATTTATAATTATTATTGTTATTTTAAATTATGATTTGAGATTAGTTTTTTCAGTAATTAGGCCTTTATATAAGCTTTTTCAGGTCAAATTTAAATAATATTTGACTATCTTAATAAAAATACACGAACTACTACTTAATTAAAATATATAATACATTGTATTATACTTTGAGTTGTTGTATACATAGATATAGTAAATACAGTTATGGGTAACTTAGTTACTTAAGCATTACATATTCACAGGTAACCGACCATTGTTAGGCAAACTTTACCACCCATGGATTGCCTCTTCGAAACAAACGGTTATAATTATTTATCTTTCAAATATTCCTTGGTCTTTTAACGTTTAACGCCCATAAGTCAAAATTACGAGAGGTATGTTGCTACAAACAAACGAAAATTTAATTTTAATATTTAAAACTACATGTTGTAACTGTACTTGATGATCCATCCCCATGATTTTAAGGTTCCCTAGTTTAAAGCAAAATACAGAAAAAAATCATGACAAACTTATATTTCAAATTCATTTCATACAAATTTAATGCAGACGCTCGCAAAATGTTGATGAACACGTTTTGTATATCTTTGCATATCTAGAGGTGCTGCTTCTGTGCGTAAATCCGACTTGCACTTGACCGGTTTTTCTTTCATTGATATATTTCTTTAGTAATACTTATAGTAAATAAAATTAACCATCATGTCATTGATTATTGTTGTACCATCATTAGCATCTTACTATTTTACAATGTGAATAAGCGACCGCCATAAAGCGGCGGCAATAATTACGTAATTTACGGTACATTTACAATGTCAAGTTTTACCCACTTGTTATGTGACCTTGTATTTTTGTATGTGTTTTATTTTGTCAAACAGTTTACAGAGTGGAACATATTACATAGTCAAACCTTTTCTAATCAAATTTCGAGATTTATGTTGTATAGTATGTTGAGAGACTAGTTTATGCTCGCGATTCAATCTAATCTATCGCGAAAAAATTTAGACAAATGGTCTTAGAAGAGTCTAGATTTTTATTTTTTTTACATTCACAAAAATGAATCGTTTGGAAAACGAAAATAATTATTACAATCGGTATGTATAGTAGAGATTATAACATTACTGTTTATTTTATCAAAATGTAAATATGTATGCAATTGATGAATAATAAAACAACGCGATGATAACGGTGCTCTGTTCAAGAGGGCTTGCCATGTATGCCTGATTAGGCGTATTATTGTCTAAAACTAATAATTATTACTTTTTTATATTTAAAAGTATTTTACATAGCCGTATTCGTATCTGTAAAATATTTTTAAGCCTGTAAATTTGTAAATGAACAAATTGAAAAGTCACATATTTAAAACGTTTCAATCGTATATATCTCACAGAGATCCTGAAAGTCGACATCGGTGAATTGTGTCAGGCCTCGTCAATGGATTTATATTTGCAGCTGCAATTAAAATAAATTTTATCCAATACGAAGAAAACTTAAAGGCAACAAGCACATTATTCTATCTTCTCTATATCATGGAACATTCGCCGTTATTACCGTGGCATAGAGTTGATTTTATGTCCGCCGGCTTGTGAATGATTGGTCATAAGATAACGGAAATCAAGGATAATCTATTCAATGTCTAGTATGTGTAGGGGAAGCCCGCGGTTATCACTGATTATTTTGTGTTCAGTCATTATACAAGTCCTATGTTTACTTTTATATTGCGAAATAGTTCACACTCCACGTTCCACTTCACAATTTACCATTTAACATAAATTTTTATTTATGTTTGATATTTCAAAAAGTATATTTAACTCATCACTTATTCTGAATAAATTTCATCAGAAAATAATGACATAGGTTAGCTGATGCCCGCGGCTCCGCCCGCGACAGAAAGTGGCCTATATAAAAAACACATTAATTAATTGTTCTGTTTTGATGTGAACGAAAGACAAAAATCAGATTCGAAATTAGTAGTTGATAGTTATACCTTTACCATGTTTTTTAACAAAAAAAATAATTAATTACAACAATTCTTAAAGACTGCTCATATATTTTTTTTATCTATGGACTGCTCAGAGAAAATGCAGAAAGAAATGAGTGTCTTTCCAATACTGTAATGAGTTACAGTATTGGAAAAATAAAATATGCCAAAGGGGCTTTCTATTATTATTTTACTTTTATAAGATTTTGTAACTAGCCAGCATCATGGCTAGCAATATAATCTATATTTTAATAGTGTATAAATTACTTAAGTCGCAATTGAGATCAATGTCATTGACATTGAATAATCAGCAAAAGATGCAGCTCTATTGAACATATGTAATATTATATTTTTATTTATTAGTTAACGGGTTAGGTTATTGACCTTTTTAATGAGTTTGAATATCAGGCGGAACTGATTTAAATTTGAAATGACGTCACGTCATACTATGATGTCATTTTGTAGTGAATCGTAACATTTCCTAATTAGACTTTATATCGCCAAATTAGAGTCGATTTTGTAACGTTACTGTGTGATGTATAATGAGTAAAGGGGTATTATAATGGCGGAACAAATGCCCGTGTTGCTATAATAGTTCCCAGAACATCTAACCATGACTGCTGACAAATTGGTCTGTTAGTGTACCTAGTTAGCTAGCTCAATCATTGTATGTTGTAGATACATATTTTTTTATCAACTCAAGGAAAAAAGTTTATGGCCTTATAAAAGACCAAGCTAGTATAAAAATACTAGCTTCGTCTTTTATATGACCTTATATTTTTCCACAATAAGTTTGGGTGACGATTTAGAGCACAAAATCTTTAGGAAATTTAAAAAATTTTACTCTTCCGTATAAATTGACCGATCTGCTGATTGGAGTTAGTATCGAAAACTGCAGTCAGTTGAACAGATTTGAACTTAAGTTTAATGATGTGAAACCTTTTATTTTTTATTTATCTGGAAAACAGTTACATAGAAAAACAATAAAATGTAACTTAAATGTTACAAAATCTCTCTATGCTTATGGCATTGTCAAGCAGCAAGACTAGTAGATTAGGTACTATTTGAGTAGATAAATATGATTAATTATACTTAATATTCAGTCTATTATATATGTATAGACCAGAGCCTATATAACAGATAGAAAATCTAACCTCTACGTATTTAGACTATTTCTTTATAAAATTATACGCTCCTTATTACAATAAGTAAGAATTCACAATGTCTACTACTCAAGGCTCAATGGATGGTCGTGCTTCGCAGCCAATAGGTTTATGTACCCAGCTAGGTACACCTAAGATAATACAAGTACATAGTGATATAGACTTAGCACATTTTCCTAAACGTGCCTTGTGTGACGTGACCAATTGATAATTCATTTCCAATGTCAGTGACAAAATGCCAGGTGCAGAGTTATTATCGTAGGGCCTGTGGAAGTAACGTTCGTTTCAATTTGGCCATTGTACGATTCGTAAAATATCGCCTTTTATGCCTAAAAAATTAGACCTTATACATATAGAAGTAAGGGTCAGTCGAAAAATGGAGCGTTTATTTTTATTTAGCGAAATGTGGAAATGCTTTTAAATCCTGTGGACAGTGATGGTTTTAGTGTAGTGAGTACTTGTGATTTCTAATTTGGGGTCATGTTTTTCACAGCAGGTTTTAAGGTAATTACATTTATTTATATTTAATAAAAATATGTTTTAAAATTGACTATAATACTACCATAATGATACAGTCAACAGAAAATCGACTTATATTTCTTACTTCACTCTTGGGGTAATTTCGGAATTAGCTTTTCTAGGTTACATTCTATCAGTATACTAAGTATCATCGAAATCCGTTCAGAAGATGATCAACAATCTGATACACATCAAATCTCATTGTATTTATAACATTAGTGGGTTTAAAATTTATGACTTGTAGATATATGCTATTTCTACAAACATATACGTTATTTTATACACTGTCTTATCGTAATAAATAAGACGCCATTAATTCCAGAAGCCATTACATTAGCTCATATTTTGTGGTCATTGACATAACGAAGTTGTTTGCCGGACAAACAAACACCTTGTTATATAACACAAAATAAAAATGATACAAAATTATAATTTTCTGTAAGGTGATTTTAGATTAATTTATTTGATGATTCACTGGTCGTCAAATAAATTAATTAAAGACTATTAACTTTCCCGAATACCGAATACAGTACAAAATCTTTTTATCGAAATAGGTAGGTCACCTTTTGTACTAAGTACCAATGAAAAGCAAAAAAGAAAATTGATTTCGTCGAAAACGACTGATTGAGACGAACACACATAACTCGACTTAGGATACACGCAAATCTTTGTGATTTCGTTATTTTGTAGCAAAAATAAGATGAGTGCATTTTGTTGACCAGTTTTCGTCATTGTTTGATAAATTTGGTGTCGAACCAAGGTTTCTCATGTTCTGATTTAATTCACTGTTTTGGCCAACGCGCCATTATCAAACCATTCCCAGGTATTTTCCATATCTGATGACATTTTGTACACGGCAAAAGTGAAATAAAAAAAAAAATTAGGCATAGAGAAAAAAAAAACTTATGTACTAGGAGTTGTGAAAAAAAAATGTAGAAGGTTCGAAGTTCGAATATCCCGACCGGCGGGATAGTTATAATAATACATATCCGTGTCCAAAGTCGCCAAGCTATACCGTGACTAATTTCGGAAACACTATGGTTTTGTTATTGATGAAAATGATATCATGAAATTTATTCAGTGAAGAGGTGATTCATAATGTATTGCGGGAGTGTTAGATCTATTTGTATCTAAAATTTAACCAAGCATACCTAGTTATCTGGTAAACCAAGTATACCTAGTTATCTGGATCTGCCCGCCTATTTTCTACTATTTGCGTAAAAACACGATAAAATTAATTTAAGAGGATAATATTATCTATCTGTATGGAAGATTTCTCATGAGTTCAACAAGAGAAAATGATTCTTTCCTAGAAGACACTGCGCACCCTTTTCCGAGAACAAGTCGTCAGCACTTAGCGATGCCAATCATTTCTAGGAAACCACACCGAAGATAAATGACATAGTAATGGATATATAAAATTTCGCAATTGCTCTAACATACCTACATTAATTGTTTTTTGGAATTTCGTGAATGAATGTATATATTCTAGAAATTCCTCTGTTGTCTTTTTTTTTTTCGTTTGAATCAATTTCAAAACTTTACTTACAATGTACTAGAATTTGTGCCGCTCTTGTTTAGGACCTTTTTATTTTTTACTGAGATCTGAATGAGAATGAATAGGAACCTAATTATGGTTAGGTTATGTTTATTTTCAGCATACACCTAAAAATTATTTATATAATAACATTGTAATACCATTTTGTAAAAATAAACAAATCTTTTAATGACTTGTGTTAGATATAGTACAATTGACCAAGTAAGTGTGATGATAAAATAAATTTAACAAAGTTAATTATCTTTCTCTCTCTCTCTCATCTGATTGTATTCTCGGCCGTTGAGCCTCGAAGCTCAGGGTCCACTTTCCTACTTTTTCGTCTCAACTTCGCAAAATAAACAATAAAGTTAATTGACACATGTTAAAGTAAAAAAATCTCTTAAGACTTTGAAAAATTAAAACAAAATGCGAGTTAACAAGGACAAAATACCGTCTAAAATATTCGGACACTAGCCGTTTTCAGATAATTATTCACTGGAGGCAGAAATCCTCTACGAGCGTTTGAAAAATGATACGTCGAGGAAATATGCCCGGGATCCTGCTATATTATTAATAAAAAAAATTGCCGACATCATTCTTTTTTGAATTTCCAAAGTAGCAAGGTTAATGTTAGTGAGACCTAATAGAATTCTACAAGAAAATAGACAAACAAAAAAAACAGACTGTGGGGACTGAGAAGGCTTTTTGCCCAGCAGTGGGAGATGCTATCCAAAAAAATTATTTGTTAAACAATTTAGTAATTTTAGTGACGAAGTGAATATTTGTCATGAAATAAATTGTTCTTTTAAGCTATGTTTTCTCTATTTTTTGCTTAACGAATAGTTGTTGACGTTGAGAAAAATTTTTTCCATCAATTTATGACTATTAATCAATTTTCGACTAACTTCGATTCCAAATTGGGTTCAATTATACATATTACTTATACAAAAATAAAATTCTTTAGTTATTGATTACAACTTTATTTCGATATTATTTTCTGTGGCTCACTTTGATTCAGCTGCTTTCTACGTATTTGCTGTTGAATAAAAATCGTTCATTTACATAAAATATTTTACGTTACCAATTTCTCTAAGAGTGGAATGTAGTTGATTTAAAATACTTCAAGGGTCTAGAACAGATAGACGGAGTCTCTCATGCGGCGCGTGTTTGAAAAATGATATGTCGTGAAAATTGTCGGAACAGCTGCTACAGCAGTATTGTTAACCTAAAATGATGCCTACAGTGCCTTCTAGAGTGCCAAATTTTAGGCACTATAAATTGGGAATTTATTTCTTGAAGATATTAATACGTACGTGGATTATTTTCGTAGAAATATGACAAATGTAGGTTCTTTAATTTTTTTTCAGAGAAAGTCATATATCGATCTTTAACATTTTAAGATAAAAAATATTTTTTGGCAATGGTTATGCACATTGCAGACTTTACAGAAATGTAAATAAATACGTAGAAATAAATACGACAGTAAAAAATTGCTCAATAGGTCAGCAGCTATGTTATGTAGGTATATCTTATTGAAGCCAATATAATTTTAATCAAATTTGGTTTGTCTAGTAATGTTTTGATATGATCCTTTGTTGGTCGAAATAAATAAATTATTATTATGTTATGAAACAAAATAGATATAATAAACAATATTTTTATTAGGGTGGGTTGCACCGTCAATTTTGCGCAGAAAAACGCAAAACACGCCACTTTGTATAAATGTCAGCGACGCGCAGATTAATTTAAAGCTGGTGGAACTCACCTTTAGGAATTAAAATTCTGTTCACTTTTTGTATCAGTAGTAAATTTGTAAATAGGCTGCTACATTAAGCGTAGCGATACAAACCAATATTACAAATGACAATTGCATCTGCAAATGCAAAATGTTACGTGTTTTCACCCCACTCCCAATGATATATGGACAGGAGCGGTTCACTGCTAACGCGGTATAGCTAACACAATTAGTACTAATGGACCGAATTGTTTGTTTTTACGTCGAGAGAAAACCACATAGTATATTTTAAACCTAAAACAAAGCATTCTAAAGCATAATTTTGTTTGCATCATCGGAATCGCCGTCATTAATATGAGCAGAGTTTTAATCACGTTTTTAATAGGTATTTTATTTAAGATTTTTGTTACCAACCGCTGGATTGTTGCTAACTTTTAAAATTGCTTCGAGTTAAGCAAACTATAATACGAGTAAATGTTGATTATGCTATTTATATGAGTATTTTTGACCAAATATGTACGAGTACAAGAATAAATATGACGAAAGACCAAACATGCGATATATTGTCATATCATTGTACGTATGTTTGCGTTGCCACACCTATGGCTTATCAGGCAGGAGTCATTATTACAAAATAAAATATCGTCTAGGTACATTCGATTGCATTTTTAATAACCTGATTTATCATGACTGGCATCCTACAGGTGACCACTCCTATATTTTCACAAGAATTGATAGCATGGTTGGACATGGGCGTCGCCAACCATGGGGAGGGGGTGAGGCAGCTGTCTAAAATAATATGTAACTAGCAATCTGTACTCGGTCTCACCGCGTTTAATTTTTTTATATAAAAGGTTACTCCATATACACCGTGTATACCTATAACGCCCCACCCTGCCTCACCGTGGCTGCGCCCATGTGGTTGGAAGTTTTTTCCATCTTAACTTCTTGGTAATTTGTTTTGTGGTCAAATAATTACAGACTGCAAACATACAGTACAACGAAAATTAAACTTATCAAAGCAAACATGTATACTTCTTTTGTTTATTTTTTACACTAGCTATTACCCGCAGCTCCGCTCGATTTAAAATGTCTCGGGTGCGTTTGTCATACAAACTTTCTCCCCCATTTCTAGTTTTGGGGGTAGAAATTCGAAGAAAATGTGGCCTATATTTGGACTCGGGTTATCTATATGAACATCTGTATACCTCAATCAAAATCGGCTGTGAAAGCATGATAGTCAGACAGACAGAATTTCGCATTTATAAGTATGGATTGTAATTGTAAATTTTGTACTCAATGGAAAGTTACACGTTGTGGACATTCCATGTACGTACGTACTTGATTTACTCTGTCAATTTGGTGCTATATTAGTCCTACTTGAATAGTCGACAGCACATCAACCTATAGCAAATTCGCCGCTATTATCACAGTGTAAAGGTTAATGTATGATTATTTGACATGCGGTTGACTGTACACGAGGCATTATTATTTGGTGTTGACTGTAGGTACAAGTGGAAGTGGCTGTATACAAACACGGCATGATCTGTTTGCTGAACCCACTAAGAGGCTTCTGTTGCGAGTTGACTCGTTACACACAAGTTCGCACGACAGAATTGGTATGTTAGGTGTGTTTTGTGCTTGCGAAGATAATTTCATTCACAAATGTTTATGGTTGTACACGGGACAGCTTTATTTGTTTTAATATTGAGTAATTTATGTTCGCAACGCCATGTAATACTATAGATGTAACTATTTAGGATAATATTTCGCAAAATGTTTGATTCATCGCTTTTTTTGAATCGATATATAAATTCGAGCGCTTATTTTTTGGGTAAGCCTATATCGTATAGTATGGCTAGTTGTTCAGTAACACACAGTTATTTAAGTCTTAAAATAGTCTTGTGAAAGCCAAGATGCAACAATTAACATTTTACAACGTTCTATGTTATTCTCAAACAAAGCCCGTGCAATCTGAGAGCAAACCATCAATTTTAATCGATACGCCACAGGCCAGCCCTTTGAGACAAAGGATCTTATAAAACCTGTCCGCAGCAGATTCGGAAACAATGCTATCTAACTCCACATTATCTGGCCTCAGGACACTCCAGCTATCTCCGATACTCCAGTAATAAGATAAGCATCGAATGGTTATTTCTAATGTTGTTTGATCGTGTTATCTAAAACTCCGTAAATAAGATAACACCGTATTTTATATAGCGATGTGTACATAAACGTAAAACCTACATCAAGGTTTTTACGCTTATCGCTACTAAAGTTGAAATTAGATATTCCGTAAAATTATTGAAATGTACATATAGTAAAAACGTTGAATTTATATGCAGTTAACAGCATGTATCGTGTACATATTCATTGGAAATTCGTTGCTATCACCGCCGCACAGAGATGTAGGGTAATTTGACTGTACTATCTTTGCCTTTCGATTGTTTATTAATGTCTATACAGCAATTATATTAAAACAGAAAATATTAAAATATCTCGTGAACCTTTTTATAGTCAGCATAAATTTAACAAAAGATCGACACGAAATAGAAGGAATCACTTTCAATAAATTTTTCGCAGTAAATTCAACCAATAATGAAATTATGATTGCTAAGTGCTAAGATGGCCAAGAATACTCGAATGAAAGGCGAAAAGAGTGGAAAATATAATAATGGATTAGCCTAGCGGGGGTCTGCAAAAATTTATACAGTTTATAGGCATTTATTGGATTAAGAGTTTAATGTTCAATCTCCCGCGAAATTTTTCGACGCCTCTTTCGGCCGACGCCGTCGTAATTAATTTTGTTATTTGGCATTTTTTTGCGATCCGGATGAAGGATGGTCGTTTTGTATTTATTCGAAATCAATACGCGTATTTTGTTTTTCTGGAGTTTTTTTTTTATTTTTAAACTTCAATTATTTCAAATATCTGAAACAACTAATTTATTTCAGGTTTGGGACTTGTGATTTCTTGTACAGCATGTAAATTTTACGCAATATCTTATTATATTATTATTATTAGCCGTAAGTAATTCGAAGCGTAATTTATTTATTGCTTGAAATATAAGCCACTGTTTGGTTTTGGCGAAAAATCAATGGCCTACGTGCTTTGTTTTGGAATTTATTGCCACCCTCTCAAATTTGTTTTCTTAAGCCGGCGATAGCTTATTTTCTCATTTCCATGATGAATATTTTTTCAATTTCACCCTCCACCGCGTAAATCAATTACGGTTAATCTGCCTTCAAGTAATGTGTACAAATATGTACTTGCACCATTTCGTTTAACATAGCATTTTGTTAACATTTGCTAAATACAACTTCTACAATATGCAAGTTTTCGTAATTTTTTTCATGGTACTATTTCATCAATTAATTGTGAATCGAAATTATAATTTAAAAGGTTTTCCCAATCTTATTATGCGTCAGTTTCTTCAATTAGCCATTGTGCTATTTACCGGTTACTTCCTCAGGGAAGGAACCAGAAAATTGCATTAGATGACAGGGATAGTGTTCCTTCCATTGTTATTGTTCTCGTTTTCCCATGAAAACCATTACAAAGACTATTAAATACATATTCCAAAGGCACGGAAATGTGGGTGGTTACCCTGCGGCTGCGCAGATAACCATGCGTTACAGATTAAGCGCTCTCTCTGCCGCAAGCCAGCAGTTAATCTGTGCAATCAAATGTTATTCAATAGCATGTCGACGCGCCTTGAGGTAGGTCATAGTTTAACAGATACTTCGATAGTGGAATTGCATATAGTGCGGCCTAGACTTACCAACACACTATTTGAATTCCATTTTATACAGTTTTCTTCAAATATAACTTCTTATATTTTATTTTCGAAGTTAATTTCTCAAATTGTACTCAATAATTTTTCGATAAAATCTGTAATGTATTTTGGATATCGGTAAAGAAATTTTTTCAGCTACTTTGGCTGAAATATCAATCAGATTGATCCGAACATAATATTAGGTAATAGGATATACTTTTTAGTATTTACGTAGATAAAATTAAACCATGAAAATACATTTAGGAAGCTTTCTTACCAGGTAATGACTGAGCCTTTCCGGCTAGCGGCTAAAAGAATCTTCGTTTGAATGTTTCGTTTTCTGGAAGGATAGTTTAATGTTGTCACTGCCTACTCTAATGTCCAGATATCGACGTCTTTATCAAGGAAAGTGGATGTCAAATGTTAAATGTCCTACTCAAATGAAAGCCGGCATATCTCAGGGACACAGTTTATTTATTTACAGTACGCTCGGCGCGGCACGCGTACAAATAGGCTCGTTAGTTAGGGTTGCCTATCATTTACTTAACCGTTTCCCCAGTCGAGCACGAAATCCTTATGTCTTATTGATGTAATTCGATTTATAAACCGTGTGGAATTTATTGATGACCATTTCGCATTTTTTATTACTCGACTTTCTCATCTCTGATTTTTGGTTTGTGTTTTACTAGCTTTTGCCCGCGGAATTTTTCCCGGATGACTGGTGCCCTATGTCTTTTTCCGTACGCTGAAGTAGATGAAGCGTGAAGAGGTAACAAAAAACATACTTTCGTATTAGTTGGGTATTATACGAAAGTAAGTTTTTGGGATTGAAAAGTTAGCATTGCCACAGATTACTTTAATACATTCACGTTTCGTAACTTTTCATTTGGAACCGGATGATTAATAAATCTAGATTATTATCTAGGGTAAGCCGTATCTTTATCTCTACAGTATCTACTAACAAGTATGCGAGACGTTTTTGTATGCCAATAATTAGTTTTATTCCATAAAACCTATTAGTTACAACATTTAGATTCTCGTGATGTTTAAAATAAACCGAAGCTAGCCGTTATCTTTTAATAAGTAACGTGTATAGCATAGAAATATCACAGAAATGAAAACTATATAAGATTGTAGAAGGGACTAATAAGGAATATAATAATTTTTTGCCACTCTGATAGAAGCCTTCAGTAAAGATTTGAGACCATGCTCCTTAGCAGGTGATTCATTCACATTTAATTTCTGTTGAATTTTATAATTATACATTTTTGTACTACATGTTCACTGTTTTTAGCGTTAAAGCAAAAAATATACATTACTATGTTATTTTGATAAATAGAGTATCTTGATAGATAGATAAAATCTTTATCTCTTTTCAACTTTTTTCAATTTGTATCTCTGTTCAAGTGTTAAATTTACACGTGTTATGAATTAATTGTAATTTTACCATAAGCTGTGAATATTTAAATTACCCAATCTCCAAAGGGTTGCCATTGCAAAATCGCACCTATACACCTTAGAATACCTACCCGCGTAGTAGTTTAACATTTGCAAACTTAATTAGGTTTTCTAAGAAAAAGAAAATGTCGACGGTGGTACATCAAAGTTCAATTCCTTTACTATTCCGATTTCTGTGGCCAGCAGTTTGCGTGGGATGTTATCTGTATCTGTCACCGGCGAGCTACCGTCGCCGGCGCATCGATATTGCTCGTCAAGCAAAGATAAGCCGAACAAGCTATTAGGTATTAACACACTTTATGGCTATTAAGGGACCCGTGACAGGGTGATATGACATAGATCGTTATATGTCTGCTTAAGCTGTCACGGATTTAATCTTGTTTGTTGAATTAATTGTATGCCTTATGTTTGGATAAGACTTTTTTCTTGGAGACGCATGAAATAAAATTATCGTTCCAACATGTTATTATATTCGTATAATACGTTAGTTTTAATCAAATTATTATACTATCTTGCGACAACAAAGGCTATATTTAATTTTGTAAATACAAATATGTATGGAATTTAGCTGAAATTCGAACAAAGGAATGAATTGTTTATAATCTCGGGCGGAGCGGAGCATAATGTTAATCTCAACTATTTAGCGCGCCAAGATAAATTATTTTATTCAGTAGATTAAGAGAAGTGTTTATACCGTTTAATTTGGAGGGCATTGAATTTCGGTGTTATAGATTTGGTTCCGTTGTTCTGTGACAAGTCATTGAAAATTGACTTTCTATATTTAAGGAGTGTAGTGCCAAAAATCCACGCATCCCTAGGAATATGGTTAGGGTATTACTCGTAATCATATTTCGGGGAGGCCCGAAATATGATTTTAAGATTTGAACTTGACTTGCATTTTTTTGTAAATAGTAAATACCTACGTTTAATTTTGTGAGTAAATACATTTAGTCGGTAAATATTAATTAATAAAACGTTTAACACTGGTTTTTTTTATCATCTCGAAGGACAATTTCAGCAACAAGTTAAGTAGGTACCTACAAAACATTCCCACTGGGACAAAAACAATGCAATTTACATGAAGGACGTGTTCAGGACCTTGGACTCGGAGTAAATAACTAATAAACCAGATAACGCACTCTGAAGATGCCACTTAAGGAGATTGCTCCAAGGCTCAACGCCACATCCATTCTACCAAGATAGAATTCAGTTAATATGAGCATTCTTCCCAAAAAATACTGCCCCCAGTGCCGAAATAAATATTGTGAAGTACAACTCGACAACAATGTTCATATTGTTCGAGTTGTATGGCAGATTAATTACAGTTCCAGATCTGTAGAGTGTTCGTATCTTTTTGACATGGATTACATTAGTATAGGGTGTTATTAAATTTAAATTATATTTTTATTTCCTGTGTCAACTAACAGTGACAGAACTAGTGATGATTTCCAACAAGACAAGTTCGAAAATGTTTGTTATGTAGGGTTTTCATAGTGCTCATACAAAAAAATAATATTACAACACGCTTATTGCGAGGTTTCTATTTCGACTCGATCTCGTTTAATTTTCGCTTCCAACGAATCTCGTATTGACGTTGACTTTAATTTTGCATCACGTCACAGTGTCACAATAGCTACTAACGTCGAGTTGTGATTGTAAACTCGCACTATGCCCTTAGCTGGCGCAATGTGAACAAATCATGTGTCTACTGCAGGCGCGGCCTGTGATATATCAGCATTGCGAGCAGATAATGTTGTCTGATGCTAATAAAAGAAGCCTTTTGTTGCTGTGATAACGTTTGTCAGGTTTATGTTCTGTGCGGAAGAAGGCGATTATACTTTAGATATCGCATATTAGTTACTTTTTTCTCCTTTTACTGTAGATAAGTGACTATTTCTATAAATTTGAAATCTCATTTTTGTCGTAAGCTTTTATTATTGTCATTTAATTTATTGCATTCAACTTGAGACAAACAATATGTTCAACCCATTTAGGAGATCCCTTGTCGGGAGTCGATTTTGAGTGCCACGCGTCGTCAGGTCACGCATATCATAATTTTAGCTTAATCGGTTAAAAATATCCGATACCAACAGAATTGAGCTGGAAGATTCCATTTGAAAAACAGGTTGTATAAAACTTGCAAAAAACCAAAATGCATAAGATCTTAAAGCTACAGTTTCCGGAGAGGATTTTTGAAATATATCACGTCTTTTGAAACATTATATTTTAAGTTTTTCGATGGAATCACGTTTTGAAAACTTTTGTCTCATTCGGTCCCAGTCTAAAGTGAGAATATCGTATAACGACAACTCAATAGAATATTATCTGTCGGAAAAACAAATAAAAAATACAGACTGGATCTAGTCAGGTAGACAGGTAATTAGTAAAATTTGAATCTTAATTTTATTTTAATAATTCGCCAACGCCTGTGCGAATATCGGAAAAGTACCTCCAGTAAAGTAGTAAAGTACATCCATGTACCAAGTTTTGATTGAAGCAGAATTTGATTGATTGAGTAACAATATCGTCACAAACTCATATTTAAACTTTTGCATTTAAAATATTTAAAGAGTACTATGAATAAATGTTATGATCAAAAAACTATGATTGAAAAGAAAATATAACAATAATGTAATACAAATCTAACATTTTGTGGAAACATCGCTTTTCCACAGAGATTTTTCAAGCAGATGAAACGAAAGGAAATTAATACATGTTATCCGGAAATGAAATTCATTCTCTTTGTCCGCCCTCATGTTTGTGCGCCATTTTATTTCATTTTGTAACAAATTTTTCTGCTTTGTAACATAGTTATGGAAAATAAAATAAAGTTACGTCATGGCTGCAAAGGTTTATACTTGTGATTACTTTTATAAGGTTTTAAGAAATGACAAAATGATTTTTGATCCTCTGTTGAGTGTGGTCCACACGACTAGTCCACCTAGTTGGACTACCAGAAGACTATTGTTTCTTGCTGTGGATTGTAATAAATGTAATCATTAGTTTTATTCTGGTCGGATTTTGTACGTAACATATACGTTGTCATTGATTTATCTGCGGTTTTTCATACTTTGTAGTTAGTTAATAGAATTACCAAATACCGTAATTATGTATTTCCTTATTAAACAAAGTTCTTTGATCAAGCTTTCATAAACACCTGAACTGAACTGAGGGTATCGACCCTCGAGAAAATTTTCGTAATTAGCTAAGAAATCTGTTATCGACATCGTATTCAAGAAGGTTATTCACGATTATAACTCACGTTTGACCTCTCAATAACGTCAATCGGGAGTTTGGGAGAAGCAAAAGTTTCGGGTTGGCCAAATATTTGTCCGGTTTCGTCGTGGGCGGATCCGGATCCGGCGATGCCAACTTGACGGAATATCCCACAAACCTTATAAAACAAATTGTTTCGACATTTTCAACCAAGTTTTGCTACGGGCTCGTATTTTTCTTTTCATCTTATGAACATTTTGTTTTGCTGTTTTGTAAAGTTTTTTTTTTCTATGTTCCCTTGGATGCCTTTGGGTAGGGTTGATTTACATAATGCGTTCACTCGAGAAATGTCCAGAATGTTATATTATAAATATGTACATTTAATTGATTTTTCCAATTTGAAACAAATTCAATGAAAATTTGATGAAGTAAACATTAATTTATTGCAATGTAAGCCAGATTCGTCATTAATTTATTTATGAATGTTAGAGACGGCACGGAAATTAAATTTCCATTTTTTATAATTTAAGCGATTGTTTTTAATTTTTTTTTCATCATCAACAAATGATTTATCGAGTATATTTACTAATTTGATTTATATCCTATTAATATTATAAATGCGAAAGTTAGTGAGGATGTATGTGTGTATGTTTGTTACTCTTCGAAAAATCTACTTTACCGATTGTTAAGAAATTTTGCAGACTAGCAGAATATAACCTGGAATAACATATAGGGTATCCCGGTTTTATCCCGAAATTCTCAAGGGATCGAAGCTCCGGGCCGCAGATGCTTATTTATATAGATAGGTTAAACCCGCCGCAGGTTTCGATGATTCAAATAAGCAATTGCGTAGGCCGTACCTACCTTGTTATCATAAAATAAATTTCTAAATTCCGAAAATACCTTTTAACTATTACCGATAAGTTTATTCATCATTATTTATATAATTATGTCACATAAATGGAACGTGTTAGTATCGTAGTGCAAACCCTCGTTTGATAATAGCTTTATCAGCAATATCAAGTATTTCTGCGTACTCAATCATATTTTAAATAATATTTTACTAAAAAATTCTTCAAATTGCACAAGAAGGAATAACAATAAAATATTTAGATATCATTTAGTACTTCCTGTCAAGTTTGATACTTTGATTTAATGACGTTGACAAACGTAAAATAATGTAAAATGTACAGATAAATGTGTGATAATGACATGTAATTTCGATAATAATAGTCATGATAACAAGATTTTGTGCTACTGTAATGGGAAATACTTTATATGATCCTCTCTTACGTCTCGCTTACTAACCGATGTTTATCTACTATTGTTTATCTATTGTGTCTCGATTTTACGCGCTAGAAGAGTTAAATAAAAATAAATAAATCCTGTAACTTCTATTTGTATGTACAAAAATTGCATGACAATATTTACGTGCAAAAATTAACAAAATTAATCGATTGCTCTTGATGAAATTTCTGCTTTAATTTTGTTTATTCTGAGACAGAAAACCGATTGAGAAAAAAACCCAAATCGCAAACGATAAAAGACAACTTCATGGACATTAAAGTGATTTTGAATTTAAATATCTGTTTAATCGTAGTATAACAATAAATAAATTATCCCATGGTTATTCTGATACCAAGCTAAGTGAAAACCATTAGTCGACTGAGCAGAAATAATGTAACGTTCCAAAATAAACGAGTCCAATTAAAACAGTTCCATTATAAGTAACAGTTATCTTAGTTCGGCTCTCGCGCGCAATTGATAGAGTAAACACTAAGTTAATCTGATACGAAAGCCTACCCACGGTCGAGGGCCTTTCTTGCTTCCGGGATTTCGAATGAATTTTCTTGAGATAAATTCGTTTGAGTTTTTTTTTTAATTTACAACAAGCGCAAATGATGGCCAGTAGTTTAGTTTTTTTTTTCTTTTACAAGCAAAAATAATAATTTAAACTTCAAAAATATATTTCTTATGGAAGTCATGTACTTTCCATAAATATCAACAAGATCAGCCCAAAAGTAAATGTAGAGAATAAAAAACAAGTAAAGCAAGAAAATATTATCATAATGATCCATTGTTACCCAAAATAAACAAGTTTACAAAATTAAAACCTTAAACCAATTAATTCATAATATTGTTAAGTATATTTAATTTACGTTTTAATTAATGAAGTAGTAAAAGTCAAGAGCCAAACACAGATAGAACCTGTTCACTTCACATAGTTCCTCTTTATAACTCGTGTAAGTTCTAAATAAACGACAAACAAAGGGACGTGATCCCGCACTTACGTAACTTTTTCCTTCACAGTCGAGAGAAGCCTTTATGTGCTAATTAGATTTTGGGTTTCTACGTAGGTACTTGAGTAAATATCGTTTTGATTTGTGGGTTGGAGATGGAATTATATTGCTGTTTCTAAATTTTATAGATTTTCAGAGATTTAAAAAAAATATATCGACGTGGAAACAGATCAAACCGTTTTAATTTTCTAGCTTTTATCCTGTTTGAGCGATATTCCCACAGGAACAGTACTTTTTTTGGCATGAAAAGCAAGCGTTTCAAAATTGCGATAAAGCGTGAAGATTTTTTCTATTTCTTTGTGTGCCTATTCGTTACTGAATATTCGCCATCAGCTCTTAGCTTTACCTTATCCAGAGCTAGTCTGAATAATTGTTCAACTTACTGTTTAGACTCCCGTCCACTCTCTGATGTTTTTGAGGCATCTTGCATCGCCCCCCACTTTATGCTTTCCGCCAAATCTGGAGATGGTACCGGGAATTTTTCAAAGAAGGACAAACAAACGTTATTTTATATTCATAATATTATATACGGATTAGTTAGGATAATTAGCTATTTAGAGAGCCGTTTTATGTGAGCCGTGTCACGTTTGATAGGTTCTACATCGATCAATTCTACCCATTATATTTCCAGTAAATCAAACAATAAATAAACACAGTCAAGACACGAGCAATCCCTGGCTGAGCCACCAATCATGTCTGTTGACAGAGCAAACAGCAAACGATCGGACAAGCGCCAGCCTGCGACCGCTGCCCGTCGTAAATGTACAGCAAATAGCAGGACGTGATTACCCACTTACTTACACTTTGTTTTATAATCAAGTAGTATTTGACATGAAAGTTCATTTATGTAAATGTATTATTGCATCAGAGATTACAATAGTATGTAGTTTTTGTAAAGGTTTATACTTATATTGTATTAGTGTCATGAAAATGTCATCCTCTGTAGATTTTCACTTTGATAGATTCGATCGATGGTTCGGTAAGCTGTTTAGCAAAATATGACCCTATGAATGTTGTGAAACACTTTGATTGGTGGATTTTATTACGCTCAAATGGATGCGCTCCAGAGGAATAGATAGATAGATAGATGATAATTCCAGTAATTTTTATATTGTCCAATGCAGTGAGTCGGCTTCATAGAATACTTCGTTATTCTTCAGATCTTATTTTAAAGCAACCACGTAAAGTAGCAACACATGCACATCTTGAATTAACATAAAGATTAAAGTTTAGAAAAAATCAACCTTAAACCAACATCAGAAGACCTACTACGAAACATACAAACACGTAGAAACACGTTTAAACGTCCACATGCTGTCTCTTTTTCCCATATCGTGTACACATGGTGTAAAAAAGTGTGAACGCAATGATTTGCTACGTGTTGTATATTTCATGGCAGCCTTCCAGATATATAAAGTCAATAAAAATTATAATTATATGTACAAGTCACATAAAAAGTACGAAAAATCTCACTCTTTGTTCCGAAAATATAAACAAAAAGTATATAGTATTTTCTATCAAGGTCTAATAAACGGTAATGCCTCCATTTTCGCATTGTCCCGCCCCGACCGGAACCGGAAGACGCGGCAGAGAGCGTTTGTGTTAATTAGATTCCCAGTTGGGATAATTTTAGGTCAATTGACTTCTTAGTTGGATAAATAATTGGATTATGGTTTTATAAGCACTAGCGGCCGTAAGTGACTTTTATATTTAATTATTTATAATTACTATTTTTATGTAAACTTTTATACGAAAGTCTAGCTGTCATGCATTCACAGCTAAATTGTTGTGCCATTTTTGATGAAATTTAGACTTGATATAGTTAAAAACCGGAGGATATCGCAGGCGGAGCTGCGAGTAATATGTATAACCTACCTAACACATAACTATGTGAGTGAAGATGTAGTCACGCCACATAAAATCTACTATACAGATTTCGTTTGAGGCGTGATTCTATAATCTCAGGATTAAATCATAGGATCATCATTAGGGGCGCATCAATCCTGAGATTATAGAATTTTATAATAATATATTCCTAATATTTCACATAAAATATTTTAAAAATTCCTTAGTCGTAGATAGCAGTCTGACGTTTAGACCTGGGTATGGATGCGATGTGATACTTTCTAAGTTTTCGTATCTACATATGTGGGATTTTAGTGACACGACGTGGTTTTTGTATGGAAAGCGTCGTTACACAATCAACAATCTTTTATCATTCAATTAAATTATCGATCTTTTATGATAAACGCAAGGTGAGATATTACATTATTATGGTGTAATTTATTATGTGCTAAATTGCATTAGTGCCAAATAAGAAGTGCGATATTAACAACCTAAATCAGCCGAGTTATATTGTAACACGCGTCACGCGTAAAATCCGCGTATTGAAGGCGTTACGTGCTACGTGCGCTTGTTAGAGACGTGATCGACTCATAATGACGTCGAGATGAGACGGGAGTCGCGCACTAAACGGTCGACGACGACGCCAGCATGGGAACTGACGTGATTGCGTAAATTGACTATTATGGAGAGAGTAACCTAACTGTGTGACTGCTATGAAAAGTTCACTGAAGTCGCAGTGAATATCGCTTATTACTTTCACTGCGACAGAACTTTTACGCGGTACATTGTCGTCAAGTAGTTTTATATATATATATATATAAGAGAAAAGAGAATGTTCAATAATTATTGGAACATAGTAATGATTACATTAGTACTTAATTGCGGACCTACATGGTTAGCTATGTTTAAGTCTGTAGTTTTAGTCTCTGCTACGGTTGTCTTTGCTAAAACTGATATTGTTATAACGTATATACATAAATACATATGGTTGCAATATTGGTATTTCATTGTTCAAATCCATCATAATATTCTCTCATTATAAGACATTATACAACCAAAAATCCAAACGGGAGCTGAGCTAATAAAAGATGAGGAAAGTTATGGATAAGCAAATAATTTGATTTCTTGAGTCTCTCAGTCTTTAGAAGTACAATTTTCCTTCCCTTGTGTATCAAAATTCAAACATTTTCGATATCACAATATAACAACCCTCTTCACTCCGCATTTAATTGACGAATATTGTCATGTCCTTGTCAGATTTGCACAAGAGTCTCGACGGCCGCTTTATTTTAAATTGGGTCGTGGCCTATAAAAGTCAATGTACACGGTAAGGACAAGATAATTATGGTTGTCGTTCAAAATGATGATAAATTGGACGGATCTTATGGCTACTAATCAAAATTCAACACAAGCATTTGAACTTTGGTTTCATGAAGACATGTACTGAGGTCGGCCGACATTGTTCTGATTGGTCACGTATATGGTAATAGTGCCATTTGTCTCTTTAGATCGAAGTGATATTTGGTAATGAACGTGTATGTATAAAGTATTTTCAGGTATTTCAAAACATCTTCCCTGATAGTAACATTTATCTCTTACAACATTTAAAATGTTATATATATATATCATACAACAAAGGGAATATTATCGCGATATCGAAATTCTAAAGTACAAAATTGATCTTAATAATTAAGGGTAAGTTGTATCGTCATTGCATTGATTTTAACCTGCGCGCCGCTGACGTTTGGGCTTGATTGACATTGCGTTGTTTTGCACACGTTAAAGTTAACGTCAAAATTTACGGAGCAACCCACCCTAAGAAAATAAACGGTTGGAGTAATTTCGAACATCTTTTGAACGTATTTCTACTATTAAAACATGGAATCGGATTAACGTATTTTCAACGGAATTTAAAAGTCATCACATATTGGTCTACAAATAAAATTATTTATTACAAGATGACTAACATTTTAAGTTTTTGACAAATGTTTTTTTTTTCAGGAAGAAGGCCCAAAGCTGCCAGTGGTACCGAAATGTTGCGCCAGCGGGCAGAATCTGAGTATCAGCCACGACTCAGAGGGAAACGTCAAGTCCGAGTGCGTTCGAACCACTCTAACCTTTTCGCCGATGTTCTACAAGACCAACGACACACATCTGTGGAGTTACGAGAGCAATCTCTATGAAACCCTCGTTGGAAACCCTTGCCTTTATGACAGGTTGGTAAAATGGACTCGGTGGCATTCTAGTAAATTTTACGTCGACTTAGAAAAACGCAAAGTACGCCATTTTATTTAAATGGCGGCTGCGCACAGGTTTATGTTAACATCAAAGTTGACTGGTGCAAGGTGGCAATCTACTCTAAATGACAAAATTATAATTTATAATTCAAGATTTAAAATTAATTGTTTGTTATATAATATATTTTATCTATATCGACATTTTTGATTTTAGTATATGAACTTACAGTTCATCCCAAAAAAATTATTAACACCAACTATCGGATAAACAAAACCATAACACTCGTTGTTTTCAACGCTCGATGAACGTTTAGAACGATTGTAAAGCTTTTCATCGATAAATTTTCCTTCCCCATGTTAGTAAAGTTTGAAACAAATTGTACACAAAGAATACGTGAAATAATTTCTGTAATGACCGTTAATAAAATATGTGCCATGGAATTGCCACTTACTACCGGGTAATCACAGAAAAGTATGATCGAAACAGGAATTTTAAAATAAGCATAAAATATTTGATAATTTTGAGCGAATAATTTTTTTATGGTTAGACATAATTTATCTATAATTAGTAGCTTTGTTACCACCGAAATACTTAAATAATACCCTTAAAGAGGACAAACAATGAAATGAAAATAAAATGGACAATTTCTTGGCCCATTTTTTGTATTATTAATCTATTTTGGTATTCTTTCAGATATCGATTAGAACCATATCAAGACAGTAATGATGAGTTTTATCTCATGGTCAACGGTTCGTTATTCGTCCCTTTCTCGACACCTCCGTTTTTGGGCACCAAGGACTTTTGCATGGAGACATTCTGGAACGAATCAAATCCAGCAGGAGTGACTTTGCCTTTGGTTTGCTTCACCGCATCCTCGGCTGAAACTACCACTTCTGTTACTTTGATTGCTTATGCTATAGGTAAGAGATAAATAAACAAATATATTGACATTACTAGCTGTTGTCGACAACAATCTACTAGCTGTTGTTGCGAGGCGCAAAAAGAAACCAGTTTACTCCCATAAAAACTCTGGCGTAAACCAATCTATTAGTTGGGTTTGCGCCGGGTTTTTTGGGAAGAAATTGGGAAAAAGCGTAAATCTCAATCAATTAATCAATATTTTCTTACTAATGAAAAACAAATTTCCAGGTTTACTAATATCTGTACCGTTCCTGCTTTTCACGGCGTTTATCTACACTTACATCAAGGAGCTCCGGGACACTCACGGCAAATCCCTGGCATGCCACACAATCTGCCTTGCCATCGCGTTTCTGTGTTTGGCCACCACTCAACTCGCTGGACATGCTTTTCCTATTACCGTGTGCTCGGTTATGGGTGAGTTAAAGTCCAAAACATTTATTCTGAAATCAGACCTTATTATTATTATTACCCAGATTAAAGGGCACTTTTTAACATCAAATTTTTAATTATATAGTACCACTAATAATAGATGTTCCACAGCTCCACTCTATTTATGAAAAAAAAAGTGTTATTTAAGCATTGAATTGAATGACTATTTCACATGAATAAGTATCAGCAAACGACGAAAATGCTACACATTACTTTCCAATTCATTAAATAACCTTTCATATTTATTCGGAACGCAATCCATTCTACGGACGAAGTAATAAATTCTAAGAAAATCTATACTCATTCATGCGTTACAATATAGTCCTCAAAACCATATAAAAATCAAATTTTAATACACACAATATTGAAATGGTTTTTATTTGATTAGGTACCTATGTTACATTTTTATAAGAAGATGATTGACTCCGAAAATTCAATATAGAGATAACATATTTAGATATTTAACAGGGTCTTTATTTATAAGCAAAAAAAATTAAGCCATATTGAAACATAGCATACTGTATTATGGCATAACGATTTTTAAGTATAATTAATTAAGCATAATATTTTTAATCAATAATTTACACTGTTTTATATATCTTTTTATTTATCAGTCGACCGCACATAAAGTTACCCTGCCTGGACCTATATGCGGCGGTAATAGTGGTAAGGTAATAAATAGGTTTGAGCAGCTTGATGTGAGGTTGACTGTATATAACATATATCCATGTTTGACCTCGGCTCATTAACTATGCATATTTATTCTAAATTTCGTTAAATCCAGCGTATTCTTATTAACCGTAAAACTGTGACAAGGTTTACAATATTATTAAGGATACTGTTCTTTTTACAGCCTACCTCATCCAGTTTTCGTTTGTGTCATGCTTCTTCTGGCTCAACGTCATGTGTTTTGATACATTCTTAAATGTTAGGTAAGTTATACTAATTTTCAAAATTATACCATCTACCTAAGTTTGCGTTCAGTATCTTTGATTATATAGTCTCTAGGAGATGGGACCATATTATTTCATATATTAAACCTTTTTTTTCATACCTTACATACATTTCATAATTTATATGAAGCTATTTAGTAAATTAATTATTTGAAATACGTTATTCTTTTTCAAGAAAACATTAATAAGTTTGCGTTTTTTCAGGCGCTACATTGACGCGTTACTTACAAGGAGGAGTATGAGAAGGCGGTTTGCTTGGTACTGCGCATACGCAGTCATATTACCCGTAGTCCTACTTATAGTCACCATAACCATGGATCTGTCACCGGCAGTTCCAAGCACTTACCTCAAACCGAATTTTGGTGTTAAAGGTTGCTGGTTTAAAAGTAAGTACATTTACAATTTAACCGACAGGATTTAGAATTAGAGTAACGATTTAGAGTAATATGTTTTCACTGATTAATTTCAATTATTGATGACTCAAAATCACGTTACAACTAAGGGAAACCAAATTTACGAAAATATACTCTCAGCGCGAATTTTCATTATATTAGATTTCTCCAAAAACAAATATATGCATGCTATCCAGCAAAATATTGTGAGTAGTTTATCTTAAGTATCTAAAAACAACTTTAGGCGTTACTAAATAAGGTTTATTTTCCAGCGGACCAGGCGGCATTACCTTATTTCTACGGGCCTGTAGCGGTCATCCTCATCTCTAACATCATACTGTTCATGATGACGTCAAGGGCCTTTGCCGTTCATTATGATAAGCTTAAGGACGTTACGCGTGAGTATTTTTTTGTAGAATAACCAAAATCTCGTCATTTTGAAAGAAAATTGTTTAAAAGTCTGGCCCAGGGAGTGTCCACGAGACGAGACGGTGGAAAAGTAAGAAGGTGGTCGTTGCCCATCAATAGTCTAATAATAAACAAGATCTAATACGTTAGTATGTGGTATTACTTACAGAACGTGATTGAAGTGCGAGGTACAACAACTTTTTTGTTTAATGCATAAAATAAATAAATGTACATATAATCAATTTATTTAGTTCCTCACTGGCCCAGTAAGTAATAGCAGTTAGACTAGGGCTAGTGGTTCTACTGTTTATTTGGACCACCGCTTAATAAAGGCGTGGGTGCAAATAATTTTATTGGAGCATTAGGCAGTTGTATTTGGAATTTGATAAAAAATAGTAGTAGGTATATCTGTGAGTATATAATATTGATTCAGGTTACAATAGCCATGATGTAATAGTAACATAAAGGAAAATCTAAAGTCTTATTTATATTTACGTTGTTAATTGATTTGCTTTTGTATTTTAATTACTATCAATCTAAACCGGAACATTTAATTATGAATGTGATTGTGTTAGCCATAAATAACAATATTAAATATTACTCTTTAATTACTGAAGTCATAAACTGAAGTATGTTATAAAACAAATCTTAACAATGAAAATTCCCATTAGGATAAATGCAAGACAATGTTATAGCAGGATGTGAGATCATGTCATTAGCGAGAAGACGAGAATACGCAAATAATGTATAACAATATTGTAAAGACTACATTACTCCACACAAGCCAGCTACATTACGCTATAAATACGAGTAAATTGCATTTTTCAGGGAGTCATATCCATTGAAGGAAGTTGCATTTAAATATTATAACTTACGAGTATATATGTGGGAGAAATTAATCTTGAGACTCTTGAATAAGTTTGTATCAACTAGAATTTCTAGGTAATAACAATATTCTGCTAATACTAATTACTTTAAATAGGTTTAGGTATACATAATAATGTGAATCACATATACTTAATTACACAGAATGTAACATTCGAAGGATGGAAAAATTACTTGGAGTAAAGAGTTAATTTATTAATATTATTAATAATATCACTGTAGCTTCCGGACAAACAGTCAATATAAGTTTTTTTTCGAAACAGCCTTAGAGCTGGCGCATTCAGACTTCAGCAACTCCGACGACTGGGTGCGCATGGGCACCGTGCTGGGGCAGCCGCTGCAGGCCAGAGAGCGGTCAGCGACCCCACCGCAGGACCCGCCCGGCAACTTCAACCTGCGGCTGAAGAGATACAAGAAAATGTAAGTTGATGTAGCAATAGAAACGACTAGGTGCGCATGGGCACCATGCTGGGGCAACCGCTGCAGGCCAGGGAAAGTATGTTGGTGTAGCATCAAGTACTCGGACGATCTTTCTTTGTCTTATGAGGGGTAGACGAAGCCAAGCAAAATTTTGTTAGAACGTTGATATTTTATCTATACTACTACTAAGCAGGGAAATAGGCAAGCAAACCTATTTAAATAGTATTTAAGTATTATCTGCAATACCAGCGGTATCACATGTGCTTGGCCGTCTTTGTGGCCTAGGGTCTTTTGCTACAGCACTATTTCATTGAACGGACAATGAAAGTATTCCTGTTTCCCATTTCATAAATTGGATTGGTGGAAAAGGTATTCTGAAATAATGTCAATATTTTTGAGTTTATTTTGTATTTCCCTCATGACGCTGGGAAAAACCAGGCACCTGGGACGAGGGAGGCTAAAAACAATTACTCGTCGAGCTTATCGCCTATGAGACGATTCTCTTTAGTACCATATCCAGAAGTATCTACACGAGCTTGTTTAATTTTTTTTTCTTTTAATTATAAAGTATTTAGTTTTCAATATCAACCTGCAAATAAAAGTAAATGAATTGCTCAGATTCCGCAAGTGCTGTATCCTGTCCTTCATCATGGGTTTGTCGTGGGCCTTGGAGGTGGTGTCTTGGGCAGCGGGCGCAGGGTCCTCCTCTGTCTCCGTGTGGTCCATGTTCGATCTCATCAACGCTCTGCAGGGCGTCGTCATTTTCTGTATCTTTGTGCTGCAGCAGCCAGTGAGGAATATCGTTATGGTGAGTATACTTTATTCGTCTATCGTGGCCTTTTTAGTCTAATGGGCAGTCAGTGAAATTTTGTTGTTTGAAACAACATTATTGTACACAAAAAACAGTAAATTTGAAAAATAAAATGTAAGACGATGAACTTATTCCATAGAAAATATTACGAAAAGCCCAGCTTAGCTTAGCTCTCTGGTGTGATAACATGGCAGTAATATTTCCTTATAAGATAAATTACGTCTGTTAGTTCTCGTTTTTAAATGCCTTGCATAGTACTTGCTTTGGATTATACAAGCGTTGTATGATAACTTTACTATGTTGACATTACGTATTTGTAATTCCCGTTCACTTATTTTTACCTGTTGGGTTTCAATAATTAAAAACAGATATTTCTACTTGCATTCAGTATCATAGTCATCATTTTAGTAGTCAAAGCTGTTATAATAATATTAAAAAAAGATAGAAACTATAAAGGAATCCGCTTTTAATTTGTCTCGGAGGCCTTGAGAAATTCGATTATTCCCTTGTATCCGCACGTCATATATTTATAGATTGAAAACGTTACTAACCCTATTTTATTTCCTTTCAAACAGTCATCAAAACTCTTCAAATCATGCAGGAGGAAAAAGGACGGATCGGAAGTGTCTGTAGTGAGTGAGAGGAATAGCATTATTAGCCCTGGGAAAAGGGACTACGTGTAGTGATATACTATGATAGATTGGACTGTGGAGACTGATTATAGTGACAGTATTATAAAGGTCATATGAGTATTTGGTTCCAAATGCAAAGTGTAAACAGCCCGTAAAATCTGACGATTAAGTTCCTCATTTTATATTAAAAATAATATATAACATTTTCTTCATTTCATTGCTATGTCAATGCAGTATTTTATTCATTCGATTCAGTGCCTAATGTTATTTATTGCTACATCATTATAAAATTATAATACCATAAAAATGCCACGAAATACCAGATTGTTTGAGTTATGAGAATATAAAAATATAATGGTTTCTTAATCATAAAGTTACCCTGTAATCGTAACGGAGAGATCATATTATAAATTGCAAGGATAATTTTTCGTACAGTATTACGATATTTAAGTAGTATGATTTAATTTAAAACAAAATTATTTATTTATTCGCTATTACGTTGTTTAAAATAGGCTATACTGTTAGAATCTTAAGATGTAAAATTAAAGATGTAAGATATTTTTCTATGTAAATTAGGTTATTAACATAATTATGACCAAATTGTGTACATCGCGTTTTTTTTAATGTATTTTAAATATACTTTCATATAACATCTAAAAAAAAGTATTTACTCCTTTAAAACAAAATTTGAATACTCATAGACAGATTGAAATCATCCATTTTAATCCATTAAAAATATAAAAATACGTACCGCCCAGTTATATTAGATTACTAATGTATAAACATAACAAAGTAATTAAGTATATTAGAGGAAAAACTGCATAAATATGTTAAGTTTATGCATATATCTAAACTAAATATACCTATATATGTATAGTGCCATAATGTTAAAGCAGGTAGATAAAAAGATGGTGCATTTCATTTCGAGAAAAGCTAGTCATAACAAAGTAATATAATGATGTTGTACGTAGTCATAGATTTGTTTTTAATTTATTTAATGCGCATGTTATTGTGGTCAACGCGTGCGTACACTACCTACATCATTGATTCATTTCTAAGTTACGTAAAAATGTGTTTAGAAAATATGTGATATAAGAAATAGGTAATGATGTAAAAAGCTTCGGGTAATCTATTGTGCACAAGTTTATGTTACAAAATAAACTTCTATCTTAATTTTTTAAATACGATATTTTACACAAAAAAACAATTCTATATTAGAATGACAAAAAAACATTTTTATTTCATTTAGCTACATAAAAAATATCATTATCAAAAAATTTTAACGTTGGGAATTACTTCATGAAAAATAATATTAATATTATTTAACATTTTTATAAATTTTTTTTTCACGATATATATATAATATTAATTTTCAAAAAACTCGGATCGGTCGCTGTCCATCGTCCGTTTTTCTAATATATCTAGTATTGTCTGCACTGGTCGTTTATTTGTGTAAAATATTACTTTGTTTACAGATAATGCTAGTTTCGAGGTTGTTTATAGTGTGTTCAGGGCGTAAACATGATAGTGCGGTTAAAAATTTATGTTGACACATCACACAACTGCCGCCATATTGTGTAGAAAAGGTTAGAAATTTCTATTTTTTGTTTGTTACCATGTTAAGGCTTATCTTGATTGATTTATATATTTTCACTGTATAATTTCAAAATCTTATCTTGCATAAGAAGTGTAAATGATTCTTAGTTAATTAAAAAAGTTATTACTTAGTTATAATTATTCCATCGATTATTTTTGTTATCTTTAAGATTGACAAAAACAATTAAAGAAAACAATTAAGTATTATATTTTTTGTTAATTTTACTGTTTAATAGATTGCGTTCGCATATAAAAATAAATTATAAATAAGACTGGTCGTTTATGGAAATGGAAAGAATACGTAATAGAGTTATTAAAAGACCATTACGTATAATAATATAAGTGAAAACAAAACGACGAACATGATAAAACCAAATAATGGATAGTGTCAGTAATTGAAAGTTGTTAAGTGAATAATAACAACGACGAATATTATAATAGCAATTTTATTTACTATAATTTTACTTATACGAGGTCACGTTTTAAGAAGAAATGTTTCTTTTTTCAAAATTTAAAATATCCACGACAATAATTAGATTTAATGTGACCTAATTAAGTTGCATTTCTACTATTTTAATATTTTCAGAATATTACCCGAATCTAATATAGTTATATATATATAAACTATAGTAGTTATTGTATAATTCTATGATTGAGCTATGATTTTGTAAATTTGTAACTTACAATAATCGGATTAATTAGCGTATTATGTGTAACTATGTAAAATAATATTGTTAAATGTTGATGCGGTTTTTAAGTGAAATGACAATTTAAGATGATGTATATTTGTCTATTTTGCAAAACATGACGTTAAATAAACAAGCTTTATATAAAAGTTGTTCGTGTTTTTATACCCCTTCCTTATGGCGTTAAATTAAAAATCCTTTAAAGTCAGAATCTTTTAGGGTAAGTCATATATAGGTATGAAGTACTTACTAAATCCATGGTCTAAGTATCCACATTTTAAAATTTCGATTCGATTTTCAAACAACCAAGACACCAAGCTGGACAGGATACCGCGCGAGATACAACCAATAAAATATAGTCATTTTTAACAAATTAAATTCTATTGGTTGTTCGAAATCCAGCTATGGTCCGCTCCATTCCGCTTTGGTAGAGTTCTAGTTTTACTGGCCGGACAAACATGCCATTAGTGCCATCACACGTCAATGTCAGCCATCTGGTGCCCGATAGCATTGTGTGAGACCTAAAGAGGACTCTTTACAGTTAATATCCAAATCCTCTTTAGAATTAGATTTTCCTCTTAAACCAATCAATGTATTATTCGTAATAAATCCATTTACGAGTACTGATTTATTTATTATTAGCTATTCTCTAACAGAAACAGTAAACTGCATATAGTATTCCTCTTAATAAACCTAGAAACAGAAAATAGACACGGAAAATTCTTCCAACAAAATCCATAATTGAGCGTCTGTGGATTATTAGGCATTAGTACAATCGCAAGCGCCATGATCCACATAATAATAACGGAGCATAACTTCGGATCTGGTATTAATGTTATGCCTACAGTACCCTGTAACTCCCGTTTCAATTGGCATTTCCAATAATAACAAAGGGGGAGGGGTAGGTTCGGGGAGGGGGAATTTCCGTAAGCAGACGTTAATCTTCCGGAATTCCGATGAACGATATCCAGATCGTCTCGCTGGAGGAATTGGGAATTTGTTTTGGGGACTGTGAGTGAAGCGGGAAATGGCGGAGTGGAGCTGAGATCTCCAATGTTCGAGTGGATTTAAAACATTGAAGTATGCTTTCGCAAATTAGGCTTTCAATAAGAAATTCCGAATAAAGATTGAATACTTTTAACACCTATTTGTCCATGCTTCAGATCTTACATGAACCGAATGTTATTTAAGTATAGCTTAGGCAGTTCAGGAATACCAGCAGTCCAGAAATTCAAGTTTGACGATTTACACGCTATAGGTATGTGTAGGTAATGGTAATTACCTTTCTCTTTTAGGTTGTTTGTATGTCTAAGAGAACAGTGTTGTTGATATAGCAAAAATGAAATATAAAATATGTGAAAATGCAAAATTATATTGAGTTCTTTTTTGTTGATGTTGTGTTTTAAAAGTAAACAATGATTGTAAATTAATTATAATCGTCATCATCAACAGCCATTTAATCTTCCCCACTGCTGGGGCACATGCTTTTCTTATGGATGGATAAGGAGTACGGGCCATGACCTATTATGCGGGCCCAACGCGGATTGGCGGCTTTTAACGCCTGCAAATAAAACCGTTCCCAACAACAAACTTAACGTGTCTTCCGAAGCACGAAGAAGCTTAACATAATATATTTTTGGTATTTTTACCCATCCAATGACCGACCATTATGAAAGTGTCTTAACCGCCATTATCATAGGCCGAGCGCGCTAACCACTGCGTCATTGAGCGTAAATTATTATTTAAAACTTTTGCAATTTAAAAGATAAACATTATGTTTATCCTATATTTGAAATAAATTACCGCAATATTTTGACAGATGATCCGCCAAGTTCCTCTTTTATCAAATGTTTATTAAAACACCCTTTCAAAGCAAACAATGATCACCATCTTAGACAAGGCGTGAAATATTGCGTGGAGAATTTGGCGAAGGGTGAGAGGGTAACTAAGGGATAAGGGTTAATGTACACGTGGCATTTCTGGAGGGCGCAAGATTTACCAAGGATTATGTCTTAGGTTTGAGAGCATACTTTGATCTTTGCAAAACTAATGAGGTTAAAATAATGGAAAAAAATGGAAACATATATACAAACTACGATGAGACAGTACCTGCATCTTGATTTGTTTATTCTATTTTTTTTTATCTGACACATAAGATTAATAGGATGATAATTGACTGCGTTTTTTAAAATTGCTAAGTATATCAATCGTCCGTATAATTACAAATTTTATTATCTTCATAACATAAAGATTACTGAGACTAGTGACTGAACTCAGCAGAGCTCGTATATCAGAACTACAGGTCCCTGTAGGACAACTAATACTTGTTTAGTATTTTTAAACCAATTGATATACTTATGTTTTTAAATAAACAAGAGGACATTTTGTTACAAACAATGGAATATTTATTTTCAATAATTATGTACGAGTGCCGTATTTTCTGTTTATTTTTAATTTGGTAAAAAGTGTTATATAAATACAGACATAAATAAATATGTATCTGGCTCTTAACACTCCATCTCAGTCAAAAAGCAGTTACAAACAAAATCGCATATGAGTGCCATTTGCATTTAGGGGCGGAAATTGCTAGTCCAGCGCGAAATGCAAAAGCTGTTATTGAAAAATCATTTTGTTTGAACGTATTTTTGTTCAAACGTTTACTACAAACTATTTTATAAGCAGCAGTTACATTGTTGTCGTTATTATTTTTTAGAACCTGTAAATCATTGAAATGATACTAACAATGTATGTAAATTATAGTAGGTACATGGGCATTTTTTTTTTTAATATTGCAATAGTAGCTTTAATGAGGTTGGTACAAAATTTTCACATAATGTAATGTGACCTAAATCACAAAGATGTTTAAAAAAATATCTTCACAAAATTTCCGATACCTATCAAAAACCTACTTGCTGCCTTATTTTTCGAAGTCGGTATAAACCCATATCTCTAGCAGTGTGAGCGGCACCTTATTGCCTCTAACGCAAAGTGTGATTGATGTGCTCTTATCTGCGAGGTGCAGCTGAAATACCGACACGTTGCATATTTCGGGACGGGAATTATGGGAATAAAACGCTGCCAATGCATTAGCCGGTATAGCGATACCGGCTAATGCATTGGCAGCGGGCTGGTTGTTTTTTTTTCAAATTTAGAAAGAAAAATAAAGCAGAAAAGTTGAGACTTGTTATCCTGAAATGACTTCTATGTGGCGGTGATAGTAACGAATTTGTAATAACTTTGTTATGTAGGTAAAAATATACAAGGATCTATATTTATGATTGTTTAATCCTCCATGCTGAAATGAATGGATTTATCAGTGAAAAGTAAGCCAATAGAAAAGTTTTTCTTTGAATATGGCATATGTTGTAGTTTTGAACAGAACAAAATGTGGATTAATTCAACATTCTGCACCTGCGCGATGTCACCCAGGTGCACAATGTCAAATTTTGGTGATATAATCTAAAGTGTAATAAACCAACATGTAAATAAATATTAATTATTTTTTAAATTAATTATATCAATAATAGAATTATTTATTTATTATTACTCACAGCGATAAGGCCGCTTTTAGCGTATATGATTAATTTGTGATTGAAACTATACCATTTTTTATGCGCAATAAAATGTTATTGTGTTGTAATCCATCTTTTTGTTTTTCTGTCTCAATTTTCCTATAAGACCGAAAAAAGCATATTATACCTACGTGTCAAAAATATACTTTTCTTTTTTCAAGAAATATTATCTCAAAACTTTCATAAAATATTTATAAAAGAGACGAAGTGTAAAATATACAGATAAGATGGGGCACCCGCCAACGCGACGCCATTCCACATATCAGTGTATATATGGTAAGCACTATGTACACTCAACAGCACATCAACCTACCCAAATTCATTGCAAACTCGCCGCTATTACCGCGCCATAGAGTTTACAGACTGTACAGTCATCTACATGTCGTGGTAAATTTTCAATGAGGTTGATGTGAAGTCAATAGTACATTTCGGTGGAAAATAACAAGAAAGTACAACTACGATAAAAATAAATATGACTATTTTTATTTTTAATATATATTTTTCTACAATGATCGGCATTGACTCAAAATAATACGAAAAATTGTTATAAATGTCAAAATTTATATTAATGGTAAATTAGTAACAACGGTAATAACCAATTTATATAATAAATTACTTTCAAATCAAATATTCAAAAAGCATTAAACTAAAAGCAAATAAACGAGAAGGGAAAACATTAGCAAAATAATTTTTATTTTTCTTATACAATTTTCGATATTTCAAGTACAATTGGCTGGGATACGTAGCCTGAATGATTAATAAATTATGTAACGGTCAATTATCGTGAGGTGGAGTAGAGGGCGGGATTCTCGGATTTATCCCCACTTACTACATTACCGATATAAGCAACTGTCTTCCGGCCTTATTGATTTTCATAAAACTGGCCAGATATAATTCGATTTCTTATATGGATGATTACTTATTCATTGGTATTATGTATCTACATGCTTAGTCGATGGTACTGAACAACTTTTCGTATGGAAGCCATTTGAAAATCACGATTCAAAAAGTCAGCTGATCCATACATTTTTTTCTCAATTTTGTATAGAACAGCTGAATTTTTTTTCGCGATTTCGGAGTTACCCCCATACTAAACGTTGTTCAGAATCATGGACTGAGCATATAGACAAAATATTGCCAATGTATTAATAGTCAGCATGTATATTTTCTTATATTATTTTTAAGAATTTCTTTACGTGGGCTCTAGAAAAAGTGTCATTGTTTTTAAAAATTTTGTTTATTGATTTTCAAAACACACACTCTCTCTCATCTGAGCGTGTTCCCAGTTGTTTTCTCAGCCGTTTAACGTCGGAGCCCAGGGTCCGCTTTCCTGCTCCTCCAATTCGCACGTTCGCTGGCAGATATAATGAGATATCCTATAAATATATACTGAGCTTCTTTGCGTGGGCTCAAGAAGGTGTGTCTTTAACAATTTTCAGCAATAGTAGGTATTTAAAAATAGGTCATAAAACCCGCCCCAGCTTTTTTCTTGCCCTTTCGCCTAAATTTATTATCCTTGGGACGTCCTAAATAGCTTAAAAATAAAGGTAAAGTTTGTAGTATAAGGATATTTATGCACATTAGTTTACGACTATTTTTGTATAATTCGATATACAAACGCTAATGTTCAATACGAGTGAAACTCGTTCGTAACTCGAACGCAAGTCTCCAGTGTGCTAGTATTAGTGAATAGTGTCGAACGTGTTTTATCTCCGCGAGCAACATCGCTCATCCGCATCTGTTCACCCTGTTTCGCTACTAAGTACAATGGCTTTGACGCAGAATGTTTACTTCGCAAAATGTCAACTAAGTAGTAAAAAAAAAATCCTTTCGCGGAAAACTTATTTTGCATAAATGAATAAATTTGGATTTTTAAAGAAAATTCGTTTTATTTTTGTATCAAAGTTTAATTTTAGTCAGTCCGTCGTGATTTTATTTAAGAGACATTTTTCAAACAAGATCTTTTGGCCAAAATATTATTATGCAAAACCAACTTCTGTGAAAGAGACAATGTGAAAAAGAAATACTTTACGACTAATAGACATTTTACAAAGCATGTGATGCTATTAGTAAAAATATTAAACAAGCCAATAATTTCGTTTAGGCGCAAAATGACTAATTCACAAAATGTTCCTGAATATACTACATTGGTAATATTGATCGAAATATATTATTATATCGTTTCATATTAATCACAAATTTATTCAACACAATAACTTATAACTCATCAGATAACAGTATTTAAAAAGCAAACAAGAATATGAAGTTGCCTAGAAATTAAACGTAACAGGAATCAAATTGTAATTCGCAAGGCAAAGTTTAACATTCAGGGTCGAGCTTGCTAACTAAGTAAATACTGAAGGAATTTGATAACATATGAAAGAGCAGCTAAAATTAATATGAAAAGTTTGTTAAGAAATTAATTTAATAACCTTCTCTGAAAAGGCAACTTTGCCATACTTTAGGAAAGTTTGTTTAATTAAGTGTATATAGTTTGCCAATGAAAACGCTCACTTTTCCACCTCAATATGTGAGTTAGTTTTCTAAGTCGTAAATGGTTGTTTTAATGTTCGTACTAATTATGCAAATTTACCGCAGTGCAAGTGAGGGAAGTAGTTTGTGTTACAGAATTTAATGGCACTTGTTTGTTTTACAATAATGGAGCATTGTGTTGGAATCAATATTTCATTCGCATTTATAATATTAGTAGGATTTCTAGATGAATATTCTGAGAACAAATAACAATAAATTCATCGTTTATTAAATGAATTCATAGAGGTAGTATTTACTTTCCCTGACGTTTAAACAGTAAAATTATAATATGTCACTGTTTACACAACTTCAAGTATTATATAATCTCTGGCTCTACTGTGTCTGGACCGCAACGAAGAAGGTATAAATACTATTTATTATATTAAAGGTATAAATATTATGTATAAATATTATTTCAAATTTCAGTGTCTAGCATAAAATATACAAATAAATCGACATTGAATCATAATTAGGATCATCCTCGATTAAGTCACCTTAAAAAAAATCAATACATCACTTTAGGGGCTACGATGATACGGGCAGACATGCGAGACAAATTTATGAAACAAAAATTGAAAATAAAATCATCGCTCGTGAGTTTCCAGGAAAATTTCCTCAAAAAATACCTTGAAATAAAGCACTATGTCTCGATAAAGAAAGCTGTAAATAGCGCCTCTGAAAATTGAAGCCACAAAGAAAAGATTAATGTTACAGCTAACTTGCAGTACTTTTTGTTTCGCGCGATCCAATCATATCGCACACTTGCAGGTCTTCGGTTGGTGAGACCCAAGGTAACTTACTCAATTAGACAATTTGTTTAAATTTTTTATTGGTTTTATTTTTAAAAATACAGTTATAGTAAAATAAAAGTTTCAAATCAAATAAGTTTTTAGAAAAAGAAAATTAGTTGTTGTGTTTAAAACCTGGATGGGCTGACACTGAAGAACATGAAGAACATTTTCACATTTTAATATAAAAGTTTTTAAATTTTTTTTTTAAATTATAATTCAATATTTTAACATGAAGATAATAATTAACCTGATAAGTAATTGTAACCTAATCAGTAATTTTGTCTTAACACCGATTAGTTATCTATGGCCAAAATGAAGAGATTGATGGTATGTCACCGCGAGATACGGCAAGGCGGGAAAATATTAAATATTACGGCACTTGCAAGAAACCATTGCTGATATTAACTAAATGCTGGGGGAGATAACTCTGCCGGCAAAGTTACGATAATAATGCTTCATTGTTGCAAGTAAATAATGCGTGATTTTTAAATTCTTCTTATCAAGTGTGTGTCGACTACCTACCGACATCTAGTGGCAATTAGTCACACATACATTAGATGTTGAATCATCATTTTCATGAATCACGATTAAGAATGCAGAATAATTTTAAAGTTGAGAAAAATATCGGACGTATACGAAGAAAAATATACTTAACCCCGTTCGAAAGCCATTTTGCCGATAGTGCGGCGCTCGATGTAATCACCAAAATGACTTCTAATTAGGGTTATTTAGGGTTTTGCTAAAAGGGTTGACAAGCGGAACCATGAATGGCTTTTTGCTTCTGTTTATTCTGATATTTTTTATAGAGATTTCAAGTCTTAGTCTCATTAAGTATTTAAAGTTATATATATTATGATCGTGGCCTAAAAATAGTCATACTATTTTTAAAACCAAGATTTGAATTCGATATTCAAAACAAGAAAAGGACTTGTTCAAAACTTTTATGTAGGTGCTTAAAAAAACAGAATGTGTGAAATGAAAGTGATGAGTAAAGTACCTAATTACAGATACGATATTTAAAACCAATTACAAATAATTACAGAACCTATTCCAATTTAAAATAAATTGTGCTAAAAGTAAAGTTGATATAACTGGATTTAACAAAAACGAATGCGGCCAGTGTCGCGCGCGATTATGTACCGGATGTTGTTCGAGGGAGGGCGCTGACGTCAATTTCCGGGCGCGCGCCGACGCCGGATACTGCGAAAAACTTGTACGATTATAATGACGTTCACGCCACGGGAAATTATGAAAATAATTATAATTTGGATTTCAGCGTGTGGCATTTTTTGGTGTTAAATAAGTTTTTATTAAATTTTACATAAATGAAATAATAATAATATCATTTATTTCAGATAATTTAAAAATCCATATTTTGTTAGTAAACTATAACCTATATTAGTAAAAATTAAATATACTATTAAATTATTACAATTAAAGTAAATAAATTAAAACTCACAAATAACCCCGAGAGATCACTCGAGCGTATGAGTCTCGAGGATCACCCTTCTCACAAAAGCCGTCCACAACGGAGACGTATGCTAACGTCCTCAGAATGCAATTGGAACCACGAAATTAAATCACCAAATTAAACGTTATAAATTTAAATTAAGACATGAAATAATTTTGTAAGAAGACGAATACATAATTATATATCAACTGATCCTTCGCTAGTTGAAAATAAATTACAAACTATGTAAAGGCAATAAGGCATGTTTTTGTTCGTCAGATAGAGTATAGTTTAGATTTAACATATTTGTCCTTACAAGGTCTAACAGTAAATATATGTAGACATGAATATAGTACATATGTCTTCGAAATTTCTTTACGAATAGTTCGTATTTATTTAATATCCAATTCGATTTGTAGACAGGCAGGTATTTATTGTGCCTCAAACATGTTTTACTAGAACACGATTTAGGAGGTCCAATAAAGAAATTGATTGATTCTTAAAGCTCTCGTCTTTTTATTTATCTGTTTCTTGTGAAAAGACTGTTTTTTATCAGATTTTTATTATTTCACAATTTGATTCTAGCTTGTTGTGTATACGAAGAAATTTATATATTTAACTGATTGTCAACCAGATACAATAGTTTAGATGTTCCAGGTAACATAAATTATTTTTTTTTCTTTTTTATTTTACTATCACTTTCACCGATTCTGTTCTAAGGACTTCTTAAATACATGAATACGCTACAATACGATTACAATTTGAGTACCTTATGATAGCGTACTCAAATTCCTGAAAAAAATAAAATTAGAAATTAAGTTACCCTTGAAACGTAATTCCTAAGTTTAATATACTTAATAGAAAATGATTCAATATAATCAATTCTTAGTATTTGGTTATCCTACCTATAGCACACTAATTCCACCTTCATATTCAGCCGAGTGCCCGTCGCCAAGCCTTTAAAAGCAGCCCGTGACATTCGTGAGCCGTTCCCGAGCCGGCCTCAGGTTTAGAGACAATCTGCCTCTGCATTTGAATGCCAAACGGATTAACACTAGGTTGGAGCGAAGCCACATGGCCGGCTATATCTTTATTTTTTGTTTTTGACACGTTGAAACTTTAAATAGGTTTCTACGTGATTGGTAACGAACGACCCTAGACATAAACCTATGGAAGACAAAAGTGTATATGTGTGCAGACAAAGACCCCCACGTTTGCCCAGCAGTGGGTGAGACACATATACAGGCTACAAGAACAACTCTAAAAATATATGTTATAATTACTTTAAAACTATTACAATCTAAACAAGCTACAAGAAAGATTTTTAATAAATTATATTGGTTTTTATTTATATATTTCTTAATAATTTCTAAAATATACTATTTATTCATAATACCTTTTATTTTACCTATTATTAGTATTATATTTTGCAAGTTGCGTCACTGAAGTTTTTTACGGATGTCTGTTTTTATTTTATAATTTTTTCGTTTTATTCTCAAGCCACCATGCCTCCTATGCCTCATGGTGCCAGCTGAAAACCGCAGCGCTATGGTTTCTGCCACAACAACACGCTGAGCTGGCCGCCTTTGCGACAATTATACTTACTGTATTGTTAATTTTAAGTCGCAAAGTTAGTTGTAAGTTTATGTAATTTTTTTGTCGAATAAAAATATTTTCTTTCTTTCTTTCTTTAATCATATTATTTTGGTCTAGATTTGTAAAGTATTCGACATTTTAGGGGAGCACCAAGTAAGGATTATCGAAACTTCCATGGGAACACGGAAAAACTTAATTTTTATGACCGTGCGAAGTCGCGAGTAAAAATTAGTGCTAATATATATACCTAAATCCAAAACGTCTGTCATTAGCTGTAAAAAAGCATTAGCTTCTATTAAAATATATCATTTGTAAAGTATTATTTATTTTCAAAACTGAGAAAAATATTACCTAAAAAGGATAATTTTAGTTTATAAAAGCAATATATAATCGAATAAAATACAACCTTAATTAAAAATTGTTTATTTGTTTCGTTGAAAACCGTTATGGAGGAGAAAGTTTTGGAAAGGTCTCAAATATTATTAGGTCAACAATGCTACTCCAAACAAATAAACTTAATCCCGGCTTGATCTGCTACAAAACAAAAGCCAATGTTAATAAACTGGATTTAGACCATCAAGCCTTGGCCGTAGTTCTAGTGCGGGGGAGTCTGAAACGGTTCTCCGACAATTGCTTCGTCTACGAACGAATCGCCGACAGAATGTCTCCTCTATTCTCTCGACGAATCGTTCGTAGACGAAGCAATTGTCAGAGAACCGTCTCAGATCCAGTGCCAGACTTCCGGTTGCCATTTTTAGTGTTTGTTGAAAAGAGGCTTGTGTTATTTCCATAGATTTTCATTATTACCTATATTTAATTCGAACTGAGAATTAACTCGGAATTTAACGCCTATAAACACATATTGGTACGGTGTGTCTACATATTGGTACGGTGTGTAAAAAAGCAACTAAATTATCACGACAGGAATTGACAATAAAAGTACTAACCATATTAGGTCGTCGTGAGGAGATAATAAGAAGGGTAGGGCTTTTCCCCATGAATTGTCATTTGATCTAAAAAGCGAATATATCATTTCTTTACAGTACGCTATCCACGCTTTTGTCAATTTGGTCCATATTTTACGAATAAGGTATGTATATATAATTATTCATTAAAATCTAAAAAAAAATACACCTTTCTTATTTGAACTCGACCAAAAAAAAAAACAACCAGTAATTTGATACACACGATTTTCGCGTGACTTGCCATGACGTCACTATCCCGTACGGTAATTCGTAGTCCCATTTAAAAAGTTGCCCGTAAGCCGTAAGCCTGTCGGCTCAGTCCACTGGAGCGAGATAACACCTTTACGTATTGTTGTACGCATGTTCGGATCGGGGAAGTGAATTTACATTATGTTGTCCCGTGAATTTTTTATGACAATAACATTTTTTTTTAAACACAACTGATGTATAGTAATAAACATTTGAAAATCAAGTATCAATTAGTATCAACTAGTAGTAGTTAAGTCATCACAAATAGGTATTTAAGTATCACCTAGTAACAATGTAAAGACATTCTCTAAAATGTTGGATTAAAGGATTAAATACTATAAATACGCTCATTTTTACAATGTTTTATCTAAGTTGACATGTTATTTCTAAAGATCTCTTTAACGATAATAAAAGCTTGTGCCAATAATGGTATTTTTGTAAAAAAAAATATTTTCCCTTTCATATAGTAATTTCTAAAACATTTAAACAGTGATAAAGTTCAATAAACCCACACACTCTAATTCAATTTGTTTAAATCATAAATTTATTTATCACGTAATTAACTTTAGTTATAAATAAGTTTTATTGGGTTCTTCGAATCCTTTGAAACTTTCCAGTGAATTGATTTTCTTTAAACTTGGGTGATACCAATATTTGGAATAACACTAAACGTACTTTTTCTACTGAAATTCCTACGGTGTTGAAGCCCCGAGGCACAGCTAGTTTATCGTTAATTTTATTTTTCTATCCTAACAATTTAGAGATGGTTCCAGAAATTGCTAATTAAGTTGGTAGCGCCAAAGCCCAGAACTGACTGGTAATTAATGAACTAGATAACTAGTTTGTGTCTAGAGCTTAGAGTTTTGCCATAAAATTAAAGATTAAAATCGGAATGCTCAGTAGACAGGCTTTCATAAAGATAACTGACTTATCTTTGTATAAATAAAATTAACCTTACTGAAATACAGATTTATTCAGTGTTTGCTTCAAATATAAGTACTTATATAATACAAGTTATTGAATATCTTACGCAATAAAAGGTTCTATTAGGTAAATTATTGATATACAAGAAGTACTTTGTAAAAAGGCATATTATTAGCATTAAAGGTAATATAAAACAACCGAGATGCGAAAGCAAAGTTTCATGATTTCGACACTGATTTATTCACTCATTTACTGATCATCAAAATAGAACTGGTACTTCCTAGACCTCGAGAGCCGAAATTTAGTATAGAGGTACAGTTTAAAGCCCACATAAAGGGTCACATAAAAATATCAATAAAGAAATCGTAGTACCGTAGTCTTTGCTTGGTTTTACCTAGAGTTTTAATCACTTTTTATAGAACAAACAGTTTTTACAGAATGACTTGGCTAGTTTTTACAGAATGTTTTTGATGGGCTAGACTACCATTTAGCCCTATGATAGATAGGTTGATGCGCGGTCTACTGTACAAAACTTTGCAGTATTGTTCGCAAGCAGTACTAAGTTTCGCAGTATTCAACGTTGTGGCTCAACCCCTATCCTTATTTGCCGCAACCATTGTCTTTTGAGCTCTAATTTACATCTCTGCTATAGTGTGAAGATACCTAGATCATTAACGACTAAGAACAGGATTACATTAGCTCTATTAGTGTTTCAGTTCTAGAATAAGAACACACTATATTCTCTTGGCGGACACATGACATAGGCAATAATTCCCAAAGACAGTTGGTGTTAAGCAGGTCGGTTGATAAAAATATATCACAATCATAAAAAAATATAAGGTTATTTTTTACGCTGATCCCGGGCTTCGTGGCGTCACAGTCTCCGACAATAACGGGATCAGGCGGAAATGAAAGAGAGACTTATACTATTTAGCGATATGTAAAATTCATGTAAGATCCATTATTATTTATAAAAATTGACGTATTATAAATCATGTAACTACCTAATATATAAGCATAAAATAATTATATAGGGTAATTTATAAAATAACATCAACCTTGCAGGATTAAAATGTTGACATTATAAACAATGTGCTGGAATCAGCTACACACTATAGCGACAAATACCGAATGATGAATATTGCGTAGTTTCTATGAAAGCTTATATTTACCGCCATGAAAAACCAGCATTATACCGAATCCACCAAGTTGTCTCATTGCACCGCATTAATGCCGTGCAACCCACGGGTTGCACGGCGCTTTTATTTATTATATTTATCGCTGATTTATCGGCGGTTATTTTTTATCGCTGAGCACGCTCAGCGTTAAAAAATAACCTTGAAATTTTGAAGATTTGGCTGTGATTTTGTAACAGCCAAGGCTGACGCCAATCATCCTTTTGGAGCCACAACGCTAGTATTTAAACAAAGGTATGAAATTTAAAGTCAAATAGTAGAAAAAAATCATTAAGTTTTCATTTCCTCTGATGAAAAATAACAAAACCGAAATGTAGATAGTAAAATTTAAGTTTGTTGAAATATATCTGGAACGATTTATATTTAAGCACTATGGGGCTTCCAGCCCAGCGAAGCGGTTTATCTGAGTCATGGAAATGAGGGCACAGCTTTAAAAGGTAGGTATTAAATTCAACACATATGATGTATGTGGATGACAGAATATGATGTAGTTTCGCAAGTTTCATTAAGCACAATCGTCCTTGTCAGTGCTTCATCATCTTTGCGTGTCGATAGCAAATCTACAACGTTCTATTGGGTCCTAAATATAATCCTAAATATAGCCAGAAATACTTCTAATACAAGAAATTTCAAACAGTATCCTAAATCATTAAACGTAACATCATATTTAGCAAAAATTTTTCTTAGATTATATATTTTTTAATAAATAATTCAAGGCACAAATAAAATAAACCTTCGAATTAAATATTGTGAACTCTGATTATCTTATCGATATTTCACAGTCACATCATATTAGTCAGATATATAAAACTTGCGGCTCTTCCCGGCTTTGCCAGTAAAAACATGATAAATTATACACCTAAACCTCCCTCAGGAATTACACTATCAATTGGTGAAAACCGCATAAAAATCCGTGTAGTAGTTATTGAGTTTATTGCGAACAGACAGACGTAGCAGAGCAATTTGTTTTATAATTTTATTTATAAAACTGTGTACTGAACACAGAAAAATCTTTGGACGAAATAACAACCAGTATGCAACGATAAAATCAGTTTATATATGCGTGCACAAAATTACGACTCGTGTATATTCCAAGTTTCTGGATGTCCAGTCCAGGGCAAGATTCCAAGGGAAAATAAAAACTTCATAACATTTGAATGCCATGAAAAGGCAGCCGGCATGTATTATTCATATTACGAGAGACGCCAGGCGAGCGCATGTATAAATTTCCCTTTATAACTCTACTGAAATTATGAAGTAGCGGTTAAAATGACTCATTTGAAAATATGTTGTGTGTATATTTATACTGTATTAATTAATATAATTACGTTCGGAGCTGAAGTAATTACAACATGTTTTTTCTGGACGAATGCACATACCTACTTGTATGAAATTTAATTTTGAACGAATAATTATTTTGAAAATAAAACTATATTTATTTTGAAAACAACCGTTTTAATAACAGACTTTTGAGTGTGTTATTGTAATAAAAATATGTATGTGACATATTGCTACAACTAAATATATCTCATGATGTTTTCCTTTACCGGTAGCAATACGTACTCTACTTATTAGCCAAACTACTATGTGTTAGATCGGATATACCTAAGTGTAATTAAATGTCAACAAAATGAAATAAATAGTGTTAATTTAAACTGCGATAAATGTTCTCAAATATAATTTGAGTACGTCTTAGTACGTCTTCCTATTAAGTGTGTCATTCATTAACACTGGTATATTTTCAAGTCTCCTAAACGCATCTGATATGGTTTTACGACTATCTATATTATTTCATATCATGGCATAGCAGGCACACTAGTGAGCTAAGTAGTCAACCAATGTGCAGGTTTCCTCACGATGTTTTTCTTTACCGGTAGCAATTTGTAGTCGCACTACTATGTGTCAGATTGGTATACAAACATATGTGGCAGCGGTGGGATTCCGACCTAAGAGATTTAGTTCACAGTTTACAGGTCACAATCTTATTATTGAATCTGTGGTGATTCAGTTGTTAGACTGAATCACCACAGATTCAATAACAGTTTCATAACAGGCTTCCAACAGAGTAGTTAGCAAAACAGTCAAGTTACGACCGTAGTAATCAATAAATAAAGTTTATCAAAACAAGAGCGGACAGCATCATGGACTTAACTTGAAATAAATTAAGGGTGCCACAACATTTTGCCACTTTGCTCCATTTGTCTCGCCCCATCATTTGTCTGGTTATTTGCTTAGACCTCATCTGCCGGGGACAGTGAGGGGAGAAGCAAAAACATCTTGACACTTTTAACGTGCCGCACACTGAATACTTTTGAAAATGTATATTTAATTAATTATTGTATGTTTTTTTTTTGGTTTGAGAATAGACACCAAGACACCGAATAGAGTAAGAATAGACATTAAGATTTAAATACATTTATTTGTAATTTTGTTGTTGAAAAAAAAATTACTAGTTTTTACCCGCGGCTTCGCCAACGTCAAATTAATATCACGCCTTTTAATGAACGCGACAGCGCTTTTCTACTGACTTATTTTACAAATATTTACCATTTTTTAAAATTTACATACTAAAAATATACTAATGTTTACCAATTTTCAGCATTTTATCTTGAAAATTTAGGTTGAGGGTAATTTTTTCTCAAAAATTTGAAACACGTACAATATCACGGCATCTGACATAACTTTTACGACCGACTTTTGTATCATGGCATAGCCGGCACACTATTGAGCCTTAGTCAACCAGTTGAAAATTTGGATTTTAGTTCTTTACAACAAATTAATAATAATTTGTTTAACGAAAGAGTTTTATATATATTGATATGCAGTTTTATATCTATTGATATGCTTGTCATATAGTATATACGATTCTAAATTTTAATACTATGAGATTATAAATTCATTAAAATTTTTATTCACAGGTTGCTCCTTTATCCTAAAGATAATGACGAATAAAATCTACATACACACAAAATAAGAATATGTTACACAATGACACCATACGAGTATCTTAATTTTTAAAGTCACGACAGATTTTTTAATTTTAAGTGTGCGCGCGGTTCAGTCGCCTTTCATCATATGATTGATCACTTTACAGTGAAGAGCTGATGAATCTACTTCACTTGGGCAACTCTTCACAAATCGCGAGCAGATCGCCGGAGTATTTTGAAGGGAGATGCAGTAGACCATATAGTTAAAATTAAAGTCTTTTTCTACCAGTCTACCGACAGAATGAAGAAAGAATATAGTAAACGGTAATTAATTTTGAGATGAAAAATTTCTGGAATTGAGCGGGAATTAAACCCACGCGGTAATTAATTTTTCATTCGATAAGTTTCGGTTCACAAGATTTTGGTGTGCAAATGACATTTTAATCGCACAAAAACTGATAAAAACCAATTTAACAACACGTACTTTACGAGGGCCAATTGAAAATAAAATTGGCACTAGCTCAATTTTCCGCCTCAATGAATGCAGTTCGGTGCAGTTGTGTGCTATACACGATGCACTTTTGTTTCTTCCTTTGAAACTTACTCCAGGAAGTATGGCAATTGAAACGATTCTTTTTTTTCTTTCCAAGACTTTATTGGGTTAGAAGCGTTAATTGTTCGTTTTTTGTACTTTTTATTGTAATTCTTAATAGTAACAAATATGCTTTCTAAAAATATGGTAATTACGAAAGTCATTACAGAGAGTACTAGGTACTTCTTGTATAAGACTTTATAATGAGCGAGCTAGCTATCCGTATCCATATTTAAGGGAGATAATAGCATAGTATAAGCACAGAAGAGTCGCAACTTAAAAGCCACTGGAAAGCTTGTATAACACATAAAGTAATTTTTATCTCCAAATTCCCACGGGAGCAAAGCCCCGGGGCGCAGCTAGTAAGAATTACGACGAAGGAGCCTTCAACCAAAAGTAGCCTAGTAGTAGTAGTATTTTATGTCACTCCGGCTCTCGAACTATCTCTACACAAAAATCACCTCAACCCAATAACGAACGATTTACAAACAAAACACTCTTAGTGAACTTATTTATTTATTTAATATAAGGACCGCTTACAATGTTTACATATATAATATTATAGTTAGTAAATTGTACTTGCAGTAATGCGATACATAAACACCACAGCAACACAACATTTGACATACTATAGCGATACAATAAATACTGAAGTTATAAGCATCATAGTAAATATAAAAAATAATGCAAAAATTTATTACGACTTATGGCAAATGTGTTCATGACATATTTCATCAAATTTACTGTGAGATTTTATTTCTTGCGTGATCAGTCTGTAGTGATTATTTGCATTACCACAGAGTAAAAAAAATACGAATGTAGATTACGTCATCAAGTAAAATAATGGACACACTGAGGCTGAGGGCGATAATAAAAAAGCTTCAAGTAAATTATTCAGCGTATTCTGAAAGTAAAAGCATTCTTCAGAGGTACGTCTGTCCGTCCGAATGTCACTTTGTATGACAGCCCGTAGGTTTATTTATATTTCACCCGAATATTACTATTATTTTCGGTTTTTGTGTCCGTATTTCGTTTTGTGCCAACACACAAACTATTACAACTTTTTTAAAATTTTGGTTAGGTTATTTTTAACGTGAACCACTGCTGTTTCGCTTTTGAAAGTATACATATTTCTTCTCTATCACATAACTAATAATTTAGGCTTTCTCTTATTCATTGTTCTTTTGACATATTATAAGGAATCATAAATCTATGATCATCTGAAAATATTTTTTTTTCAAACGTGATTCTACTATTTTTACTTATGTATGTATGAGTTCTTTAACTGTACATCGCTCCAAATAGACCTTAACTTTAACAGTAAGTATTAAAATATAATAAAAAAACACTTAAAAAGATATATTTAATGTAATGACCCTCAAGCTTCTATCGGAAATACGCCCTTTCCGTGTTGAACCACTTAATGGTCCAGGGTACTTCAGATTCATCCCTTATACACTACTAGCAGCACACTCCGGCTTCGCTCGGCAATAAATTATTCTCAGAAATTATTATTGTTGAAAACCGTAAAAAAATGTATCCAATAGTTTTTGCGCTCTCAAACAGACAGTCATTATACGAGGATTTCTTTTATAATTGCAACGAATGAAAGACGGAAGCTGGCTGTAGACTGATTTATTGAGCTTGACACTGACAGTTAATAACATCGTCATAAAAATACAGAAACAAGTGGCCAGTCCATGCCACAATAATCTTTAGGTTCTAGGATAAAATAGGACATTACCAGATACAATACTGGGTATAAGTTGGTATCAACTTCCCGATTTTGAATGGTTTATTTGAATGCGCGATAAGTGTCTGTAATTAATTACTTATATCAGTAAGTAATTAATTTCTTTTTGTTTTCTAACCATCCATGAAAAATATTGGCTAACCATCAATAAAACACACAAAAATCTTCGTAACGCATTCGAAACGGATGAATTGTTTGATCGCAATTAAAAGTTTTTGAACGTTATTTACTGTGGAACGGAACAAAGTGGAGTTGTTGCTAACATCTGAAGTTACGTTTTCAAATGCTGTAATTAATTGTTGAAAATACACCTGCATCCTTCGTTTGACTCGAGGCTTTTATCTTTATAAGCAGAGGACTTCATTTTATAATATGTAAGGACATATTATAAAATGAAGTCCTCTGCTGCGTCTGCTTATCTGTTGGCGATATACTCAAAATCGAATGCATGGTTTTAAAAACGTTTTCACCCATATATTGTGAGTAAAATTTAGGTGCATCGGGATGGGCCGCTAGTTGTAAACAATTTACACGTTGTAGTTTTAATGTCCTAAATTTACCGCAAGTCCAAATAATAAACATTTGTGCCAATGGCCCTCGGCAAGAACTAATGAATCAAAATAACTATATAAATAAATAGTATGCGGGAACACACCAACGGCTATTCATTTTTACTGCTTCATATAATTTTTACGAACATTTTACGAGTTGTCCGTCTCCGCGTCGGCATTCTTATTAATTTTCTTGGCCTGTTATTATTAACTATCATATAAAAGGCGTAAAAACACTATAAACATAACTAGGTCATCTTTAGAAACGAATTAGAAACAAATGATAAAAATTAATAGAATAGCTACTTACTTTTTGATTCCAGCAAAAAAATAAACATAGAATGGGTTGCATCCATTAACTTTAACCTGCATACCGTGATTAAAATGGCGTTATTATTACAATTACGTAATTCGTTAGTAGTATATTACTGACTGATGCACTTCGCCCAAGAAAGCTGTGAAAGCATCTAGTTGAAGTTATGGAAAATATTATTTTCCTAAAACAAAAATCCTAAAAAGGATCTTTTTTTTATTCACTCGGACAATAAACCACACGCGCTGTATCAATTCATCGATAGGTTATTGAGGGGGGTGATTTTATTAAAAGATTCATATTGTTGAAAGTCAATATGAAATCATGTAGCTACATTATATAATGTAGTTCCTTAAGAAGGCATAATCTTTGATTTATGGGATATATAATGGCAAAAACTGTACCGCATTTATCTCAAAGCATTTTTCAGAAATTAGACCTTTACAGACACAAATTTTGTTATTATCTTTTGGATGAAAAAAAAAACAAAGTCTTTATTTATTTATTTATCAAGCATATCATAAAATAATTGTTACAATACATATATCTAAAAATGTGTTTCCATGCCACAGATTTTTATTTTTTATTTAAATTGAAGTGAGAATGAGATAAATCAGGACTTGTTTTTGGGTTTCTGGTGAACAATAAAGTGGAACTTATATCTAAAAATAGGTTCTTTAGTATCAGTGTGATGGGCAATGAGTTCACTCATTGTGCGCACTGTGATTGATGACCAGGTAAAAGGTATATTGAATGGGAAGTCCTCCAAGTGGAAAAGCAGATCATTGAATTCGTAGACTCCCTGAAAAGGTATTATGATATACTTACATATCTAAGCAAAAAATGTGACATAAGTATATTGCAGCTACACAGACATAGGTACTTATAGTCTTTAATTATAAAGAGTAGAAAACAAAATGAATACTATGAAAACACTTTGTGCTTTTGGCTGGGGTTACTATATCAACAAATTTTGACTACTAGATTTGGCGAAAAAATGAAGTTCTTTAAAAATACATATATCGTGGTTTAAAAGCAATTTTCTTGCGGACGATCAGTTTACAAATCAATTTAATATTATATCAATTTTATTTTTTATAATCCATTGCTTAAATTATGAAGGCTAGATTTTACTAATCATTTTATATCAGAATTATAATATCCTTCGTTTTATTATCAATAAAATGTTCCGAGGTCAATATTATCTGCACATTATATTTAAGTAAGCGTGAAAATTTTTTGGTTAACAGAACTATATGGATTTGTATCCAATTTAGAATGTAACTTATTTTGTGTTAAAAATAATATAAAAATAAAAACTTACAGGTCTGAACGGACATGTATAATTTTGTTTTTGAACTTGGTTCATGAACATTTTCCCCAAATAAGGCTCGTTTGCCAAGAAATCACACAGTGTGAAATTTCCTTGTATACCGAGTGGCACATAGTTACCTCCAATATATTCATAAATTTTCAGATTTACCTGTAAATAGGAGAAGGTTACACGTGTAAATTAGCAGATTATGTCGGGAACAAATGTTTGTTGAAATATCAATTACACAATATCACGAAAAATATTTTCACGTAACGTAGCGACGCACAGTGTCACTTTGTCTCAATGAGCATAGGTATATTATATTAAATTAACGAACCGTCAAATTGTCTCCACAGCCTGTTAGTGATTCAACATAAAAGTCTATGTAATAAGGACTGCCTCTGCCTTTCCTGTGTACGGTAAACTTTAAATCTTTTATATATTTAGGATTAGTATATATTATTTCTGGCTTTTCCGGAACGATTTCCAAAGCCTAAAACAAGACATTAGGAAATAAAGAAAACATTATTTTAAATATAGAAATCAATTTACTGAATATTTTATATGAAGATAATAATAAATTCATATATTTCAAAACACACAAATTTATATAAATTTTAGTTATATGAATTTGTAAATAAAATAACTCTTACACACTATTTACTAATAAAAGTCATGTTAAAAAGTAAACTATAAATAAAAAATAAATAAATACCATTGAAATTCCGAAAATACAGAATAAAATAAACACCCGAATCATGGTCAAGTAGTCACCGAATGAGTAAACAATATTTTATATTGATCTCATGAATAATACAACATACTATCATATTTTTATATGATTAAATACGTATTAGTGTGAACTAAGTTACACAAATTTATTATTTCAGATAAATTAGCATCATCAAATATAAATTAGACGAGCGAATTATATTCTGTCGCTTCCTTTTTCCATTATTATATATTTTGTTAACAGATTTAAAAACTACAAAGATTGCTACTACAAAAGGACTTTTTAAGTACCAATTTCTCAAATCTGGAGCCAAAAATCCATATGCATACTTCCGTACTAACATTATAAAGAGAAAAGCTTTGTATTCTTGTTATTTGTCTGTAATTAATAAATTCAAAAACGACCGAACTGATTATTATGAAATTTTGTTCAGAGATGATATCACGAAACGTTCAGGAGTATAGTTTTATCCGAGCGATGTCGGGACGGACTGCTAGTAATATATTGAAGGTCTTTTAATTTATTTATGCTCTATGAAATAGAGAGCTTTTAAAATTAGAGATTAAAAATTTAATTATTATAAAGTGAATTTAAAATCGTTCATTTTGTAAATTATCATAGATTTTGACAGAACGTGCTATCAGTGTGTCTATCGTAACTAGAAGTTCCTTTGTAGTTCCGAAAGTAAACCACGGTAGGTAGGTACTACGCTTTATTGTAACCAACTTTAAAAAATTAATAGTTATAACATGTCCCACTGCTGGGCAAAAGCCTCCCCTCTCTCTTTCCACTTTTTGGTTTTGGTTCTTGTAACCAACATTCAACAAAAAATCATTTAATTTATAATTAATTTATTGTAATTTAATTCATTATTATAACTTTATTGTAACTAAAATTCAATGGTATTCACAAATCATAACAGTGGAGGAAGTTATCATCGCTCCGTTACAAAACCCAACATATTTTGATATTATTTGAGCTTTTGCTCAAATAATATCAAAAAATGTTGGGTCCCGGCTACTTGACCGTCCCGGCTTCGCTAGGGTAAACTTATAATAATAATATAAATACACCGAAACCTTCCTCAGGAATCTCGCTATCTATTGGCGAAAATCGCATGAAAATCCGTGCAGTCGTTTTTGAGTTTATAGCGAACAGACAGACATACGCGGTAGAGAACTTTGTTTTATAAGGATAAAGATAATTGGTATTAACATGTATTTAATCAATATACGGAACACAAATCTAATGATTTAAATAATTACGCATTTTGATATTAGTTATGTGTTTTTATGTTACCTATATAATAATAATAACGACACAGTACCTATATATTATAACCCTGGAACGACACAAATAATTTTAAATTGCTATAAATATGTAGTATTCTATACAAACATACTGTAATATTAACAAGATGTACTAAATAAAGAAATGGATGGGGTGGACAGGTGAAACTACAAGAGCTAGATAAAAAATAAAATTTACCATCGACAAGAATTGTTTAGAATAGTTTATTATCAAATAATTTTTGTTCATACGTACAACTGTCATACAATAAGTTTTTTATATAACGACAGGATACATCTGACAATTTCGGTCAAATTATTTTATTTCTCGGTTTCTGGGTGATTGTGAACTGGAAGTTGTACCTGAACACTGGCTCTTTGGTCTCTGTGAGATGGCCAGTGACGTCACTGCGCGTGCGCACGCTGATCGACGACCAAGTGAACGGGATGTTGAACGGAAAATTCTCTAGGTCGATGACCAGATCTTTGATTTGATAGGAGCCCTGAGGAAATCAATAAATGGTTTAAGATTAGGCCATATATCATACCATAAATAGCTTTGATTTTTGACCAACAACGGCCTAGCGGGGAGCGCGCGTGTGTTAAATTATTAATTTCATTCTTACGTCTATTGTATCGCTGTCAGCTGTTTTTGTTATAAAGTTTAATGTATGGAAAGAACTAATTGCTTAATTTTTTTTCCATACTAATTTTTGTGCGCTACTTACAGCTTTGAACGGGCACGAAGCATTTAGTCGTTGTTGAACTTGAATATTGAACATTTTGCCTAAGTATGGTTCATGTTCTAAGAAGTCACATATTTTATACTCTCCTTGTATTCCTGTCGGCAAATAATTGCCACCAATATATTCATATAGTTTCATAGTTATCTGTAATGTAGAAATTACTTTTTGTTATTTAATTATAAATCATATTAGCGAAAAAATCTTCTTCATCATTTCGGTGTTAAACTTTGGTGAAATTCATTATAACAAAAACTATTTTCATGTATCCCCAGTTGGGGCCCTGATCATTTTAATGAACGGATAATGAAGAATGGCTTTGAGGCAAACCAAATAAATAAATGGAATAACACTCAAATGGTCACACTTTACTAAACAATGGACCCAAAGACACAACACACCCAGAACGCTGTGGGAATCGAACCCACCATCACATTTTCATCAATTTACTTTATAAAAGAAAAATATTTTAACAGATTATGCCACAAAAATAAAGATTTTTTTTATAGAAAGTATACGGTCACAGTTTTCTGGATTTTGTCGGCCACCGTTTTCGTTTTAGTCAACTGTGATTACATGGTGTGGTAAAAAACATACGACACTTTTTAATGAAATTCTTAATTTAGTATGGCATACGTAATTTGTAAAGATAACTATTTATTTCGCTAAGAAATTGAATTGATAACAATGTGACGGTGGCGCTAGCGTTTGGGTACATTATTCTTTGTAAAAATCAATTAACTAATTGTTCCAACAAAGAACAACACACCGTCAAGTTATTTCCACATCCAGATAAAGTTTCGACGTAAAAATGAATATAATAGGGGCTTCCTCTTCCTTTTCTTTGTATGGTGAACTTCATGTTCTTAATGTATTTATGATTGATATATTCTACTTCTGGCTTCTCAGGAATTACTTCTAAACCCTAAAAAAAAGAGGTAATAAGTATTAAAGATCTATATTATATAGGCAGTATATTAATTATAACGTAATTTTAAATTATAACGTAATTTTCGCTGTGATTTCCACCCTCCATATGGAAATGCGATATCGGTGATCTTATTTTAATGTGGAACCACACGTCACATAGTGTAATCTCTATTATAAATAACGCTATTTTTTTTTCTTACATGCTTATTATAATAATTCAGTAAAGATTTTTAGAAAATAAATGCCTGCTCACCTGTACAATCCCAAAGATGCATAATAAAGTAAACAACCAAATCATGTTGGGATTTTTAATAAATTTAAATATTACATAATATACACATGCGCTCAATCTATTTGAGTGTACATGAAAATGTGCTTAAAAATGTATTAGTTTGACTAAATAAATGGTTTGTGTCATTATAAACAAATTCACCATGTTAATTTTAGAAATGTTCCTTCCTTTCATATTATTTTTTATCATGTGTACAGTGTACAAACAATATGCTGGTTTATTAAAATTTAATGTAGTCCCTTTTTATAACCAAAATTCAATCAAGTTTTTAAGTACTACTTACTTAAAAATAGTTATAACTATATTCTAAATATATCTGGAAAAAATATTCGCTGTCTATCTCACACACATTATTATTACATACTGAAAGGTTAAAATTTACATTAACTATATGGCACAATTTTTTTTGATGCATTGTGTAATAATGGTTTTAGTTTTCAGTACAAGGACCACTGATACCTGAAATACAGGCTATATCTAGATCAGAAACAGTTTAAAAAAATAATAATTTTGTACTTAGACGTGTAACTTTGTGGTCAATAGATTGTTATTAGACTATTAATATTAATATAATCAGTGATTTTTTTATTATTACTTTTCCGACAACAAGAAATTGTATACGAAATCATTTCACATTAATCTCGTGAAGCCATGATTATATTACGTAAGTACCTTGCTCTAGGTCACTGGTTCAGGTACGAGATGCGTATTTCTTTCAGAGGTTTTCCTAAACCACACCGTGCGTTAACTCCGTGGGGAAATAAAAATGGATGTTAAGTGAAAACATACTTTCAATAATGTTTAATAATGTAAAATTTGTGTAGAATATCATTCTTCGGTGATATTTCACTCTACCTTTAAAGTATTCGCCATACCTTTAAAGTAACATTAAACTTTGTAACAATAAAGTCAAAGGGTGAGATGCGCTGTCAGGTTTGATGTTATTTTAACCGGCGCGCCGTTGACGTTTAAATTTAATGGCATATTTTTCGTTTTTCTCCGCACGTTAAAGTTAACGTCAAAGTTGACATTGCAACCCTGGGTGGGCATTAATTAGACATGTATATTTATTATTCTATTATATACTTATTAAAAGTATATAATAAAATAATAAATATACCTGTCTAATTTGTATCACAAATAGCGCGGTTTCACACGCGTAAAATTTTCTCGGGAACAGTTTTTTTCTCTGTATTAATTAAAATCAGATTGGAATAATTGGAATAAAATATTCATAGCGCATTTAAAATACCTACACGCAGCGCCAAATAGTGTTTATATTGCAAAATTATAAAACGTAGTATTTTGCAACCCCTATTACACCCCTTTAGGGAAAGAATTTTAAAAATTCCTTTCTTAGCGGACGTCTTCTAGTCATAATATTTCTTTCTGACAAATTTTAACTTCATTGATATAACATTCAATAAACATATTTAAGATAATATACACCTATAAGATAATACAGTTTTTTCGCAACGGGATTATTCCGGGATGTAAGGTGTGTACCCTATGTCCTTCTGCATACTCTTAATTATATACGGAATTTTAAGAGTGAAGAGTTAACAAACAAAGATACTTTCTACTAACTTTACTTAAGCATTTATAATTTTTACTTGAGACAGCTTGTTTAAAAAAGATTTGTATTTAATTTTACAGTCAAAAATTACAAAAGCGCATTTGAAAAATCGTCACTCGCAAGAACCTTACTAGTTAGCCTGGTGCTGAAAAAAAGTTTTCTTTTATTTATTTTTGTAAATTGTATGTTTGTACTTTTTTTTTACTTATTATGAAAGTTTAAAAGTATAGAATTATGACCTTTGACCATTTTGAGGTCAACTTTCCAAAAATAGTAGCCTATGTCATTCCTGGATGTTTCGTCAATCTCTGTGCTAAATTTCATCAAAATCGGTCTACTAGTTTTCGAGCTTACCCGTTACAAACAAAAAAACAAATTAACAAAAATTCATTTTTTTTTATCTTTATAATATGGATATTATAAAGAAAACCGCCGATTCCTTCTGCTTTTGCAATGTCATAAATAATTGGTGTCAGAAAATAATATCAGTTTTTGTTCACTTATTGGACACCAATTCTTTATTATCGTTTAAGAAAACGGAAGCAAAAACTACTTATTAAGGTAGATGAGATAAAAAAATATGATAACCGATTTAATAATACCTATCCCCTTTTTGGTTACAATTTTTCGTTCCAAAATAGACGCCTCAATTAACACACTTTATATATCGCCGAAAAATCCAGAGCTGCCAATAACAGAAAAAGTATATTGGAAGCCAATTCATATCGAGGTTAAAGCCAATTCAAATATTCGATAGACGTGACACAAAACCAATTTGCAGCTAAAACCAGAAACTCCACGGAAACTATCCGGGGCACTGTGACATACGGGTGGGAGTGGAAAATAATAAAACTGGTGGAGAATTACCAATTTTCACGTTATGATGTAGCTTCGATGTTGCGTTTTGAAAAAATCATACCGCTTTTTTTTAAATTTCTTTAAAACTGAATCCGAATTTCGGTTTGGAACAAGGATATGCTATCAAGAGGCCTTGTGTAGAACCCTTGCAATAGACATAAATTGTTTATTCTCGAGTATCGACTAGTTAATTTTTGTAGTAATTAGTATTAACTAATTATACCGAAAATTAACTAGTACCAAAAATTATTAGAATAATTAATTATATTCTATTGATTTTCCTTCCCTAAAATTTACGCCTTGATTTCCGAAATTTCTAAATCATATATTCCGGATGGAAAGCTAGTGTAACATTGAAATAAAACATGTGTAATTCACCAAAGTAGGCATATAGCTAGTATACTGGTAGTAAAAAGGATTGGCCTGCAGCCAAACATTTAAATTGAAGAGAGCAGACGAGGGTGCTTATGTCGCTTCACAACTATTGTAACGTTTAGGACTCTATCAAAACAGGAAAACGAGAAGACATTTCTTTGAAGCTAATTTTACACATATTTATTTACATCTGTACAAATATTTTGTGGTAAGAATGGAGACAATGATAACACAAGTTTATTTATTGTACAAATAAAAAAAAAACAATTTTCAATAATTATATAATATATGAAGTGTTTATACACTTCATTACAACTTTTGCACGGCTGATAATTAACTAGGAGAGCAGACCCCCAAATAAACTGGGATCAAAGCTAGGACCATGAAGAAGTTTTTATCTGACCGAAGCCGGGATGGACAGCTAGTATTAGATTAGGCCCTAGGATACAAACATATTCCTGTGGATATCCTACCGAGGCGACTACATAGGAACACATTAACTTGGTAGTTGATAGGAAGCAATAACATTTCCGAAGAGGGTTCATGTCATTTGTTTGAATTTTCTGTCTTGTAATTCAGATTATTTGCTTCTGTCATGAGTGCAGAAAAGCCGATCTGTTCTAAACCAAACACTAAAATGCAACTTCAAGCGAAGTGGCAAGCAGAAAACAGTACTTTTCATCTACCGTACACAAAAGGTTGCACCGTCAAATTTGACGTTGATTTTAACCGGTGCGCCGCTGACGTTTAGACAGAATGGCGTACTTGGCGTTTTTCTGCGCTCGTTAAAAGTAACGTCAAAGTTGGTGCAACCCACCCAAAGTATGTCAATGTTAAGTTACGAAACACACTTGTTTAAAATAGCAAAACATTCACGTTGCGAGAGTCCTCTAGCTCGCAAATGGAGGATCGTTACTGGGTGAGAGACATGAAGAGCTCTCCACGCACCCTGTAGAAATATTGCGTGCCCTAGTTGCGGCCCTAGTTCCTTACAATTGTAACATGGATCCGAATTAATGAGGACGTTTGCTTTTCAAATGGCTTTTAATAGAGGAAAGAAGTTTTGTTTACCTTTTTTACCTCATAAAATGTATAGTAGCAGAAAAAAATATGATGATGAATGATGATACTGATGATGAAAAAATTATCCTTTTCTATTACATTCTGTTAGTGGCATTGTCTGTGTAGATCGCTTTCCTTTGTTATGCAGATTTTTGAGATAAAACTTTTATTTTACGATGTTCATGTTTTCTGTTACTATTTGAGTAAGTACTACGAGTAATTTATGTTAGCGGACCCTGGGCTACTACGCTCAATGGCTGAGGAAGGTACCGAAAAAAACGCTCAGATAAGATAGTAGCTACGATAAACTTAGGTTAAGACTACGAGTAACTTTATTCTGACATTTACTATAATTTAACGTTCTTTTATTTGTTTAAATATGTAAGTTTAATCAAGTTTTCTCAGAAAATTGTTTATTCAAATGTATAAAAACACCATATCACTTTTGTTGTTTGATGGACAGTTTAATTTATATTTTCGGTTAGTATCGCATAGTCAATTTTTTACGCTCTATACCTCTGTTTGACGAGGGGAGTATTTTTCCGCTCTTGTTTCGACCATGAGGCGAAACAAGGGGTGAAATAAATAAGGAAAAAATGTTATTGTAACGTTTGAATGACACAGCTCAATTGGATAAATGTTTATCGTTAGTTGTTTCAGAGAGTTTATAAATCAATAAAAAATATTTTATCATGAAACTTTTGTTTTCTATTTTTAGACTAGTGTTAGCAATAACACACTCGAAAAGAAAATTACTGATTTCTTATATAATGATCAGTCTGTAATATCAATTCAATGATTATAATATGGACAAATCACAGAATATTCGCAAGTACTCCATGTTATTTATTGATAGTAACGAGTCAGGGACTGCTCGGAGATCCCCTTTCAACAACGAGCCTTTTGGAAAAAACCCGCCTCTTAGCATCCGAACATCAGGAGAGCATTAGGGAATGACTTTCCTTATATAAATTGTGATAGTCTGAGATCCGACGACGAAATAACTACATTCATATGTATTTGAAATAGAGCGAATGAAAACATACATGTATGTTATATACCAGGCGTTTGATTGTGATATTATTGATAATGGCCGCGCACTTTGATTATGGAGAAGCTATTTGGAGCAAAATAAATTGAATTGTCTTATTTATCTCTTACCCTCGACATTTTGTATTAATATTGTTGTCTGTTAGCCAATTATTGCTTAGATTTGTTAGATTTGGAAGTATCTAGTTTAATTTAAAAAGTCGCTTCCCGCTGTTTGTCTGTCCCTATGTATGCTTAGATCTTTAATACTAACTACGCAACGGATTTTGATGCGGGGTACATGATAGAGTGATACAAGAGGAATATATTTTGTTATGGCTTTACCCGAGCAAAGCCGGGACGAGCAGCAGCAATAATATTTAAAGGAAACAGAATTGAAAATCCAAAAAAACAAACTCACATTTTTTTCTCTTGATTATGGATTATGTAATTTTTTAAGCAGTCATTTAGGGGTTGAAACTGTCATAATCTTGGAGAGGGGAAATATGTCACGGAAAGATTGCAGCCGCATTTTCAAACTCTTGCCCCCCATAATTAGGTGTCTCATCATCAATCATTTTTTAGATTCATCCGTTCTGTCGTTTTGCATTGATTGTTGAAATTCTACCTGTACATGTGAAGAGAAAATTAGGTATAGAAAATGGTCACCACAGACAAAGGACGTGTGCAACATGACAATAACACGTGCGTTGCCATTCTTGGCCTATATTTTTGAGAGATCACCTTGTAATTAAACACACCGTCTCTCTCACCCTTCACTGGAACACAACAATACAAGCTGTCCTGTTTATGATAGATAATGATTTACAAAAAATCTCGTTGCGTTCGGGTCTGTGAAGCCGCAAAGCACGGGGCCATCGTAAAAAATTACCTAAACATTTTGAATTACGCCGGCTGCCTGCCTGACGTCAAACCTCCTTGGGCATGCCATTGTTGCCTATCAGCTGCCTAGGCTCTGTCTACTCGTATCTACGGGAGGATAGTGTGGTAATCACCATATACAGCGATAATGTAATTAAGGTACGACTGGATTCTAGAACCCAAAACTTATAACGTTGGTCCTTTTTAGACAGCCCTAGCAATGGACTGCTGATTAAATTTTTGATAATAACGCCTTTCCTAACTTTTTTTTAAATTCTTTATAAAGTTTTTATGAAGTATATTTTATTTTGGTATCGGGATACCAAAATAAAATATACTTCATAAAAACGAGAAGGGTTTAAAGCAATTAGTTTCGCGTCTCCGTTGTGTGTTTAATTATTGTTCACATTTATTTCCACATTAGGTTAATGGCAAAAACCAGTCCCTCATTCCAGATAAATGGTGTATCCCGAAGGTTGGACAGCGGTCGCCACTAATATAAAAGTAAGTGGGAGTAGAACTAACTTCCTAATGTTATTGACTTGTGTTATGCTTAGCTAGGTTTAGGTAGTCATAGGTACTCTTGCATTCTACCGCGATAAAATTATTAAATAGTAACAAGAAATAGAACTTTCAAAATTAAATACTGCACTTGAGTAAGAACAGTATTCAATTAGTAAGTAATATAGTTTTCTCTTTTATAATTTTCTATTGATTTTGTTTTAGGTATTCACTTTTGATCTAAATAATCGGTAGAATTGTTGATAGATCTCTAAAGACCCAATGTTAATCCTATTAAGGAACATCGCAGCGGATTGGTATTTATAAACGTTAAAGTTTGGATATAGAGAATGATAATAATATGGATATAATAGAGATATGATTTTTGTACTAATGCAAAATTGACTGGTCGAATTTCTATAAAATTAAAATAATAATAACCAGGAAATGTATCCTATTGTAATTATGGTAACTATATGATAAATAAAATTGTAAAGGGCAATAAATTTTGTCCTCCGTGTTTTTTCCTTTCAGTGAGATTAGAATACCACTTCTGTCTTTACTTTAATTGGTAAAACTAAGCTTTTGTTATATGTATCATCGCTTGTTTCATTTTGCGACAAAGAATCTCGGCTATTGTGATTATATCTCTTACAAAGTTAATGATAGCTCGGGGATGTTATTGTTTTGTCCACTCATTTGTTGAGCCTTTATGGGAATCTAGCTATGATCCGGGACTATATACATATACTAGGATAAATTTTCCCCAGAATCAAAAATCCCAGTGTCAATTTCGTTGGTATTCCGAAATATTTTTTAGTCGAAAAAACATAGACTGTACGAATGTAAAAAAAAATAGGTTTTATTTAGAAGTGGATTTCGGGCTTCAGACATGATCTCATGACTCAGATGAAGATATCCTACCGACTTTAATTCAAAAATACCATGAGCAAAAATTTTCAAATTACAACATCAAAGTTTCAGATCAAAGCTAGGTAAATATGTATTTTATGTTTTATTCTTAAGTTAATATTCAGATTCGTATGTGTGAATGTTCAATGTTCAATAATCACTATATATCATTCCAAATGTAGGTATTTTCGATTCGCCCCCATTATATCATTTACACACACCTTCTTTATTAAGTAACCTTTTCTTTTCAACACCCTTAACCCACGTTCGTCGTCAAACAGTTCATTTAACATTGAATCTAAAATGAAACCACAGACATTCGCAGACTTTAATAAACACATGCCGTCCGTGTGTCGCGTCGGGCTTTTACAACATAAAGTCAAGAAGGCGTGATTAATTCCAAACCCTTAATATCTTAGTTGATTAAATTCCTTAAGTTACAACCGTCCTCAAATGTCGTAAAGTTATATCGATTAGAGCACATAATTTCATTGGCAACTTGCACGGGACTCCACTCATATATGGTGCTATATTTCACCCAACTTCGGTTCGGTTCGTTTTGATATAAAACGATTTAGGTAAGTTATTTTCCTTGGGTATCAAAGTGGTGTAATGGTTAAGACGCTCGCCTGTGGATCAAAAGCTCTCAGGTTCGTATCCTACTCGTTTAATATGAGTTTGTATACCAATGTAACTCATATACGAGTATAGTAGTTTTCATAGACCACCACTTGCTTCCGTTGAAGGAAAACCTCGTGAGGAAACCTGCACACTGATGGACAGTTTAGTTCACTAGTATGTATGTGACTACATGCCACTAGATGGCGGAGTACGTAGTTAGTCGTAAATGTGATGTCAGATGCCTTTAGGCGACTTGAATAAAATTGATAGCACTGACATCAGTGTTAGCAATAACACTTTCGATATGATGATGATTGTAATCAAATCACATTTGTGATTTCATTACAATCATCACATGCTTGATTCGTTCAGGAAAGATGTCACTTAGTGACCCATTTGAGATAACAGAGGAAAAGGGAAAGTAGATCACAATGGTTATTTCTCATGTCAGATAAGTGAGCCTGGTATTTTTTTAATTCATGACCCCTATAAAATGGTAAGATTGGTGTAGCCTTTTAGTTCACGCTCGGCCCGATCGGATTGCGATCCTATTGTTGTTCAATTGTTTTTATTATCTCGCATCGAAGGGTTAAATCAGTTATCCGAGTGAACACTTTACCAGATGGGCACAGGATTGTCATATTAGTAAATTTATTTTCTACCTCGCCAAATGTGCGTCAAAATGTAAAACGGTGAATGAATATAATATAATATTATTTGTCACTTGACTATTTTTCATTCTCAACGGATCGACTTTTTGTTTGGTACTCGTACTAGGTATGGGATTATTTTATCAGTTATGTTTTGATCTTAACCAAATAACTTTATGCTTTGTAATCTAACCTTAGTGTCTTTAATTTTCAAATTAATAAGATGAACACAATTATTTTTCTCGAGTAATGCTGCTATTTCAACTCGAAAACAAGTACTTATCTATAAGAAAGTGGCCAGTTATTTTTTCAGTTAGATTTAAAAGTTTGCAAAATATAATAAATTTCTTTGTTGTCATAAACATTAAATTCAGTACACGACATCAGTAAGACCGGCGAATCTTTGTGCCAACGAAAACTTATTGGATTTCTCACAGATTCTTACACAAAGGGAAATGAAATCGATATTTTTATTTGACAGTGATTGCCGAGATACGAAGACGCAGCCGGAATAACTATGGCGTGGCGGTTCGCGTTATTAAATTTTTTTCTTTTCTCCAATAAGAGTATTTAAACCGAATAATTCAGTTTTGTATTTTTTATTTTATAAAAAAGAACTGTCTTCAGTTAGACTAATGTTATACAGATAAAGGGTTCATTAGTTTATCCTTATTTCACGTCAATACGTAGCATTGGATTCAGATGTTTTTTGTGCAGAACGCGGGTAGGTAAGGTGGAGAACTGGATAGTGACCTAGGTTACTTTTTCCACGGGCAGAGTTGCGGGTAACCTGGAGATAATAACAATCGAACATTAATAGGACCGCAGTCGGATCGAGCCGCACGGGAATTGATAGGTAAAATAGTAGATTGCACCAGTCATAAAGTTTTAGCCTTATTAATTACAAATCTTTAAGGTTGATTTAGTTCATTGAACAAAAATATTGAGTCGAGGGCCAACATCCTAACATCAAAGCCGTCACTATGGTTCTTTCTAATAAATCATGACACCACAATCTACAATCAAACATCAAAGTGTGAACTGGCAATATACCGTTATCACAAAATGAACCATCCGAATTAATTGCAATTTCAGTGTTATTACTGCACAGTCCTGAGGAACACGCGAAGATGTGATTCCACGAAATAATTAAAAATACTCCACCGAAAGATAAAATCTTTCTGGCGATATCACTGAAAAGTTTGTTTTACCCTCCTTTTATTTGAACGTCTTCAATTTCAAGTTTTAATGAGTAAATAACGAGACTGCGTTTCTGAGGATTGCTCTTTTTGCGAGAGCTACCTACGATTTGTTTGTACCACAGATCAGCTGGGGCGAGTAATTAGATTTTTGGGGTCCTTGTTTGGTTTCTTATTACCATCACAAATTCGTACATCACCAGTCTAGGGCAACTTCAGAGATTTTGCTTTATTTTATTAACACCGAATTTTGTTTACATTATTTTAAATCAATTGCATTATACAACGAATTTCAACGACATAACCATAATGTATATAATATAAGTAAAAACATAATACGGTATCTTTATATATTCATGAATATACAATTTCACAATTATTTTTTCTGACTTTAATTCTCAGTTGATGTGCAATTGTCTTTATTATCTCTAAGGTCGAAGGGTTAAATTGACTTGCAATTACGACTTGATTATTTAGAGATGCTTTGTATAGACAATGTACTGAACCTTAGTTTTTAGTCTCTGAGCTTGAGGATCACAAATTCTCAAACCAGCCACAAAATTCACGGACTCGATTTCGGATTCTTCGATTTTTTTCATCACACGCTCGCGTAACTATACGATAACATGCGGTTTTGTTGTGCTGGACCCCAAATAGCTACGCCACTGACTAAACTAGATAGCTTTATCTTATATCGACAAGTTCTACCAATGATAAACGATCTTCCTCACCCGATATTTTGTTTTGAGTTGTCTCCATCCATCTTACCCAGTAATTAATTAGCCGAACTTGCCTCCTCATCCAGCCCAAATACATTGTTACGATCTGCTCTAATTATACCACCGAGAGCTATATTAAAGGTATGTTTAGGTTCAGTAAGTAGATAAAATTAATTAAAGATATTTTATGTTCCCGTTCTTGACTCCTTCTCTTTCATTTTCAAATGTTCCCGGTTATATTCAGAGCTGTGACGCCCCAAAGTCAAGGGTTGGCGTAAAAAATGCTATTAAATTTGGAAGATTTTGTTATGATTTTACAACCGGCCTCCGTTTGGCGTAAACTCTAATTGGGAATGCTATTATTGCTTAACAGCTGGTAAGGGTTTGTGTCGGAGGCGGAATCACACACTACTTTATACCCTCTCGTGGATGTCGCACAAGGTGACTAAGGGTAAAAAAACTTGACGTCTGCTGTTGAAAATTTCAAGCCTGTTCGTTCACATCTCTCGTGCGACGTCCACGGATATGCCTCTGGATTGATCACTCTGCTTTCCCGTTGGTCTATTTCGAATAAAAAACACACGTTTCATACATAATGAGTTTCAAGTTTACGCAATAGTAATTGCACATACTACTACTATGCACAATTGCGTGATATTGATCGAGACGGTTCGAATATGTTAAAGCTTGCTGGCGACATTCAGAGCCTTGAATTATTGAGTAGGATCAGACTGGAATATCTTGTGCCTTCAATATACTTCTTGAATTTTATACGATACTAGTTTTAACTCGAGGCTAGATTTCGTTATTAGCAATTTGGTGAACTTAGCCAAAAAAATAGCCACTCAATTCAGGCACATTATAATAATGAGTACCTACTGCGTAGTTTAGGTAAGTAATTGTTTCATAGAAAAACTACAAGAATAACATTTATAGATGCGTTGCAATAGATATCTTCAAGCCGCGCAGAAGAAAGCAAAATACGCTATTTTATCTAAACGACGCGACGACGGCGCGCCGCCGGTTAAAGTCAACGTCAAAGTTGGCTGGTGCAACTCACCCAACGACCGAAACATAATGCAGTTGTAGAGTAGATAAAGTAGTGTCAGGGCTTGAGTAAAATCCAACAATTGTTGTTAAAAAGAAGCTGGAACAAAATGCTAAACAGTACAAGACAGATATTCTGATAAAGAGCCAAGTTTTGTACGCACTTGGCAGGACCGCGTGAAACGTGCAATTTTGTTTTTGGCTGCGTTTTTATATAAGCGAGACACCACTTTTGTTTGTCCATTTGTCTGCCCAATCCATTGATCTGACGAGGATTAAAAAGCTTTAATTTCTGAATAAACGTTTAAACATTGACTCTTAAATTAATAGTCCTTGCCCTTGATTGACGTTAGCAGTTTTCGCAGGAAGATTAGCAGCTGGTGCTTTCTATTCCAATCGCTTCCAGAGCAACATGGAAGCACAGAATACTTTAATATCAAATTATCTAAGCAATTAGTATCTACTTATTAAAAAACCATGTTACATATTACCACTGTCCAGCTGCAAATAAATTATTCCAAACCACGAATTAGCTAATTAAATTACGTTGTTGGAATACCTAATTGGTATTTTGTGTCTATATAACATTAATCACTACACATATTCTATCCTACTAATATTATGAATGTATGAATATTCATACATTCATACATACATTTGTATGTATGTTGCATGGTTTTGTAATATCCACAATTTCGTAAAAACTCATCAAAAATATATTGTGTTCGCGAGATCGCTACTAGTATAAAAATAACATATACCTATATTCGTAGCGACAAGTTTATAGACATTCATAAATTTATATATATATACATATATAATTTGTTAAATAAATAAAATAAAACAATGTTCAATGATATTCTGTAATATTTTACAGTCCAAACTCCCAAAGGACCCTATAATTTCTTGGCAGGGAACTCTACCCATGGATCAAGGAAAAGGAACGGCTACCCTTTCACTATATACGATACACCTGGAAGTGTTTACGGCTTTTGCGATCTTCAAAGTGCGTGTCAAATAAATATTCCTTGGAACACATTGCTTTATGAACTCTTGTCTGAGTTGATGTGTTTGGCGACAATAAAAATACATTTATTATTTTATTTAACATATCTCAAAAATACAGGTGACACACAGGGTCAGACTTGCGAGATATAGGAAAATATGGAAAGAATTGTAGGAGGCCTATGTGTCATAAGGACACGCTGAGAACAGAAACTCTACGTGAACTGATGTGTTATCTATACTTATAATAAAATTATAGTAATAAGTTTATTTGGTAAATATTTCAGCAATAAAAGTTATTGAAAATTGATTTATTTACCAAATATAAGTACTCGTATTTAGAAGGATGAAATGAAAATAGTCGATAGAAAAGTATTTTTTCCATACGGCAGGTAACAATTATTTTAGGGAAATAATAAGAAAATGTAATCGCTATACTATTATTATAAAGAGGTAAGCGTTTGTGCGATGTTTGAGGCGAGTAATCTGCAAAACTGCCGAACAGAAAGGTACATTATCCAAAAATTGTATAGGCTATATTTTGAAGCAAAGCCCCGGGCAACATCTAGTATTGAAATAAGTTTATAGTCCTTTTCTACAGTTTTAATCTTTATAAATAAGAGTGAGTCGGGGTCTCATGTTTTTTTGGTCGATCTTAGTTAAATATAATTTACAAAAATACCTGACTGTAAATACTCTTTGAATATTGCGCGGAATATTTAAACGAAATCGTCAGCGTGAAACATTAAAGTGTTCGGAGGAAATCGGGAAGAAAAGCGACATTAAAAGTAACTCAATTGGTTAGAAATGGATTGGGTGAAAGGGAGACTAATGGAATTTATTCCACATGTCTACCCGGAGACGGGAGACATTATATATTCACAGAATATCTTGACTATACATGGGAAGTCATTTCTTACAGCGCTATTTTTGGCGGTGTGGATTGTGTTTATTATTTTTGAGCGAAGTCAATATATACTCCTACCTATATGTATTATTTATTGGAATAAATAATACATATAGGTATATGTATTATTTATTGGAATAAATAATACATATAGGTAGCAAAAGTAAATCATATCCCATGTAGGACATTCCAAAATCAAATTTTCAAACGAACAAATATGCTATTAATATAAATAAAATAGATTGTTCAGAGCCACTTGGATGATCGACTCTAAGATTGAAATACAAGTCTGAAATTTCTCGAGTTGCCGTCTAGACAGGACTAGACTGGACAGTTATCAAAGCCTACTCGACTTCGAGCTTCAATAGACTGAAAATATTCTGTAGAATTGACAAGTCATATACGATGAAATATTTTTATGTAGTTTTAATTTTAGACTTAAAATAATATTTTTATTATTCATATAGTTTTAAGTACGTAAGAAAGGGATTTATCTATCTCTGGACCTTTTATATATATATATATAGAGTAATTACTGTGAATTGTTTAGGTGTATATCTAACTTCTCCAACCAATCTATAAAACCTAATCCCTTTGTCAGTGAACGAACCCTTGATCGATTTTATAACAATAGGCCGGCCAATTCACGTACACAACTTATCTATCGTTGTTATATCGAGAATTGACCACTAAGACCCAAATATAATTAAAGGGCAATAATAATAACTACTATTATCTTGAACCATAGACATGAGACAGCATATAACTATTTGAGAATATCTTCTTTTCGAGATGGATATAAATGAGGAAGCATTCGACGAAAATCAGGTTTTATTTTTTTGACTGTAAATTTGAAATGAAGTTTCGTTTAAAAATGTATTTGGGAAAAATCTGGCAACAAACTCATGACACAAACACAACACAAAACCCTATACTATGTGGGTAAAGCCACAAGGCATAGCAAGTTTTTTTTCTGGAATTATGTTTAGCTATGTAGCTTCCACGTGATTGAGGCACATGGGGCAAAATCAAGAAATCTGTTTCGTAGTCGTCAATATGCGTGTCAATAATTTGACAATAATTTCGCACTAAATAAGACGAAGCAGGCTTCGGCACATTATGGCAGAAGAAGAAACCGGTAATATTAGATTAGATTATATTAAAAGACAGCTCTTTATAAGCATAAAGAGCTGTCTTTTATCTGGTTCACAATTGATAACGTGCTAAACTGTATTCTCTCAGTACGTTTGTCATTAAGCCTAAATTGGCATGCAATTATCACAATGAAGCGGCGATCAGTCGGGCCCAGATGTGGTGTAATTAGCGAGTGGTCTAGTTAGCATGACAAACGACCTGCACGTTCGTGTATCTACTGTATGAGGTGCTTACGGAGTGTAGGTAATATGTTTTTGGAGTTATTCTCATGTACAAAACGTTGAACCACATCTGGGCTCGACTCTCAATTTGTCCTATGTACATAGTGGTGTGCTTTGCGTTTTTCTGCGCAGGTTAAAGTTAACGTCAAAGTTCACTGGTGCAACCCACACCTAAGAGAAATAATAGCTAAGCTTGGCATATTGTTGGCCTATTTATTTATACCTGTATATTTTCTGAATGTAAGGGGAATACGCATGAGTGGTGATCCGTGAATATGGAAATTATTCAATTTCCTCACACCCACAGCCTACATCGTTGGTAACGGAGCTGGTGTGGGTATAAAGACGTATTAGCGCTAATGTTATTTAAAATCAATGTACTCAATAAGAAATAATCTTTTAATTACACTCAATAAATCATTTGTTATGATCTAAATAATATAATTAAAAGACAATGTGATGCTAACTTATGAAAGATATTAAATCGTGTGGGTACTTTAAATTTATATACCTACCTTCTTTTCAGAATAAGTAGGTAGGTAAATTGATCTTATTTTTATATGATCTTGTCATAGCTAGAACTTTGAATTGTGTCCAACTAAGCAAATTAAATTTTCTTAAATTCTTTATGATATTAATAAATAATAACATGCACTTACATACAGTCACCTGCTCAGAATAAGTCACCATGCAATATCTACTTATGTGGCGGCAACATAGGAGAATTTTCAATGAATTTCCGTTGTTCGATGTGCTATAGACTGTACTGTAGATTTCAGGTTCCGAATTACATATGAAATAGTGGGTCGTCTAATTGTAACTTTGCCTCAAACAGACAATTAAAATTATTACTAGAAACGTAAATTCCTATGTATATAGCTTAGGTCCGTCTAGAAATAAGTACATTAGGGGAACTAATTTTGTTGCATCAACTTTCCATCTAAGTTTCAAAGTTTGTACTTAGATTTTAGTTTGTACCTACATTGAAATTCCATTAACGGCAATGTTGTGGGAACTGTAAACTACAATATTCTTTAGGTAGGAAGTCTCTTGATCGTGTGTTAGTATCTAACTCCACTATTCACATGTGTTGTCCTCGTCTTAAATTTAACTATTCTTATTTCAAAAGCAATCGTTTTAGCAAAATGGGGATTCGTACAAACTCGTAGAAGAGATCTCACAATGTAAGAAAACCTAATTATGATAAATGCCCAATTAACGAATTCTTGAGAAAAGCGACTAGGTAATCAGTCAACATATAGAGGCAGAAAACTCCTTCAAATAATAAGGATGAAGTAAATTAACCGATAAAAATCACACACGGAAAGCAAGTTTTAAAAGGCCCCAATAAAGTATAGGCCAGTGTACGTGTCTTCTGAATTTTGGCGCCAGATGTTCGAATTTCGAGCGAACCTTTCGTCTATAAATTGATGAGGACTACAGATACCACACTATCATAATATTTTGTTCAAACACAGGATGTTTTACATCTTAGCTTAGACACCATTATTTTATATATATATATATATATTGTAAAATTTTACCATGTACATTTATAATTTATTTATTAACTTGACGAATAATTAATTTACAGATAGTATTATAAAAATATCTAAAAACAAGGCATAATTTGTTGAGAGAATACATTAAAATAATGTTTATATTTGATGGTAATATTGTATTCCCAGTATTTTTTTATAATAAGTGTATATTAACTTTGTGTGTGTATATAATTTTATTACAATATATTATATATATTTTAAAAATTATTAACGGTGTGAACGAGCGTGGTATATTTCTGTACGGTGCATTGTGACAATATAGCCTCCGGAACAAAAAACGCAAGCTTTTTCCATAGAACTATCAACACGTTTTTTTTTGCCTGTAGTTGTGAGTGTAGAGCGCGAACTGGCCATATCAGTATGATGTGTGCCTGTTAAAAAGAAAAAGAAATGTTTTTGTTTTATGAAAGTATGAAAGTTTCATAGCGTAAGTAATAATCCGTAATAAATAAAATTGAAATGTATGTGTATGTAATTAAATTTTTTTTGAAATTGCATGATATTTTTAACCCGATTTCATTACCTAAACACTTTTGTTTTGTTTTTGTATGACTGTCTGTCTGCTCGGGGTAATCTTCAGTATTTTACTTATCAAATTATTTTTCCAAAAAACTATAAAGTGTGAATAGTATTTGATATCGTTTATATAAACATGCTGGGACAGCAATCTGCAATGTCATTGTAACGTTTTCGTTAAAGGTAATAAATTAGTTTAACTAACAGATTGTTGACGAAGCATTTTTTTAAATTGCTTTTATTTTTCTTTGCAATATTTAATTTGGTGAATAATTCCAACTAGTTGGACCGGCGGATATGTCAACGGAACGTGATCGCAGTACCAATCACTCGCGAGTTTTTTATATTCGTTCCTCTCGACAAAATGCATTTTAATCTACGACTATAGTGACCATTTAGGTTTATTCGGTAGGTACAAGTTTTTTATATTTTTAAGTCTGGCATATGTCAAAAATTTGCCTATGGAGTTTCTTCTATTGCGCCATAGCTAATTCCTTCACTTCTTTGTACAACACCATCTAGCCTCCAAGCAATGAAATCTAGAAATAAAATGAAAAATTAAACTAAATTTAAATTGGATAATTATTGATAAATTGAAGACTAACACGAGCACGAAGGTTATAATGACACGGTGCTTTTATAACTTGCTATGATTGTAGTATTTTCAGTCATTTTATTGATTTCCACAGGTGTAGGTTTTCGTCTCTTCACATATATAAAATAACGTTCTCTATCGCATCTTTGTGTCTGTCTGTTCGCGACAAACTCAAAATCACTGCACAGATTTTTATGCGGTTTTCACCAATAGATAAGTAGTGTAATTTTAAGAAGGTTGAGGTGTATGATTTATCATATTTTTACCCGAGCGAAACCGGGACAGGCCGCCAGTAAATTTTAATGGACATGTGACACTGTCTGTTTCACTTTCACGGCTAAACCGATGGACCGATTTCAATAAAATTTATGGTATGTATGTAGATGAAGACCCCTTAAGTAGGCTACTTTTTTCAAAAATTGACCCCTAAAATGTATAAGATGGGTGAAATTTTAAAATATTTGGTCACCCTTTCGCAACTGCACTTCGAATGATTGGTAAATCCTTATCAAACGATGCGTGGCCATACATGTCCCGAACCTTTTGTGTGTCAACAAACGGTTGTGGATAAAAATAAAAGTCCTATGGAATGGCCGCCAATCAATTTGCGATTTTCGAAAACCGAATATATGATAGCAGAGAATTCCTTACGTCATAATTGTAAACTCTTTAAATTGCGCAATATATCCATATACAACCTAGCTCCTAATCACTTAACAAAATTATAAGGAAAAAATATAATTATCCACGCAATAGGGTAATCCCAATTGTGAGATATTGACTGAAAAACGTAAGCATCTTACGTGAATGTGGGTGTACAAAGAAGTCCTCTTATTAGGGATTGAGCCCCCATTCCTGATTAGTTCGGGATTGGGTGTAATTTTATTCCATAATATTATTTAGGAAGATATTTAACTTCCTTTCATCGTCGGTTATAAGTGGGTGGGTTCGTCTTTTCAATAGTATTATTGAATTAAATAGGAGCGCTCTTCTACTTACTTACGTATTAGAAATTATTATATGAATAATTAGGTTTTTTACAACAAATCACATTTTTGATAATAGTCAGAGAGAATTTATTGCATGCAATAATCTACAAAAATTTTTGTTGAAGAGTTTCCTCGTCAAAATCAGATGGATGCACTATCAGGCCTCGCATATCATCATAATAATGCATTGTCATCCAAACTAAACGTGTAAACAACATTTCAGTCGGCTGAAAGTATATGCTTCAAAACTGAGTTGTAAAATTCCACCCGAACAAACATAGTTACATTCACACATACATACACAAATACTTAAGTATTATAAAAAATAAAAGCAGTATATTGTTGGCCTATGGCACTTTCGTCACAGACAAAATGGCACCTGACAGAATGGCACCGGTGTTGCCTTTGCATTTTACAAACAGAACCAATCAATATTTTTTCATAGAGGCATACAGGGGCCGTGTATGAAAAAATATTGATACCCGTGTAACATAACGGGTGACATTTTCGGTGCCAAAAGCGACATATAAAGGACTAGCTGCGCCCCGGTGCTTCGCTTCGATTCGATTTTGGGATAAAAAAATAATATACATACTTACATACACACATACATCTTCATAATTTTTTGCATTTATAATATTAATAGGATACTGGCTGAATATCCACTAAATAAATAAATAAATAAATATATTAGGACAAATCACACAGATTGAGCTAGCCCCAAAGTAAGTTCGAGACTTGTGTTATGGGATACTAACTCAACGATATTATATTTTATAAATAGATACATATATAAATAAACATCCAAGACCCGGGCCAATCAGAAAAATATCATTTTCCATCATGACCCGACCGGGGATCGAACCCGGGACCTCTCGGTTCAGTGGCAAGAACTTTACCACTGCGCCACCGAGGTCGTCAAAATCGTCTCACTATTGTTCCTAAACATGAAAATTCTGAAGTATCAAAGCTTAGACTTATTTATTACATTAGTGAAATCTGATCTACTACCCTCTTTAGATACAACACGTCAATAGAATATTATTAAGGGGTATATTTTGAAGCTTAATCTAACGACTGGACGGAAAAAGAACGGCGATCTAACATGGAGTTGAGATTTTTCTAAATATAAATATGTTGGGGAGAATTTCGTCGCGTCATGCGTATCATAAGGTATTGAACAAAGCCTGACCAATGACTGGCCAATGTTGAATGATTGAACGAAAAATACATTATCATTTTGAATCAAAACTCGATACGGAACATAACATAAATAAATAAATAATATATATAAGTCCATAATTATTTTTGACAAAAATTATGTTAATTTTCGAATACAAAATGTTTTGTTTATAGACGTAAACGCGGCGAAAAATGTTTCTATCCTACTAATATTATAAACGCAAAAGTTTGTGACGTTGTATGTGTGTAAAAATTCACACGTTTGTTAATCTTTCACGCAAAAGCTACTGGACAGATTGTTATGAAATATGGTACACGGGTATACTAATATTAGTTTTAAGTAATAAGTTTAAGTTTTATGGATAAATCTGTAAATTAGTGCCGAGAAGAATAAATATTAATATTATATTTCTTTATTATTATAGTAAAATTACAATGAATTAGCATATAGCTGATCAAATGAAACCAAAATACCTACCAAATTCTCTAATGTAATAAAAACTTCTTAGAGTACACTACTTTTTGGAGACCACTAAAAATAAATTGTTGCTATCAAAAATAATGAAATGCTATATAACTACATACTGAAACGCCGGTAAAAACAGTGAAGCATGCAACACGGAAATGTTCCACTCACAGCAAAATGAATATCAAAACGATACAATAATTATTTGACGTTATTAATTAACCCCTGCCGTTTCCTGCATACCTAATGTATTTTAATACTAACCAATCCTGAAATGTAAAACTGACACGGTACATCATTATTAAAGCTCTGGCCTTCCCTATGGATGGATAGGAGATTAAAATTTTTAATATTCAAACTACAAAAAATAATGAATTGAGTGTGATTTTTCCGGAGTCGGAGTTCAGATTCATTTGGATTAGATTTATGGACTAATGAATCTGAACTTTCATTCATCCTATTTTTTATGATAGATTCTGTATATTCCTTAATATGGACAGATTGGAGAAAATCTTTATTTTCTGATATTTGTTTTACCAAAATATGGTATACTTAATATAAATATATACCCATCAGGGTTCATGAAGTTTCTTTACAATTTCTTTAGTAGAATAATGGTAGAACCATTATTCTTTAATATTTTATTAGATAAATTAGATTCCTTGCATTGTCCCGGGCGACATTTTGTTTCAAAGGTTTTATTTAAAGTATTTCTACATTAAATTATTAAAATAAAATCAGAATTTAAGTGCGTATAAAGCTAGTTATTAACTAGCTTTTTCCCGTCGCTTCGTTAGCTTGTATTTTCACCTCCAATTATAGTTAATTGGAAGTGAAAATACAAGCTAGCTAGAAAATACAGTTTTTTTTTTAAATATAACAACAAATGTAGTCATTTGTTGTTTTATTTTTGAAAAAATAAGTAGTCTAATGTTTTAACCATTCCAGTTCGGTCCAGCGGTTTAGTCGTGAAAGCTGAACAAACGGACAGACATTCGAATTTTTATTAATATGGATTAATTATTCATTTCATTTTCGAAATTATTCAATTAGAAAATAACAGTAGACCCAACACTAGCTATTCTATAATAATATGCAAGTAGGTACATCTTCCTCTTAATATGCACTGAGATGCATTGTGTTATATTCAAGCCAGTGATCGTCAAAGGCAAGAAATCTGCCAAAATTATTCAATTAGAATATTTAGTTTTAGACCATGGAATAATATGATGGATGGTTGGACCTAACCTAGAATTTTGCTACAATTGTAGCAATCTTTGTGGCGTAGTGGTCAATAACTGTCCGCTATCTGGAGGTCCTGCTTGTGATGGTTAATATTTGGTTGTTAATATTTACTTGTGATTACAGATTTTTGCCTGCGGCTCTGGGTGTGTTGTGCCATTTTCAATTTTAGTTTCCATCACACCCAAGTTACTGACACGCTACAAGTGCTTGGTGCTTAGTAAACTAGTCACCGGCCAAAAGGCCGTTGAGTGTTGTTGCTAAGATAAAATCTCTATTTACGGAATTTAGATATTTGCAAATTCAAAATGTCTGACAGATTTCTTGCATTAAAAAAAAGAATCGTTCCATTAGCATTAGGTTTAAAATAAGATTTTCCGAGAATACCTATACCTATACTACAATCGAAGACCTCAAAATGTTAATTGAAATTTGGTAATTCATTTGACGTAAAATATAAATAAAATCGACCAAATCAACAAATGAATGAATGCATTATTATTTATCGGCAAGTAGTAAGGACTCAAATGTTTGTTAGTAATACATATAAAAATACGTAAAGACATATCGTTATTTTAAAAAGACCATTCAAATTATTTTTAATCAAAAATTATATTTTCAAAAAAATAATAAACCTATTGGCCAGCTACACAGAAGCGTGGCGATCACGTGCTTCATATAATCATAAAGATCGCTACACTGCAATTATAGTCCGATAAACCTTTGTGGTTAACTTATAATTTCAAGAAATTGAATTCCGGCTAATATGCCAATCTGCATAGTAATAAGCGATTAAAGTTCTGCTGGCAACTTGCGCTTTTAAATCGAGATTATTAAGTAAGATACCACGGCTTGAAGTATGTAATTATCTTGACAAAAGAAAAAAAAGGGATAGATGAGAACGTGTAAACGTGAAAATATAGACAATAATATTTAATTATTTATATCAATTAATATAATTGATAAACAATTATTAACGAAAAATGTAAGTATCTTTAATTTGCTTTTTATTTTGGTATTTTGCTATAATTTATAATAATAAACCAGTCGTTAATCGCAGCTCAACCCGCGTAATCAATAATGGCCTGGACAGCGACGGCCCTTTTCTTTTCTACCCATTTATATGAATATTGTCCACACATTTTATTTTTAAAACTAAAAAAAATAATTTTATAAAATAATTGTGTGTAAAGGTATCATTCACAGATCCTCTTTGCAAACTTGAACAAAGAGACACTTGGTAGGAAGTATTATACTGAACCAACCTGCTTTCCTTTCCACTGCACTTGAATGTGATAATGATGCCTATTATTGAATTTCGAAAATACAAAACAAAAGCCTATCTTGTGGTAAACTTTAAAATTTTACAAATTAAAAATATTTTGACTTTCTTTCAGATGCCATTGAAAGGAGTGCCCGACGGTGAACAGCAAAAAATGGTTTTACTCATGCCAGTAAATTGTTTATCGATATCAATAAATCTGTAAGGCCAAACAATCGGTGTTTTAGAAATATATTTAATTATTTCGATAAACGACGATTAATTATTATTCGATCATAGGTTAATAAAAGTTTCTCTCATAAGCACTATCTGATGGGACCCCGCGTCACTCCACGGTCTTCAAGATAATGAAATTAATTGAATTAAATCGTACATTCTTGGGTCTTCGTTGCTTTCATACGAACTATTCATAGTAACTTAAATGCAATGTTCATGCATTTGTCATGTGCAGCCGGCATAAAACATGAAGTACTTTTTCAATATTTGTTATGGCACGTCACATCGATTCTAAAGAGGTATCTAGTATAACGGCTCGTTTCATTACAAATCAAGTCTTTTGTCGTCAAACAGAAACGGACTCGCTGCGCTGCAGCGGAGTAATTAAATACCTTTTAAGCTATTGTCTATAGATTTCCCAATCGGATTTTGAAATCATTCGGAATCGAATTTTAAAATATTTCAATGAATTCTGAGATTATAAAATACTACTAAATACTAGCTTTAGCTCGCGACTTCGCCCGCGAGATCCGGGATGAAAGGTACCCTACATTTTTTTCCGTGGGTACTTAAAACTACTTGTATGCAAAATTTCAAGAAGATTAGTTGAGTGGATAGAGCTTAAAGAGGTAACGAACAAATAAAATTACTTTCGCATTTATAATGTAAGTTAGGATAAAAAAAATTAATGGCGTTTATTGGCTCGGAGTAATGTCGCTTTGTAATTTTGTGCTTATTGTTGAATTTGTTGGAATCATACGAAACACATATTTTTCATTATATCATAAATAGGTAAATAAATAAAAAACATATTTTAAAGTTTTTATTTAACTTAAATGCATGTTAAATTGTAAAGCTTGCTGCCGTTGTATAAAAAATATTCATGGGCGTGACATAACAAAATGACGTGTTTTTCTCATATATTTATTGAAAGAGCTCCAAGAATAGAAATCAAAAGTATTCATCAGTCATAAACAAATTAGCAAAAATAAAAATCAATTGTAAATAACAATATATGTAGCTCTTATCATTATTATAATGAAATCTATACTTTTCTGTTTTTTGGCTTTTGGATAAGGCGACCGTGAAATATCAAATGTAAAATAGGTTCTTTTGTTTTAGTTACATCAAATTTAACTTCAACTTTTGCTCTTATTTCCACTGCTTCGAATGTAAACGGCAATTTGATTGGAAGATTATCCATTACTAATTTTATTCGGGGAAGCGCATAATAGCCCTGCAACGGGAAAATTATTCATATTTATAGAAAGAAATATTAAAGGTGATATAATCTAGTCATATCTATAGCAAGAATGTGTTAGTTTCTCTATAAATAGTAACTAAATCAATAGGTTAAACCAAGCCAAGTATTACTGCGATTTTTGTATTAATACATATATAGACTTTATATGAGTGACCGACACGCACAGTCAAATGCTCAGATAGTCAAATGCTAAGAGTAACATTGATGAGATTGACTGTACATAATAAGAAGTGTCACATTACGCCGAATTCATGTTATGTCGATTTCTATATAATAAGGCCATCGAATAGTCATTAAAGCCTATTCAAGTTTGGAAGATATCGCTCTCAATTGTATATAAATTACTAGCACTAGATAGATTATCGAAATTATATGTAGGTAGGTATGTTTACTTCGCTTATGTTACTAACCGAGTTAGTTATGAGGCATTCCTAAGGATTACCATTCTTATTTTATTAAATAATCATTTTTTAAAATGATATCACAAGAAACGACGAACATGTAATACATTGTAAGTCAAAAAGTATAAACATGTTATGATCGAACGTACATAATAAATAAAAGTTGTTTTCCATCTTACCGCAGGAACAGGACATGTACTCAAATTCTTTGGCAGCTGGCTAATTACCATCTTCCCTATGACAGGTTCATTGAAAAATTTGCATAACCCATACTCCATTTTGAACAGCAACGGTACATAATGCCCTTGTATATTTTCAAAAGTATCAAAAGAGACCTGTAAAGAAATAAACTACTACTAATTTAATTTTATTGAGTATTAAAAATTATTGATGCATGTTTAAGAAATTAGTTTTAAATAAAATAAATCTGAATATGTCGCATTCACAAATAATACCAGTATTTATGATCAACGGTTCAACGGTAAAGCACAATGAAAATAGTGAGACTCATCCTTGAAGAAGCTATAGAGAATCTCCTCAGAGCCGCTTTGTCTTACTTTAATTCATTTAAATGAAATGTGTGCCCCAGCAGTGGGGAAAATGGTGGTGATGACTAAACGTATAATTAATTCTTACTGTGACATTGTCGGCAAATCCGGATAAAATCTCCCCATAAACATTAACAAAATAAGGGGTCCCTCTTCCTAATCTTTTGACTTCTACTTTAAAATTTTGCACATAATTTGGATTTCGATACGCGATCTCAGGTTAGGAAGGGATCGCTTCCAGACACTAAAATAGAAAAATATCAACAGAATATCAATATTTAATAGCACGGCAAGTTTTGTATAAAAAATGGTGTAGATTAACAGTTCAGTTTCTTACGGCCATTTGTGTAAAAAGTTATAAGAAAATATTTCACCTCGATTACACATAAAACATTACACAAAAAAATAAACTTCCCAAACATTGTCTCCTCTTGCGTTTGATGTAACTATAAGTGTTTGATAGAAATCAATAACTGATTGTTATCAATAAATTGTTTTCATTAAACGTAGGTATTTTATAAAAATTGCTTCCAATTTTCAATATAACAATAGTTTAATAACGTTTAAAACTGTGTTGCTGGAGTAGCCGGAATGGAATTATCTATACTTATTATGGAATACCTATATACTTATAATAAAACTGTAACTGGACTATGACTCGAAAAAAAATTGGAGAGGAATGTTTAGGGTCACTATATAAACCAAAACATTTTTTTTTGTCTGCCTGTCTGTGTGTATGTTTGTACGCGCATCACACAAAATTTACTAGACGGATCTGAATGAAATTCGGCACAGAGATAGATTGTGGCCTGGATTAGAATATAGGCGAAATTCTATCCCAAAAGGGGAAAAATAAGGAGTGTAAGTTTGTATGAAAATTCGTTATTTTTGAAGTGAGACCCGGTTAGAATTTCAAAAATAAGTTTGTAATTATTTATTTTCTTATTGAAATTCGAAAAAATACTTAGAATTTTAATAAGAAAAATACGGATAATTAGTTTTACTACCTTATAATAGATGGTGCACGGATTATTAGTTTTAGTACCTGATAATAGATGGCGCGACATGTGAACACATAAAATTGAAAAATAAATCGCGCATGAACCAAGTTATTAAATTATTATTATAGTTCCCATTAGTTTAATTTTCTGTTAGAATAATAATTAACAGTTTATTTTATATGCTATCGAACTTTTATCACTGAATATAGAAGCTGAACTCGCTGCAATTTAAATCTGATACAAGAAGGCGCCACATATAAGCAATTAAACCAGGATGTCGAGTATCCGTCGGAAAATTATATCGTCAAGCTCGAAATACGTATGCACATAGGACCTTTTGGATTTTCGATTCGAATATATAATATATTACATACAATATAAGATAATACATTTTTCGATTATTTCTTTTGTCTTAAAATTATCAAAACGATGCCTTCCCGAAAACGATCTAATCTTTATACATAAGTAAAATATATTGAATTTTCTCAATTTGGCTAAATGAATATACTCAACAATATATTCCCCGCACCGTTCCTGAGAAAAAGGATCTTGACAGGCGGACACACAGATAAGGGTTCCGTTTTTACCTTTTGAGGTACGGAACTCAAAAAAAAAATTTTTTTTTCTTGTTACCTAGTGTAATCTTATTGACACTTTTACACACACTGTTAATATTCAAAATAAAATCGGAAATCACGTTTCAAATTAATCACTATTATCTTCTATAATTTCTTGTTTCTGGGCTTCTGAATGGCTCGTCCATGCAATAAAATGCTAATTATAGGCTCTTTTGTTTTCGTTATAAAGGCTTTAATATCTAGTCTTCCTCGTATTTCCACTGCTTCGAAGGTTAAGGGGAGATGTAAAAAATCTACATACGCCGTAACTTGTGGAACAGCGTAAAAGCCCTGTAATCAAACATAATATAAAACAGTTGAAAAGAAAAATTATGTACATTGTATATATTTACATAAAAAGAAAATTAGGCGATAGAGTCATAGTAATAGAGTAAGAATTAAAAAAAAAATCTTTCTGTATATCTGTTTGTACACGCTATTCTCCGGAACTACAGGACAGATTCGAATGAAACCTTATTTTGTTATATAGCTATTGGGCAACATGTAGGGTATAAATGATTTTGAAAACTGGAACACCTGTTGGAGAACCATGATGGACAAGCTAAACTTTAGGAAATAAAGAAAGACGTTGCTCAGACTGGTAAGCATTTCCTATTGAAGTATACAAATCGAAGATCTGGAACACCTAAAGTTATATTTTTTTAACAGTTTGGACATAAGTTACCTTTCTATATCGAAGGGTGATTTATCATTGAAAACATGCCTAGACTGGCTAAAACTCCCATTTTTGTATAGAATATGCCATCGGGCTTTTGTTATTATTATTTCTCTCTAATGATTTTGATTCCTTGCCAAAAATTGTTCCTCCACGCGAACGAAGTCGCGTGCACCAACTGATGCTAATTAACTGGCTAGTTAATTATATATTCAAACACATTGTCTATGTGTTAATTCCCCTTAATTTGTAATTGTATTTTAATGGGATTTTAATAGTAATTCTATCTCTATATCATATTCAGCCATTGAGCGTTGGACCCCAGGATCCGTAAAAGTAAATTTACCGTGAGTAAAAAATAATACTTTAATAATAAAGTTCACTCTAATTAGATATTTTCAACAGAAGTAAAATAATGAAATTATTTAGTTAATCAAAGACGAGAATTAAATAAATCTTTATGTAAATTGAACAGTTTCAGTATGTTTGCGATTTACTGTATTTTGATTTTTATTAAAAATATAACAGACTTCACAGGATATAACTTATCATCTACAAGTTCCAAGTTTTTGTTTTTAAAAAAAGAAAAATGTTTTATATTAGAAAAAAGTCTCCGATTAAAGACTAGTTGAAAAATAGCCAATGGCCATGGACCAAATAGATAGTATGCGTGGTCAGACAAGTAAGAATGCCGAAACAAGATCTTGCGAAGTAGAGAAGAAAAGCGGGGATAAGCTCAGGAAGATAAGATATTTAATAATACAATTAGTAAGTTTCTTACCGGAGGTATAGGACATGACGACAAATTCTTTGGCAGTTGTTCAACTATCATCTTCCCTACAAACGGTTCTTTGTAAAATTTACACAATTCGTATTCCATTTTGAAGAGCAACGGTACATAATGTCCTTGGATATTTTCATAAGTATCAAATAATATCTATAAGATAATTCAAATAATATTATTATGCGTAGATACATACCATTAATAATCATAGCAATAAGGTTCACGCCCTAAATTAGAACCACATCGTATCTATATTTCTTTGGACCCACGCGACGACTTACAAATAAAAACAATTTGAATCTAATTAATTTTTTATGTGTAGCTCGGATTCAAGGCGTCGCAGCCGGAAATATAAATGGGAACATGCTCAGATGATTGATATGTTACACCAAATCTATGGTTATTATGATTTATCTTCGTTTAGTTCATACAGTTTTGTCCCGAATTGTAATTTTTAGGTTGCAAACAATAATGCTTACTTTCGCCCAAACTTCAATTAAATTAAAGCAGAGATTATTTTACAAGTAATCTCTGTTTTTTTCATATAATTGCTTTAATTTTATTGTGATAATCTTACAATCAGTAAAATATTGATACTCATCCCACATCCCATTCAATTGTTGATTAAAGTGCTACTAACGATTTTTTTGAAAAATGGATAGACTCAGGAACGACCAAAGATCATATCGTTACTGTAAATACATTGATTTTTTCTCACCGTCACATTGTTTCCAATTCCAAATAAAAGTTCTGCATTAAAATTGACAAAATAAGGTTTTCCTCTGCCTTGTCTTTTAACATGTATGTTAAAGGTTTTAAAGTATTTTGTGTTTAGGTACTCAATCTCAGGTTTTGAAGGGATAACCTCGATACCCTAAAATAAAAAATCTTGTTTTAAAACTATAGAATAGATCTTTCACAAGTTATAGTTTCAGTTATACCTTGGTTTAAAGGTCACATCGTTTTTTGCTCTCATTTAATTAAGTCGTCCACACACCATCACCTACACATTGCTTTATTTCGTCGATTTGTCACAAAATATATATATATATATTTATTTTTTCTATCTGAAAAATATGTTTATTTTTCCTTCACAAATATATTTCGGTGAATTTGACAATATAGGTTAATATGTGAGTTATGTTTGAATGAATATCAATTATAAGGAGTGCAACACATACATCGGTATCCAATTATGACACATGTCCCATAACATTTATAACACACCACGACTTTTGAATAATATCGAAAAATATATGTACCTCTGTTATCCACATCACAATATAAAGAACGAAATACGTTCGTGCCATTTTGATGATTGTTGAACAAAGAGACAGCTCATTCTCAATTGAACTCATCCCAACTTCATTATGCTATTATAAATATGATGATATATGTAAAAATAATTATTTAAATTACCACTATTAAAATAAATTAAGTACTAAACTAGTTTTTATTTCCTATTTCCTATTTATATATTTTCATAGAAATTTACTACGCTTAGATAATGGGAAATAGTATTGAAGTTGTAGTATAAATTCAAATGCCGAGATATAAAAGGTAAGTTTTTCATTATGTTGTCAAAAAATCAGTCAATTTCATCGGTAGTATTACTTGTTGATAAAATCTAGTAAATTGGGAAAAAAATAACTCTATTAATGGTAATACCGCTCCGCGAACCAGCGACGTTTTAGCGTTGAATTTGTCAAAATCTTCACAACATTTTCAAGCTGTATATAAAACCACTGGTGGATATATGTGGCCGCCCTTTTTTCGCGCCACTTTCTACGGTCCAGCGCTAGGCATCGCTTCCCATGACCCAAACAATGTCATCTGACCAGCGGCTTGTTGGTTTACCAACCACTCTCTGTCTATAATCGATCGTGTTTCTTCTAGTTTAACTGAAAATCCATACAGGTTCAAACAAATAACGGTAGAAATATTAAAAAGCAAAACATGAATAATAACATGTAATCAACTACAAAGTACTTCTACTATGGGATTCGTTGAATTCACTTGCCTTAAACCAAAGTTGCTCGTATACTCTTACATAAATTCTGATAGCACAAAAGATGACACTGAAATTTGAGAATTATTCAATGATATTTATTTTCTTCTGTAAGGACTCAACTTGCAAATAAAATATTATAATTAAAAGGAAATCTAAATGCAAATAACTTTTACAATAAATAAATATAAAATTGAGAAATACTAATGAAATAAAATTACCCTACACCTAGAACAAAACACAAGAAAAGTGATATAATTATGAAGGAGCCAAAATGTTTAATGATTTAGCTAAAGACTTAAAAGACATAAATCTTTATTTCAAGGAAAAATATAAATATAAGTTTTGTAAGTGGATTAAATTTTTTTGAAAGACCTACACGGTTTTGTATACGTTTTATGTTGTTTGCACATTATTCATATAATAGTTTTAGAGTCATTTTAAGTGAATTGTAGTATTCTTTATGAGTCAATCTTGAAACCTAGCTTTTTGAGAAATCACTACCTAAATAGCACGAAACAAAGTCCCTTCCCGCACTCTGTCCCTATGTTTAAAACTACGTAAGGGATTTTGATGCGGGTTTTTTAAATAAATAACGTGATAATATACATTTATAATATACATAATAAAATGTACACTAAACCTTTCTCTTGAGGTTTAGTGTATATTTTATTACGGCTTTTCCCGACCGACGGGACGGGCTGCTTGTACATAAATTTAAGTTTGATATAAAAAATGGCCGTGAAAGTCTAATTTCAAGTCAATTTTTTTAAATAAAAGCTTTAACTTAACATAAACTTTACGGTGTTGAGACCTAGACATTTTAATGATCCCAAAAATCTATCTTTCAAATAATAAGATTTTTACAAAAATTACATTATTGACACAACACAAGATATATTATTGAATTTGATGTATATTATTGAATGTTTGACGTCAATAAGTGATGTATATCATCCTAAATTGAATAAAGAATTTTGAATTTGAATTTGATGTGTGATAAAAAATTATGTCCGTACAGTAAACCGTTGATGAGTTCTCATGTCTGGAGCAAATCTTGAGTGCAATAATGTATTGTCATCCACGCAACGTGTGTACAAAATTTCTGCTCAATTGTTTGAAGATATCTGCTTCAAACTTGAGTTGCAAGGTTCCACCCGGATATAGTGACGTAGCGACATACATAGTAACATTGCAAGTTAATTAGGTATATGCTTGTAAAAAGCAGGATTGACGTTTTAACAAGGTTTACGAAATAAAACACTGTCAATAAACAAACGCACAATTATTTATTTTAATATTATGTAGGTAAATATATACTTCTTATATTAAAAGGCTCGTGCTAAGTCCCGTTTATGTATATGTATTAAAAGCGTGAAAGTTTATAAAGCATTATAACAATGACATTCCTTGACCCATGAGTCAACTCATGAACGGGTGCTGCCAGGAATAACTAGTCAGCTCGATATTCATACATTTTTTTATCACTCAATCACAATAATAAATCTTTTTGATCGTGATCGAGTACTTTATGTACTTTGATAATCTAATACAAAAAAAGACATGAAAAAAACAATATTGGTAAACTACTCTGGCACGATAGGGACTAATGAGTGGTCGTTCCGAAATACTAACAGTTTATAGTTTTTTGAGAAATACTATATACTTAATTTGACGTGGAAAATGACAAATATTAATAAATTATGAACTTCATGAATAATGACGACCTCGGTGGTGCAGTGGTAAGGTTCTTGCCACTGAACCGAGAGGTCCCGGGTTCGATCCCCGGTCGGGTCATGATGGAAAATGATCTTTTTCTGATTGGCCCGGGTCTTGGATGTTTATCTATAATATGTATTTGTTATAAAATATAGTATCGTTGAGTTAGTATCCCATAACACAAGTCCCGAACTTACTTTGGGGCTAGCTCAATCTGTGTGATTTGTCCTAATATATTTATTTATTTTATTTATTTAATTATGCCGTAACAGTTTCGTGTACTTGTACTTTGAAATAAATAAAAAATATCCAAATTGTGAATCTTAGCGACGTCCATTTGACCACAACATGGTTTATAAGTACACAATCGGCCATAATAGTAAATAAATATTTCATTAAAAAAACATATTTTTGAAGTGAAAACTTCTTTAGCGGCGTTGTGGACTTTTTGTGATGGGTAAATATGTTAAACTCGCGTCAGGACAAGTGATCGAAAATTCGTAAGATGTCAAAAATGCACAACGTTAATTAGTTAATTAGTTAGTTTTCACTTCTACCGGAGTTCGACCCGTTTTTTTAATCTGTATTTATGTAACTGAAATATCGCCTAGTCCGCGACTGCAATAGGTTTAAAACAAAAAACAATTTGACCACTCAGGTAGCCAGTTTCATTTGGTCTTATATTAAATATTTGTTTAGTTCCTTCGAGGCCTTTGAATTGCGCGTCCATGGAATTCAAGATTGAATAATGGTTCTTTTGTTTTAGTCAGAAAAGCCTTGATGATTACCTTCCCTCTAACTTCTACTGCATCGTAGGTGAAGGGGAGTTTTAGCGGGAAGTTTTCTAGTTGGGCTAATATATTGGAAGCCGCATAAAAGCCCTGTAATCGGAAAAATGATGATTATATTCTTAAAATTTGTGGTTTTTCTCCATTCTTTCAACTATTACTACATAAAAAACCTCTACAATTCATTGCTCCGTTTTGACGTGAAAGTAGGTCAAACAAATAAACAAAACACTTTCATAATTACAAATATTAGTATAAACATATTTATTTATAAGTATTTATAAGTTTTAATTTGTAAGTACTAGAACTAGAATGTTTTTTAGTTTTGCCCTTTTGATGCCTAAAATCGGTGGTGTTCCAGTGGTTAAAACGCCCGTCTGTGATGGAAAAGATTTCAAGTTCGAATCCTACGCGTGCTAAATGAGTTTATTTACCAATCTGTCTCATGGTAGTTTTCACTAGTAAGCAGTTGTCATGCGACTTGAATAAAATGTAACTAATGTTAGCTATAAAACACACGATAATAAAGAATATTGTTTCCTTACCGGAGAAACCGGACATGAGGACAAGTTGCGCGGCAGTTGTTCAACTATCATCCTTCCTATAATCGGTTCTGTGTAAAACTTACACAATTCATATTTCATTGAGAAGAGCAACGGTATGTAATGCCCTTGTGAATTTTCATAGCTATCAAAGGAAACCTAAAAGTGAAAATATAATTTGATTATATCCGTATTTAGTCACACACTAGCACTAACAATTACATTGTTATCGAAAATTAACCAAGTGTTTTTACAAAAAAATGTCTTTTTTTATTGTTGTCAGAGAAATCTGTAAGTCGTGCCTGTGCTGTAAAACGTTCACTAGTTTCCTAGTTGGGTTATCATAATAACTTGACGACCTCCTTGGCCTATGATCAGAATAGCAGCAATTACATAAAATTAAAGACTACAGAAAAAAATACAGGATTCTTACTGTAACGTTGTTGCCGACTGCTTGTATTAGCTCTCCTTGCATATTAACATAGTACGGACTCCCCCTGCCTCGTCTTTTGACATTTATTATCACGTTTTTTACAAATCTTGGATTTTGATACATAATCTCAGGTTTGGTTGGAATCACTTTAAGACACTAAAAATATATTCGTGATATTTTGATATCACAAGCGTAGAAATTGTTTTATTTTCACCTACTTTGTTAATATATTTTAGCTGCGCCCCAGGGCTTCGTTTCCGTGGGAATTACGGAATAAACAGTATGTGTATTCTATGTATTATTTCAGGTTATATTCTAACCGTGTAGAAAATTTAATAACAATCCGTCCAGTACATTTTTCCTGAAAGAGTAAAAAACATACATATACCCTCACAAACTTTCGCATTTATAATTATTATTAGTAAAATCCATATTAATGAAAGAACACAGAAAAAAAATAGTTTATACATCATTATCTTTACAATAAAATATACCTCCGTCACACATAAAATAATGCACAGAATAAAATACATTCGGACCATTTTGACGTTTGCTGCACAAAGTGACTGTCTACTAAATTCAAATGATTGTTAAAAAAAGCTATTAAACTAATTGAGTTCCCATTTTTATCCGCAATATAAATGATATATAATTTAGTACTTTAACGCATACTACATATTACATTTTAACTATTCTTACAGTGATGTCCCAAATTTAATTAAATGAACAAATTAAAGCCCCAAAAGTAATTAAAATTACGAAATAAAACATTCCATGAATCATGTGAATATTTTTCTTTTCAGTTTTAAACAGAGTAATCCTGAATGAAATCACAAGAGCCACAGTGCAATTGGATTAAGCGGTCTATTGTTGCAAAGCGATAAATTTTCTATTCTGGCCCGGTAAACCCCGTATCGCGATGTTTTACACTGAACACCCGGCATTTGAGGGTTAACTACTGTTAACCCTATGTGTATTGTTTCACCATAGCCCTCTTTTTCAATTGGACCTGAAACAGCTATATAGTTTTTGTTTCGAGTACAGTAAGAGTACGAATCTTGAAAGCGCAATGTACACAACTGGAGCCCTATTCCAAAAAATTCACAAGACTTTTTGTGAAGAAATTTGGAAAATACTATTCTATTCTGGTAAGTAGTGAAACATAATAAGTACCTAGATATTTTTTGTAACGTCTAAGGTAATTCTACTTAATAGAAATTTCCTACTACTAAAACCCTACTTAATTTGAAATTTGATACTCGGGCAGAATATAACCTGGAATAACACAAGGTATACTTTTTATCACGAAATTCCCAAGGGAACGTAGCCCCGAAGTGCAGTTAGTATGTCAATTAGAATGTCATAGATTGTATTAATACTATTTTTGTCTTTGATTTTCCTTTTATTATTGTCTTCGATTATTATTTTTGTCTTCGACTCCTAGCTGTCTACCCCATGTGGTATAAATATGTGGTATACGTGTATGTCTTTCGCTTAACAGTTACTATAAATTTCCCCCTTGGAAATTAAACAATTCTACAATAATATGTACTCTTACGAAACTTTGTCACAATTACAAACGTGTATACATTATGCAACGAAAAACCCTTGTTTATACATCGAAACGGTCCATTGATCGAGCTAATGAATTAAAAACATTACAACTCTATAACATCAAATATATATAGATACAGATCAGCCAGCATAACTTGAACTACGATCTGTAAACGACCACATCTGTATTTGTGATATTTATATACTGGTTCCAAATGTCAAAAGGCTCTTTTAATATTGGTATCGCGATCCACGTGAGGTGAATAAGTCATGAGTTGTTTTCAATTTGGCGTAAAAGCGCACCATAAAGCCGAATTCACAATGAACATTTTATATGTGTAACATTGTATTTACGCGATTGTTAGTATTTTATTGAATTAAAACGTTAAATGTTAACTTTGGGCATTCAAATTGCTGAAATTCCATATTATTGTTACATTATTTTGGTTAAACTAACAATTAGTTTCCACGTAATCGTGATATTTTGTGAATAATAATCATTATTCGCCAAAATTCAGTGTTTAATAGTACAAAACAATTGACTTTTTATGTCGGCATTAACTTATAAAGTACGCCATTAATATGTCTAAACATAAGCGGCGCGCTGGTTAAAATCAACGTCAAATTTGATGGTGCCACTCACCCGGACTGTTTGGGAAGAAATTGAACAAATACTGGACATAGACCCATCTTTGCTCACCTCAACTCGCCAACTGCCATTAACCAGCGGAAGCGGATATCACAAAACTTGGTGCAACTTTCGGCCCGACTCACGCTTCCTGAAATGCCCCTTCAGTTTGAAACTGAAATTTAGTAGGTAGTGATTTCTATATTTGTTTCAGCCATGTATAAAATAAGACTTCACTTATGTAAGAATGAAATTTTGACTTTGAATTGCATGACACATATTTATAGTATCTCTTTCTCACTCATGCAAATATTCCAGTGTCATTCTTGAGTGTGAAGCCTCGAAGTCCGAAGTTTTTGCCTATTTCCTGCGACAAAATATAGGAAAGGGTAACAACTAAAATATTTTTTTACCCAACGTTATTAGGTAACAACGCTTAGGTAGTAACGCTGGCTCAGTGATCCCAAAGTGGATCTTGGCCTCCGAAACGAGAGTACGTCATAATCATTTAGGTACCAAAAAGCTGTTTTAACTGTAACTATACCATTATTACGGTTGGTAAGGTTATTTGAGTTTATTATATATATACGTTATTTTTGATAATAACGTTACCTCTATTTGAAAAACATAACGTTACTAAATAACGGTACTCCAAGTCATGATTCCGAGGATCTTTCCTCATAATATCCGCTGGTTTCTTCTGGCTGTGGTACTGGTCATGTCAGTGCCCAAAGTTTCTCAAACTTTTTTTAATATTACGATAAACTTTTCTGTTGCTATTTTAATCAAAATACAAAACATAAAATGAAATAATTCATGGTAAAAAAAACTGTCAATATTATTACAAATTTCTTTTATCATTATTAACTGATGGACAATTGAATAATAGACTCTTTAAACAATAGTTGATAATAATTCCTTATGAGTTAGTAATTAGAACTTCATATTATTTGGGTCTTTTCACTTTGATTATCGTGGTGAAAGATCTGAGGTTACAATAGTCATCATTTCAACCCTCTTGGGCCTGCTAAGGGGGTGAAATTATAAGATACGCAAAATGTTTTTACTGCGTTCTAAGCTCAAATTCAAATTTAAAATTCTTTATTCAATTTACGATGATATACATAGTGATAATAAGTGTATTGACGTCAAAAGCTGTGTATAACTCCTATAGTATTAAATATATACGGAAAATATAATTAGGTATCTAAATATAAATAAAATGTTTGTTTTGATTGTCTAATTATATATTGTGAAATTGGATATTTTGAATTTAGGCTTTATTATGTGTACCTGTTGAAATGTAATCCATATTACAACAAGTACCTACATAATATAGCCCTAAAATGATTAGTTGATACTATTATAGTTATTTATAGATACGTAATCTTTTTTCCATTGTTAACATAATATTCCCTAAATATTGCGTGTAGCCATTTTTAAATGCTTAAACGATTATGCTCAATTTTATTGTGTTTTGAACTTAATTGGTTCTTTACATGTGTAAAATTATGTTTAATATGTATCATTTTAAAAATTGGTTTTCGTTTCGGCGGCTGTGGAAGCAAAAGTGCTTCGATCTTTGTGTTTTGCAAGTTAAATAAGATACTATGAGTAGGTTGCTCCAGTCAACTTTGACGTTAACTCTAATCTGCCTGAAAAAACGCAAATTTCGCCATTTTGTATAAACGGCAGCGTTCAGGTGTAAGTCAATGTTAAAGTTAACTGGCACAACTGGGTACAACTCACACTTTGTCGTTTTATTTAGATATCGAGCTGGCGTTTGGAATAAAGCGCACCAAAATTCATAGTTTTTGGGATAATTTACTATATTTTATAATTATACTTCTTAAATTATATAAATTTTCAACTCACCATGTTCCTGGTTTCGATCGTAGTTCGGCTGTGAATTTTACAACAGCGTCTGACTGACGATCCTCTTGATCTTGTTAAACCTAAATGATATAACAACGGCTTGAAATGTATAAATGTATTGTATGTATTAATATAAATCTATTGACTACGAAGTCGATGAAACGAAGTCTATGAGTTATAAAAGTAGTTTCCATTATAATGATGTAGGACAATGTACCTATGTACTGAATTTTAGTATAGAAATTGAAACAAACATTCATTCACAATCTATCGCAATAAGCATCATAGTGCAACATGAGTAAAATTTAATGGTTGGAGCATCGTCGACTTGAGTGAATTATACTTATTGCTTGAAGGCTTGATGCTCGATATGTACTTGAAAGGTCCTCAATAGGGACGCATTTCGCGTCAAATAAGTTTGTAGTGGCACGGCAGTCGTGATACACTATACCGTCTACTTATAAATTATATTGCTGTCTCGTTTCATAATGTGTTTTATGTCGTTTGTTTTTTGGATTTAACTTTAATAAATTGACGATGGAAATATTGTTTTTGTTTCATTGTATGTATTCATACAGCGCCACCAAAAATAAAAGAAAAATATCTATGCTAGCCAGCCACCATAGTAATAAATTACTATAACAGAGCGCTAACAATATACGTATTAAACGTATATTGTTAGCGCTCTGTCATACTTACAAGTTTTCTTAGTCTCGTTCATAGATCATTATTTTTGTGAATAGTGCATAGTTCACCTGATTTATTTGGTTGAGGTGCTGATGAACCTGGATAGGCTCCCGTCGAGAGAACTCCTATACGGTTAATAGCATGGAATCATTATGGAATCAATCAGGATCATGGAATTTTACATGTGACTTTACTTCCGATGGCAATTCATTATTGTGATAAATTGAGACTTGCCGATCGACTAAAAGAATTGGTGCAGTGACATATTTTTTTTGTCTTTGAAAGACACAAGATCTCTGACGATGATAAAAGCTTATGTCAAAAACTATATTTTCGTAAAAACTTATCATTAACTACGAAAATATAAAGTAGATATATCGTAGAGTGCTTCGAAATAACAAAATCCTCAAAAATTCGAAGTCAGTAAAATTTAAAACAAAAGCTTGCGCGCCGGAGTTGTTTTCATTTAACTTATCGGCTCCCTTTCAAACTGTGTGGCTATCGGAAAAGCCGGCAGTTAAATTGGTTTATACCTTTGTCTTATTGCTTTGAACCGCAAAAAGAATGGCTTGTACACAGCCGACCGTTGTAACCATAACCTGTGTAGCTCCTACTGGACCAGCCTGCAATTTCATTGTTTTAATTTATCCAAATTTATTTTTTTAACGAATGCTACAATATTTGGCTATTCTCCAACTAGTCAAATCAGAAATCATTTCATTTTTTACTCAGTCAAATAGCCATTTAGGCAGGCAATCTTTTAAAATACTTTAAAATCAATTCAATCTTATGAAAATTGAATTAGTGATTGCAATAAAAATAATACATTTTCAACATATGAAGTATTTTACACGTATTGGTTTGGTTGTATGGATTTGTGTAAGCTTTAAACACACACTCTGTTATTCATAAAAACTTAAAGAATACTTCAAACAAAAGTATCTTTTGTTCTCTTTCTGTTAATTTGCAAACTGTGTGTTATATATATATGACGGGGACAATTTATTCGGTCAGACAAAATAAACTCACGTGTGGTATGTGCAGTGTTCTATCGAGACCTTGATCGCTGTTTCATCCAGTAACGTTAGGTCATTGGTGAAAAACCAATGATTTTTTTTCAATGAACAATAGATTTTACTTTTACTATTGCAGTTTCAATGTTGGTTCTGGATTTTTGAATCCTGTGAAATTTCAAATTGTGCTCTGATGCCAATGACGATCGTTTGATAGATTGCGTTTCGTTTGATATTCAAATGTTTTTTGTATGAATGAGAAATCAATCTGCTCCATGAATTACTAGCACGGATTTCATGACATTTATTTTTTTGTGTTCGATAAAATATGAATTTATTTTTAAACTGCGCTGTTATTATTTTTACAAAAGTAGCATGGTACTTTTGAAACGAATGAAAAAAAAACTATCTAATTCTGAGATGCGGTTTCACTTAAATAAATATCCAAAAGATCTCACCAGATTAAACATAGTGTCAGTTCGGTGTCGGAACCCAAATCGGGTAGTGGGTATGATCCATTCTCCTGTCAAAGCGACCAACTAACAGGTGAATCGAATCAAAGTCTCTCGGCCCCTAAAGGTTGGGAGGGACGGGCACTTTACAACTTTGATCCGAATAATGGATACCAAACCACACGTTCCGAACTTTCACTTTATATTGCTGCGACTGACTGATAAATTTTAGTTGATTAAAGCTGTTTTAGGTGTCTAAAATATATATATACTTTAGTGCCAGATGTACCAACGGCAATTTTTTATTTCCGTAGTTCATTTTAAGAAAATGAAGGTATCTAGGGCAGTTTCACGGTAATTTATTTAGACAAGTTTTGTAGAAGAGCTAGCATGACTAGGGTATTATGAATAGGAAATAATACTTTCTTTACCTAAACCTTCATTAGAGTTTACTTTTTGGAACAGGTGATCGTTAATTTGAAGCCCAAGGAAGAATGCTTTGTGCTTTGATTTGTTTCTACCTTAGTTAGAATCATAAACTATTTAGGTGCGTCGCTGTCATTTAGACATGACGGCGTACTTTTTTGTGTATTTCGATTTTGGTGCAATAAAGAGTATTGTACTTTGCATTAGAGAGTATTGTACTTTGCAATTTTCTGCGCACGTTCAAATTAACGTTAAACGTTAACGGTGCACCGTTACTCACCCTAAGCAGTAAATCTGATATTGATATCAGACTACTAACTTCTTTCACTTCTTCTTTCGAATATGGTATACAGTTTGAAATAATTGTAAAATGAAGTAAAAAATTATAAGGTAAAGTTTTATAACTTAGCTGTTCTTGCTTACTTGTTCTTGTATTACTATTTATTATATATTATATATTGTGTAATTACTAATATTTTACTCAACTTGTAGGTTTTGATGAAATTTGATATCATTGGCAGGTTGATGGGTTAATCAACATAGTTTCCTAATAACAAACTAATTTTCAGTCTGGTTGTATGTAAATGCATCTAATAAGTTGAGCTCTCGGCTCACTAAAACGCGGACCACAACAATTAAAGTTTCAATTTACACGGTATCCAATAGCCGGGGTAGATATGCGGTTTGAGTGCAGCCACGCGGTTGTGTGAGGGCTAAGTCGAGGTGTTTATAAAATAATTATTTTTGCTCGCAGCTTGGCTCGCGATCTTTGGGATGGAATTTCTAAAAATCCTTCCTTAGCGAACGTCTCTTATCCACAATCTACTTTCCAGCCTACTTCCATCTTCTTTACATATTATATAGTAATGTTAGAGAGGTCGTAATGAGTGATTGAATGATATCACTTTTATGTATATGGATGTATTTTAATATATAGCGACAAATTAAGTATTTGAGTTGTCCGATTGAGTTCGCCCCAAAGTCAGAGATTGACTGTTATGAGATACTTCCTCAACAATACTATATTTTCAGTATTCTAGCATAGGAGGCGTAAATGAAAGAGTTTGCCATCGCGTGTGTTATTTCTAACACTGGTGATAGATTTTATTCCAGTCACCTAAAGACATCTGATATGACTTTTTGCTACTGCCTACCGCCACCTAGTGGCAAGTTGGTCATACATACATACACACACTAGTGAACTAAAGTCACATGTGCAGGTTTCCTCACATGATAATATGTATGTACACATCATAATGTATGTCACATGCTAATGTATGCTTATAAGTCTGTGGAAACTATTGTGTATGTATGTATATAGGTATATAGGCAAGATTGGTATATAAACTCATGTAGTGCGAGTAGGATTTGAACCTAAGAACTTTCGATCACAGGCAGACGGTCTAAGCCACTGGGCCAACACCGCTTCAAAAAATATCCTCTATGGAAATAACTCACACTTGGCCATTTTTCGTGTTCACAACCCGACACACAACCGCACGCTATCAAATAGAGATCTCTAACGATCGGCAGTGGGCAGAGATTAAATACAAATCGGTAATATCGGGATTGAAACAGCCCGTATTTCTCTACAGTTGGTAATATTAATCCTCGAGCATACGAAGATAAGCTAGATTATTCCAATTGATTACTACATTAAAAAAATATAAATATTTAAACTATATTTTTTTTTTACGAAAAGGAATTGATGGCATCTCGTCACTTCTTCCCATTGTTCAGTCGTATTCCGTTGTTTTTTAACACAGACGTGCATTAACGTACATCAAATGAGTACCCATACAATTTTGCATTGACCGCCGACGGATATCGACGACGGAGCGCAACGGAACAATAGGACATGTCTCCTAGGTCTCAACTATGAACTACATATTCTAAACATACCAAATAATGAAATTATGCAGTATAATTCCTTACTTGTATATGAATTTATTGCGTATGCGCATTTGCTGTCCTTTAAGAAACAATAGGCGACGTGATCGTTTTGTGGTTGATTATTGCAATTTCGAGTCACACACAGTGTTTTGTATTATTTTCGTACTTTAAAATAACATTTTAACTACTTTAATATCTATGTATTAATATAACATAATAAAAGTTGTAATAAAAACTAGAGGAGTTACGTAATATTGAGAGATAGATGGCGAAATAGAGAAGAGGCCTTGTCCGCCACAGACTATTAAAAAAGTGGTAATAAAAAACCATGAATGTAACGCTAAATAAATTTGGTTTTTACTTGTATATACTATCTATGCTTATTGTTTGTTTAATTAAGTTACATACATAAATTATCTTACAAAGTATACTTAAACATGATATAAAATTGATTGATCTAAATAAATGAACAAAATATTTATGTGACGTATTGCAAAGATAAAATATTTGAGTCAAAAACGTTTCTCTCGGGACCGAGGTTGATCCAATACGTTGACCGTAGGAAGAATACGTCCATCACCGCAACCCTTCTGTCATGCGCGCACATATTTATTATCTACGAATAAGTTATTATTTACACTTTGAACGAAAAGATTAAACTTAGGTAAGTACATCACTTGGATAATAAATATTTAAAAATATAAGTAGTTAAAAAGATGATCCGATAAGATCATATTTTCACGAGGAAATTGTGCGGAACCCAAACAGAAATAACTTTTACAAAACTGGCATAAATTTTCTCAGGATATAAATAGGTTAGCTACTTTATCAAAATATGTACGTATGTACCTATATACCTATATATATAATTTGGATATGTTTTAATTGTTTATGCAATTTGTTATACTATATAGTAACCTTGAGTTAGTATTCCATAACACTAGTCTCGAATTTACTCTGGGACTAACTTAATCAGTGTGATTTGTCGCTACTATCTATGTATCTGACTGCATTCCAATACGTTGACCGTCGGAAGGGTACATCCATCACCCTAACCCTTCATGCACGCACACATTTATTATTTACCCTGACCGAAAAATACCCGCTTATTTCTGTTTCATGCGGTTCTACTTGGGTTCGAGCGTACGAGATTGATTTGCGAGGGAAAACATATTCAATTACTATTCTAGTCAAAGTAGAGAAGTAAAAATGTTTACTTGTCTACTTTGAATTATACGTAACGTAACTTTAAACTGTAGGATTTATAAAACTAACTGATGCTCTAAATTCCGTCTGCGGTTATACGGCCTAAGTATATTTGAACTCGTGTCGCTTTATCGAATTTTCAATCAAGATTTAGGCTTAAAAGCGTGACAAACAAATACAAAGACAAACCGACATTTGTGATTTTAGTATAGATGTCTTTTACTCAGTGTTCGCCACAGACAGTTCGGCAGAGCACTAAGTTTTATAATTTGTATAAGGATAAGGTAAATACCTTATCCTTATACAAATTATAAAACTTATATTTTAATGTTACAAACATTTTTGCAATATTTTGGGCGTGAGAAAAGATGTAGCTCCAATAAAACAGTGCCAGTTTCCTTATAAAACAACACAAAAATCCTTTTAAGTCCAGTTTTAATACTTTGCTAATAATATTTCCACCCAAGTGCGTCATGCATCAGTACTCAGACAGCACTTGGGGTAATGGAAGCCACTATTATAAATTTCTACCACTAAGAGGCTGTCAAAGTAGACAAGTAGACATCGATATTTTTACTTTAGTTTAAGTTACCTTACTTAGCAACTTGTGGAAGTAGTCACTATATTTGGATATATTTTTACCCACGACGAAAGTCAGATAAATGCATTGAGAACGCGAGAAAATTTTTATTACCGCATATATGGATTCGCTGCTGTGCTAATACATGCTCGCATTGGGTGAAAAAGATTGTAATGCACACGAGTTGAAATTTACGCGGCCGGAGCCGTGTGAAAAAACTCGTATTATATTTATAGTCGTCTTTGTTTTTTCATCCTCTTTTTATATCAATACAGAGCATTGGCACGGGCGTATGGCCGACATAGAATACTTTACGTACTTTACATAGAATACGACTTTATTTCAGAGAAAAGTCCAGATAGATATAATGGACTTTTCTCTGAAATAAAGATTTTTTTTTAAACTATATTAAATAAAGCAGGCTAAGTTTTCAAATAATCATTTTCGTCGGAATGTATAGTACTAACTTTGAAATTCTATAAAATTATTTTACACTGAATTCTTTCACTTTTGTAAGCTCTTTCAGCGGTTGATAAATTAAATCTTTCAATGAATCTTTTATATTGTTGTTTTTTATATATTCATCCCTTTTACCCAACCCATTTATATTACGGGCCCGTACCTACACTTTTAATCCCCTTAGAGGTCAGACCATTATCATTAAGCCTTATCTATAATATTGAAGGCAGTAACCCGCGCTGTATATGCGTATTTCTATTAAATAATTAAGAGGATGTGTTTATTAGCTAGCGAATATGTTTCGTATTATTATAAACTTGCAAAATAATTAAAGAAGTAACCAAACAATTATTCGCAAAGCTAGTTGTAATGCGTATGCTATTTTGAGCACCGAAAATGATGGGATCTGAAAATTCCATAAACGAATATTAGATATTATTCAGTAGCTAAATTATAGCCGCGTAGGTATGTAGTAAATCATCATCATAAAATGGCATAGTTTATTTTTTAAGTAAATAAGTATTAGGTTATATAAATAGAGGTTATATAAATGCATCGATAAATATATATAAGTATTATGAAGACATACAGAACCTTAAAACAATAAAGCTACCTCCGCAATACTGATAAAATTTTCTTAAGACATTTTAGATTAGGTAACTTTTTTAGCAAAATATATTTTAAACTACATTCAAAGCGTTTTTACGAATATTGTTCTTTTTAGACTTAAGCGTTGTTTGCTGCCTCACAACACAAAATATGCGTACTCAGAAACAAAGGACTCGACCAAATGTACATACCTAGTCTCAAAGCTTATTCCAGTTTGCAACTGAAGGAATATACAATTTGTGATTTGCATGGCGTTGTTTCCTGTGTTTGTAACAAAATTGCACTAATACAAAAAAATATCTGTTTATTCTGCAATTGAATACAACATTGATTTTCATAGAAAAAAATGGTTTTTAATGCCATACGTCTTAAAATTTTTAGGTACGTGAATTAAAAATCAAACAATAGCTATGAATTACATTCCTTTTTTTTAAGATCTCCCTCTGTTTAAAAGCAAAGATCTCTCCCAACTTCTTCCAAGCCGTTCTATCCAATGCCAAACCCAACTAAATCTTCAGATCATTACTTCAACGCTTTTATGGTCGGCCACGTTTTAGGTTACTTTAGATTATTTTTTATTAAGCCTTGCACTTGATGGAATATTATTCAAAACAACAAACTTACCTTCCATTAAAAGTAAATTCTCAGAAATTTAGCCTTTCATGACTCACCATATTTTGCACAAGCCTTAAAAGTACCACGGCACCATCCGTTAGTGAAAAGTATACATTACCTCTCTTTTGTTCTGTTTTGTTGGTCTTCTCATCAACAAAAGATCTTAGAATCTTTCGCTCTTTATACCATTACCTACCTTCTTAACAACTTATTATTTTTCTAAACGACTTATTGCTAACTGTATTTATATTATTGCCGAAGTTAAAAAGTCTTACTTATCTTACTTCTAGGAGGTTAAGGGTGGCTGTAAGACAATTTATGATCATCTTGATTAAAGCTATCTTCATTACGCTGCTCTTCACCATATCTGGCTGCTTTATCGAAGGGTAGCTCTCATTTTTATTAAGGGATTGTACATACAATTGTGTGTGATTGTTTTTTTTTTGACATTTTTTCAAAAAGGTAATAAACTAATAATAAAAATATATATATAATCTAAAGTCATATATACGTAAGCATTCTCTTTTAATTTCAATTTAAAACGTAGACACTTTTTGTTTTCCAGATATAAGTTGAAATAATTTATTCTGCTGTAATATATAGAAGTTAAAATAAAATTTTACTTATTTCGAATCACATGCATACGTACTACGTGCGGGCACAGCTTAGTATTTATATAAAAGGCGGAGAATATAAATATTTTCTCATAATAATTGTCACCATTAAAAGTAATTGATCAGAAGTTCACTAATAATTATACTCGTAGGAATTGAAAAATTACCAAGAATGAATTAAATGTTATTTTTAAGTAATTTTAACAATATTATGCACGGAAATGCCCTCAAATATCTATCTATGTTTAAAAGCATATTACAAAACTGAAAAAAAAAACATTCCCAAAATTTAAAGATTTAGTGCAGAGGGGTCTTAAGGAAACCATGAGAGAGCCAAGAAGCTGGTACGAATGATAACGACCTGATTAAGAAAGGTCACGTCTGTTGTGTGTTTGTTTTTCCTCAGTCTGCGAAATATTTAAAATATAAAGAGGGCGATGGCTCTGTTGTTTTCTGGCGATATCATTTATTGTTTCATTTATCTGAAACAATATTATGTTGGACAATTGATGTTTCTTACTATCCCTCGTCTTTACTTATTCTCACTTGAATTTTGTGAGCTGTGACACCGCGAACATCTAGGACAGCATAAAATATAATTCTTAAAATAATGAAGATTCGTCTGGTAAAGCGACTGCTGCCTGACGTTTACCGGGTACCTTGGGAATTTTATTGATGCAAAGGTCCAGGGTGCTCTCAGTGTAATACAAAATATGTTAAGGATTAACGCTACCCCAAGGAATTAGTAGGTATTCCGTACACGGAGTACCATGCATTACACCCATTTAGACATACCACAATGTCGACTTGTCACCATGGAAACGCAGCGATTGGTTGGTGTCGGTGCTGCCATCTGGTCTGAACTTGGCGTAATATTCTCCATATTAGACACTAATAAAACGATGGTTAACGAATTACTCAGACTTTGTATGTTAAAGATGTGATACTGATATTTATAGGCTACACATGCTTGACATATATACTCTTTGACAACATCAGGCCCCGTTTGCCCTTTCTATGAGTCCCGGGTGGAAACGCATCTTCATCTGCATACATTCCAGGAATGACGTCTGCGCTAATATGGCTACGTCTTCTGTAAACCAACAACTTAACGTAAAAAGGCAGTCTATGCCGTTTTAACCCGGGCCTGACAGAAGGGGTAAACGCCTAAAGTGCTGGCTTGTTAAGGATTATATGGTCTGACTAATAAGAATGCCCACCTACCGTGTGAAGTGGAGAAGAAAAATAGGTAAGCGGACTTCAGGCTTCGACGCTTCACCGTTAAGGAAGAAACCGTGAAAACGCTCAGTGTAAAATAATACATTTGTAAAGAGTTTCATATCATAAAATAATTTCAATGTTACATTAATTATTTAATGGTTAGGTTTATCTTATTTTGGGAAGTGCATCTGTATAGTATCAAAAGGGAATGGCTATTGTAATAATGAATGAGTCTAAAAGCGAAAGCCCGCACTGTTATATCTACAAAGAAGTAAGGGACTGTGCGTCCTGATAATACACCCTTTCAATGTGGCCAAGGGAAATATAATTTTGAGATAACTAACCATAAAGTTTCATAAATGAAAATGAATTTGCAAAAAATAAATACAACTAATTAAAATATTACGCGTGAGTTTTAGTACAATACACAATTTTTTTTTCTTTAAGTAAGGAAATGTAATGACAATACTCATAATTAAATTTATGTGCGAGTTGCATTTTGAGTATGTATAATTTATTTACTTTAGTTAGGTATCATCATTATCATAAGCCATATACAACGTCCCCACTGCTGGGGTATTGGCCAGTACCCCAGCAGTGGGGACGTTGTATGTAGTATGATATTTATTGTGTAACATTAACCATCATATTATCATTTAATTTATTTATGAATAATAATGAGTGTATTATAAGTTATTATAAATATGTTTAGTAACGTTTATTTCCTTTTAAAAACTACTTTAATAATCGCTTTTTTAATCCCACACCAACTTTATTGAAAACGATATGCGTGCACCAAAATTGTGTGGAATTTATTTGCACATATAAATATTACTGATAATACATAATTATGTGTTTTCTCTTTGTCCCACCGAAGCATATTTATAATTTTCTGTCCGTGTTATTTCGAACACGACACGCCAAACTTTCAAGAACTTGTCTAATTTGTGCCTCGTTGAATGGGATTGTACTAGGTAAAAAATATCCGATTTTGGTGAGATAGTTTTTTTCTATTTTTACCTACAACTTCACCATTGCTGAATTAAAATCTACTTTTGATAATGGGTGTCGTACGACAAAGTAAGTACGTATGTAAATAAAATAGAAAGTAGGTGATGAGATTGTATTTTTCGTTTAATTTATCATTCCTATATGCACTGCTTTTTAAAATTTTATGAAATTTACATTTTCTTACATCATTTCATATGAAACACAAGATTTCGTAGACGGGGACGACAATTGATTGATTTAAAAAAAAATAATGACTCTTTAAATATTTATTATTTAGAACTCCATTTAAAACAAATTAATTCAAGTAAGCGGTCGTAAAAATATAACCAAACATGTTAATAGCACGGAAAGTACCAGGGAAGTACTTAACTTGATTTATCGCGGAATTTAATTACTAAAAATCTTGCACCCCACCCCGGCACTCCCTGTCCGGTTTTGCCACAATTTTAATTATACTATCGCGTACAGTAGGGTGACTCCACGACGAGAACGAGTCGGTCGCGTAGACAGCGCAAATAGAAATTCTTCACATAACATTGTAACATGCATTCTTGTGGACGTAAAATATACTTATTGTATAAAATAAATAATAATCTTCTAAAATAACTAATTTATAGCATGTTTTAATGCTTGATGATGATCTTTGATAGCCTACTTTTAAGTAAGATATCGAACAGATTGGCTTTAAAATATGATTCACAAGTATTGGATAAACCTTATTGGTCAAGCAAGCTTAAGCTTCGGGCAGATATATCAAAAGGTCATCTGACAGATTACAAAGTGATTATTCGAAAGTGGTGAAACAGGCCTTTAGCCTTTTGTCAAAGAACGCTTTTCGAAACATTCTAAACTATTTTAAAATCCACATGTTTATATTCACATATTCTAAATTATCTTAGGTCACGCATCCAAGTTCCACTTGGATCCACTGTTCATTTCAATGAATTTGAAACTCATCTGGTATCATATGTCAACGGTGCTAAAAGTTTTAATGACTATTTAATCCAAGGTTAAAAATATTTCCATGAATTTATCAACCCCACATTAGAAATCCCCCGTGCTAGTTCGCCATGTCAGTGTCACGTTTTTATTAGTGTGTAAACGCTTTTAATCGCTCATTATTACACGGCCCCACCCTGTATCTAATTTCACACACCCTGTCTGGACAACACAGGTATCAATTGGGGTGTAAAAATAAACGAGTGCAGTTTTAGTAATGACTTTCCTAATGTATGCACAGTTTCAGGTTTTAAAATATAAAAATTAAAACTTAATTTTGTCATCAAATCAATTATATGTATTTAACTTTCATATAAGGAAAACAATGTAAAATATAACAAGCTTTTATTTAATTGTTTCCTGTCTGTTAGTGGAAAAATCGTGCACGATAAATTTCACGAACTATCATTTGTCTTATATAGTAGAAATTTTCAACGTCGCTTCATTTTCTATAACAAATTCATTACCCTGTGATGTAGTAGTAGTGGTTCCCAGTGAGGAAACTTTTCACCGCATAACTGTGCGAGCCTTATTTATTACCGTATACGTTGACTATGACAAGATCTCTTGAAGATAAAAATAATGAAATTATATTAAATGGATTAATGGTGTGATCTAACAAAAATACTCGTATAAATTAAAAATCCAAAGTCATACATTACACGATTTTTCAAAAGGGTGAGTTGCATCAGTCAACTTTGACGTAGACTTTACCTGCGCGCCGCTAACGTCACCACTCTGATAGTTTAAAAAAGGTCTTGATGTAAGTAGTACTTGGGCTAGACGGACTAGACTGTTGGACATACAAAGATCCCATTTAAATATGTGTGTGTAAATCAGGGATGAAATCCCAGTTTGAAATATAAACAGATGAATTCGAAATCAGATTCATCAGTGTCAAAATGTGATGGTGCCATTATGAATGATTAATTATATTTTCATACAAATATACTACCTATCTCTCATTAATACACAATCGAATTTGTTTCGCTTCAGGCTCCATACACATTTAAATTCGTTTGGTGAGAAAACGCATTTAACGTTATTTTAACTCTAGCTTCGGCCCGTTAATCGGTTTTTGAAAAGACTGATTTTGATTTTGCACATTGAATTAATAATATTTTGTTCAACTATATTTTTACCTGCAATAAATTAAACTACGACATAACATAAAGTAGTCATAATACACACTCGTATGTAGAATTAGAATAGTAACTAACTTATAATGAAGTCATTATATAAATTGTTTACAATTACCTATTAGAATAAAGGTCTCCAATCTCATTGAAATATATTTTAGAGCGTTACGCAATTGATTCAAACGCGAAGAATATTCAATTCGAAACTTCATGATGTTTGTCAAATATGTTTTGAAATATCGTACTAATATTATAAATACAAAAGTAAGTTTGATGTTTGATTATATCTTCCTGCTCTCTCTCATCAAATATATTGAAATATAGCATACATATGTAGTTTGATGTGTAGAGAACATAGGGTACCTTTCATCCCGGAAAAATAACCGTTACCGTGGGAAATTTATGCGGGCTAACAAACTAGTAAATTTATAATGCAATGTTGTAGAGGTGAGTAGGTAATTATTTTGAAATGTTGATTTTCACGCCATTTTATGTACTTAATTCGTCCTTAATTGACCCTATGGTTATTAATATACAAAATAAATTATGGCGTTACAGTTAATGAAGGGTACCTTTATAATCTCGCTCACATTATGTATGTATGCGCAGAATTACATACTTCGTGAATATGTATCCATGTAAACCTGATATTATATCAACCAGGTGAAGAAAGTGGAATAAACATTCTCAATTCCATTCAGGGCTACTCTAGAGTTTGCATCGAAATAGCCATCTTTCAAGAGGCCATTTACTGCAAATAGCGTAAAGACCGCTCCACACAACAAGTCCATTAACGTAGGTCCATCTTGTGGATTAATTGATTCACATAATTTACATTGTCCCCAATTTTTAGATCCCAAGTAGTACCATAAGTGGTACTATTCAATGGTAATGGTAATGTCATTACGGGCAGTCGGCTATTGTTACTGTTAATAATAAAATAAATTCCAGCTAAAACTTACATTTATTTGATATATATAGTAATTGGTTTCGTTCATGCTAATACCGTACCGTCTTTCATATTAATGCTGTCGAGAGATCTCTTGTACTTAATGCAGTGTATATCAAAGTTTGACCACATCAGTTATTCGTAAGTTTCCACATAAATGGTAATTGGTCCAATTGGGAATAACAATTATGCCGTTTGACTTCACACAACTTGCCATTGATATAGAATTTGGACTACACAAACGGAATAGATATCAATTTACTTAAGTAGGAATGTCTAATATAGATTGTATTTAAAGATATTTAAATTACTATTGAGGCTTTTATGTTTATTCTAAATGGTAACATTAAACATGTTTGGAACAGGAAAATGCACAAAAAAATAATGGCAACTAAGTTGTTTTATTACTATTACAAAAATGCTTCGCCAAAATAAATCAAATGTAAGGAATTATGAGATTACGTCATTTTGTTACAAATTTCATAGACCTCGTAGTAGTTTAATCACCTATTACCATTATTTAGAAGCCGAAGAGTAAGTTCAAATGTACTCTCACAAAATGTTGTTACAGATAGATGAACGCTCAAACACTGGGACAAGTTAAAAGGTTGTAAAATAAGAATCGTATCGAGAGTCTCCGACTAACAAAGAATGTAGGCGTACCGATCGGTTTTCCCTGCACTCGCTAATGCTTTACTAATGGCCGCAGAGACAAAGCTTTCAGACCGGAAGGTTCTGGAGGTAAAAGCTAACAAACAAACAATTCCACTTCGAATAAAGATTTACAATCGTTTGCGAGGGAACATGCTGAATCCAAAAATACCTATCACGCTGTATAATATGTATCTACAAAATTTATTTTAATTGCATTTATTACGAACAAGCGATCCGGCATATCGGTTTCAATTTATAATGAATGTATTAGGCTTCGGAAGTTAATTGTTTGACAGTGAAAACTACATGGCTTGATCATCAGTGATGAATGCACGCCAATAGTCCGAGAACTAAGTGTGCCCACGACCGTGTAAAGAGAATAAGAAAAAGTAGAAAAGCAAAGACTGTACAACCCTGAGTGAATGAACCGGGAAAACGCTCATAATAGATAGCTATTATGAGCGTTTTCCCGGTGATTACATTAATGTAAACTACATCTGTAGCCATATTGTTAGTAATCATACATTGACAATTCCATCAAGAACAGACGAAACAAGATTGTTTACAATTATCTATCACGCATTATCCCTCCGGATCTCGGCATCATAGCCCCAAGTGCTCAAATAACAATAAAACATACATATCACTACCTCAAGATGTCCCAAAGCCCTCAATAAGACTTCTAAGTCTAATATTATTGTGAGTTGACAAGGGGAAGCCCTTAAGCAGAGCCGACCGTTTTGAATCCTGGTTTGTTTTGTGTTTATTTATATATATATAGTTTACGTTTACATTACTGTGTTCGGGGTTGTATTTCTGTGTACAAATTTTCATGAAAATCCGATCGATTGAGGACGTGTCGAAATTATTACTAAAATATGTATACACATCGATCAATCGACAGGAAATCGATAGAAATGTGTTATAATAAATCTCATAGAAAAGTTTAAAAAACATATTCTATCTTCACTTTTTCCAGATAAAGCTAAAATATAATATACCCTATCGTCGGATAATATAACTAAGCTAGTTTCATAGACGCTTGTCTGTATGTAAGAACAAACATGCGAAGATTAAGTTTGCCAGCAATCGCATCGATAAAATCAATATAGAGTAGATAAGATGACCCAGATTAAAAATCTGTAGTCATTGAAGTTATGCTCAGGATTAGGTAATCAAATACTACCTCTCTGTTACTCCGATAGGCATCAGTATCGAAGACGCGCCCCCATCTTCGTGTCATTAGTTAATGTTGCGGCCAGTTCCTACTGAGATTACATCTGCCACAGTGGGCGACAGAGATGGAAGAATTTGTTGATGTGGTACTTTGTGCGGTATGGTTTTATTTTGTATAATTTTTACATGATGGCACATAAGTAAATTATCAAAAATGCTGAAAGATTTCAAGATATTTTAATTAAAATTTATATTTTGTTTCATAAATAAGAAATAAATTACCAATCAATACGAAAGACAATTTTGTAAGATTTTTTTTTCTTCTATATGTTTTTTCTCTTTTTTAGTTTCTAAAGCTATTTTTCTGATCTGGTCCAGACGGTGAAACACTATTAAACATGAAACTCTTAGTTTTAGTTTCTGCCATATTATTGTTACTTTTGAGTTTCTGCTTTAGATTCCGTTGAATGACTACTTAAAGTGATTACATTGGTGGGTTGCAATTTCGTTGTACTTACGTGTCACCAGGCCTCTATTTTCCGGCACAGAAATTTAAGCAGTATTATCAAGCACACTTTAACGTTTTACTATCCCTTTCTTAAATGCTTTAATTACAGTGATGTAGAACTCATTTCCAGTAATAGTTTTCATCAATCCCCCGAGATCAGTCGATTCTGCCCGATGCTATCGGCTTCATTACCGAGCGACCCGCCGCTGTAACTCTGTAGTCTCTATAGCATAATGCAGTATCATACTATTTATTTTCACATATAACTATAATATATAATATATTAGGTGTTGCCTGTGGCTCCGCTTGCTGTATTATCTATGTCTTTTATGAAAAAGGCAGTAATTATCATTACTTTATGATAATAGCTGCATCTTTGTATTAGATCTTATGAGCAGCAATTTTGACCGCTCGCAAAAGATCGTTTAACATAGATTATTTTATAATTGAAAGAAAATGTTCAACATTTATTCACCACTCACAAAACAAAATTAGGAATGGATGGACGGATAGAATGGATAGGGTTAATATTTCGAAAAACAAACCAAAGAAAATTCGTTGTTAAATTGAATGTTTCGTTATTATCAAATAAATTTTCGAGAATCATTCGTTCATAAAATGAATATTGCGAATTAGAGGTAGCTAAAATAAATTCAAACTTCAGTGCGTCCTGTGAATTGAATCGAGTTTGTAAGGAATAAGGAATTACGTTCACTCGTTTGCAAATTTTGGAAATAAATAATGAATTGGGAAACGGAAATGTTTTTAATAAAAGAGAGAGGAGTCATTTCTGGAAATTGATATAATGCTTTTATTAATAAAGACGAAGTATTAAGAAAATAGGATTGGTGAATATTTAAAATTTATACAGATTACGTGTATAGGGTCAGCATAAGTACAGTTTGGGTGCGGACAATAATCCTTGGATAGAAAAAGCGGAATCAAAATTCATTCGTCGGGTCGGTGGGATCGTAATTCCGAATCCGGAACTATTCGTATTCGGAGGGGTTCCACCCTACGGCGGCCTTGTTTCCAAATACTTTTAGGCCCTGGTTCAGTTCCGTTGTAGCTTGCTTTCAGCCGTTCTTCAAACCCATGGCTTTTGAATTAATGATTATTATCCACTTATTATTTTTGCTAGTAATGGATTTAAACCATGTTGGTAAGGATAGAGAAAAAAATAATTTTAAAAGCAACACTCCGCAATATGGCGTAAATAGGTTTCTCAGATAGGTACTTCTCTTCTTACGTCCTATTAATTTCTGTAAACATTTTAAAGATACATAAATAAATATTTTCACCGCTTTCATATGACGATTCCTCAAAGGACTTAAAAGCGGCTTACATTCTTATTCATTGCGGCAAAAGTAACATAAACTAGACATATCTACTAGTTAGTTAGGTAAATAACACTATCTACAGTTGATAATATAAAAAATATTGGTTAGTCGTCCTATCTTGTCATCGGGCCCAAAAGGAACACACCATTGTAAACCAATCGTAATTTAAATACCCCATTTTAAATGAAAGTGCGCTCAGTTGACCAGATTTGTGGGGGACGTGTTAATTGCACCCATTTCGAGATGGGCAAACACCGGGCCAAAAACCGGGTAAAATCTGGCTTTTTTAAAATTCCCTATTTGAATCTATAAAATGTTTCCAAAATGGCCAATTTCGCCCGATCTCTGCGCTCGCTTTCGCGGTTTCGGAACACTGATATGCTCTCGGCTGGCCATGTAATGAACTGTTTTAATGTGTTTCTGAATATATCTCACTTTCAATTATTTTATATCTCTTGACAGTAGTTTCAATACATTGCTGCGGAATGATGTATGAAACGTATAGTTTAAAGAGTTATGTGAGTTGAGTAGTCTGGTTGGTGTAAATTTACCGTTGAGTGTTCAGTAAAAAGAGTGTCTAATATATGTCATAATAAACAAGAAACAACTCGGACGCGGCAAGATAATTATGTTCTGAGAAAAGTAGGTGCCGCGTCTCTTTTGTGATAAATTTATTTTCAGGTAACTGGTATTCTGTTTTAATACAGACATTACAATATTTCATATCATCATCACACATTAGAAAAGTTATTTTAATTGTGCCATAACAGGCAAGACCGCTGCTCTAATAAATAAACCAAATCATTCATTTGTGAAACCCGAAGATTTATATAAAAATCCGGTTTGCAAACACATGGAATGTAATTGAATTACCCACCAAAATCGGATCAGAAAGGGGCAAATAAAAATTTAAATGTCCAAACACGATGCAGATACAATGTGAAATCCGTTAAATCGTTGCGGGACCGAAGCGAGAGCACGGAATAAAAACAAAAAAAAAATCATTGTCCCGTTTGGTGAAGAGTTTTCTCGTAAACATGCAATAAACATCCGGTGTTTCACTGCGAAAGGGTGGAAACCACTGTGGCTATTGACACGTGGAACGTGGTAACTGACAACAATTTAAATGTTAAATTTAATTACACAAATTAGTTTCTTTTTTCTTTTTAGTTTGTATTATTAGTAAAATATTTCCGGTCTGCACCGGTCCGCACTTTCCCGGACCGGAAAGTGAGATGGAGCCAGGGTATCCACACATGTAGCATCCCATACCAATGTCCGTCCCAAAGTCCAGGGCACTAGGTCATTCAATCCAGTCTCTTGCCATCATCCCGCGTCAGACCGCACGGCAGGCAGATGGACAATGGCAAGAGCTCGGTGGGTTATATTATTACAAATTACAAGTAAAATATTATACAAATTATATAGTAATAATTAATATTAAAAATGCGAAAGTAAGTTTATTTGTTGCCTCTTCACGCTCTATCTACTCAACCATTATTTAAATTTTGCATTGATGTAATTTATAGAATGGAAAAGGACATAGGATACTTTTCATCCCGGAAAAATAACTGTAAAAAATACGCGAGCGAAGCCGTGGGCATCAGCTAGTACAATATAAATAACCAAAATGTATCACATATAGCATTAATATGCTATATGTACTGACTTACATTATTGCGCAAATTGCGGACTTATCAATTTAAGCCATTTCTTCCAGGCAACCAGGTAGAATGATTATATCAAACATATGTTGGTCTAAAATAACATAGTTTAGGCAGAAGGAGCAACGGAGGTGCAAGACAGAATTTCATAAGGAAAATTAAAGACAAACAAAAGACTTATTATCATACGGGTCTTATCCATGTAAAGGGAAAGTATGATGATGTTTCTTGAAGTTCAGGATACTTGAATATGCCAATGATACCCTCACCTATGTACCTATTGTTTTACAAAAGATATAGCAGAACCAGTATAAGTATCACTACATAAAGACTATGATTTCATAATTTCATTGCCAGATTGTAAAACTGCTTGCCATTAGCTGTGTTTTGCGACCATAGAATAGGGTTATAAAAATTGACTCGCCTTGTTTGTCGTTTCTTTTTAATTTTCAATTTTTTACGTTCATTATGCGGCTTGGCGACATTTATTGTGCTCGTAAAAGTGCTGTATTTATTGCGTAGATATTTCGGACAAGTTGTTTTATGATAGTGCGACAAGTGTACGTTTGTACGTATACTATTCAATATTTCATATTTTTGTGTAAATTTTGTCCTAAATTTAGTAAGCGCCAGTAATTGTTTATTGGTTTAAAAAAAGTAGGATACAAATATAATTTTCATATTTATTGCATAAGTATAAGATAATGTTGTCTTTTGCATGAGTGGAGGTTTATTTTAGCCATCTTAGTATTATTTTTATTGTAGGTATTGGAAATCGTTTGTATTGCCAACCAGCTCTTAACTTCAGATTTTTTTAAATAATTAAGAGGTGATCATCAGTATTTGATTCAATAATATGCCATAATTCAATTTAGTTTATCTTTTATTTTATTTTTTCATTATTTATTAATAGAGAGAAAATTGTCAAAAAAATTGGTGCTGGTCAAATATATGGTATGTATATTTTTACCCGACTTCCATAAAAGGTGAAGGTTCAATGTTCAAGTATGTATTTATTTATTTTTTATGTACCTATATGTTAAACGAATTCCCCGTCAGTTGTGGATCGATTTTCAAAATAATTATTACTCTATTTAAAACTTACTGTACTTGTGAAACTCTTCAATTTTATGTAAACCTTTACATTTTTTTACTGGGATTAGGCTTTACGTTGTGATTTCGAATTCATAAGAAATCTATCCCCTTGAACATAGAATCAAAACATTATTATTACGACGTCATAAAAATCTTTATGATTGTTGCGGCCATAAGTGCGATGTTGTATTTTTTATTTGTTTGAGGACGAGCAGTAAAAGTTGAGTAAAAGCGCGTGAGATCTTTTGAGTATTTTATGATAACCTATCTTCCATATTTTTCATCTTTCGGAAAAAGTATTGATGACGAAATATTAAATGTATTATTCTCGGGCCGAACTATATATTTTAATTAAATAAAAAACAATCAACAAATTTTAATGCTTTCACTAACTTATCTAATGAAATACGAACAATAACGTGTTATTAAGTCCTAGATTTTAGACGAGTATATCTGACAGAATTTAGTTTTCTGTTTCGGAATTACTACTTTCGAATTTTAATCCTATCGTATTTAAATATATTTATTTATTTGGTTGGAATGGTTTATTTTCAATTCAGATTCATCAATTAAATAAAAAAACTAATAAGTATGTATGTATGTAGTATAACTTTCAAAAACAGCCAGAGAAATGGTTTAAGAACCCCTCATTTCTTCCCTATTTTATCTTTCCGTAGGAAGTCATATTTCGCTCGAGTGTACGGTTTTTCTCATATTTATATTATGCGTGACGTAAGAATCAAGATCGAACGAAATTCTTTGAATCCTGAATGGCCCCACAGTGGTACTTAAGGAGGGGTTGTGTTATGGGGTGAAAACTTGAATATTATTATATTCTTACCCTACAAATATACTTACATATTCGTTTGAAAATCTTACAGTATGTATGCATTTTGATTATTTTTATCTTATAGTTCAATAAGGGAAGTCTGTTCTGGGAAGTCTTAGCCTTATATTGTAACCAAGATTACTGGAATAAATGACTATTTTATTTTATTTTTTATTTATTAATATCAAAAGTAATTTTAAACCATACTTGTTTGAAAAATAATACTTAACCCTACCCTAATCTGACCCGCTCTTCTTCTAATCTGCTTCTTTTTTTATTCAATTTTTTTTCCATGTCAATAGATCACCTGCAAGAAATCGCTTTCAATATGGGCATATTCTTGTACACTTATTTAGCTTTAAGTTTTATGTAAGTACTAGCTTTGGTCCGTGACATCGCACGCGTAAATTTCAGTTCTTAAAAGGAATCGAAGTAAAATTTCAGTTATTCTTTTATCGCTGGTAAAAATTATTAACAATATGTAAAATTACATAATAAGGCACACTTTTATAAACCAGATAATTTTTTTAATGTTCGACTTATTTGTAAACACATTCCTCTTCTATTTGTGAGGACCTATAATTAATTGACTTCAGTGTAACTATTTTTGCTTCCTAATATGATGTTTTTTTGTTACTGTTGGTCTTTCTATGATAATAAAATAAAAATAAAATAAATAACATTATTAAGAAATATAATTGTATTTCTCAATAATTTGAGTTATCATAGATAAAAGAAGAATATGGTTATTATAGTGTGCCTTAATATGTAATCACTATCAACGGCCATTTAAACGTTGCCCCACGGCTGGGGCCCGGACCTTTCTCATAAATGGATATGGGGTATATCATGGTCCACCTCATGGACTCATTGCGAATTGGCGGGTTTTAACAACTGCAAATAAAACCGAGACCAACGGCTTGACGTGCCATCCCAAGCACGAATTAGCTCTAGATGATAAATTTTTGGTCATCCAAAGCTTTAACCCTAGTAACCAAATAGAAAATTGTAGTACACAGTGAACGGAACCACCTGGGATCACTATTATTTACCCAACTCCCCAAATGATAAGGTAAGAACGGTCCTAGTCAGCCGCCGGAAGTCGGGACGTGACCGGAAATGAATTTCCCGGGCGCGGATACTTTCAGCGGACGATAGCGGTAATCAATGAATGTTATACAACCTTAGAGGGAGAATACTTTTTATCCTATTTCATTGTTGTTACATAAATTTTCATTATCATACTATATAGCTATAAAGTTAGTACTAGCTTTTGCCCACAACTTCCCGTAGGAATTTCAGGAAATCCTTTCTTAGTGCTCCCCTACACAGTCCTAGGAACCTACACACCAAATTTCAGCTTTCTACGCCAAGTAGTTTCGGCTTTGCGTTATCTGTCAGTCGTCAGTCATATATATATATATATATATAGAACAAAGTCGCTTCCCGCTGTCCCAATATTATATATGCTTAGACAATTTCGCAACCGATTTGGATGTTTTTTGATAGATTCAAGAGGAAGGTTTCTAAGTAGGAACATGCATATATTGCACCGTTGCAAAGGGGTCGCTAATTAAATTAACATATTGTAGCACGACCCAAAACGTCAGACATATAAAAAGGTATGCAACTATGCATATAATAACTGTAATTGTATTTTGAGTGCATTATCGTATGCATTTGAAACTGGTTTTGTGGTTATTATTTTTTGCAGTTCAGCAAATTTATACAGTAGCATGATTAATTGACCTATTTTCCTATCGAAAGCAATAAAAATTAAATTAGTTGCAAATAATTAACTTACAATAACTATTTTTTAATTCAATTTGCATCGTAGGTATATTATCAAATGTCGATTCAAATCAATTATATATCAATATGATTTACATTCAATTAGTGAACTGTAATCGTTTAAATGGATCGAGAGGTAATTAATTCTAAAAGCACGTTTCTCGTATATGGAGGTATGTATAAATTAAATAATATATAGAAATAGTACTTCGCTTGGTACTCTTGTACCTATCTATGTACCTTGTCATCTTTTAGGAAGCAAGTAAAGTCTCATTGTATTAGTCTTCTTTAATCTATTATATATTTATTCATTGTTCTATAACAACAACATTTACGCTTGTCTCTTTGTTTATATATTTCTTCTATATCTTTTTATTTTAATATTTTATTTGTTTGTCTAATTATTTAATACTGCTAAGTTTACTGCACCCTCTTAGTCTACTTGTCTCTCTTTCCATCCAAAGGTTGGCTGGAAGAAATTGCATTAGCGATAAGTCCGCCTTTGCACTCATTATGTTTGAATATCTTGTTGTAACTATACTCCTTTGTGAATGGTGCAATAAAGAGTTTATCTATCTATCTATCTCTTTTACATATTATAGAACAAGTCTGCTACGTCTGTCTATCTGTCTGTACGTATAACTAAAAAAAAAAATATATTTTCGCACAGATTTTCATGCTATTAGTGACCAGCATATTGTATGATTCCTGAGTAAGATTTAAGTTTGACGATGATTTCAACCGGCACGCCACTAATGTTTAAGCAAAATGGCGTAACTTACGTTTTGCTATGCACGTTAAATTTTACGTCAAAGTTGACAGTGCAACCCACCCTAAGTGTATAACTTTGTTGTTTTTACCCGAACCAAACCGAGACGGGGCCATATTATGATATATATCGTAAAATTCAGTCATTTATCATCGTGTACAATCGTCGCCAGTGTGAAAGGTAACTCATGAACTCAAATCAACTTATATGAAATGATAAGTCAATAAACCCACTAAGGAAAGGTTTTGTATACTATTATTATTTTGTATATTAATATTTGTAACTAACCAATAGATCAACTAAGAATTCCACGCACCACACGTATGTCAGCGAAATTTAGTTTAATAAACGGACTGACAAAATAAAATAATTATATTTAAAAAGTTAATTATAAGTACATTTTAAAGAGTAGAAAAAATAAGGCCAATTATTAATACATAAGACCATTCCTGTTTACTGGTTATTTTGTAGGCAAATGGTACTCCAAAGACGGAGAGACGAGATTGCTTATGGAAACTAAGTAAATCGGAACAGTGAGATTGAGTAAAAAGCGCATTTCTGACTTAATATGTTCTCGCAATGAAATAAATCAATTTCTTTCATTTATGTACTTAAACTCGTCCATGTTTAATGTAAATAAATCTTACTATATCCTCCCATACTAATATTATGGATGGATGGGGATGGCCCGGGACAGAGATGGTTGGCGGAGACGGTCGAAGGCCTATGCCCAGCAGACGATGATGATGATGATTATGAAGACAAAAGACTTGTATTTTTTTAATTATAATGAATTAACTCAAAAACCACTAGGCCGAATTTTACAAAATTTGACGCAGAGAGTATATACCTTCAGGAGATTTTTTTAATGTCTAGTTTTGTTAAGCCTATCAAGTTAATAGAGAATTCTAGCTATCCACTAGCTGTGAACGTCTCCGCATTAAACTTGTAAAGTGATTCGATGTCAGTGGGTTACACAATATCACCTGCCTAGATAATCCGACCAACTTCATTTGTATGCCACTCGCGTACTGAATTCAGCACCCGTGGCACCACTTTAACCGGTTGGATAATTAGCATTGTTTGAACTTAGATAAAGGGTAAGCGTAATGGGGAATTGAAGAGGTAACTGTACTTGTACAGTTATGTATAGCAATTTCCGTTAAAGAAACAAGTAATATTTAGGAAAATTTATATTTTGGGAACAAGCTCCTAATGAGTGCTCATTCTCAATCGTTGGGTTCACCATAAAACAAATACATCCCATACAAGTGTTTATTTTAATTTCATCCTGTCCTTTATGTTAAATTTCGCTAGTCTTACCGAGAAATGTATGATGAGCATGATCTGACAGTGCACCCAGGATCGGCTCCCAATGCTTCTCAAGAGCTTGTCAACGGATTTCTCCACGGACATGATTGACTGCCCCACTAGAGCTATTCAGGATTATTCTACTCGTGCTATCAATTGAAATATGTCTCATACATCCTCCAAACTTTTCGCATTTATAAATATTAGTAGAATAAAGACTTCACAGACCCGCTGCAACGTAGTGTCAGCAGTACAGTTACCGTGGTTGCTAACGAACTCGATAAACTAGATAGAAACGATACAAATCATAAACAATATAGAAGAATAACCTCGTGCCAACTATTCTCTTCTTAATTATTATATTCTTTTCGATAGATAGTGTCGACCCTTCAAGACATTCTATACTAGAAATTAAGAAAAAGCCAAACTTTGTTGGTTAACCAACATTTGATTCCTCCAAATATTAAATTAGATGTTAACTGACTTAACATAGTTGCTAAGAATCGGTAGTGTGTCATTATAGATAACCACCAAGTATTTACTGAAATATTTGTATATTAGATGCTATTTTTTACGAAAAGTAATATATATTTACTGGACAAAACCTATAATTAGAATGTCTATTGTGTATTTTTTTTACTATAATTTGCAGTTTTGTGTTTCTTGTTTAATTAAAATACACTAATTTTACATAATAACCAAAATATCTCTATTTGAGATGCTATTTTTACGAAAAGTAATGTAGATTTACAGGTGTTCAGACCGGTGTCCTCTTTATTGTGTGGAAAGAGCTAGCGACAAAACTTCTAATTAGAATGTCGATTTTGTTAACATTTTTTGCTACTACTTGCAGTTTTGTGAATTTGATTTATTTTGTGTAGTTCCTGTTTTAGTATTTTGGTTTCAGGCAGTGATGTTTCCCGCATAAGTTTACAGATAAAATATCTCGCGATAGAAAGAATGTAAGTAAAAATATTTCTCATAATCAAGTAATTTTGTTCCATAATCAATAAAAACGTCTCTATTAATGTCGTATAAATAAAAAATACGGAAAAAACGCGTCATTGTATGGCGAGCCCGAAAAATTAGTAAAGCGGTGTTCCCTCGACCCTTGCTATTCACTGGTTTTTTTATTTTTTGGCGACAAAAGCATTAAGACATCTCGCGGAAATTAATGGCATATCCCATTAAGGTTAAGTGCTATTTTAGCATAAGTGACTTGACAAAAAGTTGAGAAAATTTCGCCCTGTCCGCTTCGGTCCTGTCAACTCCTATCTGATCGATCAATATTAATATCTGATTTATTTTCATATTTCTTTATGAAATGTTTTCTTAGCACAGTAATTTTTCGAGTTCTAGACATATGTAAACAATTGAGTACCTACCTAGTCTTGCTAGTAGAACTACTGGGAATTTTCTTCACAATAGATTTTATTAGTCAGAATAGTAAGACAGCCTTAGTTTCGATATATACTTTATGGGTGTATAGATACTTATGATCAGAGGACAAACACTGTACATCTTCAGTGTATGGTCAATATTTATTATAATTATGTTATAAACTTACATATTTTTATGATTTATGTTTGATTTCAAGGGCTAACTATTATGTTTGTGTTATGAATGACGTCAATCATGCTTCTAAAAGAATATTAATAATTGCTACTTTATTTCTAACATATGTACAGATTACAAAACACAAAACAAATAAATATCTAAAACAATACAAATATCTAACAAACACAATGCTACTACGAGTAAATAAAGCATACGTCTACAAAACTCAGCTTAAATAAACAACATACAAGTCAAAATACGTCCGAAACAGTCAAACAAAGAAAGACAAAAAGATGCAAATACAGAACGAAACACAATGTTCGGGGTGACCGAGCGAGAGCGTTCACTTGCGAACATTCGCGAATACTTGCGAACAAATTGTCGCGGCAGTGCAGTGGGGTAACGACACGAAACTTTTAATTACCAAACCTAAACTTCGCTGTGGAGACATCTCGAAATATTGCTGGCAAAAATAAAGATGCTTTCTCTTTGCGACTATTTATTTACTCGATCCTTATGTAACATACAAAAAATGTTTGCTGTATTAATCACCGAAGTCCCTCTCATCTAGACATTAGTACCATTCAACCTTATTTTTTTATAATTTGGCCACTGTACGTAATGATATGACTTACAGAACGATGAAATCTGCAGCAAACACAGTATGAAAATCCAAGTAATTAATACATAGCAACAAGCATTCACTAGAAGCAACCCAACCTAATAATTATTGTTAAAATATATTTTTTAATGGCTATAATATGTGCCACTGCTGGGCAAAATCCTCCCCTCTCTCTTTGCACGTGTCCGTTCTTTGGTCTTTTCCGTCCAATGTTTGCCCTAAGCTCATCCGACCATCTCGTCTTCTGTCTCGCCCGGAGGGGCGAGATGGTCGGTGCTAAAAGTCTCCATTTTTAGCCGTGTCCTTCATCGTGAAATCATTATGGGGGATTGGACCATTTGCCTATCGCGCTGGTCCAGTGCGGGTTGGTGGGTCGCCAGAGCCTCTAAAAATCAGAACCTCTAAATCTCAGAGAAAATAATATTACAGAAAACAATAAAAACTTGTAAGTACAATTAAAAAATCTGTTGTAACCTATGTTTTGGAAGTATTAATAAGCATTAGGTAATTAAGTACAGTGAAGTAAAAAATAACAGCGGCTGAAATATCAGAATCAACGGGACTAAACTAAAAATAAACCATCGGTCGCTTTTTATTAAGATAATAAAACTCCAGAAGTGCAGCACTCCGACTTCCGCGGAACTTCTGGGAAATTTTATATGCCCCAAACATAATTTCAATTACTTTTCAGTTTGCAAAAAGTGCTCAACTTCTTTTCAACTCCGTGAAGTTTCATAACTTTCTTGGGAACTTAGAATTGGTGAATAAAAAAGGACTTTTAAGTACTAATTCAGACTAGGTATCTAATTCATTATCCATGTTTTGATTTATTACTTCCCTATTTTTCCTTTTTAATTTCATTCCTTATTAGGTCGTTGTCTAACGGTTGGGGCACTTGGCACAGATTCTGAGTCAGGTTCGTCAGTGGCGTAGCTACCGGACTGTGCTACCGGAGAGCTGGACCGTACGGTGCATCAGGGCCCCCAAATTCCGAGAGCCGCCGGTAATAGTGGTAACTTCGGTTCTGACTTTAGCATGTTCATGACACAAAATCTCTGTACATTATGTTACCTATAATATTAAATAAGGAGCTAAATGTTGAGTAGATTAAAATAATCTAATTCCTAATAACACGAACTGAAAATCGCTGACACGTGTTAGTATACAGCATACCATGAAAGGGACTCGTATAAATATAATCTTTTCCGGGAATTCCAACAAAACTAGAATTCAATACCATAGGTAAAATAACGCACACGTTTGGCTCATATTCCTAACCTTTCAACCCTTCCCACATTCTAAACATATTTTACATACCAATCCAGCGAAAGTAATATATCGAGATGAGGTTGCGTCCATAAAATGTTTGTCTTTGTAGGGTTACTGTGACAGATGAGTAATGTTGTTTACTGAGCACATGAGTAAATATAGAACTAAGGGTGAGATGCACCAGTCAACTTTGATGTCAACTATAACTGTGTATTTTTCTGCGCAAGTTTGTACCAGTACACAATTACCTTGGTACTTAATGAAATTTAGTGAAAATCTTTTCAAAAGTTATCACGTAGTTTAGGTTAGACCACTGCTGAACTTAAAATATTTTTTACTGATTAGCTCAATTCTATAGCAGATAGTACTGTCAAATCAAAATCAAATCATATTCAGAACACTTTTTCACGTCACATTTTATATTCAATACTCTTTCTCAAAAAGCTACAAACTACTAGCGTTTAACCAAAAGTTCTAGTTGGTACACGACTAAATAAAACGTATTTACTCATGACATGACTCATAAGGCCGGGAATGGGCGCCGTTGTTTACTCTCAGTGTCGGACTTTGAGTAATGTGCAGAATCTATATTAATTCATTGACGACAGATATGATAATAAAAATATTCTTTATTTCTAGCATCAAGACTCATACAAATGTGTAATAAGACATGTGTGACTTTTACGGGAACAGATATCTATACTTCCAATGTTAATAATTTGTTAGTCACTACGAATTACTACTACTAACGAATACGGATTATTATACGAATTTTAACACTATGAAGAGTGTATACACAGTGTGGCCGCATGCCTGATACAACGTATATTTGATAATAAAACAAATATCATTAAGTCATCATAATAAATAAATCAATTCGGGGGCAACAAGCATATATTTTATTGTCTCTAAAGAGGCATGCACATTGGGGGTATTCATCAATCATAATTTATTACTCCATTGTTATCGCGGCCTGAATAATCGCTCATATCCGAAACACCTTCCTGAGGGTACGTCCACACTGGGGACAAAGGTTGGGCAATTTCCTGAGTATTATAGTACGGATCATACGAGTCCATTCAACAAGAAACTTGCGTCTCACTTAAATAATCGCGATGAAGGAATTTAACTTACGCCATATTTTTTATTTCCGAGAAGAACAGAATTTATAATAGGTACTATATACATTTTTCATTTATCCTTTAGTATGGGGTATTATTGGATACGTCTATTAAAAACATTACAGGTGTGCTAAGACCGTTTTCGGATTTAGTAAACCGTTTGTAAATTATTAAGCTTTAAAGTGGCAATTCTCATTGAGATTGCCCCTCTCTACCAACGTAAGGGTTGTTGTTAGGAATTGAAACGTCACGTCATTAGTAGTCATATATAACGAAATTAGATGGAAAACTATCACACCTAAATTGGGTATCTAAGTTTATGAGTAAACTGTATTCTACTGTCAAGCTGCTGGTGGCAGGATACGTAACTCTCGGTCCGATTCGCACTTGCTTCGTTGTTGTAGCACCTAACTACGGAACCATACGAGTTTGTTGCGCCACTTCTTCTTCATCTGCACTTTGGAAGTCGGCTGTAGACTTAGTTTTAAGCATCGACGTCAATAAGTATCATCGAAAGTTGAATCACACTTTTGTATTCTGTAACCCTTCTTACAAATATGTAGCTCTCTGATAAAGCTATTAGCTTAATATTGTTGAACATTTTAATTAGGTACTTATTTTATAGATTTAGACTTTGTACAAATGTAATGTTTTTGTTTTTAATTCTGACTACAAATATATAAAAGCAGGTCAGTAAATTCTGGAGCAAAAAATCAGGACGTCCTGCCAAAAACGGGACGTCTGGGAATGCAACCTGACACTTTATTACTAGTTTATCAACGTACTATAATTTCTATCTTACACAATTTTTGAGCAGTTATATTTTTTTATAGAAGAGCATATTTGTCATAAATGCTCACATTGGTATATGATTTTCTTAATCTAGATTTTTAGAGGCAATCTCTTAAAATCAATAGATTGAGGCAAAAGGATATAGTCAAGCATACGCCCGTTTGAGTCGTAGGTATATTCATAAAACCCACGTAACCATTTTTAAATCTAATTTTAGCGTGAAATAGGCGTACAGAAATAGCGTGAAATAGTGTTACATGAATTTATGTAAAAAGAGGTTACCGTTCATGTGTGAGTGTAAAACAACAACAAAAATCTACCTTTAACAATTTTCTTCTCACATTCAGTTATTCGCTACATTTCAGCTCACATCAGTCTTTTTTATTCGCGGAAATACTACCGGAAAATTGATTTTAACTTAATTAACTTAGTTAGTGATGTTAAAAGAGAGTGAGTTTCTATCTTCGGATTATTGTTAGCAATTCGGATTATTATTGCATCGGACACAGGAAAATGCTTTGCACAAATCCACGTTTATTTTACCTTTAAAAAAAGGAATTCATTTGTAATCTCTTATTATTTTTCGAAGTGAATGTGTGAATGTGAATGTTTCAAATAAATAATATAAATTATTATTTATAATTATAATAATAAAAATAATAAGACCTACACAACATCAAAATTCTCCAAAGGGCCTCTACGTGTTGGATCCATATCCCCACGCAAGCCTCTCAAAGGACCGGACTATGTGCCGTGAATCCCAAAAGGAGATAAAAATAATAAGCCCGCAGGGCAGCTTGTGGCGAGCTGTTGGGGAGTAGCGACCCCACGGACCTGAGTGCTCCCAGGGGAGGCCCCTGTTCCTCACCTCCGATCTTCCTTCCCCAAGGTCGGAGTGGAAACCGAGAGGTAACAGGACTCCTACCTCTGGCTTGCTTTCGCCGGCCGGCCAGAGTGGAGTCGCGAGAGCTATATGCTCGAAGGGTGGAGGTGTAAAATATCATAACGCCGGGGGCGTCTGACTGGATCACCATGATTTCGCGCCCCGTAGACTCACCTCTCTACACCCTTAGCCGCCCACGCCAATGTTGCCCCTTTGTCGCCAATCGCGGCGACTGATTTGAGGGGCCCATCCAGTGGCACTGAATAGTCAGTTATCATGATTATGGCAGGTGACCGAACTCTTTGCAATAGCCCATTCTCAGCCCATCCAAATTTCATTCTATAGACCAGTACTTCTATCCATTATTCACACTCCCGCCGAGACCTGCTCATGGGCATATCATTTCATTGGTATATCCGGGAGCGGGTCTTGGCGGGAGACCTACACAACATCAAAATTCTCCAAAGGAGATAAAAGGATCCATATCCCCACGCAAGCCTCTCAAAGGACCGGACTATGTGCCGTGAATCCCAAAAGGAGATACATATAAAAATTATAATAAATTTAATTTCAAATACATAGACATTCTGTGAATCACCGATTATACATTTTGTATCTGATTTTGTTAATAAGTAGAGAACTTATCAATTTTATTACCAAAAGCTATAAGATTACTCCTTGATAATGCTTGACATACTATTTCGTAAGTTGACAAACCTATTGTCAAATCTCGGTATGCAGGTGTACAGTATGGAGCCCCTGTATAACCGCACTTAGCCCCAAACTTTCACTAATTGTAACTGACATTTACATGTAAGATTGTTTCGTCAGAAATCTACCTTAATTGCCTATTTATGTTTGTTTACTTCAATCTGACTCATGTAAGTAATATTGTATAAACCACCACTCGCTTCCGGTGAAGCAAAATATTGTGAGGAAATCTGCACATTTATTGACAATTTAAGTTCACTAGTGTATACGGGATTATTTGCTACTAGAAGCAATAGATAATCGTAAAATTCGTGACAGATGCCTATAGTTGACTAGAATAAAACGTGACATAAAATGTCTGATAATAGAAGAGAGACTGTTAAATTAGCAGTGTACAGTTGAGTCCCAGTGTAACGCCGCTCTAGTCCCAACCTCCTTTCGTCCCCTCGGTAATGCAAGCGAAGGAAATTGGATTTTTCTTTATTCTCGCCCTGGTAACTTGATACTGTGTGAATTATGGAAATTGCCGCGCTAAATTGTTGATTTATTGCCGATCTATGTGATTGCCTCGCCAAATCGACTCTATGAATTCCTTGTCTCATATTCACTTAAATCTTTCCCGCAAATTTATTAGTTTTTATCATCTAGCTAAATATGGATGTTTCGAGTCTCACAACTGTATAGTTTGTCGATCCAGTAAGGAAAAACGACATGATAATTAATATAAATTGGTCTAATAATGAAGGATATTGAAAATAGTTCCTAATTATAATAAAGCAGATAATACACTTTATTATAACACTAAAGATGAGTTGCACCAGTCACATCCACATTGTTTTTAACCTGCACGCTTGCTAAGTAAGTTACGTGACAGCTGACTGGTGCAAACCATCCTAATTTTTGGATATCTTGAAATCATTACATCTCTAGCGCACGCCTTCGAGTTTCAAATAACGAGCTCTCACTGTACCGACAAAGAAAGGACCACTTAACACCATTTACGTCATAAACAAACGTAACAGGATAACTCGATAACAAGGGCCTTGTTCTGTTTATTAAAGAACATCATTATTTAGTGAAAATGTCAAGAATATATTAATATAAAGTGAGTAAACCTTGTATCTCGCTTCGAGCAGGTTCGTAGGTAGCTGCCATAAACTTGATTCTTTTGTTATGGAAAACTAACTCAAGAATACTAATTGTTGTTTACACTTTTGTATATACATAATCATTCAAAGCCCAGGTTAATCTGAAAAATATCATTTTCAATCTTGACCTGCCTGATCGCAGATCAAACCGAGTATAATCCGTGCATGATAACCTATAGTGCTCCTGTTGATAAGGTCTTGTTGATCAATGGCTAAAAGAAAAATGCATGGGAAAATTTACTGATTTTGTTTTGTTTATTTAAAAACAATTTAACGTATATATGTAAGTGATAATTTTTTGTGTTAACTTACCCTGTTAGTTAATTATTCCCATAAACTATCTGATTCGTTGCGTCTCATTCCCGGGAAGGGTTGACGTCGGGCAGGTGACCGGGTGTAAAACCACAGCAAACTCTTTATAAAAATGTCATTTAGCTATATCAGCGATCAAAGCAATTTTTGACGACCTCGGTGGCGCAGGAGTAAAGTGCTTGCCTCTAAACCGTGAGGTCCCGAGTTCGATCCCCCGGTCGGGTTCTGATGGAAAATGATCTTTTTCTGATTGGCCCGGGTCTTGGATGTTTATCTATGTATGTATTTGTTATAAAATATAGTATCGTTGAGTTAGTATCCCATAACACAAGTCTCGAACTTACTAACTCAATCTGGGTGATTTGTCCTTATATATTTAATTATTATTTATCTAATTATTTGAGCGAAGTCGAAAATGTATTGAAGCTAAAGAGGAGTAATTTAATCTGACGTTCTTTTAGCTATAACTACATTTTCTCAGCGAGTCGAGCCACTTAGCGTCCTACGAATTGTAGACGTAACGTAACATGAGACTCAATAACAACTGGAGTTTATTCTAAGAACCGTACTGATTTACAACATTCGATATTCATTTTTTAATGAAAGAACTCCTTTTCGAGACTAATTTATATAATGAATATCCGTCATTAATAAAGAATTTTTACTCGGAATATTTGCGCACGTTCTAAGTCGCAGACAAAAGGTCACGTTTTATCCCTTATGGGGTAGACAAAGCCAACAACTATAATATCTACTAAATGTAGAAACCATTAAATAAAAGTCTATATTGATAGTTACCAGAAAAGAGTGTATGTAAAACTTAGTTGTAGCCAGTTTCCGCCACTAAGTACACAGAAACAAAGACCACATTGCTATTAATATTGTATGCGGCCGTGGAAAAGCTCCAAAAAGTTATTCAAAAATTATATAAAAAACAAGTATTTGGAACGAAATCATGTTTTTACATAGCTTTTTATCTTTATATAGAAAGCAGATTATAAAAGTTGATGATAATGCTATTCAGATTATTATATGTTACACATTTGTGAAACACAACACAAAGTTAATTTGTAAAAGAAAATACAGAACTAATTCAACTTTTTGGAGTCGGTTAAAAAGGAAAGAAATCTCAGAGTGCACTAAAAAGTAAAAGAATGTATTCTATATGAAACAAAGAAAAACTTTACAAAGCTTTACATTACTTTTCGCAATTATAATGAATATTTGAAAGTCCAAAAAATTTGGTCCTTCTTGGCACTGAGGATTTCAAAGAAGCAATTTTATTTTACAAAAAATGTTTAAGTTGGAACCGGGCACTTTGGCATGCGAACTCTGTACTTAGTCATTTTGCAAATTCTTACAAAGTATTCCTTTAGTGAAAAATGTTCCTTTGTAAAAAAAATCACGGATTAAGGGACTTTGGGCTCCAACGTATAAAATCTGGGAAGAAACCGGTAATAGACACCAATGAGAAAAAGTAAAAATTGGTTAGATTTTCTACTCGAATATCGTTGCAGAAAAAATAAGTGTTACAATTGCAGAACTACCTTGCGCCCGCGAAAATGTTAAGCTTTAGTAGAAACGATATTAAGTCTTGAATAAAAAAGCCGGTCAAGTGCGGGTTCCATACAAAATTTTAAAGATTCTTTTATACCGGCCGACTGCCTAACATCAACCCTCTTTGGGAATGCTATGTTTGCCTATGTCTCGTAGTCGTCCCCTAAAGCCATCAGTGGGAATGGTGAAAAGCGGGCGTATTTACTCATTTTATACGAAACTAATTACAAATATAACTTTTTTTCTCTGATGTTAATATAAATTACCAATTTTTGGATTTTTTCCTATACAGCATAGCATCAGCATGCCCGTACTTTATCCCAAATTTCATGATTCTAGGTCGTCGGGAAGTACCCTGTAGGCTTTGATTCCCTTGTGAAATCGCAAAATATGGTCATATTTTTTGATCGCGTTAACGTATAAGTTTGATTTTTTTCCCAACTGAAAGAGACCGTAGACCTGGGTATTTGGTATAAATTTCAACTTGATACCTATACGTGTTCCTGAGAAAAAGGATCTGGACAGACGGACAGACAGACGGATAACGAAGTGATCCTATAAGGGTTCTGTTTTTAACTTTTAAGGTAAGGAAGGAGTAAGGAAGCCTAAAAAATAACTTGTCTCTGATTCTGATTACACGAGACATAATATGTCTCGTGTAATCTATATCTAAATTAAAAGTTATTTTTTAAGTTAGTTTTATATTACATAAGTTAGTTTTATATATCGCACACCACACCGCAAGGGATCCAATCTAGAACGTTCCATATTACCTCACTATCCCGGTGAGAATGAGCGCTCGACTGGGAGATAATTAGTAGAGCAACTCTCGACTACACGATACTGAAACCGGGACACTTGATCGAGTCTTCATCCCTACTGGGATTAAAGTGCAGGTCACGGTGGACGTGGTATAAAACATTATTTTCACCGCTCCGTCGTCTAGTGGTCAGTTTTAATAAACTCGAAAATCTTTTTTATTGTAATAAATAAACTCAAAAACATTTTTTTTTTACTTTATGCATACCAATTTATAAATTATAATAATATATTAAGTATATATAAGTATATTTATAATTATATGTAACCGTTTTTCAATCTATCTAATAGCCATTGTGTATCTTAAATATTGTCTATGGAAATTTAAAAAGTATACTAAACCATTGCTTTCAACTTTCGCAATTAAAATTAATAGATCTTTATAAATTTGAATCGATTTTAATTAAAGATTGGTAAACAGAACCATTACAAAAGCTGAACAAAGTTTATCCATAACAATAACAATAATTTGAAATTTTGTCAAGTTGTACCCATAATTTTGGTGTATAATTTATTATGAATCACATCGATCAAATACAAAAATATAAATTCCCAATTTCAACTCGAGATTTATTATATCGAACACGTATGGTGTTTTTGTAATAATACTTAGTATGATTGCGCAAATAAACGTTTTTTTTTTCTTTCATTACATTGCGATTCAAGTAAGAGTGGCTTGCACCAGTCAACTTTGACGTTAACTCTAACCTGCGCGCCGCATGGCGACGTTTAGATAAAATGGCTTAAGTACTTTGTTGATTATGTGCAAGTTAACGTCAAAGTTGACTGGTGCAACGTACCAGAAATGTATGATTACGTATTAAAATCGTTCATTCGTTGGAAATTGAAACATGATTGTACACTGACGGCTGACATTTTAAGGACTAGGTTTCATGGCGTAACGTCGATCCACCCTCATGTCCTTATAGATCCTTTTGGTTTGCACCAATACTTGGCGTACTTGTTTGTTTCAAAAATACTAATAGTTACACGTACGTTAATTACGTGGTTACTTCAAAGAAAATAATATTATTAATTTTAAATAAATGGGAATTCTTTCCTTACAAATTATAAAAAAAATGTTCTCCCTGTCGCGAACCTGTCTGTGCGAACGCGAAAAACTCAAAACTACCGGACAGATGTTTGTATCATTTTCACCATTAGATAGTGATTTAGGATCATAGTTTATTATAGTTTTATACGAGTGAAGTCGCTAGTTTAAAAATAAAAGTGCCATTCGCAGCTTATTTTTAGTAAGATACAAGAGTATACATAAGTTAATTGACATTTATTTTGTACAGGTACATAACAAAGAGATTAAAATTATTATATATCTAACGAATAAACTCGAAACCACTATACTTAGAACGACTTCAAAATTTCACCTAATTATACCATAGATAAGTATGCTTAGCTAATAAAATAATGAATCTGCTGGAAATATACACATAAAATGCGATATTAGTATATTAGTTCATTTGTGCGGTCGAAAGCCGCAGCTCCAAGTGGAATAAAATTTCCCTGATTTATTCAGTGCATGAATATTATATCATGACATTAAAACTGCAGGTACAATAATGAACGGATAAGTTTTATTTTCCAAACTATTTTTCCTAGATGCATTTAGCGTAGTGTTGTTTGATGGGACGTGAAAAGTATTTATTAATGTGGAACACATAGACAATCCATTGTATGATTTTTAAATTCCATAGTGTTTTAATTTAAGAGCATGTGTTTTTAATAAAAATAATATAAGTAATAACATTCGTTCCGAAGAGTCAGTGAGATTTTGAATCGCAATAAAAAATGTTGTGAATTTGAAGAAAAATCGAATTAAATCAATGATGATCGCACAAACCTGGCAATTATATACAAAAATGTATACAAACGTAATTTATTTGCCTCCTTATGTGTAATATAACGGCAAAAGAAGACATATAAGACAACCCTTGACAAAAATAGGGCTGTCACCCAACCCGAGGAGCTAGTTTGGAAACATTTATATTTTGTATGCAACAAAATATATATAATATATTCATTGGCTTCACTTTTCAATTTCGCCGATGTTTTGTCGCAGTAATGCGCAGTTTTTGGCAAACTAGATAGACGTCGGAATTCTATTATGACAATATCACAACACATATTGGATAATATTTTGCCGTTTTCTTACTAGTCAACTAGCGGCCCGTCTCTGCTTTGTTCGGGTAAAACCTTAATTCCAACTAATATTATAAATTAAATGCCAAAGTTAATTTGTTTTGAAATTTGGCATACACGTAGTTTCGACTACGGAGAAGGGCGTAGAATATCTTTCTTCCCCAAAAAACTTGCTGTTCCTGCGGGGAATACACGCGGTTGCTAGCTAGTAAATTACCTAAACACTGAAATTATAAATTTTCCCAGCTATCACACTATCTATTGGTGAAAAACATATGAAAATCTTTGAGTTTATCGTGTTCATAAAACAGACAGATAAGACAGGAATACGTATTTTTGTAATATTTATGGATTTATGTATCTTAATATGTTTGATTTAAAATAAAGAAAGTATATCTAAAAATATTTCATAATTGAAATATATGTTTGAAATATATCTAAAAATATTTCAATTATGAAATATTTTTAGATATATTTCCTTTATACTTTATACCTAAGCATTTTCTTAATTGACTTTATAACTAGTAAAATCGTATAATTTATATGGCCCTTTTTTATCCCAATCAAATAGCTAATTATTTTACAATGCGGATAGATATTTCATTTATAATTAAATAACTGTACATTGAATTCTTAGAAAAACCTTTCGTTAACTATTAAGATAATGCGTTCCTTTCAGACAACAAAGTGAAATATTGAATAAAATCCAGGTACGTACTAATACAATCTCTCAAAGGCCTTCGGCAGGTGTATAACCTAATAAATAATATTCCAGACAAAGGCTGTATTGAGGCTACTGAATATAAATTGAAAATAATAAATCCCAAAGGCTTATTTACACTGATCTTTATTTAATCCTATGAATCTTTATTCATCGCTAGATTTTTCGTCGAAGCGAAATTATTTTCTGTCTCGTTAGATGGTGGTGCGATTTCATGTAATAAGAGGTCGCTTTTGAAAAAACATTAAAACAGACTTTGTGTAAAAATCCAACTAAGGACCAAATATATTTTATCTGAACATTAATCATGTATAGAGAAAATTATTTACAAGTCTATATTATGTTGGAGCCAAGAGTCGTCGCGACCTCTACATTTTATTCCATTTTTATGTTAGTACAAATTTGTACAAATATTTTAGATATATATAGTTAGTCCTATGAAATTTGTTTCGGTTTACTCACTTTTACGTGGAGGTAGTAAAATATTTACGCAGTCAGGCGGGGGGTGATATCAGCCACCGCATCTATACGACAGAAGTTTTTGCAAACATCACGGTAATAGGGAAACATAACATTTGTCTGCAAACGACAACCTAACTTTTTGTTGTGCGCACCGAAACTTTATAATACGTGAGCAGCAATTCTGCAATTTTGTAGGGGAAATATTTTATGTTCGCGCTACGTTGTTGACAAATAGTGTCATTATTTACACCAAGCCGATTGTGCAGGTATATTTCATAATTTACCTATTAACCTATTAAATTTTTCAGTACCTAAACAGATTTTTCTCTTTCACGAGTCCTTTGTGTATACCAAAGGAGTAAAATATTTATTTTACTGAGTTAAAACCAGACGAACACGCGTAGAATAAGGAATAGTCATCCTATACTTATAGGTTTTGTTTCCCATTCCCATCCCAAACCCTAACAATGCAATAAAGTCTTGGATACAAGCAAATAAACTGTCATATTTGTAATATCAGTAAAGCTTCACATATTAATGTATGAATAAAAGTAAGATTTGTAATATTATTATAAATACCTACCTTTGTTAAAATAGTAAGAATGTAAATTCCTTTTTTGTCTAGAAAGACAAATTCAATTCAGCTGGAGTAACTTTGAATAGGAAATCCTATTTATTCGCTTAAGTGGTGCTAAAATGTGGAAATAAGTATTATTATTTTTATTTTGTTCGCTTTACCTTCGAGCCCGTGATGTGGGAAAAGAAGGCCAGCGTGATGTGGGAAAGTACCCCAGCAGTGGGGATATTAAAATAGTTTTTGATATATTTTAAAGCGTCTTTGTGAGCATCTGTCGATTACTTTTGGGGACCCGCCGGAAGGTGTTTGGTCCTTGTACTTCCACATTTAATAAATACAGAACCCTTCTTTAATAAAACGCGCCCTAGGGTGCCCCCGGGGACCTTCTACTGAAGGGGCCGTAATTCTTCCAAGAAATTCGTGACTGAGATTTTTAACGTCAGAGAATTTAATACTGTTGCAACTTTTGTTGATGTTTGAATTTAATCGGCGATAAAAATATACTTATAAGTAGGGTTTAACTTAACGCAGATTTAATGAATAACCATAATTTTGCTATAAAACCTAAGTTATACTATAAGATATTATGTTGTTGTGATAACAACACCAACTCTTTTACTTATTTGTAGCAATTGGAATGGAAACCTTCTTGACCTCTTTATAGATACAATTACACATTTATCCTTTACGGGTGAGACAAAGACAATAAAGTAACTCAAAGGACACGTTTACATCGATAGAAAATTCCACCAATGATTCAGATTCTGAAATAGCAAGAGGTTATTTGCCTACAAAATGAATATCAACTTTCCTAATTGCTGTTTCAAATTTTCAAGAAAAGTTAAATTGACCACAGATATATTCTCTCTCGTTGCGCTTGCGGTTGTGAAGCCTCGAATCCCGGCGTCAGCTTAAATAAAACCTTGAAATTTTGAAGATTCGGCTGATATTTTACAACCGGGCGCCTGCCCGACGTCAACCGTCCTTGGGAATGCAATTGTTAACTGTCAGCTGCCTACGCTGTGTCTCTTAGTCGCCTCGTACGACATCCACGGGATGATATGGAGTGGTCGTATTCTAGGGCGGAGAAATACGCCACAACTTCTGTGGTATTGTTTATTCGAAATCTTTGTTTGTACTCGTATTTATTTAGAAAAAGGATAAGCAATATTGATGAACACATGTCCTTTTCGATACACGAGTGAATTCATGTGGGCATAGAAAGTTCCAAATGAAACAAATTGATCGATGGCGCCCAACTTTTTAAAACAAACGCGTACCTCATATGATGATTAACATATACATTTTGTAAGGATCTAATGCCACCGCAATAAGGCCTATGATAAGAAGGAATTGTTACGCTAGATTAGTAGCTCTCTGTACGCTAAAAAAAGTTATGAATTATTTTTTTATTTATAAACGATGTGGGTATTTTAGAGGCTCGCCATAACAATTAATTATCATTGTATATTTAGATTTGCTTGATAAATTTTTGTACCTAATTTACATGTACTACTACTACTAATATAATATAATTTTATTTTATTTTATTTTAATAGTAATACAGTACAATATAGGTATATTACAATATAAGTAAAATTCAGAATGAAATAACAAAAGCTATCGTTTTTTTTTTATTTATTTATTCTTGAAATTAAAACAATCACAGATCATTTCGGTTTTTAGTACCAATTTTTTCATTACATAAATGTACCTATATAATTAAGTCATTAAGGTTATCAAACAACCCCAAAAAATGTTATATAACTCTTTCTACCCTAATGCTAGTAATATTTAATTCATAATTTATCCTCATTTGATTATGTAACTCCAATACTAACTAGAAGTATTAATTTCAAAAATAATTAGGAGGAAAAATCAGTCTGGTTCAAGAGGCAGACTCATTATCCGCTTCATTAGTCTCCATAATTGCTGTTTTCAATTAATATTTTAATATTTAGTAATATCCCGAAAATACTACGAATGTTATAAACAACCATATTTATAACATTCGACTTCAACTATATATTTTCGGGAGTATTGTGTTTAAAAAAGAATAAACGAGTTGCTTAAAGATGACACTAATATTTTGAACAATTTTGCACCAGTCAAGTTTGACGTTAACTTTAACCTGAGCGCCACTGACGTTTAGAGAAAAGGCGTACTTTACTCTAAATGTTGTCAACAAATTAGTCACAAAATTAATCAGTCCACATCTTAACATGTATGTCTTATCTTTTCAATGTGCAATATACAGTCATAATGTCTGAGCGATCAAAATTGAAAATTAAAGTCATATTAAAATGTAATTTTTTTCGCAAAGTCAATAGCCGTGACTCCTTCGCCGGGTTAAATATGCTTCGCGGACTTTGTTGATAAAATTTGTATACAAAAAAAAACATCACAAAGAAAAAAAACATCTAACCAGCCAGTAAAACCATAACAAATAGCGAAATGGCAAAATCATCGCGAAACATTTGATGTGCAATGTACCGCGATACCGGGTAGCGGATACCGGACGCTTCCGGGCGCCTTCCCAGCAAAACTTTATGCTGCTTACACGTTAACACACCGAAATAGTGGAACAAAAACAAAAATATAAGAGAGTGTATCTTAAGATGTCATGGCCATGATGGTCACAGTATCAGAATAATTCAAACATAACAAATACTCTTGCCTACTCTTTCTCTCATATTTTATCCATTTATGTACATTATATATCATATATCTAAGGACGCTAAAATTAAATTTTATGTCTAGGTAGTGAAAAATCTGACGAATAAAACATAGGTTTTTTTAGCTTGTATCGAGAATAAGTCTACGCAGAAATATACGCAGAAAATATTCAAGTTTTATCGTGAAATTGCTGAAACGTTAAAATGATAAAAAATCCCGCTCCAATCAGAAGTGAGTTCACACCTAACCCTGTCTTTGAGATAGCAACTTCGGGTAATATTAAATTCCATCCAAAAGGGAAAGTTTTAAAAGATAAGCGGGGACGTAATTTCATTTACGCCGTTTAGAAACTTGGACCTGAAAGTCTGATTAAATTTTTAACAATAACGTTAATTTGTAGACGCGAAGCAAAGTTCCCTTTGACCTGTTGTGTCAAGTTTTGGGTCATTTTGTTAGTTAATCGCCGCCTTTTGATATTTCGCGGCTTCTTCAAATTTGGCGAATTTCGTGCTTGGAATTGCCGCCTGAGATTTTGTTCTATAACCTATATTTAATTAACATAAACTTTATACATCATTTACTGAGGTGTCAACACACAATTAGTGACTCATTAACTTGTCTATTCCGAATATCCAAACACCTACTCGTGTTGACTTGGTAGAAGCTTCTGGAGTGGCTCGGTTCTGCCAAGATAGAATTAGTATAGCCAATTCGTTTACGGATTTTTCATTGACACGCATAGAAGATGATTAAACAAAATACAGTATTAAGGAAAAATGTAATGATAATTTTATATAAATATATATATATATATATAATAAATTTATTTTAAGGATTACAAAGCGTTTGCTTTGAAACTGAACTTTAATATAACCGGTAACACAACATGCTCACACAAGACTTGTGGGACGGTATTGCCGACAATTTAGGGGTCCGTTGAAAAGCCGGAAAAGCGCTAATCCATCACAGAGAGTTACGACGTCCTCCTTGCAATATATGAGTGCGGGTCCCCACGCGATGGCACGCTCCTTATGACACCAAACTTGTAATTAACATGAATACATAACAATAAACACACTTTCAGTTACCTCTTTATATTTTCTCTCTTTTTTTATATTTTGTTATGTGCAATAACAATATTCAAACAAACATACAATGTTTTAAAGGACCGTGAGTAAACGTTACATACCTAGTTTAAAATTATCTAATCAATCTTATACATATTATTTAATAATATCCATACGCGTAAGAATGTATTAAAATCTACCGACTTTCGGATTTAATACTAACATATTTTTCATACTTAAGCAATAGTATAAACAAATTATAGCAATATATTCAATTGAATATTGATTGCATTATAATTACAATAACTAATCACCTGGCAATTTAGTTTTTCATCAAATATAACTAAATACTATGTTTAATCACGAGATGTAAATGTACCTACAATACAATAAACAAGAATGGCACACAAATATTTACCTCAACTTTTGTCATTCAGGAAACTAGCAATTCAATTTCACGTTGAAATACGGAAAGTTTCTTGATTTCTCGCGCTTATTTACCGAGTCGAACAAGAGGAAGTAAACGCAATACTTTTTAACGAATGTAATTCGACGATTTCGATTATTGCATTGATCGATTTCAATACATGTATCCAATTCAATACATGTATCCCCTGTCCATTTTTGAAGCAATTGTGGTCAAGTGGTTAAGACCGTCCGCCTGTGGTGTAAAGGCCTTAAGTTTAAATCATTTGAGCCACATGAGTTTTGTAGTTTTCATAGACCACCACTTGCTTCCGATGAAGGAAATATCGTGACGAAATTTGCATACTGTTTACTAGTGTATACGCGATTAATTGCAAATAATTAATCTTCTTTTGCGCCCCGTGGAGTGTCAACTAAAGTATTAAATGTAAGAAAAATGTTTTTTTTTTTGTCTCCATTAAAGTGGCAAGACTGCTTCGCCCCACTAAGTGGGTAAAAAGCGGAATAAACTCCCACTGTCTTGTTGTTTACTTGAAGAAAGAACAAGTTACGATTAGTAGCGGGATGAGATCGGTGTGGTGGCAAACAATCGAATTACGGGGCGTTCATTATGTGTTCTTGTAATTTTGTAAAATAAACCCCCTGCTTTCCCATTTATGCATAATATATTCAGTGTTCTCTATTTCTCTTTATCTATTTAGCTGTGGAAGCGTGGTTTACAGAAAGACTCGCATTTATAACATCAGTATGAATGAACAGTGTGGAAGAATCATAATATTAAATTCTTCAGCAGTTAAAAAAAACAACAACGCATAAAGCTCAAACTAGGCCGCGTAGAAAACTGCTTGATTATACTTAGGTTTCTTGAGGAAATATATCGGGACGCTAAAGTTGAGTTGCACCAGTCAACTTTGACGTTGACTTTGACATGGGCGCCGTTAACGATCAGACAAAATGGCGTACTTTGAGTTTTTCTGCGTAGTTAAAGTTAACATCAAAGTTAAATGATGGAACCGGTTCTAAGAAAGGCTAGTAACGGGAAACATCGGTATTAAATGCAAGTAGGAACTCGCGAGAAAAATCAAGAAAGCTATTCTTTAGTGCTTTGGTAACCAAACAAAACAACAAAGTCATTTCAATTTCCAGTGAACGTGAGAAAACTTAATTGTTAGGACACAATGAATGAAACTGGTCGGGATGTTTGCTTCAGCTGCAATAATATAACAACGACCAACTTTTGTTGCGACACTTCTGCGGATTGTGGTCCGCTGGTAAACAAACTGTTGTATACTTAATACTTTCTTTTTAGAAGTTGTTTAAGTATGATAGTCTAGATCTTTCTGTATCTATTTATTAGCTGACTCATTCTATTGTTCTGCTTTCTCTTTTTTACCTATTTATGAGTATAAATTAATACACTTTGTACATAATCTGGCTGATCGTGAAAAATTAATAAAAAATATTTTCATGCAGTTTTTAGGAATTGGTTTTATGAATGCGGATAGACATTGTATACCTATATATGAAAAACAATTGAAGACAAAGTCACAATGCTGTCCCCAACTTCTAATTTCAATCACTCCATTTCCATTACAAAGAGGGAAATCTGTAAGACAAAAAAGAACTGCTATTGGAAAATTCCAGAAGTTTAGTTGCAAACAAAATTTAAATCTGTCCTCTCCAGATTTTACTTATCACCATTCAATCCACGCCTACAAACGAGATAACTTTATTTGTTTTTTCGTATAAAATTAAACGCTGCCAAAGAAATTGCGACAAATTTTATATTCTACCAGTATCTTTGCAAGTTCTTTTTTTTGTTTACGAGTATTTCTTATTTTTTCTTGTTAACTTTGTGTCCATTGAAAGCCGTTCTCGGATGCCTTTAAAATCTTTTTAATTAAGGTTTATTTTTATTTCTTTGTAATATCATCCCTAAAAACAGGTACTATTCTACATTTTTTATTTACTTATTTGTCATCACAGTGGAGTACAGTCACAAGTTTAAAGTCGCATTCATATTAAAATTTTGAAATTTTGAAGATTTGTATTTTTTCGCAAATTAATAGCGGACGAAATCGCGAGCGGCATCCAGTTTTTTATACGATTGAATATTCTTAATTAATTGTTGTCGAATTTCATTCGATAATATTAATACCTAAGTCCTAAAAGTGAATGATATTCATAATTAAAACAGGAGGGAAATAGTACAAAGTCTTGTTTATCCAACAACCTCATAAAGATTCAATTAATTCGACCTTACACTCCATTTCATACATACACTCGTTGTATGCAATATAACCTGAATATGAAAGTGCCAAAACTACGGTACAAAACTGTTGGCTACAATGTCCCACTGGAGCTTTGTTTTATAATGTCCCATAAAGTTAAACGTGGAATGGAACGGCGGCCCTAAAAGCAGAAGAGGGCGGTAATATTTTAAATAGAATTGAAACCAATAAAGTGATTTCACTTTGTGTCAATCTTGGCTTATATTCGGGGCGCGGCGTGAGGAATTTATCTGAAGATTGTAAAAAATAAAAATAAAATAAAATAAAAATAAATTTATTGATAGTTTCTTAAACTACTTACGCTAAAGTACATGGTTAATGTAAACAGCGCCAAATCCGCATGCTCCACAAATCAGCAACCCGCGATTGAGCTAGGAACTAACCTGTGATTACAATTCACGTGAGGCGTCATGAGGGGCTTACGGAAGTGGCTTATTAAAGAAACAATTGAAAAGAATACAGATATGTTTGATTCAGTAATTCCCAAACTAGAAATTTTCTGTATTTTGGGAATTTGTAGAAATTAGTCTGTTGACACCATATTTTGTATTTTAGAAAATAAAAATAAAAATCTTATTTCTACATAAATATATGCTCTCTACCGTCATTAAAAGGAAAATAAAAGAATATGTCACAAGTGCCCATTTACAACTCAATATATTCGCATGCATGTATTGTATATGTATATTTATTTATATTTATTTTTGAAGTTTATTTTTGAAATAGCTCATAAGTTAGATAAGGTCTTCTGTTTTGGTATAATCTAGTGTTAATAACCATTGTTTAATTTTCTCTTTAATTATTCTTTTAGAATTGGGATATATATTTAATATCTTATTAACTTTATTATATATGCAGCATCCAAACACTTTAAAGTGCCGAGATGCAAAAACTGTTCTGTGGATGGGGGTAGCGCACACGAGATCCGATCTGCGTCTCCGCTCATATATAGTCGGGTCATATGGCATTTGTGTGTGTTTCCTTTGAAGGGTCATCATAATATAGATCTGTCTTACTGTTAGCACTGATGTATCGGCATAAAGTTTTGTAGAGGAATACCGATAAGGTTTTCTTGTCATAACCTTAAGAACGGCTCTTTGAGCTCTTTCCAACGGCATAATCGTGGTCTTGGCTGCACCACCCCATGCAGTAATACAGTATGCTAATAAGGACTTACAAAGTGCATTATAAACTAGCTTTAGTGTATCCAGGTCTGCGCATTTATTTAGGTTTTTAAAAATGTATATGAGTTTTCTTATTTTTGGGATTAAAGCTTTAATATGCTGTTTCCATGTTAAGAAATTATCGATTTGAACCCCCAAATACCTAACAGTACACGATCTAGTTAAAGGCAGACAGGTACAGTTTGAGAAATTATCCCCACAAGTATGCGCTTTGATACTGTATTCGTTTTCTGGAGGCAAAGTGGACGAGTTTATCGCAAAGGTTATATAATTTGTTTTGGTTGAATTTAGGGTTAGTAAGTTTGAGTCTAGCCAAGACATGATCTGGGATAATGATTTTTCAGCACGCTCAAAAGCTGTCGGCCAATTTGGAGCTTTAACGATCATAGCAGTGTCGTCTGCGTAAACGAAAATCTGGCAAAGAGGGATGTGAAGCTTACATAGATCATTTATGTATATGAGAAACAAGGTTGGGCCAAGAATAGATCCCTGCGGGACACCAAATACAAGTTTTCGCTCATCACTGACCACCCCATCTATCTTTACACATTGAGTGCGATTTTGTAGGTAGTCCTCGAAAATTGAGAGGGGAAGACCGCGAATACCAATGCTTTCTAATTTTGTTACAAGCAAGGGAATCGAAACGGTGTCAAAGGCTTTGGATAGATCCAAGAACATACCAATACATCGGTGTTTACCATCCAATGCCTCAACAATCGTTTCGAGTAATGAATTGACTGCATCTTCTGTACTAATACCCCTCCTAAAACCAAACTGATTTTTTGCTAGAATATTTTTTGACTCCAAATAGTTTATCAGCCTATTGTTTAAAATCCTTTCTAAAATTTTAGAGAGAGCAGTTAGAACCGATATGGGTCTATAATTGGACACATCATCTTTATTTCCAGACTTATAGATTGGATGCACTAAAGCTTTCTTAAAAGCATCAGGAAATTTGCCAGTAGATATCGCTAATTGACAAATGTGGGTAAGCAAGGGAACAAAAACCAGTTTCGATGTCTGCAAAATACGTGCAGATATACCATCCCAGCCAATAGCGCAGTCACTGCGGAGACTTGTTATTATCGCATCTATTTCGTGTTCATCGACATCATAGAAAACCATTGAGCTTGGCTCAGGATGAGACTTCACCGTTGGGCTGTTGGGGGGCTGTCGGTTTTGTATAGCACACGCCAAGGATTTACCAACGTCCACAAAAAACTCATTGACCAGATTTACCGATGTTTTTTGATTAGGATGCAGATTTAAAAGGGATTTTGCATCGGATATCGAAGGTTTTACATTAGCTATTGTCTTTATAACACTCCAGGTAGATTTTGAATTATTTTTAGCATTATTTAATAATTGTTTATGATATGTGCGTTTAATATTTTGAAGAAGCTTGTTTATAAAATTCCTATATCGTGTGTATGTTGTTTTGAGTATAAGATTATCGGGATCTCGCTGTAACTTCCGGTGCATTTTATCGCGGTTTCGGATACAACGAAGGAGGCCAGGGGTTATCCAAGGCTTTATATTTATTTTGCTGCGTGGAACTTTCACTGTACATGTATTATTTTTTATTATATCTGATGTAGTAGAAATTAAATTATTTACCGCCAAATTTACATCCTGTGTCGAGTAAATATGAGAAAAATCCGTGTTTATTATAGTACGATGGATATTTTCGTAATCTATTTTAGTTTTTGTATTTAATGAGCCTTCAGGTTTTTTCTTGAGATTCGCTATTAGGAACGTAGGTTTGTGATCCGTTATATGCGTGTCAAGAACCAAAGTCGTAGAGAGCAACTTGGATTTCAGCATCACATGATCGTAACATTTATCACCTCTTGTCACAAACGTGTGAGTTGGTAGGAGACCATGAGTTGCATTTAAATCTAGATATTCATTTGCATACGAATCCTCGTTATCCAATTTTATATCTATATTTAAGTCTCCCACCATACTTAAAACTTGAGAATTTGGTAAGGACATGAACAAGTAATTAAGACTATTCAAGAAGGTGTCGATATTTTGATAAGATGGTGAACGGTACACAGCTACCAATGCAAAGGACTTTCCAATCTCACATACCAAACAATCAGCTTCTTTTATGCAATTTGGCTCATATACTTTGCAATTAATATTATTTTTAACAAATAGTACTACGCCACTGTTTTGATTGGCATTTTTAAGAGTGTTATGGCTGTTATATCCAGGAATCTGTGGCAAGAAAGGAGCCTTAGATAACCAACATTCACTGAGAACGAGAATGTCGGCCGTTATATTCATAGTAGCCAGTAAAACACTAAAAGAGTCAAAATTATGATTTATGCTACGTATATTTAAATGTATTACAGTTATAGTATTAAAATTATCACACTTCAAATAATTTATACATTGTTCCGGAAAGCAGACAAATGAACGCGATGAGCTAAGATTCTCAAGTTCCGACGTAATAGTAATAAAATTATCTATAATCATAATTAAAGTAAATTGATATATATTTTGCATAAAAAAGAGGGAACTCAGAAAAAATCAGCCCAGCGCACGTGACCGGGGTCAGCAGCGAGTCCGATCTATTTAATCCGATACTCTTAACTACATGAAAATGTTTTGACAAGCCTCTATTACAATACACAAGTATACTCGTAAATACTTCACATGGCACATGTAAGCATAGCATATTGGGCGTGGGAGAGAATTTGTGACATTTAATTTTACGTATGTTTATGCTACATCTAAGACGGTGAGAGATGCATAATAATAAATTAAAAAGTACAATCTTAAGACTACAACAGTTATGTTTAAAAACCCATTTAAAAATAGAACTTACAAGATGAAACAAGTGCATCACATAAGAAAAAACATAATAATTTCCTGAGGCATCGCTACCATCTAGTCATTTCCCCTCTACAGCGTCCAGAGCCGCTGCGGAATCCACTCTAATAGCTTTGGAATGTTCATATTTTCGAATATATATTTTATTATTTGCAGACCAGCAAAATTTATAGTTGTGTAATTTGGCAAACTCTCGACATTGATAAAATAATTTCCGTCCACTTCCTGGGATAAATTCAGAAATGTAAATTGGGTATTTTTTATTACCTGTAAATCCTATCAGAGATGTATTTAGCTTATCTACCTTGCCATTAGAGTCATTAAACTTGCGAACCGCTGCAAGGAAGTTATTTTTATGCGACACCGTTGTGAACTCAGCAACAATGGTGCGGGGATTACCCGGTTTTCCTGGGAGACGGTATACATCTCGTATGTCAGAGGACTGTGTGTTGCAGCCTGTAGCAGCTCCAATACCTGTTATATGGGAGAGAATGTCTTCCGTTGTCTCGAGATCAGCACAAGGGACATTGCGCACTTCTATAGCGGAGGACCTAGAGTTGAGTTTTAGGTCGCTTAATTGGGTTTGTAGCTGTTGAACGTGGTTGACTAGACTTTGCTTCTCACTTTCCAATTTTTCAATTTTACGAGACATTTTTTCCTGACTTTCTCTCATATCTTCAAGGTTTTTCACAATACACGTATTTGTCTGTTGAATTTGGAGATTTTGATGCTTGATTTCAGACACATCATCACTTATTTTTTTAAAGAAAGCCATTTGATTTGCTTGGAGCGATTCCATCATGACTCGCATTTCTTTTTGAAAATCGTTCGTTATAATATTTTCTGGAGATAATGACTCCACTCGTAAACGTTTGCACCTAGTCGTAACGTTGATTTCCGGCGCATCATATTTAGCGAGATTCGGTATATCAGAGTCGGATTGTGACATGGTAGGAGTATTCGGTGGCGTTCTTTTAAGCGGCATGCTACTGTTGCAGGGAAATCTAAGCCTTATTTCGTACACTGATGTGCTCAAACTACAGTGCTACAAGACTCGGCAACGTCGTAGACGGTCACGGCAGTAAGTATCGTCGTAGCACAGGTGATCGAGTGCGTAGACGTTCGTAGCAGTCGTAGCGCGGCAGGTTGGTGGGGTACGGCACGCAGCGCGTTGGTAGGGATCCCGCTAAGTGCGCGCGTAGCTGCGATGACGTCGAAACTCGTAGCGGTTGACTTGTTTACTCAAATTTCGCACGTAGCTCACCGCGCTGTCTTGGTGTAGCGGTCGGGTTCTCACTGCACTCTCCACAGTTCCGAGTTCAATTCCGGGACACCAATAAGATTTAGCACAACTTTAGTTTTTTAAGACGTATTTACATTTCACATCTATCTCACTCGCGACACGCCTAGGAGGAGGAGCTATACCATTTAAAGTCCACAAGAGTAAGCAGGAATTGAAATTTATCTAATTAGCCAATAGGAATTTAGAAATTTGATTTTATTTGTACACAGGTGACACACGTCTGCTCACAATGAGGGCACAAAGGAGGAATCAAAAAATCTGTGGTGTTACAGTAGGAGTATTGTTACGATTGAAACCAATATTGTAGCAATTTTCATCGGCGTGCTCACGCCAGAATGAGCTCGGAACGTGACACATATTTCGTTATCTCTAAAAGACGGAAATAATAAAATTAATACTGTTTAGTAATAAAATCAGTGTTTTAAGGACATAGTGAGTTTATTGAGAATTTTGTGAAAAACGAAGCGTCGCAATTACTTTAGCATATAAAAAACTAGCTCATCGACTTCAGCGAGATATTAAGATAAAAGTACCCTATATCACCCATTATAATGATTTTTGGTTGGATTGGTTTAGTAGAAGATTACCCTCTACGCACAAACTTTGTAAGTTTGTATGTAGAGGGTAATCTTACTCTAACTTATTCTTTATTAGCGTAGATACACAAAGGCGTATTGTAGTCAAAATCGCTAAATATTGCTTTTACTGCATCCACCTCAGGAATCAAGTCAGTGACTCACACATAAAGGTGATTTCAGCAGATCAAGCTACCCAAATTCATTGCAAATTCGCCGTTGTAACACAATATGCGGGCGACTGTACAATAACGCAGAAGAAAATGATAAAAATTATTCAATCATTAAAAAAAAATCACTCAATAGAGGAGATATGTAATGTCTTAGGATTTGTAACTAACACGTGTGTTGACTTCCTTAAACTCTATATATAATAAGTTGATGTATTTCTGAGTAACATACAGATTTTGGGTGTATAGTCTGGAAATCTGTATGAGTTTTTATGAATAAACTAGCGCCCCGTCCCGACTTCACTCGGGTAAAAATATAATAAGTACATCTAAACTTTCCTTAGGAATCACACTATCTAAGCTGGTGAAAACCGCATGAAAATCCATGCAGTAGTTTTTGAGACTATCGCAAACTTATTGTTTTATAATATGTAAGGATAAGTATAAATAAATAAACACTTGTGACTTGTACCAAGAGCAATGTAGTGGGCCTGTCACGTCGTACTCCGACAGGGCATGCAATTAGGCGACGTTTTGTGCAAATAATTATGCCGTCGGAATCCAGCCTCGGCCTCGGAAGTTTGCACCTCTTAATTCAAACAAACAGGTAAAGTCGAGGCAAAATGGCGAATCTACAGATTTAAACTTTGTATTAAAGAATTAGTGTGTGGACGGATTCAACAGGCAGTGCAAAAAAAATTGTTTAATATTTAATTGAAATAATATGTAATATTTTATTTATTTTATTTAATTGTTTAAAATTTTTGTGACTTCTTTGTGTTTGTGACTGAATATTTTTGTTCTTAATGTTATAATAAAATGTACTTAAATTGTTAATAATTATAAAGAAGTTTTTCGCGGAAGTTCTTTAAATATCCTTCACTATTTTGTGCACATTCCATATTTTCACGTGAATTCAGATGTCTCGACTCGATGTTGGGATTTCACTGCCAACACTCCGGCTGTGTTTATAATGTTGCTTTAGTTCCCTGCAATTGTATTACTGAATTGGGGCAACTATGCAGACTGGGATGTAAATTTAGCTTGATGAATTAATAGCACCATAAGTATATGCATTATAGCTAAAAATGAAGCCTGATGTGATATACTCATATATATAATACCATAAATTCTATTTTACAAAACATTGTGTAAAAAATATCTAAGAAAATAAATTCAAAAGTGGTGGTGGCCGATTGGTTAAAAACATTGAATGGTATAATCATCCATTCAATGTTTTTACGTAAATGTATGAACACAATTTCATAATGTACAGTAAATTACAATTACAAGCGATGATTGATCAACTTTGGACGTTAAAATAAAATCATAGTTTTTACAAATGGTGGCGTAGGTGAGAACTTTTAACGATTTCGTTAGAAAATCTAGCGAAGTAGTGACTTTTGGCAGATTGGTAGCAAGCTTTAAACTCAACAAATTTGAAACATTAAACCAGGGTTAAAAAGTGAATTTATTATTACAAATGTTAAGGTAAATCCGATCCTCCTTCATAAAATGAACGGAAAGATATTCTCTTGTCCGTTAGAAGTCGAAGTGTTTTTAATATTAAGCGAAAGTGTTTGTTAACGCATCTTACAGGTTACAATATCACCCTGTAACGGAACAGCCTCAGGCTAACTTGCTTAACTCAAAGGAGAGTCGCATTACCCCACACAAAGTTATCTCAGTCATCGATCATTCTCAAAGCGCGTCCTGCCTTTAATGTCCCAAGTGAAAGCCTTTGAGGTGTCCATGGAAGTATTAAAATAATACAAGGTGACGTAAACTGGGCTTTCATAGTTTTCGTTTATGAAGGAGGGCATCTATTGAAGGGGGTTATAGTGACAACATAAATTTTAATCTTTATGCCAAAAAAATTACATCTGTGGTGGTATAGCCATAGTCGCTAACTACAATATTCTGTCTACACACATTAGGGCCGTGCCACCTAGAGACGAGCAGGGATTCTATAACGTAGCGAGACCATACATCAGTCTCGTACAAAGAATAGCGCAGCAAGAAGTTATGTTTTTAAATCTGGTCGTTATTGCATCATCTTTTTAAAATTAAATAATATAACATAATAATTCGTAGAAGTAGAAAATATATAGGTACGCTTATTATGATATTTCTGTTTTTTTCTTCTTTTACTTTTATTTATTTCATGTTCCATCAAAGTAAACGCACAGTACTGGTATAAAGTTAAATAAATGAGTTTCTATCGTAAGGTCTTACCAATCGTTGTTCCCGTTTCCCTCCTAGTTTCCCAACACGTTATCAGAGAAATTTCCACGTATATCTAGTCTACCGCGGCCGACATGGAAGCCTATTAATAGGCTCCGGACGCAAGTTGGTCAAAGCAAAGAAAACTTAACCATGATGAGGCTACAGCTGAGGAGACACCACACCAATGTTTTGCCTCTCTTCAAACCATGGCTCACTTACTGATTAATTGACATGCCCTGCGTGCCACACCTGTATACTGCGTAAGAACTGTATGATCACAGAAAACGTTGTATCAGTGGCGTTATATTAATCCTCACAAATTTAGCAGAGTCGACACGTGAAGAGGAATCGTTGTTCCATCGTCCATTAGTAGTATTTAGCTTTTATAATTATTCCTATGGCCGTGGACTAGCGACCTAAGCGCGCCGGTAACCGGCCAGTGGAGGGCGTGCCGCGATAGTCGACTGTTTACTTAGTGAACTCTGGCCGCTAATGCATCACCCTCTTATCTTTTAGCTGCAGTGCGCTATAGTGCCGACGCTCAGCAATTGTTGCGAATTTCAGACAAGTTGCTCTATTTGCTGAGCCACAAGATAATTTCAAGATATTTTTGTTTAGTTGCGCCGTGTAAAACAATATCTCATTTTCTATCTTTTATCTCTTTCAAATTTTGTATCTTTTACAAATTTTTAACAACTTACTATGATTACTTAAATAATAAATTATTGCTATGTGATCGCGTAGACATGGATATTTATACACATGTATTTGTTAAAAAGCTTTGACTCCCACGAGTTAAGCCAGTTCAAGTGTGGAAGTCAAGGGTAATTATGAGTTTCCATATTTTTTATCATTAAGATTTTACACTAAGATACCACTGTATACTGTTTAGGTAAATAAAAAAATATTATTATATTATTATTATTTGGAACTTCACGTTCTTATATCTTCACTAACTAAGGCATTGTGCACATTAACGTAAATTGTTTTTTGCAGGTGCAAAAAACAATTTACGTTAATGTGCAAGAAGAATGGAAAACTTTAGTATAATACAGAGGGTCAGCCTAATAACTTTAGGCTGACCCTCTGTGATCAGTGAATCAATCAAAAAAGTTTACTTTACTTTACTATTGATTCCCTTTAAACCAAACAGTAAAATCCTAAGCTTCTCAGTGAATTTCAATCACAAGGTGTCTTGTGAGCGTCTAGACGGCGGGCCCGCTACCAAGACGGATTGTATCATCTTACTAGATGCGACAGAGCTATTAAAATACGAGAACTGAGAATTGTTGGATCTAGCTTAGCTCTGGTAAGGATTAAGAGGTTTACTAATGGAAGCAGCACGGTGTTTTATGGCTTTGAATTATTTTATTCTGTCCTTTGTAGTCTAAATTTAACTTCTCGCCCAATGAGCTCGCTTTATTGTGTATATATGTGCCATTAGATGACAATTTTACAAACAACTTTTTTTTTAATACACCAAAAGCAATTTGAAGATTTTTTCAAGTTTTTTAAGGTATGTAGATAATTTTTCACACAAAAATTCAAAATCTGATTTATTCCAGCGAGGACGAATCGTCACACATACAACTGTTATATAACATGAATAAAATTAGTGTACTGCAATGTATTTTTAGTTAAGAAATAGGGACCATCAAAATACGGTACAATACATATACTTTATTAGTACAATAGTATTTTGTCGTTTACATTTTTCATAAAAATTAATAAATGCCCATTCTATTTTTCTCAATATCTGTGACATAGATGCCGTACCAATTGAGTCGTTTCAGCATCGTACAAAGGTAATTTAATTAATGATAATTTAAAATTAATTAAGCTTTGTTGAAAATTAATTACTGAGCTTTGTTGAACATCAAACGTAGTACACAGATGGGATTGTACTTAATCCGTTCCCAGTATTGCATATGTTCCCAGTATTCATATTACAATATGTAAATATCACATACATTATATTAATTAAAGATTTATTGGAATTATTAAAGGAGAATGTGTGATGAGAATGGGCCGCGTACCCAAGTTGTATCAGATTGGACTTGTGTCGTTCTAAGAGTGGGTTGCAAAGTTGACGGCAAACGGATGCGAAGCCGAAGCCCTATCAGATGGTCTGTCCAAATAAGCGCCGTTCTGGATACCAAGACGCATGTAGTTCTTCACGACGCAAAGGACCGGAATATATGGAGACGTGAAGGAAAAGTTACTCCTTCGGTTTAGTCACGACCCTCAGCATTGAGGAAAACGACGCGAGGAGGAGGAAGAGTGGGTTGCACCAGCCAACTTAGGGGTTAACTTTAACCTGCGCAAAGTACGCCCTTTATATTTAAACATAGGTGACGCGCAGGTTAAATTGTGAGAGAACAATGTTCAATCAGTGGAACGCAATCATCTGAGTGTGTTACCGATTTTTCACCCGCTATAGAGCGTCGGAGCCCCGGGTCCCCTTTCCTACTTTTTCTTCTCCCGTGCAATATCGGCATTATTTAGTTGTCAAACCGGACATGCATATCATATCATCAGCCACATAATACCATTAAATATTATATTAATTTTATAAAGATCTTGCCTAATAAAATAGATTTTATTTGTATTGTAACAACGCAATACAAATAGGCAAAGTTTATCCTCAAAATATTTGCTCTTCCTACGATGACACTCCACACTATGGTGTAATAGACCTTATCTCTCTTAATGAACAAATATTTACACTCCAGAAATGACGCTTTTTGGTGAAGTAGTTTATCATAAAATCTGATGAATTTGTTTACACATTCAACAATAGGTCGATTAGATACAAAGAATAGATGTAAAGATTAGAAGCGCATAAAACATTATTATTTTTAAATGCTACTGAGCAAGCCACCTGATGGGAAGTGTTCACCGCTGCCAATGGACGTATGCTAATATCAGATGTCACAAATGGATAAAAAGCAGCATTTATGCACTTTTGATGTGATAGGGACCAACACCGTTTAAAAGAGTACAATACTTTTCGAATAATATAATTTAAAATTTGACTCGAAAAATGCTTGTGAAACTTCTGAATACGTTGACATTGACTTCTAAAGTCGAGAGCGCAATTAATGTTATAGGAACCTGTTCTTCTGTTGTTACTTTAATTTGAGTATGATGTTAGCACGAAGTTCGCAAAGACAGGGTAATCGCGATCTACGCGAGTCTCGACACTTGAGGCGACATCTCGTGCGACTTCGTTCCTATCCATTTCATTTCACTTGTCTAGAGCAGACCGTTTGTTCGGCAAACGTGTACACACGGGTTCCAAGTTCAGCTAGTATTTAATTGTATGAATTGCCAGCAAAAAAATGCAGCTTACATTTTAATGTGTCCTTATGGCTATGTCTGGGAAAATAAAATTTGATCCGTAAATAATATATTAGGTTCACGTTTTTTTTTTTAACATTTTAATGAATACCACAACACAGCAATACAATTATTAGCAGTGGTTATTTCAGGGACGATTACCAGGAACGAAATGTACATAAAGTGTCTGTTCATTATGTGGTGTGGTACATCTAGGGAGAAGACGACTAATACATATTATCCCTTAGATATCGTTCAATGCGACATAGCTTTGGTACCTAATCGTCAACAATATAATTCCAAAGAGGCTTGGCGTCAGGCGACAGGTTGCAAAAATACAGCAAAATCCTCAAAAAATTAAAATATCGTCTCACCCCGAGCTTCGTTGTAACACAGCCATCATTGCAACCCAATACGCACAGATGAGAAAGAAAGTTGTCTATTCTACCGGCCTGTATGTACGATGTGTAACGTTTAATTACGCGTCGCTACTCGACCAGCCTCTGATAAACGACTCTCCAACGCTCTACTCCATGACATGTTCAGGGTTTTCACTAACAATGCCTCTCGTTTTATTTAGGAATTTAAATCTAATTAATTAATGAGAGCACTATATTGTGCTGATAGGATAATTCGAACATATAATTGGCCTTAATTGGGACCGAGTTTTTGATCCATATCGTCTAGAAAATTCTTTTTTCATGGAGAAAATTTTCGCAATTGTATGAATGCTAAAAAGAAGTAAAATAATACATTAAATTTACGATTAGAGTAATTTATTTAATTTGCCATGCCGATTCGCCATCATAATGTATGGTGTAGGCGTGAAAAATATTCCGATTCTTGTGGGTGTGATGCGATGAATTAACTTTCGATGTATTGTTATATGATACATTGTTATAATGATAACCTCTTCTACGATTATTTTCATCGGTTTTACTAGTTCTATCCTGATTTCTACATCGAAATAGTAAGAATAAAAATTATTATCAGTTCACTAATGAGAATGATCGCTCTTCTAACTTATTAATACATGGCAAATCGACTGTGACAAACTGACAGAAACTCAGCAAAAATAACCTAATAATACTCTAAACTTAACAATTGTATACAACTAAGTTCGTATAACTAAGCAGACTCGACAACTTGAATGTGAATTCTGTAATATAGAATCTTACGGCTCGCAACAACTAACAAGGTACACTGCCTGGTCTATATATGGGAGTAATAAAGGTGAATTTGCTATGACTTTGGGCAGGTTGGCATGCTGTTGACTGTACTGCTAAAGAGCGCAACGGCCCGGAACAATTTAATTGATCCATTTCTCTCCACATCCAAATTAATTGGGTTTATAAAAATACCGTAAGCTAGCTCCTGTGAAAGTTTATTTTCTTTTCCACTCATTGCATTTCAAAGAATAATCCGTTTTTTTATTGTATATATTTTAAATTATATTTATGCTTGATTAATAGGTAAAACGATTTAAAGGATTTTACAATTATAAGATTACTGTTTTTGTTTATTTATTTTTTATTATTGTATAAATAAATCCTGACACAATACAAAAAGCAAGCGAAAACAGACTTATTTACCAATTAAATAAGGATCATTATTTTTCCTAGGTTAAATACAAATAGTTTCACGTGACCGGAACCCGTAAAGACTTTCAATGAACTAGAAGGAACAAAGTCAAGCCCAATCAACTGTTACCTTCGATACTGAGCGAGTTCAATCAACTATTTAGTTAGGTTAAGTAGCCAAGGTTGATAAGGTTAGCAGAAAGGAAAACTTACTTTGTTTGGTAAAGGAGTGTTTCGTTTTCAGGGTGTGTGAGTGAGCCACCATGGTTCCTCAACGACTATACAGGTAATGAAAATGTAAAAATAATTTATCCAAGAGCGGCTACGTGTATAGTGTTTTTGGCTTATTGTTGGAATTGAGGATAAATAGTGGCAGATTGCTAGTCCATCATCGCCTATGAAAAGAATTTCCAATTTATTGCCCTTTCCCCTGATTGACTTTCCAATCTGCGTGGGAGGTGAAAGAAAGAATGAATGTTTTATTTATATATTCTATAGATGTTGAATACATAAATGATCCAGTACGTTTTGCCACTGGAATACAGCATAGGAATAGTTAAATTTATTGTGAACGTAATTAAAAGTTAATTAAAATAATATACCTATATAAGTATTATGAAATATCATATATTCAAACAAGTCTATTAATTGAAGCAGCTGGCACATTCTATGCACGGTAATAATTTTTATTTTCCGTCTTGCGAGAACGTGAGGATTCCTCTGAAATGAGTACAGCACCTAGAAATACCAATTTCATGTTAAAAGGCTGAATATCCAGCGTGAGTCTAGTACGGCTACGTATTTTACGCATTACCTGGCGTCATAAAGATTTTGTAGGTGCCTCTTTTCCAATCTTCACGTTTACGACGACATAAAATTCGACTTTGAGAGTGAAATATTGAAATTGTCTTCAAGCATTTCGTTTATTATTGAATTAATCTCGTAATGTAGAATTTAATTGCATTTATATATTACTTAATGAGAATTATTATTTAATGAAAATGAGAGAAACGAAGCAAAATGATGGCTAAAGATGAAAAACCCTGTCGACATAACGTTGTACGATCCGACGAGTAAATTTTTGGAGTAAATTGAGTACGTTTTTTTTATTTAGGAAAGTAATAGTATTTAAAAAATCTTTGCAAGCTTATGTAAATATCATATTTATTTCATAAAATAATAATATACAAACCTGAGTACAAATATGTATTGGTCTTTTTTTGATAAGTGATTATCACAACCCAATTAATCTAATAAACAAAATTTTATATAGATTTTGAAACATAATACTTAAACTTATTAATCTTGTGAGAAATAAATTATTTCGACACCAAAGAGTGATAAATTCCAGACAAACCTCGGATGAAAATTCCAAATGGGGATATAATTCAGAAAATAAATATATAATTCCTCGACCGCGATCCGTGGAAGGTTATACTGGGTAAGAATTAATGGAGTCTATCATTAACTGAAAGAGGCCATTCCCTTAATGTGACTTTATGAAATGTTGCCGCTTTATCTTGATTCTTATTGGCCGAATTTGTAAGTCTATCCGCTTTCTTACAGTTTTTCCCCATTTTTCTGATTGTTTCAAAAGTTGACTGAGATTTAATTAAGTAAAAGGTTTTGTATTAATATATAGGTTATAATATAATTACTTATTTTCTATATATACGTATTTTTGTCAAATGAATATTTATATTCATGAGTATCCCTAACAAATCTCATAACCCATTCTTCGACGTCCAGAGTCTACAAACATCACAGATTTGTAAAAGAAAATCTACCAATTGATTTTAATTTACTTATGTTTTGAGACATTGACTTCTATATTTCCATAAGGAATAACATTATTTAGACTTAATATGGTATGGCTATGGCTTAATATATTCCAAAGTCACATCATAGCGATGCGCTGAACGGCATTTGTATTTGTATACTTCAAAAATTCTAAACCAAAACAGGATAGAATATACAAAATTGGAAAAACCCAGGAGGCCGGTATCTTATTTAGTCGGGAATTTCCCTCGGAAATTTCATTATCCGCAGCTTTATCAAATAACGCGTGTAATGACCGGCCGCGCTGCATTTTCATGCATTTCCATGCATGCACAGTTCCGCCGCTGCAGTTTTGTAATAAAATGTTTCGCTGTCTATGCTTTTAATTTTCTAGAGTATTTTGTGGTCTCAGTGAAATTGGATGAAAATATTTATCTAGTTATTTTTTTAAACTTTTTTAAATTAAGCATATATACCACGATATGAATTTAGGTAAACTAAGCTATCGACTATAGCTGGTCGTATTTATATATCGAACCCAAAATCAAAATTATATATATCTACAGTGAAAATATGAAAATTCCAAATCTGGCACGCAGAAACATCGTTTCAACTCAATTAAGGAAGAACTTTAAATAAAAACATATACTAGAATATGATATACCTAATATCTGTCCAAACTAAATCATAGTATAGTACAATTCTGCTCTATGTAAGGAAAAGAAGACAAAAAAAGTCGAGAAAGTATAAATGAATCAATTAAACTCCGTTATTAAAAGTCTACTGCAAACTTCTAAAGCGCGGTGAAGAAGAAGAAGCGGCACATAAAACTACAAACTATACGAAATACATTATATACTATTCAAATATGGCTCAAGGGCTACAAAATACTCATAAACGTTTCCTTACCCTTGTTTGTTGAAGGCCCTACGTGTATATTATGATAAAACTTCATAGCAAAAATTCAAGTTACTCGAAATAGCTACATCATGTCCGTCGGCAGTTTATTGCCAACTAGCAACAAATAATAGTGCCAGTGTTGACCACATAACTGAACAGATAACACAAATCATAAGATTTTCTATGTTCACAATATTAAAATTGCAAATTAATTTACTGAAGGCGACGGTATATGCTAGATGTATGTATAATTTTAAGCCGCACATTCGTAACCATTTTTTTCGTATAATAATACATTATTGTCATTATATATATTTTTCATATTTCTACAAGAGAAACCTCTCGACCTATATGCGAGACATTTGTAAATATACATTACTAGTTACTGGGAAAAACATTATGAAAGCGTTAAATCGCTAAAATTCACAATGTAACTTTTTAAACATTTTATTTATAAATAATCGTATATTTCTGAATATAATTCAAGGATAGATTTGGAAGATGATTATATAAGAAACTATCTACACTCTAAAACCATTGTGTACCATGTAAATCTTGCCAAATTCGAAATTCAAATTATTTATTCAACTTAAGCTCTAGACGTAGTTTTGAACTAGGTACTGTCGACTTCCAAAGCGTAGGTGAAAAAGAAGCAGTGCAATAAACTTCACCACAGCCGATTCTCCCTAGACGTAAATTAACAAATATGGATTTTATAAGCATATTTCAACGAAGTGGGAGAATATTTCAATAACACTCTCCATAGCAATGTAAATCTTTATGTTATTCTCTATTTCTCTCGACGTCAGCGAGTGCAAGCCTCGCGGTAGGGGTCGCATCACTATTACTCAGCTTACGTCGGAGAATTGAAAAGTTAACGAGCCTATTCCAGCGTGCTGGCGTTCGCCCGACTGCCTTTTGTTTGACGTCCTACACGTATCCTTATTAGAGCCTGGCACCGTTGCTACGTTGCGCTCTGTCTTGCATCGTTGCGTTGACGTCCGTCGATGGATCAACGTTTGGCTGCTTTGATGCCACGAACAGACATATGGATACAGATACACGTTAAACTTATAACTCCCTCCTTTTGTACTGAGCAGTTTTGTAGAAAACGCATGCAAAAAAGTTTTTGTTATTTTAATATTCGTTGGCTGAGCACTTTATTTAGATTTCATTTATATAGATTTCGATTTTATGAAGAAACTACCTCAAAAGTTGCTACTAAAACCGTTTTAAATTGTACCACTACCAAGCGGTTACAGTTAACAGCGGCGTTATTAGAAAGAAATTGCCGGTAAACGTCTTCACGTCCTAGTTCCAACGCTCGTGTGTGTGGTAAAATAACAATTACTCCAGTAACGAGCGTGGTTGATGCTTGTTCTACAACTTTTAACGCAGACACAAAAGTTAGGTGCTAAAAGTTTAACACGTTTGTGTATAGTTTTCTAATGCCATTACGGATGGTTGTTAAAAATTGGATTCTACTATCGATAGACTGAAGATCGTTTCTCGACGCAAAATGTGTTAAAAGTTTGACTTAGACGTGGTAAGGTGTGTTTATATAAATGCCAGCAGCTTAATTAAGGGTCCTTTTAAATACCATGGCCAAGTGAGGGTTCATATTAATTCAGATCGTTTTGTTTAAACCTAACTTTAATATAATATTGACTATCTTTAACCCTCTCATCTTCATGTACTCCCGGTTACATTCGAGACTATCATGCTGCGAAGCCCGGGTTGCCTAGCAGCTGCCAAAATTATTTATCTAAAAAGTAACCTTACCTAATATTTTACAACCGACCGTCTGTCTGACACTAATTAACTTTGCTCGGAAATGCTGCCAAGGGTATCCCTTAGTCGCCTGGTGGATATGCTATGATCCATTTCAAATGCAAAACGACACCCCTATACCTTAATATGTAATTTAATAATAGAAAATAAGTAATTTTAATTTTGCATAAACAAATAGTGTTCAACATTCCCGTGGTCGAATGAGAGTACAATTTATAACCAAAAAAATTATTTCGACATCGTAAAAACAAACAGGCTTCATAACCGCGGATTTACTGAGTCACAACGCTAGCTGCAATTATAAATCATCCCGGGTGCCAGAATTAAACAGCTTACTACATTTAAATTTTATATTACCCACACATCTCGGCTTTTGGAATGTTTTCAGTTTAAGCCCTAGGATTTATGAATGGGACTCGGAAGATTTTGGTGTCGCTTATCTGCGGTGAATTTTGCAATTCTTTGTTTAATTTTTAAGCATAATTTACATGTTACACTTCTTACTTCCAGTCTTCTATTGGCTTATATATTGACATTAACATATATTTAGAAAAGTTAGTTTTAGCGTCTTCGCTTCTCGCAAAATGTCCTCTCAGCGCTGTAACTATCTCAATAACAACTCATTCAACAACTCACCTCTATCCAGTGTTTTGATGTGAATTAAGAACAAAAACAATCACCCGTTTATTATTTTAGTATAAATATAAATTAGCAGAGACTACTCAAGGGATATATATACACTGTACAGTTATTTTGTATACTTGTTTAAACAACGTCCCAAAATTCGCTCCAGAATAACTTAATTCATTAAACAGCTGAAACTCGTCGGAATAGCAGCCACAGTACAATAATTTTGTGAATCTGTCATCAGATTAACTCCTGTGGGTAGATTAGAGACAAACAGTGTTGTGTACTCTATGGCCTAAACCAACACTGGATTGAGATCGTAAGGTCAAGAGATTATGGCTTAGAAAATGTTGACAAAGTAATTTTCTCCATCGTACTAACCTTTAGCCTATAGGATTAAAAGGATGATAGTATTATATGTAATTGGATTGGTGAAAATAAATTATATACTTCTTTATCGATCTACGGTACAAAACAAGACAAAGTGCAAGTTTAAGGCATGATTCTATTTTACCTTCAAATTCAGCCCTGTTATCTGGCATAAAATATTAATACAATTCTTGAAATGCCAATTAATACATATACGCGAATGCTAGGCGTCTATCCTGAAAAATATTCTGTGAAGAATATTGTTCTGCTATAGCAGTTGCGCGTCCATGAAAATGTTAAGACTCAAAGCCTATAAATACGCCTAAGAAGTGAATAATCACCATTTAATTCAGCGTAATGTTAAGAATTGATGTCAAATTTAATAATGTAGTCAAATAAATTAGAATCCTTAGCAATAAAAAGACGAGGGGAAGGGAATAAAGAAAATAAAGAATTTAATCTTGCGTTTCGTTAATCGGCAACAGAAGTTTGTTTAGGGGTTGCCAGCATTGAAAACGATAGAGTTTACATTGGTCCAGCAAAATTATAAGATTTAAATAAAATACAATTGTTTTGACGTTGATCAGCGTAGAAATAATATTCGTTTTTGCTCTTTGCTTCGCTTGCGTGTATTTCCAAAAATTTTATTTTTTCGGAATGAAAGGTATTGTCTATCTTCTTTTTCGTACGTCTAATTTAGGTATAATAATTTAAAATATAAAACATGAAGAGATAACAAAGAAATCTGTGGCTTGCGGTTCTGCCCTAGAATAAGACCACTCGTTCTCCCGTGGATGTCGTACGTGGCGCCTAAGGCACATTCACTCCCTGTCCATCCGTGGATGTCCTACGAAGCGATTAAAGGATACATAGCCCAGACAGCTGTAAGCAACAAAGCAATCCCAAGGGTTGTCGTCATGCAGGAAGGTTATAAAATAACTTATTTATTATTTACGCTGTCCCTAGGCTTCGTGAATTCACAGCACCGAACTGATAAATATGTGGACATGAGACATAGAGGAAACAAATGAACTTACAATCTTATAAACTGTCTCAATGTGAAAAGCAGAGTGCTGGGGACACTAGGGTGAAAGTTACAATTAATGAAGATGTTCGTTCGGATTAATTGGGATCCCCGCTAATGCCTGCTTGGGAGGGAAAATATGTCAGGGCATAGTCGCGGAGTGAATTGGCAAAAAGTATACGATAATAAATTAATTCAATCGTGTTTTTTTTTTCTTGCTCTTTTGTTTTGGAAAAATGCAGTTCTTCAAAAGATATTTGTGACACTCAACGCGCTAGCATAAATAAATAAAATAAATATATTAGGACAAATCACACAGATTGAGCTAGCCCCAAAGTAAGTTCGAGACTTGTGTTATAGGATACTAACTCAACAATACTATATTTTATAACAAATACATATATACATAAACATCCAAGACCCGGATCAATCAGAAAAAGATCATTTTCCATCATGACCCGACCGGGGATCGAACCCAGGACCTTTCGGTTCAGTGGCAAGAACTTTACCACTGCGCCACCGAGGTCGTCAATCGAGCATGTTGGAACATAGAGTGAATATGTATATGAACATAGAAGAAGCAAGTGAGATTTGCCAGGGTCGTTGTAAGGGGAAATCCCTAGTCTCTGTAGAAAGCCTTGTCATAGGATAATCCCATGGGAAGCAAGTGTTATTACAATATATCAAAAAATATTACTAGTAAACCAAACAAGCAAAGGTAAGGTAGCAAATTAGATCATCACACGCGTCTGTCTGTCTGTGGGCGATTGGGTGTGTAATTTATTATGTTTTACTCGAGCGAAGCCGGGACAGGCCGCTAGCTATAATTATGAAAGTCTAGATGCAAATATTTGAGTTAACATATTACCTACAGGATGGATATCGAAGGGTTTGGTGGGTACAAGGATAACATAATACCTGAAATAGTATACAGAGAGTGAGTCGTTCCTCATGACGGGCTAGTATTTCATATTGCGTCACATGAGTTTTGATAAATCTAAACGACACTTGGGTTAACTTAACTCTCTCATCTAAGCGTAAGGACTAGTAAACAAAATATTAATATACATTCTAAACCAACTTCAAAATTTCTCCTTGAAATAAGTAAATTCAAAGTTTAGACGTGCTTATTGAGCAATTTTGATAAGCTTAGTGCTAATCCCGCTTTTAAATTGCCTGTTCTTCATTATGTAAATCCATTGCTTACTTTGTCAAACTGTTCAAGTAATTTGCCCTTATAAGCTTAGGCAAGCTAATACAAATGTAAACTGCTATTTAATATTAGGTACTTAGAAAATTAATTATATATTAATTTTCTAAGTACCTAACCCTAGGGTATGGGGACAATTTTGCAGTTAGATAGTGGAAATGTAAGGATCTATAAAAAGACGATTTTTACGATTCTAAGAATATATAAAAGACTATTTTTCATTTTTCAAATCTACATTTCATTTATCGTTAAATGATGTAGACCTATTATATTTATTTACACTTATTCGTGATAGCAGTTTAAAGATAGATAAAAATCCTTTGTTTTATAAGGTTATACAAGAACAAGATCATAAAAATACTTTATACGATACAGTACTGGTAAATATAGCGGTATTTATTAAAATATTAAGTAAAACTAAATTTAGCTGTATCGGGTCATCAAAAGTCTATTTATTCAAGTCAACTTTAACGTAATCGGTGCAGGTTAAATTTAACGTCAAAGTTGACTAGTTAGACTTGAATGTATTTCATGATACAAAGCATAGAAATGTATAATCTTTTCTCCGTTTGTAACTCCCAAAAGAAAACACGTAAACTCAGCTGATTTTTATCATCTGTGTCGGCAAAGAGATTTTATATACTCAGCCCTGTAGATAATTTTCTGTCCAAATAAATGATTTCCGTCTAATTCTGTAGTACAGGCGGGATCAAAGGTCCGTACTCATTTAATTAAGTTCCTATCTGCTCCTTTTTGTTTCGCGATTTTTGAACACAATTTTGGCAACGCGAAATAAAGACGAAATTGTTGGAACAAACAAAATTCCCTGCGCGTGTCGCCATGAGAAGATAATGTTTGTGTATTTTTTATTTATATACAGTGTTAAAATGCGACCTCTTTATGCTAATCCTAACATTATAAATGCGAAAGTAAGTTTGTTTGTTATCTCTCCACGCTCCATCTACTCAACCAATCTTCATGAAATTTTTCATACATGTAGTTTGAATCATGGAAAAGGACATAGTGCTTTTCATACCGCAGGCATATCTAGTTATACATATATGTGTACCAAATTTAATAACAATCTGTTCAGTAGATTTGGCGTAAAGAATACCATTGACAAAAGTGTAATATATTTCTAACTTTACACAAATAATTTTCTTTTAGCATTGTACTTATTTAAAATATTGTATATTACGCTAAAAATGAACGGTATAATTAAATTCCTCCGTAGTTATGTTTCAATTGCGAAACTAAGAAAATTACACCCGTGGGAGCCTACCCTTCTCTGCGTGGTTGTACCATCGCTGGTTCGATTGTTACATTACTGAATCTACAGACAATAGTGTAGGTGTAGGCTCCTGTTTCGCGAAGTAAATGACGGTCTATTCTATTATTCTGGGAGAAGTGGATGATGAAATTAGGGTAAATATGAATGTTTTATTTCATTTACATTCATTTAATTCTTAACATATCAATCTACACTTTTAAATGTTTCTAAGTTTGTGTGTAGTTAATAATAATCTATGGTGTAGGGATTAATAGTCAGAACTACTCAATTGGTTATTTTTTCACCAGTAAGAATCTACCTGAATCTTTTCTACATCCCAATTAAAAGTAAGTTTATTTGAATCACAGAAGAGAGGTACCTTTCATCCGAGAAAAAATTTCTCGGGGGAAAATCACGAAAGCCAAAGCCGCGGACAAAAACTAGTATACTAATACATACAGGACAAGCGAAAAAATTTTGAATGATAACAAAATTATACTTAATTACTTACCGGGAATGAATAAAAATAATGAATTAATATAAAATACTATTATAAATATATTTATTTAATTTGATATTACAGAATTACAGAATAAAGAAAGATTTTAAAATACTATATTCTTTTTCCGATACTAACACACACGCTTCTTTTTAAAGAGTAGTATTAAAGTAGGAAAAACTTTGCTACGCGTTGTCTACATAACCTTTTCTGCTACGCCATCTACAGCTGCTACTTGATACGTAGCACACGTCTACGATTGCTACGACATGTGTTTGAAATTTTAATTAATGAGTTTTAACTTCTTTACTACATTTTGTACCGTATCTGTTATAACATTTTATGCAGAGTCATTACCCTAACACAAAAACTTATTACCCTTACATTAAATTTATTACCCAGAATCTGACTTGTTGGCCCAGACGCCAGTCGTTTAACATCTTTATTGTAATACCAGTCAGTTAAGAGGTTCCGTGACTCCTCACTTTGTCCGGGTATTAGCAGACCTCATTTGAATTAGACGCCAGTCTCAATGATTTTATCGTTTGGGGACAAATTAAGAAAATTAAGGGTCATATTTCTAAGTAGATTACATTTAATTCTTAAATTTAGTTAAACTGAGATCTAATCTAACATAGATCTAACCCAATCGCGACCTAGTTGTTCGTCGCGAACTTAGACCTCGTGAACACAATAAATTTTTGATGAGTTTTTACAAAATTGTGAATATTTGAAAAAGGACTTAACCGATTTTGATGCCCCACAAACTTAAAAAAATCTATTGACAGATTCTTCATGCCTTTTAAATTACATGCATAGAAAAAAAAATATTTTTGTCCCAAGTTGACTTCCCGCTCGGTCAATTATTTCATCGATTAAATTTACATGTGTTTTGCAAATAAAATATATTCATATATGAATATCCTTTGAGATGTAGTTGTAAAGTTTCTAAACCATTTTTGGTATCATTTAATTGTATAGGTAAAATAATAAAATTTAAAAGTAATTTTGAACGTAACCCTAATCCTTTTGCGTTCGGAACTCATACATTAGGCCCGACTCGCACTTGACCAAGTTATTAATACAAAGAAGGTAAGTCCGTAACTGTCCAGTAATAACTATAAATCATAAAATTACACCTATAAAGCGGTTAACAGTTAAAAGTTCTTCCTTAATTGCAAATCAAAGCTGAAATCCTTTAAAGGGTCTTCCACTAAGGGCCCTAATTTATGTCATTCTCCATTATCCCTTAGGAACATATTGCCATTATTGGCGACCTTTAATGGGTGCCACCTAGTTGAAAAAGAAGGAGAGTGCAGATGTGTCACCCTATACTCTAAACTTCGTATTTTAGTGCATACGAATCTATTTCAATCTATACGATACTAGCTGCCCGTACCGGCTTCACTCAGGTAAAATATAATAAATTATACCCTTAACCTTCCTAAGAAACCACACAATCTTGGTTGCATGAAAATTTGTGCAGTAGTTTTTGAGTTTATCGCGAACGTACAGACGGACGCGGCATAGGACTTTGTTTTATAATATGTAATAATTATGCAATTTTGTAGCGACTTATATTCTTATGTTTTGGAAAATATTTCAAATATGAGACCGAACAAATAGTGAATCTCATCTGATCAAATTAAGTGTCATTTAATTATTTATGTTTATTTAAATACCTTCATAAATTTTATTATTTACCCAGTCGAATAGCCTATTCTGCAATGTCATTATTTTGCAAGCTCACTTGACACGTATAAGTTATTAGTATTAATAAGGAACTGTCTTCTTTATATTGCCCGCGTTATGGATGAAGCGTTATTACCAAGATATCGGGTTATGAAAGTATTAATTGAATGTTTCGTGTTCGGGAATATGTGATTGTTATTTTCATTGTTTTACAAAATAATATAATCACTTAATTGATCTGTGAAATTAACACTAACTTTAATCTCGAATTTGATTAGATCAGGTGGGAAACCTCAATACTTAATAAATTTGCTCTTGGTTCCCATCGACAAAAGAAAATGATGTAAGAAAGAAAATCACTATCGTTCAAGTACTGAGAAAAATAATAAAAGTAAATAAATTACCTGCTGATTCGTTGGGGAAATTACTACGAAAACTGCTTCTTTCAGTCCTTCAGCATGACTTTATCATACTTAAATAATCATCCTTGTTGATTTACCAATTAATTTCCATAACCAGATGCAAATTTTGTACGTTATCAACACCGCCCTTGACACCTGTTAAGTGACAGTGACGTTGACATAGAACCGTGTAAAGCTAATATCAATGACTAAATGGCCAATATCGATCCACTGTCTGAAATTCACACCGTTACAATATTTATAAATTTGTTTTGAATGTGAAAGTCTCTATATAGACTGTAATCTAATCATTAGTATTAGATACTGACGTCTCATCCGGCTTTGCTCGAGTAAAAGCAGAATAAATTGTACACCTTCCTCCGGAATCACGCTATCTATTGATAAAAACCGTACAAAAATCCCTTCGGCAGTTTTTGAGTTTTTCGTGTTCATACAGACAGGCAGATACGTTACTTCTTTTTACGATATGTAAGAATTCATCTTAAAGTGCAAGCATGTATACTATATTAGTTTGTATATGCATGCAGTATATGCATGTTAGAACATCTACCCATCAGGTATGAAGAGACATTATTATTATCACTCGTGACAGAGGACTACACCCAGCAGTGGCTGAGATTGTTATTTGAAATAGAGGAAGTTAATTAAGAATTATGCAACTTAAATGTAATTATGACATTTAAGTTTCATAATTCTTAATAACAAACCTAAGTACAGAGCAAATAATCGTAATAACGCACGGACATGTTAAATGCAGGCGACAAAACATCGCGACTTGCCGTCAACACACGCGTAGAATGCTGACGTAATTGCATTCCAACTTTTACTACTATCATAACTCGATTATCTAGAAAAGATACAATAAACAATTACTTTTTATTTTAATTACACGATTCAGTTACTCCGGAACAAACGAGTGTAACGCACGATATTATGAAATTGAAATGCAATGAAAATGCAGAAAGTTGTTTTGGTGTAATCTTGCTAAGTCACATACTTTAAATGTAATAAAAAAGTACATTTGTATTTTATACAATTTGATGGCCTACTTACTTGTGATCAGATTATTCTAAAATGAACGTATCTGAATGTAGAAATAAAAAAATGTGAAAACTTTAACATAATCCCACAGATATAGTTCTCATTGCTTATTTTTTCGGACGAGTTTTATATACATTTTTTTTCATACATTACGAGTAATTAAGCGTGGCTCAATGTCATTCAAGCAACTATTTTTGGTATTCTCTCACAACGACCAAATTTAATTGCAGTCTTTGTCAGGTTTTATTTGTCATAAAGCAATAATTTATTCCCCAACTCTGCAACTTATTTTATTTTACAAAAACAAAACACAATCGAGAACCGCTGGTTCGTAGGATAAGTGACAGTCGCAATACGCCTCGCTAATTGGGTCACATCACCTGCCAAATTGAAATCAAATAGAGTCTGAAATAGGCAACTTTCGCGTCTTGAGCTCTCGTGCAGCACTCAAACTTATAACCCGCCGCGGTGAACCTGTGTTCGTGTGTCGCTTTAACTGTGACACGTTTTAATTTAATATTTTAAGCGAAACGCTGCCGTTTTATATTTAAATGCAAATAACTGTATAGCAGTCTATTTAAAAATTAAAATAATTTATTACCAATCGCAAATATAAAATACAAATTACAAAATAAGTTACTATTTTTTTTACATATACTTACACAAACAAATATAGTCAAATCTACACATTATATACACATTTTTGTGATTTTGTGAAATGGTTGTATAGAATTTAACAATATACAGTAGCCGGTAAGAAAGAGCACACTAACAACAAAAAAACAGAATCAAGAACAAACATTTTAAATTTCTGAACCCTGGGTCACAGCACGAATTTAGTTTACGATAATGACAATATGGCTCAAGAATAACTTGAAAAGTTCCTAACGCTTGGCGCCCAGGGAAGCCATTCAGTATTTAACTTGAATTTTATAACATTTTCCCTTTGAGTATTAAACCTACCGGAGAGAACGCGAAATCCAAAATATCACCAAATAGACAGAATCTAATACAACACATACATTTATCTACGAAATTAAAATTCAACATCGGATTAACAAGAAGGAAGACTTGATACACGTCTTACTGGAATGTGGTCGATATTCTGCCCTACGCGATAGATTTTTAAGCAAAGTGCGCGTATGTAATGGATTGCTGAACATAGTGTTTTGCAGTCCATAATGGACAGGTGGCTAAATCCATTTATATCTTGTGGACAACCATTATGGAAGCTATCTAGCTTTATAATTGTTGTCCACAAGACAAGATAAACTTAAGTTTATATTAGAGATCCCCCATGAGGCTGACATAGTCACACAAAGTGCACTACAGCCTAGTAAAAAAATAAAATTAAAATAAAATCGGATAACATACAAACCAAAACGCAAGAAGAAACATCGCAACAAATTTCACCGCCGCCTGCATGGTTAACTGCCAATGTAAATAATATAAAATAATGCTGAGCTTTGAGAGACAAAGAATGTGTCACGCGGTCTCTCCGGTTGGTTAAATACTTCAAAATATTTTTCTGGTCTCTCGCGATCAGGGGACGTGCCAAAATTTTCTTATAATGCTCGAATTTTCTTATCTTTAATGCTGTTAAAAATTCATGACGTAGGTAAACGTTTTAGAGTCTGAAAATTTTGTTACTTATATTTAGGCTAGTACCTATTTACATTCTGTACCACTATGGTAGATAATATTTTATCTAGAGAAAACCGTAGTAGTAACATTTTATAAATATGTATAGATATTTCTTAGGATTTATTATTTACATATATTGATTTCCTTTATGTGCATATTCATTCCTAATGACATAGCTGGTATATTCCCATAACTCTATTTAAATACGATTAGAAAACTATCGAAAAAACGTGATAACATAATAAAAAGAGATAAGGATCAACTGCGCCATATTTACCACATATTGAAACAAAAATATCGTCTATTTTTTCACTAGAAAATAGTTCCAGAGCCTGTTTTGGCATTCATGGCGACCCGCCCGGCCTGACTTAATGGCCTAACTTTGGTGTGCTTTGTTTAGTCCCAAAATACGGCTTAATTTCCACAGGGGGCCTTAATTACTTCACGCACTGACCATGTGAAAAAGGACAGTTTGAATTCTAAACAGTTGGCTGTTTATAAACGATTAAATAAACAAAATATAGATTTTTTAAGCGACAATGGTCGATTGGTTAGATATCCATAACTTACATGCTAATATTGTATCTGTTCCGCTTTCACGGCTACACCGCTGGACCAATTTTGATAATATTCCTGCAAGTTAATATCTAATAATCTTTAGAATCTGATGAAATTTTAACATAAAATACCAGTTTCTTCGTAATTAAATAAAAAATACATACATATATTCAGACTCTGAACAGAAATGAGGCTTCGGAAGAAAGTATTCTATATGTTAATTCTCCACATTGGGATGCATACAAATATGCCAAATCACTTGCATAAGGAAGTCGGAAGATAAATTCAATCAATGTACAAATTCTTAGAAACTACTCCATGATTTTGTTACTCACATCACTTGTGAAAATAACTAGTTCAGTCCTTGCCAATTTGTCGCAGCGAATTGCTGTATAGCGAAACCAAAACAATAAAGTTTCTTATAATTGTCGTCGCAAAGTCGATAAAAATAAAGCATCGTCCGAACGAACAGATAACATAAATCTATCCCAAGTGGATGAAATCGCAACTATCCAATAACTAGGAAAACACTGGCTCACGCCGAGGGGACATATCAGCTTATCTTCTGACGACCAAACTGCACTTCAAGCGATTTGTCAAACTTTCGCGGCTACCGAAAACACTTGCCTATAAACCACTCTTACAAGACCTGTATCTCGCTTATAAAACCTAGGAATCCACTCAGAAGAAAAACACAACGCGGGTCTTATTACATTGGCCATTACAGGCGACAGATTGAGAATATCATCTCATGTTTAATTCACAAAGTCGAGTTTGAATCGAGAACGTACTAACTTGTACCATAATGCATTTCGTTGTCCCATATGAAAGATTGCATTGAATAAATGAATATTTGTTTGCAATCCCGATTTCGTGTTTGCAACCGAGTTATTTATGCGTTTTGTTGCAACTTTGTTAGGATATTCCCGTTTTAGTATGGTCGTAAAATACTTGAACTGTTTTTTGTAAATAACATGGATTCATGATTTTTTATGCTGTTGCGAGTTTTACAATGCTAATCTGAAAAATATATAAACTGAATTGTACTACAAAACGGTTACAACTAAAGTTTCAAATTCGAGTTAGTAATGTTCCATTAAGAATTGTCATTTCTCATATTTCGCCAAAACTGCTATGAACTTAAAAACTACGGGACGAATGTATTTATGGTTTTCACCAAAAGTGTGATTCCTAACCAAGCGAAGCCGAGACGAGCCGCCAGTTACGTATGTATAATGATTACTGTCTGGAATTATTTACAGATGAGTATGATGATATATGACTTAAAATTCTGACGTTAACGATCTTTGAAAATGCTGTTGCTGCCTATGCTGTCAACTTATATAGGTATTAGAATATATATATATATATATATATATATATACACATATATATACACACATATATATATACCTATTCTAGGGTGCGAACCAAACGCCAAGTAGTACGTCCAGCCCAGATAATGTCTGGCATTCGCATAATACCCACAAGTATAAACATTATCGAGTATAATCCTAAAAAAAATCTTGTGTCACTTAGTAAATAAATCTGTCTCCACAAAAAAGATATAATTTTTATGTCTGATTCAGTCTCCTGAACATAAAAACACGGCGCTGAGCAATCCATCTGGAATTCAGTGGGAAACTGTTTGGTTCGTCTATTCAATATTTCTCTATAACATTGCAGTATCCGCACGTACAGTAAGTGAATGAAAGTGTGTGTTTTCCTGGTTTTATTTTCGTTGACCGTCCGTGATGTGACATCAAGCTTTTGGTGGCATTGTATGACTGTAACCAATGGACTTTTGGAGTGTACAAAATATTTGTTTTACTGTTGACTAAAAACCTTCTATGGTCAGTGTAAAACCTTTGTTGTAACCGTTGGGCTTTACATCATTGTATGATACCACTCGACGCTCGAAGTTGTGACCGCTCGATCGATGCAATATTTTTAAGTGAGGGTAAATGCACACCGAACACTTAATAATAGTGAGACGCAAATTTGTACGCGCATACCGGACATAGATTTTGTTGTTTAGATTTAATTGTGTTGTTCTCATGTGAAGTGAATTTGTTCTAATTCTTAATGAGAATAAATATCTTAAACCAAAAAAAAAAACCCTAGTCTTAAATCCTTAATTGTTTTACTTATCCCATCTACTTAACTTTTAATCTAAAATACATGTATATTATTTTATAACTAGCTGTCAGCATAACTGGATTTCATATTAAACTTTCACCTCCCCATTTCTGACCTTTAGGGTAAAAATATGAAAATAGTAGCATATGTTTAAACTCCGGTCGTTAAACAAGTGTCATCAAAATTGGTTACATGGTTATGTGGTGCATACTATAATACTGATTTACATACTTCAAAGATATTTAGTATATTAAATATAAAATATGAAGTGGCCATAGAAGTGGTAGAAATAGCAACCCAGGATCGACCTATCTGGCGCATGAGAACGAGTAGGGCCAACCCCATGCCAACCCTAAATAATAGAAAGAGGTAAGGAAAGAAGAAGAAGAAACATAAAGAAGACACCCATCAGTTCTTCCCGGGATATTATCATCTCATTTTGGCACTTACTTCACTTCCCAACCTTATGAATTTCTATGACGGCACCTAATTTTAATATTTAATCTAAGTAATTCCTGCCACATCTGCTCAAATAAAACCGCCCATTGACTAGGTACGCGACTGCGCTGGCCGCGGTCCAAAATTCCCTAATGGAATTTCGTTCGACTGTGACCAAGCTCTTCACTTCCCTAAAGAGCACTTCAGTGTAAAAATTATGCATCATTTCACTGAAAGTATACTTTTATGGAGCTCATTTTGTCGTGTCATGGAATGCCAATATGGCTGAGGGGGTTATTAATTAATTAATGCATTTTGTTTGCAGAAAAAAATGGTATGCTAATGTTATAGTTCCATTTTTGCCTCAAAAGAATGATATAAAGTAGGGGTATTGTGAAAGTATTGTGAAAGAGTGAATGACAAAGCTCAAAAGTAGGTTCGGATACGCCATATTTTGAAAGGGAAATATCACATAAAAATTAAAGGCATCAAAAATATTAGAGAAAATCTAGTGGTGGCCTATGAAAACTATACTATTTGCGTCAGATTGGTAAAAAACTGTCACGAGCAGGATTCGATGGGAATTTTTGATCATTACCCAAGCAAAGCCGGGTAAAAACATAATAAATTATACACCTAAACCTTCCTCAGGAATCACACTATCTATTTATGGTATCGCAAACAGGCAGACAAATGGGGCATAGGATTTTGTTTTGTAATATGTAAATACTTATAAGATGGTTTAGGTAATTTATTACGGTTTTACCCAAGCGAAGCCAGGATGGGCTGCAAGTGTAGGTTTTCGAAATGACAAAATTACAATTAACATTTTGCCCGTAATAATTATGGTCCCACCGAAATGTTTCGCGTTCCGAAATATAATTGGAATATTTTTTCTTTACGACATGAACGGAACGTTTCATTCTATTTCATGCCCGTTCCAAGACTAACAACTTTTTGTATTTTGTAAATTAAAAAGTAATTAACATTGTATTCTGATAGAAAATTCTAACGCTCAGTAATTAAAATTTCCAATTTCTATGAGAAACATTTGTTTGGATTATCATTTTTACCAAATTGTTATCGTTTTACTTATACCAGAATTAAATAATTCTTTTGAAGTTGAAAACTTTTTGATAATTTTTATCATTTTTTATTTACCAATTTATGTACTCGAACAGAATTATATAAGAAAAGTAAAACGTGGAATAATAGTACATAGGTACTCCTTATTTTTAAAGAAATCTCTTCCAGCAGACCCGAGAGAGGAAAGAGAAAAAAAGGGTAAAGTTTATTAGGGTTCCCTACAAAAAATCAAAACATGGAACCCTTATAGGGTCACTCGTGCGCCTGTCTGTCCTTAGAATTTGGTAAGATGGTGTGATACTATATAAACCTTGCAGAGTAAATAAAAATATATAATAATCTTCTTCTTCTTGACCTTATCCCACTCATGTGGGGTCGGCACAGTATGTAAGTTCCTTCCATTTTGTTCTGTCGTTTGCCATATCCATTGATACTCCTTTCGTGTTCATACTATCCTTGACACACTCCATCCATTTCTTCTTAGGTCTTCCTCTATTCCTGGAACCCTTTACTTCATCTTTAATGCCATTTGAGTGACGTGATTTTCATCTCTTCTTAAAATATGCCCATACCAGCCTAGGTATATATAATAGCTATATATAATAATATAATAAATAAAATTTTTAAATATGTGATATGGGTGATTTGCGGGGGCAAAAAATTAAGTGTTAAAATTCCGGGATATTGAAATTATTTACTATTTATCTTTATGTAATATTATGAAAATTAAGTATTCTTTATGCGCAACAATAACATACTAAAATATTCTCTTGATATCAAAACTTTCCTTGTGTGTTCGAGACACTTCTTAAACTTATCTTACTTACTTTATTATTCGGTATTGTTCTTGTCTTTTTTTAACATAAAAAAAGACTTGTTGAGCGTAAATTATATTCACGCAAAGGTTCCGTAGGTGCTAATAACCTCTTACTTCTTTAAAATCTTTATCAATGGGATCCAACGTTTGTCAATTGGTGTGGCAGAAGATGAAACCGAGAATGCGCTCAAGTAAGATAACATCCCAACTAATATTATAAATGCGACAGTAAGTTTGTTTGTTACCACTTCACTCATTATCTACTAGACCTATTGTTATGAAATTTAATACACGGGTAGTTTCGGTTTTATCCCTATAAAACACACTTTGTTTTTTACTATACTAACTTGCGACGATTATGATTCACAACCTTGACTTGATAGAGGGCCCCCATTATTTTGACACTGACGTGCGTTGACGTACATCGAAACTCTATGCAATTTCTGCGTTGTCCTGCAGTATCCGTCGACGGATAACAACGTGACAATTAATGAAATAAAATACATAATACGATCCTGTTTTCATGGAAAATAAATAAACTTATGTAGGTACCAACTCAACCCTAAAAGTAAGAGCAACAGGAAACTCGTCAAAAAGAATTACCATCACATTCAATATAACTTGGTAAAAACCCCAGTTTCACATTACGTTTCCATTTTAACCTCATGCGGATTGAATACCGAACTACCGCTTCAGGGGACGATGTATGAAAAGACTAGGTTTTTTGTTACAACTATTTCAGTCAAGAAAGTGAATAAAACGGATTTTTGACGAACTGCTTACATTTTTTTGCCATTCAATATCAAATAGAATGGTCAAGATTGGTTGATAAACAAGGAGTGTTGCCAACCAACAGGAGACAGCGCCAGCTCATTCAATTTCTTCACTTTCTTGACAGACTGTATATAACTGTTTGGTTAGCTTAGTTTTGTTGAAGCTGATCTCTTGCCATAAAGCTTTTGGAATCAAATCCGTCGAAATCCATCGAATGCAAAAGATACACTTTTTTACATAGGTCTAATATATATTTATTAAATTTAGAATATTATTCTAGCATCCTTGCCTCCCCTTCATCGGACGACGCAAAGATGATGGATGTCGTATTATAAAATGATACGATTTTTGTTAATACCTATGGAGGTGACATAGTCAATTCTGACAAAACCCTCTCTAATAAATAAATAGATAAATATTGACAAAACAGCTTCCTTCTCGACCATAACATTGAATAGGTACTATGTGAGACATTCACATACATAAACTACCGGTCCTTTCATACACACCCATGCACCCTTGCTCCTCAAGGAATGCATATAATTCGGCTGTCCAATATCGTGCGACGTGAGATACGATGCTCCTTCCACGTTTTGGTATTAAGGCTGCGATCACACGGCCAGAACGTTTCAGGACCGGGAAAATAAATGAGATGTATCAGAGGCTAAAAGAAAACTGAAATCAAGTCTCTATACTAAAATTTTCAAATTCAAATTTCTTAATGTCGGATGCTAAACATCACTTAATGACGTCGTAAAATTACTTAAAACTAAGTTAACGCCTCCTTCCAAAGCGCAAGTGAAGAAGAAGCGGCGCAACATTCTCATTAATAGAATTTTAAATGACCAGAATCGATTCGTTCGTATGTTTGTATGATTGCATCAGCGTTTACAGAGAAAATTAATGATATCAAACAAAAAATAATATAGAGATCAAATTTTCGTCGAATATCGTCTTGTTAACCACAGACTTTCTAGCTTTTAATTAATTCGCTATGTTTGTTATTTCGTTATAATGGAATATTGCCATACTTCATTGGAATATTTCAATAGTTTAACAAAGATAAGTTATGGTATTTAATTTATTTGTAAAATGAGAAGCCCGAATATCTCCGAAGTTATTTGATTAAGTATCAGACCCATAGATTAGAGACCTACTTAGTTAATTCTATTTTAGTATTATTATAAATATAAAAGCCTGTCTGTCGGTCACGTTTTTATGTATAAATCGCTAGTTTAGTACTGCGGATATCAGGCTAGTTTTCTACAGTTTGGTTAGCAATTAATATAGGTGGGTGAAATTCACGAATGTTTGAACGCGGCTTTTCATTAGTGTCGCACATTTTATTTTTAATAAAGAATCTTTTTTAATTAAACATTTATAAAATTAACTTTCTACCAGTACTTATTTATAAAATAGGATAAATAATAAATTCATATTTATAAAATAGGATAAATTGATTACTGTGTATGGTACAATTTAATAAACACTAATGATAGCCCACGGCGGCGTTCAAAATGCTTGGGAAATTCACCAAGGTACGATTAATCTTTAAAATATTGCTTGTAAACTTATTGCATAAAAAATACATACAGAAAGGGCAATAAAATAAAGAGACGCAAACAAAGGCTTATTATCTCAAACATTTCTTCTAACTAAATATTATAGGAAGCATGCTTATCCTAGAAAGTTGTAACTTTACATATTATTTTAGTTATTATAAAAACTCATCTCTCATTATGCTTCCAAAGGCGCAACTACTCAAGGTTTTTACAACACGGACGTACCTATTTTTGGTTAAATATATGTTAAAAAAAAGCCGATTGCTGTATGTGAAACACCCTTACACGAAATGAGATCGTTATTTCCAATGCGTCTCCCTCAAGGTAATTGACCCCGAAATGACCAAACATAATAGCTCCGTCTACATAACCCCGAATGGCCATGCAACGAATTCAGAGATAAGGAGTTTTGCACGAATAGTGACATCGTAAAGTCTTGGTTAACGATATTTTTTCGAATTATTCCATGATTTTAGTTTAGAGACAAGATAGTGATTATAATCACTTCAAACTAAGAAATTCACAGTGATTTTGAGGTTGACGAACCTGAGGTTTTTTTTTTGTATTTGTGAGACTATGATTTTGTAGCACGATGCTTATAGATACTATTTATTTGTCATATTTATCATCATCATGTAGTACCTAGCTACCTATTTTAAGAGCCATGCTCTTGTTGGTGGAGAACTTCCTTCCATTGTTCTCTCTCCATAGCTAATTCATTCACTTCTTGATACAACACGTCGCCTATTACCTTTATATATATTTTTCCGGAATGAAAGGTAGCTTAAGTCCTTCTCTGTTCTCCTTTATTTACTAACTTAAGTTTGTAGTCTGTAAGTTTGTTATCTAGGTACAGACTTAAGTTAAAATTATTAAGTTAAAATAAGACTTAAGAGAAAATTGCACCTACTGAAAAAGGGGTTTGAAAATGTGAGGTTTGTGCTGCCGAAAGCCAGTAAATATATGTAACAAGTCCGACTAATAGAAGCGTAGAAAACAACAATTTAATGCAAAAGACCAAATTCTATAGCCAATTGCTCTTAATCCTTAAAAAGCGAATTGCTTCCCAGAATACGGGCAAAGCACTCGATGAATAAAATAACAATAATTCTTTCAGCCAATTCGCTCCAATATGACCTTGTTACCCTCTAAATGTCGATATGTAACTTAAAGCTATATGTCGTTGGGTGAAATATTATTTTCTAAGTGCTATAAAAGTGTATCCAGTGATATTTATGTTGCTTTATTAAACTCTTGGGGATAACCTCCGGCGCGCGGCCCTGAAGGGGTAATATGATATCATTTGAGTATGTTTATTTTGTGATTGCGATAAAATTATTACGGATGTCACTCGTGAGTCATGAGCGAAATAAATATTCCGTTTATTTATGTTTAAAGAAGTGGATTGTAAATCAATCACTTATTTATAAAGACCTTTATATAACTACAAAAAGTAACTTACCTACTTATGTATATTACACAAGTTTCAAGTTTATGGCAAGCTTAAAACTTGTGTTATTTATCTACTAGCGGCCCGTCCCTGCTTCGCTCGGGTTAAAACATAATAAAGCTTCCTCAGGAATCACATTATGTATTGATAAAATGGCATGAAAATCCGTGCTGTATTTTTAAGTTTATCACGAACAGACAGACGCGATAGAGGACTTTGTTTTATAAAATGTAAAGATAGGTAGATTGTACATTGTTACCTCATACCTAAGTATAACATTAAATAGCTAATTATAACTATGTACTACCTATTAAACTACCTAATGCGTTTTCTTCACGAAAAATACAGAGGGGAGGCACTTGATTTCGGGGCTAAACAAATAGTGATCATTGTTAGATTAAATAAACTGCTTTAACACACGCATAATGTCCATACGTCTTCTCCTTGCGCCACACTATTCTGTATAGTACCTAGATACAACCAAAAGCAAAACTATCGGAGTCAGAATTAAAACGCATACCTATAGGTATGTCAATAATTATTTAACTGAATAAAACCAAAAGTTAAATGAATTTTGTACACCTCGATCAACCGTTAAATTTATATTTTCTATTATAATCTTCGCCAATTAAGATCTTTTTGTATGCCTATTGTCTTTAGAATTCTTTTGTTTAACCATTGTTACCGGGAATTTCCTTCCAATTGCGTGACTCATACAAGGTTGCGAACTCGGGATTAATCAAATTAAAATTAAGCAAATTATTACGTATTCGTACAAGTATAATCATATACCGTTCTTGTTGTGGTAAATTTGCAAAATACATACCTACCTGCGTGATTTCAATTCTTTCACTTAGACTTCAGCAATTAAAAAAAATCAAAGTCATTCTATTTTTCATCTAGTTATAACAAGGTATCGATTGTTTATCGACTATTTAGTTTAACTTGGAATTTATTTTAAACGCTTTTCGACTTGGCAGTACCTCACTAGCGTGCCTCTAATTACATCATTTGTATTATCTCGCCCTGCCGTGTAGTGTGTGCCACCGGAAAATTGGGATTCTATTGTGTAGGGAACCTTCCAGAATTACTTACAGATGTCTAAGATTGGATTTGGGTAGGTAGTTGATTTCAGAAACGCATTTAAACTAGTAAAATTGAAGTTTTTGTGAATTCTACTAGAATCAGTTTAAGAGTCGTTGTTCATAAAGTTCATAATATTGATTGCTCTCACAATGGGAGTTCGTTATTAAAGAGTAATGACGGTTATTATATCCATGTCATTAAATCTTTTACCTAACCACGATATTAAAATATTAATCTCTAGAAGAATTCTACAAATTGCTAATATAAAACTCCATTTTACAACAATCATAAACAGATATAAAATGTTAATTTCCGTACCGTGTAATATTTTACCGATACTGACCATGCCACTTAAATTTTCAGTTTTCGCTGCAAAAGTGCAATGCACTATTTTATTGAATAACCAATGAAAAAGTTCAACGTCCGAGCGTGATGCACTCACAGCTGAAACGTGCGTAAATATCTACAATCACTGAAAAATGGAGATTAAGTTAAGTAAACTCGCACTTAAAAACCTACGTTTTGAGTGCGAGTTAACGGTTTGTCGGAGTTTGTCGGACGGAGTTTGTCGGACGGAGTTTGTCGGCAGCAAGTGTCAAGTGAGAACTACCCAGGCCTCTGGTTGTCCTTATTGGGACAAAGCAGCGCGATTCGAGGAAACGCGACGCTCAAAATATGCAAGGCAATATGTATGTGTTCTGTGTAAGTATAAATAATATAAATAGCTAGTTGCTAGGTCAATCACTATGATCACAATGTAGGTTCCTATCATGACAGCTTAAAATTATTGCATCGCTTCTTCTTATTACTTTGTGCTTTGGAGGCAGCCTACAACTAGTAAGCTATGAAACTCTATGACCGTTAAAATATTAATAAGCCATAATTATTACCTATTGCCTATTTAAATAAAAACATTTAGACTTCATTTATTTCAATAATTAACTTTTCTACAATTACAGGAATTATACTTAGTTAAAACACAGATTATGCAATACTTCCTGAGCAATGATCAGAATAAAATAAAAATCATTTAAATTTTTTCAGCAACCCTTCTATTTTCTCTTTTCTCTGATCTCAAGGCGGTATCTTGCAACGAAACTTCTGCAACTTGTTATGAGTACCGAAGCTTTATCGGATTTTCGAGTCAAACATTTATTAGACATAAAACAGAAACTTCACTTGGAACAGCAAATTCACTAAATTAGAATGTTGAATGTCGCGGCTGAGGAAGCATCCGGGAATAAGCTCAGATATATGAGAGGGAAAGAGAAATAGATACTTTAATACTTACATTGTTATGTATTATAATAGGTACAAAAGTATAAAGAGATTACCTAATATATGTAAGTATAAGGACCCACTTAAGTAGCAATTTTCTTTTAAAAGCCGAGGAATCAATATTGTAAACATGATTATTCGGTAGAATAAACAGAAGTGGGGAAAACCAAGTATATAGACATAGCCGAAACATGTCTAGCGACAAATTACACCCTACCTACATGCAATCGATTTTAAATCTTATCGTACGGTAATAACAAACAACAGAACAGCGACTTTTATCGTTGACTGTACGCTTTCACGTCAGCTGTAGGACGGAAATTCACTGGGACGTAAATAAATAAATAATGTTTCGAATAAAATAATACTTTGATACGGTCGTCCTACGGATCTACCTACCTACTTTGATATTAAATTCATACAATGCTACGAATAAAATTATGAGAAAGAAAGTCTTTATAATTCAAATGCGTGGATGTGTAAGTATTTATTTTCTCATTCACTGTTGAACTTTGCGTTATTTTCGAATCTGAACCAGGTATATATAGGAAAAAAATGTATTGTAACACACCTAACTACGGAAACGCTGATTCATGACATCGTGTCAAGGTGAAAGGACTGTCTGTCTAAAGTAAAGCTACCTATATAGGTACCTTTTAGGTTGATATCATGGAATTAGTAGGTACTACGAAGTGCTTACTAAATCCATACATTGATACACAGACTAATAATAAGTCTGTGGGTAATAGGTACTTAATGGTTCCTTTAAATTAACTTAACCTTTAGCTTTAAGTCGATAGGTTCCTTCAAATTGACACGATGTCATTCATCAACGCTTCCGCGTAGGTGTGTTAAATTCATGGATTTAGTAAGTACCTAATTCGGAGTACCTACTAATACCATGGTTACAATACAAAAAAACCTATATACTACATACAGTACCTAAACAATTTTACAGTACCTGCCTAGTACAAATCGCTACGATAAAGTCTTATATAGGTACTTTCCTACACTAGGTACGCGAGTAGATCACTTTTAAGTACCTAAGTAGGTAGTTACTATAACTAATGTATACCTAATACTTAATTACATTTACCTACTTATTAGGTAAGTACCTACTTAGGTATCTTACTTGCTTTTCCCTGTTGTATTGAGAACAATATTTTACATGAATCAGTACGGTATAGTAATCCCCGTTTGAAGATGAGATCCCACCCGATAATATCAGTGTGGGCGGACAAAGGAAAAATGAATTCGATATTTTGTATGCTGCGAATATCCGTCGATATTTCGAATATCGTCGAGGTAAGTAAAAAGATAAGATAGGAATTACCTAGTACCTACTCGTAGTATTTATTAAGACGTGGGGAATAAGATGTTCGATAGTTTTTGGCGCGGTTGCACTTTGGTTGCTATTGCAGTAGGTACTCGCGATTTTTAACGAAAATGGAAATAAGTTCTCTGCCGTCCTACTACTAAAAGGCCGTTAAGTGGCATTTAGGTAATTTTGACTTTTATATATAGCGGAATAGAGCAATTTTTTCTCTATCGGCTGATCTATGCCACGATTTTCTATCTTAAATAGTCTTGGAGATACGGTCACCATGTGATATTTCAATACTTAAAACGGCAAACTGACTATACAACACAATAATACATTAAAGACCTAGTAATGGGTAGTCAAAGAACCTACCTACCTTCATAGTTTTATACTAGGGATACACATGTTAAAAGCTATGCAGGGGACGTTGCATGTGGATAGTTGCCACATTATTTCACCATTGATCTAGGTAAATGCCAAAGACAATAATATGTATAGGAATGCCGAAGACCGTTCGAAATAGAAGAAAAAGTGGATCCTCGGCTCTGTCCGACGCTAAAGGCTGAGGGGGAAAACCATCAGAGAGAGAGAGAGAGCTAAAGACTACATGTAGTTAGGTACTATAGGTATTATCATAGATATAAGAGCGATGTATGTAATTTAAGTCTTAAATCTAAAAATTATAATACCCACAGTATTATAATTTTTATACATAGCGATGTTATACACATTATACCTACTAGGCTGCCTAAACCAAACAAAACAATGGGCCATCTATTTCACGCTATCAACCAGGCTTATTAATTTCAAAATATAATCCTTTTCACACAGCATAGTATGACGCAAATATTTGCCTTTCATTTTGCCGGCTAACGATGTTTTTAATCCCCGCACTGGGCAGCCATTATCGTGGCCACGATTGTCCGAGCGACGGCCAAATATTTCGCTAGATTTAACCCCTATTTCATGTTGGCTATCAATTTTGAACATTTCAGAAATGAGTAGAATGTACACTTTATTTATTCCATACAAGAGAGTAGGTACCTACCTATTTATAAACATAAACATTTTTTATATTATCAATTAAAAAAATGGAGTGATTGCAGTGTCTCCTGCTAAGCACTTCCTAACTTAGGCGTCATCGAAATATGTGAGTTATATCTAATCGATCAAACGGATACATCCTTAATTATTATAATTAAGTACTTTTGTCCGGTACCTACATACTTACACAAGGGTATCAGATGTTGAGGATCAGACCGGAATAATAAAATCTGTTCATTACACAGACTATTAGATTAGGCGTGTACCTTCGTGATACGTAATATTTATACCTACATATTTAAAAAAAACATGTAACTCCGAACCAAAAGCCTAAAAATACCTACTTGTGAAAGTGAGTTTCTACACTAATCTGACTCATTTATAGTACTTTTCACCGACCATCATTGCCGATGAAGGAAACATCGTGAGGAAACCTGCTCTCTAGTTGATTATTTACCTTTCATCTAGTGCGCGAAATGGAGAAGGCAGCGATAATGGCAAACCAATGCATTTAATGCCAAGAAACACGTGTTTCATTCCGCATTGTGACCACGACTCTCAGCCATGAGGAGTACGACAGTAAGGAGTCTTATAAATCTTTTATATACTAGCTGCAGTGTTATTATTAAAAGAATAGGTAGGTAATTGTTTTTATGAATAGTACACTGACTACAGAAGATTTTTGAACAAATTCTCATCGCGTCGGGGCAGCGCGCAGTTTCGGGATAAAAAGTACCTGGGTACCTACCCTGTGATATTACAAGGTGTCAGCTACAATACCAGCCGCTTGAGCGTGAAGAATTACCTAACATACAAACTTTCGTCTGTATAATATTAGTGGGATTTGATATATATACATTTCTATAGCATGTACTACCTCCCGAGTCGCGAAACGAAAAGCCGATTACAGGCATATTAATGTTGTTCTAATAACTGTATGTAACGTTATATTATTAATGAGCAGTTTGTATACGAAAATTAGGTTAGTGCGGAACCACAAACAATTGGCTCAATATATTGTGCAAAAATTAGGTAAAATACATTTGCCAATTTTGTGCATTACCTAACTGTGACATGCAAATTTGTTCTCATTATGTAGTTGTATGATTATTATGTAAAATGTGAGACTAATTCTGATTCAGATTTCGATTGAGGATTTTCAATGTCTTATAGTATCATGCATACTTCCATATTATTACTTGTATTTTTGTTTGCAAAAAAACTAGAGGGACAAAAATTTCCTTCACGCAAAAAGTCTATGTTACTGTCTTTGCTTTTACCCGAGCGAGAGCTGAGATGGGTTTTAATATAAGTCAATAAAACGCATATTAGCAAAGTATACTATATTCCTTAATAATTATAATTAGGATCAGGCGGGTGGTGCGGGAATGGGGGATGTCCAAACGGGGGAGGTCCACGCGGAGGGAACTGCGGCCGGAACTGAGGCGGGGGGGGCCTCCACGGGGGTGGGGGGCGAGAGCCAGGCGGGGGAGGGGGTCCGAAGCCCGGGGGCCCGAACGGGGGAGGCGGGAAGTGGTGGAAGGGGGGAGGGGGTGGAGGAGGCCCTGGTGGCGGTGGTGGTCCAGGCGGGGGCATAGATGATGGTGGCGGTGGTGGCGCTTGCATTGGTAATGGTGGGGGCATTCTTGAGGGCATGGGGGGCCCAGGGGGCATCGGGCTCGGCGTGGGGGGCGGAGGGGGCGCCATCAGCACTGGCCCCATCAAAGTAGGTGGTGCGTCCGCGAACAGCTGGTGAGGACGATCCGCGTGCGACAGCGGGTTTTGTGCGGCTAGCAATCTGGAAAGCAGCAAACAAATTAGTATGTGGACAAAATTGAGAAGGGCATACAAAACAAAAACACACTGTAGGCGCTACTCTGAGCTCCAAGATGTGAGGATCAACTCACCTTTCTGCAGCAGATCCATGCCTCTCTCCTTTGACATCCTTCTTGAAAGCGTATGATACTGATATTGGCCTGTTACATAGGTATTGGTTGTTCATAGCCTCTATTGCCGCGTCAGACGCCTCAAACGAGGCAAAGTTAATGAATGCAAATGCTTTGGAATTACCAGTTTCTGGGTCCCGCATTACCTGAAAATAGCATTACTTTTAAATAGACTTAGGTAAGGGGCAATAAAATAACCCTTAATGAGCAATGTTTTTGAAACACCAAGGAGAATATATGGGCATATTGTTTCCTTTAATATTAATGTAAGTCAGGAAAAAATATAAGAGATGCATTTTCTTGTTAAGTATACAGCTGGGGCTCTATCAAAGTTTCACTCTGATATCAAAAACAAGAATTTTTATTATATCATCAGTATAGCATCAATTCTCATGTAATAGAGGAAATATATGTTTATTTAAAATGAAAGATATTGCAATGTTTTGGATGAAATTTGACACAAAGACTTCAGAAATAACAAGGCTACATTTTGTCACAAATAACAGCTGGCAAAGGCACAGACAGTCGCTATAGTTTATACATAGAAAACATACTTTAGGTGTCTGTAATATAACTCCAAAAGCAGAGAATGTGTCATAGAGAAGTTTCTCATCAACTTCAGGATCCAAGTTCCCAATGAAGACATTCGCTCCAACGTCAAGATTCTTCTGATGTGCTGATGCTTTATTTACTCTTACTGGTTTACCATAAAGTTTGATCATGTTCATCACCTGAAAATATTACATAAATACATAATTTTTTATAACTTGATTAGATAAAATCACTTCATTATAAGAATTAGGTGAGAAAAAGAATCCTTCTCTCTCTTCTGAGCACATTCTCAGTTTATTCCTTAGCCATAATGGATTTGTTAAAAAAATCTGTATCTATTCACAGTAAAAAGATGTCTAATTACTTTTATTGTCACAAACTGTTTTAATTTTTCATACCTCCATGACCTTTATATTCCAAACTAGCAGCCCGTCCCGGCTTCACTCTGGTAGAACCATAATAAATTATACACCCACACATTCTTCAATAATCATACTGTCTATTGGTAGAACAGAACCCATACTAAAATTTGTTGGGTAGTTTTTGAGTTTATGGCATTCATTGAAACAAGTTAGATTAAAAATTACCTTAATGGCATAGTCAGCATCTTCCTCTCCCATAAATTCAACAAATCCATAGCCCTGGTGTGTCTGTGTCACACGATCTTTTGGCATGTGCACATTGACTGAAATCAAAATTAAAAATATGAGTGAAATCATCAAAAAAACCTAGAACAACATCCTGCATTAAGCTCATCTGCCATTTGGAGGTCTTGGGTAAGGCTCTCAGTGCAAGCAAGGTATTGTCTATGACTCTATGTGTATTGTGCTTGTTCTTGTATTTATATCCACCAAGAATAATAAAGTATGTTTAACAAATTGGCAATCTAACAGGCCAAGCTAAGCCAAGCAAGGGAATAACCACTTTTAATTGATTTTCTTTTTGATTTATTAACAATTTAAAATGTTAATTGTTTCTTGGATAAAAATCTACAAATAATACATAATAAATTAGATAGTATTTTAAAAAAGACAATATTTTACATTTTGTTGTCAACATGTATGAGTAAACTCACCGACAGGTCCAGCTTGCACAAACAGTTCCCAGAGTAAACTCTCCGAGACCCTGTCATCAAGACCGCCCACATATATGGTAGCATCTGGAAATATTAAACACATTGAAAGTTTATATCAAGCTGCAAATCATCAAAACAATCAATATATAGTAATAAAATATTATTATATTTGTTATACATATAACTATACTATATCTAGATGTTGCCCGGGGCTTCGCTCCCATGGGAATTTTTGAGATAAAATATAGCCTATAGCGATCTTGCATAATGTAGTACCTTTCTAATGGTAAAAGGTAATTTTGGAATCAGTTTGGTATTTTTATAATATAATAAGCTAGCATTATGGTAACCAGTGAAATGAGGTTCATTATAGTTTTCTTTCTTTCTATTAGATAGACATTCAAGAGTAAATCTGTGCTTATAGGTAGGTTAAAGTTGCAGTATACGAGTAACAACCACGTAAAAACATTCTAATAAAACTTAAAAAGAAAACTGGATAGACTGAATGAATATTACTTTTTTGTAGTACCTACCTAAAATTGTAAGTGCTATTTGAAATTGATTGCCAGTTGTTGCGGTTGCTAGCAGAATGAAATTAGCAAATTATCATTGGGAAAATGACAACATAACCTCACTGTGTTCTGTAACTTATTAAAATTTGTAACATTTGTGAGAAAGCAGCATAAATACCTTGATTTCTTTCAGCGATCGGACCCGCTGCCATTTCACTATTTCCGAAATTGATATTTTGATTTTAATTTTTATTCTTTCAGATTGTTCGCGACTTGAGTCTTGCTCAGCTTCATCAGATCAGCTCACTTGTTTGTCGGCCATTCACTCATTCATTTCATTACTTGTCAATGTTGCTATTTTACCCATGGAATTAGTAGGTACTCAACGAAGTACATAGGTGGTAAAATCATGGATTTAGTACCTAAGTACTTCCAATGCTTTTTACCTTGTAGACATGGTTTTTGTGGAAATATATGTATGTAAAAAGAACACGTGAAATAAGCTGTGAGATGAGATGTAATGCATGACAAATTTCACGAGCGTTTTGAACTTGGAACTCCGCTGCGGGCTATCATTACATAGTGTGTATTAAATCGTACCATACACAGTAATCAATTTAATTATCCTATTTTATAAGTAAGTAAAGTACTGGTATAATGTTAATTTTAAAATTTAATTAAAAAAACTGATTCTTTATTCAGAAAATTGTCGGACACTAATGAAATGCTACACGACGCGTTCAAACGCTTGTGAAATTCACCTTACCAGGATTTTTCATACAGCATTTCAATAAAAATTCTGTGCACATTTGTTAATTGCAGAATAGCCTACGGTCTCCATCATGTTGATGATGAATAGGGCATATTGCAATATATACGCAAAGCTCAGCGCAGATGGCGCTACCGGTACAACTAAGGTTCACAAACATTGCCAATGGAGGCAAAAAGCGCCAATTTTCAATATTGTTGCAGATTTACGACCAAAAATACCTTCTACGCAATCGTGGTGTGGACATTAAAGAAGAATTATAAATTTACTTACAGTATCGTTAAATTACTTGAGCTAAACTATACATAGGATTCTTTTCAAAAAATATATTTAATTTAATCCGGCCATCAATAGCCCGGAAGAGGTTGTATAATGAAAGGTAATACTATACGATGACTACACTTTAAATCTTTACATATATATTTCGTAATGTATAAAAAAGAGAGGTCAGCCTACCGATGAAAGAGATAGCATTATAATGTAGATTTTACTTTGCGTCAAAAGTTCTTGGGAGTACTGGCTCCAGTATTATGTTTCGGTTGACAAAAATAAACCCGTTTATAATAGTAAATTACAAGATAGTTGTACAACACTATTTTCTCTATAAACTAAAAATGTGGTCATTCATTTCATTCATTCAATACTACTTATTTATTTACTTGAGCGAGCAGAGCAGAGCAGTTAAGCACTCAGTCGACAGCCTTTGTTATTAAAAACTTTTATCGTGGTTGTCGATGTAAATAAAGATCAAGAAATTGATGATCCTTCGTAACCAAGTACTTTTTTGTCTTTTTGTTTTTGTCTTTTGCGACGCAGTCTAGATTAGTCTAGAATAGCGCATTCAATCGCAGCAATGCAGTGCGCGTCAGATATGGTTTCTTCGCTTCTTTGGTACACTGATGACGGGAAACTTGAAGAACCAAAAGTGATAGAACAATTTGTGCTAGACGTCGAAGACTTTAGTTCGCAGTATGGTAGTGAAATAAGTATTTCGTACACAGCATTTAACATTCGTGGTCCACCTTCAAATTATCCTGACTATGGGGACTATCCTCAGGCGTTTGTTATGGTAAGTAGGCAGCAAAAATTGAAGAACTATTTCTCGCGTAAAAATTCAGTAAATAATTTATTCGCATTGTTAATGATAAAAACCTATTTATGTTATTATGGTGATAATATCAGGCAATACTGTTCATGTTGTAATATAAATTATGATATTTTTTTAAAATAGAGAACTTACGGTACTTGGTGGGATGAGGCACCATCAGCACAAGAGAATTATATGCCACAAAATCATGATTCAGTTTCAAGTCAAGATTTTGTAGGTGAGTTTGTCAAGGATATTTTTTGTCATTGCAATTGAACTATTTATTTTAACCCTATTTTGATTCACAATTTAATTCAATCACTTTGTTATTGTATCCAATAAAATTTGCACAATTGCAAATTTTCTACAGTAAAGCTTTTTCTTACAAGTCTTATGTAAACATTACAATATTACCATGTCTTTTTACGATTTTACAGCAATGTAAATTAAAATAGAATTTTAATTTGTGAATTGAATTGAATTTTTAATTTCTTAATTGTGATTTTTTTTTGTACCTAATACATGTTTTACTTTAGAATGTATAAGTATGGGCTTGAAGAACGAATATTGGAATTATTTACAACCAAATTCAACAAAATTGAAATACTGTGAAAATTGTTTACATATTACAACTCATTAGAAAAATGGACTATACAAAGTTTGTCCGTTTTCAAACAATTTTACCTTTGGCAGAAGTGTCCTTCAAAGAAGCAGTGTACCCACTAGATGTGTCAGTATTTGAGACATACAACCCAGGAGCACTAGTGCGGATATGGGCCAGAGGGGTAACAACTTGGTACCTGCTGTGGGAGGGAGAGCCACAGTATGTTGGTGATACTCCGAGGATATTTTGCCCTCCTATTAGGAAAATTAAGGAACCAACTAGGTAATTAAATAAACTAAACAGTAAACTTTATTTTTAAATGTATGAAAAAACATACATATTTAGAAAAAAATTGCACAAAATGCTTCATCAACTTCAAGCTATGAGATAGGTAGCATATTCATGTAATAATTCATAGGTAAGTAGGCCTTCACTGAAATATGGGATCCTGTTTTTGAGTTTATCCATTAATGCGTGATACATCCCAAACCCTTGCACAATAGTTGTCTCCATTCTTCCTTTTTTCTATGTTTTGATTTTTTTCCATATAGATGAGAGAGAACATAGTTGTAGGGGGTCGGAGCCCATGTCCTATTTTTTAATACAATCTTGTCTTGCAATGTGATTGATTCCCTCAATATGTTTTCAGAGTATTAAGACTGGAATTTAATCACAAACTACTGCCATACTATACAGAACTAGATGCCATACTGCTCCGAGGTATCCTGTGTCCCAAACAAGAAGTGCCACAGACAAAAAAATTTTCGTTTTTTGGATGCGACACAAAACCTATTATTGAAAAAGGTAGATCTTACCATTATTTATGATTTATTGTTATTATTTTATGCAGTGGTCTGCCTCTAAGTACCACCTCTCTTTCACTCAAGGGTCTACTGGAAAAGATTTATTTTCTAATAAGTAACTAGCACCCTTGTACTAATTTTTTTCCTGTATTTTATTATAAATTTTAAATGCAAATGTGACTTTTTCTAGTCATCTTAATTTATTAACTATTTTACTCTACCTATCTTATACAACCACAAAAACAACTATTTCTTTTAGTATTGTATATTTTTTTTGTGATTCATTTAAATAAAATATTTAAACTTTTCTAACCATAGTATTAATAATCTGATATTATAAACCAATGTAAGTTAATTTATTGTCAAGTTATTATTAGTAAAGTCGCGTGCATTTTTACATGCAAAAAAATAATATTTCTTGCGCGATACGAGTTTTTACAGTCCTTTATCATAAAACTACTATATATTTATTTTAGTAACATGACCTTCAAATAAAATCTTGTTTTTAAAACATTTTTAAAATATTATTTTCTGTTTTGTATAAAAACAAATAAATATAATACTTTTAGGTCAAATCCTGAGTAGAGTTCTGTCGTCTAATCTCCACGAAAACATCGTACCGCCAATGTTTGCTGTCTCACAGACGCACAGAGAGATTGACAGGGGACCAACTTTGGGAGATTTCCAACGACTTCCTGTAAGTATTTTCATGTATGAACATTTTGCATTGGCCTATAATGTATGTAATGTATCAAGAAAAAAATATTTTCCCCTTAAGGTCGAGATAAATTATTTTTGACCCGGTCTATAAGCTTTCTTGAATAAATTGTCTGAATAGGTAATAATAAACATTGCATCAAAATCTGTTGTGTGGTTTAAAAGTTGATGTAGAGACTTTACAATCTATCCTTCAACTAATAAATAGAATAGGTAGCTCATACATAGACTACCGCGGACAGACCTGCGGGCAACAGCTAGTTGTTAATTATATAATTTAGAAACATATCTATCTCGTCACTGTGTTTTCACTCGACGATCATCTAAAACAGATAATGATGCTGAGCCCGTAACGTCCTTAGCGTGCGGTTCGAAATAAGTAAAATTTTCTTTTAAATAAAACAGAAATATAATTTTTTTTTTTAATGTTGGTATTGATAAGAAGATTAATTGTAATTCTATGTAGAACACTGTATATAACCTTGTTTATACGATTCTTTCCAAGACAATCTATTAATAGCTAGATTTCCTCAATGAACGTTGTTTAATTTTCACATGACGTAACAGTGCAATATCGGAAGTGCTAACAATGGATCTATTTCTAGGACAATGATGTAGCTTTTTTATGACTTTACTATGTTGATAAATTTTAACATGATCTAGATATGTACTCATTATACGGAAGAGGTAATGAACACTTCCTTTAGGTATAAAACTTAACTATGAATTCAAAGTTCTATATTCAACTAACATTAATGATTGACATCAAAATTGCAGATTTTCAAACCGCAGGTGAAGAAGCAGCGCAATAAACTTCACCGCAGCATTTCTTCAAATACGCCAATTGACATGCATTATTTATAATATTATAATTTTACTAGCGTGGATTTATACAGCAATAATTCAAAAAAAATAAAATAATATAATACTTATTCATTGCTAAATATTTTGCGACTCGACGAACATAGTTAAACCCCGCGAAATTTATGACTAAATCTTTATATTTGAATCTTTGAATTTGATAGCAAAATAAAATCTCATTGAACAGTGGTCAGGGTTTTATTATCGTTTCTAATAAGAAATACATGTAATAACATGGAGACATTTTATTACCGCTCGGTTACGCGATTTATGTAAATTAATTTTTTTTCTTTCTTCTCACCTTAACATTAAAACTGTGTGTAAGTAAAAAATGTAATAATTAAGACTTGTACCACTCAGTTTGCAAATAATTGTTATGAATTTGAATGCAGTGTATAAAAAAGATCCAAAAAATATTTTAAAAACATTTTTGTTTTTTGGTTTTAGAACCAAATAAATAAATACGTTTTTTTGTTGTTGTTCAGTTATACAGTTTTCTCATTAATTTAGTGAATTTAAATAAATAATACATTTCTTTGTATCTATTACAATTTATATTGAAGAATATTTTTTTTACAGGACGAGACAATTCTATATGTAATGAAGTTCCTAGACATGCAGTCCCTATGTCGATGTGCGCAAGTGAACAGACATTTCAGCAGGCTAGCTTCTGACTCTGTGCTATATAGAACCATAGATCTGAGGCCCTATTGGTATTGTGTGCAGTCACAGGTGAGGACACCATTCGATTTTAGACTGTTAGATAATGCTTTTAGCATAAAGTCCACCTTATGTACTTCATAAATAGTATTTTGTGCAGTAAATAAATAAATATTTTCTTGCGCATTATAGCCTTATCCCACTGGGCATTCGATGTATTTATTTAAAGTCATTTTGGTCAATAAAACAAACTTTTATGATTGTTTCTGAAATTGAAAAACAAGAAATGTATTTTTCAATATTTTTTTTAAATCTTGGCAGCTGAGTAAGAGCCATGTCCCATTGCTCAGTCGTTTTTCATTGTGACTAGCGTCTACCTACTTGCAGCCAAGTAATTGTATCGAACCTTGAATCTTAGAATGAACGAAAAATACAAGATTTATTTATTCAAATTTTGGGCTGCCTGCTATTTACTTGTACAAGTGTTCTAAAAATATCCTCATTATCTCCAGGTGCTAACAACATTATCGATGCGCTGCAAGTTTCTACAGAAATTAGACTTATCATGGTGCGGAAGCAGGCGCATGGTGCAATCGAGTTACGTAGTCAAGTAAGCGCGTCATCTTCATTATGCCGGATTATACTTCATAGATTAGCGACGTAGATATGTCGGTCATATTATGATGTCATTTTCAGAATACTATGATCCTATTGACGTTCCTCTTGTGTCATATTATAATGCAAAATTTACGTTGTAATTCCAATTGAAAACTTGATGCAGAGAGGTTCTTTATACCTAGCTAGTTTAAGAAGCGCGTTGTTCCTCTTATAACTGGACCAGTTAATATCCTCCCGTGGATGTCGTACGTGGCGAGTTAGGAATAAGAACAGCCTTGATAGGCAACAACAGCATTCCCAAAGAGAAAAGACGTCATGCAGGCTGTCGGTCATAAAATCATAACCGAGTCTTTAAACTCTAAAGGTTTATAATATAAACTCTGGGCTTCGGGGCGTCACAGACAAGAATGCCACAATGAACACGTAAATGAGAGAGAGTGAGATTGCGTATTTCTAAATTCCACTTAGTTATGGGGCAAAATACAATATTCAAGCAGCTTAGCCCCGCTAGCAAATAGTATGTAGAATAAATCTACAAGTACTTAATTGACATAAAATCTAGTCTCTAAAAATGTGAATTTATACCTTACATATTATAGAATAAAGTCCTCTGCCGCGTCTGTCTGTCTGTTCGCGATAGACTCATAAAATACTGCACGAACATGCGGTTTTCACCAATAGTTAGTGTGGTTCCTGACAAGTTTTATTTCTTTTTATTATGTTTTTACCCGAGCGAAGCCGGGACTGGCCGCTAGTTATTAATAAAAAATATATCAATATATTTTTTAAACAATTAAAATGATATTAAAGTTATTATTGTTAGTTGTCACGAAACAATTAAGAAATAGCGATTTAATAACAGTCAATGGATCAATTATCTTACAGTTCCTTCCTAAACACATTTCACGCCTCGACCTTGTATTAGATTGCATGAACATCTCATTTGCAGTATACTATTAATTTATTTGACGACCTCGGTGGCGCAGTGGTAAAGTTCTTGCCACTGAACCGAGAGGTCCTGGGTTCGATCCCCGGTCGGGTCATGATGGAAAATGATGTTTTTCTGATTGATCCGGGTACTTGGATGTTTGTATGTATGTATTTGTTATAAAATATAGTATCGTTGAGTTAGTATCCCATAACACGAGTTACCGAAACTTACTTTGGTGCTAGCTCAATCTGTGTGATTTGTCCTAATATATTTATTTATTTTTGTGTACAGTCAACATGTATTAAACTAACTAACCATATTGGTTTGAGTAAAGTTGATCTAAACTACCTACATATGTTACTTTTAGAAAGAACATATAGAGTGGATTGGGCTTTGTTGTAATAATTTCCTTTTTATGATTTTGAAAAAAATGTTTCAAAAATGAGCATAATTTCAAAAATCACAGACTGCTTCCAAATTAATTTCTTCTTATTAATATTAGCGACGTAGATATGTCGGTCATATTATGATGTCATTTTCAGAATACTATGATCCTATTGACGTTCCTCTTGTGTCATATTATAATGCAAAATTTACGTTGTAATTCCAATTGAAAACTTGATGCAGAGAGGTTCTTTATACCTAGCTAGTTTAAGAAGCGCGTTGTTCCTCTTATAACTGGACCAGTTAATATCCTCCCGTGGATGTCGTACGTGGCGAGTTAGGAATAAGAACAGCCTTGATAGGCAACAACAGCATTCCCAAAGAGAAAAGACGTCATGCAGGCTGTCGGTCATAAAATCATAACCGAGTCTTTAAACTCTAAAGGTTTATAATATAAACTCTGGGCTTCGGGGCGTCACAGACAAGAATGCCACAATGAACACGTAAATGAGAGAGAGTGAGATTGCGTATTTCTAAATTCCACTTAGTTATGGGGCAAAATACAATATTCAAGCAGCTTAGCCCCGCTAGCAAATAGTATGTAGAATAAATCTACAAGTACTTAATTGACATAAAATCTAGTCTCTAAAAATGTGAATTTATACCTTACATATTATAGAATAAAGTCCTCTGCCGCGTCTGTCTGTCTGTTCGCGATAGACTCATAAAATACTGCACGAACATGCGGTTTTCACCAATAGTTAGTGTGGTTCCTGACAAGTTTTATTTCTTTTTATTATGTTTTTACCCGAGCGAAGCCGGGACTGGCCGCTAGTTATTAATAAAAAATATATCAATATATTTTTTAAACAATTAAAATGATATTAAAGTTATTATTGTTAGTTGTCACGAAACAATTAAGAAATAGCGATTTAATAACAGTCAATGGATCAATTATCTTACAGTTCCTTCCTAAACACATTTCACGCCTCGACCTTGTATTAGATTGCATGAACATCTCATTTGCAGTATACTATTAATTTATTTGACGACCTCGGTGGCGCAGTGGTAAAGTTCTTGCCACTGAACCGAGAGGTCCTGGGTTCGATCCCCGGTCGGGTCATGATGGAAAATGATGTTTTTCTGATTGATCCGGGTACTTGGATGTTTGTATGTATGTATTTGTTATAAAATATAGTATCGTTGAGTTAGTATCCCATAACACGAGTTACCGAAACTTACTTTGGTGCTAGCTCAATCTGTGTGATTTGTCCTAATATATTTATTTATTTTTGTGTACAGTCAACATGTATTAAACTAACTAACCATATTGGTTTGAGTAAAGTTGATCTAAACTACCTACATATGTTACTTTTAGAAAGAACATATAGAGTGGATTGGGCTTTGTTGTAATAATTTCCTTTTTATGATTTTGAAAAAAATGTTTCAAAAATGAGCATAATTTCAAAAATCACAGACTGCTTCCAAATTAATTTCTTCTTATTAATATTACTAATAACAATTTAATTACACATTAATGCTTGCATCAACAATGTTTTTGCTTTCGGTGCTCAGTTGAAAACACATACACAAATAAGTATCATTTTGTGTATATCAAATCCGTTGTGTAGTTTTCAACATTTAAACATTTCATAGAACAAACAGACAGACAGCGGAAGGGAAGCTACTTTGTCATACCATGTACCACTAGTGATGCTCATTACATAATTTTTGATCTCTCAAATTGCAATCAGGATGTTTCACTTCACAGCTTCCTTAAAGACAGCGGGGCGGAGCTGACACACCTCCGTATGAATTGCTGCAAATTCGTTGACAACTCAGTGCTAAGAGCTGTAGTTGTCACATCGCCTTGTTTGCGAGGTAAGTCGTGTATCCGTACTTATATGTGGATTTGTTTGGCTTAGGCCGCGGCCCAATTGTGCTCCGTCGTCTGTTGTTTTACATAGGTTTTTCGTACAATCGATTCTCCATACAATTTTCCGTTTGGCAGGGGTCAACGCAATCATATAACCATACGATATTAATTTTAGTAGTAGCATAGTGGGGATTTTGTAAATACCTAAAGATAAATGATACCCCAGCAATTACCGAAAATTTTATTTTTAAGGAGAACTTTACCTATTTCAATCTAATGGATATTGATCAAACTACACGATGATTTCAGAATTATGTCTCCGTTCCGTGGTGGGTTGTAGCGATTGGGCGGTATTATCATCTCTGAAGAAGCTCAGGCGTCTGGATCTGTATAGAACTGATATTTCCACCGCGGCCGCTGTCGCTATTGTGTCGGCGAACCCTGGTTTGGAGCACCTCAATGTTGGTATGATTAGTTTTATTATCTACATATTGATACATACTTAAACAAAACATTTACAAATTCCAGTTATGATGGTGGGCGCGGATATCAGCTAGATCATAATATCAGTATGGATTTACTCCAGGGTCGTGTAAAATGATAGCAGCTATGGACGAAGTGGCGATCGCTCTTGGCAGCAATTGTCCCGATCTGAAGTCTGTGGACTTTTGGAGGTCCTTCTCTTTGACCCCGAACGGGATACGAGTCCTTGGCAACTGCAGGAACCTTCAGGAATTGGATGTTGGATGGTGGTATGTATCTTATCAATTATTCGATTTAATTATTTATTTGTAGTATGTTTTTTGTTCCCATTAAAGTATATTTAAAATGCTTTTCAACATCACATGATCATTTGTGACGTCACTTGTGCTCACTGTAATACAAGCCCTATATATAATTTGTTGTTTTTCACCAACGAAAAAAAATCTGATATAACTTAATGGCAACTACCCTAAGGCTATATGTCGATGATATTCGTATTTCTGTATTTTAGGACTTTTTATTTAATTTTTTGCATCCACATTCTCTGTATGATCTAATGTTTGACTGCTAGACAATGCTTTTAGCATTAAGTCCACTTTTTGTACTTTTATAAATCGTATTTTTATGTGATAAAGTTTAAATCAATAAGATGTTATATAAAATTTTCAGCCTTCAAGCAGGCGCGTCAGGAGAATGGTTGGCCTGGCTGAGTGGCAGCGAACTACGTAAACTATTCCTAGGAGCATTACGCGGTATCTGCGACAGGGATATAAGGGCGCTATTACCGAGGATGCAACGCTTACAACAGCTCGATTTGCTCGGTGTCCGAGCTGTTACCCCGGATATATGTGACGCGTGAGTATTTAGTATTTGTTTGTTTGTAATAACTTTATTGCACGAAAATATATTTAGTAATAATAATAATAATGTATAATAGTATATAATTATTTAGTATTTATTATTGTTCGGTAAAAAATAAAAAGGCGTGTGTTTAATTACAATTAAATACTTTAATTAAACTATTATTATTTAAATATATTATCAATCTGTGATAGTTTGTATTAAAAATGTAATAAACCATTTTTTTTTCAGAATACTTGACGAATGCCGAGAGTTAAGGCTGTTAGATGTCAGTTTCTGCGATCAGATTCAGGATTCACGGGTACATAATATATTCCACTATAATAATAAATATATATACGTACAAATCACTTAGATTGAATTAGCCCCATAGTAAGTTCGAAATTTATTTTATTTATTTATTTTATGGGATACTAACTCAACGATACTGTATTTCTATAACATAAATAAGCCAAGGCCCAGGCCAATCTGAAAAGATCATTTTCTATGTTGACATGATCGGGGATCGAACCGGGGACTTCTAGTGTAGCAGTCCGGCATGATGACCATTAGGCCACGGAGGTAACGATAGTCGTAATGATAATATCCCAATTTTTATGAAATTTTGTATTGAAGTAGCTGATACCTTGAATTAACACATAATATGATACTTTCTATCGGAATCGCGATTCCGGTAGGATTTGGTCTGATAGTCAATGGCGTAATCAGAAATTTCTTTGTAGAGAGATTTTGCATCCAAAGTCTCGAGGTCCCAGCAGAATGGTTTCTATTTCAAAACTACGCTAGCTCTATAAATTGTTTTACTTTTTATTTTTTTATAGTACATTGTTAATTCGACTTTTAGTGAAATATATATTTTTTTTATTTTCAGGTGCTAGAATGGCGCGAGCAATACCCACATGTTAGGATCAAGAGGTCTTTCCAATCGGCGAGTATCAACACGGCTCCCAGCCCGCTGTTCTTGGCGCCTATGTTCGAATAAGGATCCTTTTTGCTGCTTAATATGCATTTACTAACTTCCCGCCCCAGCGGTAAAATTTTTGTTATAATTGCTTAGCTGTACTATGCCGTTTTAAAAAAAAAACTGTTTCCTTTACAGAATTAAATTATTTTGATCTTTTATTTTTGTAAATTAATCTTACCGCCAAATAATACCGCCTTTAAAAGGAATAGTCTTATAGAAGTCATTTTATTAAATACTAGTATAATAAATAATAATTATAGCAGGTATGTCGTTAAACACAAGCTTGATAATCATCTTTCTAATTTTGTACACCACTGGATTAAGAACCGTGCACACCGAACGCGTATCCAGCACATGTACAATAAAATTGTATGGAATTTTAAAGCACGCGTTCCGTACAAAAGTGCTGCACAGAAATTCTATTGTAGTATTTGTACCAATTGGCACAATTTTGTATTAAACGACAATTTTTATCAATTTAATATATATATACCAATTTATTTTGACAAATTACACATTTTCTACACATGAAATGTGTAGAACAATGTCTGTGAGTTCACTTACACGTAACAATTTAATCTTTAATTAAATATTTTACTTCGTAACAATCTAACGTCAAAACCTCATTGATCTGATTAAATTAATATATTGGATTGAATTTATGGATATAAAGTTTGGATTGAATATTAGTGCAATAATAAAATTGTTATATTGTGCAATAAATATTTTCAAATGGGCTTCAGGGCAAAAAATATATTACAAAATACTTATTTAAACTTAGGATGGATATAAAGATACCTAAACAAACTTCACCGCAGTCTTTTCTTCAAAGACATTTTAGTTGAGTCTTCAATATATTACAACTAAGTATAAATCGACTGGGTATGTATATCCTACTATTATTATAAATGCGAAATTTTGTAAGGATGTATGTTATTATGTTTGTTAATCTTTGGAAGAAAATTTATAGAAAAATGCGAAAATATGAAGTTTTGATAGCTTTATTTTATTTGTATGCTAACTAGGTATATGTGTTCAGTTGTACTATTCGTATTTGTATGATTTTTGAAACATAATATTTTGGTCGCAATATGTGTTGAAATGTTCTATTCATTTTTATGTTAAACATAAGACTTCCAATTGGCTTTAAATTACTAATTCATAAGAATAGGTTATGTTTGCCATTAATTTTTGCACAAGTGCACAAAAACTTGTTTTGTAGATTTATTTGCTTCTTGTCTCTTTCCCACATGGTGAGGTCGGCGTCGTTTCCTTCTTTGGTAGCGCCAAGACAATGTGTCAAGGATTGTTGGAATTATCGATTTTGTACATTTATGTTTGTTTTTATATGTTTATGTAGGTATTTTGTATTTTTTTATTCCACTATCAACTACAAAATATTTCGTTATTTATGTGCTTTTCAAGGTGGTTCATTATTTTTGATTGTTTAAGAGTTAAGTTTATTTGTATACTTAAGTCTGGGGAAAAAATCATAACATTTGTACTTAAAATTAGTCAATTATTGTACCCTCAAAATCTAAGTCTGATCACAGAATATTGAGTTCGACAAACATTTTTCAAAATATATAATGTCTTAAATAAAATTGCTTTATTCTATTCTGTGTAAAGAAAAATTACATATTAAAGACTGATATATAATGGGAGAAGGTACTATGATTGATTTAGTAAATGTTTTATGCCAGCGTTATATTACTAACTTTATTTCTAGTCTTAAGTAAACGAAGCATAACAGTCAATTTTAAAATAAACTATTATATACATTTCTAGATATTCTTGTTTCATTTCGTATGAATTCTGCCTGTTCTCAAAAATACCTCTGTGGGGCGTATTACATTGTCAATATTATCACGATCCTAGGATCGTGATAATATCGCAAGTATTGAAGTAGGGTATTACACTGTCAATAATATCACCATCAGTACTGAGTTGAAAGTACTAGAGCGAAGTACCAAGTGTTTAACTTGCATTTAAGTATGGATAGTACCAAAAAGGCAGCTGTTGCGATCATTCTGGCATACGTTTTAAAATCTAGGGGCAAAAAAAGAAAATGTTGGGTAAAGACTGGATTGCAAAAAGAAATCTATATCTCGTTTAAATTTTACTCAGGAAATGAATCTTGGGCGACGACTTAGACGATTACAGAAATTATTTTAGAATGACTGAGGTTCCATAATGATGGACAAGTTTCAAAGAGTAGAATAAACTCCTTCAAATCGTTTTTACCTCCGACGTCTACAACGACGGAGCGAATCCTTTTTATTGGTCTTTGTAAATAATTAAAAAATATGTGCGCGTTTAAAATCTCTGGCGCGGATTCTGCATACAGTTAACTGCTTTTTTTTTCTTTTTATTGGTCTATGTAAATAATTAAAAAATATGTGCGCGTTTAAAATCTCTGGCGCGGATTCTGCGTACAGTCGACTGCACATGAAGCTCAAATTCATTGCAAATTCGCCGCTATCCCCGGTCTATAAAGTCCACGCAGGCTAATAATGACATGATGTACCTTGAGTATTCAAACCTGTGCTATGCGTGAGTAATGGTCTTCATTTCGGATCAAGACCGTGACCTCTTAGTATAGCTGATAAGCGTTATTGGTATTGTAGTGCTCACTAGCTCGATGGTTTGTGCGTGAAAAGTGTTACTATTTTCAAGTAAGTTTATTAAAATCGACCTCCGACGCGCTGAAAGTATGACGCAACATTAGTTCTAACTTTTTGTTCTTTGACTACGATTATTTACGTGTTTTCTCATGGTAACACTACGTTACCTACCTCATGTATACGTACCTAATTAGTACTTAGGTACGTGTATGAGGTACGTTAGTGTTACCATTTGTCTTTCCTTGTTTAATCATAGGTACCTTTATTATTAAGTACTTTCATGTTGTGAATAGCCTGTAGCTAGTAGGTACCTATTTTATAAATCCTTTTACCTAATTACAATGATCTGGAGCTTGTTTGAACGAAGAAGTATACAAGATAATTTTACTAATAGAAAAATATTAATCCTGAATAAAAAAAATCCTGATATTTATATTGATTTGGAATATGTGAAACGTTCATTTTAAAATCAGTCACTCATATAGTAGTGCGACGGCGACGTAGTGCCTAGTACCAATTCAAAAGTACGTAGTATTGTTTATTTATGTAAATCAGAATTTATCACTAGCTATAATTGGATATCAACTTCGCGTGAGTGACTTCTCCACTTGTTACTAAAATTTAATTAAGGTTAGATAGGCTTACACTACATTGAATTTAAGAATACCTAAGCGTGGATGCGTGACATGGTACATTTATTTCGTAAAGGTTGGCTAGTCCCTTTTCAAGTTGGGAATTAGGGCCAAATAATCTAGATTTTTTTCCGGAAAATCATATGAATAGAATCTTGAAACTACATTCGGACTAGCTTACTCATGCTACGTGACGTGAAATCGCAACAAATCTGGCCCCTTTCTCCTTTTTTCTGAAAGAGTCTAAGTCAAGGTGGCACTATTAAACACTGAAACTTTCCTCTCTGAAAGTTACTACTTAACAGACTATGTACCAAAGTACTTACTTAATTAGTCAGCCTTACTTTTTCCTGTTTTTGTCTATAGCCTCTGGAATTAACAACGCTAGTAATCATCAGTCAGTTTTGTTAATAAGTATGCAAATTATAGAGAGCAAAATCTATTGGTCATTTAGAGTTGTAATGAAGGTAGATAAACTACATAATAATCCACATCATGTAATAAGATTCGTGCATACGGCGTTATATATACCTATATTGGCGGTGTCCTTTTTGTATTCCTATGTATATATCTATAATGTATGAATGAATCTAAAGGAATGCATTGCATTGTATGTTAACTGTAAATAAGTAAGAATGAAAATAAACTCGTAGTAAATATTTGTGACTGATAGTACTCAGGTATGTACGTACATAGGTATATTGAATGTAACTGAACGTGAATAAAATGGCGCCATTTTTCAATTTAACGCGCTGCTTTGTAGAACCGCATACTTAATATTAGACTATTGTAGACTAGATTCTGACCGCGACTTCGCCCGCGTATATTCCATGCGTACGCTCATCATTTATTATTTTCACCATCTCGATCATTCATCATTATACTATCCGCCATACATATACTTTGAAAACCGCTTTAAATTCGATCAAGGTTATCTTAACGTGATGTGCGAACAAACATACATATGAACAGAGAAAGGAAATCTAAAATTAAGATATGATTTTGGCTTCTAATAATCACATAATGACCTCTATGTCATAGATATATATATATACATTTAAACATGTTTATTATTAATAAATATTTTCAAGGGGTGGAAACTTGGCTTTTTTAGATCGCATTATTCTACTCTCGAACTGTCAAAATCTGCTTCGACCGCCATCTTGTAGCACATACTTAAATATTATTTTATTTGTTTTTCATGATAATAAATATCTTTTCAGGAGCAACGTTATGATATAATTATAAAAATGTATTATCTATTACTGCTGCTCTCTCTTTCCGTGGTGTATGGAGACCATCACTTCAGGACCAACATGTTGCCAGATAGAACTTCTATCGTACATCTTTTCGAATGGAAGTGGAAAGATATAGCCGAGGAGTGCGAGAGGTTTTTGGCTCCTCACGGCTTTGGTGGAGTTCAGGTATTTTTATGAAGAAGTGCTTAGTTTTGAAACATCTAATCTATAGGTATTCGATAACCTTAGAGTTAACTTGAGATCTTACCGAATAAATAGGAACTGTAAGGGCGTAATTACTGCTAATTGGACGTAAATAGACATCCAACGAATGATCTAAGGTGTTCGTTTATGCTTTCGTCGTTACAAAACACAAAAAATCAAGACATCGTTCTCAAAAAATGTACTTATTATGTTTGATACTATTAAAAATAAATATAAATGTAGGTACAACGAACATATCGAAATCTTGTCTCAACGTATCAAAGTCACAACGTCTGTAGTTAGAACACCGCATTTGTCAAAAAAGTTGACAATAGATGTTTGCTAGACAGACTCATAGGTGACGACCTCCGTGGCCTAATGGTCGTCATGCCGGACTGCTACACTGGAGGTCCCGGTTCGATCCCCGGTCAGGTCAACATGGAAAATGATCTTTTTTAGATTGACCTGGGTCTTGGATGTTTATCCATATACGTATATGTTATATATAATATAGCATCGTTGAGTTAGTATCCCATAACACAAGTTCGAACTTACTTTGAGGCTAACTCAATCTGTGGGATTTGTTCCTATATTTATCATAAACTTTTATTAAATTATTTATTAAACTTTATTATACTATTTTCCATAGATTTCCCCTCCATCTGAAAACCTGATCATCCATCTAAATGACGGCTCCCGAACTTGGTACGAACGGTATCAGGTCATGTCATACAAGTTGAAGACCAGGTCCGGAGACGAGAATCAATTTCTGGACATGACTAGACGGTGCAACAAAGTTGGTGTAAGGTTAGTAATTCCAGTTCCTGATACGCTCGCTGATCATCAGTCAATCGAAAGATATGGATCATTGATAAAAAGAAAGGATTTTTGTCATTGATAATTTTAGACCATTCAATCATTGCAATTATAATTAGACTCTAAAGTATAAGCAGGTTTTGTGCCAGTTAAAGTAAAATATAAAATATATTTCACGTTTGAGAGTAAAAATAGTTTAGGTACGGGTAATGTTTAGTACCTACGCGTAAACATATTTTTATTTACGTGCTTTCTTTAAAAAGTACATATCTATGTACTCGTAGTTACTGCGTGCACGCGAAATGATTTCGTGTTGCGACCGTGAAGTATTTATTTTTTTATTAACAGGACTATAAATAAGTCTTTTGACAAAAATTCATGAAAAAAAGTCGAAAAATTGAAACAAATAATATATTATATTATGTTACTCATATTTAGTATTTCACGTATACAAATATTGTATTATGTTACCTGTATTAGTAGCTGACAAAACCCCAATTCAATTTGTTCCATCGTCACCAGAATTTACGCAGATGTAGTAATGAACCACATGACTGGAGACAACCCAAACAACATAGGCACAGGTGGCAGCACTGCTGATTTCCAGAAGTATGAATACCCAGGAGTTCCGTACCACCAGGAACACTTCCACTACCCCTATTGTAGTGTCAAAAATTACAATAATGCTACAGAGGTAATTACATTTTCAACATTTAGAGAGGTTGCACCGTCAACTTTGACGTTAAATTTGACCTGCCTAAAAAAATGCAAAGTACGCCATTTGTTTAAACATCAGTGACGCACAGGTTAAGGTCAAGGTTAAAGTTGACTCGTGGAATTCACCTTTTAGGTACCTGATGAATTTATTTTTTTTTGGTAGACAGAAAACGGTACTTTTTCGCCGATTAGTCTTTGTTTGGTTACCAATTTCTCCAATGGAATAACAAACATCAATTCTAATTTTTCACTTTTCATTATTAATCCAATTGCAAGTGTAATTTGTCTAAATTATTGACAAGTTGAGTTCGTGTAACAGGTCCGAGACTGCCAACTGGTAGGTTTAAAAGATTTAAATCAAACGATGGGCTACGTCCGCACCAAGATCGTTGAATATTTCAATATCCTTATTGATTCTGGAATCGCCGGCTTAAGGTACCTACTTATTATGGAATGGATTGGTTGGAAATTGAGTTGGAGCGCTTTATCTGTGTTTCTTCATTTACGTACTAATTCACATTTCTTTCTTTTCTGTTGGTTTTTAAAATCCCTCAATATGGAGTTTGGCTTTTTGTCATTGTTTACGTTAATTTGATTAAGCATTTTCTTTATACTAATTTATAAGTCCTCATTAAAAATTTTTTTTAAATGTTTGTTTGTTAGATTTAGTATTACATTTTTTGAAGTGTTTGTTTTCTATTAGTTTTTTATTGAATGAGGTCACTATAATGTCAAAAGCTAATCATAACGTGCCAAGTTTTTTTTAAAATGGCTATGATGATTCATACTGGATTATTATCCAGGTACCTAAGTACCTATTAAGGTATAAGATCAAACGTAAATCAACAATCCCGTGTAGACTCTAATTATCTAGCAGAACCTATTTAGTGAGCATAATGCAAGTCAAAGCGAACCGCAAAGAGGGATTGGCTTTGCGTTGCAACAATTGGATTGGTAAAGCTAATTATAATTATTTTCTTGGAATACCCAGTTCCATTCAATTAGAATATTTTTTTGACCTAATCCGATATAGAAGTTGAAATTAATTTTCTGATTTTTTTTTAATTCAACATTCGTAATAAACCACAATCGATAAAATACAATCGATCGCATCGTCGATTGTACTTTTTCGACTGAATACTACGATTGCTCCAATTTCTCCTTGCATTCTATTCGATTGAATTTCGAGTGTGTTCCTTTTATGAACAGGGACAAAATCACGGCATGTCTTTGTTTGGGTATTTTTCGACTAATAATCTTGTTATCATTCTGTGTCTTTCTGCTCATTGTGTGTTTTTATTTATTTAACACTAGCAAATTTTTCTTAGCATATTTAATTAATTATACATAACAATATTACATAGAAATCTATAGCAACGCTTCTCCTACAATCTTGTATGAAAATTCAATTTTTACATATTCCACCTATACGTACATACATGGTATAGAAAATGTTGCTTGTGTTCGCACAGTCACTCGGTAATGGACAGTGAATAACCATGGTATTTTACCACAGGTGAGGTCATGCAACTTGTTTGGTCTAAAGGACCTTAATCATGATTCACCCCACGTCCAAAACAGAATTTCAGATTTTCTCAATCATCTGATTTCGCTTGGTGTGACCGGCTTCAGGTGATATTTTTGTATTTTTTTTTCTTTTAGTACAACTTTATCTGTTGTTATCTGTTGTCGACTTGATACCAATATTATAAATGCGAAAGTTTATGAGGATGTATGTGTATTATGTTTGTTACTCTTTCATGCAAAATCTGCTGGACCGATTGTTATGAAATTTGGTATACGGGTAAAATATAATCTGGAATAATACATAGGGTAATGCTTATCTCGAAATTCCTACGGGAGTGAAGTCCCGGGGCGCAGCTAGCATGTAGTAGGTATTGAAGAAAAGCTTGCATTCCTTTTGTTCATGTTTCATACATTTTGTGTATGTACATATTTTATTTATCAAGACACACGCGGTGAATTATCGAGAATTTTACTGGATAATACTTAAAATAAAATAAATGCATTAATCTGATCTGGTATTAAAAAAAATCCTGTTATTGCTTTCTGATAGTGATAGATAATATAATGTTAATTATCGATTAGCTTGGCGCCTACTGCAACTTAATAGCGATTAAAAAGTTATTTTTAGGTTTGTTACCCTAATCATGAATCGAAAGAAAAACATAGAATCAATTAAAGAAATAAATCGACAGCACTCAATGATCCACACTAAGCATTATTGTAACGCGGACCCGATAACGCGGGCGTAACACGTCCAGAACCGTAGAAATATTTGCGATTACATCATTTTATTATATATATATTGGTTGCTAAAATCTATATTCATATTATATGCTTTTTTTAAAATACAATTTTTATCTACATAATTATTTCTTATATTTTTGTCTTATTTGTATATAACTGTCTTGTTCCATACCACATATTATGTGGCCGTTCAAATCAAAAGGGACCTTATGGCGCCCGGCACACTGTTTTGTATTCGAACCTAAGTGCCAGCCATAAGGTCCCTTTTCTTTTGGACAGCCAGATATATGGTTGCATATTCTGTGTTTTCAGAGTTGATGCAGCAAAGCACATGTGGCCGAACGACCTGAAAAAAATCTACGAAAAGCTAAACAGTCTGAACACTGATTTTGGGTTTGCCCCGAACACGAGGCCTTATATCTATCAAGAGGTTCTATACTATGGCAATGAAGACATCAGACCTTCTGAGTATACTTCACTTGGAGACGTCACGGAATTCAGGGTATGTAAAGCTGTTGCCTAATTGACGGCGTAAAACGATTTACTTTTTGTTTTGTTTTTACTGAATATAATTTTCTATTCCGAACAAATACCAATAATTCAAAATTCGAACTTAATAATAAAAATAAAAGATTAAATGGTTCGGATGTTCAAGATCTTTTGATAATATATATATATATATAAACATTTTTACTGAAACGTACCTATTCTTGTTTTGGTATTATTAGTAGTTAGTGTATATGTGTAGATATACGTACTTACCACTGATAACGACTTATAAATCATAAGAACGAAACCTGATACCATTGTCGGCATAAACACACAATATATGGGCTACGTGTTTAACATTCTTGGTGTTGGCGTCCTTGCAGCTAGGACGCCTGCAACACCAAGGCTGCGGTGACCACTTCTCATAATGTGCCGCATGTCTGTTTGTCTTCTTGTATACTACTAAAAAAACCTGACACTTTTTCAGAATCTCGGGTCAACCAATAAGTCCGTTATCTAACTAAACATAAACTTTTGGTTAGTCTAGTCTTGCTTTTAGTCTACTTCAGCAAGTCGTCCACGGGAGGGATATTATGTGATAAGTAGTATCACATAATATCAATATAATAAATTCTGTGTATGTTTATTAGCTTATAAAAAAGTGATCTAAGTTTAAAAAAAGAAAAAAAAGTGTTAGCTGATTAGCTAACATCTTTTTTTCTATTTTGAAATCGCTAATCGCTGTATACTTGGCATTAGCTTCAGTTACTAAGATGACTGGACAACTTAATATTGAACATAACTCTGGTTAAGTTTCCCTCATTGTTAAAATAGTTGAGTTCTCGTTACTTAGTTAAACTGTACCCACAGACTGTGTCATAAGTATTTCAAGTATTTTACTGACAAATTGCAATATTAACTTCCAACAGAGACATAGGAAACACAAAAAGATTTAAGATACCTATAAAATCGTCTCACTCTTCACTCACCACTTATATATACCACCATCTTAAATATAAGTGTTTTAAAACGCCCAAAGTCATAATGGACAGTTTTTTTACTTTGATTAATTAAGTGCCTGTATTTAATGCCTACAACACTACACAAGTGTTTGAAATCTATATATGCATATTTACTATTATGATTGTTTCTTATATGTGTTTATTAGTCGTACCTATGTTGTATATAAGATTTAATATTAAAATTGTTTCAATGGTTACATTCTATTAATAGGTCATAGGCAAGCAAATTGCGATGAAAACGTCCTCATTACCGAGTAACCAAATTTGTTATCGTCCAATTGAGTTTGTTCCTTTTGTTTCCGTATCTTGTTACATTTTCGCATAATAGTTTTATTGTTGGTGGATTTCCCATGCATGCATGTGGTAAATGACTGGAGATGATCTACAACAAAATATAAAAAATTATGTCACTCTCGTCTGTCTATAATATAAATATATAAATTGTTTTAGAATGTATGTTGATACGGTTTCGATACTTGCAACGAATTTTGATGCCATCAATCAACTAGTAACTCAGAGCTGACATGAAAAACATCATGTCACATTCAAGCTATCGAAATATGATAATGGTAACTGAAAAGCATCTAATAATATTTATGCATTTTTTAGTCTAATACTTCAAAAATTCGGTTACTAAAGGAACTAACCAAAAATCACGAATAAATCAATTTAGAGCGGGAGTCGTGACAAGGCACCGCTGGCTGGGAAGTATTCGAATATCTCCATTAAATTTTATAGAGGAGAAACATGAAAGGATATTGTCTGTAAACTCCGTTCAATTTATAGCAATTTGCATTTGAAAGGAGGGAACAGATATTCAGTATTGCTTATTGGATTTTATAGACGACGGTATTCTTTGTTTTTCTGTTACATGAAAGTATTACTATTTAGAAATTATTGGTATAAATAACTAAAATTACATCTTGACCATAAAATGATGACAAAAAATTAGTGCGCTAGATACTTAGTAACTCACATTTTTGACGTAAAATGCTGAAGTGTGGCAACAATTTTATATGAATTTTTTTGTTTCACTTCAATTTGTACTCTCTATGGTCAAGCTGTAACTGCGCGTTGATGGTAATTCAAATAGCTAGGTAATCCACAAGAAATAGACCTCGGTACAAAGGTCGTTTGGGTACTTCTCTCTCATGTGTTTGCCGCCAAACAGCAGCGCTTGCATTGTTGTGTTCCAGGTTGAGGGTAAGAAAGGCAGTGTAATTTCAGAGCACCGTGGCAAAATCCTATTTCATACATATAGTTGGAAGTATGGAGAAGGACATAGGGTACCTTTCATCGCGAAAAATAACTGATCCCATGGAAAATTTATCCGGGCGATTATATTTATTTTTTTACAGGTGGAGTCAAAATTGAAAGAAGTCTTCAAAGGGAGGAATGCGCTGAAATGGCTGGTGAATTGGGGGGTAGAATGGGGTCTGTCACCCTCTGAAACTGCTTTGGCCTTCATTGATAACCATGACACTCAGAGGAGTAACTATGCCCTCACTTATAAGGAATCCAGAGCCTATAAGTTTTTTTTTATTCATCTGTTAACATTTTTGTCTTTCATTATATATTTTTTTATGGCTATCAAAACAATGAGCCTTTTTTAATTGGGGATATTAAAGTGGCCGATGATGATAATAGCCAGGGCATTGTCAGATAGATATGGGTTATCCGTGACCATACCACGCGGGACCAATGCAGCTTGGTCTTTATAGTTCTACGTCTGTAGTTTTGTCTTAATAACAAAAATACACTGTATCATACTTTAATATTTATCATACAATTTTTTAGCGAATTTTAATAAGGTTGATAGAACAGATTTATCGAATGTAATCCTTTGTCAATGGTACGAAAAGGCGTATTCGCAAAGAACATTTATAACAAAAAATCGAAAAACTTGGTTTGAAACGGTCTTAAAGATGTTACTTATCTAATCCTATTAAACCACACTGTTTAGGATTACGATAGGATATATTGTTATATAGGTACATATAACTACCCACGAATCTTTGCGACTAATGGAGTAACTTACCCTAAACTGGATTAAACCAGACTTCATAATTAACCTCTCCTTAACCTAACCTTCCGAACTTTCTGAAAATTTCAAGTTTCTAACAACTTCCTCTGACTGAGATTAACCAAACTAATTTTAATTCTCAAACTTATTATAAAGTAGACAATATTGCTACAGATTCTCACTTGTCCATTTTAAAACATTTTAAACTGAGGTTATATTTAATTAATTGTTTGTTTGAAAGTTATTAAACTATTGATCTGTAAACAAACAATTGAAACTTCTCGACATCTTTTTGAAACATTCTCGCTAGAAACAGAAAATTAAACAATGACAAACTCAAATTTGCCGTCAATACCTTACTCGTAATTGTGTTTTAACCACCAGTAATATTTGTTTTTGATTTTCAGGCAGCTATAGCTTTTATGTTATCACAACCTTACGGAATCACAAGAATTATGAGCAGCTATTTCTTTGATACGAGCGACCAAGGACCTCCGGAAGACTACAATGAAAATATCATTTCTCCCACAATTAATGGTGTAAGTTTGAACATCGAAAGCCGTATTTATTGGGTAGGTAAATCTGCGTAATAATACATTCAAATGCTGTGTACGTAATCATACGACATTATCAAAGCTATTATATACAAAGGACCTTGAAAGAGGGCCCTTGATTTGACTTAAAACAAGACAACAGTTTAAACTTTTAATTCAATGTTTGTATACCAATCTGACTCATATACCTATAGTAGTTTTTATAATCCATCACTTGCTTCCGGTGAAGCAAAACATAGTGAGGCAACCTGCGTCTGCACCTGCACAGTCGCATACACAGTGTGTATGCGACTCCTTGTCATATAATAGCTTTGTAAAAGCTTCGTCGGATGCCTTAAGAGATTTTAATGAAGCCTATCAATAGATATAGCAATAACACTCTCGAAAAGAAAGAAATAACTTAATGTTTAGTATTTATTTACTATTTTTAATCAGGACGATACATGCGGCAATGGATGGGTATGTGAACACCGGTGGCGCCAGATATACCAAATGGTTGCATTTAGGAATGTGGTCAAGAACGAACCTGTGCAAAATTGGTGGGATAATGGCAACAACCAGATTGCTTACAGCAGAGGAAATAAAGGATTCATAGTATTCAATCTTGAAGGGACAGATTTTAATCAACGTTTAAAGGTGAATTTAAAAGTATATCTAAGTAATGCAGGTGTAAGTAATCAGGTGGATAAATTGATAATGATATAGGACAAGAAGATATAAGATAGATTGTTAATAATATAAGGGTATAAGATAAGAAATTATCTTTCACAAGATGATTTAATGTACATAATATATTTAACCTACCCTAAATTCTAATAGGTTTAAAGAATTTATTTCTCAAAAAAATACAAGGTATTCACTTACTGAGAAACTTAAAATTTAACAATAAACAGTTTTTATCTCGACGAGCACAAACAATCAAAAACTTATGACTACTAATAACGCAGAGTAATTTATGAAAGTGACTGTACGAGTACAGCCAATCACATGTCAAGTTACCTTGTATGAACCTTAATGATGCTGTATTTTGAGTGAATTTGCGATGAATATTCGTAAAATGATATGATATAATAGTTACTTAGGATAAAATAGACGAAACCGATAAAAGAACCGATCATCCAGCTGTGAATTTAATGTTCGTATGAATTGTATAGACCTAGTAGCAGTAATAACAAATAAATTGCTAAATTTCGAGTAGGTTGAGGACATTATTAATGAAAGTTCTTTTACACTTTTTTCCAATCTAGACAGGTCTACCCGAGGGAGAGTACTGTGACGTCATAAGTGGTAAACGAAAAGACAGTTCTTGTTCAGGTTCTAAGATCACCGTCGGTACTGACGGATATGCAAATATAGTGAAGAAAGCTAATGAAGAAGATATACATTTAGCAATACACGTCGGGAAAGAGGCAAGTGCATGAACAGAAACCTGTTTCTACAATTTATCAAATTAATTTGTGTATCAAAACATCTGTATTTTCACTTTCAGTCCAAGCTGTGAAAGGGGAAAAGGGTGTGAAAAACACCTAAAGCCGTAATAGACGCACCACAAAAATATTGGACTCATTTGAATATTTCTTTGCTAACATCAATAAACATATAAATATTTAAGTTCAGATTACTTTTTGGCAAAAGAGGAGTTCATACCTTATAGTCGAAAATATTACCTATAGTGCGCTTCAAGAAAATTTTTACTTAAAGATTATGAAATCAGCTTTCTGATATGATTTTCCCTATAATTTTAGGCCAAGCTCATAACAGCCCGGCTTTACCAGGGCTGAGCACATATCTTACAATATTTATTTCCAAAATACTTCATTTATTATTTCATTTCATCGACTAAACTAGCAACACTTTCATATCTTCCATAAAATAACTCAACCATATCTGCTTTTATATGTGACTCCGATTCATTCATTTATCATTTTTATGTCGATTCATATTTGAATTCAGCTCTATTCGAAATATTTCGAGTTGTTGAATCTTTTCTCTTTATGATGTGTCCAAACCAAGTACGGCTAACTATAATTTCCTACCTTATCATTATTGTAAATTGCATGATAAATAAATGCACAAAATGTTTGTAAACGTGTATATTTTGATAGTTTATCGGATTTGGAAGCAGTTTTTAATAATTATTATATACGTTGCACAACACAGCAACAAATCGGTTTCCAAGTAGACTATTAATTATAAATTTTATTATAGTGATCAGTTTACTAGACAACTTATCATTGATTAGACGCATTATGATGACGCATAAGATAATTTTAAGTGACAAAACAAAAACCGAGATCAATTTATAAACTATAAATGCGTTAAGCATTAGATGGTAATCATCAGTGATATATATTTTGTTAAAGGAGACCAGCATAATTTACGAGGTAACATTTATTTTGATTATAAAATACATAGAATTCTAGTTTTATAATAGTTATTATATTAGTACATAATAATTTAAGTTACAAAACAGATTTTGCGTTCGAAGCGACTGACAACAGTTCGCGATTGCATGTTGCATGATTGCATGCATACAAATGATAATAAATATGTAGTTTTTAGGTAAAAAGTATTTAATGCATTTTCATTGTGTTTTATTTTCATAAAAAATAAATTAGCTGATAGTATGTCTAGTATATTTTGTTTTTTAATAAATTTATAAAATGCACTTTTCCAGTTTAACATTAAAAACTAAAAACATTAAACCAGTGAATTTGGTAATACGTCCTATAATTATATATTCATTTTGGTATATTTTATTAACAAATGATCAACATAAATAATTTATAGGATGCTTCGCTACCTCGTTTTGCTGTCTCTGGCCTCTGTGGCCGTGGCCTACTTTAACCCTCACTATGCCGCGGGCCGGAGCACCATGGTCCATCTCTTCGAATGGAAGTGGGATGACATCGCGGCTGAGTGTGAGCGGTTTCTCGGCCCAAGGGGATTTGGTGGTATTCAGGTACAAAATCTATACTTCCATATATTGCTCTCGTCGCTGTATTTTTTATTATATATGTTAGTGTAAAAGCCCGAACGCTACGGTAAATCCTAAGATTTACCTGTCTTAATTTAACTATCAATGGCAAAAGTCCCAACAGTCGCTCTTTCTCATTTCTCGGCTCGAACACGAAAAGTAACGATTTTAGTGAAATATTCTTGATATACAGGTGTCTCCCGTAAACGAGAACTTGATCATCTGGTCTCATAACCGGCCCTGGTGGGAGCGTTATCAGCCCATCTCCTACAGGCTTTTCACCCGTTCTGGAAACGAACAACAGTTCGCCAACATGGTCCGGCGATGCAACAATGCTGGTGTCAGGTATGATATAAATAATAATATATATTATAGGTGCACGTTGAGAGTATGCTATCTTGGGAATACACCTTATAAGCTACTTTATCACTAACTAAATATTAAGAAGATTTTCCAATTAAAGAAGTAAAATTTAGCCATAAAATCATATTCTGTTTATAACATCTTCATCAGGATTTATGTCGACGCCATCATCAACCACATGACGGGCACTTGGAGCGAGAACACTGGAACTGGAGGCAGCACCGCCAATTATGGAAACTGGCACTACCCATCGGTACCTTATGGAAGAAACGACTTCAATTTCCCCCATTGCGTCATCAGCGGCAGTGATTACGGTTGCTGCGCTGACAGGGTAAGATTTTTAACCCATAGTTAATAAGTTGCTAGCTTGGGGTTTTTTTTACCTTCCTCTTATCCTCCTTAATAGAAAGTCATTAATTTTTAGTACATTTTCTTTGTCATATTGGGCATTATTTACGTATTTAGAATGCCCAATTTATTACTTGACATGACAAAACATTTATGGACAATCATTCCAATATTCCGTGTTAGGGAAGTTTTATCGTATTTACTTAGAACAAAATGTTCAATTCTATAGTTATATAAATAGATCTTTAATAACTTACAAAATACGTCCTAATAGAATGACTTATTTCACAGGTACGAAACTGCGAGCTTTCCAGTCTGAAGGACTTGAACCAAGGCACTGAGTATGTCCGTACACAGATTGTCAACTTCATGAACCACCTCATTAGCTTGGGTGTTGCTGGTTTCAGGTATAAAAGAATTGGTCCAACCTCATATCTATTACATTTTACGTAGTTCATTGAGTATGGGTATATATTGTATAAAAGTATTTACTAAAGATTTATTTGTAGAATCGATGCCGCTAAGCACATGTGGCCATCGGACCTGCGCGTAATCTACGACAGGCTACACAACTTGAACACAAATCATGGCTTCCCAGCTGGTGCTCGTCCTTATATCTACCAGGAGGTCATTGACCTTGGCAATGAAGCTGTTAGCCGGAACGAATACACTCCTCTTGCAGCAGTCACGGAGTTCAGATTCGGCATGGAATTGAGTAGAGCATTCCAAAGAGGAAATGCTCTCAGATGGTTGTACAACTGGGGTCCACAATGGGGTCTATTGGCTTCATCCGTGTCTCTTGTCTTCATTGATAACCACGACAACCAAAGGGGCCATGGCGCTGGTGGTGATATCCTCACTTACAAGAGTGCCAGGGCTTACAAGGGAGCTATTGCCTTCATGATGGCTCACCCCTACGGTCAACCTCAGTTGATGAGCAGTTTCGCCTTTACCAACACTGAAGCTGGTCCTCCAATGGATAATAGTGGCAATATTATCTCTCCTGCTATCAACTCTGTAAGTATTTTGTTGCAATATAATCATAATCATAATTGTGGTCAAAATTAAAAAGGAAAATGTCCAAGTTATAATCGCTTTTGAAGCTTTTATTTGAAACTTGTTTTCATATTGACTCCACATGTATTATCTTGTGACTATAATGATAATTAAGAAGTAAGTTCAGTGTAAGATACTGATATAATTTATTGTCACACAGGATGGAACGTGTGGTAATGGTTGGGTGTGCGAGCACCGCTGGCGTCAGATCTTCCAGATGGTTCAATTCAGGAATGTAGCTGGCACCACAGGCCTCAACGACTGGTGGGACAACGGCGGCAACCAGATCGCTTTCTGTCGCGGTGGCCAGGCCTTCATCGCTTTCAACCTTGAGTACTGGGCGTTAAATCAGAGCCTACAGGTAAGAAATGATATTGTGTTTCTATATCTTCTTTAAGTTCTGTATAAATATATGGAACTACTATTTATATGCATGTATATAAAAAATAAATATTTTTTAAAGAACCCCTTAGAAATAAAAACTTACCAGCAGATTTTTGATATTCCACATTTATTTCAGACCTGCCTCCCAGCTGGTAGATACTGTGACATCGCCTCCGGTACTAAGAACGGTAACAGCTGCACTGGGAAGACGGTGACTGTCGGCAATGATGGCCGTGCCAACATCAACATCGGTCCCGACGACTACGACATGTACTTGGCTATCCACAGGGGTGCTGACGTAAGTATTTTTACAAGTTGTATTCAGTTTCTAAACTTCCAGTATTTAAATGTTACCTGCAGCTCCTCGGGTCACTAAGGGTGAGCTGCACCAGTCAGTTTTATCATTGATTTTAATATGCGCGCCGCTGAAGTTTAGACAATTTTTTTCAGCGTAGATTAAAGTTAACCTCAAAGTTGACTGGTGCAACCCACTGTAACTATATCTATTCTTTCTTCAAAATGAGTCCTATTACTACTTAAACTACTAATTTTATTTTTTGTTTCAGTCACTACTCTAAGCTGAACGACCCGAGAGAAATGAAGATTACCTTGTATTTAATCTGAAAGTATGTTTTCAATGTTTTGACGTGTAAATTGATTTATTGCTTACACTTCTTACTTATTATACATTGAACTAAGTTTGAATTTGTATTTTTGTTCTATTATGTTTCATAATGAATGCCCTGATTTGTTTTAAGCCTTGTTCTTTTAGTAATGCCAATGATGTAACTGCGCATATCCAGTTCTATACTAGGTAGTTCACAGTTTCTAGGTAGTACTCAGTTTATTCACTACAGGGTCTTTCCCTAATACAATCCATCCATCTTTTTTTAGTTCTCCTCTCCTGCTAAAACGAGCTTAAATTATGAAACTCGTTTTAGCAGGGTGTAAACATAGTCTATAATTATCCCGATGACTTCTTAACACAACATCATCTCGTTCACATTTCTATTTACTCTCGTCACGTGTCCAAACGAAGTAAGTTATTTAAGTATGTATTTTTATATGACTTTATATTTAACGCGACTTTGCTTTTTAAATCTCACCATTGAGTCGATTTTCTATGAGATGCAGCTAACCAATCACTGTGCGCCATTGTGAACGATAACCACACCGCATTGTAATTAGTTCGCTGCGTCTCACTTCAAATCGATTCGATAGTTAGAAATGAAATGCAAATCCCTATCTCATCAGTCAGCTGAAATTCAATCTCTGGTATGCTTATCGTTCGACCGTTATCTTTAACGTACGTTTCACACTTATTGAAATATTAATATACATTAATATTTCAATAAGTGTGAAAATAAAGATAATCAAGACTAGGCGATAGTCCGTGAAAGCCGTTTTCATATCTTATCAGAATTGTTTGAGTCATTATGAAATTTCACAACAAAACAGCCTGAACATCGGTTACCAAGCCAGGTTTGCGAATCGATTCTAATTTTAATAACTCTTATTTATTATAGTGCTTAGTATATAAATTATCAAGGATTAATTGCATTAAGAAGATAATGTTACGTAGCAAACAAAATCCGAGATTTTATCTGATACTATATAAGTGTTAGCGTGGTACGAGGTAAATATCAGTGATATAATATATAATTGTGTTACAGGACACCAACGAAATTAAAAAAAAACGAGGTAACAATTTTATGTAACTTTAAGTTTTTAAATAAATTAATATAGTACAAAGTTATAAAGTCACTTATATTACAAAATTAAGATTATGTTTTAATTTTATTCAAAGTTTCAGATCAAACGTAACACAAGCACCGTTTATTTTATTTTCATACTTCCTAGCTATGACGACGTCGGTGGCGCAGTGGTAAAGTTCTTGCCACTGAACCAAGGGGTCCCGGGTTCGATCACCGGTCGGGTCATAATGGACAATGATCTTTTTCTGATTGGCCCGGATCTTGGATGTTTATCTATATATGTATTTGTTATAAAATATAGTATCCCATAACACAAGTCTCGAACTTACTTTGGGGATAGCTCAATCTATGTGATTTGTCCTAATATATATTTATTTATTTATTAGATAATATAGATTATGGACTCCTGTCTGAAAAAAAATACAAATTTTAACAATAGATAAAAACTAAAAGATATATCCTAGAATTATAAGTATTTTGTGATACGACAAACATTAATACGAGTACGACAAACTTTTTAGGATGCTTCGCTACCTCGTTTTGCTGTCTCTGGCCTCTGTGGCCGTGGCCTACTTTAACCCTCACTATGCCGCGGGCCGGAGCACCATGGTCCATCTCTTCGAATGGAAGTGGGATGACATCGCGGCTGAGTGTGAGCGGTTCCTGGGCCCAAGGGGATTTGGTGGTATTCAGGTATGACATCTATATTGTCATTTTTAGTTTTTATTATATAGTTTAGGTCTTTTAAACTTTGGTCAACAAATTTAAAATATTTAATTATAATTGAAAAAAATTGACTATGGAATTTAAACCGAATTAAACAGATTTATTAAATGTTTTATATAACAGGTACTACATATTATATGTCTGAAGGTGTACATATTTTTGCATTCTTCTGAAGTTCCATATTTCTATGTAAACAAATTAAATATCTACCTGAAATATATATAATTTAAAATGATGATACTAAGTATAAAAAAACCGATATCGTAAAATTACATGACAGCATGACACCCTTGGAAACTGTACAGCAGAATGTAATGGAATATCGCAATGACTATAATTAAGTTACAAAGGAACTGCGCATTTCGCGAAACAGAATTACTGTTTTTTATTTATCTGCGAAAAGTTAATAAATGTTAGAAAATGTCGTGGATATTTTTAGCTACAAGTCAGAGTATTTTTTGTATATTTTGTACGTTAAAAGGTGGATAAGTAATGTATAGACTTTTGCAAATAAAACATGACGAGTTCCTGCAAATGCAAACAAAAAATTCCGTACTCTTTCAAATATTTAATAGGTAAACTCTTCTCCACCCAAATAAAATTTTTATCTGTAGTACATTCCGAAATTATCCTGTGTGTAATATAACGATGAAAAAAGTTTATTTTTATTACGTCCAAACATAACCTACCATGAAACACACAAACACGTATCACGTTACTAATGTTTACATGCTATCTCTTTTTCCTATACTTACCATGTACGCATAGTGTAAATAAAGTAAGAATGTGTGGACGTAATAACGTGCTACATGTCTCATAATTCATCGTATTAATGGCACCCAAGATTAAATTACTTTAAAATATGAAATTAAAATCATTTACAATTCACAGGTATCACCCGCAAATGAGAACCTGGTCATCTGGTCTCACAACCGCCCTTGGTGGGAGCGCTACCAGCCCATCTCCTACAGGCTTGTTACCCGTTCTGGAAACGAAGAGCAGTTCGCCAGCATGGTGAGACGATGCAACAGTGCTGGTGTTAGGTATGGTCATGTCATGTATAAGTAGCCATTAGGTTTGATTGTTTGTTTAGTAATATGTTCAGTACAAAGTATATTTGCTAATAGTACATATACAATAAAAATTTACTCAAGGTAGTAATGATTAAAGGATTTAATTAATTTAAAGAGATCTCTCTGATTTGAATAAGAAGAATGTTAAAAACTGTTACCAATTTTTTAAAGGAAAATTTAGTATCATTTTATCAGAAAAATTGTCCTCCTTCGCTATGTAAAATGTGGCACTTCATACAATGTTCTTGGACGGGTCTTGAATATTATTAACAGAGGTAGAAGTACCAATTTTAGGACAAGAAGTAATATTATGTATTATAAAGTTTCAAGAATTTATCTGATCTGATATTGTCGCCATCCATAAGTGGCCTATGATAAGTGTTTTCCTCAGGATCAGATAATTTTGTTGTTATTTATAAACAATGTTGGTACATAGGTGGTACATGATGCTGAAAAAAATGTTAAAAAATACGACCTTACATGTAATTATTGAATAAATCCCTTGCAATAACAATTTTTATCACCAATCATAGATCTGATTGCAATCGCGAATCACGGATATAGATATTTTAATGATAATATTTAGCAATAATATTATTTACGTTATCATCAGGATTTACGTCGACGCTATCATCAACCACATGACTGGCACTTGGAACGAGAACACTGGAACTGGAGGCAGCACCGCCAACTTTGGAAACTGGCACTACCCAGCTGTGCCATATGGCACCAACGACTTCAACTGGCCCAATTGCGTCATCAGCGGCAATGATTACGGATGCTGCGCTGACAGAGTAAGTAGTAGACCTAAAGGTCACACCAAAGGAGATGAATATTTTGGGATACTAAAAAGTAAATCTAAACTTTTTTTGTGATAAGACCCTTATCTGTATATGGAGGATTGGTGATAGAAATTAATGTTTATGAAGGTTATAATTTGAAATTAATTTCGCAATAAATTTTATAATTTATAGGTACGAAACTGTGAGCTATCTGGTCTGAAGGACTTGAACCAAGGTACTGAGTATGTCCGCACACAGATCGTCAACTTTATGAACCACCTCATTGGCTTGGGTGTTGCTGGTTTCAGGTACCTATGTTGTTACGATTGTTTATTTTGAATCAATGATTAATACACGAATTAGTACTAGCTGATGATATGTTACTGAAAATTGTTTTGTTTTTAAAAGATATTAAATTAACTAAACAAACTAAACATTACAAACTTTTTAGGATTGATGCTGCTAAACATATGTGGCCAGGAGATCTACGCATAATCTACGACAGGCTACAAAACTTGAACACAGACCATGGCTTCCCATCTGGTGCCCGTCCATATATTTACCAAGAAGTCATTGACCTTGGCAGTGAAGCTGTCAGCCGAGATGAATACACTCCTCTTGCAGCAGTCACGGAATTCAAATTTGGCATGGAATTGAGCAGAGCATTCCAAGGAGGAAACCAGCTAAGATGGTTGGTCAACTGGGGTCCTCAATGGAGTCTTTTGGCTTCAGACGTATCTCTTGTCTTCATTGATAACCACGACAATCAAAGAGGTCATGGCGCTGGTGGTAACATCCTCACCTACAAGAATGCCAGACCTTACAAAGCAGCTATTGCCTTCATGTTAGCCCATCCATACGGGGAACCTCAGTTAATGAGCAGTTTCGCCTTTACTAATACTGAAGCTGGTCCTCCAATGGACAACAGTGGCAATATCATTTCTCCATCTATTAATTCTGTAAGTTATCATTATTTTTCATTTTTAGTGCTTGAAAAATTATATTTGTTGATAATTTTAGTTTTACCTACATTTACAATGTTTTTCTTTACCGTAAAATATATAATAAGAATATGATTGTTGTGCAGGATGGAACATGTGGTAATGGTTGGGTGTGCGAGCACCGCTGGCGTCAGATCTTCCAGATGGTTCAATTCAGGAATGTAGCTGGCACCACCGGCCTCAACGACTGGTGGGACAATGGCGGCAACCAGATTGCTTTCTGCCGCGGTGGCCAGGCTTTCATCGCTTTCAACCTTGAGTACTGGGATATGAACGAGAATCTTCAGGTAAGAAATAGTCTTATTTCCAACAAATTAATTTACATTTTGTGAAACCTTTCATTTAATATTAAACGTAATGTAAATGCTTTTAGGTTAACCACATAAAGAAAGTTCACAATAATTGTTTGAACGCATTTTAACAATGAAATTGAAATTGCAGAGTTAATTTCATTTTCCTTTATATCTTTAAGCTGAAATTTTACTTGCAGTATAGTATTATCCATTGTTGATTGACTGATTCATTAATTACTTATTAGCATTTTATTATTAAATATCAGTAGTTTGATTATTTAATTTAACTTTACTTAATCGTTGAACTTTTTTAATCGGTAAAGTGTGACTTAGATTTTATAAGTATAGTCTCCTAAAGTTGGTAGTTTAAGTTCACTAGTATGCATGCGTTTACTTGCCACGAAACGCGGTAGGTAATCGTAAAAGTCATGTCAAAATATGATTTCGAAAGCCAGCAAAACGCCTCGCATTAGAGTATTTTACTTATAGTATACCTACAGCAAATAGACTGGGGATAGAATGAGCATTCGCTAGTGTGGTATAATCGCACCTTCCGGAGCGAGGCGGGGTTGGTCCAGTGGATACGACGCCTGCATATGAATCGAATGGTCCCAGGTTTGTATCTTATTGCGACATGATTTTGTATACCAATAAGATTCATGTATTAGTTTTCATGAGCAACCACTTGCTTGGTTGGCATTGGTTGACAATTTAGTTTACAATATATATGCCACTACTTGCTACTAGATGGCGATATATAGTTATAAAGTCATGTCAGATACGTCTATGCGGCTTCAATGAATCTTAAAAAAGTGTTACCAATAAAACACATCCAATTCGATATTCTATACGTTTCTTTCAGACTTGCCTCCCTGCCGGCACATACTGCGACATTGTCTCCGGCTCCAAGAGCGGTAACAGCTGTACCGGCAAATCTGTTACCGTCGGCAATGACGGACGTGCCAGGATCTCCATTGGAGCCAACGAGTTAGACGTGTTCCTTGCTATCCACAGAGGAGATGATGTGAGCATTACAGCCATAATAATTACTTGCACCTAACATGACCAGACTGCGAACGCTGATGAGGCTGAATATTATTACGGCTATTTCCAATGGTACGCCCATTGGAAATAGGCGTGATAATATGTATGTAGGCATGGACAAAGGATTTCCACTTGCCAAATCTAACTTGCTACTCATCACTAATAAAAATTAAATGTTTTTTTTAAATTGATATTTAAGTAATAAAAAGAAATTCAATTCAAAATTAAACGACATTAGTTTTGACAGATATGACACACAAAACTATATTAGGTATACATTAAGTAAGTATATTCTCATTAAAATTTACACTCCATATCCATTGGCTGTTCCATAAGGATTAAAATTACTCTTTATTTCTATTTTTAAAAGAAAATCATATCTAATCTAGAATTGTGTTATTTGAGGTCATTGAACAAAAATTTATTTACATTGTTTCAGTCACGACTCTAAGCTGAGCTACCCGAGAGAGATGGAAGACTACTAATGGATGGAAGTTTTCTATTCTCCATCTGATTCGACCTGTGAAAATTACTATATGCAAACTTGATTCTACACTTTTTACACTATATAGACTAAACAAAATTAAAAAATATATAATTCTTGTTTGTTTTAAAAATAAAGTATTTTTTCATTTGATTATTTCTCTGTTTGTTTAAATGCATAAACAGAATTTTCAAATCAATTTAGATCAAATAGATACAATATTTCAAACGTTGGTTATTGCATACGAGGCGGGATTTTTGAGAGACTCGAAGCGGAGCGCGTTATTAAAGTCGAGTATGTAATGATCAATGTACGGATGTGTCATATGTCAAGTTTTACGTCGTTCGATGTAAAACTTTGATTGAAATACTAGTGTTTAATATTTCGAACAGGTGTTTTGAGAAGTTTTAAAATATAATAGAAAACTGATGTTTTATTGTATTTCCTCCATTTACAATCATTAGGTTCCTTCTATCAGTCAAGTGTCAGGTTCTAAACTAACTATTTTAACTAATTTTGTTTTTATTCCCAATCTGGTCCCGAATTTTCATCTCATTATTACATTCAAAACTGAAGTTTTTTCCAGTAAAACACGTAAATTCAGTTGAAGTCGCCCCACAAGTGTGCTGTTTCTGCAGTCTGTATCAAAATAAACTTGTTGCGCGCAGATATGGGTTTACGCCCGGTTCCTTCCTAAACAATCGGGCGCAAATCCATCTTAAAGTTGAGTTTGCGCCCTAATTTTTGGGAAGAAAATTGGCAAATGTTAGGCGTAAACCCATCTATAGTTGCGCGTGCTGTAAATTGAGCTATACCAGTATTATTGCGTTTCGTTTACCAACAAAGACGCTCAAAATAGGGCTGGTTGCTCGAGTGGCTTGTAAAACATGGTTTATTATTATATGATAGTGATTGTTGAGAATATCTTTCAATGCTAGAATAACGTGGCGTGACAGCAGGAGTAGGTTTAGCGTGTGATCCCGCCCTCTAATAGGACCACTCCTTATCCTCTCGTGGATTGTGGATAAGTATGTTACGGATCTGAGAGCCGATAAGAAACAATAGTGGGTTAACGTCATAATTGTAAGATTTATTTTATTACGTTAACCTGGAACCTCGTGGTGTCACAGTCCCGAATACTCAAAGAAACACGTGAGTATGAGAAGAGAGTACTTATTAGTCAATATTTTTATGAGTGGATAATGGTGAAAAGGTGCCGGAGCTCGCGGTAAAGGCAAAGAATAAGGGTTCTTTCTTTAGCATAATTTATTTTGTCCTATTCTTTGGCATACCGGTTTTGACATAATAGGTCTAATGCATAATTTATTTTGGCATACGGGTTAAGCGTGACATAATTGACTTTTAGGTTAGGTTAGGATAGTTATGCTTAAAAATTATTACGCCTTAATACAGTATGCTATATTACATTATGGATTAAATTTTTATACTTATAGATAAGAGAAATCAAAAAATAAATCTAAAAAATCGGCTGTAATTTTACAAACGTCAACCCGATCCTCTTCAATTCCTTGGATATGCTATAGCCTGTTAGCTGCCAAGGCTGTGTCATTTCGTCGCCTCTTACTACATCCACAGGAGGATATGGATATTACGAGATCAGGTAACCCTAAAAAGCAGGCGTGAATGTTTTACTTCGCCAAAAATAACCATGTTACGAATCAGGTGAATTCAGACCGATTTCCAACCGTCACAATAAAAATGTTAACGCCCCAGTTCAGCTTCCATCACTCTGGTCGATGAACTTAATATTTCTGTTGAGTCATCAACTTTTGTTACGTACATTTTAACGAAAAATAGATTTATGCATTGTTTATATTGCAAAGAAAGTAATTCTTTTAGTTACTGGGTCAGGTGACCATTGTATGGTCCTGATTTTGGTAAAATTGTTTTTTTTTCGCTTATTCTCGTTACGGAGCTGTGAGGCCTCTAAAAGATTAGCATAAAAAATTATAAGATATGTCTACGATTTTACAACCGGCCGCCGCGGCCCTGACGTCAATCCTCTTTAAAAATGCTATTGTTGCCAGCTGCAGCTGATCAGCTGTTAAGGCTTTGTGTCCCTTAGTACCCTTGTACGACAACGCCTTGTACACACGGGGAGATATGGAGTGGTCCTATTCTAGGGCGGTACCGTATTCCACATGAAATCTAATGTCTTTCTATAATTATAAGGAAATTTTGTAATAGCTACGCATTCTCTTTTTAACGAAATCGGTCATATTTTTGATAACAGTAGTATTTTAGTCCAAACTTTAAATTGGGAAAACAATTTGTTCATGGAAAAAGTTCTATGACCTTTGCATTTAGGTAGTTAACAAGCCTAACCCTACGCCCTAGTTCTGTAGTTAATAAATTGCCACAGACGACACGTGTCGCCATTTGATTAATTTTTTACAATGTGATAATGGTGTAGGACAGTTTGCACCGTCAATTTCTGTCTCATTCCATTTGGTGTTCATACACCAAACGAATGAGACCAATTGGAATAAGAAACGTAGCTAGGTACATTACAATTATGACATTGCAATGTACGTTTCTTATTCTACGTTTCGATTTTATTCGAAAATTATAAAAAAAAGTCACTGGTCTTAATCTAGCTCGCTCATCTTATCGAATCGAAAATTATATTATTGAAAAATGCTATTTAATTTTTGAAAAGGCAGACTCGTCATTATGATTTTCGACAATAAGTGGCTACAGAAATCGTGCTTTTACCTGCTTAATTGATTATAAAAATTTAGTCTTAATAAAATCGATGGAGTAAAATAGAAAAAATATATTTATTTGAAATGCTACATAACATACAAAAAGAAGAGAGCACGCAATAAACATCGTCAAGTATGGAAAGGTACAGATAACACTATGAATATGTTTGCCGGAGCAATTGAAACATTCCACAACACAGCATTAGTCTATATAGATTACTAGATGTTACCCGTGGCTTCACTCCCGTGGGAATTTTGAGATAAAATATAGCCTATAGCAATCTTGGATAATGTAGCTTTCTAATGGTGAAAGAATTTTGGAAATCGGTTCCGTAATTTGGTAGATTACTCGCCTCAAACATATAAACTCACAAACGCTTAACTCTTCATAATAATAGTATAGATAATCTATTAGATGCCTATTTAGTATCTATCTATAAATACCTATTTTAAAATCCTTGATTTAAATACTTTTTTCTATGATACAGACGGCAGTAATAGTCGAATCTTGATAAAAAAAAAAACATTATATAGGCTCCACCCCGCCCGGATAAAAAGAACAACATTAACGTCTTAAGCCCACTCATATGTAGAAAGCAATCGATACTTCCTTGTTCCTAAAAAAATCGAAGTTCGACCCAATTGGAAGCCACATGTTAACCGAAGCTTTTTCTCCGAAGGTCTAATTGCTGTAATTATTTCCCTTACTTTATTCAAGGTAACGTAATTTACATCGACCGGGAATTGAACGGGAAATTTATTTACGTTTTTCTTTAGTGTGTGGTTTCCTGAGATAGATTTCCTCTACCGAAATCAGGTTAAAAACATTGTTTATTTACGGTGTCAGGGCTGACCACCTGGGCGGCGATTCTGCAGAAGGATACGTCGTAATCGTATCCCAACAGTATTTAAATAATAGTCCTTAGTAATGGAGCGATTATTACTACTTTTAGAAAACCATTGAGACACGATTTTGACTTATCATTAGCAGAATTAACAACCCGTAATAAGAAAAAAATCATTTTATTAGTTTGACCTGAATAAAAAGAAATAAAATGGACCCTACAATGTATGTAATAGGTATGTTACGACTTTTTATTATTTAAACATTAGAGGGTGACTAATTTGGTGAAACAAAAAATCCTTACATATAATGCTCATTAAGGGTGGGTGGTAACAGAAAAACCCAAGTACTTACGCCATTTTGTCTAAATGTCAGCAGCGCGCCGGTTAAAATAAACGTTAAATTGCAACTCATTCTAATTTTATACTATAATGTACATATTACAGTAAATACAATAAAAGTTACTTACGTATTCTGATATTACCTACTAGTTCGCGAATGACACGAGTTCCACAAAGTACTTAGTTATTAAAGTTATGCATAGCCAGCCACAGTGCATAGCTTATAGCTTAGAACTTCATGAACGTGCGAGGTTTCAACTCCCGATGTAAAAGTAGTGTTCAATTTTTGTGACGCCTCACGTCCGTATAAATAATTATTTGACGTCACGGCCGTCCAAAATAATTCACAATCGGAATATTTTTAGTTATAACTAGGTAAGTATATCTATTCTATGGCGCGGTAATAGCGGCAACTCCGCCAAATCTATGCATGCAGTGCAGTGCGCAGCTTGGTTTCGATTCGACCAATATAATTTTGATATTTACACAGAACATCATTGGTGGAAACTACTGTTGATAATAATGTTAATAAACATCTATTTTAATCCACAAAATATCAGAATTACAATAACAAAAGACAATCAATTGACAATAAAAATAAAATGAAATTAAGAAATAAATAATGAAGAGGATGTGGAGAACTGGTCAGTTTAGGTACTTACCTAGCTAGAGGTAAGTACCTAAATTGACCTGTTTTACGGGTCACTAGGACTCGTAGTCGGGCGTACGTGCAATCACTGAATAGCGTTAGTCAGATTTATATGGCAAGTTGACCCGAGAATTCAGTCAGGATCCGATGTCAAACACCCAAATAAATTACAAATTTACCTTGAAAACTTGAAAACATTTAATTCTAGCCATTATTTTGTAGATACTCAGTAGGCGATCATAAATTAATCCGCCCACTGACAGGCTCATCCTGCAACTGACAGATTCCCGAATGCTACGTCATTCAGATTAATTACGTCAAGTATTAATGCAATTATGGACATTACTCTAAATAGAAAAATCTAGTTATTCCTCTCAAATGCTTGTATGACTGTTCAATTATATGTCTCTTTTAAATTAATTTTATTAAGCAACGGTTAATGAACCATTGAAGTAATTACTAAAATTTTCTACTTTCTTTAACCTCAATTAGTACATAAATATAAATACACGTTGACCATGTATTATGTATATAAATATATGATGAATATATTAACTCAAATAAATAAAAAATGAAATCGTGTGATTCTTGTTCTAAAATATTATCACTCAATATTCTCCCGTGGAGTGAAAATATATAAATTTGTGACAATATACAAGTGATCATAATCCCAATTTCAACAATAAGTCCGCTTTAAACGCGGCCTTCGTATTTACCAATTTACTGGCTCTGCCAACCCGTGAGCGAAAATGCGTGATACTTTACTAAACTTAGTATTATTGTAGTACAGAATTACTATTATATATTTTTTTTCATTTAAAAAAGTACTTAATACAGTAGAACTAAAAGAAAACTGAGAATTGTACCCCAGGGCCCGGGGGTTGTACGCGAGGGGTTGAATATTTAATTTGAAACAATATTGATAATTTCGTTGACCATGACACACTGGCATTTCTTTATTTTTGTCAGTCGTTATCGTTTAAACTGTGCCTCGTATGGACACGATATAGACAATGTTTTACTTTTATGGGGTGTTCAGAGCCTTGTAATAAACCTAATTATGTAGCCCAGTTTCTGATATAGGAACAGAAGCAGAATTAGCCATTTAATTGCGCAGTTTCATTTCTTTGATCGGATTTTATGACTTGTACTTAAAAGTAGTTACGTAGTTACTGTTTCCTTTTTCATCTTCAAACCAGTCGCAATATAAATTTCTGTCACTTCACTTGTTTCTAGTCTTTTGCTATGAGAAAAATATAAAACATTGAAAAAAAAATATGATGAAAATAAAAAATCAAACATTGTCGTTTCAGGATTAGTGTATTTTATGTTTCATCGCCCAGTAAAAAGGTAGTAAAAACAACACTAAAATCAACCATAGACCGTTACCTCTTTAACTATGCCCTTTCTATCAACACTGGCAGTTAAGAAAGAAAAATAAAACGACTACTTAACTGGCCAGTACAGAAATTAATCTACATGAATACGATGTTACAAGCCCACCCGCCCTGCTCGGCCCGCCCGCAACCGTTTTCAATTCAGTCGTAGCTTACACCTGATCAAGACAAGAGGTGCGTCCGCGCGTCCCAAAAATAACGTAAATTTTTAATATCCGACCATTTGACGACCAAAAATTTAAATTCCGATCGATTTTTAAATGTGTTTTGTATGTGCTAGTGTAGTATACGTCGCTGTACGGTGACGTTGTTGTGGATATTTAACGTTGTGTATTAAAGTTTTTGAAGTGTTCCCGTGTCGAGTATTTAGTGCGATACTGCTGAGTTTTCTTCCTAAAAAAGGTGAGTTATTTTATGAAGTGACTTTACACTTCATTTTTATGTAAGGCTACCCTATTTAAAAGCTTTTTTCTTTTCATAAATCAAATTAATAAGGTGCATATTTTATGTTTGTAGTTTATTTAGATTTATCGATGTACATTTAGAGTTTTTGCTCCCTGTACTAATAACTCATTACTCAAAGTTTTCGAGATCTGAAAATACGAAGTTCCGGTTGAAAGGTTGTATCCTATTTTTTATTGACGTAAATTAATTCATAAATCATGTAAATCCGGAATCTGATAATTGAAATATAACTGGATAGTTATATTTTAAGTTTTAAGCTCTATTATTCATTCGAATTTCAAATATTATTTTCAAAAGCAAAATTATATAAATTAATTTAATATTTAAAAAGTTTTGAATTTATCCACAACGAAAACATACAAAATTATAATTTACTAAAAGACATTTTTCTGAGAAAAAGCATAACACACCTTTTCGTGTAGTTGTGTAAAAAGGACGGGTGGTGACAGGTGTAAGAATTTCATAACCTTTTTTATTACGCGTATTTATATAATTCCTAAGTTTATTCCTGTTGGAATACTTTCTTTCGAGAGATAGATTAGCCATATTCCTTGACACTGACAAGGATGTCACAACTTCTGAAACAATTTTGTCCAAATGTAGACATTGGAACGGTTTAAAAAAGCATACTCAGAAAATGTATGTGCATAGCATTGATACTTAGTACAAGACTGAAGACAATGATAATTATCTTAGCGACAAGACTATTAGGCTCAAGCATGGTTCAGTATCCTCGTAACAAATATTAGTGATATAAATATATATAACTTTAATGTAAAAAGATATCGTACGCAGTGAATATGAAAGCAAGAAATAAATAATGTGTTGTGGGAGTTAAAAAAATTATAACATAATTGCGCATATTTAGCTTTTTATATATATATTTTATACAATAGAATTGAATATGCATATTTTTTTACATTTAAGTTGTGATATGAGTATTATAATGTTCATTCATCCACTGAGTGGGTTGTACCAGTCAACTTTAACCAGCGCAGACAAACGTACCCGTAAGCGGCGCGCAGGTTAAAGTCAAATTTGATGTAGGTGGTGCAACTCACCCCATGTCTTATAAGACCCACATGTGTTAATTGACGCTGCGGTGAAGTTTGCTGCGCTGCTTCTTCTTCACATGCGCTTTGGAAGTCGGCAGTAGACTTACCTTTAAATAAATTTTACTGTCAAATTTTACTGTACTGTGTGTTTGTGCTAATTTTTGACGTCAATAAGTGACGTAAGTATATCATCCTAAATTGACTTATTGTTTTTTGTGTGTAGAATTGGCAGCGTAAGTACCTACTGCCTACTCGTCAATAGTACACTCTATTAATCTGATAAACTGATCATTGTAACACTTGGTTGGCGAATAAATAATATGAATATGAACTTTGTTAAAAAAACCATTTCATGCCCAATTGAAATTATGCAAAGCAAACTTTGCTTTTATACGCAAAGCCATGCTCATTTATAGAACTAAGCAAACTAGTTTTGTTGCCACAGAATTAGTTTCAGCTAGATACCGTATGCGATACCAGTGGACATAATATTTTCACATCATCCCTGGAATAGGTGATCGACGGGAAGGATAAATGTATATTTAGGTATTTTTACACTAATCGAATATAACACTAGTGTGTTATTATATATGTATACTACATTAATCAAATTCGAATTTTCACATGTGCACAATTGCACATTCAGATTTATCACAATGAATTGTTTTTACAATTCTATAATAGTTATCTGTGGCCATTTTTTTAATTGTTGGTTATGAAACAATATAGGTCGAAGAATCGATCTGTCTGTCCCGGTTTTTATCTCAGCCATAATATATCAAAGACCTGGATCGAAATTTTCTTCTCAAATGCACATTTATTTTGAGTAGGTAGGTACTCTTTGATTTTTTCTCTCTCAAATAGGTACTTAGCATATTTACGCGTACATGTATCCCCATTGGCAGTTTCAAGCCTTGAAGACGCGGTATCTAGTTGAAATAAATCTGTGTTAGTAACCTAAGCAGGTGGAAACTATGCGTGACTACAGGTTGTTCAGATTTTCAATACATACCATTTAGTTCGATGTGAGATACGACCTACATAACGCCACTCTCCATATTGAATACTGCGAAATACCTAGGAATATTTTCTTGTGTAGAAATTTTTCCATTTCGGTGTAGGGTGTCCTTTGTCAATGGTGCAATTAGGAGTTAATCTATCTATCTAAAATATATACAAGCATCTTCTAATTGTATTTTCTCTTTAGGTTTCTTCACGTTGAAATATGTCCAGGGATCTGCTAAGAAACTATCTAAACACGATTTTAACTATAAAAGTATTTTCAATTTATAACTTATTAGTTAAAATTATGATCATTTTAGGGAAAGTATTAAAAAGATCAAGGAGTATATATATATATATATATATATATATATATATATATATATATATATATATATATATATATATATATATATATATATAGTCCGATTGACATTTTACGATAAATCAAAAGCCTTCAACTGTATAGATTTTTTTTATTTAGTCATTCTTCATCATTATATTTGGAGAGTCTGTGCTCTATTTAAATTAGTATATTTGTACAGAATCATTTCACTGCACTATAAACACGTTATAAGCACTAATATTCGCGTCATACGGTTTATGGCAAAGTACATTATGTAGTTTTCTAAGCAATAAATGTAAATAAATTTTATGTGCGGAAAATAAACAGACAAATATGACGGTAAACAGTATGGCCTTGTTCGTACGAGCGCTTTTTCAGCGCGCGATAAAAAGTATTGCAATGGAAATACGAGTACAAATTCAATTTCATAACAATTTATTTGCACAAAAACAGGGTACAGGAGATGTTTATTACAGAAAGAAAAGAACAGCCTATTTTGCTATTTGTAATGTAAAATGAAACAATATTAATTCATAATATAAATAATACAATGGTCAAAATGTATACAAAAAACATATACCTATTAGATCGTAAAAAAAAAATTATATTCTTTAAAGAGAGATTGTATATGTATTCGTTCATACGAAAGTCGCTTCATATTAGGGTACGGTAGTACCAATAGGGATCCGTACCAATATCGCTTATGTTGTGAGCGGTTTAAAACGTCCTTTAGTTGCTAACACTCTTGCGAACGAGGCCTAATATCACGTATTCCCTTCTTTATGAAAGCGATTCCTTCGTCATTAATATTAAGTCATCGACCTACTTAGATTAAACTGATACCTAACATTTATGTACTTTGCTTGTTGGGCGTAACATACATAATTAATTCGCAATTAATTGAAAACGCCATTTCTGCAAGTAACAGCGCTAAATTACGGGCGGAACATGGTGTTTAAGAATTCTTTTGTTAATTTTGGACTGAGCTATTATATTGAGCGTAATTATACGTAAACTAAGCTTTGTGTACATTAACTTTATGTTTATATAATTTGATAAACCACATACTTTCACACCTTTGAAACGCAATTTACTCAATATCCATAATTCCATAATATTTATAAATGCATAGAGTGACTTATACATTTATAAATATCATGGATATGTGGGTATTGAGTTAATTGCTTTTCGTCACGGCTAAACTGCTGGTTGGGAAATCGATTTGATGAAAGTAATTATTCCTTTCATCAAAATTGGTCTACTATATCTATTTTAGATACGACTCGAGGTCTAGCATAGGCGCAGCTGCTGGCAACAGCTAGTGTAGAATATCGCTCATATAACCTTTTCAGTAATTAAATACTTATGATATTAATGAAATAATAAATAAACTTGGACACTTTATCATGATGACAGCATTTACGCTTTCATACAGTCATCATAATTACGTTTCTCAGCAAACGTGCAACACTGATTACAATGAGCGAATTCGCTTTCCAAAGGGCCCCAAATTGTGAAGTCAAGGGCCCTAGCTAGTATAACACAGCCCTGGACGGGTCAGATGGACACACCGCCATAAAGAAAGCCACAACGTTTGTTATCATCTATGCCCTCTGCCCTATTATTTCGGGAAGGCCGGCCATCTTTTTGAGGAGCCCTCCAGTCCCTACGTCGGCGAATAGGGTTGGTAGTTGAGATCAGATTTTCTTTATTGGCTATCTACAATTACGATCCTGAAGATAATGTTTGGTTTGTAACGTGGTCTATGGTAAATGTAGGACATATGTTATAAAAGGAAAGCCCTTCTGGCACGACTGGGCGATACCCTATATGCCAACTATTAAATAACTCGCGTTAGACATAGCTTGAAGCTGATAATTATGATGGAATTAAAATATTGATGAGAAAAACTTCCTGTGCATATAAATTTAAGGTTGTCTGTGATTTTTTAATGGAATGGAAAAGCTGCAAAATACTATTTTTGTCACACCTGAAAGGTAAATTGGAATCCTCATTTAATCACTTGTCTCTTTCTCTCATCTCTGCCTCTCTCTAATGTGAGCTATTTCCTGGTTCCTTTTACAGCCATTAACTGTTGGAGGATTCCAATAGGGAGGAATCCAAGCATGGATATGCTGGGTTAAAAGTCAATGTAACTATTTATTTTCCAGCAAAACAAATGTTTGCTAATAATTTTCCTACCCTAGTTCAGCCTAACAACTCTAACGAGCCCAGTAGTGATGGTTAAATTGGATTGGAACCATCGGGTCAACTAATTGACGGTTTGTTAAACTTGTATATTTTTTTTAAATGTTAGTGAAAAAATATTATGACAAGCAAGGGTGAAGGTAAAAGGTGCTGGTGTACCCATAAATAATCTACGATAATTTTTTGTCAGGGAAATGAACGAAGGCTTTTATGTGGGTTGTCATTTCTTTTTTTTTTATTGTGTGTGTAATTAAATAAAGGTAACTGACAAGTACGACGACCTACCGTCGTCTTGACATTGCTTGTATGGGCTGTCACTGCAGGACGTTGATGAAAATGAGACAATCAATGCAATATTACATTGTAGAAGAAGCGTTATATTATGTGAACAATAAAACATTTTAAAATCTACAAACTGCACTAAATTGTGAAATAATCTTTCTTTAGCGGAATTTCCGAATAGCTTTGAAGTAGGAAAATTCAATAAAAGAAGAGTATAGTGTATCGGAAACATGTGGAGATGAAAGAAAGACTTAGGTACTTCGCTGGACTCAAAGAGAATCTTGGTCTTTGATACTAGAATTTCCCACTCTTTCTTACACTGCGCCACTTGTCGCTCTTTGAAGCAATTTTATTATATTATATAATATAGTTTTAGAAATGAATCCAGCTTAAAAGCAAGTTTACTGTGAATGAGGTTATAAATATTATGTTGTAGAAGTAGTGTTATATTTTATGGACATTTGGTACTTACTTTTAACAGCCTTTAAAACCTCACTAACGGCTTAAAAGTCTCACCACGCTCATGTATATAATCTTGCAGTGGTAATAAATAAATATTACGTAGACACTTTTTGTAGTGTTATTCTTCATGGATGAAGATTTTATTCACATTTGTTACACTTTCACGCAAAATCTACTGGACATATTCTTATGAAATTTCGTACACGGGTAGAATATTACCTGGAATAACACATAGGGTTTTATCCCGAAATTCCCACTGCGAGCGAAGTCCAGGGCGCAGCTATATCAGTATATTATATCCACCGTTCAGTGGCAAGGGAAGGTTGCAATAGGAAATAATTCACCAAGACAAATTAAACAGTTCTAAGTAAAGCTACCACGTATTAGCTTAAGTCGTACTCGTATGTAAAATGTTTGATGTTTAGTTTAAATCGTGAAAGTAAACATTTATTTTGTTGGAAGTCCGGATTGCTGTTTGTTTATGATGCAACTATATTAATACGTAGTGATTGCTGTAGGTCTAAAGAGAGTGATATATATTTATTTATTTAGAACCATCAGATGTTTCACTGCGAAACAAAGACCTCCCTTAATGTTTTCCATTTGTCCGGTCCTATGTTATAGTTATCCGGTATACTTATGCGGAACCTGTCCAAAACTTCTCACCAGTTGGTTCTTGACTTACCCTATCTCTGTAGTATAAGGACATTTTGCAGTATGAGGAAAGATTACGAAGGTTTTGCGATATGGAGAACAAACAGTGAGAAGGCGGCATCCGACCTATTGTAGCTGAAAACCAACCACGAAGCACTATGATAAAAGAGACAGTTTGAGGGGTTTGGTAGCTTCTTTGGTTTGCGCGCTTTCGCAGTCTGTCTCAGGATGGGTGACCAAAAAGCTTTTATTAAACCTATTGCGATTGGGATTAGGGAAAATATCTAAATTGTATTGTTACTTCAGTTTCAAAGCTAATCGTAAGTTTATGGATGGTTTTATGATATTGGCGGTCATAAAATGGAGACCTACGATTACTAATGATCACCAATTAAACTATAATAAACTGGCCGCTTGCCAGTAATACGCCAAACCAAAACATTCCTATATCTGCGGGTTTTGTCGACTCCCTCGCAAATCAATTAGGATTATATTATAATTATTGTTCATTATATTGGTTCATTATACGACCTCGGTGGCGCAGTGGTAAAGTGCTTGCCTCTGAACCGAGAGGTCCCGGGTTCGATCCCCGGTCGGGTCATGATGGAAAATTATCTTTTTCTGATTAGCCCGGGTCTTGGATGTTTATCTATATATGTATATGTTATAAAATATAGTATCGTTGAGTTAGTATCCCATAACATAAGTCTAGAACTTACTTTGAGGCTAGCTCAATCTATGTGTTTTGTCCTAATATATATATTATAACAACGAAATTGTTATTATTTTATGAGACGGACATACAGTACTGACATACAGTAATTGTAAATAACAGAAGAATAAGTAATGTTTAACGAATATTACAAATGCGAATTTGTTAGCTTTTCAATCTTTATCTGATCAACCTATAGTTAGGTTAAAAGGCAATCTATAGATTAAATTCTAACCTAACTATTTCGGAGTACAGAAAAGGACATACAGACATTTTTTCCTCTTATCTTCATTGCTGCTGGTAAAAGCAAATTTTCCTTACAAATGTGTTTGGTTAATTGTGTTCGAATTCTAATGGTGGTTTCAGAGAATATTGCATTCAAAATCTCTCTTCATCTTTACTAAATATAATATATTGATATAGATTAGTAGCATACCGTTTTGCTGAAATTCTTTGTGTGTGTAATTTGATTGTGGCCAATAAATTGATTAGCATCACAACAATTAGGTTAAGATACCGCTAGACAAGATACAATATCGAGGTAGTTGAGCAGTTAAGCTAATGTGTATTACTATTAAGCTATTCTATAAAACTAAGCTATAAAACTAAGTGCGTGCAAGCCCATGTGCTTGTGCAGAGGTCAAGTGTGGGTTTGTAATTCACATTTCACTATCGAGTTGATTCGCAGTGAGGCGTAGTTAACCAATCACATTGCTGTAGGTACGGTTGTCGTCGCGTCACAATAAACAATTATATGCTATTCGTTATTCATATAACTAATGGCTTAGGCAAGTTTGATCCATCTGATAGCTAAGCTATTAGCTTAGCTTAGCTCAGCTCAGATAGTATTGTAGCCTTAGGCTTGAACACCACCAACGCTGTGCTTTGTGGATTTGATTTGTATTGTATTGCTTGATCGTTGGTACTTTGGTGGAGTACCATAGGCGTATTTCATGGACCTGCAGACAATGCTGAGTTACCGCATGTAATTCAATTAGGTACTTATGCATATGTTAGGGATTCCTTAAATAAATATATTAGGACAAATCACACAGATTGAGTTAGCCCCAAAGTAAGTTTCTTGTGTTATGGGATACTAACTCAACGGTACTATATTTGATAACAAATACATATATAGATCCAAGACCCGGGCCAATCAGAAAAAGATCATTTTCCATCATGATCCGACCGGGAATTAATGAAAACCATATCAGTATTTTTGGTATAAAAATTTGTAATTTCATTGGGTAGGTGTTTTTATTCTATGCTATCCTAGAATGTGTTCTATATTGGCAAATATTAAAAAAGTAAACAAATAATTTCATTAATTCATTTTGTTATGGTATTTAATTAAATTGCCATGGAATTAATAATAAATCTCAACATGGTTTGGAATTTGATCGACTAACGTCTGTCAATTAGATATTCAGACACTATCGATTTTAACTAGTTTCTTGAATACTTGATAAAACTTATGCACTGGAATGTTAGAAGCGTGTGATATTAGTGGGTATTTTATTAATTTTGCTCAATCGATGGTGCAAAGGATTGAGTTGCCATACAACGTGAAAACGCAGCCAGCTTGTGGCATGTGGTTCCGCCCTAGAATAGGACCACTCCAAATCCACCCGTACATGTCGTACTAGGCAACTGAGGGATATAGGCGATAACAGTATCCCCAAAGTGGGTTAACGTCAGACAGGCAGCCGATCGTAAAAGCATAGTCAAATTTTATTGATTTGATTTTTTACGCGAATTCTGGGCTTCGGCGCGACGCAGCTCCGAATGTAAACCGGAACATGCAAGTATCAGAGAGAGCAAGAAGAAAGATTTACGAATATGAAAAATAAAGGTGATGGTATATACTTAAATTAGGTACAGCTAAGACATTGATACCAAAGGGAAATTATATGTTTTCCTAAAAGATTTATACAAAAACCGTTCTCAAGAGAAATAAGTAAAAACGAAAGCAGTGTTCACGGTGGTTATATTGTACCGGGGAGGGGTGTTGTAATGGAGCCAATAGATTTTCTCACATACGTGTGTTGTAACGTATCTTTGTATTCGTAAATACAATAGGTATTTACTACATGAAGTATTTTCGGTAATGATGAGGAAATTACTATGAAAATGGTCAGTAAATTATAACAATATTGCTCGTAAAAATATTGGCAAACGAAAAAAGTAATATTGTTACAATTTGTGACTCGAACATTTATTTCATCTTGCTGAAAAGAAAAATACAGTAGGTATGTATGAAAGTGATTGACATGGCACCTATTAAAATTAGAAATTCGTCGCTTTTTATATTCAAGTAACATGACAAGCAGTATAATCTGTGCTAGATTAAGATCAATCTATCTGTTAAATTCGCTGCAACTTCACACGAGTAACACTAAATATTTAAACAGATTGCCTGGCAAGTGCATTGTAAATTATACACAATTTGCTGAGATAATCCCTACTTCTGTTAGAAAATCATGTTACATTCCGTGTTGCAGAGATTAACTTGTCCGAACAGCGGAGGTGGATTAAAACACTACATAGTATAAAACAAAGACTGACTGTCTGTCTGTCTATCCTTATGTATGCTTAGATCTTTAAAATTACGCAACTGATTTTGATGCAGATTTTTTTCAATAATTCCTATGGATTTCTTTAGTGTATAATTTATTACGATTTTATCCTAACGAAGCCGGGACAGGCCGCTAGTTTAATATAACACAAAGTTATGCGTATCTCTCTCTCTCTCTCTCATCTTCAATGTTACATTAGCGGCCACGATTCCATTATACTGTGATTTTATTGCCGGCCACCTGCCTGACTTCAACCCTCTTTGGGAATTCTACTGCTGCTGAATCTGTCAAATAAACTATTTAAAAAGACCTATGAAAAAGACTACAGTCTGTATATGAAGTGTACTAAATGAAAGCGCTGTTCTTGCTGAGCTTTTGCCCGCGGCTTCGCCCGCGTTAATTTTCCGGGATGAAAGGTAATCTATTCCTTCTCTATACTTCAAACTATATACATGCAAAATTTCAAGAAGATTGGTTGAGTAGATAGAGCGTGAAGAGGTAACAAACAAAATAAACTTAATTTCTCATTTATAATATTAGTTAGAATAGGATTAATGCATATATCTATACCGGTAATGAAGCAGATACACTTGTAACTTAGAAAATATCTGTTCTATATTCGAGATAATATCGACCAATCTCAGTGAATGACCGTGTAATTGATGTCTGTGGTCGATTCGGGGTTACTCGGGATTGAAATCAGATCAATCCGTTTGATCAGTCCGTATTCAAAACGACTGATTTGATGTTTGAATTAATTTGATAATTCCAATTTTAGCATTGCCTAGGTCTGTGCTGGAAAGTCAAAGAAATATTACTTAGTTAAAATGTAGGTAGAACAACTTACTGTGCATTAATGGTGCAAAAACATTTGTCAGTAAATCTTTATATTTATTTATATATTTTATAACAAAGTCCTCAGCCGCTTCTGTCGGTCTGTTCGCGAGAAACTCAAAATAACCGCACGGATTTTCATACGGTTTTCAGCATTAGATATTGTGATCTTATTTTAAATGGATAAACTTAACAAAAGACTTGATAATTATGATGACGTTGAATATGGCATGGATTTCTTTTAAACAACCAAATATTACGTTAATTATTATTATTTTAAAATTTGCGGTTGAATCTTGCCCCGTGTAGTCTACATACATAAATTTAAAAAAATCCTACTTGAGTAAACTTAATAAATACTGGTTCTTGAATCATTTATCAATACTAACATAATAATTCAAAACGCTCGTGCGCCGTGACTCCAAATCCGTTGTAAATATTCAGGTCAGTAACTTTGTAAGGAATTCCATCTCGGTTCGGGCGTTATAGGCCTCTGGGGGACTGTCCTCGTAATAGGTAGATCAGAATTGCATTTATTATACCTTATAGGCTTTATAGCCGTAGAAGTCTGATTTTTAGCGGTAAAATGGGAATCTAAAGTCTCCGCTGTCCGTCCGCCTGTCTATGCGTGTGTACAGATGATTTCTGTTGCCGCTAAAATAACAAATACTAAAAACCAGAATTAAATACATATTTTAGAGGGCTCCCATACAATAATGTAATAGAGGCACGTGTCGATAGCTGGCACGCAAATGCGGAAGCCACTGGTATGTGTATTTCCGCAGTTTAGAGTTCACATCAAAATGATTCACATCAAATTGATAATTTTTTTAGTTGTTGTAAAACAAATTTTCTAATGATTGATTTTGACAAGAAGTGTTAGATATTTCCCGGATTAAAACATTTGAGGATTAAATATATTTTATTTTATTACATTATTTTATTTTATTCCAACTTTCCAAATTGGTATAAGGGCGGCTTGCTAAAAACATTAAATAAAATCAAAATCAGTCAACCTTCGAGAAAACTGAAAGATTATTCATAGCGATAGGTATTTATCATGTCAAATACAGATTAATAGAGCCACAAAATATATTTTATCATTATGTAGATTTTATTACTTAACACATCTGGTAAAATCTGCAATTAGTTATAACCCTATTATAAATTTAAAAAGAAATATTTAAATGTTACCAATTATAATATAGTTTGGAAAGTCGGTTAGGAAATAAAATAGATACTACACACTGCCCACTCCCCTATCCTTGAGGCATGCGTGACGGTAATTCACGAAATTCGGTAATTGGTCGTTTAACAAATTACCCCGGCTGAATAGACGATGGATTGCTGCGAGCAATGAATACTTATGCAAAATAAATAAAACTTCTAACCAAACAAATGTATCTCGAAGACTTTATCGAAATCGAATATCGAAAATCGAAAGAAGAATTTATATCGAAAAATCACGCTTATTTTATATTTAATGTAATATATTAATATATTAGGACCAATCACACATATTGAGCTAGCCCCAAAGTAAATTCTAGACTTGTGTTATGGGATACTAACTCAACGATGCTATATTTTATAACATATACATATATAGATAAACATCCAAGACCTGGGCCAATCAGAAAAATATCATTTTCCATCATGACCCGACCGGGGATCGAACCCGGGACCTCTCGGTTCAGAGGCAAGCACTTAACCACTGCGCCACCGAGGTCGTCAAACTAGAGTAATCCTAATCCGTTGAAACTAGAGTAACTCAAAATAGAGTAATCTAATCATAATATTATAAAAGCGAAAATAAGTTTGTTTGCTACCTCTTTACGCTTTACCCGCTTAACCTGTCTTCTTGAAATTTTGCGTAGATGTAGTTTGAAGTATGGAGAAGGACATAGGGTATCTCGCATCCCGGAAAAATAAATGTTCCCGTATGAAATCACGCGGATGAAGCCGCGTGTATAAATACTAGTTTATATACATTTTTGAACTGCTGAACATTGGTGAAAATTCTCTTTTTATATTTTTTGGTTTACATGTTGGAACTCCCATTGGAAATAAAGTATTTTGTCCCAAATTTATTAGATAAAAGGTAAGACTTGTCGCTTGCAAAAAAACGTTACAAATATGTGTAGTGACTTGTTTTTGGTATAACTGCGAATTATAACACTTATCTTCAAATTATTATTTAATCTAATCTAACCATTATTAATACCCTTTTGTCTTAATAGTAAAGCTTTGTTCCAAATAAATATTTACTTCATTTGATATTCCCAGAAAGGGGCTAGCGAGGAATTGTAAACAAATAAATTAGGGCCAATTTTCATCAAACGTAAACAATTTAATTCAAAATTTGAACATTAATAATTACTCGATTTAAATGGATTCTGTTTTATAATTTGATTAAATAATTACACTGAATTTAAATGTAGCTATTATAATGAGTTCATTAACCATTACATTTTAGAATAAAATTCTATATTTTGTAAAAAGTCATCATATAATTAAATTTACAAGTAACATTTTGATTTGTTTTCATATTTAAGTGAAATGTTTGATTTTATACATAAATATTGTCCTTTTTTCTTTAAAAATAATAATATGACTATTTGAAAATTTGAGAGAAAAAAATAGCAAAAAAACATCCTGTGAGATTTTTTCCTAGAAAATACAATGGATTGGTTCATTTTTCTATTCAATAGGTGAATGTATATTTGGAAAAAAGTAGTAACGCGGCCCCTGCGCGACGACTCTCAAAGACTGAGGAAGAAACCGGAAAACGCTCAGATAAGAGAGAGGTGAATGTTATATCGATCAACATGTACATAAAGAATACTTATACAAGTCTATTGAACCTGATAATAAAATCTGGAACGCAAAATAAAATAGCAAGACGCAAAACAGTCTCAATCCTCAACGAGACGTGATTAAATAAACAACAGAACATATTAAATGTGTAATTTTGCATTAAGAAATACGCATTAATTACATAGGTGATTTACTTGTACGCAGATGAGATTTATAATGTTACTTCAAGATCATTTTGCGGCGCAAAAGCGTTTCTTTACACTGGAATTTCCGTGCGAACTTTCGTTCCAAAATTGCTATCTTTTGAGCATATGAAATTTTAAAGCATTTTCTCTATGCGGCTAAATTAATTTTGCTCAGCCAAGCAACTTGATTGTCACTGTTTACTAGATAGAAGTATTGTTATATCTCTCATCTGAACGTTTATTTGGTTTTTTCTTCAGACATTGGACGTTGAAGCTCAGTGTTCGCTTTCCTACGTTTTCGTCGTCACTTCACACGATTGTTGGCATCCCCAGTTGAACATTGGCATGCATACAAGTTTCATCGTTTACTATATCACTCCCGCACTTCCTAGGTTTGCTCTTTCTGCCAGGGAACAGCATAGCCTATTTGTTATTTACGTAATTTGCCTCTTGGAGTTTGTCTTCTATATTATGGACATGTATAAATATGCATTAGCATCGTAGCGATATAGAAATATTATTCTATTTCGCTATGATGCTACCGCATCGTCGTTCAAAATAATTGTAGGGAGTAGCGTATCTTCTTTTTGCTGACCCACCCTTGGGTGTGACCCACAATTAGCTGACGACCTCGGTGGCGCAGTGGTAAAGTTCTTGCCACTGAACCGAGAGGTCCCGGGTTCAATCCCCGGTCGGGTCAGGATGGAAAATGATCTTTTTCTGATTGGCCCTGGTCTTGGATGTTTATCTATATATGTATATGTTATAATAATATAGTATCGTTGAGTTAGTATCCCAAAACACAAGTCTCGAACTTACTTTGGGGCTAGCTCAATCTGTGTAATTTGTCCTAATATATTTATTTATTTATTTAGTTAGATTCTAAGTTAAGTTACTTACTTAGATTCTAGGTAGGTAATTGTAAGTAAAAATCCTGTGTAAGTATTCTAAGTCTTGCTAATAGTGGCAAGTTAAGTAACTTTGACCAGACCTTTTCACGTGACTTGGCACGTCTCGGTATTTAAAATAATGTACTGTAAATAAAATTCGATAATGGTTTTATGTTTTTGCCTCTCTATACTCTATGTTTCGTAAAACATAAATTACAAAAAATATTATCGAGTAACTATTCCGTAAAAGGGATCTAATCTTACTTAGAAAATTAATGAATAGGTATTGTTAGTTAAGACTATAAAAATATAATTTATTCAAGAAACAGCTGTTTACTTTCATTTAAAAATAGATTCAATAAATCAATATCTAATAACACATTAGCATGGCGCAATTTAATAATTATGCTGTGACAATATAAATAAAGAACCGAACGGTATCTATACATACGTATTACATATACCTAATAAAACTGTAAGTGGGCTATGTCTGTACAAGTAGTACATAGGAGGTTATTAAAGAAAAATGATTATTGGACTAAGACTAATATGTCTTTAGGGGACTAAAAGAAGCCAAAACAATTATTTTTAAAATCTTATTTGTATGTCTATGCGCCTAAATTAATTTTGCTCAGCCAAGCAACTTGTTTGCCACTGTTTACTAGACAGAAGTATTATTATATCTCTTATCTGAACGTTTATTTGGTTTCATCTCAGACATTGGGCGTCGAAGCTCAGTGTCCGCTTTCCTACGTTTTCGTCTCCACACGATTGTCGGCATCCTTAGTGTATGTTATGTTTGTTCGCACATCACCTAAAAACTAATGGGCTAACTTAAAATATGGTGTAGCTTTCATCGCGATAATTTGTTTAAAACTCGAGATATTGACAAAAATAATTTATGAGCGGACGCTGGCGACGCCGCGGGCAAAAGCTAGTTTTTAATAAATATAACAAAAAAAAAACTTTCACTCGTTAATTGTGATTTTAATCAAAATGATATATTACTACATTGATGATATTCTTCGACAATTTTTTTATAGAATATGATAATGGGCAAAAGAATACATTTGGTTTACAAGTTTGTTGACGTTGATGTTGGCGTCGACATTTCCTACGAATGCTTTATTACTCCTTCACACTTCAACCCTTGGTAAACCACGTATGGTCGCTAAATCTCTTCGGAACGGGATATAAAAGTCAAAATTGGTCCCTGAAGTTGAATAAACCTCGGGCTAATAAATCCAGTTTAATGTTAGCCAAGGATATGTGACTTGGAACTTGTTTACGGAGCATAAACTCCAGGGTTTATTAACAGCTTTCGGAGTATGTGGAATGTTGGTTTTGTTGGATTTAACACTTTAGTTTTCTGACTTTTTGCTCGAGATCAGTTCAGAATGTAGGTAGGTATATAACCCTTTCGGCCGCCTATATAACTATATAACAACATATTTAGTCAGTCTTTTGTGTAGGTACTGTGTTTACAGGAATAAATGTTTTGTAGATATCTTACAGCCTAGAAAGATCTCGTAGTCATTTAATCAAAAAACAGGTCACATCTTCGAATGAATATAGAGATTAGGAAAGATCTCATTTAAAAGCATTAATTGAGTATATTTCTATAGATTTACGAAAAAACTTGGAATACTTTATAAATCTACACGGGAATTATTTCAATTTTGAAACTAGAAGACAATTTTTACGTAATTTTTTTTTTTGTAAGAGATAATTAATCTATAGTTTATAATGAGACTGAGAAATGTATTTGAGTGTAGGTATATAGAACATTTTACGATTGTTTTTTAGTTTTATAAAAAAATGAAGAATCTTAAAACAGTTCACTTTGTTTACTGAATAAGTGACGAAGTCTATATTCCGTTGATGTTGATTACTATTGATCGATGACTTGTTTGTATGTCTATATGTCTAATGTACTGGGATGTATGGGCGATGTTACTCGTCAAAATCGATATCGTTCGTTACTCGACTAAGTAAATTATGTGAGCGACTTGCTTGGTCTAGGTTTAACTTCGTAAATAGTTAATTTAACTTTGTCAATATTATTTTTACTATAAAAGGTCTATTATGGTAATTATATATTAGTAGTAATACTTTAGTTTACCGTAAATGTAGTCTATATCGGGTGCAATTTTATAAAAATCGGTTAAGTGTTTCTTGAGTAAAATTGATAAAAATATATAAGAACAAATCTGACACCATTGTCTGACAGGCAAAAGACTGTTAGCAGATAATACATTAAAAGAAAAAAGGAATAAAGAAGTAAAGATTTTAGTATATATTGGCTCCTCAACCTACTTATTAACCTATAATATTGAGTCTGCTGTCATTAGTCATAAAATTCTGCACACTTAATTTAAGTATATTTTCCATAAGAAATTATTCATAATTTGGTCTATATTTGCTGAGATAACAATTCTTCCTTATTTGCACAGTGATTGTTACCTGATGAATAATTACCATAACTCTTATACCGCCTTATTAATAAACATTTAATTCTCTGAATTGCCTTGGAGTAGTTTTTCTTTGTTTTGTCCCTCTCTCTCTTTTCAGCATTTGACTTTGAAAGAACGAGACAATACAAAGATTAACTATTCCGAGGCTAATTAAGGAATAACGTTTTTATTAATAAGGAGGATAGAATTTAAAACATCCGTATTGAAAATATTAATGTTTATTATTTTAAAACGGAACCGTGATGCAATATTCTGGTCTGATTTAAATTTTTGTAAACCACAAACAAAATTCACGACTCAGCAACATGCGATGTGTCTATGGTATTTATTCTATTGCGATACGAGTGTGTCTATGTTATTTATTTTATGCAATGCTGGAGGCTATTAATGAATCAATTACGACAAGGTCATTGTCCATTTTATCGTGGTTACTTTTGTTTCAAATGTATCAGACCAATTTTAGTCTGGAAAAACTGTCGAACTAATAAAATGTACAACTTTCAAAGAAAAATTTTCACACGTAAAAGCTTCTTCACACATCAATTTTCACACGTAAAATCTTTACACATCCAATTTTAACTTCATGAAACTATTATCACTAATAATAGGTAAATATAAATTTTGCCGCTAGTTTCGTTAGATAACTTATTGAGTTAATTTTGAAAATAATAATGATATGAAAAAATTCTGGAATCGAGCGGGAATTGAACCCACACCCCGCTATCAATCCGGGATAGAGTTATTATTTTCAAAATTAAGTTAAAGCTCATTATTATTTTCAAAAATGAAGTTCAAAACAAATGTGACATGTACCTAACAAATCCATTTAAACTTGGCTAAAGTTTAAACTTCATTTGTTGAGAGATGGTACAGTTTTTTTATTTTTTATTTTTTTTATTTTTTTTTTATTTCACATATAAAGAACAAATATATATAGTACATAATAGTACGTAGACCATTTTAAACAAAACAAGTACCTAGTAGTAAGTTGCAATCTAACACAATTGTTCTATAAAGTAGGACTTAAGTTTATTTTTAATATTTTTAGGAGTTAAGTCATTTTTTACAGAGGTGGGTAGTGATGAATTTTGATGTGACAGTTTTTGGCAGATACGCGAGCCTGACCATGACCATATTATTACTACAAAAAAAAGGAAGTAAATATAACTTTTATGTAAAATACTTCCAAATACATAAGCATTAGGTAGCTAAAGCTGAACTAAGTACGCATTACTTAGGTTCTTCTTGCCTAGTTAAGTCATATATAATACTTATTTGCCCGTCTACCTAGAGAAGCTTCGAGAAAGTTTCGAAATTGTTTGAACATATAATTCGTTGCTGGCAATGATATAAAGAATTTTTCAAAATTACTATTTAGTTAGTGTTTTATATCTATATACTTTTATATTTTGAACACATGACTAAAGTAACATAAGTAGGTACTATATATTACTATATATTAATAGTTACGTATTCATTACTGACGGTCGTAAACCTTGTTGATTAAATGAATTTAATTAGTTATTCTGAGAGGCAATTAAAAAAAGTTGATGAACTCACTTTTTATTAATTGCTCGCTCATCCTCAGAAAGGCTATAAACTCGGAACGACTATTAACTGGGTTTCAACTTCTAGAAAAACGCTACTATCCTAACTAATGATAAAAACGAAAGCAAGTAAAAAAAAAAAAGAAGTATTAGAGGTATTAATGTGATAAAAAGTATTTTTTTAAACTAACAAGCTTTTATTGTTCTCATGAAGATATCTGCTTCAAAATGGAGTTACAAGACTTCCGAACAAACAGGCACAAGAAATAAAAGCATTGAAAAGAGCAAAAAAATAAAAGAAAGAGACGTACGTAACTGACGGTACAAAAAAACCGCAGTTGTACACGAAGTTTTCCGTACCATTATTTATAAAAACGGCAAAAAAATCACGTTTTCTGTATTTGGAACCCACTTAAATATTTATTTTATTTTTTACTATTTTTTGATTGATATAGTGGCAACAGAAATATATCAACTGTGAAATTTTCAACCGTACTTATATTACTATCGCGGTTCCTGAGATGCAGCCTGTAAATTAATAATAAATAAATTTGGGCACGGATCCCTAAAAATAGTATTCAGAACCTCATTGAGGATAAGGTCCCAAAATGTCCCAGCTTCGTTTCCCGAATGGCGTAACAAAGCCATTTTTGCAATGAAAAATACTGTACTTTTGAGTCGTGCCTTTTCCTCTTTTTGTAGCAAAGATATTTTTAGTCTAACCAAGGGTTGAATTAAACCCCGAGACGCAGATAGTATTATAAATACCTGGCTTATTCCGGGAATATAGATAATACTTTTCATGTTTTATTTTATAAACTGTAGGTATATACGTGATATACCTCTATAAAGCATTTAAAAAATAAAAGTTAAGGCAAAATTAGTGTTTTTTTTACTAAATTAATGGATTAGATTTTGTACGATATAAAGAAACCAAGCCGGAACGATGAAAACCTTTATCTAGCTGAAATTGTCAAGGCTAAATCTAGGTCTTGACAAAGATGAGCATGCTTCACTGCACACTGCACCCAGGTTTAGCTAGCTAAATCTAGGTGTAGCCGCACGGGGTTTAGCCGTAACATATTATATTTCATTACACAAAATCGACTTTAGATTTATTTTATTTATATATTTACATGAACTTCGGCTCATGTAAATGCGTAGCACCTGTTTCATGGGCATATTTCTAAATTTTGAATTACATATATAAAATAAAGGAATTATAAGAAAATTATAATAATAAAGGAATTATAAGAAAATTATAATTCCTTTATTATTATAGTATCTTCTTATCTCGAATGTCCTACGGGAGTAGAGTTTACAGAGCTCAACTTAGAATATAACAATCTCAAACGCACAATTGAAAGAAACAAAACATGAATACTTATACTACGGATTTAAAGCGAGATACCAAAGGAAATTTCGATTTAAACCTCGTATTAAACTTGCATGTAATCTGCTAGCATCTGTTCACCGCAATGTTCGGCACAAGTCGCCGTAATTGAAATCTGCGAATGGCTCCTCTTTAGCAGTCGAGGTGAAGGAACAACTAACAGTAATCACATTTTCCTGCCATTTGTTTAACTTTATCGTATTGTTTGAAAAGGTTTTTGTTTATGACACAATTTTATTTATTATTTATTTTATTTTTATATCTCAAAGATCTCAAGAGAGCGGACACGACACTTGTTCAAAAGTTCCACATTTTTTTATTATTAAGATAACAAATATATTACAATCAGATTCTGTATAGTAATAAATTAATTTAACATAGTCAAATAAAGAATATACTTATGATTTCAATAGCAAAAGCCAATTTATATATAGTATGTATAATTAGTACGTGTATTATAGTATGTATGATTAGTACGAATGTATAAAATTGTGAGCAATATAAATAATTAAGTTTTTGTGCAATATTATATAGGCTTAAGTACAATTTAAACTAATAAACGCTTTTGATGTCTGTAACTTCGTTAGAAAGCTCTATGTCTTGAACTAAAATATTAAATTTAGCAAGTCCAAACAATTTTATTTAAGTTAATACCTACACTTCTGTTGATACATTATAATCTACATATAATTACCCATTATTAATATGATTTAGACCATGTTCTTATAGAAATCAGTAGACTTAATTACTCAATAAGTATCAGGGTAAGGTCCCGAAATATCCTAAACAGCTATATTGTAAGATACAACTGATTAATCCACCCACCATCTCATCCTGCAACTGACAGATTCTGAACACTGCGTCATTCACGTCGATTGCGTCACATTATGATGTAATAGGATAGATGACAAATTTTTGTTTTGAAGATACGAAGGATATTAAATAGAGAGACAATATTAAAAAAATAACAATGCTATCAATTTTTCACTTCAAAAAGTGTATACTTAAACTTCAGAAAGAGCGCAGTCAATGAAGTGCGCTGAATCCACTAACAGTTTTCAAAAAGATTCTACAATCGTGGCTGGAAGTCCGTGATTACAGTGTAAATAACATCAAGTCCAAAGATACCGATCAGCAGTCTGCAATCAAAACGTTTGCTATTACCGCTTTCATTGTTTGCTGTACTGTGGATTGTCACATTTTCTGACGACAGTCGAATTGTCGAACGGTGGAAAGTTCTCTGTCAGATGATATTCGTTCATCGTTTATATTCTGTTGCGTCCATTTTTAATAAAAACATTCGAATGTAATAATGGTATAAAATTCAAATTCAAATTTTGAATATATCTAAGATTGTTTTATTATGTCATTTATATGTAAAGTCTACTCTCATGCTCCCGCCGCTGCATCCGCTCTGCGCATGTTGTATTTGCGGTTAGACGCTGCAAATCCCGGCGTCATCATAAAAAATATACCTACAATTTTGAAGATTCAGTTGTGATTTTATAACCGGCTGGCTGCCTGTTCAAATTGAAACAACAGTCGATAAATTACACAAGGCTGGCTTTAATTAAAGTTCAATTTCTCACATCAGTTCATTATGAGTGGGTTGCATCAAAAATGTTAACGTTAACTTTTGAACCTGCCAAGAAAAACACAATGCGCGGCATGTTGTCTAAACGTACGCGGCGCGTAGGTAAAATTAACATCAAACTTGACTGGTGTGTACCTCGAAAAACAAAAAGTTTCAGGTAATACAAAATGTTCTGAGTACCTAAATTAAGTCAGGTTATACAATAAAACATACTAATATTACTGGGTAACAGGCTTTAAGTTATAACACAAACAACACGAAAACGTTACGTTAGTTATATACGAATGAGTAAATTAGAAGAAAGTTTGTTCGCAGTGAAACTTCCTGACATTTCGGCTTTTGAAATAATAATGTGGTTTTGTAGTTTTGGGGAAATGTCGAAAGGGGTTTTATTTGTTTTCTTTTTTTACACAACTATCCACGGGCGTAGCCAGGTTTCAGTATCGGGTGGGGTTCCAAAAAATACATAAAACAAATATTCGTATGAAAATTGATAATTGGGGAGTCCTATTTTGAGCAGCGGGACAGTAATAGTATAAATAAATAATATATAGTACATATTTCAATTTTAATAGTAAATATTTTAGTGTATGCCGCATGCCTGCCTTTATTTTAATTTGATGAATGTCTAAAATTATATCTTGACTAGCTTTTACCCATGGCTTTGCCCGCGTAATAGTTCTGCCGGCATAGTTATTTTTCCGGGATGAAAAGTACCCATTGCACCTTCTCCACACACTTCAAATTTTATGTATGCAACAAGAAATTGGTTGAGTAAATTAACTTACTTTCGCATTTATTTATTATTTCGCATTATTAGTAAGGACAACAATTTTTCAGAGACTTTTGAATTTGAATGTGAATTTCTATGTACAGCGACCATTGGTTTAGACACTCAATTAAACAGTCGGTTAGCTCTTTGGTGAATCGATATACCTATATGCTTATAATCTTGGAAATATCCTGATATTTGTATTAACATTTTCACGCTTATCTATTAAGTTAGCCCTTGTGTAAAACACAATAGGGTGCATTATTAATCATCGCAGGAAACAGTAATCACTTTTCCTTGAACGCTGACTCACATTTAATCATGCCGACATTTCCTATATGCCTATTTTTAGGCGTTATTTATTTCTAATGAATGATTGATTTTATTATACGTGTATGTACAGCACTTGTATATTTGTTAATGTTAATGGTGGAAAAATAGATTATCGAATCGAAAAACGAATTCATATCCTCTATTTTGGTAACTATATCTGTAATAGTATTAAATAAGTAGGTAGGTATTTTTGCACATAATTTATCAGGTCATAATTAAAAGTGGATAATTTCACAAAAGATATAATATAAAAAATATTTTAATATCAAGTATCTGGAATAAATAATAATAAATCATATATTTTATGGAAAACAAGTGATTATAATGTGTTTTAAATTTAGTAATAATTTAGTTCATTCAGAGCTAACAATGCGCACGTGACATCCATATTGTCACAGGCGTCAATAGGCTGCGGTGACCACTTCCCATTAGATAGTGCACATGCCTGTTTGTTTGCTCATTATGCTCTATATAAAAAAGCGTGTGGAACACTTGTAAAAAACTCTTGCTCCCATTGCATAAAGATCTTTTGACATCCCTGTTTATAGAAATATGAACGCAACCACATCCAACCATAATAAACACTAAATATGGGAACGCATTATTTACTTCTTACTATGGTAAAAAACATAGAACTATGCCAATTATCGTTTTACAAAGCTTTGTATTTTATTTTTTATTTTCTAGTTTAGCTCGCGTTTCCACCTTAATTTAACAGTTTTTAATACTGTTTCCTCGAAAATTGACGAACATCAAAGCTTATAAATAGATAATCATCAAATCATCAGCTTTCATTATAGAAAACCCACAAATCATTTACATATAGACTGACTTGAAAATTGGCAGCAGTATTAGAATTTCAACAGGAATTTATTGTTTACCTATATCAATCAACGTCAATTTCGTATGCGCATGTAGTGATATCAAAGGATTCGCAGTTCTCATGAATATGGATATCTGTGACATTATTATTTTGTTTTATTCGCAGTCGTAAGCATAATCCACAGGTTATTTTCAACCATAGAAATAGTAAATTCGATATAAAAACGTTTGAAATTGTTTTTTTTTCACTTCAAGATTTTTTATGTCTATTGCTAAGTTATTTATAATAATCTCTGTCATGTATGTTCACGTGAATCGAAGAAAATAATGAAAATATTTCTGGATGTAAATTGTATGATTAATTGGATGTTTGTTGAATTAAATATCCCACGCACACGCAAGTAGAAGCTAACTCAATCTATGTGTTATGTTTCTATACATTATTACTTATTTTATGTATATTTAAATTACCACATATACAACATAGTAACATTTCTTTCTCCAGCAGATTCTGATAAATGTTTATTTTTTTATGTACAATGTCAGTTTTTCCAAAATTTCCGTACAGTGTGATTAAGATGGAACATAAAAGACATAATTTTTCTTCAATTTAACCAATCGTTTGTATAAATACACCTTCGATTTGTGTGGGGGTGTATCAACGAGTAGCGTTGGAGTTATTTCGGTCATCATTCCATACGACACCGTGGCCTTTGTCGGCCCTACTGCGACAAACGTGTAGTTTTACAGTTTAAGAGACACACAGTTTTAAATTGCACTGTTTTTATATGAGATTACGACCTTGTCAAACTGACGTTCCTTGATTATTGTATTATGAATATACTTATCCGGTCCGGAATTTTCCAGATGATTTAAATTGAAAATAATCCACCGCGTCAAATAATCCTTCTAATATTTGACCGAGCGAGCGAAGTGAGCGAGGTCTACAAATCAACTTGGGGCAAAAATACATTTTTTGTTAGTATGTTTGTAACGTGATCACTTAATCTGTTTATAGAATTTTTAAGTTCGTGGGGCAACAAAATCGGTTATCTAGTTTTTAAAATATTCACAATGTTGTAAAAACTCTTCAAAATTCTATTGTTTTACGAGGTCTTAAGTTCGCGGCGAACAACTAGTATATAGGAACAAATCACACTGGTTGAAGGTTTAGCCCCAAAGTAAATAATAACATCACAGTAATATCCCTACCATCTATATGCAAAATGTCCGTCTGTATGTCCCCATAAGAGAGGTTCGCGTGATCGCTCCTTATGCATGTTTGATGCACGGCCGCGCCAACTGCTACCAAATGTTTTATTATTTTTAGGCCACAACACAAAAGCCACATCGTATTTAGTGCAATAGGTCGCCCGATCGATGTATTTAGAAATATCTTTGGTACGACCCAATTCTTTATATCGGGGAACGGACTGTAATCAAACATATCATTGGTATCTTCTGATTAATTCGTTTTAGTTATATCTTCATGGTAGATCATCGAAGTCATGAGCGAATACATATATATTATCTTTATTACCTACTAGATATTACCCGCGGTGGTTTGATCTATATTTATTCTAATTTTCATCAAAATTTAGTTTCAACGGTTCTCAACGGTTTAGTCGTGAATGCATGACAGACATTCGCATATAATATTACTCTGGATGTATGGATACCATGGATACTATGGATATGGATAGTTGATAATTTTATAGTAAAAACCTCATGAAAATAAGTACAATAGTTTTTTAATTTATGATAATGAAATGGTGTGTTGAGTTTAATTTCATAAATGTATATCTAGTTAAATCGGTTTCATCTAATCTTACATCAAACAAAAAACGCATTAATTATTTTGAAATATTGCTTTCATGTTAATTGGGAATGAGAACAACGAACAAATTGGTCTGCCCTTCTTTCAGATGAATCTTTTTAAAATGTTGCACGTGGACAATATTAAAAGGTCTCAAGTGATATAATAGAGACAGTAAGGACATTCTCAATTCCCCACTCGAACTAATACCTACAGCAAAGTCGGATGTAATAGATTACATTTGTAATCTCATTAATAATCAGATTAAAATTAATCATATTATTTTCAATCGAAATTACAATTAATTCGATAAAAAGAGATTACGGATTATTTTGAGATTACTTTTCACTAGCGATCTAGACCAGTTCAATGGGGTGGTAACAAATATCAAGTCTTTTTCGATTCTGGGATAGACAGAACCATGGGCTCCGGGTTCGGGTCCGGGTCCGATCACAGTTGTTCTAATTGTTATGGCTGACATTGCAACTTGTACCTTTTGTGACTATCTAACGGGTTTCGAAAAGGTGCAGCCATTTAATGTACGGATTAGTATATAATAGGAGATTAGTTAATTTACCATCATGATCTGATAATCATGGACGCTGATGTTCGTGCAAAATAGAGAAGAAAAAAAAGTAAAAAAGCGAATGGATTAAACTGAGAAAGCTACCGCTTCTCACGCTCAAATGAAAGAGAGTTAATTCATCTCTAAAGGGTATGTAATTGAGCAGCCTTTCTAATTATTAATCACAAACCACTGTCCGGAAACCACGGCCGAACAGGCAAAATCTGTTAAATTCTGAAAATATTTGACGAAGACTTACATTCTAGGCACGTCCGATGGAATATTCGAGAGTTATTTTGAAATATGAAGCCCGTTTGTTTTTCCCTGTAAAACTTATTTCTTTAGGGTGTAACATCTTTTATTTTGATATTATTTTTTGCTGTGTTCCTTACTACGAAAGTGTTCAGTTTTTTTTATTTCACAAAACTATTCTATTCTAGCTCGCTTTGCTGGGTATATTTATAAAATATGTTAAAGTACTCGCTTCTTCCCATGGCTTCGCCCGCGTGAAGATCCCATCTACATTATGTTTATCTATAGAAAGCGCGAAGTGGTAAAAAACTAACTATGCATTCCTAATGATTGATATTGATACTGCCATAAGTGCGGCTAAATTAGTTAGGATCCAGCTGTCTTCCGATCAGTAGGACAAAGGCAGTCGAACCAGAGGAGATTTTTGAAATACTTAATCTTTGTCTTAATCAAAAGGCAATATTGACCTAATCTACAACAAACAACTGTTAATGTACGTGCTTCAAAGATTGTTTCGAATCGGAAACAAGGCTAAAATTTACCATTTGAAAATAGAACTGAAATATCAAAAACAGGCTGTTTTTGAACGAACTGTTTGTTGTTGGTGGAACGGTGGCTGTTTTTGAACGAATTGTTGAACTTGGAATTTGGACGTTTGTTCGAAATACAAACTCTCAGAGGTTCCTATTCCAAATGAACTATATTTCAATGTAGTCAAGTTACTGAACTGATAGAACCAAATATACTATATTTATTTTGTTACGGAAAATGGTTTGCTTTTATTGGTTTAGTATTCAACAAATTCAGTAATGTATTCATGAATATTAGTTGTTACGTAAAATATATTTGTTTTTAAACTATAAATCATTTTCAGAAACACGAGCAAAATGTACTCGTGTTTTGGGTAATTTGATACTCGTCAATTAATTTAGTGGCAAATTCGACGTAATATATTGATGTAACGGTTTTATTAGGTATACTACATATAAGTTGATAATCAACCAGAGTGCAAGTTTCCTCACGATGTTTTTCCTTCACCAGAAGCGTGGTGGACTATGTAGACTTCAATACATGAGTCAGATTGGTATACAAACTCATGTGGCACGAGTAGGATTTGATTTCGATTCACAGGTTCACAGTTAAGAACTCTTAACCGTTACTCCAACACCGCTTTGGCAAAAGCGGCATAGTCAGATAGTCAGACACAAACAGTATCAAGAATATCAATTATATTGTTCAACACACCGAATCCAGATAAGATACACTCTATATGAACACCACAAATAAATTTCTCGCATCAAAAGATTTCCTAGCCTTTGTGTGTCTGATATAATACTATCGTTTACAAAAGCAGTTTATAATGGCTGCTTCGCATTATCCCAAATATGGAACTGTTTAGTTTTGTATAAAATATATTTCTAGTAATAATATCATCAACAGCCATTTAAACGTTCCCACGTATTCGGGCACAGGTCTTCCTTATGGATGGATAAAGTATTAGCCATGAACACATCACGAGGGCTCTTTTTAGATTGGTGGATTATAACGAAACGAGACCAACGACTTAAAGGACGTACCAATCATGCCATCCTTTTCGTGTTCAAGGTTTTATATTTTCATGTCACCTATCCAATGATATGCTATCCTAGTAATATGATCCTTATACATGTAAACAAAGTTCTCTCGCGTCTGTCTGTTCGCGATAAACTCAAAAACTACTGCACGGATTTTCATGTGGTTTTACCATTTACCCATAGATAGAGTGATTCCTTAGCAAGGTCTAGGGGTATAATTTATTATGTTTTTACCTGAGCGAAGCCGGGACGGGCTGCTAGTAATGTATAATAAGGAATTATTCGACGTGTTTCTTGCCAAAGCTTGGAACCTCTTCACTCTCCATATCCGCCCATGATGTCATACGATACTACTAAGGAATAAATAACCTAGACAGCTGATAGGAAACAACAGTACGTATTCCCATTGGCTTATTTTTAAGGAAATCGGTGAAAACCAGGCGAACCCAAAGGCAAAAAGAAACGAAAGAGATTTGTTAAGAAAATTAGAGTTGTACTTTTCATTCAACATAATACTAACACACAGAAGAAAATAAAACACATGAATGTGCGTGAATACATTCCTTTCCCTTCACCCTGTTGTGCCATTTTTCTATCGCCATTAAGAAAAACAAAATAGGAAACGATTATTTTCGCAATTCACAAGTTAAGTAAACGGGACTCAACAGTTTTATCGTGTAAATTAATAAAACCCCCGTCTATTTGCAGTCGAAGGTTGGTATGAATATTTTATTGATAGTAGCACAACCGCCATAAAGAAGCACGTTTACATTAGCATGTGCAATATATTTCAGAATTCATTGTCGCCTGCAAATTGAAAAGGAAAAATTTTATACGTTATAAATTTTCATACAAAAATATAATTTTTATCGCAAGCTTTATTTGTTGTTAGAGAGATCATGTTGCACTAAGCGTGTAAATAATTATCTGTGCAATTAACCGTTGAGGAGTTCCCTCGTTGGTGGCCGATCCTGGGTGCAACAAGTGTCATAATAATACATTTCATTACGGCAACTGAAGCGATGTGGAAAATTTTAAATCTGTAGAAGAAGCGGAATTAGCTGAAATTTAACCTGCAAGATTTAACTATAGACATACCGGGACAGGGGAAACTCATAGAAATAATGATCTAAATCTTGTAATAAAAACTAAATGAAAAATTCAAGAATCACGAAGTTGCTGGTATCCTCTTATTAGTTATAATTGAGCTGACGGTTTCTAAACTGCTGAATTTTAAAAAGTATCTAAACACATTTTTCAAACACTGCTAAGAACACTTTTGATCAAATTCTCTTTCAAATAAAAAGAAAACTAGACAAAATCGGTTCCACCACTTGGCTTCTGATGATGCCACGGACAGACATACAGATACACAGACACCTTCCGTCGTCGAACGTCAAAAACTATATTACAGTAAAACGTAGAAAGACATTGAGAATAATATGATAATAATTCAATGTAGTATGAATTATTATCATGTTATTCTGAAATATCAGTCGATAAATAGCGTTTGTCTGTTTCTGAAATTATTGCCTAGACTCGCTGTATTTGCTTGTTTAATCATGCTTGTTTAACTACTGTTAATTTAAATGGGTTGTTGTACGTTATAGCTCTTGAATTATAAGAACTATCAACGGTAATTAATTTAGAATATAATTTCAACAGATTTCAATCACAAATTAATATTTTATTTAATGTAAGAGTTAGCTAAAGAAGATCGAGTATTAAACCAAACCCGGCTCGTGATTTAAAATAGGGACTTTTAGAAAGTTTAAAAGTAAATTACCTACATACTATAATCATACATAATCCAAGTAATAACTATCCTATAATTATTAATATTATAAATACGAAAGTAAGTTTTTTATCTCTTCACGCTTTATCTACTCGACCAGTCTTTTAGAAATTTTGCATACACGTAGTTTAGTAGGTCGTTATAAAATACTAGTAGTTTATAGCTTTTTGTGAAATTACTGTATAATATTAAATTTGACATGAAAAAGTTCCTGTGAAGATCTAATATATGATTTGATTTTCTCTTACAACATAATACGCAAAACACATCATTCTTCGATCATCATTCACTCGAGCAAGTTGCACCAACACCACAAAAGCAAGTTTGACAAATTAGTTATTTCCCACAACAGCGATGGAAAGTTTACACTCTGTGTGGGACGCGAAATTAATTGAAAAACTGGATTCGTAGCGAACCGAGTTACGAATTGTCCTACTCGTACATGTTTAATTTATTTATTCTAAATAGCAACTCTATTTGTTGGTTACCACAACACTGTTTAAATGAGTTTCTTTCTGTCGTTCCAAAATGCTGGTAGCTTTTTAAAAAAAATTCCTTGTAAAGCTGTGCTTTTTGCTAGTATGATATTTGATGGGAAAAAATGTCTGTTAAGATATTTAATTCCTGAATAAGCCCTTGATTGTTGGTGCTCAACAGTTAGTTTTTTTGCGTAACTTTTTTCTGCGCTGCGCTGTGCTGTGGATTACCCTCGGTGGTGTTCTTGAATAGGTAAGACATTTAGTACAAGAAAAAAGTCTATCGCGTTCTTAGAGTGGGATGCACCTATCAATTTTGACGTTAACTTAAACCTGAACTCCGCCGTCGTTTATATCAAATGGCTTTGCGTGTTTCTGCGCAGGTTAAAGTTAACATCAAAGTGGACTCGTGCAACGAACTCTTAAGCATTATATCGATAAATCTTATCGGATTACTGGTGTCCATTGACCGCAGTGTTTGGCATCAGGCAATCTTTACATTCGTTTGTCTACTAAATAGAGAGATATATATATATATATATATATATATATATATATATATTTCTACCCGTCTACCCTTTATACCCGTGTACCAAATATCATAACAATCGGTCTAGAATACGTGAAGAAGGAACAAACAAACTTACTTTCGCATTTATAATATTAGTAGGATTGAAAAGTGATAGTTTACAGTACGGCTACTCAATTTGCCCCACTTAAAATGGCCCCGCATACTTCAGCTTACATATTGAAAGGGTCAGGGTAGGTAGGTAAGGGTATATATCCAATCATTATACATTGGATGTATGTAGTTGAGTACAACCCAATACCAGAACCATCCTTTTCAAACTCCTCGACCATGTGGACTACGCGTTATCCATTGAAATGAATTCATAATAATAATAAGGGTCTAAAATACTCATTCCTGCCTCTTTCATTTTACAGGATTTGAGAACGGTCACTTTTTGTCTGGAATGTCAGACTGTATGTTATTTTGAGTCGTTGGGGACCCCAGTGTGTTTATAAGTTCTTTAAATAATCATCATCATATCAAGTGTGTCTTTGTTAACACTGGTGTCTGATTTTATTCAAGTTACGTACAGGAATCTAGCACGAGTTTTACGATTACCTATTTCTTATTTAAATCCACTAGAGGTCTATTGAATATACTGTTTCTTAGGATGACTGTTTGTTACTAATGTTTCTAATAATACTTTTGTTACAGGTACAGATAAAATTGCGTGTTTTCGCAATGGTAAATATAAAGTGTTATATAGGGATTTTTTTAAATTCTATTTATGTTAAATTATCCATCAATCATCTAAATTAAAATCCACTAATATTATAATATTAGTGTCGATTCATTTCAAAATTATCTAACGCAAAAGTCTCAATGTCTGTCTGTATGTTACACATTTACGGCTATACCGCTCGACCGATATTGATGAAATATGGTATGAATTTAGTTAAAGACACCGCGTTCAAACATAGGCAATTCTTTTTTTTTCAAAAATCAACCATAATCAATGGAATATTTGAAGTGACTTTCAAACTACTTATGTGCTAATCTCGAATCCCTATTGAAATCATATTTGCAAAGATTTCTTGTTAGTTTATTTAGTTTAGTTCTAGTTAGTTATAATTTAATGAAAATAAAAATTGAAGTACTTTTATTTTTCTTTCGAAATTAATTTCATTTTTAAGACTTCTTAAACAACATTGGAAGTAAAATAATCGGCTAAAAGGCTTTAAAATTCGTGATTGGAAAACTTTACAATCGTTATAGTGTCGTTCAAGTGGAAAATAATTTTATGAGAAAAATCAGATTGTCAGATTTTGCTTTGTTTTTGGAAATAAGATATTTACTTAAAAATAACATTTTTGGCACAATACTTTATTGTCTTCAGAGGCATCCTTTTACATTCAACGCATGACAAAAAGAAAACACATATGGACACTAAATCATTGAGAAGTTTAATTCATTACGAGCCGATTGTGGTTATACCATTAGGGCATGTTGATCATACAAATACATTGTCATGAAAATTGAACGTGGAAAATTTACACGACTTCGGTGTATGTAATCAAATTACGTAAGTAGGTAAGTTTAACCTGTAATATATACATATATACGAAATATTTACTGAACCTTTTAATATATTTCGTTCAATTTTTAATTTTAAATATGCAAATTTAATATTGTTGTTTGTTCAGAGAGAAGCGCCATCTTAGGCTGGTTGTCCTTTTTAAGTGATGTAATTTTAATTTTATAACGGAATCCTCGGAAGACTAGCGTTGTGGTTCTTACCGCAATATCGTGCTGAGAGGCGACCTTTTTGACACACAAAATATATATTATAAGTTTGACTTATTTTCTTCTTTCAAAATATGATAACAGTCAGACAGACGCCGAAATATGGACAAATATGATAGATGAAACTAAACAAAAACTTTTTAAGTAGACTCAAAACAGGCATTTTAAAAAACTTAACTCGAGTGAGATAAATTGGGAATAACTTCGCGCGAAAAGGAATGTTCCCGACCCATTTCTTAGATAGTTCCTCAGTTTTCGATTACTATAGAAAAGGGTCTAAATTGACTTGTAAGCTCTCCAATTGGCACGAAATGACCAGCCACAGGCCACTACTTGGCTTGACCCTTTCAGAGGAAGGGAGAAAATTGGACAATGATCTTTATTGCTATGAAAAAGTAGGGTAGAACAATTTAGATGAAGGATGTATATATAGGCTACGCTCAAGGCAAAAAGATAGCAAGCTGACATGAATCAATAATAAAATGCGTGACTATAACGCGAAATGTGAAAGTTAATGAATTTGACGACTTCGGTGGTGCAGTAGTGCAGCATAGTGCTTGCCTCTGAACCGAGAGGTCCCGGGTTTGATCCCCGGTCGGGTCATGATGGAAAATGATCTTTTTCTGATTGCCCCGGGTCTTGGATGTTTATCTATATATGTATTTGTTATAAAATATAGTATCGTTGAGTTAGTATCCCATAACACAAGTTTAAAGCTTACTTTGGGGCTAGCTCAATCTGTATGATTTGTCCTAATATATTTATTTATTTATATTTCATGATTTCATGAATAATTAAACTACAATTAATACCGTCATTTTCAATATCTTAGTACAAAATCAACTATTTGTAAATATATATAAACAAATATTTTTTTAATTTTTTTTTTCCTTAACGCAATTAAGAGCTATGCTTTAGACGTTTATATTCCGTTCACGTAAAATTGTATTATCCAGCTAATAAGAGTGTTGTTGTTACATGTCTTGTAGTACGAAATAAAATAACAAAAGAAAATCTGCTGTAAAAATCTGAAGAAGTATTTATGTACAGTAGCTAACAATTATTGGATGCCCGCGAAGCAATCTTCGAGTCAATTTGAGGTGAGAATACTAGACGCTGCAGTGTGTCCATTGATAGAAAAAGAAATAGACAGCACGATGGTTTCAATTTGAAACTTTAATATTGAAAAACTAAGCAATGAATCCGGTCACCAGGAAATTAAGAAACAAGTTTGTCGGTTAAATATTATATAATGTTTAGACCACGTCAGTCATCCCGGACGACCGAATCTCTGTCTGATGCTAATTTTTTTCACGTTTTTATAGTATAGTAGGTAATCGAGCATACGTGTTGCTAGATGGTAAGGAAACACCGTAGCTCATGGATACTAGCAACCCGATATGGGTCACCGTTGCGTTGCCGACTTTTGAAACTTTGACGTGTGGAAGGACATTTGTCTCATCCACCCAGATGAGAAGCCGGGCGGATAATATTTTGTCAACAATAGTAAAAGATATTATAAATAGATTTGTCTAAATAAATATAAAATATAGAATAGCTTGTATTATCTACTGAAAAAGTGGTCTGTGAATGTAACTAAGTAAATGGAGCTAACACAGGGGTTTATTGAGTTTATCTCGACAGGATTGGAGGAGAAACGAGTTCAGTTTATCTAAAAATTTCTTAATATGTACTAAATACTTTTTATTTTATATTTGGGAGATTATGGTTCATACACCACTTGAACGAGAATATGGTAGTTCTATTCCAAGGCTATCTATATACTATTCTCGTGTGGATGTTTCAAGGAGCCACTTACAGGTTATTCATATGGAGACAAAGCGGCACGATGCGACGCGAAAATAACAAATGTATGGTCAATTGTGTCTGTGTCCTTTAATATAATCTATTTTGGATTGTCGTAGCGTAACTTAAATCGCGAAGTGAAGTGAAGTGCGATGTAAAGAAAAAATCTTGAAGAGTGAATAGGCAGTCCATACGGTACAGTCAAACACTGTATAGAGTACAGATAGAGCACTGACTCTTGGCTGGCAATACTGGGAGCTTATCAACCAATCTTGACCATTCGATGCCAAAAAATGTAGTTCGTGTTCAACTCTTTATACACAGACTGTATTTACAGGGTGAGTTGCACCGTCAACTTTAAACGTTAATGTGCAGAAAATGGCACGCCGGTTAAAGTCAACGTCATATTAAGTTGCAACAATAAATAAGTCAACAAGTTTATCCTGTCAGTATAGTACACATTCGACTATTATAGAACGTAGTGGAAAGCGGCATATCACATTCAAGGCTTTCGTATTGACCCAGCTGTATTCAGGTCAACTTTATCATTACTATAAACTACATATTCTATTTTTAATAAACTTGTGTGGGTCTATTAAAATAATAACAACCTTCGTCTGAACACCTCCAAGCTGGTTAACAAGTCAATTTAATTGTGGAAATATAATTTTCCGCTCTTGTGCTTAAACTCCTACAACATGTTATGAGTGAGAGCAATGGCTATGTTGACGATTCTTCATTGGTTTAGCTGTTATGAAAAATAACTGAAATCGTATGTTGTAATACAGGACGTACATAATACGCTGACTGGCGACGGAATTTTATAACAGTTTGGTCTCGTGTTTTTTTATATGTCAGGTAAATCATGGAAAATATTGGTGGTGCTCATACACTAGAATTTGACAACTCCATTTCTGAACGTAATACAAGGCGACTAAGGGATACGCCCTCGCCTTGTTATCAGTTGCCTTGAAAATTTCAATAACTTTACATATCTATATAATAATAGGTATTTATACATTAAAATTCAGTACAGTGATGTGTAAACATACCTCACATGATAAACAAAATATATGAATTTCCCAAGATATGGAAAACTAAAGAAAAACTTTTTTTAAATATTCTTAGATGCTTCAGAGAGAGTTGCACTGTCTTTCACTGTCAGAACTTTACACTTTGATGGTGCAACTCACCATTAGTAAATATTTGAAAATTAGAAAACGACAGCTTTCATATTTTCAGATTTATTGAGCGTTACGCTATTAAAAGCTTGATTATAACATAAGTATAACTGGAACGTAAAATTTTTGCTACTGTACTATAAACGTAGGTACTTACTTTATTTCAGGTTTTATATTAGCATGTTTTGCCGCCATTTGTTATGTCAAACGGAAATTTTATTTTTATATACGACTTCTATTTTACTCCGAAGCATGTCCACAATCTTAATAAAATTCTGCAGATGTTATATATTTATGGAACCATATTTTATGTTGCTTCATATTATTTAAAGTAGTTTTAATAATGAAATGAGTTCCGGAATCAAACCCACGCCTCAGCTAGTCAATCAGACATTTTTTTCTAATATCAAAAACAAACATGTATGGAGCTTGCAAGACTCCTGTCTACATTACATTTTTGAGTCTAAAATCATCCCTAAGATACTATAATCAGAACAAAAAAAAGTAAATCCTGTAATTAATAAAACTGATCAATTAAAGTGACAATTAATCATATAACGTTAAATTATTTGAATGCCTTCATACAACTAATAATTAACGCGGGCGAAGCTGCGGACAAGTTATATAATGAGTTACAATAATTAAAATAAGGTTGGTTTCAAAAAATAAGAAAAATTACTATGTGTTAAAGGCGTTCTACCAAAATAACCGTAATACAATATGAAATTCACCCTTCATCCTACAAGCCAGATTAACACCGGCGGCGTTTGGTGTCCCAAGTAATTTTTGCGGTTTTCCAATTTTTCCAGAGGAAATTGTTATTTGACTTTTCCCCGGATAACGAAGTGTTTAGGTACAATTTTGTGAATTTGATTATTGTTATTCCTTTTTTTTTATTAACGGTTTTTATTGTTTTGTATCGGAAATTAAGAACATAGAAAATGTTTTAGATAAAAAGTAAAATTGTAATAAACTTTCATGAACATCATGTGTTTACTTGGTGTGATTCCGCCCTAAAATAGACTACTCCATATCTTTCCGTGGATATCGCACGAGGCGACTAAGGAACACAAAGCCTTGCAATTCATAGGCTATAATAGCAATACCTAGGAGGGTTAACGTGATGCAAGCGACAGGTTGTAAAATCATAGCCAAATCTTAGAAAAAATAAAGTTTATTTTTACGCTGACCCTGGCTTCGTGGCGTCATAGCCCCGAATGCAGCCGGGAACATGCGAAGTTGAGTGAGCGAGAGATTTACGGATTGCATATACTCGTATTGCTTGAGCAATTCAGATGTATGAGATTATGCGCCAATTCAAAACGGATAAAATCGAAATCGTTGAAAAATATATTCTTTCGTATTAAAATGATATGCGACGTCTGATTAAATCATTTATCTGTTACTTAAAGCTACTAATTACAAATGCTTGCAAAGTGCTAAGGAAAATATTATTCCATACAAAATTATTTTTGAAAATGTACTTGGGTTAATTTTATTAATTATTTTACTGCGAAACGTTGCTTAAATTGTCCTCTGTAAAGGAGGTCATGTCCATATCAAGGTTTTCTGATGTGGGCGACCGCTCCCTTTTGGGCATTCATATACCACGTATGGGATTTGTTATTAATTACTGAATTTAGGGCAATTATATTTCATATAATATTACTGTTACTCAAATTGTAAATACGAAATTTGACAAAAATAATTTAGTCATGGTTTTAATAATATAGTATTATAGGCGTATAATTAAAAATACTTTAAATGTAAATTGTAAGTTAGACTAAGATATAAATTGTACTGTTGTTTATTGTCCCAAATAAAAAAAAATAAAAAAATAATTTTATCCATACTTCCATGACAATAATCCATATAATACAATTATTACTAATCCGTACTAATATTATAAATAAAAAAGATTTGTATTTTTATTTGCAATGAACTCGACTCAAAAAAACGCTCGATTTTGATGAAATTTGACACAGAGATAGATGAAACCTTCACGAATAACATACTAGGCTACTTTTTATTATGGTTTTACCCGAGCAAAGCTGGGACAGACGTCTTGTAATATTATAAAGAGAAAAGATCTGTATTTTGTTTGTTTGTAATAAACTCAAAAACTACTCGATCAATTTTGATGAAATTTGGCACAGAGACATACGAAATCTTCACGAGTGACATGGCTACATTTTTTATTAGGCTTTTACCCGAGCGAAGCCGCAACGGGCCGCTAGTAAACGTAAGTATATGTCAAACGAAATATCTCTGGCTAAACATAAATTCGGGCATTCACAGGTGCGCAGTCAATGCGTAAAGTAGGAACAATCGATTTTTCCGGCAGTTTATGTATTTCCACGGCTTCCTAATACTGACTGAGCGTATTTACACAATAATCCACTGTTGGTACAATGTTTCGTTGATGTAATTGCTCGCTTTGATTTCTCACGCACGCTGCGCCAAATCCACTCACTTTATTCCAATCGAAATCCGGTTTTTAATCCTAATCCTAACTAATATTATAAATGCAAAAGTAAGTTTGTTTGTTACCTCTTCATGCTCTGTCTACTCAACCAATCTTCTTGAAATTTTGCATACATGTAGTTTGAAGTATGAAGTTACGATTTTTTTAATAACTTAACAGTTCATCATCATTTCAATCTCTTTGTGCCCACTGCTGAGCATAGTCTCTCTTCGCGTACGCCAATCTCCTCTGTCCAACTTAACCGTTAGTTAGCCTAATTTGTAACAGCCATTCAAACATATTATGTATTGGTAATAAAATACATCACATTAGACGACGATTTTATCTAACTGATTTTTGAACGATAATTTAATGTCAGATTAATGATAGAAAATATTATTTTTTCTTGCAGCGCCGAATCAATCAATCGCTATCATCATTCATCAATCTCATTTTAGTTATGGCCATTTTGCTTTACTGTCATACATCTTCTGTATATTCTTCTTCTGTCATACATCTTTTGTTTTATGGTATTTTTTTTCAATTGTTCATTGTTTGTTATTAAACTAGCGTCTGTGGTAAGACAAACCGTTTTCTATTTCTATCTATCCTTACATAAATACAAACTAATTAATGTTCAATAGCGATCAACATTTAATTTAATTAAAAACAGTATGTGCTTCACCACTGTCAAACACATTCTGTTTGCGCATACGAAGGACGCACTCGATATATTTAAAGAGCTGTTGATCAGAGGGACGTGAATTGATATATTTTCGGCCTATTCATATTTAACTAGCGGCTGACCCGGCTTCGCTCTGCTAAAACATAATTAATTGTAAACCTAAACCTTCCATAGGAATCACACTTCAATTGGTGAAAACCGTGATAAAATCAGCCCGGTAGTTTTTGATTTTATCGGGTTAATATAGACAGACATGAATATTATGTAAAGATATTTTATAGCTTTTATAAAGGTTTTTGAATAAACATAACGCTCATACAGTGTTATTATATGTATGTAGATATATAGTAAATTTCTTTTCCTTAAGATTGCCTGGAAGAAATTGTACTAGCGAGTGATAAGTATAAAATAATAATTGTACATTTTTCTAAGTGTTTTATTCAAAATTGTATCGTGTATCATGTTTTTGATACAAGTAAGTATTTTTACTTACTTATATAGGTACCTATCCATACTAATATTATATACAGTAAACATATAATATTTTGGTTGTTTGTTTGTAATGAATAAACTCAAAAACTGCTAGGTCGATGTGATTAAACTTTGCGCAGAGACAGAAGAATCCTCAAAGGCTACCTACTTTTTTTATTATAGTTTTCCCGAGCGAAGCCGGAACAAGCCGCTAGTTCGTTATATAAGAAAAGCTAACAGAACAATGAAAAAATGGATGCTCATTTTCACAACAAAATAGGGACGCGCAGTAGACAACTCAATTGAATACTTCACGTTCTGTTAACAATATTGTTAGGAAACTCTGTCGGATTACATTACAAGCTTTTGATAGCCCTATTATAACGGTATAGAGAATTTCGATTTAAATTCATGATATCCGGATTAGTTTGACATCGCTTTAATTGTGTTCAGGTATATACTTTTTTTGTTAAAAATATATAACGATTCTATTTTACAACAATCCTACTAATAATAATGTTATAAACGCGAAAGTTTGTGAGGATGTACTTATTTGGATGTATGTTTGTTGTTCTTTCACCTGGAATAACACATAGGGTACCTTTTATCACTTGGGGAAATTTCCCATGGGGGCGAAGCCCCTGAGCGCAGCTAATATAGAAAAAAACAAAGTCGCCCTCCACGCCTGTCTGTTTCTAAGCTCTTTTAAACCACGCAATGGATTTACATGCAGTATTCACTGTTACTTGTTATTTAGCTATCGGTAGGTATAGGTAGGTATGTTTGAATATTTAAAAAGCATTATGCGTTTTTATTTATTCAGATAAATAACCTATATATTATTCTACGAATATGGCAATGTGGAATTGAATGTGGTATATTTATGTTTACAGCCCATAAAACAGGATTTAAAATGTTTTACCGCTTGAAGCTGCGCCAAATTCATTCCACACCACAAATTCGTCACAAATAAAATTGATAAAATTTCTCAAAGCCGATAAAAAATTAAGCCAGAAATACTTCCCTAACGAATTGAAAGCTAATACTGATTTCATTAATCTCATTCAATTCAAATCCGTGACGAAAATATCGATCAATCAACGGTGCGCGTCGATTGGTATCTACCGGCTAAAAGTCCTTAGTTTTTGGGAAAACGATTTAACAAAATGCGTAGTTTTGAAATCGATGATTTAATTAATTACACTTGTTTAGGCATTTTGATTCGTTGAAAAGTATTACATAGGCAGTACATTTTAGGCATTTACGGTTACTATCTTAGATTAATACAAGTATATTTGTTAGACAAATTTAAAAAGGCCCGCCTTTCAATATTCATTTCGCTACAACTTTTGAACGGCTGAATCGATTTTGATCAAACATCTTCAAGAACCACCGCATAAAAAATAGCTATCAATTAAAAAATCCAATCCAAATAGGTTCACCAGTTGATGAGCTACAGGGCCACGTAGACAGACAGACACACTTAGTGGCGAAACTTATAACACCCTTCTTTTTCGTGGGTTAAAAGTTAGGATTGATGATGTTCTTTGTATTTGAGGTACTTACTTCGCGTATAAATACGAATATTTTAGAAAACCTTTGGTTCCGGTTTTATATTAAGATGCGTTTATTTATCTACAAAAATTAATGTCACTTTATTCATTAAGTGTGTCTTCAATATTGCGGCAAAATCCGAAACCAAAATTGAAAATTCGGTCAATACAATCTTTAATTTATCGGCCACTGGCTGTAATTCCCTCCACATCACATGAATGGCTGCCGTGTCATTGATGACGTCACACAATATTGTCACACTGGACCAGGACACCGACGTGATTAATTTACCTGTGACGCATCGATCTGATGACACTGTACAGTTAATGAGATTGATTTGTTATGACACATAAATATTGGCTCGAAGAGCACACTGAATTGAACTGAAGGAACTAGTAAAATCAGAAAGCCTGCTTCTGCTTTCTCTTTCTCTCTCGAAGTCTTTCCTATATTTTCTTCTCCACTTAGCATGGTATATGTTATCATCGGGAGCCAGACCTTTGGTACGCATGGTTTATACTTCTTAACGACATCAAGGCAGCATTTTTGAGTTTGTCTCTTCTGCCAAGAGAAAACTGAGAAAACTGCAATGCCGTGGGGCATTGCAGTTTTCTCATGGCAGATTTTGATGATCCTAATAAAATCCTTTATCTAGTGTAGCATAATGTTCTGTGGTATTTTTTGGATTTCGCTATAAATTTAAAGAAATTGAGCACTAGTACGCGTGTTGGCCTACTTTTCATTTGAATATTTAAAACTAATGATTTTTGTATTGCTATCTGTGATGACAAAATTTTCAATTTGCATCATAATGAGTTAATAATATTTTCATCGATAATATTTTCAATATATCTGCGTAAAGTACAAAATTAACTATCATGCTGGATTGGTCACTTTTGCAAACTGCAATTTCAATTTTGTAAACAGCAACTGAATTTATATTCGAAAATGTCCACGAATCTGAAGATCGGTAAATGTCTAAGTGTGAAATCGTCGTTTAATTTCGTGCGAGTAATTTTTAGCTACTTTTCAGAAGACAAATTTTATGTAGTGTGTCTGTCTATACTAAATGGGATCAAAACGTCAATACTAAAACTTAACGATGAAATGGATCGTAGTTCGTCCTTTTAATTTCATACGCACTCATGTGCGTATGAAATTAAAAGGACGAACACCTTCATTTCCATAAATACGTATGAGTGAGTTATAAAAGTGTTATGGTATAACATGAGATAAAAAAATACGATCCATTGTGAAAATATCGTTTCAACAAATGTTCATCTGACAATTTCCTGGGATGAATAAGCAAATTAAAAAAAATCTAATAAAGGTAAATGGACTCACGTGTTCGTTTTTTGAGTGAGTAGGTACTCATTCAACGTTTGCTTATAATATGGATTCATATGGATTATGCTTTATTATCTATACGAGTATACGAGTAAGTATATTATTTTATGTTTTGACTTCGGACCGTTTAGACGCGCATGTTTTGACCCACTAAATAGACTTTTTTCAACTTATGTTAATTATTTTTCATTCCCTTTTTTAAGTTTTGAAATTATACCTTCACTTTGCAAAATAAAAACTGTATTACTAAAATAGCAGATTTTATGTTTAGTTAAATGTGGAGTATTTTGCTTTATTTCTATTTATTAATTAACTATTAAATAAATATATATTATTTAAGAAAAACGTAAGAAAAAATAGATAGTACTAGGTACCCATAATGATTATTTTATTGCAAGTAGGTTTCAATAAATATATTTTTCTCAATTTTTAAGTGACAACGATATTCTAAACAAATTATGTCTCATCTCTTTTTGAAACACCAAAAATACCAATTTCAAAGACCCCGCGACAAATCGTATACCCCTTGATCCATCGAAACGTGATCCAACTCCTAAAATTCGGCTGAAAGACTTGGAGCATATAATGGCTTTTCATTTTCATTGTGGAGGAAACAAGAAAGCCTTAGGGTTTGTAATTAAGATAAAACTTTACTTGAGCCGCAATTTGTAAAGACACTACCTTTTGGTCGACTTGAAAATTGCTACGCCGTGGAGCTGTCGCGGTTTTCTTGATAAATTTCGCCCGGTTTCGATCGCGGTCTTTATATACGATATTCAGGAATAAATTATGCAAATTATAGTGAAAACTACATCAAAATCTGTGGCGTGGTTTAAAAGAAGAATGCTTGGAAACAGACAGACGCAAAGGGCTACATTGTTTAATACTATACTAGCGGCCCGTCCCTGCTTTCCTTGCATAGAAACATAATAAAATATACACCTAACCTTCCTCAGGAATTAAACTCTCTATTGGAGAAATTAATACTTTATCTTATACAAAATTGATTATATTTGAACTCGAACGATAAATTAATCAGAGTAACAAAGTTATGTAACTTTATAGGTTGTTTTATCAACAAAACTTTGGTGATCAAAGTTCGATCATTAGTGTCAAGTGACACACACAAACGGAGTAAGGATGCAATGTTAGTTTGATCCATAATAATATGAGTACATCAACATTGTCACGTAACATATAATTTAAAAAACATTATTAGTAAAATTTATGGCTACTGTTTAAATTTTTTGACATGCCTGTGTAACATTTGATTAAATCCATTTTTACGCTTTATTTTCTTCGGTAAAATAAAAAATGATTTGATGAATTCAATGCCGTTCATTAGTGGTTCCATTAGAAACAATGTCTGATAAATTTTATTTCTTTTTATTATTGCCCAAAAATATAAAAGTGCAAAAAAGCATTATCTAACAGTAATCTAACCATAAAGAGAATTGTATGTGGATGCAAAATATATAAATACCTATATATAAATATTTAAATATAAATATTACCTGTAAAAATTGTTATTGCTTTTTTATTTTTCCTTGTGGAACTTTACTCAAAACGTAACATTAATAAACAAATCGGTCAAGTGCATTTTAAATATGCGGAGAGAGGGTCCCGTACCTTGATTATATACGCTATCTTAGGATTTTTTCTATTTCGTAAATCTGTCTGTTTGACTTGATACAAAAAAACTAGTTTTCTCCAAAACTACTAAATAAAGTGAAGTCTTTTGATGTTCGATTGGCAAATATTTTGATACTAAAAATTTGATAGTGTCCAATGGTGATTAGTATACAGAAGCATCCACATAATGAAAAGACGAAGGTGCTTAAAGTAAACCAACCAGGGTTTCTGACATCTGACATCAAAGGCCACTTTGCTTAACGGAATAAATCATTCAAGAGAATTTTCGTCGCGTGAACTCTCCGTTTACGCGGCAAAATAAATAGAAGCCAGAGCGGCCTATCTTTGGGCGTGTGGTTCCCGCTTAGAAGCGTTTGAAGGGAAAACTTCGTAATCTGGATATCGTACGAGTACCAGGCGACCTAGGCATATAAACAACTCTGACAGGCTGATTGGTCTGTGACATTCAAAGATAAATCATACGTCCAGCGCACATAAAAGTTGACGGTGCAACCCACCCTTATAAGACCGATTTAAAGTAAAAAGAAAAATAGGTCACAATAATTTTATACTACTTTAATATTATCAGTCTTATTAAATTATATATATAGGTACTAGCAGCGCCCAGGGCTTCGCTCCCGTGGGAATTTCGGGATAAAAAGTACCTTATGTGTTATTCCAGGTTATATTCTACCCGTCTACCAAATTTCATAATAATTAGTCTAATAGATTTGCGTGAAAGGTAACAATCATGCATACATCCCCAAAACCTTTATGATATTAGTAGGATTTATATCTTTAAGATCTCTAAGTCAATGTTAATAAAATTCCAAATGAAAGATTCTTCTATACTAACTTTATTTTTGCTAGCCCAATGGGTTTTGTAGGTGCCATATTACAGCAGCGGTGGTGCAGAATTTACGTTATGATTTATGTTTTTATGATTATAGACTGAGTAAAGGTTATAGGGCTGTTATAACTCAATGCTCATGTAATTTTTATGCAGGTAGAATTCTACGGACGTACGGAAACCATATCTCTAATTTTACCTTTTTGGTTAAGATTACAAATTAACTACAAAGGTAAATTTTTACTATAGTTTTTTTTAAATAAGTTCTTCTTAATAGTTAAATCTTTTTATTATTGTCCCCTTATTTATTAATAGCTTGTTTATATATCCCATTACTGGGCAAAGGCCTCTATTTAAACTGCCATAGTTTTCTGTCATTGGTTGCCAACTACGCTGAATGAATGATCTGTTTTCAAATAAATATGTTTAGTGTTAATGTCTGTCACACGAAATAAGGTCTACATTCGAATAACTTTGTCTATTTGTATACGTAGTGTCTATATCTATGTGGACATACATAGAAAAACGTTAACAAGATTCAAACATATGTATATCTGCTACAGTTTCATAAGTGTGAAGAGCAAAACAAGTAAAACACTCAAATAAATTTTACATAAATAATTGTGTAACAGATCGTGTTACATTTATGAATGTGATTTGTGCTATTTTGGAGTCCCTGGCAAAAACTAGCCTGAAGCCAAAGCCTGAAGATGATCTAGCCCTGAATGCAGCAGGGAATATGCGAAGATAGAGAGAGAGAGAGAGTAGAAAGATGATCCCCTTCTACCGCTGCGGCTACGGTGTCAATACGTTCCGTCAGTTTTATTGAGAAAGGAATCATTTAACAATCAATAATTCATAAAATTTTCATTACCATTGAAAATAGATGTACAGATAGTAAAACTAATTCTAGTCTTTGTTAAAATTTGAAAAATTGTAATTACTTTTTTTTTCAGAAGCGGTATGGCATGAGCGGCTGGGTGGGCGCGACATGCGGCGCGCGCCGCCCGCGCAATCCGCCGCCGTCGCTCTCGCGCTATCGCTTCTGCTGCGTCTCGTCAACGCTGGTCTGTATTCTACTTATTTTTATTGTATCTTGGACTTGGATCGACCGAAGCTGTGCTATGCAGAGCGAAGCTTCAAAGTAATATAATTTCGTGATTTGTTTCCATTGGTTTTTCAATACCCAGTTGGGTGGCGCATCGCGAGATAACCAATACAGTTTCGTAACTTTTACTAAAATAAATTCTATTGGTTGTTTAGGTTTTTCAATAGTGGCGCATCGCGAAAGTTAAACCAATACAATTTCGTAACTTTTGATAAACTAAATTCTATTGGTTGTTTAAAACTTAGCATCGGCATAACTTAGCATAGCACAGCGTTGGTCGAGTTCCAGCCATCGCGACTTGCACTCAGAGTTTACAACAATTTACAAACTTGCGTTTTGTATTTTCCATGCGATGAATTCATGACGCGTTCCCAATATTCCCACTTTTAGAATATCATTGTAATTATTTTTCAAAAAAACCATCCGTACTCAATCCGTTCAGATATTAATTATAGTCCTAGGGAACCTATTCGATCGAACATCACTCTGGAATCGATTTTACGATACGTAAATTTGTAAAAAAATAATAGACGATACGGGACAACTATTTTTAATTGACTAAAATTTTTAAAATGGAGGTCAAACATGAAATTTTTACTACCACATTCATGAAATTTATTGCAAAATTACAGTTTAGTGTCCATCTGAAATTTTCTATACGTATATTAATTTTATTTAATGGGAAAAGACATGTGGTCGAATGATAATAATTCAATGTATCGATTTATTCGAATGAGTGCGCGATACAACATTACTTCGAAGCGATATGTAACAAGATAAAAACCGAATGCCGTCTTCATGACATGACATTTATTTTTCATAGTCGTACCTATATAAATAATAAATCGTAGATCGACTTTATAGACGATTAATAATAAACTAGGTATATAATAAAAAAGTAATAGCATATTTAGGTATATAAATAATCTTTGTCTTTGTCTATATAATTTTATTTTCACAAAATTATCGTGCTCGTAAATGTAAATGTGATATTATCGAATGTTATGACTAGACCAATTAACTATAATATAGCTGAATATCGAGGACACAGTTATTGAATTAACTTTTTAGTACTGCATATTGATAGTTTTGACAGGTAAATTACAGATTCTTCTTTCTGATCAAGGGTGGAGGAATTGCTAACACTCAGATTTTAAACGGATCTAGAATGAGACTTATTAATCTAGTACTTAGCAGTTTATTGAGCTGAAATTTTGAATGCACGTTTAGTTTGGGTGCACAATGCATTATTATGATGATCGTTACATCCTGATTTGATGGTGCACCTAGTATCGGCTCCCGACGAGGGAACGCCTCAACGGTTTACTGCACGTAATATTTTTATCACGCGTTGAATGCAATAAGATCTCTCTGATGATAATAAAAACTTTAAACTTCCGCAGCGTGAAAAAATTATTTGACTGATGAAGACATGCTCCTTAAAAACAATGTCACAGATTTATTCAATGACTCCATAAGTGTATTTATCGAAAATGTATTAGCCTATTTAAATACTATTAATTTAATTGTATGACGTGTTATTATTATCATGACTTTATTGTACTAACATTTTATAAATATAATAATGATTTTGTAAAATATCTAACCAATTCGACGTTGTAGTTTATAATTTACAATTCTAGTTTGTAGTTTATAATTTACAATTTTAGTTACAATTTCTAGTTTATAATTTAGTGTTGACTAGCATGCAAGTGTTTTGGATGTTATGTCTGTTAATCTGTACATACAGGTCTATATATAAATAAATAAATAATTTAATTTCAAGCTGTTATTGCTTTGTTGCATTTTATAGCGAAGTTATTAAAAATAATATAAAAGTCAGATATAATTGTCAAGATCGCACGTTTAAAATTATAAAACAACATCAAGATGTATGTTACCTATGTACGGTTTTTATTTAGTAGTTAGAACATAAATAGTGATATCGTGACACTATATTATGAGGGTTATTACGCTTGTCAAGCAATTGCTCCAACAGAATATTTTCTTCCTTTTGGCCCTCATGGGATACATGAGATATATTTTATTTTCATCGGCCCTCATAAAATACATAATAAAAGCTTGTGACAAAAGCAAGTTCATAAGGGAATGTTTCAGAATTTTTAGTTTTCATCATCAATCTATTGTATAATTATCATTCATTTTCATTGGGGATTACAAGAGTAAATTTTGTTTATGGGGTTTAAGTCTTATAATTTAGGGGTAATGTCTTGTAGTAATTGGATATTGATAAAGAATAAATTCTTGTCTGCCCTCTCACATACTAATGGGGGACAACAGGAAAAATGTATCAATTGGCCCCTATAGAGGCAAAGACGTGGACAACAAGCGGAATAAATCTATGATGGGGTAGCTGTTTAGTACAAAAAAATGACCTGGGACTTGGTTGTGCTGAATCAATAACATTGTCTGCTGGCTCCCCTATTTATAGGGTGTGCTAAATTTAATTTTAAAAATATTAGGGATTTTAAATTTTAAACCATTGTTATATATTTCAGAATACTTAAATAAGCAGATAGTATAAAGCATTTAATGCAATAATGCTTAGAAAACAATTATACAGCAATCTTTTTGGTGTTTGATTAATACGTACGACATAAAATTAAGTAACTTGTTATTAAAGTAGCATAAAAATAATTAGACGAGTTCGCTAAACAAAGAATCGCAGACAATTGTCACTCTCCAGCTCTTAAACTCTTAAACAGAAGAACGCAAAGAACGCCATTATAGTCATTTGAAGTTGATGTCAAAGTGGCTGGTACACTTCTCCCTAGTCTATACTGATATTCAAAGTTATAGATAGAATAATAGCGAAAACAGAAATGTAGGTCAATATCAGGAAACAAAAGACCGCTTTTTGAATATTACTCTTTTGTTCAAACACTTTTCACGATGGATGTACATATGAGGAGATGCTTTGTTATTTCCTCGCGCGCGAAAAAAGACATAACTTTATGACTAGCATGAATTAGGTATGTTTTAAAATGAACAACGTAAAAAAAAGTTTCGTATAGAAGTTAAAAAATTTGAGCTTTGATATTCAAATTTTTTAGAAACCCAAATCCTGCCAAAATAAATCCTTCATATACATTAATGCTTTGAGCTTTCAACCGAAATCATATTTTTTGCTTCGATTTCGTGTTCGTGCAAGCTTTGAAAGCTTTTTCGCTTCAAGTATTTCAAAGTGCAGTATCTTGCAACTTCATATCGGCATATTTTATTTTGTGACGAAGTGACGAATTTCCGCTGGGATAAAAATACATGCAAACAGAATTTCTGAATAAATGATTTGGCATTTTCTGTACTGTTTTGCCCTTTTCTCGTAATAAAAAATACAATCTAAACCTATGACAATATCGATAAATGATATATCAAAAACTACCTGAATAATTTGGTAGGTACAGTCGATCGCATATCAAGTTACCCACCATAGATTTTTATGTACCGGAAATAAGGGCGAATTTGCAATGAATTTGGGTAGTTTGATGTGCTGCTGACTGTACCAATTTACTACCTAATTACATTTTGTTGAACCAGCCATTTCATTGTCCATATATTATGATATTTTGATTGTTATATTGTACGTGATGACTAAAAACCACAGACAATTTAGTTAAATGGTCTGCGCTAAGAACACAGCTTTGGCAATTGATAGGCAATAACAGCATTTCCAAGGACGGCCGATTGTAAAATCACAATGGAATCTTCAATTTAAGGTTATTTTTTACGCTTATCAAGATAAGCCTTCTCGGAGTTACAGCCCTGAATGTAACCGGGAACACGCAAAGATTAGATAAAAAACTAGTCATTTCGACTAGAAAATAATATCAATATTGTATTAAGTATTCTTCATTTATATATGTTACTACTTAAAACTGTGACTTGCAATAATAATCATCCATGTTTTGTTTGACCTTCCCCTATTTTTCCCCATTATATTTAAAATCCCTAACTCTCCCTATAACGTCGCTCTCCTCCCGTCTCATAACGTGACTATTACCATCGATGTCTTACTTTCCAATTTTCCTGTAATGATTGCCACCTTCAAGCTTCCTCTCGCATAATCATTCCTTATCTTAACCAAGTCTTTCGTAACTTGCAATCTATATTTATATAATAAGTACATTTAATAAAACTGTAAGTGCGCTATGTTTGTTCGCACAAAACGTAAAAACTACAGGAAATGGAATTTGATACGGCTTTCTCAGTTATATAGCAGATGGTCTAACTTCTTGTATATAGGTAAGATATATTGACAGTAATAATAGGGCAGACGAATTACACGCCTGCGATGCGAAGCCGCGGGCATAAGCTAGTAAATCATAAAGAAAATCTGAAAAATATTTTTTCATGATCAGGTTCAATGGGACCCGGTGTGCCAGAGAATATCACAGTGACGTTCCTCAACCCAACAACAGTGAAGGTGTCGTGGTCCACCACGGCAGACCTGGTGGAGAAGTACGATGTCACCTATAAACCTTCGGACGCCAGGTGAGGATTCATCGAGTCGTGCTTATTTTGCTTCTAATTTTATATGTTTTCTTTTATTTTCCTTTTTGTTTTTGACTTAGCTTTTAATCTTTTTCCTGCGTATTGGTGTGGTGTGTGAAGTTTTACTTGTATAATTTAATATGGTTTTTACCCTAGCGAAGCCGGGTTAGGTCGCTAGTTATGACTGTCAAAGACACTGGTATTGTCAAAAATTTTGAGTTGGCACAGTAATTAAATTTTAAGAACGTGTCTTAAAATTGAATCACTGTGATTTAACTTCGCTACTCGCTTCGCCCTCACATTACAAAATGGAAATAGAATAGAGAAGCACTTGGAATCGTTTATCCAATGACATTCTTTTAATTTTTTAGCTGATTATTATATAGCTTTTGCCGCGTGAATTTTCCAAGGGAAAAACAATATCTACATGAAAGGTAACATATGTCCTTCTCCGAACTCTTAAATGAAATAAACGTAAGTAACTCGCTTGGAAAAGCATGTACTTTGTATTTCGTCATATTCTTCGAGGAAAGTAGTAAAATTTTATACTTCGTAAGATTTCCATATAACACAACCGAATTAAATTGTTTCTGTATATCATCGTTGTTTTGTGTAAGGGTAATTGAAAGCAACTTGATATTAAATTTTGGGAGCAAATTAAGGCTGTTGCAACTATGAAGCTTGATATTGTGACGTCATTATTTTCGGCTATTGTTTTCGCTACGTTGTTATTGTCAACCAATTGTTATTGTGATGCTGTGAATATGCATGAATGATTAAATGATAACCTTCCATATGTTCTTATACATATTACAAACAGAAAATTTTGTTTTTTTTTGTTGTGAGTTAACAATAAATACAAAAATACTAAGCCGATCTCAAGATCGGCTTGATACAATTTGACACAGAGAAGGAGATGTAGTATAAGTGATAGCTGTATAGTTAAAATGGTATTTTGTGGCCAAAAATGCGGGCAATATATATAACCAAAAGTAAGTGGTCTAATTGTCACTTCTCTTTACTAAGCACATATAACTGATTTATTTTTTCCAAGTCATAAAAAATTATATGGCATTTAATTTATGCAACGATTTGTAACTAAATTCAGAAACCTATCAAGGTTCTTTTAAAGTGAATTTCAGCGAAAATAGAAATGTAGGTCAATATCAGGAAACAAAAGACCACTTTTTGAATATTACTCTTTTGTTCAAACACTTTTCACGATGGATGTACATAAGAGGAGACGCTTTGTTATTTCCTCGCGCGCGAAAAAAGTCGTAACTTTATGACTAGCATGAATTAGGTATATTTTAAAATGAACAACGTAAAAAACGTTTCATATAGAAGTTAAATAATTTAAGCTTTGGTAAAAAATATATTCGTACTTTTTTAAGTTAATAACGTACGTTATATAAACCTTTATCTTCATAGTCTCGTCAGAATTGGACGATTGCCCAGTGTTTCCTATGGAATATACTAGGAAAATCACAGAGGATATGACGTTAAGGATGATATGCGTGCAAATGGTCTGACAACTAGGGATGCCAACGACCGTGCGAAGTGGAGATGAAAAAGTTGGAAAGAGGACAGTATTGTAAATGATATTACAGTTTCATTTACCGACAATATCGAGGACGAAATGTCCTTATTCCAACATAATCTCGTGTTATAAGATAAGCTGAGTCCTCCCAGCCTCATCTAAATAGTTTACAAACAACAATATGTTCTGTCCCAAAATCCCTAGGATATTTAAACTTTAGTTATCAACAGATCGCAAAGTTTGTATGAAGATTTTCTTTATTTATGTTAACTGCTCATCCATCACAATGCCATGATGTGGTTTCTTGGAGTTTTGTTTCCGTAGGATTATTGGTCTTTGACAAATTATCAATCACAAACGTGTTTATTCCAACCATTAGGCATTTTTTCTTTCCGTGTCATTTTCACAACGGTGAATGGCAGTAATTTATTAGACGTGGTATCTATATCTGTAGTATTAAATAGTTCTCGTAATGCAAATTTGACTTACTTATCGATGTTTTGTAATCTAAATCTAATCTTTTCAACTCCAATTTCTGGTGATAAATTACAAACTTATAATGAAAATATCAAAATCTTTTTTATAGCTTTTAACTTTTCTTTCAGTAGTTTCAATATACACCCAGACTAGTTTAATATATGTATGTATTAAAATCCGCAAGCCAATACCGCAAACTGATAAATATTCAATACCTTTGCTAACTGATAGTGGGAAACTTTGCAAAAACGACAATATATTATGGAAATTCTTGGTTTGGTGGCGACTTCAATTGTCTTTCGACCTTTTACTATCGTGTTTAACTTTAAAATTGACTATTTTCTAAGAGCGGGTTGCACCGTCAACTTTAACGTGAGCAGAAAAACGAAAAGTACGCCATTTTGTCTAAACGTCAGCGGCGCGCCGATTAAAATCAGTGTCAAATTTCACTCAATCTTAAACCATGGAATTAGTAGGTTCTCCGTGAAGTGCTTCAATCCATGCTCTAAACGTCAGACTTTTTTGAGAGGTTACAACGGCACCGGCGATAGCAATATGTCAAGTGAAACTGCTGCATAACTTAACTTTTCATAGGTAATGACTTTTCTTTACAGATATAATTTTAAACAACTCTAATCATTTTTTTTATTGTTAACTATGTCGTCTTGTTAGACGTAGCTTCACCTTTAATAAGATTGCATTCTTTTTGTAGCATACTCCTTATTATACGGAGCTTTGTAGCAACTTTCTCTCGGGATTTTATAAGATTTCAGTTTCATTTCAAGATTTTAATCCTTTCTCAGAAACTGGGACTTAACAAGCAATTTGAAATTCTAGCTAAATTAAAACTACTTTCAAATTTATATATAATTATTATTAACCCACAAAAACAGAGGGAGTTATAAGTTTAACGTGTCTGTGTATCAGTATGTTTGTCCATAAAATCGTAGCAGCCAAACAGCTGAATCGATTTTGATCTAGTTATTTTTTTCTTTTGTGAAGTTCACGTTAAAAATATTTAAAAACGCAGCATTGTTTTCACTGTCAACGTTATCACAGACTAAACAGGCTGAGTGCTTTCTGATGGATTGGCGGTTAATCTGACCCCTGTGGGAGTCGATAACTGTCCGTGTCAAATATGCTATCCATCATGCCCGGAGATTGGACTGATATAGAGAGAATTAGAATTCTGAGCGCTTCTTTTTGACGTTTAACATGAATACCACCACAACTTGTACATTATTTTTTATCTGTAATTTTTTTGCAGTAAAGTTTTAAGATAAATAATCGTACAAAAATAAAAACAACTAAAATAATTATTACAGCTAATAATGAGAGATTAATCTGTGGAGAGGAGTCTCCTTGGCATTGGCACATAAATGCTTGAAATGATACTTCATCTACTTGTTTGTACGAAAAAAATTATAGTTATTGGTATTCTGATAGTTATTGATATTTCGATAGAATAAAACGTACGTGATAGTATCACAAACAAAATAATGTAACTGGAAATCAAATACATCCGGTCGTGTATAATGTCCCTCTTTTAAAAAAATATTAGGTTTCATTTACTTTTACTCAACAAAACCTTTGTTCGATTCGCAACACTACACGCAAACAAAACTTTGTATAAGTTGTAAGTAACCGGCAAAGAAAGGAAACGGGCGAGCCGATTTCATATGAAGGATCCGTACTTTGATTTAAATGTAAAAATATTTGAAGACTGGCTTTTATTTACAGCTAATACAAAGTAGATTTCAAAATGCTCAAGTATTAATGGTACCTTATTTATTTTATGTAGTACTTAAGTGTTGTAGTTATATAAAACTTAGATATGGCCCCAATACAAAGCTGAATTCGTTTTCGAGCTTTTCAATGTAACCATCGATTTTATTGAAATTTGAAAAATACTGAAATTGACTAGCTTTTGCCTGCGGCTCCTTCAAAATGCAATGCCTGACCGAATACCGATTGGAGCTCGGTTACCTACTTTTTACTTTTTACTAATACCACACTTATGACGGTACCCTAAAAGCAAAGTATCAAGCACAAAACGTGGTCGGAACAGGCGGGGTGACCGCCGGAAGATGTATTACCGATAAATTTCCTGGGTAAAACGTTTGTTGTGACTCTTTGTATTATTATAGGTATATGCTTTGTGTGAGTTCGAACGCCTTTTTATATGGGGATTATTTCTGCTTCGCAGAACGACTTACGGGAAGTCATCATTATTTTCGATATACTTGTGAATGATACTTTAATAAGGGAATTAAGCCCAGAGAAACCAATTGTCTAATGTAGGGTATAGCTTTAGATTTAAGAATATTGTAGGGTTTTAATATTAAGTATTATTATGTAGGTACTTAACACGTTGAACGCCATGACGGACACCGTGTGTCTGCCATGTACTTTTCGCCGGGAGCCACACCAATAAATCAAAAGTTGTTGAAAAATCATCGAGGAGTTTTTTTGCAAATATAGTAAGGAAATAACAAAATAATTATGGACAACTTACAAAAACACGTATTTCGTAATTATTTTCCGAATAACCAAATGTCAGACAGCAGTGTCCGTCACGGCCCAGTCAAATGTTCAGCCGTATGTTGTCGCGCGGGGGCCGCGCGGGTCCCGCTGTCGGCTCCCCCCGCGCCACGCCGTCTGCGCACCCGCGGGTTCCAATGCGACGCTTTGCTCGTTCATTTGCCACTGCGATCGCGTGAGAGTAGGTGATGTCGTATTTTTATAAAATTAGGGTTCCGTTGCACGTGTAATTGTTATTATTACCCACTATGGAAGAATTTGAAAATTTTGAAGTGACACAAGAAGATTTAGATGAAATCGAGAACATTGAAATAAGCCTCTTGAATTTAAGTTTTCACATTTCTTCTGAAGATGAGGAGATTGATCTATTGCAGCCACCTAAACGTCGACGCCGCCGCATTATTTGCTCAGAAAGTGAGGCAAGTGATTCAGAAAATATTTTACCTGACATGGTCAGTCAAACCCATAGCAATGAATGGGGACCTCCTAAAGGGAAACAAAGGCGTTTGATTCCTTTCACCGACATTTCTGGGCCAACATTTTCTGTTCGTTCAACAATGCAAAATAAGTCTCCAGCTGATTTCTTTTCGCTTTTCGTTTCTGATGACTTGATAAATTTTATTGTTTCTGCTACTAACAAATTCGCAATAGAACAAATAACCAAGAACCCAGAAGCTTCTGCTGGTGCACGAATAAAACAGTGGGTTCCAACAAATTTTTATGAGATAAAAAAATTCTTTGGCTTGCTTCTTTTCATGGGTGTGGTCAAGCTTCCAAAATTATCAGATTATTGGTCTAAGGATGAAGTTATCGGACATCCTTTTCCCAGAACTATTATGTCACGTAACCGCTTTGAAATTTTGCTTCGCATGATGCATTTTTCTGAAAATGACGATGAACACAAATCCGACCGCCTTCATCGTGTAAGAAATTTGATGAATATTTTGAATGTCTCTTTTCGCCAGCATTTCATTGCAAATGAAGATATTTGCATCGATGAGAGTATGGTGCCTTTTCGTGGTAGAATTATATTCAGACAGTACAACAAAAATAAACGTCATAAGTATGGTATCAAATTATTTAAATTGTGCTCAGTTCCTGGATATACCCATAAAATTAATGTTTATGCTGGTAAAAACGATGTTACAAACACGTCACCTACAAACGTCGTTATGGATTTATGTGAAGACTATATTAACAGGGGGCATACTTTACACACTGATAATTGGTATACTAGTATTGATTTAGCACGAAGACTTTTAGATAAACAAACACATCTTGTTGGGACCATTAGGAAAAATAGACGGGGGCTTCCTAAAAAAGTTATAAGCACCAAACTCAAGAGGGGTCATTATTACGCTGAAGAGAGTAGAGATGGAATAACTGTATTAAAGTGGAAGGATAAGCGCGATGTTCTTGTATTATCCACGAAGCACTCGGTGCGCTTCGTAGAGATTACAAAACGCGGAAAAGTTTTGAGGAAGCCACAAATCGTGTTGGAATATAACAAGGCTAAAGGAGGTGTCGATTTAGCAGACCAGATGGCTTCTTATTCGACCCCATTGCGCAAATCAATAAGATGGTACAAAAAAATTGCAGTGGATATGCTTCTGAATATAGCTCTCATCAATAGTCATATTATTTACCGGTCAGTAAATAAAAGAAAAATAAATATAGTACAATACAGAATTGCTATTTTAAAATCTTTTTGTAGTACACAACAATCAGGTGAACCAACGACTTCAAGACAAAAAAGAAAGAAACATGTATTGGAAAAATTTGACGGACCATCCAGAAAAACGAGACGAAACTGTGGAGAATGTTACAAGATGAATGTCAAAAATATGGGTCGTCTAGAAGCACGCAATAAGACCAAAAAAGTGAACACCTTTTGTAGCGTTTGTCCTGGAAATCCAGTTTTGTGCAATATCTGTTTTTTTAAAGTACACGTTTAGATTTCTTTTACTTTTTCTAAAAGGATATGTCATTTTTTAATTTACCGGCTCTTATACAGTACAGTTTTATTAAGGCATAGGTTTTAGATTGATTTATTAGTAACTGAAATTTAAACTTAACATCTTATTACGTTTTGTTGATTTGATAGTTCGCTCTGATGTTTGAGAAGTTCATTACGAGCATTATTTTATATAAATGTGATTAAAATTGATCTCTGGTTTAAATAAATATAATTTAAAATATAAAATATTATTACCTACTTTATTTAATTTATATATTTTCAAAGAGTTTATATATCTCTGTGAACTCTTCTTAGCTGCGCACTTCCTTATAAAAGTGGCTTCTTTATTAAATACTACCTACTGAACCCATTAATTTATATGGTACGTACTTGACGCTAGTAAAATAATTCTAAAGACAACACATCATAACGCCCAAAAAATATATCTTTGTATATTATATAATAGTGTCAAAAACGATTAACATTTGAGTAGTCATTTTTAGAACTGACATTTTCAAAAGCCCAGAAATTCTAAGTCCTTTTTAGTTTTCTTTTGCCAAGTAACCTGTTTGTACTATGAGGCCGCGCGGATCACTTTCCTTAGTAAAAACAGTCAAAACGCTGTCCGTCGGCCGTCTAGAAGGTTTTGAAGTTATCGCGGGCATGCGGACACACCTTGTCCGACGCGGCTCCCTGGACCCGACATACTGGCGGTCACATGGTGTCCGCCGTGGCTCAATGAGCTAACCATGTTTATCTGTCATGGCGTTCAACGTGTTAACTTTTAGTACTGGGAAAGCGCCACGTTTGCCTCTTACAGATTTTGATAATTTTAGATATTATTTGAGCTTCAGCATAAGTGCTTTTAAAAAAGCAAAACATATTTTCATATATTCTAATTGGTTAAAACAAAAAAAAAATGCATATTATTTTTTATGCTCAAAACTTTATCTCCACATATAAGTTAAAATTAAATAAATTTTACAATTGAAAATTTAGAAATTAATTCGAAGTTAAAATGGCAGACTGTACTGCCGTAATTTATTAATTTGTCGCAATAAAAATCCATATTTTTTTTCGTTGGTCCAGTAATCTATCACGTTTTGCCTTCCTTTTATCGCGACCCAACTTTTGTTTATTATAACTATTAGATTAGTTTCATTTCTTCTTTCTCCCTTCCTCCATGTCAATAGACTACTACGAAATTGACTGATTGATCGTTAGTTACAGAGTGGTATTGGAGGTCGCTGGCAATTCGGACGCCGTCATATTGAGTGGACTGGAGGCTGACACACAGTATCAAGTGACTGTCGCCGCTCTGTGGGGCGGCCATAAGTATAGGAGCAGGCCTATTGTCTTCCGCACCCTGGGTAAGTGAGCTGTATTGTTTTATATTCTTATAAGTGTTAGGTATCGAATCAACCACACAACTAAAAACAAAAAATAAAAAACGATAGTCCATAACGTAGCGTAGGTATTTGCCTATTTAAAATACTTACGTTCTAACCCCCTTATTAATAAAAACGTTATCCTCTGACTAGCTTCGGAATAGTTATTCTCTGTATTGGCTCGTTCTTTCAATGTCAAATACTGAAAAGAAAGAGAAGGACAAAACAAAGAAAAACTACTCCAAATCTAATCAGAGAATTAAATGATTGAAGGTTCATATGACTGTCTTTTTATTCCACTCTTATTCGCACACGTTTTCGGTTATTTCAATTGCAAAAAAACCTTATATGTTTTAAAGATTTATCTATGTTTTAAATCGTGTCCTGCTCCACTCCTGTCATTATGTCACGCCTTTTAAGTATTTTTATGCGGCTTTTGTAGTATTTTTATGAGATGGGAGGACTTGGACTGGTTCTATTCTTGGGCGGGAACCGCGCACCACTAATTAGCTTGTAAATTCAACCGACTATACTCGTAACTAGGTAGTACTTTTGTCCCCAGTGAGTACTCAGCACTCGTGTTAACGAACTCTGCATCGCGTTTCGCGTGCTCACAGCAAATATGACGGACATGCGACCCATTCATTTCCATTAACAGGATGTCTTCTTTACTTGTACGGTGGACTTTAACAATGTCATTGCAATTTCAATGCTCTTACCGTTACGTAGAGTGCAGAGTAACTTTACGTGTAGTTGTCATGATGAGACGAGATGCATTGACTATATATATGATATATATGATAATACATAAACGGCTGGTCGATGATGATTTGATATACATTTTTTAAATGACTCTCTGTTCTGTGTGTCATTATTGGTAGAATTTTAGACCATAAAAAATTATTTCATTTTACATTAATGAATAGGCTACCTATAAATTATATTTAATACAATATTATGTGGCCTTAGCGCAAAATTTTTGTTAGTATACGATAACGTTAACTAAACGCAGATTTTTAAGAGCTACCAATATCACCTGGTTCTATACTGTTTAGGTACTCACAAAACGGCCACAACCTCTACAGAATTTGTTTCCCTGGACTATCTTTTCAAAATAATTCTGTGTATGCCTACACTCAGAACTATTTTTTAAATATTTACCTTTTATTTAAATAAGCGATGTACATTTTTTATTGCGATTACATCTTTATGCTTTATCTAAAACCCCAAATACACATATTTACAATTCAGTTATATTTGTCAACTAGTTACTGTAGTTAATGCCAAAGCAAGCGGTAAAATACTGAGAAAAAAAGTAGGATTTTTTAGTCCGAACATGTTTTATCGCTTCATCAACGTAAGTATATAAAATTGGTTCTTTTACGTCAAGACTGTTTTTATTACTAGCCAGCAACTAAACTAAGCTCCGTAAATCTTTCAAAGTGGCTGAATGGATTGCGGTACTCAAGTTAAATAGCCCATTATATTGTGTTTTAATAATAAATTGGCAAAAAAATTACTCTCGAGATATTTTAGTTCTATCATTCTGTACGAAATTAGTTTATTTGCAAACTTTATACTTTTCATTGTTCATTTTGATAATTATAAATCTATATATTATCTATTATCATAATATTTTAATTTGTTTACCGAGCAAATTGAGATTTGAGTATTTGACGACCTCGGTGGCGCAGTGGTAAAGTGCTTGCCTCTGAAACGAGATGGTTATGGATTAGGGTTCGATCCTGGTCGGGTCATGATGGAAAATGATCTTTTTCTGATTGATCCGGGTCTTTGATGTTTATCTATATATGTATTTGTTATAAAATATAGTATCGTTGAGTTAGTATCCCATAACACAAATCTCGAACTTACTTTGGGGTTAGCTCAATCTGTGTAATTGGCCTAATATATTTATTTATTTATTTAATTATTATATAACTTAAGAATAAAAATTACTTCTAAATAAAAAAAATCCGAAATTACGAAAATTTAAATAAGTTACAATAACAACAACGAACAATGTTATAATACAATTTTATTTTCTTGAATAACAGTGAATATAAAATCCTTGGATATAATGAGACCCTTGTGGACAATGTACATATTACATCTATGAGAAAATATCACAAAGACCACAAAATTTCTCGACCGCAGATAACCGTATTATGTTTTATGACACGCTACCATTTCTCGCTAGATATAAAAATAGACCACCTTTTTAATCTGAGCCTTTATTTCTACAAAATAGAGTGAAATGTAGAAATATAGTTCTGTGTATTACGATTACAATCATACAATCATCGTACAATCAAGATTATATTTGAAATATCCTGTGTATGGGCTGTGACGCTGCGAAACCCGAGATCAAAGTAAATTATACTTTATGTTAAGTTACAGTACAATTTTGAAGATTCAGCACTGAATAAACTGTACATCTTTGCATTATTACAGTTCAAGAGTGTGTATATCCGTGATTTTTTCCATACCGAATGCATGTAATGGCTGATACAGTTGTCTAGTTAGATACTTTATAAAGATGTTGCTCTTTTAATGGGGTAAACAAGACAATATTTTTTAGTACGTGCCGATATCGTTATGGTAATGAATGAGTCAAAATGTGTCCAAATATCAAGTGAAACAATAATTTAAAATTTTGAATTTAGGCTGAAAGAAATAAAAATCATGCCAGCGCGCACGCGATATGACTAAAGAGGTCATAATGCGTGGCGTTACAACTTTAGACTGACAATGCTCTGTCCACTCCTGCTCCTGATGATCCATACTAATTTCAAAATGATTTTTATGGAACATCAGGAGCAACACTACCTTACGTGTCAGATCAATAATCTAAGTATGTTCTGTAGGAAGACCAAGACGGACTTACATCAGGCAAATAAAACAAAAAGTGGGCGTCATGTCTTGTCAAGAAGTGGAGAAATTAGCTATACGAAGCGAAAGAGTAATGGAAGGAACTTTAAATTCGATAATGATGATGAAACATATAAAGGTTGGCTGTAATATCGTACATAATTCAGAGGCCTACAAATTGGGAGGTAAAATATCTCCGTATGATTTCATACAACTCTGTTTATTCTTCGCTATTATAGTTACAATTAATGGCCAGTGTAACATCAGCTTTATCGCAAAGATGGATAATTTAATAGGCGGTACCTGTTGCGTGCGATGAGCGTGTACTTAGTCCCTATTCTATACGCACTTAGTACCCATAACACATTATTAATATGACCTTTCATTATGGTCTATGCCCTCTGTGACCCGTTGATCGATTGAAACTGGGACATTGATATGCGCTATAAAAAATTTCAATTCTTTTTTTATTGCTACCGTTATATGTTTTACACGTAATTGCCGGGTTAGAACATATTTTTTTATTACTGCTAATGACAGATGGATTTTGATAAAACATTGTTATATAGCTATCTATCTTCATTTTTTTGAGGTATTAAAATCCTTTTTGCTTCCTTATGAAAATCAGATAACATGAATTTTAATGCAATATATTATTTTCTCTTACATTTGAGCCTAATTTGTAGTAATACACGTATAGTGTATTACATACATATTTAGAATGTATATTCTAGGCCTCTTAAATAATGCCCATTTAATTTGGGTATAGTATTAAACGTTTAGTCAGCGAATTGGGGAATAGAATGGATGAAAAGAATGGTGACCCCCACTTCGAGTCTTTCTGGTGCAGAGATTGGCCATTGCAATCCAGCGTGACAATGCTGCCAGTGTGTTTTAGGCACCTTTCCCCCGGACACGTTACGGGTCAATTGTAAATCGAGAAAAGGATGGTACGGCAGTGCCTCTTTTTTTGCTCGACTTGCGGGGGCACTGCTGTGCCCACAAATAAGTTAGGCAAGTATATTATTACTAAATTATTGTATTACTTTGTGCGATTATATGTATTTTGTTTGACGTAATATTTGTAAAGATTAAAATAAAATATTCCATATTTGGATGTTGTTTATAAATCTATCAATATTTGATAATTTTTTCCGTTCCCCGGTTGTAAACTCACTAAACATTAAAACCGACCTCTGTAGGCCTACCATCAACTTTTTCAGAACGATTCCAATGCAACTCCGTTCAATTTACGAACCTAAAATGAATCGCATTCATACTAAAAATTTATTTATTTATTTTATTTATTAAGTATAAATTAAGTCCATGGTAAGAATACGCGATGCAGTTTAGGCCGTATAGTGGATCGCGTTAAGAGATGATGGTAAGCCCTCTGCGTTTATCAAGTTCAAGTTCCATAGCTATTTCAAACCCAGAGGTCCCGCGAGAATTAAGACTTATATGTACTAGTTTTTGCCAGTTGCTGTCCTCAGATTTTATGGAGGTACTAACTTTTGCCCGCTGCACAACTAGCGGTAATTTTCCAAAATAATATTTTTTTTTTCAGAGATGAATGGTACAGTTATCCTTTTCCGTAAATAAAAAAAATATCGATCTGTTTCAATTGCTATGAGTGGAAATCCTTCTCATAACTATATGATTAGTAAAAGATGGCTGAAAATAAACACCACATTAAAAGGTTGGGTTGCACCGTCAACTTTGACGTTAACTTTAACAGTTAAGTTGCAGAAAAACGCAAAGTATGCCATTTTGTCTTAACGTCAGCGGCGCGCCGGTTAAAATCAACGTTGGACTGTGCAGCACATCCTTAAGAATTAAGGTTCAATCTTATAACTGGAAGAACATTATGAAGTATCGGTTCTAAATGCTTGCAAATTTTATTTTTATTTGTTACCGGTTTCTGTATGCCAACCGAATTAATATCCGTAAAAGTACTATAAAATTGAGGAACTTGTTAAAATGCAAATAAATTTCCCTTCACGAGGTTTTAAGCAAACAATTCTCATTTAAGTACAAAATTTGATTTATTCTATTATGATGATAAAATCACAGTGTTTTTCCTTTAACGGTACTTTGACCTCAAAAGCAATTTAACTGAGCCCAAGATTTGTGGAGTTAATTTAAACGGAATAATACCTAGTTCGTTTTAATTAAAGAAAAATACTAGGTTCACATGACCGTGGCTATTCATTTGAGACTGACATTAATTAAATATATATAAAAGTATTTTAAAGAAAACATAAAATAAAGTTACAGTTTTTACAAAAAATTCCATCACGAAGAATTGTTGTGATTAAAACGTGTAACTAATATCTATATAACCACGCGGAGTTGTATCAAAAAAGGTTTATGGGCTTATAACTATGTACCTACCTATACTTATTTTGAACTTCAACAAAATATTTATCAATTTGGGCTTTATAGTTTTATAACACATATTCTTCGCGCTTCACCATTCAAACTCACTTTTATAGGTATTTACCTAAAATACTTTATCGCCATTAAATAATTATAAGAGCATCCAAGTAAATATAAGAGCTACACACTGTAATAAATATTGTTGGAATTTTACAAAGTTTATTTGAAAATTTTTGAAAGTTGGTCCTGCCCTACTGATAGAGAAATCGTTAAATATCATATATAGATTCGTACATTCATAACATCCTCTTTAGTGAAAATTGCTGTAGAAATAGCTTGATTCGCATCTTGCCTCCTAAATGCAGTCTGAAGAGAGTTGATCTCATTATGACTCGTAACAGACATTCTACACTGTGGAGTTGGCAGCGTTCCAGAAAGTTCATTTCCTTGATCTGCCAGACAGCCACCTCACTGTTTTCACTGCTAACATATATAATATTTTACAATTTCAATACACAGTAGATAAAATATATAGATAAATAGTAAGAAACGGTGGTGGTCCAGTGATTAAGAGGCCCATTATCAGAAATACGCCAATATTATGTTTGAAAGACTTGTTCGAATCTTACTCGTGCCATGAGTTTGTATTCCAATCTAAATCATGTAGAGTAGTTTTAATAGATCACTACTTGGTACTGGTAAAATATAATGGCAAAACCTGCACAGTGTATTCACTAATGTGTGTACCTACTTGCCACTAGATGGCGGTAATCGTTATTGTTATGGTAGATTAGTCAAGACGACTTGAATATAAACTGAAATCAATGTTATCAATTATTTATACACACACGACAGAAAGGGAACAAAAACGAAAACAGATTGTTACGATTCCAATCAGTGCAGTTGCGGTTTGAGTAAATGTAGGTACTTCCAACGGGCAACACGTGCGAAAACAAGGTAGGTAGGTATATCTACGACCTACTCAACTCACAAGGCCACAAGTACATACTGCAGGTGGTACAACCAAGTACGAAGTACAAAACAGTGCCAAATTTTTAACATTTTCCTATCAGACGATGAACATGACGTGGGCATAAATAAATCTTGACAAAATACTCTCTCAGCTCTTATATCCGCAACTTCCTGGTTTCATTCGGTACTGTGACGCCGCGAGGCTCAGCTTACATAAAATGTGTAAATTCAGCTCCGATTTTACATTACACTTTCATACACAAAAATGATTATTTTATTACGTTCAATCGTGTCGAGGGATAACCCTATCAATTAACAGTTCTGGATCAAACTTCACAGGAAACACAACGCCTCTGGCTTGAAGCCAATGAGTTCATGCGCTTGCATTCTATATCCCTGGGGTAACGTTCTAGAATCGTAGAATAATGTCAGTGCACAAGAATAACTCTTGAAAACTTGCTTACAATTTCGCTCACTCTCTCAGCTGAACGATTTCCCGAATGCTTTCTCAATCGCAAAGCTTGTCAGAGCTTTAATATTTGTTTTCTCTGTTCAAGTAGATACTTGTGTTGTTATGGAATAAAATTAAAAGAAGTATCGTCTTTACCTTTCATGTTTGTATATATTATTTATATGTTCTTTTAATAAAGTGTGTAGTTAATCCATAACAGTATTATAAATGTAAAAGTGTGTTTGTTTGTCAGTCTTTAACGTCAAAACGGAGCAACAAATTGACATCAATTTGTTGCTCCGTAACATTCCACACCAAAAATCACATGATTTTTGGTGTGGAATGTTGGAAAGCTGGAGAGTGTCATAGACTACTTTTTGCCACAGGCGGAGCCGCGGGCTACAGGTAGTAAGTAAATAATATAAGTGCGAATAGATACCTATGTTTTTTTAAACAATTAGAAGAACTTTTATTTTCCAACCCCTAAATGACTATAATGGGGGGTGAAAGTTTGTACGAAACTCATGTCGGTTCCGCTTTCTCAGAGAAATTCACGAGGGCGAAGCCGCGGACAAAAGCCAGTATATTTTATTACCTACTTATCTTTTGTATTGAAAATATAGTTTGGTTTATATTATCTTTATATTGTGTAAGACTGGTCTTGTAATGGTTATTCTGAATTTACGAGTCGTTTAAGACGAGTACATTTAATTTTATTTATCTTTGAGTTTAGTACAGTCTGTTTTCCAACGTCCTAGGTGAGCGACTAAATACCGTAGGGTTGCAAAGCTGTGCAAGTACGTGTTTGGTAATGACGGCGACATGCATATAGGCCGAAAGTAAACACATGACTTATATTGACGTATCGCGCTGCGTTCCGTTAACTTGCTGCGTTTGTCGCTAGCCTAGAATTAGGTGAGCATTTGTTATTAAATAAATCTCAGTGTAAGCTAATTGACCATTCTGTGTAAGTGCAGTACAAAATTGCAGTTTTGTTGCAACGATGCAGATTAATTTTATTTGCATATACTCGTAACTGCTGTTAGTTTTGTTGATGGGTAATATTGTTTTATGCTTGAAATGTACAGTCTGGCTAATAAATCTAATTGCCATTGGTGTCTTTCCAGATAGGTATGAGCAGATTCTATATATTGAAATCAATTTTAAATGTGGTGTTCGCCAATATCTTTTTTTCCGCAACAATCTGATTTCTGTCATACTTTCATTCACAAGATGTTCATATCAAATAATTTATTCACAAATTAGACGTTCACAGGCACTTTTTCACGTCAATTTTTGTATTAAATATTACTATTTATGTAGTAGTTTGTAGCTTGTGAGAAATTACTTTCTCACAAGCTACAAACTACTGGCATTTCGGAACGACCACTGCTGAGAAGAAATGTCGAAAGAAACTCATTTGAACTGTGTTGGTCCCTATCATGCCAGAAGGGCTTACCATTATTGTTTTTTACATTGTTTTTTTATAATAATATGTCATAGTACATAATATACTTTCACACATTTAATTACATGACCAAACACCATGTTAGATATACCTGCCCTTATTTTTAATCTACTACCGGAGTAACCTTCATAGTCCCTCTAATATATTTGCTCCTAACTCTTGTCACACTAACACATCCATATCGACATCCCCAATTCTGCTACTTAAATTAATATTGGTAATTTTCCCTTAATCAGAACCGGGAATAAGATCAGATGAAAGATCATCTAATTGTATTCCCGGGTCTTCCTCAGCCGTTGAGCGTCGGAGCCCAGGGCCCGCTTTGCTACTTTTTCTTCTCCACTTCGCACGGTCGTCGGCAACCCTAGTTGTCAGACCATTGGCACGCTAAACATCCTTCACATAATGTTAATTATTTGGTGAACTGCTGTTAAGGTGACATTGTTTTGACAGGAAAACGATAGATAGAAATAAGAAGAAGGTCGTTGGCGATTTACTAATAATCCTGTAGATTAAATAAATGTAATAGACGATTGTAAACAATTTCTTAGTCGACTATACGAGTTCTCACATTTGGATCGCCAAGCACGCTTTAAATACTCTCACAGAGCGTACTGAAAGCTCTCTGACCGACTTCTAAACTTGTACTCGACATTTAAACTGTCTTGTTGCAATGTAATAGGTTGTTATATAGCTACAGAAATTCTATAGGTGTCGCTAATTAACATTTTTTAGCCTCCTTTAGTATCCTGTGGGACAAAGACCGTTCTTTTTCACTAATCTCTGTCGAATGCATAATGCTGCCACCTCTGCAGGAAACCATTGATAACATATCAATATCTTGTACGAATAAATAAATATCTTGGAAAACAAAAGCATGATAATTATGTTTCCAAATAAAATGACCAAAAATATTATGATAATCATTGAAAAAAAAATTTCTAAGCTCATGTCCAAAAATCCTATCCAAATCACAACTATTTATCCTAGTAGTTTTTATGTCACCTCTACATGATTTAACTACTCAAACAATATTCTTGAAATTTTGTATAACACAAACTCCATAAATTAATTTTAATCCTGGAAAAAAGAATAATTTCCTTGGGAAAGTGAAGCGGGTGAAGCCGAGTAAAAGCTAATTGATTAATAATTTTCCGTTTTATTCTACAAGTTTAATAACAATATCGTTGTGCCATGGTTATCACGATATGTCTTATGTATGTGTTTGTATGGCAACACATCAGTGCGCTATCATCACATATCTATCAATTTCTTTTAATTTATAGCAAAAACTAGAAACATACTACTGGAGATTATGGTACACAAGATAAACATATAATTTTTCATTATACAAAATGTAGTCACAATTTACGACTTGGATTTTGGTAGCCGCTGTGTCCAATAAAAGTCTGAAATTGAAAAAATTCAAAAAAATGAATTGGTGAAAATATTACGGTGGCGCTAGTGTGCAAGTTGGCTTTGATTTATAAGCTGCCTATACACTAGCAAACAGTACTTCGAACTTGGTGGTTTGTGTTAACGTACATTGCTGGTTTTTGCTGATAGTAAAATAAGCTCACATATAAACTTCACGATGTACATTGATTTACGTCATCAGAATCAGCGATAGTTGTGTGTAGCTGGCATTAATATCGATATTCTGTTGCAGAGCCCCCGCGGACGTCGCCGCAACAGGACGGCGCGCTGGGAGGGGCCACGCCCCGCTCATCTGTCGCGCCACCTGATCCTTCACCAACTTTCCCTACGGTACATATCACAATGTTTTCATTGCTAATGTATTTAAAACAACGAAATAGCCTAAAACTAAATCGCCCGTCGCGTCTGTATGTTTCTAAGTTTTCTTCTTTGATATCACGCAACTTTGATGCAGTTTTCACTGTTGTTTAGACAATTTATTAATTAAGGTTTAAACATACACTACAGCCTAATAGATCGTGCAAAGAGGGGCCGGGCCCGGCGGCTAGTTTAAAATAAAATCATACGCTATTATAATTTTGTTCCTTACAATACAATTACGACATGTAATGATGAGGTCTGGGTTCCAGATTAGAATACCCTGTGTCCTGGATGATCAGGCTCTTTCGTAAATTTTGTAATTAACAGCCATATTAAGGGTAAGTTGAAACTCACCATCAATTAATCAACGTTCATTTGAGATTGATTTTAACCGGCGCGCCGCTGACGGTTTGAAAAATAGAGTACTTTACGTTATACTGCACACATTAAAGTTTACGTCAAAGTTGACGTTGCAAGCCACCCTAAAAGTTATATTCTATTACATAAGTATGATATTTTTAATAAAGTCCCGGAGTGCAGCTAGCACAAAAGAAGTATGAACTGAATTTTATTTTTTTATTTTACCCGGATATCTCTGAAGCTTATATGAAGATTTGTATAAATAACACGGATGTATATGTGTTAAACTGAAATTTAACACTCAATTGGATTTCGCAAGTAATTAGTAAAGTTATTCTCGTAGAGTTTCTAGTTTTTAATTTATTTACTTAGACATTCATTGCGAATCTAAATCTATTATTATAAACCACTCTGATAATATTTAATACCAGAGTTCAATGAAATAAATTCGATATACGTCATGACAGAGTTTAGGGTAAAACTCTTTGTTATAATGTGGTTAAGCGGTCAAAAATTATGTAATCTTACCATTGGATTAGGGATTGCGTGATCAAGTTATGCATAACACGAAACTATAATAGTTTCAGTTCAGTCGCTATGTGGAGTAAAATAATTATTCAATAAGTCGAGTAAGTTTTCAAGGACGAATAAGAATCACATTTTTTATAGTGGTTATAAAGTTTCTTGCTAAGAAAGGGAGTTTTTTTTGGCATTTTTATTTCGCGTCCACTTAAAAAGAAGTCTATAGAAATAAGCAGTTCCTTTGTACTTAGTTTCCTATTTATAAGTTTCATATTTACACTATTATATTGTGTATATAAATTAATAAATAGATATAAAATAATCATCATAATATTATCAACCTAACACTTTCACATCTGAGCGGTTTTCTATGATGACAGCTTCGGAGTCTATTTTCATACTTTTTATTCTCCACTTGGCCTGGTCTTTGGAATACTTTAGTTACTCGATGAAATCTCAACAATATTTTTCATCTATATATATAAAACTATTGCGTTACTGAGTGACTGACTGACAGACAACGCATAGGCGAAACTACTGGGCGTAGGAAGCCGAAATTCGGTGTGTAGGTTCCTAGGATAGTGTAGGGGAGCACTAAGAAGGGATTACCTGAAATTCCCACGGGATACGGATTTTTATTAACATTCGAAGTTATGGGGAGCTAGTATAATGATAAATGCGTAAATGAACAATAAAGTTTAGTTGGATGTCTAAAAACAGATACCCGTTCTCGTTAGCTTTCCTAAACACATTCGTGTGTTTTTTGTCCATAGATAAGGGGCGTGGAGATAGGCATCGTAGTGTTAGTTCTGATAGTGTGGATCGGAGCTATTGCACTCTTCTTCAACCGATGGGGCAAGATCCGGATGCTACTGCCCTATCAGCCAGATTACAAGCAGGAACAGTTAAAGGTGAGAAAGACTGTCATTTTGATGTCAAAGGATCAATTTTTTATACATTTTTATTAACTATAGTTTTAAATAAACTGAAAATATTTTAAAAATGTTCACGGCGTGGCGTGTAGTCGTTACGTGAATACAGTTTATCTCTATCACACACCTCAAGAGCGCAAGAGACGAATCACATAGACTGATATGCGCTACGTAACGCAGGAGACTCACTTCATTTCATTAATAATTTTGAAATTCAATTATAATAATGTGTTTATATAAGTCGTGATGTTGTATAGTAGTAATTTTTTTAATTTGTATGTAAATCAGACACAATAGTTTAAAAGTTAAATTACACTATAATTTAGTTCATAACAAGTTGCACAAACCTAATATTTAGGGAAAATATTAATATGAAAAGATCCTTTCGAGAAAAATATTGGCTAGATTTCTACTATATTTTTCCAAAGAGAAATATTTTGGCAGGTGGATCACTGCCATCCCCTCGTTCCATCGCCGCTATAGGACCCCAATATGGTGTGTTAAAATTTTTGCCCAAAATTGCTACAGCAGCTTTCAAGAATACTGTACCAATTCCTCCTACTTTAAATTTGCTAGTGTATTACATGGCTCTTTGCTCCTCGATCATATCCTTATATATAAAATCTTCATTTATTATATTAGTAATAGAATTAGCATTAGCAAAGTGTAAGTCCTTGTTCCTATTTGCTCCCTACATACTGTAGCAGAAACGTATAAAATCAGTAGAATTAGATTATCGTGTAGGTAGATTATTTATATTTAATCTTGTTCGTCAATGATCTCATTTGTTAGCTCATTAGGCGTATTATTCACTTCATTTCCAATATCTTAGATATCATTTGCTGTTTCAGGATTGAATGGATTGTTGGAAATATTTATCTTTTTTGTTTCATAGGTGCCTGGAAGCAGTGCATTGGCAGCAGCTACCGCAGGAGGGACCTGCGGTGCACATTCAGCACCGTCGGCGTGTTCGGTAAATGTTATTTTTTAAAAATATGTTCTTTTCATTTTTATGTGTCGGATACAAATTTTAAATGAAGAATATGATGTCACGTTCGTGAAGGTTCTTGGTGAGTATGTTTATCTGTGTGTGGATATGGGTCTTTTCGACGTACCTATTGTAAATAAAATATGCTAATTTCGGAATGAATGTACCTAGTACCTACCATAACGAATGTTAAGTGAATTGACATAATTAAGGCGTAGTTACACATACGAATAGAATGTAAAGTACCAACCTTGAAACCATCTAAAAGAAAGTTTAATTAGGGAAATATAGTAATATACATTTCATTATTAAAAATATAAAATAAATATAGAAAAAAATATACTTCTTTCTTTCAATGTCAAATATTGAAGAGAAAGAGGGACAATACAAAGAAAAACTACTGCAAGCCCATACGTAAAAGAAAATGCAAGCATAATCAAAGAACTAAATGTTTATTATTGAAGCTTGAAAGATATCAAAATCGTCATAATACAGACTTTATAATTGATGAGAAATAAACTCAGATTTTATCAGTCCACCAAGGTTAAGACAGGAATTTATTTGCAACTGTGGCTATAGCGTGATCTGAACCGCATTGCACCACGCCATGAAGGTCAGGCAAATCCTGCAACGAGCTATATTTAAAAATGGTTGACTACCAAATGACTGTTGATTGGATGATTGTAAATGAATTGTGAAATCGTTTTCAATGTTCACACAAATAATAGTAAGGTTAATAGGATGACATTTTAAAAATTATTATTTTTATTAACAAAATTAAAATTTAAAAATAAAGAAACAAAAATAAAACAAAATACTTACCCAAATTTGATTCATGACCGCCAACCCGCCAAACCGCAATGGGCCGGGTAATGGGTCATGGCCCAAACTCCTTACCGTTGGGTTGGTTGGACAATGGGACGTTTAAAATGGCTGTTGATGATGATGATGAGATTCGTGTACTTTTAATTTTTATGTTGTAACTGCAAATTCGTATTTTTCCCATTACTTGAGTTAGATTGGTTTTTCTTGCCATAAATTATATTCTAGGTAAACTTCATTTATATATTCACACTTTAAAATCAACTATTACAGAAACCTAATATGTATAAGTTTTTATCCGTTCAATGTACTCAAAGCAACGATGTCCATAGATTTTTATTTAAAAAATGCAACAAAATGTTGCTGAATACCCGTTGAAATGTTAGCGTGCAATATGACACTTAATATAAAAACAATATTGTAGCTTTTGACAGAATAGGTTTGGAGATATCTCAGAGATACTAAATATCCTTAGAGCGTAGGTACAATTTAAATTTTTTCAAGTTATTTTTATCATAGTGTAATTGAAAGTAGGTATTTCTTTTTTGTTTATGCATTGAAATTAGTGTTGTTTATTATTCTTTATCATCGTGCAATGGTAAAAGTCGCACAAGTTTCGTTTTATGAAACACATACATTATAACAATACCTTCCTAACTTTACTTGTAGCATAAAAAATAACATATGAAATTCACTCTTTTACATTATATTAGTCATAGAAAGAATATAATATTTTTACACAACGATGATTCGAAGCATAAACTACGCATTCACTCATAAAAAGGCATAGATAAAGCAACGTAGTAATTTCAAGAAAACGTATGAATTTTACGAGTCCTAAGTAAAACATGATAGATCCCGCAATCGCAATGTTGTAGACGTAAAGACGTACATTCAGACATTTTACGAATGTTATAAAATGAAGTGTAAAACGCGTTTTATTCCCTTTTATAATGCCCCACGGGTTTGTACCGGGCAAATAAAAAGTGTCCGCCGCAAATAAACTGCAATTCTATTAAATGAAATGCTTGATAACATTTTCATTAATTTCGTTTTAAGATTTTTTAATTTATGTATACGTAAATTATTTTTCTTATATCTATTTCTATTGAAAATGACACTATTGATTTCTATTGATCGGAAATACGATCAGATAAAAACCAGTTGCGGTCATCACTATTGATCAATTGAAAATAATTGCATTATAAAGGTCGTCGCAAAGGCTGTTATCAGTGAAGTTATTTGAAACAAAATATAAATTTGACGAGGCCCTTCAAATCTTACTATCAAAGACTCCCTTGATACAAATGGCCTGTAAAACCCTACGTCCTTTAAGTGGGGGGAGATCTGATTCTGATCGTAACCAAGCTTTGTCACGAGAATACATAAAGATACCGAAGTTACGGCAGCGACGAGTGTAAAATCAATTGAAGAATTTTATTGGGTTAGAAGCTACATCTCAATAAGACTAGGTAATAGACAAATAGATTTACTTTCAAATTAAGCTTGGGTATAGCATGGAAAGTAAATTTTTCGTTATTTTATTGTTTAATCCTCACGTGTTATTAAAATAAGTCTACCTGTCACTTCTGTTAGAATGAACGCGATAAACTTAAAAACTACGGAGCGGAATTTCGTACGGTTTTCACGAAATAATAGTATGACTAGTTTTTCGATCATGATTTTCTGTAAGTGCAAAAATTGTGTAAACTTTTTAAAAATTTAGAAAATTCATGCAAAATGAACTTCTATTGGTTATACTTTACTAAAACTTTACTAAAATCAATTTCAGGCTTCACTTTAGCAAAAATTAAACTACTTACATTTTATGGGTAAACTTATAAATATAAAATTTATATTTATTATTTAATATATTAGGTCAAATCACACAGATTGAGCTAGCCCCAAAGTAAGTTCGAGACTTGTGTTATGGGACACTAACTGAACGATACTATATTTTATAACAAATACATATATAGATAAACATCCAAGATCCGGGCCAATCAGAAAAAGATAATTTTCCATCATGACCGCACCGGGGATCGAACCCGGGACCTCTCGGTTCAGAGGCACTTTACCACTGCGCCACCGAGGTCGTCAATAAATACTTATAAATTTATTTACATCAAATACATATTTTTTTATATTAGTATTTTTTAAAAGTAGCAAAAGAATATCAATCTAAGCTAAAGTGCCAGTACGTGCAAGTACGAAAGCTTAATTAAAATTGAAATGGAACTTCATTTTTGAGTGAGTGCGAAAAAAGAAAAAAATATGGAGAGGTAATTACGGCTTTTGAGAAGGTTACGCGCCAAATAACGTTAAAATATTCCCGAACTAGTAAAATATTCCCATATTTTAATAAAAAATCGTTTTATGTAAACAGTTTGGGAAAATTGATTTTGGTCGTCCTATTCTGTTTCTTTAACCAAGTTTCGCGACTTTACATTCATTTACATTAGCATTAGCAATGTTAAAAATGTTACAATTTGTGTTTTTAATGCATATTAAAAACAAATATATAAAAAAAACATTCTTATCAATTCTATCTATCTATTCTATCTTAGCTGAAATCATACAGAATTGATTATTTTTATTACTTCGAACATATCTTAAATCTGAAGTGCGGCTATACCAAGGTCTAGCCGCACTTCGGTGTTTTGGCCGTAACATTCACCTTTCCTTGTACACGTGTACGTTATGAAGGAACTAATTTAGTTTTAGATTAGATATCCTGGTGTAGAGAAATATTACCATATTATTTAATATGAAACTGGCATTAAACTAGGTGTAACATTTAAATCAAACGCTATTTACGTTAGAATTGAAAATGTATTCAGTAATTAATAATTCATGTACTTACAAATAATACATTTTAGATTTAGTAAATAAAATACATGTCTATGTCTACACAACAGACATTAATTAATTAAATTAAAACACTCTTCCAATGTTTGCGAATTATATTTTTATTGAGACCTAGGTAGTCTTCTTTTTTTGTTCTCAAAATAAAAAAAAAAGTCTGTATTTTCAAACGAGAGTTCGTCAAATTTGACGATGTACGTCAAATTTGACGTTAACTTTAAGCGAAAGTGTGAAAAAGAACGCAAAGTACAACATTTTATCTATATGTCTGCGGCGCGCCATTTAAAATTAATGTTAAATTTTACGGTGCAACTCACCCGTAATGTGTTCCATTATAAGTTTTCAATAAATAGGTATAATAACTTCTTCTGATAAAATATAAAAACAAAAGGCTTTATTTTTGGTCTAGTGTCTGTCCAAACTCTTACGTCATTTAAACGCTTTTAGGTCAAACTCTTCACACCTGATTAGCATCGATTTATCATGTTGGCACTCTCTTGTGATTAGTAAAAGTTCTTTTAAACATTATTGGTCAGTCTAATAGTGAAGTTAACGACATCGTAAATCGATGCGTTTTGAGTTTAAGCGAAGTGTATAAGTATCCTATATTTTTCATATCTTCAGAACAAATAGATCACCACTACTTAACTCGAGGTGTTTTAAGTTTGTGAGGATGTATTTGTGCATGTGTGCGTGCAAAATATACTGCACGGCTTGTTATTGAATTTGGTACACGAGTAAAATATTACCTAGAATAAAACATACTTTTTATACCGAAATTCCCACGGGAGCGAAGTCCCGCGGCGTAGCTATTATTTTTATAATTCGTGGAACAGCACCTGAAAAATATTTTTATTTATTTCACTTCATTTACAACTATTAAATATTACACGATAGCAAAGCCATAAAACTACTTATATTAATATTATAGATCGGTACACTTAATGGAACCGATGATGGGTGCAATTTGGCTCAATTCTATTGAAATAGGCATATACATTTTAACACAGCAAAATGATTTGAAAAAATGTCATAGTAACAAAATTAAATTGAACTACTCGAACTGCAACACGTAAAACATGGCCCAGTTTTGAAAACAAAATTAGTTTTTTTCCACACGCTATCTATTCATTAGTCTAGTGTGGCCTATTCATTTATGTATTATTTACTGCACTGGGTATAAATTGTTGCAATGCATCTAGCAATTTACTTGCCTTACCTACCATTGAAACTTTAGAGGCAAAATGTAAGTCGTAAAATGAAGGAAAATATATTACTGATATAGTTTTAAGAACTCGATTGCTAACATTTACTATATACCGTTCGGATACAATAGTATCCAAAGTAAATAATTTATTATTGAGTATTAAAACGATATCTGTTTCATCAGATATTTTACAGTAAAAAAAAAAAACATTTAACAAAAAACATTTAACAAAAAACATTTTAAAATTTACACTGATCGGAAACGTCTTCTTAAACTTTCACTGCGATTATTTTCAAAGATATAATGAATTCATTTCTAAAACAAATGTAAAATTAACTTTCATAAATAAGAGACTATCATTTTTATACAGCACATTTCGAATAAAATATCTAGAGATTCCAAAATAGATACATTGACGACACAAATCTCTCCGCTCCTCATGGAAATTCGAAACAAAATCCTGAGATTACGTGGGACAAAGAAGGAGGTGACAAAGGGATTTGGGGACATTACATTGGATCTGTCTGAAGTGATTCTAAGCCTTTGGGAATGACTCGTGGTGATGTGGATTTATAGCTAATTTGTGTGAATAGTTTGTCAACTTGAAATAATTAAAGATGTTTTTCATTTGTTGATTGCTTTTAAATCATTAACGTTCTACCTAATACGAACGCTGCAATAGACAATGTCTCGTATAATTTACATTTTAGATAATTAAATTGTCTCATTACATTAGTATTATTTTTCTACTTTTTATTCTTCCAACATGACTCAACTTTGTCCTTGACATTTATGTTTCGGTGTTTATTCATATTTACTAACTGAATGGATTCACCACGATATTGAAAATAAGGAGGAGCTAAATTAATAAAGCCCTTTCTGACGACGTGACCCTTTAACTCATAAAACTAGACCCAGGATAATTTCTGAATTCCAGGAATTTTTGAATTAAAAACTATCGCTTACAATAGGTACTTATACGAAGAACTTTTTCTGATATCATCAATGAATAGTAGCCTATGTTTTATGCCATATTAATATTAAGTCTCACATAAAAATGAGAACATCGCCTGGAAATCTGCCGAGATTGCCGAATAATTTGACCAAAAAATAATGTAATTGGCCATCATTAAATTGGCAGAAAGTGCTCGCTGTTTGAAACTTGTACAATCGAAGTTTGAAGTCTCCGGGATTGATATTAAAATATTTGAAAGACCAAAGTTTGTTAAAGTGATGCTTGTCAGTTTTCGGTCAAACGAGTACCTACCAATCTTACCTACCAGTCTTCGCTTTACTTTGTAATCATAACTTTTGTCTAATTTTGAAGTTCGTTGTTGTAAATAAATATGTACAATCTATATACTATGTTATAAAGAGGTTAGCATTTGTGAGTTTGTATTTTTGATGCGGGTAATTTCCGAAACTACCGTACCAATTTCAAAAATTCTTTCACAATTAGAGAGGTCAACATTATCCAAGATTACTATATAGACTATATTTTGTCTCAAAATTCCCACGCGGGCGAAGTCGCAGGCCAAAGCTAGTAATGATATAAATTTAGATTATCCACTAAATGCAGCAGACGAATGGAAGCAACTCAAAGATTTTTTTCCCAGCAGGCTCAAATAAAAATTTACTAGGGAAATTCTTCTACCATATATTTTCGAAACGAAGCGAAATTAGTCAAAACTGAAAGTAAATTATGTATCGTCATGGTTAGCAAACCCAATTTTTTACCGAAATATATTCCGTCCGAATAGCACATCAAAGGATAGGATTATTATGAAAAAACTTTTATTTATACTCTTTGCCTTACGTGATATGGCTTCCTCCATAACAAAATAATAACTTGTATCTATGGTGTAGGTCATTAAACCTTGTATTTGTTCCTGATTCTATCAATATAGAAGTTGTTAAATTGTTAATTTAACCAGATTGATTTTGGGCTTCTTGCTGTTGCCCCGGGCGAGACACGTTCTCACCTCTCTCAACTAACGAGGCATGTTCTAATCGATCGACGCTACCATCTGGGGTTTCTTGACGAGGCATCTCTTCCAGTAAACGGTTATTCAATATTAACAAATTGCGAGTCTAAACTAAGTTCAAATCCAGGAGATTTTTGAAATGTTTGTTAGACGTCGACATAGAAAACGTTTATTTGAGTTCTCGCTTAAACCCGATGAGGTGAATCAATACCACATTATTTTCACTCGGCATCAAATAGAATTATTCACTTCGCTGCTTCAAATGAACAACTTTAACTTACTAAGGCGAATCAATATTTTTTGTGATTGATTTAAAATACCTACTGTTTATAAAGGATGGGCCATTTTGTCGGACGTCAGCTGTGTCATAATAATTTATGCTGCCCACACGGCGACCTTTGCTTTCAAAAAGGGTTCAATGGTTCAAAAGTAAATTAGGCGACCATAGTTTAGATGACGTAACACAATTTTCTTTGCAATCCAGCAATGTTCATCATTATTCTCTTTGATGGATAAATAGTCTTGTTTAACATTATTATATTAAATTGCGAATTACTTTTCTTTTCTTGAATAAAGTTCACACATAAGAACTTTATTCAAGAAAAGTTTTAACTGTCTGTAATACACAAAACCGTGAAATAAGGAATAAGCTACTTGAGTGAAGGTCGGGTGTTCAGTTTAGTACTTTGGGAGTAGGGTATGTTTATGAACAGTTAGGAGTTTTAGTCGTTTTTTACTTGGCACTGGAAAAAAAACTAAATGTTACTACGAACTAAACTAAAGAAGCACTTATTGAACAATAAAATTAAAGAAAGCAATAATTACATAATTTGTAGTATCGAATTTCAAAATACTGGATAGTGAAATAAAGAAATTACCATTAGACACCGCTGTTTAGATCTAATTAGACCGTTTTATATAGAACTTAATACTAAATTAGGTATCTTTGTAGTTGCTTTATGGTTTAAAATTCCACTACCACTTACAGTACCATCAAGTAACGTTACTTACAGTACCAAATAACGTTACTGAAAAGACTTAAGAACGTCTGTAGCATTCACTTAGAGGATTGTTTCACAGGTAATTAAACATTCTAGTTTATTATTCTAGATTTAACTTTCTTCACGGCTAGAGGATGCCAATCCAACGAGTTTTAAATTAGATTTAATCAAAAGCTGCTTATTTTCATAACGAGTATTAGCTACTGACTTCGGCTCTGCTTCTACAATTCTTAGGCGACACTCTAACTTATAGTCTACCAGTTTAGAAGTGGGCTAACGTAAAATAAATTAAACAACTCTTGAGCATCATTTATCGTAAAAAATATATTATTTTAATTTTCGATTCTTACGTTGAATTCAATATAACATGACACAGAAGCTTACCTGTCTCAAATCTTTAAAAAATTCGCGATGTAGCCACATTTAGCTTCGAAACAGAAACTCTAGCTTTGCTTTTCTCAACTAGTGTGGTGCTCAGGATGTCTGCTGCCTCCTCGACCGTTGCTTCCAATATCCCAGGCGGAGCGCGCGCGACTGCGGTTGTCAATTCGCATTGCTCCACGCAGCTAATGAAGAACACACCAGCTAGCGGAGCCCTGCCCGCGCTCCGCCGCGGGCTTGCCAACTCTGCCAATGCAGGTGCTCCGGGTGTGACCATCAAGTAAGACGAGGACGAAGAACCAAGCTATCACGCACGCTATCACGTTTCAGCACTTTTCGCTAGTTCACGCGTCAATGCGCTTGGCAAATAAGGAATTCGCCGGTTGTTCAGTTTCTGTGTTGTTGTTAGGTTAGTACAGAGGGTATAGTGGAGTAGGACTGAAAGATATGTTTAATATTGTTTATTTTTTAACAACTGGCTGCCAAAGTTTCCGAAATGGCCAGATAGGTGTAAGACTTCGAATTGAGATGCGAATTTCTCGTTTAATTACAGGTAACAGTGAGAAAAGATTTAATTCTGCATCTTCGAATTAAATTATGAATCTAATTAACTTTCAAAAACATTTGTTTATTCAATGTTTTTTTCTTCAAAGTCATAGACTTCACGAAGGCAAAATTGTATAAATCATCAAATATGATTTCTATGTTGAAACAGGAAGGATAGGATAGGTTGAAACAGTTTTGAAATATAGTAATGTGCAAGCACCACACTAGTGAGTTTTTATTTTTCACGACCATTTTTCACTTATCACGTACGCACTGGCAATTTTGAAAAACATCAAGCACGTATGTAATGTAATGAAGGTTTTTAAATTTTAATTTATTTTATCGATTATTATATTATTTATTTTCGTTTTTCTAGTGCGCATACCAGCAATCAGCCAATACGCTGGTAAGTTTTTATTGTTGAAAACAAAAAATTCTCATTCTCTTTTGATGATATTGTAAAATATATCAGGTATTTACCTTGAAAGAAGTTAAAATAATGTCAAAATAATTTTCTCGTGTTCATATCTGAAAGAAACTTGAAGAGGAAGTGAAACTTTGGAAATATGCAAAGTTATTCGCAAAATCAGCGTAAAAATTAACAAGATTGTTATTCGTACCTTGCGAGAGGTTTTGCGGGAATAATGAATATTAAATGACGTACCTACCTACCCAGAAGTTTTCTTTTTCAATATTACATTATAAACGAACTTATAAACGACTGGAAGATTTCTATAATTTTAGTTTTTGAAAATCTTATTTTTATATATTTCACTTCTGATTTGGATTATTTGTACATATCGGTTTTTCTAGTTTACAAATGGTACTCACTTAGTCATAATATAATATTTTAAATGTATCCACAAGCCCAATAATTTTCATATATTATTAGGCTTGTATGCGCAAAATCCATCTGCATGTCATAAGTACCTAATATCAGAACACGTAGTACCAACATTCTACTAGTGAATTAAACTTTTTAAAAATTCTATTTAAATATAATAGTGTTTAAAAATTTATTTTTTTATTTAGGTTTTTTGTTTTTTAATTCAAACCATCATTTATTAATGTTTTATCTCTTTTTGTCACCCTTTGGTGACAAAAACTATGTACGTGGCTGTTTTAAAATATGATAAATTAAGAGTTTTAAAGAATCACAGACATAAAAGTGTTATTACAAAAAATCTGTCCCGTGGCATTGAAATAAAAAGGGCCAATTAATTAATACAAAGTACTCGCTCCATTTATTGAGTCAACAGAACTTATTTCATAATGGATTGCTAAATCTTGGCAAATATTTGTCCAAATATTCCTCGTTATATTTGACTAGCTGTATACCCGGGGTCCACTTGGCCATAATCAATTACTTTTTGGTAGACTTAGCTACTTTTGTAAGGTTCCGTATCGGTAAAGAGGAGCCACTTACCAAGCCGCTGCTATCGGTCTCTCCATCAGACTATCGAACGATATAAGAAGTATATAGACACTTGATTATGTAACTAATAGAGATAAAGATCTAATTCGTAATAATTGGTACTTTCTACCTATTTCTGAAGAAAAAAAATACATTTTGAAATAAATAGGTTTTTAACTGCAATGTTCCATTATATAACTTTTAAGTAAAAATATTAAAGTTGAAATAATATTTGACAAAGCTAAACTGTTGTACAAGGCACGGGGCATAAAAGCATTTGTGTGAGTGTAGATACCGCCAAATGTAAACTTTCCTTTGTTTCAATAATGAAACAAGACCTTGTACCATATTGTCTTAGGAGCAACACGCGAGCGATGTTATAAAATGATGGTATTTTATCATCCACCACGATTTAAATGAGGCCGATTTTAATGTAAACCGTTTTGTTATCTTGCATTCTTAAAAACGCATTAAGAACGTATAAAAATGTTTGCGATGCCTGAAATATATTTTAAACTGGCTTTTGGTCGCGGCTTTTCTGTTTCTCTTTCTTAGCTGAGCTTTTTCCCGGTTTCTTCCGCCGCCATTGTATGAAACTCAGGGTTCAGGGTTCTTTCGTTACGTAACATAACTTGTCTAACCGTGGAGGCAGTAGGTAGATATGTTTCGGACAGCCATAGAGCGTTAGAATTTAAGAATCGCTTTTCTACTCTACGTCAAATTTTGGAACCCTTCGCACGTTCATCGACATTCTTTTAAACTAGCTTTTGACCGCAGCTTTTCTTTTTCTCTTTCTCAGCTTCTTCCCGGTTTCTTCCGCCACCATAGACCGTTGGAGTTCAACGATCGCTTCTTTTCTCCTCAAATTAGCACAGTCTTTTCCATCCTTCTATATTAGACTATTGACACGCATATTGTTCATTCTTGACGACATAAGACTTCTTAAAATTGCCTTCTGCCAGGACCAGAGAGAAACGGGCAGACATTTGTTTCCTACGTAATTTGCTGGTTAACGTAAAACGTGGCCATACCAGCATAGACCGCACTCCTACATATAGCCGTGTGAATTTACCACCTACTCTATGACTCCAATAAGTACTTGTGCGAAATTTCAAGATTATATAAGACAAATGCGTAAAGGTCATAAATAAATAAACTGAAAATAGTGGATGTAGGATGTTTATACTTATGACCCAGAATCAGCTTAAAAATATCAGAAATATTTTATCAATACAAACGATTACAGAAGTTACTTCGATTTGTAAGTGTACATCGAGGAAAACCACAAAAATAAACATGCCATATTTTTATGACCTGATGATTTCGAATATGGCAACACTTTCAGAACAAAAACTCGGAAATGTCTCTCCAACGTTCCCTTCCACACTTAACTTGCGAATCGCGTGCCCTCAGACTATATCACCTTGAGCATCTTAAAATTTTCAACAACGTCACGGCAATATGAACTTTATTGCCTAGCTATAGGGAAGTAATATTCTCAAAAATGCTGTCATAAAAGCTCTTCGTTCACGGTCAATGAGTAGTGAATTTTGTAAGTATTTTCATGCTCATCATAATGACTGAAGAGACACGCGACAGTTTGTTTCGAATATACAATTTTACTTGTTATATTCTCTAGGGAGTATGACGCACTGTATGTAAATTTTGCGGTGGCTTTAGCATAGAAATGTAGGATATCCTAGTGCGGACAGTAATGTATTTATAGATAGGGGTTTGAGCAGCGTGAACTAGATCTCTCAATGCCTTTGGTCTATTTCTATACACTTTCAGGAAAAAAACCGAACAAGTATTGATTATTGAATCAACATTACCTACTGTTTCTACACTATATATAATAGTTTAATAGTAAAGAAAATGAATATTTTATTATGAGTTTTGAGTCAGGTTCAGGTATAATCCTGGAAAGTATTGTAATAATTTGACGAATCTTTTTGCGGAAGTTAATTAAGAAAATAAAGATCTTCTTCACTATTTTCTAATTCTAATAAATGAAAAAATAATACTATATATATTTGGTTCACATTCAACCTCATATTATACTTGTGAATAATTTCTGAATAGGTTAAACTAAACTTCCATGATTATTAATTATGAAATCAAATTTTTCAGTAAATAGTCAAATTAATTTTCACAGTCGCGTAACAACGAGATTTATTATAAAATTATTGAAGAGTAATTTACCAACCAACCAAGTATCTAAAAGAAAATTAACCAAAATTACAGATATAGATTAGTTTTCTTTATTTGATGAATTGTACGAACTACTTTTATGCTAAAATTACAATGATAATTATTTCACAAAGCAATTCGTATATATAAAGTGTGTTCAGTCGATACAAAATAAATGAGAAAAGATAGTCTTATAGAGAATTCTATTTTGTCCATAAAATATGTACTTACTTAATCAAATAATACATTTGTAACAAGGGATTCTTTTGAAGTCTTCGTGAAATCGTGAAATTGAAATAGCAAAAAGCTTTTTAGCATTAAAGAATAAATATAGTCAGAGCAAAATCGTTTTTTTTTATTCACAAGATTTTTCAGGTTTGTAGGTACTGATTATGAAGTTTCTAACAATCACAATATATATGCGGGCTAACTTAAAGCCCGCAGCAAAAAGTTAGACCACGTACATAGAACCTTTAAACAAATGGAGTTTTAGCTAGGTATCGAATTATGCGGGTTAGAAGGGTACGATATCATACAAAAAGATTAGAAAACATTGTGTTAATTTAATTTTTAGTTGGTTCATGTTCAACTTTTATTTTTGGCAAAAATTAAAGCATATTTTATATCAAATAATTAAAGCATATTTAAGTATGTTTTGTCTCGTATTGTTAATGCAAAATTTTGTGAAGTGTGATAGTGACAAAACATACTTTAGCTTAAAGTGTGCTTTATGTTTTATATTGATAACGGGGTCAGATCCGCAAATATCTGATAATCTATTTACCTTCTTAGATATTGACCACTTTAATAACAATCGGCTTGGAGTAATTTGGTTTTATAAGTAGCGAGATTTAGGCAATACTGACTTTATTCGACCAGAGACATTATCGCTATCGATAAAAAGTCGATAGCCAACAATTTTCAAATTGTTACCTAAAAGTGATTATTTTGTTCATAATGAATTAGCTGTCTGTCCGCATACTTTATATGAAAATTGGTAATTATTTGATTTCATATCCAATAGGATCACAGTAATATTTATGTAACTAATTTTAATTTAAACTTTCCGAGTTTCATATGTAATTATTTCAAATAGGTATTAAACGTGTACCATGAGGGATAAAAGGTACGTGCGCGTTGAATATCTGTTTTGTGATATACAAATCATTCTAAGGAAACTAGTAATACAAACTAATATTACTACAAGTATTAAAATCTAAAATGCAGCCAGTTCTTCTTCCTTGTTTTTATTACAAGAGTACTCTCTCTTTTTTTCACCTCTTCGCATGTTCCTGGTTTCGTTCGGGGCTGTGACGTTACGACACTCGAGGTAAAAATAATCTGAGATAGCCTGGGCTATATGTCCCTTAGTCGCCTCATACGATATCCACGGGAGGATATGGTATAGTCCTATTGTAGGGTAAATACATGCTACGTTTTAATCATAAGAGCATTAACATATAGACTTACATCTGTGTTGAAGGTCTATTTAGACTAAATGAATCAATTTCGCCAACTCCGTTTCATTCTGAGTTCCGAGGACACACGTAATCTTATTTGAAAGTTGCTATAATTTCATTTAACTCGCAAATTTCCCTTGGAGCTTTTCAAACATGTTTTCAAATATGTACATGACAGAAGTCGTGTAATTATTTTGCATCCAATTCTACTTTTCAGCTTTGTTTTTTAGGAACTTGACGTTTTTGTCAACATAACTTTCCTTTAATTTCGATTTAAATGTTTTAGTTTGTATCTGTCACGTGTTTACTATTTACTCGCTGCGAAATTGTTTTTTAATTAATGTATCTTAAATTTAAAACTTAAAAAACATTGATTATATTTCACTATGAATACGATAAATCATCGTGATATCCAGTTTCATAATATGACACGCAAGTTTTATATATTTCGTTTTGAAAACCACCGAGAGCGAAGCAGACAAAATCACACTAACCAAATCGCTAGGAAAAACTAGTGTCTAATATTCTTATAATTTTCTTATCATTAATGCTAATAATTTATTTCAGCATATGCGCTGGTCCCACACCCACACACAAAGCTTGGAGTGTGAGGAGCACCTACTGGCCCGGTGCAATCGACCCCGAGTCAACTCGGCCATATTCGTATCTGCTGAACCCACAGGGTTTGCTGGGTTCGATGCGGGCGAGTTTTTGAGACGACATGGTTCACAATCGAAACTATGTCGCAAAGCTAGGTATGTACTTTTTACTGTATTTTAATTTTCACACGTGTCCAATAATGTTTTTTGTTTTTAGTTTTTCTTTAGACCACATAATGAAGCTCTTAAAGAATTAAACAACCATTTATATAAACTTTTCAAAGTCAGTTTGAATCCAAACAAAAGCGTAATTTTTATAGGTTTACCGTCCGTAAAAATGACTTCACCGGCAGCCTGTAAAACATGAATAATTTACCCGTTTTCAATATACCCTTTGAAAGGCTTTATCCATTATCTTTATAGGTCAGCAGACAATATTCCGCTCACAACAATGAGCGACTCGTCAGAACGCCTCTGCACCGCTAAACCACCCAGGGAAGAGACTATAAGCGAGGAAGCCAAATCCGACGACAGCGGTAGTGTGGAGACTGTGAAACATTTTGGACTACCTATCTTGTCAGTCTCCGGTCCGTCACCTCCCGACGAGGACTACGATCAAATAGATGAGTATCTGTAGCATTTCCATACCGGTTTTCAGCTCAAATATGTGCTGGAAAAAATGAGGCCTCCGTGGCCTAGTCCCGCACCAAGCCCTTGAGCTGATCCGTGGCTAATCCCCTGAACTATTTTTGGAGTCTTGTTTGAGTGATACGGAACAGTGTTACAACGAATTTCTAAAACTCTCACGTGAAATTCTCATCTGTAGCTATTCTAATGTGTGTCTTGAAGAGGGACCATAGTCTTTTTAGGTACGTACGGTGTGATTAATTTACCCTTGATGTGTATATTTTTGTAATTATCCTATCCTCTCTCTATTGAGTATTAAGATATCGGCGTATAGATTTTTGAATCCACTTTAATATATTTAACGACTGCACAATAAAAATGTAAGTAAATTAATAATATTTAACTTATCAGTGCCACTTTAAATTCTATTAAGTAAATTAGTGCGTATCAAATGATCTTATAAGCAATTTTTGTACTATATAAGCTACGAAGAAATTTAGTTTTGTATATAAATCCGATATTAGATATTTCGATTTCATTTGCTAGTCCACTATGAGTGTAATAATATATACGGAAATATAGTTTTTAAGTGTAGAAATTTTACATATTGCCTATAATTACAGTACTTTTAATATTATCATGTTTCACGTAGATACTTATCGTTGTTTATTAAAAATGTAATTTCTGTAATCAATTGCAATGTTTACAATTATAATTTATATAATATTCATTTATTTTTTGATAATTGACGATGAATTGAATATATTGTTTATATGTCCACTATTGTTTTTACAGCATAATGTTTTATTTTTTCAGAATAAAATTTATTCATATGCCGTGTGCTAATATTTATTATAGATATTACATTTTTGTAAACAATTCATTTTGCATGTTAGTGTTAGAAAGATTGCAAGAATTGAAGGTTGAATTTTGGTCCAATGATGTATTCTGCACATGGTGTATTAGGATTTTAAGAAACGAATTTGTTAGAAAACATCTGAGAAGAAAATAATGTGACTTTGTAGTGTATCTTTAGAGATTTTATTCTATGGACAATGACCTAAGAAATCAAGTAATATTAATTTAAATTTTCCCCATTTAATTGTCGAGTATTTAACGACAAATGTGAGTGATTTTGGAGGACAGATATCACAGTATTACATATAAAATTTTAAAAGGATATTTAAAATAGTAGGTATATTAATAGTGATTCACATTTTATATTAATTTTATTCACTACGATATAGATGATAAATATTTGAAAAATAGAGAATGACGGTGTCAAAGTTATTAATCTTTTTCTAAATATTGTAATTTGAGAGTTTAACATTATGGTATTTATCAATATATAAGGTCTATATTAAAACAAAAGACATTTTATATAATAAACATTGTTTTAGTAATGTTTTTAACACAATAAATACGTTCATTTTACATAGGATAATTTATTGTCAAGTTTTTTTGTTAAACGAAGAACAATTAAGTATTTTAAATATTGTCAATTAAAAATTATTCATTTTTGATTTTTAAAATTTCGTAATTTTAGAATTTGATGGCACTAAATTGTACAATTAGATTTTTACTTTTTATTTGGACTGGTACTTAGGGGCCAGGGACGGCCAAATGTCAGTGTAGGCCTTAATTCCAAATATCGGAATATAATATAATTGAACTTAATACTTCGGACCTAAGACTATGCATTATTCCCTCCACTATTAAATATATGTATCCTACATCGAGTAGATAGCTGTTTTGTGTGTGCACATCCCTAGATGATTCATTATGAACAGTTTTTGTACAGTCAGGCTGTCTTGATTAGAATTTGATTATTGTGATGTCGACTGTACAAGCGCTATTCGCTTTATTGAATATTAATTTGGTAATAAAGAGAAACATCTGAATTTACATAAAGTGAAGTTAATTATCTCCTTTAATGTATTTAATGAAATGTAAATGTTGAATTAATGTACATTGTATAATTACCAAAGACCTTCTAGCAATAAGTTAATTAGTAATGCACCATTTAAAATTTTTAACTGATTAAAATCATGAGAGATGTGTTTAGAAACTGGGATCAGCGCTCGAAACCGGTATTTTTTTATCTGGTTTAAAAATGGTTTAACCAAGTAACGCGTAATTTCTCCGCTCTATGCGGTACACTTGCGATCTATACGCATATGACTTTAACTGAATAACTGAAAAATCGAACGAAATTAAAATGAAAACGCCTTTCGATCAGACGCCGGAAAAGAAAAGTATTGTCCAAGTTGAATCGCTGTTTACATATGTATGGAGGCATCTCCGAACAAAGCGAAAACCGGTTTCAAAATTAACCAGGTATCTGAGCCTTGGCTGTGACCAATCCAGTCTGCTTCACTGATAAAAAAAAATAGACCGAATTATGCGTTAGAGAAAACCGACTCCGAAACTCCTCATTTTGAAAACCAGAACAGAAAGACATTAGGCTGAGTCAACACGAGCACTTTTCATAGCGATGAAATATTATAGGTATCCGTGTGTTGCACATTATATATTTACATGTCAGCATTTTTATTTATCTAATTTCAAGTACTGAGATCTTGGAAGATATGTTGAATGTCGAATATCACTTATATCTGAAGTGCTATAAAAGCGCCAAAACATCTTTTAATGCCAATGAGGGCTAAGGACTGCCCAAAAGTGGAAATAGTTATTTAAATACACATAATATTATTTTGTAGTAGGTGACAAATACTTTTTCAATTTCACTGAATAAAATTCGATTTGAGATTGGTTGAATCGAATTCAAATTTTAATTTACGCATTAAAGCCATACCAGATTATCAGTCGCGCACCGTCGACAGACAACGCAAAACAACTATAATGAAAATTGTATGGAGATTCGACGGATATTAAAGCACGTCAATGTCAAAGCCTGTGGAACACAATGGAGCCACAGCGTGCGGCGTCGTCGCAACGGAGCACGACTGTGCAATGGGGCATGGCTCGTACTGTAAAAGTGTCCTTGTATCACTTTACTTAAATAATGAACAGCACTTCTATTCTATTATCCACGTTTCTGTTATTCAAGCGCAAATTTAGTTTTTAAGCCATAACGGCATTGGATTATAAAATAATGTAGAAAAATAGAATTTAGAATCCTGTTAAAAATAATATTTTCTGAAGTTACCTTGTGCCAATACTTTTGCAATCATTGTTTTATTTTTGTAAAAAGTATAAAGAAAGGCGCAATTTTGTAAATTCACTCAAAACAAAATATTTTCCAATTTTCACGGAAAAGATCTTAGTCTGTAAAATTTAATATTTCAGAATGGTACGCATTTATCAAATTCGATTTTATATTATTAAGGTGTTTTGTCTTTTGACAAAAAAAAATCTTTTCAAAAATAATTTGATTTAATTATTTGCTGATTCGCAATGAAACGATTGGAAGTGACAAGACATCTCGCTAATTTTGATAATCAAAAGGTAACTAACGATTCTATTACATATTTTTTGATTATTAAACAATATGTCGTCAAGACGGAGAATAGATCTTTATGCACTACTCAATGTCTTTCAAAATGATAATTTTAAAAAATATATTGGGAATAGACACATTTTAAATATATTAAAATCATTATTCTCCAATAACTCTTTGACATTTTTAATTTAACATTAAAATTTCCATATATCTCTCTATAATTTAAATAAATTTGGTACTTAATTAAATTTAAGTAGCTTTTACATGATACTAGTCTCTATTCGCGTAGACTTTACCAAAAGGTGTACATATCTATAAATGACACAATAGTTATATAAATGCTCATAATTCTAATGTAATATATAATAAAATCTAAGTATATTGTACAATTATTTACATCCTTACGTATATTTACTATCACGATGAAAAATAAATGATTAATTTATGTAGTGGTTTTATTTTTTCGTTCCCATCACGTAACCAAACCGCCTGACACAATCTTATTTCTATTATTTCAAGCACTCTCAAACACAAAACCACAGTATAGTGTAGATTTTCCTGTCAAACAAAAGTACAATAATATTTTAAAGTATCAAAATAAATAACTCAAGCTTAAAAACTATTCTCCTATACTAACTAACCTCGCTATGTGCGTGCCCCTTAGTCGCGTTGTACGATAATGTACATAGCACTAATATTTCGACAATTAATATTTCAATAATGATTTCGTTGTATCGCAGCCAAAGCTTTATTGGATTTCCCATTGTGGAAAGAATTCATAGGTCAGCCTAGCCAAACATTCGATTAGTGTTGGAATCGTCATTGAAACGATAAATATCATTATCGAAACAAATAATCGTGACATTGTCATCGTACTCTCAACGATTTTGATTTAAACAAAATCGGAGCCAAGATATTTTATTATCATCTGAAAAACTTTAATAATATTCAACAGAGTTTTTAATTTAAACCGTCGTCGATCGCGGAGTATTCATATAGAATAGATAAATTGCACCGATTCGTAAGGTAGGTAGGTGAAATAGGATAGCTGTTATCCCGAAACTCAGTATTACTATTTTAAGTATTAATACATTTTACTCGAGTGGTTCAATATATAGTTTTTTTATATGTGGGTCTTTTAATGCAATTTAATAATATGCCCCACCGATAAAAAAACTATCATTACCCAATCTATAAACTATTAAACAATCGAATCTCGCTTACCTAAGCGTTTTCCAGGTTTTTATCAGACGTTGAGCGTCGAAGCCCAGGGTCTACTTTTTTATATTTTATTTTCATATATTGAATACATATAATTACATGATCTAAGTATGTTGTCTTTTTTAATAAAACCTTTTTAAATTATCGACAAATTAAACTCGATATAATGTCCCATCCCTATGTAGTTTAGTGTTTGCTTGATGGAGTTTTTCGAGTATTAAGTTGGCGTATGTTATATTAGTGCTCTCATAGTTTGTAAGTATTGATTATTTTCAACATTTATAGTAGATGGTACCTAGTATTAGTGTTATGAACTTCAAATCAACTCTATGCATGTTTTATTGAGTGTTAGCGGCCTGTCCTGGTTTCGCTCAGGTAAAAACTTCAGGCTAGCTTCATCGGTAGCTTTTTTAGATCTTCCAGTCAACTGGCAAGAAACAACATTATAGTATTAGTTACAAACACAGAGAAGAGTAAAAAATCTTCTCTTTAACCTGCGCTTTGGAAGTAAGTTGAGTAAAGAATTTTGAATTTGACAAAAAAGAAGGCAAAAGTAGATTCTAAAATGAATATGTAGTCTTGGTCATAACGATTACTAATCAAAAACTTATAGATAAAGCAAGTTTATTAATTTATGCCACCGAACAGGAAATTCATGCAAACGTCATTTACAACGAGAAACTATAAAGAAAATTGAATTATTACTCGTTCGCGTGGAAAAAATAATTAATTGTTCGTTCTACAACGTTTTTCTTAGGGTTACTACCCAAGAAAAAAAAACACATTTTCTTATTGTGTTCTTATTTTAGTACAAAATGTGTTTGCGATAGCAAACTCTCTATTTGAAATTGGAATACCCATAGCCGGTGAAACATGTAGAATTAGGAGTGGGTTGTACCAATAAACTTTGACGTTAATTTTAACCTATGCAGAACACTACTGGGCGGAGTTAAAAACAACAGTTAGTATAAAATAAATACGCAATAATGTCCTAGAATTCTTACATACTTAATTTTTACGTGCAGAAAAAGGTTGTTAAGTGTAACGAAGTCACACAAATTACACTTAATGTGTTTTAAAATGACTGCACTGCATTGCGGCTCAGTTATCTGTGTGTAGGTGTAGAGCACACTAGAAAACAACTGTTTGTTCTTATGACAAGACCGAAATATGTGAAATATAAGACTGACCATTCCAAAACCTATCGACGTCTGAAAGAAGAATCCTCTTGAATCTTTCGCGTTTCCCGCTTTGTTCCTCTAGGGCTAAGCGTCCAAGCTCAGGGTACCTCCTTGACAAAATCAAGCCCGCACTTTTTGGGTTTGCCATTTCTGCTAGGCGAGGCCAGGCATTTGTTTCCTACATCATTTGTCGCCCTATCCTTAGAATGTAACTATATGAAATCTACACCATTTTTATAGATACCAGAAAAGCAACATTCATCATCTTATGGCTGTCCACAAAAAGTTCACTGCTGAATATAAACCAAAGACGAAAACAACATTATGTGCGTATAATTTTGTTCCGACTGCTATACACTATCCCTGTTTTTCAGAAAAAAATCATAGCAAGCTTGAACAAATATTTATAAAGTTCGATAGTGACAAAACATACTTTAGCTTAAAGAATGCTTGAGTATTTATTATGAAAAACGGGGTGGGTATACGCAGCTTCAACAATTTAGTACTCAATGGCTTGTGTAGCCAATCTTCTTGGTCAAAGTCCTTATGATAGCTCCACACTGTCGTCGAACAGTTTACCAAACTTATACATTGGTGGTTTTTCATTGCGGCAACTAAAAGAACAGATAATAAATGCAATGTTCACGCATTCGCGTCGGCATGTGTCTGAGTTTGGCGATAGTGTGGAGCTGGCTATATTGTGGACATGTGAGCACACCATTATTTTAGTGTAGAGTAGTTACTTACCTACTATATCATATTTATAATGTTTATTATGTCTATAGCAGCAAATATTTATATTTGAAACGGGCTATCGAGAAGTCAAAATGAGTCAACAATTAGTGACTTAAAATAATAGGTAGAAAACTGTCGGTAAATTGAGGTGAAAGCAATTTAATACAAATTATCTTGTCTTTTTCTCATTTTTATTATGGGCTATATAAATATATATAAATATAGCCCACATAAATAATTGCTCAGCTAAGCTTCTAACGCAACAACGTTGTTTATTTTCTTATGTTTTGATGTTAATTTTTCTACTAATGTATTTTCTAAATTATTATAATTCAAGCCAGTTGATCATCGGTAAGTTTTATGTCGTAATTAAGATCTGTACGGCAACGGAATATTCCAGAATCAGATTTCGGTCCACAATATCGTGCCTTGGGAAAAGTGTCGAGGATTATAAGGTTTATTAATGACGCTGCTGTTAAGCTGTTCGTAGTATTAAAATAACCTTTCGAAAATTAAATTATAATTTATGTCTTTCTCTCTTAATACACTAATTTTATGAGCAAATGATATAGTCAGATAGAAGAACGTTGATATAAAGTGATGTCTGTTTAGTCGAGTGTGCTTTTGTAAACACTGGTGACAGATATTCAAATCGCCTAAAAGCATCTGACATGAGTTTTATGACTATTTATTGCAATGTAGTAATAAGTAGTCGCATACACACTAATAAACTAAATAGTCAACCAGTGCGTAGGTTTCCTCACGACGTTTCCTTTCACGGGAAGAAAGTCGCGGTCAGATTTTCTGAAATTTAAACAATTTATTAAAGTAAAATAAATAAAATATCAGTAATGCACTGTATTGAATATGAGATTGATAATAAAATATATATAATTAAAATATTTAATAAACAAACTGATATACACCCGGGGTACAGAAATTATAAGCGAAGGTCGAATAAGATTAGTATACAGATTCGAATCCTACTCGTGCTGCATACGAGTAGGATTCGAACCTGTACGGGTCCGAAAGAAATTGAGACTAAAACCAATATCTCCGTTGGAAGGTACATGTGAGTTACTTGTATTTTTAAAGTTGAAAGACTGTATGGAGACAGATGTCAAAATTAATCGTTTTCTCGGTTTCTTCCTCAATTGCAAAGCGTGGGAGCCCAGGGTTGTATTCGTCACAGTCGAGTAAACGATTAACCTTTCTGTCACGTTCGACTATTTGATTATTGGATATTTAGTTTCACGAATAACTACGTGATTCTCCAATCATACTTACGGTACGGAATTAAACTAATTCTAAAATCCAGGTAATCTTACATATTTCATTATGAGACTGTATAATTGAGAAGACAATGCAAAACGGTTAATACTTCCGTTCCTTTTGAGGATTACGAGTTCCAAAGGAGATCAAAGAGAAAATAAAATAATTCTAAAAGAAATCCTTCGAGAAGCTTCTATGTTCCATTTTCCTTCTATGCTTCTATCTAACTATTATCCTGTACTGTGTAATCTAGTGTAGTATAATAATATGTGTATCTAAACTATAATTGTTAGCTAATCTGTAATACTTTATTTAATGTATCAATAATTACTACATGTAATTATTTGCTTTTTATTTAATTAATTCAAAGTAGTGATAATTGTACTTATGTACACAATTGAAAATAAGAGAATATTATTTTCATTAAAGTTGCGACAGTATGAAATTACTTTTTAATTACTTGAAATATTTATTTATATAATTCTTCTTTCTTAATAGGATTTCGATTCTATTTTTACTCATTTTTAATTTATGAACTAACTAGCTGTTTACACATGACTTCGTCAGCGTGGAATAGCTTCTTCTGAAAACATAATTATATTTTTACCCATTCCAAATTACTAATTTCTACGACCAATGTTTTCTTACTACCCAGATAAGTCGTCTTCTTCAACATTATTTTCATACGAAAGTTTGTATGAAAATAATGTAATCAACCCCCATTAAAGTTCTTTAGTGGTTATTTTTTGAAAAACATAGTATTTGAATGGGGTTATGTAACTATACGCATATCAAATTTCATGAAAAAAAGTCCAGCGGTTTAGCCGTAAAAGCGAAGCCGTAAAAGCGAAACAGACATGATTTTTATACAAACTTTAACCCCCAAAATAGTTATTTGCGGGTTGATTTTGCGTTTATAACATCAGCCATTACAAATTATTTCCAAATCTAAACTAAAAACAAAAAATGTTTAATGTATTCTCATTAAAGTCTTTCACTTGCAATGCCGTGTTCGCATGTCACGTCAAAACAAAAGACAAAGTAGGCCAGCATTGTAAATGAATCGCTTTTTCCACCCTCATTGTGCGAACTGACACATCTCGTTTACCCTTGTTCACTTTGATTCTTATATTACTACAACACATATCTATTTTTGTTAGATCTTAAAGAAATAAATGAAATTTACAGTCATTTTATTAACCCTCTATTATCTTTGCGTTTTCCCGGTTTCTTCAGCCATTGAGTGTTGGAGCCCGAAGTCGCCGCTTTCGAACTTTTGTGTCTCCAATACGCACGGTTGTCGGCTTCCCAGTTTTCCGACTAATCGCATTAATATTATCGTTTACACCATCTCATTATATTTTATTAACCAGTCCTGTCTTACTCGTTTACTATATGTAGCGCGAATTCTTCTTTCTGAATGTTTAAATGGAAGTATATTTTTTTAATCGGACTAGTATAAATTACTAGTCCGATTAAAAAAATATACAAAAATTTTTGTTCGAAATCAAATGTAGGTTTATAAGACCATTTTAAGCTAAACTAGCTTTAGCTTAACCCGTGGTAGTCCATGCTTGAGCTCGGATTTTTAACGATATCTACTTTAATTATATATTACTTTAATTTTCATCAAAATCATCTCAGTAGTTTAGCCGTGAAAGTGTGATAAACAGACTTTCGCTTGTTATAATATTAGTATAAATTTGAATTCTAATTATACATGGTTTAAGAATTAATGCTCTATATTTATAATAACAAAGATTCACCAATTTTCTAAAAGACTGTCCTCTAGTTTTGAAGTTATACTTGATGTTACATTTATAAAGGGAGCAGCACAATAATTTAGTTCCTGGAACCCACATTAATAATGAACTAAGTTATGTTTCCTGAGTAATTATATTAGACCACCGTGTTTATACGTTGTATTGAAATATACGTTTGTATAACACAATTCGTTATTACTGGTCCTGTTAATCTTGAACTGACTATTCTATATCCACCATTATTGATTAGACGTAGAGTAATCCATACTAATATAGTAAATGCGAACGTCTGTCTTTCTGTCTTGCTTTCACGGCTAAACAGCAAGACGATTTTAATGAAATTTGGAATATATGTAGTCAAAGACCCCCCATTGAAACATTACTTGTAAACGATATATTTTACACAATTAAAAGGTAAAGTGTATATTGTTCAACTAAAACTAATCATGACAAAAAGTAAAAACAACTATAAAATTCTTATCCATTGGCACTGTGAAATCAAGATATATACAATCACAACGGAACTGTGAATACTTGAAGATAGTTGCAGTAATACCAGAACAAGAGATAGCAGCTGCCATTGCTACAATTCCACAAAAGCGTTCACACAATATTACCAATGACTATAAAATATATACTAGAAATGACACCAAAAAAAATTATGCGTAATAATTAGTAAGGAGTTGAGATAGGAACGATCAAGTGTAAACGATTGGTAAATTTGGAATTTAAGATAATGAAAATATTGACATAAGCTTTTATTGTCGTCAGAGAGGTCTTGTAACGCATGGCAAAAAAATATCTCCGTGCTGTAAGAATAACCCTTATTGAAGAGTTCTGTTCCTCACCAAACTTGGGCTCATATGGGCCCTTATGAGCTGTAACTAAGCCGCAACCTGTCCACCCACCAGCTTCACCCACCGGTGGGTCAACATGTAATTTCTGTTTACCCATGCACCCACTGAAACCTTATGAAAGTGGCGGGAAAAATATCGATAAATAAACTGTTTTGACAACTCTTTTATTGACAAGGTCAAACAAAATTAATCCTTATCTATCGATAAGGAAGGCCAGTGTCCCAACAAATGGGACATTAAATTGTTGATGTGATGTAAAAACAAGTTGTAGTCATATCCAGTATAATTTCTTAACATCAAGTATTTCTATTCAATTCTAGTCACAAGCTTCACGATATTATTATACCGTCTCAGCATCTTTCCTCTACAGGAGTACTCTCAGGAATCGATACTTCTCAATTGCAATCCATTATGTTTGTTGTGACATGTTCACAAATATTATATGCAAGTCAGCTGTTAAAGTACACTGCTTTGAACTGGTTTGGCTGGCTTAAAAACTTTGCGCGTGGTTGCATTCACGGCTGTAATATGAGGAAGAGTTATTTAATTTTCATATCATTATTAAATAATGGTTATTTAAATATTTCGCCTTTACCCGTATTAATATCTATATTTTAAGGTAAAGTCGTTAATGACTGTAGGATCAGTCAAGTGTAAACTTTATGATAATATTGTAAACGTTTTTGTGTCAATGCTTTTCAGAAAAGGGACAAAATGGATAAAGAGGTAGCTGTAAGCATCGTAAAAGAGTTTGAAATTCAGAAAGAACATTATTGATTTCGCTAATACATTTATTCTATTTATTTATTTTTATATTGATTGTACTGATACTTAAAATGTATCATTTTATGTACTGAAGCAAATTACTCAAACATACACCTAATTATAATAAATGTTTTGATATAAACGTGGCAGCTAAATTAAAAAAAAGATGAGATGGTCTCATCTCAATAAAATAAAATATAAAAATTAAAGACGACAAATCAGGGAAATTGGGCCTTGACATTATTTCGAGCCAAGGAGCGTAACGTAAGATCCTCTGATTTTCAAAGACGAAGCCAGTATAATTGATGACGTTATAAGGCATCCATCCAATCTTGTTAAAAAAGATTTTTACATGTAATAACGAAAAATGTTATCTTTTTTAGTAATTTACAACCTATAATAAGAATGTATAATATTATGAAGTAATGTATAAAATCACTACAAAATCATAGTCACTCCCTAACTATACACATATCTAAGATCGCAAGGTGTAGTTGAAAAAAAAAGAACTTTATTTTGAATTAATTTTCTTCAGGCAACAGAATGTAAGTGAACATAAATCGACTTGGCGATAAATAAGAAAGTTTTATGCACAAAAATCAATTTCATAGATAATAGTACCATATCCTTACATTGTTGGTAAAAGTACTCATAAAATCCAATGCATTCCATTACCTTCAAGACCTGCAGGTTAACGCTTTGTCTAAAATCCTGTAGAACAAAGAAAAGCCACGTCATTAGTATTCTGTACGTAAGACGATATTAAAGATAACGAACAGAGCAAAATATGCGTTAGTATTTTAATTAATTTGCAAAATCGTTAGTATCCTATATTCAGTATTAGATTTATTTAATCGCATCGTTCATTATTAAATTTAAATTATTATGCTTCGTACTTTTTTTTGCTCGACTTGGAGATTTATTTATGTTACACAACATAATAGTGTAAATATAAAACATAACTAAGCAAAAAGGAAATACTTAATTCTATAGAGATTTCTTCCAGTGGATCTGCGAAAAAAAATTTATAAAACATAAGGCTAAAGTAGCCAATTAAATAGCCATTATATTAAGTTAGAGGGCAGGTATAGTAGAACTTATGGGGATGTTGAAGTCGTGACATAATCGCATGTTGGGGAACCTCACCGCACACCTGTGAAAAGTATTCGATCGGGAATAGTTTTCGTCTCTCTTCGTCGTACTATCATAAATATTTCTACCATAAACACTGTCCTGCCAAACGTGGCTTAAGACTACCTACACGATTCTTGGTTCTATTTTTTAAATGTGCTACTGATGCAACAGACTATAGACATATCCAAACACAAATTCGTCGTCATAAATATTTATTGACAACAGTTAGCATGTAGTGAGTATTATTTTTAAAAGTAAAGTATATTTATATTGCAGACTGACAGAAAATTGAATAAAAATTCGAACTACTTTAAATGTCAATACTTGATGGACGTTGTTGTAATTATTTATGTATAAGAAATCATATTTTACGGTAAAAATCGTACTAAAATAAGAAATCAAAATTATGGGTAGGTCTATTTTTTATTTCTTCTCTTCATAGTCATATTCCTCATGGCTGAGGGTCGTGGTCATTACGTGGAATGAAACACACACAACAACTTTGTTGGCATTATTAATGGAATGGTTTGCCATTGCCTTCTCCATTTCACACACCAGTGTGCAGGTTTCCTCACGATGTTTTCCTTCACCGGATTTTTTTTTTATTTCTACTACAATATAAAAGTGTGATATTTGCAAACATGATGACAAATGCTCAGCTCTTAGATATCAAATATCGGGTAATACTGTATGGGTAACACGATCCCTTTATGCCGGTTCGTTAAACATTATCTTTTGTGACAATACCTTACATTGACGATATTTTTCTTTGAAGCATTAATATTGTGGATTATATTAATACTTTTATATATTTCGTCCATTGTGACTAACAGCCATTTTTAATTTTGCAAGATAAATATTTCACTTTTCAAAGTCATCAAAAATTCCATCATGTTTTATGAAACGACGAAATTAATTTAAAATATGAACGCAAGTGGAATATATCTATAGTACTTTTTATTAAGCAGTAAAACTTTTCATTTGAATTTTTACGTTTTTTTTAGTTACTAGGTATTTATTGAAGAGGTGGTGGTGGTGTAATGGACCTGAGACCTTTCGATCCACAGGGGTGGTCTCAGGTTCATATCCCACTCGTGACATATGAGTTTATATACCAATCTGACACATATAGTTTTCATAGACCACCACTTACTTCCGGTGAAGGAAATCATCGTGAGGAAACTTGCACACTGGTAGACAGTAGTTCACTAGTGTATATGCGACTAGGTGCCTGCTACTGTAGTCGTAAAAAGTCCTGTCAGATGGCTTTAGGCGACTTGAATAATATCTGACACCAGTGTTAGCAATATGATTTATTGATTGGGGCATTTATGACAATAGGTCTCCAAATATTATTTTGATAACTTTAAATTGGCATCATAATAATGTCGAGATTACATACATGTATTTAATCTGCACTCCACCTCCAGTCTTTCACTTTTACTTCTTCTTAGTCTTTTAGTTTACAATTGTTTTAGTAATTTTTTTAGTTATCGCTCTGTTGATTTCTAAGTTTTAACAATGACGTTCGTCAAAACACCATACAATGTCTACGTTGTTTTGCATTCATATGATATCTTCGACGGACGTCAACGTGCCGCAGGCCGGCGGAGCGCAAAGCGAAATTTATGATCTTATATATTAAAACGCGGCTAACACCAAATCATAATCAGCTATAATAATTGCCCTTTTTAATGGCAAAATAAATAAGAAAGATAATAACAATAATAAAAACCATACACAGCATTTACGATCCCGTATGTTGGAACTCAATAAAAGTACAATAAACGTAGTCTATAAATGGAATTGGTCGTCAGTTTATTACGGTATATACTCGGAAAATATGTGAGAATATTTTAAGGATTATTTATATTGCTTAAATAGTAATAAATAGTTATTGTACACTAGGGTTATACACTAGAGTATTACGTAGGGTTCTTAAGGGAGTTTCTTATTCCAAAACGCGATGTTTCAAATTTTTCCTATAAATAGAAATATACTCTATGGGGCATTTCTAGTTATTAAAGACAATAAAACAAAAATACAAATCAAGTATCATAAAATAGATATAAGACTTGTCAGATTGTTTGTTTTGAACATGGAATTAGTAGGTACAACGGAGTACCTACTGATTCCATGGTTTTGATATTCAGATGCACAGATTTATAAAACAGCAAACTTTGCAAATGAACATAAAAGAGAGGCGACAGTAATTCTTTTTGGGTCAAAATCTCGAGGAGCAGAAGAGTGCCCTCCAGAACTAACGAGGGGCACAAATGAAAACTCTTGCCATGAAACAACTCGTTCCGTTTCACAACTTATTATACAACAAAGCTGCTTGTTGGATAATAATGCAAACACAAAGGGAATAATGGAATGTATAATTATGGAACTACTTTTTCGCTTTCATGTTTTTCTTTACCTCTGTAACAAAGTTTATATTATTAGACTTGCAAGAGCAGTTGATTTTTGTTTTTTTTTTTCTCTAGGAATATTTCTCTAAAAATCTTGAAATCATTAAAAAATATCACGTAGAATCTGGGCAGTAATTGATAAATTTATTACCTACTGTGTGAAATGGAAAGACAATGTCACTCCATTAATAGTCACTAAAGTCTTTATGTGTGTTGTTAATTGGTACCTAATTGAAATTCATGATCGTGACCCTCAGCCAAAATACGTTTATAAAAGAGAAAGAACTATAAAATATTTCTTTCTCTTTTATCGTTTTCCCAATAATGACGTCGGAATTAAGAATCTGACTGCAATCCAAAGTGCACTCAACTTTTGAAACTGATCCAAGTTTTTGTAAAACATCTGTTTCGCTGCCAAAGCACGAACCTCATCTCAAGATTTCAACAGATGCTGCTGACATATCGAAGGTTTTATTGTCAAAATGTGATATAGTATGTTTGAAGTGAAAACTTTTTAACGGCGTTGTGCACTTGTGTAAAACATGGAATTAGTAGGTACCTACTCCGTACGAAGAACTTATTAAATCCATAAAGAAAACAAAGACGTTATATCACATTATGTCAAATAATTTATAACTATTTTAAGTTAAGAAGTTACTATAAATTAATAATATACCTACCTATAAATTACTTACTCATTCACATTCACCGCTATAATGAGTGCTAGATATTAATCCTTTTTGGGAATGCTATTGATACCTCTTAGCTAGCAAAGCAATTTATCCCTAAGAAGCCTCGTAGTATGGCCTATTCTAGGGTACAATGACGCAAAATTGTTTTATACACATGCCAACGTGCATAAATTAAGTTCAACAAAATTCACGATCACAAAATTTTTATGCCTGCTAAATACAAAAACTTTAGTTGAGATGAGAAATTATTTAGTAATCTATATAAATGTTTCCATTCTACTCTGTTTCCTGCCATAGATTTTATAATTCATTGACAAGAACCTCCGTCCTTAAATTTATTGATTGATTGATAAATATTTTCCTTACACATATTTAACAGTATTAAGTCAAAAGCATGGGTTAATATAAAACAGTTTCTGGTTTCATTGACAACATGTTTATTTACATAATATGTTTTATAGAAAACACAAATATCTCATACAACAAATGTTTAGAACAGACCAGTCAAGATATATCTATAGATCTGAGTAGTTTTTACTGTTAAAAAAGTTTAAATATAATGCAGTTTAAAATACATTATTCCTTAAATAAACAAAGTTTGTTGATGTATTTAGTAAAAAGTCATTGCTTAATTTTAATAATTATTTGAAGTATAAAATAAATAGAAAGCTACTTTTTCGATTTAAGGCCGTATCTAACCGCACACTGGCGCCACCTTAACATTTTTATCAATTTCTTTTTCTATTTTTTAGCGAAAAATAAAATAGATCTTGACGAATTATGCCTATTACTTCAAGGATTTCATTAAAAAAATCCTATCTATCTGATCTACGCGTGTTAGTTGCATTAGGTCAGAGCAAAAACTGAATTTAATTTGGCTGGGATTTTACAACCGGCCGTCTGCCTGACGTCAACCCACCTTAGCAATTTTATTAGTTTTATATTGGTCACAATTATGATTAAACGAATTTAGTCAATTGGAATTATATTGTGTCATCATCACCATCAGCTATTTTAATGTCCCTATTTCTGGGGCACTGGCCTCCCTTATGGATGGATAAGGAGTATGGGCCGTGATCCACCACGCGGGCCCATTGCGAATTATTTAGCCCATCAACAGCTTAACGTGCCTTCCGAAACATGAAGAAACTCAAGGTAATACATTTTTCGTCACTTATCCAATGACCGAACACTATGAGAGTGATTTAACCGCCACTATTATATTAATTATATTTAGCCATATATTACAGGCCAAGCGCGCAAACCACTGGGCCATTGGACTCCTCATTGTGTAATAGAAAACTACTTTAATAATTTCATAATGTGCGGTTAGACACTTTGATTGTTGGCCTATGTTACGTTACGTGGATTCCAGCAACGGTTTCAACTGTATTATGAATTGTTTATAATGAGTATGTATATAATAATCATTCACATCGTATATATTTATTCATTAATCACACATATTATTATCACTCCACAACGAACGAATACAACAGCTATTGTGGTTGGGTTGTCTGATGTAACTTTGAGAGCGAAAAATGTCTTTCACAGTTTTATGCTGAGCCCACACTTATCTGTACACTGTTTTGTGTATTGTTACTGTATACCTACTGTCACGTACTTATTCGTTTTCATTGCATGCCAAAGAGATTAGCAGAATATGAAGTTGTACGATAGTGATGTTCTGTGATGTCACAGTTTTGGAATTAAAAAGCATTACCCATTAATTTTATCACATCAAAAAAATTGTAAATCGCGTTATCGATTAAACTTAAGTGATATATAAATATCTTAGATGATTTATTTGAATACCTCATTTAATATTTAACCCAGTTTATAATATTAGGTACTCTTACGAATATTATTGATTCCCAATGTTAAAAGTAATGTCAACTGAATCATTTATTTCATTTCTTTAATTTACAAATTTACGAATCATGCATATTTAGCTTCAAAATAATATATGCTCTCAAAGATACATTGTATGAATATTACACCAATACAAAAATATTTTCACACTAGGTAGTTTTGTATAACATCGAAAATACACACATTGTTTATTGATAGATTATAGGTATAAAAATTACATTGTATTTACAGTGAACATAGGTTAAAACTTTGAAATAGAAGGAATGTAGGCACATTATGAAATGTATGGTATAATCATAGTTTGGGATTATGACTGAGGTTTTTGGCCAAAACTATTTTTAAATTCTTTAGGAAATTTTACATTAATTTTCTTTTGTGTTCCCAATATTTGTCCCTATAATATATTTATTTATGGAATTGAATAGGTATATTTGAGGTACAAGATAGCGGAACTTTTTGAAATTTGTCAACGTGTATCAATGGATCGAAAGAAATTGTTCAATTCTCCACAACATTGAAACAACAATATAAAATATAAATTTACAGTCACTTGATATCATAAACATTTTACGAACATTATATATTTTTCATACAATTCAGGTTAACAGATTAAATTCATTACATACGATAAGTACATTTTATTAAAGACCTTATATCGACATTCGTGCCGATAATAAACATGGATCAGAGGACCAGCTCTGACCTCATAAGAATTAGATATTTCCGAAGCATCACGTTTCAAATTCTTTGACAAACCTCACCAGTGTTCGTCGCTAACTAATCTATGCTAGCATTTTCTAGGAAATGGAGAAAAGCGCGTTTATCCTCGAGTACTCCACCGCTAAACAGCGGTCGCGCTTAGAGGAGGTACTCTCATTGGTCGGGACGATCGAATGAGGTATTAGGTGTGCTCTCCACCTTTTTCAAAACGATCTTGAATGCAAATGTATGTTTCGGAGATACAGAAGCAGGTCTTGGTGTTTGAGGAGAGCGTGGAGGGGGATCAGGAGGCATTTCTGAGCGTGTTCTTGAACGACGAGGCGGATTCCCTCTTATTATCGGAGCAGATTGTGGCTCTTTTGGCTGCGGAGACAAACGGTTCGGAGATAAACGACTCGGCGATGGTTCTGGGGTACTCGGAGGTAACATAAGTGGTGGTAGGTTTGCACATGGGGAACCACGAGAGCCTCGACGCTCTTTCAATCCCATCGGGGGTGGAGGAGATAGCGGCGGATCATCTTCTGCTGCTGCGACGACTACCACTGGTTCAGTCCTTGTAAAGAGCGACTTCGGTTCTTCTAAAGCAATAGATTTTCTGAAATAGTTCAAACCGTTCTCTATCTCGGCTAAAGCGCGTCTCACGAAGGGGAAACTTTCAGAGAGTTCTGAGGTGGACTTGCGAACGGGGAACTCGGTCTCGCTGTCTCGTTTTCTCGGGCGACATCTTTCGAAAGTCGGATCTCCTGATGCGGCTACAGTCTCCGAGACTTGTCTCGTCAGCGCTGCGTGTTTAATGCTATCAGACTTGGAACGCGGTTCCCTAACTTTTGGAGTGGGAGACCTCCGATCGCCGAATTTCTTGCTAGCGGCTCGCTTGATAGAAGAGAATAGTCCAAGTTTCTCGGGAGGTTTGTCAGATTTGTCTGGAAGAGGAGCGACAGGGGCGGAGGAGGGGCCGGGGACGGGTTCGGGCGTGGGACGGGGGAAGTTCCCCTCGCGTTAGTTGTGCCGAGAGTCTGAAGAGGGGACATCGCTCGAGCCAGTGGAGGAGAGGGTGGTGTTGGACCCGTAGGGGTCGAGGGAGGACTGCACGGACATGGAGCGGCCGGCGCGCCGCACGCGGGCCGGGGACAGCTTGCCTGGGTCTATGCTGGCCGGGTCTGCCTGCAACAAGAGCGTTTTCAGCACTCTACTCAATGTTTCTACGATCGATGTTACAAACATACATAAACAAGCCTGAAAGATGGCATAAATATCTGATGAACAACCAACCAATAATATGCAAGTCTTAACAACAGAAGAATCTCTGTATATTCCATGGATTTAGCTTACTAAATCCATGGAATACACAGAGTGAGATACTTCGTACGGTTTATTCTATTGTCTTAACACATGTCACTGTCACTAAAAATACTCCTAATAAATTAGTCCAGTGAATAGCACATGATTCATGTGCAAATTTATAATCTGTTCTTTCATTCAAAATTTACTGTTAGATAAATTTCTTAAATGACTTCTATTTAATTGTAAATTTCCATTGAATAGCTCCAACACAACTACTACATGATAACACTACACCAATATCTGTAACACCGCACCTGGTAAGCCAGCGCGTTCATGATGATGGAGTAGGGCACCAGACCGAGCGGATGGACCTCCCGCATCAATACGTTGGCGGGAATCTTATGGAACTGGATGTACTCCAGGAAGTTGCCGATCACATCCTTCAGAGACATGTTCGGGTTCGTATCGCAGTACTTCTTGCTCCACATCAAGGCTGCCTAGAATTTCGACAACACGCGGTGACGTCATAAATATAAACAAGAGCAGGGGCATTATTTTTGTTGTCGCGGGAAATGTTTTTAAATCGCCAAAGTAGAAGAGGCTATTCTCTTTTTATTGTTGCTTGAAATGGTTTTTTATGTATACTTTTTGTGTATTGACGATAGCTGATAATTATTATAACAGGTGAAATCATATTGTCCCAATACTGGCCACATAGCTTCATGGTTTGATTTATTTTGTTAAACATAATTAAAGCGGTGGTGGTGTAATAGTTAAGACACCCGCCTGTGGATAGAAAGGTCTCAGGTTCATATCCTACTCGTGCCATACCACTGAAGGAAAACATAGTGAGCAAACCTGCACATTGGTTGAAATACACTAGTTGGCGGTAAGTAGTTGTAAAAATCGTGTCAGATGCCTTTAGGCTACTTGAATAAAATCTGACACCAGTGTTAGTAATAACACTTGATATGATGATGTTAATATAATTATCATGTCAGATAATAGACCATTGCCCTAAGGTTTAAATACAGGATTTCAGGATTTAACCCTTAGAGAAATGTTAAATTTATATTTTTTTTACATTTGTTAATGAATTACAACAGTTACTGATTACTAGACAATAATAACCAAATTCGATTACAGTATAATACAAAATAAAATTTTATGTTATGTGTTACCTGGAACTTGGTAAATTCGTCAGCTCTCAACTCATCCCTGGCTAGTATCAGTCGCACCACGTGTTGGGGGAGCAGAGTAAAAGAACCCAGGTTCAACACCTCGTTGCCGTGCTCGTCTACAAACTCCAAGACCTGGAAAATATATTTTGATGGAGGATTATCTGTACCTACCATTTTTTATTAAATATATTTATGGAATTTGATCTGAAGTTAGTTTATGATTTATACCGTTAGATTTTTTGCATTTGTTTGATATTACTTAATTGCATAAGAAAATATATAGAAACAATTAGCAGAGCCTGGGTTCCGACGATTAACGGATGCAGATATCCAAAAATCTACATCATACGTTGGGCATTATAAAATGGAAACTTTCTATATATATATATATATATATATATACATAATTATTTGTTAGACAAATTAAAAAACTCCCGACTTCCAACATTCATTTCGCTACAACTTTTGAACGGCTGAACCGATTTTCATGAAACATGGATAAGAACACTCGGGATAAAATTATCTATGAAACAAAAAAAAAAACGAAACGAAAATCGGGAACAGACAGACACGTTAAACTTATAACACCCCTCTTTTTGCGTCGGGGGTTACTAAATTTATAACCATAGACGTATCATACATAAAACTATACTTAATAACATTTTAATAACTTCATCCAAGCACAACTATATTTTTACTCCATATTAATAACCGGTTGCCGAGGGACGAGCGTAGAGGATGTTATTATATGGCCTGTGTTACATATAGGTATTGGGTTACCTTCTGTACCAGCGACTTGGTACACTTATATTGGATGTACCGCTCGGCGGAGGCTAACAATGCGCACACGGTGTCCACTGTGATGCAACATTGGACAAAACCTGCGCACGCGCGGCGCAACTCGTCCAGGCCGTAGTAGTCCGCGGCGTTCATTACTCCTGGAATAATAGGGAAAATTATAAAAATTAATTACTCAAATTCAAATAATTTATTCAGAAATTAGACCCTCACAGGCACTTTTTCTCGACAATTTTTATTTATATATACTTTAAAAGATATGGAGGCTGGGAAATTCATTTCCCAAAAACACTAGCGTAAAGGTGAGTCATGGCAATAATGGATTTAAGATTTTCTTGTTTAATTATTAGATCATATTCAGACTTCGCGACAATAATTACAACTTTAATAACAATCTTTAATTTTTATTCTATTACTGACATTGCAGTACGTATTTTTTTTATTGTACCTATAACAATAAAAATTGGCCTTGCAATAAATACGAGAGCATAGATTAAATACCTATATAATTATAGAGATGGCGATGGCGCTCGACGAATGTGCTACGCTCACAAAATAATGACATCTTTACTCCGCTACGAATTCATTCGCTACGCGTCTACGACAAGCGTAGCTTCGTATCAGCAGCCTGAGTACTCGCTACTAAAAGCATTGGTTGTATAATATTTACCGAATTTGGCAGATTCGGGATACATAGCTGGTTTTTCGTTGAGGTAAATAAAAGCTCTCATACAAACCATGCAATGTTCATGCATTCGCGTCGGCATATGTCTGAGTTTGACGATAATGTATAGCCGCCATAAAAGCCATGGAAAATAATTAAGTATACAAAAGAAGTCACGCGCTCACATATGAAACTAAATAACAGAAAAATCACGTGTGTAAATTAGCGACAGTAGCGCCAAGTTTGCTATAGTAGTTTTTGCGAACTTAATTGTTGAGTCCCCGCTAGCAACATGTAATGAATTGTTTTTTTTTCGAAATAGGTAAATGAATTTTAATTTGAGTAGTAGTTCTGCCTCTCGAAACCCTTTACGAGAGGCAGACGTATGATTCTAAAATCACATGCGAATCTTTTGACCTTTACAAGTAATGTACTTTATTGTGTACTAATTACAATTTTTCAAATTTTAACAAAGACTAGAAATAGTTTTGTTTAGTAATGAAAATTTTATGAATTACTTTTGCCCGCGACTTCGCCCGCGTGATTTTCATAGAAAAATCTCAGTAATTTTTTTATCGCGTACTCTGTAAGACTATATTATATGATTCAAATTCGCATTTTTTCTCATCTTTAGTTTAATTTCCTGTTTCTAGCTGCGTGTCTCGTCCCGCAATTTTGATTCATAATTAGTTTTTCAATTATCCTACGGGAACCTGACCATTTACCGGGATGAAATGTATAGTATACACCACTGTGTACCGGTTGTAAAATCACAGTTTTACAGGCCTCGCCACTGCGAGGCCTGTAAAACTGTGATTTTACAACCGGCCGCCTAACATCAACCCTCCACGGATAGTGATGGTATAGTCAACAACACATAAACCTATCCAAATGCATTGTAAACTCGCCGCTATTACCGCGCATAAAGGTTCATGCAGGGTAACTTGTTGTGCTGTTGACTGTACAGCGATACAACTCTCTTTAGACAATATATATCTCCACACCACTCAGCATCGATTTAGGCAACTATCACCGAAAAATTTTCTATCCTCGAGCTATGCACCACATCTCTTCTCCGATGTACTGGAGACGAGCCTTAAGATTGACGAGTGAATTTTGTCTGCGGCTCTACAGGAATTTCAGTTTTTCATTTTCACCTACCTTTTAGCAGAGTAAAAGTTAAGTAAAAGTTAGTATTTAAAATGTTTTTGTTAACAATTTTTGGAACTACATAGGAGGTTGTATGGGTGTATATTTATTTAATTTATATTTCAAAATCGTCTTAAGAAATCGAATCCTTTTGAAGTTATATCTTGAAAGAAGTTTTGAACAATCTAGAAACCTAAAGTAAATATTTAATATTTTTTTATAGAAAAATATATATTAAAAAATAGTGACACCAATACATCTAGAATCTTGTGTGCCATCGTTTCACAATTGACACAAAAATCAAAGAGATTTGTCATTATAGTTTTAGTGAAAACGTTTTCTCTCGAATAATTTTATCACACACACAAAAAATCACTTTTTTATAAATAAAAAATTATCTATTTCAAATTTCAACACATGACACTCCATCAACTATGCTATAATACAATATAGTATGCCAGATTTTATACCAAGAGCTATAATCCAATTTTCACGCTACCTTCGGGTAAATGCACTCTAATGGAATTTCTACATTCTGCACAGATTCAGTTTGCATACATTTATCTCCTACTGTACTCTCTGTATTGTTGGGAATATTCCAGATTTCATGTATTTAATTTACTTTATAGATCTATGAAGAATGATAATAATAAATATTTAATTTGGATTTGTATTTTTTATTTAGTTTATCTTACTATGTGGCGTACTCTAATATAATTCTCGTCCAAAGATTTTGACCATATTATATACTCATATGATGTCCTATTTGTTAGATAAAAACATTAATAGTTAAGAGGCAAAAGCAGTATTTCTAAAGAGGGTGGATATCATAAAAATCTGAAAATTCAAGTCAAAATTTCAAATTTTGCTTTGAACTAAAACTGTTTTTGCTTGTAGATTGACCTGTAAACGGCGACCTCGCCAAATGTACAATAAATATTTAACAACAGTCGATCCCTTTTAAAAATAGCATTTTAAAAATAGTTACACGGAACAGAATTAACCCAAAAAATTCTGTATCGTAATTTTTCAAATTTTAGAAATTGAAAAATTACGATAGCAGTACAAAAGCAGTATTTCTAAAGAGGGTGGATATCATAAAAATCTGAAAATTAAAGTCAAAATTTCAAATTTTGCTTTGAACTAAAACTGTTTTTGCTTGTAGATTGCCCTGCAAACGGCGACCTCGCCAAATGTACAATAAATATTTAACAACAGTCGAATCCTTTTAAAAATAGCATTTTAAAAATAATTACACGGAACAGAATTAACCCAAAAAATTCTGTATCGTAATTTTTCAAATTTTAGAAATTTAAAAATTACGATACAGAATATTTTGTTACAAAATGGATCCACTTTTTACAAGCTTTAACTTGCGATATAAAAATGTATCGGGTAGGATCTTGCAACTCAATTTTGAAATGAATTTAGTTTGGATGACAATGCATTATTATGATAAGCATGAGTGCACCCAGGAACGGCATCAGTGGGAACTCCTCAACGCACATTTTTTGTACATTGAAAGCAAAAAGTTGACTGACGACGAATAAAAGTTGAAAAATTTACATTTATGTAAAAAAAAAAAAAAACTAATTTGTTGATTGTTCAGCTCGTCTTTTTTTAACACTTTTTTCTTTAAGAATTCTGTAAAAAGTGAGAAACCTATTAAAATAAAGGATAACTACTCAGCTCATTACACGTTTTGTCATGACGTGACGAAGGTTGCCTGGCCGTGACATCCTTTGGCATCGAGATTCGAAACTAACGCTTACTCTCGCAGACAACTTAAACTACTCACAGATAACATAATTATAAAAAAGATGAAAATTCTTCATTTTCTAAATAGGCATTATATTTTAACTTTCATTTAACGTTATTTTAAAGGAGTACAGATCGACCGGTATCCAGTCTAATCGAGAGTCGCTGCTGTTGTATAAATTTGTCAAGAAAATTTAATCACAAAATAATCTTCTAATTTTTGTCTAGTCAACTTTCTTGTCACTGTTTGAAGAATAGAATAACGTTTATTGTCCATAATGAAACATCTTTACACAAAATAACGAATTATGATAAGAGTTACACGAAACGTAAATTTTATTACTGATTTAAAAATAGGTAGGTACTTTTAATTGTAATAACGATTTATGAATTCAATTAGTTATGAAATAATTTAATGTAGCATTATATATTTTATTATATTCATAACAATAATCTTTCTCTCATCTCCGCAATCTTAAAATTTTGAAGATTCAGCTATGATTTTAAAACTGGCCGGCTGCCTGACGTTAATCCTCCTTGGAAATACTGTTTCCAATCAGCTTCCTAGGCTACGTGTACCTTAGCCGCCTCGAAAAACATTCACGGGAGAATATAGAGTGGTCCTATTCTAGGGCGGAACCACACGTTTAAACGTTTATTTATAACAATAAATATGTGAAGCTGTTCTACTTTCAGAGTATGTACTTGTAAAGATATAAGAAGGGATCTCCAAAACTCTCAGACTATTGGTTAGTCGTTACGAACAAATAGAAGTGAGGAAGGTAGCGATATATCCAGAAATAAAACTCGCATATTTAAAACTTTTCAAATTATAGTACGTACCTCTGCTTGTTGAGTTTTAAATACGATTTTATTCTGTACAGAAACAGATTTGATAAATATAAATTTTTAATTGATATTTTTAATAGAATATTAGGTAACATTTAATGTCAGTTTCACTCATTATATCGAAGCTCTTCTTCGTCATAATCATCAGAAAATAATAATGAATAATCAATTCGCAAACGCAAAAGATGTGAAGATTTAATAACACAGTATCATTAAATAATACATTGTTACACTGGACACATTCTCCAGAAATGAAAATCACAAAGCCTTTCCCTGCTCGTTGTTGTCAAAAAAATCAAATTGGATTTTCCGTCCACTTTGTATTGGACCTCGGTTGACTGGACAAATCAATTTAGCCCCCAGCTTGGCGAAAATATATTCAATTTTGTTAATCTTTAGTCGTCGAAAATAAATCACCTATTTTTAGCAAAGTGACACACATTCTTTTTTTTATTTATATATTAATAATAGTTTTTTATATTGCAACATTATTAAAGAATATTTTTTTATATTAATTGAAAACTTGTAGATGTGGTAGTTAGAGGTAAAATGTAAAAGGGATATTATTGTATATCAAATGTAGCACCTGTACAGACTTCTATCTATGCAAATATTGATAGATTGATTGATTGACCAAGTAAGTATTTTGTAGATCCGATTAACAAAAAAGCTTTGTATTCCCATGTTAAATATGAAACAAATGCAATATCCATCAACCCCTGCAGAAAAATATAAATTTTAACAAAATGGCGTACTTTGCGTTTTTATGCCCATGTTTAAAGTTAACGTCAAAGTTGACTGTGCAACCGACCCTAAGTTTTTTTACTTACCGAGCAATGTTCTTGGTTGCAAAGTGACGCAGCCCGTGTGAATGTATTCGATCAACTGACGAAAGACGTCAGGTTCAAACTCCTCGATGATCAAGGTCTGATGTTGCTGAGAAGATGGCTGTTAGGAAAAAAAGGGAGTAAAAAATTTATAAAGTTTTATATGTCAGAAATACAACGTAAAGACACTGCGCCTTATATATATAGGCATTTATAAAAAAAAAGTGTTAAGTTTTATATGCAAGAATCACAACTTAAAAAAATTACACCTGAATACAAATTAACGTAGAAAAAATAATAGGTATAAGTAATTTACTCATGTTAAAACACGTTCAATTTTTTAAAATTTAAACTAAAATATCATGGTAAGCATCTATCGGCAAAAATTAAAATAATTTTCCAATTGTCACGAAAAAATTAGAAATCAATATGTGTGAAGAATAAACAATACGATAGACATGCAATTTAGTGCAAAATTTTGCATTTGAGCCAATTAATCAAAATATAAAATAAAATTTAGGCTGATATTCCACCGATTGTGTGCAGACAGCGATAAAATCCAACAAAATACATTTATTATTCTATGATATTCCAACGTATTTCTTTATGATGATAATTATATCATATATATTAAATGCCTTTCTAAGTCTTAGTACTGACACAGTTTACGAAACAAATGATTTATTTAAAATCAGGAAACATATTCTATAAACATTTTCGATAATTGTATATCGCTTTAGCTAAATAACAGTACAATAGTAAATTGGAAACCCAGCCTTAATGTTTTATTCACAAAACTGAAGCACCATAAAATGTATTGTATTTAATCGAATCAAAATTTTAATATCTTTACAAATAATATATTATTATGAAGCGGCTAATGAAAATCGTAAAAAAATTGGCAGCCATCTTGAAAGTTACTAACTTTTGAGAAATATCAATTTTGCTAATTATGCATAATGCGACTGATGTTCTAAATAAATAATATACACAATATCATTGTCTTGGGGCATCATATTTTGTAAATAAAACATCAAAATATTTTGAACTCTTAAAGTAATAAACAACATCAATAAATTTAGATAACAACGAAATAAAACATGCAGCACAATATCGTGACGGCCTAAGACATAATAATAATAAAGTCAGCTGAAAAAATCACCTATCTACATAGTGTAAGTGGAAAATTTACAATATGAACACCGAATTGACCGATGAAATGATTGGTCCCTAAAAAGGTGTGTTTTACCTCTTGTATCGGAGCCAATTGCTGCGCGAATGTCGACCTCTGCAGTGAACACATTAAAACTGTTTCAGTTTGTCATAAAATATATTTATATTAGCCAATAGCTTCAATTTTTAAGACATAAATTTGGCGGGCTTTGTCGATACAATTTTCCTTTTTAATAGATTTATTTTTCATGCAGAGAATATGTTGTGAACAAGTGGCCAGTAACATTTTTTTTTTCAATCATCTTTATTTTTAACAAAAAGTTGCCTACTTTGTATACATTTGATTATAACGATTATTAATTCTTAAGAGTTTAAAATGAAATTATGGGTAACTTTTAATATATCTACTTTTAATATCGAAATATAATTATATATTTTAAAATTGTATTTGTAATTTCATCATCATTAACTAATGTCATTTTCAAGAAAATTAACTAAATAAATCCCTTTACATTTGAAACGATTACAATCTAAAAAACCGTTTAACTAAAAATCACTAAATGTGATCTACGTCACATTATGGATTTTCGCCGATAAAAAATTCCTTGAACCTTTGGTGGTCCCTCGTAAGTACGTATCGGAAAACTCTTAAGACGACGCAAAAAGCAATAAATTTGGAGAATTCCCACCAGATTGAATATTCTCGTTACTGTTATAATGTCACCGGACTCCGAAGATTTTTGATGAAATGTCTACATCGTGACCTATTGATATTTCGTATACGTGATTGAAAGTAAAAAAAAAATATTGATTTCATAAAACTTCTAGTCTATTCTTTCATTTTATTATCTTCCACTTCGACAGTAGTCAGCGAACTAACCTAAAAGTAAATGGTCACCACAGCCTAACCTATATACGCCTGGAAAAACATGCAACCTTTTTTCATTAATTATATATAACAATATTTGAATAGCTTTTTTTTTCTGATCAAATTAATCGCGATCGCTTTAAAAACATACGTTTTCGTGCCCTTGTCTCGAACAATATAATATTTAAAAAACACGAATGTCAAAACGAAAACAAGAATTGACAATCAAAAAGGGCAGTATCTATTTCGTCACCAGACATAACTTCAAGGATGAACATGTAGCATTTCAACACGGTTTTAATTCTATTATAAAAATTATAGGTACCTGTTGAGCAGCATTCTGTAGGTTGAGCAAAGGTTCGGATGAGCGTTTGAGGAAGAGTCTCAACTTGTTCTCACGAGGAGCCGGTTCCTTTTTCCTTTGAGGACTGGGGGCTTGGTACAGCATTTTTTGGAATACCCTGTTGAAAAATGCATATTTAGATATGTATACTGTATAGTGGGTATCATTTATTTCTTTCAATAGGCATTATCATTTTTATGGGACTACAAACCAACCTTACTATTTTGGGTTAGGCTTGTTCTTAAATGCAATCTAACAGATATGCATAGGTATCTAATAATATGTACCATATTTAAAGCAAATAAATAATTTTTGACTTTTTTTATAAGTCGCGAAGTCCTATATTTCATATGTAAATAACATTAGTACAAAGTTCATAAAATATTTAAAACTTTAGAAATGAAAATAACAAATTTTAAATTAAGATAATTTCGATATTAAATACATATTTAATCAAGACTAGGTATTATATATTATTTTTAATGGCTATGGACCATTTACTTTGGCCTGATATGAGAAAATATGATAATATATTTTTATTTTATTTATTTCATCATCTTACTTACTACCATTACAATTATAAAAATATATAATTACAAAGAAAGTATTTCTTAGGTCAGCGCTTTGACCCTATCTATCTCATCGACTTCATAATATTTTTTTTTATCTCATCCTAGACCAGGCAAAATACAAAAATAGAAAAAAAACAATTCTGAGATAAATCGCAATAAAAATAAGTATATAATAAAATACAGCGATTTTTGTTCATCGATCATTAAAGGCTAACTCAAATCAAATACAATGTAGTTTACAAAAACCTTGTAAACTATATCAAAATATGATCAGTTTTTGAATTCACAAAATTATATTATTACATTATATTACTTATATAGCACTATGTGTTTATCACAGTTAACACCTCAAGTCTTTATTAAATGATAAATGTTATTATACTTTAAATAATTTCTTTAATGATAGACACCGATATAATTTAGTGCTAGTATACATTATAATTCTTTATTTTTTGTTATTGTTAGTGGATAGCATGCTCCTCTTTATTTATTTATATTTGCATACCTATATTCAGTAAAACGTGTAGGTTTAATTCATTTAGACGTCAATTTGTATATTTGTACTCATGTTTTTGGCAAATAAATGTTTTCTTTCTTTCTTAACACAAACACTCCATTACTCCTGTATTGCGAGCGTAAAATACAGCTCTCATTAAGTGCTGTAGTCAAACGAAATGTCAGTAATGATGAACACGGCCGACGATACAAAGTCATGTTTATAGAGATACTTGACCTTTTATGAGATTCCAAGCGATGTTTTATAAGGTTTACTACGGCCTCATAAAGCTGTTATATTAAAGTTTACTTTATCACATACTAATACACATAAAATACATACATACGATATACTTTATGTAGGCTATGGACAATTTTTTTCGATATTGCCAGAACTCCTGGCACAGTGATTATTATTGTATCAGTTACTGTTTAAAATATACATAAAAGTAGATTCGTTTGAAAAAGTGTTGTTATGAGTAATATTTTTTTAATTGAATAGTTTTATAATTCAAAAGTATTTACTTGTATTTTTCTTAAAAACTAACAAAAATGATACGTAACTTCAATGATATAAAAAAACTCCTAATCTTCAAACGCTTGATTAATCTTGACTAAGCTTTGTTCTTCACAGAAACCTTATTTTTACTCAACGAATAGCGGGCAATCTGATAACTCAAGAAAAGCCATCAAAGGGAGGAAATGAGATCCTTAGCCCGAATAGGTGTTGGCAATAGCTATATTTTGTGTAATTAAGTATGTAATATGCTGTAATATAATGTTTTATGTAGAGGGTAATATTCAGAACTACTCAACCCATTTACAAAATTATTTTTCAATGATTTCACTTTACAAATGTGTAAGTTTTTGTAGCAATAACTATAGGCTTTGTCAGAGTAATAAACAATTAATTAAAAATTAAGAACATACATGGACTGTATAATGTCTGAAATAAATAAAATTCATTTATTCATTAGGTAGTACAAAATAAAATAAAAAGAAAGCTTAAAGTAGTTAGGCTTACACTTTGTTCCTGTTATTTCTAAGAATAAATAACAGCCTACTATTATAAATGCGAAAGTTTGTGAGGTATGTGTATTATGTACACATACATGTGTTTGTTGGTTACTCTTTCTACTGCATTGTTATGAAATTTGGTACATGGGTAGAATATAAACCGGAACAATACACAGGGTACTTTTTATCCCGAAATTCCTAAGAGAGCGAAGCCTTGGGACGCAGCAAAGCTGCCATAATTCTAAAATACATTTCGAGAAAACAACTGAAAGAGGGAAAACTATGTTTTATAAAATAGTACACTTCGTTACAGTTTCCTTGTTAGTGGAAAGTTTTCAAAGGGTCGCCGCCCGTCGTCAAAAAAAATAAAAGAGCAAAACATAAAGTTCTTTGCTTGTGTAACTTTTTGTTTTTAATTTAAATTATGCTTTGTCAGGTTTTCAAGAATTTGTTGTGGTTACTTATATATATCAAAAGTTTTGAAAATTAGTATAATTGTATTAAAAAACTAAATATACTTTGACTGTAACGGCTTCTTCACCTGCAGGAGTAGGTGCATACCCGTACTTGATGTCACCCAAAAGGAATATGACATCACACCGCTCAGTTCGTCCCACGGGCAGTTTCCAACGAAGTTTGACTAGTTCTCTGCCAGTTCACTCACCTGCTCCTCGCAGCGAGCACGGCTTTCACCGCGCACACCGGCTCCCTGGTGTCACCCACGAGAAACGTGACGTCACACAGCTCGGGCATGGACGCGAGGAACTTCATGTCCTCGGCCAAGCCCGACTTGTTCTCAAAGGTGCTGAGGTCAGGCTCAGCCTCCATCGCCGCTAGCGCCCCGCTTCGCATTGACGACTACAAAAAATGATCAGATTTAAAATCACAATAGAAATTTTATTTATGCCTTTAAAAAAAATTTTGATACGCCTAAAACTCTGTGTGGTAGATTCAAAAGGAGAAAAAATATCCTTCGATAAATTGATGAGCACAGCAGGCTTTCGACCGTGAACTTAATATGATGTTTTACTTTTTTCTTCAATTTGTCAAACAACTTAAATAGACTGACTGACTAACATTTTCTACTCGAATAACTTGCCTAACTACTATTAATTGACTAAAGGCTCTCTATAATCTTCCGAGTATTTACCATTTTTGTTCCAAACTGTGATCATTTTCCAACTTATTGGTGCCAAGGCTATATGTGTCCCTTAGCTACCATGTACGACATCCACGGAAGGATATGGATTGATTGGGCATATTCTAGGGCGGAACCACACACCCCAAATTAACTAAAGGCAGGAACAATTGATCACAATAATGACTCTGAATTATGGGATTCAGTGCGTGCGGTTTATCAAATATTATATAACAAGCTATATTTCAGTAGTTACGTTTATGGACAAATATACATCCATAAATATATTTTTATATGAATATTCATTCAAACACCCGTCTTTCCTTGCTATGTCATTTGTTGTACTTTGTCTTTTGTTATTGTTGCCTAACATTTTTTGAAGATGTTGTGTCTATAAACTTATTGCGAAAATATGACAAGAATTCTGTATATTATATATTTCGTTTCGGAACATAATTTTCCATGATGAATCATGGCAAAATCTTAGAACAATAAAAGAGAAACAAAAACAAAAAGTCTTCAACCATAACCATAGAAAACAGCTCGTCAAAGTCTAGATAAATTCATTGTAAAATCGCTTCTATTCCCTACTACATAGGGTATCGTGCGGGGCAAATTGTGTAGTTATTGTACTTGTAATAATTTACATCTGGCTCAAGCAACGTGTGGTTAAAACATAAATCTCAGTTGAAACAATTCCTTTCGACAAAACGATTAAAAACTTATGATGGAAAACCCGAGTTATTCGAAGGAAACCAAAATGATTATTATTATTCAAGGAATTTGTCTTTCTGCGCAGTAATGAAATGTAATTACAACAGTAAAAACAGTTTCTCAAAATAATTGGATCAAGATTTTACTCAGACAGAAAGATATTTATCCCTATTTCTTACTCATAATTCATTCTTGAATAACTTCTGTCTGTATAAAGATCTATATCTACATCTCTTGAGATAGAATTTAGGGCAAGAGGCTAGATTTCATTTTAAGCAGTAATTTTTTCATAAATTAATAGGTACATTGTTATCGTAATATATAGATTTTTTTGAAAAAAAATCTCTAAGAGATAATCTTAAGACCTAAAATATAAGAAACATTTCTAAAAAAATTGCATAACTATTTAAAGTAAAATAAATTCCAAATAAATAATTATAATAATTCGCTACATTGTATTTAGGTAAATATTGTCAAAACTTTTAATTGAAATTTCTTTAAATATTTTAATTTACTCAACTTAATTTAAACAAAAACAAATTTAAAATAAAAAATAATATTTAAATTTGAATTTTATAGAGACTTACTTCATCTAAACTAAAGTGCCTTGTTATAGTGATATCCATTTTGTCGTATTTTTATATTATGTTTTAAACACTAAGCCAACACGTCTAGCCTGAACGGCTAGCACTTGTAGACTGAGGGAAACTGAGGGAAAGAGGAAATGGATGGGACGCGTAACTTCACGCAAAATGAAATAAGGGAGGCCCAAGTGACTGACGTTAGTAAGCGAATTATATCACCTAGTTTTGTCATAAGTTTTATTGTATATATGCATACCATTTGTCTGATCGCTATGGATGCTAAAGGCCGTGGGTAGTGGAGAAAGTTAATGTTAAGCCTAAGGTAGGAAGCGGGTGCTTTAGATAACAAACGCTCTGGAGAAATTTAAATTTTTAGTTTTTTTTTTGTAATCTGTACAACTTAAATAAAATTGACAATCTGTATATTGATGGTTGTTAACCTCACTCACTCACTTTAACCAAACAAACAACAACAATAATTTAACAAACCCGAAAATATTGCATAGCTTGCTCATTTTTAGACGCTTTAGTTTTAGTCTTGTAAGTACCTAAAACATTTATCATACTCCAACTTCAAAACTTGCAAAGCTTCCAGATTGAAATAGTCGCTTTATTTTATAAATTGCACCCACATCGATTGTAAATGTGAAGGAATCGCATAAAAGACTTCTAAGATGGTTCACTCAAGTTTCTCTAATGTAAGTTTCATTTCAAGATTATTCTATTTCTTATAAAAACATAAAATAAAATTTACACCTTCATCTTGTTTAATTAAATCTTTGAATAAATAAACAGAATCAATTAAAAGTAAATTAGCTGATGTCCTATGTACATTGTTCATCTCACATTATTTACTAGTCGCCCGTCCCAGCTTCGTATATGTGTGTTATGGTATATAAACCTCCCTCTTAAATTATCTACCTTTTAAAAACCCGAATCGAAATCCGTTGAGTAGTTTTAAAGATCTAAGCATACATAGGGACTAACAGGCAGTGGGAAGCGACTTTGACGACTTTATACTATGTAATGTTAAAATTGTGAGAATTAAGCAAAAACAAAAAAAAAACGTATGATAACGAGCTACACTAGCGAAATGAAATAAAAGCCTTTTCATATACTGGCAAGATAGATAGGCGTTGTAAAACTCATACACACGATGTGGAACAAAAGTTATTATCGCTGATTCCTGTTTTTTCTTGTGTTTTTCTAACACCTACACGTTTCTCTATCTGTACATAAGAAAGAGAAACGTGTAGATTCGAAAAAAGTATATGACGACGCATATAGTTTCTCTCTCTCTAATTTCAAATATTAAAATAATATTATATCATTTTAAATTAAAACTATTCCTTTGCGTAATAAACTATTCCTATGATAATAAGCTTACCTAGGTGGACGTTTACAGAGATAATTGGTAAGAAAAGTGGGCAGATATTTTATTTAATAACATATCGTTCAATAAAAATCTCATTTAAAAAAAGTTTAATTTTTTCCACCAGTTTCTTTTTTACGCAATAATTGCGATCCAGTATTCAATCTGTGAAGCTCATTCTGGCAATATAATTTCCTGTTAGTTACCATATATAGGACACGGCCAGCGACCCGTGAGCACTTGCAAAGCATAGACACAATATTGATTTTATCCGGGTAAGAGTAATGAGGTAATAAGGCAGGTAAAATCTAATTTCAGGCCCCTCCTGAACTGACTGACTTGAAAGATATTAAATTTATCATGCAGTATCTTTTTAATATCTGATTAATGATACATTTATAAAAACACATTTATTTTATTTATTTGTTAGATACAATTTCTTTAAAGTCTGAATTTAATGAATATTTGTAAACCAAATATCTATTTACTTTCTTATTTACTGACGTCTAGTCTACGACCCGCCAGATGTTCCGCCCACGCAAATCGTCTGGTGTAACGCCCACATCAGTTGTATATCTATACATTTGTTATCATTATATGTTAAATAAACATGCAACTTACCTTTAAATATATCTCCTTTACACAAAAAGAAACCCGTAATTAGTATTCAGGAGCCTACAGCACTGAGAAATAATATACTTCCGTCACTCGAGAAAATAAATTATAACATCATCTACATAAACTGAAATTCTACCAACTGAATGTCTACACCTAAAACTACTTTCTAAACCGTCGTTAACGTAGTTATAATACCATAGCAAAGGTATTTGTGTTTATTAGTGAAGCATGTCAATTTAAGTTGCATAAAATGATACAGTGTACACAACAGTGAGCATTTGACGGTACGCATGCGCCAAGTCTAGTGCGCATGCCCAAATATGACATCGATATGACACCGTCACGATATTGGCTCCGTGTTCAATGGACGAAGGCTAAATTCTTGAATGAAATGGATGTATTTGACCTCGGAGTTCAATATCAATTTTATCACATTAATGCATAGGCTGAATGAATTATTAATATGATAAAACATGTTTATTAAAACGAACTAAAACTTAAAACTTAGAATGTTTTTGATCTAAAGAATAAATGTTCACAATGAGGGAGACAGTTTATTGCACTCAGTTGCAATTTCGTATATAAATAAAATTGTAAAGGAAAATCGTAGAGATTTAATAAAAAAATGAGATATTTTAGCTGCATTCCGACGCCAAACTATTTTCAATATACTGAACTCTCACAAAAAAATGTGGAGAAAGTTTTGTGGATATTTTTTTCATAAAATACAATTAAGCAAGAATTTACTTAATTTCGTGCATAAATATACATATTGCAAATTTATTTACCTAAGTAAAGGTCTACAAATATGTAAGCCAGTAATCTCACCTACGCTTTTTACACCATTATTCATAAAAAAGTTTAAAGTAGGTACGTTTTGTCAGTATCATTTTATAGTACCTAAGTATTCGAAACAAAAAATAATAAAAAACATACTTTAGCTTAAAATATGCTTTAACTTTTTTCTGAATAAAGGGTTAAACTGTTAGATAGAAGTATATAATAACGTGTTAGTATCATGAAATGATCAAGACCTTAATTTTTCGGAACTAGATAAAATTTCCCCAGAAAATATCTTTGAAGTCGACTTGCCTTAGCGACATCTAAATTGAAGGCAGGATACTAAATATTTATCAACCGAAGTCCATGGTTTCGTTGTTTGGTGAAAAATCATTTTCAACGGCTGGCCACAGAGCACCTTTTTAAATGATCCATGAAGTATCTGTTAGATGGCGTGCAGAAATTTTTATGACAATAGAAATTATTTTAAATAATTAGGTAGAAAACTGTACAACTTTAACCACATTTTTTTTATAACTCAAAATATTTTACTTATCTTTGATAAAAAAAATATTCTCTAGCACCGGAATTTATTTCATCAGATATGAGGTTACCTATGTTAACTGCTGTGTTGAAATCTTTCCAATTATAATAAAATTATTTGACTATACTACACAATCTATGATAGAGGTACAATTATCACTTCTTTTTACGCATACCCCACGTCCTGCAAGAGGAATCTGTGCGGCATGGATACTTTTTCTTTTATCTATTGTGATAGTATTTGTTTCTAATTTAACTGGTTAGAGCCATGCCCCTATATTCATTACGCTACGTCGTCCTCCGTCATGTTGCCATCCTAGACATTGTGTACAGTTTTTAAGTACGTCAGCGCACGTCAGTGTAAAATCTATAGAGAACAGAGCATATCGGAGCTGCTAAGTAGTGCGTCGTCGCAATATAGTACGACTGAGCAACGGGGCACGAGCCAGACTAAACATTCATTAAAAAAGATAACCATTTAGCAATATTTTACAATAAATGTGTACAGGTATAACAGCCGCCAGAATTACTAAGAATATTTCTTGTAATAATCCCCATTTGCATGATCCAAAGTAAAACTTTACCGCTTTGCCTATTAAAACATAATCCTACCCAGATCTAATCTTTACAATCCGAGGCAATCTTAGAGGGTCCGTGGCGTATAAGCAATTAATTAAGGGCATCAACGTGAAATCCCATACGATTAGTGGCGTAATGGAGCATAGAACGGAAGACGTTGATTCATGTGCCAAGACATCTTGTGTAGATTAAACTGTGACATGACATGAACTAGATAAAATATAATATACTGTTTGTAAACCACATGCACGCACAATGTTAGAAAATTATTTCAATGACTAGTTGGCGGTATCTGAAGATGTGTTTTTCATGTTTTCGGAATTTACTTTCAGTTTACGAAGACATGCATTATATCAAAGGAGTACAGCAAGCCTTATTAATAATTAAATAAAGTGTCATTTCACGCAAAAACGCACCAGGCATTTAACCGTAAAATAGGGTCACATCACGTCGAGACACTGAATTCTCTAGGGTATCAATGATTCATTCCTAGAGCGTTTCAACCACCAAGGCCGCGCTGTCATTAAAATTTTTCAAATTTCAACAAAGGCATGAATTAATTTTGCTATCCGACCCCAATAATTAATCTGTACTAGGGTAATGGACATTTTTATGATGGATTATGGAAACGATTTCTTCCTTAAGAAAAAAAAGAATTAAATTTAATGTGAGTGTGGTCCGAGGGCCTAAGTACTTCTTTATGGGATTTATTGAACATTCCAAAAAAGAAACGCTCGATACCTTACCCCATGAGCAAAGGCCAAAATTGTCATGCCGACGTCTCCAGTCGTTGAAACGCCAAAAAATACACAGTTCAAAGCGTTCCATGTTTGTATTGGCTGATGAGTTGTTTGCCTTGTAAACGAGACCCGTATTTATTAAATATCCTCTCTCCGTGGATCTTCTTCTTTATATGGTACTTGTATCTTAGTCTTTTCATAGCTGCGTACTTATATGCTTTGTTACTTAGACATTCTGTAGGTTGTGTCTAGGTATTATCGATTTTATTATTAAATTAAATAACTTTATAAAATCAAACACAAACTTATATTCACATTACCAGAAAATTATTGTAAGACTTAAGGTATTTTCTTGGCATGTGGATTGTCCATATGCCAACCCACCAATCCTCCAACCTACAAACCCTCATTTTAGAATAGGACTATATCCTCCCGTCAATATCATATGAAAAAGCCTCGACAGGTATTAAGCAACAAGTCTTTCTAAAGATAATTAACATCAGGTAGGCTGATCGTATAATCATCATCATATAGCTGAATCTTCGGAAGTATAGTAGTCATCATAGTCCACAATCAAACCGGGAACAAACGAGAATGAGGGAGGTAAAACACGAGATAATCCGCAGAGATACAGACAGAGATCAACACAGACAAGACTAAACAGATAATAATATATCGCCCCTAGTGTATATGTATATGTATAGATAATATCTTCTATTTCATCTGAGCGCATTCCAGGTTATTTCTTCAGTTATGAAACGTATAGTATGGGAATATTGCAACATAGATTTTTTTCCCACTTCTTCCTTATGCCAAACTAGTTCGCGTTTCACCAAAGCACAAAAAGTTGTCCTTACTTTAAGATTTTTTTCAAGTGTTGATGACTGTGACCAGTGTGTAATGACAACACTAATGCACGATCACAAGATAAATACAGGGTCACGATAGATGGATGTTCGCTCGGAACCCTCTAAAAGACGGATTATCGGTGAACTCAGATTAATTACACAGACTAAACACCGACAGTATCCATTAGGACCGACTCATGTGCAAGTTATGTGGAACAAATATCTCTTACAAAACTGGGAAAATAGACATAAAAAGGATGAATTAAAAGTTTCTTCCAAAAATTCTCGATAAAGCTCTCATGCATGGCACCTATTTAGTCTAAAAAAGTGAATATAAACTTCTAGGATACAATAGAACAGACATTAAACTTGCGTGATCTCTGTGATCTTTTTAATAAGTTTAAAATTTGACGTGAAAATGTTCCTGTGAAGGTCTAGTTTCTTAAAACATATTTTGATTTTGACATTGACAAGTAGTATTATCATCATATAGAGCGCTCGTAATTTTTTACTCCATTTGAGCCATGCCCTATTGCTCACTCGTGCCCCATTCGACGACGTAGCGCATTGTTTTCTATACATTTTGACACAGATAGACGTAATGATGATGTGTTTGATGATGTAGTCGTACGTAGAAACTCTATACAATTTCTACGTTGTCTGTCGAAGGAGGTCAAAACGTTAGACCACGACATGAGCAATGGGGCTTCGCTTATACCTAAGTATTTACCTGCTGAGCAAAACAGTGACATGCTAGAAACTGGCACAGAGTAATGTCCACGCCAGCGTACACAGAGCCTACACACTTAAGTCATATTTCCCGGGTATCTAGACGGAGTTGGCACAAAACATGTCGTAATTAATGCAAGCAAACTGGCATGGTATGCAGTAGTAATATTGTTGTAGAGCAAAAATGTTACGGTAGAGTAATGATAATTAGTTGTTTTTTAATACTTGTAGATTTGTTTTATTAAGTAAGTACTAGTTGCGCGTTGGGCCGTGTCGCTCCCGTGAAAATTTCTACACAACTAATTATATACGTTAAATTCTTTAAAATCAATCCGAGAGATTAAGTAAAAAACATCGTTACGAACTTGCTTTCAAACTTTTGCATTCATAGTCTTTATTGATGAAATTACTATCACAATTACTATTCATATGAAATTTGTCTAACTTTATTTACAATTAATGCAAAAGCTTATAAAGACATCATTGACATGGTTTGGAAAGTGATGATTACTCTTTCAAAGAAGAGCTAAATACTTTTATAGAAAACAAAAAAAAGGTTTCAAAAATTTGGATAGTATGACATAAGAAACATCAAAATTTATTCCGAAATTAAATTCACCAACAAAAATTTAGACAGTAAGATGTAAGAAACATCAAAATTTATCCCGAAAATAAATTCACCAACAATATTAACATAGTGCCTGCAGCATACAATCTACGAGTCAAGACAATAGATGTCTGCGAGGTATCCAGAATTTCACTCCAGAACATGTGAATGTCCTCGTTTTGTAATTAGTGCTGCTACCATACATTTTCGGATTCCGACCACCTGACATTTATAATTAATTAATTAAAATTTTAATTTATAAAGTTTCGCAGTTCTGTAATAAATATTTATATAAGGTTTATGTCATGCTCTGAAGTGGTTCGCGATTGCCTTATACACTTGAATTGATAACTCATCAACTAAATCTCAATCACCTCTCTATACTATGTTTGTTTAGGTTCTTGAAACATAGAAAACAATCGAGATATACCGAACATCCTTTATTTGCAATAACATTTTATGATTAATTCGCAATGTGAATCAATATCGATTTTTCACATTTATCTTTGATATTTTAAATATTTAATTTCCTTCACCAGTTATACAAACTATTTAGTATTTCCAGTTATAATCCGAAATTAATATTATAAATGCGAAAGTAAGTTTGTTTGTAAGTTAACTCTTCACGCATTATCTACTGGAACGAAGCCCCGGGGCGCAGCTATTTTTATATACGAAAACTGATTGTTTACAAACCGTACCTATGCGTTTTGATCAGCATATTTTTTGCCGAATAGAGCTCCTAAGACATAGCCTCTAGCTCTACTTGGTTCCGTAGCACTGCATTGAGACACATTCAACTCGGTAATAGCAGTTACTGACAGTTGCAACCTTAGTTACTACTTCAAAGAAGTTAATAACAACTTTTTGTATTCTTTCGCTCTAGTTCTTGATGTTTTATTTTTTTTTATTGGTTCCAATTTCAAGGCAAAATTATTCTTTTTTAATTTTCTGCCAGTACTGTTGCTAATATGATACTGCGGCATATTAAAGAAGATTGGATATTCCAATTATGTTCGAAATCTATGAGATCTTTTGAATTGTAATTTCGAATATTTTGAACTTGTAAATTATCAAACATCGTAATAAGTGTTTTTTTTTTCAATCAATATATAACTATAAATAAAAAGGCAAACCGCGTGACAAACCTAGTTAACACTGTCATATTTACTGTTAAGTCGAAACTTAATAACAACTAAAATGGATCGCCTTAAAACTGACGCTCCGAGCGAAATTAAAACCACTACTACGTTTAAACGGGTACTTTGTTACCACGAACATTAATGAGTTTCCGGGGAATAAAAGTTAGTGGATATGATTTAAACCATACATTATTTGTGTTATTAACAAATATGGAAATTAAATTTTAAGATTTAGAATATGGCAACTGAAAATACTTGACCGACGGCAACCATAATAAACATAATTTTTAAAGGTAATTTTCTTATCAACAAGTAGCGACGGTCTCTCCAGGTACTGGGGTATTATTTAATCTGTGCTCCAGGTAAGTTTATTTATCTGTATATTCTCTAAACCAGTCTATTATCCGCTGAATTATAGAAATATTTGTTGACCATGCTGTTCCCGCCTGAGTAAAAGGGGCGATTCAAAATCGAACTAGATGCTCCAGTCAGCTCTTTTTGGTTTCAACTAAGCTCTATGCTGAGCAATTGATGGTCTGATTACTAAGAAAGCGAACCCCTAGGCTCTGACGCTTAACTGTTGAGCAAAAAACTGGGAACACGCAGACAAGGGACTCGCGGATAAATCAAATGAGAGAGAGAGAGATATCCGGGGCTTTTTACCGACTAAGAACTAATTCTTAGTCGGTTATCAAACATTTCTGTAAGAAGTTAGTTTTATAAGATTGAATGTAAAGTAAGTTAAAAAAAAAAAACGTTTTTCCCACATCGCCAGTGTCCACTAGAAGAGAAATTATTTTTAATTAAAGCTAAAATTAACAGCGGACCGTACTAATGGATAAAGCTCTCCACATTCTGTTTAAGGTGTAATTATACTGAATAATGGCTTTAGTTTAGTTTTAGAATGCGCAACGGTATACTTTAAATTTTTTTAAAGTTTGCTTCTGTTTTTTTAATTGCGTTGGGAACTTTAAACTATTTTTTAAGTTAGAGCTTAATAATGAATAATATCTATGATTTGTTATTAAAATTTGTTTGTACCTTTTTAGATTTAATGATAGTGAATATAAATATGCAATTTATTTGTGGAAGAAGCTTTATTATAGCTACATGATTCTAGATAAATCCTTCTCTCACGAATTCCATCCTTAATTTAGTTTCATATGTCCCGTATATTTATTTTACCCTGCATTACACCTAGGTCTTGCCAACTGAGTCCGGCTAAACTTAAGTGTAACCGCACTTCGGGTTTTAGCCGTAACACATACATAACAAGAAGGTAAATGTAATGGCGTTATTATCCCAAGAAGGGAATCTCTTCCAGTCAACCAACGATATTTTAGAGGATATTACTACCTAAATTGTAAATAGGTATATACCTATTTACAATTTAGGCATTATACTTGTTTATTTAAAAGGAAAACTTAATAAATTTTCAAAGTAAAGAAATAAAAAAAATGCATTTTTATCTACGAAAAGATAATTCTTTTTCTTCGTTTCCATTTGAATAAATTCTTCGGTAATTTGGAATTCTGGCGCGCATCTGCCATTACCCTATCGTCTGCGTGACTGACAGCCCAAGATAATGCGTACGTGAAAAATACTTTGCAAGACTCCGAGGATAATGACGGCACAAAAATAATGACATATCCCAAACATACTTATAATATACTAGCAAAAGCCCGCGGCCTCGCCCGCGTGAATTTCTCTGCCAAAGCAAGGGGAAAATTTTGTAATTTACCCCCGCTTACGCTGATAAATTCACACCTTTTTACCATTAAAGTCATTTAGGGGTTGATTTTTGAAAAAGAAGCAACCTATATTATGAGTCTTTAAATATATGCATACCAAATTTCGTCAAAATCGATCCAGCGGTTTAGCCGTGAAAGCGAAAGAGACAGACAAATAGATGGCATTCATTCATTTTTAGTTAGCAATATAAATATCAGTTTCCTTATATACCTACTTACACTTATTAAAAAAATATAATCCAAAGCTTGCTCTAAACAAAGGTACATAGTAAACGACTTCACAATTTTGTGGTCCACCCAGATGAACTTGGCCGACGGACAACGGGCAACAAAGATAATATTATAATAAAGTAATATCACTCCTATAAAATAAATAAATCTATCACTATCTAAATACAAAAAATCAACGCATAATTCTTGCAATATTGTGTCATAGAGCTGTCATTTAAAATCTTAACAATACCAAAATCTCAATAATATAAAACATACTTATTCGCTGCCGTGTTTTGCTTACATGATTCCAAAAGCTCGCTAATATGAATAAATTCAAATTCATAGCAAAATCCGTTTTCGCAATTAAAAACAAAGGGAAAGTCTTTTAATACATTACAAAAACAAATGTAATTTAGAACACGGGTGGAGCCGGAGTGTTTTCGCCGTCCGCAAATCCGATTACACTCGGAAATTTTATTTCATCAGCGGAATTTTGAAAAACATGACCGGTTGCTGGATTCTCTTTATGACTATTATGTCATACAAAATATACTACCCGAACATACAAAAAATGCTACCATACTATGCTACTACCTATTTGCGGAAATGATTTTTAAGTTGATCCGTAATTGTGTGAATTTTCATAATTTTTAGACGTATACTTAAAATTTTGTTGAAGTATTTTGATTAATGAGTGCTATTTTTGCATTTATCATGATCAATATAATATTTATAATTGAAATGCACAGGTGTCTTTGCACGTCTTTCAATATTATGTAGTACCAGTTTTCACAGATGTGACTGTGTTTTTGTCAATTGTATTAGTGCTTAGTGTGAACCATTGAACGTTATGAATTTACAGTATAGTGGGACAGCTAAAACAATAACTCATGAAAATTCTAGAGCTAAAAGGAACACACCTACACCGTTTTGCACCTTTCCGCGAAACGAGACGAATCGACACGACACGAATTTGTTTCGTAAAGTTCCAACGAGTTTTGAGAAAGTTTGTCTGACGTGTTATCTGTGGTACTTTTTCAGTCGACAGCATATCAAACTACGCAAATTCATTTTAAATTCGTCGCTATTACCACGACGATTGGGTCGAAGCTGCATAATTTGATGTATAGGTGATTGTACTTTTACGTTTAGCGAAGACTGCTGATGCATTTTTCGAATCTCATAACAATTTTGATGACTTAATTCACTTGCAAAGATTCAATACGATCTATTTTTTAAGATTCTATTTTGTCTTTATTTTGAAATGTTTCTAATATATCGATTATTAAATTTACAAGCTGCGAGAGGTTCATTAGCCCATATTTTATCATACAAGGAAATTGTTTGGAAACTAAGAAACACTCTTATGTTTGAATCTCTTTTCTATATTTATTTTAACGAACAAGAGAAAATTATAAAATTGAGTACGACTAATGTATTAAGAATGAGAATTTAAACAAAGAAATCTTTGTTAGAAGTCAATTTTAAATCATTTCTATTGAAATATAGTTGCTAGATTAGTTCCACGCGCTTTCAATGCAGAAGTCTACTTGAAACAAGGACGTGAGTGAACTAACTAACGGATTCTAAAACGTAAAGTGAGTTTCAGTTCGACGCTATGTTTTGAATGTTTGCTAGAAGTTTGAATAAATCACGATAATTGAGTTTGAGACGAGTAGTCTAGTTTTAAAATTGGCCTGTATCGATAGAATTTAATTTCATCGATATGTTTTATTTCCTTTTTGGATTATTCATTTTATCACAGATAACATCAATGGAATGCATTTTAATCTAATTGGTCGGAATTTACGCAATGAAATAATTTTATAATAATGTCCTATAAGTTAAACCACATTGTGCTAAACCACAAAAGCGAACCAAACCAACGATAAATTAGCAAAATTTATATTAATGTTATAATCGTTTAAACAAACATTGAAACGATTATTACAAGTTCATAAAAAAAATTGGCAATTGGCCGTTTGTAAATTGAAGAAATAATAATATTTTTATATTGTTCTTTGTCACTACAATTTGTATACTTTTAATCCAAACAATTTTATATTAGAAATATTAAAATTTTGCTCACATTCATTCATTTCCCGCAGTACTTACTAATACTACTCTTTTGGCATCGGTGTAATGTTAAGTGTTACATCTTAGTCAAAAGGCTGGGTGTCGATTTGGGTCAAAGAAGGAGAAATTGCGAAAGGGCCTGAATGATTTGTAAAACGTCCTAAAGGTTACATTCGTATATTTTTCAATGTCACAAAACCATTTTGGTCAGCCCTGAATTGGTACGTGAGTGAAATCGCAATTAGAACTTAAGAATTTGAAGGAAAAATTATATTTTGGGGATTTGGAAACAATTTTATAAATTCATCAGATATTAGTAATTCATTAGTTTTATTTTTAACTTTTTTTTGTTTTTAGACATGTATTTTCATAATATATGTTACTACATATATTATGAACACTACACATATATAAGCTAGCAATAAAAAAATCTGAGATAGATATAAATTCGTAAATATTTATTCTTAAATAATAATATTTAACTGATACGTAAAACTTTACCAAGCCATCGAGAAACAAATATTTACCCAAAAAAATAAAATAGATTTTCTATTTCTAAGTCTAACCAAAAGTTTTACATAAGACATTTTCCATTAGAAATCTCATGAAAGGGTTGAGGGTAACCAAATTAGCCGATATTCAATCTGAATGATTGATCGAAAGAGGTTTGCCCGGAATACCCGTGGCCCAATAAGAGAGTTAAGGGGATGGTAACCGAGACATTGAGAAAATATATTAAAAAATTCCTTAACCGTGGCAGAAATACTGTAAAATCTCCGAATTTGACTCCGCCACAGTTATCACGTTACGAATAGGTTTGCTTTAGGTGTGGAGTTTGTTGAATTTACACAAATGCATATTAAATTTTTAAGCAATTTCGTAACATGTAAATACATTAACATTAAATTTAATTAACGGATAGACGGACATGGCGATATAAGGGTACCTTGTCTATAGGACTACGAAATAAAAAAAAAAGCATTGAATTTATAGAATTGAATTTATACATATTTTATAGTTTTTCCATGCCCGTCCGTCAGTCTGCGGTCTAGCTCAAAAACTATTAGTACTAAAGAGTTATATATAAAATCTTGAAAAACAAGATTACAGTACCTACACGAGTGGAAATGATTTGTGGCCTATTTGTGGTATCTTTTGCACACACAAAACCCTTCAAATCGGAACACAACAATGCAAGAACTGCAACTTTAAGTAAATCTCTAAGTATAAAATGTGTTTATCAAAAATAGGTTGCCTTAATACATGGACAATTTGGTTTCCTTGCAAATAAGCCCGTATAATGTACTAACGATCCTTAATCTTGTTACGTAGAATTTAATAGCTTCTCATTACTAAATAGTGATTTATGATATTTACCCAAAAAAATAAAATATCATTACTAAATAGTGAAATGAAATGGTAGGTACCTAAATGCAGTGGCATTTAGGTACCTACCATTTCATTTTTTACAAGTTTTACTTGCCCTGTCAGGTATATCCGTCATATATGTATATATATAAGGTATAGGTAAGATCGTATTTATTATTTTTTGTCCTTATAACCTAATTTTATACTGCTATGCGTGACAAAATAGCAGAAATAAACTACATGACTAGTTGTCCCCGCCATGAACTCCAAACCCTGGCTGTTGCAAGTTTTTTACGAGGTTAAGTTTTAAACATTATCCACATTACAAGACAACGTCTTTTGTCTGATAAGACAATTTTCTCGTCCAGTGTCGCTGGACAATTAATCGTTCATCATATCTTTCTGTTGCCATAAGTATCCGCCATAAATAGCCACACAAAAATTCATTGCTCCTTTTTTATATGAGAGATGGACATACACTATAAATATTATTCATTCAAATTGTACTACATTTGAATGAAACTAAATTAAAGGAGTTGACTATATCCATCTTGGATAAAAATCATAAATTATACACATAAACCTTCTTCAGGAATCACACTATCTATTGGTGAAAACTGCATGGAAATTTGTGCATTAGTTTTTGAATTTATTCCGAACAGACAGTCAGACGCGGCAGAGGAGTTTGTTTTATAATATGTGTAAGAATAAGGATGAGTTGAAACCATACTGATTGATTACATATAATCTGATATATCTAAGATGGTTGTCGAAAGTAGTCCATTTCTCACCACGTACACAGTATACTAAAACCGATACTAGCCCTGAGGGCATGCGTAAAGCAGGCCTAAAACTTTTCCATTTAAGTTACCTCGTGACCAGCGATTATCTGCTTAGAACCATCCAGAAAACTCTTGAGTTAATAAGCCGTAACAAACTTAGATAAGCGAAATTAAGGGTGTCCTTTTTGCAGGTGAAAGGTGGAAAAAGTCACTTTTATGTGGTACTTAAATTTGATGATAAATGTTTAAACTGATAATGAAAGAGAAAATTATAATTCATGTATTTTGAACAATTGCACTGCATGTGCCGCCGCGAAGCCCGGTCAGCGTAACAAAAAAAATAAACTAAAAATTTTAAAAATTCGCCTGTGATTTTACTTTTTCCGTGAAAATAATATTGTTGCCTATTAACATGGCATACTTTATTTTTTTCTGCGGCCGTTAAAGCTTACATCAAAGTTGATGTACCCCCGTTCTTAAAGTTGATGTGAAATAAAGACTATAACTTTTATATATCAACACAGCCACATAATATGAAAGAGAAATAATAAATGTCAAATTGCAAGTCCTTCCCACCTTATAAATAATACCACCTTATAAATTTCAAAATATCCATTCAAAAGCAAACGATATTATAGTTGGTTTTTAATCAACCGATGAAATTATTTACTTAGGACCTTTGAGGATATTCAAAGGATTCTGTAATGGGATGATTCGAACGAGTTGATTGAACAAAAATTACATCTTTCAGTTGCTTCTCTCCCGTGTGCTCGGAATACAAAAAGCAATGAGGTTTATTTGATTAAAAAATATAGATATTTAACGTTCATTTAGAAACATAAAATGCATTGAAATTCAAAATTGATCCTGTAGTAGTAAGTGAGTTGCGCCAGTCAAATTTGTCATTGATTTTAAAATTTTTAAATGCGTTTTTCCGCACAGGTTTACATTAACGACAAAGTTGAGGGTGCTACCCAATCTAACATATCATACATAATCTAACTTATCACATCAGTCTTCCTGAACTGTACCAATGTGCCCATGACGCTTGCGGCATTTCCCCGCTGTATTGCTAGCGATATGCGTTGTATCAGATACGATTTTGCGTCAGCGGGAGTCAGTGCCAATATTTCTTACATACCTTCCCACCTTCCTCAAAACCCATAGCCCGCGCACTTAAGTACTTCAACAGCAAAACAATTGGATATCATAAGTAGGATTGTTTTTTATTGAGTAAAAGATTTAATTAATACTTACTTATTACCGAGACATATTTTGTTATGTTAGCATGAAAAATGGTTAAAAAATAACCCGTTTGCCGCATTGCTCTCCAAATCTGGTTCTCGTTGTGATAAATGAAGAGATTGTGTGATCCCTTCCTCCTCTGTACCATTTGTTATGATAAATTGTTGCAGAACCACTTTCACAATTTGTTTTATTTTTATGTTATGTTTTATATTTTTTATATAATTTCTTCAAAATAAAATAAACCTCCTTCAGGAATCACACTATCTACCGGTGAAAACCGCATGAAACTTTGTGGACTAATTTTTGAGTATATGGCGAACAGACATTATCATTTTATACATTACTAATTGACAAAAAAATAATTAAGCTATTGCAGCGGAGTCAAGGACTTAATAAAAAAAAAGTCTTACCAAATAAGCCATCCAATAAAAAATAGGTCTTATTCAAAGTCCTCACAACCTTTTTTCAATAAAATGTACTTGACCTTTCGATAAGAGCACTTAGATTCATTATACAATATACATCCTAATTATACTGAATAGAATGAAAGACATTCAAGTACCTACTACACAAGTACCTTACATAAGTAATCACAAAGACAAAATATCGGCTCATGAAAAATACGTGTGTAGTGTGCACTATGCAGCCTTAGCCCAAATAAAATATATAGTATGCAATTAGAAATGAGATTTCAGATCAATCTACTGCAAGTGATTGCAAATGATACCGTTCGATATCCCAAAAACACAGGAATTTAAAAATTTCGAAATAGAATACCATCATAAGTTTATTTTCATTGATTAGGTATTTTACTTAAATATTAAATCAAAATTTGTAATGGTTGAATTTGAAAAAATAAGAATATGTAAAAAGACCGGTTCTTAAACCGGTCTTTTTACATATTCTATTAGGGCGAAGTGCGGGTTTGCATTTCACTCTTTACTATCGAGTCGATTCGAAGTGAGACTTAGCAAACGAACATTTCGGTAAGGTTGTCGTTGCGTCACAATGATGCACTGTGATTGGTTAGTTGCGTCTCACTGCGAATCGACTCGACATATAAATAGCAAAGTTGCACTACGCACATCTAGAATCAATGCACGAGTACCTATGACTTGTACACAGATGGGTACATCGGGTAAAGATTTACACCGGACACTAAATAGAATATTTATTTAGTCGTGACACTCAAAGAAAAAGTTAAATTATTTACTTCATGTATTCGGCACGCACGAAAATATATTCAGGAGACATACTGCGTGCAAAAAAAAATTTGAATTTGTTTTCGGATACATGTCGGCTCACGTTCAAAAAACAATTCAATTTTTGTCTGTGAAGTGACAAGCTTAGCGTATCAAGTTGATTTATTGTATTTTTTGAAATGTCATAGATACTTAGCTTTCAGTGTTGCCTTTTCCCTTGATACGATCCGAATGATAACATGATTTTTATCTAGACAGATAATTCAAAAAATAAATAACAGAATAATATTATGTTCAACTATACTTTTATTACTATGGAATTGTTATTTGAATCGGTGGTTGTCTATTGGTTAAGATGCCTGTTGATCGAACGGTCCCAGTTTTGAATCCTACTCAAGTCACATGAGTTTGTATACCAATCTGACTCATGTTGTTATTCTTTCACGAATTTAGTAGACGGACTGTTATGAAATTTGGTGCACGGGTAGAATATAATATGGTACACATAAGGTACTTTTAATCCCGGAATTCGCACGAGAGAAAAGCCTCTGGGCCCATTTTAAATATTCTTGACACTTGACACTTGAGATATTCCACTAACGACACTTATGGGTATGAAAAAATATTTTGTCAATGATTAAATATCAATTGATCGAAAATATATCAGAGCCGAGTGTGACATTGTTTTAGAAACGGTAACAGTTGTTACATGATAAATTAGCTGTGTCAGTGACCCGATCGACTGAACGGTGAAAAACGACGCGTCGAACTGATGCATGACGCGAGGCACCCGCGCGTTTGTTGTCCATTTTTTAACTGGATTTTTTGTAAACGAAAAATGATAGAATAGACAGCTTTATTGCATAAACACCCAACAAACATTTTACTAACACAAATAAAACTGGAGAGTACATGCAATAGGTGAGGGCTCAGTGTTACGCAAAACAAAATGTCCAGCACTGATTTTCAGCCACGGATTTTTCAATATATACAAAATTCTAAAACGCATGATTAAACACGAAATGTGATTATGTCTGCCCCATAACGTTTTCTATATATGGTATTAACAATAATTGTCAATTAAAGTGATGACACAGTTTGATGAGGTGTTTAGAATCCATCCAATTCCAACCTAAATAACATGTACCAACGAAGTTAATCAAGCTTTTTATGGATGATTTTATCAAAGACTCACATCGATCATTTGTACCAAAGTAAATTTCCGGAAAACTTATTGCTTATTACCTACCCAGTGGTTTGCAAACTTTAATAACCAATTATGCCATCGGCGTAGATCACAAAACTAATTCAAATTTTAATAGAAAACCCATTTGGGCCAACCCTAACAAGTCGGGCAACGAAAGGTTGCGAAGTTCCACGAAGTGAGGGCATTATGGTCTTATGATAAGTTTGGAGTTGACAGCCTAGAAAATAGGGTTCAAAGCACGTCATTACGAGCTACGGAAATCTCGTAATACAATTATTGTTAATACCATATATAGAAAACGTTATGGGGCAGACATAATCACATTTCGTGTTTAATCATGCGTTTTAGAAACAACAAATCTCGTACTACGGAATATTCATCTGGGTAATAGTCAGTACCCATTATGTGCAAATTCATAAATAAAACAACACTATTTTTTCAGTGCAAAAAAGAACTTAAAATCGACAAAATGTTTAACCTAAATAAATAAAACTATATATTTCAGGGTATGAATTGTATTCATACTTATTAGTCTAAAGTATAATTTTATTTCTCAATTTTATAATAGTAGTAGACGATAAAATCTGTTACCAGTGTTAGGTATTAACACACTCGATAAATAAATAGAAACATAACTTTGTTCTCATTACAATATGATATAAATAATTACAATAAACGATTAAATAAACACTAAAACGAATCTTAAATTAGATCTAATTATAATAAAACTTAAACAAAAAATAAATTAAATCTACAACTGAAAAAAAAAACTTTTACATTTTTCTTCGTCTTAATTACGAGTACATGCTCAATCTACCGAATGTCTTTTACGTCCGTACGGATGTACCATCAATGGCTAAATGAATTCAAATGTAAATGACGGACCCGTCTCAGAATGGGCTAATTAGACTATTTATGAGGAAATTCTTTTAGAAACTTGTTTCTTTTTGTCCCAAATGGCCAGTTTCAGTTGAGTGTGGCGGTAATTAAGGCCAAAATGACTGGGACGAAAAACAATTATTTTTTGCTGTCCTGCTGTGTTGCGGTTTAGAAATAAAAGATCGCTACGAATTGAAGACCTCTACCTTTTTTTTAAAGTCGGTTAAAAAATTAAAGTCCGCCCTAAAGACTAGTCCTATTACTAGTCTATATCCTCCCGTGGATACCGTACAAGGCGACTAAGGGATATATAGTTTTGGCTACTGATAGGCAACCACCGCATTTACAAAGAGGATCGACTAGAGGCAGGCGGCCGGTCATAAAATCACAGTAAAATCTTTAAAATTTAAAGGTGTATTTTACACAGGACGCGCGGTCAGAACAATCGTGAAGGCAACCAGGATTCTACGAAGTTGAGACTTTACAGTAAAAAATCATCCGTTATTTATAAAAAAAAAAAGAGAATGGTAATCATATTCTAACATGTTTATTATACCTTCCCACTTATACATGGTGATAAAACAAACATTTTCCTTATTATCTCAATCATGTAAGTAGAACCAATGTAATTCTTTATTTATGAAACATTCCGTCTAACAGTCGTCAAATTTGCTTTTACCGAATCCGAATCTCGGCGGGTCCTTCGAACTTACCCAAGGTAAAACTTTACAAAGATTCGCCAACAAAGTAAAGGAGGATCTGGTACTTTTTCATTTTTTAGTATAACCGATCTATAAGCATAAAAATTTAAACCATATTGTAATATAGCATACTGAATTATGATATAATGATTTTTAAGCATAACGTTTTAGTTAGTTAGTTATGCTTCAAATAGTTATGCGTATAACTATTTGAAGCATAACTAACTTAACCTAAAAGTCAAATGCCTTCCTTACCCGTATGCCAAAATTCAATCATGCCTTAGATCTATTATGCCAAAATATTTTATGTCAAAACCAATATGCCAAAGAACGATAGGACAAAATAAACTATGCGAAAAAATTAACCCCTAACCCATATTAAGATTGTATTCATTTAACTTAATGTTGAAATCTTGAATTGGCAAGATCTAAAATGTCAAAATATTAAAATCCTATAATTTTATTGCGATTACTATATGGACGTGCTAGACAAAATTATGTCTCTCAGAGGGTTAAGCACCAGCATTCGTCAATCTATCTAGACATGACGAGGCACAAGAGGATAATTATGTGTAGCAAATAGATCTGTGAGTTACAGGACGCTCTTGCTGATAAATAGCAATGTAATCTGTGGATGAGTAATGTGAAAATCAAAGATGGTCGCCAGGAAAAAAATATTATTCTTTGTTTATGCTCGGAATCAAACCCAGCCAGTCTAAAATATAAAATTATGCATCGATTAGTACCTGATAGTGTATATAAAAATTCTCATATGTTAAGTTACATTACTTATTATATTAAAAATTCAAAATAAACGTAACGCCATTCTTTTACAGTATATTTTTTTATTACTTCATGTTTATATATCTACAGGCGAAAAGTTGTCTATAGGTAAGAACAAACTTTGATTGAATATTTAGAAATACAACAACTTTTCCGCTTTGATGCCGTATTTCGATTGTAATAAATACAACTTTAGTATATTAGATTCACTAAAATAAAAATAGTGATTTCGGTTTTATAGCTTCAGGATTCTTCAAGTTAGCTTCATTCCCACTGGGTTGAATAGAAGAAAACTGAGCAAATCCTCTATTTTATCTTTCTTCTTTCTTTTCGAGTATGATTGACACTGGTGTCATGTTTTATTCAAGTCATCTTATGACTGACCAAAAGAGAGTTGACATCAGACAGGCAGCCGGTCGTAAGTCTAGCCAAATTTATAAAATTTATTTTTTTACGCAGACCCTAGGCTTCGGAGCGTCACAGCTCCATATGCAACCGTGGACATGATTCTTGAACTTAAACTATTTATTTATTTTTAACACACACAGCGTATTTATTTGTAACAGATTATGAAAAGTCATAGTCACTTGTAAATATATTTAAGGCTTGTAATTAACAAACATAGACATTGTAAAGTATACACTGAATTAAACGAAGCTTTGAAGTATATTCATGTAAGAAGACGCAAGTGGTGGCTATGTAAATAAATCTAAAGTTAAACCTGCTTATGTGGTCAGAACCTGAGCGACCAATGTTTAGTAAGTTACCGTGCGGTTGCTATATTATGTAAATTTAAGTAAAAAGACTTCGAACTAGAACTTCTATGTTACTAATCAAACTCTTAACACATGTAATATGTATTGGTATTATGTTTGATCACAAAATGATCATCAATATGCGATCAGGTACATAATGTCGCTTTGTCAAAATGTTACTACTTAATGCTACTTTCCCATTATGACCAATGTGTTATGAATTATGACATTCTTACTCGGATTCGAATTAGTAGTATTCTAGTGCTATAATAATTAAATATTCACACACAATGGGAAATTGACACATTGCGGTGGTTGTGTTGCTTAAAAGCAAATCTAGGAAATAAACACGGACGAAGCCGCGGGAAAAAGGTACTAATTTAAATAGTTTATAGTCATGATATTTTTTCATACTGTTTGCAACCAAAGAAATAGGTCTTCTTATTGATATTTTTACGCTGATACCAGGCTTCGCGACATCACAACCCCTAATAAAACCGAGATTAAATATTAATAGTTTACAAAAATTGTTTATCCTTTTTCCCAGACAAACACCTTATTATTATCGAAAACAAAATAAAACAATTAATGAATTTTCAGTTTCATTTATTCTTGATACAATATTTACTCTGTAATTGAACACAATTTTTGTAATGAGGTGTGAATAAAAAAAATGTTTGTGTCGAATACAAACAACTTTCGAGGAAAAAAATCGGAGTTTATTAATATTATTAAGGACCTACGAACTTTTGGGAGTGTATTATGAAATAACTTTGTTCTTTCACAAATATTTTCGACCCTGCAAAACATTTCTATATTTGCTTTTAGCAGTTAGAGTTTTCAGGTAATTTTGGGAGAGAATTAAAGTTAAAGGTATTCAAAACTCTGTCACAATTCATCAAACGTATGAGACGATTCCTTACTTAAGATATTTTTATTATTTTCTATTTAAATTTAAAAATTTGTAATTTAAGAGTGGGTTTTACGAGTCAACTTTGACTTTAACTTTGATCTGCGCAGAAAAACTCAAAGTGTTCCATTTCATCGTTGTAGTTTTGATTTAAAATATAACTCATTATTATTCACAAATTAGCCAGTGTGATCTAAAAAAAACTACTAAAAAACTTTATTGTTGCACGAATAAATACAAAGTCGTTAATAGAAAAACCAGTATTTATCGGTTTAATCCGAACCGAACCGAACCAAACTAATTTGCATAATAGCCGACTATATAAGATAGATGGCGCCTTTTAGAAGCTACCGCAACATATTGAAGGGAGGGATGAAGAAAAATTGCTTCGGAGTTGCGCCCTGAAAACTAGAGCCTTTAATTTACATGGATACTCCATGAGCGTCTTATTACCAGGAAATAAGGCTCAACATTGCACAAGTTTTCACGTTCGCAAAACTGATCGCAGTGAGAATTGAAGGACGGTTAACAAATATGTTAGGGGTGCGCTGAATTTATGAGTGCACTAGTGTTTCGCGCGGACTTTGTTTAAGACTGATAATTTTCATATCTACACTTTATCAAGGACTACCCATCCCGGTTTCGCTCGGGTAAAACCATTTAAAAACTTTTGTTACTTATGAAAAATTCGTCTGTCGAATTCGAAACAAAAAGACATTAACTAATATTTTCTCTTTACTTTAATATTAGTATATAAATATGGATTAGTCTAGTTTTCTCGACTTTGATATTACCTAACTTTTGGAGCATTGCACTATTCATTATTTTATATCGCTTACTTAAATCAAACCAAAAAAACTCTTTAAATTTCTTTAGTAATTAGATGATACAAGTAAATATCCATGATACCGGTCACAACAATCGGGACAATAAAACGAATTATGAGTTTGAAAAAAAATCTAAATTGTTAAAAATTACAGTCACCGTGCAAAGGGAGAACGACCAAAACTATTTTTACACATCCCACAGTGTTGCATCTTATAGTCCGGAAGATAGCTACCTCTCCCTGGTCGTAAATTCTCGATTCTGGTTTATGGGAAATGAGGGAGTCTGGTTTATGATCGGCATCACATAATAAATACCCGTTCAGCTTAACCGATATCATGGGCTCCCAGATTTTATAGTCCCAATCAAGTAATCGCATCTTACACTTTTTTTATACAAAAACACACCAGTGAAATCAAATTGTCTGTTTACATTTTCAATTAAAGTCCACTCAATGGTAGTTATAACTACGGTAAGAATTATGATAGCTTATAAGCTATCATAATTTTTGTAAATTATAAAACAATGTCCACTGCCGCGTCTGTCTGTCTGTTCGCGATAAACTCAAAAAGTACTACACGGAGTAAGGTTCAGCTGCAGTTTCACTCGGGCGAATCCGCCACGGACTGCTAGTTTAAGATAAATAAAATAAGCGATGCTTACTGACGGTGTGTATATGTATTAGAGCATTTAAGAATTTATGTAGTTAAATATTTCATTCTCATAGAGTGTATTATCAGATTTATTCATCACCTAAAAGCAACTGTTGCTAGTTCAATAACTCACAAAGATTATTCCCCGAAATTATATTTGTCATAAAATACCTATATGCCATTAAATAACGATGTCGATAATATTATTGCATTGACATTTCCCCTTTAAGGCTACACGAAGGTTTTATGGGCTTTTTATGGTTATGCCCGATGTTTAAGATGTTCAAACCTTATCTAATGTATTGCCCTTGGGCAATTGACTACTCCATTATGGGTCATTATATATTTTTTGATGGCATTCGAAATATATAGAAATTGGCGTACCGCAAAATAAATCATTGCAGAAAGCTAGCTAAGAATTGAAGTAAAAATGTTTTGATGAGGACTTAGTGCGGGTTTGCTATACATCTAACCATCGAGTCGATTTAAAGTGAGACGCAGCGAACCAATCACGTTGCGTCATTGTAACGCAACGACAACCACACTGTAACGTGATTGGTTCGCTGCGTCGCACTTCGAATCGATTCTATGGTGCCCTCTGAATGCATTCGATTACTTCTTTAGTTGTAAAGCGTCAGAGCCCAGGATTTTCACATGTATGTACTTAGGTACTTACTTAAAAACCGATGAAAAAGCCAACAATGCCTTTTTGTTGCTTTGATAAAATTAATCTACACTAAAAACTGAAATGTATGTGTTGCAGTAACAAAAATAGGGAAACACTTGAAATTATATACCTTGAATTTTTCTATTTAAAAATATCAGTGTTTATTCGAAATTTAAAAATAAAGTAAGTACAATAATAATTACTTTTTAAATGAGTATTTGAAATAAAGCACAAAGGTGCTCAAATATATTATGCCGTCTCCGCACTATCCGCGAACAGTTCGCCAAACTTTGGCGGATTCGGTATACATTGCTGATATTTCATTGCGGTAATTAAAAGCACTCATACAAACTACGCAATGTTAATGCATTCGCTTTCGCATCCGACAGTGTGGGGGCTTATATTACAAATAAAAAAAAGCAAACAGTTTACGCCTCAAATAAATTTTTGATTAGAAAAAAAATATTGCTATTATTTCGACTTAATTCTGCAGTGCTATGAATCATCCTTACCTGTATACCCTAGCTTAATTACCGTATTTATCATTATAACAAAGAGATTACGATGCTGAGCAAAATTAATTTCTATTTGGACTATAGGCTATTTACAATGGACTTTACGTCATATTATGTCGCCATTAATTTAATAAATGAGTTTATTTTGTCGTAGTACTGCAAGCAGACGATGGTAAGTTAAATATTGCGATGTTGTGATGCATTTAATATTGTTAATGAGTTAACTGTTTACTTTACTAACCTTTAGCTGAAGAGAGTCATCATCAGAGAGAAAGAGACACGACAATAATTTTTAATAATTACTACCGTATTTAAAATTTTCGAAAAAGTACGATCAATCTATACTATTATTATAAATAGGTAAGCGTTTGTAAGTTTGTGACTTTGTGAGTTTGTATGTTTGAGGCGGGTAATTTCCGAAACTACCCAACTGATTTTAAAAGTTCTTTCACCATATGAAACGTACATTATCCAAGACTGCTATATAGTCTATATTTCATTTCAAAATTCCCCGGGCAACATCTAGTACTCATATATTTATATGTAACTGGTTTATAACAGTTCTATCTCTATAAATAATATGCGTGCCTTTAAAATATTGAAGGGTTTAAAAATTACTATATAATATAAAATAACGTCGCTTCCCACGCTGTACATGCTTAGATCTTTAAAACTACGGAACATATATAAATGACATTACATTTCATCTGTTAACAGATAAAAGATTTTTTTTTTCTATCAAAATAGAAACATACAAAAAAAGAGTTAACACTTTGGGTAAATCGGTATCAAAATAATTTATTTTTACAACAATATTGGCATGCACGCACGCACATTGCAAAATAAAAAATAAATTGTCTTATAGAGTATTCGTATTAAACTACAAAAAAAAAATATGACTTAGTATTATAAGAAAAGATTTATAAACTATATAAAAAAAAAAACTAAATTGTTACAAGAATGCTAAAATTCCTACTAAACAAAGTAAAGCAAATATCCTGGAAGCTTTTTCCTTCAAACCACAATGATGTTAGTCAAACGACGCGGTCTTTGCGGTTGAGGACAAAGTAGGAACGAGTGTGGCTGCAGCTTTATATTTGTCTGGTAGTCTGGTTATAACAAACATGGAATGTTACCTTTACGTTTATTTACTTAGTTTGGTGGCCTTATAAATTCATTTATCATTTTATCTTCGTACTTAACTATGAGTTGAGCATTTTGAGGAAGTCTGAAGATGAAGAAATAAATTAATGAGCATATGGTAAAATCGCTGCAGTCATCAGCCGATACAAAATTGTTATTTATCCTCTTCACCAAGCGCATAAAGTTCCATGCGTCATGAGGTATTAGGAGACAATAAATAAAAAAAAAATCTTCAACTACAAATAATAGTCTTCAACATCCTAATATTCGAATGTAAAATTGATACATTATACCTCGGCCAGATCTTCGCTTAGTGGGCGAAGTGCGGGTTTGCATTTCACTTCTCAGGGAACCAATCACATTGCGCCATTGTGCCGCAACGACAACCACACTGCAATGTGATTGGTTCGCTGCATCTCACTTCGAATCGATTCGAGAAGTGAACGAAGAACCAGCACTAAGTATTGTGTTTGTGTCAACGTTGGAGGTTAATCAGTGGGTATACAAAATAGGATCTAATCTTTCAGATATAAATCTCTGCATCGCCCACTGTTGCAATGGTAAGCTTGGAGACGCACATTGATCAACTGTTATTGTAAAATCGAAGTCGGAGTTTTGATTGGCATATTTCGATATTTGTAGACACTTTTTAGTTTTTACGTGTTTAATATGGCGGGTCTGTAATCAAATAACATTTCTGATAAATCATCGTTCGACAATATAATATAATAAGTAAAAATGAATGAAAGTAAGAATGAAATGAAAGATTGAATAAATATGAATGAAAAATTGAAGTACATTAAAGTACTGGTAATAGAAAGTGAAAAATAGTTTAACAGATTATCTGTATCTGTGTTTATCCAATACGGAGTAGATACAGCCGTTCAAGAGTTGTGAAACTTGAAGGCCACGTTTAGCTAAATAGAAAAAATAGGTGGCATACGCGAACAAATGGTTGCACACTAGTGGGCAGAAAAAGCAGGAAATGATCAGGTGTAAAGTAGCTCTTGATGAATTTTTCCAGAAATTTCGACAGTTGGTTGACTGTCAAAAATTTATATTTACTGACCAATCTACATTTTTAAAACTTGGCTTTATACAAGTTCCAAATATCAAATCATGTAAAACCCGTGGCCCATTGGTCAATTTTATGAAGTAATAGATATTATAAAAACAATAAATAAAAAAGAAGTGGAGATCATAGATAATTAGTTTTTAAAAAGTGACAAATATGAAAAAAAATCAAGTACCATGTTGTTGTAAAGCCATCTTTGATGATCAAAACTTCCGTCGCAAAGAAATATTTGCAAAACTTTTCCTGTATATTCCAAACAATATTCGTCTCTTTTGATGTGACCCTGCTTTGTGTATATCCAATACTGTAAAGACAGTATTAATATAAATGTACTGGCCAAAATGTTGAGGACTAAAAATTTCATAGAAATTTTTAATACTGTAGCCACGTATCTTTCTCTCTTTCTCACATCTATGTATATATGAGGGTTGGCTCCGCTTACATACTTTTTCGTCTCCACATCGCACCGTTGTCAGCATCTCTAGTTGTCAAACTACTGTAGCCACGTATATTAATACATATATTAACTTACATAAAGGATGGTTCAAATAGGTGTTACGATATGTAATGTAACTTTACATGCTGCGCCAAAAAATATGGCATGTAAATAATATACTTTCAAACAACAAGGTATGTAACTAAGTTGTCATTATTACTAACTATTGTTTAAGTAGGTGTTGTAATTTTTTTTATTGTGTACCTACTTGATTACCACCTCCATAATGGCAAGGTAGTGCTTGTACAAGAAACTTTATATCGCCGTCAAATATCGACATGTCTAAACATAGTCTTTGTCCTATGTTATAAATCTGAAAAGACAAAAATAAAGCTATTAGAATTAAGTAGACAGGTACTTAATTCTACTAGAACTTACAGATTAAAATGCATTATTTGCATTTAAATATTTTAATGAAATCTAGAAACACATTTAAGAGATGTTTTCGCAGACGATGGATACATAATAAAAGAGGAAGAAGAATGAGACGAGATACAACAAATATAATATATCAAAAAAAGTTACTTACTATGCCACTTGCAACATATTTATCAGGTATTTCCAACTGCGGATAAACATTGTTCAAGTACCATTGAAAAGATTTGCAGTTTAAATCATCACGCAGCTTTTTACGATCGCTTACGTCCTTAAGATATATCCTGGGGTTACCTATTCTTTCGAGGAAGTATTTTTTGTAATCATCCATCCATACCTGTTGTGAAAATAATAAGAACATTAATGAAAAAACAAATTAAATTTTCGTGAAGGCTCTTTATTACGGCAATCGAGCAAGATGATGGTAAGTGATCACCGCTATCTAGAAATAACTATAGAATGATGTTTCATGATGGCTGTGTTGCCTTCTTTAAAATTTTTAGTAATGAAAGTAGTTTTCGTGTATACACACGAAAAACTACTTTCATTACTAAAACTCGATCGTTGATTTTAATATAATACATTTGTTAATAATAAGATGCAATAGGACGCGTATAAAATTGTTCGCGATTAGGAAGTGCATCTTTTACTAATTGTAATTGAAAAAAGTTGTATTTAAAAAATATCGTTATTAGTCAAACGAGTGTAATGATAATTGGCTTCATAACACAATTTACCTCTGCTACGCGCAATAGATTCCTATTCAAAGATGCATCTTCTTTGTCATATGGTATCTTCTTCCTGAAGACATGGCCTACATGAGAGCATGGTACTATTTCTAAATTCCCACCACACATCCACGTTTTAAAAGACAATTCTAGATTTTCTCCACCCCATGTATCTAATTCTTCATCATACAGTCCTATTTTTTCAAAAAATTCTTTATCTATAGCAAAAAGACCTCCAGATATTGTAGGAGTTTTTATTGGAGCAGCAGGGTTCAGTCGTTTCAGTTGTGTTTTATATGGCATAAGCATCCAAATAAATTTCAAATTCCAGTTAAATCCTCCAATGCGTAAATCATTTGCACGCTGAGGTGTATATTGGAAAGTATTATCGTTGATGAGATCCACGGCTGGACTAACTACTGTTTTTGGATCTTTGGCTATCCGATCTAGAAGAGGTTCAAGCCATCCTGTAATAATATATATATATATATATATATATATATATATATATATATAATATTACACCTGTTTTGTAATAGAGGAGACATCTATTAGGGATAAAAACTTAAGAATGAAGTGTTTGCAACAATCCTACTTACAAATTAAAAAAAAGGGAAATAATTGTTGCTTATTATAGCAGTTGTATATAATAGTACTTTACATATAGACAAGATAATCATCATTAAATTTTATTGGCTTAAATACCTTTATATTTTACTAGATACGAAACTTGATTTCTTTGATAACGTTAGGTTCAACAATTACCATTTGCTATTTAGAAATAATGTTATTTCCTTGAGTAGTTCCGATGAGTACCCCCTTCCATTGCTTCCTCTTTTAAAACATTAGTGCACATAAGATAATAGTTTCATAGATCGATATGCAACAGAACATTTTGAGACTAAAATTATTTTACCTTTGATGCATTCGCAATGACTATCAAGAAAAACTAAAACTGAACCGGTGGAATATTCGATGGCCTTCATTCTGGCTCTGATTAAGCCTTCTCTTCTAGCACTCCTTACTAATATCACTTTAGGGAGCTTTCTGATGTAGTCTTCTAAATTAGACTTGAGGTGTTCTGCAAAGGAGAATTATTACAGGTAGGTACATCAGTACTTATGACATGGTTCAGCTATACATAAATATATGGATCATTGGAAAAGTATCAGAACTTTGACTGTTACTATTGCTACGTAAGGAAACGCCGGCTGGAGTCATGACTGTTTATTTCCGTTTCCGGATCAGTGTTGACACATTACAAATATTAATACCTTCCAACTATAAAGGTCTTTTAGTATTTTTCATATTTCATAAAGGCTTGAGAAATTTGAGCCATAGTCATAAGTAACGAACAAATAAAACAGATAGAGATAAGATGATGGTGAAGAAGAGAAGACAGGAGATATTGTGAAAGTTTCTATAATACGATTATTGTCGAGTATTGTACGATTATTGAAAAATCTTGTTTATCAATAATAAATAGAGAGCTTTGTTAATTGCATATATTGAGTAAAATTTATATAGGTACAAACATATGGGGAATATGTAAAATACATACTGATTACTTCCCATCATTACTATATCTCCCATTTGAGCGTTCTTCCGACACTTCGTCAGCCACTGAGCGTCGGAGCCCAACGACCGCTATTAAAGTTTTATTCAAAAATTGCCTTTTTCCAACAAAATTACGTACTCATTGTGGAATAATCATCGAATAGTATTATTTCTTTGATCAGTTCACGAGGACTCCTGTTTAGTACCGAATGCACAGTTCTGATTAATGTTGACCACGCTTCGTTGTGGAAGCATATGATGATGGACGCTGCCGGCAAATTTTGGGAGTATTTCTCTTTCTTGCACCTGAAAAGAGAATAACATCTTTGACATTTCAAATAATTCCCAAGTAAAGTATAATTTGCTGATGTAAAAGTCGTTGCAGCAAAATTAAAATGGGATCAGGTTGGCCATTTCGTCGCGGAATGGTTGGTCTGAATCATGTGATGTATGTGCGTATTCCAACATAGCGAATTCACAAAGATCACCTTATTTGTGATCTGTTATTTGTAAAGAATTGTAATGGTATTAAATTAAAGGCCAGAATTTGTGGCAGTTGCATCAGTCAACTTTTACATGGACTTTACGAGTAACCTGCGTGCCGTCCACGTTTTGACAAAATTGCGCACCTACTTAGCGATTGCGTAGGTTAAAATTAACATCAAAGTTGACGGGTGTGACCCACTGCTATTGAACTCAACTTACCAAGCATCCCTTACATCTGGTAGTTTTCGATTTAAGGATATCATATCACTCACATACTGATTAAACGCGTGATCGTGCCAACCTTTAATTACTTGCGTTCTTATATAAAGCTTCAAATTATTGGTATCTTCTAAAAAAACCGGAGTTCCATTTTCTCCTGAAATGGAACGAAAATGAATCGTTAATTTTCTTGTTATATCAATATGTAAAAAAATGTAATAAACGTTAAACTAATTTCAAAGACGGAAATATATTTCCACACAGGAAACTTTTTCCATACCTTAGTAATTGACTTCGCGAGTTTGTTTGTTGATAGGATCAGTTTGTCTCCAAACAAAGAGCCAAAAGTTCATGTTATATGGCACAACGAAGTTGGTGACGATACGCGACCTTTTTCAGATTTCTTTGATCTTTGGTCGCTACATGTCACTATTGGGAACTCATAATTAAAGTACTCAGGTACAATCGACAACAAATCAAGCTGCTTACAAGCATTACGAAATAGTCACTATTACCGCTGCATAGATGTCCATTCATAACATGAAGTGTAGTGCCATTAGCTTATGGGTTTCCAACTAATGTTCCTCATTTCCTTTGGAATCATTCATAACACATATTGGTTTCTACTATTTATATGAACCATTTTTATTATAAAAATAAACGGGCATATTATTGTAATGGCATATGATATGAAATATAATGTAACAGATATCACGTCACGCACAGCTAACATTTTAATATCCCGGACGTTTCGGGTACTTTTATTATTAATATTTAATAACGCAATGGGAAGTTTAAAATTAGACATATGGACAAATAACACACCATGTATCTCGTAAACTATTTTCAATTTCTTTATCTACAGTATAGAGGTGAAGGTATTGCTGCTATGAAATAAGACAAAATTGACAAAATGATCAAGGTTTAAAGACATTTATTCTCATTAGGACAATTTCTCACTTACATGAGAACTTTAATTAATATTGACAATATTATATATTCGTTCGTTGTCCCTAAAGGTTTCACAATAAAGTATTTAACTTACATAAAAAAAAGAATGAACCAAAACATAATTATCACTAGGAGCAGGTATCAAGTACTATAATTCACTCACAAAGTTTAGATTGGTATATTTAAGATTACGTGTTTGACCAGTCTTTTTGAAATATGGCGAGCGAGTCAACATTTTTAACATAGGTAAGTAGGAGGGAGTTTATTAAAATGACGCGCTCCTTCAACTATTCCTCAATAAAAAAGATCAAGACTAGTGTTTAGTTACTACTACTGCTACTTTGAACATCATAAATCTAAATCACAACTGAAAGTGGGTTCACCAATCACCAATAACTTTAACCTGCGCGGTAACCGAAAAGTACGCCATTTTGTATAAACGTCGGCTGCGCGCCGGTTAAAGTCAACGTCATAGTTGACTAGTGCAACTCGCCCTAAGAATTGCAGAAGGAATGTGACAATATAGATTGTACATAATAAAATAATTAAATACCTGGCGGTAGTAACGTTGATATTTTGAGTGAATCAATTTTTTCATCTAGGGTTAATTCGAAAGGTGCCGGCTGAATTGATCTCCATACTGAAAAAAAAATGATAAATTGAATTAAGGACAGAAGACGATACGAATCAAATTAATTTTACCAGCTCTGTAGAATCACTACATAGTATAAAACAAACTCGCTTCCCGCTGTCTGTCTCTATGTGCTTAGATCATTGAAACTACGCAACGGATTTTAATGCGGGTTATTAAAATAGATAGTGTGATTTCTGAGGAAGGTTTAGGTGTATAATTTAATATGATTTTACCCGTGCGAAGCCGTAATAAGCAGATAGTATGTAATACAATGACTGAAGGATTTACTTTGATCGCGTGTCTTTTACCCGCGGCTTTGCCCGCGTGATTTCTAGTAATCAAATAATTACCTTTAAATGCAGATTCAGTTGACATATTGTTTAATATTTTTTTATACACATGATTCACTCGACGATGTCGAAAGCTGTGTTTGTATTTGACATTATTTTCTACAGTCAACATCGACACTAGCCACATGAGTAAAAACAAACCGAGAGCTTTTAAAAATTTTCTTAACATGATCATATATGCGTGAAGTCGACTGAAGGTTTTAGCATTTCAGAAAACACTGAACAAAGTTGGTTGAAGGCGCTTCGTCAAATTCAATGTTTGTCAATAAACATTTTTGCTTGTCAATAAAGAATGCTACGAGACAATTGCCGCAAACAATGTGTAATAAATACGCATGCACGCAGGATGTCATTAATATAACTTATGATACTAGTGTTCATACAAAAGTTTTGAGATATCTGATGATTTCTGCCTCGCGGAATACCCGAAAAAATTTCCGGAAGCAATCGGACTGGTGTCGGTGAACGCAAAAAAGCGACGTTGGACTGGATAAGGGTTATTGTCTTTACTTAGAGTCATGCCTAGAATAGCCTACTATATAATATCGTCCTGTGGAAGTATTATGAAGCGACAAAGGGACATATTGCCTTGGTAGCTGATAAGCCTTATAGCATTTAGCAACTAAGGAGGCTTGACTTCAGATAGGCAGCCTGTTGTAAAATCACTGCCGAATCTTCAAAACCTTGTTTATGAAACCTGAAATGCGCGAAAGTTACAGAGATGGAGTTTTAGTTTTTATTTTAACCACGGAACTATTTAGGATCATGAAACGTGTTTCGATTATGGAACAGGGGTGCTACCATAAAGCATAGGACGCGTAGCACGTCATTGCGTCCACACATTCTCTCTTTTTTTAGACGATGCGTATACTTTATGGAAAAGAAACAGTAACATGTGAACGTGCCACGTATGTGTTTCGTGGTAAGCCTTCAATTTTGCCATATTGTCTATAAATTCAAAGTTTCATATTTGGCTTGTGTGTGGGAAACCTCTAGTATTTACGCACAACATAACAATGGAACATACTCTGTTGATGATTGTGTTGTGTCACTATTCTAACGTGTTGTTTGTTTTCAAGTTATAATTTGAGGTAATCTAAGTTCAGTACTCGTATTCGATGAATCGTTCGTGCGAATAATTACTTTGGAATTGTGTAACTACTGTTTTAGTTTGTCTGATTGATAACGTAGTTTAGAATGTTTATTGTAGTCTATGAAATGAAAAAGAAAATACTTTAATGTAAACATGTATAACGATAAAGCTGAAACTGAAGGCACGAAACATATATTGTATATACAACGTATATCGTATATACGTAACACGTTACTAACGTCATTTAAAAAAAGGGTGAACATGTGGAAGCCATGACGTGCTACGTGTTTTATGTTTCATGGCACCCCCAGGTTTTAATATTCCAATGTAAATAATTACATATATTTTTATTTCAATTTGTGTTTACCCACCTGCGTCTTTACTTCAAAGATGTCATTGTAAAGTAAATTCTGTAAAAACCATTTTTTATGTCGCCTCTTACTTATTCCTGTAACTTATTTTGTGTGCTTAGTTGTTATGCTAATGCATTAGAGTTTCTAATTGTTCAAAATTTAATACTTAACTGTACTTGTAATTTTGCAAGTCATGGGACTAATGAAGTTTTTTAAAGGGTAAGGTTTATGTAGCGGCATTTAATTAAGATGGGGTAGACCTTCGAATCTTTTTTCGGATAGCCAAAGACAGTTGAGTAATTTGGTTAAAAAAAGGTAACAATTCGGGTGAAAAATGTAAACATTTTCAAATGAATTAAATATTATATTTAAATTGTAATTCCCAGAAAGATCTCGAAATTTGATTCATTTGCTTTTGAGAAAGAGAAAGAATGAACTAAGAGGGAGCAGCAAAGTTAATATCATTGCATACATTAAACAAAAGAAATTATATCATAAATAAATACTAAGATACAGATATACATTCAGACAAGAGTTAATGACGTTGATAAAGATATAATAATAGGTAATAGATTAAAGAAGACCAATATAATGAGACTTTACTTGCTTCCTAAAAGATGACAAGGAATGGGCGTTGTGAATATCAGCTTGCAATGCATTGCATAAACTGCAGCCTGGACAGCAAAGGAATTGGGGAGTAGATATGGAATTCGTGAATAGGTATAACTAGGCGAAAGGAGTTAATGCTATGACGGATCTCGCGATTATCGATCTCACTGAGAAAATTAAAACGTTAATTAAGGTAAAGATATATATAAGATGTATATGGTTCGTATTGAACAATTATCAGGTGATTCGATAGCGCGTTATTTGAGGATATAAAAATGTTGAATAAAGTGAATATTTGTTTAGAGACTAGTTATTTCATAATAATATACATACGATAACAAAGACTTGATTCCGCTTCCATAGAGCTAATTAACATAATAACTCCTACACTTAATGCTGAAATAAAAGGGAAAGTAAATGAATCAAGGAAACTTTTACTTGGGAACATTAATGATCTCCATTGTGGGGATTCTAGTTCTTTCCATTAGCACTTTTAATTGAAAGCAAGTAATCTGAGAACTCTGAATAAAGTAACCCTACTTTAAAGTCGAGATTTGTGTTATTTATTCACTTTGAAGAATTTTTATTTTTCAATTGATTTATTCTATAAAAGTACTTTTATTACTCTTTGATGAACACTAATCTAGACACAAGACTTTTTTTCTTGTTATAATTTATTTTCAACCACTAAAAGGTTATATAAAAGGATAATTCAAACTTCTAGTGATTACCGTGCAATTGAATAAGAGCGAGAACGCATTGCTACGTTGCGTTGTGCCTCTCCATTGTTCTGTATATGTTTTGACATTGACGTTCGTCAACTGACATCGAATCTCCATACAATTTCTGGGTTGATCATCGACTGCAATGGGTCTGCGCTCTAGGTACCTATAAAAAGGGATCCTTCCAAAACCCGACTAATAGTCTGTAGTAGTAAAATAATAAAAATGACAGAGAAATGCAAGCAAGATACGTTGGAAGATTAATAACAAGAAACAAACCCACACACTAATCGCAGATCTGAAACAGATGCGGCTCAAATGTTTCGTAATATAAAGACTTGACTATGTTGCCACTCGCAGTCAAATGAGGATGCCATTAATCATCTTACGCTCAAGTTAATGTTCTGTTTACGATATTTAGGTAGGAAGAAATATTTTCATTGTATTTCCGCCCTAGCATATTGACTCGCCATATCCTTACGTGGATGTCATGCAAAAGATAAAAAGGGTTGATAGATTGATAGGCAACAACATAATTTTCAAAAAGGACTTCTTTGACGTCGACGTTTAGACAGTCGGTGTCTGGTAGTAAAATCGAAGCCAAATCTTTAAAAATCAACAATATTTTTTAGACAAGTATTTTCAAAATATAATAGTGAAAATACTGATTAAAATACAAACAACTTACCGAAGCAAGTTGGCATGGAGAAATGTGGTTCTCGAAACACCTACATTACTTTGTGTGGAGTAATTTCCTGAAGAAAACTTGCTTCCGGAAAGTTATTCGAGCGCCATTGTCCCGCACAATGGCGGTTGATTCACGCCAAGCGTTAGTATAAACAGTGCGCTGAGAACTGCAGTGTTTGTTATGATAAGGTTTTTAAAGGACATGTAATATTTTGAGTCAGTTTTTTCTTGCTTTTATTTTAGTGTATTAAAATAATGATCCATGGAATTTCCTAACTAATATTATATTGCAAAATTAAGTTTATTTGTTACCCTTTCACACTTTGTCTGCTCAACCAGTATTTGAAATCTTTGACATTCTTGACATGTTGTTTAGTTATATGTAGTTTGCAGCACGAAGAAGGACATAGGGTACTTTCATCCCGGAAAAATAAATGTTCTCGTGTGAAATTGATGCGGGCAAAAGCTAGTGTAAAATAATTAGTATAATATAAAAATAATAATACGCAAATATAAAATAATTACTATAATTGAAGATCAAACGAACTTCTAAGTGAAGTTCGATCATAATTATGTGAACAGTTTCATTCGAAGCGATTTACATATTGTAGTAGCGCAAAATAAGGACAAATCAAATACAAAAAAGTAAAACAAGGACAAATCAAATCTCACAGATAAGTGAGTTCGATACTTGTCTTATGGGATACTAACTCGTCAATGCCATAAAATATTTTTGTACTTCGTTTATGGTATTCATTCGTCAAATTTTTTAACTATTCACAAAATGAAATATTTTGGATATTACGCCATTGAGAAATGCGTGTCTAGAGTAATGTCTCAATTTGGCTCATGCTTTTGACTGGCTAAAGGGTTTGGCATCGTTTCAAATTATCCAATTGTCCATAAATTTTTAGATTTTTCTTAAAATTATGCAACACCCGGTGTCATCCACGGTTTGTCATTCATTGTAATTGTTTCAACAATGTGAAATTACATTACATAAAAAAATACATTTTTAATTTTATGCACAGAAGCGCCATCTATTTTATAAAGCGCCATTGACTATCAAACTTGTTTACCAAATCCTACGGAAATTGTGTACTTTCAGGATAAAAAGTATCATAAGCCGTAATCCAAGATATCAGCAACCTCAATACCAAACTTCATACAAATTGGTCCAGCCATTTGAGAATGAAGAAGTAACAAACACAGTAACAAACTTTCGCCTTTAGAATAATAATGGGAAGTCAGATGAGATTAAATATTATAACTAATAATTAAGTATTAATTCTCCTATTAATAATTAAGTATTAAAATTTTAATACTTAATACAAGTATAATACTTGTATTAAGTAGAAGTACTATGTATTAAGATTACTTTCGTACATAAATTATTAAATATTTTAGAGCACAGTGCACATTTCCAACTGGAATAATCTCAAATAGTATTGCCGTATTCTCGCGAGAAACTTAATATACTCCACCAAACGTTCCACGCAAATAAGAAGATAGATAGATATATCTAGAGCTGAGATCGCAGTTTAATCCCAAGTGTGACAGCGAATATTAAACGGGGGTTAGGTCACCCAGGATTAGCTGCTACCCTGAAACTTTGGCAAGAACCAACTTTAATTATGGTTTAATCGCTATGAGGCAAATATGTTTTTGCAATATTGGCAGGGATCAACGTTAATGCCCGAGACAAAGCAAGATAGACGAATGTCTGTCTTGCTCTAACTCCTTAATTGAATTATGTGGGTGTAGCTCCATTAAGGATGGGTTAGTCTACAAAGTTTCAACTTTAATTATTCCAATTATTTCACTGGGTATATCACCTTTTGTTGCTGTAAATATTTGACATGCTCTGGGGCTTCGCTTCCGTGGGAATTTTGGGCTAAGAAGTACCCTATGTGTTAAGTCATGCTATTATCGTGTACCAAATTTCATAACAATCTGTCTACTAGATTTAGCGTGAAAGCATAATAAACATACATACACAAATACGAGTACATCCTCACAAACTTTCGTTTTATAAATTTGTCTCTTGTCAATTACATTCTCTTATTCAAAATCAAAATCAAATCATTTATTCAGAAATTAGGCCTTCACAGGCACTTTTTCACATCATATTCTAAATTAAATGATGTTTACCAAAGCTACAAACTACTAGCATTTCGGAACGACCACTGCTGATAAGAAATGCCGAAAGAAACTCATTCAAACAGTGTTGGTCCCTATTATGCCGGAAGGGCTTACCATTTTTTAAATATAAATTACCATTTTTTATAATATACTATTTTATATGGTAGTCTCCTTCAATATTTTCTTTACAATCAATGTTTCTTATATATTATTATAATATTATGTATTATATTATATCCTCGCTACAAAAGCCCAGATTATACGCGGACGTTAACCCAACGTTAATATATATATATATCTAGTTGCCAATTTTATACGAAAGCCATACATCTCGTGAAGACCCAAATATCAAACATATTCGGGAACACGACTAAGGGAAGTTTATTCTATTAGTATTATCTACAGCTAAGCGTGACGCAGTGAAACATCCGTGAAGAAAAGAGATGAAAGAAAGACAAATAAACCAAGGTACTTCGTAAATATATACATACATACATATACAGTTGCACAATGAATGATAAATAAATCGATAACAAGTTAACAAAATCCTCACGCCATTGTTTATTTCGTGGGTTTTCCGTCGTCATATCGAATTATCGCCTGTCAGTCTAGTAAAATGGATTTCGGGCTGTCAGCCGAAGCGATCAGATGTTTTGGTTCAGCTCAGCGAATCGAACTGGTTTTTATGCGTACCCTTCATTCTTCAATTACATATATTTGCACTATTAATACTTAAACTATGTCGAACTTAAACATTATTTAATAAAGTTAGGAAATTTACTATTAACTATATTCTACTGCCGAATTCAAAAGTAAGAGAGAAGCGCAGTATATTTTTATTTGTTTTATCCTACACACTATGTTTGATACCTCTTCACGCTTTATCTACTTGACCAATCGTATTAAAATTTTGCGCACATGTAGTTTGAAGCACGGAGAAGGACATAGGGTATCCCGGAAATATAACTGTTCCCGTGGGAAATGGACAGGGCCGCGGATAAAGCTACTGAGATATGCAAACAAATAGATAAAATACAACATTCAAAAATATTTCTTTCACTTTCAAAATTTCATTAATTTCATTGATAAAAGTAATTTCTTATGCAACTCACCCTAAGCCTTGTCACTATCGCACGTTACAAAATTTGCCATTGATAGAACAAGACAAAACATACTTGAGCTTAAAGTATCTGAAAATTATTAAACGGTAGTTTTTGTAGAAGAAAAATATATTTACTTATCTTTAGTAAAGCACAAAGAAAACCTCAGTCACGTAGTTACGTATTTTTGTGCTATATTAAGTTCAAGATTGACGTGAGAGTATGTGAAGCAATATTTATTGTTCGTTCGCGAAAAATAAGGGCCCATATTGACTCTTTCTCGTTCACTTTAGAAACGGTATGTTTTATACTGACAGATTGGTATTGGATAAAAACTCATACGGTAGTAGGATTCGACATTTCGATTTGTGGATAAACATTAGTACATTTGTTTACTGTAACCACATGTAACTATTTTTGAGGTCATAAAATTAAATTAGAGTGAGTCGTTATATCTACACACGCACATGTATATACACACACATGTGTATACACACACATGTGTATACACACACTGTGTATACACACACATGTGTATACACACAAACACACACACACACACACACACACACACACACACACACACACACACACACACACACACACACACACACACACACACACGCGCGCGCGCGCGCGCGCGCCCGCTCTCTTTGTTCGCGTTGATTGTGACGCTTTTAAGCTTAAAAATAAAATGAAAAACTAAAAATTTTAAAGATTAGGTTGTGGTCTTAAGACTTCCTCCTAGTAAACGCTTATTAAAAAACCATATTAATTAAAAGTATTGTTGAGATTCAAAAAGTATTATAGATATTTAATTTTCTCATAAGTTTCAGAATAACATTTTAGTCTCGTGTAATAACCGGTGGTCAGCTGATGTTAAAACGTTCCGACTAGCTCTCAGATGCGCATTGTGAAAACTTTGTTCATTATAAATAGTGAATTTCAAATTTGTGAGTCGTTGTAGTTTATGTTCGTGAAGTTTGATTAATTTTAGGACTTAACAAGAGAACTGTGTAATATAACGCAGTCCTTTTGTAAGTACTAACATTCTCTTCTTATTTGACACTAAATATATTCTTGCTGGAACTGAACTACTTCTAAGGCATCCGATTCATCAAGTCCGGTTAATCGGGCGCTCGAGACAGGCGAAAAGATGAGCCATCGATTGCGGGGAGATGCCACAATTGCACATATTATGAAATTTGGCATAGATATAGACGAAACCTTCACGACTGATAATAGGCAATTTTTTTCTTATGGGTAGTAATTTTTGAACTCCCTCTCCCTCTTCTACGATTTCAGGGGGCCATTCGTAATAGGTAAGCAATCTGTGCAGTCACTTCTTCATCACCGACGCTTTGGAATCGGCAGTAGGCTTAGTTTTAAGTAAATTTGACGTCAATAAGTTAGTATATCATTCTAAGTATATCTATAAGAATTTAATGACTGTATTACCCTAGTAGTATAGTAGTTTCCAGTGGGTATTCAACAAATCCATCACGCCTGCCCAGGCTTCGCTCGGGTAAGGGTCGCCAGTCATATTCAGGGATGAAGTTAATTAAAAAAGATCACAGATATCTATAGAAATTATAGTGAGATACATAATTCTATAGATATCGATTAAATCCAATACATTTTTAAAATAATTATAAACTTTTTAAATTCACAAAATGCTGGCCTCAAATTGGATGATCTATCATCCGGCTAAATTTTCAGCTCCATCGGAATTTCCATTAGATTTTTTCAGGGCGTCAGAGCGCCAGCGTCGCGCGTCGATAGGAGTAAATCGAGATGAGAAATTTATCAGGAAATCTCTATCAATCAATCTTGGTTCACGGTTGAGAGCCCGTTTTATTCCTTTACCTTTGACATTAAATAAACTTGATGCTATCAATCCGGCGTCATATTCTGATCGATTTCAAGTCGCTTGACGTCTTGATGAGAATTCATTACGTATTCATCGGAATCAGACTTTTTTTAAAATAATAGAAGTGTGATTATTCACGATACATTCCGCTAAGTGGGGATAATTAAATGACCAAAAAGAATTGTAATATGTTGTTATTCGGGTTTAAATTAATCGTACCTTAGTTGTAGTCACCAACCGCCTGCCTGACGTCAATCCTCCTTGGGAACGCTATTGTTGCCAATTAGATGCCTAGGCTATGTGTCCCTTACTCGTCCTCTTCTAATAGGACCACTTCATAGCCTTCCGTGGTACAAGACGATGGGACACACAGCCATGACGGAACCACCAGTTCATTGGAGCGATCGTAATATATTTGCTTTTTTCATACTAAGCAAGTAAGCAAACAGGCATGCGGCCTTATGGGAAGTGGTCACCGTAGCCTATGGACGCCTGCAACACAAGGCAAAGGCACAAGTGATTAATTAAAGTATTTAATAATAATGTTGAAAATGAAATAATACCGCAAGTAAATTAGGGGAAATTAAACCTAAAACTTAATACTTTATGTGGCCGTCCAAATGAAAAGGGACCTTATGGCGCCCGGTACTTACGTCATTATTGCCGTTGTTTTGTATTCGAACAATGGCAATAAAGACCTAAGTGCCAGCCTCCATAAGGTCCCTTTTGACTTGGACATATATTATAACTATATATTATAAAGTACTAGGAGTTATTATAAAAAAAAATCAAAATAACAAAAACTAAAACTGGCGAACTATTCAGCCATTCATCACGAAATCATTAAAACGGACAATACCCCAAAATGAAAACACGAATGGCGCTCATTAAATTAAAAAAGGAAACTAGAAAATTCATTAAAGTTGTGAAATAAAGAACGGGGATAAAGGTACCACATAAAAGCCGATCAGAGCACCGTCTGCTCTGACGGGTTAAAAATGCAAAAGCTCTTTACTTGAGTAAACAGTTCTTTTATGCGGTTTGAAATACGAGTGACCGCACGGGCTGAATAGTTACTATTATATTGATTTCATACATACATACATATATACAGTATCACGTCTATATACTTTAGGTGTAGAGCCATGAGGTGAGAAATTCGAAAGTTATATTTAGATGTTGTTGGTGGAATTGGGATTAAATAGTGAATTTGATAGCCGACTGCCTATGAGAAGAATCTCATCAGTTTATAAACATAAAATATCTTCAAATAAATGAGTTTTGCAGGAAAAGGAAATGATAAGACAAATCGTCTTTTTTTTGACGAGTCGATCATTCCAATTGCAGCTAAGTAAGTGATTACTTAAATTATTTTAGAATTTGCTACGGACCAACACTGTTCAAATGAGTTTCTTTTGGCATTTCTTCTCAGCAGTGGTCAGTGCCAGTAGTTTGTAGCTTATGCACTAGCAACAATATACATCGTTATACGATCACTTGATCATAGAAATAATGTCATTTCGGTGTTGCTATCAAAAATATCTTAGTTGTTCGCAATGAATGAACTTATTTTAAAAATCATCTATTTCCAATATAGTTCCTTATGTAAGAAAAAGGTTTCAACTAAATATATTTTAGTCCAAAAAGTGCCAGCCATTTTGCCCGTGCAATTTCGTTTGCTCCTGTTTAGAGCACATGCAAATTTGTTCGACCGCGTTCCACGTCAGGTAATTCACCAACTTTGAAAACGAGTAGGTATATACATGGTTCATTTCCAATGTTTTCATCCCTATGGGACAAAACATTGATTATATTGAAAAATAATCCACAAGAGTAATATAATTTATTTTCAGAATTTCATCCCTTTATCTTCTTATTAGTTAGGTACTATTTATGCAAGTATGAAGAGGGAATGCAACGAATGCCTCGGTGGCGCAGTGGTAAAGTTCTTGCCACTGAACCGAGAGGTCCCGGGTTCGATCCCCGGTCGGGTCATGATGGAAAATGATCTTTTTCTGATTGGCCCGGGTCTTGGATGTTTATTTATATATGTATCTATTTATAAAATATAGTATCGTTGAGTTAGTATCCCATAACACAAGTCTCGAACTTACTTTGGGGCTAGCTCAATCTGTGTGATTTGTCCTAATATATTTATTTATTTATTTATATTTAATGCTCCAACAAAGATTGTAAAATTCAAGCATAGTAAAAATAGCAGCTCATCATTATTTCAGAATCTCATCGACAAAATAATAATAATTAAGCCCGTTATCTAGCTATATTGCCTTCGGGTTCGCGACTCTTAGCTCTGTCTACTCCGTAAGGAATAAAAGATGAAACCTCCCTGTCTACTCTATTTACGTATGTATTCTTGATTTTACACAACTACCCAGAAAAAGGACTGTTGTTTTCGGAGTCCATGTCCATTCACAAACTGTTTCGTTCAATAGGGCGAAAATGTTTATCGTACTTTCTCTCTCATTTACCTACGCACATTCCCGGTTTCTTCCTCAGCCATTGAGCGTCGAAGCACATCGTCCGCTTTCCTACTTTGTCGTCTCCATTTTTCACGCTCATACTAGTTCTCAGACGACATCAAGCCAGTACTTCAAACATTGCTTGATGCCGTTATGTTGAACCAAATAGTTTCCTCTTTCTTCCAGGGCCAGGCGTATAACGTATGTAAACGTGTAAATTGCACCTGAAAACTTACGAATAGACGATCCTGTATTCGCCACATACCTATTTGCCTTCAACTCTAGAACAATTAAACTTTAAGCCAGAATGGTTCGATTGTGAAATCTGCGACCTAGTTCCGTAGAAATGGCGCATTCAAGCATTCTCTAATATAACGTATGATTCAGTGATTAAATTCAGTCAGTTTCACCGAAACAAAAGCTTTTGTTCGTTTCTCGATAAAATAAAGTTTAGATTTCAATTGAAAAGATTAAAAGCGGATACGGAAGTTGTACGGGAAACAAAAGTTAGTTCTTATTAATTTTTCACCGCGAAATTCTTTATTTCAGTGCTGCAAGAATTTTGAGTTGCAGGAACCATTTGATTTATTATAGTCTATTATTGTTCTTCGGTTGTGCATATATATTTATTTATATGTACACTTAAATTTGTGATTGAATTTTTAGATTTGTCGCATACCTGAAAGACCGCATTATAAACTAATATTCTCGATAACCTAAACTAATCGATAGCGTCAAAATTTATAGAAAAAATAATTTTGCACTTTATATTGCAATCAGAATGGACTCGACGAAAAAGAAGCATGAGTATTTGTGTTTGCTACGTCAGAAACCTCACTTTGACTAACCCTGCAAATGCTTGAAATGCAAAACCTGGAAACATTAATCCGGAACATGCTGAACACAAAACCTCAACGTGCTGGAACACAAAACCTCGCAAGAGTGTCGTGATAGTCGAGTGTTACTTTGCGATATGGAGGAACTCAGAGCCGTACTAACGTGCATTCAACTCTCACTTCACACTCACTTCTATTCGACATGCCAAAAACCGTTGCTTCAAATGTTAAATCAAACGACTTCGAAACAATTGTCGTATTTGGATTTGAAGAACTAATCGTATAGCGATTCATATAACTCATTATAATATTCTTGTTCATCAGCTTCATATCTTTCTCTGTCATCTCCGTATGTTTCCGGTTGTGATCGGGGCTATAATGCCCGGGATCAGCTTAAAAAATAGCCTTAAAATGTTGAAGATTTAGCAGTAACCCCTCATTGGTAAGTTGTCTGACGATAACCCTGGGAGGATTTAAAGACACATACAACATAGTATGGACATATCACTCACTTTATATATATAAATAAAAAAGTACCTATATGATTTATTGCAAGAAAGCATTCAAGTAAATGGCAAGTTTTAAGTGAAACCACATATAAGGCTCAAATCGGGTGTAACATCCCAAGGAAAGCGGAAATATTCCGCTTCTAGTACGAGTATCTTTGTTATTTAAATCGCGTGTCTATTCGTATATCCACTTGAGATGAAGGCAATATATTCACTAGTTCCAAATCCCAGCATCCTGACTTCTATTGTTATCTTCTTTTGTGTTGCACTTGAAAGCTGCCAGTGTTAAAATTCGAAGATTTTATCTTTCTTTTTACCGTATTGCATTTTAAATTATGAAACCTGTCAAGATTTGCTCAATTTGCCCGATTGCTCAGTCGCGCTTCGTCGTTTTGACGTCCGTAGATAGACAGTACCAGACAACGCTGAAATTGTATGGAGATTTGATGTACGTCAACGCACGTCATTATCAAAACCTATAGAAAACAATGGAGCAAGACTGAGTAATAGGGCATTTGTAGTCCGAATGTTACACTATTATAATGCTTATCAAATCATAGACACAAATGGCGACAAAGAGGTCTTTATCATCTCGAGCCGTGGCGTTAGCAAGAGATTTTGCGAGAGTGCACTCTTATCGAAAACGTAAAATTTTATACAAAAAAATATTATTTCATTATACATATGATATTATGTTCATTCTCTATATATATTTAGACGATGTCGACACGATTATAATCTCGCAAAAAAAAAATCATGCTAACCTCACCGTTTTTTATATTAAATAGTGTACTGCAACCTAATACTACTAAACCAAAGAACTAAACCAATAATTAAACCAATACCAGTTTTTATTACTCATAATGGTTTCGGTTCTGCATTAGTATGTAATTACATTTTAACTTCACGTAATCTGTTTGTATAATCAGGTTAAGGATAATTAAATTTGTTTAATAGGCTCAGTATAAAACTACCTAATCACATGCTCTAATGAAATTGTAATATAATTACATTTAAAGATTGTTATGTCAATTTACTAGAAACGTTATTTCCGATAAACGAAACCATTAAATAGTGAAATACATTCCCGTATCATGCAGTTAACCTTAATTGGAGTCGCATCCATTAGTGCAATTGCATTTTTCCCTTAATTTTCCGTATACGCTTTGTGTTGAACGGCGCGTCCATAGAAAGATGTAGCGAGTGTGATTCTCTCTCTCACTCTCTCTTCTAAAATCAAATAGCCCATTAATAACAGGCACACAATTTTTGCGATACATACACGCGGTTGACGAAATAATAAATTTATATATACTTATAAAAAATATAGTTTGAATGCTATCATTTATTCTTGTTTCTAGTTTTAGTGTTGCATATTTACAACCGACTTTGTACTTTATTTTAATACATTAATTTATTCATGAAAAAAGGCATTCGTTTATATCGTATATTTACATTTATTTATATCTTCGGCCGTAGAATAGGAGCACTCCATAACATCCTGTGGATGTCGTAGGACGCCTCTTACGACATCCATCATCTCACTAAGGGACACAGCCTAGGCAGCTAGGCAGATAGTATTGTTAATACAATAATGCTATAGTTATAACAATACTATCACTTGCCTAGGCTATGTGTCTTGGAATTACTATCTAGAAGGGTAAAATCACAATATAGAATACTCACTCAACATTTTGAGGTAATTTTTGAAACCTCGAACTTTGGAACATCAAAAACCCGATCGCAAGCGGCACATGCAGGTCTATAATTATATTCATCTATATTATTATTATAAAGAGGTAAGCGTTTGTGAGTTTGTGATTTTGTGAGTTTGTATGTTTGAGACGGGTAATCTCCGAAACTACTGAACCGTGTTCAAAACTTATTTCACCATTAGAAAGGTACTTTATCCAAGATTGCTATAGGCTATATTTTATCTCAAAAGTCCCACGGTAGCGAAACCCCGGGTAACAATTACTGTTGTTTCCGCAGTAAAGAATTGGAGAAGCAAATCAGCCATGGGCTCTATAGCTGCAGAAGCAAGCAACGCTCATAGTAGTGAAATATATTTTTTTAAATTTTGCTTTCACAGTCTTAGTATCCACTTAGTGTGGAAACGGCCAAAAAGTGCAACGCGAATAAGCGCACCAGCAATCGAGATGGCACGTGCTTTCCCGTTATGGCTCGTATGCTGCGACATCTGGCGGAGAAGACGGGAACACTAATTGACCTATTTGGTAGGAGAACTTAGTTTAACCAACCGCAGAAAAGAATCGTTCGGAGGATTATTATTAGAATGCATTTTTTTCTAAACAATAAAAATTGCATAATGCTTTGACAAAATTTCGTATGATGAATGAAATAATTTCTAAAAATAATGGTGATAAAATGATAATATTTTATTAATAATATGATGATTTTTGATGAAGCATAAAGCTTTAAATAGATAATTTTCTTGTGAAATATGCTATATACGAGTACGTTTTCCTAAATGTCTACTTTCAAGCTTAAAAAAAATATTTCACAGTCGGTTCACGATTTTAATTTGAATACCACATTTGCAGTCATAACATAAAACATTTGGATGAGTTACAGTCCGAGGATTTGCCAAACAAAAAGTTAAGTCTGATATTTGTACACTTACCATGTACAGTTTAACCGCACATACACACAAATCGTTGTGGATTAAAAGCCTATAAGTTTTTTTTTTTATATAGAGTAGAAATATGTCCACTTTTAATATATATCTATGTGCTGACTTTCTGATTTACGAAACATAAAAACAATAGGCTGTTATTATTTTAAAAACTTACTTGGTCACAAGTTTTATTATTTTTCCAATACATAAGTTAAATAACGAAAACACCAATTAAAGTGCCTACGCCTACCTTTTCCGGACCTACCTGTAATAATAAGGAAAAATTTTATTGGCTACTGAACGATGTTATGAAAAGTGTTTTAAAATACGCGAAATCTAAAAAATTATAACATATATGTATGTGTACTTTTCATACCATATTTTGATATCAGTATCGGCCAATTTCCTTAGGTACATATCGCATCGAGGCCCACATACCCCGATAATTTTAATTCTCGTGTTTATTTATGAAATACCGAAAAATTATAATTTGCTATACATCGCGGCGTCTCATTTTCGTTTCTCGTGCGAGGACCCACATACCTCGAGAATTCTCGTGGACGTAAAAAGCGCGAGAGACTTCCCCGTAGCACTGCGTTTCCTTGCTTAGACTGCACTGCTGTATTTCAAATGAGCTATTTCCTGAAGTTCATTCCCTTTGAGACTAAAAAGTCTCCTCCTTTTTTGATCAAAATAATATTTACAATAAAAACTAGTTAAACATGTTGTTTATTGATTTTGATTACTTACTAGGTCTTAGTAAAATATTTTAATATTGGTCAACCGAACTATGTCATTAAATGCAAATTCTAAGCATTCTAGCATTATCAAATGATTTTACTCCATCCTTTCGGCGACTTGTATAAATTCTCATTAGGCACACTCAATAAAATGAAAAAGACACAGTCAGAAGTCTTTAGATATAACATAATTTAATAGTTTTTGCCCCGTAGCACACATAAATCAACCCTAAGTCCACAGAAATAGATTTTTTTAATCGAATCCAATTTCATAATTTACTCTCAACGGTCTCAATATTGTAGGTATATCTAAAAATTAATTGAAATTTAAACGTAACTTTTTGCAGGCATTTTTCGTTACAAATGTAACTTTCCCCCTATATACTTAGTTCCTTTTTATTATAACATTATAAATGCGGAATCGGTATGTTGAGCTTTCACGGCTAAAACGCGGGACCGATTTTGATGAAATTTGGTACGCATGTAGTTAACGACCCTCGTTCAAATATAGGCAGCTTATTTTTTCCAAAATCAATCCACAAATGACTATAATGGGGGGTGAAAGTTTGTATGAAAATCATGTTTTCCGCGTTCGCAGAGAAACTGACGCAGGCAAAGCCGCGGGCAAAATCTAGTGATATACAAAGCGAACCTTTCAGATGCAAGAAGAAAGCATACTATTTTCCGAGGGTATCTGTTAAAAATGTCAAGGCGCCGCGTGGTCTTGCAAATTTACGAGCTACACTTGAATTCAAAGTGATTTTTATACAAAAGTATTTTGTTGGAACCACTTTATAGTCTTGTTATGTGTTTGACTATCATAATTGAAGAACATTGTTTATTTACTTATCTTAGATCAATAAAACAAAATAAAAATTACAGTAATCAAGACCAGACAAAATTCTGATCAAACTGAAAATATATAAAAAAATATAATAAAAGCGTCAATACAATAATTAGACTACCTTTTACGATTTTAGTTTTTGAATATTATAGTGAGAAATAAATAAATAAATACTAAGATTGTCTGCTAAAAGTTTAATTTTTCCCTTAACATTTTTCTCCACGTTAACCATGCAATCCAGTCGCTAAAAAGATAATTTAAAAAGTAAATTAATGTCAAGTTAGACTAGTGCGGCTAAGAAATGAAAAATGCTAGGAGATAAAGTGAAACTGCGAAGTTGCAAATTGAAAAACTATTACAGAATGTAAAATCTCAGCAGAATTCTTTGCGCGGGGACGGCGTGGTATGATAAATGACTCCCCCAATAGAGGTCGCTAGTGGACCGCGTCACAATGATGTATTACTGCTATATCTCAGCTCTTTTTAGACTCGTGTAAATACACGAAGCGGTGGTGGTGTAATGGTTAAGACGCCCGCCTGTGGATCGAAAGGTCCCATTGATCGAAGATCGAACGATCCGAATGACAGCATGATTTTTATCTAGACAGATAATTTAAAAAATAAATAACAGAATAATATTATGTTCAACTATACTTTTATTACTATGGAATTGTTATTTGAATTGGTGGTGGTCTATTGGTTAAGATGCCTGTTGATCGAACGGTCCCAGTTTCTAATCCTACTCGTGCCACATGAGTTTGTATACCAATCTGACTCATGTATAGTAGTTTTCATCGACCACCACTTGCTTCCGGTGAAGAAAAACATCGTGAGGAAACCTGCACACTGGTTGATTCTTATTAACTTATGTGTAAAATGGAGAAGGCAGTGGCAAACCACTCCATTGATAATGCCAAGAAAGTTGTTGTGTGTGTTTCATTCCACGTAATAACCACGACCCTCAGCCATAAGAAATACGACTATCTTCATAGTCTTATTCCTCATGGCTGAGGGTCGTGGTTAGAACAAATATACGAGTCTAAAAAGAAAAAATATTATTTCAAAAATTCAAAAGGGCTGGTCAAAAATTTGTTTAAAAAAAGAACATTTTCTTTTTTTAAACAAATTTTCGACCAGCCCTTTTGAATTTTTGAGTTATATTTTTTTCTGTCAAATTTTTATCAATTTTCGACCAGCTATTTATATTAGACATTTAAGAATTAGTTTCTTTTTTCTGTCGACCAAAATTTATAAATGACTTTACTATTTCTATACTATACTTAACTATACTAGCTTTTCCCACAACTTAGTAAGTAAAATCCGTAAAAATCCGTTTCCCGTGGGAATTTCAGGAAATCCCTTCTTAGTGCTCCCCTACACTGTCCTAGGAACCTACACACTAAATTTCAACTTTCTACGCCCAGTAGATTCAGCTGTACGTTGTCTGTCAGTCACTCAGTAGAAGAGTTATATATATACAATATAGATTGTATGATTTGAACTTGATTAGTCCTGGTAAAACCATAGGCTCAGTTGGAATTAGCTTCACAGCTCAGTCAACTAAGCTATCCAATGTACAAGACCTGTCAGAACGGACCAATAGCTGAAATGCTTATACAAAACGACATGAACAGAGGCTCACGTTACAATGGACAGGGTTTATTATCCTCGGACATACACCTATTTGCATGTGAAAGAGATCGGCTTGCCTCTTGTTTTCACATTGGTGCAAATATTCTCTATGGACGGCTGAAGGATTGTTTAGACTATCCTTAGTTTAAACAATCTGTTTTAACAGGGTTTTATTTACACAAAAAATCACAGTCACTACATACTTTAGGCACTACACTGACGCACTCACTACATAATTTAGGCACCAGAGTGCCTAAAGTAGTGAGTGAGTGTGATTTTTTTGTATAGACAAAACCCTGTAAGTGCATCTATTGGAGCTGTGAGATCATTAAGTACTACTATTTTTATATACAATTTGTGCCAAACTAGATATAGAATTTCATTAAAAAATAAAACAGATTTTGGTGGCCACCGTTTTTGATTTAGTAAACTGTAAACTGTGTACAGTCATCAGTACATCAACCTACCGAAATTCATTGCAAACTCGCCGCTATTACCGCGCCATAGAGGTCAATGCAGGGTAACTCGATGTGTTGTTGACTATACATCAATACATTTATCTACTACCTATATCGAAAGTGAGATCCACTTCGCGCAATGGAATTTTACATTGGCCGTTATCAACACCCGATAAATTCAAGCATATTGCATTTTTCCTCGCAAAACTGAGACAATAATTTATCGACTACATTTTATAAAGTTGGCGATCCGCCAAGTACTGTAATCCTGGTATAAGATTCTGTATTGGTAGGGATCAAGGAGCTTAAAACTGTATGGAGGTTGTTGCATCGAATGCCAAATAGGTACATCATATTTAAAGTTGTGCGTTAAAAGTCTACAAGTTTCTATGGTTTGAACGGGGCTTTTTAACTACGTTCATAGCAAATTTTATCAAAATCGGTCAAGCGGTTTAGTCGTGAAAGCCGAACAGACAGACAGATTTTCGCATTTATAATATTAGTATGGATATTAGGATAGAAGTATGGATTATTATATAAAAAGAAGTCTCCCTCTCTTTATCTGTCTCTATAAACTCAAAAACTAAGTACTTACCTTAAACTACTCGGATTTTGTACGATTTTTGCTAAAAGATTGTAAGTGTGTAGTGTAATTCCTGAGGAAGGTTCTGGTGTATAATTTATTGTGGTTATACCCGAGCGAAGCCGCGACGGGCCCCTAGTTATTTTTATAACGAAAACTGCATTTTCAGAATCTGGTTTGTAAAAAGAATCCTCCAAACACGATATTCTTTACCCATTCGCAATGTCGAAAGTGACGTTAACATTCGTCAATGGCTAAAAATATGATATTACATGTTATCGATGTTATCCCGCGTCAACCTGTCATCAGTGTTGGCAAAATATCGATAGTTCCAATGTCGACAGTTTATTGAGAAAAAATATTAGAAAGACCGTTGGAAATACTAATGATTAAATAATATTGCTTGATGGTTAGCAGTAGTAGCGATAGAATAAGGTCTTCATAAAGTTTACCACCGATAGCATCCATAGTACAATCAACAGCATATCAGCCTAGCCAAATTCATTGCAAACGCGCCGCTATTACCGCGCCATATAGAGGTTCATGCAGGGTAACTTGATGTACTATTGACTGTACCTGTTAATAAGCATTATGTTCGCCGTTTGTTTATAGCTATATTTGTTTTACTTAGAACTATACAGTTGAATACGTAAAAAAACCTTAAAAGTTAGGAATGTTATTGTTCCTATCAGCTGCTTAATCCGATAGCGATAGACTATCGATAGAGTACTATCGATCTGCATCATTCGTAGACTGAGAAAGTTATATATCCTATCAAATCTTTCACTACGTTCATACAAGAAAGAGATGTGCGTATTAGAAATATCGAAAAAGAAACTAAAGAGAGAACGCCAACATCTTCTGTCCCTCTTCACGACTATCTAGCCAAATCTGCCACTTTGTATGATTTTGAAATATTTATTATAAACTGATATTGAAATCTCATTTGGTTACATACGTCTATCGTCTGTATATTTTTTGGTCTTTGCCATCACTACTTGTCATCACATCGGATATAAGGGGGTCTAGAGATATTTTCGTGTCTGATCGCAAGATTACACGGGTTTTGATAATGAATTATATATTTTTCGTAAACTTTCCTGTATGCGAAGATATTGTGTACGAGAAAATAGCATGGAAAATATTGCGCAACTTTTCGTAAAAATCCATATCCTCCATCTATCTCCATTTGATTGATGTTTTTATTATTTTTGCTTCATTTTTTTGTATCAAGATTTTGTGAAATTAAATTATTTACTTAGATATTTATTTGTAAATGTAGGTAAAAAGACAATGTAAATAGAAAAAAAAAGAGAAGATAATAAGTATTATAGATTTCCGTATCGCAAAAGGTGATACGGAACTATTACAAGTACTTTGTTGTCTATCTGTCTCTTTTTTACGCTACCTTCCATCTTTATAATATATACCATATACTATATATTATATACCATAATTTGCATTTTGTCGTATATTTTGCATTTACTAGAGGAATCAATATTAGTGAAATTTACCAAAATGCAATTCTTACAGCGCATAAAAAGAAATAAATATGAAAAGCTTAATTTAATAATATTAATATTTGTGTTTCAGCGGCTTAGTCCGACTGGTTAAACTATAAGGTTTTCCCATATTATATCTAATAGATCAAAAGATCACACGGAACCAGGTAATTCGACTAGATTTAGTCAACAGCACATCAAGTTATCCTGCTAGAACCACTGATAGCGCGATAATAGCGGCGAGTTTGTAATGAATTTGGGTAGGTTGATGTGCTGTTGACTGCACAAGAGCCCAACTCAAACTTGACCGTTTTTTTTTATTCGAAGACTTAAATTTACCTAGAATCATAAAACCTCTTACACATAACATATTGCTCTCGACGTAAACTTGCGAATTAAACGAAAACTCGTGTTTATTTGTCGGTGGTAATGAGGCAGGCTATTAAGACAACGCTTAACTTCACGACTTTCTACAGAAACGAGACGGCGAGCTGAAATGGCGAAGGTTCTTTTTTACGATGACAGGTCTCTTGTTGGTACTATCTTTTATAGTTTTATGTTCGGAAACGCTTATGATTCATGTTTGTTGAGTTCTTGAATAAACGTAGTTTATGTAAATGCGGTATCACAACCCTCAAGTAACCTAAAAAAGGTTGAAAAGCATTTTGACCGCTGCGGCCGTGCTGTTTTTCAAACATGAACAGAGACAAGAATGATTGAGCAACCAAGTGAGTGTTATACACTTAAGAAAACTTTAAATATGAGTTAGATTTCTAAACAAGCACAAATTATGTGATAGGTAATTACAAGTAGAATTTAAACTTCTCAGCCAAGATATCTTCGCTATCAGACATAAGCTTTATATTTGAATGCATACATATAGTATACATACATACTTGAATGGAGATTTTATATAGTTATAGATTTATGGCCTATTATATGAATATTTGATTTTTACAATCTTACTATATTGTGTTTATTTGCATGTCAGAGATGAGTAATTGTGTGAGACTGCTGAATAATTCCACTATAACATTTATGTACCATTTTGTAATAAATTATTTATTTTATTCATATTATATATTTTTTCTTTGCTCCAAAACCCACAAATGTTATAAAATGTAAAAAAATAAATTTTATGAAATGTATTAAATAGCTGAAAATTCTTTTTTCTTTAAAAGAGAATCCAGTATACCTTTTCCCATATATCCTGATATAGCAAAATTGAGGGAACATTTTAGTGGGCCGTATAGTAATTCCTTGTGCGATTTAATAACGCCCAAACACCATTAAATGCACGCCCAATATAGGGCCTCAAGCGGGGATTCCGCAAAACCGGTCAAGCGTGAATCGATGTGAAATAAAATCAGGAAGGAGAAGGTAATGAAAATCCATACGAAGTTTTCTTAGAAACAATGTAATAAACTAAAACTTGATAAAATCAATTAGAGTTTTATAAAATGAATATAAATTTTCGACGAGCTTTGATAGATTAATTTACTACCTACTTTAAATTTACTATATATATTTTAAAAACCTATTATTAAGCTCAATTAAAATTGTCGTAAAAGAGATACAAGAGACATAAGATCTCTTAGATCTTGTGTGTTTAACGCCTGACAATAAAATCATGCCCGTGCAGTAAACCGTTAATGAGTCATCTCTTCAGGAGCCGATCCTGGGTTCACCATCAGTCATAACTGAAGCGAATTTAAAGTCTGTAGGACGAGCGGAAGGAGGTGAAATTTAACTTGCCAAATTTGATTACAGAAAAAGAAAATTTTGAACAGATGAAACTAAATAAAAGCTTCTGAATAGACGCAAGTGAAAACAAATTTTAACAGAAATTTCTCATGTAAAGCCTCGTGGCACAGCGAGTGAACCATAAAATTTTATGGATTGCTTTCAGCATAGGTTTTCAAGAAATAGCTCAGCAAGTTTCACGATAGCTCCCATCTCGGGTCCTCAAAATCGGCGCCATTCTTCAGTACAAAAGCGTACAGAAACAATAGCCGCATTTGAAGGGAGCGATCAAAATGGAACATTGTTTATAACATTCGATATAAAATGCATTTTAATCAAAATTTGAACAAAATGTTGGTAGTTTTCGGATGTGTTTGAAAATACCTTTCTCTTATAAACCCAAAATTGTAACTTAGTTTCTATCGAGTTACGATATCAAACGAGTTACGGAAATTTTGTATGCGAGATTGCAACAGAGTTTTGTTATATGTATATAAGTGGAATAACAGCTTTGAAATTTTAAAATGTAGGTATTAGTTGACTGTAATTTGTTGTTTGACGGTACGATAACAAGTACTAAACTCTGACAACTTATATATTGATGCGAGTGTCACATACATATAAAATCGTCAAATTCTTAATTGAATGAGATAAAAATTCATTAATTCGCTTTACTTTTCATTTATTTATGAAAAAGTTCGTTTAAGAATTATTTTATTTTAAGCATAAACAAACGTACTGTAACAGGACTAGCTCAATCATTTTAATAAGTATAATCTTGGTAAGTATTCACTATTAATCACATCACATATAAAAAATATAAGCTCAAATACTATTACCAAGATAACCGAGAAAACTGAAATATATATTTAAATAAAACATCGACAAAATTCGAGAAATTTCCTTTCGGAAGCGTAAGTACCGTCTGCATATAAAGCGTAACGACCACGTGTACCGAGAAGTCGAGTTCCGTTTTGTTCAACACAAAATGTGTTCCCCTGTTGGCAGTACCGCTGAGAGCCGCTGAACTTTTGATGGCCTGAGCACAGTGAGCACGCAGTGAACACTGTTTATACCCGCCATCTTCTACTTCAATTCTATGTTTCACTACTAAGGACTGCAACTTATATTTAACTCGTTGATGCCCGCGACTTCGTTCGCGTGGCCGACAATTTTTTGGTATGGAGGCAAAATTATTAGATTGATTAAAAAAAATCTTTATATAAGGAAAACTGTATGCTGAAGAGTTTAATATTATGAATAACTTCCTTGAAAGTAATGATCTCAATTACAAGAAAAAGATATAAATATGATTAATTAATTAATTACTGAAATTATAAACGTTAAAGATTTTTTAAACCACGTGTTTTTCTGTTAAGTACTTCTTCAATTTCATTACCGTGTGTTCACGCTTTATCTACTCAACAAATCTTTCTGAAATCTTGCATACATGTCATTGAGTACTCTCAATGACATGTATGAAAGATTTACGGAGTAAGACTTAATTCACATATACCAAAAAAGGGTGAATTTAATTTAAGTGTTTAGTAAATTGTACCATGACACAGTAATAAATTTAATTATCCTATTTTATAAATAAGTAAAGTACTGGTACAATGTTAATTTTATAAATGTATAATTAAAAAAAATCTTTATTAAAAAAAAATGTGCGACACAAATGAAACGCTACACGCCGCGTTCGAACAGTCATGAAATTCACCCAAAAAAGAATTTACGCACGCGAAGCCGCGTTGTAGAAAGCTATAGTAAAGATATAAAATTCTCCAATACCAAAAACCTCTGATCTTCTCGAACAAATCACGTTGTAATCTTAAACTTTTTATCTACATAATTGAAACCCTGCTTACTCAGCAGAGATGAATTTTCATGGAACTTCAAAGGAGGTTCCAGTATAATCTTGTAAGAAAGCTGTAATCCAGGTCTCGGATGTCGGTATATTTTTCGTTAGATTAACGTTATAAGTTTAAAAGTTTTTGGGTATCAACAAAATGTTTATCGATTTTAGTCAAGGCGGTCAATGGCGACATTATCACATTTCTATCGATTTATATTATTTACTTACTAGCCATAACTCAATAGTAAACCTAAAAAAATATGCTACGCTAGATAGGATTTAGGAGCAAATTATATATACGATAGGATTTAAATATTTGGATCAGAGAACCTGACTGTTTTTCACCATTATTGTTTCACGTAAAATGCCTATAATTCATTTAGCAACAATTTGATATATATAAAAAAACGAACAAATGCAAAAAGATAAACTTTTAATTAGAACATGAAATAATAAATATTAATTTGTTAAAAATGATTTTGCAATGATTAATCATATAACCTACTTAATCATTACACTCTTCTTTGTAAAGCAGTATTCCAAATCACATTACAATATACACAAACCTAAAGTATTTAAAAGAATTAAAAAGGAAAATAAGCTAACTGTTATCTCCCTTCTGTCGGGTAGAGATATCAAGATTATTAAATTACAAAAGATCTTGACGCAGTTTACCGTTCCAAGATTCAGTGAATGCTCGGGAAAAACTGAGAGTTTTATACTTCCAGCTGAAGGAACAAATTAACCTGATTGGTTTCTCACAGACTAGCTTATCTATATATTTGTAGCTCTATGGTTAAAGGCTTTTTATTTCTTAGGCAGTTTCTTAGCAGACGGGCTTTGCAAATCCACGTACTAATGCCACTATCACATTTTAATCAAATTCTTCTGCATTATAGTAGTTTTTCTTCTTGGCTGAGGGTCGTGGTCATTACGTGAATTGAAACATAGAAAACGACTTTCTTGGCACTATATACTGTTAATATAATGGAGTTGTTTGCCGTTGCCTTTTCCATTTCACACACTAGTTAGTAATCAACCAGAGTGCAGGTTTCCTCATAATGTTTTCCTTTAAGGAAAACAACAGTAGGATTCGAACCTGGGACCTTTCGATACAGGTCAAATTTCGTTTCTAGAAATTGTCAAAAACGACGACTTGTGTGTTCGGAGGGCCATAGGAATAATAATATTATTTTGTAAATTGAATAAAGGTATTTGATATGATACCTACTTTTACGAATATCGACATCTAGTGTCGACATCTATTAAGTAAACTTATTGCCCTACAAATCATCCAGTCGTGGATAGATAATAATTGTCTGTCATTACATTTTCCTTCGCCAGAATATTATGCATTTAAAGCCCAATATATATAAAAAGAATCCATATCCCCAGAGGTATGCAAAAGAAATTGATCCTTTTTCAATACGGCCAGTCCTCTTTTAATTTCCTGGCCAATCTCAGTGGTTTTATTTGACCGACGACAGATTTCAATTTTCCATTTTCACATTGGTATCTTTGTGAAAAACTTTGTGTTAACTTAAGGCGATACATTGAAAATTACGATTATATGGATATGTGTTTTAACAATCACAATATCAATCATATTTTATAAGGTAGATAGAAAGAAAAACGAGTTTTTAATTGGAAGAATTACATTTTTTGCCATTGCAATAACCAATAGAATGGTCAAGACTGATTGATGAAAATAAATTAAATGAAAGCGTTGTCTTCTGTTAAATGGCAATACTGAATAATACAGCTAACAACAGGCCTACCATCAACTTTTACAGAACTATTCCAATGCAATTCAGTTCAATTTAGGAACCTAAAATGAATCGCATTCATACAAAAAATTAAGTCGATGGTACGAATTTGCGTTGCAGTTCAGTTTAGGTCGCAATATGTAAGCCCCCAGATATAAATTTGACAACGCCCTCATTAAAATAACTTTTTCACCTTTCTTGACAGGCTGTACGTAGTCATGATTACAATATTTATGAAAATTGTCAGTCATGTACTATACTATACGACCTGTCTCTACTCATCATCATATCGAATGTGTTATTGCTAACATTGGTGTTATGTTCGATTCGCCTAAAGGCAACTGACATGACTTTTACGACTACTTATCGCCATCTAGTGGCAGTCTCATATACACTAGGGAACTAAACTGTCAACCAGTTTCCTCACGGTGTTTTCCTACACCTGAAACAAGTGATGGTTGATGAAAACTACTATACATGACATATTTTCCACTATAAGATGTCGTCATCAATATCAGTAGCCGTTTACACAGCTCTACTAGATATATGCCTCACTCAATAATTATAACGTACAAATGAATACTATTTAAAAAGCAAACGTAACATAATTATCCAACAATTTCGTATTTCGTATCACAAACTTTTCTATTACACGATTGCTGTTCCCGATTTCTCGTATTTAGGCCATCGATAGTTAGAAAGTACAGTCGGCAAGTTGTAGAAACAATCTGCGACTGACTCGCAACTTGGTCTTCAGAGTTTGCGAGCTTCATGTGTCAAAAGCAGGCTTCCTGGTGAAATGATCAGTGATTAACCCTTTTATTCATGAAAAAGGTAAAGCATACTTGATAATATTTGCTATTGGGAGAAAGAGACAAAACACACTTTAGCTTAAAGTACATATTTTAACTTTCTATGATTAATAGGGTAAATGAATACCGAATGAATTATCTCTTACGTAAATCTTTCCGTGCTGAAATTGATCTGCGATTGAAATGGGGCAAATAACAATAACTGTAAAATAGTTCATGGCAACAGAAACAACTGATGCAACAGAACAAAGTTGTTCACGCGGCTTAGTTCCGTTGGGAGCAGCTATTCAACTAAAAACACAGCCGGTGAGCCACGAGTTGATACGCACGTCGAACGTATCGTGTCACTCCCACTATTTTATGTTATCCTAGTATTTCTAGTACGGATCTGCGATATTTTGTTCGTGTCTATCGCCTTCGACACCTATAATCTAAATGTTCTTGAAGTTTTTCGGTAAAGTGGATAATGTAGTTATAAGGGAGATAAGGTTTGGGAGCTTAATCAAGGCCTGTAACTTTTGGAAAAAAAATAAAAATAGATACAGTACCACGTGTGTGACAACGTACCACGTCTTACCAGTTATATTTTGTGTGACAACCCTGACCGCATTGTCAATGCTGGCGGCTGAAGTATTATTGTAATATCTAAAGTATCTAAATTATTTGATAAACTATCAACTATTTTCCTTACCGTCTTTTTTCTTCATCGGGGCACATTGTGGTCTATTATACTACTAACTATTATACATCATTATGTGTCATAGTTAATAGTATAATAGTCAGATTGGATTGAACCTGTTATTCACAGGCGGACGTCTTAACCACTGGACCACTACCGCTTCTACTGATCACAGTTAAAAATAATATTATATTTAGTATCGCGAAACAATTTCACACACGAGCCGTCAGAATTCATCGGAAATTTAAAATATCCGTGAGGTTTTAAAGCAAAACCTATCAGCTATTTTCGGAAATGAATATTTTATTTTTCATATGACAAGGCTGACGGTGGAAACCTGAGCAGTGTCGGTGAAAAACGATGACATATCGAATTGAATTTTCGGATTTGCATTTTTTTATTACTCTTGCGCGGTGATTGGCCAATCTGTGATAGAACTGCACTCGTGGCTATCATGTTTAAATCTACATATTTTCATAACATACTGAAGTAAAGCGATTTATGCTTAATTTTCACAGGTTTGATACTTATTTTGAACACTATGAAAATTTTATTCGGTCTTCATAATTTTGTTTTGTTTAGACTTGAACAAAATTGTAATTTAATTGCTAAGTTTTGGTAACCAATATTTTGGAAATACTCTCTTTTGTAAGAGAAAATATTACATCGGAAATATTTTCGTGTGTAATATGATCAAGTGGTAGCTGAATATAAGCAGGCTTCACATACTTATGTGTTACCGACTGAGACTGATCTAGCGAGCTAAATTTAAGTGTATAGCTGCAATTTGGAGTTCGGCCTATACAGATACAGAAAATCATGAACATATTCCTATAGAGATACAGAAAATATTAAAACCAATTTAAATAGGTATAAATTTATTAAAAAAAAAATAGAAAGTATGTATTGCTAAGACTAGCACCGTTGACTGCACTTCATCCGTTACAAAATGTACATAAGATTCTAGAATGTGTGCAGTAATATGACAGGTGAATTCAAAGAGATGCTTCCGAGGCGCCGGTGCGAATACACACGGGAAATAAATATGTCAACACAGCTTACAGTCAGAATGTAAGGAAGCTGCATACCGAACGGAATATCAGCTACTAATAAGAAAAATGTCATTTTTGAAATCAATCTGTGTGATTTTTTCATATTTATATACTACTAGTGGCCCATCCCGGCATCGCTCAGGTAAAAACATAATAAATACACTTAAACGATCTTCAGGAATCACAATATCAATAGGCGAGTACCGTATGAAAATCAGTGCAGTAAATTTTGTATTCTCAATCTGTCCGACGCTGCACGGAACAAAAGTAAGGCTTAGAAATGTCGTGTCGTAGGGTGTGTCCGGAGTTTAATTCAGCCCTGTCATCCATTTATTCATGTTTTACAGAGACACGTACGCGTACGGTGACGTCACGGGTTGGTCGTGCATGCCGCAATATCAATGTTGCCATGAGAACGGCAGAATGGCTTCTAAAATATCTTGTCAAATGGATGAGCATTTTCAGCAAAATAGACAGACGACATTTTTTATTTTCAGGTTTTTCTTCTTTCTCTTTTCCAGGTTGCCTTCACAGCTATTGAGTGTAGCTCGGGGTCCGCTTTCTTACTTTTTCTCCCCCACTTCACATGACATCTTATTGTCAGACCATTGACACGCATATAATCCTTGATGACATTTTAGTTGTTTCTTGGTTGTTAAGTTTTACACACATTTCATGTAACGTGTTATTAAAAAGAGATATTATTCAAAATTGTTATAAAATACAATAGTTTAGCCAATAATCTACCAATGAGAAAAAATATTATTAAATTAGAATTAAACATATACGTAATTCACATAGTGGTACCAACCATAAACCCAAAACGAATAGCGCTCATTCAATCACCACTCATGGGTTTCAACGAATGCCTGACCGTGACCAGATTATTATTTAATACAGTCTCAGTCATTTACGACATTATGCAGATAAACAACGATGTTGATTTATATTTTACTAGTAAAAGGTTACTAAAAGTTTATATACACTTTATGCTCTTTTTGACTTCTTCTTTTTTGTTTTTGGTATACAAACATATTATGTTCCTGTACAATTTATGAAAGTAATTACACTAGCGATATAAAAGTATCTGTATAACTTTATTAAACGTAATAAAAACAACAAAGAATTAGAAACTGCAATGTGAATTCTGACACTTCCCCGAGTTAGATTGTTCGTGTAGCAACTTCTGAGTTCGGATTGACAAAACGAAAAAGTGCGATTGGGTGGGAGTGAAGTTGCACTGGACGGCTAACTTAAGAGTGGGTTGCACCATTCAACTTTGACGATAACTTTAACCTGCGCAGAAAAACGCAAAGTACGTCATGATAAATACTGGATACCAATAAACACACAAAATAAACAAACACAAAACTTAAACGGAACATAATATATTTTATTATATATGCTACAACGACTATAAGCGCTTGGTGTTATAACGCTATATAACACCTCTATTACTTTTAATATTGTAGACATGTAGTTTAAGCCTATTAAACATTTAATATAATTAAACACAATCAGAGGCGCGCAGTAAAGCCAACGTCAAAGCTTGACGACTGGTGCAACTAATCCGTACTGTAGTTTGAGACTGAATTTTTACACTAGAGAAATTGTATTTGTTTCTTTTTAAGGCCAGTTTCTGAGCGTACAAACACTGTGAGTCAAGAAGTAGGGAGTAGGGTAAGAGAATAAAAGTAATTCCGACGTGGCTGAGGAAGAAACGAGAGACGGAGATTTTAATGAATAATACTAACTTTGTGTACTTATTTTGTCCATGTCACAGTAGGTACAAAGGTCGAAATCTCATATTAATGAGATGATTTGCGCTATGTTTTAACCTTGGATAGGGGTTTTTCATGCTTACATGATTGTATAATCAAGTATGATACTGCTGAAATTTCGATGGAATGGCATGGCGCAACTAACTGCTAGTATATAAAAAAATGTAATTTGTATAAGTATTAAATCTTGGCAAAGAAATGCGATTATTCCGCCTGATAAATGATACTTATGGAGAAACTTGGAATTTCCACTTAACAAAGTAATAAAATTAAAAATCAAATAATGGTCTATAACAGTTTTCATATTTTACAACAAAAAGCTTAAAATCTCAGTAAATATTGTTGCGAACTTCCACGCAGTTTTCTGCTAGAAATGTATTTATCTCATCCCACAAATACCTTATAAAATTGGTGTGATGCGACAATCCGTGGCATTGACGGATCTTATCGGCTCCCGTGGGGTTGCCAACGTTATCGTTGTCGGTACCTACGCGCCAGTTTGAGAAACAATGTTGTTGACAACGAGCCAAGAAATGCAAGTGATCGCCTGTCATTTTTGTCCAATTTTCTCTAGTGAGCGTCGGGAAATTTGGCGGACAAAATGGAAAATAATGCTGCCTTTTGATATTTTGTGACGGTATTTTTAAGTTATACACGTTGTAGGGCAAAATTGTATATATATATAATTAATAAGTAAACAAAATCTATCATAAATCTGGAATTGTGCCTTTTCTAATCTACCTATTTATATAATCTATATATTTAATCTTATATTTTACGCGAACAAAATTAGTGAACTTGCTTTATAAATTTATACCAAATAGGATCATATCTATCCTAGATATGATCAAAACTAATTTATTTGGTGAACGTTAACTGATACATATATTATGTTATTTGGCATCCATTTAAATATCAGCAGCTCCGACTTATGAGAAGAATCCAATACCTACTCCAATTTTCGAATAACCATGTTTTCAGATACCACCGCTGGTTTACGCATATCGCGTATACCCTCAATGATAAGATGGGTACATCTTACATCTTTCAGCAGGCTTGCTTTGTCCTGTTTTATGAGTCGAGAAGGGACGCCCTACGAAAGTGTCCTAAATTATTTATAATGCCGAACAAAGGGAATTGTTGGCGTGTGCTATACTGAATTTATTGGGTGAATGGGTTGCGTGGCTTAAATATGAATGCGATTGTACACTCTTGGATTAAAAAGTTTTGTGCAGTTTTGAAGTTTGTTTTTAAGTAGACTTTTGTGTTTTTAGTAAACGGCTCATTCCAAATGTTATCAATGTTTGAGCCAACTTAAGTCACATTTCTTTCTCTTATTAAAAGTAAAATGTTATATAATAAAGTATGTCATATCATCGCTTCCGTCGCGTGCCGTCGTATTGCATGCAGAGTAGTGAGTAAAGGAGTAAAGTCTGTACAAAAATAAATCTTCTTTAGGTCCGATAAACTATTGAAAATTAAAAAAAAAGTCAGCAGGATTTTTTTCTCCTCGATATATTTAGCACATGTTGGCCAACGCATTTTTATATATAAAAATATATAGCACAGGATATCCAACCATTTCCGAAACCATTATCCGTTTAACAATCGTCAGGATAGAATAGATTCTCTATAAACAAAATCTTTGATCTTTCAAAACCCTAAAATCCCAATTTCTTTCACTGCTTACTTCAAAAGGATACACGATGTGTTTTCCCTCGTTTTTTGTACTTTTTCTTCTATGAAGATTGAAAGCGTCTCCTTTTGACGGATTAGAAGATAAAATAGTGACGGATGAGGACATGTTTGTTTTTTGTTGATCTATGGTGAACATTTCTAGGAACTATGCAACGAATTTTGAAACGGGTTCTTTTAATAGATAGTGCGAAGACGAATTAATTATGTAATTTATTATGGTTTAACCCGAGCGAAGCCGGGACGGGCTGCTAGTATAATTAAAACGAACTAACCTGAAGGCAGAGTATCTACCGAACAAAAGTTAGGTTAATGTATCAAACATTCTCAGTTGCTCCATGTGGGTTCAAAGCCCTGTGTCTCCAGGGATAATAACCTTAATGCCATTACGGGGCACACTGGAAACCACATAAGTTTTAATCAGGACAAATACAGGGGTCGACCGATGACTCGAGTTCAATGGATGATTATTTTGCTTATTTAAATTGAGTCAAATATTTGATATCTTATTTTGTTTATACTTGTCGGTTAGGTATACGGCGCATGTATTGTTCTTGATTCTGGACAGCGGATTCTGAATTCAAACTGTTACGAAATAATAAAAAACTTCTACGAGCTCATAAAATTTTGATTTTAATTAATTAATAAATGTTTCCAATTTTTCTTCAATTTTGGAAAATAATAATGAGATTTAAAAAGTTCTGGAATCGAGCGAGAATTTTTCTTTCATTTACCATGCCATACCTACTTTGTTTTTCTTGGAAAGAACATTTGATAAAATTAAGTTAAAACGAAAACGTCTTGTATTCCGTAATTCCGTATGGTCCGTAAGTTCTAAAGGTAACGAGTCACTGAGATACACCACAGACGCAATAAAAATAAGATATTCCAAGTTTTTAATTATAATGTTTGTGTTGCTTATTGCCAATTTTTTAAATATGTCTTTGTTGTTGACGTTAGAGACATAATATATTTTTTTTATCTGGTTCAAGATTATATTGAGTAGAATGTATGATGGACTGGAAGAGATCCCTTCATGGTATAAATCCGCCATTGTATATTTACCTTCTGTTTTGTATGTACTCTTAACAATAAATCTATTACAAACAAACAAGCAAATAACAAAGGTTCCATAGAGTTGGTAGGTGTTACCGAATACTTAGCATTAGGATACACATCATTTTTTAAACATTAATTTCACTATTTTCGTCTGCGGACGTGTACCAAAATTCTAGATAATCCGTCAGTAAAGGATTTTGGGAATTCTATACTTTTACTACAGCTTTTCTATATAATATATGTTAAAAAAACAATAAAATCAGCTACTTATTTACCAAAATACGGTATAATATCGGCGGCGTGTTATTACAATACTAGGACCACATCACTACTTAACCATGAATATCGTATAGTAAGACTAAGCTAAGAGTTAAAAAGCGCAGACTTTTGGGTTTGGAGCATCATAGCCGCGAATGATTGGATGATGCGATGTTGAGGGAGTGGATAGATCAACATCAAAAAATATGCATGTATAATAAAAATAAATATGCCCCGTCTGCACATCGAATACCTCTAAGCAAATACAAAAACCTCAGCGGAGCTTTTGTGAATAAAAATGGCGGATAGGTAAGTAAAGTCTGAAAACTGAAAGGCTGTGCTGAGGGAACGGAAACGAAAGCTCCAGGTCAAAGTACGTATTAGCCGAGTATTAAGCTCTACGAAGTCGAATACTGCAAAGTGTATTATGGAATGGTCTAAAGGAATTTGTTTCACAAGCGAGTATTGGCAATGTTTTTTTTTTATTCCCAGCTATGTTCAGAATAGTGAAGTTTTGATTAAAGAACGCGGGAATGTTGTGAATTTTGTTTTTCGATATATTCTCGAGATTTAGACAAAGTTCAATAGCTCAAATAGATTTGATTGCCGAGTCGACTGCTAATAAGTAGACGTAGAATTAAATTGATACTAATATTATATAACTTTGATGAGAATTTGCAGAATTGATTTCAATCAGATGAGAGAGAAATAGGTAACTGCTCGCTCTTCGTTTCGCCGCTAACCTAGGACATCGAATAAGAAAGTTTTAGGTATTTTTCAAGAAAGGGGTAAATTGCCAACCACAGGAAGCCAGCATCTACAACTTGTCGACATAAATCCTTTAGGCCATAAAGCCGCTACAAACAAAATTGATTAGCGGGAATCTGCTTATCCGACCATTTGAACCTTCATAAATTAGAGGGTAATGTTTCTCAGGAGTGGGGTTGGTTACGAGTGTAATTCGGCTGTTTGATTGGTCGTGTTGTCCAGTTGATGTTAACGTTTATAAGATTGTTATGAAACAGATTAAATATTATACGAGAAGAATAAAAATGGTTTCGTTTAAAAATAATTCTATATTCAAAAAATAAATTAATAAAAATTGTATATGGCGCTAGTGTGCGTGGAGAAAGCGCCTTAAAATAAATGTAAATTATCTAAAGAACCCTTTACACCTACAGATATGCGTTTGGTATTTAATTCATAAATATAATATTGTTTATTTTTGTCATACATGAGTTACATAGTTGTATTCCGATAACTGACTCCATTTCTGGTAAATCCGGTAATTTGTTCACGTGTGAATATCATCAAAGGTATTTTCCATTGAAATTCTGTATGATTTTGCTTTGATGGCTTTAAATATTACTTGAAGTCTGTATACTATGTATATTATATATATTCATTAAATCGTCATGGTGTTTATGTTAAGTATATAGTTAGAATACGAACAAAAAATCTTTACATTCAATTCATAATTGCAGTCGCAATATTTTTTGTTTTTTACATTTGTAGTACAAACCTCTGGATTTATGATAGTAATCAAATAGTCCCAGGTTTGAATCCTACTCGGGCCATTACATGTCTCCAATCTGACTCTTATTAAAAATGATTATGCATATATTGCATCACATATATCAATCTCATTAATTATTTGTTATTATTTTAACTAACTATCCCGGCCCATAGTGGCTTTATCATCAGTATCTAAACCTTGCCCAGGAATCACAGTATCTATTGGTGAAAACCGTACGAAAATCAGTCCGGTAGTTTTTAAGTCTATCGTGTTCATACAGACAGACAGATGCGATAGGGGGACTGTAAGGATTAGGTACTTTACTATGAACGGTGACATGTAATTATCTCAAATGGCTTAAAACCCATAAAACTAAGATGGTCTCGATTAGTCGTACTCCTTAATCTGCCATTAAGTTCAACAGAGCTAATGTAAAAATTTATGAGAACCAAACCCTGAACAATTTGTTTCAAAATCTCATTTAATTAATTTGAACACTTAACGAATTTTATCCTATAAATTGTGATAGATTCTATTTTACTATTTATTTTCTCGCCGTTTGTCTGAAAAATAATAGGTACCTATTTGAAATTAAAATATTTGAGAGAAACTACTTCTTAAATACAATATTGAACAAGTTCTTCAAAAAAAAAAGATGTAGAAACAACACGACACAATAAACACGATGGGATAGGTCGCCGTTGTATATTTACCTTCTTTTTGTGTATGTGTTCTTTGTACAATAAAAATAATATTACAAGTAAGTAGGTAAGGTCTATAATTTTTTTATTAAAACAAACTCAAAGAAAACCCACCCAAAAATTACGCGTCATACATAAATGATCAAAAGTATTCAAAAGACACAAGCATAACCCACAATAATCAACTTTTAGTACTTCCCTAATCTTCATACGAAAACGCACACGGGCTGAATATTTAACACGCCCTAAGGGGAGCGTGTCCGACTTGTAATTTCGGTTCGATTCGAAAACTTCCCGGTATTTCGGTGGTTCCAATAGTCATTGAATACAGAAACTTTTTAATTTACGGTGTCGGACGCCCACTGAATAATATATGAACGTCGTGGCTCCTCGAATCCGAAGGCTTTAAGGATTTTTTAAGCTTTCCAAGTGAATTAATGGCGTCGCACTCTAAGGATTTAAGGGCGAAATAAAAATAGATGGTGCTTGATAGGATTGATATGGAGAGCGTTGAATTTCCCATGGTTTACTTGGGCTGTAAGATGTTTGCTGATTTGCCCTCTTATTGGTAAAAAAATTTAAGCAATCTTTGTATGTTTTATCACGACTGTACTTTACAATATTTGACATAACGAAACAAAATACACCTTAGCATGAAGTATATTTTAACTTTCATATAAATAGGAGGGTATGAAACCGAATCGATTATTTAGTTGCATTGTTATGTTCAGTATATAATAATTATACCAGGGCTCAGCATCCAGTGGAAACTTTTGGGATAAATACACTTTCATTAACGAAAGTATCGAGTTGCTGTCTCAAACTAGCTACTATAACTACTGTTACTACTATTATTCAAAGTACATACGGTAAAAAGTATAAACAATTTACAAGAGATCACACTTTTAATACAAAGACTTCGCACAAAATATCGTACGAGTCTATAATTTTGTTCACATAGCTTTGAGCCATGTTTTGAGTCGTGTTTGAATGAAATAAGATCTCTGACGACAATTAAAGATTGAAAATGTAATTCTTGTTAAAAAACCTTTTTATAATCAATTTGTAAACCTCACAAGAAAAGACGCGTCGTAAGAAACTCACGGTCCAATTCAAAAGTATGTAAGATTAAATCGCAAAAATTCCGGGCAGTAGCATTCTGCCCAGACGACCGTAGGCAAATTTCGTTTTGTCCCAATCGAATTGGATTACCCACCGCGTTCAAACGGACTTGTAAAATACTGCTGCATTTTCGACTTCGGCCAGACATAACAAAACTACGTGCGAGCATAGAGAATTCTATTTTATCTGAAACTCATACCTGAAGCGAATAACTTGTCGAATATGAATGCTGTTTTAATGTAAATTTGTATCTATTTTATATAAATTTGTCTGTCATGTTTGTCCTGTATATCATAAATATTAGGTGTAATTATGTACCCACGTTATTGTGACACACTGGTATCAGCCATAATATTATAATTCTGATTTATATATTTTTGTTCTGGATGAAATTTCATAAGTAGTATTATAAAAAAAATTACAAATGCGTGCATTTCTTAAAATTTCGATCCTGGTTTTTACCTTTACAAGAAATATAGCTGTTTCCGGTAGCTCTGCTCGCGGTAGTATGTCACTTTGAATCTTTTATGAAGATCCTTGAAAATTTCGCCTCAAAATTCTTTAGCCGTGATAGCGTGACAGACAGAAACACGTTATAGTATCATGTAATAATAATTACATAAAGCAAAATTCCAATCCCAAATACGGTCAGCCGTCAAGCAAACTTAGTTGTGCCCAAAATTGATTCAATTACCTATGGGAGGGCGACGTGCATGCAGTTCCTTGTAACATTTTCCTTGCTCTAATAAAACCAGGCAACTTTATTACTTAATTTATTTATCATATAAAAGTACAACATTATAATAATTTTGAAACCTATTATATATAGGCTTCGTTCCTACATTAATCAGCAACAGCCACACATTAAGTGACATTCGACCTGAACGTTGTATATTGAGTCAACATGTTTTCCAAAATTCGATTTTATGAAAAGTCGACAATTTAGAAAGGTACACCTCTAAAATATCAGCTTTTGTTGTACCCAAAAAGCTGAAATGTTACAGACGATAACAATGATTGTATGTAAGTCATTGATATTACAAAGTTATCACGAGTCACTTATCCTTCTTACCTTACAAAAACAACCGACATAATAGTAAATTATTTCACGTGCAATCGACGGAGAAGATGTTTATTCGAATTCAAATCACTTATTCAGAAATTAGACCTTCATAGGCACTTTTTCAATTTTTATATTAAATAGTTATTTTTCACAAGCTACAAACTACTGGCATTTCGGAACGACCACTGCTGAGAAGAAATGCCGAAAGAAACTCATTTGAATAGTCTTGGTCCCAATCATGAATATTATTTCGATCTTTTAGAAGACCAATCTCAAGACGAGGTGAGCGATCAATATCTCAATCATAAATAAGTATGTAATATTTTAATAAATTACGAGTATGACAATTAAATTTATCAAAAATAAGTGTCTAATCATGGGAAACTTTTTTGAACAAAATTTAATATCTAGTCCAATGCATTGATCAAATAGTCTCGGCAATATCCAATCTTCATTCCGATCCAATAATCGTGTCCAACTCGAAAAGTTTTCAATCGCCGTTGATTCCACTGTACTCAACAGACCGTGACTTGAATTGAATATAGAAATCTTTCGAGGTCTTTATTAGCAAGCTTTTGTGTGAATTTGTAGATATAATAATCTACGAGCCTGTAAATGAGATTTTTTTCACAGGATTGTCATAGAAAAGCTTTACAACAATTAGCCTTTTATAAGGATAGAATTTTTTTGTAAGGATCTGTTCAACGTTAGAGTATAGATTATACTGTCACTTGTACATTGTAGTCTTTTTAGGAGTAGACGGAGCCAATGTTCGGGAAACATAAAGTCCACTTTAATCTGGTTAGTTGTAAGAGGAACCAGCGAAAATAAAAGTTACTCATATTTTTATTGAAATTTGTATGTGATGCCTTCAAAAATGCGACACAACAAAACTCCTGTCAAGAGATAAAAGCCATCAGATTTCTTTACTATAACTAGTATTTAATCATATTGACTACTCCTAATATAAGGGATATCTTGTTTAGATCACCATTACTGACACAACGAAGTACCATAATAATAACAGAAATTGAAATTTATCACACTGCACTTACATGCAAATACATTCATAGAGACGCGCTAAATCTGTAGAATGTTCTGGATATGCAAATTGCGGCTTGAAATGGCCTATATAATATCCCTACAAGATATAGTTTCTTAGTGTCAGAATTATCATCAGCTAGAATTATGTGCCTACGTATGATATTAATATGTATCTTTCTCTCTCTCATGTGAGTTTTCCCGATTTCTTCCTCCACTACTGTTAAGCGTCGGAAACATACGTTTCCTTGCCTTTTTTAGAATAATTCACATACGGTCTTTAGAATTATTAGTTATCAGACTATTCTTGTTGATATTAAGCCAGTCTGGTTTTACAAATACCAGGTTATTAATACACATTTTCTCTGATGTGCCTGATGTTTTAGCTGAAAGCTAGCTGCCGTTTAGCTGAAAAGCAATCTATTAAATTGGCGTCATCAATACGTTGACATATCTCCAAATCGGATGAACAATCATACGGTTTTGATACACAATGCAACATACAGAAAGATACGTCAAATTTGTCCACAATACCGTGCTATTTAAATTTGTTGTTAAAAAAATGTGTAATAATCACTCGTGGAAATGTAGAAACCGGAAATAACTTATTTTTCATCGTAATAATTCAGCATATTCATTACCCTAAAAGCAAATGTTGATTGTTTTGAAGCCCCAGCTGTTGGATTACGATTGTCTTAAGGGCAACATTTTGCTTCCATGTCAACATAATGATCAATTTGTCTTGATATTGTTTAGAATTATACTTTGACCAAAGTAATTACCATTTTGTCCACCGCGCTAAGATTGACTAAAATATGAGTATTCTCAGAATGTATTTTATTTTATTAGGTAGGTACTTCGCATGATCGTCTTTGTATCTTATACAATGAATAGACTTACCATCTAATTTTATGGATCAATTCAAATGCAGCACAGATTAGGATTTAGAAAAAAATTTTCAAAGTATTTTCGTCACTTTGGACAAAAAGTTTTCAGACAAAACACCTATATAGATATTTAAAAGGCTATTTATGACGAAATAACACCGCCCCTTAACATGTCCATTCGCGAAGCTCACACTACCGTCCTGACATTAAAACTTTTGTCCAACAAACGACAGACACGTTTCAACATTACGACTTTTTGTTTTGGGACATCACAATTTATTATTGTGCTTGTATCTATGATACTGGCCGCAAATTGTTTGTGAAATACAACAGTTTTGAAACAAAAGTACATAACCATACACAACAAAAAATAAAAATAAAAAACCGGTCGAAACTTACCTAATTACTTATAGAAAATGGTCTTTTTCTGATTGGTCCGGGCCTTGGATGTTTATCTATATATATATTCGTTATAAAATATAGTATCGTTGAGTTAGTACCCCATAACACAAGTCTCAAACTTACTTTGGGGCTAGCTCAAACTGTGTGATTTGTCCTAAAATTTATTTATTTATATAGGTAATTGCAGTTTGAGCTACCCAACGAGCCAAATTAACTCTGATTTTTAAAAGTAGTTTTTAATTCATACAACATTCTTAGGGCATATGCACCTCCTTTTTTTTGTATTTCCTGTCAAGTCCCACAAACGTTACACCCGTTTTCTCTTCTGCCTTTACTTCTACAATCTTCAAACATAATTAGGGAATAGAATTGGAACAGAGATAACAATAATTCCATTAGCTGAAATCCGAGACTTGTTTACTGTTTATAGGAGGGTTAACGTTTTACGCACGAACTTAACTCGTAAACGTTTATGCATTTGTTAATTGATTTATATTACGAGCCTAACGAAGTTCTAACTTATGATTGTAAAGTTTTCGGGCAAGCACATAGTTTTCGCTTCGCTGGTAGTATGAGATAAAAAGCACGCAACATAGAAAGCACGGATTTGTATGGAAAATCCCATACAAATCCGTGCTTTATTTTTCACATGTCATCGCAGAGTCCAGCTGAAAATCTGCGACATCAAAGACCAGCTATAATCCTGCTACGAACAGATTGAAACTAATCAATAATACGGCCAATGGTACAATAGTTCCGTATAATTTCAATTTGATAAAATGACAATGTTATTGTGGTCATAGCACAACACTAGTCCGGAAAAATCCAATTCTAAATACATTGGAGAGCACTGTCACGCAAAGAAAAATTAAAACATTTTCGCAATTTTTCATAAAGATTTTGTAATCCTTGGTAATAGAATATTATCTAAACAACAATATTCTATGGCTAAGAAATCAACCGAGAAATCGCTTAGATGATAATAATCTATATAATTTCATTAACTATTCGAACTGCGCTTGAAATCATTGGAAAGTGAACGAAGGGCGACTAGGCATCGTGCAACAAAATCACTCAAACAGATTTATTCGTAACTAGTTGCGAAACAGTGATTAAAAATATTTTTTGTAGCTTATGTAAATACTGGTTACGAAAGTACAGTAAGGGTATTGTACTAGCTCACACGGACCCCTAAAACAAAACGAGCGTAGTAACCCAGCCCGAGTAGGATTGCGAAAAGCTGACGTCTTTTTGCGGCCATTATTCTCGTCTACTAGTGCACGATTCGTAAACCTATTTTTGACTAACTTTGGTGGATATTGGATAGAGTCGAATAGGTATATGGCATGGAATTAGTAGGTACTCCGTAGTACCAATTTCATGGTAGGTTAGGTTAGGTTAGGTTAGGTTAGGTAAGATTTTTTTAGACATAAGAACTTGTGACGCAGTTTATGTCACTACAAAATATTTGTTCGCAATAACGCAGAGAGTCGAGCCATGAGAGCCATGCTCCGTTGCTCAGTCGCCGTTCCGTCATTCTTACGTCCGTCGACAGACAATGCAGAAATTGTATGAAGTTTCGATGTACATCAACACACGTCAATGTCAAAACGTACAGAAAACAACGGAGTATACTCATGGCGCGTTGTCGCAAAGGAGCGCGACTGGCTTTAATCATTCATGAACCTAAACATTTCATAATTTTAATTTGTTTATATCTAAAGAAATAAAACAAACTAAGTGTACAAATCCAACATAATGCTTTATTTTACAAATTTATCGCCATCTATTTACTATGCTATGTATAATACAAGTGACACCGCTTTATATACAGAAATTTCAACATTCAAATATAACCTATGTAAAGATATAAGGCACATTTAATATTCCTACATCGACAATATTAGTAACTACAAATTTTATACATTTGTAAACATTAAAAAAATAATTAGCGGAAAATTAGAAGTCTAACAAAATTGAGCTGAAAGTTTTTACTGACACATTAATTAAATTAAAAAAAGACAAGAATTTACGTTCTCATATTGAAGAAAAAGAGATGACCCACATCAGACTAGTCACATTGAAACCATACAAAATACTACAAAATTTATTTGTACGTAATTGTGACTTTGTAAAAAGAAATTATAATTCTTGAGTCGAAACTGGTTTCGAACAAAGATAATTTTTCCCTTTATCTTCACTAGTTACAAAACAGCAGTTTCAAAGAGTTACAATGATATCTAAATAAATTTAAATTGTATTTTTTAAATACTATTTCAGATATATTTTTGAAAGCAAAACCAAACTTTTTGAAAAAAAATGTATAAACACTAACTGAAAATTTCTAGAAACAAACTTGAGCACCTATTAAAGATAAGTGTTACAATACAATAAAATCAATAGTGAGTGTGCATTGACGAACTTTGAGCAGTCAACCAATTCTTTAGTATTTCCACAGAATAATGTTTGAAAAAAAAATAGGAAGACCAACGTAACTGTACGTATTTGTGTAGATTGTATACAAAAATTTTGGCAAAACTCTATTAATCAAAGATATGTTTTTTATTATCAAAATGAACATATATGATTCACAGACATAGGATTTTTTTTTCGAAATAAACAATCTTAAATCACATGAAAAAGGAATGTAAAGGTCAAAGTCAACAAGTTAATATTATATTAATATAAATGGTTTCATAAAACACAAACACAATTTTACACAAAACCTGGAATATTTTACGTAAATGGAATTATCTAACCCTAATAAAAATAAATCCGATAGTCATACAGACGTAAAAAAATATTTGAGACATTAAATCTACTTAAATATAAGTGAAACATACCAAAATATTATTTATTACGTTACAGAAATTCAAGAAAAAAATAAACTCTAAAATTCAGTCACTTTCGTTTAAAATCTTTCTAGTTACGAAATCCAACTAAAATAAATATAAATTCGTTTAAAACACTATTCCTTTAATAAAAAAAATATGTATATAGATAGACTCACCCAAATATTGAATAACATAAAAATTGATTTTAATATCTAACTATTCAATTTCTATACAATAAATTTACTAGATTACGTAGGTACCTAGTTGATAAGTCAAAATGACTATGATACATTTTAAAAGTAAATCACAATAATTCCATAAAATCTAAAAAAAAAACATCGCACACAGTAATTAGGTATAATAAATATTATAAATATATCGTACTATATAATATGTCAAATAGATATGTACAAGTTAGTATCAGCTATAGCTAAATAGTAGATAATACTTTTTACAGAATACTATTTCAATACAAACAGGATATTTTGTACAAAATACTTTTGAATAACGATAAATAAAATTTCGATTAATAAAAAAACATCCAATTAGAAAAAAAGACTTTGTTATAAAAGCAATCAAGTGATGTTATTATAATACAGAGAATTGTGTGACAACTACAGACACAAAAATCACTCGACTCATAAAATTTCAAAACATATAATTTTTCGATCATATTTATACATCAAACTGTCCACAAGAGAAAAACGCAGACGTTTGTTATGAAAAATATGCCGTCATAACTTCAAAATGCCCAAACTTGTATAAAAACTTTCGCGCAGAGAAACATATATTATCATAAAAATATAATATCCTAAATATGTATATAAACTAACTATTGTGATGATCACAATGAAATAACCATGATCGTGGCAAAAGAACTATATTTTTGGATTTTTCTTGCATTCAATGAAAAGCTGAATATATAAATCCGCAATGTACGCGATTCGACACGATCATGGCTATACCTGGCATCACCAATGCTGCAGACTTAGCCAATGTAACAAAACTTTTTTATTTCACAAAAATTTGGACACAACTTAAAACTTAAAATCAGATTAAAATTTAAAATATTGATATAAAATTTTAAATGATGCCCAAATTTTGCTATTGCTGAGTATCTGGTGATAAGGAAATAAATTCACTTTCAAAGTGAGTAGAAATAAAATAGCTCGATACAATTGATATTTCCGTATACGTAAATCAGTGAAATGATGATTATACACCTTGAAATGTACAGTTAAATAAACCATTGACTTAAGTCTGAAACTGGCATTGTCAGCTAAACTCAGACACGTTCAAGGAACACGTTTTCCTCGAAGCCGAGCACGCTTAATTCAATTAACGATAAGATTCCCAAATCTCTAACCGAACACGTGTAACAAGTAATCAATTGGCGGGAGGGAGGAGAATCAGTCCCTAGACACATTAGGCCAAAACCGTGACGTTATAACGAGTGACATCATCAATTACTGTTTCTACATTACTAACTTCTACAGAAGCCGGTAATTGAAATTATGGTACATCTAGATTATTATTTAAATATACATCAGCAGCCTTATCAACTATTATAAAAATGGCCTCAATTCTTCTTGAATAAAGCTAAGATTTCGAGTAAACAACATTGGCCAAAGCCTTTATTGTAATACTGTACATTAGCAAGGTTACAGCAATTAGCCTCAAAATCTTAACCATTATAGTCCAGTGCAATTGAAATCACAAACACTAAGCACACGTTGCGTTCAAAAACAAGTGATTTGTCAACACTCGAGTCTCTGTCTCTTAGATGAAGAGGATTTCATCGTAGGCCTCCGGCTACTCTTGCACGAGCTCTGGAGACAGTCTCGCTGGGTTGAAATTCTCCATGTTCCACATCTGCCTCGTTTCCTGGTCGTTACACACCTCCATTACGATTTTGTCCTTCTTCCTTGATATCGCCATACATTTTTCGCTAGAGCCATGTTTTATATGCTTATTCTGAAATATGAATAATTATTTATTTTAAACAGAGATATAAAGTAAATGTATGAAGATAGAGAGTAAAACCTATGTTAGCGTTTAGCTAAACAATGTTGTAGTATTTAGACGAAAAAATAATAACATTTTGAAAGGGAATCACATTCCTGTCACGGCTTAAATGTTTTCAAATCGTATTAATTTCATTGTAACTTTTGTAAATATGTTAAGAACTTACAGCATTATCATACAGCCATAGCTGGTTCCCTTTGGAACCGTGACAAGGATACAAAACGACGTCGTGTCCAGAATAGTCAAGACAAGTCTCGTCTCTTCTGATTTCCCCATTCTTTGAATACATCCAATACTGAAAATTTGCAAAAAATATATTAATATTGGAATTTTAGCATAAGAGGCAATCGTCTATATAATTTAAGTTTTATTTTAATTGGCTTCCTTAATTAAATAAAATAAATTATTTCACAAACGAAAAAGGGTCTTATAAATATATGACTATATAAATACAACATGAAAAATTTTTGAGTATTTAAAAAAAAACAAAAAAGACATAAATTAATACATAAATTAATTAATTTTAAAGAACATTCTTTAAAATTAATTAATTTATGTATACCAGTCTTTAAGATTTTTGTTACCAAAATACATATTTTGGTTGAAAAATATTCATCAGTGCGCTAAGAGAAACTCTTAAGTGCTGTTGAAATCAGTACGATTAGAACTGCTGCTATAATAGAACCTCGTTAATCTTTCTAACTCGCAAAAATTTATTTCACTACAGAACAACTTAGGTATAAATGCAAATCATATGAAACAGGTATTAAAAGCGCACGTACCGTACGTACGAACAAAAGGATAGGATACTGCATCATTTTCAGGTGGTTTCTAAGGATAAAGGAAACCAGGTGAACTGGAGATAGGAGGCATCGAAGTAGTCGTACCATCTGCAAGTAAACAGACAACCGACGTACATGCCTATTGTCAAGTAGCAGATAAAGTAAAGTCTTTCTGCTAACCGTATTAATCAGGTATATTATTATCAACAGTTATAGAGTACATTCTAAAGGATTTATTGCCTTTACACACCCTACAATGGCCAAACAAAACAGGCCGTAACTGAAGACATACCGGCCGTAACAAGAAAAACGTGGTCGATGTACCGTATCGACAAACCTACATGTTATCAAATCGGATACCAGTTACTGACGTCTGCTTGAAGCAGGCAGAATTCAATCGCGCAATGTCTAATCAACATTTTTATTCAAAATGAATTTTTATTCAAAATGGATGGGTGGTGCATCAGAATAAATTTGATCGAGAAGATGAACTTAAATATCATCTGCATGGTATTCACTGATAATAAAAATACAATTCTGGTTTGAAGTCTAATACATAGACAATGTTAGAATAGGGATGTTTTTTTTGTATTGACGGGAATTAGAGAATTTAAAATTGCGATTGCTGAATATTATTTAGTATTGTTGGAGAAGTGATTTTAGCTAGTCTCTTTGACCACTTTATAACATACGCTGATGACGTCCAAAAAACAAGAATGCTACCTACATGCGCGTTTAATACCTCTTTCGTAGTAATTGCATATAATTTGTATACGAAAGTTTAATAAAAAAGTAATAAGTAATATAAATATATATCATTACACAGGCATAAGAGTATACGTATGAATATGTATACATATTTAATATGTTCAAATGGCTAAAAACTAAATATATATAATCGAACATTATACATAATATGAATTATAATTATTTATTTAAACATTTATATCGAATTGTATATAGAACAAAAGAAAATACCACCACCAATACCCTAAAGGTAAAACAATATCTACAAAAAAGTAAAATTCAAAAAAACACAAAAGTAAATTAGTTGAGAAACTTAGAACTAAATAGTAGCGGCAGTACCAAATTTATGGGAGTGTCCCAGATGAGAAATTAAAACAAATTCCGTTACAATTTTAATGTTTATATATCAAGGAAAAAGACAACAGTTTCAATTTAAAAAAGAAATAATTTCCCTTTTGTCGCAACAAAATGATAAAATTTATTTCGTGCGTGATGTTATTAAATTTACAGCATTAGAAGCAAAAAGTATACCTTACCACTTTAAGGCTAATGTTGGTTAGTGATGATTTAAGTCATTAATGTACCCAAACCTTTAAATTTATAAGCGGTGCCGATTGACCTCATGGTAACAGAATAATAAAACATTCTTGTAATAAGTAAATATTCTCAAAACGAATATCACAGAGCATTAAAATTATGACAACTTTAACTATGATGAAATTTGAACTATGAAAAAGTCATCATACAGTCGAATTTTAAAAATCAAGAAATTGCAAACGTCAATTTTTCAGCACAACTTATAAATGCAGTCAAACTTACCACGATGATGATCACCGACTACCCTCTACAAGATGAAAGCGTAAGCGTTTACATGAAGGAAGATGGCGAAACAAACCTGGTTGCCGTACTCCCCATGGCATGGCCAGACGTTGACTGGTTTCTTCATATCCTCAGGTCCGGCCGGAGAGTCCACACACATGGAGGACATTCGGTTCGCGATCTGGTGCCATCCATTAGTTAAAAAGGCGTGCCAAAAGCAAGCGTGATTACTCAGCACCATCATTTGAATTGATTATATGCTTGACAATTGAAAATAACATGGTATATGTAAATTTGATCATTTTCCTCTCTAAGATTTGATGATTTTTGGGAGGGTGTTTTGAGACGCTAATTACGAATTAACGGTTTCTCCAATACGTCCTAGTTTTCAGAAACTATTTGTTTAATATGAAGTCATTATACATATTTTACAAAATAGAGATTTAAAACTATGAATTGTAAAAGGTTAATTGTAAGCAAAAAATGGGATATCTCCGCCGTTTCTAGTGCTTATTTAGTTCCTTGTGTCTTATAAAATAAAGTTATTTCAAACAAACAAAAAATGAAATTTGTTGATTTTATTTTATCCTGTTATAATGATTACCAATAACTATCAGACTCCAGAGAGGAAAAAAATCATTCAAAAAGGGAAAATTTTAGACAAGCCTAATATATTTAAGTTAAATTTAGGAAACAATTTTTAATTTCAAAGGATAATGCTGATTCAAATGAAAAACATAAATGGCAATGAAAACAAAATAACGAAATCGATCACTTATTCCTCATATAAGAATAAGTTGACAACCAGATTTGGGAAAGTTTCTACAACCATTCAAACCCTGTTTGCACTCCAAACAAATATTGGAGATACCTGATTCGCATGGTTATGATGGCATCTGTTTGGGTACACTTTAGTTCCAACAAGGTCTGCGTTGACGTCATCGTCACCATCAAGACACATACGCCTTAAGAACGCATAGTTTCGTATCTAACATAAATATAAAATATTGTAATAAACGTGCGAGTGCTGGTCGAGCTAACTAAGTGCTGTAAAGAGTGCAAGTGACAAAAGGCAAAACACGACATATTGTTGTCAACTCCAGCAAAATGGTACTGCCGCTGCTGGAATTGAAAACTATAAAAGACCTGATTTCCACCCTGCCGATGACACGGATATATTCCGACTGCTTTATGGTGATCAGACTTGCGGGTCGGCGAGTCCAGACATATCTTTTGGAAGGCGACATTTCGGATCTGTACAGGTAATTTTGGAACAACACTTTATTTATGCACTCATATATGTTAAACGGTATAGTGTTTCTGTATAAAAAAATACCGCAATATAAATGCCTAAGATGTATCATAAAATAATAATATTATTTTTATACGAACCTCTCCGTGAGCCACGGATTCCCCTGGGATAAATAGCTCAGGGTAAATATTCGTCAAGTACCATTCAAAAGATTTGCAACCCAGTTGTTCCCTTAACATTTTCCTGCTAGTTATGTCACCGTAATCCCCTTTATCGTTGCCAACACGCTGATAGTAGTACTTAGCGTAGTCGTCCAGCCACACCTTAAATCCGAAAAATAGTAGATGTAACTTTCAGATAAAAAACAAAATATCTTTTCAAATATTCGAAGCATTCAGTGTACTTAGTTACTTTCAAAAATATGGATTGAAAACATGAATTACAATTTTATTTTCCAACAAAAATAATTATTGCGAAATAATGGTAAAAACAACGACCTATATAAATGCAAATACAGGAATTTTACCTCAGCCAAACGAACGGAATTTTTCTTCAGTACATTGACTCCGGTCCGCCATTTGTAGGGCGAACGCTTCCTGAATATGTGACCGACATGCGAGCACGGAACTATTTCCAGCGTCCCGCCACACATCCACGTTTTAAAAGACAGTTCTAGATTCTCCCCACCCCATATATCAAAGCCGCTGTCATAAGTGCCCAACCGTTCGAAGAATTCTTTGTCAATTGCGAATAGACCACCAGCCATCGTTGGTGACCAGACAGGTTCAGCAGTATGCTCGTGTCTCGCTCGCTCCTTTGCTGGTACAGGATGCCAATTGAACTGCAGGTTCCAATCGAATCCACCAACATTCACAGCTGTTGAATCTCTGTAGTGATACTCCAAGGTATTGTCATCAATGACATCGATGACAGGGCATACTACTGTCGTTTTGTTTCGTGCTATTCTGTCCAAGAGTGGTTCAAGCCAACCTAAAAATCACAATATCTTTTTAATAAGTATGATACATTGAACGAACAACGATTGTAATTACAAATCTGTAATATTATATAGTATATAGGATGCACAAGGCTGTTCTAATTTTTTGGAAGTGGGTACGGCAAAGAGTCCTGATAAAGATAGAAGAGCATGAGAAAATTCTGCATCAGATTACAGCAGCATTACATATCGCTACATTGACGGCATATATAAGATATAGAACTTTCATCTTCATTACTTCGCAATACATACCTTCAGTGCATTCGCAGTGGCTGTCGAGATACGTCAACACTGGAGCGGTGACGTACCGCGCGCCCAGTAACCGGGCCCTGATGAGGCCTTCTCGACGAGTCGCGCGAACTATCCGTACTTTTGGTAAAGCTGACATGTAGTCGTCCAATTGTTGCATCAGGTGAGCTGAGAAAGAAAATGGCAAATAATGGCCCGGCACCATTGCACCGTCGCGTCGATTTAGCACGTTGCTATTCCGTTGTTTTTCATAAGTTTTGACATTGACATTGACATGCATCGACGTACGTCAAAACAACGAAGGAAGACCATTGAGTAATCGGGCTGAGCTCATGTAAATCCACACGGAAACATAACCGAATTATGAGGTGCAATCATAAAATACATTGAGAATGTTTGGCATTAAGTGACCCTAATTTGTCATGAACACATCAGTAAAAGAAGCTCTAATGTTTATTGTTGATGCTGAAATATTAAAATCCAACTTCACTATAACACTTACGCATATCAGAGAAGTCGTCAACCAATACGATTTCCTGGATTAGTTCGGGAGGCGACCTGTCCAGTACCGAATGTACAGTCCTCAACAGAACCGACCACGCCTCGTTGTGGAAACATATCACCACTGATGTCTTTGGCAGATTCTTCAAATACCGCCCTGGTTGTTTACACCTATTAAATAGAAAAAATATTATGTAGTAACGTTCATTTAGTCGGAAAATCTATTCTACAATATTATAAATGCGAAAGTTTGTGAGGATGTACTTATGTTTGTTACTCTTTCACGCAAAGTCTACAAGACGGGTTGTTATAAAATTTGATACACTGGTAGAATTTAACCTGAAATAACACATAGGCTACTTTTAATCCCGAAATTCCCACGGGAGATTGCCTTCATAGTGCATAATAGTAGTTTTGGTTTAAATCTTTACAGTTTGTGATAAAATCTTATTTGAAACATCATATATTTAATAATTTTATTGTTAAGACTAATTTCAGAATAAATCAAATGTCATAAAGTAGATTTGTGAATAAGGAGTTTTGACTTTAACAAAAAAAAATATCAGCCATTTTTGTTATAAAAAAAAGATATGCTTGTATAAAATGTGATTTAAAATTTACATCTTCCAACTCCTTACCATTCGTCCCTCGGGTCAGGAAGTTTCCTTCTAATCGATATAAGATCGCTGACGTATTGATTGAAGGCGTTCTTCTTCCATCCAACGGCGACGGCTTCTTTGGCCTCCACACTGAGATTCTTGGGCAGCACGACCGGTTTTCCGAGTTCCCCGGGAGCATTGTCCGATCCTGGAGCGGCTAAGACTCCAAGTCCTGCGGATATAATCAATCAATAGGAATCTATATGGAAATCCATTGAAAATAAGGAATTAAGTTGATGCTTCATAATTATGACTATCATGGTCATAATATATAGTATGGTATGCTCCATAGCATACCATACTATACATATGTTTAATGTAGCATACTTTATTATTATTATAATATATTATAATTACCTGATGCTGAACTACATTTGCTAGCCTTACATTTGAATATTATAATATAAAAAAAAATAAGGAAAGATTATATGAAAATGATCAGAATGTAACAGTTTTAATATCAACTATAAATCTATCATTTTATATATAATTCATTATAATAACTAAGAGTCATGAAGACAGAACTGTCTCCACGTGTCTTTGTGAGAAATTGCGATTTACCACCACCATTTGCAATAGCTATGTGCCAGAGTTAAATTAATGCATAGTATATACAATTCTATAAGGAAAAATTAGCTAAAAACGCAAAAAATCTAATCCTTCTTTTTAAAATGCGTTTTTTACTAACAAAATAAGCGTTAAAATTACCTTCGTCCCCGCTTATGCGAACCATCCAATTGATCTTCAGTTCTGCAGTGATGACAAAGTTAACATTGATACCATGCATTAACAATAGACAGCAGACAAAACAGAAAGCAATATTATACATGCACAAAAGTAAATCACAAATATATAAACTTCATTAAGTAATCTATTGTAATTATTATAATATTCTCATACACCTATACTGAATATCATAAATAAAATAAAAAGTTCTTACTATTTGTTTCGGGTGAGTTTCTGATCAAAGAAGGATAATTATCTATAAAATGGCAAAACATTAAAACAATTAAAATTAAGAATTAATAACGTGGTCATGCAAAAGGGAATTTACAAAAACTTACCATCAGATAGAATGTTTCCGTAAGATTCGCTTTTTCTCTTTACTGATGTAGGTTTGGCTAACTTCAAGGGTCTTGCATCAGCGTCATCGTACTCAGGAGGCGCAACTAAATTATTTCTCGTTCCTCCATTTGTCGTTAGTAGTGCAATCATAAACCATAGTGCAGTTAAAACAAGCACAGCCTTCAAAATCAAAGTCCGTCTTCTTAAGAAAAACATGCTGTAATATTTCATCTTCAGCATTGACAAATTTCTTTACTTCTTGAGCTGTTTTCGATTTTACAACTCTTTCATTTGATTTTAGGTCTAACACCTATTATTTATAAGAATTTGAGCAATTCAGTTTTCACTATCTATAATCACAAAAGGTGGACTAGCATAAAACGAGATATGTTTTCGTATTCCCTTCTGGTAGCAGGATATGCTTCAGTAGATCAGATATGATTGATTCTTCTTCACATGACTTTGGTGAATGTTTTGGCTATAACCTCGCCTGTTTGCGCCAGAACTTCGTCGGTTTCTTCCTTGCTTTTTGTTTCATTGCTCGCACGTTGTCGGACATTTTTCATCCATGATGTTTGGATAACTGTGAACAAAATGTAATTATATTTTAGTAAGAAAATCTAACCTATACAAAAACTAAGTGTACTATGAACTAGAACCTGTAAGAACTATATGTATACCACAAGATATTTTCACATGAATATTTAAAACTTCATTTTATTTAAATTATGACCGTAACCTCAATAATTAAAACAATAAAGGATAATGAACTATCTGCTATGTATTATATTTATGCATTAGAAATCTGATCCACCCTTGACAATGACTGCGTCCTAACCATTACAATACAAAAGGTTGTTCAATTCATTTGTAGATCTTTATCTTTGTAGGCATCATCATCATCAGCAAATTTAATGTCTCAGCTGTTTAGGCACCTCCTATCTTATGTGTGCAATGAGGATCTCGAGATAATACATTTTCGTTCCCATCCAATGACAGACTATTGCGGCTTAACTGCCATTACAGTTCGGCGCAAGCGCTGCTAGCGCCAGAGCTTGATGGTGCAGCAGGTCGAAACTTGCTGCACCATCCAGCTTCTCATCTTTGAAGTACAAACAAATAAAAATTTAAAGCCGTAACTCGTGACATTTTGAGTGAAGTGTAAACACAGTCGTAAGCACAATCATTAAGTTTTACTGTAATGTGTTGCTCCTCAAACTATTACGATGTGAGCTTGAGTGCTTCAGGCATTTGAAAACTAAACGTTAGATTAGTTTTAGAATGTAATACTAGATTAGTATATATTCCACTAAATTTATTTTTATTCTAAAATGTTATCATATTTTTTGGATGCTGGGCCCACCACCTGTTAATTTGTTCCTCTTCTTTTACTCCCAAAGATTAACTGTTATGTTAATCTTTGGGTCAACCAGAAAATGCTATGTGTGTGCAAATTAAATATAAATAATACAGTATATACGACTACACTATTTGCGTAATTATTATGTATTATATAATATTGTTTGTGTACCTACTGTATTTATGGGCAATAAAGTTTTATTCTGTCTGTTATTACAATATGTGTAAGTAAACAAGTCTAGAATAAACATAATTTTTCCAAACATTGCTGGTATCCTGCATTTTTATTTTGTTCTAACTTTATTGCAACTTAAAAGATAAAATAAATTATTGATGACTCTCATTATTCTCCCTCTCCGCCTACGCCCTTCTAGTACCTGTATATAGTCATCTCTCCGGACAAAATAATAAACCTACATTAAAACTATTCTTAGCATTCATGAAGCTTGTCTTTGTTGAAGGGAAATCATTTGTATAAAATTAAATTTCACAATAGATGCCTACTCGATTTTGTACTTAAACACATCGCCCACCTCAAATACAGGTAACTTCGTGTCTATCGCTCCTGTTATTTTAAGGTATTACTCTTTTTACTATAATTCATGAATTTGTCTTTGCTGAAGGGAAATTATTTGTATAGAATAGAATAATAATAAGAGGTAAACTGGTCGATAGTTGAGTTCGTAAGCATTGTAGAATCTAAACAGATGTTTCATACGAGTAACAAATATATAACAGATACAAATTCCGAAATTTCTGTATGCGAAGCTTTAGAAAACGCCAAATAGCTTAATAACAAAAAAATATAAGAAGGCATCTCAAGTGAATTCCGACTAATGACACAAAGATGAAACATCAACGCAAAACAAAATTGATACAAAAAGAAAATAAAGTCAAAGACACGATGCTCAGATTTTCCTTATCTTTTTACTTCCTAAAATCCAAGGAGACGTCTTTAAGTAAAACGAATGCAAATAGGAATCCTGAGATATCCTCGAGGTATATACGCTAACTGAACCGAAGGTTCTTTAAAATTCCTTAGGAATGGTACATGCCACACAAATTTACAACACAAGTTTTGTGAGCAGATATGGATGATGAAAATAAGTCGGTATACAAAAAATCAATGTCAAAAAATGATAAAAGTTTTAATGGTCTCCCATAAAAACTGGCTGATCAGCTGATAAGGCTAGGTATGGGAAATCGAAATTTTTCATTCTTATTACACAGTTTATTTCTTTAGGAATATTACAGGTATAGGTACTTCATAATGTTCGTAATTGTAAGAATTGTGGACAATAAAACACTCTTTATTTAAATCAAATAAAACAAAGACATTATACACGTAGTTCACCATTTATTTTCAGGAATGTTTAGATTCTTCTGAGAAAATTTATTAAAGATTTTCACTTTTTAATAGCTCTCAACTCAATCACAGACTTACACAATTACCCTCAACACTTAATACCGAAATACATTACTACTGCTCAACCACGAAGCAAAAAAAAAGGAGAGGACGCCTTAATGTAACTTCTGTAACAGGATTAGTTTATTATATTATATTATATAATAATAAATAAATTAACAACACTCAACGGCCCACACTCTGCACTAAGCTTGCATCGCGGGTCCGATTCACACAAACACAGACACGGGCACCAACCCAGAGTCGCAGAAAAATATCTATAGTCACAGTACAAACACAGTACAAATATTTGCCTGCACTGGTAAACGAACTTCAGGAGGTGTGTGACGATACGCGGGGATGAAGCAGACGTGTGGTTCCTCTTTGGCCCCTTTTCGAATGGAAAATGAAATAATTCGCGCCCCTTTACACCTGATATCTGTGCTGCTTTCATCGTAGCTGTGCACAAGTTGATACATCGGTTCTTTTTCTATATATAGTCCGCGTGCTCAACATTAGCCGGGTGGGATGGGGCGTTTCCGTGGCCTGATGGATTGTTCAGCTTCGTACATTATCGAGGTGGATGCCTGGCCATTTTTCAAGCCTCGCAATTTGTAGGCAAAAATATCTTTATGGGACGCTTGAGGAATTAGTGAAAGTTATTTGAAAAGATAACTTATATTTTTTTACTATGGTTATTTTTAAGTTCAACTTTAAATACTTTCGTTTTAGTACAGTGTCAAGATACTTAATAAGTTAGATTTCGTGAGCAACGAAAAGTTTATGTAGTGGATGTATAGGTCATAATTTTTATAAGAAAATAAACTATCGGAAATAAGAAACCTATTTCACTTGAGAGATGACAATATAGATAAATAAATATATGAGAAAAATAATTTTAAATGGACAAATGGCCGAGTAACGCGCATTTATTCTATTCTCGTTTGACGACTTTTTTGTGTGTAAAATAAAAGAACTAAGAATAATAAAGTAAAAATTAGAAAAATTGCTAAGATTTGTGCCTCATCGCGGCGATTGCTTGTAGCGATAAATATTGAGAGTATTGTTCCCTTGGCACCAAGGCGGTACAACAAATGGCCAACGTCGGGAATATTAATTGGGAGAGTCGATAATTCCCGAGGATATTTCATTAAGTTATTTATAAATACGTAGTCAATATACATACCTAATTTGTCGGACAGTATAGGTATCATTATTTTTAACATCCAAAATAAAAACCCTGTTAGATGCGAATTTTATCCAAGTACACATTATAAAACAAAGTTCTCTGCCGCGTCTGTCTGTTCGCGATAAACACAAAAACTACTGTACGGATTTTCATGCGGTTTTGACAAGTATATAGTGTGATTACTGAGGAAGGTTTATGTGTATAATTTATTGTATTTTTACCCGAGCGAAGACGGGACGGGCCGTTAGTATAAAATAAAGTAATCTGCCACGTCTTCGCGATAAACTCTAAAACTATTGCTTGGATTTTAATGCTGTTTACTTCAATAGATATGTGATTCCTGAGAAGAGTTTATTGAATGAGTCTAGTGAATTTATGTAATAAATAATATAAATAAGTCGATTTTGATTATAAGGCTGTATGTATAATATTTTAAGAAAAAAAAACTCAGTAATGCAAAATGGAAGCCAAGATAACTCCATGAGAATATAATGTCAAAATCTTTTAGCGTAATTGAACTGCACATTTTTAATAAAGTGTCATCCACCTCGCTCTGGCGAGGCTGAAAAATGCGAAACGCGGGAAAAATAAGATTACATTTTTCGACCTGGATGTTAGATTATGAATGCATATACTTAACCTGATTCCGTGATACCCGATGCTGTTTCAGAAACTTATTTAAACTTTCCAAAATACAACAGCCGAATAACTGTCGGAATTTGTCTTAAAAGGGTATTGAAATTTTAATTACTTTGAGCCTTTAGGTTTGAATTTGGGTTAAGTATTTAGTTTAGTTTGGAGATCATTCATTCCCAATGCTTGCTCATTTTATACTTCCTTCTACTACAATGATTGAATCACTTTTGTTTGACAAAATAAATACATTTTTTATTTAGTACATATTCATAAATACTCACTTTTTAAGCACCAAATCGATTCTCCTTTACGTTATCTGAAACAAATAAATACTTTTATCAGTTAAACCGCTTCGTCTTAGATAGAATTCGTAATAGAATGAGAATAGTCGAGGCATATTCACATATCATTGAAACATGAATAAATAGGGCAGCAATATTTTGAATATGAGTTATAACCAATTATAACCATTCACAATTATAACCATCACAGAATCAGTATGGAATTATAACCATCCCTTATCATGGAATTGCAACGAATCTTCTAATAAATCAACCAAACAAGCAACATTTGATAGAAAAACGTGATAAAAATCCACCAACGTATACAAAGAGACGAAAGAAAAAATAAAAATACAAGCATATTTAAAACATTTATGTAATAAGAAACTAGATTTATGCAGGCACTTCTCTCGTCAAATTTTGAAATAATTATTTTCATAGCTACGATCTGTAGCCATAAAAGTCGGAATAACCACTATTGAAAAGAAATGCCGAAACTCATTAAAATTATAGGCTCATATCATACTAGTCAGGCATGCGTGTAGGTAAAATGATATTACAATATTGTCGTCAACGGAACCTATACCCCCTCCATCGAACCATTCAAAAGAAGGATATATTTATGTCTAACAGTGGCTTCACAAAAAAAGACAATTGTGATTATTAATTAAGGCCCAATTAAATATAAAAGGCTGCGAACGACCATCAACTAAAGATAAGTTGGATCTCAATTATAACCCTGTGATAAAATCTCGTCGTCATTCAATTGACAAAGACAATGTTTTACGAATCTCCAATTTAGGTTGGGGTGATAAGTTTGGCCACAAAAAGGCCATTGCTAAATTTAATCTACCCCGTAAATTTTGAGGGGACTTCCTGCAATTTCTTTGTTGTCACCTTAATTGCATTAATGAGCGAGTAGGCCTGCTCGATGACTTGCAAAATTTATGATATTACCCTAAATATTTATTTTGCTAAATTTCTGAAAAACCCTAAAACAAACAAACGATACGAGTACGATATTCATTTAATTATTATATTTACAAGAAACAGGGTTTTTAGGAAAAAGAAAAACTAGAGACTAACTATTAACTTAAATATTAACTTTTATGAATATATGAAGGTAGTAAATTATGTATTATATGAATATATTTCTAAAATACTGAGATAATGTGTTCGATATAATAAAAAGTGCAGGGAGCTCCGTGTTCCATCAGCGCAAACAGATTATTTTCCTTCAACTTTGAAACGTTTTTTTATTATTAAGTACTATTAGTACTAATGGCTTCTAGTTTTTAGAATAGCTTCTTCGAAAATTGGCTTGGCCCCAGTTCGGAAATTCCTTCCTTTGTTAGAGACGTAACGAGTTTCACTACTCTCGCTACACAGTGGGATTGCACGAAACAATTTTAATTAAATACAAGGTACTTTGTCATACAACAGTTTTTGGTATAATATGTCTACGTACTAAAAAGTATTCAGAATATTTAGGGCTTTATATTTAGGCTTTTTTTTTATTTCAGGCCTTGTGGCCGACAAAATAATGATTTTGAGATATGTATCACATATCTAAATTTAAGAAATAAAATTAAAGTTAGATGAAAAAGTGAAAATGTTTACTCACTAAGTTAATGTAAAAGATGAAGCGTTATGTTTTTTGTCCGCTTTTAATGGAATTGACCTTACATGAGTTTTGAAAAAATCTACCCTGTTTTTAATTTCAACATAGTACTTATTTACACATTTTACAAAATTAAGTTAATGATTTGTGGAATAACTCTCTCCCTCTAGACTCCGTCTTCATACTATTTAAAAGTAGGATAAATGTATTTAATGGCTAACAGTGGCTTAGAAAAAATACTTTTAATGCATAAAATATGATTAAACCTACAAAAGGAAATATTTGGTAGTAAATATAATACATTTTCAAAAAGAAGCTTAATGGCAGAGTTTTGAGCGTAAATTAAAACTCGACGTTATTATATTCACCTTGACACCACTCACCGGTAACAGGTTGTGATGATGAAGTAATCTCATTGGTTAACCGCGACTCGTGACAGACTTGCGGCATCTAGAAGCATAGGTCATGGATGCGCAAGAGCACCGGTGCTGTGGCTGGATTCCGGATATTTAATGTTATTCATTAAAATTTGCGCGGTATTGCCTTTTTTATTGTGTTTTACACACAGTACTTCTTGTATTACAATTATTTTTTAGTCATCAAGGTTCAAAATCATTTTAAAATCTCTTCGAGATTTACCTTACATCGGTAAATGAATGGTTAATGTCAACATCTTTGATCTATTTTGCTTTCTGTTGCCGCTTCGTGAAATCAAGGCCAGTCCGGACCAAATTCTTGTGAAGCACTTATAGCTATACCACAGTGTCAAATTAAATTACTAATAATTTCTAATTAAATTATTATCAATAACACCCAATTAAAACCAAGAAAAACCTATTATGAGATATCAGATTTTTTACAAACAGTTGGAATGGATAACACGTTCTTCACGCAATTAATCTGTGACGCACGATATATTACGGAGACAGTTAAGGCGAAGACATACATCCAAAATTACTTATTAATATGTAAAAATCCAGCAGTTGAACATTAAGCCATTTTTATTCTTATTCCAATCTTCATACGTGTTGCTCAATAAAACCGTGGCGTGTTTCTAGTTTCTAGGTTTAGTACAGCGAAACATTTAAACTATGAAATATCTAGAATACAGGAAAGAAACTGTTAATACAATAGACTTTTTAATTACCTATCTTCTTATAATTAGATATATATATGCATGTGATGAGTGAGTTAGATCAGAGTTTCGATATTTGTCAATTTAAACTAAATCCAAAGTCAAATATAGCGAAGCAAAGTTCGAATACTTTCATAGTTAGGTGATGGAAACTATCTGAAATTATCAGGATGAAAAGCAAGACACTTCATTAATGTAATATAAATATAAGATCCACGTTTATAATTAGACGTCCTTGGAGAAAAGGTTGCGATGAAGTTTGTTGTGTCGCTTCTTATTCACATTCGTTTTGGAAGTCGGCGGTAGACTTAGTTTTAAGTAAATTTTTCAAGTCGATAAGTTATGTATATCATCCAGTTGAATATAGAATTTTTAATTTTATTGAATTATACGATGACAAGGATCGGCTTCCAATATGGTAACGTCTCAATGGTTTACTATACGGACATGATTAAAAGCTTCTGACAACATTAAAAGCTTGTGCCAAGACAATTATTTCAGAAAACAAATTTTTAGAGTTGTTGCGAATCTCACATCCGTTGTTTTCTATATTTTTCACCTACACGTACACAGCAAGCTAAGCAAGGTAATTACAACTGCAAGCTTTGATCGCTTGTATGATAGTAGCAGACGGTATTATTCGCGTATGTAAAAAAGGCACGTTTTTAAACGAGAACACGATGTTACGAGTTTATTTTAGCGATGGAGTTCCGTCTGTTGAGATGCTTAAATGTTGCCTATTTTATTTTGTCGTTTTGTTGGGTTTTCGTTCTTCTTTCTAATTTTAAGGTGGCTTGTCAGTGCTATAGACAGGGAAGTGCGATACATAGACTAAGGATTACATATATTTTAATTTAATATGACATGTTTTCTTTTAAATAAAAAGCACCGCTCCTAAAATTTTCATATATCAGATATCCTCGAATTACTGTTTTTTTACCTCGAATTACTTTTTTTTAGCATCAAAATAAATATAGTATGAATAACAGAATGACAATTTGTTTTATGCGTTGTAAAGATGAAATTATTTAGTGAAATATCTCACACCCGACAATAATACCGCAGTTTAACAAAAGTTAGTATTGAGTCGTTTCGTTATGAACAGATAAACAAATATGAGTTATAGATGTCTTCTTTCACATCATTGTGAATATTCTCGAGAATATTCACTTGTCTATATTATGTAGTTATACTTATAGAGGATCTGTTAATGTGACTGCGGAACCCTGAACAAAAGACACGATTTCAGTCTTAGTTTACGTGGCGAATGGTTCACGTTAGCCAATATCATTATAGTCTTCGGGGAGAGGTCATTGCAATCGTTACGGAGGAGGGGGAGGTCACTGGACGTGTGACAATAGACAAATATACTGTATGCCATCAGTTCAGTAATATTAGTGCACGGGTCTTTCTAAGACCTCGGTGGCTTAGTGGTAAAGTGCTTGCCTCTGAACCGAGAGGTCCCGGGTTCGATCCCCGGTCGGGTCATGATGGAAAATGATCTTTTTCTGATTGGTCCGGGTCTTGGATGTTTATCTATATATGTATTTGTTAAAAAATATAGTACCGTTGAGTTAGTATCCCATAACACAAGCCTCGAATTTACTTTGGGGCTAGCTCAATCTGTGTGATTTGTTCTTATATATTTATGTAAAGAGGATAATAAAAAATAAAAATAATTTATTCGGTAATTACAAATCTGTACGAAGTTTGTTGTTGGAACCTACTTTTAAGCATATGTATGCCTGTGCCAGCAGACTGCGCTTTTCCTTATTGCTATGTTATAGAATGTACTGAAAATATGTGTAATATATAAGTATATTGTGTTCAAATTCTTAAATGTTGTGTTTACTTAGTATTCTTTAATACTTAGTATTATTAGGATCTGAAAATTGTTTTCTTTTATTTACGAAAAAATGCTAGTTATATCGTTACAATCTTCGGGGAGAGGTCATTGCAATCGTTATTGAAAGGGGAGGTAAGTGGACGTGGGGCAATGTTAGCCAAACGTATTGCCTGCCATCAGTTGTGTAGATCAGTGCACGATTCTTGCGAAGAGAAATAGAAAATATTTTTTTATTTAGGTACTTAGAGAAACAACCACGTGGTGGACAACTATTTATTACAAGAATTACTATTTTTAAAGAAGTTTACAATAAGTACGTTGTTTCTTACAATTTACTTATGACCTCTATTATTGTAGTCTATAGAAATTTATTCGTTATTTGTCTTTTTAAAGAGAAAATCAATTAACATTTAAAAAGGCAGAAATATACTTCCTTATGTATTGTATCAAGATATATATATTTTTTTAGATATTTAGGTACACAACTTATGAAGGTATCTATCGCAAAAAAAAAATAATCCATTTTTCATCAAATGTTAGAAAAAAAAAAACACTTGAATCGATTGCACGTCAAAAACATGTATTTGCATGATTTCAAGTTCTAAAATGAATAAAATCGATTTCAAAAAATATGTGTCGTTTAAAAGTACTTCTGCAATATGTCGTATAAGAACCATCTGCTCGCGTAATCAAATTGAATGCCAAACATCTTTCTAAAATTACAAGGTTATTGGGTTCGTCTTTGTTTTAGCTTCACCCTCAGGACATAATATGGAATCATCAAAGGATAATATCTTTATGCCTCATCTTCTGAGTGTATGATCACAAAATATGGTTGGTTATAGTAACTATTGAATTTCTGTCGGTGAATTAAAGAATGGGTGAGCAAAATACTGGACCGGTAAAGATCCCTACATTGGAGAAGCCCGCCATTCAATATTATCTTTTACAATAAACAAATAATAAATGTGAGTTCGCCAAAATTGTAATAAATGAAAGTTAATGCAATATAAAGACGAGTACAAACAATTTTCATAATAAATTTATAAAAATATTTTTTTAATTTTTAACGCATTACTTTAACAATGATTTTATCTAAACAATACATATAATATTTTTGAAACTTAGAATATATGTATTCATAAATGTTGAACATAATTGATTAAATAAGCTTACAAGAATTACAATAAAAATTCTGTATGTTTCATAATTTGTGCACGTGTTATGATACGTCCCTGAGGCGAAGATCTTTTTCGTAAATTAATATTCTTTGTATGTATATTTTCCTAATAACATCATAACCTTAGGGCTATTTTGTATTACGATCGTATGTACCCTTATGATGATGGAAATTTTTCAATTTATCTATAACTTTCTTATAATTATATATTTTTTCCATTGATGACTTACAATTTTGTTGATTTAGAATGGGTATAAATTTTCTCAGTGTCCAAGTAATATTTTTGGTAAAAGTAAATAAAATTATTGGAAAAACAATTTCGTCTTCCGTCAGTAGTTCGTATTAGTAAGCCTACCTAGTAATAGTACTAGGAATAACCTTTAAATTTTACTTCATTCCAATACCTACTGCATGTAAGGATTATAATTTACATAAGTACTAACTTTATTATCTCCACACTATCCATTTATGGCTGTGACACCGCGACGCCCACACCACCGAGATAGTAAATTTTGAAGTTTTAGCTGTGATTTCGACCGGCCGCTTGCCCGACATCAACCCTCGTTGGGAATTCTATTGCTGCCTATTACCTACTAAGGCTAAATGTTCTTTTGTCGTATAACATCATCAAGTTGATTTGATGAGCAATATGGTTTTCACATTGTGGTTTACCCATAATGTAGGTAAGTTTATAGTGTAGAATGTAAATCATTTATTCCAAAGTATATAGTGATATAAATACAGTTGGCGTAGGAATGTCAAGTATTCAAATTACATTACATATACATAATGAAACTCTTAAATTTTATACATATTTGGCCAACTATTAAGCTTTATTTGGTTAAAAAATAAAGCTGCGCGCAGCGGCTACAAATTTTAAAAAGTTACAACGACCGCTTTAGCTCTTAGACTATTCTGAGAGCTAGAACAAATTCCCCAACTCATTACCTTTTCAAATTTAGAACGAGTGACATGCGCAAATTTTTATGCAACTACTATGAAGGCAGCGGTGTGCCGGTGACATTACTTAAATTACTTTTCTATGCGAGACGTTTTGTTCGTGGTCATTGTTAATGGAATGGAAAACTAAAGGAAAGAATTATCATATTTTCAAATTTATTTCCTTGAATTATGTACCGTAGAATTAACTAAAAAAAAAAGAGAAATATGGAAGATAGCGATGGTTAAATAGAATTTTATATTTGTCACATTAAAGTTAGTTTCTTATTTCAAAAGAAGGTAATTTATGAATTTTAATAGAAAGTGTTATAGTTTTCTACACCTAATACAATATGATCACAGTAGAATAAAAGGAATTCAGAGGCCGCCGTTTTCGATTTAGTTAACTGCATTTACATTACACAATGGAAAACTATACTATTTTCTACTAAAATTCATATCTAGTCTGTCTAGTCTGTCGCATAATCTGTTAAAAAATATTTACTCTCACATTGCAATTAATTTCTATTATGCTAAGGAATAATAGAAATTAATTGCAATGTGAGGTGGCGCTAGTTTGCTGCATCTGAACGAAATATTTGCTTTAAACATTCCACCTTTTGTACACGTTCGAATAACGGAAAAAACTGTAAAGAAATTGCTTAATATCTGACGGTCAAAGAACCATTCGGTATTCGACGATTTGTAATGAGAACCTCACGATATCTGAATTGAAATGGTAAGCAACACTAGCGGCGATAGTACAGTCAACAGCACATCAACCTACCCAAATTCATTGCAAACTCGCCGCTATTATCGCGCTATCAGAGGTTCATACATGGTGCAACTTGATATTCTGTGGACTGAACAAGAGGCAGGATGCTAATTCTGAACATTAAATATCCAAACAGAATATGCCAAGGGCGATCGTTCATCCGAACTGGTCGTACGGTTCCGAAGTGTTGTCTACTGGGTTGGTAGATTGTATTAAAATAAAACAAATCATTTATCTGATCGATATTAGGCTCGTTTTAAAAATTGTCAGTATTGTATACTATCTAATCTATTATATTGCGTCAAAATAAGTTAGGATATTTTGTTTTAATTACAGTCATCATTGCTAACTGCCAGGGTCGTTCTATCGCCAGGGGTGCTACTTTGCTAGGCATTAAAATACTATTTTGGACATCTGAACTGTAACTGTAAACTGTAAACTGTAACTGTAACTGTGTGTGTAACTACCAAGGACAAAAAGAGTATTTCTGACTTGACACGCAAAGAAATAAATAATTCTCAATACAAAAAACGAGAGACTATTGAATTTTAAATATAAACCCAAAAAAATGTTCTTTCGCGACTATGTATCTAAATTAACCCCCAAAGGTTGGCTGAAAGAAATTGCATTTGTGATTTGTGATAAGTTCGCTATTGCGTTCATTTGTTTTTGAATATCTTGTTGTAATACTATATAATATTATGACTCCTTTGTAAATGGTTCAATAAAGAGTTCATTTATCTATCTAACCTATTGCGAAATGATGCTAAAGCTCATACTACACAGGTCAAATAAATAAAATTACTACAGGGAATTTAATACCTCAATGAGATCCTATTTAGCATCATACACATATTGTGAAATGCACGCGTAATTGCAGCTGATAGAGCAATGGTAATGCAGCAAATTTATTAAATTGTACAATGTTGGGAGCAAATGCAAATTTGTTGCTATGTTACATTGAACAATCTAAACTAAGTTTACGAGGTATAGTCGAAATATACTATTAATATTATGAATGAAATACTTTTAGTGAATCAATTGGATCAAAATCATTTTAATTATATTGACGAATTTTTTATTTAAATATACACAATGTGTTCAGAAAGAATTATGTCTGCTGATGTCATAATTCTTTAATTTCAGAAAAAATCATATTTAGGTAATCAGAAATGCCATAAGTCATACCCACGTAGATAAAGCTTTGAAGTTCAGTCCAGAGACTGAACGGTAGACTGAACGGTATAACTATATTTAGACCTTCACCGCTTTATTAATAACATTTAATTCTCTGATTAGGCTTGGAGTAGTATATCTTTGTTTTGTCCCTCTCTCTCTTTTCAGCATTTGACATTGAAAGAACGAGACAATACAAAGAATAACTATTCCGAGGCTAATCAGAGAATAACGTTTTTATTAATAAGGGGGTTAGAGTTTAAAGTTATATACAGGTTATATTTATATATAATGATAATTATAGATTCATTTATCAAACTTTATTGTTCTAGGTAAAAATATAAATAATTGATAAAGATAACCCTTCGATTATGGAGATAATAAAAACAATTGAACAACAATAGGATCGCGTCAGATCGGGCCGCGCGTGAATTAATAGTTTAAAGTTAAAAATATTACCTAATATTAGCTAACCATTTTGATATTTGGTGAATTTGATACAAAATATATCAACTTTGATATTTTCAAATGCGCTCTCACTGATCACTCAAATTTGCGCGGTTCAGATTCGACTTAAATAAATGTAAAACGATAGCATTGTATTTAACTATGTTATCGATAACGGGTGAACAGACATCACAAGAGTAAGCTACTCATACCTATGTTAAAATGCGAGGTAAGGTCTGTACCTTAAGCAGGAAAAATGAAACCCTTATAAATTCACTCGTGCGTTAGTTCGTTCACAGCACAGCACAGCAGCTCGGTTGTTACGAAACTACTAAACCAATTTCTTGCGCTGATATTCAACGAAATACGAAATCACAAACAAATATTTTATTCAGAAATTAGATGTTCACAGACATTTTTTCAAGTCATATTCTAAATTAAATAATATTTACCAAAGCTACAAAGTACCAACTACTGGAACATGTGGAAGTAGTACTCCACATAAGAAATCAATATGAAATCTAGCATTGCACATCGATGAAGCCGTGTCTAAATACAAACAATGACGTAACAATATAAAACATAAATACATCCAATTTTCCATAAATAATTAACAACCTATTATCACATGCATTTAGCAAAAGCTGTGTCCAAATACAATGACGTGTCGATTCGACAATTTAATAAGACCGCAGGCGCGCCGCAACGAAATGTCCCCGTCGACATTGCGTTTGAGCGGAAAATCCAGCTGTATGTGCCATATAACCCAGTCGCCATTTTACGGTATTTTTAATCGTAACTAGCGGTCTGTCCCGTGATCGCTCGGATACAACCTTCCACGGGAATCACACCTATTGGTGAAAACCGTAGTAAAATGCGTTTGGTTTTTTTTGGTATTTCTTCAACGATCTATCAACGATTCCCGGCATAGTGATATCATATTTAAGTCGTGCTGACACCTCACGCATGTGGCAATGAGTCAAGGTCGTGTTGGTGTACGTAAAGAGGCCTTCGGGTATAATCTGGTAAGTAATTGGCGCTTTTTAATGATGGTAACAACACCTTGATTTTATATATTTTGTATAAATCTTTTTATTATATGTATAAGTATCGAAACTTTAAAAATTGCAGAACAGGTCGGGTAGCTTAGCTTCAAACCAGACAACTTCAAATAGAAACTTGAAATTTTATTTCGTGTGGTTTGATAATAGTTCCTACCTGTTGGTAGTACCTTGTGGTCAAAGAATATATTGAAGTCTGGAATGTAAGAATTTACCTTGTTGCACCGTGAACATAAAATGTATACTGACTTTATCAAGCACAAGTGTGTAGCTTATTTAATACTACCACGGCACGACCATACTAAAACCACTTGACTGAAAAATTTATTTCTCAATTTACTACGTTTACATAAAAATAGCTTACTGAGTCTAAAAATACAACAATAAATGTCAAAAATTAAAAACAAAAGAACGTTAATACGCAGCCGCTGTGACCTATAAAATGAGTTCACTGAACAAAAGCAGGCGCAACTGCTCCCTAGAGCCCTATCTATAAACTGGACGACACATTATAAATGTAGGCTTAAAGGACAAAGCAACGACAGTGCAGAGAATGAACGCAAAAAGTTTACGTATTCGCGAGAGAATATAAATCGTGGTGGAAATCAAATTAACAGTGATACAGCTAGACATACAGCCTACCTACTAAGTTACTACTTAAATACCTATAAGTTTACTAAGTTTAGACATAGTGAAATGTGGAGTCAGTAGTAGATAAGTCATTGACTTTATCTATCAACATCTAACTATCAATATCTAAAAATGATCTAAAATTTTTCAAAACCTTTTAATTCCATTTAGATAACTATTAATTTGAAATTCCTATCTTTATATTCAAAAGGTTTTTTTATTAAGCGAATCCTTGAAATTTAGCTTTAATATAACATCGACAGCACGAACAATACCTTCGCCAAAAAATATCATTATAGGAAGCAACATTTTAATTACAACCAAAATGTCGTTTATATTATTTTCTTTCTGCTCACTATATAATCTATAAATTCAGGCCTATAACATGTTTATAGCGGCTTTAATCCATCGCTGATTGGTCAGTGAATGCAGCCGTAATCCGATTATTTGTTAATGGGCCTATCTGGCATGTATTACTGCGAAGTTGGCTGCAATTCGTAGCTGCAAATTTCATAAAGCCATCTGAGGTTGATCCTCTACGGTTTTTCTTGTGGCGTTATAACACATTTTTTAATTTTAGACATCTGTTATATTTGTTCGTATTGTTAATAAGTAATATACCTACTTTCTCAAAAACTTTATTAACCCAAAATGGTAAGATTTAATAAAACTGGTTTCAATGCTTATTTAGATAAATATTCTATCCGTATTAAATAAATATCATACAAATATACAAGCAGGACATGAAATATGAGCACAATCAAAACAATAAATCGCTTCACAAAAATAATATACCTAAAATATAAACAACATAACAAAACATAAATTACGACTTTTAAAATCAATTTCAATTAAATAAAATCAATAAATATATTGCAATAAGTATCAAAATCAAACGGGAAACATGCGAGATGTCCCCACTCATCAACCACAAGATCGAATCAGAATTCCTAATGATTAATATAATGTTAGTAAATTGATTCCATGAAACAAAACCGTGGTTGCAAACGCGTTGGCACAGTTGCACCGCCATAACCGGCACAGTGGAACACGGAACCCACAAATGGGGATCGACCGTTGCAGGGGCTACCGGTGCAAGTGCAACGGTAGATACATACATGTGTACGACAATCCTGGAACATTAGTCACTTTCTGCTTAACCACAAAATATGCCTAGTTATGTCCGCATATCAGAGGAATAAACGTAGGAAATTTTCTGGGAAAACGTAGAACGAATTAATTGACCATTTGTAAGCCGCCCAAATGATGAGTTTAGTTTTGAACTTTTGACAGATATTTATAAACACAACAAAGAATTAAAGATCAGAATTTAAATTTATTTAAAAAGCACCTCAGGTCCTTGCTAATTGATAAATGTTATTATAATTTGAACGATTTCTTTTAATGGAGAGATAAAAATTTAGTTAATTTAATTACTTTTATTTATTTGATTTTGTTAAGTGGGATGATAGCAAGCTCTCCATTTAAATTTGCATACCCGTGGACGGTGAAACATGTAGGATTAAGTTTTTCTTTTAACACCACATTGCAAAAAAACGTAAACTCATGTTTTTGCAAATAAATAATCTTTGTCTTTGTCTTTGACGCGACAACAGTGACAGCGACGTACCACTCAATTATGCAACCGTGGATGTCGTTGATAAGCAACAACAGCATGCTTAAAGAGGGTTGGGGCCAGCTCAGCGGCGGATCATAATTTTTTTTTTACGCTGACACCGGGTAGGGTACTCTGCAAATGAAAATCGGGAAAAAAATGAAAACCCGAGAAAACTTTCTGATGGGAGACAGAGAATGAGACAATAAATCTAAGAATAAGTGCTTACGTTATTGCTAAACAACTTTTTGTGTTCCGCATCTTCAAAACTGTTAGGTTTACTTCTTAATTTTTAGATTTCAAGACATCAAAGCTTGCCGGAAACATGCGACGGTTAGAGAGAGAGGGAACTTCTACAATGTGTTTCGTTTACTCATGATGATACGGACAAGAGCAAAGCTCTTAAAATAAGAAAATTAAATAAATATCTATTTATACTGTCTACATACATGAAGCTATTTCGACCTTGTAAAGTTGCAATCCACTGATGCATTCCCGATCCTTAAATGGTAAATAAAACAGGATGTTCAATTAATAAGCATCCTTTAGAATGTAACTTCCACTTTGCAGCTTAGTATTTTAATGAGTTTAGTATGTATACTTATCTATGTAAGATGAGATTCTTTACAAAGTCATTGTTACTTCCTCAAAAGACACTAGTTATTTTTATTAAAAAAAACATTTTTGCCACAAGCTTTTATTGCATTACATTTACAATTTAACTTCTGACAAAAAAGCGATGCCCGTGCTGTAAACCGCTGAGGAGTTCCCTCGTTGGGAGCCGCTCCTGGGCGCACTGAAACAACGTGGGAAATTCGAATTCCTTAGAACAACTTGAAGTAGGACAAATCTAACTTGCAAAATTTGATTACAGACAGACAAGCAAACATACCTACAGGTACCTACAGGTAAAACTAAATGAATGCTTATAAAAACAACTAAAGTATAGTTGGAAATAAAGAGAAATTTACAATATTTAAATTATTTGAAATTTTATTTATATACCAACATATAAGTTAATATAGACCATCACAAGAAATACGCGCTCTACTAAACTAATATTAAAAATGCGAAATCTTGTGAGGATGAGTGTATGTATGTTTGTTACTCTTTCACGCAAAATCTACTAGACCAATTGTTATGAAATTTGGTACACGGGTAGATTATAACCTGGAACAACACATAAGGCAATTTTTATCCCGAAATTCGAAGCCCCGGGGCGCAACTAGTAGTACATAATGTAAGTATTAGAAGTCTGAAGACACAAAGTTGGAAAATCTCCCGATTTCGGACGGTACAGACGCAAGTCGCAAATTGCATTGGAAGCGCGGGAAAATGTGATGCACTTCGAGAAAATTTAACGAAAGATTGAGCTGATAAAAAGATATTGGTTATTTACTTGCAAATATTTCAATGCATTTTTTGGTAAATAGGTATTTATAGTTCAATAAGAAACACATATTTCAATGGTGTATTCAGAAATTGATGCTGAAGGCTGGTTTGTTTAGGAACAAACTATATCCAAATAAATCAAATAATCTATCATATATATGATAATAAGTCAAATAATTGTGATTGTTTGTTCTTTGGATTGGATGATCCTTATTATCAATATACATTGATAATAAGGTTATGAATATATAGTAGCCTGTATAATATAGCTATATAGTAGCCTATATTCATTAATTATAATTCTATATTAAAATAATATCGATAATTTTAAAATATGAACTGCAATTATCTATATATTTTCGATTGTTTGATTCGGAGATTTGTATTATTGTAAAAAAAAATTGAATCCGATAAGAAATAAAATCACAGACCAAACATAAAACTTTAAATGCTTTTATATATTTCGCCAAAGCAATCCAGTACAATCTCCAGGGCTCACCCGCTAAGCTGCATGACAATTGGAAGGGCTTATAGCACCAGGAAAGGTACAGTAACAGTAAAGTGGGACTTATTTGTACATACGATGGCGTCACAAAATACCCACTATATACAGAATCTCTTGTATACACTATTATGAAGAAATATGTGAATCTTGCTTTGCTTGTTGCTAGATGCTGCGAAAATAGCGAAATTTTTACTTCTCATTATGACTCGTGTTGTTTTTTTTAAATGGTTAAATGGGGTTTTTGTTTTATTTAAGTTTAGTTTATTAAAAATAAAAAAATTGTAAACTATAACCCTGTTATTCACAAAAAAGTTAAAATAAATTTTAAGCGAAAGTATGTTTTATCTCGTTCTGTCAATGTTAAATATTATAAAGCGCGATATTGTCAATAACCTTTTATAAATATGAGGTCAGATAAATATAGATTAATTTTCTTCTCAAAATCATTTAATAACGGATATTGCTAATATTATTATAAAGAGGTAAGCGTTTGTGAGTTTGTATGTTTGAGGCGGGTAATCTCCGAAACTAACTAACTGATTTAAAAAATTCTTTCACCATTAGAAAGGTACATTATCCAAGATTGCTATAGGCTATATTTAATCTTAAAATTGCTACGGGAGCGAAGCCGCGGGCATCATCTAGTTGCTAATAAAACTTAAAAGTAATTAAACAAATTTCGAGCGCAGTGCTGTTTCAAAATAAAGTACCCGAAAGTACATTAAGAATATACTTGAGACTCTGGTCTTCGTTTTATAATTCTCCATTTCCAAGCAATTTCATAGAAATTATGAGCAGTTAAAATGCTCCCCCACTTTCAAATACATTTCGGAATTTGAAACATAGACTCGGAAATTTAGTTCTTATTTTTAAATCTTCAGTATTCATTTCTATAAATAATTTTCTTTATTATTTCAAAATTGTTTCACGTGAACAAAAACAAACAATTGAAAGTTAAGGAAGACTACCAATCTATTTCGTCGTTTTGTTTCAATCCACTTGTGATTTTTGTATTTAAGTATAATTAGATGTGTGTAATAACACATATACCTATAACTCAAGGCTTGAAGGGTTATGGTAAAATATTATAGTGGCAGCCAAACGACTACTATAATATTATAAATGCGATAGTTTGCGAGGATATATGTGTGTATGTTTGTTACTTAATCACGCAAAATCTACTGGACTGATTATTATGAAATCTGGTACTCGGTAGAATATAACCTGGAATAAACACATAGGGTACTTTTTATTCTGAAATTCCCGACCCCCGGGGCGCAGCTAGTATATTATAAATTCTGAAATTTCTTTATATTATTTACGGATGCAACAAAAATAAATTGAAATCTGACCAAAACACATGTTGTATCAATAGAATAAGTACCAGTATCCGTTATCGGTCAATGAACTCGTGACAGGATATTCATGTCGGGACTACAATCGACAGTGTGGTCAATATGGACCGGCACTGTAGCATATTTTACCGAATGTTATCGTTATCGTTGTAGAATACTTTGTTGGTTAATAATTAATAACTAAAATTATATATTTGAATGACGACCTCGATGGCGCAGTGGTAAAGTGCTTGCCCCCAAACCGAGAGGTCCCGGGTTCGATCTCGGTCGGGTCATGATGGAAAATAATCATTTTCTAATTGGCCCGGGTCTTTGATGTTTATCCATATATGTATTTGCTATAAAATATAGTACCGTTGAGTTAATATCCCATAACACAAGTCTCAAACTTACTTTGGGGCTACCTCAATCTGTTTAATTTGTCCTAATATTATATATTTAATAATTTAACTTAATGTAAGGGATGAAAATAGCACTTTGCCGTTTTCATCCCTTCCGGGTAAATAGAGCCAAAAGTTGCAACACTCACAAACCACATTTAGACGGATGCGGCTGTAAGATGTTATTATTTTTATTTAAAAAGAAACAATATAGGTAGGTACTATGAGATTAAAAGTCTTATCATAAGGGTTTTAAAAACATATGTACCTACTTAATATGTTTTCAAAAACCCTTTACCTTTAATAATTATGATATCTCTTTTCAGTCAATATAGAGGCGAGTTTATTGTATTCCTTGTATAAAATTGTAGCTGGCTGCATACACTGTATTACAATTTTATTAAGAAAAAAAAGTCACGCGTTACATCCAGGAGGCCTTTGTACAACACAGAAATAAAACCCTAAATAGATTTGCTCATTCATTACCCTCCTGAAATCTGGTTTATCCTCCCGCCAAAACACAACCAGATTAATGTTACAGTCACTTACACTCCATTTCCTTCATTTATATACCTCTAAATCATCACATTAGCGAGATGGCAGGATACAGAAGATATTTTTCCGTCTTTATATGGAAATAAATGTTTGGAGTCGACATGAAGAGTAGTTGGTTAATCAAGGTCGTGAATCATGATTTATTATGGATAATTTCTACTGCACTTAATAAAGCTGTGACATAAAGCAACTAACTAATTTTTTAAACTATAATAAGAATCACACTATAACCATTAGTATAAAGCAAAGTCGCTCACCACGTCTGTCTGTTGCTAAGCTTTCTTCTTTTAAACCACGTAACGTATACAATTTATTCCCGAAGGTTTAAATAGGTATACTTTACATCTTTCATAAAAACAATTCTTATAATGTCGGTTTTTGTTCTACTTACCTCACAATCGAGACTTAAAGCAGAGTAGTTTGCTCGGGTGTAAGCATCTATTGCACCCTCGAACTATAGGCGCGCCCTCGCTGCGTTCGTGCTAAATATCTCGGGCTACAATTGATGCCTTACAGCCCTTGACTACTAATCTATAATAAATAACCCCATGCGAACTCCAGATGCAGGCCAGACCACCAGTTTTACAATATAAAGTGACAGGGAAAGGTACAGGATAATTATACATTATGATTCATGATAAAATTGAAGTTGATTACTTTGACTATAAGTCGATATTAATCAGTATTTTTCTCAATATCAATTCCAAAAATAATAACTCAAGGAAGAAAAATAGAAATCATTTCTTTTTCTTTTCTAAATGTATTCACGCTTGAAGTGCGGCTCCCACGCCACACGTCATTTATTATTAAAATATTTTCGTGGGCATAAGGCTTGTTATTTAAATGAGAATATAAATCACTCAAAGGAATAACATTTCAATTAATATTACATTAGAAGTGGGAACAAAAATAGTTTTATAGTGTGGTGTTTCCGTCCTAGAAAAGGACCAATCCATGTCAGACTAGGGAACACATAGCTTCGGCAGCTGATAGGCAACAATAGCATCTCCAAGGAGAAATGACGTGCCGGGCTTCGTGACGTCGATATAATAATTTACTCAATTTACATCAATAAGTCAAAGTTACCCTAAATATAGCAACGAATTCGCAATGAATTAGGGTAACTTCATGTGATTTTGACTTCTGTAAAAAACTAACCTTGAACTAGAAACATTATCACATGGGCCGTGGAAAACAAATCTTTTGTTTAACACCAGACACCACGATCAATTTGATAAGTAATCTGTTTGTTTACATAAATACGATATTATTTTCGAACAAGAGCTTTAACAATACAATAATAGCGATTCTCAAGTCCTCGTATAAACCTCTAGTTTTATTACAATGATTAACATCTGATTATCCAATTCAGTGCTTCTATTGCTTGTGTACGAAGGCTAATCTGTTTTATTTTGTTCGAAAAATATACAGTAAAAATATGTTATTAGGAAACTTTTCATATTCTAAGGACTAATAACATGCTTTCGCATAAAAGTAGCAAAAATGCATGTTTGTTAAGTAAATAAACATCTAATTTCAGGGGAAAATAAAGAAATCTTTCACCCGCACACTAGCGCCACCTTTTTATCAATTTCTTTTATTTCTTAGCAAAACACAAAAATATTTTAATGGATTATGCCATACTAGATATGGAATTTCCCTGGAAAGTAAATAGTTTTCCATTACACAATGTAGTCACGGTTGACTAAATTGAATCGGTGGCACATTGGATTAAAGAAAACTATAATACTTCCTTATAAATTCTTTCTCTAAAGCGCCTTAATAAAAAACTTAAAAAATGTAATTAATTATGGAATTAGTTTTAAAGGTTTTATTGAAATTCAAAATATTTCTAAAATACATATTACCCCGACAGTAAAGAGCCATGCTTTTCCTATACGAGCTGTTAACCGCAGTTTCGCCCGCGGCAAAATGTATCGGGTGCGTTTGTACAAACTTTCATCCCAAATTTCCGGTACCTCTAGGGGTAGAAATTTTAAAAAGTATATCTGAACTCTGAGATTATTTCGCATTTATGATGTTAGTGTGGAAATATGCATACTATTCATCCTACAGATATTATAAATACGAAAGTTTGATAAATTAATGGCCAAACAGAATTGATATAACAAGGCACGACATTACTATGGCACTTATATTATTGGTGACGTAACTCAAGCCGCATAAACGTTAGTAAAGTTATACAATACTTACGAGAGGAACATTTGCAATTCTAAGTAAACACTGTTAATAACAAAATGTATCTATTTGAATTTCACAGTTGGAAATTTAAATAGTTTTGTTAAACCTGTCAAATACACTTTTTAACAAATTTTGAAAATAATAATGAGGTGAAAAAAATATAGCTCAGTGATTAAAAACACTGTCTCGGATAGATAGGGGCGTGGATTCAATTCGCGCTCGATTCCAGAATTTTTTCATCTCATTATTATAAAAAAAAAAATAGTTCGAAAGTTCTCAAAACGCCACGCGCAATAACTTATACGTGTAAAGACTTACTTAATGGCTTGTTCTAAACAAACCATTAAGCCATATTGTTGAACTACATTACTAATTTACTCTTAATTTTACCTTCAATTTAATAGTCGCAGGCAATCCTGTAACAAGCAAAGAAAAATATATTTATTTTTCCTTAAACAATAGAAAACATATCAGTGGTTAAATAAAAATTTGATAGCATCCATACGATTTCAATAGCAGTTTATGTTTCATAATAGAGGTAGGTAGGTATATTTTTTCCATTATATAGATAATTTTATTCGTAAACAATGGATGTCATACGCCTTTTCTTTAATACAATCAAATCTTCAAAATGTAAATGTTTATATTTGATACTAATCTCTCGTTTCACGGCAGGGGACACGAAGAGAGAGATTTAACAATAAACTCATATCAACTTGTTCAAATTTAAATGTTAATGTAAATGCGTCTAAGTTTTCTCCCAATTTTCATATATATATTTTTTAATTTATAGTAAACATACAAATCTTTAAGTTTCACTAAACCGCCATATACAGAACTCAGTGATACTGTAATAAAAATACATAATATGTGACAGACTAGAAGGTAACGCACATTTACATATATCTCATAATTTTAATTCATTTTGTGATCTTTTATACCTGCAAATAGAGAAATAACGAATAACTGTAATATATTATAATATGTAATATATGTAATAGGTTATGTATCAGTTTATGTTATTATCTTGCTTTATGCCTTATTTAGATACTGTTAAAGAGTAAAAAGTGCATGTTAAGTCCATCATTTCAATGTTTCACCCTGGGTCACTAACTCGTATAAGCGCTGCAAATTCATACACACTACTCGGTTACAACACTTCTCATAATTTAAGCAAATATTTGATGATAGTAAAATAGAACAAGCTAAAATCACGGACACTGCAATACGCAAGGACGACGTGAGACACCGAGCGTCTTTTCCAAAATTTGTTTTTGGGCTAAAAGGCCACCCACAGGCAATCCCACGATGTGCATTAATCATAGGTATTTTGTTATAACAAGAAATTTTAAAGGTTGAATATCACCAACGATTTGTTTTGGTTGGGTTTCTCTTGTAAACATGGGCTACAGAAACTTTAATTCCTTGTAATTTTTTTTCTATTCTTTTCTGACGACCTCGGTGGCGCATTGGTAAAGTGCTTGCCTTTGAACCGAGAGGCCCCGGGTTCGATCCCCGGTCGGGTCATGATGGAAAATTATCTTTTTCTGATTGGCCCGGGTCTTGGATGTTTATCTAAATATGTTATAAACTATACTATAGTATAGTTGAGTTAGTATATCATAACACAAGTCTCGAACTTACTTTGGCGCTAGCTTAGTCTGTGGGATTTGTCCTAATTAATATATTTATTTACTTATTCTAATTTCAGTTTTAGCCCTTAGACCATAATGATATAATATCCTATTATAACGGTGAAAGGTGTTGAACTAATCAGATGCGATCATCGTTGGCGTCGTTTTTGCCAGTGATTTGTAGCTTAAATAATAGATAAATCTTATTTTATTTCGAATATGTCATGAAAAGTGCCTGTGTATATATTTTTTTGATAAATTGTTTGCTTAAAATTTGAAGGATTTTGATCATTGGATATCAGCCATAACCGCGGTATACAATGTAGAATTATAATAAAAAAATCCTGTTAATCAAATCATTTAATCAGAAATTAAGACTACCACAGGCACTTTTTCACGTCAAATTTTATATTATTTAGTAATTCTCTCAAGCTACAAAAACTGGCATTTCGGAACGACCGCTGCTGAGAAGAAATACCAAAAGAAACTAATTTGAACAGTGTCGTTGAGCGCAAGCCCTTAACTCGTGCATAACCCCCTGAAGGTTTGGAGAACCCTCGTTGCTCGTTACCAGCGCGCCATTAGACCAGCGCCGATTTTAGTTTCCGACTCGACGCGCCCCGAACCACTTATATCCGGACGGATCCAGATATGTCCGGATCTAATAAGGGCCTGGCTCTTAATTGACTTAACATTGCCCCCATAACGATTTGGGTCGAAATATGCTTGGTGATGAATATTAAGAAGGGTTAATTCCACTAGAAGATCTTTAGGGTCGTGTATTTCATTGATTTTTAGGTATTTCCAATTTAGTTGACTACAATAAAATTTACATGAATGAATAAATAAATTGTTACAATGACATATGAGTTGAATTACTAAATATGAAAGTATTTGCATCGCTATTAGGTTTTTCTTCAATATTCCATTAGTATTTCGAAAAAAACTTTATCAAGTCATCATCATCTTTATGAATTAGTCAAACTTTAAAAGTCTGAAATTTCGCGAAATCAAATCGAAGCTCCATGTTTAACCATTAAATCCCTACAGAAGCGAAACTAAACACGGAGCAAGATAAAACTTGGTCTTTGGACGGTCCAACTTTCCGTCGTCCGCTCAATTTTTAATTGACCGTCAGTTATTGAAGTTCCACTTTTCTTTACGAAATACGCTCAGATCTCCTGGCGATAGCGAACTTTGAGCTCAATAGCAACTGTAGCTAAAAGTCTCAGGGGATACTATTGTGAAGTTAGTGTCTACTGACTGTACAACTAATGGTATAGTTCTACTTTAGATTTCTTCAATGTGCTTATAGAAAATGGAATTTTATAGTCATTACTTAACTATTGATAAGTTTATGAGTTTGTAAAAAATATAAAATGTACAAATACACTATTTTTAGAGATATATTTTCTTTGGCCTTTTATTTCTAATTATCTACTTCTAAAAATAGTAAAGCAAGGAATTTTTTTGTTGTATTTACGCTTTAACGTTTTTATTTGTATTTACCATAATAATTGAAATGTAAATGAGACTTTGCTCTTCAAACCTCCTTACATTACTTATCAAACAGTCTCATAACTCAGTGATTTCCCGACTTTTGATCTACAACATTGCTATTGACTGTTTTCTGAAAATACATTCTTTCCAACCCCCCACTCCTACATTCTTCCCCTGTCTACTCCAAGATTCATCAATTAAAACTTCTGTCTAACGAAATAACTTGAATTCGTCTTTTGCACCTGAAAGATGGGATCTTTTATTCCAAAAAGGGACGTTGAAAAGAAACATTGCTGACGTTTTCTATTGTCCGTCTTTTCGTCTGTCTACACCAAAGATATGACAACTTTTGATTTATCACCAGGCCCTGAATAAGCCGGAAGGTTACCCCCATTTTTTATACAGTTAATTTTCTTACGGAAGGCTCCTTTGAAACGGCGAGATTGTCCATTTTCCCCGACAATGAAAAGTATCTACCCTGTTTTTATAACCTGCTGCTTGTATTTTAAGGGCTTTTTAATCTTTTTTATTTATTTAGGCGATAGTCCGAGGATGTGTACCTACATTTTTTGTTAGAGACGTTACTTTGAGACTACCTATTTTTTTTTGTTACATTCAGATACAAGCCAGGGCTTAATTAACTCTTATCCACGTGCCGTAATCACGCCGCGTAGCGTACTGTAAAATACGTGTCCATATTACTTATTCTTAATACTATTAAATCAAAAGAAAATAATACTAAAACTCTATTCTCTTTTTAACCACACACGAAAGAAGGAAGTTTAAGTTTAATGTGTCTGTGTATCTGTCCGTGGCATCGTGGCAGCCAAACGGTTAAACCGATTTTGATCACTAGATCAAAATGGTTGAAAAAAATATTCGAAAAATAATTTAATCGATAATGTTCTTAGCTATGTTTCGAAAATGTGTGTTTCAGCTGTTTGGCAATCGTCAGCTCTTTTCTAGTAGACATGATGATGCCAGCAACTTTGATTTTAATTTTTTATTACAGTAATTTTTGAAGTAATCGATTTTCTGTTTGTCATTAAGTTGGTAGGACTGTTTACATGTCCCACATCAAACAAGGGGGCTGTCTCTGCAAGTGGTAAATAATTAAGTGGCCATACGCATTGTTTACGGTCGTTTTTATAGCTTGGTTCAGTTGTTGACCCCTCAACGTTTGAGGCGTCACATTTATCTTTTACGAGCCTGAATGACAATACAGATACAGTATCTGTTATCCTCGCGTGTTTTTTGACATGAGTTCTGTGAAAAATGAACCTTTGATTCGGCCATGGTTGACGTCAAACGTCTTTGGAATAATGACGTAATGATAATAAAAAATAGAAATCTTTTAGGTATTATCGGAAATCGTTAGTACTTAACATTTACGCTTGGTTAATATATAATCATAATAATATTTTTTTTACTACGAGAAAGTTCTAGTTTGAGCCAAAAAATTCACGATTCCATTGTGTCTCATATATTTTCTATCGACACTATATATTTTTATAATATACCTTTATTTAATTTGAAAGTAGGTTTTGGTAACTACCAGTAACCAGCAACAATAGAACCTCCATAAATACGGTAGTAAAAAATTACATTTAATTTTTGTATGTGGGTAGTCTCATGCTTCGATTTCACAGTTCCACTAAATTCGGCTACGTTTGGCCATTATTCTTTCTGTCTGAAATTATGTCCAATAAACGTATTGTAAAAATTTACGCGGTTTCCTTGATTGCGTCGAAAAACACAATATACAATGATTGAGAAGCAGCAAACATATTCTATAATTTATGTATGTACCTAGATTGATACGACGTGACAATTAATAAAATATTTTGAATTTACACGTACTGGTTTACTATATTTTATTACCATAAAAGACATTGTATAAACTTTGTAACACTATTATATGCTGCACACAAGATTGTTATTAATAACCACTATTCAAATTCAAGTAAAACAAAGTAATTGATATGTCACTTTATTTATTACAATGATTCGCAATTATTATATTATAATAGTGTGATTATAAAATGAGGAGGCCGAGGACTGTGGGAAGTGGAGAAAGAATGTAGGTAAGCGGATCCTAGACTCCAACGCTCAGAAAGAACGCATAAATAAGAGAGTGCGCTAATATGATATTATTTGTATATGCGTTTAGTAAGTAGCAAATTGAAATTTAACTAACGGCTTGTTACAATATTCTAACAATATCAGCAATATATTTTATATATTTAAAAAAAATGAGGATGCCAAAAACCATGCGAGTTGGGGGAAGGGGGAAAGCGGACTCAGGGCTCGGAAGGAACGCTCAAATGAGAGAAAGAGAGAGGGAGAGCGCTAATTTGATATTGTTTGTAAATGTCTCATGTAGCAAAACTAAAATATGAAAGGGATACTTCAATGCATTTGACTTGACATTATTAAGAACTAGTTGCGCCCCAGGGTTTCGGTCTCGTGGGAATTTCGGAAGAAAAAGTACCCTTTGTGTTATTCCAGGTTATTTTCTACCCGTGAACTAAATTTTATAACAATTACGGTCCAATAGATAATGCGTGAACTGGTATAAAACAAACTTACATTTATAATATTAGTTGGGATAAACTGTATGCATTTGAAAAAAAAAAAAAAACAAAACCCTACGAGGTGGAAGAAAAAGTAGGAAAGCGTACCGTAGGAACGCTTAAATTCAAATTCAAATTCAAAATTCTTTATTCAATTTAGGATGATATACATCACTTATTGACGTCAAAAAAATTACTTAAACTAAGTCTACTGGCGGCTTCCAAAGCGCAGGTGAAGAAGAAGCGGCGCAACAAACTTCACCGCAGCCTTTTCTCCAAGGACGTCAATTAACAAATATAGGTATAAAAATTAGGACGAATTTACATCATTATTAAAAATGTCAAAATTTAAATGAATAAATAAAATAAAAGTTGTATTTCCAATAAAATTATTGAAAATTGTCACACAATATATATATATATATATATAAAGCTAAATGTACAAAATAAGAAAAATTAAAATTAAGCTTAAATAAGAAAAGCAAAACTGGAGAGTACTGATATTACAATTGAAAGGGAGGCTTCTATTTTTTTGCGTGATTAGGTACCAACCTAACAATATCAACAATGCAATATAAGAATTTGAAGTCCGTTTATTATTCGTTAAAAGCTTGTATTGTGATCACAATAATTAGGTCAACAAGGACGCCACCACATGTTTTTTCGCTAATGAAAATGCAATTCATTTTGGTTTCGATTCCTTATGCAGAGTCATATTTTCCTTCATTTTTACCGTTTTCAATAGAAATGTAATTTCAATATATTAATATAGCTTTTCATGCTATTCTGGGAGCGAAGTTGCCAAGGTCAGACAATTGTAAAAAATATGTACAATCTAGATAAAATAGATATATTTAAGATCATTATGATAATTCATAGACTGTAACAATGCAGTTGGATCGAAATACAAAGATTTAAAGTTGGTTGGAAAGTCCATTTTCAAAAGTATGAAATTATAAAAATAAATTTAACCATCATAAATAAGAAAACATTTTGTAACAACTTTTATTATGAAATCATCACCATAAACGTAATATTTAATGTAGCTGTCGAACAAACATATCTTTCTTCGCGTACATTTTCGCACAAGAGTCCAAAAATGTGTGATTTTATCTTTGAAAGTATTGTCATTACCATAGTATTTTTTTCACTGGTGTTTCTAATGATATAAGATCCTTCGAATAGTCATCAAAACAAAAATTTGGAAACTAGCCCATTCCATCTGTATCTCCAGCTAAACATATGCTATACATATGGCCTTCGAGTTTCGCAACTTTTGGCTCTGTCTGCCCCGCACGGGCTATCCCACGTGATACTGTATAAATATATAAAAAAAATAATATGAAAATTTTATATCGATATCTGGACTGTAGCAGATTTTCATATCAGAGTTTCGGGTGCCGATAAATCAGAAAGTGGCTTTGCAAGCAGTGCCGTCTATGACTGGATACCGAGCGAGACGATTCTAAATTTTAAAAATTTCTAGGAACAGACTGTTCTAAATGTGGACGTTGACAAAAATCTCGATTGTATTCGCCAAAAAGGTATTTGAATTTGCTTCACGAGTTTTACTCGATACTATTTGCATCTCAGATATGTAACAGTTCTTTATATTATTTAAACCAGGCATTAATACAAAGTTAAGACCTGTGCGATTTTAGTATGCAATTTTATGAGCGTATACACGCGCTTATTACACATACGTTACCTACATCTAGATTTAACTGAAATAAAGGCTAAAGCTAGGTCTAATCAAAGATAATAATTCTACTTCTAGGTATATCCAACTGAGACCGGCTGCACCTAGGTCTAACCGGCTAAAACTAGATATAGCCGCACTTCAGAGTTTAACCGTTACATAAAGTAGGTCACGTAATGTTCCTGCTTTAATTTATTGCTCAATAATAGTTACTTCAAAATAAAGAAACTTTAAAACTTATGATTAGTGTTATAGATACATAATAAAATAAAATAAGTTTTGTCTTCACGTCGTGTTACCTTTCATACAGCAAAGTTCTGAAGAAAATATTATTAGAAACCTAAGTTCAAAAGTTCGGTTCATTTATATCGAGTACGCTGGCAGACTTCCCTTGATAATAACACTCCGGTTTTAAAAATATAGAACATGTTGAGAGAAGTTCAAATTACGAACTGGAATTTATAAAAACAAAAACAAATTTATTTTATACTACACACCTACACACTACTCATATTATGGGAATTCAATTACCTATATATATATATATATATATATATATATATATATATATATATATATATATATATATATATATATATTTAAAAGATTTATTTTTAAAGCGATGTAATAAACTATTTTACCTTTAATCTGTGCACATTATCGTAAAGTTCGCAAATTTAACCTAATCGGTGACGGTGCTCATTTTAAAGTTAACGTCAAAGTTGACGGGTGCTGATGCAACTGATGCTTAAAATGTAATTTTCCAAATCATTTGAATTTCAAATCGATATAATTTATCGATTCATATCCGAGCATTTTCCGAGTCCCCGTTCGAGCGGTACCTACGTGGGTGTGCGTAATTTGTTTATGCTTAGGAAATGTGTTACAAAATTACCCTTTTGTTGTCGTTTACTTTTTGATATTAGACAATTTCTTTTTCAACATGTTTCAGAGAGTTTTTGAAGAAATCGATATAAACGATGTCGACCAAAATAAAGAACAATTTTCCTTTTTCAATGATCAACTGAACAAAATACTGTAATAGCTATGTATAGATCAAAATATGGAACTATTCTCTATACAGAATTCATAGTTCTTCGAAATGATAGTAACATATTTGAGTTAAAAGCACTAATAAATATAACAACATTAAGCTGATGCAAGAATTTGTGAATATGAAATCTACTGATGGACTGTCGAATTTATTTCCAGTATTTTCCACTTTAACGAACACAAATCCAAAGCAAACACTATCAAAGACCATATTCAACTATAACCCATCAAAACTCGACACAAAACAATAAAAAAAAACGGGGAAATGTGTCGCACCCATATCCCGGGCGCGCCTCCTACAGCGCGCATATTGAAAAGGACGAGGTCCCGTAAATTCTCTCGGTTCGGCTATTTGTCAGGGATGTCCGTATGCTAAGGGCTGTTTTTCCATTTGCGAAAACACAAAGGGCGCTTTATTATATTCACGTACCGTGTAAAAGTGCTCGCTCATTGTATATTTTCGGTATTTACTTGTTAGAACATAAGAGCTTTTTATTTATTACTTTTACCCCTTTAAAGTATGCCCGCGGCATAGCAGAATAATTCAATCTATGATTTGTTTCACTTCTATGTTACACATAGATTGTTGTAAAATGCTGCAACATTTTACGTCAACTTTACACAGAAAAAAGCAAAGTACGCCATTTTATCTAAAAGACGGTGGCGCGCGTCTTAAAGTAAACGTCAAAGTTGACCTGGTACAATCCACTCTTAATATTAGTTGTAATTGTAACTTATGCAAGCTTGTGCAGTTTTCTGCCTTTTTTTCAACCACAAAGTGAATTAAATATTACTAAGGATTGTGTAAGAATCCACCTTGAATTTCTTGCCTGAACTTCTATATATTGAATTTCAAAAGCTACTCTGGGAATATTGCACTATATTCGTGCAAGTAAAAACATAAGATATCTTAACTAGCGACAGTATTGCGTATCTTTGTATCAATTTGTAACAACTGCAGTTTTGTCACAGGTTTGCGTTCACATAATGGGGACAATTTGGCCCAATTTATTTGACGATGGGGTAAATTCGACCCATTTAGCGTGCTATGGCGTAATATCATAACTTTCTACACTCGACCCTTCACTCCCACATTAAATTATCGTTTAGCCATTCCAGTTTAATGTACCAAGTTTCAATTAAAAACCCATCGAGTATATACGCTCCATTATTTCACGTTTATTACGCTCATAAATGATTTAAATTGTAATTTAATAAGTTATTTCAGGCAATGTCAAATTTATTGGGTCAGGCGTGTGTTGAACTGTTGAGGTATAATATAATTATATACGATATATTTACACAGGTTGATGGATAAGTTTTATTGATGTTTACAGTGTTACCACATTTATTGGTTAAATTTTAACACGTTGCATTTTATTAAATCAGAGATAATTAATGTAAAAGCTTCAGTGGACAATAATTTAAATGAGAATGTTTAAAATAGCTTTTGATGGGTACGAGCTTGATTTAGTCAATCTTCGGGTAGTTTTAGAAGATGCCCGAGTTTTGGAAACTTTATAAACAAAACCAGCGAAAGGAAATGTGAATATTAGGAATTCCTTGTTCCAATCTATGATAATAAAAGGCATACTGTTAGGTACAGAAATATTTTCATCTCATGTATATTCTGCGAAATATCCACTTAGTTTCTTTACATATTAGTAAAATAATAAAACAAAAGACTACTCACGACCTCGTGTCGTGAGAGCCCACGGCCGGGCTAGTTCACAAGAGCAATATCACAACCATCCCTTTCTTTTTCACCGGGAAGGAATGAGATATGATTATGTTTGATCATCGATTGCAATCGGTAATATTTCGCAGATTGCTATCTCCTCAAACCAGTCTCTTGGTTTTTACTTAGCCGTAATTAAATTGATAGATACCTTCCTCTGATGTTTACTTTGCATGAATTATTTTGTTTGAACATTTCTTAATTTCAAATAACTCATCATCATATTTATCTAAGTAGTATTTTACGTAACTTGGTTTTAAAGTTCCAAGTTAAGTAAGATTAAGGTTAGGTCGCTGGAAACAGCGAGATGGACCAGAATAACAACATGATATTTAGCTGGCATAATAAAAGAGACATAGGTATAGGCAAAAAGACGGCCTTTTCAACAAAAACCGGGAATACAAAAGCAACTACGTAAATACTTATCTGCAAACTATGACTTATGCAATCACAAAATTTTAAACGACAAAAGAAACCCGTGTTACGTATGCTCGTGAGCAAATAAACCTGTCAAAACTCAAAGAAAACTAGCATCTATTACCATTCCTTAGAGATCGAGGGAACAAAACACCGTCGACTGTACGCGAGAGTGGAAAAATAGCAAAGCAAATAATAACGTTTCGGGCAGCAGCCGGCACCCGCACAAGAGAGACAACAATATAAAAAGATGTGACAACATATATATACATCGTCGGTGCTCATAAATCATTGCTGAGTATGTCCCACTCGACGACAAACACAGTTTCGGATATATTTCATTGTTGGCTTAGCGATTACGAAACTTACAAAAAAGGGGAGACATGAAACGACTTTTAACCCCCCCTAAACCCCCCCGACCCCCGAATGACACTGGGAGTGTGTAAAAGCTTTCTATTTTAAATTACCCTTTCTGTTGCTTTTTAGCAAAATTAGTTTTCGAGGAACGGATAAGGTAGGTATTAAAAATCACTGGTGTTATTACACTGGTCACTCAAATATTCGTGCGCCTGCGTCCGCACGATTAGATGTAGGTACATCGCCTTAGAAATTCTGCATATCATATTGCTCTACATTTAACAATAAATTGTTATAAATTAATTTATAATATTTGGAAATCATATCACAAATTTTCTAATTAATAATGAACATATTATATTGGCTGTGCAAATCATGCATGACATAAATCATTTAGAGCAAATGTATAAACACGACTAAATTTTGCATTCAAATTTTAAAATCGGAGTTCAAATTACTAATTTTTTACCAGGATGGAAGAGATTGAAAATCACAAAACTTTTATTCTTATCAATTTCGAAGAAATTTTATTCACATTTTTTTACAACTCATGAAAATCAGATTTGAAGCGTGTGTAATAAATGAAAGCATTTTTTTTTCAAGCAAATGCGCATTGTATTTCATTCATTCAAAATGAGTTCAGATCAGAGGTAATTAGAAAACAAAAGGCCAAAGGCCAAACAAAACTATGTGTGAAAGTTAATTCTCCAGAGTGTCAGTCTGATTCGATAAGACGGGAAAAGTTCCCAAACTTCTCGTTATTAGCGAAACTAACTCAGTGGTAGTACTCTCTGTTCTTTTATTGTTCTTTCATTTCAAAATTCCTATATTCATTTGCATCTTTATTTACTTTTAATTTTTTAAATAGTTCAGCCATGTGAATGGTTGTGTCGTATGGCCGTGAATGTCTTACGAGGCGACTAAGGGACACAGCGCTGAATAGCTGATAGGCAAGGCTGATAGGTCGGTTGTAAAATCCTAGCCAATTTTTTATTACGCTTTGGGGCGTCACAGTTCCGAATGACCCGGGTGAGAGAAAGCAACTTCTAAACGGAAAAATATAGTTTCTTACGTAACTTGGGATTTGACTTAAACACGCATCAACAAAATTTTGGTAAAAATTTCGCGGCAAATTTAACAAAGATTCTGCCTCGTAACCATGTATCCTGAAGAATGAAGCATGCGAAAAATATCTCATTTTCGTCCGTTATTACATGCAATCTACATTTTCTTCTGCACATGCCATTATCATGTTCAATGTTGGCGTCACGATTCACCGGTTTTCTTTGGAATATCTCATTAGGAAGAGGGAAAGAAATGACAGGAATATTCGTTTTCTTGTAATATAGGGAAGATGCACAAGATTGAGTATGGTGTGGTATTACCACAAATTATAGAGAAGCAGAAGTGACACTTCCTTAACGCACACACAAGCAGTCAACATGAAGGGTAATTTGATAAATTGATACCTCAAAGACACTGATTGGAGGTGATTTACTAAATTTAAATATGCTATTATGCAATTACATTTTTTATTTAATAATAACAATTGTAAACTAGTAAAATTAGTAACGAAAATAAGTAGCCTAAAGATTATATACATTTTCAATGTAAAATTCATTACATGAATTTTTAAATTCTCTTGGTAATAAATAATACAATATACTTAAATAAGTATTATTAATATGAGGTTTTATCTGTAGCCTGAATGTTTTTATCTAAATAACATATGGTACGAAAGTTTTTCCTTTGTCATTAGAGCTTTATTGGCTGGACTAGTAAACAGTTTCGGCTAATTTCTTCTTTTGTAATTGTACATAGTTTTTTTTGTTCTATTCTATTTATTTGACCTACATATTAATAAATGAATTACCTTACCATTAAATTTCAAAAATATAATTATAGAATTCGGATCAAGAAAGTTATTGGTAAAATGTATATTAAGTTTAATATTTATTCAAGCCAATAGAAGATGAAGATGCAATTTACTGTGTTTTATTAAAATTCCGACATTCGGTTGGTATGTATATTTCTTATTATGTATATTTTTTAACTATACTAGCAGTCTTGATAATACTATAGCAAATATAGGCCTCAAAAGGCCAGGTTTCAATTAGTCCCGTAGATGTAAGTACTAAGATAGATATAGATACCTTTTGTACTAACACTTTGTATGGATTTTTGTCCGAAATAAAGATTTATTATTATTAGATGTATTTTTCTTATATAGTTAATGTGACTAGAAAATTTGAGGAGGAGACAATTCAAATACAATTAAACATAACACCTACCACCGCTCGTTTTATCTGATAAATTTTAAATTCAAATGCATATAAACAGACAAAAGTAAAACCACAAATCAGGGATTTTAAAGGAAAAACCGTGCAGCGTATATTGCAAGGAAGGAAACGGGGCTTCAGCGAAGACACACCTGTTTCTTGAAGAGCTCGTAAATAAAACCGGAACGCGGAATAAACTAATGTAAGTTATGGAAGTGACGCAATATTCAGATAAATGGGGAATAATGGGGAAAATATATTTTACACCTAAACCTACCTCAGAGATCACATTATCTATACTTAAATCAAATAAATATCATACTATTAAAAAACCAGAATCAAAATCCGTTATTACTGTGTATTGATAGTGATATTCCAATGGAAGAATTTTAAAATTTACAATTTTCGTGACGTAAGTACATTTATTTTAATCAGATACATTCAACCAAAATTGCGACATGGACACTAAAAGCTTTTATCTAACAGTTATATTTTTGAATGGATATTTACGTAAGATTTTTGATGAAGATTTGTGATGGTACCTGCGTAAGTGTAGAAATATTTCTATTTACTTCCATTACCGATTTGACTCCATCCATGGTTGAGAGCTTGAGTGACACTACGCGATTATTTTTGCAATATGAATAAAGATTTTTTGTATATCAATTCAAAATCATTACTGCTACTATTCAAATACAAGTAAAGAGTAATTTAAGAAAATTATCTAGTAGAGCAACAAATTTTCGACATTAGGTACACATAGTTTTCATATAAATAAGAGTACAGATAATAATAAAGAAGATATTCATATAATTGAGGCATATCTTTCAATTAGATATTTTGTGTAGTGAAACAGGTAAAGTTCCGGAAGCGCGGTGAGGGGAGGGGGAATGCAAAAAACAAGCGTTTTGTTAACTCTTGCTATGAAGCGCGAGAGGTAATGGAGCCGTACAAATTTTAAGGGAGGTAAAATATATCGTTCATGTGGCTGTGAAATTGAAATGACGATTGGCTCGAGATGTTAACAATATACGTTACTCAATAGAAATAGCGGTGATAGATATTTATACAAAGCAAAAAATAATGGAACTGAACTGCTTCAATAGTAAAGCTTTATCAACATAAATAACAAAAAATACAACCATAAAAATAAAACCAATACGAATCAAGGATCTCTTTCATTGCTTGTTGAAAAAGTATCGGATAGCGTTTATGTAACATAGGGAACAGATAGCTTTAAAAAGGCCAACCACATTAGGTAGATTTATCTAGAGGTTAGTTTACCTGTCAGATTACAATACGTCATTTTAGCAGAAAGTGGTGAAACAGACCTTAGTTGCTTGTAATATCAAAAGGTCCTTTGCATTATCCTATCATTTCCATTTCAATCAATTACGCTAATGGGATTTCGCAACTGTCACACGGCGCAGACCGCATCAAAGATCTTCTGCCAGTCGAGGTGTGTTACTGGGGAAACTGCGGCTCCAACAATATTGCAACTTGGATAACTTTGTCTGGAATACTCGAAACTCTACAACAATTGGTTACATTGGCACCGTCTGTTGATAACATCATCAAGCGACACAAGATCTGCTTGCAAATTATGAATAGTTGTCTCATTTAAAATTTACATAACCACTGAATTACATATTAATTTGTATCAACCATTCGAAGTGGAGACGAAAAAGTAGGAAAATGGATCAGAGTCGGCGGTACCTACTTCAGCTCAGCTCATAGGTTGACGAAATAACCGGGAAACGCTCAAATGACACAGAGATACCTATATTAAAAGTTCAGTTTCAAATGGGAATTAAAGACCTCTTTTTACATTCAGACAACTAGGTTTTAGAGTCACATCACATACCTTCGCGAAACATTAAGCGCCAATAGCTGTTTATTGAACTATATCCAAAATCTTCGCGTTTGTTCGAAAGGTCGTGAAGTTAATCTTTTCCACGCAGTCACCTTTCTGGCACTTAATGGGGTGCGACCTTCCGGGGAACTATTGTGTGCCTTCCACCCTGATTTAGTATTAGGACGGGTGAAATCAATGTCAGGATATACCTTATTTACACGAGGTGATACTTTAGCTAATCGAATCGATTTAGTTACATAAGTGTTCTATATTACTTGCGATGTACAAAAATCTATTATAAGATAACATAATAGAGAGTCTTTATAATTATCCCTGAGAAGAGGCGGAAGTGGCTATTTCTGGAAAGATGATAAATAAGTCTTCCTCGATTGAACAAATATTATACTAAAATAATGAGAATAAAAACTAATTCTGACCATTATTCGTTATAAGACAATATATTTCTTCCATTTAACTTTATCACAACTTCGCAGTCTTTTTTAAAATGTGTATTTCTTTGAAAATTTCAAAAGAAGAAAAACAATTAATAAATCAAAGGAACCGCAACGTCATTCCTATTATGAAGCCGTCCGCTGTCTCCGAAACAACAATAAATCAATCGGACTAGATAATAAACAAAAAGTGTCGCTTCCATCGCCAGCTGCCAATGCAGGAGTAGTCTGGGACGCCGTTTAGACGCTGCGGTGTAAGTTAATCTCTTCCATTCGATCGCTCCTTTCGTGCTTAATGGTGCGGGAGCGTTCTGTGAGAATTGCGATTACGACGCTGCTCACGTCCCCTTGCTACTGTCCCGTAGAAGTTTACGTCTCTACCTTTTTCTTGATTGGCAGGGTCTGTTGCATTTTCCTTTTTTGTCTTTTCTTTTCGGCAGTTTATTTATGATTACGTGTTTTACGCATTCCGGGAGAAAATTTACTGTCTTGTAGTTTACTACAAGATAGTAAAAAAAATTCTGCTCTTGTCCATCTTATAAGGAAGAAAAAAGGGTTCACTATTTTATTTACGAGTATGTGATGTCAGCTTTTATCAAATTTTTTGATGAATTTTGTCCAAATAAAGATTTCGTAATCTTCCTTTGAAATTATTCGACGGGGTTAAGACGCGATTGTTTTCGATATTTAACTTTGTAGAAAAGCATAATATACTTAAGAACAATATTTTTAATTCACGCAAATTAAGGTTGTAACCATTTAATTCAATATCTTCTTCGTCCGTTTTCTCTCATTTTTTTTGGGATTAGTATTGAATTTAATATACATATACCAAACAAAAGTTAACAATAATATAAATATAAGAAATCAAATAAAAAAAAGCAAACTTCTTGTCGCCACAAGCATCACTGTGTCAACGACAGTAAATAAAAAAAAAGTAAAGGCAAAGGCCATTACACCACCAAGACCGCAGGCGCCACAAGCTGCGGCAAGTGACAAATTAAATAAATGTAGTAACAACAATATTGTTGGATGTGGCAAACTGGGAGGGTATTGCTACCCAAGAATATTCAGATAGAAATTTAAACTTGCTTCAAATTTTAAACTTTTTGACACATCCATGTTCTCCTTCGTCGAGGCGACCGCTCCAAATTGCAATAGGTAGGTACATTATATTTATTTATATTTTGAAATAGCATCTGGCCACCATTTAAACTTGGATCAAATTTTAATATTTTAGGCACTTTGATCGCATTAACAATAACGAATCTATATTCGTCATTGTTAATGCGATCAAAGTGTGTTTGTCAGTTATTATTACGATGACTGATTTACGATGGCCGTTTTATGTATTTGTAATTTAATGGCATGCAATATGAATAATTCAAGTAAATCCATTATCATTGGATTGTACCTATACAAAAAAGAAAACCAGAAACCATAAATAGTTACTATATTCAAACCAAAAAGCTGAATTGTAATTCCAAAACTATATTCAACGCCTTTGTAACCACATAGAATTAACTTTCTCATTTATATATATTATGTGAATCATCCTAACAACAATATAACCGCAACAAGACCTGTCGAGCTCAAAATATATGTTCCATTTCGATTCTCGCCGCGGAGAACGTTAGTTATTGAATTCAAATACAATAAATACATACACCTTTTATTATACGTTAATAATATAATTAAACAAAACTTGAGCAATCAATCAAGTAGGATTTGCTGGAAGTAGATTTACGATTTAGTACAAGAAGTGAAAGACATTATTAAAATTTTCTAAGCACACTCTCAATTTAAGTCAATTATATGTACAAATTTATAACAAAATGGATGACTTAAATTAATAAATAGGATGTGATCATTTTGAAAGCCCGCTTCTATATTCTAATGACTCAATTGACTTGACTGAGTTAATATCCCTTATAACAAAGTAAAGATTGTACAGAACAATTCAATACTTATCTAACAAAAATATTAGGACTAGTTTCGCTTTTTAACTACTACCTAACCAAACACATTAATAAAAATATAATTTTGTTTCAAACTTATTAATATCCGGCCAAAATATTAATAAAAATTAATATTTTGGCCTGTAGTATCCTAGTGCTGATTAAATTTAAAAATGAAATCAAGTATAATTTTACAAAAAAATTAATTAATCTTTATTCTGATTCTGATAGCTTGATAAAAAATCATGTCTATACAATAAATAAACTGTTGAGGAGTTCACTCGTTTAGAGTTAATACTCGGTGCACTATCAAGTCACACTTATCATTAGAATGTATCATCATTGAACTGAAAGTGAAAAAAACGTGAGAAATTTCACCTCTATAGCATAAGCGAAAGTAAATAAGAATTCAATTGCAGACAAACTTGAGGATAGGCTATACTAAATAAAAGCTATTTAAAAAATAAAATTTGAGAGTTCTCCATCTGTACAATTTTTATTTTTCACTTCCTCAGGCGCCTTCTAATCAAAGCGTGAGAGCCAAAAGAGCATCAGCCCGATTAACTACGAATAGCTCGATTGAAAGGAGATGATTAAATGTGGTATTTACTTCGTTCACTGAATGACGATTGCCGTTTTGCTCTTTTCAGACGTTTCGCTCCTTTCAGCTACTTAACGTGTTTTCAATGTTGGTAAATAATTTATTAATGTATGCCATATCACAAAATTCTTAGGTTATTAGATAGACTCTGTCAGAGATTATTCAGAGTGTTATAATTTTGAAATCGTCTTATATAGTAAACAACAGGTGTTAAACGCGCACATACCTTTTTTATTTCCCAGACGTATCCGATCTTCTATCGGACAGACGTCGCACACAACAATAAAAAAGGTATGTGCGCGTTTAATACCTGTTGTTTAGTATATAATTACGCAACGCGAAAGTATAAAAGTTGAAATCGTCTTTCACTTTTTTTATTAATAGCTGTGAGCTATATAACCATGTTGACCAGATTAAACAAGTCTTTTTTTGCACACTTTAATAATAAATCACAATTCTCCAAATCCAAGTGCGCTATCGGTGATATAAATTATGGCCTAGCAAGTTAATCGTCTTTCCCGTTCCTTGATATAGGTAGACGTTTATGGATGAGGCTTAACAAAGGTCAAGTGATTGATGTATCACTGACGCATTAGATGTACGTTAGAACAGTTCGACCGCTTAACTGACAGCGTTGTTTTGCCGTGTCCGATTTGACCTAGACTTGAGATCAAATATTTATTTGGTAATTTATTACACAAGATTTGTAGACTGTGCATAATGATGCGTATTTATTCGGGTGCGATGGGTGTGAGGGAGAGAGGTAATAAGGTGAAATAGTTTTATATCTTAGTGATGATGACGTATTCTATAAATCCGCCGTATCCCAGTAGTTCTGTTCTCTAGTTTCATAACAAAATATTGACTCTTGAGTTATGTTATGTAGTGTTGATAGATCATGTTTTCCAGATGATGATGAACAATCGATTTGTAAATTAGCAATTTATTATTAATCAGCGGTCGATTGTCATCGGTTGACAATTGAGAAAATTCTGACAAGGGCGTTATCTATAGCTAGCAATATGCCGTAGTCGACATTTTCAAGAACGCACGCAGTTGGTTCGGAGACATTCTTGAATAACCGAGAAACTTGAGATAACTTCCGATCATAATTTCTTTAGTCAATCTCTGGAAATATTTAAGGGAATACATTTTTGAGAACACTGAATTTATCGCCGGAACATCAATGTAACACATTCCAAAATAGATCAACATTAAATATTATCAATTCTTGTCTATGTCATAATACCGAGCATTAAAAAGGAACGTACTATTAATGTTGCCAATAAAGAACAGAATTACACCGAGTAAAACCACGCTGTAAATTCACCACCATGAAAGTATTCGGTGCAATCGATACGCCCGTATCCCTTGAAAAAAAAATATGCCACCGAACTTCATTGGCAAACAATTCAGCCATGTACAGAGCGTTACCGACACTGGCCTGAAAAAAAGTAAAAAATAAAATGGCCGCCGAAGTAAAACGCGAGTGGAGCGGGCGTTTAAAAAAATAAAATCTGCTCGTCGCTCTTTGACATCTACCCGCAATAGAGTACAGTCCGACACAGACTGGACGATGAGCACTAGTGTTAAACGAGATAGTATTCAAAAAAACCTGAAAGCTGAGTATAATATAAGAATAAAATTTCCATGATAAAATTTCATTGCTAATCGATATAAATGGTAAAAAAAAATTACTAGGACGAAATAAAAAGTAAAAATATCTGTACTGACAACGAAACACTGTTGGTTTTGACACGCTATTCACCTGTTCGCACTTGCAAACATTGACTCACATATTAATATACGTTTTTGCAAAATATAAAAATTTTAATATCAATATAATATGTTCAGTAAAATAATATATTTTTAGTCGTATAACTTTTGTATTTCTCTCATAATTTTATCTTTACTACTCATGTTAAATTTAATAAGTATAAAATGTATTTCAAATTTATGAAATGTTTTCTTTTAACAACGTTGATATATTTTCAATCTAAACAAAAAATATATCACTGTCTGTGTCTGTGTTGTATTATTTTTTCACTTAACTTTTTGGCTTATATGAGCGATTACGTCTAAAAATGGTGCTGGCATCTATGAAGGCTCAACTGAAAGGCAATAAGGTTTATAAACTGTTCAAATTGCTTAGACGTTGTTGGGTGAAGCTGGATTTTATAGCCTGGCCATGTATCAAAGTTTTGTATAGAATAGCAACGTGGGGCGCCGACAATACGGTCGACTTTGCGGCGGAATTCGAAAACTTTGTTTAAAATTAGTTTGTTTTCCTTTACGATGTTAACTTTGAAGATCTCCTTTTATATTAGCTTATTAATCTGATGTACGCAAACTGACTTCACTTTTAAATGAGTTCGTAATGTATTAAAACCAAAATATTTTTACTTTAGTATATATGTAATATTACTTACTATCCTATCATGCATTCTTTTAATAATAATGTTATCTAGCTGTATAAGTATAGTTGCATCAATCATACGATACAATACGAGCAGCTCAGGTTGGTACCAAAACAAATAGATTAAAGTAAGCATGTACAATAAAATGCACTGATTGAATGTCATTGACATGGAATTGGTCTGATAACTGAGGATACCGATGACTCGGCAAATCGAAGAAGAAAGAGCTCTAACTTTTAACAACTGAAGAAGAAATCAGGATAACACTCAAATGTAAGAAAGATAGGATAAAGAATCACATCACATCGTTTAGAAATCATTTAAAAAATTTCAAGCATAATAACAATCTCATCTGTCAGATTTTAAAAATATATGTGAAAATATAATATTAGCGAACAAGACATAAAACAAGGCTTTATTTTACGCGACTATTTACAACAAAGTTTGTGTAAATTTCATAACTTACAAATCTGAGAAGTTCGCAGTCACGACAAACTAAATAAATACAAAACCACTAAAATCTGAGGAAACTTTGACCTAAAAAGTCTCCTTTTAAAATATTAAACGAGACAAGATAAAAGCGACACTTTTCACGCTAACATAAATCGTGGCAATTTGTTTATTATTACCAGGAGATAGATTATAAAATTGCTTTGACAGTTTTATTGCCACAGATGAATATCATTGTGATTTAAAAGGCTCCATCAATAATTTTCTACTAAGTGAAACATCATCGTATATAATGATATTGGCTAATAAACTGTTGGAAACTTACTTAACCATAAGCACACATGTATTGAACATTTCAGAGAGACAATTTCTTGAACCAAAAGACAAACAATCTCTAGAAATATTACAATCGTGTAGAGCTTCATGTAAATAAGTCTACTTCACAAAGAAATATCAGAAGTGAAAGAACTCGCTCTGATCCTTTGTTTGCTGAATTCTACGTTATACTTATAGAAAAGTTGCAAGAAAATAAAAATACGACCAGTAAAATACAAGTTTCAGTTAAATAGGATACTGCAATCTGCTGAAATACAAATATTATATTTCCTTTTTACGTTTCTGCTCAGACACTTGTGTATTTTAAAATCAACGTATATGCTATTCAGACTGACAAAATACTACTACGAATGACGAATCACGAGCGCTGTAGCCTAATGACCATCATGCCGGTCCGGTACTCTGAAGGTCCGGGGTTCAAAGCCGGGTAGGTCAAGATGAAAAATATTTTTTTTTCAATGATCTGGAACATGTATGTCTGCATACTATTTATTAAAAAGACCCGCATCAAAATCCGTTCTCTAGTTTTGAAGACTAAATCATACATAGGGATAGACAGCGGAAAGCGACTTTGTTTGTATTGATTCGTAAAAAAAATGTCTTGATCCAATTACTAACCATCTGTCGTATTCACATAATGCTATAAACATAACGTTGACCAAGTTTACGATCAGCAACCATCCTCACAAAACCAAACATGATTACACAATCCACGAAAACCTGTTAAACTTTATCGCAAACAAAATAAAGACGAAATTTCATTGCTGTTGACAATCAGATATCGGCATCGCGGGTACAGTAAAATTCACACGCTAAAAGGAAATTGAACTAGAGTAGGAATTAAATTAAAATTTTCGTTCGATATCGATTAGATTAATTTGTTCGAATTGTAAGCTATATTTATAGAAATTATATATAAAAGAGTCTATAGTTTAGTGGTTTACACGGCAACAATACATACTTTGTTGCATGAAATTGTGAAGATGTGGAAATTTCATAAGCATTTTGATATATACAAAAAAAAAGTCATTTTAGAACCTCTATTATAATCTCTAGTAAAATTAGATATCAATGAAAAAAATACTGTTTGCTGTACAATTTTAAATGTAACAATATCACAATACAATTTTAAAAACAACAAAAATGGATCCGCTATTAATAATTAGGCTAGTAATTACTAGCAAAAGCTTAAGTGTGCTCTACTCGCAAGTATTTCATTATTACAATGGATAAATCCTTTGACCGTTCCCACATAGAAATAGTTAAAGTAGACCACAAAAGCAAAACTTCGGATCCGATCATTTTCATTGAAGCCTTTGATCTAAGGACAAAACCTGTAGCAACAATCCAAACTTATTGCTTAAAAGGATTAAAATTTGGGAACGTATATAATCAACATAGTGAAGAAGGAAAATTCGATTCTATACTTAATTCGTAAATCTCTCATGAGTCTAACTTTTATTAAGCTTTATAAGACATACATAAGACCGCTGCTGGAGTTCGCCTACGTTATCTGGGACCTTTACTTCAAAAAAAATATTACTCTGATTGAAAATATTCAATGAAGGGCAACTAAATTAGTCACGTCACTAAGGAATAAAACATATGAACCTTGAAAACCAAAGAGTAATTTTCTATCCAATCGTGTGATTCGAGACTGGAACAAACTTAATGAGAATATTGTCACTGCACCTTCAGTCAACAGTTTTAAGAACAGATTGGATAAAATCTCCAAACTTCAAGACACGCACGCATCAGCTTAATGAGCTGCTAGCGTGTTATAAATAAAATAAATAAATAAAATAAAATCGGATGGGACTATTGGATATAATTGAGAAAAGTAATAATATCGGCGTATGTTTTTCTCATAATTACATACGCACATTTATTATCAGAATATGTTTGCGATGAATGTGATATTTTTAGAATGTATAAATAACAGAAGTATGGAATATAAATCATAGAAGGATTTGAAACTTTCCGGACCACACAGAATTTCAACTTCAAATACTCACGATGTTCGAAGTACAAAATATAGAGCAAGAACATATAAGAAAATATTTAATTTTTGATTGTACGAAAACATTTATTTACATATCTGTCATTTGTTTACGTGTAATAGATTCACTGTAGTTAATTAGTTTCCTGTAACACCGAAAATATAAACATTCGAAAAATAAATAGGAAATTTGTTTAAAATTCGAATTGAAGCATTATCGCGAAGCATTATCCAATTAAGAAAAATCAACAACTTGTGTTTCATTTCGAATTTAAGGTTCCTTTTTTAAATAATTTCTTATTTATTTTTTAATGTTTATATTGTTACCTACAATGTTTTTTTTTTCATTGTTTATTTTGTTACCTACAAATAAGATAATATTTAAAAAAGGAACCTTAAAATGAAACACAAGTAGTTGATTTTTCTTAATTGGATTTAGCAACCGAGAGGGCAACGTAATAGCAAACCGCAGTAGAAGCATTCTGCACTTAGTTGTGGGGACTATAAATAAAGGAAAGTACTTCGTGGACCGAATTTACTGGCTTGGACTGTATCGCTATACCGGCTTTTCTATATTAACTTCTTACTAAGGAGACTTAAATTTCGCAAAGAAAGTAGAAAATATTTTAAGAGTTAGAATGAAAAATTTCTTATAAAGTTATAGTATACACGGGATTAATGCTTCAGAAGTTAATAGCAATATAGAGTTGCATATTTTGATTAGCGTTTTTCACAATTGGAACGTATACGTACAATGGCACAAATATTTCCGATGCAACGGTCAAGATCATGTTTCCAAAGAAAATGTGAATTTCTCACACAGTTCTCACATCATTTCATTCTCAGACCACTAGTAGGATCACTTACACCTAGTTAACAAGTTAAAGTGTCGTATTTACGCCGAAACTTGCCTTTCCGGGCATATTTGCTCACCCAAATTGGTGGAATCTTGTTCGAGGAAAACGCTTCAGTTTATTAGTATGGGTTTGATATCTTAAATTTAAAATATTGTCGCGTTTGTTAAATCTATTTCAGTAAATAATAATGGTGGCTAACGTGTCTTCGATCATCAGATGGTGCCATCGTGTTAGGTTCTGTTAAATGGCTCACATTAAAGGGTGGTTCTCAGAGCGTTTCGACCAACTGTGGCCGCGCTGTCATTCCGTCATGTCATTATCAATTTTCTCGAGAAAGAAATCATATCCAAAATCAATCATTCACAAAATTAACATTATTACCACAGTATAGATTAATTATTTTTAAGTTAGATAGTAAAACTAACTCTTCTCTTTGTTTAATTTTTAAAAATTGTAATGACAGCGCGACCGCAGCTTTCGAAACGCTCTGAGAACCACCTTAAAGAAAAGCAAATCAAATTGCGTTATATAATGGAATATTTTATAACAATGTTATTAGACGCTTTTCTAACCAAATTGGAGGCAAGTTTAAATATACTCTATTGCAGCGTTTGACTACACTAAAAATATTTACTACGATACTTAATCATGAATTCAAGAGAAAATACGCGACGCATATGAAAATAAAAATGTGATAAATTCACCTCTTTAGCCAGGAGTTCTCTCTCCATAAACTGGAGACTATAAACATGTTTAATTTTCGCGTGTTTATTAAGCAGTACTCACCAAGTAACGATCCAGTTTAATGTTGATTTTATAAGTCTCACAGCCAGAGATGAGTTAATTCTCGGCTCAAACGTTTTCGTCCAGTTTTCGCCACGATAAAAACCGTTTACATCTGTTTTCTGCCTGGGCCCAAATTTTGCAGACCTATCTCTTCTCATTGCTTATAAAATAAGCTTATATATAAGCATTATATAGATATTATAACATACACATGTTATGAATTGAGAACATTTGGGAACTTCAGGTTTTTAGCATGTAAGAGTTAACATAAAAGTAAAAAATATTTTTTCTAAAACACAACATTTTTATAACGACAATAAATACTGACTGGTGTCAGATTTTATTCGTTACCTAAAGGTGACATGACTTTCTGACATGACTACTTACCGCCTTCCAGAAAAATCATATTAATAAGCTAAAGTCTCAACCAGTGTGTAGGTTATCTCACGACATTTCAGACTCAATGTAAACGATGTTTTACAGCTAAGACCCTGTGGAATTCAACCAAGGCGAAAAACTCCACTCTTTCATCGCTATGAACCTAAACCTTGACCGTTATGGTTAGGGTTGGCAGGAAGAAATTGAATTTGCGACAAGTCCGCCTCTACGCCCATTTGTATTTGAATAACTTGTTATAAGACTCCTTTATAGATGGTTTAATCAAGGAGTCATAAGACTCCTTTATAGATGGTTTAATAAAGAGTTCATCTATCTATCTGAACCAAGGTTAAGAGTGGATATAAAAACCATAACATGAACGTAGTCCAAATAGAAATTTAGAAATCTTTTAACCCCTTCGTGTGTGTCAGCAGCGCGCTGGATTAGCTTTATTACTTCCAAAAGATTAATTTTGAAATTTATGACCCCATTTGTGAATAGAGAATTTTATCTAAGTTTTGGATACGTTATCCAATCCATGTTAGTTATACGTACATTTATCTGTAAAACGTATTTATTAAGATTAAGAGCATAGTAATAGACACAAACACATAGCATTCCCAATGGTTGACTGTTAGATAATGATTTTAGCATTAAGACAACCTTTTGTACTTAACCCTTTGGTACTTTTATGGTATTATGTGCATTACAGTTTAAAAATTTTAGCAAAATATAACAAAAGAGTATTTCATAGGGAATTAAAAGGGTATTTATTGCTATGTTATTAGTACAATAAGAGACAATAATATACATACGTTGTTTTATATTATTGACATTCTCTTTCGTTTAGTATAGTATTTATGATTTTCATGTTATGTACATAAAGTCCTAAACAAATTTAGACTAACAATAAATCACTCTAGAATAGTTGCAATTATTTACTCAAGTTAGATAAATAAATACTGTATTTAGAGTTCACAAACTGTTTGCTTACCGATCTCTCTCGTGTACAAAGTGTGTGATAAAGTACAGTTCTTTTACCTGAAACAAAAAAAAAATGATTTTTATAATTTAATTTTTCTAGTAATACAATTTCGTTTTTGTCTTTTGAAAAAGACGCCATATCTTATTTAATACACAGGCAAAATGTTTGAACGATGTGTATATTTCTCTGTCCACTTTACAATCGCTCAATTTTTTGCTATCGCCAATACCACGACCGCATTGAGGTAGGTACTATACCTAAATTCAAATTCAAATCATTTATTCAGAAATTAGACCTTCACAGGCACTTTTTCTCGTCAATCTTTAATCCTAGAAAATCATCTTACTCCTACGTGAAACAAAAAAAGACAGTAGATTTGCGACGGTTCAAAGTATCCATACATTACGAGATATTATCACAAAGCCGCGTTGAAAATGCCATTCGGGGCCTGCTTACGCATTCACAAAATATTTCCTTTCAATATAAAATTTTACGATGAACCATTCCGCTATAGAGCTATACAAAACCGCCAATATCTAAACATGAGTGCTAGTGAAAAAACTGACACACCTGATCGGCATATTCTAGGAGCAGTAAAAATTGTTGAAACATTTAGAAATTAATAATTTAAATTACCTGAAATGGTTATTCATTATTATATTTTCAATACAATTATTAAATACATATAAAACAAAGTCGTCCTGCGCGTCTGTCCGTTTCTAATCTTTCTTTTTTTAAAATACGCAACGGATTTTGATACAGTTTTCGCTTACATTTATCATTCATTCAGTCGCCGTGTGAAGCCGGGCTAGGTCACAAGTCAACAATAAATTATATTAGTAAAAGAAGTTTTTTTTAAATATTGATATTTTATATACTCGATTTTGTGGTGTAAATTACTCATTGGAGTACTTAGAATCATGTAGTACAGAATCGAATCTTTATAAATTGAGGGGACTGGGGCTATCATGGCTCATATTAAGAAGATACATACGCGACATAAAAGATGATGAAAAGAGAGAGATCAAAAGAGTAGACGAATAACATTATGAATGTCTTGAAAGCAATATATGTTTTAATTATCTTTTCCTAATGTTAATGTAGGTATGATGGGAATAGCAATGGAATTAAAAGACATTTCGCGTGGGCCATTTCTACATATTGATGTCAGTTTTTAATTATAAAAACTAAATTAAAACTTTAAGAAGCCCACGAGTCGAATATTGTTGTCTTCTGCTAGAAAAGAACTGACACTTCCCAACCCTCTCGATTCAAATAATAGACTAGATCAAAATCGGTTCAGCCGATTGGCTGCTAGGATCACACGGACAGACATATATGTAAATACACAGACACGTTAAACGTATAACTCCCCTTTTCCTGCCGTCGGGGTTTAAAAATGAGAAATGAATAGGATGAAGAAGATAAAATTATCCATTAGTTTATTACCCAAACCCCGCTTTAATTATAAATTAATTAATGCAGATCAATCTTAGAAAACATAATACTATCTTCCATGTAGGTACCGTACAAGCGTCGTAATTTGAAACTTTGTCCAAATTAATTTCCCCTTTCGGTGGTGAAGCAAACAAAACTTCGCGTCTTATTATTGTGGCATCAATTTATTACGCGCTCTTTATTACTTCGGAATTTCTGCGATATATTTATCTTTTGATAATGGGCTTTATGTATAGATTTATTTACATTTAGGTGAGTATGAGATTGGTACGGTCACGTGCAAGCGGAGGAGACGGATGACTCAGTAGGTAGGTTCATATAAGCTGAAAATTATTTAAGAAAAACTTTCATAACAAAAAAGTGACAATAAAAAGTTCCACTTTAATCAAATCAATTGTCAATGTAACCGCTTTCTTGATGTATCTGTACAGATTGCTTTTCAACGTTCAGAGTTATCTCAACAATATCCCGACACACGTACTGTCAACGTCAATACAATTCTGTCTGTACCGACAAACGCCACCTCTATTATGCTAAACAGAACTGACATATTGCTTCGTGTTGTACAGTCGGCAGTAGAACCACCTGGTCAAACTCCTTGCAAATTTGCCGTTATTCCCGCTGCATAGAAGTTAGAATAAGAACTTGACGAGTTTACTGTACTAGCTATTCAGACCTTTGGTGCTATGGCAGCTTTATGACCACTGTTGACACAAGTCCTTTACGTATACGATTCTACTGCAATCCTGTTTGGTTTTATTGGTTCTACGTTTAGTTGTTGAATAAACACAGAACGAGATTAAACGAGTGTAAACGTTTATTGGGTTAGATTAAAACGGAGATTAAAAATGTAGTATTTTTTGCAAAAAAATACTACATACTAATATTTCATCGATTTTAAAGTTGGTAAAAGCTGCGCCGCGGATCATCACTTATGTATCCTCTGATTTCTCTCCTAGAGAAGATAACAGCAGAGGCAGAAAGTATTTGTTGTATTCCAGTATATACATTTTAGCCGTGTACTAAATTTCATCAAGCCATCCAATAAAAGTTAAGAATTTACGTGATTGAATAATAAACATCTTTTCACACTAGTAGGCTTCGAGAAGAATGTAATTCTCTTGTTTATATATTGGTATTCTCTTATGATGCAAAAATAAATAGAAAGAGAAGAAAGAGAAAATAAGAAGTAATAATTATATATAGCCTCTCATTTAATCTTATACCTCTAATATTCAATTTGAATCAAGATATTCTCAAGACGATGAAAACAGTATTTCAAGATGGAATAAACCTTTATCAGAACAACCATACTCATAGTCAGAATAAACGAGGTTATTTATTAGATCCAATTTAATATACATAACCGTATTTGAAGCTCGTGAATACAACCGGACAATGAGACCGATGTATATTAGATTGCGTCCTGCGGGATAAATATGAAATGAATTGGTAAAGTTGTGGCTTGCCTTTGCTTCAATATTATACTACCAATTTTATTATGTAATCTGAATAGAGCGATCGATAAGGTCTTGGAGTTTCCTGTTATTGCTGTAATGTTACTTGAATTAAGGATTTCATCAATCAAACTTTCCATTCCATCTGATAAATTTATACTTACCTATTTACAAAAACAGGTCAAGTGCGACTCGGAAGGTTCCAAAAGATTAGATTATTAATTATTATTTTTTGTTATTTACATAGTAACGGTTTTCAGCTTTCCTTGTTTGCCGTATATCATGATTTTAGATTAATGGTAAGATTTGTATAGGTTTTGATTCCTCTGTAAAATTATTTTTCGTCGCGTATGGAATGCAATAAGATCTGTGTGATGACTATTAAACTCTGAAAATATTAGTATTAGTTTACTAGTCTTACGATTCATAATTCTGTCTACCCGGAAATAAATATAGACGTCATACCATCTCTATAGATATCAAACGGAGCTGGTATATACCGTCAGTATATTTGGACGTTTTAGATTCTCCACGTCCATCGATAAGTACCCTATTATCCACTTACCAATCGGGAGAGAGTGAACATAAATCATATTTCAGATCTCAGGCGTGTTAGGGGTATTTAGGATGAAGGGTGAGAAATAACTCAACTGATAGGGTTACCAACAGATAAAGTAGCACCAATTTAATAGTAACTTGTAACGGAGGGCACGGAGGGCATACAATTTTTGTTACAAAATCAGCTTGATACCTTTACAATTCTATATAAATAAATAATACTCACAAAAGAATTTTTTTTGACAGTTTAGCTATAGGCTGATAGATGTCAAATGTGACATATTAAATTGTCCTTACTTTAGATGTACATAGTCAAGGTCTGGTATCTGATAGTTATATAGATATAGATACAGGTATCACGTTTATATAGATATAGATACAGGTATATATATATATATATATATATATATATATATATATATATATATATATATATATATATATATATTTAAATATATATTATGTTATTAAATACATATTTATGAGTAGTAATAGTTAAAGCAAACGCAACATTATATTTACACAATTTAAATAAGTTGTTACATTTACAATCAAATATTATTTAAACGACATGGTAGATGTTGACGTTTCTATTAAACTTAATTATAGCAATATAAAGTGTCGCGCTAAAAAGAATCAGATCATTAAAACTGATATAATTTTCCTGAGATTAAGAAAAGTCCTTAAGATAGGGACTGTCTGACACATCTTACAATGTCATAAAATTAGCGATCCCATCTACCTGTCGGGCTTTTATCTTATTCAAGTTGGAAAATTCAATTAGATTTTATTTTATATTCGCTTCATTTTATATTGAATACCATGCAAAACTAAAATTTGCTGTAAACTAGGTTCAGGTTTTGCTTTTATTGAAATGTTGGGGTATATATACTATCCATCGGAATGCGTAATGTACGTGTAATATTTTATTGTGTTCAATCATAATTTCATTCTGTAAGTGAAATGCTGTAAGTGATTCATATTATGGGGGTAAGTGTATTAAAATCCCTTATTGTTATCCTTATATTATCGTTTGTTTGGTTTATTAATGACTCCGTCGCCATATTCGTGATTTCAGTTTACGTTCATTTAATTAGAAGTGGAGTAGGTATCAAAACACACGTGTGACACTTATTTCCAAAGAAATCTCTACCAACAGATACAAGAGAGAAAACAAGGAAGGAGACTCACTGCGCGTGAACTAAAACACAGATTATTATCTTCCAGCAAATTAAACTTTGAAAAAAAAATTTTTTATTCTGTATATTTTTCCTCGTATTTACCTTGGCAGCCCTATGGGCCCACCCTCGTCTACTCAACACGCATATGCATTCCCGCTCACGTCACCCTGCATGATCGACATGGGTTTTTTTTACAATTCCGCAGATCCTCACGCAGATTATGTTGTATCCGTCACTCACGATTGAAGAACGAATACGTATTTCAACCGTTTAATCACAGGGGTTTTTCAGTAATAAATGGCCGAGAAATGGAATTCTGTTTCGGATTAAAAATGCGTCGGTATTTTCTGTATCTCCAACCTATGTAAGTGAAAGCAACTTAGTACATTGTGAGAACGTTAGTTTAACAACTAGTTGTTTTATGGTATTTTTACGCAATTAAGCTACTGTTGTAGCCTTATTTATGGTTTTTTTTTATAACATTGGATCTCCAATTTAATCGAACATTTTAATAATATGACATTTCAAACCCACCAAAACACACAACACACATCCCTGACATCAAATACACTACAGACCACACAACCCAGACACTTATGAGTTCCAAAACTACAAACGTTTGAGGTCGGACAAACTAACTCAATATTACTGAACTTACCGTAACTAGTCGACTGTCGTAAACATGGTAAAATATATTGCTCTCTTCCTTACAATAATACACAACAACAATCTATAGCCGATCAGGTAAATAATAACTATCAAGATATTTACATCGCTTTCACTTGGTTCTGGTAGAAGAGGCACAAAGAAGGCTTGGCCGAATGTCATATAGGAAAACGTATGCTGCCAAAGATCTGATAATAAAATAAAGCCAAAGCATACGTGAAGGGGTGATGAAAATTGAAGAAAGTGGGTATAATAGGAAAAGCGCATAGACGTGAGAAATATTTCGAGATCTTACATCTGATTGACTGCTGAATAATGATAGCAAAAGCAGATTTAACATTTAGCTATGATATGACTCTATGACGCTAACTGTTTAAAGGAATAGGCTTGTTTTTCGTATAAGACATATTCGCATTCGAACAAACAACGAAATCAAAACAATTTAAAACCTTGACCAAAATATTTCCATGTCATACAGGAAACATTCAATTGTATGAGTATGTAAAGGTTCTAAACGTAAAATCTACACGGTTCTAAACGCCTTCCATTATGCTAGCAATACTAAAGGGACTTGGGGTTGCCAAATACCGTATTTTGTACTTACATATGCGTGAATGGGAAATACAGGAAATATATTGCTTAGTCAGCGTTACGCGTTTTGAATATAACAAGGGTCATATTTATGTCATTGATACAATAGGAATGTAAAAGTGTGTCGACGCAATCGCGTGGTGATAACGTAATACTATAAATTTATTTCGGTAGGAATAGTGTTCGAAGTCAATTCAATTGTATTTTTTATGTTATTTTCAGCACCAGTACATATTGTATTTAAGGGTATGTAAACGAAAATATGTAGGTAAGTAATAAAGACCTGATTCTACATCGCACCATAACATAGAATCTAAAAATACACATTATATTGATTTTGTAATATCACTCGTCATTTAGCTAACAGTAAGCAAACAAACCATTTAGTTACACGATTAGATAAAATATTATTATCAAATCCTTATACCTTTGCACTTAAATCTATAAATGGATATTAACATAAAGCCGAAACGAATGGCTGGCGTAGATCTTAAACGAAAATGTCAAGCGCAGTATTTCTTGTTATTGTCCACGTAATTATGTGGGTCAAGGAGCCATACATCTATAGTACCAAGCGTCGCCGTGTGGTCATCTCTCATTAATTTTTAGACTATGATTGCTTCGGTTCAAGGCCTTTTTTATATGAAAGGCGTTGTGTAATGATGAGCAAGTTGTCAGTCAGTCGGTTCACTTTTACGGCTAAACCGCTAGACCGATTTTGATATAATTTGGTACGCATATTGTTAAAGGCTCCCCATTAATATATAGGGTACTTCTTTTTTAATGAAAAAATCAACCCCCATATATAACGGAGTTGAAAGTTTGTGTTCGCTTTCGTAGAGAAACTCACACGGGCGAAGCCACGTGCAAAAGCTAGTTACAAATAAATACTTATTACGATCAGACGCGAACAAAATCATCCAATTTACGTTCCATCGTTACGCGCGCGCGCAACGCAGTTACATAACAGGCATAACGTCGAAGCGTGGGAGCGGAGTCGCGTGAATCAACTAATTATCTATTGTCTTTATAATTAGTTTCGAATTTTTGCCGCCTCTAGATATCTGAATCTCAAGTTTCGCATGTTCGCTGATGAGCTCTGTGATTCATAACAGGTACTATGAGAACTGAAATGACGTATTTGATGTTGCGTGATTTTAAGCAGATTTGCAGCAAAAATATGAAATAATTGCTATAAAGTCAAATAAGATAAATAAAGATTGAGTTAGTCCCAATTTTAAGGGATACTTGTTAATGGCTTAGTTGGAGGCTTCGCCCGCGTGAATTTCCCACGGGAACATTTATTTTTCCGCGATAAAGATTATAATCCTTCTCAATACCTTAAACTAAGATTGATTAAGCAGGTAAAGTAAAATAACTTTCCCTTTTATAATTTCGTAGTATTAGGACTAACTCAACGATAGCAATAACAAATTACATATATAGATAAAAATAAATATATCATTTTCACTTTTATTTTTATTTTGTTTTCTATTCATGGGCGAGACTTTAGCCCAACAAAAGTACAATCATTTAAAAAAAAAACTCAAATCGCTCTTGGGTTGTCAAAATAAATAAATATTAGGAACAAGTAATTTCAGATTTCCCACTGATATTTTTTAAGCACTAAGTAATTGTAATGAGTACCTTCCAAGTAAATGAGCTAGTACTTAGATTAACTATGTAATGAACTATCATTAACTAGATACCAGTGTTCTTAATTGCAGGGTTCTTAGAACAAATGTCTTAAGAGCAAAGCGCGATTAGCTTAACTCAAGTATCATTAATCATCATTGATCAACAGCCATTTAAACGTCTGCAAATACAACCGGAGACAACGGCTTTACGTACCTTCCGAAGCAATAGGGGTAGGTCAAGACAATTTTGGTCACCCATCTAATAAGCGACCATTGTGAGAGTGTTTTAACCGCCACTATGACAAGCCGAGCGCGCTAACCACTGCGCCATAGAGCTCCTCCTTATTTTATTAATTTAAGTATATTAAAATTAAAACTTACGTAAGTTGATCGCCAACGATGTAGAAAGGAAGTGCAGTAGAGGTTAAATTTATGAGTTTTTGAATAAGATTTTGCAATCGTATCTAGCTTCTTTTATTTTCTACTAGCTCGAGAGTCGGGCAACACCCGCGACTCTCGAAACATCCATTTTAATTGAGACAGACTCAAATTTTGAAATGTATATCAAATTCAAAGAATTTATCTGTGTCTATTGTACACCATTTGAAATTTGTTTTTGTAATTTTTTGCAATAAAGTATTCAATAAATAGATAGATAGATAAAAAGTTTTTTAATGTTCAAATCAGATGTAAAATAAGATTCAAGAGATGTAAAATTCAAACAAATGCCATTGAATCTTCAAGGCAAAACCACATTGTGAATCCATGAAACCGTAAAAACGTAACTCAAATTAATTATATTATTATGCCAATAAGGCAAACGTAATATTCATAAACGGTGATTATGATACCGCAGAGCCATTTTGTGAGTCTTGTAAATGTGGTGGGTAATTTTATTATCATTTTATGACATATCGCTCTCTCATCTGCAAGTTTTCCCGGGTTTTTTACTCAGCCGTTGAGCGTTGGTACCCAGATTCGCTTTCCTACTTTTTCGTGTCCAATTTACACGTCGGCGTCGTCGGCATCCCTAGTCGCCTATCCTGACGATATCAAGCCATCATTTCTCGGGATGGCCCCTTCTGCCAGGACTAGATTTATGATAAAACATTTTGTATTTAACGACAAATTGTAATAAGCATTTAGGCATTTTAATTGTTTAATTTAGCGTAGAAGATTCATCTTTCATTCCTGCTTTTTAGACTGATAGTATGTTTTATTGGAAACATCAATATTTTATTATGTGTTTTCACCGGTTTTAAACGTCAGAGACTAGGGTCCACTTAACCATTAACGGCCGTTCCAAAGTAAAGTGCTTTTGAAAAAATCTAACACAAGTTTTTTTTAATGTGTATATGTATACGATAAGTGAAACACAAAAAATGCATGCAGTATTAATAGTAACACTCTCAAAAAAATATTAAGTAATAAGTAAATACAATAAAAAAAACGTACGACATTTCTGAACAAGTTAGATAATTTCACCGGCATTACATCTAAAATATTCATAAGGCGTGATCTCTGTACGGATGGGAAATGTTGTGAGAGACTTAGAAAGCAATTTTGTGGCCGGCTCGTGACTTGGTTGGATGAAATTGGCATAGGGCAAGCGGTCACCCACTGCCCTTCGCCTTTAGACCCGGTATGCACCGTCAAATTGATTACTAGTCGTACTTCTTTGATGATTTTATGTGCATTGCCGTTTCTGAATTACACTTGTTTGCTTTAGATAACTTTGTTGCATAAAAAACAATCATAGACAACACCTCACATAAGTTAAAGATTAAAATGGTATGAGCTACTATAAGAAATCAGACATATTCTAAATCAAATTTCAGTTTTACAACTTGCGTCTGGCGGTACCTATATCTAGATTTTGAGTATTTGCCCGTAAAGTTTTATGCGACCAATTTGTGTGTACCCCGCGCGCTAGAACAGTACGCAGCGATGACATGACAACCCGACCTTAGTGTAGTCGGGGATCGCACAGTCATTTCTCTGACCCAAATAGACCCACCTGGCCCACGTATATGCTATTTACGGCAGTGCCAATACATGACTGATAATAACTATTTTACGACGATGTACTGTAAGATTTATTGAAGGTACTGGTTATAAAACTGACAGGGTTGGTGCGGGGCGTACGTTTCATTTCTCGTAATGTTACACCCTTGTGGATAGGTTTGGCAGCAGAATGAAATAAAATAGTATTTTTCAGTATGTACTACACTAATATTAACAGATTCAAATAAAATAGTCGAGGGCGTGATCGTAGACAAACTTTTATGACAACGACGACTTCAGTCGCACGAATTCAACCAATCTAATATATATATTTTATCTTTTGACTTTCTGACTTTTTTGTGTAGAAGCTTTTATTGTATTCCTTGTTACTGTGTACACATTGTGTATTAATGTTGCAAATATTGAGTTTTCTCGTAATTCTTATGAAAAACCCTCCGGAACGATCGGTCTACTTTCCCGTTTGGTCCATTTTGAATATTTAATCTATTTTAAATTGTACGTAGTTACTACAAACATGATCGATACTAATTAGATATCTATTAAGTTTCTAAATATATTTTTTAATTTATTTGTCATATTCTTTAACATTTAAATTTTGGGGCTCATACATTGATCGAAACTCTTCTTGAATCTTCACAAAGCGAAATCACAATGACAATTTCATTACCACCTAATAATTCATAAATTAACGTTATTGAAAACAATGAGCCATGATTGCAATGTGCCATGCTTACGATATGCGCTTACGCAACATAAATTATATCATCATACATGCACTAGTCCCATTTCCATCTGGTTCCGTTCCGTGCCATGATTTAGACCGCTGCAAAACACTGCAATCAATTTATTAATGTGCGCATTCAATCATTATTATTTATGTGTACATTATCATTTAAATCATTTGCGTGCCGTGTTTGTTATTAGAACCGTGCGTGAAATTGTATTTTTATAATTTGATAAAGATATTAAAATGTTGTAAGATTTATTAATTACTCGACGGTCCGATCTGACTTCGATCTGGTAAAAACATATAAAACTTTCCTCAGGAATCACATAATATAGCAGTTTTCATCAAGAAAGCTGCATAAAAATCCGTAATTGATGTGTTTATAGCGAACAGACAGATAGGTAGACGCGGTAGAGTACGTTTTGAAATATATAAGGATAGTATGTATATAATATTATAAATACAAAAGTATGTGTGCTTTGTACCTCTTCACACACTCTCTCTCTACTCAACCAATCTTCTTGAAATTATGCATATATGTAGTTTAAATTAAGGAGAGAAGGACATAGTGACTGTTTAATCGCCAATATTAAAATTGAATATTTATGTCACACGATAGCGCGTTCTAAAACTAAATATCGCCATCTAGTGACATAAATTCAGCTTAAATATTGGCGTTTAAACATTCCGCCCACCATGGACAGAATGTCCATAATTAAAATAACTCAAAATTATGATACCACCCACCATGAAATGAGTATGGATAAACAAAGTGGACTGTAATCTAATCACAATCACATGGTGAGTGAAAATTATTACAACTTACTTAAAAAAGATAACAACATCAAATGCTATAACTAAATAATGACTTTTTAATAAGTCATTTTACTCACTGAAACATAAACAAAACATAACAATGAACACTAATTCACAACTAAATAATAAAAAAAAACCTCTTATTCTGTGACAGGAAGAACACAAAGCTTACTAACTGCCCTTTTTATAACAGAATCCTTACATTTAATATTTACTACACGTGTAATACCGTCCATTCCCGGAAATTTCTGCACAATCAAGCCAAATAACCATTTTCCCGGTGGCAAACCGTCTTCTTTGACAAGAACTATATCACCTATATTAGGTTCTGGCTTTTGATAAGCCCAACGATACCTATTCAGAAATTGTATTAAATATTCCTGGGACCATCTTCTCCAAAAGTCTTGCACCATACGTTGTGTGAATTGCCATCTTTTAAGACTACTAATATTCGATTGTTCATAATTCACATCAGGCACAAGTAACAACGGTTCTCCAACCAAGAAATGACCAGGAGTAAGAGGAAACGGATCATGAGGATTGGTACTTAATTGCGAAATTGGTCTTGAATTGAGACACGCTTCAATCTGAGTGAGGACTGTGCTCAACTCTTCATAAGTAAGAGTAGACTGTCCGATCACTCTTTTTAAATGATATTTAGTAGATTTTATCCCTGCTTCCCACAACCCTCCAAAATTAGGAGCCCGTGGGGGAATCAGATGAAATTTTGTATTATCATTTGCTAAAGCCTCACCTACTTCATTTATAAAATTAGACTTCTCGCTTAAAAACAACACCTGTAATTCTTTAGCAGCACCTATGAAATTCGTGCCATTATCGCTATATAAATCAGCACAATAGCCACGTCTAGCAACAAAACGTCTGAAAGCTGCTAAAAATCCGCTACTTGTCATATCACTTACTGCTTCTAGGTGCACTGCGCGTGTAGCCATACATACAAACAAACACACGTAACCCTTATACGACTTATTTCCTCTTCCCTTGGACACACGAATATTTATAGGACCAGCATAATCTACACCAGTTCTATAAAAAGGTCTACACATCTCCACTCTTGCATTTGGCAACTGCCCCATAAGTTGATCTCGTGTGCTCGCTGCATAACGTATACACGTGACACATTTTCTAATAAATGCCTTGACATTATTTTTTGCATTTAATATCCAATATCGAGACCTTAGATAATTAAGAGTGAGCTGCGGTCCACCATGCATCGTTTTTTCATGAGCATCCGCAATAATCAAAGAAGAGAAATGGGATTTATCAGGTAAAATAATTGGATGCTTAGCAGATACATTTAATTGAGCTCTTTCTAAGCGTCCACCAACTCTTAAAATTCCAGTGTCATCTAGAAACGGGTTCAAAACAGTAAGTTTACTTTTTTTATTTACAAATCCTATTTTTCTCAAATCCTTTAATTCTGTCTTGAAACCTTCACCTTGCACTATTTTTATGCATATATTTAATGACTCTCTCAATTCGTCACTTGTTAACCATTTTTCAGTAACACTTCTTATTTTACGAAATCGTCTACAGTAACTTATTACTCTGACTAACCTTCTTAAAGACGAAAACTTGTTAATAATCTTACTTTCAACTTTATTAATTTCTTCTCCTATATTAACTTCAACATGACAGACCTTTTTTTCTATATCTGTATCAAATGTTTCATCTACATTTTTACTAATAACACGCTTTTCTTTCAGCCAACATGGACCAGTAAACCACATCGTAGCATTCTTCATTTCTGAAGGTTTAACGCCGCGTGATGCAATATCAGCGGGATTCTCAAGAGATTTTACATGAATCCATTGCTTTCTATCCATAGTTGATAAAATTTCAGAAACACGGTTTGCAATAAATGTTTTCCATTTACCGGGATAAGAACCTAACCATGCTAGAACCACAGTAGAATCCGTGTATGCATAAATATTTTCCTTGCGTATATCCAAAACTGTCGAAACTTCTTGCAATAGTCTAGACAGCAGAACAGCTCCACATAATTCTAACCGAGGAATACAAACCTGTTTGATTGGAGCAACCTTGGTTTTGGATGTTATTAAATGAACTGCTACATTGCCTTCTTTATCGACTGCACGCATATAAACTACAGCTGCATAAGCTTCATTTGAAGCATCACAAAACCCATGAAGCTCTCGTTGTTTATCACTACGATAAGTATTCATCCATCTGGGTATTGTAACATCTTGCAGCAATAAAAGTTCGTTACGATATGAAATCCATTCTTTTAATAGATTTTCAGGCAATAAATCATCCCAACCAATCCCTGATATCCATAATTTTTGTATGAATATTTTAGTAACAATAATTGCAGGTGCCAACCAACCCAATGGATCAAATAGCTTAGCAATCTCTGATATAACCTTGCGTTTAGTGATAGATACGTCAGAAAATGGAATCTTTACAGAATATTCGAAATTATCAGATTCTTGATTCCATCTGAGACCTAATATTTTGATAACAGCATCAACTTTTAAATTGATCTTTTCATTTAATTGCTTTTCATTTATAGTTTCCATCAATTTTTTACTGTTACTCGTCCATTTTTGGAGCTCAAACCCAGCCCTGCATAACAATTCTTTAATTTCTTTATATAACTTTTCTCCTTCTTCTATATTTTCGCAACCAGACAACAAGTCATCCATATAAAAATCATCCAACACCTTTTGATAAGTGTTCGGAAAATGTTCTGCTTCATCCTTAGCAGCTTGTTGTAAAGCTCGCACAGCTAAATAAGGAGCTGATGCAGTTCCAAACGTAACCCTTAAATTGCGTAAATGTTTCACATTATCTTCCGGATTTTCACGCCAAACAATGCACTGAAAATTTGCATCTTTTTCAGTAACTTTGATCTGTCTGTACATTTTTACAATATCAGAGCAAAGACAAATTGGATGCATACGCCAACGCATAATAATATGACGTAAGTCCGGTTGTAATTTTGGACCTATCATCAACTCACTATTCAGAGACACTCCATTTTTTCCAGGGCACGAAGCATCAAAAACAACTCTTACTTTTGTTGTTGTCTTATCTTCTCTCACCACCGCATGATGAGGCAAATACACAAATGTTGGTTTTATATCAATATCAGGAATTATCTCCATGTGACCTAACTCAACATATTCATTAATTACATTTGTATATTGTTTTTTCAATTCAAGATTTCTTGATAATCTTTTTTCAATATATTCAAATCTTTTTAAAGCAATAGCCAATGTATTACCATATTGACATTGCGGATCTTCACTCCGAAAAGGGAGCTTGACGACATATCTTCCTTCAGAATCTCTTGTTGTCGTGCTTATGAATATCTTTTCACACTTCTGTTCTTCATCTGACCATTTTCTTTCTTCACTCAATGTTGGTTCTTCTTCCAGTTCCCAAAATTTTTGCAATAGACTATTTTCTCCTACTGCATGCATGCATCGAACAGTAGTATGAAAACTTTTAGTATTTCCATAACCCGTTGTTGACACCTTTCCAGATAAAATCCATCCCAATTTAGTATTTTGGGCTACTGGCATCTCTGGGCCACTCCTAATAAAGCCTTCTTCTATAATTTGACAGTATACTTCTGCTCCTAAAAGTATATCAACTTTATTAGGTGTGTTGAAAGTTGGGTCTGCCAATTTTAACACTGGCATGTTTGACCACCCCTGCACTGCAATTTCCTTGTCAGGCAGCAATGTGGTGATACTTTTCAGTACATGGGCCTTAACTTGCATCACAAAACTAGGGTTTATCAGTGATTGAATTTTAAAATAGACGACATATTTTGACGTCACCATAGAATCTTGGTCACCTCCTAAACCCGACACGTAACTCTTGCATTGCTTCTTCGACAAACCAAGTAGCTGTACAGCTGCCTCAGTTATGAACGAAGATTGAGAACCTTGGTCTAAAAGAGACCGTAAAGTTACGCATATGCCTGATTGTGATATAGCTCTTACCAAAGCCGTCGCTAGTAAAACGTGACTTTGGGCATTAATATGACAAGAAATAATATTTTTACACGGTTCATCTGGTTTTTCTTTTTCTTTATTTAATTCTGAAGAATTTCCTTCACTTGGTACCTGACATACATTACTCGCTGTTGACGGTGTATTCCTAATGTGAAGCAACGAGTGATGTTTTCGATGGCAAATTCTACACTTAGATGGTGCGCGACATGTATACACAGTGTGATTTTGTCCAAAACAGTTGAAACATAATTTCTGAGATTGAACGAAATTACGGCGTGCATCTGTATCTTCCTTGCTAAATTTCTTACAATTCAACAACTTATGATTCTCGGTGCAGAACGGGCACTCAACCGATTCAGTTACATGTAAAACCCTAGCCTTTACAATGTTTTTGGAAGATTTATTATCTAAAAACTCCAACGATCTAAATCTTTGTTGCAAAAAATCTGCAAACTGTTTGTAGGTTGGTAAATCATCCTGAGACTCACTGACTTTAGTCTCCCACATTTTACGCGACTCATTATATAGTGCTTCAAAATATGTAAAGTTTTTTTGGCTTAACTTTTTGATCATTACACGGTTGTCACAATTCTGAAGTTTATATTTCTGTTGGACCTCACGTGTATTTTTGACAATCAGCCGATTGTTCATGGTCCTTTGAGCCGAATGGCTTGATGGTTTGTGCAATAAGGCTTTCTCGTTCGCACCCATGGGCAGTAGTTTGCTGTCAAGGGCGGACACTGTGCGTCCACTTGGCCGCAACTGCTGGTAGCGGTATCCAGAAACAAACTTTCAAGTACATAGAGCGCGCCAAGAAGATAGTACTGGTAGCATTAAAAACTATTTGCGCACTCTACAAGCAGTGGATCTGTGATACCTGCTGTCAACGAGCGAGGGAGACCTAGGATACACCTATTTCGCGTGTGTGAGTGAGTGAAATGCTGGACATTTGTGAGTACTTTTATTTAATTTGAACCAGTGGTAGTAAAAATCAACCTCAAAAGCAAGAAGAAATTAAGTTTGGAAATTATTTGGACTTTACTGTGGTTTACTGTACGGACTTAGAATAGTTTTAAGAAAAGAGAACCGACGGGGAATCCATGCCCAATTTCCTTCCGGTTTCATTGCGACAAGGTTCTAAACACTTGTAAATTTATTCACGTTCGATCTTTAACTTAGAAAAATTTCACTTTTCGGATAAATCTTCAACTTGTATTTATTCTTTACTTAATTTAAATATCATGGATTCTTTGATTAAGGTCCAAATAAATACTAATAAAATTATTAATAAAGCTTACACTAACTTCAAAAAGTCTCCTAAAGAGCGTTTAACCGCTGGTTATTTAGAAACGAGACTTGCAGCTTTGGAGACACAATGGTGTATGTTTTCCGAAAATCATAATAATCTTATTAGTAAGTTTAATATTGAAGATTTAGGTAAATATATCGAATGTGATATTTATGAAGTTACTGAAGAATTGTATTTTGAATACAAAGCCGAACTTAAAGATAAATTAAGTCAAATTCAACCTGTCGTGCCTACTTTTTCTGAGTCTCACTATAGTAATTGTAAATCTAAAGATCAATTTCAAAGTAGTGTCAAGTTACCTAGGATAACTATACCCACATTTTCCGGTAGCTATACCGAATGGACAAGTTTTAGGGATTTATTCATGTCTCTTGTGCACACCAACCAGTCACTAGATAATGTCCAAAAATTATACTATCTAAAATGTCATTTGTCGGGCGAAGCTGAACAACTCCTACGACATTTTCCTATCACGAGCGGTAATTATGACGTTTGCTGGAATCTTTTAGATGATAGAGACAACAATAAACGATTCATTGCAAACTCAGTTTTAAATAGATTTATTAATCAAGGAAATGTATCCACTGAGTCTGCAAGTGATTTAAAGAAGTTGTTAGATACCAGCAACGAATGTATCAACGCTCTGATAAATTTAGGTTTTCAGACGGACACATGGGACATGATCGTTATTTATATTTTGTGCACAAAGCTTGATATTGAGACTCGTAAGATGTGGGAAACGAAATTAAGTGAAACACAGGATAGTTTGCCTACTTATAAGCAGTTTGCAGTATTTCTGCAACAACGTTTCAGGTCTTTAGAGTTTTTAGATGACAAAGTTCCAAAAAATATTGCTTCCTCAAAGGTTCTTCATGCTACTGAATCGATTTTATGTCCGTTTTGTTCAAGTAATCACAAATTGTTTCACTGTAAACAATTTGCTAAACAGGAACCACACTCACGTCGAAATTTTGTAAAATTAAAAAAAATATGTTTCAATTGTTTTGGATCGAATCATTCGGTGTATTCATGTCGCGCACCATCAAGGTGCAGAATCTGCCGTCGGAAGCATCACTCGCTTCTTCATGTTCATGTTATTAATACACAAGCGAGTAATGTTCCTAAAGTCCACACTGAAAATTCTTTAAACATAGATATTGTCAAACAAAACAAACCGTGTAAAAATGTTACACACCATGTTAGCTCTCAAAGCCATGTTTTGCTTGCAACGGCTTTGGTGAACGCTAAGTCAAAAGCAGGTACATGTAAAACTCTTCGGTCTATAGTAGACCCGGGATCGCAAACTTCGTTTATTACGGAGTCAGCAGCTCAGCTTCTTGGGCTACCGAAGGAGCAAAGCAAGAGTCGTGTGTCCGGTTTAGGAGGAGATCGGGATTCCGAAGTGACGTCAGGTTATGTCGTCAATTTACAAATACAATCTCTCGTAGACCCTAGATTCAACATGCAAGTTAAGGCTCATATCATAAAAACTATTACCACATTGCTGCCTGAAAACAAAATAGCAGTGCAGAAGTGGTCAAATTTATCGGGTATTAGGTTAGCGGATCCAAAATTCAACACTCCTAATAAGATTGACTTGCTTCTAGGAGCAGAAGTCTATGGTCAAATTATTGATGACGGTCTTATTAGAAGTGGTCCAGATATGCCTGTGGCTCAAAATTCTACGATACAATACGATTAAACAGTGACTTTCCAGGAAAATATGCTTTTCTTCCTGTTTCTATGGGAAATTTAGGCGGGCGAAGCAAAAGCTTTCTGTCAAATTAGATATCTCTTTCTAAATTTAAAAACAACGTTACATAACTTTTTCACAGCATTTTGTGAAATCATATATTTTTTACTCAAAATTTAATACGAATTTCTTAATTTTTAATTTTCAATTACATCGATTATCACAATGTTTACATATTCATCACGATTAAATATAAATATATTAGGACAAATCACACAGATTGAGCTAGCCCCAAAGTAAGTTCGAGACTTGTGTTATGGGATGCTGACTCAACGATACTATATTTTATAACAAATACATATATAGATAAACATCCAAGACCCGGGCCAATCAGAAAAAGATCATTTTCCATCATGACCCGACCGGGGATCGAACCCGGGACCTCTCGGTTCAGTGGCAAGAACCTTACCACTGCGCCACCGAGGTCGTCAAAGATTAGAGGATTTATGTTTACATCTTTGTCTATCAAAAGAACTTAGCAAAACTCAATGTTGTTAAACTATGAAGCTAAAAATTAGTGAATACACTTCATAAAATTAATGTTGATATGTAAGATGATTTAATTATTGCAATGTCACCATGCTTACTATTTTTGAACATCATAAACAAATTATACAAAAACCAAAGACAATTGAAAGACCTAATTCAAGATCCAATCATTTCAGAACCAATAACAAAATTAGATTTCGTGCAATTTCAATCGCCTCGCTGAGCAAATCTTGGAACAATAACTAAGTTATTAATCAATTTACGAATCTGGCAAAGGTTTTAAATGTGGAAGATATTGCCTTACTAGAGATATAGATATTTAAATATCTAGAAGTGTAATCTATTGTACCACTCTTCAGATTCATTAAAAAAACGTATAAATAAATAAAATTATACGTATATTTTATTTTTAATTAATTAATTATTTTTATAATTAAACAAATTAATTGTATACAAGATAAAAAATAATATGAATAGCTAACCAAATATTTTTTGCCATATCAGTAACTAAATTCTGACTGAATAAAAATTTGAAACCAAAATAAAAATCACAATATTCAGAATAAAATAATGAAAATTGTTTGATGAGATTTTCTTCACAATCTGTTTCCATCAAAACCACACGGCCACTGGAACATAGCAATCGTCGTACAACACTCCATCTGTGTAGTCGTAACTCTACAGCAGGCAACTGGTTCAATCGTTTTGGGAAGTTTCCAAGTTCGTCGATAATTACAGCGGGGTTGTTATTGGAAGTGGAATGAGTTGAATTGGAACAGCATTCGTGTACTCGTTATATATTGTAATGGCGTTATTTTTTTTAAGTTTAAAATAGTCACCTTCTTTCTACGAAACCTTTTTTTTTTCATTAACAAAATCAGGAAAGGAACAAATATGTATTGATATAATAGCCGATTGGAATTCTTGTAAGATTTATTTTATATTAATAAATATCGACGAGAAATATCGACGTGGGGAGATAATTTATTTTAGTACACACAACATTATAGAAAAACATAAGGATTATTAATAGCAAGGATAAATTATCGCTAACGTTTTTAAGAATACTTTTAGAATATATTACGGACTAGGTCTAGGTGATGTGTTTAATGATATGACTCAACATGAGAAGAATCTATTCAAAATAATTATTAAAGTTGTTTGTGAAGCAGCTAAAACATCACTGTTGTTACAAAATAAATAAGTATGTTGGTATACACCATTCTGAACATGCAGATCATCATCCTAATTAAAACAAATGAAGTCTTAACTGAGGACAAATTTAAAAATACATTACCATCATGCGTAACTATTACAAATAGAATACAGTTTATTTTCTTCATTAATTTTCAGAATAATGATGAACAATCCATAGTGACATTGATTGCAATGAAATCCTACAATGATATTTTGTTTTTTACTAACGCACACAATTATTTTTTCACGTAAATCAAACAAACTATATATTACAAAAGAAATTCACTTTCATAGTAACAAAAACAAAATCCAGTTTGTGTAACTATAACTGGCAGATTCAGTTAAACGTTTACGCCAACTAGTTCCGATAATAGCTAGAAATATGTATCACTAATGATGGAAAAGTTGAGTAATGTTAACAGAAAGAACAAACTATACTAGAATATTAATAATAACAACTAAACAATTCATGCAAAATCAAAATCAAATCATTTACATATACACCTATTCATTTGCGAGTTATGACCAAATCGATCACTTAAGATAGAAGGTATTCTGTACAGATTATTGCCCGGGCACAAATTATAAAGAACATGGAGTTGACACATATTATAAAGTCATTGTGAGCAAAGCAATCTTATGAATACAAGAGATTCTTGTTTTAAACCTAACGTTTCTGTATTTCATCATTAGCTAGGATCATCGCAAAATATATTATCTACGCGATCCTCAGTTATACTCTTAGCCTCAACATTTCCTTAATATAAATTAATCCATAATTTATCGATTTTAGATATATTAATATCCTGTTAATATATCTAAGACAAGAAAGAATAACTCTATACTAATTATAATTTGTCCACGGAATCAAATCGGATTACCGTAGGAGCTGGGCACCAATCACAAGGAATCAATGCTAAACTGCTTATCCTACGTCTGAGACCTCTCTGTCGTGTAGCTCAGGGATTGTTCCTTGGTCGTCTCACCAAAGCCAGTCACATTCAATTACATTTGCGAATACAATGGCAGATCATGGATATAACTGTAGCCACATAGACTAACTTTGTCACACTAGCTGGAGTTACCTCAAAATGAACTATTAAATCAAAACTTAGCTTCGCTTTATATGCAAAATTGTTCGCAATATGATTACAAATAAACAGAGTATGGTTGTGTACTTCAATTCGAATATTGTAGGAAGCATTGCGAAATTTGATTAAAATCTGTGCAAATTTGAAATTCACTCAGATTTATTTACCATAATTTGCAAAATGATGAATATTTATACTATGGTGAATAGAACTAAATCATAAGAGATGTTGAAAAAAATTGGTTACAGACAAATCTCAAAACTGAAATAACAAAACAAATTCAAATACCTTAGATTTAGTATAATATGAAAATAAATACACGACCAATACTGAATACGTTCTAAACTGTGTCGTATTGTATAGATACTCTTCTACAAACAATAACAATTAAACAAGAAAGGCTGTTAAACCTTCCTAAAAACCTACTTATCTATGTCAACAATAGTTTAGTAGGTTACGTACACAATAAAGGTATAGACTTACCATACAGCCTACGCGTTAAATTGGATACAATATCGATATTAACAAGAGTTGAGATTCAAAAAGGTTCGGCGACCTTAAGAATTTAAATTATGAATGGAGCGATGTTTCCTGTACAGTTATTTTGTAACGTATGGTATAGTTTGTATGTAATGTTTGAATGTACAGAAGGCATTAGATACTGGACGTCCCAATAGACCAGATAAAAATGGTTTCAATCTAGCGCGTTCTTACAACTGTGTAATTTTTGTAGTGAAAACTTCTTTAGCGGTGTTGTACACTTTTTGTGATGGGTAAAAAATGTTGACTCGCGTCAGGACACGGGACCTGATCGAAAATTCTTAAGACGTCAAAAATGCACAACGTTAATATTCAAGTTTTCACTTCTGCCGGCACTCCCGGAGTGCAACCCGTTTTTTTTTCACTATTAGTTGTTTTACGAGTACATTGCAAAGTATTTAATTTCTAGAGAATCCAAATGGCTGAAATTTATTTTTCTTATTTTGACATAAGTATAACATTAGTTTATTTTTTAATTTCCAAATGAACGGATGCAGATAATGATAACAGATGTTTAATAAAGTTGCGCTTCTTCTATCCCATTCTTCACTGTACTCTATAGGTGAGACGTCTGAGACACAAACGTGAGCTATCATAATGACGTATTCATTGTCACGCATTAGAATTTTAGAATTAGTAACGTGGGCGATTGAATATAAAATACATCCGTTACGATTCCAAAGTATTATTAATTTGGATTAATATTGAACAAGCAGCTTTTGAGAATAGGCAGCTTGCTAACCTCCGGTGCCCCCGGATGACATTATAATTATACTGGAGATGGCATGATATATTGTTATCCGTGGACTTAAGCGATTAATTCTAGCATCCCGTAATGTCACTTCCGAGAAAACCTGGATTAAATTTTATTATTTATAAAATTCTTTTCTCTTGCTTTACAATGTCTGCTGTTAAAATAACGAGGTTTTTATCAATCCAAAGAAGACAGGACGGAACTACTTAATAATTTTAACCGTCCTTTCATAAATGCTGTTGCAACTATAATCTTATTTAAAAAAAAAAAACATACTGCAACGTACGTTTGACCCTTGGAACGACCCATGAAAATAGTAGCTATATTAATTATCGAGAATATTTATTTTAAACAAAAAGCCTTTTAATAGACGCGTAGAAATTTTTCGACTTTATTACACGCTGTGGTTAGTTACTCGATTAACGAAGGGCCGCACACATAAACCCTATGCATTGAATATAAATAACATTTCTTGCCAAGCCGGTTGTTTAACAAAATGGCGCATGCGCTGTGCGTGTTTGCAAAATGACACATGTTCATGTAAATGTAAATGTTGAATGTTAATTACGAGATTGTGAAAGCATAGGATGCCTAATTCACTTCGATCGATAACCTTTAAGCCTTAAGTAGATGTTTGCATTAAGTTGACACTTACTTCACACATTGCACATTTATTGAATTGTAATTTCTAATAATAGAACAAGAAAACTATATAGATGACGGACATGTGTAACCAAACTAGAAAGACGATTTCCATGAAATTTTCCGATTAAATCCGTTAAATCTCATACAAAGTGGCAGATTGGGCCGTGCACGTGATAAGATAGGGAACAAAAGAAGTCAGCGCAGTTTTTAGGCTCCATATGTAAAAATTATTTTTAAGTGTAAGAAGTTCATTGTCAGAAATCTATCTACGATTGACATCCTGCAAAACGTATATCATTTTAAAATCAAGTGAATATTTTTAAAGTAAGTAATATTTTGTTTCCATCCAAAAAACGAAATTCATCGATGTAACCGAGCAATATTATTTGACCAAACAAGATAGAAGCTGTTATCTCAAAACAAACTTCATAAAGCAAAAAAAGGCCGCGAAAATCTATCAAAGCGGTACACTCGAATCGAGCCGAATATCAATATTGGACGAAAACTCAGATCACAGAATGAAAACGATGTTTTTAATTTCTAATAATATTATTATTTAAAAAATATTATTAGCGGTGGTGTGGTGGCATATAGTAGTTTTAATAGACCACCACTTGCTTCCGGTGAAGGAAACAGTTTTCCGTACAAAATAAGCGAGAGATTTAAAATATTTACTATAAAGTTTGTTCGCACAATCCGACAAAAATTCGGATGACGGCACCCGGACGCCCAGCTGTCGCCTCACGTAAATCAGACGAAAAGTACGCAACGTAAGAATTAGCGTGTAAAGTTAGGCCTATAAATTCATTCATATCTCCTTTTTCTAACATCTGTGTTGAATATAGCATGACCGAAAGGCAGGGTCGTTGACAAAACAAATTTCCATAAATCCAGGGGAATCCGTAAAAATGGCGGCGAGCCGATAAGCTGAGGATATCATTAGTGCGACTGCCTGGTTCGACCACTTGGCGGGTTTCACTTTAGTAAGGAGGAGTTAGGAGAGGTAAGTAATAGGGCAGCAACCTCCTTTCCTGCAAGTACTAATACTAATTCTACATATATTATAAATGCCAAAGTTTGTGAGGATGTGTGTCTGTATGTTTGTATGTTACCCTTTCACGTACAATCTACTGGACAGATTGTTACGAAATTTGGTACACGGGTAGAATATAACCTGGAATCTTTTATTTATTTATTTAAATACACATAACAAATTGTAGTAAAACTATACATAGTAGTAAAACTATAAGGTTACGATCTACACTACAATTCAAAAACAGTGCACATACAAAGACCATATAAAAAAAATGCAAACAATTAAGAAATATGTGATAATGATATATAGATAATTATTAACTAAGAAATTTAGGTTTACAAAATCATAGACAAGATAAACATTAACTGAGAATTTTTCAATAGGCTTTTTACCGGGTAAAAAATAAAATGTTTGAAGTATTTTAAATATTCACATACAATAATTTAAAGTCACTTTAATTGATCAATTTTATGATTTACTATTTTTAATTATCATTTAGTTTATTAGGAATGCTTATTGACTTAATGTGAGATATTGAAATAGTGACGTCACTATCAAAATCAAATCATTTATTCAGAAATTAGGCCTTCACAGGCACTTTTTCACGTCATATTCTAAATTAAATGATGTTTACCAAAGCTACAAACTACTAAGCATTTCGGAACGACCACTGCTGAGAAGAAATGCCGAAAGAAACTCATTCAAACAGTGTTGGTCCCTATTATGCCAGAAGGGCTTACCATTTTTTAAATATAAATATAACTACGACATCACTGTCATACAAGTTCCATAAAAAAAAATCACACATAGAGTACTTATTATACCGAAAATCCCACGGGAGCGAAGCGCCGGGGCGCAGCTAGTAACTTATATATTTCTTGTTGTTTCATAAAATGTTTACGCCAAAAAGCATCATCGAGTCAACGGCAAAAATTAAATTTTCTATCAATTTGACTCATTTTCTCTTTATCTTTGTCCATAATTCTGAATATAGGACTATTCTGTCGCTGTATATATTCGGTTAGAACAGTTTCTATAATAATATAATATTAATATTTGACTACATCGTCTATTAAATCACATAAGTATTTGGTAGATTTGCACCAATTTAAAAAACAATGTGTGTATTCGGAATGAATATCCAACATATTATTATTTCATTTCAAAACAATCAAGACAACTTAATAAATGTATTCACACAAGGGTGCAATCGCACTGGACCCATTGCAATCAGCCATCTACTTTAAAAACAAAATGCAAGCGCCAATATCCCTCTCAGTTGAAAAGAAAACAAGGTAAACGAAATCATTTTCGAATTGTAAAAAAGCAGAGCATTTTCCAGTTATTACGAATAACTGTAATCTGATTCAATCGCCGCCGGTGAGCAGAAACTTTCGCATCCTAGGCGTCCTATGTAAGCGACAAAAACGACAAAGCAACGTGACACGGAGCTATGCATCAATTTCAAACGTCATTATCAAATTAAAGCGATGGTTGACCAACGTTTAAGGCGCATGTGATCGGCCCTTCAGATACTCGTGTCAGTTTTTTTACTTTTCTCGGAATTCCACTTGCTTTCAGTGAAGGAAATCATTACTAGAAAATCTGCACACTAGCACACTCTGATAACATTTAATATAATAAAAATAAAATATAAATAATCTGATAAAATTAAAGCACTCATACAAACTAGGGCCTTTTGTAGCTTAAGCGGCACTGCTGTCCTTTTTATATCGGGAAGAAACAATTTAAAGAGATTGTCCTTAAAGGATTCGCCATCGATACTCCACCGAAGCCGGAGCGACTTGTGTCACATTCATTTTGTTACTTAAACTTTTGTTCGGATTTTCAAGAACGCCTCATGTTTTCTGAAAATCTTAGATGTATATTCTATTTTGATTTTATTTATATTATATATACTTGTTTCTCACCATTTCTTGCTTTCCATTTAAACGTATTTTAGTTTACATTCACAGTGATGAAGTCGACATCCGTTTATAAAATAAACGATAACATTTTGAAAATTCGTAATCGTATTATCTTGTGTGTTAACAAAATAATTAATTAATTTTATCTGGGACAGTGAGTATAATTTTGATAACAATGATGGCTCTCTAAAACAAACCCACGTAGTAACAAAATTACAACAGTACTGTCTATAGATCATACAGAATATAACAAACAATCTACAGATTAGCTATTTGTGACATGAATTTCGACGACACACAAAAAACTTAATCTCTCAGCGATCATGCGAAAAGGTTGATGTTTTCTATAAATAAATCCATTTGATGTTAAGCAACGGGACTCACCCGGAAAACGAGAGTAAATCCACCCATTTATAAGGACTACGCATCGTAACAAAACGTATACGTTACAATTACCCACTAAGTAAGCGAAGATGGAGATATCCACAGCTTGGAAATATCTATAAATTCTCTTATTTCTTTAACCATTTGCGAATACGTAAACCTGGAATTTATTAAATGTTATCTGTGGCTTACATCACACCTAATTTATGTATTTTTAAAGAGTTGTTTTAAAAAATGACTGGATAGATGGGACATTCGAAGTGGCCAACAAAAATCTTATCTTCGATCCTATTCTACCAGTGCTTCGTTTCGGTGTTCCACTACAATGCTGGATGCAAATAAACTTCACGAGGGAGGTGTGCAGAGCTGCTGTGATGGTGAAACTTTTCAGACAGTTTATTCCTGCGGGGATACGTACAAAATGACACACAGATATTTATGTACTATTCTCCATTCTTCTTCTTCTTTTCGAGTGTGTTATTGCTAACACTGGTATCAGATTTTATTGAAGGCGATATTGCAAACATCGCAATACACATACAGATCCTCCGCCCGCACGCATAGGTCAATAAAATAAAAATACGGGTCAATTTAAATACTTAGCAACTAAAGCCCATATAGGCTGTGGTGTTTTAAAGACATCAGAATTCTAACCATTCATAGGGACAGACAAACAGCGGGAAACGACTTTATTTTAAACCATGTAATGGGTATTTATAATGTATTTTCAGACGTTGACAAGTAATTATTCTCGTTAATTGCCAAAATATATTTAATATTTAAAAAGGTAATTTATCGCTTTAAATACAGATACGTATTACATATTTAATTTAAATATGTATCAGCGTAGTTATCGTTAAGTTGGCTAAAATATTAAATCAATTTCATCGAACTTTTATGTTTTTACTTTGATCATATTAAAAAGTTAAGTAGATTTATTCATAAAATATATTTTTCATCCTGTAATTCATGTTAAAAAGTTATAAAGTAATTTACCAACCATGATTCATTTTTATTGCTTTTCTCCAATCCGACACGAATTTATGTGTCCATAACTGCTTTGATGCTAAATCTGTAGGCATAATTATGAAAAACCACTTGCCTTAAACCTTTATAATTAACGAGACTGCTAGCTCAACTTTCTTTGGGCTGTGGCCTGCGAAGTTGCTTAGGCTGACCGCACAGTTGGCAACAGTTACGAACCACTAGTTGCTGCTTTTAAAACAAAGCACCTAGCGACCGTGATGCGCTCGAAAAAAATTAGTTCATCCCAGACGAATAGATAGAAAAATAAATTGATGAATATTAGATGAATTGTTTACCAATTTATGTTTCAAATTTCAAGTTAATAGTTTTAGAGGAAATTTCGAAAATGAGAGTACAGATGTTTACATACAAATATATTCTCGTTTAGTATGGAGTATAAAAATAGCTTTACACATTTGGCTCTATGTCGGCCATGTAGGTATTAATATTTATCAGATCTGCGTTGACATAAGACAATATTAAAATAAGGGTACGGTTGATTTAATCTAAGCAGGCTTACGGCAAAGGTAAACGCTAGATTTAAGTTTATTTATAATTTAGTAGATTATCATAACATATAAAATCATAACATTTTATTTTCCTCGCCAAGGAAAATATATTTCGATCCATTCATGATCGAGGGACTTTTATTAATAAATCACATTATCTAAAACATATTAAATTGGCGTCAATCCCGCTAAAATTTATCCTTATACTTCTTAAAGGCTAAATATTTTTTACTAATTACTGAAATGAAATATCAGCAGTTTGCAGTGCATGTGCGGTCGGTCTATTCCTTGTCTATTCATTCAGTCGCCGCCGTTTAGGTTGTATGTACCATGTTTTATTTACAAACGTTCAAAAACTTGAGTTTTTGAGTCTCTTTATTTATACGAGACTAGCTTTTGCCCGAAATTATTTATATATATTAATTTGAAATAAACATGATTTTCGTACAAACTTTCAATTACAGTAGCCATTTGCGGATTGATTTTTGAAAAAACGTAGCCTATCGTTTGTCTTTAATTAAATAACAAATGAATGCATAGCAAATTTCATCAAACATGATTAAGCGGTTTAGCCACAGACAGACTTACGCATTTCTAATATTAGTATGGAAGTATGGATTTTTTTTTCAAACAGCCATATTTTTATTTGGATAAACAAGGCATTAATGAGTTTGTGTATTTTAACAATAAAAATAACGGTTTTTAATTTATGGTTAGATAAGCAAATATTGTTGTTAGATGTTTTGATATTTTACTTATTGCCAAACAATTACAATTTTATATTAATAGCAGGCAAACGAACACTATTCAATAAAAGTTTTTTCGATTTTTTTACCTTCGATTTGATTACCTGAAATAAAAAAAAATATAATAAGTCTATAGTATTTTTACATATAGGGCCTTTTTCCAACAATGGCAAATTAAAAGGCTGAAAAAATAATTAAATTATGAAAAACGTAAACATACATAATTAAATAAGTTAAAATGTAGCCAATATTCCACTTAGCACACACGAGAAAATACCATCAAACTTCGATATTAAATTCTCATAACCCCAAAGTATTCCAATTCAATCATAACCGATCGAAGGCACTAACCCATTTGCAAGAATTTAATTTAATGGCATTGCAACATCGCTTGCACGCGAACATGCTGGCGAATAATGTATGTTTGTTTATAACGCCGTAAACCCAGAAGCTTTGTTGTCAGCTGACATAGTTACAATATTGGCAAAGTCGTATAGTTTGAATAAATATGTGTGCCGTTTGGTCACACTTAAACGGTTGACACGGTTTACAAATTTCTTTATTAAAATGAAACAAAAGTATCAAAACTTGTGCTCCTAGCAAAATAATATCTTCGAGCTTCACACGTCCTAGATAAGCAACAAATGCGACAGTGATCGCAACGCAATATATGTATACATGAGGGCTATGTTGTCGTAATAATTCATACGCGCATAGCGTCATGCAACATTTCAGTACTAAGCGAGAACTCCAAGATATGCCTCGTTTAAACAAAGCTGTGGACAAGTGATTTACTGGACATTAATTGCCCTTTCATAGTCGACGAGCGTGTTCGGCCAGCAGACAGTGCTTGGTGTTAAATTGCGCTTTATTCAACGAGTGACGACCGCAAACCGTCCAGCGGATTGCAATTCTAAATCCACATCTACCACTGTTTCATGCATTCTGTATTTTTGGCAATAAATTCCATGATAAGTAGATAAGCCCTAGAGTTTGTGGCGCGTGGTTTCGCCCTAGAATAGAACCACTCCATAAATTATCAAGGGACACATAGCCTTGTCCGCTGTCAGACAAAAATATCATTAACAATGATGGTCGACACCGCCTGTAAAATAACAGTAACCCGCAAATATGAGAGAGAGAGAGAGAGAGAGAGAGAGAGAGATGTGTCATGAGTATCTACTCCCGTTCCCAGGCGATATCGATATCGAGATAAAAAATCTTTGCTGTTCCAGTTTTTCTCTTACCAATGACTACTGATATCTTTATTTATTCAATTTATTGAAATCCTTTTGGGTCTAGTTCAGTTCTAGACAAAGGGTTAAAGAATATCAGCATATTTTTTCAAATCATGAATATACACAAAATACCATTAAATTCTACAACATTGAGTTTACTCGTAGTACAATATTGTGTTCTAAATACTTAGGGAGGTTTATGGGAACTGCAGTTTGGCAGGGGTATTATAAACTTGAGCATGCAAAGTTCATTGTGGTGTATTAATATTACAATATTTCTCCCTGATTAACGCTCTGTATGGAGCTCGTAAAATAATTTTAGACAAGTTTGTATCGTTGTTCGGTGCACAGTGGTGCAAATTACTATAAAACGGGCCAAAAACTGAGTAGTGATTAGCAAGATTCCAGCCAGAATTTTTGATTGAATATATTACAAATGTCAAAATAGTTCAGCATGTCAAGTTCACTTCTATGTTGAATTTGCAATTAATTTGGGTAATTTAATGTGCTGTTTGTACCTCTGAATTTTGTCCGCCGCTTCGAAGAGATTGATCATTGCGATAAGACCGCCTTTTGCTTGACATTTCTATATTGCAGTAGTTAACTAACGCTTGTTAATTATTATTATGATGTTGTATTTTATATTATTTTCTGTTTTCATTTTTCAATTATTTAGATTGTGCTCAGGTCATTAGAAACAGAGTTTTTCGAATTAAATTTTAAAAAATAGAACGAACATAACCTTAGGGCTAGTAAATCACCGAAGCAGTGCTGTTAGATTCGTGGTACTAAGATTCATCTGACTAACATAACATGGAATTGGCAAAGAATCGTTTGAACATAGCATTGTACTATGAAATTATCGGAATAAGGTGTTAGTAGCAAAAATCGTTGTATGAAGTTTTAGACACGTAGGGAATCCGTGACATACGGGGAAAGAAAGGCAATTGTTTGCGTCGTATTTATAATACAAATGAGCATGTGAAACGTCTCACTTCCCTTCGTGTTGTATCATTTCTCGAGAAACGTCACAATCGAACTTAATCATTACATAATCAAAATGCAAACATATAATATAATATAATTTAATATTAGCGTTCCAAAAATAGTTCGCTTTATAATACATCGCCATAACGGCGCGCACCCATCTTAGGCAATTACTTGATGACCACTGACATTTTGCAAACCACGAGTCATCTTGCCGCCATCATATGAAATTTAACTTTATTCCATTGTATCATAAAGTCTATTATTCTACAAATATATAATGTCTTTGTATAATGTATGAAAGCAACAGTGGTACACAAATGGGGTAATGATCTTACGGTATCTGACTCGCGGTGACCGTAGTCGATTCCCAGAGGTCACAGGTTCGAATCTAGGTGCCTAAATAAGGCATGTTCCGGTTAAGGTTGCTTTTGGTCCGTGGGATTTAGGATAACTGATGGATTATTGTTAAAAGTCGAGGGCGAGATGAATCTAGATTCATCTTTAATTTGCATTTGATTTTTGTAAATATAATATAGAGAAAATCTTACAAATTATTATCAATATCTCAACCGTCCATTGATGGTTTAAAAATAGAATGTTGTTTACTTAATATCAATGAATAAATACAATTATTAATACCTAATTTAATCTATTTTAGTAATTGTTTTTTAAATTACAGTTATTTCAAAATCTTACGACAATATATATCAATTAATTGCTTGTTACAATTGAAGTTCATTGATTTAATAACTGAAAGTAAAAATTACTTAGACAGTCATTGAGTTGAGAAATATTAAGAATGAAAATGTAGGAATTATCATCATCAATTAAGAACCTTCTCTTTTATTTCATCTAGGAATGCCCTTCTTGGCTTTTCTTTTCCTCTTCTTGCTTCGATTTTTCCTTCAATCAGATATTTCATAAAGTTGTTGTTATAGGTAAGAATATTATTACTAAAAAGACGCTGAAAAATTGAAGTTGAAGATATCAGGAATAGAGGAAAATCAAAGAAAAGGTGGATGGATTGCATCTGGAAATGTATGAATAGGAAGGGAATGTTAATTAGATGACAAAGCGACAGAGCTAAATGGAAGGAGTTAAGATGTTACAAAGGTACTGTGATGCCGCCCACACATAAGTATGAGTATAAATTATGAAGAGGAAGAATTGTGCTTTTGATGATTTTATTTTTTGATGTATATAGCATATTTGTACTGTGTCCTTACAAATATGATTTGGCTTAGATAGCAACATTCTAAGCTTGCAAATTATCTCATATGGTAAATATTTAGCGATGTTCGGCGAATTTCCGATATCACTATAACAACGGAGCGGAATATGATCATAATTATATAGCTTACAGCAACAGCTGCTCTTGTAATTACGTTTCGAACTATACGACAAAGTATAAATTAAATATAGTATAGATGTAATACTTTATAATGTTGGCTGGGCATATTGTGCGGAAGACCGGAAGAAGAAGTTTGTCGATGGAGTAGAAGGTTCTCGACCACAAAATGGATTAATTTATTCTAAAGAAACAGATGATCTGACTAATGTTTTAATTTGACGTTCTTATAATGTACAATATATGATCTTTATCTGATTTTACATCCTATAATGTAAGAAAACTTCTACAGATTTTGAGGAATCAAATTAAACCGTCACCATAAACGTGGCCTGTGAAGACCTCAACAGAAATATTCTAATAACAACGTTATTTTTATATGATATAAAGAAATAAAAAATACAAAAAACAATACAATCAAAATCGAGATAAAATGTTTAAGTGTGATCTCAAAATCAGAAGTAAGTTTCACATCTGTTCTCATATTTTTTTGTACCCGAAGGCAAAATCGTATAATCGATTACTAATACTGTAATCAACTGATAATTGGACGATTTGCTTACCAACTTCTGAATCGACTTGCAAATTTGACTATTCCAATTAAAACCATATTCGTTGTAGAAACAAACTTATAATATGAAAGATCAGAAACTAATTAGATTATTAAGTTCTAATTGTGAAATCTAATCGTTCTAAATATAAATTGGTTTGTGACATTGATTATACGAGTATGTTATGTCTACACTTAATACCTCGAAAATCACTTATATAAATATATGTTCGAGATATTTCGACTTTGATTAACATATTTTATTTTTTGTAATTTAGTGCAATAAAGTTTTCAATAAATAATTCCTTTGTATTTTATTCAAGCCTAAAAGATTTGCGAATATTTAAATTAATTTAAGTTTTAATTAATTTAATTTCTTATTTTTTGTCGTAATACTTCCATTTCGACTTTCATCATATAGCAGTTGTTGTAGCATACTCAGAAGCAATATGAGTTTGTATACCAATCTGACATGTAGACCACCAATTGCTCTCGATGAAACAAAATATCGCGAGGGAGCTGGCACACAGTTATTTCGCAAATTCCAAATGTTAAAACAGGCACTAATGCAGTTCTGAGTGTGGGACTGGGACGCGACCCTTTATTGTTTAGTCTCCCCACAACAAGGGTTCAACCTTCTCAAGGATAGATAAAGAATTCATGTGTTAATAATAATAAACCAATATAATTTTATTCTAGAATCGCGTCAGTTTTTACTAAAATAAAATTGTTATTACATTCATATCATCGACAATGTAGTTAAAGCATGACGTGTGACATGTTGCGGACAGGATATAACAAATATGGCTGTCACCGTTAAAATCCGTCCAATTACACATAACACAGCTAGCTGGTTCACCACATCGCCACTCACCGCGACAATTAAGTGGATTTTAAACGTATAGTTAGAATATGTCATGTATTTGAATTGGCAAATAAAAATGTTGTCTGTTTGATGCTTCTTTGATGAATGTTTTACTTAATCATAGATCATCAGTGAAATAATCACATCACGCGGCATGTGGTCCCGTCCTAAATAGGACCTTCCATAGATGTCGTACAAGGCTACTAAGAGACCCATAACCTAGGCAGCTGATAGATAACAATAGCATCCCTATGGTGGATTGAGGTCAAGTAGGCGGCTGGTAGTAAAATCATAAACGGATTATCAAAATTTTTTTAGGCTGACTCTGATCTTCGTTACGTCACAACAAGAAACATACGGAGATGAGTTAGAGATAGATAGATAGTTTTATTTTAGCGGCAATACGCTACGTCGACGCAACGGAACAATGGAGCCGGGCCATGACAGATACCAATTTAAAATAAAAATCTCAAACTATCAGGAAGATTAAGGAGTCTTATGTCATGTCATACGTCATACGATAAGTAGTATTATATAAAAAAAAATCTATAGGAATCAAATCAGTAAAATAAGACTCAAGGCACTTAGAACACTGCGATCGTCTGAAATGAACTTTGTAATCGGACAAAAAAAACTTTGCAAGCAAAAAATATAAATACGAGTAAAATCCTTTAGTATCATTTCAGATTTAAATTAAGTCTTTCTTTTCTCAACCCAGATTCACGAGTGTTCTTATTGCGAGTTGAATCACTTTTATATCAGCAGAATTTCTTGTTCAAGTATAATAATAGGGTTAATAAAGAGGTTTGAGCATCATCTCTTAAGTCGGTAGACCTTTAGTGTTAAGTGTAAGTTTGATATTATTGTAATGTTCTGTTTTTATTTTATTGATAATGTTATTCAAATTATTTTTTTTAAGACAAATACATCAATAATAATAAAATATAAACAGACGGGCAGAAATCTCACCACAAGTCAGACTGGACATATCCAATTTTGGTCGACATGTACGTCAATAAATTCAGTATGGGGCAGCAGCTAGAGATTAATTGAATAATTAATTAAAATTAATGTAATATCATTCTTAAAATATAGCCAAATGTAAAGTCTCCAAATTCCTAAGTCCACTCACTTGACTTGCAGATATTGATCGATCATTTCTTCAGGTCGAAACTCGAATGAATTCACACGTTCCATTTCTAGTATTCCGTACACACTGTTATGAAAATGTTGATGCATAAAATCATGTGCTTATCACTTATTTATATATTTTTTTTCAAATTAGAAACAAAAACTTATGAAATTAATTGGATGTAGGTAATATCAAATTGACCCCCCCCCCCTGGTTCATCAGCTGGCGACGGTATTTCTGGGTGAGGCTTGCACAGTTTCACCTTAATACCTAATACCGTTCGCCTAAGTACAGCTGGAGTACCATTGGAGTACGTTCTGACAACGTGTAATCCCATAAACCACGGTCCACGGCCGGATATTTCATTACCCCACGTACACATAACGCTGCAATGTGAAATCGCAACACGAGATGAGAATTTAAACCGATAACATTACTTTGCTAATAGTATTGAGTGTGAAGAATTAGGAGAATCTACGGCTAATAGAGTGTGAGACTAAAACAGTGCCTAATCTGGAAACGGACAGAAAAAGATGAAGGTTTTCTATACTTACAAGATTTTTATTTATTTTGTAACAGAAGGCTATAACTTTTTTAACTCAAATATCATCTATATTAGTATTATGTACGATTATATTTATTCGGCATTTAATTTTCATATTTGGATCAATATGAAGTTTTTTTCATTGAAAATATTGTGAGATCATCAAAAATTCCCCGAGGAAGTCGTCGGACATGTTGGTTTACATTATTCTCTTGCATCATACATTTTATTATATGATGAGACCTCACTTTGAAAGTCAACTTCCTTGACATTTAGATCAACAGCTCAGACTGTGACCTGTTTTAATTTTAATAATACTATTTAGCAGTATATTAAAATGCTGGTGCTAGTGAGATTCTTGAAATATTGACAATTTGCAAGCTTATTTCCTATGAGAGAATCTCCAGGCTATAAAAGGGTTATGTGTGTGGAATGAAAAACAACACTTTTGCTGGAACATTTTGAAAAAAATTACGATAATTGTACGGAACAATTCAAATGCAGCGCAGTTCAATTTAGGAACCTAAAATGAATCGCATTAGTATTAAAAATTAACTTGATGATACGAATTGGTTCGCATTAAGTGATGATGGCAAGCCTGATATTTCATTTTGTTTATTTTTGTGAAGCATATAAACCATACTTGGTCGTAACAAACCGATATATTACAAGATATTGCATAGAAGGGAGAAACTTTTTAAATATGTTACGGAAAGTGCCAAACTCCGTAAGTCTTGTTTTTTGTTCTTAGAAGTTTTTGGCAACGTTTATACAGTGGTTTTGATTTTTTTATCACACACAATGGAACGGGCAAAATGTCTGCTTTAGGGGTGAAAGGTTGTTTGTATGTGAGTTGTTTGCTTTCGACCATGTTAACGATATATTTTGATAGATCTATATTATCATGATATAAGATTTTCTTTTTAGGCTAATATAAGTTTGATATATTCAACCATTTAAATACATGTTAATAGACGTCCTTGGAGAAAAGGCTGGAGAAAAAGGTGAAGTTTGCTGCACCGTTTCTTCTTCACTTGGTCTTTGAAAATCGGCGGATACTTACTTTTAAGTAAATGTTTGACAAGAAGTGATTTATGATTATGATTTTATATGATTTAGAGGTCGTAATAAGAACAAATAAGATTATATTTTATACGTCAATATCTTCATAGATATTCCTCGTATTTTGGCATGTAATTTGTTTGTATATTGGAATGTAAAACACAATGAATTTTCAGAAAAATAATGGAGTAGTTTGCCTTCTTAATACCAGACACTTGATAAATCATCAGCTAGAGTGCAGGTTCCCTCACAATGTTTTCTTTCATCGGACAAGATATAAAGCACCGAATATAAATTTTACCAAAATTTCTCTTGTGAATAATGATAAAGTGTCTTTCCTGACCGTTGTATATAATTAACGCCTGCGGGGGTCTTTTTGAAAAATTACTGTTACAGACGAAATCTCGTCAAAGAAACCTAAAGATACTAAGAGGTATATGATAGCTATAGAATAGGTACTTATACTAACATTACATTTTTGTATAGCTAGTCTAATTTATATAATCATATTGCCCTTGAGCTCAGTTCTCGTCAACATATAAAGTGTCAGACTATGCCGCAACATTCTCATATTAACCTTTCGATTCTGGTCTAGAAACAATTGAATAAATAGAATATCGCAATCAGATCGTGCTGCGCGGGTACTGAAAGGAAATCAAAGAAGAGAGTATTGGCGTTTCTAGTTCACTATCTAATGTCTCTAATTCCAATGATTCTGATTCAATCCGAACGGCGTCAAAAATAATGATGGTGCACGATCTGAATCACTTAGCCAACAGAATCGTGACAAGATGTGAATAATCACAATCGATCGATTTCTTTTTTTTTCATTAATTTGACCTTTAATAACCTGCCAGACGTAATATACATATAAACCTTGTAAATATAATGGTTGTAAATATAAAATATAAGATCGACATTTAATAATTGACGTCCTTAGATAAAAGGCTGCGGTGAAGTTACTTCCGCTGCTTCTTTTTCACCTTCGCTATGGAAATCGGCGGTCGCCTAGTAAATTTAAATGTCAATAAGTTATAATTAAATAATAGTTGCGAAGTTGAAGATCATATTGTCCTATAAGTCTAATCCTATAATATCATCTTGAAGTTGAAAGAAATGTTGATCCTGTTATTGTACATAATTAGTGATTAAGTACAAAAATGTTTTATCTATGAAATTGATGAATTAGTTACATAAGAAAATAAGGTTAAACGTCATTTATAGGTATAGGTGTAAAAGCGATTGTAACAAAAATGTTACACTGAAATTACAATTTGGTTTGGATGATGGGAAAAGTTACCGCATATTGAATTGTTGGATCAAATCACCCCACGACTCACGGCAACTTACTAAAGTTATTGTTTTTGCGTAAATAAATTTTTATTGCCTTCTATTCGCGTCTTTTTTTGCACTAGGTATATATCTCTCTTATATTTACATTCGGGGATGAAATGCCGCGAAGCCGTTAGCGTAAAGAGTACCTTACAACCATTGAAGATTCGGCTATGATTTTCGAATCGACGGTTGTAAGTGGCCGGAGCTTGGGAATGTTACCAAGACTATGTTTCACTAAGTCGCATCATACGACATCCACGGAAGAATATGGAGTGGTTCTATTCAAGGCTAAACCAAATGCGACAGATGCATTGCTTTTTCATATTTTTTGGAATTTACACCCGGGCGTAATCGTTTTTGGCCTAAGCCCAATCCTGAATATAACTTCCATTCGTTTATGTTTTATGTTCATTCAATAACACAAATCTCTCACTTACTTTGGAGCTAGCTCAAACTGTGTGATTTGCACATACGTATTTCTTTATTTTTAATTATCCCATATTTGATTTCATCACATACAAATCTAAATCTAAACCAAAAACCAGAAACGCCATTACCATGTATGAGTTTGATGGAATTAGTAAGGTTAATGTTCGATGGGAGCAAAATTTCAAAGACTAATTCCGTCTGCGGCCCGAGGCAGTTATTAAAGGAGCTAGCCGAGCCTGCCGTCTATTAGGGCTGTAATTACGTGACGCCAAAAATACGTGCGCCGAATTCCGAGAAAAACAAACGAGTATCTTCGTATCAAACAGTTTCTGGCTTAATTTTTTTGAATTACAGTGTCATGTCTATCTTTTACTAACGTCCCGGCTTCGCTTGGATTAATCGATAATAATTTACACACATATACATTCCTCAGAATTTACACTAACTATTAAAAAAACCCGCATCGAAATCAGTTGCGTAAAGATCTGAGGATATACAGGGACAGACAGACAGAGAGCGGAAATCGAATTTGTTTTATACTATGTTGATTACAACACTTTATTAACTAACTGTGGTCTTCAACTTCGCAACTATTAAGTTGAAGACCACATTTAGCTGTAAATTGTGTGCTTAATGGTGAAATTTAGAATAAATAGTAACAAGTTGCTAGCCTATATAGCCTTGAGAAGAATAATCAATTTATACAGTTTCCCTTGATTGATAATTTTCGCGGGAGGAAAGGCAGCTGGCAAATCATTTTTTGACTATTTTGCTTACTGTTAGTGTAATAATTGTTTTTTATAATTTTAAAAATAAAAAAATAAATCAATGGCCAATATTGAATGGTGCCTACATCTTGAAAAGTCTGTGAAAACATATACAAACATAAATTTACTTGTACTGGGAATTGAATCCAAAACTTCATGGTAAAGGTAGATTGTCTGTCAAACTTCTGCAAACACGGCATAAACTCAATTTATTATTTCATATTACATCCATACCAGTGATGCAAACCAAAAATAAAATATTATCATTACATAATATTACAGAAAGATAGCACAAAACTTTTTTACCTTTTCCTTAATTAGTGAACGTACTTGTAGAAATCAACAGCATATTTACCTGCAATAAAAAACAAAATTGATAGATACTTAAAAGGAGACTCATTTAGAATCATGACAATTAAAAATGCTATATCAATCTATGTCACAGATCAATATAGCGCGTATGTATGAAGTAGTATTTATTTAGAAAGTAGAATCGGAAGTGCTAAATATCGGAAAGTGCTAAATATAAATCGGAAGTGCTGCTAATGTACCTAACATACATGTACAAATTGTATATAACCGCTCAATATGTTACATAAAATCTTACTCGACTATTTCTGTACTTTCTTCTTTTCGAGTGTTTACTGCTAACACTGGTGTCAGATTATATTCAAGTCGCCCAAATGAATCCGACATGACTTTTACGAGTCTCTACCGCGTTTAGTGGCAAGTAATCGCTTACACAGCCAGTGTGCAAATTTCGTCACAATGTTTTCCTTCACCGAAAGCAAGTGGTGGTCTATATGTTAATAGGAACGATAGACGTTTAAAGAAATACATTTGAAAACCATATAGGTACCATTATGTAGGTGTACCAAAAAATATAATTTTGCGGAACCTTCAGTGCGCGATTTCGACTCCCACTTGCCCTTTCATTTAGTTTATTTTAACATTTAGTATTTATTTACATTTTAGCTTTATATCAACAAATATGACAGAATATTTTCAAGTAGTATCTTACCTATAGCCCTAAAATTCACTCATCAATATCATAAACAAATAAAAGAAAATTAAATATTTTTTCACACTGTTTTTCTTTGTTCTAAGTTCCCAATTATTTTAATAATTTTTACTCAGTCAAAATTATGAAATTATCAATTTCATGTACCTACATGAACTTGTAAGAAATTAAATCGGGCAAAACACCCACGCTACTAATAGTAATAGGGTTAATAATACACGAGTAACTAAAAAAAACTTTCAAAACTGCATAACACCAAGAAACAGCGAATTGACAACTAATTCCAAATTCAAATAGTGAAACGATTAATTTGAATTCCCTTTTGGATTGTTATCCGAAATATCTGACCTCAGTCGAGGATGCTATCGCAAAGTGAATGCCAAATTGGATAAATCAAACATCTAAAGAGAATCAAACAGCGGTCCGGAATTGGTGGGATCCGGGATACAAATTACAAGAATTGACAGTTTAATTTGCGAAATCCATTGTAGCATTTTATTATATATTACAGCGGATGTTTTTAAATCTTATATTATTAAAGTAATGTAAAACAATGCTATACATACAATAAATACATTATTTTAAAATTGTAACCAACATCGCAGGTAAAATTTTAAACGAAAAATCGCAAGAAATATATTCTATTTGTAGTATCAACTTAGAAAGGACCAGAAAACAAGATCACAATAATCAAATAACCTAAATACTGTCCTTAACGGAAGAAACTATGACTTAACATCTTCACTTTCCCTTTCACATTACATCCTAAAGCATAAATAAAACACAAGTACTACAGATATGGACGCTAATAGTTACTTACATTCACTTTTACGATCTAAAATTACAGCTTCTTCAGTTAAGGATAATCTACAAACGACATGTTTAAAAGATAAGAGATTAAAGATAACATTACTTCGTTTAGAAAATATTATAATTTTTTTTTCTTAAATTCAGCCAAACTCATTAAAGAATGCTGTAAAAATGTGATAGCTCCCGATTCATGCAGATTCATAGCGCAGAACGGAATATTATGGTTTTCTCTCGCTTTGAAGGCAAGATCCACTTTAGGGTTACAGAGCCAGAGTGTGTCTGTGTTTAAGTGTGAACTTCATGCCCAGTTCACAATTTTACATCAACAAATAGAAACATCTAATTAGTTTTCTAGAAGATTCTTGAACTTTGCACTTACCGGTTACCAATCTAATTCTCACTTGATGATAATGATTGATGAAATGACTACTTAAGAATACATCAAAAACAAATATTTCGATTAATTTCTATTCTAAGAAATTATTATTTCTTAACAATTTTCGTACAAACCTTATTTGCTTTAATATAAGCTATGATATAATGCTCCTAAAACCAAAAGAAATTAAATTCCAGATTCAATAACAGATTGGTACACTTCAGATATCGAGTGAAAAATCTTGTGGGTTCCAGTGCCCTTGTTATTTATAATTACAAAGCTTGTTCACAAAATCGGACTTAAGACACAAAATGCTTCAATTATCAGCGGATCCGAACACAGAAAGGGCAAGTTAAAATGAAATACTGTTAAGTTCTCCAGTTCGAATGTTAATTGTGATCTTGTTAAAATTCATTGTACAACAGCTTATTGACGTTAAAACATTAATTTTCATTAATTTCATGAATAACTTTGAAATATTGAAATCCATTACGAGTATATTTATATTCTTGAGATATATTTCAGAAATCTTAACCAATGATTTTTAGCCTGTTTTGTGACAAACGCCAAATTTATTATAACTATGATAACAATAATAAAACTTTGCAGTTATCAGATCTAAACTTTACTGTCTTGTTTAAAATTATTAGATATGAACACATTTATGTACAAGTACGAATATAACACTTGACCAGATTTTTAAAATAAATAACAAAAAAGTAACTAAAACCAAATTGAAGGTGCTATATTAATTCTACTTCTAAAGGTGAACGTCCACAAATCGTGACTGCTAGTGAAAGTTAAAAGGTCGGTAAAGACACCCAAGACAATACAGTGGAAGAGGACCTTGATAATCAATCATATTGGTGATCTAACACACGACTTAGACTGGGCATTATGGCATGCTTTTGATGTAACTGAATTATATTTTGAATTATTTAACAGAAATAATAAGATAAAAAATATAAATAAACAAGGATATTTGATGATCATCTATTGAAGTGGTTTGTTTCGTATTCATCTGATGACATTTTACAATGTGGAAGTTATTTCTATTTATACATAAATGCATTGCTCAAACGATTATACTGTATTGGGTATTGCTTGCTTCAAAAGAATAAGGAATGCAATTCGAAATAATTCAACAAAATATATCGGCAGATTAAAATGATGCAATCAATTAGGCTAAAGTACGCAATAATAATATAATAATTTCTTTATTTCGAACATAATCCATAGTGAATGTTAGTAACAATGTTCTTAACATTGTTACTAACATTCACTATGGACAGACTACGTTAGTAACTTATTTCAATGAATCTGAGTCCAGTGTTTGAGTATGGGCCCGTCTACCCTGCCAGCAATAACAGAGAGGAGGCTGCTGGGGCTAGCATCCACTCTCCGCATCAGAGAGGCTACGCTCTTCCGCTCTATGGATATAATATGGAATATGTAATACTGGTTTCGGATGAGTGCAGAAATCGGATGAGACGTCTCAATATTGAAGATCCCATAAATATATTAGAGTGGGTTGCACCAGCCAACTTTGAAGTTACAACTGCGCAGAAAATCGCAAAGTACGCCATTTTGTCTAAACGATGGCAGTGCGTAGGCTAAAGTCAATATAAAAGTTGACTGATGCAACTAAGCGCTAGTAGCTAATAGTTGATACAACATTCGATACTTGACATTTTATTCAAAGATTATTTGAATAAAATATCAATAAGAATATACGAATTCCTTAAACCAGTTGATTTGATTAAAAATTAATAATAGCAGTAGTTTCGCAACCACAACCCTAACTTCTAAAATGTATAAACAAATACGATGTTAATCAACAATAGCTATCAAAATTAATAGTGATGTTAATAAAGTGAACATATTAAATTCATCAATTTACCCCGACGTATAATACAAGAATAATATTGGCAATGATTTCAGAGAATACGCTGAAATTGAAGACTGAAATCAATTTTGTAGTCGTGAATTATACAGGGCTATAGCCAGGGTTAAAAGCACAATTCACGGTGGTTCATTGCGATGAAATTACGAATTTACAATAGGCTATGTTCAATATCGTTGGCTGCTCTATTACAGTTTGTAATCTTAGCTGAATTAAATAATTAGGTGGAGAGAATAGAAATTTGAAAAATCTGTTGGTTGAAATATAAAAAGATATTTTTTTACATCAAAAGATATTTTAAAATAAAATGTAGTAGAAGTTATTCAGATTGATTTCTTTAAGGATTTGAATAAAGGTAAACAGACATGTGTCTTTACACACAATTTCTGTATACGAGTACAATAACTATTCGTATTATGAAATGTTTAGAATATTTTGCACGGTGCAAAGACCCGAACAAATTTTTAAAATGAGCATTTTAATAAGTAAGGCATATTATATATTGTATTAAGGGTACAAACAATCTAATTTAGCTTGAAGTTAAAAACTTCATGTTGATCCTTTATGTGGCTATTTTAAATTTAATTTTTGATGAGGATTAATCGATTGTCATCATAGAGAAAATCTACAACATGTAGTAGACGCCAAAATTGTTCGAATGTACGAGTTTACAGATTTGGCCCTTGAAAAAGATCTTTTCCTACAATAAATTCTAGAATGAAAATGATCACAGATAATACATCAGCCGTACAGTTCATCGTTCATTTTACCGACGTCTCAGGATATAAGGCTACATTCACGAATGCTAATGAACATGATAGATTGCATGAACAAGATTGATCATGAATCGTGAATCGTCATGATGATGTAGCTAGCTTTGATTGCTTGGAAAATGAGCTTGTAGATTAAACTTAACTAAAAGCTAATGTGGTTGTACTAGATCAAGCTAAATCAAATGTTGAAGAAGCATATGTTTCGTACAGACCTAACAATTATCCTTGTCAACATCGTAATATCAACAACAAAAATATAATACTACATTTAAAAATATACAAAGATATTATATTTCAAACCCAACATAAATGAGACTTTTAAAAATAAAAACTATGATGTAAAATTGAATTGTCTAAAATTATAAACGTACTCGTAGTTGAAAATAATATCTCTCAAATTAAAATGGAGATGGTTACTTTACATTTCCAGGTCATAAATAATCTTACATTTAAATTCAAATCGGGTTGCTGGAGCGAGACGAATTATAATATGATTCATGGTTTATTATAACAATTAAATGCCAAAGATCTATTTGATGGCAAATTTATTTTTAAATAGGCGTATAAAATTAAGAGCCCTAGCAATTTAAATTTGCATAGGTATCTAGTTACTTACATTTATCATAATTTGTCAACTTTCACAGTTTTGTAATTTATACTAGATGCGCGCCGAGACAACTCTTCCGTAGAAATTTTGGAATAAAAATAATATTTCCAAGAGCTTCAGATTATTTACAAAGCATGTATCAACTCAAAATCCATTCAGGAAATTTTGTGTGATCGAGTAGAGTGTTCTTCTTGTCAAGTTGGAATGGCTATGATACAATTTTCGATTACGATGAGCCTGCGGTCATGGCTCTATTGTTAACATCTTATCAAATATGTTGATGATTGTATAAAACTGTTTAAATTAAATTCTTTGGCATTTCTTGTCAGCTGTGGTCATTCCGAAACACCAATAATTTGTAGCTTTTTAGAAATAATACATAATTTTAGAATTTTACGCGAAAATCCACCTATGAAGGTCTAATTTCCGAATAAATACTTTGAATATATATTCTTTTATTTACAGTCTGAATAAGCACTTCCTGTGTGACCTTGGCCTACAATATTTTTGGCCGCTGCTTTATTCTACAATAATAAGAAGCCACATTACATTAACGCTTTGTAAATGCAAATAGCATTTCATTCGTCATCGTCATTTGGCAGAACATTTGTATGGTCACGTCTAAAAAGGGTGAAATCTTTTGTAGTTGATAATAATTTTCTATGTTAAACATAATTATAATTTATGTGAGGTCTTAAACAAATCCTTCGTATCCGTATCCGTCCTTGCGTATGTACCGGGAAGGTACATTTAAGACTGTGACGCCACGAAGTCCGATGTCAGCGTAAAAAATAACCTTTGGATTATTTGGCTGTGTCTTACCAACCGGCCGTCTGACGTTAACCCTTCTTGGGAATGCTATTTTTGCCATTCAGCTGCCAAAGCCTCCTATTCTAGGGTATCTAAAGGTCCTATTCTAGGGTTGGACCACACGCCATTCTATTTCGTCTCACACAATAATAGGTGCTAATTCAATTGATTACATCAGCATATACCTAATTGATTTTGTTTCATGTTTCAAGATCGTATTTCTATTGGATAAATAAAATTACATATCTTGTAATGAGATATATAGAAGAATATATAATAATATCTAGAAGCATTACTGTAGTAGAAAATAACAGAATAAAACATCATAAACGATACGATACTTTTGTGACACAGTGTAAAATATTTTTATTGTCATACGAGTTACCTAAATTGTTTTAAAACGGTCCGACCGGTATTATTTCAGCCAACTGTGTCACAGACCATGCAATGCTATGTCTAGGTCTGGAATGTGGGTTAACGTTCAGGTTTTTTTTATATGACGAGCCTATTTTCTGCAGTTTAGTGTCGTCTTCATTTGATTATGGCAGTTTAGTTTAACTGGATATGGTTATAAATGTACAGTCACTACATATCAAGTTACCTAGAATAAATCAAAGTACAGTCAAGAGCACATCAACCTAGTCAGCGAGGTACTTCCTCGCTGAATTGGGTAAGTTGTAACTGTACTTAAATTTACGGCAAATTAACTAATTTCAGTTGCATATAATAAATTATTTCATACAAATTGACTTCTAAATTCACATGTTAGAATTCAATTTGTATGCAATAATATCAAGGCGTATTTTAACTAAAACGCATATTAAATTTGTCCAATTACGTGAATTATATTTGTAGTGAAACACTAACATTTGTCCCATTTAAAATGCTTATTATTTATGGTAATGTTTACTTCTTTACTGAATATAGAAAACAATAGCGTGCCATGCAATGCGAAACCAGTCATTGCAATAATTTTGCCATTTGTTTAAAATAGGTTTTCATATATTTTTTAATAATAACGTACCAAGAAAAACAATATTGTTTGTACATACCTAGTTTAGTAATAAATTGTAATACCAAAGAGAAAACCATTAAAATAGAATTAAGTTCAAGCTATAAATATTCCATTTCTGCATTGGCTGGCTTTAATTGAACACCAGAATAAAAACAATAGAAGCAAAACTATGACAGTTTATTTTAAACTCTTAAATAAAATTAAAACTGAACTGAATGAATTAAAACTCGCAGATCGGGCGAAACGGAATATAATTATAATTCCCAACTGATTTCGAATGAAATCGGAAAATTTAATGAAATTTCATTAATTAGTTGAGTTTCGCGCCCACATGGCCTGGGGAACTGAACAAGGTATACGATATTATAGATTGGTATATAGAATTGTATGCAATCAATTTTATTAATGTTTAAGTACATTGTGAAAATATGAATGTACGCAAATCCGTTTTGATCGTTGGTTAAAATTTATCATTACACAATGGACGCCGTTTTAATATTACGTAATCAATTTGTTGAAAATACAATTTGTAACGTTCATTAAATGTGTTTTTCAACAAAACAAATTAAGAATTCAGTAATTTCAATAATATAACGTTTTTATATGCGTAACCACGCAAAAAAATATTTTATTTATGGGAAGCAGCGGGGCGTTTTTATATTATTAGATACATTTGTATGAAATCAGATACAATGTTTTGTCGAAAGTTTTGTAAGTCTTTTAAAAGACATTATATTTGTTATTTTTCGATATGTTATTATTAGGCTGCGTGACTCGACATTATGAATCAATATTAATGTACTTCGAAAACGCTTTTAGGCGGCAAATCCATTTTATATCCACAAATCATGACTATACGACACACATTTTAAGATCTTAAGATAATATTAATAAAGAAGCCAAAAACTAGTCAATGTTAGTATCACCTCACCCCGGGATTCCGATGAAAGCGTAATACGAGGCGATACCCACCTGAAACAAGGAAATAAAATTTTATTGAAATCATATTTTATCACATTATGCAGTAGTAATGTAATCCTTTATTTCCAGGAAATTGTATCAAATGGAAAATTGTACTTTCCGTATTCCGGTCGGCCGGACGTCTGCACTGGACGGGCAAAATATGTTAATAAATACATTATTTATCTATTTTTTTTATTCTTACACGATAATTTGTAATAATGATAATATACGTTTTTGTGTTGCCATAATCTGTCTGAAAACAAATATATATATATAAAATGTGCTTGTCCCCCCGCAACTAATGTACAGTTTGGAAATGTAAATCAAGGGAAAGGACTTCATTGACAGGAATCTTTGGTTAATAAACCGAAGATTCCTAACAATGGCGATGGCCTAGAAGCCCATCACTATTTCAGAATATCATCCACTAAGACGAGCTAGTGCGCTATCCAGTTTAATGTGGCCTTTGGGTATCATGACTCTGTCTACCCTGTGAGGGGTAGACAGAGTGTAGTTTTATAATTTCAACAGAATGTTTTAATTAAATTATAATAAATGCAAATCTATCATAAACGAGAACAGGAGATGCTAAATTAAGTTTTATAGCAACCGGACATATTAACCTAGAAATCTGGTATTTGTCATATGCAAAAATAATGTATATTATACTATCATATTTTTTAAGAAATATGAAAACACGTTTTAACTTTTTTTTACCCTAATAAACCTCTATTATTTTCATGACTTTAATAAAATTAAGTGAAGATGTTGTATTTAGTATCTGGGTCAAGTATAGCCCGCACGACGATCACCAAAGATGGACAAAATTTATGCTGCGCAAGCGAAGACCCTTTTGTTCTCATAATTTATTAAAATGACCATCGAGCCATCTAAGTTAAAACTTATTGAGTTCTAACTTAGATGGCTCGATGGTCATTTTAATCGAAATCGATAGCAAGAAATCAAGCATAATTATAACACAAGAAAATGAATTTTGTGATGGTTGTTCAACTGCTTATTTAATAATTTTAAAAAATACTAAATAATAATAAAAAATACCTAAAAAGCGTTACACGCTTTTTAGGTATTTTTTTTTATATTTTTTTTTTATATTTTTTTTTATATTATTATTTGAATAATTTGATTTGAATTTCAATTAGTTGTAATAAAAATATTAAAAGGATTGATCAAAGTGTAATAAAAAAGATTATATAACTTTTGACAAGAACAAAAAATATATTTCAAACCTCAGAATACAGAAAGGACAACCATTGGATCGTAGGGTGAGTTGCACCAGTCAATTTTGACGTTGATTTTAAACTAGGCGCCGCTGACTTTTAAACAAAAAGGCAGCGTTTTTCTGCGCAGGTTAAAGTTAACGTCAAAATAAACTGGTGCACTCTTAATCCTGTCCATTATATGTCCTTAATCGTCGCGATTACTACACTTTTTAATGTTAACGTTCATAATGATAAGTCATAAATATGCTAAAATTTGTCACAAATTCTTGCAAAATAACATTGTCAACAACGAAAACCGTTATAATAACTTTACAAAGACAGCAATATATAACTTTCAAGCCTGTACAAGTCTACAACCAATTAACAGCTAGTTACGAATACCATCATCACTTTTACGAATCTCTGTGAGAACCATATTGAAAACAATATCTAATAAACGTTTCTCATCGACTTTAATACTAAGTCGTTAGTAATAAAACTCGACTGTATAGCTAAAACTTTAAGGTTGCGTTTCGTTTGTCTTTGAGCGTCGACCCATCGCTTGTCGGAAATAGCCCCCCAGTCAAAGGTCATAGGTTGTGAAAGTTGCCGTGCTTTCGCTAGGCGGTCCGATGCGCACTTGTCCCCCTATTTAATGTTACGATAGGTAGGTACATGGGGCGACAGAAATAACTGTACGTGAAGTATACATTTATTAAACGAGAAAGTCTAGTTACAGATAGGTACACACAGATAGAATAAAAAGTATTAGTTTTAAATAGTTGCTAATATGTGTTATTAACATTATTGTTACTAACATCATTAGTTTGTCGCATAAGTGTAAACTGTAATCACATGTTATTAAGTGAAAATAAAATAATAAAAAAATATGAAAAAGTTCGCAATTGAAATGATACTTGGTTATAAATTTTTTTCTTGATTGATTTTTAAAACTGGTTTAAATAATAAGTACGCTTTACGTGGTTGTCACATAGGACCATTAACCTGTGTCACAACTATAATAAAACGACAAAATTACAGTACTTACCATTACTATGATACACTACCTCTATTACCATTAATTACTCAGGGTTGTAACATTGTATCGATTTTTAGTTTCTATACTTATTTTTTAAGATAATATTTTATATTTCATAAAAGCAAGTTCGTTTCGTGAAATATTCATTGTTCATTTGGTAATTTTAAATATATTTGTTTCTACACAGACACATAATCAGTCATAATTAACTTTAAGATAAATTCAAATATTTTAATCACAATCTAAAACTACCCACATAATTATAATATATTATTATTTAAAATTATGTGTATGTTGTTGTGTGTATATTATCATAACTGATATGTGTAGTATATATGACATATTTAGTCCATATCACTATACAATATCACGTTTATGCGTGAATTTGTCGTCTTCCAAATCGTCGTCTTTAAAACCCAAAACAATATAATTCGGAACATATCAGTGATATTTCGACGAATTTGGGCGTCAATAACTAATACCCTTCTTTATAAAATAGTATAGACTATTTTTCGGGAACATAATTTACCCACGAAAAATAGTCTATACTATTTTTCGTGGGTAATTATGTTCCCATATGTAAATGGGTCTGTGTTCAAGAGAAGCAACAGAAAAAAACCGAAATCCGTGTTTATAACTGTTTCTTTGTTACATAAATAAATAATATTTATTTTTAAATAACTGAATTTTACGAACTATTTTGTTGCGAAGTGTACTTCGGTCATACTCGCAGACTTAAACTGCATGAAAGCTCGAATCAAGCGTATCAGAACCACGAATCTTTAGAATACTCAGAACCATAGAGCACAGGGTAAAAAGGTCAACATTATGAAGACCACACCATTCAGACGAGATATCATAAATCGAGACATATTTTATTCCAATCAGATATCAACTTGAGTAGCTATGAATAAAGAAATAACAATATATTGTATCTATAATCTTTTACTGTTATAAAGTTTAATTTCATTTATATTTGCAAAAAATGCAGTGACTATAGCAAACAAAACTGCATCTTTTGGAATTTTCACGAGAACCAACTCAAATATCAATTTCGTAAGAAATAAAAAATAAATTTGCAACAAAAACTAAAATTTAGTTACTTTTATACCACACCATTTACACAAAATAATAAAGCTATTTTTTTTTGGAATATATCTATATGCCTATACATGTATTTATAATTTAGCTTTTTAAATAATCTAAACTCATGTTTTTGCAAATAAATAATACCTAATAATCTTTATCTTTGCCCAGCAGTGTGACACATAAACATACTATAAAAACACTTTATAATCTGTAATTCAAAGCTTTTAATATAACACCAGCCTAATGTCCACAGCTCCACACATATTTTCACGGCACACCGTACTATTAATCCGTTGGGACGTTAATCCTAAGTTAGGTCTGGTCTATTAGAGTTGGAGTAATTTTAGTGGACACCCTTAAAATCGTTTATTATGAGAATTTAAGTTTTAGAATAACGAACACCTAGATTTTTTGTCATCTCGCTACCAAACCGGGCAGGTTCGCTAGTTTAAAATTATCTCAAAAATTATCTTGTAATCTCTGGAAATAACTAGACATTGAATGTAATTAAAAGACTTTTTACAGATGTAATCGATGACGCCTAATTCGGTTTGTAGCGATATTGATATATAATAATCAATTAAAACGTAATAACTAACAGAGCAAAAATCGAAGCAAGAAGAGGAAAAGGAAAGCCATGAAGGGCATACCTAGATGAAGGTAGAGGTCGTGTCGTATAGGGAGGTGAAATTGATGGCTGAGGACAGAATTAGATGGGAAATGCTCCACCGATAAAAACAAAGTTCATAAATTAATTGATGATGAACTAACAGAGATGCACGAAAGAAGACTAGGGCTTTTGCTCATCCAGTGGGACATATGAATGAAAAAAACTGTATGTGTAATACAAAAGAAAGTGGTTTGTTAGCTGGAATCCATACTTGTGAGCAAACTAATCTGACAAACCTGACAAAATTAGCCTTAAAAATGTCTCACTATCATAAAATAAACTTACACACTCACTATCGAAAACATGAACGTAAACTCAAAATGGAAATGGAATGACAGCAAAAAGTTTTTTCTATACTCGACTTCGATTATGTCTTGGCTATCAAAGATAAAATTACTCTGTATAGTCATCGGTATATGGTTCAAAATTGTATGGGCTATTTGAAATGGTAATATGTACTAAAATAGCGTTCTATCGTGTTCCCTTTGTTGATATCGTGAATCGTCAACCGACACTCTAAAAGGGTACAAATGGCCCAAATGGGTAGTCTCGGAAGCCAATAAAACTAAAAATACAATCCACTAATGTGGAACAGCTGAACACATTAGGACATAGAAAAAAGATAGAGAACATCCCCTTAAGTATGTAAATAGATTTTGTTATCTGACACGACACGCGTCAAAAGATTAAAAACGTATGAGATGTTATTCTTATCAAGGTTTGTTTGTTTTATAAATAAACTTAAGAAGACTTAGTAAAGGATTGTCAAAGAAAAGCATTTTATATTTTTTGGGTTCATTTATTAGCCTTCAAAGATTCAAAGTTTAACCCATGAAATATTTTAAAAAGTTATTGTGTTCCAATTGGATGATTGATAAATAATCCGACGTACTTACTCTAATAGAATTTCTTAACACTCGTACGCATTCGCAATCGAGTAACTCAACGTTATTAACATGACTCATCGTAGCCGGGTTCCTTGGTGAGCGGTAAAACTATAAAGGGCATTGTAAGACTGTAATGTACCTACTGTTAGGCGGAACAATCTCGATTAAATTTTGGCAATCGAGTTACGCACTGCACTAGTGTAGACAGCGCGCGACGTGTCCCATCCTTATAATTTAATGCAGTGTGACGTTTGTGTCTCGCGGTTACTGCCCGGGGTTTTAAAAGTGTATTAGAATTTTGATTTAGAATAAATGTCTTCAGATTAAGTATATTCCCATTGTTTTAATATTCTTATCACTACATATAGACAAAAAACATTCTTATTGGATATCATCACACAAGGCGAAATATTATCAGACAGAGATAGACAATGAATCGATAAAAGGGAAGTAATTATAAAATTGCATCTTTCTTACGAATACGAGTTTATTTCTGTTTGTACAAACATCGATTTTGCTACACGAGTGTATCTTATTCAGATGGCTTCCTACCAGTTAATGATGATAGTCTCTAAACCGATTATCATAAAGAGATCTAAATGATATTCAGTTTGGGAACTGAACTGATATGTAACGAAAATTGGCACCATCAAGTAAATTTATAATGCATTTGTATCACAAAAGTAGATAGTAGATTTGTCACGCAAAATTAGATGGTGCGTAGTGATGATAGACCTGGTGTCTCAATAATTACAGACAACTACATTCCGTGGAGTTATCCGCGTAAATATAAAAATAGAGGCCTTGTGAGACGCAAGCACACCTTCGCCTGCGTGAGTTTCCCACGGGAACAGTTATTTTTCTTGAAACTATATAGTTTCAAGAAAAATAACTGTTCCCGTATGCAACATTTCAAGAAGATTGGTTGAATAGACAGAGAGTGAAAAGGTAAGAAACAAACAAACTTACTTTCACATTTATAATACCAATTAGTTAGAATTAGAATTAATATTAGTGGAATATCACACTACAACACACCTGTTCGACATACATACATAAATATGGCAAGGTATAACTTGTGTGAGTTAAGGCCCACAAGTTCGCAATTAGATATGCGACATTCCCAAAGGAAATAACACATATATCACAGATAGCAAATGAATGTTAGATACGGCATTGCTGATATGCAAAGGTGTTCGATCTTTTTGATTAAAAAAAACTTACAGGGCATAACTAATCGTCGCAATCGCAATCGTCACAACAAAATTATTTTTAGAACTAATTAATATTGTTAAACCAAATGAATAATACATATTTAAGAATTATGAGCCTGAAAAATTTATATAATTAATTAATGTTCTGTTTTTTATTTAAATCAATACAGTTTCATACAAATGCCACATGAAAAATGTAAGTGCAGACTAAGAAAAGTGTTAAGAGAAAGACGATACTACTAAAACTAGAGATAGAAGATAAGACATCATGATACTCTTCCTTTGATGATAGCGCACTTCAAAAGAAAGAGACAAAATATATTTTAGCTTAGAGTATGTTTTAACTTTTTTATATAAAAATAAGGAATAATATTTAAAAAAGAAAATGCAATGAATATATTCGAAATATTTATGTACTTAGGGCATTGCACTGGTCATTGACATAATGATCGCTGTAACAAAATTATTGTTATAAATAGCTCTTTCCAGATTTAGATACTAGATGGGAAGCCATTTATTTCACCAACCACCGAGAATAATTGACGAATCTTCCCGTTTAGTGATCTCTGGCATTACAATGTTCCGGCAGAGTCGAAACGTCGCCAGTTACACGAAATAGTAGTTAATGTTAATTTATGCCTGCGCAAACGTTGCTACCGGGTTTAATTTTGCTAATTTAGTTTGTTTATAGAGGCGAGATTAAACTGGGATATGTGTAACAGATTGCTAGAGCCGTATGCGTATGTGAATATTATAAGTCTTCATAAGACGGGAATGTGTGGAAGAAATTCGGGGACGGGCCCATAACAGAGGGGCATGAATAGCTAGAAAAAACGATGTAAGTCTTGTTACATTTAGAAAATATTTAATCTAAATTAAATACGGGATAATTAAGAAAATGGACTCCAGCTCGGATGCATTATTACAGTGAAAAAAATTGCGAATGCGCTTACATTGAAAACAGTAATAATAAGAAATATACAGTTACACAGATATCGTACAGTTCAAAAACATATAGCCATGTATAAAAATCAAGTTTTATAGTTACATCCAACTTAAATCCGTATTATATCTTATTTATACGAGAAAAGACAAACAAAATGTTCTACGAAGACGTATATTAAAAAAAAAAAAATTAATCTTGTCATGATTTATCATCATCTAAGAGCGAGACTTTTATAGATGGAATTCCTTTCATTGCTATCTCTCTTCATAGCTAAATACTTTCTGACACGACGCCATTTTACGTACTTACTTTTATTTGACTGAAATACAAATTAAACCGAATTGTCCAATTCATAAAAGTTATGGCACCGCAAATAAGCTTAACAACCTAATTGTACAAGGCAATCATTTCACTGGACAATACAGTTGAAACCGAAATGCATTCAACGCAGTACAAATAATGAAAAACAATATATATATATGTGCCTATATAATTAGCAAAATAAAAATAAAAGCTATTTCTTCTAATTCGAAGGTAATTTATGAATCTCTTAGCATATTTCGGCAAAAAATTAATTATGACGACTACACCTATGAAAGAAGAAAAGTGATCCTACTAATATTATAAATCCGAAAGTTTGTGAGGATATAATATGTTTGTATGTATGTTTGTTACTCTTTCACGTAAAATCTACTGGATGGACTGTTATAAAATTACACTTACACGAGTAGAATATTACTTGAAAATAATACGTAGGGTCATTTTGATCCATGTATATTGTATATTTTATCATACACATACATGTATGTACACATACATGTACACTATAATAATTAAAGTAATGCCTTAATTTGTGGTTATAATCTCATACTGATTGAAATAGATGCGATTGCATCAGAGTATCTAACCGCATCGAGATCAATAATGTTATGTCATACGTGTACATGAAATTAATTCAATGAAAGTTCAGAGGAAGAAAAAAAATCAAATTTTTTATAGGTTGGTTTAAAGAGCAACGATATTTAAAATAATGTTTTATGCAATGATTTTATTAAAAATCTTTAATTGAAACCAAATATCATTTTACGCGCGTTAGTAAAATAAAAAGAACATCGAAAATTTATTTTTCACATGTTTATTTAATCAATATGGCTTCAAACCTATATTTAAATCTAAAACAGATTTATGATAAACTATTTTAGCTACTATTTTTGTTATTTTAATCGAACTTGTAATCGGATATGTTTATCGAATTAAATATCACGTTTTAAAATTAATAATTACAAAAATCTGACATAACTATCGCATTTTGAATCCTCATTCTCTCTCTCATCTCAGCATTTTTTCGGTTTCTTCCCAGCCGTTGAGCGTCGGTGTCCAGAGTCTGCTGTATTTTGTATAAACAACTTGACATGTTATAGCAGCATCAAAATATCCAACATCATCACTTGCATACATTTTTTCCCACCACGACAAGATCACAATGAATCTGTTACCCAACAACACAATGTTATGATTATAGTATGACTAATTAGGGTTGCTACCCGTATTTGATATTAAAGTATCTTACGTGGTTTCGGGTAAGTAATTATATTTTCTATCAAACTCAACTTATTTCTCCGAGATACAATAAGGTTGCTCATACATAAGCATTTTAGTCGAAATACAGACTGACAAGATCCTGTGCGATTGCCTAGCACTGTAGCAATAATTTACAATTTATTATAATAAAAATGTTTTTAAACACAATAGTAAAGAGAATTAAACTGTCCTTCATTTACCATTGTACCTATTGACCATGTACATTTTTCGTATCTTTAATACCAACGAACTTAACACTAATACTAATGATAAAAGATGGCAACCCTATCTATGACGGATGACAGAGGGTGTCGGAAGATGACATCACAATTAGACGAGATGTGCCGTTTCCCGTTCATTAAATCATAATATTCACTTTCGCTTGAATTAATGCAAGTATGTAATCACCAGTTCGTTTTTCTCGAACTTGGCTTGACAAACGTAAATTACACACCACAATACAACATATCGATTTATTATTAATTGTTTTGTTCAACTTATATACAGAAAATTACACAAGTCAGATGTTTCTGTGACGTACATTGCACAAGTCGTGTTACAGTGACATAGGTAACACATACAAAGAAAAAAATACTTTAGAGAGGCTTGTTGCGGATTTAGTTAAAAATCCAAAGACAAAAATAGCCAAACAAAAAAAAGTGCCGGATCCGCTCGGGCTTGGCAGAAGGGGCAAACCCAAAATATAAACTGTCAAGAATTTGTGTGACTAGGAACGCTTTCCTAGTTTTTCTTGAGCTTTGACGGATTACGGCTGAGTAAGAAACCGGGGAAGACCCCCACGATGACAAAGATCCAAAGCCAAAACATCATAGACTAAAAAGGTAAAGACTAGGTCTAAAAATATCAAAGACTATGGTGTATATTTTTCATCTATCGTATCAATACAAGAAATCAATTTTCACGTGGTGTATCAATAAAAGAAATCAATATTTTCAAGTGGCTAGCACATGAACCTACACGAAATCATAGTAATATAGCCTCTTTTACCGTTGCATAGAGTTCTATGCTATATTGATACGATATCAATACAAAAAATCAAACTCCTCACTGTCTTAAAGTACCGCAACATTTAAGTTTCCCCGCATAGAACTCTATGCAACGGTAAAAGAGGCCATATTGCTATGATTTCGGGTATGTTCATGTGCTAGCCATACCGGCTCGCTGTCGCTTTTTGTACGACAACGTATTAAGTCAACGGCCGAGTCATCTAATCTAATAAAATGAGCAGTAGGTCTCAGCTGATGTTGCTCAGTAACGGGACAGCACTTGACTGGTTTCCCAAAATGGCGGGCGACCTTTTGAAACAAAATTCTCTAATACTACAAATTCTTTAAACTCAAACAGATAAAAAATAATTGTGAGGAACACCATTACTTTATTAATTTTCTCAAATTTTTGACTTGACTATTATCACAAAAATTATGAATAAACAAAAGCGGAGAAGTGATTTTCATATAGCATTTTTTTTTTCTAGATAAATCTAGAATTTGGATAAAATGGTATTGCTATTAATAACATTTTATAGCTTAAAAATATAATCAACTAATTGAAATTCTAATTAATTACAAAGATTGCCATTGATTAGAATTTTTATTTGGCTGAGCATAATACATAATGACAGCACGTATTCACATCAATTAATTTTAACGGTTGTTTTTGTTAATTATTTTTTAATCAATTAAAATTTTACCTCAGGTGATATTAACTCCCAGATAGGCAAACCGTGAATTCATGCGGATGCTACGATTTTTAGAGTTCCGTGCCCACTCCGTACTAAAACTCTGCTGTCCATCCATTTGTCTGTCCGTCTGTCACCAAACTATATCTCATACCAGATAGTTGAAAATTTCGCAGATGATGTATTGCTGCTATAACAACATACTAAAACAACGTTACTTTTTTCGCGAGTATATATGGAGCTTTATAAAAACTACTTTGTACCTACTGTAATATTCGAAAATATTTGTGTCCCGCTTGCTGGATTCATGAATTTGATTTAGATAATAGACTAATATATGTTATTAGCCTATTACTTATAAATATTCATCTGACTAACAGTAACTTGCTAATCAGAATTCTACTTGAGTTCGCATATTTATACGATTTCACAATACGAAACCAGTTCATGTACAACTGTACATCAATCGAAAATCATTGCAAAAGCGCGTCTATTACTTCCGTATTAAGGTCATAAAACAGCTTGACGTGTAGTTGACTGTAGTAATTCAGTATGAATGGAAAATCTTTATTGATTATTTGAAGCTCATTGTTCGTTTCACAGTCAATAATATGCTATAAATCTCAGATCTTTATTGTCACAATTAATAAGGTTGAAATTGGAATGATCGTTTTTGTTGCTCTAGGCATGTTAAATCTAGATAAGGTTTTGTGACCGTACCTATACTCACTTCCAATTTAACCAAATATTTAACAAATCTATTATTAGTCCAAGCGCGTTCGGGTTCACTTAAATTAATAAATATTTAACACAAAAGTGCTATTGGCGATTTTAGAGCGTAGTGAATTAGTTTGAGATTTTAGTGTTACCTAAACATATAATTTATAAGTATCTAAACAAAACAGCTCCAATGCTGAAGACTTCGTAAGTGAACCTGCAGCCTGCCAACACTACACAAGCTGAAAAACACGGGTGAGAGCGTTCCATGTTATAAAATATCCCCCTTCATAAATAATGTATCCTCCATAACGTAAACAAACCCTTAGCGTAACAAGTTCTCCAAGTAGCCAACAAAAAAGCAACTATACTTCAAATAAATAATCTTGTCCCACCGCTTGAATCCTGCAAGGCAGTGCCAAAATCAAATCCAAAATACACATTCGTCTTTACTTATGTATAGATGTACTGCTTTATTTGTTTGCCAGATTAAGTAAAATAAAACATGAACCTGTTCTAGTGTTGTAATTTAATAGTTCAAATATTATATAAAAGAAATAAATAGACAACGCGCGTTCGGGTTCACTTAAATACATAAATATTGAATACAAAAAAGTGCTATTGGCGTATTTAGAGCGTGGTGAATTTGTCTGAGTTTTAGATTTACATATAATACCAACAAGCCAACAAAAAGCAACTATATTTCAAAGAAATAATCTTGTCCCACTGCTTGAATACTACAAGGCAGTGCCAAAATCAAATCCAAAATACACATTAGTCTTTATTTATATATATATATATATATATATATATATATATATATATATATATATATATATATATACATATATATATTATGTAGTGTACTGTTTTACTTGTTTCCTAGACTAAGTAAAATAAAATATAACCTGCTTTTTCAAAGAAAACCTCAAAGCTATAAGATAAACAAAATGAAAGAATTCCGGTAGCAAATAAAGGCATCCCAGATAAAATTTAAGACAATTAAAAATATTTAAATCACAACACATAATATACTTCGATAACGAATATAAAACGAAGATAAAAGAGTCTCGTCACGCTTATAACTCATATGGCACCTCAGATATTCCGCCAACATTTGTCTTAAATAACCTAATATTACATACTTATTCTATAACCCAACATTAGAACATACTGATAATTCCAAACAACATTCCTGCAACAATAAAAAAAAAGGCCCAATATAAAAATAAAAGATAAGAAATTAGAAAGACGCCATTGAAACCAGGAAACACAACAAACACAATAGCTAACACGTAGAACAAAAACAAATCCACAGCTGCAAGCCATAAATGAATAACATCGTCTGGCTTGACGCAAACCATAAAACAAAGCAATTGATCCCTACAACAAAAAAAAAGGCATGAAGGTTACAATTTATTACAAAATAGAAAGCTAGCAAAAAATATACCCTATTACGCAAAAGACTCTATAGACAAAGGAACCCCGAGCATTATAAACCTTTATTACCTACCTAAACAAGTTGGCACAACCCAGAGATTTACATTCGACGTTATAATTTAATATTGGCATTAGGTACCACAAACCAAACTTCATAACATATTCAACTAAAACTAATACATTTTTCTCCACAGCTGCTTTAGAAATTAAGCTCTTTTTACAGCATAGAAATATGGAGATATACGCAGACACCATAACAAAAATCCCAGGTGATGGTAACTGTCTATATAGAGCAATCGCATACCAAATCAACGATCTGTTTGGCATTACATTCGACCATCTAGCAATCCGACGCGACTTAGCTAAGTACGTTAAGGATAATCAACACAACGATAACATACACCAAGCTATTAGGAGTAACCTAAATGACACACTAACAGATCTACAGACTCAAATCAACAAATACCTACAAGCTCAATATAAAGAAGGTACCTGGGGTGGGACTGATATATTGATAGCAGCAGCTGAATACTACAGCATCAACGTCAAAATCTTCCAAGGCTATCCGCTAAAAGAAACAATACAATTCAGCCCGAAAAATAATGACGCAGCAGGTTGCATAGGCCTAATATTTAATGGAAATCATTACGACTGCTTCAAGAATCATTTGGGCGCTTCTTCACTAAACCCCACACAAAAGACAGAAAGCTCAGACGAATGCACCCCGGAAGAAATAACTGACGAAACCGGCTACAGACTAATAAGACCGAAGCCTCATTACACAACTATAAAACAAATAGACAACATCAATATCGCTACATGGAACGTAAGAGGCGCAGCGACCTTAAACAAAAAAGCAGACATTGACTCGATACTAGAAGATAAATTGATTCACATTGCATGCCTACAGGAAACCCAAGTGGGTTTCCTTACAAACACAGGTTACTTAAAAACAGGTTCTTACAAATCTAAACACTACCTCTGGTCTCTATGTGAAAACCGAAAAAGGGGATTAGCCATCCTAATCGGAAAAAAATGCGGTCTCACAATAAAATGGACAAAATCAAACACAAACAACATGGCAGCGCTAATCTACCTAGATAACCAAACTACACTATTTATAGTTAATACACGTGTCTCAAACTCAACGTCAGCGGCAACAAATGATTTAGCTAAATTCATACATTATAATACTGGGCGACTTCAATGCACACGTCGGCTACCAAAACCCAAAGACACGGCATAGTCCAAAACAAATAGGTAAAAACCTGCATCACAAAACTACAAACAACAAAGGTGAAATCATGACAGATCTAATAAGAATGGGAAACCCCCGACTGGACACATCTTTCGGCCGCAATAGTTGTAAAACGACATACAGATCCGGCCGCAATATTTCACAAATCGACCACATTATGACCCAAGCTAAAACTCCACCATCATTTAACTATATAAAAGGCGAATACACGCCACTTTCGGACCATAAAATCATCTGGGGCAATCTAAGACCTTTAAATAGAAATACCAACAAGACCCACCAATTTAATACTCAAACAACAACATCCAAAAACAAGGAGCTAAACACATTTAAATATAAATCGCTAGATTATGAGCTACTTCAAAGTAAAGGCACAAAAGAAAGATACCAAACGGAAGTAATTGAACTTTTAAATAAAAGACAGCAGAACAAAATCAAAGCCAACCTTTCCTGGGAAGAAATAACAGGAACTATGAAAACAGAAGCCACGAACATCCTGAAATTTTATCGGAAATATTCCAGAGATATACAGGTTAGCTCTAACAAAACTACAAAAAGCAAAATGCTTGAAAAACTAGCGGCCCTCTGACCCAATCCACCAAAAAATCCTGAAAGAGTGCAGATATCACCTACAAGCAATAGAGGTCGCTGAGGAACAAGAAAAATATCGTGCATTCTTCAGTGACCTATCAACTAGACACCCCTCAGTAAGAATGAAATTCACATGCGAATTCTATAGAAATCATAAGCAAACAGAAAGACGCCGACTAAAGCAGACTTTTATTTCTATGTCTAAATGGGAACAAGTACTGGCAAAAACAGAAGGACAAATCATAGAAGAATTGACAGGCGAAAACGCAAAAAAAGAACTAGGCGCGGAACCTACACTATAAGAAATCGAAGGAATAATAAAAAAAATGCGCAATAAAACAGCCCCGGGAATAGACCAAGTCGTAACAGAATGATACAAAGCCAACCCAGAAGAGCTAAATTTAGAAATTCTAAACCACATTCGAACTGCATGGAAAAAAAAAATCATACTGCCATCCTCATGGACTCAGTCGATTCAAGTGCCACTCCCTAAAAAAAAAACTAACCCGAAACAGGTAAATGACTACAGACGTATATCAATATGTAGTAAGGGATACAGAATTTATGCAAACTTTTTACTAAAACGACTGGACGAAACAATTGAAACAATAGACAACTACCAAACCGCCTTTCTAAGTAATCGCTCCACGGATGACCACATGTTCACCTTACGTCGAATATTGGATGAAGAATGGAAAGCGGGTGAAAAAACTTTTGTTCTTTCGATCGACATAGAAGCAGCATTTGACACCGTGGATCACTCAGCCCTCAGAGATATAATCGCGTCTAGAACAAATAAATCCATGACAAATCGAATCATAAAAGCCACTTTGAATGAATCTACATGCATTAAATGGTTCGGACAATAAACCAAATGGATAAAAAAAGGTAAGGGTGTCAAACAAGGCTGTCCCATATCACCAAGACTCTGAACAATAGTTATGGACGACGTCTTCAAAACACTAGCGGAAGAACTACCTTATATAAAAATTAATCAAGATGACAAAATTCAACTACCAATTATTCTAGCCTTCGCGGACGACGTAATCATAATATCAAACGATATTCAACAATTAAACGAAATTTTTGTAAAGGCCACAAGTCTATTAAAGTCAGTAGGTCTTACAGTAAACGATACAAAAACGAAATTACTAGTTCGCGACCCACTAAACATAAATAACAGGATTTTTTTTGTACTGGGAGAAACTACTTTATCTCCCGTTAAAGAAATTAGGTATCTAGGGACCTACATCTCACCTGTACTGAACAGGAATGGTACAGTAAATGCCCGCTGCAAACAAGCGATCAAAAATTCGAAGACTCTACAAAAATTTATTTAAGAGTTCCCGCATGCAAGGGAAAACAATAAAACTTCTTTACAAAATGGTGATAGAACCAACTATGACCTACGGCCTCAAATGCACAGCACTAACAAAAGCGAATCGCTCAAAACTTAGAAGATACGAAAGAATGATTTTACGCGACATGCTAGACAATGCAGGCCCCGCATATATGTACAGCAAGATACACGACATTCTGGATGGAAAAACTATTACAAAAATAATCAAATGCCTTCGAATGTGTTACTATGGACACATACTACGACGCAGAGACCCACATCTACTACACACTGCATACAAACATGAAGCAAAAAATCGTAAAATAGGTCGACCTATTTATACCTGGAAAAATTCCCTACAACAGGACATGGAATACTATAAGAAAAGCCCTTCAGAGTGGATAGAGCTCGCAACAGACAAGAAACAACTCATTTCAGCGGCTAGAGAAATATACAAAATGGACGAAACGGACAGCGAAATAGAAAACGACGAAACCGTCACCAACACACACAACGAAGTCAGCGAGGAAAACGAAACACACCAACGCTCTCCTCCATCGAATTACCCGTCCTCCTAAATTCCAATATTGGCTACAGGCTGCATAGTCGGTTGATTGTGGTCGACCGGTTGCGGCTAGTCGACCGTCCTCTCCCATCCCAGAGCGTGTCACTCCTTATAAAACCGTGCCCCCTGGTGTGGGGTCGTGGGTCTGGGCTTGTGCGACGCCACCGCTTCCACCCAGCAAGGTAGCGGTCGCTGGGAGGCCAGCTAGGGAACGTCCTCTGATACCTCGTATTGACAGCAAAAGTAAGCGAGCTCGACGCTGTTTTGTTGGCAAGGTGAAGCATGTAGACGAAGGACGTATATTCCAGCAAACGTGACTTTGATGGATGGAAGCAGCGTCGCATAGGTACGGCCTACGACCTGTATTCGGTTCGTCCGTTTCAGCTTCGAGCTGGCTGGGTGTGGTGCATATGTTCATGTTCATGTTCTAGGCATGTTAAATCTAGATAAACAAATATTATTATGTTATTAGCCAACGGTAAGCTAAGTTATCGGTCGTGGAATGATTGTTATCTGTCATCGGAAGGTAATAATTACAATAAATTGTTGATAGGGTCATTAAGGTGAACCTAGGTGGACAATAGGATTTTAGTCGGTTAGAATCTCCTTTAAATTACTAAAATATGTCACATCGCACGAAGCCATTTATATAAAAATAAGCTTTCGGAATTAAATTACCTAAATAACAGTGAAATCGTCATCAAAAACCATTGCGTGATTTAAAAGAAGAAAGCTTAGAAATAAACAGTGGTTGATGGCGTCTTTGTTTTATATTATGTAGTCATGATAGATCTATGTAAATAAAGTAAATAAACAGCAATGCAACATAATGTACAAGAAACAGGGCTCAATAAACAAATTCTTATGACTGATGCGTCATGGTCGGTAGAGCGTGAATTTAGAGCAGCGATAATGTTTATATGATTAGTTTTTACATAATCATTGCAATTATTATAACGATTTACGAGTTCACAATATAGGACTTGGATGAACTACATCATTTTAAAATAGGAAATAATTAAGTATATTTTGTAAAACATAGCTTGAGCTGAAACAGATGACAAATAGTATGAAAATAACTACATCTGTCTCTGTTGCACACATTTGATTGAATCGGTTCTTCCTGTCACATGGATCAAGCTATATTTTACAATGTATAAACTATTAGGTTTTAAGTTGCAGATGTAACTTTAGATTCCGCAAGTCAAGACTGGAGTTATTTTGTACCTTAGTAACAAGAAAGAAAGAAACAATTGGTGGAGACTGGGACATGCACAATAAAAGGCGAGGCCTTTATCACTGAACTCCAGTGCTTTCTCTCTCTTTCTCGTCGCTCTCTCTCTCTGTTTGTATACGCATTTATTACAAAATAAATCAAAAATAATCTCTGGAACAAAGCATTTGGAAAATTTCTTCTAGATAAAAATATCCAAAGAATTTTACTCTACCTGACTTATCACAAATATAACTTAAGAACTGCATTGTAAATTGTTTCTTATAACCCATTTCCTGAGAAGGGGACGAAGAACTAGTGAAATTGCAAAGACAACTTGTCAAATATTAAATCTTCCTACAGTTAACACTTCGTCCATATATAGGTATTGCTAAATGGAAAGCTATCGACTACATCTACAGTTATATAGCAATTTCTGGACCAGTCTCTAACATTTCCAAATTTTGAAAATTACTAATCACGTACTTTACCTAAGTAGGTAAACAGTAGTTTTCTGTAGAAAACTTTTTTTTAATATTATTGATTTTAAATACAGAAATACTTACTCGACTTCTGATTGTTGATGATATTGATATGAACTTACATATTATTTTGAAATCCGTATAAAACATATATAAACGTATATCAAGCTATCCCTAACAATACTATGAAGAGCGAACACAATACAAATACGCCCACTGACGATATATTGGGTCACGGTTACACGCGAAGATTGTCCCCACTACCTATCTATATTTAGATTTGAACAGCCAACAAACTGCCTTAATTCGTTACTAGAACCGTTTCATAGATATCCATGTAGATTAACTTTAAGTGACTCTTGTTATAAATAATATTTAAGAATAGAAGATATTTCAGGATTCCACCCGTTCCCTGATTTTAGTCATTTTTCACCAATAGATATTTCTTCCTGAGGAAATATTAAATGTATAATTTATTATGGTTATACCCGAGTGAAACCGGGACGATCCGATAGTTAAATACTGAAATATCCAATAGGACTTTCTTCATTACCATAACCTACTCCTAAGTCATAGATAGAAGAACATTATCAACGTGTCAAATTTTGTTTACTTTTAACACATTATTTTCTTATATACTACTCCACCAAAACAATTAGGCGCATGACAGGAATGCGGTTTCGGCGCCCGTACCTCGTCTCACCTCCCCGCGCTCTCCCTAGTGACGCGCAGTCGTGTACTCGCGCTCTGCAGTTACACCACGTGCTTTCGCGCCTCCTAAAATTTTCGTTGTCAGTTGGGTTTTTGTTGAGTTTGTGTTGTTAATTTTTGTTAAATAATTGTTATTAATTCATTCTGTGTTGTTTAAAAGTCCCGTGTTGTTTTTGTTGTTGATATTTTTTGTTAACCTCATAATGGGTAGGAAAAAAACTATCCGTGGGTCCGAAAGGACAATGATATTAAAAGTATTACATTTTTTTGAGGAAGAAAAGTTGCATGGAATAGCTATTCCAATATCTCAAGTGGAAAAGCGAGTGTGTACGGCTACTGGCATTAGTCGACGCACATTGGCCAGAATAAAAAACGAGGAAAAAGAAGTTTTGGAGAAACTAAGGCTTTCACCACAGCCGGGTACGTCAAGCGAAGCCCCAACAGAGACAGTCAAATTACCCACTCCAGGGAAAAAGCGAAAACAAAAGAAAAAGCTGGAAATTGATGACTTCATGATTTGTGCAATTAAAACAAAAATTGAAAGCTTTTATGACGTGTACAAAGAAGTGCCTACATTGAAAAAAATTTTAAACGTTGTTAAGAGAGATCTTAACTTTCCTGGTCAAAGAGAGACCCTGCGAAAAATTATAACAGAAAGTTTGGGATTTAAATTCAAAAAGTGCTCCAAAAAACGAGACGTGCTCATAGAAAGACCTGAAATAGCAGCGTGGCGTGCACGTTACTTAAGAAGATTAAAAGAAAACGACGACTTGGGCCCGGAAAAAAAACCTGTTATTTTTACCGATGAAACATGGGTCCACTCGCATTACACTGTCAACAAGTGTTGGCAAAGTCAAACGGTCCCAGGCATAAGAAAAAACGATAGTGCTGGCCAACGCTGGATAATCGTTCACGCAGGTAATACCCAATGAGCTGTCTTATTAGGGTTCCATATAATTAATATTTCTGCACGTACGTGATATTCTACTTTAATAATTTAACTATTGTTCATGTCACTACACTGTTTATTAATGTTTATATCTTTGTATTTCAGGAGGAGAGACTGGGTTCGTCGAAGGTGCAGACTTATTATACAAATGTAAAAGTAGTAAAGGGGATTACCACGACGAAATGGACACAGAAAACTACACGAAATGGTTAACCGAAAAACTAATTCCAAATTTGCCACCTAACAGTATTGTTGTCATAGACAACGCGCCCTACCACAGCAAGCAATTAAATAAGCCTCCTACTATGGCCGCTCGTAAACAAGACATGCAGAATTGGCTGAGCGAGAGAAACATTACGTTTGACCCGCGAATGACAAAGGCTGAGTTGAATTATATTATAATTCGCAACCGACCGGAAAAAGAATATTTAGTGGACAAACTTTTAGAGGAGAGCGGTCACGAAGTCCTCAGACTTCCACCATATCAATGTGACCTCAATCCTATTGAGTACATTTGGAACCTGGTCAAACAAAGAGTCGCCGACAAGAATGTCGATCAGTCAGAGAGACAAATCGAAAAACTAGCCAGGGAAGCCATACAATCAATAACGCAAGACGATTGGAAAAAAGAAATTAATCACGTGGACCGGTTACGGAAGGCGTACTGGGAAAAGCAAGGTTTAGAAGACGCAAGAGAGTTAGTCATAAATGTAAATGACGACAGCGATGACAGTGATTTGGAATCACATTCAGATTTTGAAAGAATGTCAGGGATTGAAGAATTAGATTCTGATTAGAACAATTTTTCAAATTATTCCAATAAATAAAGTACATTTAATCAATTAGGAGTTTTATTATTTCCTTTGCACACACAGTTCTCTGTTCCCAAAATAAATAAAGTATAGTTATAATATACACATACTAAGTTGTATTCACAATAGTTACTTACCAGTTTCATACTAGGTATCAGCGAGTCTCGAATATTCCCCTCCCTAGCTACAGTGACGCCATGTTTGCCATGTGCCTAATTGTTTTGGTGGAGTAGTACATCATTTATATATATCACGCACGTTTTCTATGGGGGAGGGGCCCATAATGTAACACAATAATATGGTTGTGTGTATATAAAAAAGTGTTAAAACTGAACAAAATTCGACGCATTGATAACGTACACGAACACAATACAAATTACCAGACTAACGGTCTCCGACGCGGTCAAGTCAGAGATTCCACATGTACCGGCGAATAACGGTGCCGGTTTTTGTACGGCCATACTCAGGCATTAAGGCGATTCGGTTACCCCGGCTGACTGTTTGGTGCATTAAGCTGTACAGTACATCGTACATCAAGTTACCCTTCATGCGACCCTATGCCATGGTAATAGAGGTTTTTTGTAATGATTTTGGGTAGGTTACGCTGTGCTGACTGTACATCATTATTGTTGAATATTATTTCTTGGTTTTAGATATTTTTATTGAATATGACTCTGTTTGTAGTAGTTAAAACTACACTAAACTAAAAGTACACCAATTCATTTCGCACTTAGGTACGCAAGCGCTGATATAATTGAAATGCAAACACCTGCAGTGTCTATGAACGTAACTATTCTAATACAAATGCTTTTGCTATATCATTATTCTCGTAAATTGACGTCAGCTAGTTGCGATCTTTATTGCTTAGTTATGGCTTTGTCTATTGAAACAAAAGACATTTATTTTACTTGACTAATTCGCTCACAATACGGGCACGTAAACCTTCTCAAATTAATCTTATATCTATTAGACCTAACCACAACAGTAGGACTTCTTAGATCCCCTACCATTTACCTGGTAGCTAATAAAACTTTAAAAAATCATCTTACCTAGACGATAGTAATGATAGGACCTATCTATTTACTGCGATTCATCTCTTTCGGTGTCATATCACATTTTCTAAGTTAGCTAAAAATATCCACAAGTCTGTTGAAAAAATTCATAGTGTCAGTTATTAAAATAAATCAACACATAATTATGATGAGATAATAACAAATAGGAATTTCAATAGAACAGAAAAACAAAAGGTAAAAATATAACAACAACACAATAAAAGTAATGGTAAATCCCTTGGTAATTAAAAATTATGACTTTGTTGATTCGCGGCGATAGCGCTTACTTTTACAGCTTACATCCTCTGACGATAGTAAATAAATAGTTATTAGTTATTTCCCACCAGAAATAAGGGCAGTTAATATTTTAAACTGACTTCCAGAAATGCATGAAGCCAGTTTTTCATCTATGAGATTCAAGTATGTATTCTATATATTTCATCTACCATAACCTGATAGATTGTGCTGAACTAATGCTGATGTATGAACGATTCTATTTCAATTTTTATACAAAATTCTATAAAGTTTTAAAATGTCATCTTCTTCTTTTCGAGTATATTAATTGCCGACACTGGTCTCAGATTTCATTCAAAGCGCCTAAAGGCATATAAGGTCATGAATTAAGATTATAAGAATAATTATGAAATAAGTAAGTATACATATAGTATTTCTCAAGAATTTCCCGTATTATTTACACACAAAAAACTATCTAGATCCCTTTGTGTATTTCAACTATTTATGAAAAGTATCTGTATGAAACCAGTTTCAATGAGATGATGCAAGCAATGGAACAAAAAAGTTGTAACAAGAAAGAAGTAATCACACAGCGTTGGTTCTGTATTTATACTTTTGCATTCTAGATTGTTATGAAGGTTATGATGACTGAATTTTTCGTAGTCTATGAAATTTGATCAGCTCTCAAATCTTCGGTTATTATTTAATTGTAGTCAAAGTGCATTTATTCAAACAATAAATGCACTTTGGTATGGTAAAATAAATATATATTACAATTATTTATTCAAAAATTTAAATTATTTATTAAATAATAAATTAATAATAAAAATACATTATTTAATAAATAATTTATTTAAAAATATGTGATATATATATATATAACCTTCACAACAATCTAGATTGCAAAAGTATATATCTAAGATTATTTTTTATTTTGACAAAATCTGTGTATTTTTAATCATGACATTATAATTATTATGACATCTCAAAAAATTTAAATGTATGCTACGATAATATAGTACTATTTAAATACGGATCTCTAAAACAATTTACAATTTAAATGTTTACAATTCATTCACGTCCAACAAAGGTAAAAAGTATCGACAGACGCTCTTAAAAGGGGCAAAAGAAAAAAAAGAGTGCCCAGCAAACACATTAGGCTGTATCGACACTCGAGGTCTAACAAAGACGGAACTCGGGAGGACATTGTACCTCTGAGATTGGAAGATTGAGACCATTATAGGCTATCAACAGCTGATGTACATTGCTTTGTAGTAATCGTAATATCACACATCCACGATATGCCGTCAGTACAGGTTAATAATTGGAACAAAAGTGTTTATCGATTGCTAGGTTGTTAGAATTTTTGTGGTGCAGTATTATTGTTATGAAATAATAAATTAATTGTCTAGTGCAGTGTCAGGAATACATTTCATGAAAAAGAAAATTATTGTTTTAAATAAACTTTTTTTTTACATATATTGGAAATTAATTTTTTTTCACCTTAATCTCCCTTAATTTGAATTAGTAACATTACTATGTTATCATTTTAGGTGTCAATGATTTCAACTTACGAACTTTCAGATCTGTCATAATATTAACAGTTTCTAAAGTTCATAAGGAATAAATATTTTGTTAAAAAATTTGTATTTACATCTTGTTTTCCCAAAATGGTACTTTTGAAACGAAATTTTACACAAATTGTTTCACATAATTTTGAGGTTCATAGCCCCCAGCGGGTAGATTTAAATTTCTCGACTTATTTTTATGGCCCGTTTAAATGTTTAAGTTACTTTTTACTGTTACTGTTTAATCTAATTTATTTATATACTTAAGTAAAAGTGCAAGGCGACGCACCTATTTTCTATAGCGGTTGTCATAAATTATAAAAATCTCCTCGATCTGCAAGAGCATATACGTCGATAAAAAAATCGCTTTGACCTATTTTTAAGTCATTTCTGACAACACTTTAAGTAAGGCTTATTTCACATTGTTTACGTTGAAGGTTTATTCGGTTACCAAATTTACGATAATAAATGAAAAAAGCAAATGACAACATTAGGATCCGGAAAATTAAATAAAGGCCAGTTACAATGAGCATGTTACGTGTTGACAGTGTATAGTGCGTCATTATTTCCAAACACAATCTTTAACAAGGGCGAACAATGGCGAGATTGGACGAGACAACTCTAAACAATGAATGTAATTGGTTGGTCACTTGGTGTGAATATGACCTTTTAACTCCTGCGTCGTGACAGAACTTAAAAGTTTTTATTGTTCATCCGTATGATGATGATGACATGTGATAGTTGCCGGAATGATTTTTATAATACTACGACTTGGCTTTAAGAGCTTGTCACTTTCTGATAATATATCATGCTTTAGTCTGTCAGATAAATTAACTGCTAGATAAATCCAAGACATACGCTATCTCTTCGATATATTACATATAAAATCAGACACTTTATAAATCATTATTTATGATATAGACATCTTGTTTCAAAACATATTGAACATTAGAAAATCGTAAGGTAACGGTAAAGTTACGTTTAAATTCAGAAAATAGCAAACAGTATCAGTGGAATCATAATTCCGCTACAAATCATATTCGTACAATTTTATTTCTTTATACTCGTAGATATTTTTCGTGATATTTTTATGTTTTTCACTTTGAGTTTATTATAAACTAAAGTTTTTTCAATATCTCATCTATTGAAACTTCATAAAACTTTGATAGAATATTAAATGAGCCATAAAGAAAAAAGTTATAAAAGTCTTATGTAATACTTATAGGAATAGCAATATTCAGAATTCTGGTTTTATACGACCAAAGCTAAGTAAACTGAATTAATTTTAATTTAGTAAATTGTATATTATTTTATTATCTTTCGGTACTCCCACTTTCTATTTCAAATTGCCAAAGTTTGGTAATTATTTAAACTTAAAAGTATAACGACAAGTAACAATATGTTACGTTTCTTCAGTACAGTCGGTTACAGTTACTACTTATATACATTTCAATGGGGCAGCGCAAAAATTTGCAGACCAACATTTGATGAAATAAAAGAATATAGAATACGCAGGAGAATGGTCAAAGGAGAAGAGACAGACAAAGAAAGAGATTAATTTATGTATGAGAAAGGAAAATGTAGTATGAGAGAGGAGAGGATGTTAAGAGTAGGTGTGAGTTATGGAAATAAAAGTCATATTGCGCCATAGATAAGGAAAATAATGACGATCTATCCGTAGAATTGGGTCTTGTATATTCTCACTCATACTTTAAATAACATAGGTGTCCAAATTTACTTAAGCTGGTATCTACAAAATATATACTGTTGCCGCTGGCTTCTACTACATTTCAATAAATCATGAAAGGGCAAATAGATTAACTTCGAAACACTCAATCGTTACTTCATATCCTGAAATGGGCGAATATGGCTTATCGGCTGGAATTGGGCATTAATGGTCCCGAAGGGTCGATATTTTAGTATCACTCGGGACCGTGGTAAGGTTGAAACGTTCTCAGTAATTGGTCCTGAATCTCGAGGTAGCGCGCCAGTTTGCTTCCATTGTCAATGACGGCACGATTTTCGTGTGAAATCTAAATTTAAAATATTTCGCTAATAATAAATCTAGTCAAGTGAAGTTTTTTTATTTTGTTTATCTTTTATATTGCTACAATGAAATTATTAAAAGCATCATAATAAATATAATACGTAATTAAAGAATTATTCTTTTTACTTTAAAAAAAGCGGCACAATTTTTACAGCACAAACATAGACAATTAATAACAGAACATAACAATAGAAACTAGAAAAATCATTTTTATTTATTTACTATATGAAATTACCTCAAAACTCAAAGAACAAACGTTTTTTTAATGTTCACAAAACTGACATGACACAGTAACAAACATAAGAGATAAGCTTAAAATAAATATGTAAAGTGACAAGTCTTCTTGATGCGAACACAGCAACAACATAAAAATAGTAATACCTACACCTAAAAGTTGAATTTCATAGCTTATGTAAAAATTACAAAATTATGAATTTTAACTTAAACAGAAATGAAAAGAAAAAAGAAATTGTTGATCATAATGACAGCTTTCTAGTCCTGTGAGTTGCTGGTATCTTACAAGTAGTAATGTATAATGGACAAAGACTATATTGCACACAGTTGACGTGAAATCTCGTTCCAGATACGTTGTTAGGTTTTAGTGGAGTTAAGGCCCGGATTAAATAAGTTTTGGCTTAAATGTACGATTAGGGATTCCGTTAAGCTCTATTTATATGGCCAATTTAATTATTTAACGGGTGTAAGTGAATACAAAGCCACATTTTAATACTAGGTAAAGTTTTAAACAATTTTAATTGCTTGGAAAATCTTCTCTTATTATATATTAGTATTAAAGACAGGGATTTGTTTGTGGAAGAAATCAGAGGAGGCCTTTGTTCAGCATCTAAATAGTTTAAGAAAAAAAACTTGCCATTTGAGAAGTCCGTACTTACAGAAATCCAAGCACGTACCTGAAAAAAAAGAAAAAATCCGTTTACAAAAACATCACGGTGATAATGTTCACATATCTAAAAAAAATATTATTGTTTATCAATCAAAAATATGCGACAAAATTGCGGATGTAACGAAATAATCTAAAGACCAAAATAATAAAAAAAAACATTCAGTTGCTTTATTAAATCGTTTTCCTTAATAAGGTCCGTCACGATAAGAATTTAATTTGTAACAGGACAGGACATCATAATGCCCCAGTATTTTATGGAGATTACTCCCGTGTTAACTTCGCTCCCCATTTTTTCTGTGCTATGAATATTTTTGCTTCATTTTCCTATTAAATTACACTTCGTTGAATTGCTGTTTCTCTTTATGACAAAATAATGCTCCAAGTAGGCGAAGTATACGGATGTAGTTAAGCGAAAACGATCCATATCCCACAACATGCCACTTTTGTGTTTAATATATTATGCAACTTTTGTGTTTAATATATTGTGTTTAAGATATTCGACGGCAACTGAAGGGATTTTTTTCACGTTAGATTCGCTTATTTCTCTTCGTTTCTCTTCCCAATCAATATTGCTTGTTTTAGGTGTTTTGTTATGTTGTTTGTGGAAATTAGTAGTAAAAAGTTCGGTAACTTATTATCCGAATATTCGCTTAATTCACAATAACAAAATCGCGTATTCAACCTGTCACAGATGTACACCATGGTAAGTGAAACAGAAATAGACGCCATCACTGATGTTCACTACTATAACATACCTCGAATTATATGTGCGTCCATCAAAAATGAAAATGTTACCTTCGTGCAAAGTATTTAATTACCTACATATAAAACAGGTAAGATTTGAACAAGAAAAACGCAAAGTTACGCCACTTTGTCTAAACATCAGTGGCGCGCCGTTTAAAATTAACGTCAAATTTGACGGTACAACTCAACAACAAAAATTAAGTATATAAAATTCCTACAAATTGGGTTCATGTCGTAACTTCACCTTCACTCCCAAAAATCTCTACACAACATAATCCCTGAACAACATTTTGAAGCCCAATATTCGGCCACAATGATAACACAATATGTGCTGTTTAATGTTCTATGTTTGACTTGTTCAATGTTTGTAAACTCTGGTATATATTCCCATAAGACTGTCCCATTTCATTGGTCTATAGTTTGAAAATGGCCACTGATATATTTGATTATTTATAAAACGAATCTCATGAGAAGCAACCATTTTATTTTATCAGAAAATTATATATGCTTTGTTTAATGGAAAACTATAATAATATATAATTTCTTTATAAGTGTACACTGTTTGGTTTTCATTAATAAATACGATGGTATAGCGCTAGTGTGCGGATTTGCGCGCTTTTTTTTTAATCTCATAAAAATATTATTTCATTCAGTGTTTTGCAAGCCTATATACTTGACAACAGTAGTTTTACGTTACATTGCGCACGAGTGAATTTAATCTAAATTTTATAACGCACCATTTTGATAACAAGGTAGTTATCGCTAGGTATACCAATGTCTACGACACGATAACCGTTTTAAATCGAAATATTATGTAGAAATAATTCGTTTCACGCTCGATTTGTAATAAATTTGTGCACTTAGGTACCTGAACAAATCTAAAACATTGAAGAATTTGATCCAAGGCATCGATCTTGCGTATACTGAATGTACATTCCACAGCAAATAAAATTAACCTGCATGGAACTACAACGATAATAGCAACGAATCTTCAATGAATTTGGATAGCTTGATATGCTTTTGTCTGTACATGGCAAAATTTGTTATTCGTAATAGCCATATCTAATGTTGTGTAGTCATTGCCCAATTATATAACAATCACGTGACACATCCGATCAGCTGTCAAACTCAATTTAAAGTTTTAGCTGGACCGGATATAGCCCTTTGGGATCTAACGTTCCTGTAGCTCTATCTGCCGAAGATAAAAGTCGCAAAAACGCTCATTCAAATTGTTTTCTAGGCATCTGCCGTATTTTAAGCAATAAAATATATCTCGATATTTAACCACTGTGGTTAACTATAACCACTGTTTAGTGTTACAGATCTATCTAAAATAGGTGGTTTCAGATTTGGAAGTCAATTTTTAAAATTCGCCTGTGACTTTACACGATCGACCACCATACTAAGAGGTAACCTTCTGTGCGAATGCTGTTTTTATTTGTCTCATATAAAGAGTGGTTTTATTTTAGGACGAGACAGGCTACAGTTAAAATACTATTAATATAATTCCCAGTAAGTCAATGTAATCATGATACAAGCTTATCCTAACAAACGAATATTATCTTACATTGGTATCGCATGTCATAACACAATGGCACTTTACTGAGTAAATGTGTAATTTTATGCTATCCAAAGATTTCCTGGTTTTATAAACAATCAGAAATTTAATCCAAATTGTTTAAACAATTACCGAAAGCTTATGAAAAAAAGTAGCATAATAAAATTGTAATATCTATACATTTAGTTTCAATGTTATAATTGGACCTAGGGCCTGATTCTCAAAATCTCGCCTATAAAATGTTAAATTGCTTTAGAATTGGGCACTTGAAACAGACTTGTCTGTTTCGACATTTTAGATCAAAAACGCAAAATGTAGCCACTTGCAGCTACCCACCTACAGTAAATAATCCGTTAATATATTATTTAATGGGTCAGTACGTAGTGTGCCTTTCATGTAGGACAGTATGATACCATTACAAAAATATATTAGTTATTTACGTTAAAACATTTGAACATTAAGACATAACCCACAAGCCTGTATTCCTATGTAATAGAATTTTCTCCCTATTTTCATAAACTTTACCTCAACAAAGAAATGTTAAATCCTATCACGTTCAATTCCATCACTAAAACTCATTGCTAAATTTTAAAATGAGGTTAAATGTAGGTAGGTACGTATTTTCCCAAGAGCTTAGTACGTCTACGTTACTTTATGGCCCATAAAAACTGAGTACTAAGCATTTCGCAATTCCAGTCTTCGAGCAGGACGCATTAAAATTGAAACGAGAAGGAAATAACAAGAAACTATTAAGGTCCATATGCGGTTAAACAGGTATGCACACTTGACCGCTCTGCTGTAAGCCAAGTGACATCGGAGTCGCCAACAAGATTGCCGCTACCACGCGACAACTGTCCATGGTTTGCGGCGATCGATTTCATACAAACATGATCGTGATCGGACATCGTTAATCGCGTGGAACGCCACGTGGTAAAAGGCGACGGAACCAGTTCGAAGCGCCAGCATTGAAGCTATACTCTCTCTGTAGCCAAGTGATTCGAATCTTTTAAAGTTATCTAGCTAATAGGTTGTGAGAGATACGTCTGTGATGTGACGTGGCGTGATTGCCGTGTTGTTGGTGTGTGACGTATGTTTTCATCAAAAAACTCATTTTAAAGTACCGTTATAACGTAATAAATATAGTCAACTTATTTCGTTAAATTTTTAAGGTTATCGTGGTATTCGATTCAAAATTATTTTCAAATAAAACTATTTTGTGGTCAGTTTACAAACGCCAAATATAAATCTTGCTAAAACGAATCGGAAAAAGATAGAATCCTAATTGGGCCGGATTATTGAAAGAACGAGGCGTAACTTGATAACGTCTACAGTAGAAAATACTATTAGGATAGTGCTCTCTTCGGTCGTCCTAGGCTACAAAATATGTGATTGAGACTCTTTCCAATTACGTCATAGCCGATTTAGATTTTTAAATTCATGGTTTCAAATAATACACTGAACTAAAAAGTTTATAGTATATATATGGTAATTGTGTTATTTGCATTATATAATGCAAAAAAACTGATAAAATTGTTTTTTATTTATGTAATTAGAAAAAAACATATATAAAAGGCCGGTGCAGACTAAACGCGTAATGCGTAGCGGTGCGTGTTTACTCTATGTAATTACAATAAATGCATGTATGCACACGGATCGTGGCCAGCCACAATTCCGTACGATAAACGCGTGTCTACGCATTACGCACAAGGTCTACACCGGCCTTAATCGCGAATTAATACGAGGCCGAACAAACAAAGCGTACGGGAACAAGACAGTTGGGAGTTCTCATTTCTCACGTCGGCTAATGCCTCGATTATTATGTCTGCGTAATGAACGCCTGTACACAACTTGTATTGGATCGGACAACAACCGTGTACAGAAAGACATATCACTAGTTTCGTGTAAATCATTGTTTGTTGAAATTAAACTTAAAACGAATATAAATAAGGCTCAGTCTCGCTTAGTTGCGCATAATGATGAAACATGGTACGTTTTGTAGGATTATTACATATTAAGAATAAATTATAAATAACCGGTATTTATTATACTGAAAGTACAAAGGAGAACAATTTTTACAATGAATACATTTGTTTAAGATAAGAAAATAGAAAAAAATAAATTATTTTATTAAAAAATCACTAAAACTATATAATGAATCACTGCAATTATATTATGCTTCTTCCTGATGCGTTCACGAATACATAAGTTTATTATTGACTAGCGACCAAGTCGCTCAACATCGCATTGGGTAATTTATGTATAAATAATTGTGAAAAGTGCATTAAAATCTGTTGAGTGGTTTAAAAGAGGAAAGCTTTGTTTTTCACTATCTTGTGAAGTATACTTGCGAAACACGTAAAATGTTCATCCACGCAATATCAAAAAGGTCGTATGTAGCTTAAAATGGATATATCAATAATATTATACTTAATATTAAGTACTTAATATTACTTAACATTTTACGTGTTTCGCGGATGTACTAATTAGTAATTCATTAGCCAATAAATTCAAATATTACGTAATATTAAGCTCAGGTTGTTACCTGAAACGTAAAGTTTCCTATGCCTTCTTATAATTATTATTGATGAAATTAGTGACAGTATTATTTAAAAGCAAATCTTGATCTCGTCAAGGTCAAAGGAAAAGTTTTAATGTTTTCTATCTAGATATTTTGATCCCAGGTCTTATATTACAGGTACCTTTATATAATACATTTAAAGAATCACAATTTCGTTGAACCATTTCTTCCATTTTAAAAGTTGTTTGTAAATTCCAAAAAATATATTTACAGTTAGTAACCCAAGAAGGAACATAAAATTCTCCCCTAAAACGTAAAGAACAAGGATTTTCAATCTCCAAAACTTTCCAGAACACAACCGTTATCAAACTGAAAACACACGTAAACTCAGACGTAATTGTACATCAATTATGTAACTGTTACACGTTTATAGATCCTAATTCACTTGCGAGCTGCGGGGAGTGAAAAAGTGTTCTAATTAATTAATCATTAGGCCCCGATTGCAAATAAAAACGTGCGAATGGGGTTTCGCGTATGCGCGGCATGTGATCGCGTATGCGCTGCTGTCGGCAATTGTATTTTTTTATCGCACTCATATTGGACTGGCTGGTAAGATTCGCGACGCAGAAAAAAAATTAAGGAACATTCTAGAACGAACGAGTGCAGCTGAAATGTTCCGCCGACCAAAGAATACGAAGGACTTGACCATTATTATTTTTCGAGTGAGTTATGAGATTGCTAACACAGGTGTCAAATTTTATTCGAGTCGCCTAAAGGCATCTGACATGGCTTTACAACTACCTACCGCATCTAGTGACATGCAATCGCATGCACACACTAGTGAACTTAAACTGTCAACCAGTGTGCAGGTTTCCTGACCATGTGTTCTTTAACCGAATAACAATCACATGAATAACATGCATGACGTGGCACGAGTAGGATTCGAACTTGGGACCTTTCTCACAGGCGAACGATTTAAACTACTTAACGTAGTTGAAGAGGCGCCCCTAGAAGAAGATATATATTCGTGAATTCTTTTATATTAAGTAGGCGACGCAAAAAAAGCTATCAAAAGTGTCACACACGTGTTCAGGTTTTTAAGGCAGTCAAATCAACGGAACACAACAATGCAAGTACAGTCAACAGCACACCAACCTACCTAAATTCATTGCAAATTCGTCACTATTACATAGAGTTTCAGGGTAACTTGATGCGCCTGTCCTACTATTTGGCAGCTGAAAAAGATGAGAATGAGGTATCCAAGTGGACAACCTATGCAACAAGGTCTACCTCTGGTAATTATCATCTTGACTACCCAAGCTACAATTCAATGACCACTGCTGATAATAGTAAAACGCCAATGCTCAATAATAACAACTTTAGTAATGACGATTGATTTATCACAAAAATATACATACTACTTTCGGAGGTTAAATTAAAAATTCAACATTTCACTTGAACACGTGTTCGATACAGCCCCGGGAATTAACTTAATTATGCAACGTATTACGAAGGTAATTTACTTAACTAACACTTTTGATTTCATTTGGAAGTTAATTATATTCGAGAACAATTAAAGTCACAACTTAGAATTCACTGCCGGCGTAAATAAACTTGACCTCAATTGAATGAATGAATGAAAATGTCTTAAATTGAAGAACTTTGCACGTATTTAATGAAGTATTGTAAAATTCAAAGAACGTAATTGAAATAATTAACCTAATAATCTTGATGAAAGATTTTATGTGAATTTAGACACGATTTTCAAATTAAAATAATTTAGGTAAGTATAGTCAATTTCTATGTGATCGTAATTAACAGTCTATGCCCCGTTCCTTTGCGGACATATATTCCTATTTTAATTTATTTAAATAACAAACCCTCTTAACAAAAAACTGAAATGGAAAAATAAATTGAAAAATGAAGTTTCAAACACGTAAAAATATAGTTTACATAACACTAAAAATCCTCATAAAAAACCAATGAACATAAAAATTATATACCGTTTAAAGAATAAAATAACAAGGAACTATTAAAAAATACATGTTAATTAGTACTTAGTGCGGACAGTAAAATACATGGGTAAAATACGAGTATTTGTTTACGATGCCCCCATAAAACCCGGAAACGCTGTGCGGTCCGTTTACTGCTTACTTTATGACAACTTTTTGTTATCATGTCTGACGTCCGACCCTTGCTAATAATCTTGTACTAAAATTATAATAGTCTTACAGCAAAACTTAGGGAACGTTTTGCTGTAAGACTACTGTAATTTTAATTCAAATTATAATGATTTAAATTTTCTATAGGAATTTTTGTTCGCTGTAAGACGCGCGCCGCACGCAGTCTGAACAAAACTAACTATTAAATAGTTTTTGCACTGTATTTAACGGCCGTATTCGGCCCTAACGGCATTGGATGCGAATCATTAATAATAGAATAAGGACTAAAAATTCATTTTAGACCAATCGTCGCAAATCACTGAGATTGAAAATGCACGACGCGTGTGTGACTGCAACTAGTCAACGTGTAAATATTACGAGTATTGACTACTAACATTTATCGATATAAAATTACTCATATACGCACAACATCGTCAAGTTCCCTCCATCACATGGAATGGCATTTTGATTTCAATGTGGAAACATTTTCCTCATCATTTTTCCTTTACACTGCAGACAATTCATCTTTCATTCTAAAAGTCTGATAAGAAAACTTCTTGTTAGTTCAACATTTAACTGTAGTTCTAAGTTCGCAGTCAACAAGTTCTCTTAATATACTGTTATGACAGTTGAAGACTATTTTCTTAAACTTTGTAATTAAGTTGCAACTAAGGCATTACTTGATATTGTACTAAGAATAGACTTTAGTAGGCATTTGTCAGATAACTAGTAGATTGGACATAGAAATGCATGAACATTTTAAAATAACTTTTAACAAAATTTTGTTTTCAACGTCCGCATAATTAATAGTTAAGATGTATAACACAGGGCTGGAATAAATGATATAGAAGATGAATTAATAAAATTGTTTTCATTCAAGTTTTTTTTACTAGAGAAGCAAATAGTCGGATGTTGATAGTATGATAAAAAAATACAAACTAACACAACCAATACATTTCAGTTCAGAAAGTGAAATTACAAGGACGAAGATAAATAGCACAGATAACGGAATTCGTTTAGAAACAGCGTGAAACTATCGGTGGCGCGGCAGCCATTTTTATTTGGACGATGCGGTGGCTGTGGGTGTAATCTAAAGCGGATACGGCCATGTTTCATTGATAGCCGGCTTTTACTATTGTAAAACTATGTTGATAAATGCATTCTTTATTTTTTGCTGACGCTTCGAGTCGACGCGCTGAACCCGCGTCCCCAATGAGACAACGCGATGCAATGCAACCCAAAAAATATAATAATAAAAAATTGGCAATTTCCTCTAGATACAAAATCTATATACAAAACTGTAATATACATTCATGGATTTATTATTTTCGCATCGCGTAGCATCCCGCCGCTTTATCTCAATGAGGAGAACCCATGAGAATGGATCTACTTATTCTGATCCTGATCATTGAACGATTTATGTCATACAAATACCAGAACTTAGTTAACCTACTCTTTTATAGTAATTTAGCTTCCACATTTAGTATGTATTTACCGAGTCCCATCATCTAAAAACCCAGACATGAAAACAAAAGCACACTCCATTTCATCGCATCAACATGGGAAATAATAATGGGCCACCATTTACATCGGCAGTACAATTATGGCCAACAATTGGTGCGTTTACCCTACTCTATTAGTCGTCTGTGGCGTTTTCCGGAATCACAACGAAAAATGCATTTAAATTTTGTTAAGGGAGGGCGTTCACAGAAAATGTATAACATTAAGTTAAATCAATAGGTACAGTCAACAGCACATCAACCTAACCAAATTCATTGCAAACTCGCCGCTATTACCGCGCCATAGAGGTTCATGCAGGGTAACTTGATGTGCTGTTGACTGTACTTTAAATAGGTAGGTTCAATGGGTACATTTAATGAACACTGCGTTTGTGTCCCATGGGGGAAGGCAGAAACTAGGGATTTCAACTTGCCACGATGATAATTGAGAACTCTCACTGGATTAGCCCCCTTCATCACTTTCTCCATGCATGTTCATCGGTTATGGTTAATTATTAAACTAATACGTACATAAATATATTTCAAAAAATATTATTAAAAAGGAACCTTGTCAGGTGGACCACGTGATTTATTACCCTTTTCCTAATTCAAATCAAAGTTACTGAAACTGAGTATAAAATTAAACCACTATATGATATCACTACAGAATAAAACAAAGTATCTTCCCCCTGTCTGTCCATATGTAAGTATGCTTAAATATTTAAAGTTACACAACGGATTTTGATGCGGGATTTTTTGATACTGTGATTCCTGAAAAGGTTTAGATGTATAATTTATTATGGTTTTATACGAGCGATGACGGGACGTGCCGCTAGTGAAGATATAAATGAATGCGATCATTTAAAAAAATTAACAAATAAATCAGTGACCGCCACCCTTTACACATCCACGTAATTGGACAGAAAACAAATTCTGTTGAAATATTTTGCGGATAATGGTCCTCAATTATTTTGGTGCGAATGGCTGAGTTTGTGTCAAATATAATGTATGTATTATAAATTGTCGTTGATGTTATAGTACCAAGAGTCTGTCTCTCTCTCTCATCTGAGTGGGATCCCGGTTACTTCCACCGGCATAGGGCGTCAGAGACCAGGGTCCGCCTTTCTTTTTCTCCTCCACTTTGCATGGTCGTTGGCAAACTTAGACCATTGGCACACATATCATCCTTGTCGACATCAAACCAGCACATCATCATGCCAAGCCAAACATTTGCTTTGTACCTACGTAATTTTCTGACAAGTGTGACATCATTGTATTTATGTAAATGTCATCATTATTAGCCATTTATATAAATCCTCATTGCTGGGGCATAGGCCATCCTTATGGATGGATAAGGATTATGGGTCCATGACCCATCACGTGGGCCCATTGCGGATTGACGGGTAATTGTGATAATATCTCACAAACGTGTGACACTTCTCATTTTCTCCGAAAATCGTTTTGAATAAGCGATGAGTTTTTGTCACTGTGGGTACTATTACAACCAAATTGACAATTAAAGTATTAACGAACGAACGTGAAAATATAAATTTAATTACCTCTAGTTCTGGACCGCCATCAGATCTTGCTTATTTATGCATTCACATCGGAACCAAACATTCGGTTGAAGATACCTGCTTCTAAATTGCGTTACAAGATTCCACCCAAACAAAATATATTATCTTATTCATACTTAACACGTTATATAAAAGCTTGTAAAAAAATCTGTAGGAGAATGATCGATTAACGCTACTAAAAAACATAATATTTATGATGGCTGCTTAACCTTGCCCGCTGTCGGCTATCCAAAATCTTCAGACTAACCAATCAATGTAGTAAACAATAGGTTTAAAAACAAAAGCCTTCGTCTCGGCCGTGGTTCTTGGCATTATAGCTACGGACAGACAAACATATCTTCCTTGTGATGCAACCATTTTGATTAACAATACAATAGACGAATGCGTTTGTATCAAATGTATAATCTTATCGTTGTTTTGCATGTTTTTTTTGTCTTATCTTACATGCTGGTCTGTGAGAAATATAAACACCTATATAAATTGACCTGCGTGCGATGATGTGCATGTTATATACATATAAATCTTCCTCTTTAATCACTCTATCTATTAAAAAAGGGCATCAAGCTCCGTTGGGTAGTTTTAAATATCTAAGCATACATAGGGACAGACAGACAGCAGGAAGAGAATTTTGGTTTATACTATGTAGGTAATGTAATGAAATTGTTTTCAATACAAGTTTAAGAACAACAGAATATGGACATTCTCTGCGACTAGAATACCAATAATGACATCGAGGAGCACGGAAGGACAAGATTAGATCAGAGATTCTAAGAGATAGTATTCTAAACGACTGTACAATGTCAATGACCTTTCGATTATTGGTATTACGTTTGTTTGTATGTCATGTTTTAACAGTTGTGTCAATTGAGATATATAGATGAAAAAATAATGTGATGCTCCCTCTTGCTTATGATGGCAGAATGTACTGTACGTAGAATAAATCCTTTCTAATAATATGACAATAGAATTACTTAAGTAATCGAAGTTCGCCGAACATATCGAGCAGAGAAATAAATAAAAAACACGCGCCCCTAACACATCAATTCAGACAATTATTCAGAACTTACAAGAAAAATTCCTTAACCTGCATAAATTTAATATTTTTTACTTTCACTGCCAAACACTAAAGGTCAGGTGTGTCGGTCTGTAACACGAATACAAGGAAAGCTACTTTCTACTTTGAGAACAATAGTTAAGCAAATTTTTTATAAATACCTATGACACAATCATCACCTGACTTTTTGAACGTGTGAATAGTTCGCAAAAGACTGCGTTTGAATGATTAGCCAACAGAAAATTTCCGGTACCTAATTTAAGTGAAAAAAACTGACGGAATATTTTCACATTTTAAAATATGGTAAATGTAATTTATATGTTCACGCTAAATATTAATGAATTTTTTTTTTGTATGTTACCAATGTCCAAGTGTGAAAAAGATTCATGAGTGATCGGAATAAATAACAATAATAATGAATAATTAATACCATGGTTGTGCAATTAATGACCCGTCATTGCCAATGTCAAAATTATGACATTACATCTCATTTTATTTCTACACTGTGGACTGTTAACATTGCATTAATATATATTATGACTTTATTTCACTCCTATGTTTTTCAAATGAATTAAAACATTTATGTTAAGGTTAAAGCTATCATTTATTAAGTGCACTGTACAGTCACTACCTTATAATAAACTTAGGCAGTGGTATAATTTTGTGAACCAATTTTGTGATAAATTTAGATAAATGGACGTGCAGTTGTCTGTACATAATATTATACATGGCCCCCGGCCTCCGCTGATTTTATCAATAAGTCAATAGTAGCTGTGTTTAGAAGCACTTAGTGTGTAGTGTTGCGGCCGATAGTGTTATTGACCGCAAACATAAAATTAGGTCGTTGTTTCCCACTTCAGATTTACGGAAATCTGAAAATTTTCTACATTTCTTAATTTATTTATATCAATATATAACTGTCATAGAATAAGTATGTAAAAATGCTTTGGATATAAAAAATCGGAACGAAAAAAAAAATCTAAATTGATATAAGTACGAATAAGTTACTGCAAATAACTCAGCTCTCATTATGTGTTCTTTAAATACTAAGATTTGTTTATATTTAATAAGAATTTCACGCGCCGAGTAAATCAACGTCAAATTTGACGGTGCAACTCACCCAAAGTTTCCCTGTACGTTCGTCGATTTGTGACGCATGTGCAAACAAGCGATAATGCGGAAGCTATCTGATTGTGGGTCGTGTACTGATGCATATATTTGCAACTATTATAGTGCGGTAACATAAACAATAACAATTCACTCGTTCATAATAAGTTAGCCATAATGGAATGAAAAATATATGAAACTAGCTGCGCCCCGGGCCTTGGCTCCCGTGGGTATTTCTGGATAACATGTGGGTACCTACTTTTTATCCCGAAACTCCCGCGGGAGCCAACCTGGAATACAATAAGGGTCATTTCTTACTCCGATATATCAGTCGCTAGTAATATATTATTTCCCACAGCGTGAAACGGAAAGTGCGGAAGCTGTGGCTATCTCAGGCACATGCGAGAAAACTTGTCGACTAGTTGCGTCACTCGCCAATTAAAGATTCGCGTAACTAGACATATCTACTTACCTGTGATTAGCTCGGGTTAATGACCTTAAACCTCGCTACAGGAGCAACTTATTGCACCAAAAAGACAGCTAGACGTCGCCTTTGATTTACGTAGCTCATGGCTCAGTCTACCCCGTAAGGGTACTTATACATGACACTGTATATAATATTTAACAATTTTAGACGTTTGCGTTTCATTATTAATTACTCAAAACGGGTATTAAACGCGACAAGTAATATCCTGTATACATATATTTACTGACCAAAAAGTACAAGTTAGGATATAATATCTGGACTACTAATATCGATCGTAAACTGACACATCATTAGAACATTGCAAATAAACTTTCTTTAAACTTTCTAGGTTTCAAAGTAATTTGCCAAAAAAACTAATGTTATAACATTATTATATTAACGAAATCTTTATTAAAAAAAACTATACTTTATAACTACTAACTCGCTTAACCATAAAGCATAGCTTATATGCATTGTTTTAATTTTAAAACAAACCCAATCTCGCCGTGTTGGATTGTTTTAATTTCTCTTGAATGTAATGGGCACTTTGCCAACATATCGTATCGACCATTGCACTCCTTGACCTATAATTTTGCAATCGGGATATAGAACTTATCAAACCACAGTCGTGAAACGCGAGCATACATATGTGTGGGCATGCGGTGCGACCAAACTAAGAGAATTGTTTCTGATACGATCAGAAACTAATAAGTGTAAGATTTTAATTAATTTAAAACTTTACTGAAAAATGTAGAGGAACTTAATATCTTATGGTATTCTCCAGTCTTCCAAATTATTCCATTCAAACCTTTTCTATACCAAACATACATATATAGCAAGAACTATGTCAAGAAGGATGGTGCTTTAAAAATATAAAGAAACAAAATAATATCTTAAATTATCTAATTTAAAAAAAATTATCTTATAATTTTACAATTCACTCGTTCAATATAACAAAATTGCATATAAAAGAAATGTTGATATCAAAGAAAAATAGATATGGTATTATCTTTATGGGACCAATAGAAGCTAAAACAATTTTTATTTTTAAGTCTTTGTGTATATTTGTTTGGATATTACGTAAAAAAGGAATGTACTTTGATGTAGTTTTTACAGTTGTATAGCGGAAGGTCTATTTTAAAATCTGTTATAGGTTTCGAACCCGAGATATCGATAATAATATGTTATGAGCGGACGCACGAGATAAACGCGGGCGAAGCTGTGGGCAAAGACTAGTCATCAATATAAATTAAACTTTTCCTTAGCTAACTAAAGTATAACATACATGTAAAATTACTGAAAGTAAAGAGATGTAATTTGGTATGAAGTTTTCTTGGAGAAGTGTAGAGTAATAAGGTACGTAGTTTTACGAGCGTACCAAGTCGCGAGCAAACAGTAGTTTTAACTTAAACCTGAAAAACTATGTTTTATTTATTTGCAGAATTACTAGCCCATGATATTTGATACTGTGACCCGTCGCGGCTTCGCTCGGATAAAAACATAATAAAGTAAACATTTCTCAGGAATCACACTGTCTATTGGTGAAAACCGAAAAATCTGTGCAGTAGATTTTGAGTTTCTCGCGAACAGACAGACGCAGTATAGGACCTTGTTTTTTTTTAATATGTAAGGATAAGTATTTAAAAATTTCATACAGAACAGATAAAATTCCCACCACTGTCTCGGTTATTAACAAGAAATCAATAGAAAAATTACGAAGAAACAAGTTTATTTCCCAAGTTTCATGAACGTGCGAAACAAAAAACAAGTCTAAAACAGGCTTAAAAGTTAAAACCGAATCCGACCGGAGTAATTAAACTGTCATATTGTGCGAAACAAATTTTGAAACCATACGTTACGCTCCGTACGTCGAAGTCCACAGAATTTGTAACAATAAAACAGAAGTGTTATACACGTATAACCAAATAACGATTTATTTAGTGCTGTAGTGGGATAAGTCCGCAGTTGTACTACACGAATACAACAAGTTATAGAGATATTTTGGACCGTTTGGTTCAGACGAGATTTTTTCTATATATATAATAATATATATTTTTTCCATATTTGTGATTTGGATTTCGGTTCTGGTTCGAAATAAATCGTTATTTGGTCGCTGCCTGACATAAAATGCAAGAAATCCGAAACAGCAGCTCACTCACAAAATACTCAATGAAGAGCCGGTCTTTAGTGAATCTTAGATTTTAGTAGGTATAATATTAAATTGCACTTCTATTTGCTATATTGCAAACTTCTGTGAATAGAACGTATCAGCTTGGGGTATGATAAAATTTGCACCGCCAAGTGTGTTGCCAACTTGATCATAATGATATTCCAAGTAGGCACCGTTGCCTCATCAAATTCCATATTTAACTGTGACAGTTTAATGACTTTTTAATTGATTTTCTAATGTTGGGGCAAATTTGGTTGGATTCGCTACTCATTATCTTACTAATACATGCATTTTTTTGAATGTACAATCTCACGCAAAACTAAAAAATGTTATGGCTACATGGCACACGAGCACAGGGCAGACACTGCTGAAACTATACGAAACAAAAGCGCGTAGGTGTACATACACGTATCATGCGTGTATGAGTGAACTCACGACTTCGATTATTTTTGTATTTAGTAGTCTTTTAGTATTAGTAAATATGCCATCTCAATAATAACAAATAATTGCATTTTATATATGAGAATTTTCCGAACAAACATTAGTGGCCTCGCTAATTTATTATTTTAACAATCGACAGATATAGTTAATACATTCACATTATTTTTGTGAGAACATGTCCCGTTTAGCCACGGGCAAAGGTGATTTGGCAGATGGGTAATTAACCTGATATGGCTCAAAGAACTTTTGGGTTTATGTCAATTCGACACAGTCAATTTGCCATTTATTTCTAAGTTCCATACTTTGAAAGTTAATTCGTCATACCTACATCATACATTATTGCTGGCAATTTGACTTTTATGAAAAAAATATAACTACAAGAGAGTTCTTTTGAAAGAAGTATATACCTTGTACTTGTTTTATTGTATTTTTTTTCGGTCATTTTATTTGTATATAAACTTATAGGTAAATAAATACAATTGTATTTCGTTTAAGAATCTCAGCTCCACGCGCCATATATCATGTTTTCTATGCCAGGTAAATTCAAAAATGGTAATACTTTTCATCATCATTATAAATATAATTAATAAAGTAGTTAGTGTCATAAATAATAATTAAATATCCAATTAATTACAATTGAAATAACAATTGTTGTTGTATTACACATTTATATAAAAATCAATATAAATTTGAAGATTATCGGCAATATGATTTAAAAATTTATAAAACAAATTGATATAAAATATAAAACAAATTTAAAATTATGATTTTCTATCTTATTGCATTAGTTTTAAGTCACATCTATCGGCAACAAAATTTTATTCGCTGGCCACGTGACGCAATCTATTCTTAATTAGTTTACAGTTCAGTAGGTAGCTGCCAACATAACAATAATATCTAGTTACCTAACAGACTTTGAAACAATGGTAGGTTTAATAAACAAGAGAACAAACAAACTAGGGCTAAATTCGCCTCACACTCACACACTCCTGGGAGATTTGTGAATGCTGTGTTCAGACCATCCAGGAGCAGATAAACACCATATTGCCACCAACATACCTATATATCTTTTTTCTCAAAACAAGACTCATCTCTTTGTTTAGTAATCAGACACGTTCAAATTTAATCTTCAAAAATTTACTCTTGATACAAGTGAATGCAGATGGCACATACCTACTTGGAGTTAATTATAAATTTTAAGGATTACTTTTTGCAAAAATGCACAATATACAAATCGGTAAGGTTCATGTTGACCATAAAGCATACATAATTTTGATTGCTACTTAAACAAAGGCCCTCGTGTGTGCATTGTACTGGCACTTAGATCGTGTGGTGCGTGTCGGTTTATGCCAAGTTATTAAACTTACTCTTAACGCTCAGTAATATGTGATAAAAAATATTATAAATAAACCGAGTAATAAAGTGACCGCTGTCGTCGTCGAAGACCGATCATAAAAAGCGACGTATAGAGAGAACTTTAATGGGTTTAATACACGTGACATTTTATGATAAATGTCAACGCCATCACTATTCGACGCATACTAAGAGGCGGGCCGAACGTCGACTAAAAAACTTTAACGACGCTGCACCGTCCTTCACATTTTACTTGTATTTGGACAAATAGTTTCGTTGATTTACGAATCGTAAAAATAATTTCATCAAATTTATAATATCAAAACCGTTTGGAACATATAAAAATTTTTAAATATTGCAACTGACACCGGATGTTATTAAAACTCATAACTAAAATCTTTTCAAAATCTTCCTCGTGTATAAACTTCGTGTTATTTTCTGTTTTTCTAAAGTCATCGACATAGATCAAGGTCGTTCAATTCTTACCATAACAGTCTGCGAAACAAACAATACATGATTTTAAAATTATCACATATGTCTTCTCATATTACGACTAGGCATATGATTTAATTAATAGTTACATTTTTAAATTGTCTAATGTGTGATGCTACGTAGATTGTTAATGAAAGAAATAACTGTTTTAGTTATGTAAATAACGAGATTTGCTAAAATATAATAATAAAGTTTAAAGCTGTTGTCGGTAAAAATGTACCAACAAAATTTTAAAAAAGAAGTTCTTATCATTCTCGTTCAAGTGTACGTAGCTTGGTTTAGAAACTGCATAAACTGTACCAATTATGTTTACGTTTTCTTTACGACTTTCCAACCATGAGTTTGCAATTTGCTACTACAAATTTATCAGCATCCGCTCTTAGGAGGAAGCCCACAACCAACCGACACGATCCGATGACTCACACCGTCTCACCTTTATAATTAGCTATACCCCAAGGCCTCCCACATTTTAGGAAGTTTTGCAAACTATTCGACTCTCAATCTTCAACCCTTACGAACTTTGAAAATCTAATTTTCTAGTGGTCCAAGTAATGACTGGTATTTCAAAAGTTTCCCGGATAATGAAGCGAAAGGACTAGGCACTTTCGAAATGTACTGATTCGTTTGAAGCCTTGCCGTTGTAGAGATTTCTAATTACTTTATACAAAATGACTTTAACAATTTCAGTCTATTTGAAAACCCTTTGAGCGCAATTAGATATAATGATGAAACATTTGTGGAATAAATTCTGTTAAGTATTTGATTAAAAAATAAAATTGAACTAAGTTCGCTTATTCGTTATTAGTCTTAAACGTTTTAAACGGATAAAATAATGGACGAACACCTGCATTATGAAATATGTAAATAATAAACGCATCATAGATTTCGAAACGGAATTTCTGAAATGCCAACCGTGTATTGATTTTGGCGTGTGGGTTATTACAGTATTCCTTGACATGGCTGCAACCTCCACACAGCTTATTGTGCGCCGGCGCATCGGCCGTATAATCACTGTAATCTGCTAGTTTTTAGTTAGCGTCAAATTGGAGAATAACCTGTGCCTACGGAACAACAATGCCTCATGATTTGTGTGCACAGACAAAATGTGGTTTATTATTAGGCATTGAATACACGCCACGACTACGCATAACAATAGTTCGAATGTTGAAGATAATTTTACCATTCATTTCGAAGCTATGATTAATGATGTGATCATCACTTCCGTCTATGAGCTGCAGATATTCAATTATTGTCTTATGTTATTTTATTAGATGAACGTTATTGTCAGGTAGATAAGTACGTAAGTCTGTACGTGTAATCAGTGATAAACTTTTTCATAATCAAATTCCAGGAAATTTTGGTTATTACGTATCATGAGAGATAAGAGTGATTTCATTATTTAATAATCAATTTGTTTCATTTAAAAGCGAACATCTATCATTCAATTATTGAAATTTGAAAATAATGTAGGGAATGGAATATTAGCTTTAAATATTCAGACAGGATAGGTACCTAACATAAATCTTATTGGGACTTGGCCGTCTACTGTAACAACAAAGTTTGTGAGCTTAGTTTGTTTAATATTTTTCCTTGTATTCAATATATTTATTGGCCTGTTATTTTTGCGAACAAAATTATTTTCGCTGAAAAATATTATATTTTGGTTAAAAAAAACGAATAAAATATAACTGGATAAGCAATCGATTTCCATACATACAGCTACAAAACTTGTATGAGCTATAAATATTCAATATCTAACCATAAAAAATACTAATTTAAAATTCAAAATGCAGGTTTGATGGCCGTTTCGTAAACCAGAGAACTGTTTTTATATGGCGATGATATAGCTGAACTAATGGAATTGTATCAAATTATTGTTGAATCCAAGCTAGTATTTATTCGTGTAAAAGCTATTATTAATTCCGAGTAGAATATGAACACCCGGAATAACCTTCGTGTTCAACTTTGCAAAGTAAACTGAAAATGCTTTGATGAATCACAGCCCGTTCTCTGAGACGTCTGTGTCCTTATTTGATCTTTGCATAACAGGAAATGCAGAACAGTTTGAAGTGATAGCTCTTCAACTTTGCCCATTGTTCTTCATAACCAATAAACTGTCCATACGCAGAATCCTCTCCCACGCCGCACACCGGTCTAACAAGAAAAAACAATTAAAAAACGCTGCAGCCGTTGAGTCAATGAACCCGCTGAATGAACTTGGATATCCACGATCCAAGAAACCTCTTCACACCATCATCATAAGACCGGCTAAGTGACATTCCGAATGCATGGAATCGCATTACTATTCGCAAGGCATATGCACCAACCTTGAAAACTAGCGATGACCCGTGTCCAGTCGGTGTGATGATGTCGATGACTAATCCAGAAAAAGATGTGGGCACAAATATATGATGGAGCACAAGTCACTGAAAATCCACAGGTAAAATCGAAAGCTCGCGTAATGGAAATGGAGAGAGGAGCCGTACGTCCGTGCGTCGCGGCGCGTCGACACAAACTGAGGGAGAACTGAGCTGAGGTATGGAGGTCCGTTTGTTCGGAGGTCGGAGGCGATTGGAGGACGGAGTGAAACGGGATGCGGCACGAGATGTGCGCATCGCCTAGCTTCCGTTCGACACGTTTGATAAAAAAATTGCGCTACAGAATCTTTTTGGCACCGCTGAAGGATTTATGAGGATGTGGCCGCGTGTATGGACGTCCGTGTAAGTAATGTTATCGTTATCACTGATTGAATTATGCATCAGATTTTTATACGATAATTTGCTTTAAGTAAGTAATTGATAATAGTACTTGTTATAAACATTGCCAAGGTACAGAATATGAATTAGTTTTCCAAAATAAAGAGTGGAATTTGATAATTCCATTTTTGTATGACGAAATTGAAAATGAAAAAAAGCAGAAAATTAATCTAAAATATTGATGAAAATTTAATTAAAATTGTTTTATTCTGTTTTAGTTTTAATTAAAAATGTTTTATTCTTTTTTAGTTTTAATTAAAATTGTTTTATTTATTTTTATTTAAAAATGTGTATAGATAAGGAAACACAATATAAAGTAGTATTTTATTACAACACACTAACACGAAGAAAAAAAACTTTGAATATAACATTTAATATACTAGTCGACTAACTAAAACACGAACAATATCTAAGATGAAGTTATAATTTTATGTTACTCAAAGAGAGAAAACAAATATTGACAACACGACGAACTCTCTTAGTTAAATAAAGGCTAACACACACAACACAATGTGTAAATTGACAACTGTAGTAGGTAACATCAGTACTACTCACACGTATATATGTGCACGTACATGTGAATGTTGATAAGGGAAGTGCCCACTTGATAACGCACTGTGTGTACCCGCAATGTACTGCTATTAGGTAGGTATCCTTATTATTTTTTGTCATGAATGAGGTTTTCTAACGTCCGATGGCTGTGACAAGTGGCCTAATAAATTTGGGCACTGACACAAAAGATTAACACTGTTATTCATAAAAAATATGTATGTTTTGTCTCTTTCTGTCAATGGCTAATATTATAAAGTGCGATAGTGACAAAACATATTTTTTATGAATAACAGGTTTAGTCGATATTAGGTATGGGGTATTAATTAGCATAATATTTAGGTTATTTACTAAAATCTGTTGTGACTAATAATCTAATCAAAATTTTCACTTTTGACACAAGTAAGATTTTATCATGGTTGGGATTCTTGTTGCACTCAATATTTCTACATGACGCAATATGTATTGAATTTATTATACTCAACTAGATTAATTTTGTGAATCTTTTTTAATTCGCAAATACTGTTTTATTAAATTTTGAATTCAAATCAAAACAGTATTTGCGAATTAATGGGAACAGTACTTTTCCGGGATTTAAGGCACTCTATGTACATCTGCGTACTCCTAATAAATATTTATGATTTAAAAAGAAGAATGAGTTGAAAAGTATGAAAAATGTAACATACAAACACACTTTTTTATTCATATAATATTAATTAAGATGTCCGCAGCAAATATATGCTGTTTATAACTTTAACACAATCGGCCTATTATTTAAATCCCACTACGGATTGCTTAGGTATTTTAAAACTGTACAAAATGCCAACAAACCAACAGACGGAGATACGGGAGCGTCATAGAGATAAGGAATGTAGCCGATGATAACAATGCATGCCAGACTATTTGCTTACCACCACATTTATCTATTTTCAATTATCGTTGTCCAAATCCTGGTATCTTTGGAACATCAAAGTATTTTCTGTTTATTTTCAAAAAAAATCCAAACTTTAGATGAAACTTTTTTGAAAAACATTTACAATATAAACTTGGTCCTGTGTATTGTTTCCACTTTAAATGACAGAAAGGTTATCGGACCATAACATTTTGACAATAGATCAGATTGAATTAAAAAAATGTAATAATCTTCCCTGAATCGGTCTGACTGATCAAACGGCTGGATGAAAATTAGAACGTCAAGAGTTTTAATTCTCGATGAATTCTAAATTCGAATACTAAAAATAATAATAGACCATTTTAACTTTCGGTGCTGGCTGACACCGATAACGAATTTAATATGATTATTTTGATTATAATTTCTTAACTGCGGAAAAAAGTCATCGAGGAAAGTAAGAACTAAAACTCTCAGCACCGAAAATAGCGTCTCCTCATAATAGAAGTGTCAAACTTACGATTGCGTGAACTATAACGCCCATTATAAGGAGATTACTGTCAAAGATTAATCTTATTAAATTACGAATTGTATGGACATAAATACACAAGTAGAAAGGGACAATTTGGTGGCATGCCAGTAGCTGGCAAGTGCTGTGACTTGACAAGCTACTTGCATGTGTCACACACACGTCACCCGTGCTGGCATTCAAGTGTGCAAGCTGTTGACATGTGTATTTCTGCCTATTATGATAGCAAATAACATTCCCACTTCTTTTATTACTAGATTTCTGTGGTATGAATACAATTTACATCACATTCATAACTAAATGTTTCTAATCCATTAATTCTGATCAATAAGAAACAGACTAAAAATAATAGTACATCATTATTTATTTTGGTGCTGGCTGACACCGATAACGAAACACATGCAATGTGATTCGGATTGTAATTTGAAGATAAGCTTATCACGAAATTTTGTGTTAATAGAAAAACATAAATACAATCAACGGGGTATTAACCTACTAAAATTCACTGGAAATTCGCTTTTATTTCAACGTATATAATGTCCATTCTAGACAACTTTACATAGAGCTGGTTGTTTTGACATATAGGACTTAATTCCTAAGGTGTTGTTGATAAAAAAAAAACATTTTTGACACAAACTTTTATTGTTTTCAATGTGTGTCAAAAATATCAAGTCTGCGCAGTAAACCGTTGAGGAGTTCTCACGTCTGGAGCCATTCCTGGGTCAACCATCTGGTCATTTTATGTGTACAAATTTTCAGCTCAATCGATTGAACACAGTTACATCGCAAGTTAAATAAAAACTTGTAAAAACGATATTTCGCTGTAAATCAAAGTCTGCTAATAGGTATCATGGATAAGACCGCATTGCTATAACTGATATTACGAGTAGTTTGAAAATGAAAAAATATTTAGTAATCTAATCTATCAGGTATAAAGTACAAATCAATTTCAATGAAACTTTTGATAAATGTTACACGTTAATATTTTCCGAGTAATCCTATCTACTGTCTCTTCTATCTATCGATACTAGGAATGTCGAATGAATAGAATCGAATTAAGCGGAGTTTATAAAATAAGGTTGGTGCTGCTATAGCACCAGAAACAATCCGTGAATATTTCAATTGTCTAACCATCACGGTTAATGAGATACAGCCTGGTGACAGACGTGCCAACAGACAGCCGAACAGAGGAATCTATATATAATAGGGTCTCGTTTTATCCTTTGAGAAAGGAACCCTAAAAATCGAATTCGATATGCGCTGAGCCTTATCTGTTTGTACAGTATCCAATTTTACCTGCTCTGGTTGGTTTTTTTGTTCCTTTATCGTATTTGTTAAACAATAATTGGTTTTTGACGAGATAATGATCCGATGCCAAATAATTGTTTACGTTTAATTTTTTACTCATTGTAAATCTATGTTTCTACCAATTTACGATGAAAAATATGATTACATAAAATAGCAAAATGTTAAATGTTTCAATGTCTTTTTTTTAAATAGAGAGAATCTGTGGACGCAATGATATACCACGTATTTTATTTGTTCATGATAACCCCCGCCCAGCCCCAGATTCAATCCACTCTGGGGCTGGGCGGGGGGTTACCATGAACAAATAAATATATTATACAAATCCCTCGCTAGACTCTAGACTTGCTCTGTAACAACTATTTCGGATTATCAAATTTTTCACTAAGAGTGATACGTGCCATAATCATTATACAGCCTGGAAAATGTGTATTAAATCTTGAATTTTTCTTCGAAATAAATGTTTTTAATGCCATGGAAATCAATCACTAGAAACAGTGTTAAATTTGTGTTACAGCAATGTTTATAACTGCGATAACGGCCGGAAAACTCAGTTTGCGTAACTTAATAATAAAATGGCGAGAGAGCGTGTAATATATATATTAACAATTTTATTATATAGTGAAATTTTCCGTACTTATATCTTTTTTAATTTAATACTTCACAGATATATTCAGTCACAAATACAAATAAGTCACACAAAACGCAATCCCAACTAATTATAAATGCGAAAGTAAGTTTGTTTGTTTATTAATAAATAATAAATATTAATGGACAAATCACAAGGATCGAGTTAGCCCTAAAGTAAGTCCAAAACTTTTGTTGTTCTCACAACTCTTACTCAAGCTACTTACTCAACGTATATTAACATGTCTCTTTTCTATGCAAAATATTTAATTTTTAATCCACACTAGTGTACATTATAAATGCGAAAGTCTATCTGTTCCACTTTCAAAGTTTAACAGCTGGACCGATTTTGTTGAAATTTGGCCCAAACACAGGCTACATTTTGTTTCAAAAACTCAACCCCCAAATTACTATAATGGGTGCTGAAAGTTTGTATGAAAATCGTGGCCGCTTTCGCAGAGAAATTCACGCGGGCGAAGTCATGGGTAAATCACATTTACTGATTTATTTGACGACCTCGGTGGCGCAGTGGTAAGGTTCTAGCCACTGAACCGAGAGGTCCCGGGTTCGATCCCCGGTCGGGTCATGATGGAAAATGATCTTTTTCTGATTGGCCCGGGTCTTGGATGTTTATCTATATATGTATTTGTTATAAAATATAGTATCGTTGAGTCAGTATCCCATAACACAAGTCTCGAACTTACTTTGGGGCCAGCTCAATCAGTGTGATTTGTCCTTATATTTATTTATTTATTTATTTATTATTTATATAATAGTCTATTCATTCTAAAAAAAAAACAAAAACAGAAAATCAGACACAAATACGATTAACCAAATAATAAGGATGACGACTTCCAAATTGAATAACAAGAATCGAAACCCAATTCGACCAGAAAAAGTCACTAGAAAATATATATATCGCGGCCAATTTTCTAAAGAGGAGAAAAAAGTAACAAAACAATATCAATTCAATAAGATGGTTGAGAGGGAAACATTGGCGTAAGCAATCGACTGACAGACAAGGACGGAAAATGACAATGTCTTTGGTAAGAAAGAATAGAACAAAGAAACAATTGTGCCGAGTTTTCAAGAAGCCGTGTAAACAATAAAACGTCAAGTTCCCGTTTAGTTGGCCCGCGGAAGGGTTTTGTAATGAATAATACAGTTAAATTATTCAAAATTCCATTATATTACAGTCGACTATGAAATTTTATGGCCGCAAAGAAATTTCGCACCCGTTCGTCGTTAATAACCCATAAATTGAAATCATATAATAATAATCATCAAATATACTATAGTTAATACCATAAAAGTTTGTGTTTGTATGTTTGTTTTTCATATATGTAAAACCTACTAATGCATTTTACTGTAGATAATAATTTAAACTAGAAACTTCTAGATTTAAAATATTAGATAAAAATGAACTTAAATGGTCGATGTCATTAAAAGTATTTTTTTCCAATCATAACAAAAATATCTTTTTTTAGCTTGGGGAATCGGTATAATTCGTGGAGGACACTACACTACTGATGCGGATGATTCCAGAGAGCAGATAGGTGATACAGCACACGGAATAGAATTAAGCCGTGTGCTAGTAGTGTAACAAATTTTAATAAAAACATGCAATATTATAAGAATACATTCCTTATAAAATAAAGTCCTCTGCCACGTCTGTTTGTCTGTTTGCGAGACACTCAAAAACGACTGCACATATTTCCATACTTTCACCAATAGATAACGATTCGAAGACGAGTCGGGTCGCTAGTTTATGATATAATTGTGACATTATTCAAAGAAATACATCAATTCAGTTTTTTCCGGTTGCCTATTTCAAATTTTTGCCTTTACAGTGGCGACCAGCCAAATAATCTGTGCCACAATCTTATTGTCCCTCCGGTTATCGGAATCGAGTGAATCAAGATCCGATTGTCTCCCCGCCTCGTTCCGGCTCACCCTTTGCCCTTCGGCCAAACGTAATTAGGCGATCTGAATGGTAATGATTTGTTAGGTGAAGTGATAATCGCTATTGAGATGATAATGGTTATTGTATTCGGAAGCAGAAGGGGACGATTCCCTTGAAATAAATTTATCTTAAATTTCCTCTAGGTGATCTTTGAATAAGCACTGATAGGGTACAGCCGAACGCACATCAACCTACTTAAAGTCGTTGCAAAATCGCAGCTATTGCAGCCGCATGAAAGTCTATGCAGATAACTTTGATGTGCGTCTCCACTTCGCATTGTCGAAGCTCTATTAAGAAAACACTGCAGTTAAGAAATTAAAATTAAATTACTCTAATAAATGTCTCTATTCATACATAATTTAAAACAAACGATCCAGTAAAACGAGAAAAACATTAATTTACCCAATCGATTGAACTAAGACGTAAAACAATCGATTACATCGTGAGAATCGAATGCCTGTAATTGAGTCATTGTGGCATTTATAGCTGATACACTATTAGCTTAGTAATGCGCCAGCAGGCGTGAATACAACATTGATTTTGATACTCTGTAGAGATCTTGTATTGTCTGCTTTTTACAAGCTTTTATTAAACTTGCAATGTATTGAAGTGTGTATATGTTAGGGGGAATCTTGTAAATCAATTTTGAAGCAGACATCTTGGAACAGATTGAGCTGAAACTTTGTACACACGTTTAGTTTGAATGACAAATATGCATTATAATGAGCATGACCTGATGGTGCATCCAGGAAGGGCTCCAAGCGTGAGAATTCCTCAACTGCGCGGACATGATTTTTTTATCTCATGTTGAATGCAATAAGATCTCTCTAACAACAATAAAATCTTGTATCAAAATTACATTTTTGTTAAAAACTTATTCTAAACCAGTTTCAGAAACATAATTTCGCGTAAATTTTCTTGAAAAACGTCTATTTTTTATTTTATTGTCTAATCTCCGAGAACCAGGCTCACTAAAAATAAGAACAAGCGCCGGGACTTCACTCCTGTGGGATAAAAGTCCCTTGAGGTATTTCAGGTAATATTCTACCCGTGTACCGTGTACATAACAATCCGTTCAGTATATTTGGCGTGAAAGAGTAAAAAACATCATTAGTAGGATTATATTTAGCCTTCAATCGAAAATTATAAGTAATTATAGAATGCCCAATATAAATAAGTACTACCTATTACAAATCCACGAATATAACCATCATTTTAGTATTCGTCGAAATGAAATCGAGACAATCGATTCGATTCGTCATTGTCGTCAACCGTTCATTATAATAAATGCGGTGTCAGTTCGTTTGATTATTAATTAATCAGTTTTTGCGAGCAACGGTTACGTAAAATGAATCATCATTAATTGAAAATGTCATTACGAAATGAGATAATTGCTCGAATTTGACATTGGATTTAAAATTTGTGAGATACAGAAATTGGGGACAACCCTGGACAGATAGCATAATCGAAAAAGGCCATACTATAGATAGGCCCATCGAAAACATCGATAGTATGTAAAACTGTCATTACAGTTGCTTTTGCTTAATTATTGATGGTCTATCGAAAAGCTATTGATAGTTTACTATCGAGCGCGAACATTAGGACAGACCGTTCTGACGCCGACGCACGAGGAGAAGAAGAAAGAAATACAGATATTTCGAAAATCAACACGTGCCATTTCTGATACCTTCAGTTGCATAAAGCCCATCACTTCAATGTGTGTACTGTATGAAATATAGGATATAGGATATTTCATCAACAGTATATTCCTATTTGTGAAACCGCATAGCAAAGTCAAGTTCTTACCTACGTAAAAGTTACCCTGCGTCGATCTTGATGCGGTAAAATTAGACGGCTTCCAAAAACATTTAACTTCATTAATATTATATTGATTGTATTTTTATTTATCGAGTATCTTATTGGTGTCAAATATTATTGATATCGCGTAAAGACACTTTTACTACTATATAAATTCAAATCATTTATTCAGAAATTAGACCTACACAGGCACTTTTTCACGTCAATTTTTATATTAAATAGTTATTTCTCACAAGCTACAAACTACTTATTGGCATTTCGGATATACCACTGCTTGTAGCAAATAGTCTTATACATACTTGTAAACTAAATAGTCAACCAATGAGCAAAATCAAAATCAAATCATTTATTCAGAAATTAGGCACACACAGGCACTTTTCACGTCATATTCGAAATTAAATGATGTTCACCAAAGCTACAAACTACTAGCATTTCGGAACGACCACTGCTGAGAAGAAATGCCGAAAGAAACTTATTCAAACAGTGTTGGTCCCTATTATGCCAGAAGGGCTTACCATTTTTTAAATATAAATTTATGTATAATTTTTTATCAGTTATATAACAATGTAAGTACACAACAAAGTACATGGTCAAAAGGTATATTGAAACATATTATGATTGTGATCAAGTGCTGATGAAAGGAAAATATATATACCTATATATATATGTATAATTAACCAAACAAAAAAAAAGGTTTTAATAAAAGATCGAGCTGACCAATTCCCCCCGGCAGCACCCGTTAACGAGTTGAGCAGGTATCATCACAATGTTTTCCTTCGCCGAAAGCAAAGCAAATAGTGAACTATGAGTTTCCATTAATTTAATTTTACTATACATGAGTCAGAATGGTAGGATACAAACTCATGAGGTACTAGTATAATTCGAACCGAGGACCTTTCGACTATAGACGAGAATGTTTTCTAATGCAAACCATTGTAGTAGAAATATCACAAGCAGTCACATAATTTGATTGAATAGTTAAGATTAAGATTTCAAAAATGGTACCTATTCATGACCTATATCTTTCACATTTGATAAACTATCAGAAACCAGAGATGTTTATTTATTTGCAAGAGTTTTTATAACCCAGCGATGAGCTAATTTAAATAATTTTATAAAAAGTTTTAATTTTTATCATTTAATTGTTTTAAGTTATCGAATTGCAACTAAATAGGATAAACAACATCACCTGAAATTATTGGGAATAAAAAATGGGATGTAAAATACATTTTTCTAAGACATCATGCTTTGATGACCAACATTTAAAGTTCTATATGTTTTTTCTTTTCCTCACAAGCCATTAACAAATTGCAGTCAGTATTCAATTAAACAACAGTTGTAAAATACACTTTTATTCCATTACCGTACACAATTCGTCAATTTCTATTCGACTCTGATGACTATCGTGTAATAACAGCAATTTTGTACTTTTGTTTGTTACCTCTCTTAATATTACTGTTTGTTATTGTGGTTATTTGGATAATTGAGATTTCGGGGAATTATTATATAAAGTGCCGTTACTCTAAATGAAGATGTGAAAGTTTTTGATGTGTGAAGTTCTGCTACATGAGGTTTAGGGGGCTAAACTAGGCTAGTTTAGCCCCCTAAACCTAGTGCCTACACTTAGGGTTTCGCTGTAACAGATATACTTTTATTGTTATTGTATGTATTGTTATTGCCATAAAAACTATATGGGTAGGGTAATGTTTATAATTTATAGTTCTTTATCATTAAACTTTTGATGCTATTTGAATGAACCACTGCGATTAGAAATTTTAATAAATATAATAATTTCATAATTACAACGTATGACACGTTGTTATTATGAAATTACTATTATTATTTCTTGTGAAGTTACTTTAAAATATTTACAACCTAAACAATCAATATCATTTGCAAATTAGCCACTTTTTCTGTTGTGAAATCATATTGATCGTCTATTGTGATATCCTACGTTTCAACACTTTAAATTCATTACCTACACTAAACTTCTACCGAAATGTGTACACGAAAATTTACGGTGCTGTTAATAACAAGAACCACTGCGTTGCAGGCAACAAGAACTAGGCTTCAGCCACTCCCGCAGCCAGCCGTGGATTAAACAACTTCGTTATGTTCGAACTTGCTGAGATAGTACTTGAAAAGCGAGCGTTGCAGAGTTCGGGAACATAATCGAACTCTTGAACGCTTTGGCGGAAAATTAAACGGCATTCGATTGCACTACTTGGAGGTGGGAGAGTGGTTAAAACGCCTGATATCGAAATTTTTTAGTCCTCAGGTATGGGTAATGTACATCAATCCGACTGTAAAAAAATCTACACTTTGGTTGATGTTTAAGCTTCAAAGTGTAATGGAAAAGCTTCTTTAATTCCAAAACAGGTAGTTATACATGACCATGAGTTTATAGAAGATATAATCTAAATGAAACAACAACAAAATATGCTTTGTTCCATTAGCACCATTGAAATACGTCTGTGCGACGTACAATCAACAGCATATCTACTCAAACTCATTACAAATTCGCTACTATTGCCCTCACGTAGAGGATTATGTATCTAAGTTGTTAGTGCATTCGACTGTACTGCAGTCATACAAGCAAACAATCGTCATAATTCAAGCGAGCACAAAAGGCGGTGGACGCTCGGCGAGCACTTAATTGCTTCATTACAAATTCGTGGCTTCAATTTGCTCGTCTGGCTCACAAACTAGTTTGGTACAGAGATTAGAACTGTTCCACTAGTACCTACCTACCTGCTGGCCCTCCTAGTAAAGTTGAAATTGATTTTCAACCAACTTTTTTCAAAATAAATGCGTAAATGGTAGACATTTATCTGTCTCATCTCCGCATGTTCTCGGTTTCGTTCTGGTTTGTGACTTTATAACCAGCCGCCTGCCTGACGTCAACCTTGCTTGGTAATGTTTTTGCTGCCTATAAAATGCCTAGGCTATGTGTCCCTTATTCGCCTCGTACGACATCCATATAGAGTGGTCTCATTATATAACACGTAACACAAATACATGTAAATATTTTATAATGGCAAAAAAAAACTCTGTGAAAGCGATTCATAGATTGAATAAAAAAATAAAAATCAAATACGATAAATAACATTTAAAAATATTAGAGCATCTTTCGATGCAATATTCTATAATTTACTTGACAGAAAAATATCTGTGAACTGTCGCTGTAAGTTTTTCATCACTTCATTGCGACTCTATACCCAAAATAGATTTATCCCATGGCGCCTCACGGGATCTGAGATTGAAAAGGGAACAAGTAAGTTCATCACATTAATTTTCCACGATATATTTACAGAGGAAATCTCAACAATGGAAAGCTTTACTCATTAATATCCTAATATTTCTATTAATATTATCTTATGACACCGTAAACCCTGGTGGCAAAACATAGCCGACTTCATTAGTACCAATACCATCTTATGTAAACCTAGGTTTCACAATCAGTAAATGAATTATAAGAATAGATGTCTTAGGGTTGAAAAAAAAATAAAATATATATATAGTATGGATGGATAATAAAAACAGAAAAACAATAACATCGGAAAAAGTAAACTAAATTACAATAGGTTGAACTAAGATAATATTTGGTATGTTGAATAAGTATCTGTACTCATTTTGATTTATGCAAATGCTTTGAGCTGTCATCGATTATGCTAAATTTCAATACAGTAATAAGGGACATAGCTTGAAATACTAGGTAATTGTAGACGATGCATTGAAAGCCTAAAAGCAACCCTGGATATGGGCAATGGAATATTCATGACTACTAATATTGAAATCAAAATAGCGAGTGGTTCCAACCAATATCTTCTAATAGATGATGCAAGTAAGATAATAAAACCTTTGATAGATTATAGGTAACAACAGCATAAGCAAAGAGGATTGAAGTCAGGCGAGTGACAGAAACTACACTGACGAATTTTCATTTCCCCAAAACCTTACTCTAGACTTCTGCCGAATTCAAATTATCATTCTGTCTCTTTTATTTTTAGCATGCTCCATATGCTAAAAATACTTTTACTTTTATTTTAGACAGAATGATAATTTGAATAAATTACCAACCTTCCCGATGTGTTTTGGTGTTGATTTACAAGTTGCAATATGAAATATAATATTGTCCAACCCTTGATGATAATCTCTTGGTGATTTTCATCGAATTTTAATAGCAATTAGACATTCTCATACCAGCTAATATGATAAAAATAGATACTTACCTATTTTGTTACTTATAGCGGGAGTGAATTATTAAGAGTTTCTTTATTTCTCATAGGCTGTTAAAACGGTTAACGGTCACACGGAACAAGAGGGCGCTTGACACTATAACATCGACAATCGATACATACGCATGGCAGAAACTAATAAGACTGACTGATCAATCAATATATCCATGCAATGATGAAACCGCTAAATATAGGAACGTGAAATTTCGTAGAGATTATGTAATAAATAATAATAATAATATGTCTTTATTCATGTTACTTAAATAAAAGTTATAAAATAGAGCATGAGATTTAAAATAAAATAAAACCTGTGTTTTATTTCTCTACCTGAGCTAGGAAGAAAAATCATCCTGTGTTTCAGGCATTAAAAGGTAGTGATTAAAATGATTATAAACAATTAACAAATATGTATGTAATGTATGTATAGATCTTTAAAATTACGCACCGCATTTTGATGCTGGTTTTTAAAATTGATAGTGTCATTTCTGAGGAAGGTTTAAGTGTATGTGTTCTATGATTTGACCCGAGCGAAGTCAAGACGGGTCGCTAGTATTAGTAGGTTGTCCATCAACATTCAGCCGAAAACACGACATAAGTTATCGTACACTGGCGGCCGAGCAAAAAGCTGGATTAATTTCCGACTGCAGCACCAAGGACAGACGTCAACGTATACTTTTTGCGTTAGTTAGTTATCTGTTGTTTGCCGCGATCGCTCTGTGTAGTCTCACTGTTTACTCCGGAAAATTAATTGATGAATGCACTCGTTTCTGTGGTGGTGTAATGGTTAGGACGCCCGCCTGTGAATCGAATGGTCCCAGGTTCAAATCCTACTCGTGCCACATGACTTTGTATACCAATCTGACTCATGTATAGTAGTTTTCATAGACCACCACTTGCTTCCGGTGAAGGAAAATATCGTGAGGAAACCACTAAACACTGGTTGACTATTATTAACTTGTGTGTGAAATGGAGAAGGCATGGAATGGCAAACCACTCCATTGATAATGCCAAGAAATTTGTTCTTTGTGTTTCATTCCATGTAACGACCACGACCCTCAGCCATGAGGAATACGACCATGAAGAAACACTCGTATGAAATAGGGTAGATGACAACATTTTAGTTCAACAGCGCGGCAGACAGCCGACGGCCGCCGAGACGAGCGAACGTTCTTTCCTTGTGATTAGAATATTAATTTCTTGTTTACTGTATATCTCATAGTGGGCTTGCTATCTGATTTACATTAAAATGAATTGAATGTAAACATTATTTCTCTATTTATAAAAAAGGCTTTTTCATAAAGCGTTCTGAAGGCTTATATGTTTATAATACATTCATAAGGAAGACTCTATGTGGACAAGCCCGAAATCGCCACAGAAACAAAGCCAACGAATCCATACTAGTAAAGTTAAATTTACTGCTTTAGAAAAAAATATCTCATTCCATGCCATGGTTAATAATGTTCTTAGAGTAAGAGTGAGAAGAAAGATGTTCAGCGACATATTTCATTATTATTTCACGAGCTACTCACACTTCGGTTTTGGTCTATTTGCGCCCGAAAATCGATTATACTACCGATACCGAGAACAAGAGATTAAATTAACAGATGGTCTAGAATTATAATATTGATAATATGGAATATTAATTTCTCTATTATCTTTACATATTTCAAAAAGTATTCCACTTGTCGCGTATGGCTATTTGAACGCATCTCAAAATTTACCGAAAGGATTTACGGTTTTTTGCAATAAATTGTTTTTGTTTGTAATAAACTCAAAAACTACTGGACAGATTTTAATGAAATTTGGCAAAGAGATAGAAAAAATGTTCAGAAGTAACATATATGCCACTTCTATGTTCAAAAGTCACTTTTTCCACTTATCGCGTATGGCTATATGAACGCAACTCAAAAATTACCGAAAGTATTTACGATTTTCTGCAATAAATTGTGTGATTCCCGAGCAAAGTTCAGGTGTATAATTTATTATGGTGTTACCCGAGCGAGGTCGCTAGTACCTATCTCAATAATTATAATTTTTACTTTTTTGCTGTAAGATATTAAGACCTTGGTTCTCTCTGTTTCGGAATCCATATTCCATACTAATTATGTGGTATTGTTTGTAATAAATTCAAAAACCACTGGGCCAGTTTTAATGAAATTTGGCATAGAGATAGACAAAATGTTCAGAAGTAACATATATGCCACTGCTATGTTTAAAAGTAACTTTTTTAAATATGATTCTACTCGAGCGAATATGGGCGGTGGCCGCTAGTGTAATAAAAAAACATTGAGCATATTATTAAATAGCTAAGTATCTGTTTTTATTGCGCAAAGGTCCGTTATCATTGCTCCTTATCAGCTAACTAAAGGGTCGTTAAGGTAAGTATTTTACGACCCTTTTTACAAGGGTCTGCGTTTTTAAATTAACTTTCGCTTTCACGTTAATGTAGAGGTAAAAAAATTGTGCAACATAATCAACGTTATACTTAAAAAAGAAATCAAATATGTATATGAAGATATAAAAGAACGCCACCTAGCGGGGGCGGTTCAGGCAATGATACTGCGAAGACCCTTGGGTGACCATTTAATTTATATGGCTTCTTCGGCTTGTTCGTCTCGAAAGGGATGGTCAATATTGGGCCCAATATTGGACCTACGTATCACAAATGCAAGTACTAAATGTGTGGAGGACATGAAAATGGCAAAATTTCAAGTAATTGTAAAAAGATTTTCTGCAACAAATAATTTTTACCGTTGCGCATTGTTAATATGGACAACTTTGTTTTCCTTGTAGCATGTAAGCGATTGTGAATAATTAGAATTACCTAAATATTAAAGGAAATTGCTGGCAACAACTGAATGGGGATGGTCCAGGACAGAGATGGTTGGCGGAGGCGGAGACGGAAGGAGGCCTATGCTCAGCAGTGGATCACGGAGGGCTGCAGATGATGATGATGATGATGATGATGATGATGATGATGATGATGATGATGACCTAAATATGGCGTAGGTATAAGTATTTATGACTTTTGACTGTATCATTTATACTTGTAGAAAGAAAACGCCTGTGAGTATTCCACACGCAAAAATATTCTACGAAAAATACACAGGAATAATATTATTTACACAAACGCGTAGTTGGATTAAAAAATTTAATCCGAAAATTGGATTGATTCGCCAAACGTACTGATTGCGATCCGTTTCCCGCAAAATCAGTTTCAGACGAGAACTCAGTGAATATTACATAGTAAAACTAGTTGGATACGTTCTGATACACACCGCATGTTTGTAGCGTAAAATTAGATGCAGTTAGAAATGCAATTGTTAATTAAGCTGTTATTGTAACTTACTGAAGAGGTCAAACTTCTAACCGCTTTATTAATAAAAATTTAGTTATCTGATTAGGCTTGGAGTAGGTAGTTTTTCTTTATGTGGTCCCTCTCTCTCATTTCAGACAATACAAAGACTTTTAGACTATTCCGAGGATAATCAGATTAATTACATAATCGATTAATAAGGTGGTAGGTAGGTGTATGGTTAAGTACGTACTTCTTTTTTACGTGTCGATGCTCTCCAACGATATCAAAAACCAGCATGGAGAACACTTGTGGTATTTTTCAAAAGTAAATAGAAATAAAATTGACCACATCAGTTCGGTAGGTACTTGTGTTTTTATTGCCCAGTCAATATCTCACATTATATAATTATCCATACCGATTCTAAATGAATATGTATATTGTATTTCTAGTTCTTTGAAATAATCCAAGTATTGATTTATTACAATGTAAGGACATGTACGTTTCCGTTATTGGATACAATATTCGAGTACGAGCATCGTACGTGCTGATTCATTGAATCGTGTAAATTGTATAACAAGGAAATATCCCCTTTGACAATGGGGCGTAATAAAATCCTTTACGCACAACAAGGCTATTGAAGTGAAGGGTGCCTCCGAAATTGATTTTTTTTATACTACTAACCAAGCAAATAGGCATGAGGCCTACCTGATGGGAAGTGCTCACCACAACCTATGGGTGCCTGCAATACTAGGTGTAACGCACGCGCGTTGCCGGCTTTGAATAAATATTTTCACGCCCTTGTTGATGATCTACATCTTGTAGTCTCCGGGGAAAACCATGGCCGATAGCTTATTCCTCATTGTACGCGGGTAGAAGTTCCTTTTAAAGCGCACTGTACGCGACATTTTACGAAGTATTCAAGAAAACACCACTACTGCACAAAATCATTGCGGATTCGCCTCTATTATCGTCACGTAGAGTCCCATGCAAGGAAACTTCATTGCGTTTGACTGTACTTCAGTCAACATCAATCAAATATAATATGTTTTGTGATGGACACAGTTCTATTCATTTAATAATAAAAAATGAGTAATGTTCTCGTTACATAACAAATGAGAAAATAAATATTGGATATCAATAGTAACGATATTTTTATAGAAGGTAAAAACTTTTCTGACACAACAATACCACACATCTATAAAAGTTGGCACCAAAATTGTCGTTTTTGTTTTAAACTCATCTACTTTTAGTACCTTCAGTAGTGCTCAAATTGGCGTTGACATGGACACGAATAAAATGCATGGTTTTCGTTTTTATCCTACGGAAATGTGAAATGTCGAAATATACTGGGTAGCTAAAAATGATAACATGAAAATGTTAAGAGCCGGATCGAATTTTTATTTTCACAATGCGAAATATTTTTTCTCATTCTGGCCTACTATCTACCCCCGTCTAATGGTCTTAATAAAAGAATCACATTGTACTGTACAATATATCTATAATGTGAAAAAAAAATCATAACATAACAATAAAAACCCCATCTGAGCGAGTGAACCTTTTCCGAAATAGCGCATGAGTAAAAATTAAATTACTAAATAAATTTGAATAACGAAACACTATATTTTAATGCCATTTAGATTAGTTATTTTTTATATTTATATTATTTTATTATATATTTTACTATTTTGAAGTTTTCAATGTTCTAGTTGACGTTTGGAAAAAAAAAGGATTTGCACTTCAGCGTTATTGCGTGTAACCTGGATTATAAATCATAAATATCGATTATTGGATAAATGGATAATTATTAATAATATAATATAGGGTGTTAGTCTGAAACGTATTTTTCATCAATATTTAGTTTTAAAGATTTCTATTGACTCATAAAATATGAACAGTTCACATAAGTCTCAAACTTATTACAATATATATGTTCTAATTAAATGATCGCACAAAATCGATTGATGTAACATCTTTATGTATAAAATTAAATAAGTATAAATTCGATGTCATTCACACTAATCTCCAAAGGGGGACGGAGGCTGAGATGCAAAAGGAATAAACGATGAAATACAAAATCTGTTAAACTGAAACAGATAAAAAGTGTTCCGTGGCTAATGAAGGCGGCTATTCGCCATCCGGCTATATAATGGAGTCTTTTAGACGTTTTAAGACAGCACTTTAGCTTAATGAAGTGCCATAATTCATTTTGACGCCCCGCCAGCTAGTTCGCCCGGGGGTAATTAGATCTACGTGGCTATATTGATTTTTGTTAAGACAATATGTGTAATGTACTTACCCGGAATTTGATATTTTAAGTGAGCTTGTATAGTATTGTGCTGCTCTGTGCTGTTTCAGGATTTCTGCTCATCATCATCGAATTCAAAAACATCGTTCTTGTCATGACCGGATGATGCACGCAGGGTCGACTCCCAACGAGGGAACTCCTCAACAGTTTACAACACGAACAGGGGTTTCTTATACCGCAAGATCTCTCTGACGACAATAAAAGCTTGTGGCAAAAATTTCATTTTTTATAAAAAAAAAATCTTTACATATATCCTCAACATTAAGTATTTGGCATTAAATATTAGGTCCTTACATATGAAATTGGCGTTTGGTATAGGAGGAACAAAAAGTCGAATATTTTTTAATATAATATATTTATTTAATCAAAGTAAGAACCATTATTATCTATGCACTTTTGCCATCTCATAGGTAGTTCATTGATCCCTTTACTAAAAAAAAAAACATTCGGACGGGAATCAATAAAATCTTTGAAGGCGGTTTTGGAGTTGAATTTTTTCCCTTGAAAGAAGTTATCCAAATTTTGAAAAAAATGGTAATCTGTTGAAGCAAGGTCCGGGAAGTACGGTGGATGTCTTAGACATTCCAATTGAAGCTCCTCTAACTTGGTAGCCGTCTGTTGTGCAGTGTGTGGTCTAGCGTTGTCGTGAAGCAGTAGTGACGTGGAGCGATTGACCAGCCTCGATTGTTTAGCAGCTAGCTTTCCCATCATAGTTTGCAATTGCTGACAATAGACGTCTGCCACACTGCCATCGTCTGGCCAGATTTGAGAAATAAATGACGGTTAACGAAATACAAATACATGTGTAAATAGCTGTATAAATTTGAATTTGGAATTCCTAACCAAAGAGGAGAAATTTGTGATTAAAGTGGCCAGTACAACAAAACGCCAATTTCATAATGTAAGGACCTAATATTTAATGCCAAATACTTTTTAATGTATTTGAGTACGTACTTCATTCAACGAACATAAATATATCCCCTAAAAATTATAAAATCAAATGGAATAGCATTTAGTATCTCCGGAAATATTAATGATGAAGTTTTTGCAAGAAATATTTGTATTATTTTTTTCATCGGTTTTTGTGTCAAAATAAAACGATTTCATGAATATATAATGATATTAGTACTTAAACGACATGCCTACCCTATATAAGTATTTACTTTCATTACTAGTTACTTCATATTTATCATGGCCTTTTAACATCTATTCGTCCTACACTTTCTTAAGCATTATTATAATTTAGAACCTATTCGTAATCAACACACTTGCCGAAACTTACTCGAACGCCGCCACATAATATGTTTGTTGCAATGCACTATGTTTGCTAAGTCGATTAGTTGTGTGCACAGCTACACTGAACCATTAGCATATTTAGCAGGCTGAAACAGCGGACGCCATTTTGAATTTTAGGTACGACGATTGTCATTGTCACACCCCGCAAGGGGTTTCAAGTTTCAACATTAATTTGGCTAAGTCAGCGGCGCGTTGTCAATGGATTTTGAGTGCTTTTTGGCGACGCGATAAGCATCAATAATGTGACATCATAGTGCTCTGGACACCTAATAACTTTGAAAGTGAAATGAGCCTTCTATACCGTATCACACTTCGTTTAAAGAAAACGGATTTTTAACGAACTTATATTTTTTGGTATTGCAATACAAAATCTCAGAATTGGATACAGCTTTATTTTCTACCTTTTATATACAGACTAGTGTCGGGTAAAACCATAATAAGGAAAACCTTATGTCACTCCTGAAGGTTTCACCGATCTCTGTGCCAAATTTCATCAAAATTGGCCCAATAATTTTCTAGTTTATTTATTACACAAATAAACAAAAATACAAATCTTTCCTCTTTACAATATTAGCATGGACAAATGGTCTGACAACTAGGGATGCCTACGACTTCGGGCGCACTTCGCAACGAAAAAGTAATAAAGCAGACCCTGCACTCCGACGCATAAAGGTAGGAACCAGGAAAATGTTCATGCAGAAGAGAGAGACATACCGACTGTAATTACTCTGTGACTCAAACAACGTCGCCTCTATTGCATTACGACCAATAACGCGTGTTCGATGATCCATCAGAGAGCTATAGATTGGTGCAATAATTGTGTCATTATGCTCTCAATACATGCAGACATACCTAATGATCGTTTCATGTGAATCGCTAATGGAAATTGTATGAATAAGGACGTGAGAGCATTGACCCATGTACAGTCAACAGCACATCAACCTACCCAAACTCATTGCAAACTCGCCGCTATTATCGAGCCATAGAGGTTCATGTAGGGTAACTTGATGTGTTGTTGACTGCACTATCAAATTTACAATTTACAGTCAACAGTAGTTACCTAATGCAAGTAATTAAAAGAGTCTAAAATGGAACAATTGGCACCCAGCAACTTGTTAAGAAGAGTTAAGAAGTTACTGTAACCATTATCATCTACTAACAAAGAGCCAATCATAGCTAAGAGCACTCACGATTCAATTCAGTTTCAAATAAAAACAAACTAGTTAGATCAAAATCGGTTTAACCTACGTTAAAAACGCAATGTACAAAATTACGCCATTCTGTCTAAACGTCTACGGCGCGCAGATTAAAGTCGACGTTAAATTTGATTGTTGCAACTCACCCTAAAAGTGCTAAATGTCAAATTTGAATATAAACTTTATGGTTAAATTCCAAAATATTTGACCCACATCGTCACTTGAAACAGACTAGTTGGGACTTTCTGATATTTATGGATTTAATAATGTCGTTCCCTTTTCGGGCCCTCTGATTTAACGGCTTCATCCCCCGAACCCTTCAGATGAGGTTGTTATTTAAACACCCCAAAGCTACCTAATTGTATGTAAGTGAAACATTGTCCAATATTTAAACGAATCCCTTCTGTCACCTGAAAAAGGCAATATGAATGGTTTCAGTTTAAACGAAATATATTTGGAATTAATAAAAATATATAACTTTTTCGCGTGTATTTTCACTACCCATTATAAACATTTCGAAGTTTATTTTTGAAAGAGAAGTAGCTTTTGTTTGGTCCAGCTGTGTAGCTGTGGAAACGGAACAGACAGACAGACTTTCGCATTTAGAACATTAGTATGGATATACTTTTTTATATGATTCTCTTTCACAATTATTATAACTGTGACACTTTCTATATTAGGAATAACAATTCGAGCTTTAGGTACATTTTTTAAATAAATCCTCCAGGTTCTTAACCGCATGGACGCATAAAGAGGAATGTTATAAGTTTGAACGGTAAGTGTGTCTGTCTGTCGCCTGTCGAATTAACCGATTGGGATGCGGTTTTATTTATTTGATAGCTAATTTATGTGGCGGTTCTTAGATATGTTTGATCAAAATAGGTTCAGTCGTTCAAAAGTTGTAGCGAAATGAATATTGCAAGTCTTAAAGCTAACTCTTGATGTTGAAGATCAAGTCTGTGTCTGTACCCCTTGAATATTAAATGCGTGATTAAAAAGGTAAGTCACACACAAAGTTACGTGTCTAAATATGTAATTTGTGTGTCTCTCTGATATCAATCGCATTAACAAAAAAGAAAAATAAGGAAGATTTAACAGAAGAACAACCGACAAATACCTGACGTCAGTCCAAAATTTTGATATGCTACAAACTAACAACATCCAGAATAAGTTGAGAAGAAAATGCTACAAAAATACAAATAATAATTGATAGGTTTGCACTTACAACAAAGCTAAATGATAGCAAATGATCGACAAAGCCTGAAAATAGAACACAATTTCACAGAAAGCTATCAAAAGATCTGTATACACATTTTAAAACCCCAAATACACATACAATTTATAAAGCCCCTAATTACACGTATAACGCGGCATCTTATCCTTCTCATACGTGGATGTACTCTAACACATCATCAAAAGTAAAGGACATACTAATTTTAGCACAACATTTCGCTTCTTGTTTCCATAAATCATGCCAAAGGACCATCTTCTAAGGTGTTTTTGCATGCATACCAGATGTAATATTTTGTTTACGTCCATAGATTATATAATTAAATAGATACAAAACAATAATAAGCTGCACATACATGGCAGTAATATATTGTAAAAGGAGACAAAAATCAGAGTAGACAGCAATACATATGTTCATCATTATCGTCTGCAACTCTCCGTTACCCTGGGTATATCGATTCACATGTTATCTATTCTTAATTGGTCTACGCATGTTTCGTCATTAATTACAAATTACAAATTCCGCACAGCGCGGACGAAACCTCAACCTTTAGCGTGGAAAGTTGCGCAAAAACATGCCTCTAGTTTCAGTATTATGGTCCTGAATTGTTGTTATGAACGCGTTTTGTATGGATATCTCGGTAGGGTTCCGTACGTGAGCCGTCGGCGCCATGAAGCTTGGCTGTTTTTTATCAAAACTCGCATTTTTCGGGTATTACCCGCAACGAGGTGATCTGATATGATTTGCTGGAAGAATCACTTACTTAAAGAATCAAATTGGTAGATTCAGACTTCATGTCATTCTTTTCTGGTTTCAGCTTTCAGACTCTCTCCCAAATTCTCTTAAAATCTAGCTTAAGTTTTTACAGCGATATTTCTGTATCTTTCCTGCTTATTCGTTATTTGAAAATATAATTTTGCGAGTAGACCCCACGTCCACACATAAAACTTCTTTGGTGAGTTCTTCCCGTCCCGACAGGAGGATAACCCCGAAATGCAGCCTCTTACTGCAGTAGTAGATATCCATTATCCAAGCGACAGATTCCGCCATTAGGTAGTGCACGCCCGCGCTATATGTCTCAATTCGCATTTAAATAATTTAAAGGTAATGACTTTAGTTATGGCTGGTGGATTTTATTGAAACAAATCTTTTTTAAAAGACATTTTCAATACTTAAAAATAAAAACAAAAAGAACGTTTAGCTTTATGTATTTGTCAATATTATACTTGCAAAATCATAAAACCTAGAATATGCACAAGACAGTGGAAAAATTTTAAATGTATCCGGTAAAATTCGTGACGCGAGGATTTATCATACACTATCTAGGTGAAATTTATATCCTTGTGTATCCGTATATTTGAATGGAAGGTAACGTCATTATTTATAGCACATATGGAAATGTGCTGTGTGGAATGGGATCGTAATGTTTGATCGTTTTCGGGATAAAACCGACGTGTGCAGAGTCTGGATAGCCATCGGTGTTTGCGTTTCATTTGCATAGCTGATGAATAAATAAACTAGATTTTTATACTTATCGTGTTTTATGTCCCTCGGTGATGACGGTGATGAGATTTTATTTTCGCTTTTTATCCGTAAATTTTTCAAGGGAACAGTTATTTTTTCCGGGATGAAAAGTACCCTATGTCCTTTCCCATACTATAAACTACCATCTACACAAAATTTCAAGATGATTGGTTGAGTAGATAGGACGTAAAGAGGTAACAAACAAACTTACATTTGCGTTTATAATTATTAGTTAGGAAATGTTAAAATATGATTCTAAAATATTCTAAAAAATAATATCTTGATAGCAGGTAGGAGCACCAATATGGATGTCACCACTGTGCGGCAAACACTTGGTTAATAATGTATAAGATACCAGAGAGGTCCTTTAAAATAATCTACATTTATTTGTGAAGCGACATCTTATTGAAATAATCTATGGAACAGCACAAACGTGATTGCGCTGAGTTGACAAATTATTATTGATGAATTATAATTTCCATTTCCATATAACTACGAATCAATTTCGGTTAATAGGCCAGTTCCATAAGGGTCGCCACAATAGTAATAATAATATAAAATCTTTATTGCAGACACATAGATCCATAGGTACAATAAGTGCATCATAAAAGATAAAAATAAAATAAAAATAAATAGTTACTATTACAATAAAAATATTGTAAAAAGGTACATTTAAGTGGCGGCTACAGCCAGCCAATGTCTATAAGTGTCAGAGCACACCAGTCTTTCAGCCAGACTCTTTACTATACTGTTTTTACACGTGGCAACCCTGGACATAAAGTTAGCTACACGCAGCCGATGTATGGCATTAAAAGTGTTAATACGCGCCTTTGTGAACATTCCCGAGGTATCAGTCCCATTAGGTGTCTAAAGATATTGTTGTATGTCACTCTAAGGAAATAGTAGGATTTTTGTGTGTAGTTTGTCCAGAGTTGACACGTGTAAAAAGATTGACAGTACGATCGAACTAAGCTAAGAACTAAGAACTAGCGTAAGATTCACGTCACGTGATGCTTTAAAAAATTTTCTGGCTACCATGTTGCCAACAATGCATGACCTTCGTTGCCGCTCAATATCCTCAAGATCCTTTAGAGAGGACGTCAATATGTGTCCAAGGTACTTAAATGACGTCGAGATTTTTACAGGCTACCCATTTACCGTCAGACTAGGAATATAATCAGGCCCCTTTTATTAATTTTTGATGGTCATATTGATAGTCAAGTTCAAAGTTCATTTCCTTGATTTCTTATGGAAATTTCCACGGCAGAGGAGCTAATAAACGCATCTAGCAAACACAAAACTGCAGGTAAGTTTATTAGTCAAAATAATGGGATGGATCAATGGTTTGATTACTTATTATTTATTCAGGGGGGACAAATGTGGATCATTACGACAGGAAGTGGAGGGGATGAACGATCCGATAAATTATTCAGCTGGGGATCTCTAATGGCAGTTTGTTTCAATTTTATTAGGGAATGCCATTACGTCGATTGATATGACTACTGCATCTATATTTGATGGGCAACGAAGGTAAACATATCATGAGCCATTTGGTGGGAAGTTTTGCCCATAAGTTATTTATATACCAACCCACTTTTAAGTAAGTCCTACATTTCATTTTAAATCTTAATAGAACTTAAAAATTATGGCAATGTTGTTAAATTATTGTTGAAAAAATTTATAAACAACGTATCATGTATCTTTCCCATATTATGACCCACGCAAGTCCAACATATTTTGTCTTTAGTCTTGCATGGTCCTACTTTTTTATCTGTAACGTTTTCTACAAATTCAAACTCAAAATTATTTATTCAAAATTATTTCTTAGCGATTGCGCAATTGTAATTCGGTAATTGTATTCTCTGTTTCTTTGTTATTATGGTGTACTGTACAATAAAGAGTTAATTCATTCACTCAACTTAGGATGATATACATCACTTATTGGTGTCAACAATTAACCTAATACTAATTCTACTATCGACTTACAAAGTGCAGGTGAAGAAGACACACATATATACAATATATAAAAAAACACCACGGATAAATGCGCTGGCAACATCAACAAATCGACATTCTAAGAAAAGAAAAACTAATTTCTCATTTTAATCAACTATTGCGTAGCTAGGTCTTTGTCTAAATATCATTATTTTTCGCTCGTTATATTCAAGACGTTGCTTATATAACAAACGGGTATTCAAACAAAATAAATCCTGGCACTCGATCTCAATTCTATCTCAAGTATTAATTAATTCGTGTTGGTATTAATTAGTTCTCCAGCACGGACAATAAATAAACAAAGCTACAAGAATATTACAGGAACGAAATTTTCGTCGTATTAAATTTACGTTAAGGCGATGATGGGACGTTGCTCAAGGAAAGTTTCGAGATAAAATGTGTTGGGTCCTATTAGCTGCTATAGTGGAAGATTCGAGTTTGCACGATGTAACAAAATAGCATCAAGATTAGCCTTCGCATCCGCTGCAGCAAAATATCAAAGCTATGAGTATGAAAAAATATAATTTAAAAAACTTGTATTAACTTCATGCACTAAAACTGCCTTGAGAGACTAATACGTAAAATATTATTATTTATTACTGGTTGTTATTAGGGGTTAATTATATCTTATTACATTACGAATATAAACTACAGTAATTATATTATAATGTCACGGCAATATCTCTTACAGGCAGACAGAGCCAGAACTTGCAAAACTGGAAGGGCAATTTTTGGTGTTTATATTTATTTTTTAAATATCGAGAAAAACTCGAATTTGTAATTTCATATTGACTATTTAGGTAAATATTACATGTACTGAACTAGTTATTATTATATTGTGTTACTTTTATTGCGCCGCCTATTTTTTTTCTGTTTGTCCTAATGGTTAGCTGGAAGAGAATACTTTTAGCATTATGGTCATTATTTGTATATAAGTATGTTTTCACTTGAAATAATAATATTAATAAATAAATTAACTATTATATTTCAGCTATTAGCCTTGTCACCTTAAGCGGGTGTTAAAATTCCCGTCTCGCGCCGGCAAGAGTACACAAACCGAATGGATAAAGTTGCTAAGACGGCTAACGCAATCGCAGCGAGCTAGTTGGTTCGTGTAGCATCTGCTGATAGCTTAATTGGTTAGATTTATTATGCAAATCCTCACAAAATTGTGGAAAAGTGGCTCTAGGAATCACAGAACCTTGTTATAAGACGAAGACCTCACAAGAAGAGTTTGGAAGTAGGCAAGTATAATTGTATCCAACGTGCCTTCAACGCGGTTTGGATTCAGAATGTTGCACAAAACGAAAACGCAAAGAGGTGACGCCGCCGCCACAATGCCATTTCTCTAACAAATTTGTGTAACAAACAAAAAAAATGTGACGATACGCGGGACTGAAGCAGCAGGGAGGCAGCAGAAATAAACACCATGATGTTTGTGCATCATTCATTGTAGCTGAGCACAAGTTCATACCCCAGGTCCCACTATAAAACTATTTCCTAATGGAACAAAACAAAAGCGAAAAATTCAAAATCAACTGAGAGTAAAATGTAGCATGATTTACGTCAGTTAAATATTACTAAACGTCATCTGAACACTTGAACAGTCGTATACGAAAATGGGACGTCTAGGGAATTCTCTTATTCATGGAAAATTCATGCGCATAATAATAGCAAGTGCTAAAAATGCTTCCTCGAGCTGACAACCCAATGGAGTGTTATTTGCTATAGGTTTTTAAGGGATTCAATGCATTTGTGATGATATTAAGTTCAGCTATGATGAAAATAAAGACTATCAATATCCTATTTCAAGACTTTCATTTATCAGCTTTTATCCCTTAATCGTCACATACGACATCGACGAGTGGAGCTGTTTTAAAACTAGGGCGAGAACCGTACCAAGAAATAACATATACTGTGTAAAGGCAAAATTGCGTTGCAATTGTGGCCGAATATTGATAACAGAATGTTATTTAGAAGGTCCAAAATATGATGATTATAAATGATAGCTTATAATGATATCTTCATTAAGATTGCTTATTTTGGGGTTCCTTTGTAATTACTTAAGTTAATAGCCATTAACTTAAATAATATATTATATTCAACACGAAATGATGTCGAAATTAAATATTTTAACTAGCAAAGAACCGATTATAATTGTGTCATAATTAAAATACTCAATCGAAATAACATTGCCAAATTTCAATGGGGCCAGACTTCGCATAAATACGGCCAATTTTTCCAGCGAGTATGAATTTTAATGGAAATAAACTTACGTTAAATAATTAATTGGAAATGTTCACGGTAAATAGGCACTTAATTAAAATTATTTGCCAATTTCTTTTTCAAGTCCATTTTTATTCTTCTTTATTAGATTGTAGAAATCGCCTGACATAACATTTTCTGCCAACGATCAACTCTTTCCTTATTTTGAAAATGTGTGATAACAAAATGCTAACTTTGCTGTCAGATATTATTCTAATTGCCTAAAGGCATTTTACACGACTTTTACGACCTAGTGGCAAGTAGTACTAATATACACAATAGCGAATATAAAATATCAACCAGTACGCAGGTTTCAGGTTTAAAAAATAGATCGACTTTTACTGGACATAATAATATAACTTTCATCTAACAGTCAAAAGAAATCACGCTCAATAACGATGCCACTTAAAATGCAATTTTTATTATGGACATGAAATACGTTTCGTAGTCCTTTTGATATTATGTGCTTTGTGTTACTTAGCCATTCTGATATCTTTACCATCTGATACTAACCCTTATTTCATATCAGACAATTATATATATCTACATATTCTATCAGTCTGGAGTACCTGAAAGCTGATTTATATTTAGAGCCACATTATAACTGAAATTTGATTCGTAAAACGGAAACAGCTCATGAATCATTAACGAATACTATTTTAGTATTGATTGTCGTGTGATATTGCTGAACGTGTGGGCTTCCAAGTTGATATTTTAGGGTTTCGTACAAAAAAAATCAAAAAACGGGACCCGTGCGTCTGTTTGTCCATCTGTCTTTCACAGCCAATTTGCTCCGAACCTACTGAACCAAATCAGGTGAAATTTGGTAAGATGTTGTAATCCAATAACCCAAACACATACGTGTAGAGTAAATACGTTCGTTTTTCAAATAGCGTGAATAAGGTTAAATTTCAGAAGATAAATTAGGGAATTCCCTTACTTATTACTTAATTCGAGAAAAATTGGCGCTAGTTCTTTTAAATTTGCGCGCTGGTGTTTTTTACTTAATTTGAACCTAAATTCAAAATTGTCGGTTTGTTTCAAACATTATGCTTATTGTAATCAAAAATTTAAATAATTTTAAACTAATTTTTCACTAAAATTAAATCTTCTAATTGAAAGTTAAATATTCAAATTAAACTCATACATACTACATTTATTATTTACATATTTATTATATACATTTTAATTCTTTTTTTTTATTCTTATTAAAAATTCACTTAATTTTTAAACACAAATTATTGTTATATGTACTGAATATATTTAAATTTAAACAATGACTTCAACCCTAATTGTATCTATCCTCTAGGTATACCGACAATTTCATAACTTTCCATCGTCTTAATAAACCTGTCGCTCTGATGCTGTTAATATAATTAGTGCCGTCTATTGTGCTGTCACACACGTCTATTTCTGACAATTGCCGATAATTCTCACTTTAGTGGAAAATTTGCATATGAGTTGAACTCGGCTTCATAGGTACTCAAAGGCACTAAACTAATGTCATGCGAAAGTAAATTTGTTAGTTTGTTACCGTATCACCCTGCTCAACCACTCTTCTTGAAATTTTGCATAGGTACATGTAGTTTGAAATACCGAGAAGGACATAATATCATTAATCTCGAAAAAATAACTGTTCCCGTAGGAAATTTACGCGGGCGAAGCCGTGGCCAAAGGCTAGTCTTTATATATCTTTAACAGGATTGGCACTGTGGAAACAAAAATATCACACTTGAAGTGCAAAGTCCGATATTCCACCTGATGTGAAACAAACACAGGGTGGCGACCTCCCGTCTGGATGTCAAAAGATTTAAATCATAAATTAATGAAACTTGAACTTGACATAAAAAAAAAACGTCTAGACTACTCGGAGAGGACTCGCGATTCCTCTTGATATAACGGGTACATTAATTTTTATAAGGGGATGAAGCTTTGCAGACATCAGCACTTACTTTGAGTAGAAAATTCACAGATATCGAAGCACGAGAAAAGCACCCTACGTATTTTTTTATTTCTTCTTCTTCGTCCACCCTATCTCCCACTTTATTTATCTATATATTTTTGATGAAATAAAGATTGCTATATATATGTCGACCTCGGTGGCGCAGTGGTAAAGTGCTTGCCTCTGAACCGAGAGGTCCCGGGTTCAATCCCCGGTCATATGGTTGGGATTATTCATTTCGATCTATATTATTTTAGAAGTAGTTTCCAAAATGATCAGTTTCCCTTGATAGTGAGAATACAAAGTACCAATCCCGCAAATTCCCAAGAAAAAATAATTTACCGGAAAAAAAGTTGCCTCAAAGATTCACAATATACAATACCTAATGTTAAAATAATATAAATAACTAAGCTTTAAGTCCGCTTAATTTTAAAGCATATTGGACACACGAGCATGCGGGTTGACTGATGGTAAGCAAAGACTTTAGCCAATGGACACCGACGACCTGATACAGATCATCACCGGCGCATTGCCGACATGTAATAAATTTAAAATATATTAATAATTATCACAATTCAACTTATATTTATCATCCAAATAAAAAAAATATATGTCATATTTATTTCATATAATATATGATTCGTGATATAATATAACGAATGCTAATAGCCATCAAGGAACTTGTTAATCATATTTCCACGGGAACCCTAGATAGAGGTCAATCTGTAGTCTGCTTCTTACAAAGGTCTACCCCTTAAGGAACGTCACAGGCTTTTAAAATAGGCCACTTACCTTTAAAATCACTGTAGACAACCCCCACTACACACCAACAATCAAATACGCACAGCACTTACACAAAAAAACAATATTTATTTACAAATATAAACACTATCCTGTACCTAACCTATAAATTTAATTCACGATCGTTAAAAAATCCTCGGATAGATGTTTATTAATGGTCCGTGTTGCCTTTGGTGTTATTATTCGCCTTATGGAGTAGATAAAATCTATAAATAAGACGATATTTTAGTAAAATAATTGGTTAGTTGTGCCCCCGCGGGTGTCAAAACTGTCATTTGTTTAATGCCATGGAAGGCGCGCGTGCGCGATATGAATTCTCCAATAGCGCATGCGAAAAGTGGCCATTTCACACCACTTGTACTTTTAATTTAGTTAACCGGTCATTTTCTTTTACCTATTTATATCGAACCACGATATTAAGTAATTTTAATTTGTAAGTCATCTGGTGTTTACAATATATACATACTGTACCTACTTATTACGTCTTTGAACCAATAAGTAGGTACCTACTACCAGAATTAAGAGTTGGTGTTTAAAAAAGTGAAAATAGAAAAATAAGATAAACTGGGTCCAGCATTTGATTGTTCCGCGATGCTAACCTACAAACCAAAAATACAAATAGATAAGAATTATTTTCCCTGCTTTGCAATAATCAGTCCATAGGCGGCGGTAACCTCTTTCTCTTTCGTGGGCCTGGTGGTCTGTTTGCCAAAAAAAACATCGAAAAAGCTCAACAACGAACCTTTTCGACTGTGCCTTTGCATTTCAATTACAAAGAAAATAGGTCAAATAAACTTTGATCAGGTTTTTGATTTTATCAACACTTTGCCATCCCTTATCCCAAAACTCAGTGTGGGCAAATAATAATAATAAAAATATCTGTGCGTTTTGTGTTCCTTTCTGAGTTTGTGTCATTTATATCTAACTGCTTCATAGATAGATTTAGAAAGGGGGCGCGCGGAGCTGCTAGATATAAATAAAGCTGCTGCTAAATAAAGTTTTTTTTCAAGTTTTTTTAATTAAATAAACTAATGATGAAAGCACCATCGTTAAAAATCAAATTTATAATCGGTTCTGTATAGTATGAAAAGGCCTTTCAATGATCCAGTTGGCTGAAGGTTAAACGGTTAGATAAAAACCTCGTTTCTTGAAAATTATGAAAAATATCTGCCATTGTTGAATTGTCTAGTTCACACATGGATTTAGAAAGTACCCCGCGCGGGGGTCCGAGTTCACAGGGCTAATCAAAAATTACTAGCGTTTGTACGCATCTTCGCCCGCGTGATTTTCTCTCAAAAAATTAACATCTTTCATCCTTTCTTTTTTCTCGTATTCTGCAGGATTGGTAAAATTTGTTTTATTTTAATTGGTTGAAATCTTAAATGCTTTTCTTACCATACTTATAAAGCCTTCGGTAAAGTAAAACATTATGAAGTTATTTTGCTGACTGTTATGATATTATTTGACTTACATTTAATTTTTATAAGGGGAACTAACGTAGTTTTTTGTGACACTTAGATATAAAATTAAAATCATTTCAGATTATTTTAGATGACTTGAATAAAATCTGACAAACAGAAGATAAGTTGTACAAATAATTATATTTTTTGAATTAAGTATTTTCAGCAAAATTTTAAATAATGAAACGCAAGTGTTAAATGATTGCTATAATATATTACCACATAACGTGCTCACTCGAGGTGACTAACGGCCCAACTTTGTTAAAATGCAGTTCGTGCCAGATAACTTTAATGAAATTCTAAGAAGTGGGTACAGTCTGCACATCAACTTATCTAAATTCATTGGAAATCCACCGCTATTGCCTCAACATAATGGTGCATGGAAGAATTGCAATTACAGTTGCCAGTACTCGTAGGGAGATGACACACTGGCACGATCGACGGTGTTCGCGATCACGTCCAACGTCAGTGACCAGTCGGGGTATTGTTTCTCAGAGCGTTTCAACCACGGCGGTCGCGCTGTCATTACAATTTTTCAAATTTTAACAAAGACAAGAATTCGTTTTACTATCTGACATTAAAATAATTAATCTGTACTGTAGTAATATAAATTTCATGAATGATTGATTTTGGAAACTATTCCTTGCTCAAGAAAATATGTGAATCGTTTTCAATTTTTTTATTATTTTTTAGTTATATTCCTAAGCAGGAAAATAAAAGGAGAGAGAGAGAAAGACAAGTAGAACCTTGATTCTTTCTTCGTCTACAGGGGCTGCTTTATTGCATCGCACTGAACCGCAGCCCTTGCACTATATAATGCGCTTTTAAGGAACGCGCCTCTAAGTTAGAGTATCTCTTCTATTTTGCGGCGCATTTTAATGCAAGGGGGCGCCAGGTTATCGATTGACAAGGGCACTACATGGGCTGGAGCCGTCCCTGTCTGCAAACCGCGTCCGCTAGTCGCGATCTCCCGATCACGTGGCGCCTCCCTTGTTCAACAACGTAGTTTTTTGATAAACTCCACAGATTATGTCGCCTTAATTAAAATATTTCATGTTGGATTTTAAAAACCTTTCCATTTGAGTTTTCACTGAGGTTGTTAACACGTTCGCTATTAAATTTTATAATTTTAGTTTTTAGTGGTCCGCGAAAGAATTTAAAGCAAAATACAATTCAAGTTTAGACTTGTAAGCTGTAAAAATTAAATGAAAAATTGAATGATAAGTAAAGAAATAAAGAATCATATTAAGTAGGTAATATATAATTCCTTTATATTTTTATCATAAAATAATAATAATATTATAAAATAAATTTTAGAAGTACTTCTAAAATTTGTTTAATTTCAACCTCAAAATCGTAATCTTAAAAATTGTAATACTTAATAATAAATATTAATACTATACACGTAGGAATCGCCGACTTGACCACCAACTCAATTTTTTTTTTCCAAATTCCCAACTGGTGTTTGGTCTCAACTCTAAAAACAATAAAAATAAATAATTGAACTCGATCGTTGTGAGCGTGATTTTTCCCTAGTTGTTATAAACTATAAGTACATAAGTCCACTAAAGCAAACCCCAATGACAAAGCCAAAGCTGTATATTCATAAACATATACATTAGACTAGAGTGGCAGGCGTTTCATGCACTAACGGCTTACATTAACATTACGGCATCTAAGCCCTTCAACAGCTTAATAAAGCGGAGTCGTGTGAGATGCAAATCACTATGAATCCGAGATAAGCGCTTAAAGCGCTTTATTTTCATCGATTTTCTACTGTATTTTTAGTCACGCGATGCGGCCATAAAGCAAGAAAGTATTTTTTCCAGTCGAATGCGAATTCTGTTTTATTGGTCTACGAGGAAAGTTGAATCGAAGAGTAAAATGTGTTTTACGATATAGATCTACACGGTCGAACATACTGAGCAAACTTACTGTTGTGTTATTTATGGCGTATAAAATACATTTAGGAGTAAGTAAACTTAAAGCTAGTAAAGTCAACTGTTAGGTAAAGTCAACAGATATCGTTCTCTCATCTTCTTATGTCCTATTTACGGCTGTGGAGCCCGAAACCTTTTAAAATTACAACATTAAAATGTTTCGGGCTCCGCACAAATACTAATACTACTTACGGGGAAAGTTATCTCTTGGGGAAAAAAAAAATTCACTTGCATTTAAAACACTAATACTAGTAAGATTTGTAACTAACTCGATATGGTTGTTTAAATTTTGAATGAAATAATTTTTTATTATCATTATATACATATTAAAATTTTAAAAACAAATAAATATTTCTACCCTTTTAATATTACACCTTGATGCGTCCTAAAACTTTGCTTCCGTGGAATTTTCAGTATAAAATAATTTCATCGAAAACCACTAAATAGATTTTTCGCGACTGAGTAACAAAACAAATAATTGCAGACTCCTACTCGTATACAAACTAAGTATCGCATATTTATTATTAGTGGCATTTCGATTATGTGTCCGTGAAGATTTGAAAATGAAAAAGTGAGTCTTCATGTTTTATCTCAAACGGGGATACACATTTAAATTTTAATACAGAAAAATGTCAATTCTTTTCATATAATAACATGACTGTGGTACAGTGTTGCTCGTTAAACTGAAATAGAATGACAGTTACAATTAAAAAGACTAAAGTTAGAAGCAACAAACTTTAATTAAATCCTTTTATCTGGACAGAACTAGTAGAAAGAGCAACTTAAACAGAAATAGAAATAACAAAGCATTGCCAACGCGAACATATGAAGTTGCAGCTTTAAACTGCTGTATGTATGACAGGAACACTCTGATACGGAATATTTAGTACAGTTACTGTACATAAAAATCCGAACGTATTTACCATCCACTACAATTAGACCCCGCAACCCCTTATCTTCAGGGAATTAAAGAGATATTTTCGAACTAATCCCGGTTCAAGTAACGATGGTTTGTAATGTGTTGGTTTCCGTATCATGAGAGAGGCTAGTTTGGCGCGGAGACGGGTACGTTAAGATCGGATTGTTTTTGTGGTTGAGATTTATAATATTTGATTTATGTTAAAATTATAACGTTTAATTTAGTCACCATTTAAGTCAAAATTTGGTACACGGGTAGAATATAACCTGAAATAAGACGACACTTTTTATGACACTTTTTATCCAGAAATCCCCAAGTATTATAAATGCGAAATTTATGTGTATGTGTATATTATGTGTATGTTTGTTACTCTTTCACAGAAAATCTATTGCGCGGATTATTATAAAATTGGTACACGGGTAGAATATAACTTGGACTAACACATAAGGTTCTTTTTACTCCGAAATTTCCACAGGAGTGAAACACAGCTAGTAATAATAATATAAATAATACTTCAGTTCCCCGGGGCACGTCATTAGCATTCCAGGATTCAAAGTAAGATTACGTTTCAGATAACGCTAGTTGTGTGTAAACATCTGGATCCTCGTGATAGTTTACTTTAACTGAAATTTCACTGCAACTGCTGCAACGTGTCGCTTTTGTGTAGCTCCTACCATTTATTTACTGCATTTTCTCAACCTCTTTTTCAACTGATCATATTCTCTTTTTCTCGACAAATAAACATTTGAATTAATCAGCTTGGTTTCATGATCAATTGTCTGACCCACATCAAACCTCTTTAGAAATGCTGTTGTTGCCTATCCGTTCTCTCTCTCTCATCCTCGTATGTTCCCGTTTATTTCGGGGCTGTCAGGTTGTCGAAGGCCGCCGTCAGCGTATACAATGCCTTACCATTTTGAAGATTTGGTTGTCATTTTACCAACCGCCGACCTGATCTCAATCATCCTTGGGAATGCTGTTGTTGTAGCTGTTGAAGAGTTTTATCCATTAGTCCCTTTAAATGACATCCACCGATTTAATAATGGGGATTTTTACAATTTATTGTAGTTATCAAACTGTATTTATAGTTATTATATTTAATATAATATCTTCCTCTCTCTTCCATCTGAAAGTTCCAGTTTCCTCGTCAGCAGGTAAACGTAGTAGCCCATAGTAAAGTTGACTTCTATGGTAAAGCTGGGACACGTCAATTCAGATGTATCGTAAATCAAATATTATTCTCTTATCTGAAGGCTTTTCTTCGTCAAGCTATGGTCATGTTAAGCCTAGAGTACCTACGCTGTTATCATCGTGTCTTAGGTTTTGTGGAAATCTAACTGCACACTCGATTGATTACTATAGTAGGCACACGCCATCTCAAGTGTATCGTAATCCTATTCTAACTAATAATATAAATGCGAAAGTAAATTTGTTTAAAGTAAATAGAGCGTGAAAATTAACAAAGAAATTTACTATATGTAAGTAAAATTTCAAGAAAATCGGTTGAGTAAATTCATAAGTCTAGAGTCCGCTGTCGTCATCATGTCTCAGGTATGTGTGGAAATCTCACTGCACACTCGATTGATCACCATAGTAGAGCTGGTATACTCCATCTCAGGTGTATCGTAATAAGACGAGCGCGATCAGAACATGAGACGACAACTGTGAAATTGCAAGACGTGATATATTGACTTTGTACGTTCAACTAGAGCCAGCGATTTCCAGTGATGTTGACAAACAATTTTTAAATTTACTGTAATACATATTGATTGGAATTACAGCCAACCTCTCTGGGTACACTCAAAGCTTATGTTTACGTCTATTATCAGTTTTTCAAAGATTAAAATCTTAAAGCGAAGCGAATATGGGTTTATCAGTAGATAAGAGAAATATCAATATCCAGAGTCAACATATTAAGAAGAAGAAAACTCCAACTCTTAATACTACAAAAGGGAAAATATTTACACACATCTTTCGACATAAAACTAAAACAAATTTTCGTTCTTATATTCACCCAACTCACCTTAATACATTCAGCTAAAATTGCTTTTAAAATCTAATATGGCTGCAATTTCCTTCGAGGACAAATATTTACAAACAAACATGCGAACACATAATATAATTTCTTGACGCCGCCGCACCGGCTGAAACATAGGAAATTATTTCGCTGACAATTAATTTTCATTTGCTAACATTTCCGACAACCGTCTGGGGTGTGTTGAATGCAAATACAGTTGAACCGACTAGGTAAATTGGGAAGTTATCGTTATGACTGTATTTTACCTATTTGTAAGCAAATGAGATGAAGATCTAAAAGGAGAAGGTAGAAACTTATTTTCTTGACGTTCACAAAATTAATTTTACTTATAAAATGTGTTGGACTACTAAATTTTATAATTCAAATATTTTTTGTCTAATTGTTTCAGACATTATTTATCCCACGGGACGGCTTCATAGCGTAGTCCGGTCAATACATGAAAACGAACTGTAGTTGAGTGCCAACCGTCAAGATGATAGGGTTGGGATAGAAATCTTTTAGGGTTGGGATTTTATATATTTCCGATTACTTTCGGCGAGTGAAACAGTTGTGGAATTGAGTAACTGACACATGGTCGAATGATGCGGATAATGCATGCTTGATTTTGATATTTCTAGACATATGTCCCTCAACCAAATCCTCTTCAAATTTCCTTATTCCAAATTTATACGTATCTAAGAAAAAAAGCCCTACTTTTCCTTGAAAAAAATCCCTCCTAATCCTATCCTAACTATATAATTGCGAAAATAAGTTCGATTGTTTTTTCAACCAATCTTCTTGAAATTTTGCATACTACATGTACAAAAGTTTAAAAGTATGGAAAAGGACATAGGGTACTTTTTACCTAGGAAAATTACGCGGGCGAAGCCGCGGGCAAAAGCTAGTAATGTATATTTTCAATTCCTGTCTAACTTCCCACTAATTCACCACCGAATGTTCAACATGATTGGTCCAATACACCCGGCCGCAGAATGTTCGCTAATTTCATTTACATGATTCACTCAGTGGAGTTATCGAGAGGCTTAATTTCCAATGCGTACAGCATTCAGCCAAATTCATCGAACACAAATATGCATATTGCATTAGGGATGTCATCGATATTCATTATTTTTTCGTTTTAAACAAAAACCCTATTGACCCTATTTTGAGTGTGTTTAATGTATATACCTACAAAAATTGTAACGCTTTTGGTTTTGTTAAATAAAAAAAATAATTAAACTTACCTTAAACAACAGGTTATCAATTTGTGGATAGTTTTTATATTTACAAATATTATTATAATTTTTATACAAACAATTACAAAAAAACAATGCAACAAGTAATCATAAATGGAATCTAATGATAAAATAATGGATTTGTATATTGTCTGTCTTTTATTAATTGTTATTACGAGTACATCTACAGATATCGGTTACAGTTACCGATCCCACTATCACATCACTATATGAAGTGCTATTGTTGAACAATTTGTAATGACATTAGTAGGGATGTTGCCACAAATTTGTGACCATTTACAAAGTAACTAGTATTTTAAGTACATATACTAGAGTCATGGCATTAGCAATTTAAAAGTCAAGTAACAGATTTATAAAAAAAAGTTGTAATAGGCAAACGGACGAAATGTTATTTTAATGCGCCTCACAAATATAGAATCATCAATGAAATCATTGATCCTAAGTTTCCCAAGTTATTACAAAAAACGTTTTTTGGCGATCTTTGGACTTACCTAAATGCCCCATAGGTAGGTCTTATGCGACATCGGCATGAAAATCAACACTCTTATTAAACCAAAGCTCCGATACGCATTAATATTGGAGTACGAAAATGACTAAAATATCTTTATGATTTTCATAAATCCTAAAATATTTTATGGTAACTTAACATGAAGACTTCGGGTAAAGTTTTTGAGAAATTGCTTATAAGGTTATTTTAGTACCTGCCTACGGTTAAAAACTTTGCTAATTACTTATTATTTAACTGGAGAACAGTTTAGCAGTTTTTGTTTTAACATTCATTTACGATAAAATATTTTATATTATAGAGACCCATTTTTATGGAATTTTTAATTTTTTATGCCATTTGTAGATAAAATGCATAAAATGATCTAACTAGTCTCCATAAGTATAAGTGTCTATCAAATTCGGCGCTGTGAGGCTGCGAAATCCGGAATAGATAAAAAATATACCTTACAATTTAATACATTTGGCTGTGGGAATCCTTCTTCGGGAATATTGTTGCTTATCAGCTGATTAGGCTATGTATCCCTTAGTTGCCTACGACATCCAGGCTATAATAATAAATCCTTTATAGGCAACGTAACAAAGTAAACGATACAATATTGGTTTACATGCTAATGGCCTTTATAATAACTTACAGACTAACATCCATACAAACGTATACCTTACCTGGCCTTACTCTAGGGCGGGAACACCTCATTATATATGTTCATTCACATGTACACATACAATAGAAATGTGAACGTGAAAGCGATGTGCAAAATTAATGACGTCATTGATAACGACCCCTGTTGTTTTGGGACAACACAAATTAAGTACAAATACAAACTTAGTAATATATATTTCAAAATTATGCCAACATTTACGACAATTACATACAAATACCATTCTAAGTGGAGATCCTGGAAGAAATGTTTCGGACCCTGAGCTACTAAAGCGTAACGGATGAGGAAGGAAAGAAACCGGGAAAACTTTCAAATTAATCAAGACATTTCAGTAAATTTGTAGCAAATCGCGAAAGATTGTAGGTATTTTATTCACTTTGTAATAACTAGTTGTTCGCCGCGTACTTAGACCTCGCGAACACAATTAATTTTTGATGAGTTTTTATGAAATTGTGAATATTTCAAAAACGACTTAACCGATTTTGATGCCCCACGAACTTAAAAATTCTATTGACAGATCTGCATACCTTAAATTTCATCAAAATCAGATCAATGGTTCGAAAGTTATCGCGTTACAAACATACATACATATAAAAAAATATATTTTTGCCTCAAGTTGACTTGCAGACCTCGCTCGCTTCGCTTCGCAATAATTAAAAGAATTACCTATCGAAATAAAATAAGTACTACCTACATAATGACCAGTATAACAAAATAACATTTCGAACATCGCTAATTAATAATTATTTGATTAATGTGTGGTTATTTCAAAAAAGATAGTTTCATTTAAGCATTATGCGGGCTACACACTATCGCCAAACTCGGACAGATGCCGATGCGAAAGCGCAAACATTGCGTAGTTTGGATGAGAGCTTTTATTTACCGCAATGAAAACCCAGCAACGTATGCCGAATCTGCAAACTGTTCTGCGGTATTGTATAGCCGGCATTACATAATTGTTACAAAACTTGTGGGTCATTCAGTTGGAATCTTAGGATGGATTGACACACGGCCATTACGTGTTGGTCATAGGTCAAGAGGCACATCTGAAATGTTACAAATTATCTAGTTTTGTTATCGATTGCAATAGGAACACAATTGGTTAGGTAACATGGCATCTTACCGTGCAAATTTCTGTCTTTGTTCACAATTTTACAAGCTGCACCTCCCGTGGGAATTTCGGGATAAAATGTAGGTGAGCCAGGACGGGTTAGCTAGTTTAAAATATTAGTTTTCATATTAGTGAATATTTTTTTCACTTCAGACAATGTATTGAACAAAGCAGCTCACAGAACGGATATAAGTACCACTTAATATGTTAATTGAATAAGGTGTAATTAAAACAAACAGTCACGTCTGTGTCAAAAGGTATTTTTGATGGCCACATCGCGTGATCACTGCCATTCACACAATATTATATGCAACTGATTTTTATTTGAAACTCGATGAAATAAATATTGATAAGTAAGGTTTATTAATTTTTTGTCAATTAAAATGAGAAAAAAAATAAGAACCTAGGATAAGGATAAAAATATTGTAATCTGGCAGTTAACTAACTGCTAAATTTATATACCACAAAATATGTACAGCTGTCTAAACTAGATGGTAACCACTTACTTTATTTCCACCAAGACAAAAGTTAAAGTTTGAAACCATTTTTTTAAATATAAAATATTTTTAACAAGTACACCGTATTGATTGATGTGAAAAATTAAACCAATAAAAAAAACAAATATGATTTACTTATATGTATTTTATTTCAAGACTGCGACTAGAATGATTGAATTTATAGAGAACGGAGAGTGAAGGATATAAATTGAGTACCTATGGTTTATTTGAACGTCTATTCTTAACCTTGGAGAGCGGTGAATCTTGCAGGGATGGGTCTGGAGTAGGCCTGCGCTTGCGCCTGGTAGTTGACGGCGACTGGGCCCTCAGGCCTAGGGGGGTTAGCTTGTAGGTACTGCAGGGACTTGGCGATGGCCTCTGGAATTGGGGGGGGAGTTGGCAGATGGGCACCCTGAAAATAAAATAAACCACACATACAGCTACACGTGGTCTCTGTCTACCCCGTAAAGGATAAAGACGTGATATTGTATGAAATTTAAATATTTGAAGTTATATTAGTTTTACGATATTCGTACTGAAGAAATAACTGAATCATTCATCAGCAACAGCCTCTGCTGGGGCACTGGCCTTCCTCATAGATGGATAAGGAGTATGGACCAAAACCCACCACACAGGCCCATTGCGGATCGGCGGGTTTTAATGACTGGGTTTTAATGAAGCTCAAGAAAATACATTTTTGGTCACCACATCTAATGACCGACCGATTGTGAAAGTGACTTCACCGCCACTATCACCACACTGCGATATTGAGCTCCTCTATTATTATTCTTTGTATTTGAAACTCTTTTTAAGTAAATTTGTTAAAATCCCCAAAAATAGCCCAATAATGATAAATGTTAGTTTGATTAATATTGAAGGATTATAATGAAACGATCATGAACTATAATATTGTTTATTTAGATTTCCTTTTGACTAGGTTTATATTAATAGTCGTGGTAATGTTCTTAATCAACGATAAATTTAAAATCTCCTGGGTTGCTCAGGTTGTGGGTGTGCTGCGATGTATTCAAGGGACCTCAGAATATAATCAGGGATGGGCTGGGGTGCAGGGGGTGTGGGCAAATGAGCACCCTATAACAAAGGAAAAAATATAATATTAGTAATGAATGGATGATTGTTGTGTTAGTAATAAGTATAGAAGTGTTGAGGACATGATAAATGTGGCTGAATAATGATCAAACTCCGTCTGAATAGCCATTCCGACGCTACAAGGAGATGTTACAAATAATTATGATTTGTATTTGGTGCGTGGTATAAGAATATTTTTTATTTATTAAAACTTTATAATATGATAATAGTGTTTACACCATCATAATACTATAAAACTATAGATATAAGAGATATAATATGTCGTACGAAGTGGAAAAGAAAATGTAGGAAGGCGGAATAAACCGTGAAAACACTCAGAGGAGAGAGATAGTCATTCTACCGCAGATGACATACGAGGCAATTTAAGAATACAAAGCTTTAACAGCTGATAGGCAGGAACAGCATTCCCATAAAGAACGGCGGCCGGTTGCAAAATGATAGCCGAATCTTCCAAATAAAATGGCAAATTATGGTGGCGCCACAGCTCCGAATATAACCGGTGACGCGCAACGATGAGAGAGAAAGATTTAATTAAAAATCTGTATTCTCATAAAATATTTTTACGTACCTGAGGCTGGTAACCGTTTTCGTCAGCGACGTACTGGAGAGAGAATTGTTGGCCGTCGGGGGCGGTGAAAGAGTTGGATCCTTGAACACTGATGGCTTCATTCTCCTGTAAAAGAGTTTATATTTTAAGCAACACAACATAATTAATACCTAATAAAAAAGGCTCTAGTCAGTAACCTGTGGAAGACAAAAAGGGAGGTCTTCGCCCAGCAGTGGGACATAGAAACTTCTATGGAGAAAAAAAAATAAAAAAAATTGAAACAACACTAAATAAGCCTTTAAAGGCAACAAAAGAGATGTAATTGATTTAAAGTAATTTTTAATGTTTATCTTGTGTCATTTTTATTTTTATTAGTGGCGGCGATTGACTGTACTCATTTAATATTTATGGGCCTGAGGTACTTGAAATACGCCGATTTTTTTAATTAACTGACTGTTCAATGTAGTTTTAATTGAAAATTAATCAAATGCCAGTTGAATTTAGACGTTTTAAATTTGAGGTTTCATTCTGAGAACCATTGAAAATTTTGGTCGCCTTTTAATTTGTAGTCGAGACAGATTTTGGAATTGTCTTCTCATTTTATTGAAATATATTATTTAACAAGGTTACAGAATCATAAAATTTAAGTTAATATAATCAGAATAGCTTTGATTCAATTTATTCTGTCAATGTCTGACCTTAAACGAAATATCAAGGTTTCTATGAAAAATTTACATATTTCTGCCGTAACTATCGAAAATGTCGTTTGGTGGCCTTGAAGATGATCTTTAGTTAATTTATGGTCTCGGAAGATCCTCTCATAAATTATTATAATAAATTATGTAATTTCATTAACTAATTATCAAAATGTATTCGACAATTTTATCGTAGTCAATGTCGCTAAAATATTTACAATACAGACCACAACAAATCAACAACAAATCAATATTATACTTGGATGATAGAGGTAATTCAGCTATCAAAAAATATTGCTTTTTATTTGATACTGCTAAAGGTACCTATGCAAATTAAAAATTAAAATTAGCTCAAATAATATAGATACCATTATTACAACTACAAAAGCTTTTGTAGTTGTAATGAACATTGAATAAGATTGGTATAGACATAGGAATAGGAATAGAACCTGGCACCTCTCGATCACACGTCTTAACCACACAAACGATAGTGGCCGTTTCAAATCCATTAATTTACACTCTTCTTGGCCTGCCGATGCAATTACAATATATATTTTTTAATTTCCCTGAGAGTTCTGCGATTTTTACGACCTAATCAGGTGGCTGCCAATAGATCATCATTCATCCAGTCCAGGTGTTCTCTTCTACTAAAATATGCGGATAATGCTCATTCTCAAAGAGGGTTGATGTCAGGCAGGTTATAAAATCACAACCTTGAAAATTTTAAATTTAGAACACTTGAATATGAGAGAGATAAACTTACTTGGCCAGCATTCTTCAGCTGTCCAGCTTCCTGAGCAGCGATGCCGTTGCTGGTCTCATAAGCGTAGTTGTAGGACTCTGGGGCGACATCGGCTTCTTGTCTCAGGATCTGGGCGTCTTGGTCGGCACCAGAGTTGACGCGCGCGAGGTGGGACACGTCGGCGGCTGCCACGGCCACGAGGGCGAGGATTGCTACGAAGGATTTCTGAAAATTTTGGATCTTAGGGCCTGGGATTTTTTTATACTACTGACTAAGCAAACAGGCATGCGGCCCACTTTGGAAATGGTCACCATAGCCTATTAGGACCGCAACAACAGTTTAGTGTAGTTTTAGCTTGTATATAATTATGTTTTACAACTTTTACAAAGAAAGAAAAAAGTACATATAAATTGGTGTTAAAAGAAAAATTTTAAAACTACATTATTTAAAATAGTGAATTAACTTATTTTCGAAATTTTATCTTTGGAATGACAAACCGGAAAATTGATAAAGTTTTTTTTTTGCAAAGTTTATAAAATAAATTCACACATTACTTAAATTTATAAGATAATAATGGAGTAATTCAAAAACTTTAGGTAATGAACACATTTCATACCGTACTATAAATTTTAATGTTGTTTTAAATTGAACATCGAACAATTAAAACTAATATTTATGTACATCAGTCAAAAAACTTTTTTAATTTAGTTTGATTTAATATTGACATAATTAATCAAATTTTTAATGGTGCGAACAAAATTATTGATAAATTTAAAAAATGGTTTAACCAAATCTGCGAATCATTACTGTAAGCACTAGTGACTAGTGATGTTACTCACCATCTTGTGTCAAAGTTAAGAGTCGACGGACAACTGTGGTAATTGAATAATCGCCAGCCATTATATACTCGACCGAGATCGTCGAGATATCATTCTAAACATCGGCATTTACATTATTTTGCAACGTAACACGTGGTCATTTGTTCTGAAGGTGAACTCGATTCGGGTATTCCTCTTCACCTGTTATATCGCATCCGCGTTTGTCATTACAGATTCATAAATAAATTAATAGATATATTACTACGAGTATGCGTCCCGTATTAAAGGGCTGTCGTCATAATTGACCTCTCTCTCTCTCATAATAGCGTTTTCCCGTTGGCTTCCGCCGTCATTTGGTATGGACTGGAATGAAAATATTGTTTTATTTTAATGGTCTATTGACCATTTCGTCAAAGTTAAAGAACGCTAATTAGGCTACACGAGTATATATTAATCCTATGGTATAAATTCTTCTTCTTCTTATCGAATGTGTTATTGTCATGGATTTTGGTTGTGGAATTTGGTTTGGTGAAAATTAGTTTCTTTCGGCATTTCCTCTCAGTAGTTTGTAGCTTTGGTAAATATCATTTAATTTTGAATATTACGTGAAAAAGTGCCTGTAAAGGTCTAATTTCTAAATAATTTTTTTTATTTTGAATTAGAGGTACTATTAGGGTACGAAGTACCTACTAATTCCACGGTTATTGCTAACGCTGGTGTCAGATTTCATTCAAGTCGTCTGAAGGCATCTAAATAAATTACGAATCGATCCGTACTTACATTGTAAAAAAGTAATGGTGTGGCCGAGCCTGCATGTTTCCCGTTGCATTTAGAGCTGTGTGTGTGTGTTAGCGTATAAAATTGCCATATAAATTTTTAAGATTTGGCTATGATTTCACAACCGGCCTGACCCTCTTTAGGAACGCTATCGTTGCCTATCAGCTGTTACGGCTTTGTGTCCCTTAGTCGCGTCGTACGACATCTACGGGTGGATATGGAGTGGTCCTATTCTAAGGCGGAACCACACGCCACTGTGTACGTCTGTAAGTGTGTGTAAATATATTGGCGTAAGCCTACTATTCTATGTATTTACTATTATTGTCGTTTTCCTTGGTCCCCCCACCAACATGGAACACATAAAGCTGGCAGCTAAATGCTTTGAAGTTTCGCCTGTGATTACAACAGAACTGATGTGAAGACATGCATTCCTTATTGACATACCGGGGCCATTGCATTATGTATTGTGGCTGTTGCGTATTATGATTCGGTATAATTTTCGTTATAATAAAGCAACCTTGTTCGCCTGTTATCAAGGTTATATTAATATATCCAATATCCATACTAATATTTTAAATGCGATGGCAGTCTGCGAATGCGAAAATGACGATGTCTGTCTATCTGTTCCGCTTTCAGCCCTAAACCGCTAAATTTATTTTGATGAAATTCGATATGCATGTAGTTAAAAATACCTGTTTAAACATCAACCCCAAAGGTCTATAATGGGGGTGATAGTTTGTATGAAAATCATAATATTAAAAAGACGACTTCATTAGCAATTCTATGCTGACGAAGTTGCGGGTAAATTGCAGTAAAGTTAATAATTCTTAATGTTCTTCTACGTTTGTTGAATATTTTATTTAAAGTTTAATACTTAGTTAAATCTATTAACATTTTTTCTTAAATTCATATACCTAATCAAATTGACGTAATCCTAATCAAATTGCAGAAATTAAACCTTCACTGGCACTTTATCATAAAATGCTACAAACTACATACATTTCAACCATAACCTTTTAAGAATCTGTGAAGCTAGTAGATTGTTGAAAGATCAAACAGTATTAGATTTTTTTATTTGTATCCGTATTTTAATTCATTTGTTACCTTTGAAAACTTACGTTTATACTTTTATGTTAATAAAGTGGAGATCACGTTGATTTTATTTTATTCAATAACATTTTACAAGTTTTTATTTAGTTTCACCTGTCCCAATGTGTGTTTGTCTGTTTGTAATCAAATTTTGCCAGTTGTCTTACAGATTTGAAATTTCCCACGTCGTTTCAGTTTCCATAACAATGCATTATTATGATAAGTAATTACCTAATGGTGCACCTATGATCGGCTCCCAACTAGGGAATTCCTCAATTTACAATACGGACATTTTTTGTAAAAAAGCTTTTTTAAAACGATATCAAGGAGTTATTAAATTAAATAAGCATATTCTCAACAAAGATTTATATTCAACACATAGATGTATTAAATAGATTCAACACAATTGTATGCTGACCCCGTGGTTTTCATGTCAGTTGCTCCAAATGATGCTCGTTTAGATTTCAACAGTAAATGTCAGTATTAACGCCCAAATTAATAATGTTGAGACGTTAGCCCTGACTTATGATTGTGATTTAATTTACAATAACCATATGTGTTGATGTTATAATCAGTATGTATGGTCAATCGACTGTGCAGCAAAAGTCATTATATTAGAGGTTATATGGTCAACTCATGGTAACACATTGAGGTGTTTTCTAGGCAAAACTTTTGTTATACTTCTAATTTTACATAATAATATAGCTAATAATTATATAGCTGTTTGAACGGCGCATTTACACCGGTTCGTAAGGTAGACATTAATAAGAGATTGTTAATTTGTATTGATGTATTACTAATACTAATTACGTTTATATGTTAAGACACTAATTCAGTCTCCAAAATATTGAAGAAATAATTATTTTTATGCAATTTGTATGGTCCATATATATATTCGTCCCATCTTCAAGTCAAGTAGAAAGATTACTCGAGGCATCTGAAGTGCTCGGAGAGCTAAAATGTATCGTATACTCAAAGACTCCGCTTGTTGGACAATATTCTTCTTCCCTCCAAATACTTTTGGGAATATAACTCTTTTATGCTTCTTTTCTGTAGTTTGCATATATTTACCAATTCACATAAAATATGTAATAAGTAAACAGTGTACTTGTAATGTGGATTTGGGCATGTCCTTATCCTTAAATATTATAAAAAGAATTATATGTCGCGTTCGGTAGATGTCAAAATCTATCCGACATATTTTTCTATGTTTTTCACCAATAGATTGCTGCGGTTGTGATTCCTGCGGTTTAGGTTTGGGTAAAAACCCAAGTGAAGCCTGGACTGGCCGATAGTATGATTTAAAATAAATTTTAACAATATTTAATGCTTTATTGCTATAATTATTTACATTTGGCAGTGTTCGTATTAGGCACTGGTTATTTTATCCGAAGTTCCTGGAGGTGGGCTGGTAGGCCACGGGCTGGACTACCTTCTCTACCGGTGGATGCTCTTCGATGTACTTCAGGGAGCGGAGGATAGCCTCTGGGATTGGTGGGGCTACAGGAATAAGGTTGCCCTGTGAAAAAATTACAATATCCTCAATTTATCTACCTGTAAACGATTTAGGTATTGTACCTTCAAGATACGAATAAAAAGTAAAAAATGCAATTGAATCAAGGGCTTTTTCAACCCATTCCATAAAGCGTTATTTTAAATGTGCCCTCAGGACCTCATTTATGAAATAAGCCTGTTCCAAACTCGACTTTGAACTCTCTCACACTCATCTGAGCATTTGCTCGGTTTCGTCCTCAACTATAGAGCGTGGGAGTCCAAAGCCCGCTTATTTATCCCTCTTTCACTTCGCAGATTATTATTATAATAATACATTACGACCTACATAACATCAAAACTGGGCCTGTATGTGTTGGATCTAAATCCCCATGCAAGCTTCTCAAAGAAGTGGACTTTGTACCATGAATCCCAAAAGGAAAAACAACTTAATTTGATCTTGAAAAATCACTAAAAACGAAAAGAACATAGTATAACAAAAAATATATACAGATCAAATCAAACAATCAAATCAAATAAAAATCAAACTTCTGCGATATTTTTTCCTGCATTAGCCAAGAATCGAGGGAACACTTATAACTTTAACTTATAGCTTACATAACTTAATTACGAGTACAGTCCATTGACACCACAAACTTGAGTCTTCAATTGGCAATGCATAACAAATAAATAATGTGAAGGAGTGTAAAAGTGAAGAGAACGTAATAGGTATAAGTTTATAAGGAAATCTATGAGGAAACTTTTAATGAATTGTCAGTCTTACTATGTACAACAGATGTTTAACTAAATATGTCTGTTTAACACGTTTGGTGATCTTTACCACAAAACATAGCGCTGTTTTTAGTGTAGACATTATTGTTTTTTCGTGTGGAAATTGTTGAACAGTTGGAAATTATTATGCTAACTAACTTCTTGCTTGCCGTTTTATGCCAATATGAACATGAAGCATTTTACTTCATTAAACTAAATAAATAAAGTACGTTGAATTATTAATTAAATTAATAATTGTAAAAATTAACAATCAATTTTCTTCATAGTCGTATTCCACATAGCTGAGTGGTTTTTACGTGGAATTAAACACACACAACAACTTTCTTAACATTATAAATGGAGTCTGCCTTCTCCATTTCACACACAAGTTAATAGTAATCAACCAGTGTGTTTCCTCACGATGTTTTCCTTCACTGGAAACAAGTGGTGGTCAATGAAAACTACTATACATGAGTCAGATTGGTATTCAAACTCATATGGCACGAGTAGGATTCGAACCTGGGACCTTTCGATCCACAGGTGGGCGTCTTAACCATTACACCACCACCGCTTCTTATAAACACTCAATAATATAATATATAAATTAATTAAACCGGCGCATTTGTACCGCTAAATCGCCATGCTCTGTATGGTTCAAGATTTAAATGTTTTTATTAAATTTGCTAATAAAGTAGCCAGCATTACTCCAACTAACATTTAAACCTATACATACAGGCTCAGTATGGTGCCAATTTACTCTACATCTATCTTAAGCGGTTTTAATAGTGCAGAATTTATTGTCACGGGTCGGCCAGATTCTTGGTGTTGAAAAAAAAATTCTAGAAACTTATGTGTTTTAAGCCATTCCTATCCCCAATAGTAATACTAGCAAAGTAGTTCAGATTTGAAGAGATAAAACAACATCTGATTCACAAATTACTCCTGGGAAATCTTAGTCTGGTTCCAACTCGCAAGAAATTTAATTGTATTATTTAATATTGAAATAATGAAATTTGTTGCAGAAACGATTCGGGGTTGTTTATTGTATTTCATTAGAATCTGGGATTCTCTATTTATACTTATTCTGTTTATTTTTTGACGAAGAGCTTTCATTACTTCCAATTATATAATAAGCCATGTCTGACCTTGGTTTGAGCGTTTCAAGTTCTACAAGGTCATTTGAGGTCAGCCAACTTGTTGGGCTCTCGATTGAAAAGATACATAGAAATAGACATATTATAAGAATTCCTTTGGTTTCGAATATATTTTGACGTCGACTACAAACTTTATGAATAGGTATGATGATATTTGGAGCTTTTTTTGTTTGTTTGAAATAGCTTTATTGCACAAAGCCTTATGCAATTGTAATAAATAGGTTAAAAAAATAAGAATAAAACATATGTAAAAATATTTTTTTTCTTCAATTTATGAAAGGCTGTTGCCCATAGCTGTTGTCGATATTATGTCAAATTCTTTACGAAGCGCACAATAAATTAGCATGCTGTGACGAAGCGTGATTTTTGTCAGACATTAGACATTTACATAGGTATAGACAAACTCATATAAACGTAAAGTTATCAGTGAAGTACGTAATTTCCTCTATTCCTGTCATCCATCCATATGTTAATGGAATGAATTAGGTTTTTGTGTGATGTGAATTAGGTGTTAATGATTTTGAATAGATTCAGGCATGTGATTTTAAATGTAAATTTCTCTTCATAGTCGTATTACTCATTGCTGAGGGTCGTGGTTATTACGTGGAATGAAACACACACAACGACTTTCTTGACATTATTAATGGAGTGGTTTGCCATTGCCTTCTCCATTTCACATACAAGTTAATAAGAATCAACCAGTGTGCAGGTTTCCTTTCCTCACTATGTTTTCCTTTACCGGAAGCAAGTGGTGGTCGATAAAAACTATATACTACTATACATGAGTCAGATCGGTATACAAACTCATGTGGCACGAGTAGGATTAGAGCGTGGGACCTTTCGATCCACAGGTCTTAACCATTACACCACCTCCGTTGCCGCTTCGCATGTACATTTGGTCCATCACAATAAAATACAGTTCTATATCATGTGCCATCTGATGCAATAAATTATAAATGTGAGTAATACCGTGGGTTGGTATCCATCTTCATTGGCAAGGTATGAGAACTGGACCGGGGTACCGTCAGGGGCCGTCCAGCTGGATTGACCCTTGATCTCCAGGGTTGGGTTATCCTGGGAAAAATATAAAAAAATGCTAGTATATCTCTATCTATCTATCCAGTCTCTATTGCCCTAACAGATAGAAAAAATTGTTTGTAATATATTACAAACAATTTTTACATCACTATGTAGCGGTTTCGGTTTTCTCATCGACACGCAAAGAAGAATTTTCAGTATGTAAAAGGATGATTTCAACGTGTGAATCCAAATAATATAAATATTTGATATTTTTATAATTAATGTTTATCATACGACGTTGATCAAAGGTCGTGTCCTTGAGATGAAATGTCATCTACATAAATTTGATCATTCTTATCGAACGTGACATTTATTACTAACACTGGTGTCAGATTTCATTCAAGCCAAGATTTTTGATTATACATACCACGTCTTTATACTTTACGAAGAAGACAGAGCCAAGAGTTGCGAAACTCGAAGGCCCCATTTAGCTGTATGGCGGGCTTGTTGGTGGAATAGTGGTATATTTTTTATTATAATAATTTTAAAAACAGAACCATAATTTATCGTCCATTTCTCACTGAATAAATTTAAGATTATAAACCCTCACAATGGGAGTGATTGCGGCGGAATGGCGCAGGATGGTCATTAGTTTCGATTCGATTAGATTAGCCGAATGATTTCAAGGATCAACGAAATGCTGATTTTGATACCAAAGGAGAAAGATCGGCCTGCCACAAAATATAACTATATGAACCGTACTATACTTTTTACAATCAATGTATATAGAGTTTTGCCGCAAAATTGGCTAAATAAGTCATCTACGAGCGCATGAGTAGCAGAAAATTTGCTAGAAAAAGTGGTCGCGATGACCGAAACTGGTCGGACAGATCATTATCAACACTGTCTCAGATTGTACTTACTGAGTTGAGGTTTTTCACTACACCCTCGACCTGGGACGCGATGCCGTTGGAAGTTTCGAACGAGCTCTGGAAGTTTCCTTCGGGGCTGTTCTCGTAGCTTGAGCGAACCACCTCGGCGGCCTGGTCACCTGCGTTCACCACGTGGGAGACGTCGGCGGCCGCTACGGCCAACACAGCGAATAATATGAAGGACTTCTGAAATTTACAGAGATCTAAATTAATGAATATAATTTTATTTAATATTAGCGTTTTAAATATATTTTTAGTTGTGCGTAATTTAACGGTTGTTGATTTATATCGTGTAGATCTTTATCTACACGATATAAATTAACAAACACATTAGATATAAAGTAACACAAGTATTTACTTGTGTTACTTACAAAGTTATACAATTTGTAAAGACGTTATAAATCAATAAATAAAAACATATGTTAGATTAATATAAATGTATTTTTTCGAAGCATGAAGCGAATTGTATGAAAAAAAATGACTTAGCTTTTTGTGGATACCTAAACAACAAACATTGAAGAAGCATGTTGTGGACTTACACTATGTTTTACTTTTAATTTTATATGGATGTAATGAATAAATACGAGCTTTACAAACTGTTTACCTATGATATATTTTCCTCGGACTTATCTTAGTAAAAACAATCAAGTTCAATATTTTTCACAAAGAGTTTTTGGAATTAAAAATTAATTCGCCCTTAACCTTTTCACTTATGGCAACTATTAATTTTAGGAAGATTTTGACTCAACAACAAACACTGTTACTTACCATTTTGTGACTAAACTCCGTGATACTCTGGTCTCAGAAAATAATTGCTGTTCTTATATACTCGGATCAAGAACATTATTATTGCAGGCATCAATTTTTTCTGGACTGACCCGACCCGTCTTGAATTTGCATCACAGACTAATAAAATAAACAGATAAGCCAATGCAAAAATCATAGCACTCGCTTTAATAAACACTTTCATTGAAAATTCGTGAGATAATACGTATCTTTCTGAAACTTTGCTAGAATTATTGAGATTCTTTAATCGATCCTCTATAAATATATGAAACGTGTAATGAAATAAATAAAATTACACTTATTATCAAGACTATTAAACAAAAATATAAATTTGACTTATAATATAAATACATTTTATTGAATATAACTTAACTTCGATTTGGTTAACTTCGATTAATATTTGAACACATAAAACCCATCAATCGATTGATTATGTAAATTTTTATTAAATATTTTAATTGAAAATACAATGTCGTAGGATTACATCATCCGTATAAATTTTGCCATTTTAGATTTTCCAATGCGATCTTTTTTTTATTATTCTATTCCGTAAAAAGATATACAGTCAAAATGTATCTACCTAAATGTAATATTTTATTATTTGACTACTTCATAATCTTAGAATTGTGTAATTCCTGAGGAAGTTATGTGGTGTACAATTTATTATGGTTTTAGCCAAGCTAAGACGAGCGGCTAGTATTTAATCTTTATTGTGGATAATTTAAATATGTTTTACTGTAGCATAGATGGTGATATTGTCTAATAGTAGTAAAAGTACCTTTCTGTTGTTCATTCCCATAATGTTTACTCTTTGCTGTCTCACAACATCAGTAGCATTTATTTCTATCAAATTTATATATCATTTTGTTAGTTGTTTTAGGATGAGCTTGTTTTAAGGTTATTTTAGTAGATACTCAAACACAATAGATAAATTATAACCAACAAAATAATTTGCAAAACATATTCCTAAATTCTTGTAACACATCTCTTCCCACCATAAAATTGAAATTTTATAAGAAAGAAATAGAGAGTCTAGACATCAATATGCGCGAAGCAGTGTTGGTCCAGGGGTTAAGACCGTCTGCCTGTGAACGAAAGGTTCGAATCCTGCTCGTGCCACATGAGTTTGTATACATGTATTCATGGACCAGCACTTGCTTTCGGTGAAGGAAAAACATCCTGAGGAAACCTGCACTCTGGTAGTAGATAATTGTATCACCTATTATATGAACTATTCAAATTCAAATCATTTATTCAGAAATTAGACCTTCACAGGCACTTTTTCTCGTCAATATTTATAGTTATTTCTCACAAGCTACAAACTACTGGCATTTCGGAACGACCACTGCTGAGAAGAAATGCCGAAAGAAACTCATTTGAACAGTGTTGGTCCCTATCATGCCAGTGTGTGTAATACATATTTATACATATATGAAGTATACATATATATTTATCAAAATTATTTTTAATGCAATTTCCGATGCTCATTTCGACACAAATATAATTCCGAATGAAAATAATAAAAGTATGACATCGTAAACGTGTTTCGGTCTATCTGACATGTTCATGTCTGTTGACATTCCAGAAATGTCGCTTGTCTAGTGAACTTTGCGGTCATCACAATTTATTTTACATAATTTATTTACTGAAGAACTTACTTCGTGCTCACCTACATTAGAACCTAATTCAAAGACAAAATAAAGCGACATCTTGCTCTTTTTCTCGCTCTCTCTCTCTCTTTCTTATCTTAGATTTTTCAAATTTCATTTTCAGTTGTTAAGCGTCGGAGGCACAGGTCCGATTTGCAACATTTTCTTCTCAACTTCGCACATCTTAAACTTTAGCTGTCAGACCATCAATACGTATAGGTACTATACGCACTTTATAAGGAAAAACAATATAAATTTACTTATATCTGGCTTGCATCGCTATTTTAAACTTTTAATGATTGATTATGTTTAACTATATACATATATAACTAATATTAATAATTGACAACCTCGGTGGCGCAGTGGTAAGGTTCTTGCCACTGAACCGAGAGGTCCCGGGTTCGATCCCCGGTCGGGTCATTATGGAAAATGATCTTTTTCTGATTGGCCCGGGTCTTGGATGTTTATTTATATATGTATTTATTATAAAATACAGTATCGTTGAGTTAGTATCCCATAACACAAGTCTCGAACTTACTTTGGGACTAGCTCAATCTGTGTGATTTGTCCCAATATATTTATTTATTTATTTAATGGTAGGTTTAATGCCGTTACTATTAGAATACCGTTGTAATTTTACTAATGAGCCGCGTAACCTGGTGGGTTATGGCCCATACTCCTTATCCATCCATAAGAAGGCCTGTACCCAGAAGTGGGGATGCATAAATGACTGTTGATGGTGTTGATGCGCCACTAATGCTAAATGCCTCAATAGCAAGGTATTCACTCCAATTGAAGCACGTAACTCGGTTCTGGCATGAAAAGTTTTGTAATTAGTTGGGTATTTTTGGATTTGCCGTCGACACAGAAAGCGTAATTGAAGAAGAAACGTAATTGAAAATATTATCTCTTTTCTTTAGGTAGTAGTATCTTTAGGTAGTAAAGAAAAAAATCCGTTATAAAGTTATGATTTCTCTTGTGTAGTGATTTTGATCTTGATTGATTTGTGTCATAGTCATCATCACATCCAGAATACCTTTGTGTGAAATGTCAGCGCTGGGAATCGAACTCGCAGGTATGACTACGGCCCTGGCGTGTTGACGATTTTGACATGAAGGTCGTTAGGGTCATATCGTTTGATTTCTAGTTGAAAAAAATAATAAAAAATAGTTATTTGCGTTAGAGTATGCGTAACAAAACTTGTCTTCTTTCAAAATAATGCAGTCCCAATGAACCAATACTAAATAGTAGTATTTATAATACCGGTACTATCAGAATACTATACAGAAAAGAAATAATACCTACTAAAAAGTTTTTGGGTAATTGAGACAGCGGCCGCAATATACCAGACTAAATGTTGCCCAGGGCAAGAGTGGGAATTTTGGGATAAAATATAGCCTATAGCAATCTTGAAAATGTAACTTTCTAATGGTGAAAGAATTTTTGAAATAGGTTCGGTAGTTTTGGAGGTTACCCACCTCAAACATACAAAATCATAAACTCACAAACGCTTACCTCTTTATAATAATAGTATAGATATGACACTTAATATTGGGACCGATTACCCAACGACCAAAATAAATAGACAGAGGAAAATAATACCTACGAAATATTATTTTCCTCTAAAAATAAGTTTTTGTGCGCTGACATTTGTTACAATTCCAACCACCTTATAGATCGGATGCCGCCATTTTTGTAACCTCTCCAATTCGACAAACCTATGTCGATAAATAATTGTTTTCATTTAGCAACAACTAGCCTTTGTTCGCGACTTTTAGTTCGCGTATAAAAAACCAACTTTTGCCTGGTCTTGTGCGAATTTCTAGAACTCTCCAACACTTATTGAGGAACCTAATTTCATTTTTCCCTCAGTATCACATTGCAGTGTGATTGGTTGGTTCGCTGCGTCTCACTTCGAGTTGATTCGATGGTGAGAGGTGAAATGCAAAGCCGCACTTCGCCCCAGTTATTTGATTGTCGATCAGATATAAATGGAGTCTGCTCCGCGGACAAAAACAATGATGATGATCTCAATCAGCTATAACGTATAATTTAATGTTAATTCATAAATGATGTTAATGCTATTTAGAGCGTGGCCCCATTGCTCAGTCATGCTATTATTTATAAAAAAGTTAAATTGTTGTTTGTTATGTTTAAATAACAAATTAGAAATATGGATGTCACTAAACAGATACAATTAAACAAACAATATAAATAAAGTAACATTTATTTAACATACTTAACTGCTACTTATATAGTTTTTTTCAGCTGACGCCATTTCTTTAGTTTTGCAAATTCAAATTCAAATTCAAATCATTTATTCAGAAATTAGACCTTCACAGGCACTTTTTCTCGTCAATCTTTAAATTTATAGTTATTTCTCACAAGCTAGAAACTACTGGCATTTCGGAACGACCACTGCTGAGAAGAAATGCCGAAAGAAACTCATTTGAACAGTGTTGGTCCCTATCATGCCAGATCGGCTTACCATTATTGTTTCTTACAAAAAAATTTTTTTTTCTTTTCTTTCTAATAATATATAAAAGTACATAATGTACATAGTCAAAAGGTATATCAAAACAGGTTATGATTGTGATCCGAGTGCTGATTATAATATATATATATATATATATCGATGTGAAACACAATTAACTTACATGAAAATATATGAGAAACGAGATGACCAGTTCCCTCTGGCAGCACCCGTTCACGAGTTGACGCATGGGACAGCCATCGCGTAGCTCAACCATAATAGAGGGAACCTCACGACCCGGCCCACGACGCCACCACCAGATTGACCATTTGAGTGAGCATGACACACTCGATTCCCATGACTTCATAATTACAATTCTTATTCGTCGAAATAGAAGTATAATTCAGACACTTGAAGATCACAAATCACGTACATGTTTTACAAATAAAATTTAAATGCCATACGAATTATTATAACAAAATTCAAAATTGTGAATAAAATAATAAAAAACAGTAAAATAAAAATTAGGAGATCATGTGTGGAGTGGCAAAGTTGTCGGGAGGATCCAAGCGTTTTTATCAGTCAAATAGGCGTTAATTGTGTAATACGCTTTATCCATTAAATTTTTCTTAACATAAATTTTAAAATTTTTCATTGGCAGATTAATAGCCTCTGCAGGGAGTTTATTGAATAATTTTACACTTTGACCCACGAAAGACCGCCGAACCTTTTTAAGCCTGAATCTATTCATACAAAGTTTGTGCTTATTTCTAGTGTTTACACTATTTACTTCGTTTAATTTTTTATATAAATGTAAATTTGATTTGACAAAAATAAGCACATCAAAGATATACTGACATACCACAGTGAGGATGTTAATTGATTTGAAGAGTTCTTGAAGAGAATCTCGAGGTTTTAACCCATAAATAAAACGGATAGCTCTTTTCTGTAATACAAAAATTTTTCCTATGTCAGCTGCATTACCCCAAACTAATAGTCCGTAGGACATAATGCTATGAAAGTAGCTGAAATACACAAGTCTAGCTGTATCTATGTTCGTACACTGTCTGATCCTTCTCACTGCAAAAGCTGCCGTACTAAGTTTTTTGGCCGTGATTTCAATATGTTTATCCCACTTTAATTTGTCGTCCACAGTAATGCCCAGGAATTTAGTACTATGTACCCATTCCAGAGCTTTACCATTTACTGTTAAAGGTATAACATTGTGCGAGTTATTTAAGAGAGAAAATTTAATACATTTTGTCTTCTCTGTATTTAGAGCTAAGTTGTTGGTTGTAAACCAGTTAAGCACTACCGACATGCTATTACTTATAAAGTTATAGTTTTCACTTTTTCTATCGACTTTAAATAATAAGGATGTATCGTCTGCAAATAGAACTACTTCGCATAAATGTTGGGCAAGGCATGGGAGGTCGTTAATATAAATCAAAAATAAAAAGGGACCGATAATGGAGCCTTGAGGTACGCCTATGTGAACAGGTGCACTATCGGAAATTGTTTTGTTAATTTCTACTCTCTGTGTTCTATTATCTAGGTAAGACGAAAGAACACTAAGAGCCGCGCCAGTGACACCATAATGTTGAAGTTTATTTTTGAGTATATTATGATCTACACAGTCAAAAGCTTTCGATAAGTCACAGAAAATACCTACGACATCTTGCTTGGATTCCCAAGCTTCATTAATTATTTCGACTAAAGTGGCTGCTGCATCAGTAGTTGAACGACCTTTGGTGAAACCGTATTGACGATTATGTAAAATTTTATTTATATTAAAATACGACACAAGTTGACTGAAAATAATTTTTTCAAATATTTTACTTAGAGTGGGTAATATAGAAATAGGTCTATAGTTTGTGGGATCATGTTTAACGCCTTGTTTAAATAGAGGAATTACTTTACTTATTTTCATTAAGTCTGGGAACACGCCTTCAGATATACATTTATTGAATATTATGGTTAGGTGAGGAGCAATCAGGTCAATAATGCTGCTCAATACTGAGACGGAAAACCCCCACAGGTCCTCAGTGTTTTTAACATTTAGGGCTTTAAAAGCAGATATAATTTCATCTGGTGTAATATGTCTGAATGTAAAAGTGGACTTAGGGTCCGGAGCATTTCTTTTTAATAGATCATCTGCCGCATAGGAGCAAGAGAAAAGGGATCCTGTGATATTCTTAGAAATGTTGGAAAAGAAATTATTAAATTCGTTGGAAACTTCGTCATCTGCACTTATGGTTTTACCGTCAAGTTTTAATACAAAATTTACGTCGCGCGTGTTAATTTTACCAGTCTCTTTATTTATGATGGACCAGGCGGTCTTTATCTTATCACTCGAATTTATTATTTTATTAGTTAAATACAAAGATTTCGCGACAGAACATACTTTTTTAAAAGTTTTAGAATAGCGTTTAACATATGTTATGAATTCCGCATTAAGATTGTACTGTTTTTGGCCATAAAGTTCATAAAGTCTGTTTCTACTAATATAGATACCGTTTGAGGCCCAATCACAAAAGTTAAGTTTATCTTTCTTGATGAAAGTTTTGATAGGAAAAGATTTTTTGAATTCTTTTTCTACTATATTGAACACCTCATTGTATTGGTCATTCGGGTTTTTTGTGAGGTCTACATCTGGCAATTTGTTATAAACGGATTCGCGAAAACGCATTTTACGTTGCTTAGTTAGAGGCCTACAAGTTACAGGAGCGGTGCTTAGGTCAGGTTGCTAGTGAATAGATATGTACAAGTACCTAAACATTTCAGTAAATGTTAGTTTTAAGCCCCAAATAGACTCATGCGCTAATTGCCTTGAATTCATGCCGCGATTTGCGCACGAGTCTACATTTTTTTGGCGCTTTATACAACCTTTAACCTTGTTTGGACGTCACGATACATTATTTAAACTTAAACTTTCTTTTCTTGATAAGGATGAGCTGCGATCCACTCTAGAGACCTTAGAATGTAATCTGGAATTGGTTCCGTAGGTGGGGGTGTAGGTAAATGTGCACCCTGTAAACAAAAATATGGGACTAAATCAAAAACCTATATACTTACCAGCTTTACTTCGGAAAATATTTTTTCCGTGACAATTTAGCAAATATATATTACTGCGCTACTCAAAGAAACTAAGTACATGTGTTTAGAACTTCGCACGCCTAGTAGATTCGGCTGGTATTCTGTTGGTCAGCTATGAAAAATGTCATAAGAAAAAATACAATTTGACAGTTTGTTCATGATAAAAGCCGCCTGGTGCAGTCAGGCTTCGCGGACAGCATTCAGTGCTCGTGGAGAACCGCTGCAGACAATGCTTCACTCGAGTACATATTACCCAGATTCGTGCAACTTGATAGAGCTAATAAAAGGCGTTTTATATGGTAATTATGGTCGACTCTATGAATATGACAATAGGAACTGAGCATTTTGACGCCGCCTAACTGGCAAATAGAATGCAAGGTCATCAATCCCTTTCCATTTATTAATTGTTGTATAAATGGTAGTAGTAAAATGTATAAAATCTATTAGACACAAGCAAATAAGTACAATATTACCTGTGGTTGGTAGCCTAACTCATTGGCAACATAACTCAACTGGATGATTTCTCCTTCTGGTGACTGGTACTGACTAGAACCTTGAATTTCCAGAACTTCATCCTGTGACAAAATAAAAGAAGTTGAAACATAACCATGGTTAGTACAATCCAACTGTTACACTTGAAATAAATAAATCTGAATCGGGATTTGCTTTTTTGGGGTATGCAACAGGATCATATACTATACGTGTAGTCTTGCATGAACCAGTAAATTACGAAGGGAAGAAATGTAATCTTTGCCGTAACAGCCTGGTCCAGTTTGAGCGGGGAAAAGTTCTCCCAAAAAGTTCTCGCTTGATATCGTCACGATTCAAGCAAAAAGTTTATATGTGATGTTCAACGAGAAAAGGCATCTTATGGAGGACAGTAGCTATCAATGTAGCATGCGCATAATAAAAAAAAGAATAAAAGAAGGTCCTAAGCGAGATCGCTCCTAAAGGTACCTTCTTTCGTGGAACGTCCCATATTTCAAGCCAGTAAGTGATGTTCCTTTGTTTCACCTACCGAGCCAACAGACTTTAAATGTCCTTCAGCATGTGCAGAGATGCCGTTGCCAGTTTCATAAGCAAACTGGAACCCTCCATCTGGGCTGCTGTTGAAGTCACTCTTCACGATTGGTGCTGAAACATCGTCAGTTGCCGCATAGGCGGAGACGATCAAGCACGCTACGATTAAGAATTTCTGCAAAGAGAAGAAATTGGGTTGGATACGGATTTTGGTTGAAAACAAATTTTATCGCCCATTTCAAATTTTCTTATAGGATTAAGATTATCAATATTGCAAGACTACCTCTACTCTAGATGATTTGATTGTTGATTATCAACAACTTTGTTGTACTTCTTTGATATTTTCTTTATTAAAAATATAATTAGTACCTAATAAAAAAATACATAAGTATCTTTCAAAAACATCATAGGTAGTATGGAAATTACTCAAACTAGTATGAATAAAACAAGAAGAAGAATGTCTTAAATCCATTAAAAGTCTATTAATTAACATATTCTAGAACATGATTTATTATACTAATTAAACATATGTGTATATATATGTATATACTGAGGACAAAAACTTCAAAACACTTATAAGTTATTCATAATGAGAATGATTTTAGTCTAATTTAATATCATATTTTACAAATACCAATGCAAATTAGTATATTTATAGGTGGTTATAATCTTTTGCATATACGTAAAATATTGTAAAGTTTTAAATTTCAGTGTAGGTCATAATGAAGATATTTTTACGTATATGATTGGAATAATTTTCATGGCGATAAAAATAAAAATTTGACACCAAAAAAGAAGAGATGTTATTTTTGGATTATGCATGCAACAAATACTTACCATTTTGTCTTAGCTTCCTTCAACCTGTTTCAAGACTAGTATTTGAAGAAAATTAAGATTCTTATATAGTATTTACTTAATTTAAAAATAAAAATACGACCAAAATAATAACCAAAAAAGAAAATCATAGGCTAGGAAATAAGCGGTTTATTCTTTTATTTAATATGACAATCGATTGTCTGTTTTTCTTTGTTATGTTTTACAAACTTTATAATATCTTTCTTTATTATATTTACCTAAATACGAAGCGTAGAAAGTAATTGAAATAGGAATAATTCTTTTAGAAGAATGTTAAAATTGTGATTTAGTTATAATCTTTTTTAGTTTAGTGCCATATCTTGTGTACCACATAAATTGATTTTCTTTCTTTCTTTTCTTGTCCTTGTCCTTGTCCTCTGAGTTGCTAGATCATAATTGGGATTACCCTTTGTGTAGATATTTTTTTTGAAATAAATAAAATAAAAAGTATTAGAAAGTAACTAAACTAAAATTTGGTAATTGACGTCCTTGGAGAAAAGGTTGTGGTGAAGTTTGTTGCGCCGCTTCTTCTTCACCTGCGCTTTGGAAGTTAACAGTAGACAAATTACTTCAATAAATTTTTGACGTCAATAAGTGATGTATATAATCCTAAGTTGAAAAATAATTGTGAATTTGACTAATCGCTGATTTCGTGGCCCCATGCAACTAACTTTTTTGATAGTATGATAACGTTTGTTTGAAAAAAAAAAGCGATAAATATTTTTATACTAATTAAGCTTTTAAGGTTTCATAAAAACAATTTAGTATAGATCATCGCAAAAAATTAGACTGGTTCCTATCTAGATAAATAAGAACATTAGTGGCCTGTTATATTAAAAGTCGTAATAATTTTATTATTTTATACAAATTAATTGAAGTAATTTGTAACACTGGCAGTAATTTTTAATCATGGAAAACTAGAAATTTTTCAGGGTTGCTAAATTATGAATGAATGAATGTTATTGACAAGCAACAAGAACTCATAATTTTTTATTTTATTAAAATATCGAATAAATGAATAAATAAATTGTCTTAAAATCATGATGAAATCTGATTTGAAATTAAATTAACCTAGTTCCTTCAAAATTGTTTTTTATGCAAAATAAAATTCACATTGTGTCATATAGTTTGGTTTTAAAGCTTTAAATCCGATAGCTAATGAGTCTACGTATTCCTGTCCAAATCCATCTCAGGTGTTGACTGGTCTGACCGGTCTATCTTGAGGTAACCAGACCGATATTATAGAAATCAAAAGGACCCATTAAGTTTTACGCCGAATTTATTTTATTATCTAAGTATAATAGTAATACGCCTATACGATGATGTTATCCAATATCGAACAATTTAAAATTATCGCGTTTCGAAGCTTCGTTCCTGAAATTCCGAGTGACGACTGGAATAATAAAAAATAAAATTCTAGACTTCAACATATGTAATGTTTGTTCTTCTTCTATATCTTGAATCGAAATGAGGGGAAAAATAAGGGGGAGACCTTTGCCCAGCAATGGGACATGTTATCAAAAGGTTAAAAAATCTAGTATAACAACCATTCGTACAAGTTTTTACAAAGCAAGAACATTTTTAACAAATTAGTCTATTATTATAATTCACTATTATTATCTATCCACTTATTCTTGACGACCTCGGTGGCTCAGTGGTGAAGTGCTTGCCTCTGAACCGAGAGGTCCCGGGTTCGATCCCCGGTAGGGTCATGATGGAAAATGATATTTTTCTGATTGGCCCGGGTCTTGGATGTTTATCTATATATGTATATGTTATAAAATATAGTATCGTTGAGTTTAATATCCCATAACACAAGTCTAGAACTTACTTTGGGGCCAGCTCAATCTGTGTGGTTTGTCCAATATATTTATATTTATTTATTTATTCTAATGAATAACTGATAATAATAATGATACCTGATAATAATAATGATAGTTTGCTAGATTGATAGTCTGTAATGAAAATTATATATTTTTTGATATATAATAATCACTAAATTGAGTTATTGATAAAATGATAGCATGATGATTTGTAACACTGATTATTTGACCGGAAAATAATGATATTTTTTAACTAAGTAATGTTATATATGTATATAGTATGTAGTATATGTTCATAATTTAGCAAATTATGAACTTTTGAATTTACATGCAGTTCACGGGCATTATTATATGGGTCGCTCATTATCATTGTGTATTTGGATTTTAATTTTAATGTACCTACGTATGTCTGATATATAGGTTACCATGTATAAAAACGTAATACAATGAAGGTCGTTCCAAAATAGATAAACACAATATAGAAATGATACTAAACTTTCGCAATTAAAACTAAAACTAAACATGATATCTGAACTAAGTATAATTATTAAAATAACTTTACTCGTTTCAGAATAACGCGGGTCTAACGAAAGTGATTCGTCTCGAGGTGACCCGGCGGCGACGACAATTCGTTCAGAGATCATAGTCAGTTTTTTAAGAGTTCCAAATGGTCTCTCAGCTCTGCGTATTCCCGGTTGTGGCGCTAAGAATCCCGGGGTCAACGTAAAAATAATCTTAAATGTATGAAGATTTGGCTGTGACTTTACAACCGGCCGCCGTCAAGCCTCCTTGGGAATGCTACTATTATATATTAGGTGCTTTTTCTATGCTATGTGTCCCTTAGTCGCCACGTACGACTCCCAATGGTTGATGAGTGGTCCTGTTCTAGGAACCACTCATAGTAAATATATTGAGTTACTAATGGACAAATACTGAGAAATTACAGTCCGCTGTGTCCAAAAAAAAAATATGTAATATTAAATGTTATATGTCTATATTATACAATATATTCCAGGTCAACAGCACATCAACCTACCCAAATTAATTGCAAACTCGTCACTTTTACCGCGCCATAGAGGTTCGTGTAGGATAACTTGATGTGCTGTGGACTGTACAGTAAAACTTAAACTAAAAAGTTCTTGTCTTTGTTAAAATTTGCAAAATTGTAATGACAGCGAAGCCGCAGCGGTCGAAATGCTTTGAAAACCACCGACCACACATCGTGCGGTCGTCGGTGTCCCCAGTTGTCAGATCATTGGCGCGCATATCATAGACGACATCAAGCCAGCAACTTTTAGGTTATTTAACTCATCTATACGAATTTAAGGCAAGTTCTTTAATTTATCTCTTATTTATAATTTCTAGATGTTTCTTACCCCGAAAAATTACGGGCAGGATTAGGGATATAGCTTATCGTACGTTTATTAACCGAATAATTCATGAAGTTGGTATTAGCGCGATATATTACGAACATATTTCACACTAGCCGCCAGTTGCTCGGCTAATATAAAATGTTGAGGTGTTTTATTGTTTCATAATGTTTAGGAAACTTGAACTATCTCATTTTAGACATACCTAAATTTTTAAGATTAAAATGGAAATTTAAAAATAGACTAGTCTTAATAAACAGCTCTTTGCACTCGAAATACAACTGTGCAGTTTTAATTCAAGAGAAAAATGTTTTTTTTTTTTGCATCAACCATACCTATTTTACATTACCTCTTTGGGAATGATTTAATTGCCTACCAGTTGTCAAGGTTTTGCATATCTACTTCTATAGGCAATTTTAAAACATATTTCATAGAATAAAGACAAATAAGCGAATGAACAGCAGCGAGATATAAATTATAGCGTACAAAAGACGGCACTCAGACGCATTCAAGGAAACGCTGTTGTATTATATTGTACCGATTCTGGAAGACGCCATTTATCCACAGCACTTGGTTTTGGAACTCAACAACACATGTGGTGCATTACTGTGATAATAGGTAGTAATTGAAATATTTAGAAACAATGTATGGCTTGGTAAGAACTGTAAGGAAATAAGAGGAGAAATATATGGAAATGAGTAAAAGAAGTGATTATCGGTACATACGTATAAAACAACAATATCAGACTTAAACGAAACAAATTATTTAAAAAAATATTAAGAAAATAATAATTTAAATCTGGTGAACGTAAATAAAAGCTCCAATGAAGAAAACGTTCTATTTCGTGAATAAATTCAATGAGACCCAAGCTGAAACCAAATCGGCCGATATCAAAACCAAATTCGCCTCTTTAAGTCTTGTTCAATTCAAATGGGGTTGAAAAAGGCTGCCTTTCCGATTGGCTATTCAAACCGATTTTATCAGTCTAATTGGGTCCATGTGTTGTCCAGTTTATGCTATCTTCGGGTCCTTTTTACCTCATGTACAAATATAAATATGATCAAATTTAACTATATTAAATTGAGTTAAGTACGTATGTAAGGCTTCGGTGTGTCGCAGGGAATGAGAAACAGGTAAATGATGAAGAAAAATATTATATATCCGTGGTTTTGTTTCCCTCCCATCTCAATTTTGCCAGAATAGCCAGGTATCTAACTTATAAAGCGGTGGTGGTCAAGTAGTCAAGACCGTCCGCCTATGATCGAAAGATTCCAGGTTCGAATCCTATTGCCACATGAGTTGATATTATACCAAATTGACTCATATACTTATAGTCGTTTTTATAGTCCACCACTTGTGTTTCGGTGAAGGAAAACTTCGTAAGAAAACCTGCACACTGGTTGACAGTGTTTTTCGATTACTACTACTAGAAGCGGTAAGTAATCGTAAGAAACATGTCAGATGCCTTTAGGCGACTTGAATGGAATCTGACGCCAGTTTGAGCAATTAACACAGTCAAAAAGATCTAATTTAATAGGTATAATATTTAACTGCAGTAGGCCTACCATCAACTTTTACAGAACGATTCCAATGCAACTCAGTTCAATTTAGGAACCTAAAATGAATCGCATTAATACTAAAAATTAAGTCGATGGTACGAATTCTCTCTATACTCAGTTTAGGTCGTAAAGTAGATCTTGTTAAGAGAATATGAATGAATGAATAAATAAATAAATAAATAAATAAATAAATAAATAAATAAATAAATAAATAAATAAATAAATAAATAAATAAATAAATAAATAAATAAATAAATAAATAAATGATGCTAAGCCCCCAAGACCTAAAATTAAATCAAAACTATTGATTGAAACCCAAATAAGCCAGCAAATCAGAGCCTCAGACCGCTAATGGAATATAAATTATCTCTTATGTGCCTAAAATAATTCTGCAACATAACAAACAGCATACTGATGCTGTTTGTTATGTTTGTTATATGAAATTCCCTCCAATTTGGTGAACGACAAGAGCTGTAAAGCAGCGTGGCGTGGAGCGATGTATCAACAAGACTATTATAAAAGTATTGAGTATTAATATAGGTACTTAATATAGATATAAATAAATAAATTCAAATTAACTATATTCGTTACATATTCATGCTTATCTGCTTAACCAAACTTGTATCATATAAAGACAGTTTCCTTCAAATTAAGGCATGTAATGGTGATATAATGTACCACGTATTATGTACTACGTATATATGATATAATGTACACGTTAAGCAAGTCGCTGCTATCTGTCATATCGCATACCGTGGTATAGTGACGTGCAGCATTGCTTCGCTCACCTAGAACGACGTAGGTAAGCTAAATATTCCACAATGACAACGTTTCAATCTTAATCAATATATTTCATATTCAATTTCGAACCGCAGATAATACAATTCATGCATTGGAAATTTCATTAATTTTAATTAGCCTAGCTTTGATGAAATATGAATTGTAATAGACAACTTAGCTGCGCCCCGGGGCTTCGCTCTCTTGGGAATTTCGGGATAAAAAGTACTCTATGTATTATTCCAGATTATATTCTCCCCATGTACCAAATTTCATAACAGTAGATTTTGCGTGAAAGAGTAACAAACATACATACACATATAAATCCTCACAGGCTTTCAAGGAATTTCCATAACGTGATCCTTATTTTAATTTTATTTATCCATATTTTTTTAAATCGTCTTACAACTATTGTCGCTCCATAGAGGTTAATGCAGGGTAACTTGATGTGCTGTTGGCTGTACTGCCATCATTGAACTACGCGTCTACGAAACGCTACGCCGTAGCCGTTCCATTACGTGACGCCACCCTTTCGTAGACGATAATTATATTACTTGAAGGCTTCATTCAAAAGCACAAAGAACCAAAGGTTTGATGTAAGTTTGCAATAGATTCTGCTGCATCCTAATCCTGACTATAATAATTACAAATGCGAAAATAAGTTTGTTACCTCTACACAGTTTATCTACTCAACCAATCTTCTTAAAATTTTGCATACATGTAATTTGAAGTACGAAGAAGGACATAGGGTATCGTACCTTTCATCCCGGAAAAATAAATGCTCCTCTGGTAAATTCACGCGGGCGAATCCGCGGGCAAAAGCTAATGATAATATAATAAGCAATAGGAAATCGGACCATGTGCTACGACGCCTTACGTCCGAGGAAGACACCGCAAAATGTTTAGATAAGAGAGAGAAAAGTAATTTAAGCAACTAGTAATTATACAAATCAAATTCAAATTCAAAATTCTTTATTCAATATAGGATGATATACATCACTTATTGACGTCAAAAAAATTACTTACACTAGGTCTATTGCCGACTTTCAAAGCGCAGGTGAAGAAGAAGCGGCGCAACAAACTTCACCAAAGGCCTTTTCTCCAAAGACGCCAGTTAACAAATGTAGGTTTTATATTGGAAATCTTCTATTTCAGAAATTGGTTTAAAATCAAATATAGCTTTAATGGAAATCTCGGTTGCAGTCTATTTCCATCGACGCAAGTCACACTCTAATCCATCATACCGATTGGAAATCGAATTGATACATCCACCCTAACGATGCCTTATGGCAAGGGAGTAAGGTCGATTATCGTCAAAATAAGGCATATATCTCATCATAAAGCCATTCAGGTTCATTAAGCATGCTTTTGGAAATGCGTCGGAAAACTCCAATCGTAGGGTTGTCTCTGAGTGTCTTCTGAGTTTAAAAATTGGACTTTTTATGGTAGCGTTCCCCTATCCCAATCTGTCTCTTATCACATCGTTTTCCCGATTTGTTTTCACAGCCATTGAGCGTCGGGGCTTAAGATCCGTTTTCCTATTTTTCCTTTTCCACTTCTCACAATCTTCGATATATTAAGACAGCTAACTAAGCATTAGCTTTGATGATGGAGAAGTTATTTAAAGCATTTACCAAATTAATTCAATCACAAATATTTTTGAACGATCGGGATTTAATATAACACTAATATTATTACAGAATAAATGTCTGTTTTTGAATGTCTGATGTTTGAATGAATGTCGTTTTTGGCAACATTTTTATCTCGCCAGCCCTGTAACCCGCAGCGTCTTTACAACCCAAATTGCCTATTCAGAACAAATTTATTGATACAAACGTTGAAAGCTGGGATATGGTCGATCGTGATTGGCTCAGATAATCTGTGTAATTGGCGTTGAAAAATACGCTTTTATACCCGACACGCGTACTGAAATAGATTAAAAAGACTTTTTATGTCGGGTAATAGATATCGTTTGTGACAGCCCTTTGTATCACTGATGAGATTATGATTAAATATGTAATTCTAAAAGCAATGTAGTTTGTTTGCAAATAAATTATTTATTTAAACTTTATTTTACACATCGCAAACTTAACTACAAGTGCTTATATATTTTTACTATAACTGACTTTTGAGCGGGTTTCTGGAAGCCCAAAGTCCACTTAAAAAGTAAAAGGTTCGGTTGTTTTCACAAAAGGCCAAATAAATGCCTGGCGTCAACCCTCTTTGGCAATGTTGTTATTGCCTCTTAATTATCAATTATTTATTTTACGACATAAAATGAAACTATTAAAATTAATCTCTATTAACTTCTCCTTACCTGTACAATGTTTACAGGCTGTTGACTGCAAGCAGAATCTCATTACTACCGGTTAGTTCCTTTCTAGATTATAATTCTTACTTACCCCGTTTACACTAGCATAATAAAAACCAAGTTATGCAATTAAGTCGGGTGATATGCAAGTCTGCCGGGGACTCCAGCATAACAGCGGGCATATTTTAATGCACCGATGCGCCGAAGCGAGAAATAGAAATCGTTGTAAATGGAAAATAGCTGTTTTGTTATACCTATATGTTTATTTATTACAATCCAATTTAACTTTACTTTTGTTTATTGTAATTTATTCGGGAAAATATATATTTAAAATTGCGTAAAAACGTAAGGTATCGATCGTTCGGCATTTCCTAGAAATACGATAATAATATTCGCATGGTAAGCTATTTTCCTAGTGCGAGATGACACCAAAACCTGGGTAGATATTAAATTTATTTACAAGTTCATGTACACTAAATATGACACAAAATATTTATATATGGAGTATTTCGTATTTTATTATTTTTCCCCGAAAATAATCCTTCCTTCAAAATTTTGCTTGATTACATTTATTAGTGTAGCAAACATCATTAAAAGCAATCAAGCAAATACAATTTATTACAACGAGAAAACAACTCTTTTGCAAAACTACATTAACCACTGAAAATAAACTCTGTAATTGGTTTTCATGAGCATTCAGCTTTCCGTAAACCGAAAACAATTCTCGATGCAGTTGCATCAAAACACAGCGCACGTACCGCCATTAAAGCCAAGCTGAAGATGCACAGAATCTCAGCTGCAGAAAGCATTAATACAAATGTATACTAAGCCAGTAATAAACAACAGTGTTTCATTCATGAAAGTTTAATTATTATTTCTGAATATAAATATTATATATCAAACGTAATTGCAACGGACTAGTCGCGAGACATGATTTTTTTAGGAGCAGCACTTTCTTTCTTTCTTCAAGGTAAATGTCGCAGGGAAAAATAAAAATAAAGATGGCAATCATTGAGTTCATTTAATGATTTTTATTGAAAACTTGAAGACTACTCACTTTACTAAGCACAATTATTATAATAATGGTATTTTTGCACAATAGGAAACTTTGAAAGTAATCTATCAAAATTAATATTTCTATCTCTCTCATCTGATCATATTTTAGTGAAAAGAAAATTCAATCTGAGAATTCTGCACCAGCTTCAATTGGAGAAACTGCTTCAGAACCTAAACTAATCAAGAGGCAGTCGGCTGCAAAACTTATTGGTACGGTAAATGCATTAATAAATTGTTTTAAAATTGTTTATAATAATGGTATTTTTGCACAATAGGAAACTTTGAAAGTAATCTATCAAAATTAATCTCTCTATCTCTCTCATCTGATCGTTTTTCCGGTTGCTTCCTCGGCCGTTGATCATCAATATCTTGCTAAACAGACTAAACGGATTTCACAGAAAATCAAACAAATTACAGTTTGACGGACAATATAAATATTTTACATACTCTATTTTGTTCAATAAATAAATATAAAGAAAAGTCGAAAAGCCAGTTGAAAATATTATAATCCTAAAAGTAAACGAATTGTAATAACCACGCCTATCAAAGTCGTGTAAAGCTTTTTTAAAATTGCGCCACTTTATGAGCACTGTATTTCTGTCGGTCCGTAAAGCATAATAATTGTTTATATTTCAATCAACAAATCATAATCTGAGCGCTGAGTGCTTCTAAAATTATAACTGACAAGATCTTACTTGACGATTTTCTATATTGGGGATATCAATAGAGCAAGTATTCTTGGCTTTTATGAAAATAGTGAGGAAATTTTAATGTTAATTTTTATAGTTTTAAAATATAACTATTTAACGACAACATAAATTATACGTATCTATATGAGAATGTACTTACAGAATATATAACGATAAAACAAAATGAAAACGTTATGATGGTTATTTATTTGGTTCCTTGTTCAAAATATATGTGATTGATAGATACATATCATTTATAATCTGTGTAATTAGATGATAAAACATTCATTTATTTATTTACAATACAATCATTATGATACGTATTATGAGTATGATTTTGGGTATAATTTGCTAAATGAATGAAGAAATCAAACATTCAAAGAAGTCATTCCAAATAGCAATACGTTGTACAACAAATAGATCAGATAAAACGAATAAATGAAAAAGTTTATCTCGTTTCAATACGTTGCACTCGATTGCACTCAAACGAATTTGATAAAAGGCAATCAGGACAGTCTGCTGATAAAAGATATTAATTAACTCCAGCCCGATTGGCACAGGAAAAAGAAATTACATTGTTATCAGATGACACTTCCAATATGCGGATCACCAGTAGTCTGCGTTCGTGTAGCTACGGTAACCAATACTTCGACCCGAGTTACCCACCCAGACGCCGCACATGCGCAGTCAGTAACCCACCTCACACAGAACTAGAAATTACGCAGTGAATCGGTCCAGCACTACGAGTAGCTTCAAAAATAACCTCAAATTGCCCACAAAAAAAAATATAAATCAGTTTCAAGCTTTTGAGCGTTTTCAAACAATTTTTAGTACGCGAATAGAATACACGCACGCCCGACCCACTGTCAAAACAAACCAGTGCTTTTGCCATGTAAACATGAACGAACACAAGATTATACTTCTTGTTGTCTGCATGGCGATTTACTGCTTGTATAGTCTTAAGATATGGCTGAAAATGAAAGACGATGTAGAAGACACTGATAGAAAAATATCAGACACAGTTCCGCCCGTGGTAGAACAAAAAGTAATACCGAAACACGTTGAAATAAATGAAAAACCAGTGAAAAGAAAAATTAATAGTGACATTCCGCTGTTCATAAACAATGGTTGTAGCGTATTAGAAGTGTTTACCAAAAAACCCGATACTAAACTCAAACTCAAGCAGAATAAACTTCAAGATATGGAAGGTAATAATGGCAATGCTATAACAGTGATAGGAATAACAGTATTTCTAGTGATATTAGTGTTGAGTGCATTCATGGATGTACTGAAAGTGAAAGAAGAAGAAAGAGCAATGCTCAAATTAAATCCAAACGGTGAAAGGAGACAATCTTTGGCAGAATTTGCCAACAAGAAATCTTTACGTAGAGAATCTAGCAAATTTGGTCTTCAACTATTTCAAATTGCCGAATCTTTTGTCAATGGCGAAGATGAAAACAAAACTCGTAGAGAATCTAGACCTTATACGAGAGGAGAATCGACAACATCATATTTTAGTGAAAAGAAAATTCAATCTGAGAATTCTGCACCAGCTTCAATTGGAGAAACTGCTTCAGAACCTAAACTAATCAAGAGGCAGTCGGCTGCAAAACTTATTGGTACGGTAAATGCATTAATAAAATTGTTTTCTATCTTAATTTAAAATTCAAATTTACTTGATGTTGTCAAAAGCATAATTGAATGACTTTAATTATATCTTCAGATGTTTTATTATTTAAAACTTTCAAAAGTCTGTCTCTACTGTTGTTTTTTCTTATCTCTGTTTCAATACAAGGTCTGTCTGACGACTGAAAAAGCATTTCAGGTAATTAAATCACCCTTGTAGATAGTAAAAATTTGCGCAAAAACTGCATTAGTATTTGAAAGTATTGCTTTTATCATGGCGAAGCTGTAAGCGTAAATCCGTTACTGGTTATGATTATATTTAGGCAATTTCACATCAGATTCGCAGCAATGGATTAGCGCTTATCTTCAGCGAACTGTAATGATTACCTAGCAATTTTACTCTCTTCCTCGTATTTTAGTAAAATGGGTATAATTTTATTACTTTTCCTTTGAGTAATAAATAAATCGCATAACTGAAGCATTTGTTTTACGGTTATTTGAACAATGATTTCTGAATGATTGGTCAAAGCTTCATCTCGTTTGTTCACATAACTAGTAAAATGCTTGTAGTTTATAGTGGCCGTTTATTAGTATAGCGTTTGATTTTAACTTAACGTAGTGTTTAATTTTTAGAATAACTATTTATACTTCAAGTTATGTTATGTTGGCATGCAATTTGACATTTATGAATTTATTAAAGTATACCTACAAGAAATCAAATATCGTGTTTGTGAAACACATAAAAGCCGCAGGCACTGAGAATAGAGGGAGTTGCCCAACAGTAGTACACCCGATGGCTCTAAATAAATAAATAAAATTAGCCGCTGTAGCTACATTGTATCTCTACAAGACCAATGCGTCAAATGTCGTGATTGTATATTTACGACAAAATCTGTAATTTTTTATTACGTATGATGTGCATAACACATTTGGTATTAAAATAATAAATATGTGTTTAAAGAAGTAAATGCACTTTTTTGTAAGTACAGGTACTTGATAGCAGCGGTCAAAAGCAAAAACGAAGAAAACTAAGCGAGCTAGTATAACCAAATTAGATAAAACATAGCCATACAATGGATTCTGTCCCGTTTCTTCTCGTGTTTGTATGAGCGAAAGGAATTTAATGACATTTTTTATAATATTCCTCTACAATAAACTACATCGATTGACACCACCACGTTAGACTATATCGATTTGATCCCTTAGCTGTAGTTACAATTTCTTAGTAAACCCAAAGATATGGTTTCTGCGGTATTACTAATTGGCTTCGAGAAGCAGCCAGCTTTAACGAGGAATCCAATTTACTTTACTCCTTATTTTCTAAAATCTTACATTAAATAAAAATAGTTGATATAAATATTGACTCTTTTTGACATGTTGTTTAGTTATTGCTTTCAATTGCATGCGTTGCCTTACGTTCATTAAAATATGCTACTCCAATTAATATGAATTATTATTTTTTACGTATTATACGTAAGTATATTAGATGGTAATTTTTCCCATAGCATGTGAGATAATAAAATGTACTGTATTCTCTCTACCCTATTCTTCTAATGTGCTAAATGACATGTACCATAGAACAGTGTGCAACACAAGCAAGTGACTTTAGGTATCCCAGAGATATTTATATGCTACTAGATGTCGGTAGTCGACTTCAATGAAATCTGACCCAGTATTCTCTGACAGTAGTATCTGACACACTCAATAAGAAAGGAAAAATCTCAATAAGATGCAAATGCAATTTTGCATATTGTTGAAAAGGGCTTGCTTTTTCAGATTGACGTTTATTTACAATAAATAAAATTATAATATAATATAGATAATCTTAGTCTCTTAAAATACAAGTTGCAAGGATCTATGTGATTTGTCGATATGTGTATTTTTAATTTTAATAGTGTCAATTTGATCTAGGAGCTCGCCCGGTCCCGATGGTACGGCGGTCATCATTCCCCGCGCTACCCCTCAACCCAGAAGTCCAAGCTCTAATGCTGGGGAACCGACAACCTTCGTTTGACAGCGACGATGAAGACGGAAAGGGCCGACGCGTTAGGATAATCAGAAGATATTAAATTCTTAGATTCTTAGAAGAAGTATTTGTGACACGATCATGGCTTTACTCCCAGATTTTTAAAAAAAGTAGAGTACAAACTCAACTTGATCTGTGCGGGACGTTTGGGAGGAAATTAGGGAAACACTCTGTACCATTTTGTTACAGAGTGTTACACCAAATAAAGTTTGAATAAACACATACACTCATCTCAGAGTAATCATATCACGACCACTCTTGCAATGTGCACTCTTGATGTCCGACTATGAAGAAAATATAATGTGTTTAAATAATACTTTTGAATTTGAAACCTGAAAATCCATTTAAGCCATATAACAATTTACAAACATTAGTCACACTTGATTCACAAACTATTGATTTTTAGGCGATTCGATTAGGAAAGGAAATCTCAATTCTCAATAACACTTCGTTTTTTGATTTTCTTTTTCGCTTACCGATTGTCTGGAAGAGATCTCTTCATGAGAGTTCGCCGTTGCCCTTTGGTTACTTTCCAATTTCTATACTTTTTTATTTTATTTTATTATGTACAATAAATTAAGCACCACTTTTTTGGTCTACGAATTTTGTAAAATATAACTTGAGTCCAATGACCGATCTCAAATAGTAGATATAGAAATAATACATCTGTCCCTGTCGCTTTAATTTTGAATGAATCGGTTCATCTTGTTGTCAAAGGACTGAATTTATATATTACAAACTATAGTATAAAAATGGTTATTATTTCAACTAATTTATTTTTAGTCTTCGGCCACTGTAGAATAGATTTACAAGAAATCTTAATTCTAGTTCAGTTAATAAGCAACTTGTTAAACTGATAGAAATCACAATTTTGTTAATAAAAATATTTTACGAGTAGGTAGAGTATATCAAGAGTACGTGAGGTAAACTGCAGCTAATTCCTTTCATTATGAAAAACTTTGTAAATGTCTTCCCTTTTTTTTAGTTTTTAAATCGAAGTCTGTTTATTGACCAATTATTTCAAATATCGTTTGTTGTTTTTGCATATTTTGTCTAGTTTTAATGATATTGATGTAGAATAAGTAAAATTTGATCTCCTTTACATATTTACCAATAATATACGATGCTGCTGAGGTATGGTAGGAATATTATGTAATCCTATATACAAAATAGAAACAATTTTACATTATAAATATACCATTTAAATGGTCTAGTAATTTACGAAAGTCTGATCCTAATCTATGTACTGATTTTGTGTGATAATTATGTACCACCTAATCTTTTGTCTTGTACTCTTTGTAAACCACTTTAACTTTGTAAAATTTAATTTAAATGTTCCTTAATAAAGGTAACTACTTTACCTTATCTATCTGTTTTTCTGTCCATTTACCTATTTTCTCAAATTTCACAAATTATGGGATATTTTATTTATTATAATATGGGATATTTTATTTATTATAATCTTATAATAAATAAAATATCCCACTAATATTATAAATGTGAGGATGCATGTGTGTCTACTGGACGGATTATTATGAAAGGTACCATGGTTTAGGTAGAATATTAACCTGGAATAACACAGAGTACATTTTATCCCGAAATTCCCAAGGGAGCGAAGCCTCGAGGCGCAGCTAGTACTAAATAAAAATCTTCCAGAACAAAAACGAGACTCCGTAGACAAACACCCTAAAGCTACTGAAGGCCTAGCGTCGCTTTGTTGTTTGTCGGGTTAGTTTGCTTGGCTAATGGACATGGAGCTGAGACTTGGACGTCAAGGTAAATTGACATTAGGTATGTATTTGTTTACGATACCTACCTGAATATTCTCACAGACTAGACATCAAATCCAATCATAATAATTGGCGTTGCCTTCATCGATATTACTCCATGTTTTTTGAGTAAAAATTACACACTAGCACCGCCATCACAAAATAAAAGAAAATAGCAATTATAAAAATCGATGAAAATGTGATGGTGGCGCTGGTGGGCGGGTAATAACGGTTAATGCAAACGGATTTTTATGAAGAGACACACTCAACAACACACAACTTTGTAGTTTCTAATACAACATGCGCTTCAGCGCACAGATATCCTAGAATTGTAAATACGTAAAAAATTAAAACTGGACGAACACCGAACCAGTCAAGCCAAAAATTCATAAAAATATATTAAAATTTGCAATAAATTTATGATGAAAACAGTCTGGCCCAACATTCTCGATCCACCATCATCGTTCTCGCTTCGCTGGCACCCCGCCAGGTCACCAAGCCGGATCACGCACGATAATATTGGTTTTTCGCCTTGAACGGCTAATGCCTACATAAATAAATATGCGATCCATCTGTAACATTTCACAATAGCTTTGTTTTTATAAAATGAAATCCGTTTGTGGCAAAATCTTACATGTCATACTAGTGTACTAACATGATATGGCAGCGAGTCCTCACTTCAGCATCCTACGGACTTCTTGCAAAATTGATTGTAAAAAGCTTGTTGGGTCCACCATCAGCGTGAATTTTCTTTAGTTAGTATGTCTATTATCCTATCACTATTTTTGCAACATGCCTTGTGCTCTCATTGTAATTTTCTCAAGAATCTCAAGAACAGAAAAAATAGAGCATATCCGATCGTTACACGCTAATGCTTAGAATACTAATAGATATAACATCGTTTTTAATCCATACTTCCCCACTAATGTAATGTAGATATTTATATACCTACTATTACTGACCCTGAAATCCTGTTTAAAAGTAAATATTATGATTTCAACAAATGAGGATGCTAAGATTGGATTTCGCGTAATTACCCGTGCGAAAAATAAGCATAAACTGTTTCATAAAGTGTTTACTCAACAAAACGATAAAAAATTGGGTCCTACTAATATTTATGAGCGTAAATATATGTGTTAATTTTACACATTTTTATAGGCGAGACCTTGTTGTTAAAAATATCCAGGTTTACGTACCGCTGATGCGTTGCAGTGTGGTCGGGACGCCTTCGGGGATAGCTCGTTCCATTATTGTCTATGTGTATAGTGTTTATAGTTCAAATATTTACATGGTATTATTACGTCGAGGTTTTAAATGTGTGGACTTGGTTCTGAATTTCTCTTTGCGAGTTTTGTCCAGTGGAAAAAAAGGCATCTAGATACATAAACTTGTTCGTTATCATTTTGAAAATGATGTTTTTGAACTGTTAATAACAATGGATTATCAAGACTTACTAACAGCAAATGTACTTCACTGGAACTATCGTGGTTTCACCGAATTCCCAATTAACAAAATTGATGGAGAAGAATCTGAAGTTACCGATATATACTTAAAAGACAATCTTATAACAAGGGTCCCTAAGGAAATATATAAGCTCAAACACTTAGAGAGTCTGTATTTAAGTGGAAACGATATCGTAGAATTGCCTCGAGAGATATCGATGTTGAAATGTCTGAAATGTCTCGATTTGAGCGGGAATCGATTGCGAAGGTTGCCTGATGAGATTGGCGAGGTGAGGAGTTTGAGATTTTTGATATTGGATGAGAATGAGCTGGTGGAACTGCCATTACGACTGGCCGAATTAAGAGGACTGCGGTATCTCTCGGTTTGTGGTAAATTTTGTTTATATTTTGACAATTATTGCGTTGTTGTATTTTGTTCTTGTTGAGTACTTATTTACTAATCATATTAATAGTCAGATTATGATGATTATGACTGCCTCGTTAGATGATACTATAAAATCAATTTTACCACTACTCAAATGCTTTGACTTCAGACACTCATATCATGTTCATAATTTTCTTTGTGCATTTTAATAGCATTTCAGACATAATTTGTAATTTAGATTTTTGAGCTAATCTGCCTCCACTAGGACGCGCTTAATATCGTAACTCATCAATCACTAATGTACCAGGAAGACTGAACGTTTTCGAAAAGAACCCAAGCACGATACTTTGAAATATGGGTCTCATATTCGGAAAAATAAATTTTTCCATATTTTAAAAATACGCCTAAGGCAATGTAATGCTCAAAAATCACCTACATATTCTGCAGATAGACTATAGGTAATTTTTTCAAATATATACTTACAGTAGATATCCTTAAGTCGGACCACTCGGTATCCGTCCGTTGATTTCAAAGGAGAAGACTAAGGGACATATTAGAATTGGCAGCCGATAGACAAAAACAACATCTGCAAGGAGGGTTGTCTCTTCGAAATTGTAAGGTTTATTTTTGCTCTGAATTTGGGCGTCACAGCTCCGGATGCCACCTGGAATACGCGAATGTGAGAGAAAAATAGCTGTATTTCTGTACACGCGATCATCAAGGTACCCGACCAAAAGCATTTAACTGTCGCTCGTAAAGGGCTCCCGATAACAAACTATCAGTTAAATTACACTCTTCCCCATTGATTTGACCCATTTACACTAGAACAGTTACGACATTGCTGCAGTCATTATTGGGACGAAAATACTCGCATCCGATAAGGAAATGATCTTGCATCTACGAATTAATGTGGGTGGTAGTTTTAACATGGTTGAGACGGGTATATTGTTTAGTAGTAACTGTTGATTTCATTTTATTAATTAATGAAAATATATCAATAATATTAATTAGTAAATTGTATAGTTGGAATTGAGATTCATTATTTGAGGAGAATCTTTAGTTTTATACCTTTGTATCTGGGACACGCCAAACTGTAGGCGCATAAACGCCTAAACATGTTATTTATTTGATTTTTTTTGATTATTTTGTAGTTAGTTTAAGAAATATTTATAATAGTGCTCATGGTCAAATTCAGCTTCTTCAAGATTCCGTTTGCTCTGATTTTGATGTGCAATTTTAATGTTTACGTAAATATAAAACCCTTCTCAGTTCATTTGTTTACGTGATGCAATGCACTTGACGAGCCAACGGCTGCACCGTATACAAACAATTCGTAATACCCCGGTTCCTGGATTTGTGTCGGTTTGTCTGTTTGTTTTAGATTCTTGGTTTATGTAAACGATTCGGTAATAATTTTATGAACTAGAATCTCGATGATCTATAATGCTCTTTGAGACGTTTCCGCTCCCGTTTCAAACACTGTTATTTCAACACTAGATTAGAATTTATATCATCTATATTTATTTTTAGTAAATTATAGGTAGGTATATCTCGTGTTTAAAATTTTTAATTAGCGACATTTTTACATATTAAAACTGTGACCGCAAATTTGGCTTCTAAATTTCATTTTAGTTAAAGATTTTACAAAAACAAACTTTAAATTCAAGATCGTGTATTTTTTTTTAATTTGTTGTGATCCACTAATTTACTCATAACTATTTTTTAAATTTAAATAAAAAAGTGAGATAAATTAGGAATAGTAATATGAAAAGATATTTATTTTTTCAGATAATAAACTGCACTGGCTTCCACAAAGGCCAGTCTACAACTACCATTACTGCGAATTTAGGTTTTGGAGAAATATCAACTTGAAAGTTATACCTTACGCGCTGTGGTATCATATGTTTAGGGATCAAATGACAAGAAGCTTAAATATTGGGTGAGAAAAATTCAATTCATATAACTAGTATTGATTAAATAGGCAGTTATAAGCTTATTAAATAAGTTAGGTAACTTACTACATTAAGAAAAAAAATCACGGGTATTATAAAGTACTTGGTAATTTTTTCTCTGCTTTACAATAGTACTTTAAAATGTTTTTTCGCTATAGGAAACTTATATCAACGATCTATTTCCAGATGCCTGAAAATTCCGACATATCAATGTGTAGCACAGAACTACCGCTGTCGCTTAAAACTAAGTCAAGATTCAAGACAATGGGAATTAGATATTGATGTCCCACATGAACTGAATAATATTCAAAGAAATAATTCACACCTAATACCCAGCCTGTTCGAACTATCTAAAAGACAACTTTACAAAACTATTTCTGACACTGCAGATAAATTTACGAAAATTCATCAAGATAATTTAGATACGAACTTAACTTATAGAATAAATTATTACAATGATAATTACGTTGATGATTTAGAAATAAACCTAGAAGGATTTAGTTTAATTAATGAAGATCCAGCAAAATGCGATGAGAATGGAAACAATTGTAAAATAAACCAGCCATTAAAGTACAGGAATGATGATGGTGAGAGGATGAAAAGGAATAAAAATGACTATTATGTGCCAACAGATGTTGTTGAAAAATATTACAATTTTCTCCCCGCGTTCATAAAATCCGATCTATGTAATGGACCAATATCGAGATGCGAGAATGTTGCTTGTAAAAGGCCAATATTTGATTATGTTTATTACGAATTTTGTATTGGGTAAATACTTGTATTAATATTTTTACTTTTTCTGAACTAAAAAAAATAAGTTAAGTTATAATGAAATTTAAGACAGTTTCGTTTCGAGATGTCTCTATATTTTCCCAAATCCATCTGTTATTTGTTCATCTTTAATTTCAACAAAAATACCTAACCTCGAAATCATAGCTCGAAACCTTTTGAGGATTTGAAATTAGCTCGTTTTTTAAATAAATTTTATTTAACGAAATGTGTATTGAATTTCTTTTTAAATAGTTTCTTTCAGTTTAAAAGAGATGTCTTCTGAATTTCCTCTCCATCATTGCGCTTTAAATATTTTCCAGAAAAATAATTCTGATCGACAATACCGAAGAGATCTTGCTGAGCGCAGCGTTCTGTTCAAAGCAGTGTGCGATCAGGTGGAAGACAGGGAAGCTCGTAATTCCGTGGACGTTCATAGAAAACTAGTCTAGTCTAGTCTAATTTTTGTTAAATTAATGTTATTTTAAAATAAATTATTTGATTTGAACAATACTGTTGTTGTTTTCTACACCGTGTATACATATCGTGTCAAGCTGTTTTTAAGAAGACACACGAGTAAAGAATTTTTGTTTATATTTTTGCATAGAAACAGTAAATCCATACTTGCCAATAATAGACCAGAAAAAAGGAAAAAAAAAAGGATTCTTGTTTTTGCAAAAGTTACAGAAGTAAAAGGCATGGAATTAGTAGGTACAGTACTTATTAAATCCATGGTAAAAGATGATAGATTAAAAACTTTAACTTTCAAGATACAAAAGCAGAAAAATAAAAAGTTGACATATTATGACACAAAACCATTAAAAAATATATATATCACAAATATTTCTCTAACAAGAAGGAATCATTTCATCATACATGCTAACCCCAGTTTAAACAGGATCCTATTAAGTATGTGGGCTAATATTGGTGATTGGCAATCGAAAATATTTGCATCATCCAATGGTACTTATATTGTTTGCTTGTTCACTTGTTTATTATGTAATATAATTTATACCAATTTTGGGACGGCTTTATAATCGAGGACCTAGTTCCTTACTTTTAAAATTGGTAGGTTAGGTTTTCTTGCTCGGTCAGTAGCTGTTGCAATAGACCTAAAAGTTTGGGGTGCCCAGAAACATGCATCTTCTGCACCTATACAACTCTTTATTATACTGTGATCTAGATGAGGCACTTAAATATATGAAACAAATTAAATATATGAAACTAAATTAAATATATGAACAGTAGGTATAGGCTACACTAAAAGGAAACCAGAATCCTGCATCAAGCATCTTGAGCATTTTTATTAAAATTGTGAAATATATATACTAAACAACAGGTATTAAAGGCGTACATACCTGTTTTTATTGTCCAGACGTTTCGGGCCTTCTTACGAAGGGCACAGGGCGACTGACTCAGCAAGCTACTGTACTTGGCGGAGAAATAATTGGTGGTAAAAGAAGTTTCTATCGAACAGACGTCGTCGCCGAAGCTTGCTGGGTCAGTCGCCAAGTGACCACGGACCTTTGTAACAAGGCCCGAAACGTCTGGGAAATAAAAAAAGCTATGTACGCGTTTAATACTTGTTGTTTGGTATATACGTAATTTATAACTTGTAAAAAATTATAAAGTTTAAGTTGTCACCTAGATCCCACAACAATGAAAAATCAGGACAAACAACCCGGTAGCGCATCATCTCATAGGTACTTCCAAGGGCACCCGTGCCAGCTGCCAGCCAGCAAGCTTTCAAAATACAATTTCCAATGCTCCAACTTTAGACTGAAGATCTTGGACATAATTACCGTCGATATGGACGATGTTAGAGCCAGGAATTTGTTCAGGTAAGTCCGAGAGAGGAGACCAGTTTTATTTTGTCTGTCAAAGTATAATTAAGCAAACAGAAACAACTTTACTGTGCCAGTAATGAAAGCTAAATATAGATTGATAAAAAAAATTGGTATCATAAGTATTGGTACCAGTTTTTTGTTTTCATCAAACTATTTTCTTAATAAAATTTGTATGAAAATCGTTTCTGTTCCGCTTTGGTAGAGACATTCACGCAGATGAAGCCGCAGGTTAATGCTAGTATAATTGTGAAAGTGCGTTCTTTCAAGTTTTTTAGAGGTGATTTTTGTGTAAGATTTCATTCTTTCGCGCGCACTTTCAACTGATCATTTTAGAAATCTTTGGGGAAGGCCCATGACTAACAGAGGACTTGAAACGCATTAAGAAAACATGACTGTAATACTTAAAATTTGCGACATTTCCGTCCCTTTTTCCCGAAATCAGTCTAGAATAAAAACATTTCAGATCCTACGCTGGTTTGAGTGCAGAGCGCTACCAGCAGTACATGTACCACCCGTGGTCCCTGCACCCGTACAGCAAACTGCGGCGGTGGATCGAAATGGTCTTCCTGCTCATTATGCTGTACTCTCACACGCTGCTGGCTGTACATTTCAGCGAGAAAAATCCTGTAGAATGCGTAAATTTCTTCTTTTCATTATTAAAAAGGCTATATCCTATTTACTTAACCATTTGAACCTTTATATATACCACTTTCTATCGAGATATCCAATCTGTTTAATTTACGAGTACGTGTCGTATGTACTTGTAAATTAAACAGATTGATAAGGAAAAAGTGCAAATTTAATTTTAATCTCCCTTTTCAGGAGCACCATGATTCCTTAATGTATTTCACAGACCTCGTCAATATTTTCAATATAGTTGTCAATCTTTTTACGGGCTACATCGAAGGATACACGAACCAAATTGCCATATTAGGTAGAACTTCTTATTATTCTCCAGACTAAGTGCTGATAATGCAAATATAATGGGAACTTCTGTGCTGTCCGTCGCCTGGGCGAAGATTGCTATTTTAGCAATGGTTTTCCGTCTATTGCTTGCATTTCTAGTGCACTGGAATAGGTAGTTAGTTTTAGCTGTTTACCTATGTAAAGTAAATACTTTACATAGGTAAACAGCTAAAACTGCTTTAACGTTTTTCGTTTATTGTTGAATAAACAAAAATTATAAATAACATTTTTACTTTTACCACACTTTCTTCAGGTTTACCAAAAATATTCTTGCACTACGCTCGCACTTGGATGATTTTTGACTTGCTATCTGCTATAAGTTTTATTCCGTCGCTATTTGATACACGAGATGTGACAGTGGTCTGCCCACTCGTTGCTATGAAGATATTCAGAATACCGACTATGCTTGTTTATCTGAATAACATATTGACAGCATACCGCTTTTCAGTAAGTCAGTTAACTCATTAGCATTTTTAGGGTTTAGAGTTACGATTTTGTCTACTCACATCTGGAGATCTGAAATCGATGCTCTGATGTATATTATATCGTTAAGATATTTTCAAAATAAGAACTTTTAAGTCCACGTTCTAGCCATTTGTATATATATATATATATATATACAAGGATGTCACAAGCGTTGCTCTGAATAAATCTTTTCACGCCCTATTCATAAATATATTTAGCTGAAGAGTTACAACAAAACTATTTAGTTTGCAGCTAAAACGGTATCAGAAGTGATAATGATGGTGTACCTGTATCTAATTTGGAACATGTATGTTCAATTCGCTGTCATTTATGTCAGCGAAGGTTCATACCAGCCAGAAAACCCGACGAACTGCTCCTGGATATACAAGGCGCAGCTCTGGAATGAAACTACTAGTCTAAGGTTCCTCTTTGCTTTTGATAGAGCTGGTAAGTTTTGGCGCACAGAAACAAGTCAAGCATTGACTTCTTTTTGTTGAAAAAATAAAAGTGTCATATCCATGGAAGTGTAGTCTAAATCTTCCTTCCTTATAATCGTCTAAGGATACTGATGAGATATTGCCAAGAAGGCAATATTGGCGGAGTAGTTTGCTATTGCTTTCTCCATTTCACATTCTAGATGATACAGGATCTTTCAGGCGTCTGAACCATTGAACCACCACTGCTTTAATAGGTGAATCTATGTACTTATTACTTAATACTTAGATCCCTAATTCGATTAAAACATTACAAGAATATTGTGGGCTTGTTGTTCGTACATGTTCGTCAAACCTTATTTATATTTGGTGGATGTTAAACTTAGTTTTACTTTTCCAGTGAGCATGTTCAGAAAGAACCACATAGAAAGTCAGCAAATACACAAACCAAATGAATGCGTTGAGATCTTCTTTGTAATGTCATGGTTTACGACAGAGGTTAGTAATTACATAGGTATTATTCCTTCAAAACATGATTTATATTTTATATAATTTCAAAATTGAAATGAATATTCAATTTTGAAATTATATGAAATTATTGGATGACCTTATATTGTGAATTTCAAATTTGTGACCTAGAAGAGGGAAAACGACTATTGGACTATCAGCTGAAATCGTGAACGACATGTCAAAGTTCTTGCTCTCTCCCTCTCTCTCTCATCCACGCGTATTCTTGGTTGCATTCGATTTCGATTGGGTTTCTTTCTATTGACTGTGACGCTGCGAAGCGCGGTGAAATATTATGTAGACTCCACACTATCACACTATCAGTTTGCTGAACTTTGCCGGATTCGGCATTATTGCTGGTTTTTCATTGCGGCAAATAAAATTACTCAAACTACTCTATTTTCGGCATTCGCGTTGGCATCTGTCGACGATTAGGTAGTGTAGATCCAGCATTACAATAGGCCGTCTGCCTGATATCAATTATGAAATTGACTTTTCAGATCTTGCTCATACACTGCACGTTGAAATACATAATGTCAATGCTTGGCACCGAAGCATCTAAAGCCAAATATTTCACGATGATAAAACAGGTTGAAATGTACATGAACCAAAGGAAATTTCCTCCAAGGATCAAGAAGAAAATACTCAAGTTCTATTCTTTGAGGTTCCAATCTTGTTTCTTTGAGGTACCTACTTACCGCTTAGTTATGACAAAGACTTCTGACATAGGTACCTACGACTTGAACAGTGTTGTGTATATTCTATAGAGTGTAGAACATATTAAACTAAAAAATCTGACGTTGTGTAAATTTGTTTGACAAAATCTTACAATTTTAAAGTTTCAACTATGATTTTAAAACCGGCTGCCTGCATGAAATCAAACCTTAAATCCTTGGAAATGATACTTTTGCCAGTTTCCAAGGTGTCCCTTAGTCGCTTCATACGACATCCACCTGAGGACATATAATGATCCCATTTTAGGATTTTTTGGACGTTTAATCCATTTATAAGTTGATTTGCAGTTTAAATTCTGTACAATAAAGTTTACCCATTTATCTTTTGTCAAACGTAGGCTGCTGCGAGCAACTGCTAGTTTTAAATAAGTCACGGCCTTACAATTTTCTGAAGGAATCTCGTATGCTGAGCTGTGTATCGGGCCAACTCCGGGGCGACATAATCATGCATACTGGTGGCGAGCTGGTGAGAGAGATGGAGTTCTTGAAACAGCTGCCTGGCTCATTGCACCTCCAGATCTGCATGAAGCTAAAGCTGGTCATCTTCATCGCGGGGGATATCATCTTCAAGATCAATACTATTGGTAAATATACGTATTTTTATAGGCTTTTTATTTTGTCAAATACTTCTGTCTCCAGAGAATACGCGGACTTGTACATAAAGAAATATCGATGAAAAATGCATGCATGTTCCAAATATACAAAATGTAAATATATGGTACATTGGGCACTTAGTACTTCTTTTAAGGGTTGTAGAAGGGTTGTAGAAAAACTGTAGCACCCACTGTAATGAATATGATAATTATGAAAACCTCCTTACGAGCACCTCCTTACTAATAATATCAACTTAAAAAATTGTTTATAAGAACTTGTTTTATCTTACCACATCGTATTGGTATGTATAAGTATATAGGCAATTTGTAAGTTCCTTGGAGGTAGGTACTTTTTGTCCGTTCATTAAAAAAGCAGCCGAATTTTCGATTTATTTTCAACAAAATTCGACAATATGTACTTACTATGAAGTTTGTTTACACGCCCGTAAGGAAAAAATGAACCTTATGTTTTCGATTGAGGACACTTTGTCCCCCTTCCCCCCTGTCTGACCTTTTAAAACAACTTGACCTTAATAATAACAAGTGAATTTATAAAATTAGTATTTAGTAAATTTTTATTTAAAAAAATGGTAAGCCCTTTTGGCATGATAGGGACCAACACTGTATGAGTTTCTTTCGGCATTTCTTTTCAGCAGTACTCGTTCCGAAATAAATATCATTTAATTTAGAATATGACTTGAAAAGTGCCTGTAAAGACCTAATTTCTGAATTGATTTGATTTTATGGAAATTGATATTAATATATTATTATATATCACAGGTGACTGTCTTTACTTCATCCACAAGGGAACCGTAGCCATTTACTCCGAGTCTGGTCGCGAAGTATGCCACTTAGAAGACGGGGATTTCTTCGGAGAAATAGCCCTAGTTTTAAAGAACAGGTTCCGTACAGCGTCCAGCGTTGCTGTTACCAACTGCGAATTGTTTAGACTGGACAAGGAGGATTTTGAAGGTTCCGTCGCGTGCTATCCCACTGTGTATGAGTACTTTAAAAAATTGGCCACAACTAGGTACGAGAGGACTTGCGTGTTGGATGAACATCAAAAGGCGGAGTTACAGATTGTTAGTAATAGTAAGGTTGTTTAAGTTTTAGAAGTGACACTTCTTCTCTTTCTCTCTATTAACTGAGCGTATTCCTGACTACGTTTTCGGCTGTGACGCCTTGATCCCGGGTGCCGCTAAAAAGAAATATTTAGTGAAATATTGAAGATTCGGCGGTGCTTTTAGGACCTGACGTCTACCCCTCTTTGTTGTGAACTGTTAAGTCTTTCGCTTGTCATCTCCTATGACATCCACATATTGTAGGGCGGGAACCACACACCATTAGTGAAACTTTGTGTTTTTTTTTTACTTAAGAATCTATTGTGTTTCAACGAAGGAGTAGAAAGGTGGTTACTGTTTATTTTATTTATAAGAACATGATGATAATTTTAATTTCGTTGTAAGATTTAAACATGCAACAGTTATGTGCATTATTAGTAGTCGTACGAAATAGGAAGAATATTTTAATGTAGATTTTATAACAAAAAGAATTACATGTTGTTATAAAATATGCATTTTCAGTTTCTTTCTTTTTTAGCCGCAGAAGGTGAAAAGATTTCAAAAATATTCTTAAAAATGTATTTGTAACCAGCCACCATAGTCTATGTTTACATCGCAACATTTTAATAATTTATTGAAAATCTGAAAATTGAGAAATTTATAGTATGGCCTTAGTGCGGGTTTACAATTCACTTATCGCGTATTTTCGCAGTGAGATGCAACCAACCAAACGCATTAGCGGCATTGTGACGCGACGACAAGCATGTAATAAGATAAGAGTATTTGGTTGGGTCTCATTGCGTAATGATTCGATGGCGAAAAACCCGCACTAAAAGCTGAGTGTTTAGTGCGAGTTTTATCAATTCCGCAATGCGATTGGTTGGCAACATCCAAAGTCGATCAGAGTTGGAATAAAACTCGCACTACGCAGTGATATCAAATAATGGATTTTAAATAAAATCACAACCGAGTATTAAAAAAAAAGTATGGAAGCGCAAGCATTTTTGACGGATTCTGTCTTTTAAAAAAATTTTAAATATTAATTTTTTTAAATATATTCCATACGGCTCACAACTTTTTGCAAATAAGCATTTTTTTCTCACATTGTATAGAATAAAATAGCCTGAATAAATCTGTAAAAAAATACACTGATCTTTGTCATGAGTTGGCCAAATATAGTTATTACTGACAGAACTTAACCTAATTATCTAGCTTAACTATCACAATTTAAATATGTTTTTTTATTCAGTACTTTAATATTTGCCATTTGTGCATAGGAATCATCTTTTAAAACAGTAGTAGCTAAATTGAGCCTTAATATATCCAATTTTGGGTACAATTTGGACTAAATACTAGTCAACAGGTATTCAGTACTCGCCTCAAGGCAAAGTTGAACTGTAAACATAATATCTCTTATTCGTTTATGGTTAACGCCACACCGTCTGACACTATTGAATGTAACTATATCGTTCATCGATCGGTAGAGGAAGAGGATAATAGACTTCATTCATTTCGTATGGGGCCATAGCTCTGGAACAAAATAATGTCTCCTTAAAATGTTTTATAGCATAGTGGGCATACAATCATGCGTATTGCCTACCCCATCGGCAACCACATACGGGTTCAAAATTTAATTTTTAACCCCCGACACAAAAAGAGGAGTGTTATACGTTTAACGTGTCTGTATATGTCTGTGGAACGTAGCTCCCAAACAGATCAACCGATTTTCGTTTAGTTTTTTTTTTTGTGTCATAGATATATTTATCCCGAATGTTCTTAGCCATGTTTCATGCAAATCGGTTCAGCCGTTCAAAAGTTGTAGCGAAATGAATATTGAAAGTAGGGGGATTTTTAATTTGTCTTTGTATCCAAAGTGACGATAGAGACGGATTAGTGCATTTAAACACTTAATAGGGTAAAATACAAAGATTTTTAGCCATGGCCTAGGTGTGAGAGCAAGTTTGCTAATTTATGATCATGGTCCTCTTTGAAAATGTTTACGAGAGATCAAAATAAAAGTTAAAATGTGATGCATAACAATAACAACAGAATCAGTAAACTATCAGTTGACAGCGGCCGATGCCAGCAACGTTGTGTTGGGTTATTAGTTTGTCTATCTAGTAGATACGAGTGGTGGTATTCCAGGGCGGGAGCACACGTCACAAAACTCACCCTTGGCTATAGGCCCCATACAACATCGGCTATGAGGCGTGCGACGCGGCGGGGCTCGCGTAGAACACCACGCATGGAGATTTCCACCACGCGCTGAATTGGACAACTTCTTCCGGACTCACTGGCACGATGCTGAGGAATATGGACTTATTAATCATGATAAATATGTCAGATGCCTGTAGGCGACTTGAATAAACTCTGACACTAGTATTGGCAATAACATACTCGATAAGAATGAAAAATCCGTGCCTAATTGCTCAGCCTTGCGCTGTTGCGACCCAGCACGTTGTAGCTCCGTCGCTTTCTGTAGGCTTTCTTTTTTGTCACTTGTGCCTTGACGTACGTCGAAACTTTATACAATTTCTGCGCTTTCTGCGTCGTCTACCGACGGACGTCGACTGTCGGAGCGTGACTGACCAATGAGGCATGGCTCTTAATAAAGCCTAAATGTTCATTATGACAACAGTGACATCAAAACAATTTGGTTCGTCAATAATTTCACCTACGATAAATTATTACTGCTAAAGAGTAAAATAAAATATTTTTATTTGGCTACAAGCATTAGTATGTATGTAGTTTGAAGTACGGAAAAGAAAATAGGATTTCATCCTGAAAAAATAAATCCCGCGAGAATTTGACGCGGGCGAAGCCGCAGGCATAAGATAGTAGTTGATAAACACTATTCTATGTTCAGTATTTCTATGTTTATACCAGCCAAAAACTAATTTTTATGCCAAAAAATCCCGACCGAGTGAAGCCCCGAATCGTAATGATATGACATACCATAAGTCGTTAAACATATGCCACTGTTCCCCCTCCCTCCCCGTCTGTATATACGCCACAAGATTCTTAGGGTTGTCCTCCACCGCGACCACGGCTGCGAACAGAGTGTATTCCTCTTCGGACTGAGTGGTTACTTTCTTCTTGTGTTTATCCAGACGGGCTGTGGGCGTGAGGGGTTCGCTTGGGGATTGGTCGCCCTGAAATGTGGAAAATAAATATCTCGCTATACGGACAAATCACATAGATTGTTGTATTATGGATTAACTAACTCAAGGATACTATATTTTATAACACATATAGGTTAACATCCAAGACCAAGGTCAATCTGAAAAAGATCATTTTCCATGTTGACCTGACCGGGGATCGAACCTAGGACTCCCAATGTAGCATTCTGGCATTATGACCATTTAGGCCACGGAGGTCGTCTGTAAATGAATTATTTATTTTATTATTTTATAACTCTCTCTCTCTCTGAGAGTGTTCTCGGTTTCTTCCTTCCAGCAGGTGAACGTCGAAGCCCAGGGTCCGGCTATCCAACTTTTTCGTTAACTCTGCAAGGTTGTCGGCATCCCTAATTGTCAGACCATTAGCACGTATATCATCCTTGACGAGTTTTTTTTTAGATCTGCCTTTTCTGCAAGGTCAGGCTTCCCTATATAATTTGCCGGTTTTACTAAAACTAATTAAATTACTAAAGCTAATGGCTATCTTGCAACAGTTTACCTTGTCGTTGATAAGGACATCTCCATCAGACTGCAATCTGATCAACAACTGATGTGGCAACAGGCAGTGGGAATCCTGACTTGACTTTGACGACATCGACTGGCTGCCGGGCCTAAAAAAGTACTTTTCTTTTGATATAAAACTTTAAACGTGCTTAGTAAATAGAATAGATAGAACCCAAAATGTTAATTAATAGGAAGAAATATTTATATTTTTGTATGTAGGACCAATTTTGATGTATTTTGGTTCGTAGATGGACTAGTCCTTCTGGATAAGTAACAATATATTATCACAAATAAGTAAACTGACTATTTTTCAGTAACAAAGTTTATCACAAAGGAACGCTGATAATTAGTTCTAGCTGTCACGTACCTAACGCTTTCACGGCTTAACCGCTCGGCAGATTTTGATGAAACTTTGAATAGATATAGTTAATGACCCGAGGCCAAACATAGGTTACCTCAGGGGGAACTGCGGACAACAGCTAGTAAATAAATATAATGAAAAACTGTACCTTTCGGGATGTTTGAATCTACACCCGAGTCGAGCGCAATGAAGCCCGTATCGACAAGGCTTGCCACTACTTCCCCTCTTTACTGTTTCTGGCTGAAAATTATTGTGTTTTTTTTAAAGCCATCCTTCCATATTATAAATTAAAGTCCTCTGTCCGCGTCTGTCTGTTCGCGATAAACTCAAAAACTATACTGCACGGATTCTCATGCGGTTTAAATGTATAATTTATTATGTTTTTACCCGAGCGAAGCCGGGACGGGCCGCTAGTAAAAAATAATATTATCGATAATCATTCGAGCCATGGATGATATTACATTAAACTGGAGATGGCACGATATAATGACGTCCGGAGATAAAACGGTTAATATAGTTTTTAGTTAAAAACTTAATTGAATAAATTTAAAAAAATACTTTAAAGCCATAGCATTCACTACTACTTAACCATAAGATATGTTTTTGTGGAAAATGGGAATAATGCAATTGTCAATATAAATGATTTTTAAATCTTATCAAAGTGTAACTTGTATGTACAAATCTTAATTAAATACGCTACAGCATTGGAGCATCTCTGTAATGATAGTGTATTATGTATTGAATAAATAAATAAAATGTTTATAACATAATAAAATTAATAAAGTAATCGAATAATTTTTACCATGTCTTTTTGTGATCCTTTAGCCCAATATGCTTTCTCATGAGCCGTCACACCGCCACAGTTTATCGCTAAAATTGGTGGTAATCTGTAAGATAATATATTATATAAGACAGTATATGTAGAGCTTTATATTGATCCTATGTATAATAGTGGGTGGTCAGTGTATCCTTATATTTTGGCGCAGCTAGTATGTTATAAATATAGTATCGTTTTATACCAGGTTATATTCAACCTGTGTACCAAATTTCATAATGATCTTGCGTGAAAGTTACACACATACACACATACATTCCTCACAAACTTTGGCATTTATAATATAAGTAGGATAGGATACACAGTATTGATAAACATCTAAGGACCAGGTAGATCTGAAAAAGATTATTTTCCCTCCGAGCAGGGATAGAAGTGATAGAACCCGGGTCCTCCAGTGCAGCAGTCCGGCAATAACCATTAATCTATGAATACACCCTAGTGTATGCGTCAAATCGTATTGCAAAATATAATCTATCTCACGCACTGACTCGAGTGATGCAAATTATAATGAAAAGGAAAGTACGATATGTCGCGCGAATCAATCAAATGTTCCCTAGTGTATCCGTGGCGTTAGTCCGCAGAGGCCGTCAAAAAAGACAAGAAAGAAAGACTGAGCAATCCGTTCTTTTCCGTAGGGAGGCCTATGGTCATCGTGACAGGTTGCTCAGTTTTTCGTAGGAAGAATGAAAGAGACGAGAAAAAAGTCCTTCCTCACCTCACAACCCTGCCCCGCTGCGTGGTGGGCGTGAATCTCCCGCAGTGGTCGCACCAGGCGGGCGTGCTGCGGCGCGCGGCCAGCGAAGCCCGCAGCAGCTCCGCGAACCCGCGCGCCTCGCCCTCGCGCGCGGCCCCGCCTGGGTACTGCAGGGCGCACGCTAGCACCACCGATTCCCTTTCTTCCTACATTGTTTTTAATTTGTTTGATCATTTATTCCAGTAACCATGACAATATAGTTGACTAGGTCAGAGAATTGTAATAAATATGTATGATCTAGGTAAAATAGAGATATTTAGAATCATTATTATAATTCATGGACTGTAACAAAGCGACTTGGTTGGAAAGTCCATTTTCAGAAAATATGTAATTATAAACTCTCGACTCGACCATCATAAAAAGCTAAAATTTTGTAACAACTTTTATTAAGAAGTCATCACCATAAACATAATATTTAATGAAGCTGTCGAACGAACATAGTTTTCTTCGCGAACATTTTAGCACGTTGTGACGTCACTTGTTCGTGTCATTTAGTATGGAGCGTTTGGACGAGTCTAAAAATGTGTGATTTTATTTTTGTCATACCTTTGAAAGTATGTCATTGTCACCGTAATTTTTTCACTGGTGTTTCTAATAATATAAGGGGCTTCGAATAGTCATCAAAACAAAAATTTGTTGTTTGCCCATTGTTAGTAAGATTACAGACAATACATGAATAATTTTCATTTCGACGATTATCGAATGTCCAATGTTATTAGAGACGCCATTTTAAAAAATTACTGTTGTGATGATGTCTTTAGGATTCTGTATTCTCCGTCTCATCTTCGCGTGTTCCCGCTTGCATTTTGGGCTGTGCATAAAAATGTTGACTGTGATGCCGCGACGCACGGGGCGGCATAAAAAACCAATTTTAAAATATTGACAATTCGGCTGTGATTTTTGACACTTGGCGACCTCCTGCCTAACACGTAATTTCGGAATGCTATTTTTATATATCAACCGTCAAGGCGCGTATGTCCTAGTCCCCTCGTACAACATCCGTGGGAGGATATGGAATGAATCTATTTTAGGGTGAAACCACATCCATAAGATACCATGCTATGCAATCCTATTAATATACCCCTACTGGCAAACTTGTAAAATATTGTAGATATTTTAATATTTTGCACAAAATGTATTAATTTTTACGATATCCTTATTAAATTTTTGTTGCTAAATTTGTATAATATAAGTCCTAGTATTTCTATTATTTCTCGTTTATTTATAATCTTTGAAACAATATCCAAGTTGTTTTACCTCCTTGTTACATTTAAGGCACCTATTCAGCTGATGGCGCCCAATCGCGAAGAGCTGCGATATTTCAGACTCCTCTCGTTCCGTCTGTTTCTCGCTAGCCAATTCAAGATTCTCATTGGTTTGCTCGTTTTCTCCTACCAGTGCTGAAATAGACGACAATATGCGTGTTAGTTTGACTTTGTTAATTTATATGTGTAGTGGTCGAGTGGTTAAAACGCCCGCCCAAAAGGTTCAAATTTACTTGTACTCTTGTATAGTTTTATATATATTTTGTTTCTAGTGAAACAAAACATCGAAATTATACTTGTCCCTTACTCGCCACATACGACATACATGGGAATTTATAAGACATATCCTGGTCTATTGCGGAACTACACGCCACATGGAATAAGATTGTAGGAGGATATATAATTATCAATAATATATCCCCACCCACGCGTCAACTCGTGAACGGGTGCTGCCGGGGGAACTGGTCAGCTCGATCTTTTATTAAAAGTTTTTTTTTTGTATGGTTAATTATACATATATATATATAGGTATATATATTTTCTTTTCATCAGCACTTGAACACAATCATAATATGTTTCAGTATACCTTTTCACCATGTACTTTATTGTGTACTTACATTGTTATATTACTGATATTTAAAAAATGGTAAGCCCTTCTGGCATAATAGGGACCAACACTGTTTGAATGAGTTTCTTTCGGCATTTCTTTTCAGCAGTGGTCGTTCCGAAATGCTAGTAGTTTGTAGCTTTGGTAAACATCATTTAATTTAGAATATGATGTGAAGAAGTGCCTGTGAAGGCCTAATTTCTGAATAAATGATTTGATTTTGATTTTGACCCCCCTCAAATACGTAAACATGATGAGGAAACTTGCACTGGACTATAGATGGCGATAGTGGCGTGATTAAATCGTGACAAATCCTTTTAGGCTACTTAAGAAAAATCTGACTAAATTTGCCAAACTTTTTTTTTTTAAAGCTCACAAACTAATTATGTACTTATTGATCGTTCGCGTCGGCATCTACAAGTAAGTTCGCCAATATAACACACTTGATACGAGTTCATGCAAAGCATAATACTTGGTTATACAATAAACTGTAATCATTATTTAACCATACCCACCTAAATAGTCCGTAGGTCCAAACATGACTGCATGTCAAAACAAAAAGAAACAAATTATGTTTACTATTTATTCAAAGAGCGTAATGAATCTCAGTCTCAGTCGGATTTATGACATTATACTTCTACACTATAGATACACATCATTTTTAAGAGAGCAGTAATTTTGTCCATGACTCGCTCTCTTTTTATGTTGCTCCCAGTTGCATTATGGGTTGAGGCCGCAAAGCCCGTGGTGAAAGTAAATGTCAAAATTTTGAAGATTACTCTGTGATTTTAGAACCGGCCACCTGCCTTACGTCAATCCTTTTTGGGAGTGCTACTGTGGCCTATCAGCTGAAGCCAATGCTGTGGCATATACTGGAGGAAATGTTAGTCTTCACACGCTACATAAAGCAATTAATTGACCGAGCAAGCAAATGGGGCAAAAATACATTTTTTGACGGTATGTATGTTTGTAACATATAGTAGATAACTTTCGAACCGTTGGTCTGATTTTGATGAAATTCAGGAGGTATGTAGGATCTGTCAATATAATTTTTAAGTTCGTGGGGCATCAAAATTGATTAAGTGGTTCAAAAACCACTCACAGTTTTGTAAAAACTCATCAAACATTATTGTGTTCGCGAGGTCTAAGTTCGCGGCGAACCACTAGTAATATTAATAGATACATAGATAGTATTGCCTATACAATACATATCTACTATATCTATGACATACCTTCATTATTCGCATTCCATCCATCCTCCCTCTCTTCTTGTTCGAAATCGGTATTAGGCCCTAAGAACTCCAACTCTGTGTATTGATACTCATCATATTGCCCGTTCATACCGCCCAAACTTCTCGGCTTAGGTACCATTCGGCCTTTTGGCGGACTGCTCGCGTTATGGGCCAACAGCGCTTTCTCTTTCTTGCGCGTTTCGAGGATTTCGTAGTGGATCTGGTGTAGTATGAAGCGATTCCAACTCTGTGAATAATACACGAAAAATATTGGTACACCCAAATACAAACTTTCAATAAATCTAAGATATACCTACATTTAAATTTGTGTTTAATTATTTTAAACACAAAAATGAATATTGGCAATATCTTCATCTTGCAAGATAATAAAACAATCTTATAATAAAATGGTGTGAAATTCTTGCTAAACACATTATCCTGTAATTTTAAGATGTTACGCGCGTAAATGGCGTTTTCTAGTTGTCATAACTTTTCATTCTGGACGGACATGGATAAGTGTTATACTTTAGACATAGTTTTTTTTAGTAAAACTATATATCTTTGAGTTTTATTTTACTCATTGCTTACAAAATAATTTAAAAATAAGAGAGCAAATTACAATCGCATAAGTACATAGATAACGACGACATTAAAGCCATGTATTTGTCCAATTCTTGTTATTATTTTTATCGTCTCTTGTATTATTTGTGTACAATTCGTTTATTGACTTATGTAAACTTAATTCTTAGTATAATTTCAAATTTTAGTGGTTTCACTACGCTAAGTTAATTACTTAATGTTTTGTAAGGTCTTTTAGAAGATAATATATATATTTTTTAAAGATGAATTTACAAACACGAGATATTTTTATCATTACCTACACTCCTGAAATATACTCATAGCCGTTCATAATCCGCAATAATGTAAGGCAACTAATAAAACCTTACATTATTCCGGATCAACTAAAACCGTATCTGGGCGCCTAGCAATCATGATAGAATATACTCACATACACAAATGAAACCTGAAAATATAACACATTTTTTTATACAGTCATGCAAAATTATAAGCGGAAATTGTCCGCTTTGATGGTTATAATTTTTGACGTCGTGCACGTCGTTTTGGAATTTGATTTTATTTAAGAAGACACATGTTTTTAACACACCTGAGCATTACTCCGGTTGCTTATCTTGATGATATCAAACCAGCACTTCTTGGATTTGTTCTTCTACTAGGCCAGACTTTTCTCTACGTAATTTACTAGTTAACAAAAGTAACAGTAAAGTCGACCGCATACCCTCTTTGCGGTGGTAATAAGGGCGAAATTGCAATGAATACATGGTAAGTTGATGTGCTGTTGGTTGGTTTACCTGCACCAATGCCATTAAATCCACTCTAGTGTCGGCTCCGCGGTCTGGCAGTATGAGCCCTAACGCAGCCGCTTCCGGTATAGTTCTGAACGCACGTAGAAAGTTGGTCGCTTGACACGGCGTGCCGCCAGATGAATCTAGCGTCCTGAATAGATAACCTGTGAGGGAAAACTATTATTATTACTAGTTGCAATCCGCGGTGCAATATATGGACAGAGACAGAGAAATGTAATAACTTACCTAACTGACAACTAAGACAGAATTCTTTAGCGCATGAATGAGCCAACAACGCCACCCTGACCGGAATGGTGTAATACAAAACCTACAACAAAACAATTCAAAACTCCTTATTCTGTAACTTCTTAAATACATAGTTTGTAGGGGCTCACCAATAAAGTTTGAACGTGAATACTTATTAATCAATTGCAACAAACGCCCAAGATCTGTAATTTCATCAAAATCGCTGTTTAGCTGTGAGAGTTCTGACAAATTTTCGAAATACTAATATATATAAGTATGGAAATGAATGTATGGATAAAACAGTTACCTGAAGCATCGCATTGCAGTAAGAGTTCGGGAGTGTGGACTCTAGTCCTGGAAACCCAGTCTTGTTGAACAGCTCCAAATCATCGTTAGACGCGTGTTTATTGTACCGAAGGTCCAACTGAGGCGTAAAAATCATTATTTTAATGTCCCCTGGTTGGACACCGGGTTTCTATATTAATTAACGAAATAGATAATAATAAAAAATCGTAATAGCTAAGCTGATGCGTCAACTCGTGAACGGGGTTTGCCAGTGGGGCGTCAGTTTGATTCTTATATTTTCATATTTTGTGTGGTTAAGAATATTTTTATGTAAATTATATAATTTTTGAAAAGTATACCTACATAAATATTGTATGACTGAGACCAAAATATATAATATACTGTTTTGAACATTATGTACTCACTTTGCTATATTACTGAAAAAAATTTAAAAAAATTATAAAGGGAAACCTATCTGGCATGATATGGACTAACACTAGTAAGTAAGCTAAGTTTTGTGGACATTAAAGCGGTGGTCGTACCGAAGTGCTAGTAGTTTGTTTGTAGCTTTGGCAGGAAATATATAATTTGCACCAGTGAAGGTCAAATTTTTGAATAAATAATTTTGACTTTGATCAGTCAATGTTTGAACTGTGTTAAAGTATGAAACAGAATGAAGTTCTTTTTACTTACACAACAAAGCTGTATTATTTATCGAAATTTAAATTAAAGTAAAAACAAATCTTTTTTAATTATTTGTATTAAAAAAATAATAAAATAGTACCTTTTGATAATACTTAGGAACGGGTTGAGACATGAACTTATTCTCAATCTGCCGCGAAGCCACCAAGTCTTCTAGATTGTCTTCAATATACGGCATCTACAAACATAACATCATCAACAAAAGTTGTGTGGCGATACGCGGGGCTAAGGCAGACGAGTGGGGTAAGCGTATGATACGCTTGGACGCCACGCGACGGGAATCTGATACGCTAAAATGATCAAATGTGGACCCGGTTTAATAGTGGTGAATTTTATGTGCTGTCGACTATACCTGATTACGTTTCGTCGTTCTAGGGTTTGGCGCGTAGCCGATCGGGCCTTGCATTTTCATCGACTTCAACACTTCGGCGTCTATTGGTTTTGGTTTCCTGCAACAGAACATGAATGTGAAAATCTTTGTCAACCTCATTTTTTACAAAAAAAAAAAACGCTCTCTTAATTTACCACGATAGCAGTTATTTTTCCGGGATACCAGAAAGGTACCCTATTTCCTTTATCCATACTTCAAACTACATGTATGCAAGATTTCAAGAAGACTGGTTGAGTAGATAGAGCGTAAAGAGGTACCTAACTTTCGCATTTGTAATATTAGGATATTTTTTCATTCGCATTCGGTCACAATCATAACATGCAGGGAGGTCAAGACGGTGGCTGAAGATAGAGAGAGATAGCAAGAACGTTGTTCTTCAAATGTTGGAAATGAAACAAGTATTGTAGTTTACCTGAAGACCTTCTTGAAGAACTCTTCAGGTAAGGCGTTGAACCACTTGTTGCCGGAGGCGAGCGGCGGCAGCGGCACGGACGAGTGCTGGAAAGTGGTGTCGTTGAAGCTCACGTACGGTAACCCCACTACTTGATCAGCGAATTCCGTTGCTCTGCAAGAAAAATCAATCCATAGTTCATATCCAATCAATAGTTAAAGACCCCTGTTCTTTTTTAAAAATCAACCCCAAATTACTATCAGCTAAAATAATACTTTTTTCAAAGATCAACACCAATGACTATAATAGGTGGGTGAAAATCAGATAAATTAACGCGGGCGAAGCCGCGGGCATAAGCTAGTTTTCAATATTATAATGATGAAAAAATCTGGAATCGAGCGGGTGTCGAACCTATGCCCCTTCCTTACCAGGACAGTGCCCTTCAACCACTAAAACTGTTTAAAGAGCACTGTCTGTGTTTAAATTTAGTTGTGTAGCATGCCAACGGGTGTACAATTGAGATGTTAAAATAAAGAAAAATCATTTAGAAATAAATGAAGTCAGATAGATAGTCCAGCAGTGGACTTCTTCGATATTTTGAAACTCAGACGAAAATAAGGATTCAGGACAAACACACTCAGTACCTACATAGTATAAAAACAAAACGCCCTCAGCGACTGTTTCTAAGCTTTATTCTTGTAAACCACGCAACGGATTTTTAATGCATTTTTCACTGTTAGACAATTTACTCCCGAAGGTTTACACATACACGAATGATCCCATACAAAGTCGGTCCAGGTCGTTAGTAAATAATTAAATTACATAGATACCTGGAAAAATTATTAAACACAGGTTCGTGATTGTGCTGCGGTGAGAACAGATGCAGATGTCCTGCTTGGTCTCCGAACACTAGCGCTTGACTCGTCGACGATACATCCATCACGCTGCACAGCGAACTGTGAGTGTCCACCTTTAAAAATTGATGAAAAATTGATTTTAAGGTCTAGAGCTTAGGAGCGGTGGTTAAGACGCCCGCCTGTGAATTGAATGGTCCCAGGCTCAAATCCTACTCGTATCACATGAGTTTATATACGAATCTGACTCATGTATAATAGTTTTCATCGACCACCGCTTGCTTCCGGTGAAAGTAAGCATCGTGAGGAAACCTGCACACTGGTTGATTGTTGCGAAATGGAAAAGGCAATTGCAAACCACTCCATTAATGACGCCAAGAAAGTTATTGTGTGTGTTTCATTCCACATAATGACCACAACGCTCAGGCATGAGGGAAATACGACTGTGACGAAGAAGAGCATATAATAAATAAATAAAAAAATAATCTTTGGAGTGTCTGAGCCCAGAGTCCGCTTTCACTAGAAATATAATAAAAGATGTTATTGTATCTAAAATATATTAGTCTTACTTGAAACACTGACTGCTCTTCATCAGGCGCGTTAACATGTAACAACGCAACATGACCGTCTCCTGACAACGCAACAGCGCGACCGGAGAACGCGGGCAGGAAATGTAATAGAAGTGGCGGCGAAGCGGTTTGTATGGACCACGCGCCTTCTATCTTGTTGCTGCCGCGGAGACAGCGTACGTCCCATATTACCACGTACGGCTCGGCCACTGCCACGCCGTTAACACTATAATGTTGATTTTAAAAAAATAACTTTATTAAACCTAGTGGGAGGTTTACAAATTTAACGGTTAAGCGTCAAAAGGGTTAGTATCAGAATGGCTAAGTAACACAAATTACATATATATGTATCTAGATCGTCTTTATTAGTACAGTTATACAAGAATCTAAATTAAAACCTCTAATATCAAACTGTGTTCGATGTTCTACCCGTTGAAAATATATCAATCAAATCTTGTCAATGAATCATTATAGCAATCATTCAGATATCATATAAGAAATATCAATAAGTACTATTTATTTATCAAGAATGAACCTTACATGATTACGAAAGCAATACTTGCATTTGAGATAAGCACAGAACAGAAAAGATTACATACAAGAAGTCTATTCTCATACAAAAAATCCAGAAATGAATGAACAAAATAAACTCACGATTCTGTAAATCCACAAGTGATGAGCAAGTCCCCTTGCATGTCCAAGTCGGACAAGCAAGCAGTGTGAGCCTTGAACACTTGTTCTGAAGCTGAAGGAGACCGGAGATCACGAAGAGCAACTGTACCATTTGCACTTCCACAGGCTACTAGAGTACCACCCCCACTTCTTAATACTGCACAGCCTTCTGCTTGTATTGGCTGGGAAGGTGAGAATTAATTAAAATAAATTTTAAAAATATATGCTAGTATGTACATGTAAAAGTATATTCTATGTGGCGTGTCGTTTCGCTGTAGGATAGACCGCTCCATATCCTCCCTAGATGTCGATCGAGGCGATTATGGGAGGAAGGATATGCCAAGGAGGTACGACTACAGATGTCGGCCTGTTGTAAAATAACACTTGAATTACAAAATTTATTTTTTGATGCTGGATCTGAGCTTTCCTGCATAATTGCCCTGGATGAAAACAGGAACGTTGCAAAGTTGAGAGAGAGAAGTACTTATATACCATGCAGAATTACCCCTTTTTTATTTTTGTTTGGCTGTATTTATGTACATATATCATGCATATAAAATGAAATTTGATGTAACTTTGCAAAATATTCAAAGACTATTCAAAGAAAAGCAAAATAAGTTTTTTCTAACTTCTGTTGTCATAGCCCACAGTGTTAACAATTCCATGCATCCATAGATCTGGACAATGAATTTGTTGAGAATGACCAATCCATGCATGCAGGCAAAAATAACACTTGTCCGGTAATAGGATTAAACTTACAAGAACTGTTTCAATCATCTTTGTGAGATCCAAATCAATTAACTTCTCTTGATGCCCACCCATCATGAGTTTTGTTGGGCTGACTTGATACAAACATTGCATATCAGTCATATTTTGTGACCTAGAAATAAAAAATAAATATTGTAATAGTATAACTGTCAAGTCCCCCTGCTGGGCAAAAGCTAGATAAAAAAAGCATAGGCCAGAGGTATAATAACACCACTTCTATCCACTAATATTGAATATACACTTTTTCAATTAAATCTATAGAAATTAGTAAGATAGCATGACTTCAATAGACAAAAGACTTCATTAGCATTTAAATATATATATATATATATATTTTATATATTTTAATTTTTTAACAACACTTGCTTGGATTGAGAAACAAAGAAAAAATACATTCACTGGACCTAGATGGTTGTCTCCAGTGCTGCTACTAGTTATTTAATTCTGGTAGGTGAAGTAAATAAAGCCATTTTCTATTACCTAAATGTGTGCTTCGGAATGCCTCTACGTATTTGATGCCTTAGACTAGTCTTAGTCAATGCATAGATTCCCTGTTCAACAGTTAGTATGTCTCTCACTTCCTCTGATTGATGGACTTGAAATGAAGTATACTTCTGCATGTTTGCACCATAATAAGATGTCACATGACCCTGTGAACAAAAGGTTATTAGCTAACAATAGATTTTGTAGCTTTAGATTCACATAAATCAATGAGAATAGTTTGTATTTTTAATTAGCTGTAACATGACTGCTGGGCAAAAGCCTCCTCAATCACTTTCCACATGTCCTTTTCTTAATTTGTATTATTTTACCAATATCAACTTCAATTGATGAGATACAAAATAAACTTAATACTATGATAAAATTAACACATCAGTTCTTGTAGGGTTTCTTTCCTCAGCATGTCCTTATGACACATAGGCTGCTTCCAAATTCTAAGCATTCCCTTGTCTCTAGTAAGTTTGGCCCATAAGGTGACAGCATTTTTTTATTATCTACGGATCCCTTTTTAGGTCTCTACTTTTACAGACCATTTCTGTCTACACTACTCTAATGTATGAAATTTCATCAAGATACAATGAGCTAAAATGATGTGGCAACAAACACCCTCATGAGTACGATTGTAGGATTTACTTACACCTTGGTTACCCATCCATATTAACTCTTCATATTTATCAAACACCACAGCAGACACACCAAATCTATCTCCGCCATCCACCAGCACAGTACTCCGTACTTCATACTCCGCCTCATGAGTCGGCAGTAGGTATTGTGGAGTATACTCTGCAGCATACGGGTCTGAAACAGTTCATTTTATAACTTTATTGTGAATATGACTAGGAAATATTCTGAACCACAACACATATAATGACATGGTATATATATCTTTAACACTAGAAATATATTTTTTTTTCTAACAAAATGAATGGGCATGGCAAACAATTATTGAGTGTCAACACTCATTGACACCATACTGGCCACATTAAGAGAAGATTTCGTTCTTAGGAACCCTGATCATTAATGAATTTTCAATATTTGTTTAACAATAAATATTCCAATGAAATATTTTTCATTTACTTATGTATTTTGTGGTGCCTAAAGCAGTATTTGGTGGAACCTTAAGTTATCGTAATTAAATAAAATATCATATATCACGTTCATTTTCGAATTTAAAAAAATATTTCATAATTTCAGTCATATTTCATAATTTTTGTTATATAATATATCACAATTTTTAAGTAATATTAAACAGACCGAGAAGTAACTGATAGGTTTTTTAAAATAAGGCACAAACATTATAAAAAAAATAATGGACGTGGATATTTTTACCAAACTCTATTTACTTACTATGCCGGCGCACGACCACACAAAATGCAAAATCACTAAACAACAGTTATAATAAATTAAACCGTGAAAGAGAATACTATCAAATAACAAAATTATAGTCGAAAATTAGGGAAACGGATCAATTTCAAGAAAACTTGTTTACGTACCAGGCATAAGATGATTTGTTGGCATACAAAGATCTTGGTAATGATACTCCATTGTATTATACGATAATTACTTTTTAATCCATTGGCATCAATGTTGTCTACTACAAAACAAATTGTATTAATTACTACATGAGTATTTATTTAGCACTCTTTTGTAAACAAAGTCGAAAACTGAGATGATTTGCTTCGCTTGCTTCGTCCGTCCATTATTTTCTTGCTGTCACTGCTGGCAGTCAGTAGTGTCAATCAATTTACTGACTTATGACAATTTTGGACATTGGACCAATAGGAAATCAATTCAATTTTTTAATTTTATAGCCATAGAAGGTCTACCAGGTCAGCCAAATAAAGATGACATTATGACTATGAGAATGTTAATATATAAATTAATCCTTATAACATTTAAATAAATCTACGATAAAAAGTACTATCGGTATTATCTCTATCGATAGATATATATTATTGCCTTATTATCTTATTAGATGTTACCTGGGGCTTGGCTTCCGTGAATTTTGATATAAAATATAGCCTATAGCAATCTTGGATAATGTACCTTTCTAACGGTAAAAGAATATTAGAATTAGGTTCGGTTGTTTAGGAGATTACCCACCTCAAACAAATTCATTAACGCTTACCTAGGTACCTCTTTATAATAATAGTTAAGATTGTGTGCTGTCAACACTATTGGGGCGTAGCAATGGAATTAGTACCTAGGTACTCCGCGAAGTAGTACGACTACGTATGACTATCTCGTGACGTACATACATTGTAGGTACACACACATACAAAGTGTTTGTCCTCCTACTTTCACTTTAAAACAACGTTTGAGCATTTGAGTGTGGATGAAGTTAGTGGGACATAGGCAATACCTAGATTTTTGCCGCGGTTGGACCCACTTGCAGCAACTAATTTTACATAAAAGTACCTAAATTTTAATTCTAGTTATTATATCTCTGCCAAAACATACAACAAAAAAATGTTGTATACAGAATATTGAAATTCATACATTTCTTTGATTGTTTTCCAAAAGTCAATAACAGGCATAGAAATCAAAGGATAAAAAAAAAGCTATTTTTATCTAAATAATAAATTACTTTATTATTATTTTTATAAACAGTGACACACTGGAAATAAAATTCATTTATGTGCAAACAATACTTAGCCTAATAGAATAAGTAAATATTTTATGATGGGAATGATAAAAAAAAAACTCTAATTAACAGCAGTAGGTAGGAAATGCTGATAATAACTTTTCGTAAACTCTGTCATAAGATCCGGCATCGCTTCAGGTAATGTTGTGATGAGTCGAGCAGGACTGCCGGAGTACCGAGCAAAGGATGGTACAACAGTCTCCGCAGGTAAGACAGAGTTATCTTCAATCATACAGCAATCTTTCAATACACATCTCCTGCCCTGAAAATTCAATTGTATATGTACATTATAACAAGTAGGTAACATGTAGAAAAAATAAGTGCTCTGGGCTCAAGTGCTATGACTGGGAAGATACAACTCACATATAACAATTTTACAAACTTTATTAACAATATTTATTTCATATTTAAATTGCATTCGGTTTCTTTTATCAAAATATTATGTAATGCCCAATTATATCCTTGTCTCTATGAAAATCCTTGCAATTATAATAGATGTTTCATTCAAACTATAAAATTACAAATGTGAAAGAGAAACTTTGATTACTTACTTGAACCATTTCATCTATTCAACAAATTTGGCATACATATAAATTTGGCATACATATAAATTTGGCATACATATAAATTAGGAATACAGTGAAGAAGAACAAAGACATACTGTAAAAATGTGATTTTATAAAAAATAAGTTTGATTTATACATACAATTACTACATTTTTTCCAATATACACATACGATCCAACAACAGCTGCATTAACAACTGTATTCTCTCCAACAAAGACATGATCTCCCATTTGTAATGGGAAGAAAGCGACCCTGAAATAAGAGCATATAATTGTAGAATAGTAATAAATCTCACTGCCAGTTTATGAAACAAGTTATATGTGACTATACACATATGAGATAGAACTCATGGACAGAATTCAATCTAGTCATTTCACTTAGGTAAACACTTATTATATCATAAGAAACTACCCTCCAAAAGTTACCTTTTCTCATGGAACACACATACAAAAAACAAATTTTAAAATGTACAGCAGCACCTTTTAAGTAGTGTGTTCTAAGTTTCTCACTTTTACACAATGTCCTATTTACTAACATTGTCCTATTTATTTTTATCATTAAGCGGACCTTAGGCTCATGATGAGGAAGGAAGCCAGATGGTGCTCCATTACTAAAAAATGTCCACAAATGTGTTAATATAGGTACTTAAGTTACACACCCTTTACTGAATTTCTTGAAAGGTGGCCTGATAACTGATCCTTTACTTATGATACAAAATCTGCCTGTCTTCACATTCGCCAAGTCGCCTCTTATTATTGCATCGCTCTGGACAATCACTTTTCCGTGTAGTATAATGTTTTGTGAACCACATAACACTGTTTGTCTGCTTACTTTGTTTCCTGAGGCCTTTAAATAAAATAAAATGTTTTAAAGTGATTGCAGCAAAATGCGATTTGTAAATGTGTGAATCAAAACATATCTACAGTAGAATGCTACAGGATGTTGATGTATCAAAACATACCGTTTCGACATATTCTGATTTATTGTAGTAAGTGTCTTGGAGTTCCATGTTATTTCAAAGAATTTTGAGAGCACTTAATACCAAATATTAGACAGAAATCGCTACTATTTTAATTATATTTAAACGGATAGAAATTTTAGTGTGATTTCTGGCATTTCTGCAATGTTACCAATGTCAAGATGTCAATGTCGTTGTAATTGATTGCATCATGTCTCACTGTCAGAATATCTTATATTTTTTAAAAGAAAATGCAAAGGAAACGTACATAATTCTCAGACTAAAATACAACAACACTTCGTGTTGTGTTCGTTTTCGTTTTGTACGCATTTAGAATGTGGCCCAAACCAAGGTTTAGTAAGTTCAACATAACTAAGCTTTCAATATATACATTTTATGACAAGTGGAATGGGCCTGCACCTTTATGGGGCACCTTTCTAAATTTATGGATTAGGTGTACTCACAGACACCACAGACATATATGCATAATTTTATGCTTATAAGTAATGTCTGTGGGGCGTACTCGTAGACATTCAATTTTAAATTAAATGTCTGAGGGCGTACTACCACTTACCAGGCTACCTATCAGTAGGTACTTGTACGGAGTGCCTACTGGTTCCATGCCTACAGAATATATATAAAAACAAATGGTAATGTTCTTATATCTGTGGCCTACAGGCATTTGATTGAATATTTTTTCAAAAGAAAATGGGATCCATGAATCTAACAGACAGTGTAACGCCGTTGGCTAAATTGCTAGAGTTAGACACCGTGAAGATTTAAAACTTATACTGTTTATTTTTTCAGTAATGTTTCCGTTCCCGCCATTTCCCAGCTTCTCGCCTTGCGCCCGCGAAAATTTGAATGAAATTGAAAAATTGTTGCACATCTTACGAATCAGAAATTGAATATTGTTATTTGTTTGAGCTTTTCCATTAAAATGGAGAGATATATTGTGAGAGAACCTAGAGTAGCTGGTAAGTATTTAAATAATAGGCAGGTACTTGATTCCGGGTAGTAACTGCATTACATAATATTTGTTAGCATTTCTTAAATTATATTTTGTTATGTACTGATTGACAAACTTATTATTTTTATAGATTATAAAACAAATTCGCTAAGTGCAAACCAAATGATTACTAGCACAGAAGGAAATAATGAAAGGTAGGTGCAATTTATTATTAGGTACTATTATGTATCCATTACTTATATGCTGTAATGTAAACTAAAATTTTACTATTAGGTAGTGAAAATAAATACCTAATTAGGTTCAACAGATAAGGTACTTATTTCCAATATGTAATAGTAAAATATTACATCATACCTACTTAACTTTGTAATTACCAACATAACATGCTGATGTTCGCTTGTTTCAGAAACGATAATGGCATGTTTATAGAACGGCCTCTTCGTCGATCAAATTTTGCACATAGCGTACCATTGTATGTGCCATATCCTCCAGCAAATAAACAAGATTTTGGCATTGTACACATTGATTCACCTGGTTATATGGTTAATTGTGTTAGTTTATCTACCTACCTGCTTATTTTCATTAGTTTAACGTTGATATTTATTAACCCAAAAATATTGCAAATTCTACGAGTTCTACTCTGGGTAACGCTGACTTGCCGTTGACTTTACCTATTTTAGTTGTTATTATTAAAAAAAATTACAGCTTCCTTCGGGTCAAAGGCCTATGTTATCCGGAATCGATCCCAGGTATCTTGCTGCATATGCAGACCCTAATGCGAATTATATAGCTACTGGTAAGTCATTTTTATTTAATTTAGTCATAATAACTTAATCTACCATTACGGATAAACCAAATTAACAGTTAAATACCTAGTGAAGAAGAATAAAAAAGTATCTGTATGGCATGGTAGTCGTACCGATTTTTACAAGTATTTTTTTGTTTGAAAGAGGATTTAATCGAGTGTTTTCAGTCAGCCGTTTGGAAACCATCAGTTCTTTTTATAGGATGAGAGGATATAACCTGTACAGACCAGTTTCCGACCTCGTGGTCAGGAGATGGGGGGTTTTTAAATTAAAATTTATTTTTATTTTAATTAGAAAATACTTACTGGTACCATTCATTCTAGTATGTTTCCAGTCTATTTCAGGAAAGTTCCTAAACACTTCACTTACTCGTATTAAGTCTTCTTTTACATGCAATATGTTTATACCCAAACTCCAACTAATGGTTGGGTTTAGGTATTTTTTGTTAAGAAATAGGGAAAATACTTGGCGTAAACCTATCCCTGTATACCTTATACGAGCCTCCTACACAGTGCGATAGCAAGTTCCCTAAATCGTAATCATGTTTAAAGGTCAGATTCAAAGGGAGATAGCCCATATGTCCCCTAATACGGCTTTACACGGCGATTACCAAAACCAAATGCCTGCGGAAAGGAACTTGGTTCAAACGTTTACAGCCGCAGGTACCTATGTCACTTTGATTTTAATTATGGTTATTAAACTTCCAAACATCCACTTATTTATATTTAACTAGATGTTGCCCGGGGCTTCGCTTCCGTGGGAATTTTGAGATAAAATATAGCCTATATCAATTTTAGATAATGTACCTTACCAATGGTGAAAGAATTTTTGAAATCGGTTCGGTAGTTTCGGAGATTACCTGCCTCAAACATACAAACTCACAAACGCTTACCTCTTTATAATTATAGTATAGGTAACAAAATCACACTGGTGATTATTTTTATAACAATAGCAATCTGTTAGGTGTAAGGGAACTATATCATAATGTAAATATGTATATTTCTAACTATTTAAACATAATACTAACAGTATAATAATATTATTATGCATGTTTCTCTACTACTAGAATCAACAATTATTTTGGACCCACCGAAGCCCTTTAATACTCACAACAATACACAGGCTCATTGGCAAGCAGTGAACTCTAGTAAGTTTGAACATATTTTAAATTATTTATAAGCGATTATTTATAATTTTTACGACACGTATTTGTTATACATTGTAGGTCCAGTTCCCGCTCGAGTTCACATTTTTTTCATCTCTTTAAATATATTCACACGATGGTCATTTGCCTCTTATTTCAGAGGGATCTCAAGCACCAACGTCAAATATAATGCAACCACCGATACAATATCCTAAAGAAAATAATAACTCCCAAAACAATTGCCAATCAGTAAACACCAGTAAGCCCTGATTTTAATTTATTCATTAGAATATACAGACTTCTTTTGATATCTTTATAAAAACGGAGAAGATTATATACAAAAATGTCATGCATGCCACAAGCGTGTATTGTCATCGTCAGATATATCTTGTTGCATTCAATACGTGACATAAAAGATATTGTTCAAGGAAGTAAACCGTTCAGGAGTTTCTTCGTCGAGAACCGATCCTGGGTGCATCAGGTCATACTTATCATATAGTGTCATAGAAACTGAAGCGACGTAGAAAAGAGCGGAGTCAGTAAATTTTTGTTTGCAAAATTTGATTACAGACAAACGAACATCGGACAGGTGAAACTAAATAAAAGCTTGTAATTATAATGAAGATATCCTACTCAATCGAAATAAATCTGACTACTACCTAGATAGGTAGTAGTCAGATTTATTTCAGTGTTGGGATGACAAAATCGCAAATCCTTTTTAAAAGCTAGCCTTATTTAAAGCTGCTAAATATACCTGAAGTCTCGGCATTTTAGCAAACCTGTGCCACGCTAAAGCCTTAACTCGCTCTAACAAGCTCATTACTCTGTATTTTCGAGAGAACTAAGTTCAAGCAAACTTCGTGATACTTGGTTGAATTCGCTCTTGAGTTGTGACCTGAATGGGTTAGGAGATCAAAAGTCTCATACAGACATTGTATGCAATTTGTACTTACTTAATCCGCTAAAGTATGGAGGTAGACTTCAAAGCTATTTGAAATTATTTTATTTCATAAAATAATGACATTAATATTATTATATACTTAGAAAAGTATGTATGTACATCAGTGTTGCAAGGAACATTGGTCAGTTTAGAGTACCTACCGATTCATCATAACTAAGTACTATACAAAAAGACAAATCATACATTATTTATTTCGTCCATATTAAATTTATAAGTTTCCTAGAATTGTTACATAAATCTTTTTTATTAAACATACGAGTAAACTGTAAGATAGAATGCTATGATATGTAATGAATTATAATAAACAAATGCATTCATTGTATTTCCAGCACCAACAAAGAAAATAGAGGCTCCGGATGCGCACAGATCCGAATTTCAGAATCAGATTATGAGTCGCGCGGATAAACTTAAGGTAAGTTAAGTACGAAGTTTATCCAACTAACTTAACAACTTAGTTTAAATTTTATTGGATTCACAGATACTAACACCCCATCGATACATTGCTTGACTTCATAATAACTTACTTACGCTTATACTTTAACGCTTACATTAGCATGCGTAGGTATATTAAATTGAAACTCATGTTTAGAATGAAAGAACTTTTTCGAATTTAAAAAAGAATCCTTTCGAAAAAAATGCTTATTTACTAAGTCACTTAATCAATACTTTCTGTAAAACAATCATATCTAATATTCTAAAGATAGTGTGTTAGAATATGTGTTTACAAAATCTCAATATATTTCAATATATTTTTGATATTCATTGCGTTAGTAATATTCATAGTCATCACTCTCTGTACTATCTACTGATATAGTAAAAAATGAAGGACATGCGCTTTCAGGCAATCTATGTGAAAGGCAATCAGCCGTGTACTGTCCATTAGAGTTCTTATAAGTGTTAAACAATTCGTGTGGCAATCCCTTAAATGTTATCATTTTTGGATCCCTCTTATCTTTTCTTATAACAAGCAAATCATCTTCAGCGTAATCATGGCCGATCACTGGTGTTCTTGCGCGGAAGTATAGACGTGCCTCTAGAAAGACTGCAGCTAAGATCAGAATGGAAACTACGAGGAAAATATTAGAAGTCATTGCAAAAATGTTCTTGTTTTGAATAGGTTTTTGTGGCTTGATCTTCTTTTATTTTTTTCCGCGATCGAATATATCTTATAGGACCAGAAGATTCCTTGTTTTCTTCATCAGATAATGACGTTTGTATTATAGAGTATGTATACTACCACAAGTCTTGTTGAATTTTCCAAATTTGTATTGATAATGTTTCTTCAGATCTTCACAAGTCAAGCGAGTAAGAAACAATGAAAGGTGATTTTATATTTGTTAGGTAAACATACGTTAATCAATTTTCCAAAGAACGTTTTCAATAATGGTTTATTATTGAGACAAGCACATTGAAATTGGTTAACGGGTTATCGAAATGAATTTAGCCGTATAATTCAAGTAGGTGCTAATATTTTTTTGCTCATTGCAGTCTCTTATGACGTAACTGTATGAGAATTCTTAACTGTGTACCTACTAATGATTTTCATATATATTTTAGGCTTATCTATACAAATTGTCGGCATTCGGAACGTTCGCCAATTATACTCGTATGAATATTTGGGATATCCAATCAAAATATACACTTAATCAGCGACATCCAAACTTTTTATATTCGGGTAGACTACTTTGGCAGCTTTTTAATTTATGTTGACCATGTTTTCTCATGGAACTGAACATGGAACCTATATAGTTTTGAGATCCTTTATCTGTATATATCCTTAAGACAAATATATTAACTAATTCGTAAGAAATTGTATTTACCTAGCCTTAGACATATTTTGATTTTTCGTGTTTGTCTACCTATAAAGGAATTTTGGTGAAAAGAGCATAAACATTGTAGTACAAAGGTACAACAATGTTTATAAACCTGGAAAGTGTTTAACTCTCAGCATAAAACTGTAATAAAACGTCCAAATAATCATTGGCAATAAAAGTAGGCAGTTTTCCCGTCATCTTTAAAAGTAATAGCACAAATGGCAAGTGATTTAGCCGACATAAAATAAAGTTCAGTGTGTCCAGTGGCGTAGCTATATTAGGCCGTAGGCGCCCTAGGGCAAAAAATAAATTTACTTACTTTAACTTTATATAACTTTACTAACAAACATGTAAAAGGCGGCCTAATAGCATTAAATTTCGTGGGCATGTTGCGCCATTAAAAAAAACATGGGTACATACCTAGTTGTATAGCTTATTTCGTGTGTTATTTTTTGGTATTCTATGAAGTAAATACCGCGGTCTTCACATCGCCAGCGGCGATATCAATATCACCAGATACGGGTGTTCTAATGAACACTGATAATGTACCTGTATAATATATTTATATTATATTGTGGTAGAAGTTTAACATTTATAATAAATAGACAGATATGCTGACGCTATCTGCTACTAAAAAGATCTTGAAGCGAGCCTACAAAAAATCTACTTTCTAAGACAAAACGACGGATATTGCCCGACGAGAACCAAGATCTCGGTAGACTTTATTTATCCTTAGAGCTGTATTTCTTTTTTTCCTGAAGTTTTTCTAAAAAAAAGATAATTGAAAATGTTTATACAATGCTAAAATATTTGTTGTGTATTTTTTATTGGAATCATTTCTATGTTTTTATTTAGTTTTAGCTTGCACGACGACTTTTAGCGGATTAGATTATCTAAAATGTAAGTTCTGTCGTGTTTGTCTTGTTCTGTGTGTCTGTCGCTTTAGGCGTTTATTGTAGCTGTAATATCGTTTAGTCCATATTGTGTCTGAAAGTATAGGAAGGCAAGATTGGCAAGTGACAGAGTTATGTAAATCTCAAATGTATAATTGGAAAAAGGGTGTAGAAAAAAATTGTTTAGTCTGTCTTTATTTTTATGAATTGTTGATAAATGTATTAAGTCAATACATTGATGTTCACCCAGGCACTTCACAGGAGTGGCGCAAGAGTATTTTCCGGACCAGTCGAGAAGGTCCTCAAATGGCATAAAGCACTTCAGGATATTGGCGTTTATGCACTCTATGAGATTGTTGGTATGTGTACATCTTTTTATTATTTTTAAAAGTAAAAAAAAAACGATTTCAAAAGAAGATGAAGTGCAGATGTATAATTGACGTAATTTTGTGTTATAACCCGCGCCTGCCAGACGTCAATCTTAGGAATATTGGTGAAAATTACTGCCAAGGTTGTTTCCCTTAGTCACCTTGCACGACGCCCACGGGAGGATACGGAGTGGTCCTATTCTTACGCCACATAAAAAAACCTTTTACTAGTTTCATAAAAACAAAGAACATTTATTGATCTAACTCTTGTATCGTGTAACAAAAGTAGGTTTATTTTCGCTTCGTGCACAAGAGCACTTGTAGACTATTGACATAGATCTTATTAGCTTTGAGAGGTTGAAAATAAGCGAACCGAGTAGGCTCGGCGTTTTGATTTTATGTTCAAGTAACGTTTTATCAAATTAAACTTATTTATTTTAAATTTTAAGTAACTCCTGAGATTACAATGAATTTAATTAAAAATATAAGAATCACAGACGTTTATCGAGCTATATATCTGCGGTGAGAATAGACACTGATAATGAGAGTACGGGTCATTCACGTGTGGTTATCGACAGAAGTCGACTATAGTTTCATTCTTTAGAATACCTTTTTCTAGACAAGTGTTCATGTTCGTTTTCTAAACAAGACACGGCGTGGACACGGCCCACGCCTTAGCCTGTCCGTCACTGATAGCTATTTTCACTAATAATTTCCATTAAATTTGGTACACACGTAGCTATACCAGGCATATATATATATATATCTGCCAACTTCACCAACCAGTTGGTCCTCGGGGTTCTTCGGGGTATTGGAGCGAAGCCCTTAAGCGCAGCTAGTGTTAATATTTATAATTTCCAGCTAAATGTGTAAGTATTCGGCCCGGGGAGCCCTGTGCCAAGAACCTGGTGGTAAGGGACGAGAGCGGGCCGGCTATGCAAATTGTTTATTACGAAGTGGACTTTCTACTGCCCGAGCTCAAACCTCCATGTACTGTCAGGTAAGACTTTTTCATTTACGTCATTGTGCAGTAATTTTCAGCTATCGTAAACTTATTCTGTTTTATTTTAATAGGAGCGTTGCGTCTTCAGAGCTAAGATCGTTATAATAGTATGTCGAGTGACTTTTTGTGTGTAACTCTTAGTTTTTGGACGAATAAGGTTACAAATAATACTTACTCAGAATCCAATGACAGATTCCTTTCTATGCCATTTAGAGAACGTATTCAAGAGTTTGATTATCAAGGTAGACTAAGTTTAGTAAGTATTCGAATAAGGTGACGATTTTCTCATGAAAATCTCAGTTAATAAGCTAATTGGAAATGAGGGTGTAACTTTTAAGTGCTCAGTTAAAGTTTCCAGACTCGAAACTTTGGTGAAAGCAATGGAAGATAGTTTCAACTCCGATTTTAACGCAACAGGTTTCTCCCTCAGGTTTCTTGCAATTGATTGTGAAACTCCTAATTGAAATTGATAGGTATAAATATCAGTTGATAAATGTTGTATCGTTGTTGTGTGCACATTGCGTTGATTATATTAGCTGATTATAGGAGCTTTATTATAAGAGCTGTAGAAATGAATTGATGATTCCGTAAGTATGGTTTGAAAGATCATATAAATGTAGCCATAGGTATATCATCTTCGAATTTACGTAAACATTCATCAGAGGTGATTAGACTGTTCAGAAAATCCCACCCAATACGAAAGAAAATGCGTCTTTTGTAAAATAGTATTTTGATTACCTATAGTTGAAAATGAAGTACTTACTACTTAATTGATGAATACATGCAAAAAAAATATTTTTATTATATAAACTTAATACACGCATACTTAAAGCCAGCCATAGATATATTAATATGACGATTATTATAACAATACAAATGCTATACTTACCTATTTCAATATTAAACTATATGAGGCGCCACTTCAGTAACTATGTAATCATTTTAAGACCACAATTTGTACACTTAGTTGGCAAATAAATGAATATCCTACAGAATTATAGGAAGAATGATGGCCGGTACATCTAGATTCCAAGCGTTTAACGTGCGGTCGGCGACAGGCGACGACGTGGCGACACTGCCTCGTCGTGCCGCCGTCGCCGCCCATCACGTCGCTAAAATCTGCAAGGAATATGCTGTTTGAACTTTTGAAATTGAAATGTTTATTTGCGTCACAAATTTAATTTTCATCAAATACGTTTTCAATTAAAAATGAAGAAAGAATTTTTTATTATAATCCTCAGTGCTGGACAACGCACAATGTATTTTTTTTATATTTGGGGTGGATAAGTGTCTATATTATTATTTGTTAGTTTTCGTAGATTACTTTTGTACTAGGAGTTGTAGTAAAGTTTGTACTTAACTCTGCTATAAATATTTAATAAAATGTCATTATTACCATAAAAATTGTAATTAATTCTCATATTTAGGCATGTTACTTTCTTACAGCGTAGCTAGACTCATATACGTCCTAACTTGGTAAATTTCACAAGAAAACCGTGTCCATGCAGTGTAAGTCGAATAGAAACTTAATCTCTTATCAAAATCCCATCCGTCTATAGGGAAATCAGGTACTCTGTAACATTCAGAAGGCGAACTTAATTCACTAGTAAAGTCTAGATTTACAGAATCCGTCTCATGTGTATACCTTTTCAGAAAAAATACTTAGGACTTGTTTTACCACTTTCTGATATACTATTACATTGAAATCTGACAGATATACTATATGCTGCTGCTATAAATCTGCCTGAAGTGATTGGTCAATTTGCCCTACTTGTGAATGGATATGTTATGTAGGCATCAAGTAATTAATCAACAATTGGAAACAGGCCCATATTACGATATATACCTGTGTATGAAATTCTTAGGAAAATTAAAAAAAAAAGTGTATAACATAGAAATAATGATGGCGGTTTATACCAATCCTTTGGTTGGCAAATTTTCAAAATTCGTCTGTTTGGCTATTTCTTGTCAAGAATTCCATTTTTTCTCCATTTTGAGAGGGTGATTCTCCAAATAGTCCGGTATCGAATGTTGGGTCGCCGCCAAATGATGTGCATTACGATGCAATCTTTTTCGAATTCTAGAAAATTCCTGGTTAAGGCTGCGTTCGCTCTCAGCTATGATTAAAAGTTTAATTGCATTTTGTAAATATGATTACTACATATGATTAATACTTACGTCAATAATGCTTGTTTTACTGCTTGTATTTTGTAAAATAAAGGTCAAATAAATAAAACATTAGTTACTTTAGATGCCTACTGATCTACATTAACAACGGAGATATGTACAATTCAAATAGGTTACACATATAGGTACTTAGGTCTTTTTGGGCCATAGGCAATTCAAAATATTCGCAAGCCTTCTTTGAGAATAACCTCCTTAACTTTGTCATTCTATCTCGGTGATTTATTTACCATGGCGGCGAGATCTTCGAGGAAGAGCTAATTTAGTGTGTATTAGGTAAGTTAGGTTATATATATTGTTTCTGTAACTCCGATTACACGCCGTGAATAAGAACCTACATATTGCTCGCTTTTAGATTCTCGTTAATAGATTGAATAGATTGTTACTCAACTATTCTCTCTTATTTTACTTACTTTGAAGATACTCTCATAATTGTCGGTCATTGGATGGGTGGTCAAAAATGTATTATCTTAAGCTGCTCCTCCATGCTTCAGACCCGGTTGTAATTGCAGTCATTAAAACCCGCTAATCCGCAAAGGGTCATGGGTTCAAGGCTCTACTACTTATCCATCTGCTGTTAATGATGATGATGATGATTACAGTGCTTATGTAAAGACAAACCTGTAGTATTTAATTTTGTAAAAGTATTTTAGTTCAATAAATATCTACCTACGTAATTTTCACAGTAACCTAAAAAGTGCATAGAATGAGATAAGAATTAGGCATTATTAGTTAATTTTAGACGATTACGAAATGAATCTGTTAAAAGTGAAATTGCCAAAACACTTTATTAAACACTTACAAAATACTATTACTCCAATAAAATGTTCTCATCCAAGGAAAACATAAAACGAAACAAGCCAATTCTGGCCCCGTTAAGGCCCTAGTTCTAAATTTTATTACAAGCTTGTTAGGACAAGCCCTATAAATTGCTGCACCCTTCTTATTATTATGCCATGAAAAAGGGTCACGGGATTAACTTCGAATTTATATATGTTTTACTACCTTGGTGGAAGTAATAAAGTTACAGTCTCACAGGTATAATAATGTCATATGGTAAATACCTTGAGACGTAGTTAGTAATTTGGGATTAAGAGTTAGTGAGTGGTTCTGATACGATTGTGTTTTCTATGTAAGTATATTTTGATTTTGATAAATTGGATAGGTGTCCATGTCGATGACATTAAAATTTAATGCCATTTTAATTGACTTCCTAAAAAGGAGGAGATATGTTCTTGAATTTTTATGTAGATATGTTCGATTTTTTTATTAATTATTGTCTGCGCATTGTATTAGTAGGTATGTACTCCATGGGTCTACGATTAAATGATTATTTTTCCATTTACAACTATGTTCCTTATCTGTATGCTTATCACTAAAGAAAAACACAACTGAATACAATAAACAATATAATTAAGAAAATAAACGACAAACTACAACAAAACAACGGAATTAAACTATTCAAATTACCAATGCTAAATTTTCGTTATATATGCATCCGATATTTCTTTTTTAAATTGACTACTTCTATTGATCTTCATTTGTCGAGCGTTCGTATATAAATTAACCTTTATATCTGGGTATGCAGCTAGCAGATCGGACCAGTCCTGCAGTCTAAGATATACAAGGTCAACCACCTGTAAAAAACATATCACATTCATCTTCCACTTCTGGCCCACCATTTAAACCCACCAACATCGAAGATCATTATTTATCTTATGATTACTAAAGCTTCCAGCATGAAGAATTTAGTAAAAAATCAATGATAACTGAATTGGTTATCAATTGTTGTAATTGTAACAAGTTTTTTGAGGTGTAATAACACTAATTTCTATTAATATTAATTATCTCTAAAGAAGAAATCTATCTAAAGAAGAAAATAATGAATGTGGAACACGGACACATGCCGACATGAACGCACGTTAATTGCAAAGTTTGAATGAGAGATTTTATTTACCGCAATGTTCGCCGAATCCGTTAAAGTTTGGCGACCTGAGGGGTTAGTACAGGTTTGCATTTCACTTCTCATCATCGAATCGAAATGAGACGTAACGAATCAATCACATTGCAGTGTAGTTGTCGTTGAGTCACGATGGCGCAATAATTGGTTCGCTGCGTCTCACTTCGAATCGATTCGATGGTCAGAAGTGAAATGCAAACTTCCCCCACTGATCAGCTACATACCGTCCGCGTGGTGTAAGTGAATTGGTATCGCGTGTTGGGGAACAATCCAGGGATGAGCCCAAAATACCCGTTTGTGCTCAACAAAGAGAGGAATTTCCTTTCAGTACTGAAACATCAAATATTTTAGTTAATAATTTCTTTGTTTGTTTCAAACCGTAAAGTAAAAGAGACGATACAATAAAAACGATACAAAGACGGAGTTATCGCAGAAATTGATTTCTTCCATTGTCTCACTCATTACAAATCGTTTGAATGTGTAGAGAGAAAGGATGATTTCGCTAATACTTCTGTTCACTAAGGAGGCGAGATCCCAATTCTTGGTAAGAGACAATGCTATAGCTAACTTTATCTTGCCAAGAGGAGTGCTCTCCCTGATCAGTATCTGCCTTGGATCCACTTGGAAGACGTTCAATAGTCTGCGAACTTAAGTAATAACCTAATTCACAAAAATAATAAGAGTGCAGCGTCTCTCCCCAAACAATGGAGCACCTGTTTTCCAGCCCCCATTTCCCTAACACGTAGGTATTAGGGAACTGGGCCGCCATCAAATCATCCTGGGTGCAGATCCAGGATGACTTGATGGCGGCCATCGATAAGGCGATAATAATGGCAGAACACTTCAGGAAAACTATTTCCTTTTAACTATTATACATTAGATTAAGTTTGTTACTCAATCTTTTGGATTTCAGTGAAGTTTTGTAAATTTAATAACAAAAATTAAGGCGAAGTCTGCTTATTTGGATTGAGCAGAACCCGGACAAACATCAATTATTACGAGTATGTTAGGAAATATTGCCAATAAAAAACATTTGAACATTTTCAGGACTACTTAGCTCTGAAACGAGTTGATAGCACTTAAGGCAGATAAATTAAAAAATCTTATATACACACTCCGGCAAATTTAGTTAAATCATAATTATAATCTGTCGCTAAATTATTTCTACATCTATATTAGTAGAAAATATTCAATGATAATAGATAGTGATAAATTAATTACGTTTGAAAATTTATCCACTTTTCCACTTCGCCTTCATGAATAAAGTACATAACAGAATACATATCACCTTCTTGGACTATGCACTTTCCTAAAACAAAATTAGATTTTTTCACTGTCACTGTCTTGAAAACTGAGATTTCTCAACTTCATTAAAAATACCATATAGATTCAACTTCTATCATTAAAGACATTTGTAAAGATTGACTAGGCAGAGACAATAAAAAATCGTATTGCCCACCAGGGAATATCACGACTCTTCCAACTCTGGCCACCAACTGACTAGTAAAATAATCAGGTAGTCGTCTAAACACGGTTGGGGTTAGTATGTGATGCAAGTAAAGAGCACTAAGGATCTCTTCGCGAAGACAATGAGGTGCCTGGTGCGCCAGTTCTGGCAGCCAATTGCCTGAAAAAAACAAAAAAGAAACATTTTTAACGTTCCACAGTAAAATAGGTCATAATCTATAAACATTAGTATTTGCATTGGTGTGTTCTGGTTTGAAGGATGAGAGAGGGAGTAATGTTTATAATTATAGGATACTGTGGCAAAAGATCCTAGACCATAAAGTAAGTAACGCACGTGTGACACCTCTGGTATTACAAGTGTTGACATGAGTAGGCTGCGGTCTGTGCTGTGGCCATCTGGTGGGCCGCATGTCAGTTTGTCTGCATGGTAGTATAAAAAGAAAACGTATATTGCATATCGCTAGGCAAGCTTACTCAAAGTAGGAAAAGGTTTTTCGTCGTTCATAATAATAATTAATAGAATGTTACGTGAAGCCCACCTCTTTGCCGATCCCACAAGTGCTTGCAATATTCAACTACAGATCGAAGCAGAGTTGGGGAGAGCCCACTATATTCTAGATACTTGGTCAAATTTATGACGCTGAAGTCATACTGGTAAAGTTCTCGAAACTTGGTATACACCGCACTAACAGCCACGCTCATAAGCCATATATCAATCAAATTTATTATGAAGGCTATGAAGATCTTGTAGTAAATTTGAGTAATGTTCAATTGCATGACCTGAAAAATGCAAAAATGGTACTACAGTGACACAAATATGTGACGAATTTCTAAATATCTGATTATTGGATGAGAACTTGGTTGGCTAAAAAGTTCTGCAGACCTGAATTTGAGTTACGTTCAATTGCACGACCTGAAAAATGTGTTTTTACCAAAAATGTAATAAATTTCAGTTATTTTTTGAATCTACAATTATTAAATATATTAAATTATATTATAAATAAGACAGGAGTTCAACTAGGTAGATTTTCCGCAGGAAGATCTGATCACATTTTAGGTTTATAAATGAATAATGTGAAAATTTCATACAAATCTATGCCAGTAGTTTTGATTAGGATATTGCATAGGATGGCTAATAGAACAAGCGAGTCACCATGGTATGGACAAGATGATCGCTGCCCAGAAACAACTGCAATACCTGGAGCATCACACGAGGGTTGGCGGCTTTTCATGAATTTGTGATCCGATCGGGAATATCGCGTCGCAGAAACTTAGGTTTTTTATGATCGTACTGATATAAAAACTTACACAATCCAAAGCATAATGTGTTTGCAGTAATATTACGAACGTTAACGCCACAATGTAGTCAGCTGCCCAGTGCTTTGGAACGATAAAAGTAAATTTGATGTTTCCAGAGGAGTCCAAAAAGTTGCGTGTGATTCGGGCGCAACCTAAAAATTTAAGCAAAGCTTTTAAAACTTTATGATACGTTCGACTGAAAAAACAAGTAGACAAGTGTTTTCTGCTGCAAAAAAAAATTACCTTCATCAACATTGAGTTAATATTTTTTCTTTTTCACAACATTTAAACACAATTAAAAGATACTAGCTGCGCCCCGGGGCTTTGCTCCCTTGGTAATTTCGGGATAAAAACTAAAAATCCTATGTGTATCCCAAGTTGTTTTCTACCCGTGTACCAAATTTCATAACAATCGGTCCAGTAGATAATGCGTGAAGGGGTAATAAAGAAACAAACTTAGTTTCGCATTTATAATATTAGTTCTGTTCTGATTGGGATTTTACTACAAAATTTATTGTTGAATTCAGACATTATTAATTACTAACGTCTCATCGGGACGATGTCGGATGTCGATCAAAGATCACAAACTATCGAGGTCGTATATCAAATAGGCTATGTCTATGATGAAGAGTACAAATTTTCATTTGTCAATAAATGATTTTTTACATAGGTAATTTTTATGTGTGCAAGCGATAGTGCGCTTGCGTACTATCCTAAAAAATTTGTTGTAAGATTTGAACAGAAAAGATTATCAAAGCCAAATATCCCGGGTATATATTTTCTTTTCCGTTGATTCATGTTTTGTATGAACGAAATCGAAGATATGTCCAGAGTATGGCGTTAGTTCACGTTGACAAGATCAGCTAGTCAACCGAAAAGTCTGCTCGCAAACGACACAAAAAGTATACCTACTTACCTCCTTTACGCTGATCAACCATTGTCCATTCTCCGTAATCAATGCTTTGATTATAACTAGCAGTAATGTTTGGGAGTTGTATCGGAAAATTAGCTAAAACAAAGTCTTGTTTTATACACCTACGTAATAAAAATATTTTTCTATTTTCATATAATATATTAAAAGTTTGATAGCGTTACAGTCATTATAGAAAATGGCAGTAGCGATATGAATGAATCGATGAGTATCACTTACGTTCTCTACATGCAAAATATATCCATCCACAAGTCATTAGATGTATTAGTAATGTCAAAATTAAAAATTTCAGTGCAATTGAAGCCCATTGGCTCTAAAAAAAATAATTAGTCAGATAAATTTTAAAATATTTTGTTTTAAAAAGCAAAGACAATGTTTATCTAAACTAAACTTTATCTTGTTTTGCCATAAATATTGTTACAAATAAAAACATTTTTTTATTATCTCACATTTACACAGGCTTGCTCTAAAGCAAGCCTTACTATCTAAAATTGACTATAAATCATTTCAGTGGATTAAGATGAACTCCGGAACATTCGTTTCTAACCTTCTAATGGTCTTGTTAAGGGGCTCAACTGCCTTCTCAAGAATGGTACCTAACTTGATACTTTGTGTTGATGTTTTGATACCTTTTTCACAAAGATACGGCTCAGTCACTCCTTCATGGCTAACATCCCAATAAACCATCTGTGAAGTCGGATAGTGCTTGCGTTGTACTCTTCTTTATAGTCGTATTCCTCATGGCTGAGGGTCGTGGTCATTACGAAACACATACAACAACTTTCTTGGCATTATTAATGGAGTAGTTTGCCATTGCCTTCTCCATTTCACACACAAGTTAACAAGAATCAACCAGTATGCAGGTTTCCTCACGATGTTTTCCTTCACCGGAAGCAAGTGGTGGTCGATGAAAACTACTATACATGAGTCAGATAGGTATACAAACTCATATGGTACGATAGGTAGGTAGGATTCGAACCTGGGACCTTTCGATCCACAGGCGGGTGTCTTAACCATTACACCACCACCGCTGCGTTGTACTCCGTTGACATAAATACGGTCAGTTTGTTAAAATATTGCTTAATTGTAAAAAAAATAGGTACGTAAACATTTTTTTCTGTCTTTGCGTTAGGATTTTATCCACCGCATGCCAATGCCGAGGATTTAATAAAATATTATCTTCCATATCTACTTTATGAAATGCAATGTCAGCGATTCGGTTCTCTTTATCACTCTATACTCAGGAACTCTATTTTAATATCACAAAATATATATCAAAATATTAGCGCCAAAAATAAGAAAACACAATGAACAATCGTATAAAAATGACACATTCCAAAAATAATGTTTTGGGTATTTTTAATTGAAACAGTATTTATGGCCTGACTAAGTATATTCATAAATCATATACCTTAAAGGTTCTGCAAAAGTGTTTATAGAAGTCGTAAAACTGATACAAACGGAGCAACCTGGCCAACCGAAAAACCCAAGAATTGAACAATAATGAAAGTAAAGGCACCATCATTGACAATAGATTGACGTACAACCTCCAGTCTTTAAATAACCGAAGCCCCACTTTATTATATACGCATTTGTCGCCGACTATTTCAATTTCCAACTAAAACAAAGAAGTCAGAAAAGCCATAAGTAATTAAGAACTCCTTCTCATCAAAATCTGAGAAATTATAGATACTGTACTTACATTGTAATATTGAATGATAGTATGAATTAAGTGTATGAGATCAAAGATGACCATGATGCCGATATACATTTCGATAGAAGTGGCTTCCTCAGGCAGGATGAAGAATATCGCAGTGAGACAGGTGGCGCCGGCGGGCGCGATCAGCCACGCCACGTACAGCCACCGGTAATACCAGTTGCCTCTATGTGCTTCCTTTGCTGAACGCATCCACTGAAAATAAATACATTTGTAATTATAGAAAAAAGATTTTTATACAACTTTTTTTAAATTTGTACTTAAATTCTTAACCTGTATCTGATGATATACATTATCCATCAATAAATAGAACGAGGTTCTTTGTAGGTTATTTAATTTCAGATGTAATCAAATTTAAATAATGTTACATACGAAACTAAGTTTGTTCGTTTGTTTGTTTGTCACCGTGGAGATAAGGCTCTATCTACTTAACCAATGTTGTTTAAATTTTGCATAGGTACATGTAGTTTGAAGTATGGAGAAAGACATAAGGTACCTTTCATTCCGGAAAATTAAGGCGGGCGAAGCCGCGGGCAATAGCTAGTAATATTATAAATGCGAAAGCTTGTGAATCATACATACACTTACACACATACATCCGTATTATTATAAAATAATAAATACAAGTATCCGTATGTATTATTGTTACTCTTTCACTTGAAATTTTGGACGGATTGTTATGAAATTTGGTCAGGTGATCCTGCTGAATGGAGGTTACTAGTACGGAGGTTACGGTTACCTACACGATTAATTTTGATTATTATAAAATGTGGTGACGTTTTGCCTTTTGCACCATAAAGCATAATATGTTCATATTTATAAGGCAATTTCCAGAAACAATGTATTTATCTGTACATACTTTTAATTTTTTTTGAATAGATACAAACTTACTGGCAGTCTTATAGTTTTGCGACCTCTTAATATGTATTTTATAGTATTCATAGGGTTTTCGTAGAAAACTGTTTTTGTTGCTAAATAGTCAAATTGCGATTCTGGATTCTCTTCAATTCTTCTTTTGATCTGAAATTAAGTTTTAGATAACAAATTGCGTCACCGAAAAATTCACATAAACAAGTAATGGTCAAATTTTGGATAACGTAAAAATAGCTTCTCAATCTAAAATCTCAACGGATGTATTTCGACTAACTAATAACTGAAATATATGAAAAGAACAGTTGGAGAAAAGTTTAGATCTTACGTCATCGGTGAGTTGCTCATTGAACTGCTTGATCGTCAACTGTAATACATCAGCGTACCCGTCTGCTTTGACGCTTACTTTGACGGGACGCGGCGTGGTGCCTGTAAGCTGGCCGAATATGGCTCCCTGATGAGAAAATACTTTATTAAATATACAGGTACAACTAGTTTTTGTTAATTCATAAACAAAATTGTATAATTCATAAACAAAATTGTATAATTCATAAACAAAATTGTATAATTCATAAACAAAGTTGTATAATGATTAGGTTTTAATTTAATAATCATGGTCCAACAATGGTGATATAAAGTGAGTGGTGTCGACTAAATCACCTTAGTCAAAATAGCCAGTTTCTCTCCGCCCTGGGTCACCACTACTCTGCCTCTGTGGACTACGTATATGAAAGGCATTAGGTGTTTTTCTTTCATGATCTCTGACTTCGATAAAAAGTACATTTGCAGACTCTGACTTGACATCTGACGTTGAAATTGTTCGCCACCTTCTAGTATGGAGTCCAGAACAGAGTAAGTTCTGAAAAAGTATTACATCTAATAACCGAAAAAAGTATTTATATACTTAGTTATAAACAATATTTGTGTTAGAGCGTTAACGAGTTGAGTTACACGTCGACGATTGATGATGACCTCCGTGGCCTATCATGCCGGACTGCTGCACTGGTTCGATCCCCGGTCAGGTCAAGATGGAAAAAGATCTTTTTCAAACTGACCTGGGTGGAGATAACTGGCCAATTAGATACAAGTAAGTAAGAATGACTAATAAAGGTGGGGCGCCTTCAATGGGCAGGACATGTAGAACGCATGGAGGACGACAGAACACCTAAGATGAATATACCTAATATAGTGAAGATGGTAAAACGCCAAATTTTCGATCACTACTTTCGTGCCTATTTATAATTCACTAGTCATAAAATCCACGTTAACGAAGTAACGGGCATCAGCTAGTATGTAATATGTAACATTGAGTAGTGTACAGGCAACCGCACAGTGAAGCTACCCGGCATATATTCAACGGGAATAGCGGCGAATTTCCAATGATTTTAGATGGCTTGATATGCTGTTGACTATAAAGATACTATTACTTAACGAAAATAAATGATAGGTACGTACGTTTTGTAAAAATAGTAACTCAGATCTTGCCTGAAGATTATACCCAAGCGTTCAAACGTTAAGGTATGTACATTTAAGCCTTTGGTCCTAAAAGAAATAAAATTACAAATCATTTTCCGGGTTAACGACTTCATATTTATGACTTTCATACTTCAGCTACAACTACTTGTATGTTTTAAATAATAATGTAAATAATGAAAGCTGTAGTGATCTCAGAGGAGTTTCTGGACGGCGTCTTAGAGGTAAAGGACTTCATTGACTGGTTTATGGTTCGCATATTGAAGGGGTTTGACAGACTTGATACACTTATTAGGTACATACGCGCTGCAGGTCGGGTGCAGCAAAGTTGAAAAGAGCAAGTCCTGAGATCAACTCGACGATACTACGGGGGATCACGTTGTCGCAGGTGGTTGTTTTGCGTGGTGATCTGAATATGGTCTCGTGGTTGAGCAGTTTGAGGATAACATTGCAGGAAAAAAAGGAAAACAGATGTATTATTTAATTTACCTTATCCACCAGTAACTGAAGTGAGCCATCGTTCGCGTAATGATCTGGCTTTCAACTCTTTCGGCTTTTAAAAAGCGCCGAAGTTGACATACACTGTGTTGGAACAAGGTGTCGGTTCTCGATATGAGGACTAAGACTGTCAAAGAGTATGCTACGACGAACCTAATAACAGAAAGGTTGTGAGAACTGATTTGAAAGAGAGCTCGAAGTCGCAGCGAGGAGCTCGATGAGTGTTTCTTACGCTCGATCTACAATAGTGGGGCAGTTAAACCATTTTTGCATTGGTCGGCCATTGGATGTGTGACCAAAATTGTATTATCTCGAGCTCCTTCGTGCTCCGGAAAACACCAAAAGCCGTTAGTCCAGCTGTCTCTAAATTTCTTGAAGTTATTTCTCAAACATGTAAAAATAAAATAATCTAATATAATCGTAACAAGATTAATTATAATATTTAATAAAATACCTATCTATCTAAAGCTTTATCTACTACGCCATAAGCAATAAATTGGTTTGTCACATAGTGGAAACGCGAGTGGCAAGTACCCATCCCTATTATTGGACACTCCCAACACCGCTGCAAGATACGATTTCATTGCACACTATTTCGACATTCATTTAGCAATATCGTTGTACAGTGGACTTTTTATACAACATTTACCAATAATTTATCTTAGGTTACGTCTTTGTACAATTACTATTTGACATAGTTACTTACCAATATGTCGTACCTAGGATAAATAGGTTTACTGCAACGAGTAAATTTCCTTTCTCCTTAATCCGATACTTACCCAAATTTAAATTACTAAGACCAGATTGTGCCAAATTAATACTATGGGCAAATAGCTGAAAAAAATAATATACTCGGTGTAAATACATAATGAGTAAGTTCTTTATATAATACAACAAGACCTAGAGGTCTGCTTTTAACTTAACTTGAACTACGCGCGTATGTGTGACTGTGTTAAGAGCTCCGTATTGTTTTATTCTATTTAAAACTGCGAAGATTATTTTTTGAAACGAAACCTACATCACAATAAAGCCAGTATAATGACACGTATACATATACATCAACTGTAAATATGATACCACACATGTAAAAAATAACGATTCGTTGACTAATCTTGCACTGTCTACATATAAAAAGACATCCGAGATTTAACGGATTTATATAGGAAACAACAATGATATTCAGCCGTATGATATGAATGCATGCAATAATTTCCGAGATGATAATGAACAAATCAAGTAATCCAATATAAAATCACCATTGTCAATTGGCCTTCAGTTGGATTAGGATCCATCTCCATATAACTGGGCAACCAACAAGTGTCAATTTTTTTTACATTAATGACGCGGTTGTTGGAGTCGAAAGTGTACTCCACGCAATTGTTGATCAGAAAGTGACTGCCGGCGAGCGTCAATAATAATATAACTAGTTGCCATTTTGCTATCTGAAATTAAACAAAACCATTATAGTCGAAAAATTGGACTACATAACATTATATTTTATGTTACGGCTAAACACCGAAGTGCGGTAACACCTACGTTTAGCCAGCTGGATCTAGATGTAGCCTGTCTCAAGTTGGTTATTCCTAGATGAATGAAGCCTGTCGGCTAGACATAGATATAGATTCATCTCAACATAAACCTAGCAAAACTTTTTAAAAAATCAGTAAACTTGTAATCACTAAAGGACTTGAGATTTTCAAGATGAATGGCATAAGGCTAGAAGTGTCCAAGAAACACGAAGTCGCACGAATTACATTCTTAGTTTTTGCCAGTCTCTCCTTGTTGCTATCGATTCTGGTAGGATCATGGTCTCCGACTGCATATGCAGGTTTAACAGGCTACACCTATATCTAACCGGCAAAACGTATATATTGCGCCAATTAAGATTAGCCGTTACGAATAGTACTATTGATTCTACTGATAGAAATAAGCAATGAAGAATTTTGTTTTATTTCGTCGTATTTCCTATGCAGTCATCAAACTCGATAAAAAAATTATAACATTATTTTCGCTATCCCATACATACTGATGATCAGACTTAGTAAAGGAAAACTGAGTTTTGTATTCTTACTTCATAATCATCTGCAGCAAATGGCGGTTATTTAAAAATACAATGAAAAAAGATATTACCTTGATGAGTACGGCGAGCGTCGACGGCCGGTCGGCTAAATAATCGAAATATCCAGTTAGAAGGTACAGATGAGCAAACTGAGTTGTAGTGTTGATAAGCTTCAAATAGCCGTCAGGTATGCTTTTGGAAAGTAATAGTTTTAATACACTGTCCCACGGGATTAGGCCCATAAGATCCATTGTGAACCCGCGAGTGACATAGTTCGTTATAGTCTTTTGTCTTGCAGTAATCAAAATACCTTTTTCATCATAATAGGCTAACTAGAAGCAATAAGACAATAATAGCCATATATTATTTAAAACATAAATTTAACTGTTCTTCAAATGTTGCATTTATTAATTACTATTAACTTACAAACATTTTCAGTATGATATCCATTAAAGATATAGCTGTACATAAAGTCTTTATAAAATTTAAATGCCATTGGTAATAAACTCCACCTCCACCTAAAATAAGGAAATAAATTAATTCCTAACTATCCTAGTTCTAATTTCCTAACTAATAAAATAATACAAAGTAATTTGTTCCTTTTTTTTCTTCAATCTAATCATTCAGGCAGATACGCGGGCACAAACTAATCCGTTGTAACACTTCAGCAGGCCTACCATCAACTTATACAGAACGATTCCAAAGCAACTCAGTTCAATTTAGTTACCTAAAATGAATCGTATTCATACTAAAAATTAAGTCGATGGTACGAATTTGCGATGCAGTTCAGTTTAGGTCGTAAAGTGGATCGCGTTAAGAGATGATGGTAAGCCCCCTGGTCAAGTATAAGATATTTACCTATTAATGCAGCTGCAATAATACCTAATGCTACAGTTAAAGCTCTAAATGGCATCCAAAACTTCATGAAACTGAAAAAAGAAACATATATATTGAACTCAAACCATAACAAAGGACAAAGTTTTCGGCTTGTAGTTGTGGTCACAGAACGAGAATGTTGCTCTTTCCATATTAACGACCAAACTAATTAGATTGATTATTCTGCAGCTGATCTTCGTCTATTCACCATCTGTGACAGACTGCACCTAGATGTATCCGGAGGTAAAAACGATATACCTAGGTGTAATCAAAGAAGTCCGGCTGCACCTAGTCTAACTGGCTAAACCTAGATGAAGCCGCACTTCGGAGTTTAGCCGTAACACGTATATACGTATTTATCATGCATGTTCTAATGTAATTTCTTAGTTGTGGTGCGTAAACATACGCGACATACGGCTAGTGGTTACATGCGCTGCATGCTTGTAGTAGTGCTCCTACGGAGACTGTGCAGCTGTGATAGTATCCAATATCAGCTTGATTTCAGGAACACCTACCACTTGGTGACTCTTTTTATGCTAGGTAATACCGCTTTTAAGTTTACATAGATATATACTAACTTAGATTTTGGATTAACATGTAAATCGGTGTCTAAATCAACAATGTTTTTTCTTTTTTTGCGTTTTTGTGCCATTGTCGGTAAAACTGGCCTTGAGGGCTGCATGGCGTATAGCGATTTTCGCGCGCTAAATATACGCTCCCGTAGTTTGCGCTGGTACTAAAAAGTATAAAAAAGATAAATAGGTATTTATTAAAAGAAAATATTGATAAACCATGATTCGCTGGTAATCCAGTTTTGACGAATGGTGCTCTTTGATTTTCTACTTATGTACTTTGCTTATGTTAACGATTTTTTTAAATGTTCTTTCATGTAGCAATTACATATTATATTGTAAAATTTGTAAAATAAAATTGTGAAATAAAATATATTACCTTTTTAATTTCAAACAAAGTTTTTGAAAAGTGGACTGTAGAGTAATGTGATTTGAAAAAAAGGAAAAATATTTTTCTATTGGAGACAGGAGTTGATAATAAACAAAATCGAAAACGGTGGCATCAAAATCTGTGTAGTAAATTTCGTAATGGAAAACTAGAATACTTTCTAATGTAATATTTTATCTAGCGTAGCATAATTTGTCTAGATTACTTTTTGGTTCTCGCTAATGAATGAATCAAATTGATGAAAATGTGATGGTGGAGTAAGTTTGCGGATCTTCCTGTGCAACAGGTGCGCTTGTTTCTTGTTGTTCTTAACTTATTAGTCATAAATAGTTGTCAGGCACATCCATTTTTCTTTATAAATAATGCAAAAAATACTTGTTAAACACGTAAATTAAGTACATATAAAAATCATGAACTCCAATATTAAGGTATTACTAAGTGAATAATGGATTCAAACGGCGCAAAGGACGAAAGGTACATTTTTTACATGTAATTTTGAACGCTAATGTTGATGATTATTGGGTCATTTGATTATAACTCACATCTGCATGTCTGGTGAAGTACAGATTGTTCACAGTATCTAATGCTCCTGAGAATTCCTTGATTGTGCTTTGCAGACAGCCCCATTCATGAGGGAATTTTTTTATGATATTTTGAAAGTCAATTATTCCCATGTGTATTATCTGGAAATAGACCAAAATTAACTAGAATGCAAGAAAACAAAAACAAAACAAAATTAATTCGCAATTTTGTAATTATATATGTAGTTTGTGAGAAATAACTATAAATATAAAAATTGACGAGAAAAAGTGCCTGTGAAGGTCTAATTTCTGAATAAATGATTTTAATTTAAATACCAACTACTGAAAACTAGAACTTTTCCGACAAAATGGAGACATAAATGAAAGACAACGTGGAGTACGCCACGGATTATATCCTATTATTATTTCAAAGGCATGAGGACGCATAAGGAACTTGTGCATTTTCGCAGCCTTTGTGTCCGTGATGTAACAGAAAATCCAAGAGTGTCGGTCGCCTGCTGAGTAAGCAAACAGGCATGCGGCTGCCATCTTATAGGAAGTGGTCACCGCTTATAATTATATAAGTTTGAAATTGGCCATTATTTTTATCCCTCATTAGATTCAAGATTGATGACTCCGAACAAGATGGACACTCAAGCAAGTCTGACATCTATGGTTGGCGAACACCGTTCAAAGTGGAGTCAGGGCTCTGTGGCGGCAGAAGTAACCGAGAAAGCGTTCAAATGAGAGATCTCCGAAGCTATTCACGAATGACCTCAGACTAAGAGTGCAATGACATAGGTATCAACATCTGACATCACTGAACTATGGTCGTGTTGAGATTTTGATTGACTGTGACTTGCTGAAACGCTTGAAGAAATGAAAATGTTCCTCAAGAATAAGCCCAGCTTCTAAACATCGCTGAGAACTAAACATACATTTCAATCAATTAATTATGTCTTTCATTGTGGATCAAAAGCAAACAAAAATGGCAAAAGAACATTAAATATTCATTGATCTGGAGAAATCAAAGTGGACGGTTCTTGAGGACGCCAAATTAGTGGCACATGACGGTTGAAAACTTAATGTCAGGACTGTTCGTCGACGCCTCAGTAGCCCAGAACATCACAGAGCGCGCTGTGCTCCGCGTCAGGATTACGAATGGACTTAATTTAATCTCAGTCAACAGTTGCAATGTTTGATAAGATCAAAACTGGTTTTACATTTTTTATTGTTTAAGAACGTGAAATAAATAAAAAAGTGTAAGACAATAAGTGAAGTAAAAATAGCAATGGGCTGGTCACTCGTCGCAGAGAGGATAGAAGATGGGAGCTGTGTTGTTTTAGAGTTTAGTCGGGGTAGGTAGTCGCTAAACAAATGTTTACTAGCTTATCCCGTAAACTTGCAACTCGTTGAATAAAATGTTTTTAAATCAGTAATTTTTAATTACTTCCCACCTACTTATTAAAAAGTAGGAATATGATCTTTCAAAAGGCTGAAGAAGACTCACACTAGACAGAGGCGAATGGAGAAAGCTGGATGTTGCAGGACAACCTGGCCAAGTAGAAGATTAGAAAAAAAATAATTTAAATTGGCTACTAAATTGGTAAGTTTAATTGGCTACTTTTGTTTTATTTTAATATTAATCAGTAACCTCGCAATCTGTAAGTGCAATATAAGTCCGAATTGAAGGCCTTTCAAATATTGTGGCTGCTACACTAATCATATCACCAGGCCCGTAAAATCTTCTCATAACTTCTCCATTTTCGTTGTGGTACTCACATTTCACACTGCCCTAAAATATAGAGTACATACTAAAATAATATCGTTGTATTGGTGTATTTTGATGAATAAAGTGACAAATTTAAGTGTCCTCACATTTATAAAATTCTGTTTTTCTAGATATTCACTGTCTGTGTAGACTTACGCGTTTACAGACAGACAATGATTTTAAAAATTGTAGATTTATAATCTACATAGATACAAATATATACGTGGGAATGTACATAGATACAAATATATATCGTTGGATTTCCTAAAAATATAGAATGTACAAAGTTGACCCTTCTTCAGTTTTATTATAATACCATTATTTTGTTTCATTTGTTTTTTATTGTTATCTGGGTTTACCATGTAACTACAAGTAAAAAGTGAACACATCAGTTAAAAGATTATTGAATAATGAGCAGCAAACTACTAGTGATAAAATTCAATAAAATCCAATTTTCTACTCACTTGAACAATCCAGGTGACATTTTTACATAAAACACCAAATAAAAATAACGTAGAAGATTTAGGCATTATTAAGTATTTAACATTGCAAGCCAGTTCTCTAATGAGTGCAGGGTCAGCGCCGTCCATGAGCGGTGAATCGCCAATAATATTCTCGGCCACTTCACCCTGCACCTTCCAGTAAATATCGTAAGGCTCGCCTTTTAAAGTATTTTGACGAAGCACTTCAACGCCATGGTAATAATTCCAATGACATAATATATACCTTTCCAGTCTTATCAGAAGGCTTTTGTGAATCGTATGATGATGATAATAATTTCTTAATGTAGTCACAAATCTTTGATAGCTCACCATTTCTCTAAACTTTAAATACATGCCTGCCAGAAATCTAGATTTGCAGTACATAGAAAGAAGATACGCATGATAAACTATTACTATACGTATGAATATATCCAATATGTTATTTGGAAGAATTTCGTAGAGCGTATGTTCAAACATAAATCTTATCGCCACAATGACATGTTGCAAAGACTGCAGGTAACAATCTCTGTGTGGTAAATTCGGGTTGTCACAGACAATCTCTCCAAAGAAATATTCAGGTGTCAATCTTTGAATGAGACGAACCATTATAAAAGTTAAATAGGCAATAATATACATAAAAGTAAAATAACTGATGCATATTCTCAAATGTACTGGAAAAATATGATCTTCCCCTATGCTCCAATTCCGCCCGACCGTTGGAAATAACATATATACTTTAAGAAGACGATTAAACTGAAAAATATAATAGTACTGGGGTGTTCCGATCAAAAGAGCAATATTTTCAATCCACAATGCTGCGAGTACATCGATGACAAAGCTACTTTCTTTGCACCTGAGTAACATCGCCGAAGCAAAATCTTTTCTAGAAGATTCATTGGAAGATACAGATGTGCACAAAGATACACAAATATCAGCGATGTAAACAAAATCTGTGAAATATTTTACTGTTATGAACCACGGCGGCAATTGTGTGAGTGATAAATTAGGAGGAAAGGTTATCAATACGAAAAATACTATAACAACAACAAAAACATGCCAAATATAGTTAAATATTGACTTTGATGATAGAACCCACGGAAATGTATCATTGAGAAATATTGATTTCTTTTTTAACTGTGCATCATCGCACAAGACCAATTGTCCGATGTACTTGGCACAGTGATATATTGAATCTTCTGGAGGTATTTCGCATTGGACGGAAATCCGTGATCTTTTTTTATATGCATCAACGCTATCAGACACTTCCCACCATCGTCGTTTTAGCCATTCTATGCCTTCATCCTCAGATCTATCTAAACCTTTTATATTTTGTTTGCAACTGTATAATGTTCTGGCATGTCGTATTTTTTCTTGTACAAGTTTAAGAACGTTTTTTCTATCCTCAGGGTAACGGTGTAGACTTTTTAAAAAATCGGCTCGTGTAATATATAGGATTTCACAATATGTCAAACATTTTACATATATTTTTCTTTTCATAGGATAACTAAAAAAACTGATATCTCCAAAAAGAGTGCCTCCTGAAACTGACAACAGTGGTGTCGTTCCATCGTCTGTAGAAATCAATTGTACGATGCCCGATTTTATATAACATAGATTTGTATTTGCATGTGGCCCAACAAAAAATCTTGCACCGGGCAACTTGTAGTCCATACGTATTATTTCAGCGACGTTTCTTTTGAAAGGACTTGATGTCTTTCTTAATGTCGGACTGTGGTAGAACACTTGCCATGTCAAATCTTGTCGAATTTCAATTCGTAGATATCTTGGCAAGTCTAATAATATTTCAGGAGTAGAGACAATGCCACTGCGTTGGGTCCACATTAGGTTGTAGAAACTTTGAACACTGGTATATGCTGTAGGAGAACGGTTTCTACGTTTCGTTTCTTCTATAAGTTTATTAACATGTGGATGAAAAGTAGATATCCATCGTAGTGATAAAACACCTTCGCAAAAAAACTTTGGCACTAATAGAACACATTCGAATATATAGCCAAAGATCATAAGACCGCAAGCTAACAAAAATTCCACCAGCGTTAGCGGTTTAGTTTGGTCAAATACATATTTTAAAACGTATGATAAAATATATTCGTTCGCATAAAAGTACCATACGAATTTTTCGCTTATAGTTTCATTCTCCTGAAAATAAAAACTTCAATTACAGTGTCGTCTTCAATTATAATTTTGCCCATACAATATACAAAATACACGTTTTTATCCTTAAATGACGATTTTGATCAAACTCTTTTACATATACTAAGCGGAGCGGTGGTGGTGTAATGGTTAAGACACCCGCATGTGGATCGAAAGGTCTCAGGTCCATATCCTACTCGTGCCATTATGGGTTTGTATACCAGTCTGACTTATTATTTATATTATAGTAGTTTTCATCGAACACCACTTGCTTCCGGTAAAGGAAAACATCGTGAGGAAACCTGCACACTGGTTGACACTTTAGTTCCCTAGTGTGTATGCGACTACCTGCCTTTAGACGGCGGTAAGTAGTCGTAAAAGTCATGTCAGATGCCTTTAGGCGACTTGAATAAAATCTGACACCAGTGTTAGCAATAACACACTCCATATGATGACTGATATATTTTAATTTAACAATTTATTTTACAAGAATTACTTAAAGTCTTTCATAGTAAAGAAAGGGACTTCCTACCCTGCACACTTGTATGAATATCAAGAAATAAGTTTCTTAACCTTCACATAGCTATATAATGTCTGGGCGGAATCGCGACATTAATTGCAGAAAGTCTTAACAATGCATCTACAGAATGTTAAAAATATGATGTTAAAGATTTGATTTTTTTCAATATTGAAGTTTGTAATGCTTTTAAAAAGAGATAGAGCTACAACTGCGTGTAATAGATTTTGTTTTAAGCCGTATAGGTACGTTAATAACGTATTTTTTCATAGAATAATACATTATTATCATAATATTTTTTAATAATTCTACAGTAGTATATTTTATGGGATCCCTTTTATCGCATACATTTTTATCCTAATTTAATTTAGCATAACGAGTTACCTATATCTAGGCAGGGAACCTATATCTAACTAATTCTAAAAATATTTCATTTCTATCTAGACAATGAATTATAATTTCAAGAGGACCGAAGAAGATATAGGCCCCACTATCACGCCGATCTCTCTTCTATTAAGAAGTTGTACGGAAATGTTTTAATAGGCAACGTAAATTAACGGCTGCACGAAAACAAATTACTGATTTTTGTTGTACTTAATTTTTCTTGACTACCAAATTTAATGCACAATAAATATTTTACATATCAACATCTTAGCCCACGTGAATTTGATTATCTGTAATTATTCGATTGTAATTATTCTTCGTTTAATATTAATGTAGGTGTACTCAAAAGTACTCACACAAGAATATTGCAAAAAAAATATAAAAGCAAGAACGTCATGGCCAAGAGTGTAGCAGACAAAAAATAAATAAATCGAGAGCTTAACGGAATGAGAGCCGGCCGGAACCGAAAATTGTAACGGCCAGACCCGAGAACGATGTGACGTCACGTGTGTAGTACGATGTGACGTCACTCCTACATGTCATTTAGTATGGAGCGTTTGGACGAGTCAAAAAATTTTATTTTTGTCATATCTTTGAATGTATTGTCATTATCACAGTAATTTTTTCACTGCTGTTTCTAATGATATAAGGGCCTTCGAATAGTAATCAAAACAATAATTTGTCATCTAGCCTATTGACTATAAAATAGTCACGCATAAAAATTAAATACTCGGACATATAACCTTCTAGTTTTTCCCTTATTATTGTATGAAAAACAAATGAATTAATGAATTAACGGCTTAAAAGGACATCTCAATACACTGTCGTGTCAATGGGAAATCATTTTAATCATTAATGAAGTGTTTAAGGTCAGAGCATGGAATTAGTAGGTACTCACAAAGTACTTATTAAATCCATCGGTCAGAGTATGTATTAAATGGGATCCTAATATATAAAATAAAATAATAATACTTGAACTTTTAACCTTTCTTGCAAATATTCTCCAATCGTAAAAGTCACTTGTCTTGTTACAGTTTGGACAAAGTCCATGGATTGTAAGCAATATCAGCATACATGCCAAGCAGTTCAAACTTATAAAGATGGTAATGGTATATCCTATGTATAGTTTCCAATAATTATGTGTACTCACGAGTTCAAAATATTGTACAATCCTGTAAATACTGCAAAATGAAAAGATTTGATGGCTAATTTATGAAATTTGTTGTGTTAAAAAGTATTTGTTTTTATTTCCGAATTATTAAGTTCATGTGGTGATAATATTTTTTTTAATTACATCACATCGAATAGCCACAAATGGGTCCCTGCTGGCTGGCGACGAAAAAGAGGCTGTCCCAGAACAGGATGGTCGGACGATTTCGATAAGACGGATAAACACTGAAGGAGCTACGCAATGGACAGAGATGGATAGCGAAGTAGAGGGGAGGCCTTTGCCCAGCAGCAGAACACCACAGGCTATTGAAATAAAAATAACCACATCATCACAGAACAGGCTATTGAAATAAAAATAACCACATCATCACAGAAATACATTACATTTTTTTATCGTAAAAAATCGTATTAACCACTGCAATTATTTTACTTGTCCATATGGATATATATTAATAAGATAACATAATAAAGTTCAAGAAAAAATAACAACTTACATAACAAACTCTATAACATCTAAAATATTCGGCCACAAAGCTATTACGCATTGGTCTGGGGCTAGCATGTCTCTGAAAGGTATCAATGACAACACGTCCAGTAAAATAAGAAATGCCGATTTCGGGAGGTGCTCTCTTCGGACTGCTTTATCTGTAACTTGTCTGAATATTACAGTAATTATTAATTAATTTCATCTAGGAGGATGTTTCTAAAACAATTTTTTCATTATTCCTTTGTTTATAATATTTGCTTCTACAGTAGTAAAAAAAACTGTACCTACTCCCCTCTAATTTTTATTTTAAACGGTGGAGTGAAATATTTAAAAAAATTGGGTATAAGGAATTCAATGAAAAATGCAAACGAAAATTGGTTTGAGCAAAATCGATCCAATCAGGTTTCTCACAAGGAAATTAGAGGCATTAAAATGCAATGTTGCCTCCTGATGCCAATAGATCGCGCCTGGCTATGTTTGAGTTTTCGATTAAACAAGGGTTTTCTATATATTTCTTTTATCTATGGTTTTCTACATTTGAAACTGTTTTTAAATAAAATAACTATCAATAAAAATGGGTAAGATTAAGTCTGATTCGGTCTCGAAAAGGGAATTCCGTAGCAACAAAAAACTTGTTTTGCATGCATTATAAGGTTTGCGGCAACTAAATAAATGCTACGGAATCCTTAAATGGCAAGTCCGTCCCACCCTTTTTGGCAGGTTTTATTTATTTTATTTTTACATGGGTTGCGGGGGAAAGTGGCATCGAAAATATGACTGATTGTCTGCGCGAGGGCGGATATGAAAGTATAAGAGTATACAGAATTAAAGAATACAAAAGTTCCTTATTTTCTTATCCTTTATTGTGTTATGGCTCCATCGTCCGTCCATCGCGATGAAGATGATGGTATATCATAGGAAATAATAGATTGATTTTTAGAATCTATAAAAAAAGAGCCTTTCAAATACATCACATACCTGTGCACAATGTGTAAAAATGTGTCCAAAAAATAGATGCCATCAGCAATTACATTGTAAAAATAACTTATTCCTTGAGTAATAATATTCGTATCCAAGATGTTTGTACAGCCCGTTATATCAAAAACCGCTTCTATCGGTCCCTGAAAGCATTCTTCAAAGCTTTAGTAGAAATTTAATAAAGTTTTATTTCATTTCACATGTTCTGGTGTCTGTTTCAAATAAAATCTTGCAAGGGCCATGGACGAGAATGTCTCGACGCCACCGTCCCCGTCTACACAATAAAACTGATGCCAATGCATTCACTATTTAATTACAATACTTTATACTTTACTAGATTTTGCCCGCGGCTTCGCCAGTGTGATTTTCAGTAAACACAATATTTTTGTAGTCCTAGCTGGTAACCGAGGCCCAATTGCTCCAACGTCTTTTGATGTTTTCATCCGTCACATATCAACGCAAAATTGCACTTAATTTTAACGTACGTCGAAGTAGGTCAATGTCAAAAACTATTGAAAACAACGGAGCGCTACGTCGTGATAACGCAACGCGGCAATGGAGCATTGCTCTATAATAATCATATTCTTGCTGGTCCTGATTTCATTGCTGATGGTTGGGACGAATCCGCTCAGGATAAAGCGCGTGAGTAACAACATTGAATCCAGCTACCACAATGTCGCCGTGCCAGGAAGAGCTTGCGACGTTCCATGAAAAGTTCAAAATAGAATTTGTATGAAACGTCTCGTGAGCGACGCATCATTTTGCCTTTCAAGCCTGTTACGGTTGCCCCCAGTATAGTTGTTAGATAATGGCTTACAGCCATAAATGAAAATAAATATTTTTGAAAGAGACTGTTTTGTAAAATGACATGTCTCGAAAGAGACAGTTTTCGACTAGGGCTTAATGATGTAACCTTGTGGGGTGGTATATATATGGCCAAAATATGCAATTGGGTTCATACATACAAGAACACATCGCTAAATGTCACCAAGTCAAAATTTGTTTCTTTCGTAAAATGTCCTTTTAGCAAACAAATTCTTTCACAAACCTTTCGCAATATGCTTCTTTCGCAAAATGTCACACAATATCGAAAAAAAAATTGAGTTGCCTTCAAAATGCTCCATTTCACACGGTTTCCATTTTTTAAGACAATTTTTAAGTTCATTATCAATTTTTGTAGATGAAGCCTTAGAAAAATACGTTAATGAGAGATTACAAATAATTTTATTACCAGCAAGGTCTTATGGATGACACAAATGAGCACAACCAACTGGAAAATAGGATTGAACGGTATGAATATGATATCACTCCACTGCATTTCTGGCTCATCATATTCATCGTCGTCCTCCTCGAATTCTTCTTTGGTACTCCTGTTGCTCGCACTTGATTGTGAAGCTGTTAACATTTTCGAGTTGAAACGAATACGGTTATTATAAAAGATATCTGTTTATTGCCGTAGGTATTACATTTTTGTCCGACTTCTTGAATGACAGAAGTAAACTTTTTACAGAGACATCGTTTTGTAAATTCTTTCAGTAAATTCCAAAGAGAATATACACCATCACCTTCAAATGCCTGCCCTACTCGTATTAAACCTCTTTTTGAAGATTTTCTATTCTGAATATTGCACAGATTTTAATCTGTGGAAAATTGTAATTGTATAAACACTACTTTCCCCATGGAATTGGTAGGTACTCCGTCGTACTTACTAAATCCATGACTTTCCCACAACATCCACAACAGTGGATGTTCAATGTTTTTAAAACTGTGGGATGTTCTCACTGTCTCAATTCGAATTGATCACCAAAGCTAAAAAATCGGATCTAAAAAAGTTCCATGCCAAAAGTTTTGGAATCTTCTTGATCTATATTACTATTAGAGATGATACGAGTAATAGTCATAACTCATAACTCACTACTGGACACAATCAACAAGATATTAACAACCCAGTTGATCGGCGTACAACACTTAGAAAGCACACTCACTTTATACCTTCACTGCTCAAGGTTGAATAATTTTATAGAATTAATTTACTCGCCTCCCCACTTCAGAGCTAAAACAATTTCGGATAATTTGCTTTTGAATATCTTATCCAAATAATATTGCGCTATTATCGCCTTTTTCATCGTTGAGTTCAATCTATAAATACTTCCAAGTATTGATTAAGAAACATAAAGATGAAAAGTAGAAACATACTATTTCTATATTCATAAACATAATAAACAATTTAGGGTATGAAATGTCGGCACAGAATTTTAAAAGAATGTGTCTTTTGAAATTCAGTGCCGACAGTTCATTTGATGGGGCCGAGTAATATGAAGACCTTTTCCAAGTCCAGAAAAAGGAAATGAACGGATATGCATGGATTTAGTAGGTATTACGGAGTACCTACTAATTCCATGCGGATATATTCTTGCTCCTGTGTTCTTCGATGGCCACCATTGGCAAAAAAAGGGTGCATAGTGCCAAACGCAATCTCCTCTCCGTATCTCATCTGTATAATTCCATAAAACAACAGCCTTGATGAAGTCAAAATCCGTTGGAATTGAAATAAAAGTACTACATTTTTTGTACCAATCGTAATATCGTCAATCTCGAATAGGTAATATCGAATTCCCCCGATAATAAATATCTCTTTCCGCCATTTACCTCCCTTTATTTCCTGGTACGAATAAATCAAATTGAAGAGCCCATTATGTACGTATTATAACTCATAAATATTTCAAGTCCACCAAGTGAGAGTTGAGACCACGTTGAGACACTGTTTCTTGGATTTTTAGATTTGCAATTTTTGACTTTTGGTGTAAAAAATTCCGAAATAAACAATATTATATCGGTATACCAAATATGATGATGCTGGGTGCTGCTGATGTTGGGGTTACGGGATATATAGAAGTATATTTAAAGCGGTATTAACAATGCTTTTATATTTTTTCGTCTCCACTTCACACGGTCATCGGTATCCAGTAGTCAGAATATTGGCATGGCACGCAAATTATCTTTGACGATATCAAGCCAGCACTTCTTGGGTTTTCTTCTTCTACCAGGGCCAGGCGGGAGAGGCATAGACAGACATTTGTTCCCTACACAAGAGGTGGCCGTACCACCGCAGGCAGCAATCCTAAAGTTTGTCTGCAATGTCACGAACAGAAGACTGCCGTGGATGCGCGAGTTTCTCATGCGGTCGAGCCGCGTGACATCGTACATCCAGCTCCGTGACTCACTTTTCTCTCTTTTGTGCTCCTTGAACCCCGGCCAGGCTTCACTGCCTTATAAATCTTACACAGCGCTTATGATCGATCTGTCAGGGTCGCAAATGACACCAGTTAGCTCCTTCCACTTTGCCCACCCTGCAGCTATGGGAGCCTCAATATCGCCATCGACAAAATCGACAAAGCAAAATTCCAGATCCTATAAGTATTTGAATGGGCCGTATGTTTAACTAGGTTTTCCTCTATGCGTACGGGCCGGATCTGAGTATGTGCTATTCTAGCCACCTAATCTTAAATCTACAATTAACCCTCTATGTACGATCGTCTAGTCGATAAAGGCTAAACATAGTCGATGATAATTATTGTTTAGTTTAATACCGACGCAGTTTTTTAAGGAATATTTTTTGTTAATTATTTTCAAATATTATTTTATTTGAAGTAATAACAAGAATGCTTGCAAATGACCGGGTTTTGATAAAACCATAGCATAAAAGAATTTAATTAAGTACTCTCGGCGGAAAGGCACTGTTTTCGCCTTTTGTTCCTCAAACAAATTAAGCTTTGAGAAGAATGAAACCCTATTTTTGAGATGCTGCTGGACTGTTTAAACATTGCCCTTATCATTGTTTCTAAGGAATTGATAAAATCTAAGTTTGATTTGTGGTTTTATAAATATGCTTTTAAACAGAGAAACCACCAAATCTAAAAGTTAAAAAAGACACATCAATACACATAATAAAATAGTAAAAAAAGGTGGTCTGTACATTTAATATTTTTACAAAAATATAATTTTAGAGCGATGAAAAAACAACATTATAGTAAGAATGTGATTAGACTGACGCACCCATAATTCGTTTTTTAATTAGGTTATGGGTTAGTTTTATTTTAATGAAGCATATTTTTTATTGAAAAAATAAATAAAATCTTGCATCAAAACCAAGTTCGATTGATTTTTTATATTTTATCGGATCACGGGCTTGGAGGCCTCGCAGCCCAAAATGTCAAAGAACACGCTTTAATGAGAGAGAGAAAGAGAAGTGAGAAGAGAGAAAGATTTATAGTCTAAATCCATAATGGATCTACTAAATAAACATTGCCAATAATATACACGAATCCTAACAATAATCCTGTTTTGTTTTATACAAGTCCATTGTGTAGGTACATAAGACAAGTCCTTATAACTTTGCATATAACTATTGTAGCTAACTAGAACTAGAGTAGGTACAAAAGGGAATATAGTTGAAAAAACACATAAGCAAAAGTCTATGCTTTGTTCAATCTACAATAGCGTTTTCGTCGAATCGGCGTAAAATAAATTGATCGCGATTTATCGGAGATTTTTTCGCCGCTATAGAATTTGGTCCAATCAGTTGGAGGCCCATTATGTCATATGGGTAATAGGGTGAGTGTGAACGTATTACTTCCTTGAATGGATGCACTCGGAAATAGCTCGATCTCTCGTGGATGATTGGCTGCGAGTTATAGAATATCGAGAATCGAAAGGTAAACGGATATCGCGCGCTCTTAGCGTAAACGTATCTCTAGAACGTTTTATGATAAGGCTTCTGGAAAACATATCGGGTTATGTATTTTTTGCATGCAATATTTCTAAAGGCAATGGTATACCTGATGACTCTAAATAAATAAATGGTTTCTTATGATATTGTAGTAGTATGTAACTGAATTTGATATTAGGCGATGTCGTGGTCATTCCATGCTATCCATATAATCCTGGTGTTGGAATGACGATTGAGGACTTTTTATTGTCGGCAAAGATCGCCAGACTGTAACCGTTTTGACGTAGGCATTCAATTCATTGCTCAGTTGTGCTCCGTTGGGATGATGCAGCACGTAGCGGCTGCGTTGTGCTCTGTTGTTTTCTAAAGGGTTTGATATTGACGTGCGTTACAATGAAACCATTTCTATTAATACGTCTAACTAATTTCACGAAATACACTAATGATTTTTTGACTTTTTTGATTCTCAAGACAAGTCAAACAACACATTGATATTTTCCTTCGCATTTTTCTAAAGGAAGCCCAATAAGTAAAACTATGTAAGCAAATAGTAAACTGAGATTAAATAGTGACAGGTTGAGAGCCAATTGCCGCCTTGGAGAAAAATCTCTTGTAATTCTATCCCTAGGTTTATTACTATCTGAGCGGGAAGAGAAATAGCTGGCACATTGTATGCTTTTCTGTCGCAGAAGTTTGCCAGACCAGCACGAAAGGCTAGTTAAAATTGATTTTTTATTATTAACTGTCGCCCGCAGCTCCGCTTGCGTGTAAAAGATACTCTAAATGAATCTCCTTATGCAAAATTTCATGACGATTGGTTGAGAAGATAAAGCGTGAAGAAGAAACAAACTTACTTTCGCATTTATAATATTAGTTGGGATTGGAATGGTATTGGGATAGTTAGGATAAATTCAACTAATGTTTGAAAGTTGAAAATAATACCTAGCACTAGAATTTCCATTGGAAGTTGTAAACGTTTTATTCGTCGATAACCATAAATCCCGGAATACATATAGAGTACTCTGGTCGTAAAGATATAGTTAGGTAGAGTCCGATTTACGACACGATTGATCCAAATAACAATGTAACATGTCTAAACTACATTAATTTACATTATAAATAAACTAGGTGTGTACGTGTAATAATAATAATAATAAAAATAAAAATGGAGAATGTTACGGCGAGTTATAAATATCCTTATAATATTAAAAGACAAAGACTTCAGCCGCGTCTATGTATTCGCGATAAACTTCAAACACCTGCACGGATTTCCATGCGGTTTTCACCAATAAATAGTGTGATTCCTGAGGAATGTTTGGTGTATTAATTATTATGTTTTACCCAAGCGAAGCCGGTACGGGCCGCTAGTTAATAACAAATTAATACACCGAGATAATTATTGTCAAGTAAAATAAGAATTGTACTTGAAAATAATTTTCACCAAATTGTATATGATAACAGAAACAGAAATCTGGATATAAGAATATCCAGATGATTTCTGTTTCTATAAAATTTGGTGGTACCCAAGGAGTTTAAAGTTTAACGGTTTCTCAATTTTACATTTTGGCAGAAGTAATCGAAGATGGGCCTATAATATTAATATTTCATTGGACCTTGCTCGGTTAACGACGGGTTTCAGCGAAGGTCGTATCGAAAACGACTGTAAATTAATACCTTTCTATAAATAATTTCCTTACGTTTATGAATATTATTTTGTATAGTTGAGTACGCACTGTTGATCTGGAATCTCACTCGCAAATTCGAAAACACATCCATAACAAAACAACCTATATTAGTATAGATAAATTTGGTATCTAATGAGTTATAATACTCATCCAATCGGGACAGATTCATTTGTCAATGTATAATATTTCATTTTTAGTTTTTTTTTTTATTTTTCATTTAATACATAACACAAAATTAGATTTTTATATTGATGGAAAGACCTTTTAAATAAACGGACTACTTAATTACGATTAAGACTTTATTCTCACATCCCGACTTGATTCAGTTGGCAAACTTTTTTGCCAGAGTTCTTATGAATACTTTTGCGCGTGTCAGTTATTACCAAACTTTCGTAGTTTATATGAGCTTACGAGTATGACTAAGCACTTTCGGTGATAAGCTCACCAAAGCTTTTAGTGCGATCCAGTGTAAAACAGCTTGGGAATGGATTAATTACTGGTGTATTTGGTTGATTTAGTTACCAATTTTTGGAATGATAGCTGTGTTTGTGTGTGTTTATTATATTAGTTTTTACATTATACTTTGAAACTTCTATGTAACTAGGAATTATAAACTATAAGGAGTCCGTCGCAGCCTAGCCGGGGTTAAACTATAACAAAATTATGTTATACCTGAAGGTTTCGTCTATCTCTGTGCCACATTTCATAACAATCGGCCCAGTAGTTTTTGAGTTTATTCATTACAAATAAAAATTCAAATCTTTATATAAAATTAGTAAGGATAATACGCAAGTATATTGTGTCTAGGGGTCACGTCTGATACTTTTATCAGAGAGAATCTTACATTATCCAGTGCAGTGACATCTCCTTGTCTCGGTCCGTAAGGCTGAGTGCGGGAATAAAGAAAAAAAATGTTAAGTTCATATGTACCTAAATATTGAGGCCCGTGCCCTCCTAATGCGTATGCAACATGTCCTTTGTTGTCCTTATTATTACCAATCTTAGAGGTACTACCAGTAGTAATACCGTTATTGTGTTCATATCTAGCAATCTTTTGCAGGACTTTTTTTTCTAACATTTATTCTAAAAGCATGATACCCCCTGGGGTACAATGTAGATGAAGTAAAAAAATAATTATAGTACTTAATTATTAAATTGCTGAATCATAAAGAGAAGCTTTATTATGTTTCTTGCACTTCGTCTTTATTTTCACCGCAGCCCTCGGTTCCGTGTGGAGCTATTCTTAAAAGCAATTCCGCTTTCTGAATTTTTCATCGTATTATAGAAGCAATAAAAGTCGCGGATATTTTATTATTTCGGCCATAAAGCCGATGAAGCTAATAAAAGATACCACTCCAATTATCACCTCATTTTATGTAAAGCAATTTTGTTAGAATTTATTTGTTTTAATTTCCTACGTTTTGTTTGGCGTGCGACTCTGATCTTTATTTATTTTTCTGTTTTATTGCGGCATTTTTCTTACAAATGCTTTTGTGACTAATTGAATATTTTTTTTTGTTTTCAGTAATAAGTATATAATACTTTGTTTCTCTTTTTCTCGTACTCCTTTTTCATAATACGATCATCATCAATCAGCATACTACGTCGTATTTTTGAAGTAATCTCTCTCTTCATAGTCGTAGATGAAGAAACTCAGGGCTGAGGGTCATCAATTTTCCTGGCACTATTAAGAGTGGTTTGCCATTGCCTTCTCCATTTCACAAGTTAATAATCAATCAGTGTGCAGATTTCCTCACGATGTTTTCCTTCACCGGACGCAAGTGGTGGTCGATGAAAACTACTATTCATAAGCCAGATTGTTGTACGAGTAGGTTTAGGGCCTTTCGATCCACAGGCGGGCATCTTAACCAATTAGACCACCACCGTTTTACACATTTGAAGTAATACTTTACTTTACTTATATTTTGTATATAAAAACAACTGAAAATGATTATGAACTTTCTCATAGACTGAGATGTGAGTTATTGCTAAAACCACTGGAAATTTTATTCTAGTTACATATTTATTTTTTACCTCTTTAATGGTTTAATGCTTTATAAAGTATATTTAATACTTTATGGCTTATCCCAGCATTAAGATAACGTGTAAGGTTCACACAAACAAAAGAACAACATGAAACCGAAAATGAATCAAAAAAATAAATAAACAAATATACATAAATAATTACGTTTAAAAATATCTAAAATTTGTGTAAGAATCTTTGAAACTTTTAAAATCATGTCAGAAAATGTCAGCTTCAATAAAGGCGTTGATTAAAAGTGAGTAATAACTTTTCACTGGTACAGAAATGAGAGTTACAAACTTAAAGTAAACCAATGAAGATTTTTGAGCTGCGAAAAATAATATATATATAAAAATGTTGATGTAAATTTCTTTACAAAGTGAAAATTTTGAATTTAGCAAGAATTATCTACAAGTTCAGGTGTTCTTGTGAGATTTTTTGTATATTTTAAGTATATGTTTTTTTATACTTTTACACCTGTAGTAATATTAATAAGATAATAAATGTAAGTGAATTCGCATTTTGAATCATAATTGTTAACATGATGGCTTTGATTTTTAAAATGGATGCAAGATTACAATTATATTATATGAGATTACATTGCTTGATTAAAAAAATATATAACCATTTGATTAAAGTCATCACAATTCATAAGATCATCCCAATATCTCTTAACGGCTCTTCAATGCTATATTTAATGTTGCTGGAGCAGACAGACAGACTTTCGCATAGTAAATCCGACCAGACTCCGCCTTTACGGCTACACCGCTGGACTGAATTTGATGAAATTTGGTATACAAATAGTTAAAGACCCCTGTTTAAACATAGACATATTTTTTTACACACGCGGGCTAGAGCCAGTTTGCCTATATTTTTAATGTAAATAAACCATTACTTATAATAATGTACAAGTCTATTTAATGTTGTATTACAATTTGCATCAAAAAGTCTACACACCTAGCAAATTATGTCTTAATGGGGCTCTGTCTAACACAATAAATATTAAAATGAACACACCATAATGCTCTGTTGACGTGCGCACTCCGGTTATAATCGAGTTTCTAATGATAAAACGTGACGTCACTAATTGCCGTTGACATGGAAAGGATTTTAAATCGCCGTATCGTTCAAAATTAGAGTCTGGTACATATATATGGAAAACCCTTTTCATGTATGTGCGTATAAATACGTCATTATAATATGGTGTTAGAAAAACAATTTAAATGACGACCTCGATGGCGCAGTGGTAAAGTGCTTGCCTCTGAACCGAGAGGTCCCGGGTTCGATCCCCGGTCGGGTCATGATGGAAAATGATCTTTTTATGATTGGCCCGGGTCTTGGATGTTTATCTATATATGTATTTGTTATAAAATATAGTATCGTTGGGTTAGTATCCCATAACACAAGTCTCGAACTTACTTTGGGGCTAACTCAATCTGTGTGATTTGTCCTAATATTATTTACTAATTTCATTCGGAGCCATAAATTCTTCATTCAACTTATGATGATATACTTTATTTATTAACGTCAAAAATTTACTGAAGACTATTGCAGCCGTCTTCGCCTTTCTTCTCTGGGATAGCCAGGGCCTTTTTGACATTAAATTACTACTGGTAGTAACAAGACAACAAGAGGGCGACAAACGGTTGATGGTTTAAAAAATATATACACTTACTTGAAAATTACAATTTTCTTCTCTTGAGGTGGAATTACCGCTGTTTTTACATAATCAAACACTGCTCCGTGCTCCACAGACCAACTTTGTTTCATTGTAAAATTTAATAGAGTTATAGTGACTTTAACAATATTGCAAAGTGTTTCTGAAGCATGCTCATATGAGTTAAGTCAGTCTTAGTGGTGAACGGATTTTAATTAAATTTGATTATATTGTAATATATTCATACTTTGTCAGGAACTTTATCCATACCCAAGAATAAAAAAACACGTTATGAATTTGACTTAATAATTCGATTATTCGATATTCGATGCCTTAGTATCGATATATACCTAGAGGTATATATCGATACTAAGGCATCGAATCCAAACATCTAGAGACTTTATGAGAAAGATCAGTTACTACAAATCATTTTAAGATTGACAAAAATTTCGTAATATTACTTAAACTTTAAGAGAATACGAGGCTATCGAGAAAAGAAAAGACTTTATTACGTGTAAACTAAATATAATGATTTAACAATTTTTAAGTTTGCAATTCGCTATGTCGGTAAAAAGCGAACAGTAATAGCGCTGATGCTATGATATCGCAGTCTAAACTTTATTTTCCTAATATCGAATATTCGGATCTCAATCCGACTTGATTGCACTCTGACTGAATGGCTGAAAAGCGAATATTTCCCGCCCTGAAATCGAGAACATGATTTTGTTATTGATTTCTTTTTCTGCTCTGTGATGTGAATTTTTTGCGTCTGGAACTCAAAAATTTAATTCAGAATTAGAGATTCCGTTTCAGTATAATTGTTCTAAATCTTTATGCCGCATGCCGGCTATACAATATCAGAAAACATTGAAAGTTTGCATATTTGGCAAACATTGATGGCCAAAATGGCGGTTTTTCATTGCGGTTAATAAAAGCTCAATGTTCATTGTTTCGTCTCATCTGCCCGAGTTCGGCGTTATTGTGTAGCCAGCGTTAAATCTATAATCTATTCCAGATTGAATGGTTGGTTAACCAAAAGCTGGAAGTGTATATATATATATAGCACTGAACTTATACCTATCAAATGATATGACATACAATTTAATAAATTACATTAATACAAGTTACTAAATAATTGGGTACTCATTTTTTTTTAAATCTCTATTAGGATAACTTTATAATAAGGAATTGCAATGAGTTTGGTTAGGTTGAAGTGCTGTTGACTGTACTTAATATATTTCATGATATACTTATCTAAAAATAATCGGCAAACTTCAATAAAATTATGGCTTCGGATACCTAATTCGTGACTGGTGACTGTAGGACTGCAGCAATAATAACAATACCTACAATATTAACATATCATATTATATTTCATGATATAGGTACTTATCTAAATCTACAAACTTCAATTTTGTGCTTGGCTCCGGATACTGCATGTATGTAAGTTTGGCAGATAAATTGAGTACTGTTTGGTTCAATCTTCATAGAATTTGGTAGACAAGTAGACGTAGTAAATACGATCAGGTAAAGTTTGTAGACTGGATTCTGTCTAGAGGTTAGTTAACTAGATAGGTGTTGAGTGGGAGTTTCTCGATGGCATAGATAGTTACTTAACTTATAGAATTTATATCAAAAGACTTTAAAGTCATAGTATTGTTATAGGCTATGACTGTACAAAATGATAAATATATATAGAAAACTTATATTTCATGATTGTAATAAAATTTCTTCGATTAATTAATACTTGTAATTTAATTGATTCCTAGTAAAACATTGTCAAAGAAACATTACATGATTGTTTTAGCAATAAGACAATGGTTAGTATGGAATTCAAAACTTATATAAATTACATTTCTAGGAACAAAATATGTAAAAGAAATTATCTGGCCATTAAAACTTTGTCGTATGTACTGATTTCGAACAATTAAAATTTGAACAGAAAACATTCGTGACATAGATAGGTTACCGTTTGCGTCAGACCGTTTGAGACTCATCTCTGATTAGTGGTGTGCGAATTGTCAATTCATTTTCCTCCCCATATTTGGTCACGAGTTCATAGTTGATTCGGTAAATAAAGTTCCCATTAAAGTAGTTCCCAGGTATCTGAGAATTCTGAGCTTTACGTACTTTGTCGTATATTCTATCTGTCGTATCGTCAAAATTACATTACGTCTCTAGTTCCTCAGCATCTAGCTGCAAAACGTTCTGAATATTTTTTCTCGTAATTTGTAAACATATTGGAAGGAAAATGACAGGTTTTCATGCTAGCATACGACTGTGATTGGCACGAGCTTGTAAATAAATCAAATCGTAAGTATGGGGAGATCAAAGCCTGCCAATTCGATTATTACACTTCAATGTATTCTCGTCTCACTTTTTTTATTCCTATAATGTGTTTCCTTAAAAATATACCTATAATATGGCATTTCTGTCAGTTACAAAATTATACAATCGGCCATATAGTCGATGATAAAAAACGCTTTTTAATTCAAAATTGCGATACAGGTCCGGAAATGCCACGATAAAATCTTTGCAGCGTCCCCACATTAGAATAAGCCATTCGGCTATAAATACGGGGTGTTCGAATAATATGCGACTATAAATCAGGCACCGTTGTCCGACGTTCTCTGCCCACGTTATCCACCACCCTGTATAAACAATGTATAAGCATATCAAAAGATTTAGCGTATTTTTCGTCCGCTTTATTTAACTGGTTTTGTACTAAGTTTTTGTACTATTTAAATACATATTTGCAATATAAAGTAAGAGACACAAATTATTATGTGTACAAACTCGTTTTATAGCTTGATTTAATGATGATCTAACACATCTAAGTATAATAATGTTGTAGAATTTAGAATTAATTATATCAGCAAAAAAAAAAACACAATTGTTAGTGTAAGCTAATCACTTTGGAACAAAATTTTTGTCACTCTACTCTTCGTATAGGACCAGAATTTCGTGACAAATTTAATGTACTTACTATTATTTTATTATTATTTCATTTTGGTTTAATTATCTTTTAATATTTCACACAGAACACATGTTTGTTACATTGTTTTTTGAAATAAATGAATATGAATATATAAGTATTACAAAAACGCTTGCAAAAATAGCGGAATATTATCAGGTCCCTCGTTCCGTGGACGGCACCATTTAGCTAGAATCCAATGGGTTAGTGGTCTTGTGTACCGCGTCCACTAACATGGCCTGTGTCAACACGTACCTGGTACTTTGCTCTGTCATTTCGGTGGTTCGTAACATGCGGCAGATTAGACTCTGTTTTTGATTATAAACATGTCGCGACACACTAGTAATAAGTACAGTATTTTTAGTAGGCTTTATTTCACAAATAACAATAGGAATACGCGATAAAGAGAAAGAGAGACGGTGCTCTCTCTCCCCTCTTACCTAAGTAAATCTTACCTCCTCTCTCTCTCTCTCTCTCTACTTATTGAATCGCCTCGCTTAAAATGAACAGTTTCTTTATGTTTCTTTACCTTATTTCTATGCTGATACTAATCTAATGCATCCTCAATGTGAGAAAAGCCTCAACTATGTAGAAATCTTTAAAATCTCAAAATGTCAAACATTTTGACCGTAACAAGAGTTCTCCTACGAACGCAATTAAACCGGAGCGGAGTGCGGTTGGTCCCTTCGCACCGCTGGGATAATCAGTGTTAAACTATAGCGGGCACTATTGGTGTAATTGTCTCTCTGGACGCTAGACGTACATAATACAATGAAGAAAGTTAGATGATCTTACATTTTAGATTTATTCCTAAGAAATTAAGCCTGCGGTGGACCGTCCCACCGGAACTACACAGCGAAGCACAATACAATAGTAAGCGAGCGTGCTAATAACCGAACAATAATACCAGTATTCTTAAATCTTCCTTTTAGGTCTAATGTGTTGATTGGATAAGTTTGACGCGTCGTGCATCGCCCCGTGAATCTTCCTCTAGGTATAATAGGATTTCAGATCATTTTTGTAGGATGTATTATTCTATTATTACACAAGTTGATAGATCTAATAACAGGCTTCAATCCTTGCATGGCATGAATATTCGCAGAGAGGTGGTACCGCTAAATCAGTACACCTACGCGTTCCTTAATAAGCAGAATAGGTACATTATTTAGACTGTAAAATAAATGCGTCTACATTGCACAGAATAATTTAAAATTCACGAAAGTGTAAACGTGCAATAAAACTTGTTTCCACGGCACTGCTTTCAACATTATACAGCTGAATACTGAACATATTTGCCAAAGAGGGCTAATATTTTCATAGAGCAAACATAACACCACGTGCCATATTTCTCAACACGAGAAAGTGCACAATTTACTTGCATTCCGCAAAATTCTGGAACAATCTTAGCTCGCGTCGGATTTACTGTCGCTTCAAAAAGCTTTATGCGCTTCCCCGGGAACATGTCTTGTTACAGAAACTGCAAACAGCAAAAATGTAATGCAATCTACTGCAGTAACATTTTTCCTCCATTGAGAAAAGTGAATCAAATTTTCTACTCATTCCGACACGAGAATAACCGCAACTTTGTCTTACAATATTATATTTCTTAAGTTTCACGAGCTATGTTTAATATTGGGTTAATTTTATTTGTTAACCCTTTGTTAATGAACTGGGAGGAACTTATTTTCATAGCTCAAAAAGAACCTTTGATCCTTCGATATTAACTTATAATAGCTGGCCGTTTTGCTAGAATTAATATACAATTTGCATGTTAATCGTCCATTCAGAGAGAAATCGCAATTTTCGTCAAGATGAAGTTTCTTAAGGTCGCTAATGAATTTTCGTGAACGTAAATTATTCCTAATTGAAAGGTCTGAGTGAATAATTTGACTTCGGGAGTCGAATAGTTTCGTTCCCGTATTTCAAACAATCTCTCCTATCTTTTGTTTGACCTCAACTTTTCATCGAGACTAATGTGTTATAAATTTTTTTAATTTTTCACCAGTAGTAAGACAGTCTTACTATAGGTGAAAAATTAAAAAAAATGATTTAACCGTGTTACTACCACGTCAAAACAAAAATACAAAAGTATACTGACCCAATCATAGCTATTAATAAATAAATATATAGGGACAAATGACACAGATTGAGTTAGCCGGAAAGTAAGTTCGAGATGATTGTGTTATGTGATACTGACTCAACGATACGATTGTATAAGATAATGTTATCTTCAGTACTTAAATTAAGTAATTTTCACATAATTTATTATTAATATTTTACCTTTTGAATCAATCTAATAAACTCTTGATTAATTATGAAATAGAACTTCTATTTTAATATTATTTTAATTGACAGTTATAATTTTTTGCAGATAAAGTCCTTTTTCTCATTCGCTACAAAATTATCACCTCAGCCAACTTGGCAACTTAGATTGACTTGTTCAGAAAGTTCTTCAAACTTTGAAATTAATCTAGAGAATGTATAGTCATCTTCATGTAATTTCAGTTTCTATCCCTGAATTATAGTATATTTTATACGTGTTTTCTATGCAATTTCGATTCAGGTTAATTATTGATTGTAAAGTAAGAATATTGTCACAGTTACAAAAAGGAATAATTCGGCAATATATTTTTTATAATATTTTATTTAAATTTTATACGTTTCTGGGAGCAGAAGAGGGAGCTTTGTTTCTTGTCAATATGAGATTTTGAGTTAAATTTGTATGTTTTCAAAACATTTGACGCTCTTTTAATTTAATTGCATCATCACAAATTTTAATAGGAAGTCCACGTCTAGAAATAAATCTGTCTCTTCTAAGACCATGCCCCAAATGTTTTTTCATATATAGGTGGTGTCTGATCTCAAGACACCAGCTATATATGAATTGCCTTGCCGACTGGTAGAGAATACTTTTAGTATTAAGTTATATTTACCAATATAGTACAAAGGTGACCCTTTGTGCTATATTGGTAAATAAAGTTTAAATAAATATATTTGAGTAGATCTAAATGTATATTGAAATAGTTTGATTCGATGAGTAATTAAATGAGTAATTAAATAGTTTCAGGCTGGCTGAACGTCTTACAACAAAGCCCGTCGTAGCTCGTGGAAACAACCAATTCTGTCACTATACAAATTGATAGATCTAATATCCAGCTACAATCCGTTCATGGAGTTATTATGATGAACGCTGAATTAAGGTCCACAAATACTGTTACATAATAAATATTAAGTTACACAATAAAAAATATTGAGTCTAAAAGTTAAAAAAAACTACAGCAGCAACTCTGCAGTCTCTTATAACGGGCGAAACTGGAATAAAATGTCTTAATTAAAAAGAGACAGGTGGAATCGTTTAACTGGAAAATGATTCATTCCTTACAGTGGCGGGATGAGTGGAAGAAAAACGGGGAAGCCTTACTTAGTAAGACACAATATAGAGCCTATCAATTTCATCATATTCAGAAGTTTGTTTAGAGGATGGATGCATATTCATCTTTAATTCCCATTGAAAAACCTTAACACAATAATATAATTAATTTAATAAGAATAGACTATATTAACAATAATATAATTAAATAAATCTAAGTTGCTGACATATCCCTCTTAAAAGAATCTCCTCTTTTGGTCTTCAGCTGTCGAGCCATTAAATATAATTTTACCTTTACGTCAGGATATGCGGTCAGTAAATCACTCCAGTCATGTAGCCTCAGGTATACAAGGTCAACAACCTGTAATAAACAAATTGCCTTCATCTTAGCTCCACTTTTAGACTTAAAGCCCTCTCGAATTTCGAACATTACTAGACCTACCCTAAAAGTCCAAAATTACTTTAAAATCTGCAACAATTAAAACTACCCAGTTACGAGTACAAAATATCGTTGAGAAATGTTATGTCAGAGCAAGTTTTCCGAAAATTCTTAAAAGGTATTTTGAAAAAAGAAATAGCTCAAGTATTTTTGTTGTTTCATTACGTACAAATTCTAAGATGTCATAATTTAAAATGTCTTATCTAATAAAAAAAAATCATAAATATATCTCACAGGTCTATAAATATAAATAAATAAATAAATATATTAAGACAAATCACACAGATTGAGTTAGCCCCAAAGTAAGTTCGAGACTTGTGTTATGGGTATTGTTTATACTAACTCAACGATATATGTGATAAATTTACTAGTTAATTTTAGTGCATTTTCAGTAACGTACCGTGCGAGAGGTGTAAGTGAACACAAATTGCATGTTGGGGAACAATCCAGGGATGAACCCAAAATAACCGTTTGTGGTCAATAAGGAGACCAATTTTCTTTCAGGACTGAAAAAGGTCAAATATGTGTAGTAAATATTTAATCCTACTAATATTATATACTACTAATATTATATTTATGGGGATGTATTGTATATGTATGTTTGTTACTCTTTCACGCAAAATCTATTGGACGGATTGTTATGAAATTTGGTACACAGGTAGAATAGAATCTGGAAATTATTAGAATAGAATAGAATAAGACGTAGGATACTTTAAATCCAAAGGAGCAAATCGTTCAGATGAGTGGACTTATGTTTGTTACAAGTGAAATGACTACTGAACCTGGACTAACGTATCATCCACGGTATGATAGTAAATTAAATGAAAAACGTGAAGTAAGAAAAACAAGATGGTGTCGAAACCCTTCCTTCTTCTAAGAACTAAGTGAAAAAACTGCTCAATACAGTGGTGAATAAACACACACATACATAACCCCAGAAAACCCCCGTAACGGTAGTGTTCCAAAGGTTAAGACCGAAAGGTCCAAGTTCGAATTATTCGAATTATAAGGAAGGAAAACATTGTGAGAAAATCTGTGCTCTTCTTCTCTGTAATCAAAATTGGACAAGGCAATAGTAAACAACTCCAATAATATTGATAAGTCGTTACGTGTGTTTCATTTCAAGTAAAGACCACGACCCTCATGAGGAAACATACATACACCCCGGGCGCAGATCAATGCGTAGCGTACTTCAGTGACCAAATATTCAGCGAAACAAGCATTGATAAATTTTAATTACCTATTAAAATTGCACCACTTTTCGACCTCACCTTCATGAATGAAGTAAATGATAGAATTTATATCACCTTCTTGGACGATGCACTTTCCTGAAACATACAGTGGATTTTTTCATTAACCAAAGTTTTTTTTTTCGTTTTGCTTCTTTCACGTTAAATTAAAGCATTGGATTAGGGGGACTTTTGATGTGGAGGTAGAGTTGGAAAGTGACATACTCATATATGATGTCAAGTGTAGACCTTTCTTGGTCTAGATAAACATATTTTAGGTCACTATATCTATACTTCCAAGAGGGATGTTAGTTCTGTCTCTGTGTTATAATGTCATGACATTTTGTCTTCGAGGTTCATCTCTAATATAACATTTTGAGATGCGTCTATAAGTTCTTCAGTCATCTGTTGTTGTTCGAGCCGGTGTGATAACTAGTTGTTAAATTAATTGTTAAAATCTCTCAAACAAGTGACATAAATTCCAACTTGATACACTTACGCATTGCATAGAAAAGGGTTTTGATCGACAGATGTACAGAACGAATTGACAAAGAAGTGATTATTTTGAGTTTCAACTCATCTTTTGAGGTACGGAACCCTTTAAACTAAAAAAAAAATACGAATAAGTTACCCACCTGGGAATACAACGATTCGTCCAACTCTGGCTACCAACTGCCTAGTAAAATACTCAGGTAGTTGTCTAAAAATGGGTGGTGTTAGTATGTGATGCAAGTATAGGGCGCCAAGAATGTCTTCGCGAAGGCAATGAGGTGCTTGGTGCGCCAGTTCTGGCAGCCAATTGCCTGAATGGGACAAAAAAATCAAGAAGATCTTAGCAGTGCGGATACCAGTGTTATCTACTGTTTCATGCATTCAATTTCGTGAATTTACAGACCTACCTTTTTGCCGATCCCACAAGTGTTTGCAATACTCGATTACAGATTGAACTAGAGACGGGGAAAGCCCACTGTGTTGTAGATACTTGGTCAAAGTTATGACGCTGAAGTCATACTGGTAAAGTTCTCGAAACTTGGTATACACCGCACTAACAGCCACGCTCATAAGCCATATATCAATCAAGTTTATTATGAAGCATATGAAGATCTTGTAGTAAATTTGAGTAATGTTCAATTGCATGACCTGAAAAATGCAAAAATGGTACTACAGTGACACAAATACGTGACGAATTTCTAAATATCTGATTATTGGATGAGAACTTGGGTTGGCTAAAAAGTTCTGCAGACCTGAATAAATGAATATAAATGTTTTTACTGAAGGAATTGATATAAATACTTACGCAGTCCATGGCTTGGTGTGTGTGCAGTATTAGTACGAACGTCAATGCCACAATGTAATCAGCTACCCAGTTATTGGGTACTATAAAAGTTACCCTCCGATATCCAGAGGTGCCCAAAAAGGTGCGCGTGATTCGGGCGCAGCCTGCAAAATGTATTGAATTTCCATTTTATAAAAACTTACAAATATTTGTTAAGTATTATTGTATTTCATATAATAAAATTCTAAAATATGTCCTTGATAATAAATAGTTTTAATTTTTAATTTTAACTTTTAGTACTTATGTTGTAAATACTTTTATTCTTTTAGTATATATCGTTGTTTCTGATATATGTATATTTAGTTGTTTGTTTAGTAATAGTGTCTGTGACAATACAAATAAACCTCTGTCCTTGATAAATCTTATAAATTTATCAGGAAAATAATTAATTAGAAACTTATTAAAACGGGTTATTATAAGACAATGTTTTGGACCGCGGTCACAGTCGCTAAGGAAACATTTCTGAACAATATTAATACTAATGTATGTATAAAAACATGGGCAATATTAATACTAACTTTTACCCGCGGCTTCGTTTGTGTGAATTTTCCCTTAGTAAATTAATCAACAACTTACATATTATCAATAACTGCTCCGACGCTCAACGGCTGAGGAAGAAATCGGGAAAAAGCTCAAATGAGAGCTTACCAATATGAAGTATTACCATTAGGCGGGCCGTACGCATATTTCCTAAGCACTGGTAGTATAAAAAAACTTACCTCCAGCTCGTTTGTCAGCCATTGTCCATTCTCCATAGTCAATAGTTCTATTATAATTAGCTGTTATGTTTGGTAGTTGTATCGGAAATTTAGCTGAAGCAATCAAAAATATCTGTTGAAATATATTTTATGTGTATATTATATTATATATAAAATCAATAAATTGATTTCAGTGACTATTATTACGATTCATTTAATGATTTCTGTATATATAGCAGTACGAGTCGCTCCTACAGTTATTATCAAAAATATTAATATAATATCTCCATTTGTTATAAATTTCATCATTCGTGTACATATTGTATCGATAATGTTACAAGTAATTTCTAAGAACATTATAATGCGAAAGTTTGTGAGGAGTTAGTATAGTTACTCTTTCACGCAAATTCTACTGAAAGGATTGTTATGAAATTTGGTACTGGGTTGAAATACAACTTGCAATAAGATACAGGGAACGTTTTATTTCAAAATTTCCACGCGAAGCCCCAAGGCGCAGCTAGTATAGATATATTGCTGGGTTAGTAGAATGCCTAGAAACGTAGAATAAAATAAAATAACTGCCACTTACGGTCTCTACAAGCAAAATGTATCCATCCACAAGTCATGAGATGTATTAGTAATGTCAAAATTAAAAATTTCAATGTAATAGAAGCCCTTTGACTCTAAAACAACAAATATATTTAAAAAGAAATCAAATTGATGTCAATATTAATAAATGAAATGCATTCGAAGGAATAATAAAAATTAGTAATATCAAAAACTACTTAATGTTACATACCGATGACAATGATTTATACATAAAATTATACCTTAAAAGTTTTGCAAAAGTGTTGGTTGAAGTCGTAAAACTGGTACAAGCGGAGGAACCTGGCCAACCGAAAAACCCAAGTTTGGAACACAAACGAAAGCGGAGGAACAAACAATGACACTACATCGACGTAAAACCTCCACTCTTTAAATATTCGAAAGCCAACTTTTCTATATACACATTTGTCGCCGACTATCTCAACTTTCAACTGAAATGAGAGAAAAAAAATTAACACACTACTGGAATTCTCCAGAGCATGAAGATGAGAAGATGTAAATCGCCATTTGTAAAGCTTCTGCATAGTCATTCAGTTAAAGTTATTTTTTAATGACTGCATATTATAGGTACATATTAGGTAGTACAAAGTAATCAGCATTTAGTTTTAACCAGCAAAACAATTTGTTGTCTTTGTTTTATCACATCCAAGTGTATTACGATATGAATCATATCATCTATACCATAAGCGTGTTCCCGGTTTTTTATTTGGCCATTGAGCGTCGAGACTCAATGGTCCGTATTCCTATTTTTTGTCTCTACTAGTCAGACCATACATTTACATGACCACCATATCGCGATATGAGTGACTACAACTTACTAGTTGTTACGAACTATCAGATGGACTAACAGTCACAGTTTTAATTCTAAGAACTTGATTGATCACTGATACTAACATTATAATATTGAGTGACAGTGTGAATCAAGTGAACCAGATCAAAGAGGAAGATCACGTGGAAATACAGGCGGACGGTTGTGGCTTCCTCAGGCAGAACCAAAAATATTGCAGTGAGATAGGTGCAGGCGGCGGGCTCGAGTAGCCATGACAAGTACAGCCACCGGTAATACCAGTTGCCTCTATGTGCTTCCTTTGGTGAGCGCATCCACTGAAAAAAAAAATCTAAAGACCTCCAGTGTCATGAAAGAAATCTTGCAGATGCGTTAAGTTGCTGACAAATGATGTGTTCCATTCTAACATATAATTTTTCGTATCTATCGTTCTATCTTATTTGCCTAGTTTTAAAGTAAAGTTTTAGTAAATTTTGGTTGGGTAATTAATGTCTGATTGAATAAAACAGACCATTAAAAAGAATCAAGGTATTCATACAGTATGAAATATAATTGCAAGATGTGCTACAAACAACACTATATATAGAATGCAAGAAGATATACACGCACGGACATTTATTAATATACAAACTTACTGGCAGTTGTATAGTTTTGCGACCTCTTAATATGTATTTTATTGTATTCACCGGTTTTTCCCGGTGAAATGATTTTGTTGCCATAAAGTCGAATTCTGATTCTGGATTATTTTTAATTGTGTTTCTTATCTGAAATAAATACGTGTTATGAAAAACGAAAGTAAACTACGTTGAATCAGATTGATGTGAAGGATTCGAAGGAAAGAATGTGAAAACCGATAGCAAAAGAAAGAGGTGAAACATCTGCTTGAAGAAATGAAAAGAAACAAGTTGATTGAACCATCTTCGAGCCCTTGGTGTTCACCTATGTATGAAAACTAGATATGACTCTTGATTTATTTGAAGATTTATGTGGCTCGGAAGTATTTTTAACTAGGGCCTTTTTGAATTGAATTGAATCACGCAATCGTAGTTCTTTTATTCATCCGTGTTCTGAAATTTAAGAACAATTTTGCCTAAAAAGATTTTTTTTGTTTTTGCGTTTACTTACGAAATAAATTGAACTTTGAATTGCGTGAGGATTTCGCCCCAGAAATGATTCGATCACAGGCGTTGTCAAAACCTAATTAATAACCACTCGAGTACTACTTAACCGTACAAGCTAAGATATTACGTCATCAGTGAGTTGCTCATTGAACTGCTTGATCGTCAACTGTAACACATCAGCGAACCCCACGGCGTTTACGCTCACTCTGACGGGACGCGGCGTGGTGCCTGTAAGCTGGCCAAATATGGATCCCTAATAAAAAAATAAAAAAATAATACTATGTTTATAAAACATATAGGTTTAATGTAAATGGGATAAGGGTAGGCGGAACGGCAGGGATCCGTGTCCTTCGCGTGTATCTGTGACCCACTGATAGTGATCAGTTGTTAGTGAACAAGAAGACACTTGTCAAATGAATACAAGTTTGGGCAGAGTGACATTAATAACATAAATGGCGCTGATTGTCCGTATGCTCATGCGGTAATGATCCATCCACAAAGACGCATTCTAACGAATTCGTGAAGACAACGCTACGCCCCTTTTTATAGTCGAACGATGGGTGGCGACGATGACTTATGCGGATGCTCGCGCTCTGCTTTATCTGTCTACCCAAGTGTATTATCACATTTTGTTTATTTATAAATAAACTATATAGTGGTTTTTGGTATATTGGCCTTGGCTCAGCAGTGGGAATATAATAATGGTTGGTGTCGACGAAATCACCTTAGACAAAACGGCCAGTTTCTCTCCGTCTTGGGACACCACTACCTTGCCTCTGTGGACTACGTATATGTAAGGCATTAGGTGCTTTTCTTTCATGATCTCTGACTTCGATAAAAAGTACATTTGTATACTCAGACTTGACATCTGACGTTGGAATTGTTCACCGCCTTTTAATATGGTGTCTAGAGCAGCATAAGTTCTGAAAAAGTAATAAACCGAATAACCAATAGCACAAAATATAAGCGAATAGATTATAGACCCAGGCCTAACACAGGTTTTTTTCTATGAAGCGAACAAGTCACCATGCACACAGGCAAAGTTTAGTTGCAGTGGTTTAAACCCACTAGTCCATATTTGGACCGTGTAATAAACTATAAATGAAGATATGACCTGATTTGCAAACTCTTTGCTAATTGTACTGTTTTAAACCCTTATTCTAAAATGTTACCTTAATTTTTGACTTTCATTTAATATAACATGGTACAACAACCTAACGTGCAACCAATTTTGGTAATAAATTTACATTTTTTTTCGTTTTCATTACGTTATGTTGCTCAAACAATACTCTGGGAGATCGTAATCTATTCATAGTTTGGACCTATGGTTTGGACGAAAATTATGTAATAGAATGGTGACCTACGTTATTGACACTGAACTGTTTATTTAAATACGTTCTATATTTTACTATTTAAATATGCAACGTAAAACTAATACGTACGTTTTGTAAAAGTAGTAACTCAGATCTTGTCTGAAGATCACTCCCATACGTTCAAACGTTAATGTGTGCACATTTAAGCCTTTTGTCCTAAAATATATAAAATATTTGTATTGTATAAAACATTTTTGTATAATTTATAACTCGCAGTTATTTTTAACAATATTATCAAATAATCGTCTTACAGCTGTGAAAAAATCAACTTGTGTCTTACAAGTTGATTTTTTCATGATTTACGCGTTGCATCGCAATTACCGTTGATTATCACAAATTTTGGCAAGAAGTAAGAGCTCTTTTGGCCACCTATGTAACGGTTACTATAACACATAAAAGCTATATACAAATATGTACATATTTATGGAATTCACAGTGCACGAATCCGACTCGCTCTTTACAAAATAACTGCCACATATCACCGGAAAACGAATTTACCTTATCCACCAGTAGCTGAAGTGAGCGATCGTTCGCTTTATGATCTTCCTTTCAACTCTTTCGGCTTTCAAAAAGTTCCGAAGTTGACTGACGCTATGTTGGAACAAGGTGTCGGTTCTTGACATAAGGACCAATATTGTTAATGAGTATGCTACGACGAACCTAATAAAAGAAAGGTTGTGATAACGAATTTGAGAGAGCTCGATGGCGTAGTACGGAGCTCAATGGCTAAGCGAGGAGCTCGATAGCTAGTCGTTCGTACGATCGATCTACGATAGTGGCAATTAAACCATTTTCGCATTGTTCGATAATTTCACATAGCAAAATAATGACACTCGTTAAAAATAACTACTTGATCAATAAATACCTATTTCTGCGAGTGTTATAGCCAGACGTTATATCCTATAAAATTAAAAATTCTTCAATTGGCCGGTTTAAGTAAGCATGTTCACCGACGCGCGACATGCTTTGTGAAAGCCTTTGATAACAATGAATTAATTGCTCTATAGACTTTCTGAACTAAAATAACTTCAAAAGAATTTATGTTAATGTCACTAATAAAAGGCTATTTTCATGTTTAATTTACTTACCAATATGTTACACCGAGTATAAATAAGTTAATCGCAACTACCAAACTTTCTTGCTCCTTAATCCGAAATTTGCCCAAATTGATATTACTAAGGCCAGATTGTGCCAAATTAATACTATTTGCATATAACTGGAAAAATAAACAGATCAGTTTTGAAATGACTACATATACAAAATACCCTATAGCTAAAAATATAGGTATGGATGGGCTTAAAAATGCTCAGATGATAATGATATTGACGAACTATATAATATAAAATCACCATTGTCAATTGGCTAGATGTTGGATTATCGTCTATCTTCAAATACATGGGCAGCCAACAAGTATCAATTTTTTTTACGTTGACTATATTGTTGTTAGAGTCGAAACTGAACTCAACGCAACTGTTGATAAGAAAGTGACTGCTAGCGAGCGTCAATAGTAACATTACTAATTGCCATTTAATTATCTGAAATTGAACAAAATTTTAATGGGTAAATCTTACATTTGTCACGCAAGTAAATTTGTCTAAAAACTGTGTCTTCTGTATAATGAAGTAAAAAAATTATACTCACTTTGATGAAAACGGCGCACGCCGTCGGCTGGTCGGCTAAATAATCAAAATATCCAGTTAGAATGTACAAATGAGCGAACTGAGTTGTAGTGTTGATAAGCTTCAAATAGCCGTCAGGTATGTTTCTGGATAGTAATAGTTTTAATACACTGTCCCAAGGGATTAAGCCGATAATATCCATTGTGAACCCGCGAGTGACGTAGTTCGTTATAGTTTTCTGCCTTGCAGTAACCAAAATACCTTTGTCGTCGTAATACGCTAGCTAGAAGCAGACAATACGATACATGATCAGATTACCAAATCAGTTCTAATATTTTTTACCTACCTAGGTAGGTGCTGTTTTAATTTATTGCAGTTTAGGATTTAACCTTGGCATTATGTGAGTATGAAAGTCTTTTGAATAGATTCCTAGATAGGTAGGATATGATGAATCCTTAGTAAACAATGCAAATAGGTGAGGTATTATTTGCCAGTCAAACCTTAGGACCTAACAGAAAAAGGATCATGAACGAGATAGCACGATATTATCATGAACGAAATGGCACAATATAATGTCGTCCGGGGCACAAATGATTGATAAATTGAACTTACAAACATTTTCAGTATAACATCCATTAAAGATATAGCTGTACATAAAGTCTTTATAAAATTTAAATGCCATTGGTAATAAACTCCACCACCACCTGAAATAAAAATTGAAGTTATCATAACAAACCGAAATGTTTCAAATTCAGTACTTAATGGGTCATCTATAACATATTTACCAATTAATGCTGTAGAAGCAATAGCTAACACTACAGTTATAGCTCTAAATGGCATCCAAAATTTCATGAAACTGAAAAAAAGGTAAAACTGTTTTGAGTAAAACAAAAGGCCATGAAATGAACACAATGTTTCAAATAGATTTAAATATTATCCCACAAAACTAGCTCTTGTCCGTGGTTTCGATAGCGTGGATTGCAAAAGTATACTTGGATTAATAATAATAAAATAAAGATTATTATTATCACTGCAAATTGACAATCAAATATTAATTTTCCTCGACTTATACGATCTTCTAGTTTATAGTTCAATTATAGTCAGAGTTCTACGATCAGACCGTCTCAGAATCAAGGATTACAACGCCAAGAGTTTAGACAAAAAGATACTAACTTAGATTTCGGATTGACATGTAACTCAGATTGTAAATCATTCATTTTTCTTTTTTTGCGATTTTCCGATATCGTCGGTAAAAGGTGCTTTGAAGCTTGTATGCTATACAGAGACTTTCTCGCACAAAATATGCGATGACGCAGTTTGCGCTGGTACTGAAAATAAATGTTAAATTTAAGAGACTTTCACCCTAATTATTAAGTATTCATTGTCTACTACCACTAAAGCACACGCAGCGGCAGTGGTAAAAGTCATGTCAGATATCTGTAATAAAATCTGAAGCGGTTGATCAATAATTCCGACCGCCATAGACATATTCATAATGTTGGCATAAATTTATTATGCTAATTATGCTGATGCGCTAATAAATTATAAGTTCGCATTCATTTTAAGTTTTCAGTAAATTTATTAATTTAGTACATTTAGTTTTACAGTTTTGCCTAGGTCTTGTTGAAATAGGTGGGTACATACAATAATGCTGGATCAACAGAGCTTGCAATCCTTCGCGATGATAGGCTGTTACCAGTTTTAGTAATAATATACTCAAAAAGAAATAAATAATATTCGTCTTCTTGAACATGTGTTCAGTTAAAAAGAGTTTTGACTGTTAACTGACAATGGTTAAGGTTCCTTTCATCAATATACAAATTTCTCTTTTCACCTTTCCTTCTATTCCTTTTCTATGTAGGAATAGAAGAAATGGTGAAAAGAGAAATTAGTATATTGATGAAAGGAATTAATTTTAATAGTATTTACTTACAAATAAGAAACAAGAGGATTTGAAAGGAGAAGATTTTGTGCCAATTTTAGATAAATTGATAAAGTATATAAGACAGGCGATGGCTTTATGCTGTCGGGGTAATGGGGTAATAAGTATTTTAGAACTATTTTGAATTTCAATAAAATCTCACTCCGTAAATATATTTTTTACGTTTCTGAATTAAAAAATATACCCATTAAAACTTACATCTTCATGTCTAGTAAAATATAAATCATTTATTTCATCAAATGCATCTGAGAATTCTGTAACAGTATTATATAAATGGACCCATTCGTTATGGAATCTTTTCAAGATGTTTTTAAACTCATTGATTTCTATATAAATAATCTGAAAATATTAAAACAAAGAAAAGAAATAAAAACACTAAGAAATTAAAGTCATTTTTCGAAAAATCTAAATCATTATATTGATAGATTTTAATGGTTCTTACATGTAAGATTTAAATCACAAACCACTTTGTTGGGCGCTCACACTTTTCAGTAAGTAGTTACCTATACGTACCTCACAATCTGTAAGTGCAATATAAGTACGAACTGATGGTTTTTCAAATATTGTAGCTGCAATACTAATCATATCACCAGGCCCAAAAAATCTTCTCATCACTTCTCCATTTTCGTTGAGGTACTCACATTTCACACTGCCCTAAAATATATACAATTTCAAAGTACTACATAAAGTTTAACAGACTGAATACGCAGACATTGAATTAAACTTATGAAAGAGAAAATACATAAATGAATCATACGTAGGTGTGTTTAATATGAACTACTCAATACTATTTATACTATTTGAAAAATATGAAAAATATTTTGGGTTTATGGCGAAATTGATTTAAAAAAGCCGATGTTTGCTGCAAACTACTAGTGAAAAAATTAAATGAGATCCGAATTTCTACTTACTTGAACTATCCAGGTGACATTTTTACATAATACACCAAATAAAAACAAAGTTGAAGATTTAGGCATTATTAAGTATTTCATATTGCAAGCCAGTTCTCTAATGAGTCCAGGGTCAGCGCTGTTCAAGAGTGGTGAATTGCTAATAATATTCTCGGCTACTTCACCCTGTACTTTCCAATAAATATCATAAGGCTCGTCTTTAATAGCATTTTGACGAAGCACCTCTACGCCATGGTAATATTTCCAATGACATACTATATACCTTTCTAGTCTTATCAGAAGGCTTTTGTGAATCGTATGATGATGATAATAACTTCTTAATGTACTCACAAATCTTTGATAGCTCACCCTTTCTCTAAACTTTAAATACATGCCTGCCAGAAATCTGGACTTGCAGTACATAGACAGAAAAAACCCGTGATAAGTTATTACCAAACCTATTAATATGTCTAATAAGTTATTAGGAAGAATTTCAGGACATGTATATTCAAAAACAAACTTTATAGCCACAAACACATGACGCAAAGTCTGCAGGTAACAATCGGTTATAGATAAACTCGGGTTGCTACAATTAATCCATCCAAAAAAATAACCAGGTGTCATATTTCGGAACTGACGAATCAAAATGAAAACTACATAGGAAACAATATACATATAAGAAAAATAACCGATAAGTATTCTCAAATGTACCGGAAAGATATGATCTTCCCCTATGCTCCAATTCCGCCCGATCTTTGGAAATAACATATAAATTTTAATAAGACGATTAAACTGAAAAATATAGTAGTACTGGGGTGTTCCGATCAAAAGAGCAATATTTTCAACCCATAATGCTGCGAGTACATCGAAAACGAAGCTACATTCTTTGCACCTGAGTAACATCGCCGAAGCAAAATCTTTTGTAGCAGATTCATTGGATGATACAGATGTGCACAAAGATACACAAATATCTGCGATGTAAACGAAATCTGTGAAATATTTTGCAGTTATGAACCACGGTGGTATTTGTGAGAGTGATAAATTAGGAGGAAACGTTATCAATACAAATAATACTATAGCAACAACAAAGACATGCCAAACATGGTTGAATGTTGACTTCGATGATAGAACCCATGGAAATTTATCATTAAGAAATATTGATTTCTTTTTCAACTGTGCATTATTGCACAAGACCAATTGTCCAATGTACTTGGCACAATGATAATTAGAATCTTCTGGAGGTATTTCACACTTGACAGATAGCCGTGATCTTTTTTTATATGCATCAACGCTGTCAGATATTTCCCACCATCGCCTTTTTAGCCATTCCATGCCTTCATCCTCAGATCTATCTAAACCTTTTATATTTTGTTTGCAACTGTATAATGTTCTGGCATGTCGTATCTTTTCTTGTGCCAGATGAAGAACATTCTTTCTATCGTCAGGGTAATGATGTAGACCTCTTAGCAAATCAGCTCGTGTAATATAGAAGAGTTCACAGTATGTTAAGCATTTAACATATATTTTTCTTTTCATGGGATAAATAAAGAAACTGATATCACCAAAAAGAGTGCCTCCTGAAACTGACAACAGTGGTGTCATTCCATCGTCTGTAGAAATAAATTGTACGATGCCCGATTTTATATAATATAGATTTGTATTCGCATGTGGTCCAATAAAAAATTTTGCACCGGGCAACTTGTAGTCCATACGTATTAAGTCACTAAGATGCCTTTTAAAGGATGTTGATGTTTTTCTTAATGTCGGACTGTGGTAAAATACTTGCCATGTCAAATCTTGTCGGATTTCAATTCGTAGATATCTTGGTAACTCCGTCAAAATTTCAGGTGTGTTGACGATGCCACTGCGTTGAGTCCACATTAGGTTGTAGAAACTTTGAACGCTAGTATATGCTGTAGGCGAAGTGTTTCTCCGTTTGGTTTCTTCTATCAGTTTTTTAACATGAGGATGAAACTTCGATATCCACCGCAGTGATAGAATGCCTTCGGAAAAGAACTTTGGCAGAAGCAAAACAACCGTAAAAATATAGCCACAAATCATAAGAACGCATGCTATTACAAATTCCAATATAGTTAATGGTTTAGTTTCGTCCAATGAGATATTTATCATATACGAATAAATATATTGGTAGCCATAAAAGTACCAGACAACATTATTACTCAAAGTATTATTTTTCTGAAAAAGAAAAGAGAACTTTATATATTTTGCACCGGCGGAGCATCGACACGATTTTTGGTTCCAAATATTTGAATATCTGATATCTATCATATATTATTGTGGTATATAATGCCCATGGAAATTTATCATTAAGAAATATTGATTTCTTTTTCAACTGTGCATTATTGCACAAGACCAATTGTCCATGTTTATTATTTTCACTCACTACAATTTTTTTATTTTTTTCATTCACTTAAAACTATATGCGGGTTTAATTTTGTTTGACAAGGATAATGTTGAAATATTCACGTTTCAAATTTTATTTTGGTATTACTTTTGTAAGGGAAGTCAATTTTGTATGTTCCTATATAGCCTTGGTAAGCTTATGTAGGCTGAGGTAAATCCCTAATAAACTATTAATCCCTAATAAATAATTAATCTATAATTACTCTATATGTCAAAAAACTCATCAAAATCCGATGCGTAATTTTAAAGATTTAAGCATAAAGCGGGAAGCAATTCTGTTTTATATTATGTAGTGATTTTCATTGATTTTACGTACGAGATAATTACTACAGTAAATAAAAATAAGGACTCTTATCCCATAGAGTTTGACTTATGAAATATCTTTATGAACGATCATAAATTGTAAGGGTGTGAAAATCGTCGCTTAACGATTCGAAATTACTCCGACTAGTCTTTTATTGTGTCAATAACATGGAACATACTAATATTTTATGATCGAATAATATTTAGGGGTAGAACATCTTTTTGTATGGCCGAGTGCCGGTAGACGTTTCTGTAATAAAAAAATATACTACTTTATTTTTAACCTTTCTAGCAAATTGTCTCCAGTCAAAGAAGTATTCTGTTCTGCTACTACAGTTCGGGCAGAGTCCATGAAATGTAAGCAATAGCAGCAGACATGTCATGCAGTTCAAACATATCAGGATGGTAATCGTATATCCCATGTATAGTTTCCAATGATTATGTGTTGTCACGAGTTCAAAATATTCTACAACTCTGTAAATACTGTAAAACAAAAATATGTTAAATGATTAATTGATTGAACTTCATTCTTAACAACGATGGCATCGACGAAAAAAATTAATTAAATCCTAGATTTTGCAAGATATATTAATGAATTATCTAATTTATAATGCAAAATCGAAGATCAAATATATAAGCTGTAAGAAAAAATTTGACCATGATATGTTTTAATAGAACTAATCATCCCAAAATGTGTAAAAAGGTTAATTAATGAAAAAATGTGACAATACCATACCCCACATGCAGTCAAATACTTAAAATATATTCAATGTAATTTCCATTTCAGTTTATCATAAAACTTTTTCTGGAGATGCTTTCATTCCGTTAATGGGCGTAAGGTAAGGAATAAAAATGGATATGGACTTACATAATAAACTCTGTAAAACATAATATATTCGGCCAGAAATTTATTGTACAGGACTCTGACGATATCATACTATTGAAAGGTATCAATGATAAAACGTCCAATAAAATTAGAAGTGCCGATTTCGGGAGATGCTGTCTTCTAACTGCTTTATCTGTAACTTGTCTGAATAATACAAGAAAACAAATATTTATATTGTGTGGCTTTTTCTGTTATTTGATTTGAAATGAAATAGATAAAAGGAAATTAGTTTTTTTTTTAATGTAACTATAAAGTACTTCCTAAGTATAGCAGTTGGCATGAAGAGTGGACCAATATGTATCCCGTAAAGTTGTTGTATCAAATCAAATGGAACAATCAAATAGGAATTATTGGAATAGCTTTCTAGATATATTTCACCCGTATACCAAACATCGCAATCCATCCCGTAGATTCTACGTACTGCAACATACGTCCATATAAATATTTTGATCAACACGGATTGAGTTAGCCCAAAGGTAAGTTTGAGACTTGTTATGGGATACTAACACAAGTCTACATTAAATCATACTGTATATATAGGTAAACATCTGATAACCAGGTCAATCTGAAAAATATCATTTTCAACAACAACACATATCGACAATTTTATACCTATATCAGCATTGTGTACATTAGCATATTCATAGATTTATTCTTGTATATTTTTTTCGGTACTTTCTTATTATCCCTCTTTAAAAATGACTCGCACTTGAAAAGCACTCGCAAAGGAACTGGTCAGTTCCTTTTACATACCTGTGCACAATATGCAAAAATGTATCCAAAAAGTAAATGCCATTAGCAAAGACGGAGTAAAAATAACTGATTCCTTTGGTAATAATGTGAAGATCCATTATATCTGAACAGGCCGATAAACTAAAAGCAGCCTCTATCGGTCCCTGAAAAAGTTAGCTCCCATTATAACGCGGCTCGCATCTCTCAGTCCTCTCAATATTACCCTGCATAGACATGTTCGATACTTGACTATGTGAACAATGTCTGTAGACTGTGGCAGTGTTATGATAAGTATAACCAAAGCGAACTCCACAATAATGAATGGCCTTTGTTTTGCATGTTCTAGTAAATGTCACATTATCTCCTGAGTGGTAAAAATAGCTAGTGATACGAATGAAAGCTTCGTAATATAAAAAAATATGACTGTAGCTAACTCTACTCGATGACGAATCTCAGATACAAGACTAAACTAATAGTGTTGGCCGCAAATTTGGACGGTTCGGGATAAGAACAAGGAAACCCGGTTTAAAAAAAATCATAATCAAAAGATAATTTTGTGCCTATTTTAGGTTTGTTAATTAAAAAAGGCGAGCTCAAAAAGAGGCACAGTAACCTAAAAAAGGCGAGCGAGCGTTACAAACTATTAATTATTATCATTTCATTTTGCCAGACCGAGATTCCGTGTTCAAAGGCAACTTGACAATGAGAAGTTACAAGTAATTATTACCAGAAAGGTCTTATGGATTACACAAAATAACACAATCAGCTGGAATATAGGATTGAACGGTATGAAAATGGCGTCACTCCATTGTATTTCTGCGTCATCATAATCTTCGTCGTCATCCGCGAATTCATCTCTGGCACTCCTGTTGCTCACACTCGACTGTGAAGAAACTGCATACATTTCTTGCAATTGCAAATATACACGGTTGTTCTAAAGATATCAATTTTTTACCGTAGGTATTACATTTTAGTGCTCAGACAAGGGCAGATTTTTTGAATGACAGAAGTCACGGTTTATAGATAGAACATGGATTTAGTAGGTACTTCGACGGAGTACTAATTCCATGAGAAAGAAATATCTTTGTTTTCACAAGTCAATACAAAGAGTATGTAATCGCAACTATTTGTAGAGTGGGGGGTACTAGTACGTAGTAGGATATTATGTCTGTGGTACTAAGGGCGCTATATAGACACGTTTTCAACTAGAGTTTTGAACCGTGACCACCGAACCCTATCACATAACCTTGTTCACGACGAAGGAGACTATCTTCCATTGAAACAGCTAAGTTTAGTAGGGACCGGATTTTGGTGGCCACTGTTTTTGTTTTAGTCAAAAGATTACACAGTGTATTGTGTAATGGAAAACTATAATATTTTCTAGTCTAGTGTGGCATAATCTATTCAAATATTTTTTTACTTCTTGCTAAGAAATAAAATAATTTTATAGAAATGTGAGATAGCGATAGTGTGCAGGCAAGAAGCGGCTTATGAAGCAAGCGGTAAGACAGACCTATCTTTTATCTCACAAATCGTTTGGATGTGTGTGATTGGACCTGTATATGTTTGTTATTTATTTACGGGTTTTAGTGGAATTACTAGGGAATTTGGATAAAAGGTTGTTAGAAAGAAGAGACAAATCCTTTTAGAAGAAATGTGGATCCAAGCGCGGGTTGGCCCACTTCAGTTCTCTTGGGAAATATTTGGTTTTTTTTTTTGAGATGAAAGCTAATCTTACTCCTAATTACTATCATCTCATTATCTTAGCCACAAGAAGTTCACTGCTGGACACAGATCTCTCCCAAAAACTTCCACTAAGACCAACTATATGTATAGAAAATTTGAGTAGGTAGATAAAGCATGAAGAAGTAACAAATAAATTCTATAGAATTAAGTAATAGGTACCTTTGTACTTAGTTTCCTATTTGTAAGTTTTGTACACTTGTGTACTTATATTAGTAGAATAACCAAGGAAAGTAATAAAAAATGTTCTAATTATAATTTACACAGGCAGTACTCAATTTACCATACCCTAACACAAAACAACATAATGTAGGACTATTTTCCTTCACTGTAAGCGCCTTTTACGTTTGAAGTCGAAAGGATCTCATACCGCGAAGTCGAGTCAAAGGTGAACATTATCTTAATTAACACTGCATTAGTGCGCATTAATGTGTAGTTACATTCGCATATCATGGTGGGTCGGTGGGTATAAGAGAGTCACTAAGGGCCTATTGGAAATATAAAACACATCCCAATTAATTAATAAATAAATCCGATGAGGGGAAGCGAGTAAATTAATTATATAAAATTACTAAACCCTGAGCAGTGAAAGTAAAAAGTGTGTGTGCTTTTAAAATGTTGTAAAAATCTACGATTAAACTGGATTGTCATATCTTATGTGTCCAGTAGTGAGTTTCGAGTTAAGCAAAACAATGGGGTATTCTATAGGATTAGCTGGTCCACTATGGCACAACCATGATAGACTCTGCTTTCTCATTTAGTATTTTTAGTATAAAAGAGAAAGGTTGGAATGCGTGGAAAAAATATTCACCCCAATAGAATTGTAAACGCGTCTATATTTAATGTGTCTGGATTTCGTTTTCATTAAACATATTTAAAGGTTTTTGCGTTTAATCTAGTCGCCCGTTTAATAATCTATTTCTAATTTGGAAAGAGGATTTTTTTGATTTCGCTTTCACGAAGACATTTGCGATTAAAGACGCTTGCGCGCATAGACATTTGCGCGCAGAGACTCATGCGAGCACAGCTAGACTTGTGTATTTCAGCTACTTTCATAGCATTATGTCCTACGGACTATTAGTTTGGGGTAATGCAGCTGACATAGGAAAAATTTTTGTATTACAGAAAAGAGCTATCCGTTTTATTTATGGGTTAAAACCTCGAGATTCTCTTCAAGAACTCTTCAAATCAATTAACATCCTCACTGTGGTATGTCAGTATATCTTTGATGTGCTTATTTTTGTCAAATCAAATTTACATTTATATAAAAAATTAAACGAAGTAAATAGTGTAAACACTAGAAATAAGCACAAACTTTGTATGAATAGATTCAGGCTTAAAAAGGTTCGGCGGTCTTTCGTGGGTCAAAGTGTAAAATTATTCAATAAACTCCCTGCAGAGGCTATTAATCTGCCAATGAAAAATTTTAAAATTTATGTTAAGAAAAATTTAATGGATAAAGCGTATTACACAATTAACGCCTATTTGACTGATAAAAACGCTTGGATCCTCCCGACAACTTTGCCACTCCACACATGATCTCCTAATTTTTATTTTACTGTTTTTTATTATTTTATTCACAATTTTGAATTTTGTTATAATAATTCGTATGGCATTTAAATTTTATTTGTAAAACATGTACGTGATTTGTGATCTTCAAGTGTCTGAATTATACTTCTATTTCGACGAATAAGAATTGTAATTATGAAGTCATGGGAATCGAGTGTGTCATGCTCACTCAAATGGTCAATCTGGTGGTGGCGTCGTGGGCCGGGTCGTGAGGTTCCCTCTATTATGGTTGAGCTACGCGATGGCTGTCCCATGCGTCAACTCGTGAACGGGTGCTGCCAGAGGGAACTGGTCATCTCGTTTCTCATATATTTTCATGTAAGTTAATTGTGTTTCACATCGATATATATATATTATAATCAGCACTCGGATCACAATCATAACCTGTTTTGATATACCTTTTGACTATGTACATTATGTACTTTTATATATTATTAGAAAGAAAAGAAAAAAAAAATTTTTTGTAAGAAACAATAATGGTAAGCCGATCTGGCATGATAGGGACCAACACTGTTCAAATGAGTTTCTTTCGGCATTTCTTCTCAGCAGTGGTCGTTCCGAAATGCCAGTAGTTTCTAGCTTGTGAGAAATAACTATAAATTTAAAGATTGACGAGAAAAAGTGCCTGTGAAGGTCTAATTTCTGAATAAATGATTTGAATTTGAATTTTGAATTTGAATTTGAAAGCCATATTTGCGCAAGACATTTGCGCGAAAGGAATTTGCGCGCAAGACCCATCGTAACGCAATGCAACGCAACGCAACGCTCATGACTAGTAACCTCAGTGAGGGCCGGGAACCAACCAAGCAGCGACGTGCTGATATCTCTTTATTATTAAATATTTAATTATTATTTTAGTAAAAAAAAAGTTAAATTATAGCCGCTAATAATTCTAAAAAAAATAGATGTTGTTTGTCTGTGGCCCAAAAACGAAATACTTTTTCAATAGAAGGAAGAAAATATGTAGTATTATTATTTCACGCGCTGTGTTGTGACGCCCGTACAAAGAGAAAATAAATAATTGAATAAATAAATCTTAAGGATGCTACTCCGTAATATTAGGTATATATCTGCCTTTTTACTTAAAGTATTTATAAATACATTTTTATATGATATTAGGTGTATTATTGTATTTATTTATATTATTATATGATCCACCTAAACACCTATGTTAGATTTAATAGGGCTGACGTTCGAAGGTTATGTACCTACATACTCTTTGGAATTACGGAAGGAATTAAAAGAGAGGTCTCTCTAAAAAAATTTACTTCTGTCATTCAATAAATCTGAACACAAAATGCATTACGGGACAAAACAGATAAGTTATACCTAACCGTATATATTTGCAAACGCAAAAATGTTAACAGCTTCACAATCGAGTGCGAGCAACAGGAGTACCAAAGAAGAATTCGAGGAGGACGACGATGAATATGATGAACCAGAAATGCATTGGAGTGATATCATATTCATACCGTTCAATCCTATTTTCCAGTTGGTTGTGCTCATTTGTGTCATCCATAAGTCCTTTCTGGTAATAACATTACTTGTATTTTTATAAGGCTTCCTCTACAAAAATTGATTATGAACTTAAATATAGAAAATTATCTTAAAAAATGAAAACCGTGTGAAATGGAGCATTTTGAAGGCAACTCAATTTTTTCACATGGATATTGTGCGATGTACAGCACCTGTGTGACATTATGCGAGAAAAGCATATTGCAAAAGGTTTGTGAAATAATTTGTTTGCTAAAAGGATATTTTACGAAAGAAACAAATGTTGACTCGGGGCATTTAGCGATGTAATCTTGTATGTATGAACCCACTTACATATTTTGGCCATATATATACCGCCCCACAAGGTTACATCATTAAGTGCCCTAGTTGAAAACTGTCTCTTTCGTGACATGTCATTTTACAAAACAGTCTCTTTCAAAAACATTTATTTTACAGCCATTGTCTAACAACTGTACGGGGGGCAACCGTAAGAGGCTTGAAAGGCAAAATGCCCTTTGTATATGCTCACGAGATGTTTCATACAAATTCCTTTTTGAATTTTTCATGGAATGTCGGAAGCTCTTCCTGGCACGGTGTTATTGTGGTAGCTGTATTCGATGATGTTACTCATAGCCTTTATCCTGGGCTGATTCATCTCCAACCATCAGCTGTGAAATTAGGACCAGCAAGAATATAATTATATATTTATAGAGCAATGCTCCATTTCCACGTTGCGTCATCACTATGTAGCGCTCCGTTGTTCTCCGTTGTTTTAACTTTTAACATTGACCAACGTCAATGTATCATACGTACGATAAGCTCCGCACAATTCTGCGTTGATAAGTCGACGGACGTCAAAACAACAAAAGACGTTGGAGCAATTGGACTACAAAAATATTGTGTTTACCGTAATTCACACGGGCGAAGCCATGGTCAAAAAGTAAAATATAAAGTATTGTAATTAAATAGTGAATGCATTGGCATCAGTTATATTGTGTGGGCGGGGACGGCGGCGTAGAGACATTCTCATCCATGACTCTTGCAAGATTTTATTCGAAACAGACACCAACATGTGAAATTAAATAAAACATTTTATTTATAAAATATTTATTTCGATTTCTACTGAAGCTTTGACGAATGCTTTCAGGGACCGTTAGAAGCTGTTTTTGATATAACGAACTGTACAGCCGACATGGATGCGAATATTATCACTCAAGGAATAAAATATTTTTACAGTGTCTTTGCTAATGGCATCTATTGTTTGGACACATTTTTACACATTGTGCACAGGTATGTGATGTAATTTGAAAGGCTCTATTTTTATAGATTTTAAAAATTAATCTATCGTTTCCCATTCTATGCCATCATCGTATTATATCGCTTTGGGGGTCGATGCAGCCATAACACACGAAAATAATAAGATGTAAAGGAACTTCTATCTTCTTAAATCTTTTTTTATCATACTACATCCACTGTTCACACATTCATATCCAATTATTTTGACGCGAGGAGCGATCTATGATTTAAATTTTTATTCTGATTGTTTTAGCACAGTTTAAAAATTAGAGGGTTTGGAGGACTTTTTACTACTTTAGAAGCAAATATTTCCCTAAATAATGAAATAATAAAAAACTGTTTTTGAAACCTCCACAACATTTTTAAAGACCTATCCAATGATAACCCACAATACTATATTGTCTAAAAATATGTTCATACCTCAGTAGCAGTTAGTTACATATGCTTCCTCTAATAATTTTATTTTTCAAAATCTTATGCATAATTTTGTTACGGCTCGGCTTCAAATAAAATAAGTGTGACATACAGACGGACATGACGAAACTATTAGCATTCCGTAATTGGCATTTGGCTACGGAACCCTAACAATTTAGTGCGAGCTGTAGAACAGAATTCTTGTCATTTCCTGATTTACAACTAGAAGCATAATGGAACTATATAAATCAGTTATTGCCAATTCTAATCTCCACTCGGTTTGATATTATCACACTATAGGTTCAAAGAAAGTGTAGCACAAAATGCTGTCAATGATATAAATCATCAATATTAGATATTTATTCCGGAAGCTGATAGATAGGTAGGTGTAGAATAGGACAATGTTTAAATTAAAATGAATCGCATAGTTATCCGTCCTTCAATGCTCTGCTTCTTTTCAGCCATTTTTAACTGGAGTGTAGGCCTTCTTCATACCATGCCATTCATTTCGGTCTTGTGATACCAGTAATTCTCTTGATGTCATCACACCAACGTATATCTTGTGAACATTTTTCACCCCAAGGCCTCCATTCGACGAGCACCTTGCACTTTCAGCTTTGCTACACGTTTGATGACATCCGTAACTTTGCTCTGTTACGTTAGCTAGTCGTTCCTCTTAAGATCTCTCAGAGTAACCTCAAGCATCTTTACCTCTATTGCTCTTTGGGTGACTCTAAGTTTATAAAGGATTCCTTTCATGGAAACCCAGGTACCGGCAGGACGCATTGGTCGTGTGACGTGAGCCTTTTTTTCGGGTGTTAAGTTCATTCTGAATACGTAGTCAATTTTTGAGTAGGCTGCCCACGCTAACCTAATACTAGGTTTAATTAATTAATAATTACTGTAATATTCAGACAAGTTACAGATAAAGCAGTCCGAAAAGAGCACCTTCCAAAATCGGCATTTCTTATTTTACTGGACGTGTTGTCATTGATACCTTTCGAAGACATGCTAGCCCCAGACCAATGCGTAATAGCTTTCTGGCCGAATATTTTAAGTTTTATAGAGTTTGTTATGTAAGTTGTTCTTTTTTCTTGAACTTTACTAGCTATATTTATTTTATTCATATGGACGAGCAAAATGATTGAAGTGGTAAATATGATTATTTATAATAAAAAAATTCATGTATTTCTGTGATGATGTGGTTCTTTTAATTTCCATAGCCTGTGGTGTTCTACTGCTCCCCTCCCCTCTATTTCTCCTGTGTTTATACGTGTCATCTAAATCGTCCGACCATCCTGTTCTGGGACGGCCTCTTTTTTTCGTCGCCAGCCAGCAGGGACTCATTCTGTGGCTATTCGATGTGATGTATTTCATGAAAATATTATCACCACATGAATTTAATACTTCGGAAATAAAAACAAATACTTTTTAACACAACAAATTTCATAAATTAGTCATCAAATCTTTTCATTTTGCAGTATTTACAGGGTTGTACAATATTTTGAACTCGTGAGTACACATAATTATTGGAAACTATACATGGGATACACCATTACCTTCTTTATAAGTTTGAACTGCTTGACATGTATGCTGATATTGCTTACAATCCATGGACTTTGTTCAAACTGTGGAAGGACAAGTGACTTTTATGACTGGAGAATATTTGCAAGAAAGGTTAAAAAATCAAGTAGTACTATTTTATTTTAAATTATATGTATTGATGTATGATCCCATAAAATACATACTGGTGACTTAAACGCTTCATTAATGACTAAAGTGGTTTCTAATTAACGCGACAGTGTAGCCTAGATCTCCTTTTAAGTCATTATATTCATAACCTTTTTTTTATAAACGATAAATATTAAAATAATTCCGAAAATAGAAGGTTATATATGCGAATGTGTATATTTTTTATGTATGTATGGTATGTATGTGTGTTCAGTTTAATGATTTCACCATAAATTGTGAACAAATTTTGAAATGTTTTGTTTTGTTTTGTTTAAAAGAATATTGAGTATACTCCTGGAGTGGTTAGGGCCTTACATTAAAGATTCTTCATTAAAAATTGCAAACAAATTGATAACAATATGTGTATAAACCAGGATAATATGCGGTTTAAGCCCACAACAGCAAATTTTTATTGGGTCCTAAAATACAACAGTTCTTTTAGGCACGGAAATAACAACTTTATTTGCAAATCGACTTATATTTATGGAAACAAAATTATAGGATGACAGAATAAATTAAACCTCGGGAACCTATTCGATCGAGCATCACCGAGGAATAAATTTTAAGGTTTCGTACCTCAAAAGGAAAAAACGGACCACTTCTGTCAAGGTCCTTATTCTCAGGAATGCATATATGTATTTAGTTGAAATTTACGTGAAATATCCGGGTCGATAGTCCCTTGAAGCTGTGAAAAAATTAAATTTAAGTCAACGCGTTCAAAATAAAATCCATTTATGTACCCGTTGAACTGTTTCCGTTAACCTAGAATCATGAAATTTGACATGAACTTAGAAATAACAATGCAAATAAAGGGAAAAATCCGAAATTATATAATTTAAAGCTTGTTAAAAAATGACAATTTAATGTCGCAAATTTTACGACTACATAGGAAAATCGAAACCTATATTGGTTAAATGTGAAAATTTGGCTAGAAGATAAGAATTAGCAATTCTAAAAATAAAACAATGTGACGAATGTCGCAAAGTTTGCGGTTTCACTGGAAAACCAAATATAGGTTCCCGTGGACCTAGATTGATGAAAATAGGTAAAGAGCTAAATAATATCGATAATATAGTAAAAAATTACGGTATGTGAAAATTACGGTTTTCACATACCGTAATTTTGTAATTTTGATAAACGTAATTAAGTTTGTTCGAAATCGTTATTCGAAGATAAAGACTTAGATTAACATTAAAGGTAAAAATTATTACACAGTAATTTATGTTTTTATTTCCAGGAAAATGAAACTGCAAGCGAAAAATTCATATGGTACTTTTATGCATACCAATACATGTTATCGTTCATTATAAAATTTGTGTTTGACCTAACTAAACCGCTTACGCTGTTGGAATTTTTGTTAGCTTGCGTTCTTATGATCTGTGGCTATATGTTCGATAGTGTTCTGTTTCTGCCGAAGTTTTTTTGCGAAGGTCTTTTATCACTAAGATGGATATCTACCTTTCATCCGCATGTTAGTAAACTCGTAGAAGAAACCAAGCGCAGAAACGTTTCTCCTACAGCATATTGCAGTGTTGAAAGTTTCTACAACCTAATGTGGAATCAACGCTGTGGCATCATCTCTACTCCTGAAATATTATCAGGCTTGCCAAGGTATCTACGAATTGATATCCGACAAGATTTGACATGGCAAGTATTTTATCATAGTCCTACATTAAGAAAGACATCAAGTCCTTTCAAAAGGTACATCTCTGAAATAATACGTATGGACTACAAGTTGCCCGGTGCAAGATTTTTTGTTGGGCCACATGCAAATACAAATCTATGTTATATAAAATCGGGCATCGTACAATTCATTTCTACAGACGATGGAATGACACCACTGTTGTCAGTTTCAGGAGGCACTCTTTTTGGAGATATCAGTTTTTTTATTTATCCTATGAAAAGAAAAATATATGTAAAATGTTTGACATATTGTGAACTCCTATATATTACACGAGCCGATTTTTTAAAAAGTCTACACCGTTACCCTGAGGATAGAAAAAACGTTCTTAAACTTGCACAAGAAAAAATACGACATGCCAGAACATTATACAGTTGCAAACAAAATATAAAAGGTTTAGATAGATCTGAGGATGAAGGCATAGAATGGCTAAAACGACGATGGTGGGAAGTGTCTGATAGCGTTGATGCGTATAAAAAAAGATCACGAATTTCCGTCCAAAGCGAAATACCTCCAGAAGATTCAATATATCACTGTGCCAAGTACATCGGACAATTGGTCTTGTGCGATGATGCACAGTTAAAAAAGAAATCAATATTTCTCAATGATAAATTTCCGTGGGTTCTATCTTCAAAGTCAACATTTAACCATGTTTGGCATATCTTCGTTAATATTGTAGTGTTCATTGTGTTAATAACCTTTCCTCCCAATTTATCACGCTCACAATTGCCGCCGTGGTTCATAACTGTAAAATATTTCACAGATTTTGTTTACATCGCTGATATTTGTGTATCTTTGTGCACATCTGTATCTTCCAATGAATCTGCTAGAAAAGATTTTGCTTCGGCGATGTTACTCAGGTGCAAAGAATGTAGCTTCGTCATGGATGTACTCGCAGCATTGTGGGTTGAAAATATTGCTCTTTTGATCGGAACACCCCAGTACTACTATATTTTTCAGTTTAATCGTCTTATTAAAATTTATGTGTTATTTCCAAAGGTCGGGCGGAATTGGCGTATAGGGGAAGATCATATTTTTCCGGTACATTTGGGAATAATTATCTATTATTTTTCTTTTCTGTATATTATTGCCAATTTAGTGTTTGTATTGGTTCGTCTCATTGAAAGATTGAGTCCTGAATATTTTTTCGGACACTTTATCTGTGACAACCCGAATTTATCTTACAGAGATTGTTACCTGGAGTCTTTGCAACATATCTTGGTAGCGATAAGGTTTATATTTGAACATGCACTCAACGAAGCTGACCCAAAATGCATGTTGGATATATCCATTCGTATGTTAATAGCTTATCATGGGTATCTTCTTTCTATTTACTGCAAATCTAGATTTCTGGCAGGCATGTATTTAAAGTTTAGAGAAAGGGTGAGCTATCAAAGATTTGTGACTACATTAAGAAATTATTATCATCATCATACGATTCACAAAAGCCTTCTGATAAGACTAGAAAGGTATATAGTATGTCATTGGAAATATTACCATGGCGTAGAGGTCCTTCGTCAAAATACTTTAAAAGACGAGCCTTATGACATTTACTGGAAGGTGCAGGGTGAAGTGGCCGAGAATATTATTGGCGATTCACCGCTCATGGACGGCGCTGACCCTGCACTCATTAGAGAACTGGCTTGCAATGTTAAATACTTAATAATGCCTAAATCTTCAACGTTGTTTTTATTTGGAGTTCTATGTAAAAATGTCACCTGGATTGTTCAAGTAAGTAGAAAACTTTTTTCTTTTTGTTTAATAACAAAAAAAAAGTGTAGTTTGCTGCTCACATCTCACTAGGTACTGTGACGAGTGGTGCCCGTTTTAAAATGGCATAAAATTCCATCTCCATTTGTACTGCAGCTGCGAATTTCGAGTTACGTACAAAAACATGAAACCCTTTGTCTATCACAGCAAATTTGCTCCTAATTTACTGGACCAAATTAGGTGAAATGGTGTAATGCAGATGTTCAGAGTAAATAAATATTTTTTTCAAATAAATATTAATCAACTAGCTGATGTCCGTGACTTCGTTCGCGTGGCCGAATTTTTGGTAAGGTGTCAAAATTATTAGAGATAACATTTTTTTATACCTATTATATTGGGGGTATTTTGGTATGTCGGGCGGCGGTATAAAAAAACTTGAGGAGTTACAAATTTTTTTCTTTTGAGAAAGCCACAAAGTCGCAATGAGCGGTAAAAGCGGAATAAGTACAACACCGGCACCACTTCCAGTGAGAATATCGGCTTCAAATAATTTTTATACTTCAACAGGAATAATCAACTACTTATAATCTACTAATTTTTACGCTCATCAACCTTCTATATATACAGTGGACCATTACGGATCTGGATCAGTCGTTCCATATATTAAATTTTTATACCTCATCAGGAAATGCTCATAAAACTGAATATTTTTTGTTAAGTCGTCATTTCTTTATTTCCTATAGTTTAGCTGGACTATCATGGGTCCACATCACCTGATGTGGAACACCTGTTCCACATCTTCAATTTTTATACCTCAACAGAAAATGCTCATCTGGCTAAACAACTTTTGTGAAGGCGTCGTGTCTATATTTCTAATAGTTTAGCTCGACCATCATGGTTCTCCATTAATTGTTCCAAGTTTCAAAATAATTTATACCCTATATGTTGTTGTTGTGTAATTTATAAATAAAAAAAAATAAAATAAAAAAACCTCTTTATTTCAAAATGGTAATAAATACAAATACATGCTTTCGTAACTAGGAATTACATGTTTCATTTTTCATTTGCTTATAAATAAGAATTAATTTTATTAAAAAAAAATAAAAATATATACATTATATAAAGTTCAAATTATTAACATGCATTAATAAAGATAAGATAAAAAAGAAGTTTAATTAGTATCAAATTTAATTAGCTTCGCTTGCCCAATAATGATAAACCGATAATTGTCAGTTTTAGTATGTACACATGTAATATATTTTAGGGCAGTGTGAAATGTGAGTACCACAACGAAAATGGAGAAGTTATGAGAAGATTTTACGGGCCTGGTGATATGATTAGTGTAGCAGCCACAATATTTGAAAGGCCTTCAATTCGGACTTATATTGCGCTTACAGATTGCGAGGTTAGTTTAATAAAATAAAATTATTATAGCCTTTATGTACTCAACTAATTAGTCTTATATCTACACAATATAATTTTTTGTTTCTAATCTTCTACCTGGCCAGGTGTCTTGCGACATAGGTCTTTTCTCTTCTTCTCTTCGGTAATATAACCAACAATAAAGAGTGGTAAGTTACCTATGGATCTACGCCGTATGATTTAATACACCTACTCGCGCAACATTACAGTTTGCCCCTTCTTCCAGAATAAGGTAGAAGCGGCATTTGTTCTCTACGTACGAATGTCGCACCAACGAAGGCGACACTCTTGAAGTTTTCTGCTAGGTGCATCACAGGGTGAAAATGCGCGAGCTCCTCACGCGCGCCTTGATAATAATTAGGACATAATCCATGGCGCACTCCACGTTGTTTTTATTTGCGATTTGCCATGGCGGATTGGTTCTTGTTTTCAGTAGCTGGTATTTAAAATCGACTCGGCATCGTTGTAGAGAATCAAATTTTGAGAAAACACTTAACTTCATCATTGGACCGCTTCGCAGAACGATCAAATGTTTTCTCAGAATCAACAAATATTTATAAAATTTAATTTTTGTAATTATATTTTTGGAGATTAAATTTGTTTTATTGCATTCTATTACTAGGTTATTTTCAGATAATACACATGGGAATCGTTGAATTTCAAAATATCACAAAAAGATACCCTCATGAATGGGGCTGTCTGCAAAGCACAATCGACGAATTCTCAGGAGCGTTAGATTCTGTGAATAATACGTACTTCACCAGACATGCAGATGTGAGTTATAATTGATCCAATACAAATTACTAAATAATTCATCATCATTAGCGTTGAACACTATATGACACTTAATGCACTTTTCGTCCATTGCGCTTTTTGTATTCATTTTTTATAGCTAATGTCATTTTACATGTACTTTGTAAATTACATGTTGTGTTTTCCGCATTATTTATAAGCAGAAATGTATTTACCTGACGACAATTTATGACTACGAAGATAAGAAGTTCTAGCGCATGCATGTAACCCATCTTCCCTCTAAAAATTTCGAGAAAGATTTGAATAAATAATAATGTTAATGCCCAATCCCTCGGATATTTTTTTCTTTATGTTGATCTATGCTAGCTATATAAGGAGCCAATCAAATAGCACCAACTGTTAAAACTGAGTTACCAACGTGTCATGTTTTACCAATAATTTATTTTTAAAATTATGTAAAATAATTATTTATCTTTTTTTATGATTTTATTTTTAGTACCAGCGCAAATTACGCGAGCGCATATTTAGCGCGCGAAAATCGCTATACGCCATGCAGCCTTCAAAGCCAATTTTACCGCCGAAAGCACAAAAACGCAAAAAAAGAAAGAATATCGTTGATTTTGAGTCCGATTTACATGTTAATCCTAAATCTAAGTTAGTACGAGTATAAATGTATATAAGTTTAAAATAATCATTTAAATAAATAGGCGTGTATGTACGCGTGTATACCTCCTTAAGTCAGATTAATGAATCTATCTGGTTTGATAGTTAATATGGAAAGCGCATTTAGAGCAACAGTCTCAGTTTCTGTTGGTTCTTTGTTATAGTTTGTGTTCAATGTACCTATGTTTTTTATTTTCAGTTTTATGAAGTTTTGGATGCCATTTAGAGCTCTAACTGTAGCCTTAGGTATTATTGCGGCTGCATTAATAGGTAAATATCTTATACTTGACTATAAGAATATTATCTGTTTGTAACTAGTGTTTGCCCGCGTATCTGCCTTCGTGATTTTTCCACGAGAACACATGATCACATGACCTACTCCGTAGATGCATTTGTATTTATTATTAATGCAGATTAAGTTAGGATTTCTTACGTAACATTTTTTCCTTGTTTTAGGTGGAGGTGGAGTTTATTACCAATGGCATTTAAATTTTGTAAAAACTTTATGTACAGCTATATCTTTAATGGATGTTATACTGAAAATGTTTGTAAGTTTAACGTATTGAATATTACCAAATGCAACGTTTGAAGAAAGTAACATTTTAAACGATTTGGCTACCCTATTGTCTGCTTCTAGCTAGCCTATTACGACGACAAAGGTATTTTGGTTACTGCAAGACAGAAAACTATAACGAACTACGTCACTCGCGGGTTCACAATGGATCTTATTGGCCTAATCCCTTGGGACAGTGTATTAAAACTATTACTTTCTAAAAGCATACCTGACGGCTATTTGAAGCTTATCAACACTACAACTCAGTTCGCTCATCTGTACCTTCTAACTGGATATTTCGATTATTTAGCCGACCGGCCGTCGACGCTCGGCGTTCTCATTAAGGTAAGCTTTAAAATGTATATTTTCAGAGCCATGTGCTTACTTGTGAAGTAACAAAACAAACTTCGTTTTGCCGTAATAAGTCCGATCATCAGTTTGTATGGGAGAGCGAAAATTATGTTAACAATTTTTTATCGAGTGTTGCATATTTCGTCATATTTCCTAGTCTTGATGATTAGGAAATATGATGCAATATGATAAAATATGCAGCGCAAAACTTTTTATTGCACATTTCTATCGGTATACAATTCATATATTCACGACATGACTATGTATATTATAACTTAAAACTTAATGTTTCACTTTTACAATGAAAGATCTCGTTTATAGATAGATACCTACACCTACTTTTTGATAAAGAAGCGCTATTTTTTTAACTCCATGTTTAGGACTGTATTTCACAACGAAGTAGCAATGATGAAAAATAATTTCGACATTATTTCGAAAATTATTAAGTAATATCAAAAAATTTATCAGGTCAGTTTATATTTTTCGACTATAATGGTTTTGTTTAATTTCAGATAGCAAAATGGCAACTAGTCATTATATTATTGACGCTCGCCGGCAGTCACTTTCTGATCAACAGTTGCGTGGAGTTCACTTTCGACTCTAATGACAGCGTTATCAGTGTAAAAAAAATTGACACATGTTGGTTGCCCACTTATGTAGAGATGGATCCTAATCCAACTGATTACCAGTTGAAAATGGTGATTATCTTTAGCTTAGAGAGTCATCATCTTAAATAGTTCCAACATGAGGCGACGGAAGGGCTGACTCCGGAGATGATACCGTTGCAAGCAGCTGCCTGTATCTGACTTGGCACAGGGTCATTCCATTGACGCTGCGCGCCTCTGCTGGTTCAAATCTTTTGAATCGGGCAGGAACTTGACAAATTCACTTGTCCCCCTCCGTCCCGCCACATCCCTTCCCATCTGAGATCCAAAGCAGTACCTGTAGGCTATATTCTGCAACATGTACTGTAACTCCATTGTATGGTTAGACTTGCATTGGCGACACCATCTTAATATACTTTTTATTATGTTTACACAAGGACTGTTTACTGGTTATGTATTTACACTTAGTTTATTTCTTTTTCTTTCAGCTATTTGCACATAGTATTAATTTGGCACAATCTGGTCTTAGTAATATAAATTTGGGTAGATTTAGGATTAAACAGAATGGAAATTTAATCGTTGCAATAAACTTATCTATCCTTGGTATGACATATTGGTAAGTAAACACGTCAACTATATATTGCACAAAGATGTAACCACAGATAAATTGATGGTAAGTTTTGTATATAACGTTAACTCAGCAACGACAATCGTGAATCAATGTCGAGTGTTCAGTATAGGTCTTGCCATATCCAATGCCACTTGTTTCAATGCCAAGTTGAAAACCAATATATTGTTTCTAGCGTAACTATTAAAGTTTTAGATATGATACAAAGTATTATAGAGATTATATTTTAATACTTTTGAAAAATAAATTTAAGAAATTTAGAGCCAGCTGAGACTATCGTGTTAAGTAGTTTTCCGGAGCACGAGCTCGAGATACATTTTTGGTCACCCATTCAATGATCGACCAATGCGAAAATAGTTTAACTGCCAATATCTTAGATCGAGTGTACGAACCACTGGTTATATCAAGCTTCTCGTTGCGCGCCATCGAGCTCCTCACTGCGCAATCGAGCTCCTCAAATTAGTTATCACAACCTTTCTTCTTTTTTAGGTTCGTCGTAGCATACTCTTTGACAGTCTTGATCCTCATATCGAGAACAGACACCTTGTTCCACCATAGCGTTAGTCAACTTCGGTACTTTTTGAATGCCGAAAGAGTTGATCAGAAAATCATAAAGCGAACGATGGCTCACTTCAGCTACTGGTGGATAAGGTAAATTGAATTATAAAACTTTTTCCTTTTATTTTCCTGCTATAGATAGATAGATAGATAAACTCTTTTTTGCACCATTCACAAAGGAGTTATAAGTTACAACAAGATATTCAAACATAATGAATGAGTGCGAAGGCGGACTTATCGCTAATACAATATTATTACATACAGCCAACCTTTGGATGGAAAAAGGAACAAGTAGACTAAGAGGGTGCAGTAAACTTAACAGTATTAAATAAATAGACAAAAAAATAATATATTTAAATAAAAAGATATAGGAGAAATACATAAACATAGAGACAAGCGTAAATGTTGTTGTTATAGAACAATGAATAAATATATAGTAGATTAAAGAAGACTAATATAATGAGACTTTACTTGCTTCCTAAAAGATTTGGGCGTTGCGAATTTCAGCCAGCAATGCATTTCACAAACGAGCAGCCTGGATAGTAAAGCAGTGGGAATAGAACTGGGACACGTGAATAGGAATAACTAGGCGAAAGGAGTTAAACGCTATGTCGTACCTCGCGATTATTGACCTCACTGAGAAAATTGAAACGTTCTTTGAGGTAAAGAGGAGTATAAGGGTTGTAAAAAACCGAGTACAGAAGTGAAAGGATATATAGATTACGACGGTATCTAATAGGGAGCCACTTGAGTTGACTGCGAAAAGATGAAACGTGATTATATTTACGTAAACCAAATATGAATCTAATGCTGAAGTTTAAAAGACGCTCAAGTTTATTTAGTTGCTCTTCAGTGAGATCCAGATAGCAGCAATCAGCATAATCAAGTATAGGATGAAGTAAAAATTGAGCAAGCGTGATTTTAGTCTCAAAGGGAAGGAAAGCTGTAACAAATATTTTTTTATTAACTTCAGCAATCCGAGGTGCCCATGACATATTTTTGTCGAAAATTATACCTAAGTTTTTACAAATAAATGTCTATCTATCTAAGTTTTTTACCTTATCTATCTAAGTTTTTTACCTTATCGCTAAAAGGAATAGTGATGATATTAAAAATGATAAGAGGAAGTGATGGCTAGACAATTCTAGAAATAAGACGAGAGCTACCAAGAATAATCGCTTGAGTTTTCACGGGATTAACTACAAGTCCATGTGAACTGCTCCAGTCCGCTATACGTGACAAGTCATCATTGATGCAATGTATGGCCTGCGGAATGATATCCAATGAGGAATGGTAGTAAATTTGTAGATCATCAGCATATAGATGAAAAGAAGATTGAATTTGAAATGTAATAGAGTTAATAAATAAAGCAAATAATAAGGGAGATAGCACGCCACCTTGAGGCACACCACTGGATGTAGGGCACCAAGAAGAAAGATTATTCTCCATGCGAATACATTGTTGACGACCATGCAGGTATGAATAAAACCATCCAATTGCAGATGGAGATATGTTCAAAGAGTATAGCATGCCAAGAAGCACATCAAAATCGACGGTATTGAACGCATTGCTGAAATCTAAAAGTGAAAGTACTGTAACTTCCATTCGATCCATAGCAGAACGGATATCATCTGAGATTTTGACAAGACCTGTTTGAGTACTCTGGCCTGAGCGAAAACCCGATTGAAAGGGACTGTTATTTTTAATAAGGAATGAATTGAGCTGTAGTTGAACCACTCTTTTGAGAATTTTTGAGAGGAAAGGAAGGATGGAAATAGGGCGATAGTCAGAAAAACATGAAGGATTTGTCTTTTTGGGTAAAGGGATAATATAAGCTTTTTTCCATACAAATAATAACATAATAATAATAATTGTTTCTGCTGGGTTTTCCATTTAGTTTCTTGCTTCTATTGCTTGGCTACGGCCCGCTTTAGTAGCTTATATTACCCTCTTTCAAGAGAAGAAAAGTATACACAGAAATAATAATAATAAAAAAATGATTTTCTTATTTTATTTGTTTTAGGACCAAAGGCTTAAATGTACATACCTTAACGTTTGAGCGCTTGGGTGTGATCTTCAGGCAAGATCTGAGTTACTATTTTTACAAAACGTACGTATCACTTATTTTATTTTCGCTTGTTATCTTAAAATTTTTCCTGATTCTCTGCCTACCTAAAGGAGACGTCAGAACTTACTGATGAGAGCCCCATACGAGACAACTGAGGAACATCAGGCCGAAATCATAATTGTGCCATCAATGTCCTCAATAGTGTCACTCTAGCCGCGGTCCTTGGCCTGGTCAAGTAAATTGTTTCAACAGTTTCTGTCATTGGCCAGATTTCTGGGCAATGACAGAAACTGTACGCACGTAACGTACGGCTGTAATGTCACATTAATATGTGGCGCTGCACTCCATCCAACATACTGAGTTTCGGCCTACCAAAGGGTCCTCGCCCGTCGGGTTTACTATTTCAAAGACGCTTGTGTATTCTGTCGTCCTCCAAGAATTCTACATGGCCATCCCATTGAAGGCCTTAATTAGTCTGAAGACATTCATATAACTCCTAGTTGTATCTATCGATCTTGTTATTTCCGCATATGTATACATTTTCAGAACTTATTCTGCTCTAGACAGCTTACTAGAAGGCGGAGAACAATTTCAACGACAGATGTCAAGTCAGAGTCTGCAAATGTACTTTTTATCGAAGTCAGAAATCATGAAAGAAAAGCACCTAATGCCTTTTATATACGTAGTCCATAGAGGCAGAGTAGTGGTGACCCAGGGCGGAGAGAAACTGGCTGTTTTGACTAAGGTGATTCCGTCGACAACGCCCATTTTTATATCACATCACCATTGTTGGACAATGATTATACAATTTCATTTATGAATTAAATCAAAAACTAATTGTACCTGTTTGTACCTGTATATTTAATAAGGTATTTTCTTATTAGGGAGCCATATTCGGCCAGCTTACAGGCACCACGCCGCGTCCCGTCAAAGTGAGCGTCTACGCAGACGGGTACGCTGATGTGTTACAGTTGACGATCAAGCAGTTCAATGAGCAACTCACTGATGACGTAAGATCTCAACTTTTACTCACCATTGCATTGTCCAGCGGTTAAGAAGTCTCCTTTTTATTGCGTCCATGGTCAAAAAGTTCCAGGTTCATAAGTGTGATATATGAATCTGCATACGCAGTGGAGGTAATTTAAACTGTAAATCCATTCAATTAACTTTCATACAAAACTTACTATTTATAGCCACAACTATCGGTACCTTTGCTGATATCCTCATAATTATGTCATAGATTGCTCCCTGATTATTATTAACTTATCAGGCAATAATTTGTAACATGATTAACATATATTATGTAGAAACCCAGCACGCACAGCACGCACACACAGCACTAAACATAAATAACTATAAATCCATTTACAAGTTTTCTGTGTTAAATTTCGTTATTACATGCTCCAGACACAAACAAAAAACATAATTTCTTTTGTTAAAGCTCAAATTCGACATCATATAAAATCACATAGGTACTACAAACTACTTAATGATTTTCAGAATTGAAAAAAGTATAGGCTACGACACGCCTAATCGTTGAGTTACTGGTCACAAATACGTCAAGTGTGGGGTAGTCGTTTAATAGATGATATTGCATAACGACCAGAATATCTAAAGGAATAAGAAGCAATCGAAGCCATAAGCTTTTCCTCTTATATATTTCATTTAATACCTTACATAATCTAAGTAGTAGTGTCAGTAATAACATTGAGCAGTACTATTAATGGTACTAACGATAATATTATTCCTACGGTCAGTAGTGTTATTATCTGAATTAATACAGGCCACATGTAATTTCAACTTTTTGGTACCTTAAATTGTTAGATATTACATCCGTTGAGATGTTCGATTGACAAGCTATCTTCAACTTATCCAAAAGCTACCGTTAGTTGTTTGCGGTTACAAAAATTGAGGTAAAATTTTTCGGTGACCAATTTGTTTTAAAATTTTATTTCAGATTAAAAGAAAAATTAAAGAGAATCCAGAATCGCAATTTGACTATTTGGCAACAAAAACAGTTTTCTACGAAAACCCGATGAATACTATAAAATACATATTAAGAGGTCGCAAAACTATAAGACTGCCAGTAAGTTTGTAATTCAATAAAATGTAATGAATATGTATTGCGCCAAACGCAGTACCTGTCTGCTGATATTATTTGCATGCAAGTATTAATAGTTTTGACATAATTGAATCCGTTATTTCTACAAATCTAGTCAGCAACAGGCAACTATTTAAGTGCTGTTGTAATTAAATGGAAACATTACTATTTACTAATTAATACATTCTCCATCTGCGCTTCAGAAGTCGGCAGTAGACTTACATTATTTTTGACTTCAATATTAATATTTATGAAATATATCATTCTTACATTTAGAATTTAATATTGAATTTGAACAAAGTCTTATTTACTTTCAGTGGATGCGTTCAGCAAAGGAAGCACATAGAGGCAACTGGTATTACCGGTGGCTGTACGTGGCGTGGCTGCTCGCGCCCGCCGGCGCTACCTGTCTCACTGCGATATTCTTCATCCTGCCTGAGGAAGCCACTTCTATCGAAATGTATATCGGCATCATGGTCATCTTTGATCTCATACACTTAATTCATACTATCATTCAATATTACAATGTAAGTACAGTATCAATTAACAGTTTCTCAGATTTTGATGAGAAGGAGTTCTTAATTACTTATGGCTTTTCTGACTTCTTTGTTTTAGTTGGAAATTGAAATAGTCGGCGACAAATGCGTATATAATAAAGTGGGGCTTCGGTTATTTAAAGACTGGAGGTTGTACGTCAATCTATTGTCACTGATGGTGCCTTTACTTTCATTATTGTTCAATTCTTGGGTTTTTCGGTTGGCCAGGTTGCTCCGTTTGTATCAGTTTTACGACTTCTATAAACACTTTTGCAGATCCTTTAAGGTATATTTAAATAATTGTTGCCTTTGCTTTTTAAAATTTTCATAAAATTTACTTGATTTGTCATTTTTTAGAGCCAATGGGCGTCGATTGCACTGAAATTTTTAATTTTGACATTACTAATACATCTAATGACTTGTGGATGGATACATATTGCATGTAGAGAACGTAAGTGATACTCGTCGAGTCATTTTATCCAATTAAACTAGTACTAACTTTCTGTAAGTTTGCCTAATTACAATTTGTGATATCGCTACTGCCATTTTCGAGAATGGCTGTAACGCTAGCAATATACATACATAAAAACCCATGTATATATATTGCTAGCGGAAGGCGGAAGAAAATTTGCTGTAACCTACGAAAGTCATTTACGGATATCAATACATATTAGTAGGATAAACGAATAGTTTATGATTTTACGCCTATACACTTAATATGCATTCTAAAACTATTTTTAAAGCTTTTGATATTTATTTAAAAATAGAAACACATTTTTTTATGTACATGAACCATGACATTTTAATTTTTTTAGGTAATTTTCCGATATCACTTCCAAATATTACTGCTGCTTATAATAGAAGCATCGATTACGACGAATGGGCAATGGCTGATCAGCGAAAAGGAGGTAAGTGTACTTTTTATGCTAAGTTTGCGAGCAGAGTTAGGTTTCCTAGATAATCATATCAACGTGAACAAGGCCTATACTGTTGACAGTGAAAACATACATCGCGCGCGGGGCCCTTCTATCTATGATAGATATAGCTTATTTGAACCATGGAATTAGTAGTACCTAGGTACTCCGATTTGAACCTAGATGGTCTATGTAAAAAACTTCTCTGACGGATGTTGGAATTATTTCTAAAGGTAAATTAATACTTGTGACGTGACGTGATGTGGCTTGTCGAAACAGTATCACTTGTATTAATCATAGTTTGGAGATATCAAATTTTGCTTGCGTCATAGAGCATCAGTAAAATTTAAACTTGACGAGACGTCAGTAATAAACGTAGTAAAATATAATGATATTTTGTGTTTAAACGTTGTAAAATAAAAAAACAAATTGATAAGATAGCTGTTCCTTATGGAGAACCCTATTAACCGAACGTGATTGATATAAGGAAATAGAAATTATAATTCTTCAAAAAGATTTTATCTGCTCTCTGGTAGCATTTATTTAACCAAGTGTTTGTCCCTCGAGAAGTGACACCCACATTGGTGCTCTCACATACTCAAGAGTGAAATTTAACACCATCTTTGTTTCTTTCATTAAGCTTTATATCTTTAAATATTTTTGCAGAAGAAAACCGAACAAAACTGCATGACAGCTGCTACTTATTCACTTGCGAAGTCAGCTCAGACTGAGTTAGCTAGGAATCCGAGTACAACTTGTTTTATTACACGTTCTGGTCTTATTCCGCTTACTTGTTTAGGCAGAGGGCGAGCCCGAGCTATGCCCTCTTTTTCCAGTACTACTTAATGTACAATAATAATAAACGCGTCTTTAAAATAATCCAGGAGAAGCGAGCGCTAACGTTGCACGGATTAGGCGTAATATTTATGTGAAATATTACTATCATATGTGGCTGCTCTAATCACTCTGTCTACTTGTTTTTTCAGTCGACGCACCATAAAGAGTTTTCAAAGCATTGTTTCAATTTTTAGGTTGCGCCCGAGTCACACGCCACTTTAAGGACCCCAACACTGGAGAATTCATATTTACTTTTATCGTTCCAAAGCACTGGGCAGCGGACTACATTGTAGCATTCACGTTCGTAATATTACTGCACACACATTATGCTTTGGATTGTGTAAGTTTTTTGTATCAGTACGATCATAAAAAGCCTAAGTTTCTGCGACGCGATATTCCCGATCGGACCACAAATTCGTGAAAGGCCGCCAACTTTCGTGTGATGCTCCAGGTATTGCAGTTGTTTCTGGGCAGCGGTCATCTTGTTCATACCATGGTGACTCGCTTGTTCTATTGCCATTTGCCATCCTAAGCAAAATCAAAACTACGGCATGGGCTTTTATGAAATTTACACATTAGTCGTTTATAAACTGTGATCTACCTACGGAAATATTGACAATCTACCTAGTCGCATTCCTGTCATTTTTATTATAATACTAGCTGCGCCCGGGCTTCGTTTCCATGGGAATTTCGGGATAGAAAGTATATGTTATTCCACGTTATATTCAACCCATGTATCAATTTCATAAAAATCCGCCCAGTAAATTTTGCATGAAACAGTAATAAACATACAATACATCCTCTCAAACTTTCGCATTTATAATAATAGTACGATGTAAATTGCAGATTCAAGAAAGGGCAGGGTTTTGTCGTGAATTTTTTCGTAAACAGAGTTACCTGGTATCAAACGCAAAATCTCCTAAAGACTACTTAGGTACATTGAAAACATGCAACTTTTATTCTACGAATTTTCGCATATTCGTATTTTTTACATATAAAAAAAAATCTTACTTGCGATTGTATTTTATTCTACACATCTTAACTCTATTAAAAGCCAAGCAACACGAGGCAGTACAGTAGTATTATGTACCTAGCTGAATCGAACATAGAGTTAACGTTTTATAGAAACGACATTAGGACTAAAAAAAGAAAAAAAAATGTATTTATTAGGTGTAAACAAAAGTCGTAGAATAATCATAGATGTTAGTCTGTATATACCTTATGCGCCTTTGAAAGGTTAAGCGTTAGATACCAGTAACCCTGTATAACATTTAATGGCAAGGACCCTGCCCTTAGTGCGCACATTTTTCAGGTCATGCAATTAACCGTATCTCAAATCTACTACAAGATCTTCATATGCTTCATAATAAACATGATTGATATATGGCTTATGAGCGTGGCTGTTAGTGCGGTATACACCAAGTTTCGAGAACTTTACCAGTATGACTTCAGCGTCATAACTATGTCCAAGTATCTAGAATACAGTGGGCTCTCCCCGACTCTGCTTCGATGTGTGGCCGAGTATTGCAAACAGTTGTGGGATCGGCAAAGAGGTAGGCTTCACATCATTTATTATGAATGACATAATATTATTATGAATGACGAAAAACGATTCTTCTCTGAATCAGCCTCGCCAGTGAATTGCAAAATATACCTTTTTTTTTACACTAGGCACTACCATATAGGCAAACGTGCACACGGACTGCCTGATGGTAAGTGGTCACCACAACTTATCAACGCCTGCAACACCAGCCTTTTTTTAATTACAATGCTTCCCTCAAAGCCAGAACATAATAATGCAAACGTTAAATGTTTTTTTTTTTCAGGCAATTGGCTGCCAGAACTGGCACACCAGGCACCTCATTGCCTTCGCGAAGAGATCCTTGGAGCCCTATACTTGCATCACATACTAACGCCACCCATTTTTAGACGACTACCTGATTATTTTACTAGTCAGTTAGTGGCCAGAGTTGGAAGAGTTGTGATATTCCCTGGTGAGTAATGCGATATTTTTTACTCCTAGTAATTTTTTACATTTTAAATATCTTTACATGAGAAGAAAAGTAATCCGATCAAAATAAATACGCATCTCGCTAGATATGAATGTCATTCTGCAATTTCAAAAACAATTATGTCGTGTTATATTAGAAAATGATGACAAAGAATAATTCTTGAAAAAAAAAATACCTTCGGAACCCCAACATTGCGCGTGGCACGAATTTTACGTGTTACTTAATATTTTCTTTAAGATATTGTTTACAAATTACATGTTAGATACATTATCATACAAGTTTTTATAGTTGTAAAATCTTAATCGTGATAAACGACAACAAAATTTTTATTTTATCGTGTTGCCTTGAGATTATTTTCTTGATTTCGAGATATTTTGTTTAAAATGTTTCTTTTCTTACATAACGAAGGCTCGTCGCTGACTTTATTAATATATTGAGAGGAGAAATCTGCGGAGATTGCTCCTTTGTAATAGTTTTAGACTAGATTAGTGATAAAATCCATTTATGTTTTAGGAAACTGCATAGTCCAAGAAGGTGATATTAATTCTGTTATGTACTTTATTCATGAAGGCGAAGTGGAAAAGTGGTTAAATTTTCAAACGTAATTAATTTATCACTATATAGAATTTAGAAATCATTCAGAATGAATTAGTCAAATACAAATGCAAATATTCACGTTTTATGTTGGCAATCTTTTCTAACATAAGTATTTGAAAATGATACTAATCCAGGTTCTGCTCGACTCGAAATTAGCAGCATTCGCCTTATTTTTTTATAAAATTTAATCAAAATCCAAAAAGTTAAGTAACAATCATAACCTCATCGGTTCGGAATCGGTTTTATAATAACTAGATTGATAAGGGCGCGGTTGGAAGCACCGAACGAAGAGGCCGCGCCGCGTAAATTATGAGCCCGGCCACATTGCTCTGTCGTCTCCAATAACGAATCTACATAGAACAACGCAGAAATTGTATAGAGCACTATATTGCATTGCGACTGTGCAACTGCGTTGTCACTCCATTGTGCCCCGTTGTTTTACAAAGTTTTCATACAATTTCTGCTTTGTTCTGCGTTGTTCAGTGACGTCACCGCAATGGATTCAATAATATTAGTGACCTTTATGCAACTCAAAAGATCAAATTTTAGTTTATTATACTTTGTATGAAACTAAACAAGACATATAGTTTAGCTATTTGTTACTAAGTAGATGGCGCTGTGTTTAAGGTACGAACTCGAGTAGTGCTCACATACGAGTAGCATAGCATAGCTTAGAACAGTTCGTGTCGAGTCCGGCCCTAAAACATCAATAATCAACCTTTCCTCTATGTATCCGAACAATTTGTAATATTAGTAAGACAATGAAATAAATCTCTGGTATAAGTCCGCATTTGTACGCTTCTCTTACTTACTTCCTTTACTGAATGTGTTTTCTTTGTGCAATAAATTGTTTACAAACAAATCTAAAATATTTGATATGTTTCAGCACTGAAAGGAAGTTCCTCTCTTTATTGAGCACGAACGGGTATTTTGGGTTCGTCCCTGGATTGTTTCCCAACACGCGATACCAATTCACTTACACCACGCGGACGGTACGTAGACGGTCAGATTTGTAACAACATTTGATAAATAATTCAATCGTATTTGATGGTCAGGGCAGCAATGGTAATAATGAGTTTTAAATGGTGGGCCAGAAGTGGAAGTAAAGATAATGTGACATGTTTTTTACAGGTTGTTGACCTCGTATATCTTAAATTACACGACTGGACCGATCTGCTAGCGTCATACCCAGACATAAAGGTTAATTTATATACGATGGCTCGACAAGTGAAGGCAAAAAGGGCAGATGAATTTAGAAAGGAACCATCGGAGGCATATATATATTAAATTTGGCATTGGTAATTTTATTAGTTTAATACCATTATTGTTATTTTGTTGTTTGTCGTGTATGTTCTTAATTATATTGTTCATTGTATTAAGTTGTATTTTTCTTTCGGTCATAAGCATACAGATTAGAAACGTAATAGTAAATTTCGGAGTCGAACAGATATTAGTATGTGCATCAAACACCACAAAGTCTCTTCATACTCTTTGTCTTATTATTTTAGTGAGACATAGACTTGATCTAATAAAGTCATACAATAAAATCATCTCAGGGTTTTGTTTTACACAATTTGCTACGACCAGTATAGTGATGTGCCGTTCCCAATTCCTTTTCCATCCCAGTTCTGGGGCACATCACTAGACTTGTAGTAATAGAGACTAGAGACGGCTGAGTTTTGTTCTATCTTACAAACATCTACATAGATAGGCTATATTCAATTGTTTGTTTAAACATCACCTAAGGTCACTATACAAATTGATAGATTTAATATCAAACTATAATACTTATCAACTATTATCATCTGTAGACAGATGACCTCGCTGAATGGATATATACACCAAGTCTATCAAATCAAATCAAATCAAATAAATTATCATACCATTAATGATCTGAAATAAAGATAAGTAGAAGAATATGCAAAAAACATTAATATTGGAAGAGTAAAAACAATGGAAGTGACAGAAGTTAAATCTGATACAGTCAGTCACTATATCTGTGACTGACTGTATCGAATTTATCTTCTCGTCGCCAAATGCACACATCCAACGTTGAAATAAGTTGTACTTACAGATTACAAGATTCAGAAACATTAGATTTGTTTGGTGAGATATCTTCAACCCCACTGACAAACTCCGTATAAATGAAAATGTTACTTTTATTTTGTTGTTGCACCCCAAAGGCACCACATCAAAATTCTTTGAATAGAAATATGATAACACTTTGCCATGGTACAACCAACGACTCATAATTATTATAACAAGTTTTACAAAATCCTTATCATTCTAAATAAGTTGGAATCAAGTTATTGAATATAGTTAATTATACAATGACCGGTTATTTCCTTCAACATTTTACATCTTCTACCCAAGATCTCAATTCGTATATCGTCGGAAGGGCCAAGAATAATTCGTCTTACGCTGAATCTGCCCAATCCAAATTCTGCCATACATCGACGAATGGTTCTTTCCCTTGTAATGCTGCGCCATGTTTTGAACAGAACATTTATTCAAAAACATAAAAAGGGGCGTGTCCGAATGTTTTTATAACGAAAAAAGTATTGTTTTTGAACAATGTTCTGTTCAAAATATGGAACATTGGAAAGAAAATGTCGGGTTTTCAGATATGTGACTGTGATTGATACGACCTTGTAAATAAATCTTAAGTATGAGGAGATCAAAGCCTGCCAATTGCCAATTCGATTTATTATTGTACACTTCAATGTATTTTCGTCTCACATCTTTAATCCTCTATTTTTGGTATCAAGTTTATTTTTATATGTATTTGGGCTGTGGATCACTTTTTTTAAAAAGTATTAGTGATATTAAGAATTACTTTTATTAAGGAGTTGATACAAGGCGTAGAGATAGGAAATGCCTTTAGAAATTATTTTAGACTTTAGATATATGAACTAGTCTAAGAACTAACTGATAAAAATGTAAAGCTCGAGTCGAGAAGAAGCTAAGTCGCTGCTAAAAATACGAAGCTAAGTCGCTGCTAGCAACTATAGGACAGTCGCTGTGGGACAATCAATGAGTGAGCTCAGATTATTCGGGTTTTGGCTGCGTATTTGTCAAGCATTAAAAGTTAGTCGTCACATCCAAACCATACACATTTTCATGGCGAATTTACTTGTGAAGAATCGATAGAGAACCACTTCTTCTTTGTCAGGCCTTTATCCCATTTTTAATTGGGACCACCACTCAATGGAAATATTAGATATAGGTTTAATACATACCTAACTTGTGTACTGTCACAGTTCGGTATAGGCGAAATGCAGATTAGCATTTCACTCTCATCATCAAATCGATTCGAAACGAGACACAGTGAACCAATAACATTACGCCATTGTGACGCAACGACAACCACACGGCAATGTCATTGGTTCGCTGCGTTTCACTTCGAATCGATTCGATGGTGAGAGGTGAATTGCTAACCCGCACTAACTCCTATCACAGGAGCAGGAAAACGAGAGCGTCCGTGATGTCACGTTAGCGAATTCAATTTATCTCGCCTGCTCTGTGTTTGCGCTCAAACGAAACACTTACATTTGTATGTCAAATAGACATTTCTGAATTGATCTGTAAATTTAAATAATAAAATTAAGAATTTATGCGTAATCTTACTAATATTATAAAGGCGAAAGTTTGTTACTTCTTCATACTCAAACAGCTGTTATTTTTTATTTAAGTAGTAGGTGAATAACTTTGATAAACAAATACTTTTTATTCCAAAAGTACACAATTCCCGTAGGATTTGGTCAGAAAGTCAATGGTCAATGACGCTTTATAAAGTAGATATCGCTATGATTAAAAATTAAAATGTATATTTTTTTAATAATTACAACGAACGACATGAGGAGATTTAATAAATCCATTAATGTGGTGAAAATTATTAATAATTTTACAACATTATTAATAATAACCTCGCGATTTGATAAATATGTAGGCAAAATAAGTAGGTGCAAAAAGCTGAGACCGGAAAATATTATGTAGAAATATTATTATATATTTGATATTTCCAAATCAAACAAAACATGTAAAGTAGCTACTTCTTCTTTTTTGAGTGTGGTAATTGCTAACATTGGTGTTAGATTTTATTCAAGTCACTTACAGGCATCTGACACGACTTATGGAAAGAAAGAAAAAACGTTTATATAGCACAATAAAAAACATGACATATTTAACACTGGACATATAATAAGTAGATATTAAAATATTATACTAAAATGGTCTTCGCTCAGCATGATGTCATGGTGTGAGCCACGACGCTGGTCTTCAAAATAATAAAACGTTGGAAGCACAAGTGCAAAGCACGATGGCTGTAATTATAACACCAACTGGTAGTGATAGTTACTGGAAAGTGTAGATACTTTTGTTTCAATTTTCTCACTAGAGCAGAGCTTCAGAGCGCAGCCAGTCAAATAAACAGTGTTTAGATTTTGATTACGTAGGTATACGCCAGGGTTCGTGCCAAATACCTAAACCTAGGGATTTGCGTGATTACTAGTGACTACCGGACAGAGGTTAGTACGACGCTGGTTAATACCAAACCAACTGGAGTGGCACAAGATAAAATACTCCTTAGACATAATTGTTTTTATTTTCGATAATAGACAAATTATATTAATCCAGCTAGACTAGTAAGTAGCCACAGCAAATTGCAGTGTCATTGCCCTCATCATCAGCAATTATAACTGGTGGGGCTCTGACCTTCTTTGTATAAAGAGCGTGCGGGCCTAATACTATTACTATTATTAACTACTGCAAATACAACCGGAGACAATAGATTAACGTGCCTTCCGAAGCACAGAGAAGCGCGAAGTTAATACAAAAATACGCACAGACCACTTTTTTAAAGGATCTCTCTCATCTGCACGTCTTCGTTCAACTCCTAAGAACATTTCTATATTACGGAGATTGTTATCGCTGACGTTGTACATTTGAACAAAGGTAATAAGGTAACACAAAGAATTACTTACCGGTGTCCCTCGGGTACCGGACGAACCCGACATTATACATTTATAAGACTTTCGGCGTTTTAGATGAGCGACAGAATGCTTTACGACGCTGTGCGTGTGTAAGTGATGGCGACAACATAGGCCACAAGTGTCTCTCATCCTTGCATGTTTCGGGTTACATTTATGGCTTTGAGGTCACGAAGACTAGAGTTGGTAAACAAAATAATTGATACAAAAAGTGTATAGTATAAAACGAAGTCGCTTGCCGCTGTCTATCTGTCCCTATGTATGCTTAGATCAAAACTACCCAACGTTTTGATGCGGGTTTTAATAGATAAATATAAAAGGTAAAGGTATTGGTCACAAGCAGGCCACAAATTTCATGTTAACGCAACGTGTCGTCTCTCACCTAGAACTCTGGGTTACAAGCATTATTTGAGTAGTTTACGGGGTATATTGTTGGTTAGGAAATGATTGCATGAGAAATTACACGAATTTTGTTGTAGATGATGCCCGTGATCCCAAGGTGTGTATAAAAATGATTGCCAAAAATTCATACTTTAATATAAATGCGAAAGTCGAAGAGAAAAAAAATATTTTGATTTTTCGTCCTTAAATTCCAAGAAGAAGAGAACTAATTGATAAGTATTTAATTATTATTTTAAATTATTTGCCTTTCAATAAGATAAAAAATGTTCACTAGTCTCAAAATCACAATAATTGAAAATTTTGATAGAAAAGGATTTTTTCATTTTTTTATTCCCTACAAACGGGCTGAAACATACCCTTCAGATTGCATTTTGTGTCGAGACTGCAGCATCCATCTCGCTGCATATGTATATAACTCTTCAACACACCACAATTGATAGTTGAAAAAAATATTAAAGAAAAAGTACTATGTTTTACACACACAAAAAACTTTTTAGAAACTTAATTTATGACAATACGAGCAAATCGCCAAAAATAAAGAAAAGTTGAACAATAAAATGCTTAGCAATATGTTAATTTGCTGTATCCTCTGTAAAGATTATGCAATAAAAATATATAATTAATAAATCCTTATACTGTATCACATAACAATACCTGGCTTATTTATAAACTACTCTGTAATAATTTGGTATATGAATACTATACTGGAGACAAGGATTGAAACTCTCATAAGTCTAAAGTATTTAATACTTTCATAGCAACATATTAAAAGTTAGTAAACAAATAAATCTCATTGATCCGTCCGGTCATGCGAAACTGTTGAACGAATCCACTTTCCTGTTGACCAAATAGCAATTTTCTACTTTTTCACTTCAAAATTTACAACACTATTTGAAAAGCATAATCCAACTAGGGTATACCCGGCCGGATGTCACCCAGTTACAAAATAAACTGGAAATTTGTACAAAAGCAACTTTGAAATGCATTGTGGTTACACACGGGGTTCGAAAGTTCGAAAAGTTGGTACCTACAAAAAATATTTAAAAATTCTACTTATTTAGCTATATTATCATTTATATACTTTTTTGTACAATGTATTGTATAATCTATAAATATAAAACTCTTGCGTTACTGAGTGACTGACTGACAGACAACGAACAGCCGATAATACTGGGCGTAGAAAGCTGAGATTTGGTGTGTACCTACAGTGTAGTGGGAGCACTAAGAAGGGATTTTTTGAAATTCCCACGGAAAACTGATTTTTACTCACATACGGAGTTGTGGGCAAAAGCTGGTGTATTATATACCGGCATGGCCTATAGACAACTGGGCAACTGTTAGTATTTTTTCGAGTATTCCATGGCGGCCAAATAAAACCCTTACGTTGTAATTATCGGTTCCGTATATTACGAATTCACATCGAGATACAATTTTAGTCTACTATGTAAATACTAAAGTTTATGAGGATATGTGGACGTATAATTGATATTCTTTCACGTAAAATCTAGTGAGTAGATATTGATAAAAGTTTGTACACAAATTAATATAATAAAATTTAGAATAGCACTTAGGGTACTTTTTATTCTGTATTTCCCACGGAAATATAGCCCCAGGACGCAACTAGTTGTTTCATAATTTCATTATCTTTTAACTTTGCATTGGCGAAACGTTTGTTCAAAGATGGAAATTTAAAAATAAAAAACTAAAAAAAAAAGACAAAAGCATCATTATTTACAATGAACTCTGAAGCGAAAATAAAGCGAAAATACGAAGCTCCGCTGAAGTGCAGCTTTGTGGCGAGCTTCGGGGGCTTACGTATGTTCCGTGTGTAAAATGTATCAGAGAACTGTACTAATAAAAGAATTCGTATACTGGTGAACATTTTTCTGTGTGTTTATTTTTATTATAGGAAAAAAATATTATTCTTTTTTTTTCTTTTCGATCATTGCTTGTGCCTAATGGAATTGTGAAGTGTATATTAATATCTTCTCGTTCAAAAATTTGGTACATAAAGAAAATGCTTTATTAATAATAATTAAAATAATTGATAAATTTTATATGGAAAACCTATGAAAAACGATGGTAATTTATTTGTTGGACGTAGGTACCTACCTACGCGTAATATGTAATCGGGCATATTGTAGTCGGGTTACGCTTCCCACAATCTATCTGGTCGATATATCGATGTCGATTTGAGCTAGAAAGTTGTAAGGCGTCGGGCAGTTAGCCAACTGCTGAAAATCGATCCAACTCCAATTAACTAGCTTTTAATTAAAACTTTGAATATTAAGCATTTACTCAACTAAAGTTTGGAAGTGTTCGATTTCGTAGGAATAGATTCTTCCACTAGTTGAATATCTTCCCAATAAATATTATAAATGTGAAAGTAAGATCGTTTGTTATCTCTTCACGCTTTATCTACTCAACCAATCTTCTTGAAATTTTGGATACGTGTAGTTTGAAGTACGGAGAAGGACAGCTAGTTGTGGAATACAAATAAATATTCTATTTGAGTGTAGTTAATTAGTTATAATGTATTTTTAAAATCACAGATATTAAGGATCCGCACCAGTCAACTTTGGCGTACTTTGCGTTCTACAGTGCAGGTTAAGGTTATCGTCAAAGTTGACTGGTGCTACAACTAAGCACTTTTTTATTTAAACTATATTGTACAATTTAAATGGTTCCTACTTAACAAAATAGCTTTAAAAGCAAAATATTGTTAGGTACATAAAATATTTTGCTTGCCGAGAAAACGCAGTCAAAATCTAGTAACATAATCTCCACTCATACTACACATTACTACTAAATTTCAACCTGGTGGTTGCATAACTTACAGAGATCCCTGGCGGCATCTCTAAAACATAGCGAATACCAATACAAAAGGCGAATAGATAGTACTGCTGTATGCTCTGATCACAAACCCAATACTCTGTCCAATTCACGCGCGCAAATTATGTTTGAATAAATGAAAAGCTACACGGGAACTAGATACAAACACATTGCCTACAATCTCGTTGAAATTTATTTATTTATCTATTTATGTACATATAAATAATACTTATATCATAGATTATATAATAAAGGGCAAAACAGCAAACCAATGAATAATGAGGTTGTACCTGCTTAACTTTGTGTATGTATCGTAAGTATTTTTAAAAGTCTATGTTTCTCATGAAAAAAATTCATAGATTGTGTCAACTATATCTGCTCCAGTTAATAAAATGTCAATGAATAAAAATGTAGAAACTGGAGATTTGTCTTAACATAGGCGATGTCCTAGGCTAGCTGCTAGCTTTCATTATTTCATAAACACATTCACCAATCACCAATAATACTGCTGTTCAGCTTAACGTGCTTCATGTTTCGCGAATGTACCCTCCACCACATGATGGACAAATATACTTACATAGATACCCTAAATACGTCATATTTTTGTTGTATTGAACACAATGTCAAATCTATATATATATATATATAAGGTAATTGTAACATACTCAATTGACAAACATTAGTACAGACTGAACGTTAACCAAGAATTTACGACTCCTGCTAGTAGCACAGACTAAAATATGTGAATGTACAGAAAGCTCATTTGAAATTAAAAGTAATAATTATGAATATAAATTGCAACTTATCGCCTGATAAGAGGGTTATTTTTATTATGGATTGCATATGGCCTAAAATACAATGTGCAATCGACTGCAACTAGACCTATAGACTAATGATAAAGGGTATCTATATCTAGGTCTAGCCAAATATAAACACACCTAACCAACTGAGACTTGCTATACTTAGATGTGTAATCGGCTAAGCCTAGTTCACCGCACTTCGAATTTAACCGTAAGATGTAATGATGTTAAAAAAATACCAATTCAAAATTGGATACAAATAAAACTTGGATTGTGAGCTCCCAACTCAAGAATATCCTAGTACTATAGCATGATATGGGCGAGGACTGTTTAATTATCATAGATTTAGTAGATCTATATCTAATGAGATACCAGTAGTACTAATAAGGATATTGGCTTCGTTATTATTTACACGAAAACCCCTTGAGGTTAGATTCAGGTGATTCTACCTACACCCCTGAGTGACGCCCTGCTCATTGTCAGATTTATGTCGCAGTAAAACCACTGAAGATTTACGCGTCGTCGGTCAATCTCGGAAGTTTCCTGGTTTTATTACGCTCTAAAGTTTCATTATAAAGCAATTTGGGCGAAATTACTATATGATTGGATATATTTATTACATGTTGATGGTATATATTCATAAGATTTATTTAACAGTGATATGTTTGTATTTTCAGCATACATATTTGGGTTAGGTATGTAATTCACGCAAATTTTGTTGTGGTTTCAACGCTAGGCTATCTTTCAGTCAATGAAAAATTTTTTATTTATTTCTCTATAAAAAAAAACAACAGTAAAACTTTTTTCCAGCAACTTGGCTTGACTTTCAACAATAACAATGGAATTAGTAGGTACTGTACCTATTAGTTACATGACAATAACTGAATTTATAACTGACTGAAAATAGATTTATTTTTGACTAATGTCAACTATTAATATATAATTTATTCATGTCAAACTTTTGAAATAAATATTCAATCCACTTATGTTCAACATTTAACAACAGCGTTCTTATCGGTAAGTTCTTTCTATCTCTCTCTATCTTTAGCCATCGATTTGACCTCCTTGTACCACACCACACTTACTCTTTCCTTTATAAGGCCATACAAGGCCTTCTTCCTTATTGGCAATCCAGCCAGACTAAAAAAATAATAATTTTTAGACTGGCTTGAGGAGAATGGAACTCTGCTCCATCGAACTTGAACTCCTCCAGAGTAATTTTGAACAGCACCTCAACAAAGCCGCAAAGATCGTCAAACAGCTTAAAATCTAAATAAACAGTAATTAGGACGATATTCACTGCGTAACTTGTTAATTATGTTAACAAATGGATGGTTTCGCGGCTCCGCGGTATTGTAATTATGGCAATAATTGCGAACTATCTGTAGCATGGCGGAACTGAAGACTAACAAGGAATTACGGTACGTTTAATAACTAATATTTTACGTGCATTCAAAGTCATAGATAGGTACAGTCAGTGTTAAAATATATGAGCGTCTGGAATAGTCAAAATGACTGAAACGACGAATTCCCATTAGAATCAAATATTGTTGTCTGTACACAAGGTGTTCAAAATATTGTATTAATCATTGTTTAATATGCATATGTATATGTAACAGTAGTGTTCAAAATTATCTTAGCAAATTAAAATAATTTGCCTAACACATGGCTCGCATTTAAAACGCTCGTTGGATTTCCTTAGGTCAAAGTTAACGTCAAAGTTTATTGGTGCAACTCACCCTTATTAGGTCAAATTTTGAAGCAATCATTAAAGTAAGTAAAGCGTAAAAGTGGATTTTTTACGTTATTAGCTAAGGGGATTCGTTCACGTTATTAAATAGCCAAATAGCTTAACCAGATTTACTTTATACAACCTAGGAAATGTGGAAATCTTTAATAATAATGGTATCACTATTGTTGCCCGGGTGAATGTTTAGTTTCATCCACTTACAATACAATTTCCAAAATATCGTAAAATGGACGAATTAATTAATAAGAATAATTTACTGGTTATTTCCCGCAGCTCCATCTGCGGCTTATAGAAAACGACGGAGCTGCAACGTGCTGCGTCGGTGCAACGGAGCACGACAGCAGAGGCATGGCTCTAATCAGCAATATCGGGCTAATATTAATGAAGTGACCGACATTTCTGTGTTGCAGTCAAACTAGGGAGTCAAATATTCACTCCACGATCGAGCGCTTCTTACTAATTGGGACAAGCATTGTTATGACAGATACTAGCAGAGTATACTGGAAGTATTGTATAATCTGTGCTATAGGAGTAAAGTTCAATATCGCATGGCCTGGAATATCGCTATAGTTTGTTGTAACTTTTTAATTAACATGACGTATATTGTATTCGTAGTGAATAGACGATTATGGTACAATTAGAGTCTAAAGTTCATATCTGGCGATAATAGCATGCAAGTAAATGGATACAAAGGTATCCATATGCTGCTAGTGTAGGAAAACGGCGACAAGAAACTTGATATTGGTTGGCTTTTTTCACTAGTACAGTCAACAGCACATCAACCTACCCAAATTCTTTGCAAACTCGCCGTTATTGCTGCGCTATAGATGTTCATGCAGGGTAACTTGATGTGCTGTTGACTGTACATGTGATAACCTGCCATTAGGTAGATCGGTATTCCTTGAATAAAGTAAACCTTTTGCTTGGAACGCCACATATTTGAATCTCTCACATTGCTACACGGCCAATGTGAACAGACACTGGAAAAATCTAGGAATAATGAACGGGGTTGTGGTGGAATCAATTAAGAGAGACGTCTAGCTAGGATAATTACTGGCGTGTTGAAAAAAATATCTGTGCTTTGTAATGCCGTACAGTCGCCTGTATTGATAGCTATTATTTTAGATGTAGCTGCAATTCTGTTATGAACTTGGGTAGTGTAACAATTTATGAGAAAAATCCATGGATTTAGTAAGTACTTCATCGTAGTAACTTACCTACTAATTCCATGGAAAAAGCACCAAATGGACATTAAAATTAGATGACATGTTGTTGACATAGACATGTTGATGTATTTTAAAATAATGATAAATTTTCATTTAAATGGAAAGTTAAAATTAAAAGAAAGTGAATGAATTTATTTAGTACGTATGTACTACTTAATTTTGTTTTAATATTTTCATTTTAAGCACGCGTCCCAAGACCTCAAGTAGGCACTAACGCAGTACTAAGCGAAGGTCTGGGTTGTATGTTTATTTATGTTGATATGTCAAAAATATGAAGGTTGCTGAGAGTGGACGAGCATCCACAGTGGCACCACACATCCAGCTAAGCTTTATCATTTTCATAATGAGCAATTAAAACTTTATTCCACTCTTATATGAGACAAAAAATAAAACATTAAAAACCCTCAATATGAATGGAAAGCACATAAACCGTAACAATTATAAATCAACAATGCTTTTCGCATAATAGAGTGCGGCGCGACCCGGAACTGCACTTGTGTTTGCCTCCATTTTATATTATTTTCTAGTATTGTTCAGACATCATAGGCGATGAGTTTACAACGGGTCAAAAATGTTTACAACTTTTTCCATGGCAAGACTTTCCTCTCGTCCATGCAGCAGTTTTCCATGGCTGCATGTGTGAGCTATAATAAGGTCATTATCATTATATCGAGTGTGTTATTGCTAATACTGGTGTCAGATCATATTCAAGTCGCCTAAAGGCATCTGACATGACTTTTACGACTACTGCTACTAGATGGAGGTAATCTAGTGGCAGGTAGTCGCATACACACTAGGGAACTAAACTGTCAAGCAGTATGCAGGTTTTCTCACGATGTTTTCCTTCAACGGAAGCAAGTCTATAAAAACTACTATTTATGGGTTAGATTGGTATAAAAACTCATAAGGCATGAGTAAGATACGAACCTGTGACCTTTTGATCCACAGGCGGGTGTCTTAACCATTACACCACCACCTTTTCAAAGCTATAAGGATAGTCTAGCACTGCTAACAACTTTTTGATTTAAGGAGGAAATGACAAATGAAAGAGAGATAGGTAGTGTAGTCAAATGAAATCTATTTCACTTGGTGTCCTTAAGTACTTTTTGTAAATGTTAAAACATTAATTTAGAAATGGCAGGTCCATTTCTGGCACATTTTTAAAATTATTTCTCAAATGCTTACAAGCTTTTCGAAATTATTACTACTGAGAAGAAATGCCGAAAGGAACTCTATATACAGTGTTGGTTCATATAATTCCAGAAGACCTTTACCATTATTGTTTCTTATATATTTTCTAGTAGTATAATTAAATACATAGACAAAATTAGAGTATCTATCAATTTGTCGAAAAGAGCTTAATAATATAGGTAGATCCTAGATTTTCTTACGTAATTTTCCGGTTTACGTAAGACGTGGCACTGCAGAGATCTCAGCGTAGGTTTAGTGGTTAGAACACCTGCCATATTCATTCAAGATACTGCAATCAGTGCAGTACTGCAGGTGCATTCACTACCGTTGATTAAACTTTAATGGCCTCGCAGTGTATGATGTTAAGGACAAATTCACAGCTAACCTATTTCTTGTGTAATATTAGTGAATTGATGGTGCATTGTTGCTTGAATAGCGGTTAACAATTTGAGGTGAGCGGTGGTGGGGCTTAGTAACCGGGGGGGGGCTGGTCTGACACAACCAGCCACCCCGGTGAACCAAGAGGAACCCAAGGCCCAGAGACTTTGGTGGGTGCTCTGGGCCTGGTGGACGGTCCTCTCGGTAGTACTGCCATTGGCTGGTGGGATATAACGACACCAGCCTTTGGATGTGGAAACCAGAGGGGACCAGAGGTGAGGACGCGGGGATTTGTCCTCCGCGACCACAGCGCGGCCGTGGCGCTGAACACGGTGCGGTAAATGGGAGCGGGCCGCAGGGGAAGGGGAGCGTCGGTATGTCTCTCGACGATCCCCTGTCCACTGCGGCCGAAGTGCGGCTGCCTCTGTATCGGGTGCAATGTGTGGGTGTCTGCTATCACCTCTTGCGCCCGTACAGGGGCAGACTTGGGTGCCCTGTGGCACCCAAGATTTTGTGTGTGTCCTGTGTGTGTTGTGGTCCTGAAGGGACCAGCGGTCGGTAATGCCCGCTCCCCCCGTCAGCTTTCTGACTGGTGCGCGGAGCGGGGGGCTTCGATGGTCCGCGCCACGCTCGCGTGGCGTAAGGGGTGGGTGGTTAGCACTTGTGCTTGCTGCTCGCCCAGGTCGGGGCCGAAAGGCCGGCCGGAGGGGCGTCGCGGTGAAATGCCTAGCGACCCCGTGACGTCCCCCATAACGACAGCGTGGAAACGCCCCAGGGGTTTAGTGGGTAGGCTGGACCGACTAGCGGCCCAGGAGTCCCACACTCAATGCGTAACAAGCATTCCCCTGGGTAAACAAAAAAAAAAGGTCTCCTGATGGGTGACCAAGCAAAGTTGTTTTGTGCATGTCCGTGCTTTAAAATACAGGTTAATTCATAGGCCCGGACTGTCAGAGATGGATACCTCAATACTCTGCAATAAAATAAATATCCCATTTCTTCATAGTCGTATTTCCCCCATGGCTGAGAGTCGTGAGAATCACACACACATAACAACTTTCTTGGCACTATTAATGGAGTGGTTTGCCGTTGCCTTCTCCATTTCACACTCAAGTTGATAATCAACTAGAGAGCCGGTTTCCTCACTATGTTTTCCTTCACCGGAAACAAATGAGTCAGATTAGTATACAAACCCATGTGGTACGAGTAGGATTCAAACCTGGGACCTTTCGGTTTACAGGCCACCGCCACCGCGTCATATCCATTATAAAACATATTCCATTTAAAAACTACAAAAAATTGAACACAAATGAATACCAAAATAATTATGTTCCTTTTGTATTTTAAGACTTGATTAAACTCCCCAAACTTAATCAAAAGTGAAGACTGCTATTCATTTAACTCAACCTTTCAAGAGTGAAGCGTCTTCATTTTCGGACTAATTAGTTAATCAAATGTAATTGTATTACTTGAGACAAAGCTAATTTCCGTTTTATATGTGCAATGGGACCCTATTCGTCCTTAGATTGTAAAACTCTATGGCGTGTACAACTTAGACAATTCATTAAACTTTAGTGACCGTTGGTTTCGTCTTACACCTTAGGTGATTCGAGTGTTAAAGGTGTTTCAAAGTTTTAAGGCGAGTTTCACATTCGTGTTTTCATCTTGTCAGATAGTCCCACTAATATAAAGGCGAAAGTTTGTGAGTATCTTTGTTACTACTTCACGCTCAAACGGCATTTTTTTATGTGATTTGATATTTTATTAATACATAGTGTACTTTTTATAAAAGTCTGCGATTCCCGTTGGACTTGGTTAAAAATCTGATAGTCTGAATTCCAACAAAGTTACTCGACGAGACAAGGATGGCATCGATTTGAATATTCTATCGATGCCTAATAAGATCTCGTTTAAAATATCGATAACGCCGCTACTATATCAGCCGTTCAAAATGTAAATCAATTTAGTCGCAGCACGTATTACGTGAAGCACGATCAAAGGTGAATAAAGGCATGGAGTAGATGAAGTTTCATAAAATCCTGGGGAAAACTCAATCTTCCCGCGCTATGGGTCTTGATTAAAAATTAATTAACTGTGTAATTCCGACGGCCACGTTTTCAAGCATACCCGAGTTACATCCACTGGGTTAATCGTGAGATTTAAAGAACTATATTCTGTTGTCGAACAAGTAGAAAAATTAAAATAAAAATCATTGTCAGGTTTTAAAATTAAAAACGTAATTGTGAAATTAATGAATTTTAAGACTTAAAAAGAGCACTTTTTATATTTATATGTATTTCCCCCATCCCCCCCCACCACAACAAAAAGTTAAGTATATTATTATAATGATATTTTAGGATGTACAATATACGTATTAATATACATATTACTTTTATTTATAACGTACAAATTTAAATCAGGAAGCTTATCAAAAATTATAGACACAAGACATATTTTTATTATGTATATTGATGTTATTTAAGTAATTCACATTTAGAACATAATCTTAGACTACAAAAAAAGAATTAAAGAAAAGTTTTGAATTTATTTTAGGCACATCAAATTTGTGTTGTACCTAATGCGTGAAATATACTTGAGCAAGATGAGTTTTTCTTTATAATTAACAAACAAACAAACAAACAAACAAACAAACAAACAAACAAACAAACAAACAAACAAACAAACAAACAAACAAACAAACAAACAAACAAACAAACAAACAAACAAACAAACAAACAAACAAACAAACAAACAAACAAACAAACAAACAAACAAACAAACAAACAAACAAACAAACAAACAAACAAACAAACAAACAAACAAACAAACAAACAAACAAACAAACAAACAAACAAACAAACAAACAAACAAACAAACAAACAAACAAACAAACAAACAAACAAACAAACAAACAAACAAACAAACAAACAAACAAACAAACAAACAAACAAACAAACAAACAAACAAACAAACAAACAAACAAACAAACAAACAAACAAACAAACAAACAAACAAACAAACAAACAAACAAACAAACAAACAAACAAACAAACAAACAAACAAACAAACAAACAAACAAACAAACAAACAAACAAACAAACAAACAAACAAACAAACAAACAAACAAACAAACAAACAAACAAACAAACAAACAAACAAACAAACAAACAAACAAACAAACAAACAAACAAACAAACAAACAAACAAACAAACAAACAAACAAACAAACAAACAAACAAACAAACAAACAAACAAACAAACAAACAAACAAACAAACAAACAAACAAACAAACAAACAAACAAACAAACAAACAAACAAACAAACAACAAACCAAACTTGATTTGAAATTTCATGTAAACAGGCAATGCTTCGGTCAACAATTTGCCGGGAACTAATCAGAAATTAATTTGTTTGTGTCTAAATGAAACGCAATCTATACGCAATCGGGCTGAAATTCAGAGAAGGCGTTTATTTCGTTCCGTGTTTCACTGAGTATGGTTCATCATTTTAGTTATTAATGATGATATTGCAAATTAAATTGAATGTTTTGTTGTATATATTATCTAATAACAAAATAATTTAAAGATTCTATTGAAAATGATAATTAGTATTTGACCGATACCTTTATCATAAAACACTCAGAAATAATATGATGTTTTCACATTATTTTGTCACCATTGTGTCATTTTTTGTGTGGAATGTAACCAATTTAATTCCAACTAATATATACATAAGTAACAAATCCTACCAATTTTGGAGTTTATGATGATGCGTGTATGTATGTATGTTTGTTACTCTTTCACGCAAAATCTACTGGACGGATTGTTATGAAACATGGGTAGAATATTACCTGGAATTACACATATGGTACTATCCCGAAACTCGCACGGAAGCGAAGCCCCGGGGCGAAGCTAGTAAGATATAAACAAATTATTTTGCTAACAAATTTTGATTACTCATGCTAAAGACAAATCGATTCTGTAAATCGAATTACAGTGATAAAAATTGTCTATATAATGTTACAATGTGGGTCCCTATGTTAAAAAAAAGACTTTGTTCTTACGTATTAGTTATATTAGAGTGGAGGAAGAAATTCTCAACATTTTCTGACATTCTGACATCGTTGGAAAATCATAAAAACGAGGCAGCTACTTTACGCTGATGAGAAAAACTTGAATTCCGCGAAAAACTTTGGCTCTGCGGAATTGCATTAAAACGGTTGATTCATGGAATAAGTAGGTACCTATTCCTACTAATTCCATGATCCAGGGTGAGTTGACGTTTAGAAATGGCATACATTGCTTTTTTCTGCGCATGTTGAAGTAAACGCTAAAGATGTCAGTGTACCTGTAAAGGTCAATATTTCTTAGCGATAACACGAAAATAATTATGTTTTTGTGTTATTAAACATGTCCTAAACTATTACACAAAAGTAAATTACTTCTATTTTCAGTTGCTTGAAATTTACTTTGTGACTATTCTTCTTCATAGTCGTATTCTTCATGGCTGTGGGTCGTGGTCGTTACGTGGAATGACACATATACAACAACTTTCTTGGCATTATTAAAGAAGTGGTTTGCTATTGCTTTCTCCATTTCACACATAAGTTAATAATAATCAACCAGTGGGCAGGTTTCCTCACGATGTTTTCCTTCACCGGAAGCAAGTAGTGGTCTATAAAAACTAACTATACATGAGTCAAATTGGTATACAAAAAATTCGAAGCTGGGATCTTTCGATCCACGGGCGTCTTAACCATTACACCACCACCGCTTTCTCGCTTCTCTTGTGCTTCCGCTTTTCTTGTGATTATTGCGCCAGCGTAATATTATTTGGTTGTTATTACGGTTTCTTTCCTTAAAAGTTAAAAGCGGAAGCCTTCTAAGATATGATATACCAATTTTATAACAAATAAACTGACTGAAAAATTATAATTGAATTGGTATTTGACCGATATCTGTATCATACTCGTAAAACAGTCCAATACGATTTGATATTTTCACATTGTCACCATTATGTTAGTCGCACGGGTTAAAGTCTACAATTGACACTATACTCGTGTTTGGGAATTGGCGCTCAAACTACAGAACAACTTTCTATGAACTTCCACAACTACGATATGCCAAGAGATATATGGCACTTGACATGGTACCCAATTGCACCTCAAAATTAAAGTAATATTCCAACTTTCTCGTTCCGCGTTTTCTCAGTCACTTTCGAGTCTGTGACCTTTGTCTGTCCCTCTATGGGTATACTATTGTTGTTTTTTAGCTGTTAAGGTTATGTGACCCTTAGTTAACTCATACGACATCCACCGGAGGAAATGGATCCTATTCCAGGGAGATACCACGCGCCATAACAACAGATTCAACAGATATCCAATAAAAGAGACTTCAGACTTTAGTTTCGGGATAAAAATTTCCCGCTTTTATTCGTTCTTTTTTTTTTGTTTTAGCCCTGCACAAATATAATAATATAATAGCAATAATAGGATCAGAAGCAGAAACAGTGACCTAACTAAACTCATTGAAAATTACCCCCACTTGTCGTGGCATAAAGATATTCAAGATAACTCGAGATCGGTTGCGGAGACTATCATAGTCAAAATTAAAAATACATTAACTTTCATGAAGCTTCACGAGTTTCAATAAATATGTAATTATTACCGATGATAGAATAGATCACTCCACATCCTACTGTGGACGTCGGCAACAACCACACATCCAAAGAGGGTTAACGGCAGGCAGAGCAGCCGGTCATAGCAATCTCTCAGACTCCGGGCTTCCCTAACCGTAAACACTCAAAGAAGAGATAAATGTATCTAAGTAACACAATCTATATAAAGAAAGACATAATTTGATATCTACATCTCATTTACCCCGACATCGCGCCGTCTCGATTCCCCACCTGACATTCTCGGGTTATGGCAGTAAATTCTGATTAAAATTTAATCAAGCGTTACCCGCTTTGCTTTGCGTTTTTGCTAACAAGCTGCACAGATGGCGCTACGAAGTTATCAAAGAAATATCGATAGGTATTCTAAGGAAGATTTCTACAATTGATATTGCTAATGTTTGAGTATGTTCATGAAAATGTCATTATACAGCTTTTATTTTACTTGCAATATAAGTAACTATTTATTTATACTCAATAGTTTACTGCATGGACCTAATTTTTTGTCATAAGTACATTGAATGCAATAAAATCCCTTCCACATGATACAATTTGATAGTGCCCAATTTGATTGCCGATTGAATTGGGCACAATCTGATCGTCCGTCCACACATACACAAATAAATCGCCAATTTCAGTATTTAATTGCGCAATCCCAAATCGGGCGATGTCGACCACTCAATGACCTTGAATTTCATATTCCGTCCACACGACCCAATTTGATTGTGAATCTAATCAAATTGGGCGTAAAATTGGGTCGTGTGGAAGGGTTTTTAGATCTTTCAAACGACAATAAAAGCTTGAAAATTACTACGTTTAGACATAATGGTGTAATTTTCGGTGACACGGTGCAACCCAATTTTATTACACTACCTATACCTATCTATATGGCTGATGATAAAATGTTGACTCCTTTTTGTTCTCTACGAATTATTCTTACATACTTACGTGTACATTAACATTAGTTGTTACGTTAATTTTGTTTAAGAGAAGTACATGAACCCAGGTTAGGTGTTGCAGGTGTAGTTAATCTATTAATTAATTTTAATTAAGTATACAATGTTACTATTAATATATTTCGTCGGTCGTCGTATTTGATCATGAGCTAAAATTATATATGTAGTTGTTTAATAAAATCATCGACATATGAACAGCAACAAGGTTCCAGTACATCAACTGAAGAATGTGGATCAAGTTTCAATATAGCGTATAAATATTTTATGAAACCTGACTACCCTCGCTTCATACATCAACTTGGCATTGTAATGAGGTTACTTTCAAGTCATAATACTCGTTACTCCCTCGGCTCAGTGTTTTCTGCTTGGCAGAAATAATGGATTAGTTTTTCTACTCTTTCAGATGAAACACAAGATTGTGCTTCTTTGTACATCATGTGCAATGCAGACGTATGTCGGCTCACACCACATTACTCTCTATGATATTATTAAGACTCAAGTATTTTATTAAATATATTTTGCCCAATTAAACAACATTTTTAATCTTTATCATATTACAAAATATTCACGTTATATTAAATAACTTTCGCATATTTTTACATTAAAGTAAGTGTCTCTCTAAACCATTTTCAAGATTAAACTTTTGTTTACGCGACCCAGACTTAAAAATATGAATGATATTCTACAGAAATAATAACAGAGTCTGTCGGCTTAATCATCAAAATATTATTAATATTTGTTTTCTGATCAAATTAATTATAGTAATATAATATCAGTTTACAGTGTATGTTTGGTGGTCAAAGGGCTATCCTAATACATCTTATTCATTCAAAAATAGAAAAATCAAAATTTTCAATTCTTTATTCAATTCAGAATGATCTTACATCACTTATTAACGTTAACTAAATCTATTTCCGACTTCCAGAGCGTACGTGAATAAGCGGCAGAACAAAATTCACCGCAGCTTTTTCTCCAAACACGTCAATTAACAAATGTACCTAAGGTATATAAATACACAATTAATTTTACACAAAAGGAGGTTTCTAAACGCAAATATTTTATGTAATCTAAGTGGAATACGCTAATTGGCTAACAGTATATATTAATTGGTTAACAGTATATTAAACTTGTGCGCCATATTTCATTCTATAATTTTCGGAAGTTATTTATTCTCGATAACAATCTATTACGTGGTGGCTAAGCTCAAAATAATGAGCTGTAGAAGTTCACTTGATTATTAATCTTATTGTGATTGCCATTAGGTACTTTAATCTCAAAATATAAATTTCATGTTGAAGATAAGTATTTTTTAATAACGCGACTATAAATCTATTAAAATAGTTAAAGCGCTGCTATAATTTTTTTTCAGTGTAGTCGTATTTTAATAATTTACGAAATACTTGTGAATTTTATATCAAAAAACCGTAATATTTTTTTTGTTTCATGCTATGATTAAGAGTTTAAGATACGTATTTATTCCGAATTTCGTCAAAATCGGCCCGACGATTTAACCGTGAAAGTGTGACAGAAATCAGCCAAAGTTTGGCAAACCGATAGTGGAGCCGGCATTATAATCACGGGCGGGTGGTCAGTAGAGCTCGGAGGTCCTGTACTATGAATACATGTTATAATACAGCCCGTACAAACTTCTCTTAACAATACATTATGCTGTATTTGAATGCAACCGCAACTAACAGTGAAACTAGTTGCAGAAACAAGTCAGATAACGAGTCGGCCTCAGGTACTTCCTGTCGTGTTTCTAGAAGTTACGATTGGACGAAGTTGCGGGGTCCCTGCGTAATCAACTGGACCTAGACCGCTTCGCTTTGGTTTATGTTGGTATTGTAAGCCAGTAAATTTGATGGGAGAACTTGTGATTTGCACTAGTAAAATAAGTAGATCGATCGGGAAATAGATCGAATGGAAAAAAAACGGGTTGCGCTCCGGTAGTGCTGGCAGAGGTGAATATTAACATTCTAAATTTTTGACGTTCTACAAAAACGCACAACGCCGCCAAAGAAGTTTACACTTCAAAGAAAATTGACCTATCAGGAAATTAAACTGTTTGGACAAGTAAGTAAGTGAATATTTGTTATAGAAGACCAATCATAAAATGAAATCTCTTAGATTAGAATTTGTATACCAAAACAAATTTGTATACCATTGTTTAGTAGTTTTTAATGACCACGACCTCGACTTGCTTCAGGTGATGAAAAAATTAAGAAAACCTGAACATTGGTTCACTAGTGTATCATGTTCCCTCTAGAAGTCGGTAGGTAGTAGTAAAAGACATGTCAGATGCCTTTAGCCGATTTGAATAAAATCTGACAGTAGTGTCAGCAACAACACACTCGAAAATGGATGTTTATTAGAGTCTCGAGCTAAGAAAATAAATTCAATAATTGTTTTTTATTTTATATATAAGCTTTCATTGTCGTCAAGAAGATGTTACGTTCGAAAATTTTGAAGGGATTTGATGTCATTCAGTCGGCTGGTCGTATAAACACGCAGTTTTAACCTAGGGCTTCAGGGTATCACAGCCGCAAATGAAGCACGTGAGAATGGTCTTCCATTCTCACGTGCTTCATTTGCGGCTCTTCAGTCAGTAATATATACCTTACAAAGCGAAATATAAATCAAATTCAAATTGAAGCGAGTACAAAATACAAAATGGCTAATGTTTGTCCCCATATTGGATTTCAAACGATTGGAGCAGCTAAATCAGTGACACGTCAGAACGTAGTTACGGTAAACGGTTAACTAGGGTAGAGGTAATAATGTTAAGCTGGAAACCGGATGTTGGATGTCACAAGACCCGTTCCCGATTTTGAATGGCTAGATTAGTAGCTACCAAATGACATCCACATGGTGGCTACGGAAACAGAGGAAGACCACGAACAAGATGGAGCGACGATCTGAGGACATTCAGAAACAATAGGTCGCAGGTTGCGCAAGATAGAGAGAAATAGAAGGGATGGGGGAGACCTTTGCCCAGCAGTGGGACAACAAGGGTTAGCAAAAAAAAATATTATTGTCATATTTTGTTTAATTGCACCAATCAACTTTAACTTTGAACTACGCGCCGCTGATGTTGGCAAAATGGCGTACCTTGCGATTTTTCGTGCAGGTTAAAGTTAACGTCAAGGTTGACTGGTGAAATTCACTTTAAGATTTTTGCGCCTTGAAGCCTACCCGTTGGAATTGAAATAATATGTTAAATTTATATTTTAAGTATATTATGATAATTAAAAGATAAATTTCACACGCGTATCAAATGTCATTCAAATGTATCCAGTAAATGAATATTTGTATTGATTTAGAATTAATCTTTTAAATACCTACTACAAATGGGTATCTTGGTGTAACAACTCATAGGAAACTAGATGTAAAGCGACTAAATAGTATTTGTGAAGTTAGTATACTCCGCGGAACTAACTATGTGTGGGACTCATACCACTGTTATTAACTAGATATAAACCATTTCACTTTGAAAGATTATACATATATATGTCAATTTTAAAATAAACGTCTATACAGAGTTACTGGTATCAAACGCAAAACCTCCTAAAGACTACTTGGGTAAATCAAAACAAGCAACTTTTGTTCTATGACTTTTCGGGATTCGTAGTTTTTTTTCTTTTTCATATAAAAAAATACAATTTAATTTGCGATTCTACACAACTTAACTCTATATAATAGTCAAGCAACACGAGACAGTGCGGAAGCGGAATCGAACATAGAGTTAACGTTTTATAGAAATGACATTAAAACTTTTAAAAAAAGGATATTTTTTGTATTTATTACGTTTAGATAAATGTCGTAGAACAAAAGATATTAGTCTCTATGTACCTTCTACGAAAAACTACTCCACGGATTGTCATGCGGTTTTCACCAATAGATAGTGTGATTCCTGAGGGAGGCTTAGGTGCATAATTTGTTGTGTTTTTCCCAAGCGCAGTCGGAACGGACGGCTTAGTAACTATAATATATATACGAAATGATAATACGATTACTTCCTGCACAGTAGCGCCAGATCATATGTTTATTAAGTAGGTCGTTTATTTTATTTCTTAGCGCAAATTAAAGGGTGTATTTTCATAAAACTTCGCATAAATGATCTATGCAATCTGCATCTTACCCTTTCATATATAAAATATATTTTGTTATAAGTATTTCCATAAAGAAGTAGATTTGTCATCGAAAAAGCGTATCGATTTGATATCGCCTGTCGTTTTCAACATAAATTTGTATACCAATAGTTGAATACTCAATAGGTATACTGTATAGTTATTATACAAATCCGTACAAATAGGCCCTCGGCGGGAAAATCATTTTTCGCCTAAACTAGGGTATTAAATTTTATTTATTGGTAGCTTAACGCGAATGAAACAATAATCCTAAGTCAGGATGAGTAGAAAAAAAGGCTTGTATTTCTACTTTTTTCAAACAACGATCAGATTCGAACTTTTATTAACGCGCGTATTTGCAGATCGCGCGAAGTGGAGAAGAAAAAGGAGGAAATCTGACAATAGGCTCCAATACTTGGCGGCGGAGGAAGTAATCAGAAAAACGTTGAGATGAGAGAGAGAGAGAGAGAGAGTCTTTAGATATATTGCGTGTTTCAACCACTGGTAGCAGGATAATCTATCGTAGTATCAATAAAATATTTTTATATAATTTCGGATTAATTTATTTATAAACCACAAGCTCAGAAATAATGCTTCGATTTGACTATGTTTGCTCGAATAAATGACTACTCAGCAGAGAACAAAATGGAACAATAAATATGGCGGAGCTTAACAGCCACAGATAAGAAAATAAACGGTCTGCTAACGGACATATTGAAGCATTTGTCGAACTGTCGATAACGGGCCATTAGCCTTCCATTGCTTAGTGAGATGTATCCCTTGTTCTGAAGGCTTGAGACGAAATTATATCTTCAGCTTAGAATCGAAGGTTGCTTGTGAATAAACCAAATAATTTATGTTAGAAGAAGTAATCTTCACATTTTAAAAACTATTAGGTTAGAGGAGCTCAATGGTCAAGTGGTTAGCGTGATAGTGGCGGTTTAGACACTCAGGTCGGTCATTGTTTCGAATGGCATGTAAAAACTTTGGTCCCGGTTATATTTGCAGTCGTTACAACCCGCCAATCCATGGACCATTGCCTAAACACTTATCCATCAGCAAGAAAGAAAATTCACTCAGTATCTATACAATACGAAGACTATTTATTAACATAGAATAATTTCCATATTATAGGACCTCTCTCGCAAATTGGATTGTCCTTCAAAATAAACTATACAGACCTAGTACCTACAATAATACCGAGTTTAAATGTATATTTCATTACCAAACCCCTAGAGTGAAGTCGATAAAGTTTAAATTAGGACTTAGAAAGATTAAATGCGTGAATTGATTTCAAAAGGGGAGCATTGTTCGCAAATGAACGAATGAATTATTTAGGCTCGTTTACCTTCGAGTTGGAATATTCGAGGCTTTGTGGGGTTCCATGCGTTTAATTCAAATCCGAATAGAAAACACGTTGACTTTATTTCGGTACGTTTCATTGAATTATTTTAAAATGTGTGCTTCAAGGTTAGTTCTTATCACCAATTTACACGTGTCATTAGTGTATTGTTTAATTGTTTTTGGTTAAACTACTTACGAATTATTTTGTGTCCGTATATAAAAAGAAAAAATACACTTTTGTTGGCTAAAATCGGGTCGTGTGTGGGCAAACGCGCAAATATTTTCCGTTCCAATCCGTACGACTGGTAGTCAGGTTGATCTTGTTACATTATAGACTCGTGGACATTTGTATTCCAAGTCGTTACAGTATTTAATATTTCCGGATTCTACATCGTTCGGATTAAAATAAATATATATTTCAATAACATAGTATTTTACTCGAAGTTACCATTGCCCGTAATGTAATTCAAAAAAGTTTTCGGCAAGAATTCTGTGAATGCATGACAAAGTTCAGGAGAAGCAGAACAAAGAAAATTCATAACAAATTCTATGACAACAAGCGGCGTCATTGTGAGGAAAAACTTTGCAAGTTTCTTTACGGTCTTTGGTCTTACAACTTTGTGTACCGGCTTTCCACTAAGCTTAAGCTAAAATTTACATACTGTAGCTATATAGGTACTATTGAAATATACTTTTATCTCTTTTCATCCTCATCGTGACGTGTTTACGCGACAGAATTCAGTTTTTAAACATATTTACCAATCAGGAAAACGGGCGGTACTCCTAATGGTAAGTGTTCACCACAGCCTATTGATGTCACACATAACACACGTGTGACATCAATGGCTACAGATATTTTCTAACCGGAACAGAACACGCATGTTGCTGCCATATTTGTCGATGCTGTTAATTCCATCTATTAATTTTCATGCAAAATAATACTCCGCGCTTCTGAGGTTTCCCAGAAGTGTTTCAAGTTGCTTGCACAGTAGCTATCATAAAATGAAACTTGACTCGGACTGGAAAGCTTGCCTTAGAATGTTCATCAAGGACATTTCTTTCGTTATGACAAGCAAACTAACTTCGTACAGACTATTGTCGTACCTCTATTTTATGATCTAGTGAGAATTTTACAAACTTGAAATCCCAATAATATTATAAATGCGAAAGTTTGTATATGTGTAAGTATGTTTTGTTTGTTACTCTTTCACGCAATATCTACTGGACGGGTTGTTATGAAATTTGGTACACGAGTAGAATATAACCTGGAATAACTAATAGGGTACTTTTTATCCCACAATTCCACGGGAGGGCACCCACGGGAGCGTAGCCCCGGGGCGCAGCTTGTTAAACTGTAAATATTAGATTATACATTCTATTTTCATTTTTTATGTATAAATCATAAAACATTTATTTGACAACAAAAAGCGATATATATAGCGATACGTCACAGTGTACCTATAATTATATATTTTTTTATATTTGGTTCTACTTGAAAGCGATTCCGTGTTGTAATTATAACAAGCATATCTATAGCATATTTTATACAAAAATAAACACGCTCTTTGTTTCTAAAGGTAAAAACATTAAATGAAATATTGAAATTTGAAAGCGAATCTCTAATCGCATCAGCGCCTCCTAATCATGTTTTAGCGCGTACAACACAAATAATAATACAAATATAAACGGACAAAATATCATCACCAACAGCCATTTAAACGTCCCCATAAGATAGAATTTGACTATGTGCCATGACCAACAACGTGGGCCCATTGGTGGGTTTTAAAACTGCAAACACAACCGACATCAACGGCTTAACGTGCCTTCCGAAGCACGGAAGAGCTCAAGATAATTTTTGGTCACCCATCCAATGACCGACCATTGGACAAAATATAATTAAAGTAAATAATGAATATTGCAAATGTACTGCGAATTTATCACGATAAGATAATGGATAAAGTTAAAACAATTTTCACGTCGACCACAGAGTGGTTGGTTCTTCTTATCGCTTGAATATTTTGAATGGGGTATCTTACGCAAAACGCGTGACGTGTGGTTCCACTCTAGAATAGGACCACTCCATATCCTCCCGTAGAGGTCGTACGAGGCGACTAAGGGACACACAGCCAAGGCAATAGATAGACAATAATAGCTTTCCCAAGGAGAGAGATGAACTCAGGCAGGCGGCAGGTTGAGTCTTCAAAGTTTTACTGTTTTTTATTTCATACTATGAGTACGCTTACTGGTATCTAAAATTAGGTATAGCTAAAATTATATAGATTTCGTCACAGTCCAGCTCACGAAAGAAAATTAGATTTGTACAAAAAATGTCTATTATATATTATTATCTTTAACCCGTGGCTTCGCCCGTGTAAATTTCCCTCGGGAACAATTACTTTTCCGGAATGAAAGGATACCCTATCTTTCCGTCTTTCTTTGTACTTCAAACATGTATGCAAAATTTCAAGTAGATTGACTCAGCAAATAAAGGTTGAAGAAGTGACAAACAAACAAATTTCTTTTCGCATTTATAATATAGTTAGGATTGGGGCAAATCACCGGTTCAATTCGGAACATACTTCTGGCCAGCAGTTGCAGAAAAGTTTCCCCTTAAATTACCTTAAGTCGAGTTGTCGCCTCTCTTCGCGATCTCATTATCAATTCTCGATGACTTCACGTTTTATTTAAGCCACCAATTCATTTCGTACTAATTCATTTATTCATTACGATTTTCAATTTGGTGTTTGCATTAAATGATCTCAGTTATCAGTTACCTATGGTTAAGACCCGTCTGTAGATCGAAGGTCCCAGGTTCGAATCCTACTCGTGCCACATGAGTTTGTATACCAATCTGACTCATGTATATAGACCACCACTTGCTTTCGGTGAAGGAAAATATCGTGAGGAAATCTGCACACTGGTTGATTATTAACTTCTGTGTGAAATAGAGAAAACCACGCCATTAATAGTGCCAAGAAAGTTGTGTATATTTCATTCCACATAAGCTCAGCCATGAGGAAATACGTGAAAAAATACTAAGTAGATAATGCTTATTATATGTAATAATAAGTTATAAATGTCTTAAGTATATCTTATCTTATCTTATCTTATCTTATAACTAATTATATTTATAATGGCATTCCTCATGATATAAAATATAATCACGCAAGTATTTTCTCACTTACAGGATAGAATTAGGGTACTGAAATAACGTAAAGCATAATTCTTACGAATTTTATGAAAACATGTCTTAAGTCCTTGGAATAGGGTCGTAAATTTGGGAGAACCCTTAACTTATGATAATACTTGTTGATGGTTATTAACAAAAAACCCTCAAGAGCTGTCATCGCTTAACAAACTGTTGTCACGATATAGAAGCACGCAAAAGTGTTATTTTCTAATGTAAACAAAATTTTATTTGGTTGAAAATTTTCTAAGTACGAAAATTTTCTAAGCTTGTCTCTCTCATCTGAGCATTTTCTCGGTTGCTTCCCTGACGTTGAGTGTCGGAGCCCATGGTTCTCGTTCCTACTCTTTCGTCTCCACTTCGCACGATCGCCGACATCCGTAGTTGGGTTGTAGACCATCTTACATCAAAAACATTTGCTGGTAACATTTGAAAAAGTATGTTCGATTTGTAAATTCAAATTCAAATCATTTATTCAGAAACTAAACCTTCACAGGCACTTTTTCTCGTCAATTTTTAAATTTATAGTTATTTCTCACAATCTACAAACTACTGTAAAATATTTTTTTATTTATCCGTACATATTTTAATCTAATTGTATATGTTTTATGTGCCATAATGAGATGGGATTTTTATTGTATATCAATTTAATTACAATGTAATGTAATGTAATTTTATTTATAAGGAGGTATGTTCTTAACTCTACTGGTATAGAAAAATAAAGAAACACCGAAATTATAGAGAATGAATAAAATATAAGACGTCATCGTTCCTCGGGCACATCACATACCAACAGAACAGGAAAATGTCGTAATCAAGGTCTGTCAAAGAAAACTTGAGATTAGCAACTCATAAAATATTAATACACAACTTTCTTTACCAACTTTGACAAAGAATAGCTAATAAAATTATGAGGACGAAGTTTCAAGACGAAGGGACGCAGACGTGAAAAAATCGCCGTTTTTATAAAGAAAAGTTTAGAGATTCTTATCACTGACTCTCGAATACAGTCGACAGCACAACATATCTATCGAAATCGTCGCTATTACCATCGCATAAAGATTCATGCAGTGTAACTTGACGTGCGGTCAACTGTACTCATTTATTAAGCTCTGTTTAAATTAATACTTAACCCCGTAATTTTTGTCTGTAAATTGACCCTTGAAGATGTTACAAACTCATCAAAATATATATTTTTTAATCTTGTTTTTTTTTAATTATGATTTTGTGAAAATATTTTGTGCCAGCTACTCATGGAGATCACATTGAGATATGATCACATTGAGGTATGTAAAGAGTATTCCAGGATAACCGAATGACTGTTACTCAGAGCTTACAGAACTATACCGAATTACTGTCAGAGTAGAGGTATTATTCAATTTGTGTTACAATTTAATTCAAATTGGTCTAGTACATTACTCATAAATACGTAGGACAAAATCCATAACTATTTTAAAGAATTTATTTATCAATCAGCCGATTTTTTCCCTATATCTTCCCCTAGATAGCTGATATGAACTCTTTGATGTATAGAAATATGAAGTCGTTTGAAAAAAGCCTTTGAAGGTGTTTGAAAGATAATCGCTACAACAAATAGCAAGTCAGCTCAGGGACATCCATCATCTATTCACGATGGCGTTAAATGGACATGCCTCACCTTACAAGGTGTATTCGATGATTCTCCAGACTTTGTGCTTCGAGAATAGACTCCCTTTTGGATTATGAAAGGATTTTCGGATAAGTTGGTACCTTTGTTAATTTAAATTGTTACTATTTTATTTTTTCTATGTAATAAGATACCGAAGATTCTGATAAAAGAATTGTAATCGACGAATAATTCAAAAAATAAAATCTGACTTCAAAGTTGCTGACACCATCTCATCTGCTAGATAAAAGCTGACGTTTTCCAAACAGCCAAGAATTTTCTCGATTTAATTCCTTTTTAACAATAAAAACTAGATCGAAATACACAGACACGTTAAACATATAAACTCCCCTCCTTCTATCATGAGGTGTTAATAAAAAAATTAAGAACGCCATAATACTGGCCGAAAACAACATTTATCCTAATTTTATCGTGCGGTAACAACCGAAAGGAGTTTGTTCCTAATTTCCCACGAACTGACTATTACAACCCACAGACAGCCATTTTACTGCATATTATTTGAAGTTTATTCTCGAATTATCGCTTAATTTTGTTTTACCACCCCTTCGGGTGTGTTTTTGGCTACATTATTGGTTAAAGTTAAGCTTTGCCCAACATTTTGTTGTTTAATTAAAAATGGTTAATTATGTTTATCTTTGTTCGCAAAAATTCAACTTGTGTGTTTTGTGGTAACATTTTTTTCTTTTCAAATTGTTTTTATTTGACTTTTGACTTAATTGACTTTACGTATCTATCTTAATGGACGGGTTAAGACCTGTACCTAAGTTGCATTTGGAAGATTATTCTTCAGATTCCAGTAGCACATGCTCGATTTTTACATTATCTTATTTTTGACCAGTACAAAACTATTCGGACTATATATATATAATTTAACTTTATTATTTAACCTTATCACATTAGGATGTCTTCATAAACCTCGTCCCATTTCCAATATTAACATTTTAGTCCCGATAGTTACATTTTTATCTTTTGATCTACAATTTCCAGCTCGCCGATGCATTTTGTCCTCTTTCACCGTCGAGCGCTCGCGATATCGCATATTTATGAATCAAATTCACAATTCTCACCCGCTGGAAACGTGTACTACTATCGTACCGCTCCATTTCTCCTGCATCGATAGAATTCGAGCGACACGTACATCGACACCCTACGGAATTCTAAGCAAATATATTCGCAACAAAATAGTGGCGCCGTGACAGATTTCTGCCAATGTATTCCGTACACGATTCATGCTTATAAATGGCCGTTGAGGCTTGCTGAATGCGCGTTTTCAATAGGAAAAAAAAAAACAACGAGTTGAACACAAAACGTGATGAACATGCATAAAAACAAAATTAAGACACTTGTAACATAGAACCACTATTTTTTAAATTCCAGATGATAATCACAAAATTCACAAACGAAAATCAAGATTTATAAGGTTTTTAGGAATTATGATGTGAGTTATTAGTATCTTTACAAACACTTTAATTTTAATGTACAACTCTTAATCTTTGGGAGTAATATAACTAGAAAATATTTATGGACATGAAAGACTAAGTTATTTTTTAACATAGAATGTTATTCCGTGGAAGGAGTAGATAATTCACATGTAAATTAATACTTTGATGCAAACTACGACTATGACAAAAAGAGCGCGAAAATGTAGAAATCGAGATTAAAAAAAAAACAGTGCACGTTCACAGCGTAAATAAATGGCTTTTGATAGTTATTGAATAGGGGAAGTAATGGCCGTAAGTGAATCGATTGAATGGCTCGATTTAACCTCTACGATATTGCTGATATCGTCATATTTTTGACAGGCAAATAATAATGTAGTGTCAAGACACAAGTGTTAAAAGACAAAGTTTATGTTATGGACCAGGTGATTAATTACATACTATTTTACTATCGGCCTGCCCCGGCTTCGCTCGGGTAAAAACATAATAAATTATACACCTAGACCTTGCTCAAGAACCACACTGTCTATTGGGGAAAACCGCATGAAAATCCGTGCAGTAGTTTTTGAGTTTATCTCTAACAGATAGACAGACGCGGCAGAAGACTTTGTTTTATATGTAAGAATAAAGGATATAATACTAAAATATTATGGACGATATTAAAAACTCCTTATTTATACAAAAAAAAAAAACGACATGACAACGAATATTCGGGTAATCCTTTCAATTTCCAAAAATAGTTTTCTTAACCCTTCCGCCACAGATCATTACTCCCCATCAATCATTAGACCCAAAATGATACGCCTGTAGCTTTGAAACCAAAATTTTAGTTTTAATAAAGGAAAACCTCATTTCTCCTCACCATTCCCTGTCAGGTGTGAAATATGTTTTGAGCGACAAGGTTAAATCTCATTGCTATTCTTAAGTAAAAACATATTGTATTTGTTTTATTTGTGATGGTTTTAGTTGGTATGTATTCGGCCGCGTAATCAAAATCATGTTGCATATGCATGTGCATGGATTCTAAGCAATTTAATAATTAACGTGTTACTACTTTTCATCAGAAAAAGTATTAAAGTATACTACCCATGAGAAATACCCATACGAATGCGTCCAGATGATGGGAATCTTTAAGCCGAATAATCCAGTATTGCATTTTTCACTAGTGAGACTAGATGCGGTGGTGGTGTAATGGTTAAGACGCCCGCATGTAGATCGAAAGGTCCCAGGTTCGAATCCTACTCGTGCCACCTGAGTTTGTATACCAATCTGACTCATGTATATAGACCACCACTTGCTTCCGGTGAAGGAAAATATCGTGAGGAAACCTGCACACTGGTTGATTATTAACTTCTGTGTGAAATAGAGAAGGCAATGGCAAACCACACCATCACTAATGCCAAGAAAGTTGTTATGTGTGTTTAATTCCACGTAATGACCACGACCCTCAGACATGACTATGAAGAAGAATTTTTCACTAAATTATTATATAATTAAAGTTTTATATTACTGTAATATATTTGATTTACTTATTTGAGAAATAAATTGTACAAAGGACAAAATCTAGCACTTCGAACCTGTGACATTGACAATAATACTACGAGCGGACGCAGGAAATGATCGCGGACGAAGCCGTGGCCAAAAGCTACTATGTAATATAAACGTGCACCGCTACGAATCACGTGTTGGTTAGTATGAACTTTATAACACATCTTGCTTTGGATTAAGATCAAAAGAAGCTTGGTAGTGCAAACTGGATAGGTTATGAAAAAAAAAAACATGAGTTTAACCTTTAATATCGTTAGCAGTCTCGTTAAAGAGGCTCTATAAATAGGGGACTATTTGTAAAGCCTTTGACTCATTTCTAATGCAATTTTATAAAGGTATATAACGTGTAAATATTTTAATGAAACTTACAAATTAATAAAGGTATTCTTTTAAAAATTGATAAAGGTATTCGAGAACCAACTTAATATACACCGACAATAATAATGTCTGAAAATGAAACAAAAACATTATTAGCAAAGTGAAACTCTATTTACTTTGTCCCCTCATGGTTATTCTGTTGTCTGTGTCTATATAACGCTATATCCTTGAAGGTACACCAAATCACAATTAACATATAGATGTGCCACTCGACCCAAGTCCGGCCCTTTTAGCGAAATTACAAAAGACACGCTTTTAACAAGGTCTTGTAAAAGTTCGACCCTGTATACATTACACAGATGAGGACATTTCAGCCGGAAAAAACACTGATTTAACAGTGCCTTCAGAATTGTAAAAGCAACCATTTAGACTGTGACCACTGTTGCGTTAGAATCGTCGGGAATAGAAAATGCGATGTTTGTGCTTCGACAATGGAATTCATTAGTGTGCCCTCGGGAAGTGTTACAATGTCAGGTAGAATGCAAGGTTAAAAAGGAGCGAGTAGAGAAAAATTCTTCTTTATCTGCTTGAAATAAAAATCATATCTGCGTTTCTTTGAAAAACAAGTTTTGAAGACTAATGTCATAACACCGCCTTTCTGCCTTATTTTTTGGTCAATTAAGATTATTATATTGTATTGCCTAAACTGTGTCATATTTATCTACTTTTAGTTACAATATAATTTCAAACGCATTTCACATAATATTCCGAGAGACAACAGCACGTTTTGTAATAAAAACAGAACAAAATCGTTTCATTTATATTCCCACATACAAAAAATCAAATTTTTGCTCTCATGAGCTTCAAATTTCGGGTCAGATTGGTAATCTTTTAGCCTCCACGTCCTAAATATTGTTCGGTCTGTTGGTTAGGAATGATTTATGTTAGACCAAATCAGTCTAGTCAGTGACATATTTATACCATTCAAGGCTCTTCGGGCAATTAAACGGTTAGGGCCCTGACTACAAATATCAACGACGACGTCGACAAAAAGGTCATTGTCCCAAAAATTCTCCTCTCTCATACCTCGTCTACCATCTTGTTTCCTAAAGACTATTGTAAGGTAGCCTGTATTCACTTCTGACCGGCACCAAACTGGCAACTGGGTTAGTCTAAGTCAAAGAGAGATTCAATTACCTATATAGATCGATTGACTGCACTAAGATATGTATCTGGATACAAGGTACGCCATACGCTAAGATAATGACCAATGTCAGGGTTTCCATTAATATATTATTATAAATATATTAGGACAAATCACACAGATCGAGCTAGCCACAAAGCAAGTTCGAGGATTGCATTATGGGATACTAACTAAACGATACTATATTTTATAACAAATACATATATAGATAAACATCCAAGACCTGGGCCAATCAGTATTTTTGTTTCGCGAGGAAGTTGCAGCATGGCTTAGGGGGTTATTGTGGGCAACTCTCCGTGGTGTGAGATTATTATGATGTGAGAAACCCCCAAGACGCAGCATTATCTAGCCATGGAATTTTATTTATTTCAAACTTTTAAAGTTAGTATAGGTGAATTTAATGTCTTATAGCCTACTCTTTAAGGTCTTATAGCCTACTCTTTAAGGTCTTATAGCCTACTCTTTAATGTCTTATAGCCTACTCTTTAATGTCTAATAGCCTACTCTTTAATGTCTTATAGCCTACTCTTTAAGGTCTTATAGCCTACTCTTTAAGGTCTTATAGCCTACTCTTTAAGGTCTTATAGCCTACTCTTTAAGGTCTTATAGCCTACTCTTTAAGGTCTTATAGCCTACTCTTTAATGTCTTATAGCCTACTCTTTAAGGTCTTATAGCCTACTCTTTAATGTCTTATAGCCTACTCTTTAATGTCTTATAGCCTACTCTAGTCAGGACCAATATGTTTATGAATCTGGTGCATTAAGGCCGGGTACTCATATCTTACGTCGTTTGAGGTTCAAGTTGTGTTTACGTCAGTATTATTTAGAAGTAAATGAACAGCTACGAAACTTGTTTTTGTAGGAAAATTAAAAAATAGAATAATAGGAAAATCGAAAAATAAAAAATACGGCTAGCTAACGACCAAATAATAACCATGCTCCGAGTATAGTAATAATAATATATTACTTAATATAACTATCAAATTATTTAACAAATCTCTAAAATAGCTCGTGACGGTACAAATAATCCTTCATTCCAAACCTGAGCAAAATGGGTCTGTTACAAAACTATCCTATAATAATAGCGGCAGTTATAAACCAACAAACATAATATCCGTTCTAAGGATTATAACATAGACCTCTTACAAGAATAGATTTGTATAGTTGTATGTAATAATTATGTAGGAAAGGATTGCGATCGATGACTTACGTTGATTTATAATACAACGACAGTCAACAGTTTTTCTCTCTCATTACGCGTTTTCTCGGTTTCTTCTTCCGCTGCTAAGCACCGGAGCCCAGTCCTCTATCTGTTTTATCTCCACTGCGCACGATCTTCGACTTTTGCAAATTTACGGTAATAAAAATACTCTGAAAGTCACATGGATTCAAAAATGTCAAACCATTCCCCATGAAGACTATGTCTATAATCAAACAAAAAAAGTTACTTTTTCAATACGGTCTAGCTGTTTTTGGGCAATTGAGTAACATACATAAAAAAATAAAATTGAGAACTTCCGTCTTTTTTTTTAAATTCGGTTAAAATACAGTGTTTGTATTATGTAAGTACTAATTAAAAATTACATTTAAAAAGTGCTCCTCCTCCAGGAGGAGAATATTATGCTTGAAAGCGTTAAGAAGAATTCTTGTCTCAGCCTATTTTCATGAGATGGTAAACGAAATAATGTTATAATATCTGACAAAATATATTGTCTATACATAGGCTGCTATTTATGTATCCGGAATAACAAAATTAAACAAACATATATTATTACATATGGTTTTTTTGTTTCTCGAAGTATTCTCCGCGATGATCTATGCACTTCTGCACACGATGAAACCAATTTTCAAAGCACTTTTTCCATTCTGATTGAGGTATGTCCAAAACGTGTGTTTTGAACGCATCAACGGCCTCTTCGCGGCTCGAAAAACGTTGACCACGTAATTTATTTTTAATGTTTGGAAATAAATAAAAATCATTGGGTGCCAGGTCGGGGCTGTACGGCGGATGACCCGTCAATTCAATCTTTTGACCCTCCAAAAAATTATTTGTTTCAGCCGACTTGTGGCAGCTAGCATTGTCGTGATGAAGTATGATTCTGCGTTGTGGGTTGTTCTTTCGTATTTTTTCAAAGACTTCTGGCAAACAAATGGTGGTGTACCATTCAGAATTAACCGTCCTACTATTCTCTAGTGGCACTGTAGCTACATGTCCGTTGATACCAAAAAAACAAGCGACCATTTGCTTTAAAGTGCTTCTCGCACGAACAACTTTTGTTGTATTCGGTTCATCTTGAAAGACCCACACCGTTGACTGCTGTTTAGTTTCAGGGTCATAAGCATAGATCCAGGTTTCGTCACCTGTGTAGATATTATAAACAGCTTTTGACGTGCCACGGTTGTATTTTTTTATCATTTTCTTACACCAGTCGACACGAGCCTGTTTTTGATCTACGCTCAAGTTGTGCGGAATCCAACGCGAACAAATTTTTTTAACAATTAAATGTTCGTGTAATATCGCGTGTATACTCGTCATACTAATGCCCAGAGACGCCTCTATCTCGCGGTATGTAACATGACGATCTTGCATTACTAATTGTCGCACAGCATCAATATTTTGTTGTACCACTACCGATTTAGGACGACCCTCCTTAATTTCATCCGTGAGCATAGACCGTCCACGTTGAAATTCCTTAAACCAATAATACACAGTGGTTTTCGATGGTGCTTCATCTCCAAAAGTTAAAATCAGTTGTTCGATGCACTGTTTTTGAGTTAATCCACGCCGAAAATCATAATAAATCATCGCGCGAAAATGTTCACGAGTTAAATCCATGGCAATGAAGACAAGCTATTTTCAAAATTGGCGCCAATTGAAAAAAACAAATGACAGGGACATGAAAAATATTTATTCTCTAGCCGAAGAGTTCTATTTTCAAATGTTGTAATTACTTTTTAAATATTCTAGAATTATTGGCCAGTTCCGGATACATAAATAGCAGCCCTCGTATTTTAAAAGGTCTGTGGTGTTCGATATTCGAATCAATCCAAATGATCCGCTTAGAAACATATTAGGATCATTGTGTTTCTTTCCCACAAAATCTCCTTGGCCGAATGGTTAGTTTTCCTTATTATTTACTTATATTCTTGTAAAATAGTTGTTGTCTACACAATTGATAAAAAGACCACAATTTTTCCTTCATGAGTTTTCGACTTCTTAATGTTGTTATTAAAATTTATGATGTTTTCAGGAGATGTGAAGGTTTAGGTAGTTCAAGACGTGTGTTCCTTTCCTTTAGGATAGGATCTCTCCATTTCCTCCCGTAAACGTTTTACAAGCGACTAAGGGAGACCTAGTATTGGCAGGTCAGCCAATAAAAGCATTCCCAAAGATGGTTGATGTAAGGCAAGTGGCCAGTTGTGTAATCACAGTTGCGATTCTTCACAATTTTAGGGTATATTTTAAAGCTAATCCGTCGTGGCATTCCAACCCAGAGTTGAACAGGGTACAAGCGTAAATAAAAGCGTGAATGAAAGAAAAAATCTATTTATTATTAGATATTTTTGAGTTTATAAGAATTAATCATAACAAAAGAACTAAAAAAGCTGAACCAAGCTAAATTAAAAAAAAAAACGGTTTTCCAGACTATAGGTTCTTTAGGGGTTGATTAATTATTTCTTTGAAGAAGGGCGCTAAGTCTCAACAGGTGTCTGAGGGCTCTCCGGTTAGTTTTTATACACTTGGAGTAAGACAAATGAGGCCGTAGTTCACACAATCTATCTTGTAGCTTAAATTGTTTTAATTTTAGCGTATAAAATGTATCTTACTTTATTTTTGTTTCTGGAACGTTCATTTTTCAGCCTAAATTATCATTATTGTTACTTTTAAATATTGTAAAATTATAGCTACAGTTGCTCAATCGAATATTATGGATTGTGAAGTGATTCAAAGTGGACATAGCGACAATAGCACGTAAATACAAAGGCCTTATAACTATAATATTATACAGTTATAATGAAATAATCTCCAGTTTTATCCACAGGAAAGCTTTTTAAAATATAATACAAAATAAAATTATATAAAATATCAACAATTGTGGAAAAAATATTAATTTTTTTTATTACATTTTAGAGGTAATTTTCTTTGACATTGCTATAAATTGCTTTGAAAATATGCTTTATCTGGTCCTCCACACTGCTTTGGACAGGCTGGATATGAATAGTATGGACTTTAACCTGTTTAAAAATAAATTCAAAACAAAAAACTCCTTATCGTTGAAACATTATCAACATATTCACTCAACGGGAAATTTCAAAACCTTATTACATTCCGAGAGGATTAAACCCTTCATACATTACACCGGTAACTGGACAACTACATCCTGTTTTTGGGAGATCCGGGGGGTTTTGGAGAAAGGTTTATGTGGTCCGGCGGGAGCCGTGTCCTTGAATTATAAAGGTGGGCTTACACTGTTCGCAATTGGGTTAGAATTAGAAGGGGTTTCGTAAGTATAATCTCTGAGATGTTTTATCCAATCGACTGTTGGTTGACTGGTACCTTGTATCTTTTTATCAATTACCAAATTTTGTCAATAAACTGAATCTATTTTTCAGATTATGAAATTATCTTACACATGGGGATATTTATTTATGAGACACAAGTTAATAATTGTCTGTTTATCTAATGTATCGTATCATATCACTATTTCTATTAATTTAAATATTTATAATTTTATTTTTAAATATTAAAATTAATAGTTTATTAATATGATTTTATTATCATAGCCTGTTTCTGTATCTCACTGCTGGGCAACGGCCCTTTGGATTTTTGTGTTCAGAAATATATGGAAACTTATCTCGGTAGGTAGATAAACTAAAACAATATCCGTCAATTAATTACTGCCAGATTTTAATCTTCTTCGAACGATATTGTGAGGACGTAACGGTAAGTATATAACAACATTACAATTTGGCACAGTTAACGTGTGCTCTCCGTGAGGGCACGAGTTTGATTCGTTATTAGATTTCCTCCGACCCTGTTTTCCGGACTGTGCCCTCGCCTTTAATTATTTAGATCACTTCTGTAATACACTGTGGTCTATATGCATTTTGTTGTTCGTTTGATGCAGTCATTGAGTATCCCGATAAAAACATTTTGTAAAAAACTAGAGAAGACTGTTTATAACAGAATTTTTGTGTCGCATTCAAATTTTATCATCATCAAGCATATTTAAGAATTTCATATCAGAATCTTTAAAAACTTTACCTATAGTATCTAGAAAAAAAAAATGAATCTAAAACAAAATACAAATACCCCATGTATAATAAATTATCCTGTGTCATATTTTGTTCATAAACTTGTGAAAAAATATATAAATTTAAATAACAAGGTTGAATTCTGCGATAGATAGAACTAAATTAAAACTTGTAAGAACAAAAATGTCTGTATGCTCTTGTACAAAATTAGGCTGCCACCAGCAGCTGATTATAGACGTCTCCATATTTGTGTAAAGTCTGTGAATATTACAGGAACAGCTGTTTCCGCTGCGCCTTTGACGGAGCAAACTTAATAAAACTTGTGAATGCAGCCGCTCGTGGAGTTCCGCGCACCTGAAGAATCGGTGTGACTGCTGCCACCACATTGTATAAACTGTAAATTGAATTGAAGTTCTTGAAAGTTTAAGAGCCGTGGAAGCTATGAATGGCATAATTTAGATTCGTTAAACACTTAGTAACTCGTTCGGTAAATGTTTTCATTATGCTAGTTAGCCATACACCATTAGAATTTTTGTTGCAACTCGACTGCAGTACTTCATAATTTAAAATAAATAAAAAGCAATACATTCCAACACAATTTTATTGTTTCATTACAATTTCAGCCTTGCTTTTATAAATAGATTTTATACATTATTTACATCACAAACATCACTTCAATTTCGAGTACAAATTCCGTAAAAAGTTTTCAAATTTCTCCATTAAACTACCCATTTACGTTGATATGAGAAAATAATTTTGTTTATAATACAATGATAACATGAAATACAATTCCTCTAGATTGAAGTACAGAGCGGGATCGATATGGATCCAAGACCAACTTATTACAATAACGATCATAACATCCTTAGATGGTTATCTGTGGAGCTACAATCGCTTTTCTGGTACTGTCATTGCCTTGAAAGCCCCAAACTATTAGCGAATTGCGTACACCTTGCAACAACTTCATCTTGAAGCAAACTAAACGACATTGCTATTAGAATCAGTCCGAAAACTAGATAAGCACAACACGCTATCATTTGTATGTATTCACTTCTGGAGTTCTCCGTGGTGTGTTTAGAGGTAAGGAAGCTAGTAGGCACGAAATCACCGAATCCTATAGTTGCTAATGCTATGAAGCAAAAGTATGCGGCATCTAAGAAGCTCCAGTTTTCCCAAGCGGAGAAGATGGCAGCACCTATGCAGATATAGGCAAGGAGGAGGAATAGAACGATGCCGACTGGGATCTGGCAGTGATCGATGCCATGGTTCATGTGGTGCTGGATGCTGGTGGAGCCACTGCTGCTGGGGACTGCGCAGCTCTTGCTTTTATGTTTCTCTTCGTTCCAGATCAAAGGCACGCGTGAAGGGGTGTCGTGTGGGCATATTCTGGAAGGTGAAAAAAATAGTTGATGTAAAATGGTAATAATAGAATGCGATTGATGGAAATTTATTGAATGTATTTTGTTGGGAAAATCATAAGCTTGACATTTTCAATTAAATTCAGTTCCAGATTGGCATAATTGAAAGGCATGCTCAGAAAATATTAAACCTTTTCAAAATAGACCATTCTAATTAAAGGTCCTTGGAAAAAATAAATTTAAGCCTAGTGTAGGTACTTCAGGATCATGTCAGGAATTTCATATGAGGGAGAGTGGGTACCATAATTAATTAGATGCGTATTTTATATTATGCTGTATTTGTCTATATTTATGTCAATCATGCCCTTATATTTTTTATAGAATTTAATATCACTTATAAAATAAAAATTGGCGAAGCGTATTATCAAAGTGAAAAATATAAAAAATATTTGCGTACACATTTCAGAAATGAAAAAATATAAGATGTCGTGAGCAATGTCTTGTTTCCTGATAACGGTAGATGATCTTAAAAGCATTTATTAATTTTTTGAGGAACACATTACTTGTCGGTAACATCAACTTATTGCCTCTGAGAACATTGATGAAAGAATAATGAAGTTTATCTTGATATAATTGAATTTATTTTACATATATTTATCTTGAGTTTCGTGGGTTTATTTCCACATTTTAAGGATGTAGGTAAAAGAATTTAGAACAACGTAACGAAACGGATCACTGGTTTATGATAGCTGCTGCTTTTATATAATTACGCTGTCATTTACATAATCAGATTTATGTAAAAGAAAATTTATCAAGTACGTATAAGAAACACATATGATACTCACGCTTCGTCAGTATCTTCAGAATCGTCAAGATCATCTTGACTTCTGTTGGAAGCTAAATCTCCACATTCTTCAGCAATTAGTTGTTCTATTACTTGACCTCTTGGTCTTTGGATGACTCCCCTTCCTCTGCCTCTAGTAGGACCATGAACTGTCGCTAGGCATTTGCCACTGGTTTTCTTTCGGTCTAAAGTTTGAGTCTGGAGAGATGATGATGTGTGTGGTTCTGTAATGAGAAATCTTTCTGATATTAGTTAGAATACATTAAAAGTGAATACTGGAAGCATAGCAAAGCCATGTTAAAAAAATACACTGACAATAAAAATATGATTAATGTGCTCAAATGTGCATAACCTTTATTTCATATTAGATGATGAGCGACTTATCACAAGACACGTCTTAAACCAAAAGTTATTGAGTTACATTAATAGTCTAAACTGAAATACAAGAATACACAAATAATTATTTTAATAATGAATGCACTCGTAGCAAATATTATAAAGGTTAGATTTTAAGAACCTACAAAATTTGCAGAGTGATGAGAACAGAATTCCGGAGATTTAAAATACCCGTTTCGGAAATTACACGTCCTTTCACTCTCATCGTACTAAAATGATGTGCATAGACTAAAATCCAGATAAAGGACAAAGACAGAAGCAAGCTCACCATCAGCTAAGGCACTGCGCTTGATGCGACCTAGGGTCGCGGCTCTAGGACTCGTCGGGGCCCTCTCAAATACTTGCGAATATTGACCTCGGTCTCCAGCCCTGGCCCTGACCGTCCCAGGGGATCTGTGACTGCGTGGGGGGAACGATGTGTACTGATTGTGTTCTGCTGGCTGAGGGAGAAGACGCTGTTGCTCGTGGAGCGGGAGGTGGTTTTCCATCTAGTGTAACATAAAATGATGATCAGGAAAGGAGTATTAATACGACATTATTGACGACCTCAGTAGCGCAGTGGTAAACCGAGAGGTCCCGGGTTCGAACCCCGATCAGGCCATGATGGAAAATGATCTTTTTCTGATAGGCCGGATAGGATACAAATACATATATAGATAAATATTCCAGGTCATGAATATTTATCTATTATATGTACTTGTTATAAAATATAGTATCGTTGAGTTAGTATCCCATAGACTTGTGTACGTCTCGAACTTACTTTGAGGCTAGCTCAATCTGTGGGATTTGTCCTAACATATTTATTATTTATTTATTTTTTATTATTAATATAAATATAATAACTCCCATAATAGCTTGCTTTTTCTGTATCGCGGGGCCAGCATGTGTCGATAATTCTCACCTCTGTGTCTTTTCTCCAAGCATTGGACACTTTTCTCTTTGTAGCTCTGAGCCAAGCTAACCGCGCTAGTCTTGCCAGCGAGGCCCCCAGTCCAGCCAAGCAGGCTAACGTTAGAGGCACGCCAGCTGCAGCATAGACTACCGTCGCTGCTCTTCCGGCCGCTGTACGAGGTGAGACGTTGCCGTAGCCTGGAGAATAATAAATGATTGTGAACTCATCGAATAATTATCATCGAATAATACTTATCGAGTAATACGCATCGAATAATACGCATCAAATAATACTTTGGCATTGATCCTCACTTTTCATGCCAGAGTCGCTTCGCTAAGAAGGAGAAGTGAATTATATTTACAAGTATTATGTCATCCATCAACAATCATCTACCATTTTAATGTCCCCACTATTGGGGCACTCGTTGGTGTGATGTATTGGACCATCCTCCTTATGGATGGATAAGGATGGTGATCCATAATCCATCACACAAGTTCAATGCTGTTTGCAGGTTTAACAGCGGTGGGTCCCGTCATCTGCTCCGCTCGATTTTCTCATTAAATAAGATAAATTTTATCATAGATTAAAGCAAGAAGAATGTGTAATGTGTAAATGTAATAGATTACGAGCGAAGGACTTTTTCAATGATAATACAAACAGGGAGCCTATACTCAGCGGTGCGCGGAAAGAAGTTGAAATGTTGATGAATCAGATTTTGAAGACAAACGCGAGATGTTTACCTATAGTGGTAATGAGGGTGATGCAATAAATCAGGGCTCCGGAGAAGGTCCACTTGGAGTCCAAGGCTAGCTCCGGCGGCTGGGCTTCAGGGGACTGCCTCGCGGCGGCCACTATTGAGGACTCGAACTTCCGCAGTTGTTCGTGTACCAGGCGCGTCCAGTTCCGCTCGTAGAGGACGTTCAGACGTTCTGTAACAATGGAAAATATATTACATTAGATGTTGCCCGGGGCTTCGTTTTCGTGGGATTTTGGGATAAAACATAGCCTCTAGGATAATTTACCTTGTACCTTTCTAATGGTGAAAGATTTTTTAAATCGGTTCGGTAGTTTCGGAGATTACCCGCAAACATACAAACTCACATACGCTTAACTCTTTATAATAATAGTATTTCTTTTCTTCGTCAAAAGAATCCAATGAATCCTCTCCTCATTATACCAATCATAATATTTCATTGAAGGTGATGTTTGTTATTTACATACTTACACAAGTTTACTGAACGGTTTTCGATGAAATTTAGAACATGAATGTGATAATACCTGGAGATAGGTACCATACCATATTACATCGATACTCTCACGGAATCAAAGAAAACGGGACAAATGTATATAAATTTACATAGAATTTCATAGGTTCATCTTGTGCTTCGTTTTTTGTTCTTCTTTTTCTATCAAATACTAAGAATTATGAAGTTTTCAGCACAGCAAGACTGTGTTAGGCCATAACAAACATATTGTTTAAGTCCAACTTAAAGTGTATACTCGTATAACTACTATAAAATCATGAATCGTTCGCCATAATTCTCAACAAACAGACTGACGACGTCGCCCCCTGAAGGCCCTTACAATACCGATGAGCCCCTCCAGTTAATGAGGGCAATCTTCACCCTGTCCTGTTTAATCAGAAGTGACAAGCGCCATTTAACTTTTAAGATGCGAATACTTCCAGAGTGTAAGCTTCCGTAATGACTTTTTGAGATCTGATATAAATTTAATTATTTTAAAAAACATTTATTTTTAAACCCTCATGCTAACAGAAGGATTTTGTGAACCCTTTATTGCACAACGAAACAATATTTTATGTCGGTCAATAACCATATCGTAAATATTCAACCCACAAGCTTCAAGTGTAGAAGGATTGACAGTAAGCCTTAAAAAGTATCACTTAACAAAGAAACGCAGTAGAAAAAAAAAACGCGTACGAAGGCGGACTTATCACAGAAAGGGATCTTTTAACTGGAGTCTATCAAGTATTTGAAAGAAACAATAAAACTCAATAAAGCCAGAAAAGTAAAAGTATTGACAATGATTTCTGGATCAAGCGATATTAATGATTTTTCACGTGGTAATTTAGTTAAAAAGGTTCTAGAATAATAAAGAATACTATTACGTAGCCATGATTGAAAGTCGGGCGCTTTTAAATTTTCATTACGTTTTGAGGGTCGCGTCGCAAAGCAAAGCCGCTTCGTCAGGTTAGCGAATACCTAGATGCGAAGGGTGAACTGAATATGGTTCAATAATTTTGGTTTTAGCTTCATATAAACTGAACCCGGAGTCGAAAATATTGATTAATATTTTATTGAAGGTCTAAATAATTTAGACCAAAGTCTATCAAATTCAAAACTAAAATCACCTGATTTAGTACCTAAACGTGAAAATATTCTTCTCCCAAACAAAACAGTTAATTAATATGTATAACATGATTGCAATCTTCTAAAAGCCAGAAAGCAAAATCTATGAACCCTAATTAACTTTGTGCGCTCAAAGTTAACCCGGCGCAGTGAATCATATCCGAAGACTATAATTTAATTAAAGAGTTCCTGAATCTTTTCTACGTGATCGGTCTTTTAAACACTTAATTAAAATTCCGTCCGATTATTGTATAAACAAGTCTTCGGTCATAGAAGAATATACAGAGAAAAAGCTGCATACATGTTAAAAGTAGAAAAGTGGATCCTGGGCTTTGACACTGAAGAAGAAACCGGGAAAACGCTCAGATGAGAGAGAGAGAGAGAGAGAGAGAAATGTTAAAATATGTGCACTTAAAAAAAATACCCGACTTTAATATTTGTAACACTCGAAACCGTGAAATCAATAAACAATGTATTGTATTATTTATTTCTATTACTTCAACTGAAGCTAGATACATGGATCTGCCTGGCTTGAGTTGGAGTCGAATTGAAAACCTACTACTTTTTTTGAAGTTACTTGAAAAGGAACATTTAACATCATCGAATACTGGATGAATCTAAATACCGATCATCATCGATTTTGGTAAGTTTTCTTTAAAAATTATAATTCATTCATATACATATACTTTTTGCGCGATTGACAATGTATTATTACGACCTATTATTATCTATGTGTTATTAAGCATGACCTGATGATGCACTAAGGAACGGCTCAGTGAACTCCTCAAAGGCTTACTGCTTTTTAAGTACAGAAACACGTAACACGTTACTAACGTCCACCACGTGATGTCCCTTTTCCCATACGTGTACGCATCGCACCGTGTAAAAAAAAGAGTGCTACGTGTTTTATGTTTCATGGTAGCCCAAGGCTTGGAAAGCCGCCTTTGTTTATCAACCCTCACTGTTCTGTGTCTTGCTTCAGTGGGTTTCGTGTTAATTTAATTTCCTATCCTTCCCTGACTGTCCTAATTACCCCTATACTATTTCCTTGCTATTTATTTCCAACCACAAAACAAGCCACTGACATTATTTAATGAATTAGAGGATCAAGGCACAACTTTGTCGAACCATGATCTCGTCACAGTTTGTATCAGATGAGTTGTGATTAATTGAGCAGGTATCAACAAGGTATATAGCAGGATATTAAGGTATTTTTTGTGAACATTTTTGTTGCAAGAAATGCGGAAAGAAATCCAAATAATATTGCTTCATGTTGGAAACTTGCATTAAAACAAACAGTTTCCGTAGTTTTATCTTAATGTGTATATTAAATTTTGTGTTTGTGTTTTTAAATATATTTTGTACAATCGGCCGTATGATAGTTTATAACTGGACAAGTTAATCTTTCTTTTCCGTGTGACATCAACCGATACACAGGCACCAATCAATTTTGACGTTAACTTTATGCTGCGCTGTAAAACAATTTAGTCTAAATTCAGCGGCGCGCAGGTTAAAGTCAACGTTAAATCTGACTGGTGCAACTCGCTCTTAGATTTAATCAGTTTAAAAAAAAATTGAACGGTCTCCGTCAAAACAAACAAGGCGTCATAGAGATATGGATTCAATGTCTATAAAATGTACTTGAAAAGCGAAACGCAGGTCCTATCTCGATCAGTACATGGTCCTATCGTGGGCTACGAATCGAGTTCGTGATCCCGCATTCCTAGCTGCGTGGCTCACCCGACGTCCTGGCTGATCTACCACATGCCAATAGGCGCAGCCTACGCGGCGCGGCAAATTCAAGCTAACAAAATCAACCAAAATAAAAAAGGAGGGGGTTATATTTTGTTCAAGTATTCTGCAAAGTATTGAAATGATCTGCTGAAAAAAATTTGAATGACTTTTTTTCAACCGATTTTTCAAAATTGAATCGTCCTTTTTTTTATATCGAATATACAAAAAAAATGTCTGAATGTACCTGTGTATGGGTCCTTTTTTCGGATACGACGGACGATGCGACGGCAGATTTACATTGTGTAGCTTTGTTTATTCTTTTTATCCCATAGTCGCCTCATACGATATTGTGGGAGGGTTCAGAATGGTCCTACTCTTGGGTGGGAGGCTATCCCTGACACGCCGCAAATTGTCAACAAAATGTATTTTGTATCTTGTAAAATAACGATGTTTATAATACTGTACTTAACTTTAATCTGCGCAGAAAATCGCAAAGTATGCTCCATTTTGTCTAAACGTCAGTTGTGCTCTAGTTAAAGTTAACGTTAAAGTTGACTGGTGCACTTTACCCTAGTACTTGCATAATGATGCTCCCTCTATCCCGGAATACGAGTATATACCGTAACAATAAGGGCTTCAGGGCTCAACTCGGGAAGCAACCGGGTAAACGCTCAGATGAAAATATAGAAAGGTGCGGCACAGGCATATCTGTAGCGTTTAGTTAGTAAGTAGCCTCTGTTATCGCTAAATGGCAGTCGTTTGGAGTCATTAGCTTGGACAATCTGCCAAACTGTTCCCTACAAACGGTTACCTTAAATATTGTACGGTTCTGTATTTTATTTACATCTTAGTACCTACTATTTATAGTATAATCGCAATACAACAGATAATAATCAATCACATTTCGATATAGGATTACGCAACGTTGTGTGCGTACGCGGTTTAAAATATCTTAATTCTTTTTTAAATTGAAATCTAAATAATCTCTTCTCTTCATTGGCTATTCTCGAACTAGACAAATCAGATACATTTTTCTAATGTTAAAAACACAATTTAAATGGAGCTTGTATGACAGGAATGCGACGTCACGGATTTAGGAGTCAAATGGCAATTCTATTATACTTCAATGAGACCGAATATATAGGTAATTATAATAAAAGTGATCAATTAAAGTGACATATAGTTATCCTGTTTGATTATTTGTATACCATTATAGGTACATTTCATTTTTTTACTCATTCGAGAATAGCCAATTGTATAAAGTAGAAAAAATAGTTTGATCTTATATTTGGAAGACAGAAAGTGGATAATATACCTAGTCTGATTAAAATACTAATTAAAATTTGTATTTAATTTAATATCCGCACTTGTTAAAGGTTTATTGACAAAAATAATATAAAAATTGTTTCAGTTTCCAATTAATTTCTCAGCAACACTGAAAAAGGACCATTTCCATAATAGCCGGTAACATTTCATTACAATCATAAAATTAATTTTCAATCGTAAAAGTTTTGTGTGCGATGTGTATCTTTGTTTTTTTACGATAGAGCCCGTAAACTGGAAGTGTTCGGTGAGAAATAGAAACTTGCTATGGCCAATAAACTTACAGGTAACTTTACGTAGACGTGGAAATTTACGTTTGCGTAAAAATTGGGTAATACGTTTTGAAATGGCTATCGATTTTCCAGGTTATCGATATAAAATATGGAGGGATAAGGAAATACTGTATGGATTAACTGCGTTTTTGTATTTTAAACCTCCCGACTAAATGAGCGTAAAATTTCTGTGTTTGTGTTTATAATCTAGGTATTTATCTTTATCTTTAATCATTGTTTCCAAATGGATGAATGGAATTTGATTTAGATGTTGATAAGACACGATTCAATGACGGCTTTTGAAATTCTATATAACTTCATTTGTTTTTTACGTTTATGGTTTGTTTGTCCAAGTTACAGATTATAAATAGGTACCTAGTTGTTTTGATTCTCATTCAAAAGTCATTAAATTATACTTTATACATTTTACTTTGGCTTTGTATAAATATAGGTCTTATGTATCTTGACTACGTATCAAATTATACATAATTTACACAATTATCACATTTTTATAATATTTTATATGAAAATTACTATGAAATATAGTATTCGATTCACTCATATGACTGATATCGCTACGCGTTCCGATTAGCACCAGTACTTAGTTTAATTAAAAGTAAAATATTCGCGTTTATAAAAAAACCGCGTATCTCTCGCCACGGCCGAGTGAATCGGAAATAAAATCATTCGAATAAATCCGGGAACGGGAATCGAGACTTTACGATACAGACTCGATTCTGTACGCTTGTACTGTAATTTCTGTATCTCCAGGCATTTTTAAAATGTCCGCATTTTCAGATGTAGGTACTTACGAGATTAATTTATATATTTGTATGTAACTCTGGTGCGCTTCTCCGCCTGACGTAAATTGCCCTAATTGGGAATGCTATTGTTACCTATCAGCTGTGGAGGTCACTTGTCATGAAGATTGAGAGAGAGAATACAATTAAAATCGCGGTATCTCAAAAAAATCTTTGACACTTTGTAGCGCCTAAAAAATTAAATAGTGTTGTTGAGGAAAAACACAAAACCGTAGAAAACTGTGCGGCGCCGACACTTATCTCACACGATATCGACAAGAGCGTATAAAATTTTAATAAGAACGAAGTGATTGTTGATGATCAAATTTTTTTTACAGAAATAAATTCTATCAGCATAATCCGTATTTCTATACTATCCATTATTAATAAATGCGATAGTATTTCTGTCTGTTTGCTTACACAGTTAAACTGCTGAACATTATATTAATAGTTAACTAGCGGCCCGTCTCGGCTACGCTCGGGTAAAATTATAATTATTATACTCCTAACGTTCCTCTTGAATCACTCAATCTATTTAAAACTCGCATCAAATCAAATTAAAGTGTATGTTTAAAAAATTTAGCATACGTTTGGTCAGACAGATAGGAGGAAGCGACTTTGTTTTATACTATGAGTGACGATCTAAATTCAAACATTTACTTATTTCATACATACAATTAATTCTATTTGGTCATTTCAATTTATTACTGATATAAATTATGAAATGTAACATCCAATTGCAGCCAATAATAATGTAAAAGTTCAATAAAGATGTAATCAGGACTAATAGGCCATTAAAACAGTACTTAGCCGTCGTCGTTGAAACTAGTAATGACATACTGAGTTCTTGTAGCAAACTACGTGACTGTTATTACACCAATAGCAGTATATATTGTAGTTATAGGCTTCTCATAAGAAACGCTGCAGTATATATGGAGGTAGAGGGTACAAATCTCATTATTGCACTTAAATAAGATTAACTCCTGTATGATACAGCCAACAGCATGTCAAAATGAATGCATCTCAATACAGCGGCTGTGCAGTAAACCGTTCCCACGTCTGGAGGCGTTCCTGAGTACACCATTAGGTCATGCCTATCATAATAATGCATTGACGTCCAAAGTAAATGAGCGTACAAAATTTCAACTCCATCTGTTGATTTCAACGGTTCTGCTCCAGAATTGATTTGCAACATGTGGAAAAAGGGACATAGTTACATTGCAAGTTAAATAATAGCTTCTTAAAATGAAGATATATCTGCCTAAATGCAATAAATGTCAAAGTTAAGTAATCCATTTCAACCATGAATGCGAAAATCTCAAACTTCATAAAGCGTTCTGCGAAAAATCTAATTTGTTTCATGAGAAAAATTCTTCACGTACCCAGCACATTCGCGCCAAAAACAATTTTTGAACGCAAAACTGATTAAATTTTCAGCGCATATCAAACGTGGCGTGCGTTTTTTTTTTTTTCATTTCAATTTAAACTTTTAGGCATGGTAGTTTTCCAGTACTGCCAAAAACAGTTGTAGTCCGATTGATACAGTTTTCAACTTCTACCCATGACTCAATCGGTTGATTTTAATAAAAAAATACCTAGTCACGTTTCCCAATTTTCGTTGTAGCTTTGATGGAGGCTATGTGAAGCAGTTAACTACAATTATTTAAAGGACGTGGATTTTTAATGTTTATTGCAGTGTATCTAAGTTTTGATTTTATATGTTGAATGATTTAATGAAAAAAAAATATTATTATTTATTTAAATGCGTAATCTTTTTATCACTTTAAAATATATATATATATATATTTTTGTCTATTTTAGCTTCCACAAGCATGGAAGCTCGAAGGAAAACTTAGAATGTAACAACAGTAAAGAAAGACATTTCTTCGCATATTGTAAAAGTTCATACTGTATCTGTCTTTGCATTCAAATATGTAACTAAAAATTTAAAAATAAATATGAAAATCCATGAAAATATTGAGAAAATATTCTACAACTGCTACATTTCCTTGTCACAACAGTTACTTTATACTATGTTAAACGAGCCACGGATTGCATTGTGAGCAGAATAGAAGTCTGCAAGGCATAAAAATAAATTATTCATGTTATTTCCTTTATGTACCTACATCTAGATGATATTTTACGAGTCAACGTGAAGCCGTAACATTCCTTGTATTGCACTGGTTTTTAGATTTGATTTTTGCATCAATTGTATATTGCACCATATAAAGTTTTTTAACTCGATGGAGCTAACAGAGTCTATAAATACATGATAAAAATTAAATTTTAAATTATAGAAGTGGGTTTACTAGCGATAGCGAAAATTAGCGCTGTGACTTCCGCCACGGATGTGGTGAGCGTCGCCTTTTCGACATAAACTTATGTAAATGTTATTTTTTATGTCGGATAGCTAGTTTTAAGTGTTAACTGTATTAATTGAAAAAGGTAAAGTGTATTTTTGTACAATAATCATATTAATGTTAGTTCCATCTATGAAGTCTGCATAACTAAATTAATTACTTAAAAGAATACACAAGTTCTTTGGAAAAATTAATATGCTCCCCAACTAAAAAAAGAGCAATTTATGCTTTATTATAATCGTTAGCTTGATTAGAATTTATCACAGATCTTACAGTAGGTATCTGTTTAATTTTGAAACTTATTTTCTAAACAGTAAAGTCTTCATTGAGTATAATATTTAAACGTTATGTAGCGTGTTTAAATCAATGCCGGAAACTGGTTATTTTTTACATGCGGTAAAAAGGTAAAAGTACGGTTAAACTACAGAATTTCAAGTCACTAGAAGTGTCATAGAGGTCTCTGTTGGTCATGCAATCGTAAAGCTTCTAACCCTTTGTAATCTTCAAAGGGAATTAAGTAGGTAAATGAATTTGAATTTTTAAATTTCGTTTTTAATAATATACCTACGTAAGTGTATTTAATACGTTTAGAGATATAAAACAAATAGATAAATAAATAGCGTCCAAATCACATATATTGAGCTAACCCCAAAGTTCGTAAGTTTTAATTTTGTATTACGATTTGACTCAATAAAAATATTTTATTTTATAACTAAATATGAATAAATATCCAAGACCTGGAAGAAATATCATTTTGATCTGTTCGAGGATCGAACCCAGAGGCTCTGACTGAAGAGAACATTAATCTACAGAATTATTAGATATTTTCATGCAAAAAGCAGCATAGGCATTTCTATTTGCCTTGTCATTTCAAACTCTGCGTTTTAATCGCGTTTTAACTGCGATTCGCCTGTTGCGGTGGACATAAAATCCTTTACAGCGCGCAGCGGTGGGCAGAGAGTGTTCATAATTTTGAAATGTAAAAGAGTCAAAAATTACCCGTCAGCTGAGGAGGGTGTTAAGGGATTTTGTTGCATATTTTGCTGTTTTTAACGAGACGCGATGACCTAATAAATAAAATAAGGACGGAATATCATCAATTAATGTTTTCTTTAGTCATTGTTATAATCACTACATAGTATAAAACAAAGTTGCCTTCCGTCTATCTGTGAGCTTTCTTCAATGGATTTTGATGCAGTTTTCACTGTTATTTAGACAATTTCACAACAATTCCTGCAAGTTTCCACATAGGTATGTACCTATATACAACAACTTTGTGTAGATTTATAACTCTTAGCCATGACGAATACGACTATAAGGGAAACATCGACTAACAAATTATTTCCATTCGAACCTGGGACCTTTGCTACATACATTCTGCATGCTTTTCTAAATCTAAATATTTTCCTGTCAGTTATTGGAGGTGTGTCGTTAAGATCCGATCTCTCCGTATCCTCCCGATCACTAAAAGGATGTTTGTCATAACTGGTAAGAGGCAAAAACAGCATTCCTAAAGAGGGTTGACGTCAGGCAGCCGAGCATAAAATCAAAAGAGTGTCTTAAAATTTTTAAGGTTTATAGTTTAGGGCTTTCATGCGTCATAACCGTGAATGCATCCAGGAATACGCTTAGATAAGAGATATATATTCCAGTTTTTAGATAAGATTTCACTTCATGCCTTGTACAGGTTATAAAATCCAAGTTTTAAAGCATCTATCTGGTTAAGTCGATATCGACTTTTGAACACTAGGTAATAAAGATTGCATCTTAGGTATACTAAAATATCATAGAAAACTACTAGTAGTATCTATCCTACCTACTAGAAGTAAGGATCTAGTAACAGGTATGCCGTTCTGAGTACCAATTTCAATGGCACCGATCCAAATAGCACCGGTTCCGGCACCGGTAAAAATTTTTCAGGTGCAATTCTAGGCATAGTGAAATATATTCCTATATCGAAACATACATGCAAAAGTGGTGGATCTATTTAATTTTTAAGAATTGAAATAAAATAACTAATTTATTGACCGACTAGCTTTTGCCCGCGGCTTCGCCTGCGTTAATTACATGCGTCCGTTCATAACTTATTTTTGTCAATATCTCGGGTTCTGAGCAACCTATCGCGATGAAACCTATATCAGATTTAAAATTAGACCATCTGATATATAACTGTGAAATCAGCATTAAATTCTATCCAGTAGTTTTTACGTGATGCGCGAACAAACATTAAAACAGACAGTTTAAAAATATCTTTTAATAGTTTTTAATCATCCACAATACTGAACATTTCAGCCCTTCAGTTAATTAAATTAATGGAATAAAAATAAAGTTGTTTGTTAGTGAGAAAAAGAGGCGATTTAACTAAACTTCTAAATTTGTCGAGTGTCACATACTTTGAGCTTTAAATATGCATGGGTTTTAAGTAGGTTTCGTTGTTCGGACTTTTGGGATAATATTCCTATCGGGGAATCCAATTTGTTTTTTGAAACCGTATTTTCTGTTGATTTACTAGAAATTTCTAAGAATCTTACTTTATGTAGGTTTTTAGAGGTAATTGTTGTGAAGTAAATGAGTTTTATTATTTGAAATTAAGACGTGAGGCGATACGAATCTGAAAAAATTACCAGGCGTAAAAAATATGCGATAAAAACTTTAATTTAACTTTGATCTGTTGTTTAGAAGAAATAATTTTCTTGCGGTTCTTGCGTGCAGTAAAAAGCTAATATAAATATAATTTAAGATTTAACGTGAAAAAGTGCCTGAGGTGGTTTAATTTCTAAGTAAATGATTTTATTTATGAAGTTTAATTTATCATTGACTCTCTATAAAAAGTAAGTCTTTCAATAAATCTATGCGAGTACTTCTATACTATTATTATAAAATGGTAAGCGTTTGTGAGTTTGTATGTTTAAGGCGGGTAATCTCTGAAACTACCTAACCGAATTTAAAAATTCTTTCACTACTAGAAAGGTAGTGAAATTATCCAAGAAGGCTATAGGCTATATTTTATTTCAAAACTCCCACGAGAGTGAAGCCCCGGGCAACATCTAGTTCTACGATAAACTGCCACGCTACGTCTTTATTTAGAACAGATGTCCAGATACAGACGATCGCTCATACATCGAAGCGTTACACAAATACCATGCGACCTGTAACACAAACAGTCTTGGCAGACGGCCAACTAATTAGTCATGTAAATGGAAACTACGCGACGCACTGTGCGCACACACAGGCATAGATTAACCTGTAATAGCGACGGCGATAGATTGCTACATTACTTGTTCTAAACTGTCTTTCTGACAGTATTGATAATATCCTACAAAATCAAATACCTAAATGCCTAATGTTTTTTATACCGCCTCTAAAGCCTTCTCTATTTAATGGTGACGCATAATTTGGCACTACATTATTTGTTTTAACATTCTATAGATCCTGACATATTTATTACACAAGTAGGCCAAAGTTGCTGCCGTTTGACAAATATTGCTTAGTTTTTTCTACCACGATTTTGTAAGCCTTTAACATTTTTGCGACAGCGAGATTGTCGCTACAATACTCGTTCTAAAATGTCTTTCAATAATTAGATCCTGATATCTTTATTTATTTATTTATGTGCACAACATAAAAATTTAAATATTAAACTTACAAATAAGGAACTAAGTGTACAATAAGTTACTATTTATTTCTAAAGAAATTACTTCCAGTAGACCCGTGAAAAAATCTTTCCACATAATAAGCCACAACCACTACCAATTGACAAAGGTACATAACTTAGTTTTTCTACTACGTCATAAGTCTTCCATATATTTTATACGTTTAATTCCTTGGGTCAGTTGAATTTTGCGCCTTCAAACCACAATTCAATTTTGCAAGTAATATTCGCTCACATCTGCTGATCTAACAAGGTTCGCAGTTGACGAACACTAAAAAACTTTTCTGATTTAAAAACTTAGCGTCAATCGACGACAAAGTTGGACCAAAGTTTAGAATGGACTATACTGTGAAAGAAGCTTTAAAAACGATATTTTACGGTACATTTTCTAATTATACTTCTTTTTTTAATGATGTTAATTATATAATTCGATTGGCAGTAAGTTTGAGTGCGACATACGAAATATGAAGACATGCTTGATTGTACAAAATATGGAGCATGAATTCAACTTTCGTCAAAAATCGTCTTCTTAAATCTTTACAAGACGATTGACGATTTCCTTGACTGATGACGTCCGTGGCATATTTGGAAGTCCTGTGTTCGATTTCCAGCTCTGGCAAATATTTGCCCCTGTAACGACAAATATTTGTCTGCGATTTTTGTGGTTGTGTCTCATGATAGCCAGGTATCAGCTAGTGCTCAGTGTGGTCTTTGAGTGTTGTCCATTTATTTATTTTTCAGGAACACAAACGCAAGTGCATAAACATATTGATCGCTTTTTATTATTATAATTTAATTGTCGACACAAAAATGTATTATTTTTTACTAGAATTTCACTTCACAGTAAAGGATTTCCGAGTTATCGTTAAGACTTACGGTGTTTTTAAAACTCAATGTAATAAAAAGTTGATTTTTGATTAAACTTGGTACGAGTACCTACGTTTTTGCTAATAAAGGTGAAGCGACACTTTTGTTTATTTTCAAAAATTTTATTTTTTTATTTCGTGGTTTTGAAAATTTGGAGCTGAGCTGTTTTATTAAATTTTTGCAAATTAGGGCCTGTTTTTTTAATGATGATCTGTGCGGAGTTCTGTTGTAGGACGAAATATTATCAGCAACATTTTTATTTTTTTAAATATAACATAGCTAGTCTGCTTCCTTACTTACTTGTTTTTCTTTTTTTTTAATCTATTTTACTACAGATGGTTTATCATCATGAATAAATATAAGCACGAATTTCGCGTTGATGGAGCTTGCACAACTAAAAATATTTTCCTTTTTTGGATTGCTGAGAATGGACGAAATTAAATTATACTTATAAAAATTAATAAAACGATTTCTTATGTAGCTACGTAACTATATATTTACAAACTGTTTATTTACCATGTCACTTTACTAATAAATTGATAAAATCGGAGAACATAAAATAACATTTTAAATTATAACATTACAACATTTTATTATATTATTGGTCAGAGGTAAATTTAATTAGCTTCCATTAGTTTTCGATGACTCAGACTACAGACAGTGTTTGTATAAGCAATGCCTTCTACTTCAAAATTCCAATAACTGTTGCCAATAATATTATTTAAGTTAATTTGATTGCATGATATTAAGTTTTCGTTTCACAGTCGATTGGACTCATTTACTTTCGCTCCAATTTCTCCGCAAAAGCGTTCGGGTTTTTGTTAGCGTTTCTATGAAATTCGATTACGTATTAATTGAGGAAATTTTATTTGAGTAATAAATTGCTTTATAAACACTATGTATTGAGTAAGAAATATCATTTGAACATAAAATCTGGCGTCCTGCCCTGCGAACTAATATTAAAGCTATAAATAAGTTAGGAGATAATTTTTACATTTAAATTATAATGAAAAGTGCTTTGTATTCTTTATATACTAGCTAGCACACTAGCAAGCCTTGCGTGTGGAAATGCAATTCATGCGGTTGCATTACCCTATACCTAACCTGTCAGAATTAACATAATTATATTATATTTCATCTGCGAGGTCTTGCAAATTTCGGGCTCGCACACTAAATGCGTATGCAGCATAGATTATATGGAATCGAACGCAACGCGAGCATTAGGTCTGCACGACAGTGTACGGTTCAATTAGTAAACAAACGTAGGTACGTCTACGTGTTCAGTAAGGCATACCTAGAAAGGTAATAAAACGTAGTCAATTCCAGAATATAAACCAGCGCAGTTGAAAAGTGCCTTGTAAGCTTTACAACACAGCGATATATTGCACAACTTTTCCCGGGAAAAAGTTGATATTGCACTGATGCGTTTTGTGTGAAGCCGTACCTCATTTACCTACCTACTATATGTAGGGCATTTTCGTAACACTGTCTGTAGTTCTTTCTCTATCTCTCTCTCAATAATTTTCAGGTGAAGTATCTCTTCAATCATAAAGTGACGGAGTCTAGGGTTCTATATTATTTTTTATGTGTGTTATAAATTATTACTTGTTATATTTTTTGAAATTATTTAATAGATGTCGAGTTCCTCATTGATTTTTGCCTAACCGTAGTCGGTAAAACATTTTTCTAGTGATATTTTTCGAAAATAAATTCTCTTACTTTATTTCTTTCTGTGTAACACGTTAATTAATTAAATTAAATCCAAAGCAATTGATTGCAACACAGTCCGTTTTAATAGCAATAGTGAATATACATTAATTGAGTTTCGTAATTTGCTGTCACATGGCTGGAATATCTTCGGTGATTACACGCTTGATTGCTGGATTTACACTGCTTGATTGCTGGAGTGTAATGTAAAATAAAATTTAAATTAAAACACGAACATTAAAAATTTACATTTTTTTATTATTTAAATGTTTTAAGTGAGCTACTATTTTTTTTAAACCAATCATAATCAGATGATATATTATGCTGTGGTCCAACCAAACGGGCCCAATCCTTTTGTCATTTTTTCACGTTCTTTCAAATAGAAATATTTGAGATTTGACATGAAAAAGTGCATAAAAATAAAAGCTTTGATTTTATTACTTGATGACTATATATACATACTTATATATTATACGACAGGTATTAAACGCGCACACACTTTTTTTATTTCCCAGACGTTTCGGTCTTTGTTACAAAGGTCCGTGGTCAGTTGGCGACTGACTCAGCAATAAAAAAGCGTGTTCAATATCTGTCGTTCAATATATAATTATGAAACACGAAAGTTTAAAATTAGTGACTGTAAAAAAATTAAATTTCCGGTTGACAGAAACTAAATTACTAAATATAACCATCTTGGAAGCACCGTCGCTGAGAAAAAAATCGCCTTGATCACACCAAACCAGTCCAGTTCAACGCGATAATGTTTATTGTTCACTCATTGAATAAGTACTACGCGAAGACTACTTATAAAAATATTAATGAAGAAGAAAGATATCACATTCGAGACAGCTTATAAAAATAAATCTAGTCAATTGATAACTGTAAGATTATAAACTATTATATTATAAATACGAAAATAAATTTGTTTGTCTTCTCCTCTAACCTCTTCATGCTCTAACTACTCAACCAATCTTCTTGAAATTTTGCATACATAATTTACACGGGCAAAGCCGAGGGCAAAAGCTAAGCAATTATTGAATATAGTAATACCACGAATATCTCTGAACATTGCCGGGTCAGCACAAACTCTACTGCTGAAATTAAATTCATCGATTTGGAGTATTTCAGGACCAAATGTAGCTGTATTCAAATTGGTTACGGAGAACTTTTGGTATTGTTTAGATAAATAGCCGTATAAATTGTAATATTTATAAACAAATTCTGTGAAAATATCTTCATGTACTTGTTTGATGAGATAATAATTAATATCTAAGGTGGGTTACATCAGTCAACTTTGACGTAAATTTTACCTGCGTAGAAAAACACATAGTACGCCATCATTGTATCTAAACGACGCCGGTGTGTATGCTAAAGTTAAATTTGACTCTTAATATCAGTGTACAGAATACAAAATTTATCAGGCAGAAGGCGCAAACCCAAAAAGTGCTGGCTTTATGTTGTCAAAGAGAATATGCGTGCAAATGGCAGAACATTTTCATAACTATTCTATCGACTATTCTAAATAATAAGGATGCCGAAGATTATACAAAGTGGAGAAGATAAAGAGAACCCGCGGCGACGATACTTTACGCCTGCGGAAGAAACAGGCTCGGATAAGAGAAACAACGTACAGAACACAAAACCTTGGAGCAATTTCATTCATTAATAACTTTAAAATGATACATAAATGAATAAAATTCAACAGTGTATCAATTTTAAAAATTGTATCAATCAACCGACATAATATCGACGGCGGACGATCGGATAACTTCGCCAATTAAAACCTATTGATCAATGACACTTTTCCGTTCATTTTATTATTGTCACAGATAACTGACAAAAATATATTCGGTAATATGAAAACTGACAGCATTATCCAGTTATCTAATAGAAGTGACAAAAAAGACGAGAGTGATAGAATAACATAGAACGTACAAAAACATTGACTGGTGATCTTACAGGCTAGCCATGGAATTAGTCAAAGTACTTACTAAATCCATGAGAAACTAGTTTTCATCAATAATCCCGCTTTATGTGACCTCAACTTCACAACTCTTTGCTCTGCTATACTCCGCAAGAAATAATAACTTGAAACTGTATTTGTATAACATTTAGCTCGATTTATAACCACCACAAAAGTATTTCTTCTTGGCTGGGAGTGTACCAATAGAGCGAAGTTTCAAACGACTTATATAATTTTGTTATTTATTTATACTGTTGTTAAAAATTCAGCTGAGTCCGCATGACCTAAAAATCGATAGAATTTCGTAATTTTTAACAAACGGTATTGACTAAGGATTTCTGAGCTGCGCACAGCAGACAGCAGCTTTGGTGAGGTCCCAGAGCATTGCGATGAGCCAGTTAGGTCAATATGGTTAGCCTTGTAAAAAATTGTGGGTCGACGACATTTTTATTCCTCTCCGCAAATAATGGAGGTCAGGAGATTTCGGCAAACCTTCGCTGGAACATAAGGCGATAAAAAATATTACGTCGACCACCGACGGGTGACTGATAACTTTAATATTGTTGATGTGTGAGTTTTCATGGTGGCTGCTTTATCATAATGTTAGCGTAACGGTTTGCGAGTTAAGAAATATTTTATGACACAAAAATATCCTATAAAATCAAATAAAATGTTTGGCCAGTGGCGTTGGGGCCTAGCGTGCCAGCTGATAGATTTCTTTTGTACTTTTTTTGGTGATTTTTTTATGGAAATATAGTGGGATAACTGAAGTTAAATTATATTTATTGTTTTATAGAAACAAACAAATATACCATACAATATTATTCCAATTCCAAAGTATTCAAAATTTAATCAAAGATTGTATTATTACTGAAATAGCTTTTTATTTAATATTTTTATTATTGCCGGTGTTTCAGGTATTTTTCCGGTATAAATTTGTATCCTATGTCTTTCTCCGTACTCTGAACTAAAATAATTAATAATTTCGGGAAAATGGTAGAATAGATATAGCGTGAAGAGATTACAAATAAACAAACTTACTTTCATATTTACAATATTATTTAACATTAGAAACATAACGAATATGAACATTGTCGGATGTTGCGATTGGATTCTTAAATTAATTTGATTGTCATCTAAATGATCCGTTATTGGAGCTTATGGCCCTACATTGGAAATAGGCCGGGTCCACACTTCACGATTTATATTTCAAATCACCATTTATTTTCGATTGCAGTTCGGTCAATTCACATTAAATTCTTTGGCTCGACCCATCTGCTCACCCAGGAGTATGATCTAAGGGTTGGTTTCACTGACAGATTTAACGTGCGCAAATAACGCATTTGTTGTGAACGCCAGCGGCGCGCATGTTAAAATCAATGTCGAATTTAACAGTGCGACTTCGTATGGTAATAATTTATTAGAATATATTCCATAGAAATACATACTTTAAATTCTTTCCCATCTCATCATCTTCAGCCCTGAATGACCTCTGGTTACGCCTCCTTCCGTCTATGCCAACCATATCTATCCTGGGCCATTTTTATCTAGTTATTGTCAGAAATGTCCTTTACATATTAACCTTTTCCAGTTAACAATTAGGCAAAACATTTAACAAATAGAGATATATCAGTTTTATAACAAAACAATAACTCAATATCTCTCAATACAGTACTCCTTAATATCAAAATTACTCCTAGTACATCCGATACGATCGAAACGACAATCGTGAACATCCGAATACGAAACGTATGGTATGAACCCCATTTTCATTGGGACCGCTTAATCTTCTGAAATGACATCCCAAATCTGAGTTTATTGTTTCTAACGCTATTATTCAGGCGATTAAGGAACGCTACGCAAAATTCAGATTCACCGAATATACCATTTGGTGTCTGTTAGCTTAGATATCATATTGTCACTGTAATTAAAATATAGTGATAATATGCACCGACCCTTTTAAAAATGAGATTTGGTGAGAAGCAAGAAAAATATGGTTTCTCCGAATCCTAGTTGTCGGGGAGGCAATGGGCTTTAAATATGTCGCCGGAAAAATTGTTCATGGTATAAAACATTGTTGGAGTGGATTGGAATCGCCCTCAGACAACACCGCAAATGCGTCTGACGACATTGATAATGACAATGATGATAATATTGATATTATCCGGCCAATTTCAGTCATGGCGAAATCAATATCAATTCCGTGACGACTGTACTTAATTTGTAATGTGCAACGAACGATATTGTTATTTATAAAGTATTTGTTTCAACTAGTACATTTATGTGATGGGACAACTAGTACAAGAATATATAAGAAATAAATACTTTAAAAACATCAATATAATACTCTATACATACTTTTAAAGAATCAAATGTCGTTTCGTTGCACGTTTTTCTTCTATGGTTTGTCATCGATAAAATATGTTCGTTCTGAGTTAAAAATATCTCTTTCATAAAAAATCAAGAGATCAAGAAAACGGTGACGCAATCAATTTGGCTCCTGATTTTTACGAACGACATTTGTTTAAAATATTCTTGCATTGAAATAAAAATAAACCTTTTCGACATCAATAACTTATGATTACAAAGCAATGAATAGGTCAGGAGACATCGAGATTTGACACAACAGGAAATTAGCTTCTCGTCGAATGAAGTGGAAAAGGCTGTGTGAAAATATTGTGAAAAAAAGGCTTGGGAATTTTATATCGGGTAACCCATTATAGGAAGTATATTTGGTTGCTGCCTTTTACGAATAGACATAAAAAAAATGTAGTAATAATTATAATATTGAAACATATTTGGTAATATAAAACCCTATAAAATACACATCAAGTTAATAGTATCATTGAGTTGTGTCCTATTTATGTTGCTGCAACACACAAATATTTATTTTCATTGTCTTGGTTTTTAACGAAACTATGCCCCCTTTTTTTCAAGGAAACAGCTATATTTCCGGGATGAAAGGTACTCCATGTCCTTCTCCATACTTCAAACTACGCAAAATTTTAAGAAGATTGGTTTAGTAGATAGATCATAAAGAGGTACCACACAACCAAACAAACTTGCTAATGTAAAACTAATGTAAAACATTAATAATATTAGTTAGGATTCGTCTCTTATTGCTGTCCTGTACCTTTAATTTTTGTGTTTGTAGATAAAAATAAAGATTTATTTCTCTATCTTTATCTATTTGAAACTAAATATTAAAAAACACGGGCCAAAACAGAAAGTATCCTTGTACCTAAATGGAACCTTAAAGTGTAATAGATAACCTTTGGAAGCATAAAAAATGATCGTCTCATCATAAACTTTAACAATATTGACACAGTAGCGTATCACTTTCACAGTCTTCCATAAGCCACATAAATTGTGGGCTGTAAATTGATCGACTTTCGATAGTTTTACTCCTGTTGGTAATGATACAATTGTTACTATGAATACTTCGTGTTTGCGATTGGGCCTACTATAGTTTCAACTCCACCTAAGATTCATACCTATAGTGTACCTAGACTTTTTGAAGTAATTACGTTCTTCTAATCAAATTATGTTAATATAACTAGTATTAAAATAACAATTCTTGTCATGTATGTTTGCTAACAATGGTTTCAAAATTTATCAAATCAAAAATAAATAAATAAACTCAACACTCACGAAAATTATTTTGCTGACCCTCCGCTGTCTATGTACTAGTAAGGAAATAAAAAATATCTTTGTATAATAAAACAAGTACATATAAATGTTATTCGAACCTTTAAAAAAAGTGAGGTTTCTATAGGAGCTAGTTACAAAAAATTTAATTTCAAGGTGACAACTGGGCAACATTATGTTACAAATCACACAAATTAAGCTAGCCCCAAAGTAAGTTCGAGACTTGTGTTATAGGATACCAACTCAATGATACTATAATTTTATAACAAATACATATACCAATATACACTGGACCCAAAGAGAACATATCTGTGAAGATAGATTAGTGGAGAAATTTCGAATTCTTTGCCTGGAAAGTTTTGAATTCCGGAGTTGGCTTACAATAAGAAAGTTTGCAAGCGGGTTCTTGCTTTAAGATCAAACTCTCTAAATCGATCGGGAAAAATGTGCTTCAAGTAAAGTGTGATTTAATGAGATCCTTACGCATCGAAAAGTTGTAAAATTAAAAAAAAATTAGAATATGGTAGCTATTTCACGTTGCAACTAGTATTTAAAAGTATTTCTCAACCAATCTGCATGGTTCGTTTCGCTTTGCATTATATTTGGTTAATCGTTTTCTCAGCACTCAATCACTATAACGTTTTTATATAGTTTTAGAATATATTGGTACTTTGTTATACTACGAAAAAAAATGTAAAAAAAAAACTTAGAACAATTCTTTCTTAGGATTTCTTTATTGGTTGGTTATTACAACCAATATAAAGAAATCCGGAAATTGTGCTAGTAGTTACCTTTTGAGAAATCCTAATCCTAACTGATATTATATATACGAAAGTTTATTGTTTGTTACCTCTTCACGCTTTATCTACTCAACTAACCTTCTTGAAATTTCACACTTGTATAATTAAGAGTACGGAGATGATGATGATGATTTCAACCCGGAAAAAACTACGGAATTTGCAAATAACCTGTATTTTATTATAGGTGGCGCTAAATGCTAATAAAATAATCTTTGCAATAAAACACTAGATGGCGCTGTGTGTATTTTAAAATCGCTATAGATATTTTATTTTAACTATAGCAATCCCATTTTAACACGAAGAAATTACTGTTTCCACAGGGCATTTAAACGGGCAAAGCAGCGGGTAAAAATCTAGTGATAAAATAATATTTAATGCATATTATCGGAATTCGTAGTTTGTCTGTAGTTGTGTTAGTATTATCTAGAGCTTTCACTTGAATGCCTTTCCGCAAACTACTTAATTACGTGATATTTATTACCACGATAAAACAAGTACTGTCTACGTACAAGTATAAATAACTAGGTCTTAAGCTTTCATGCGTTTTGATAAACGTTTGTTTGAAAAACAAAAGTTCGCCAGTTTGTTTAAATGTCAGAGGAGCGCAGGTTAAAGTTAACGTCAAAGCTGATTGGTACATGTGACTCATCCTAAGTAAGGAAAGTCGAAATGTATGAAATTGAGACTAGAATTTAATATAAAATATCAAATATCTGTGGTTTACAGCTCCACCCGCGGTAACCTATATTTGAGCACAGTTCATTAACTACATCTGTTCAAACTTTTATCAAAATAGGCCAAGCGGTTTGGCAGTGAAAGCGTGACAGACTTGCATTTAAGTATGGCATGAATTACCTCTCCAACAAGTCAAATCTATGGATTTAGTAAATACTTCGTACGGAGTACCTACTAATTTCATGGTCATATCAGACCCTTTTTTCTAATGTCAAAAACAGAGTTTCATATAAAGCTTGTATGACATTAATGTTTTGTGACGTCACAGATCTTTAAATCACTAAAACTGATCAATTAAAGTGAAATTTAACTATCGTGTATGATTATTTATAGTAAATACCTTCATATATTTTATTTTCTAAGCCAATTCTAGAAGCAAATCTCTTTGGTACTTGTTACGCTGACAGTTTGATATCTTTGATCAAAGCTGTGACCGCTAAAGCATATGAAAGTAATTTTCTGCCAGAAATAAAGTAAAGGCGGCTGGTAATGCGGTGTCACAGGCAGAGCTGCACCGAGATTGCATTTCAAGAGCTGCAAGAGCTGCATCTATGGAATGCGCAGGTTAACGACACTACATTTTATTACTAAACTATCGGCCGGTCCCGGTTTCGCTCGGGTTATCATAATAATTCATGTTGAGCCTTCCTCAGGAATTTACACTATTTATTGGTAAAAAATCACATGAAAATTCGTGCAGTACTTTTAGAGTTTATCGCAAACAAACAGACATAAGCGGCAGACGACTTTGTTTTATAATATCTAAGGATAATTTATTACTAAAACATACCAATTTTATAAATCAGTTTTGATGAATATTATTGTGTAGCTCAAAATTTGATTTCGTGTCTAGACACTATAAATATTTTTTTGCAAATTGTTCGAATATATTTTGCAGCATTACACGTTAGATTGAGTAAGTACATGGCTGCTTTTCCTTTTTCTTTTTCTGAATAAGGTTTAGTAAATAATAAATCAGTCTGAATATTTCATTTTCATTATACTCTTTCATTTATAATTCAGATTTAGGCACTCGATTTCTGTGTGACGGTAATAGAAGTAATATTTTAGTAACGTGGCGTGACTCGATTTGTTGAGTGGGTACCAATGTACATACGTACATATACCCTACCTATATACCTTAATATACCTCGGGTAGATCGTTTACGCGAAGTTTCAAGTAAACGTTGACACTGGATCTACTCGAGGTACTGTATCATACAACTTCGTATGTATCTATTTTGTAACACTAGTGTTTCACAAAAAAATTGCAATGATTAATATCATATCTCTTAAATATTCTTGTTAGTAAATATCCCAATCTCAAGTAATATTAATTATTAATAATTATTAATAGTTAATGCAAAATTAAATTTGTTTGTTTGTTGTTATTGTCATGTTATCGCGCGTGAAGAGTACATATGGTTAAGTAGATACCTATACTCAACCAATCTTCTTGAAATGTTCAATTGATGCTATAATTATCAATGCATTTAGAGGTAACAAAGAAAGAAACTTAGAGTGAGTTGCACCTTTGACATTAACATTAATCTGCGCAGAAAAACGTAAAGCCATTTTGTCTAAACATCTGTGGCGCGCAGGTTAAAGTCAACGTCAAATTTGACTGGTGCCAACCACCCTATTAGTTGGGAAATTGGGATATCCCATTTTTTTCTACCGACTCTTATAGATGAAAAACCTTGCGCGATGCTATTATGCAAATGCCCTTCGATTAAGCCATTTTCCAGTATTATACTAGACCGTAATTACTATGATTCGTCAGTATAATGGTGGTTTATGCCTTTGTGTAACCGGCCATTTGCGGTAACCCGTCGACAGTTTGAAATATCGTGGCAAATTTTTAATGCGTCAGATATGATTTATTAGGTAACCAGTAATTGCAAGTGTAACTTGCATGAATATTATAGTAGCGGGGAAGCGAAGCCGGGGACGAAAGCTAGTTATAGCTTTCGTCCCCGGCTTCGCTCGCATTAATGTCCATCTCTCGGGAATAGTACTTTTTCTTTCCTTCTCTTCACTCCTGACTACGAGTATGCAAAATTTCATGAAGATCGGTTCAATAGTTAAACAAACTCACATAAGTGTTTGTGTCATTTTTTTATTCTCATGACCGGATTATATGTTTTTATAAATTGTGTGCGCGTAAATTTTTGGTATCAACAGCACATCAACCTAGCTATATTCGTTATAAATATTACCATTACATATAGGTTCGTGCTAGACATGCAGTTGCGGTTGACTGTACTTCATAATATAGAAGAAAAAAAAACACTACTATTATTGTTGTTAACGCTCGTTTAGAATTGTATTATTTTTATTTTCTAATTTTCACTTTTATATTCAAAAATATAATTCACTATTCGAGATTTACTTTAATTGCGTCAACTATTAAATACATCTTATTATATAAATATTTATTTTAATCGCTTTTTAAGAGCCTGTTGATAATTTGCTCTATATTAACGTCGGGTCCGGTCTTAATGGAATTCCTTGCAAATATCCCGCGAACTTCCACCTTTATTAAAATATATTTCCAGCTCTCTTTATTATATGAATATATGTCCGCAGTCCATTTTATTTCTTGGGATGTAGATGAAGAAAATTATTCTTACAATAGTTAAGTTCTTGCGATGTGTCATAATATTTTAAAACTGCTCATCTTTTATTGAAATTACATCTCTAAAAATGCATTATGGTATTTTCTGAGCAAATTATATAAGTAAATGAAGAGAATAAGCTTGTGTTTTTTTTATGTATGTACGTAAGTAATCAAAGTTTCTAATAAAATTCAAATAATCATTTCATTGTACATATTAAAAGTACAAAGCTCTGTCATGGCCATAGATAAAAGAAATATCATGGCTCTGTCTAAACCGTAAGAAATGGAAACATAAAATGTTACGAACGATTGGAATGCAACATTCCATTTTTATATTTTGCATTCAGATTCAAGTGAAAAACGAAGGCGATCGAATGTAATTCAAATTTGAAATTCAACGGTTGAAACGAATGAATCCGACAGTGTCAGCAGATTCGTTTCACATTTATGCGAATTAAGAAATGGAGAAAGATTTTTTCTTTTGTTAATTGTAGAATTTGTGACTTCTTCGAACCAACCCATTTATGTATGCACATCAAACTTCAACTAAGCGGAGTAAAACTTATGAAACTGAATTAATATAGGACTTCACGATAACAAAACCGAACAGACACTCAACAGTGAAATTTGCATACAATTCATAAACAAAACAAGTAGCAAACGCATCTAATAAATTTCTGCTTATCGCAACTGCCAACACCGACTCTATTGAATTAGAGTCGACGATTGGCGGTGACAATTGTATTGACGATTCCATTGTGCGTCTGATAGCGACCTGTTTTCCATCTACCTGTGTACCCGTCGATGTATTGTGGGGCGCGCGCGGGAAACGCTGAGTCCTGCCATTGTTTACACGAACGGTACGAAGAACTAGGACGACCATTGTCGCGGGAAAAGTAGAAAAAATGCAAACGTGGGAAATGGAAGTGGAAATGTTCAACTGTTTAGCTTTAAGAGTTGTTAATTTTGTTGGGCGAGGTAACGAATACGATTTTTTATTGTATGGAGTTAATGTTTTGTATTGAAAAATAAATGCACAATGGTTTAACCTTCAAGAGCCAACTGGCAAGAAATTGAGTAGAATAGAGTTAAAAATTGTAGTATCATTGTACAAGATCGAAGCGGTGCTGGTGTAATGGTTAAGACTGCCTGTGGATCGAAAGGTCCCAAGTTCAAATCTTACTCGTGCCACATGAGTTTGTATACCGTCTGAATCATATAGCTGAGTATGTAGTTTTCATCAACCACCACTTGCTTCCGACGAAGGAAAGTTGTGGATAACATAAGAAAAATGTGGTGGTAATCACCACTTATATTAACTTTACATCACCTCGTGGATGCCGTACGTGACGACTAAGCGTGCTTTGTGGATGGATTAACGTGAACCACAACTGAATCTTCAATGTTTCATAGCCAAGGATGCACCGGGTAGACGCGATGATGAGAGAGAGAAATTGGCGCCCAACGTGAAACATCTACAATATTGTAATTTTACTAAATAAATAGGTTCTGTTTTTCATAGCACAATGATTGTTCAAATCCCGCTGAAAATATAAGCGTTTAATCACAAATGTTTATGGCTATCGGAAAGTCGACCTGCGTCTTACATTTTAATCCCATAATAGGCGAAAGCGTTAATCCTCATAAGACCGGTTAAGGCCAAAAATAATTAATTGGCCTCGTTTTAATAAAACAAGGTTGGCTAGGGTTAATTAAGCCATTGGCCGGAAATATCTTTCCGGTCCCGTCCCGCCTTTTCGTATAATTAATGACATTTTTCAGTGTAGTGTAAATAGGCGTGTTTGACAACAATGTGTGGTCGGCAACTCGTTGTGAAATTTGTGCCCTTTAAATATTTCTTTCAAAGTTAAAATCAAAGAATTTATATATAAATTGCCTTAACATATTTCAAATTAATTAATATTTGTCAAAGTTACAAATTACTAGCATTTCGGAACGACCAATGTTGAATTGTTTGTGAATGTTTTTTTTCCAAGTACATAAAGTACATGGTCAACCGGAAACATAATAAGTCTATATTCTGATGACTTCGAAATAGTTTTTGCATGATTGGGACCGCGGTCGCAATAAACCCATTCAAATGCAGTACTTGGGCGATTGTGATCTCCATCCAAATATCACATGGTTCCAATCGCCTAACAATCTATTCGTATCGCATCGTGCAGTGTTTAATCGCCTGAGACAGGACGACGGATAACTGAATAGGCTACCATTGCGTCCAAACATTTTCTCTTTTTTTTACAGAATTCTCAAACGAAATGGAAAAAAGAGACAGCACATGGACGTAAAAACATGCAACGTGTTTGTTCTGTGGTAGGCTTTCAGTTTCTATTTTATTTCGGGCGGAAATTGATTCTACACTCGATTGAAAGCCAACTAACTGTAGTACGAAATGGAACTCAATTTATTAAATTAAAGCGGATCAATAGATATGTTATTCAGACGCATTCGGTAATTGGCTAAGTCGTTGGTATAAAAAATATTTATGCAATAAAAGACCACACGGTGCAGTCAAATGGTTAAACTGAAAACACTAGATCAGCTCCATGTGGTTCAGTAGTGAAAAACATAAAAAAAATGTATATTTTAAAGCCTTCCTACCATTAAGTAATATAAATGAGTTTCTTTCCTATACCAGTTCTTCTCAACCACATTTAAGTAAAAGTTTTTTCATCTTTCCATTACTACCCTATTTTATTTATTATTATACATTATCATTTAATTAGACCTTCTGCAGTGATTTATTTAAATAGGTACGGATTATGAAAATGTTTAACAATCTCCCCTAGTTACTGACAAGATCAAACACTCGAGCGTCGAGTCAGCGACTATTCCAATAATTAAATCAAGCATTCATGGCCCGATACGGTTCATGAAAAATGCAGCATAGCAATTTGTGGGGCGCTGAGGTGGCCACGCTTCTAGCCGTTTAATCTATAATATTATTATAAAGAGGTAAGCGTTTGTGAGTTTCTGAGTTTGTATGTTTGAGGCGGGAAATCTTCGAAACTACCGAACCGATTTCTAAAATTATTTCACCATTAGAAAGATACATTACCCAAGATTACTATAGGCTATATAATTATTTAAATTATAATTTTCTAAAATATTCTTGAACACTTATAATATCTTTCTCCTGTCTTCTATGGAATTAATAAACATATAATTTAACTCCTTACTCACCTTTTTTGGTCATTTAAAAGAGGCCTTAACCCAACTAGCTTGCACAGAAAACACAAGTACGCCATTTTATAAAACATCGGCGGCGCGCAGGTTTAAGTTTATTGGTTCAACCCACTCTTAAAGTAGCTACTTTTATTTCACTAAGCAAACTTGATGGTATAAACTTTCCCGTAACGATGAACCCAAGGACAAATAGTTGTGTTATTTTATACCTCTATATCTAGCTGTTAGGTAGCCGGTGTTGAAGCCTGATTTACATTGACGAAAGGAACTTTACATGCGATTTTATGTATAATGTGAAACACTACTGACTGACACACTGACAATTTTATTAGACGTAGATTTTTATGAAATTTTGCTTTTGTTATTTCAAAGTTATAATTTTTGCTACAACACGGACAACAACATGATAGTTCGAATGTAGTAAGGAAGTACCCTATATGTTATTCCAGGCTATATTGATTTTGATTTTGCATGAAAGAGTAAATTTTTGCGCAAATCAGGCCATCATATTTCTTTTTCAATGAGACCACGGAAAAAAACAATATGTTTCTTGTAGATCCATTGTAAATAAAAAAAACTCTTCTGTCTTATCATTTGTATATATTAAACACACGGTCCGGTGTTATCCCAATTATCATCATGGATTAAAATACCTACACGGGTTGGCGAAAACAAATAAATTCAGCTTTTGCGGTTAGAATTCAACCATACTGACCTGCGTCAACAGACTCGTACATAATTAATCTATTTGCTAATGTTTATTCATTTCGACCAATCGATTGAATTTTCCGAAACGCATTCGTTTAAGTCACATTCAGACAATAATTTAAAAAATTAGAAACGTCGTCTCATCTTCAATGTAATGTTCTTTTATATATGCGTCGCATGCAAATAATATTAATTTTCTTTATTTTCACGAATTTCAGAGGAACGACAAAAACGGTATTCATAGACTCGCATAAGTCGCAAAAGCTAGTCCTATATAAAATGCCATACTTAAAACCGCTTCATCTCAATTCGGAACCCATAGATCGCGAGAAATGGAAAATAAACCCCTCGAAAAAGCTTACATATGTACGTTACTTATGTTAATGTATTCGATTTCCACAAGCACTACAAGCGGAAGAGGCCCCGGCAAAGTGTTCCCGATTCCAAACCAATCTTACTGGAGACGAGTGAAGTATTTGTTCACGCGACAAAGTGATTTAAAATAAACTTCTGTATATTGGACAGATGCCCGAATGCGCAGCGGTTAGCATGCCCGACCTGCGTGCCGTTAAGTCACTTTGGCAATGGTCGGTGATTGGATGGGTGACCAAGAAAATTATTTCGAGCTTCGTGCTTCGGAGGGCACGATAAGCAGTTCGTTTCAGCTATATTTTTAGTCATTAATGTAGCGGCTCCTGGCAATTCTCCTTATCCATCCGTAAGGAAGGCCTGTGCAATAAAATATAATTCACTTGAATATTACAACCTCCTCTTTTTTGTAAGTCGGTTAAAAATGAAGAAATTCTAAATTAGGCTATTTTTCACAAAATCGATTCTTCGAACTCTTTTTTTCGAAATAAATGGGATGGGATCATTCCATTGTAAATTAAAACTAAACTTACCAAAACAAGCAATTTAGTGATCAAACATACCTGAAAATAAAAACAGTTATTTTCAAATCAATTCATAGAATAATTATAATTACTTAAAATAGGGGTGAGTTGCGCCGTTTTAACTGGCGCGTCGCTGACATTGAGACAAAATGATTTATTTTGCGTTTTTATGCGCATGTTAAAGTTGACGGTGCAACTCACTCACTTTATATAGAATCGGTTCGTACGTAGTTTTTAAGGAAAATAAAAAGAAATCGATGACAAAAAATATCAACACTTTAATCTTATTCTTCATCAAATAATTTGAAGAAGTTTACTTTACTCTCATAATCTCAGCATACAATAATGCAATAGTACTAATAATGCAATAATAGTAACTAATAATGCAATAGTACACCATCTCTAAGCTATCCATTTTTTCAATTTTCTATCTTCAATAGGATTTTCAATGGCTAGATTTTATTTACTTTCTGCGAGTAGGTACCGCTCAGACACTTGCAATAAAATAAATAGACGTAACAAATCCTGCACTATTTTTCTAACAAAATAGAACATTGTGTAGTTCTTATTGCGTGTCAATAAGAGCTACTATTGAAAAGAAGTTTTCACTTAAAGTTGGCAGAATAGCCAGCCCGATTCTGTGTACAGTCAACTCCATATCACAATATCGTTCATACTCACATGCAAATGAAATAGCTTAGATTTTACACTGACTCTAAGTAGGTTGATGTGTGATCAGCTATACGTACAAATTACTTTATCGGTGATACCATAGGTTTATGTTACGATATCTTATACCGTATCTTCTGAAATTCTACAATGAAATTGTGAACTACTTTTCTATAAAATGTATAAGTACCTAAATGAATATTGCTTTTACTAATGTTAACATTCTTCTCCACACTTCTTGTTGTCGTGCAATTGCATTAACAATGTAGCGCAGCAAGTAAACAATATTCATAAAGGCACGTTCGGTCCTCTTGCATGCGGTATCTAGTTTAAATTAATCTATGAATAAACCCTAGTACTCGATCGCATGATCCTATTTCAAATCGTATACCATTCCAGCGTAAAATATCGGCCATACCTTAAAGTTTCTCAGTTCTTGGAATTTTCGCTTGTCGCTACGCTGTTTTTCCAAACTGTTTATAACTTTGAAACCATTTGGAAAAGAATATTCATTTATTTTAACATGGCTGGTGTTTGCCTTGCAGGTATTTTCAAGCATTATTCTTATTTGGTTATAGAATAGTGATAATATTTAATTTAAAATTAAAAAACGTAAACATTGCTTTAACATAAATATTTTTTTAGCGTTTTGTTGCGTTTTATGCCAACTTATCTTAATAAGTTAAACACGGTGCTACTCTCCTATTTTTACTTGAACTTGGTTGGCCGCGTTTGTAGATACTAGTAGATATTGTATAGAAACAATTTATAAAACAATGTGACAATCGCAGCTATCGCATTAGAACATTGAAACTTCAATAAAACGTATACCTATTTTACAATTTGAATTAAGAACGTCAAACTCTTAAATTTCTTTACAAAAGTACTGGCAGGTAAGAAAATCGATGCAGTCATTAGACTCAATTTCCGATAAAGCTCAGGGCAGGAACCACCTGTGGCCGGCTTCGGAACTTGTTATCGTTAAAACGATATTTATTTTCGACGAGTTACATGGATTACATAATGATAAAAGGTGACGTTTTTGAAGCCTAATATGGTCATCATGCAATGCCGGAGTATATTGGAGGTCCCAGGTTCAATGCACAGTCAGGTATCACTATAGTAGTATATAAATCGTATCATAAATAAATAAAAAAATATAATAGTACAATAAATCGTAGAGTTAACACAAGTCTCTAACTAAATTTTGAGCTAACTCAATCTGTGTCCATATATATTTACAAGATAGCGTCTCGCCCCGGCTTCGCTCGGGTAAAACTATAATAAAAAGTAGCCTATATCACTCCCGAAGGTATTAAAACCAAATCTGTGCCAAATTTTATTAAAATTGGCCCAGTTTCTGAGTTTATTCGTTACAAACAAAAATACAAATCTTTCCTCTTTATAATATTAGATAGATAAATCATTTTTCACCACAATACAAACAATTGATAACTATCTAGAGACGTAGCCAAGCAATCAGTAGTACGATATATATGGTCCTTTCCATACCAGAAAAGTCAACGTACCCAATAAATATTTCTCAAAGAATGTAATATAATCTTGATGAAGACGTATAAACCGAATATTCCTTATAAAAATTAATGTCGAACGTCCCGCGTCCTATTTGTTTTCCTGTAGCGTTTCGCGACCCTTAATTTTTAAATACATTACGGAGTCGAGTGTTGGTAACGCTGACAAAAAATAACACTGACATGATATGAAGCGTCATATTATAGCAAGTTGCGACTTATTGGAATAATCACTGGTATATTTTCGATTTCGTTTATTGTCTGGAGATATCTTATTCCAAAACAACACGTTTATTTGAAAACATTTAGCATTCTTATTATCACTCTTCTTTAAAACTATAAAATATTGCATCTCAACTTATCGCCAGTTGACTGTAAGACATCCGTACATGAGATATATCCGCCGTTGTACTGTACATATATATATCTTGCTCGTAATACTAATGCATGTACCTGTTTTTCGTACAAAATAGCTATTACAAACAAACAAAATTTATTACAACAAACAAAAATTACCCGATTTTTCATGAAAGTAAGAAAGAAACCTGTTTCGGGCTGAAAAATTAGCACTGTTATACTATATATATCATACTAGTTGCGCCCCGGGGTTTCGTTCTCATGGGAATTTCGGTAATAAAAAGTACCCTGTGTATTCTTCCAGGCTATGTTCTACGCGTGTACCAAATCTCATATCAATCCGTCTAGTAAATTTTGCGTGAAACAGTAACAAATATGAACACATACATATACAAACTTTCACATTTATAATACCTATTAGTAAATTATCTGTAAGTGTGAAACAATACAGTCACTACCCGCCGAACTACCTTTAACCTTTATTAAACCATAAATAGTAATGAATATTAAATATAAATTCTATATTCAGTTGTTGACTTGTTCATATAAATAAAAAAGTTTGTGCTGTCAGTAATTTACTTTCCCGATCCCTCCTAAAATAACTGAAGATCGCGTGCGGCGCAGTTAGTTGATTATTTTTTTCTTTGCCCATAATACCTGTCGTAGGTGAGCGTTAAACGCTGCAAGACAACGTAACGTGGCGTGATATGTCAATTTCAAATGTATTTTACTTATGGCCAGATCTCGTATACAGATAAGAGCGTTGTAACGCGTTGTGAAGCATTCCGTATATGGCGTAGAACCGCAGTTGTGTATTTCGGTGGATATCATAAATTTCCGAAAACCGTAGTTTGCACAATGTTTCAATCGCTTTTTATGATGATACATATTTTTTCTAAACACGTTTTTGGAAATTTGATGTGCAATCAAAATATACTATTTCTGAAAAATACATAGGACTAATATATTTATATTTAGAAAAATCTTGCATAGGTACCTATAATTACGAAAAGGCATCTCATAAGATCTCTAAGGATTTTTGTTAAGACTAAAGACTAAAAAAAAAATTAAAGTTGAATATATTTTATTATGCACAAAATACCACAAAAACAATAGACATTCTAAAAAGTGACCAAAACAAAATCATTTTTGATGACATGTAACAATGCTCAACAAGTACTACAAACCTTTTACCCAAGCAGCAAAAAATCTCGTTAAGTACACGATAATTAACTGAAATAAATTATAAGCAGAAGTTGTTAACATTTTCATTTATAAAATACAGACACGGCCCGGCTCCGCACGAGGTCTTAGACCTTCGGGAATGACTACTCTAAATAAAAGTGATAACTGCATCAAAATCCATTGCGTGATTTATATGAAGAAAGCTTAAAAACAGACAGGTCTTTGTTTTATATTATGTAGTGATGCTTTTAAATAGAAAGTTTTCCAGAGTGTCATAGCAAACTATTTTTACACTTCAATGTAGACAACTACCCTGTTCCCGCATATTTGACTAAGAGCCCGGGAGGGAAGTATTTATCTGGCCACAACCACCCTTTGTAAAGGGGATGAAAATATACCGCATTCTATCAAAGCGACTTTTGCTCTTTGTGCGGAAAAATACGTAGCGACGGTCACATCTTGCACTAAGTGAGTGCACTCTAATTCTTTTTTAAAAATATTTATGCTACCTAAAAAATAATTTTTATTTTATTCATTTTCATATAAAACGTCATTGCCTGATTACTTGCGTTTTTTATTCTCTAATCAAAATTTCCCACATAAATCTTTAATTATTTTCGAGTGTGTTATTGCTGATACTGGTGTCAGATTTTATTCAAGTAGTCTAAAAGCATCTGACATGACTTTAACGACTACCTACCGACATCTAGTGGCTAGTATTTGCATACACAGTAGTAAAATTAAACTGTCAACATGACTGTGTTGATGTGATATGAGATGTGATGTTTTCCTTCACCGGAAGCAAGAATATACCTAAATCCTTACATATATAAAAAAGTCCACTGCCGCGTCAATCTGTCTGTCTGTCTGTCTATTCGCGATAAACTCAAAAACTGATGCGTGGATTTTCATGCGATTTTCACCAATAGAACGTGTGATTCCAGAGGAAGGTTTAGGTGTATAATTTATTATGTTGTACACGTGCGAACCCGAGACGGGCTTCTAGTAAAATATAAATAAAAGCCTAATTGGAAATATATCCAAGCTCATTAACGTATTACTTATTGTATTCTGCTGACAGTTTTCCAAAAACAAATCAGTAAGTAAATCGAACTCAACAAAAACTGGAAAAATTGAAGGGTCATACCATAACCATAAGACAGATCCTATATTTATCAACAGATATGTTTACTACGTCACAATATCCAGCATTTTATCGCGACTCGCCTTTTTTATCATGTGTTGTGGAGCGGGCCTTTATTTGAGCAATTTCTCGGTCTCACACTTTACTTGTTTATCGTCTGATATCTGATTAACTGATTTAGATTTTAGTTAAGTATTTGAAATGAAACAAACATACTAACATTCCAATCTTAACCTAATCTTAACTAATATTATAAATGCGAAAGTGAGTTTGTTACCTCTTCACGCTTTATCTACTCAACATATCTTCTTGTAATTTTGTATACCTACGTCGTGTAGTTTGAAGTACAAGCATTTTAAACTGGAAAAATAAATTTTTCGTTAGAAAATTCTCGCGGGTGAAGCCGCGGACAAAAGCTGTGTATAATGTTGTGAAATATTAGATACCAGGAAAGGTCTAGCGATGTATGATTAAGAATTTAGATTTTGTCGCAATTAGTAAAGTAATTTAAAGCTTCGATACGATATAATGTAAGAACAATACATATATTCTATCATTCTTAACAACAATACATATCTCTATACCTCTACCATTTTTACTACACAAAAAGACTCTAAATTACCTACAAAATATGTGTTCCTTCGAGCTACGATTCCGGTAAAAGTTTTACAGCCGTAGCCAGCTGTCGGCTAGTTCCATACAAAATTCATACAAACTCATACAAAATTCATGTTTACGATTACCGCAGTCACTGTAATGTAGTTCGTATTATTGTGTTGCTTGAGACTTTGAATTTCGTTTGGTCACGTGTTCTACTTTGGTTGGTGAAGTTGACAAGCATTCTTGCGTTGAAATTTAGTTAAATTTACATTGAATCTATCAATTAATCAATCATATTTGCTATATAGGCCGACTATGAAACAAAAAAGAGGCTTCGTATCTATAAATTAAAAAATGCGGAATCACCATCTAATAAATAATGAAAAAATTATTAATATGGGGGTAAAATTAGAAAAATAATAACATGCGAAGAATCATTTCAAAGAAATATATCCAGTTATTTTTTCGTACGAGGAAACAGTCGAAGTCAGATATTAATTTGCGAGACGCTCCAAGCTAAGCAGAAAATAAAGCGTGAGACTCTGACCCGACGTCCTCGCTGAGCGACGGAGCGCTGTACGACGCCTTGTGACGTTATGTGTACGAACAATCACGGTGACAACACAGGCTATGCGATATCATTTATTAATCTCTTTGTTTCTCAAGCTAAGCATATTTTTATCTAATTATACGTTTTTTAAAGATCTGTAATTTTATGCTCCGTGGTTTAAATAACGAGGCGGCCCATGGTTGACGTCTTGTGACTCCCTAAGAGGGTGGTTGACTGACGTCACTGTTGTTGTCTTGTCAGGCGGTGTCGCGTGACTTGTCACATTTTCGTAGTACACCTAGGACGCCTGGAGTTTGGCGGGAAATTAATATCCTGCCAAGATTGGTGATTTTTTAATACCGCCTCTGGGAGACTGTGTGTTGTGGCTGTTTGTAAGTTAATTCGTTGAAAGGGTTAAACTTTATTTTATTACTATTCTCGTATAAACTTATATATTAATCCATTTTTATTTTAAATGCTGTAAGTATAATTGTGTAGATTTCCACACGATGTTTTCCTTTATCGAAAGCAAAAATACAGGTAAAATATAATTTACCCAAACAACAGTGGGTTATTTTATTAAATCATCACAAATGGGAGGTATTTTAACGAATCGTGGTAAAGTTATGAAGCTGTGAAAATGGAGACTCGTTACACCGAAAATGGCGGGATGAAGGCGCTTAAACGCTCTAAAAGTCAAGGAAATTGTGTCTTTTGTTTTGTTATTTTTCTATTTTGGTAACCTTTTACCTATTGAGAAGCTTGATGGCTGCGATACTGGCAGTTAAGCAACTTTCCCAGTGCTTTGTCACTGGATGGGCGTCAAAAATGTGAAGAAAATATCCCTTATCCATCTACACTCTTCAACATAGAATAAACACAGAAAAAAACATGCAAATGCTAGATAAATCTGTCTGAATTTATTGACCAGTTAGACCTATCTAACACTTGTGTAGCACAAATTTTAACGATGCTTTATCAGCAAGAGGTGAAACGGAGTAACCCTAAATAAATATTGTTCAAAAAGTACAATTTGTTTTTTTTCCAATCTGATACCAAATTCAAGGTCCATAAATACGAATATTTCTTTCTAAACGGACGCTTTTTTATTTCACTCGACTAGCATCTACACCGCTCGGCAATGCTACGCCTATGAGTTCCTTTTTATTGGAACTGCCTCATAAAATAGCGTGTCAAATGATCCGAGGATACGAAGGGTCGCGCGGACTCAAAGAATCAAACTCTTATTCAACATAATATCTCGAATTTTCTTTCATATGCTCTCTGGTCGCAAATTCATGGAATGGAATGTTGCCTTCGTGTGAGATTAGGATATTTGAGTCTTTTTTTCGGGTTCATTTATTGGCATTAAATTTCGTCGGAGTCGAGTATAAATTATTGATGATCTCTTTTGTTGTTTATATATTATTGACGTAATTTGAATCTATATTAATAAATAGATATCTATTTAATTACCACAATCACATTTTGACGACCTCGGTGGCGCAGTGGTAAAGTGCTTGCCTCTGAACCGAGAGGTCCCGGGTTCGATCCCCGGTCGGGTTATGATGGAAAATGATCTTTTTCTGATTGGCCCGGGTCTTGGATGTTTATCTATATACGTATTTTTTATAAAATATTGTATAGGTGAGTTAGTAACACAAGTGTCTAACTTACTTTGGGGCTAGCTCAATCTGTGTGATTTGTCCTAATATATTTATTGTAAAAAAAAACTTGTGATATTTGCATATTATGAATATTTGCGTGTTATGCAAATATCACAAGTTCTGAAAATGTATGAACATCAACTTCAAATAACTCATCATTTTCATATCTGCCACAAAAGACATAGGGTATATTATATATACATAGGTACATATTTGATGCAACAAGAAGATATGTTGAGCTGATAAAACATGAAGATGTAACAAATAGACAAACAAGCTTACTTTCGCATTTTAAATATATACAGTTAGGATTAGGAATGAAATTGCTCTGTGGCGGTATTTATTATACAAAACAAATTATTATTATACAAAAACTGTCCATATCATAATCGTGTTTCGCATCAGAAACTACAACTATTACATTAAAGTTACAATTTAGCTGTCTATTTGAAAAGTTAGCTCCAACAAGAGTTTGTTCTTGTACAAGAAGATAGATAGTTGCCTTCAATAACATCAAGAACGCAAACTTGATCGAACCAATATTTGTGTAATATGAGCAGCCGCGTGCCTCCTGTTTTCAGCTTGCTGCAATATTGTGGCTACATTTACAGAATATTATAGCCTCTTGATTGATTCCATTATTGAATCTTATAATAGTTACGAATTTGTTTAACAATTTATCTCTTATGGAAATAACTATGTAGGTACCCTCATCATCATATGGAGCCAGGTGTCATATTATATCAATTAGCCTAAAGGCAATTGACATGACTTTTACGATGGCCGAAATGTCATTTGTGTGAACAATGTGAATGAGAGAGTATAGGCCAAACTCGATACGCTGAGTATTAGCGGGTATACTCACTCATAGTGAATGAAAGACTACGATGTAAACTGAAATGTCGCTATTTCCAACAGCAGGAGCCATGCCTCATTGCTCCGTTGCGCTCCGTCGTCCTCCGTTATATTTATGTCCATTGACAGATCAAAGCAGAACAACGTAGAAATTGTATTAAGTTTCGACGTATTAATAAATAAATATATACGGACTTTTGATTGAGCTACACGCACGTTAATGTCAATGCAACGTGCTGTAATAGAGCACAACGTGGCAATGGGACAAGGCTAAGGATTTCAGGTCATGCCAAAAGCAGACAAATACGTGTAGTACATCTGTTATGACTCTAAATTGTACAGGAGATATCCTTTAATTTTCCGCCAAACAGAGTAATGACCGAGAGGGTCCTTTAATAAGACTGACGAGATTTTCTTGTGATTTTATTGCCCACTGCTGGGACTAAAGCGCTCGTTTAGATGTAACGACCAGCGATTTACAGATCTCTTCATGGGCTGTCCTAATTTTCTTTGAGTTTTTATTCGTCTTTCTTTAAAGAAAGTATAGTTTATGTTCACGACCGAGTGTATTCTTTAACGTTTTTTTTTTTCTTCTTTAATGGAAAAAGTCAAATACATTGTGCTTTAATAGCTCAGATAAGTTATGGATAGAATACTATATACAGTATTCTATTCTGTATATAAGTATAATCAATTTAGCATTTCTATTAGATTTTTTATATTTATGTTACTACTTGAAATATAATGCTTGATTGATTATTATTAATTTAAAGCATTGAGCGTTATACGCTTTGTTTTGAGTTTTGTTTAGTTCAGGAAAAAGCCGATCTAGACTAATAAAAGAAAAATCGATTCACTCGCAAAAACTATGGGTAATTTTATCAAAATATCAGTTAAACATAATATTTTAGTTACTGTTGTGGCTATAATATAGAATCATTACAAATTACAAATAGAGGATAAATATCAGGCAGGCCACTTGCCACAAAATCAGAGTAGAATAGTCAAAATTTTAAAGTCAATTTTTTTCTCCGGATTTCAATAGAAGTGTGACCTTGGGAGACTTAGAAATATTACATAGAATACTGAATCTATAAATATGTGGAATACTGCTTCCCGGTCAATTAGACGTGTCGCTCTGTCATATTAATAAAAAAAATAACCGATAAAGTTAGTGCGTTCTGTAACCAAGCTACGTTCATATGATCCAGGATGAATGGTATTTGAGTGACGTGACGTCATTAGACGCTTAGCTCGTCTTGTCACGAATCACGTTGCTGACCCTGACAGATTTGGCGGGAAATGAAAAATCACGAGATCCCGTCAAGATACGAAGAAATACGGCGGGGGATTGCGCGAATATGTCAATTTGTTACATCTATATATATAATCTACTACCCTACCTATAGGTAGTGGTACAGTGAATTTGACTTTTTAGACACAACAAAAGTCAAGAGTCGCATGCAAAAGACTATATTTTGCTGATTAGATTTATTGGTGTAATATATAGATAAGTGAGAGAAAGTTGAATGAAACTGAAGTGAATCATAATATATAAAAAAACTGTGATTAAGTCAATTAGAATCTCAAAACGATGCAATGGAAGAAAGTAAGACGTTTATATTTTCTCAAACATAATAGTACATACAGCACAGTACAAATAAAAACGAAACTAATGCTTGAAACAAAATGGTCTCGAAGAAGGAGTATTCTACCTTTCATAAATAATGTAGTTCGTATCTCAAAGCAAATATAAACTTGTAAAGCTTTGTGTATAATTTTGGAATAAACTGTCTTTTCTTTTTTTAACCTCAATTGAATGAAGGCTCATTGAAAATTTTTGCAAATGAATTTCCAACCGTTATTTTTTACCTCGCCATGGATTAAATAGCCATCCATTTCTCACTGGCAACAATACTATTTTGTATTTACATGGTTTTTTATCATTCCCCCATTGTTTCCTTCGAAATCCAAAGATAAATGGATCCTCAAATTAATGATCCTGCCCACAACAGCTTTGCTGACAAATGTTTAGACTTTATATATTAGCTTAAATATCTTCCTACATAATGAAGCTGGCATTGTAATCGAAATAGAATTTCTTTCTTAGTTGAAGATTACCCCTCTCTCTATCTCCTCTGAGCGTATTCCCGGTGTCTTTCTTAGCCGTTGAGCGTCAGAGCCCAGGGTCCGCTTTACTAATTTTTCGTCACCACTTCACACGGTCATGTAGTCAGGCCATTGGCACGCCTATTATCCTCTACGACATTAAACCGGATTTTTTTGGGTTTGCCCCGTCTGTCCACTGGCACAAGTAAATCCAAGAATCTTGCGGGTGCGGCATTGCTGGTCATTTATTATCGACGCTAAGTTCTAAGCAGGCAGCAATCCTGAAGTTTAATTAAAAATTATCCCTATTATTCATCAAATAATAAATAATAAAAATATATTAGGACAAATCACACAGATTGAGCTAGCCCCAAAGTAAGTTCAAGACTTGTGTTATGGGATACTAACTCAACGATACTATATTTTATAACAAATACAATAAATATAATATATATAGATAAACATCCAAGACCCGAGGCCAATCAGAAAAAGATCATTTTCCCATCATGACCCGACCGGGGATCGAACCCGGGACTTCTCGGTTTAGTGGCAAGAATCTTACCACTGCGCCACCGAGGTCGTCATTAAAAGATAAAGCATACTTTAAACTAAATTATGTTCATGTATCAACATCGTTTCGGCATCGATTCTGATCACTGCTGAGCTCAGCACAGGCCTCTGTTTTTGTCCTTCCCTGAGTTTCTCTGAACCCCCTACGGCTTTCTATGTAGTCAGCCCATCTCACTGCAAGTCATAAAAATAATATTATACAAAAAAGCGAAAACCTGGATCTCCATAAACCCTAATGGCGAGATAAAAAAACTGAATAATACCGGAGCAAATTAAAATAATGGAGGGAACAGCTTGTATTAAAAACAATATCAATATAACACAACAATATTCTGTAGATAACTCAATAAATGAACGACGAACAAACCAATTCCCCCCGAAATAATTTCACCAATAACGCACCATGTATACGAATGTAACAAGTTGACATATTCGCGCAATCCCCCGCCGTATTTCTTCGTATCTTGACGGGATCTCGTGATTTTTCATTTCCCGCCAAATCTGTCGGGGTCAGCAACGTGATTCGTGACAAGACGAGCTAAGCGTCTAATGACGTCACGTCACTCAAATACCATTCATCCTGGATCATATGAACGTAGCTTGGTTACAGAACACACTAACTTTACCGGTTATTTTTTTTATTAATATGACGGAGCGACACGTCTAATTGACCGGGAAGCAGTATTCCACATATTTATAGATTCAGTATTCTATGTAATATTTCTAAGTCTCCCAAGGTCACACTTCGATTGAAATCCGGAGAAAAAAAATGACTTTAAAATTTTGACTATTCTACTCTGATTTTGTGGCAAGTGGCCTGCCTGATATTTATCATCTATTTGTAATTTGTAATGATTCTATATTATAGCCACAACATTAACTAAAATATTATGTTCAACTGATATTTTGATAAAATTATCCATAGCTTTTGCGAGTGAATCGATTTTTCTTTTATTAATCTAGATCGGCTTTTTCCTGAACAAACAAAACTCAAAATAAAGCGTATAATGCTCAATGCTTTAAATTAATAATAATCAATCAATCATTTTATTTCAAGTAGTAACATAAATATAAAAAATCTAATAGAAATGCTAAATTGAATTGGAGAAGCAAAATGGCAGAATACGATACGAATCAAACAAAACGTTGGCGTACCTTCAAGAAATCACCGAAAACTTTATACCTACCAATCTGCAGTAAACCTAAAGTTGTTCTTACGGGCCATTTGAGTCCATACGAATTCCATAGCCACTCTCAGAACTACAGAGCGTACACTACTCAACAAAAAAGATTACATCTTTCGATTTGGGAAAGGTCCCAACCTTTTGGAACATATCGGAAATACCCGGAATCCGTTTTACCTGAATTATTCGGTTCTTAAAATGGGATTCTTTTGCAAGGTACATGTCAGCGCAATAGCTTAACTATTATCCCACCAATCCTATCTTACTAATATTAAAAATGCTAAAGTTTGCGAGGATGTAATTATTTCGGACGAGAAAAAGTTCGTAGCACTTTCGTAGCAGATAGCTAATGCTCGTTGATTGCTACGTAGAAGGTGGTGTAGCGTTTTGCCTGAGTATTTTTGTAGTTCCGAGACAGATAACTTTTTGTAGCGAACATACATTTATTATTTAATTGAAATAAAGTGTTACTCTTTCACGCAAAATCTACTTGACAGTTATTATTATAAAATATTGATCCACGGGTAGAATATTATGACCTGGACATAGGTTACTTTTTATACCGAATTTCCCACGGGAGCGAAGCCCCAGGGCGTAACTTATGTGGTATAAATTATTATAAGTATTTATTGCTACGGTAAACCATTTACCTTGACACCAAGTATGTACAAGATATTATACATAATTTCACAAAATATCCATCCAACCATCCATCCACCAAATTGATATTTTTTTTTTAATTTCTTGAAATTCAAAGTGACAACGGACAATTTCCAACGTGATTTATATTTGACAAGCCGGTCATCTGTCAGGCATGCCACGGCAATTACGGTCACCGCAGGTAATTGATGGGCTCATCTTTCTTAGGTCCATGCCCTTAGTCTGTATATCAATATAAATTGCAGATATTCGTCCTTAGAACGGCCCTAAAAGTGACCATCTTTTGTTAACCTGTGACTTGCAATAAAACTGATTGACACATAGGTAACGTTGTTCAGAGCTCAATCAAGTCTACAGCATACTGCATTTTTTGTATACTGCAATAAAGCTGCTTTATATACTACAAACAAACTTACTTTCGCATTTATAATATTAGTTTAGGATTCTTATTTTGTTAGATTTGACGTGTATTTCTTTCAAAATTATTTCATAAATTCAAGTTATTTATCTCTCAAAACATTACATCGTTATCTATAATGCATTGAGATTTTCTTTTAAGCAAAAATATGCTTGTGTTAGAAAATTTCGTTGAAAACAAAAATCTAGGTATTATCCAAAAACCATAGACTTACTAATTATACAGTTGATTTAATTATATATCCATAAACTGACGTCTAATACACGAAATCCCATATCCAGGTCATACGAAATTGAATCATCGTCCCAACTATCCATGAGATTACTTCGAGCTAAGTACGACTAACTCACTTATGTACATTGTTAGCAGTGGGTAAGTATAGGTATCGTGATATGACTCACAGTTTGAGATATATAATGTAGTATACAGGGTGTAACGTAAACGGAGTGATAAGTTACATTAAGTAGATCATTTATGAGAAGTTTCCGGTAAATATCAACACTTCCAAAAAGGGGGATAAAAAATAAACTATAAAAAAATAATTTTGATATGTAAACAAACACCGGACAACACTATTTGAGGTCAATGTTCTTTTGCGCTACACACACACACATAGACAAAACTGATATTTTCATGGAATTAGTATGTGTTGTACGAAGTAGTTCCATCTTCATATATATAACAATTCACAGCCGATAATAATCATTATCTTAATATAAAAAATGTAGAAATGTTAATATTAACGTGAAACTTCGCACGGGGTTTATGATACATCCTGTATAGTTAAACTAAAGGTTTGTCAACTTTAACCTGCGCAGAAAAATGCAAAGTACACTAAAACGTCAGCGGCGCGCAGGTCAAAGTCAACGATAAAGTTGACTGGTGCAACTCACCCATAAATCTGATAATGTTACGACGATATAAAAAAATGACAATATTTATACACAATACAATATAAAATCATAGCCAAATAAAATATGGGAAGGAAAACAGAAAATGGTTGGCGAGGAACTTGCGAGGTGGAGACAAAAATATAGGAAAGTGGGCCCTGGGCTTCGACGCACAACGGCTGGTGGAAGAAACCGGAAAGACGCTTAGATGAAAGAGAGATAATGCACGGTCACTGAAACTGGTTCTCTTCATAGTCGTATTCCTCATGGCTGAGGGTCGTGATCATTACGTGGAATGAAACACACACAATTACTTTCTTGGCATTATTAATGGAGTTGTTTGCCATTGCCTTCTCCATTTCACACATAAGTTACACATAATAATCAACCAGTGTGCAGGTTTCCTCACGATGTTTCCTTCACCGGAAGCAAGTGGTGGTCGATGAAAACTACTATATTTGAGTCAGATTTGTGTACAAACTCATGTGGCACGAGTAGGATTCGAACCTGGGACCTTTCGATCCACAGGCGGACGTCTTAACCATTACACCACCACCGCTACATAACGAAACTGGTTAGCTTAACTAAATCCTTCTACAAATGCGTAGTTTGCAGAAAAAGTAATTCCCTCTAAATGGAACAGGGTTCAGGTTAATGGTATCAGGTACCGTCAAATCGAATCCGCGGATATTTGACGAAATTCCAAAGGTATCATTACGGCGGCCCTTAAAACTGATCCGAAATGCGACCTTTTAAGCCCATATTCAATAAAGTTGAATTTTATGGCACTGCGTTTCTGGCAAGTACAGCTTTTTACAGTGCGTTTAGTTAAGTTTGTAATTAGTCATGAATAGGCAAAGAAGAAGAAGATTTTATTAATTTTTCCCTAGCCTGATTCCACGTGAGATTTTAGTGAACTTAGTAAGTGATATCAGATGCCTTTAGGCGACTTGAATAAAATCTGGCACCAGTAAACAATTAGCACATGTCGTCAAAGATGATATGCGTGCCAATGTTCTGACAACCAAGGTTAACGACGACCGTCCGCAGTGAGACGAAATAGTAGACATAATCTAATATTATTAACGATTAATCTAATATTATTAAATGTTGCATTATGCAAATAAAAATCTAATCTCAACTAATATTATAAATGCGAAAGTATGGTTGTTTGTTTGTTACATCTTCACGCGTTATCTATTCAACCAATCTTCTTGCCTACCTTTCATCCCGGAAAACTAATGTTTCCGTGCAAATCGTGCGGGCGAAACCTCGCTAGTTTTAAGATAAAAGGAAAAAATATAAATAAATCGCTGTTCTTAAGAGTACATATAAAAACTTATAACCTTTAATATGTACTTAACCAAGTACATATTAAAAAATATAAATTATTCAGTTTTAAGATAACACCATGACATTTCCCATTTAAATCACCTGTCTCAGTTAATCCTGAATTCAGAATTAACTTTTTAATTAATAACTTTATTAATTATGAATAATGTTTGGACAAAACTTCCCTGTTTACTGTAACTTTGACTGGGAATGCTGGTAATGTAATTAGAACATTAAATAACAGACGTTTTAGATATATTTGGCAACTCATTTTCGGGTGCTTGAGGTCATATCTACGATAAATTGTTATATGTTATATAACAGGATATTCTACTTGTGTACCAAATTCCATCGACTTCAGTAACAGACATCCTTATACACATCTAAACTAACGAATTTATAATAATACTAGCGGCCCGTCCCGGCTTCGCTCAGAAATCGCACAATGTATTGGTAAAAACCGTACAAAAATCCGTCCGGTAGTTTTTATCGCGTTCATACAGACAGACGCAACACTTCGACGCCTTATTTTCCCCGTGCAATATTTAGACTTTTTGTCAAATACTCGAATGTAATCGTAAAATGCACAGAAACGAGAATGAAATGATAAAATCAACAAACACTTTAACTAAACGAAATTAGATGTATTTCTAAAAATAATTAAAACAAAACGTTGTAACAAATGGTCATAAGGAGCATAATTGATTTGTTCCTTGCTTACCGATCGCTAGGCGTTACTTACAAATTTCAATATTGGGACTAATCAATCAGGCCTGCCGGGAAAATGAGGCTTACGCCTCATTTATCAAACAGCCTGTAGATGAAGCGTGAGCCGAGACACGGTGTTATTACGCCACGTAGTGTTTCTATTACAAAACATGCAGGTTTTGTCCCGTTTTGCCGTTTTGTTTATCCTACATAATTATAAGTATTTTATTATTATTATTATACAATTCCATTGTATAAATTGGACACCTTGTACGATGACGATTTTATTAAGAAGTTGATTGAAGGGCCTAAACAAGGAGAAGGCAAAAGCTGTGTTTTTTGTTTTTTAGCCTGTTCCCGTGGGAATTTCTTTCCTTTCTTAGCTCCCTAGGCTCATAAGTAGTAGTTTCAGCCATGAGTTATTTATCAATAATGCGGAAGCATTATTGAAATACATAGATTTTGTATTTTTATATGATAGTTATTCATAGAAAAATATTTATAGCACTTAGAACAAGAAAATCCGAACAAATAAAACACAAACAATCTGATCAACAAAGAAGTAATTAACAAAACAAAAAGGCCCAATAAAGATCGGTTATCTAAAAACAACTACGTTTATTCGCCTCCTCAATCTACAATTAAAGCTGTTTTTCCAATGCATGCTGAAATATTTGTGGCAAAATATTTATAAATATGTAAAAGAGTTTCTTTTTCAATGCGCAAATTTTATGAGCAGATTCGATTGATTTCGTAGGTTTCCAAAGAAATCTATGTGAAAGAATTACAATTTTTTTTCTCTTCCTTAGTAATTGACTGATCATATAATCAGACAATTTCCAAGTCGAAATTTTATTTACTTATTTCACTTTTTTAAGTTATTTTATTCCATTTATTCCAGTATAGCCTGAATGAACATTGATTATTGCACGCTATCTAAAGGCATATTTAATTTAAATTATATCTTGTGTATAGGTACCTTAATATTATGGTGCTTGCACCAACGATTTTGAGAAATTGTTTGTGTTTGAAAGAAAAAACTACACTAAAGAAGGTTAAGAAGAAGAACTGCAGAAGTTAAGAATCTTAAGCTTCTTAACTTCTGCAGATATACGATTGCTAATAGCTGTTATAACAATCTTATTTTGTGTCTCGTCGAGCATTCACGGAAGTGTTAAACGACTACTCAACTCAGTCACATTGAGCTAAGCTTTGTCGACCTTTGCACAGCGCATTTGAGCTCACCGATGGAATGCCGCCTTAGAAGCTATTCGAAATGTTTCAAACATTTGAAGCGTTGACTTTCCCGAACTCAATCCACCATTTTTCAGAGTAAATGCCTCTAAGGGCCAATATTCAGACCTTTTCTCAAATGAAAAGATCTAATCTCACTTTTTATCCGATTCTTTAGAATTAAGTTACGATTGCTCTTGAATGAAGGCTGTTGGTCCCGGTTGTAATGCTATTTACTTTACTGCACCTTACATGAGGGTAAATTGAATTTAGTTCTCAGTTAAGTTTATTTTTATAATCTGAATTACGACCAAGTTTTTATTTGTATTTTGAAGTAGTTTCTATTTTAAAAATCCATGTATTCATTATGTTATTATTAACATTTTTTGCAGTTGTATAGTACTTGTTTGAATATTAACCCTATCACCATATTTATCTTCATTCATCGTGATTATTTTGTGATGTGGGGAACCATAAATTAGTTTTACACGGCACGCTTTGAATATGTCAAGTACCAGTTGAATATAAACTTCAGAATTATAAATAAAAGGTTACCGAAAACTTGGTATTCTTCAGAATGTTTGAAAGTCACTTTCTAAATTATTAATATCAACTGCTAAACTTGGAATCTCTTTTATCCATTTACAGGCTCCGCGCCACCGCTGAGGTTTAGTCGTAAACCTAAATTTAAAATAGGTTTTTTTTTATAAATATGTAATTTTTAACACAAGTTTAATTTCTATAACTTTTTCTTTCGCAATTCGAGGTTCATATATCTGACATAAAATTTTGTAGACATCTATTTATACTTATACTGTACATATAAGCGTATGTGAACGAATAAATGAATAAGATCTAGATAAATTTGCTTGCATTCAGCGTGTGACAAACATATATATTATGTCTGTTTGAAGAGTTGCATTACCTTAGCATAATGTCCAAAAATGTCAATGTCATTTATTTTTATTTTTACATAACATGCCAGTATTTAATTTTAATTTTATAATACCATTCCTTTTTAAAATTAGTTTTATTTTTTTTTTCTTTTACTTGTAGTATAATGTGAAAATATATTGTTATGTACCTACATAAATAAATGAGTGACATACCAGTTGCCTAACATTATATAAGAAACAAATTTTATTTTTAATAACCTTTTTACGTAATAACATTTGTAATATGATTACTCAAGTTTAAATAGATAATTCATCACGGCTCTGACGCACCCGGAAGCGAATTTTTACGAGATAATTTGAAATTTTCATTCACTTAATTAGAATGAACGATTAGTCCCCACAGGAAAAAGATATACCACATTTTATTTCCCTAAGGACCGGTGGCCCAACTGCTCATCTCCACCATTCGATTTATAAGGACTTTCAAGTACTGATGTACACTGTAATTTGCACCAGTTAACTTTGACGTTAACTTTAACCTTCGAAAGTTCGTCATTTCATTAGTCGGCGGCCACGTGAGCGGCGACGGTTGCCAACATAGATATAAGAAATATTAATATTATCTATGGTTGCCAAAAATATGCGTTAATTTTTTTTTGTAAAATTATATTTGTATTTTTCGACGGATTTAAATGATAATATTTAAATATCAATCTAGATGAGCAAATTAGATTTTTATTTCGTTTTTACAAGCTTTTATTTCGTCGTATTCACTCATATCTTGCAAATTAGATTTCTCCAGTTGTCCTACAGAGTTGAAATTTCACTCACCGCTTCAGTTTCCATGACCATGCATTGTTAATAAGCATGACCTGATGATGCAACCAGGATCGGCTCCCAACGAGTGGACTCAACGTTTTTTTTGCCAGGCGTTAAATGCCACAAGAACTCTCTGACAACAATAAAAGTTTTTGTAAAAAACTTTTTCCACAAGCTTTTGTAAAAAAACTTGTTATTAAAGTTTTTATATTTTAATATAAAAACGTTATTATATTAAAGTTAAGTTAAGTTTATTATATTAAAGTTTTTGTAAAAAAACTTGTTATTTTTTTCTGTGGTGTTTCTTTATCTGTGACAGAAATAATAGAATAGTTATAAAAACAATTGGAATTGAAGAAACACTGGCCTTTGTACAAGTTGATGTCCTAATTGATGGTCTGGCAAGGGTGAGCCGGCTGTGACGTCACTGATTGATTCACACCCACCGCAACCCGGCCCACATTAATCATGTGAAAACAATAACTATTGATTTACATTATCATATTAGTTTCCGTATAATATTCATTGGTCAATGTAAGATTACCCTTATAATTGAAATTTTTATATTACCAAGCAGGAATATGCATGCGGCCTCAAGATGGTCACTACAGTCTATACCCCTATAACACTAGGTGTGTCGCGTTGGTTCTTTTGCCACAACACGCACACTATTGAAATGATGAAAAAGAAAAACATTTTCACTTCACGTTTAGGTACCCTAAAATGCACGGGGGGTTAAAAAGTAATTATTATACTGCTAAAGTTATTCACCGTTAAAAATAACGATTCGCAAGCATTATAAAACATCAAAGGATAAGAAAAAATACAGCCAACAAAAACACAAAAAGAGTGTTACATAAAATTGACATTAAATAAACGTTTTCGTCGCCCGAACGACAAACAACCGGTAAGTATCGATACACAATGGGGGCGACCCTACTATGAACATTGAATTTAGCCAAGTAAACATTTTCCAGCTATATTTTAATAATTGACTTATTCAATTATAAATAAATTTATATTTAAAAAATGGTAAGCCCTTCTGGCATAATAGGGACCAACACTGTTTGAATGAGTTTCTTTCGGCATTTCTTCTCAGCAGTGGTCGTTCCGAAATGCTAGTAGTTTGTAGCTTTGGGAAACATCATTTTTATTTAGAATATGACGTGAAAAAGTGCCTGTGATGGCCTAATTTCTGAGTAAATGATTTGATTTGATTTCAAATTTAAAATTAATAATAATAATAAATGGTAACTGGAATAAAGATTCCAGTTTCGTACATCGCTTATGTCGTCAAAAAATTGTCGGCTGCCCACTTCCAAAGCGCAGGTGAAGAAGAAGCGGCGCAACAAACCTCTTTTAATAAATTAACAAAATTTGGTCTTACAATCAATACGATAGTCGTTGTTGTTCCGCCCTAGAATGAGACCACACCGTATCCTCCCATGCATGTCATATGGAGCGACTAAGGCACATATAGCATTAGCAGCTGATAGGCACTAATATTATTCCCAAGGAGGGTTGACATCAAGGAGGTGGCTGGTGTAAAAAGTTTATTTTTTTACGTTGAGCAGGGCTTCACAGCCCCGCAAACGGGAACATGCGAAAATGAGAGAGATAATAATCGATACGTTTTTACATCTATGAAAATCCTAAACATAAGAATTGGCCCTATTTTTATGGCGTAAGCGAAATATTCGACCACGAAATTTCTGTTAGTGACAAGATAAACGGTTCTTTGTTTTCATGATAAAAGTTACTGGAGTAAGGTAAAATACGGAATTTATAAAACCATATGTTTCAATTTTCGTTCAAATGCTTTATTACGTAAATCCATCGGAAAAATGATAGTGGGACTTTAACTATATTACTAATAGTAAATACTGGACCAGGACCGGTGAAGGTAAATAAAAAAAGCCTGTAAAAACCGACTGTTTGCGTATTAAACAGAGGTAAAAAGTCGGAAAATGCGAAATTGGCGTGTTTTTTCGGCGGGAACCGTAAACACCGGTAAGTGTCGATATACATCGATGTACCGACCCTTTGTGAAAGGTTCGATTAGGCAGCTCGGTAAACATTTTTCAACGTAATAGGGTAAAAATTCAGTGAGTGAAGTATGACAAACGGTAAATTGAAATTCCTATTTTAAGAGCATTTACGAGTATATTCGCCATTATATCTATATTAATTTAATTTTATTATGAAATAAATAATTTCAGTAGATATTTAATATAATAATTGCTGAAAACAATAGACGAACATTATCTTTGCAACTATAGTTTGAAATGTTCAATAATTCATTGTTATTATATTTTCCTAAATATTTGAAGAATACCTAGTATAAAATAGAATTAATATGTCGTCGACGTGGGTTTTGTTTTGTTTAAGGACAAGTCACACAGATTGAGCTAGCCTTAAAGTAAGTTCGAGACTTAATGTTATGAGGTACTAACTCAGCTATTGTATATTTTATAACAAATACATAATATTATATAGATAAACAATCAAGACCCGGGCGAATCAGTAAAAGCCTAACCTAACCCGGAACCTCACTGTTAATCATACAGATACAGTATCACGTCTTTATACCTAACGGGGTAGACAGAGCCGAGAATCTAGAAACTTAAAGTCCAAGATTAGCTGCATAGTGATCTTATTGGTGGAATTAATAAATTTGCTAATATGCACAAATAAAAATAATATAAATTTCTCGTCGTATTAAATATTTTTTATAGATGACAAGCTACACGTTTTAACTAGAAGTTAGGTCTGGTAAAGTTATCACATATATCAAGAATCTTGGCTCTACATGAGGTCTGATACCACTTTTTCATTTATTTTGACTAGAGTCTAGAGTTTGTGAAGCAAACTAGACTCGTCTTGGCAACATTTTTACATGAAAATGTTTTTGGTGGGATAAAATTTCATAGAAACGATTGTATTAAATACTTTTCTGATTTTTATTCTATGTCAATTAAAACATTTTTCGATATCTCTGTCCCTGTCAGCTGCAGAGCTCTGTATCTGGCTTTACAATCTTGGCACCAAGCCGGCATTTAAGTGGATTTCGTCGGTTCAACATTTATTAAATGTATGTAAGAACTTCCCGCAGCTTGGATACCGATACGGTTTAAATATACATGCTAATATTTAAGTCGATAAATTGTTAAAAAAAATTTTAACCACTAAAATAATAAATATCGGGAATATATTGTAATCGTAATTAGCGAAAGTAAGTTTGTTTATTTGTTACCACTTCACGCTCTATCTTCTCAACCAATATTCTTGAAATTTTGCATGCATGTTGTTTGAAGTATGGGCATAGAGTATTCATCCCGGAATAATAACTGTTCCCGTGGGAAATTTACGCGGGCGAAGCCGCAGGCAACATCTAGTAACATAATAACCGAATTAATGCAAACTACGAGAATATGATCACTTTTATAATTAATTTTTGCAAGTAGCGAATATTTCCTATTACTCCCCACGATTTCGTCGGCGGAAAATGATTGCTATGTAATAACTGAAAGTCTAGTCTAACTCTGATTGAAATTTCATCAAAATAAGTCCAGTCATTTTGATATTTGTCGTTACTAACAAAAACACAAATACTATTACTTTTCTCTTTAAAATATTACAATGGATATAGAGGAAAATAAAAGAAAAAATGTCCATATATATATATGGTGTGTAATTTATTACATGTTTTTATACAAATTATTTTTTATTCATATATATTAATATAGGTATGACGTTTTGCTTATACGCGCATTAGTACATCAATTAAACCGGAGACAATAAAGTCTACAACAAATCGTAAATAACCAGTGCGATAGGTAATCTGTACTGGGCACGCAATACTGGCATTTATGTGCCACCGACACTGAAATTCCATGACTGGAAACACTGCGGACTGTAATCTTCAAGGTCCTGGTTTAAACAAAACGAAACAAAAGAAGCTATAGAGACTAGTAGATATAAGGCTTCATATACAGACTATACAGACTATATCTTAATAAAAATGTTATTCTTTCAACTGTGAGTTGAATTACTTGATTATAATCGACTTAGGGCAAAAATACATTTTTTGTATGTGTAGGTACGTACGTACTCGTATGTAACGCGATAACTTTCGAACCGTTGGTCTGATTTTGATGAAATTTAAAAGGTATGTAGGATCTGTCAATAGAATTTTTAAGTTCGTGGGGCATCAAAATCGTCGTTTTGTAAATATTCACAATTTTTTATAGAACTCATCAAAATTTAATGTTTTCACGAGGTGTAAGTTCGTGGCGAACAACTAGTTATGTTACATTTGTAACTTATTGCTGACCAAAGAATTTGGCATTATACTACAGTACAGTTATATATAAAAAACGTTAAAACATATGTTATGACTATACTATGTTTTGTCGCGTTCTAACAATGACAAAAATTATAAAGTGCGATTGTGACAAAACATATTTTAGCTTAAAGTATATTATAACTTTTTATAAATGATTGAGACAGTCTTTATTTCATCTTCGCATGTTACCGATTGCTGTCGGGACGATGACACAATCCACTTTATAGTGAGTTGCACCAGTCAACTATGACGTTAACTTTACCCGCGCAAAAAACGCACATTTTGTCCAAACGATGTCAGCGCGTAGGTTAAAGTTTACATCAAAATTGCAACTCACGTTTAGTATACCAAAGCAGCGATTTAAAAAAAAATTCTATTGCGTTATCGAACAGGTACCTACACAAAACAATCTGAATCACTGAGAAGGAAGAAAATAATCAAATACTCTCTACAACATTGAAATATTCATTGAATCGGTAACAATTTGGAAATATTTAGCTATACGTTGTCGACTTTATTACCAGAGGTTGCTATACTTTATCATAAACTAGATGTTGCCCGGGGCTTCGCTCCCGTAGGAATTTTGAGATAAAATATCTATAGCAATCTTGGATAAGTACCTTTCTAATGGTGAAATAATTTTTGAAATTGTTTCGGTAGTTTCGGAGAATATCTGCCTCAAACATACAAACTCACAAACGCTTACCTCTTTATAATAATAGAATAGATATCGTATAGGGTACCTCACTCTCGTCTATTTCTGGCTTCATATATTTGTTGATTTCAATAAATAGATTAAGAACAAGAATCCCATCCTAACTAATATTATAAATGCGAAAGTAAATTTGTTTGTTAGTTACCTCTTCACGCATTATCTACTGGACCAGTTATTATGAAATTTGGTACACGGGTAGAAAATAACCTGGAATAACACATAGGGTACTTTTTATCCCGAAATTCCCACGGGAGCGAAGCCACGGGGCGCAGCTAGTAATACATAAAGTTGGCAACACTTACGTGATACCCCAATTAGTATGAAATGGGCATATGGTTATTAGTAGCATAATATCCCTATAATATATATAAGGATTTGAAATATATGGTTAGCGTAGACGAAAAGTCGTATACTATACCCAGCAGTGGGTCACGGAGCGCTGCAGACGATGATTATGATGATGAAGCCTTATATCTATTTGCCTAGTACAAAAATATGTAAAGAAATAGTACAAAATAAAAATATCCTATCGATCCGAACACAACTTTACATTAATCCTCAGCCTGAACTTCAAAAGGGGGAAAATCAACAAACTTATTATTTGTAACAGAGTTGTAACTTCCACGTCAAGTCTAATTAATTGATTGAATTACTCATCTCCAAGAAATATTAAGTATCATTCTCAGTATTTCACTTACAAAGTCGTATTAACGGGCCCGTTAACAATTTAAAAGGGTATTATTAGATCATCATTTCAATCGCCGCCAGTAGGAAGTTTTTTCAGGTTCACCAATTGAACTTAATTAATTTTAATATTGAAATGATTTTAAATTTCGAAAAATTTTGAATATATCATGTATCATGTATCTTTCAGCGTACCTTCTCAGCCATGGTCGTTTCAAAGTGGAAATATGTCTCTTTGATTTAATAGTTGACTGGTAGAGAATACCATGTGGCTTAATGCCACCATTGGTACATAATATTTATAATTTTGTGCAATAAAGTTTAAATAAACATTATAAAAATGATGGATTTACTATGCCTATGAGGATAGATACTTTTTGATATAAGGTACATAGTAAATAGCTATGCTACAGTGAACTGCAGGCAATTAGGCATTCTTACTAAATTTTCTAGATCACAACAAAGATAATAAAGGTGTTTTGCCTTATCAGGTACCAAATTGTGAAACAAATTTCATTTACATGTCAAAAAAGTATACATTAAACATACATTACTAGCTTTTTTCCCGCGGCTTCGCCTGCCTAAATTTCCCATGGAAATTATTTAATAGTTATTTGTCCCTATTGAAAGGCATGTCCTTCAAACTACATGTATTTCAAGGAAAAGTGGCGTTAAGTGGTAACTAACAAACTTACTTTCGGATTTATAATAGGTATTTAATTTAGATTATACGTGCAAATTTAATCATTGTACGTTCTAGATAAATGTTCCAAAATTGCAATTCGAGCTGTCAAAACTAACATGATTTGGTCAGAAAGGCATGAAAACTCAACCCGTCGTCTACCGAGAGCCTCTAGCGCTATTTCCGCGTGCGGGGGCCACTGTGACCCCGTTCCGACCACTTTGACGATTGACTTTGCCACGTTGAAGGGTTCTCGCTGCTGTAAAGGGTGCTACGGGATTACGATTCAAATATGGTGGCTAGGTTATTATGACGCTTCGTATTACGACAAACCTGTGATTAGATTCCCACTAAAAATATGATATAGTCTATCAAAATTTATAGAATATACTAGCTTTTGTACCTGGACACTGCTACGCATACGCGTACGAAGCCCTGGCTTCGTACGCGTAATTCTTCCACGGGAATAGTTGTTTTTCCGGGATGAAAGGTATTCTATATGTCCTACTTCAACTTCAAACCACATGTATGCAAATTTTCAAGATTGGTTGAGTAGATAGAGCGTGAAGAGGTAACAAACAAACTTACTTTCACATTTATAATATTAGTTAGGATTAAGATGTTTAGGATAATGTTGCATGCAATATTCTATATCGTCACTACATAGTATAAATCAAATCGGTTGTTTCCCGCTGTCTGTTTTCCCTAAGCAGATCTTTAAAACTACGCAACGGATTTTGATGCAGGTCTTACTAATAGATAGAGTGATTCGAGAGGAAGGTTTAAGTGTACCATTTATTACCCGGTTTTAACCGAGCGAAACAGGGACGGGCCGCTAGTAAATTATATTATGTAGATATTTTCACATAGAACTGACAACCTCAAATAATAAATATAAATATATTAGGACAAATCTAATCGCATAATATTGAATAGAATAGGTGTTATACTAGTATTACTATTATTATCGTAAAATACCAAAGTTTATTTCATTTTCCGTTCAAAATGTGGTGGAGCAATGGCGGAACCGCTTCCCTGCTCCGTCTGCTTTAGCCCCGTGCGTCATTATTTATTAGAGAAATGGCATTACGGCTAATAATTAAATCGTTTTTAATTTTGCTTAGTGGTATTTACACATGGATCATAATGAATTCGTGGCAAGTTTAGATACCTCTTAATCCGGGAATAAACAAGAAAACAGGCCAGGAATATCCGAAACAGAATTTGAATAATTGCGGAAATTTCCACGATTTATGGCACAGACGTTTAAAATGTTGACTTGAGACGTCACAACTTGATGAAATATGGGGAAGTTCGGACTCACGGCCGAGTAAATGCTGATAGAAAAGAGGAAAGTAACTTTTCATTAAAAGATACATAGAAATATTGGTTCCCAATTTTTATGCATACAATTTTATGTCATAATTTAACATGGTATACTGTTACTATGGCACATTGATTTTTAAGAACAACGCATAATTATTTACGCATAAAATTTGAACCATAACTAACATAACTCAACCTAAAAGTTAATTATGTCCCATTTACCGTATGCGAAAAATCAATTATGCCTTAGACCTATTATGACAAAATATTGTAGGTATGCCAAAGAACAATAGGAGAAAAAGATTTATGTGATAAAAACAGGTCCCAGAAATATTCTGAGATACTTCTAATTTGGATATTAAAATTGGTATTGTATGATGATTCTGATACGTATATAAATTATTGTATCAAATCATGATCTCCTTACACTAATTCATATTATTTATGGTAATAATTGTAGTACACAATCGCAACAATTAAACAACCATATAAATGCGGTTTGTTTGTCATATTTATTTGAAAAAATATGTAAAAACCAATCCAAAGATCAAAGCAAGTCTCTTCACATAATTCGCGGGTTTTTTTATATCTTTGCTTTGCTATTTTGCAAAGCGGTAATGTTTAGTTTTAAATGTCAATTCTTTATTTAAATTTATCTCAATCAATTTCGTATAAATTTTACACAAATCCCAAAACAAATTTGCATATAATATCAAAGACCCTGTCGAACAATCGGAGTTTACGATTTAGGGCTTGCCGCAATACGAAATGTCAATCAACCCTCCACACACCTATGTCCTCCTGGTACCCTCTGAACTAATCCTTTCGGTCACCTTATCTTACCTTCGCATATGAGTCCTTTACTAAAAGATTACAATGACCATCCCTTGAATTAAGGCAGGATCATGGTCAAAATTGGATATTAAGCCAACAATTTCTGATTTATCTATTTATTTACTTCGAACCAATCTTGAGAATTTCGGAATAAAAAGTACCCTATGAGTTATATAACATCTGTAAAATTCAGGTGGCCTATCCTTCTGTGACACAAAACAACATCATTTAAGTTGATAGGGCGTGTAAATAGTCCTACCTGTGGTTGTGATTGCTCACGGGTTTTAATACAACGACGAAAGGCGTTATTGGGCGGAGGGAAATTGGTGAAAGAACGGACCACTAGGACCAACAAAAATATCCAGCACTGACCTTCAGATCTGCCTTCCTTATCAAGATCCTCAATCTGATGAGCTGCTGTCTTCAGTGGTGGCTGCTATCTCTGGCTGTTAAATGATGTACCGGCACTTGGATAAAGTTCAGACACTGCAGTGTTATATAGTCCATGTAGGATCCACAATTTCACACACCACTTCATAAAAGGCACATGGAGATGCCGTGCGGGTCACATATGACGAAAAAATGCGAAATTATAATAAAATTAAAGAGAGCAATTGGAGCTCGATGCGGCGCGAAACATTTAAGCGAAGAGAAAAAAAAATATGGCGGGCGTTCTCTCACGCAGTGACCTTTTGCCGCGAAAAGCGACATCTGTCAAATTCCAGCAGAATCCTAATGCATGCTGGATAAAATCAGTAGCGCTAGCGGTCCATAAAATTAAAAAAATAACATAAATAAGGAATAGATGGCGACTGCGTCACCATGCACCCCGCCTTGAAACGTCGGGAGATGTTTCAAAACAAGCAAGAGAAATTATCAGGATAAATAGCGACTTATACTTAAGAAAATACTAAATTATTTAATAACTAAGCGGTTATGGATAGTCTTAACTAATTATTGCGTAGGAATAGGGTATAACTTCGTTACAGCGCGTTTATAACTACCACCTTGAGTTTTGACTGTAGCCACACGGACTACACTATCAGAACCCTTATAAACATGAGTTATAATTCCTAACGGCCAGTGCAAAGGGGCGGAATTCTCCTGTTCAAGCAGAACAACAGTGCCAACCTCTATAGGTTTGTCCGGAGTAGCCCATTTTTGCCTGACTTGCAACGTATGCAAATACTCGAGATGCCACCTTTTCCAAAATGATTGTACCATATGATCAAGTAATTTTTTACGATCTAACAAATTGAAGCGTTGATCTGACAGATCAGAAGCAGGTAAGTATTGAAGAGGAGTAGACATCAAAAAGTGTGCGGGAGTTAAAACTTCTGGGTGCGGATCTGAAGATATTACACTCATGGGTCGAGAATTTAATATACACTCTATCTGAGCAAGAACTGTTTGCAGCTCTTCATAAGTGAGTAACTGGATTCCAATCACTCTATACAAGTGAGTCTTCATACTCTTTATATTACTCTCCCATATGCCTCCAAAATTCGGAGATCTAGGAGGAATCATCTTAAACTCGATTCTTCGTGACAAAAGCTCATTTGACAAAGCGTTTTGAAAATTTGACTTCAACAGAAATTCATATAATTCACCTAGCTGAGCCTTTGCTCCAATAAAGGTGGTTGCGTTATCTGAATAAAGACATGACACAGGACCACGTCGCGAAATAAAGCGTTTGAATGCGTCTAAAAAGTGATCAGTAGTAAGACTACTAACTAGGTCAATATAAACGGCCCTTGTGACCATACAAATAAAAAGGACAATATATGCCTTTTGTGCGTGTTGACCCCTACGTCGAGAAAGCGTTATACGGACGGGTCCTGCATAGTCGACACCCGTATGCGTAAAAGCTTTTGCTTCCGATACTCGACATACAGGTAGATCTGCCATAATTGGCGATGGATGAGAAGGGTTGCATTTAAAACAAATATTACATTTACGACATCTAGACCTTATGACTGTTCTGGCATCTAATATCCAGTAACGTTGCCGAATGATAGACATAAGGAGACCAGGCCCAGTGTGACAATTGGTCACATGATAATGTTGTATTATCAAATCGACAATATGATCGCGTTTTGGAAGTAAAATTGGATGTTTAGCTTCATAAGGAAGCATGGACCTTGAAAGCCTTCCTCCTATTCGAACAATCCCATCACTATCCAAGAAGACTGAAAGACCTTGTAACTTCTTTGAAGGTAACTTACCTGCCTTGAGAAGTTTTATGTCTTCAGAAAAATGAACAGACTGAACGGCAAGAATCAGAGCTTTTTCGGCAACAGCCAATCCAGCTACAGTCAAAGCATCAATTTTAGGCTTAGGTTTAGCGAATTTCAGTACATATGCTATGACACGTAATAATTTTTGCCAAGAAGAAATGCGTTGAGCGAGTATACACAGCAATGGTAGTCCAATATGAGTTGTAACAGTCATCACCTTAGCCTTATGTTCAGGCAAATCAAAACAGTTGGAAGGAGAAAATGGTCGAATCGGCCATTCCTCAGGGTGACTGCGAATCCAACTAGGACCATTCCACCACAATTCGTGCGACAACAATTGAGAGGGAAGCATACCGCGAGAGAGACAGTCACTTGGGTTAATAGAACCAGAGACGTGGTAAAAATGTTTTGCGTCCAAATTCTCCTGACACTGAGCGATTCTGTTACTCACAAAAACAGACCAACGATGTGGTGAAGAATGAACCCACGATAATGCGATCGTAGAGTCAGAGAATGCAAATATGTCAACAATAGCAATACGAGAGGCGTAGGCATCTCTAACAGTTTTTATCAATTTTGACATGAGCAAAATGGCGCACAATTCAAGACGTGCCAGCGTAGTAATTCTTACTGGTGAAACCTTTGACTTAGCACAAAGAAGGCGTGATTCAACAATGCCCGATGGATAAGTACAATGAGCATAGATGACCGATCCAAACCCATTAAGGCTGGCGTCACAGAACGCGACAAGTCTGAGCTCACAACCTAACTCCACTCCTACATGACGTGGAATCCTCAAGCTGTTGAGTAAATGAATTTCTTGCATTAAAGCTTGAAAGCGAGCGCATATATGCAGCGGAGCGAGATCATCCCAATCACACTTAGTAAGCCACAATTCCTTAATAAGCAACTTGGCACCAAGTATAACAGGAGCGACCAATCCAAGTACATCAAATAATCTTGCAACAACAGAGAGAATATTTCTCTTAGTACATTTTTCGTGAATAGCGGCGGTAGTGTAGAAAAAAATATCTTCATATGGATCCCAAGAAAGGCCTAAAACCTTCGACATATTATTACCAGAGTCGAATTCAATTGACTTGCGATGTGTATCTGGAAGCGAATTCAAAAGCGCGAAAGAGTTACTGGACCATTTTATAAGGTCAAAATCGCCAGCCTTGAAAAGCTTGATTAAATCATGAGCCAATTTTATAGCAAAATCCTCATTTGGAGCTGAATGAACCAAGTCATCCATGTACAAACACGTTTCTACCACGTTGGCGGCGTCAGGGTAGTCTGATTTCATATCAGAAGCCAACTGGCGCACGGTGCGCAAAGCTATATAAGGACTGGACCTAAGACCAAATGGTTGTCTATTGAAGGCAAAAGTGCGAATTTCTTCGGATTCGTGAAATCTAAATAAAATACAAACGTATTTACGCTGGTGCGCAGGTAAGCCTATTTGTAAATAATGCTGTTTTATATCAGCATTCATAGCGATAGGAAACATTCTAAAATTCAATAACAATAAAAACAAATCAGCTTGTAAATTCGGGCCGCAGTGTAAAATATCGTTGAGCGAAAGACCAGTGTCTGTTTTACAACTGGCATCTAACACTATTCGTGGTAACGGCTTATCAGGTCGTACCACTGCGTGATGCGGTATATAGTAACCAACAGAAGACAAATCAGCATCATCGACCGGGTTGAGATAACCATTGTCAATATAATCCTTGATTACCTTATTATAATTCTCACGAACGAGAGGGTTCGAGCGTAACTTACGCTCGAGCGAAATAAAACGACGATAAGCGGCGGCGTACGAACTACCTAGCTCCGAAGGATCCCTACAGAACGGTAGCGCAACTGAAAAACGACCTGAATCATCGCGGCTCACAGTCGATGTAAAAATATTTTCACACTCAATTTCTTGAGGCGAAAATAGGCGCGTAGTAGGTACTTCTTCGAGTTCCCAAAATTTTTGAACTGCGTCATTTAATGCTAAAGCGGAAAAAGCTTCAGCTGCGGCGGTGGGTGCAACTTCCCTATGTTCAACGGCGGCGGTTGGTGAACATACCCCACGAGGGTAGTCTCCCATAAATACATAGCCAAACGTCGTAAGCAACGCAGGCGGAGCGCGAGGACCACAATCGACCCTATTGCCTAAATAGATATATGGGAAGAGCTGAGCTCCCAAAACTACGTCAACATCTGACGGAATGTTCCAACTTAGGTCAGCGAGTTCGATTTTACCAATGTCAATATCTTGACAGTCGATAAATCGCGTCGGCAATCGATCTGTTATACATTTCACAACAAACGCATGAATGGTATATTTTTTATCAGGATAGACACGAGATTCAATATCGACATACACATAACCAAGTATAGGATTACACAGCGAACCAACTCCCTTAACAAATGAGTTACTTAAGGGCGTAATTGGTAAATTCAATGAGCGGCAACACTGAGTTGTTATTAAATTATTTTGAGATCCGTTATCAATCAAACATCGAACTACTGATCTCCTATTAGTACTATTTTTACAATAGGCATAAACCTGAGCGGTTGATAAAAGAATATCACCCTTATAACAAGAAGTATAAGATTGCGATTGCGTTGGCGAGTCAATGACTCCCGAAGCGGGCTCACACGCTACCTGTTTACTAGTGTGCATTACAGGTGGCGGAGGAGCCGACGACACAGCTGTGTGCGATTTGATAGCATGATCATTACTAAAGTGAAGTAATTTGTGATGTTTTTTCAAACAAAAACAAACGGATGTACTTTTGCACTCTTGAAGCGTATGTCGTGTACTTAGACAATTGACACAACCATGTTTCGATTTTATAAAATTATATCGCGTTTTAGCGTCTCGCATATTCCGAAATTGCGGACATTCATATAAATGTTTATGATCATTTTTAGAACACAAACAACAGGATATATTATTATTGTCCGTGCGTGAATAAGATGACGAGTCATTATTCGTACCTACGAACGACTTGCTCAAATTATCGCGGGGTTTGACTAAGGAATGTTTGCTCACATAAGGCGAACTGCGCGGATTGGATCGTTCCAATATTTTGGCTTGATCTTGAACAAAGGCGATCAACTGTTGCGTAGTAGGTAATTTAATATCACGAACTGATAATTCAAAGGCCTGAACAGTTTGAGAATCCATTTTTCTCAAGGCACATTGAAGCATAATAAAATCAAATAAATCTGGTATATCCAATCCTTTAAATGCAGACATTGAAGCAGAAAATTTACTAATAAACGAATCAAGGGCGTTCGCACTGTGTGAACAATTCCTTATATCAAAAATGTTATTCAAATAAAATGTACCTAACGCGCGATTATCTTGGTATTTTTTAACCAATGCGTCCCATAATATATTATAGGTTTCCCCTGAAGGTATAATACCAGCAGTGAACTTTAAAGCATCATGCGTTAATTTGGAAATTAAGTATTGCACGCGTTGCGAGTCAGTCAATTGACTATTCAAATGGATATTAGCCTTAAATGACTGATAAAATATATTCCAGTTTTCCGGTCGACCGTCAAAACTAGGAATAACTAAAGGTTGTAATTTGACTACGGACTTGGACGAGTCACTCGCCCTATGAGAACTCGCATTGGAATCCGCGTTACTACTGAGAATGTTGTTTCTTGTACGTTTAACACGTAGGTACAATTCTTCAAATGAATCCAAAGAGGCATACTCTGGAGTTGCGTCCGGTTTTGATTGCAAATTTAACATATTGATATCATCAACAATAGATTCGAACTTATCACGCCAGTTATCTATCATTTCCGATTCCGATATGAAATTTTCGTTTGTCCGTGTCGAAGAATCGTAATTAGTTATTTTCTTCGACGCGTCATATAAACGGTTAATGCGTTGAAATAAAGATTCTCTCTTTTGATAAAGTAACTTGAGCATAATGTCGCTCTCTCCTGATTTCTCTGCTTGCTTTTTATTAACGTTTTCAGCCTGAGTTGTGGACATATTTAATATTTGCTAAAGTAGGTAGGTAGGAAACGCGTGTTGCGTTTGCAACGAAAACTGCTGAGTAAGGAGAAAGTGCAAACAAATAAAACAGAATCGTACTTTAGTAGCTAGTTTTAAATTAATTACATATAAATATGTTCAAGGAATTTTTAGCGGGATTTGCGGATAATTCGCGGACGTCAAAATGGCGTCTTCAAATTTAGTATGGGAAATAAAATGCTATACTAGGCGAAATAAGTTAAAATGCTGGATGTAATCCGACTCGAAAAGGACCAAAATAAATGATAGGGCGTGTAAATAGTCCTACCTGTGGTTGTGATTGCTCACGGGTTTTAATACAACGACGAAAGGCGTTATTGGGCGGAGGGAAATTGGTGAAAGAACGGACCACTAGGACCAACAAAAATATCCAGCACTGACCTTCAGATCTGCCTTCCTTATCAAGATCCTCAATCTGATGAGCTGCTGTCTTCAGTGGTGGCTGCTATCTCTGGCTGTTAAATGATGTACCGGCACTTGGATAAAGTTCAGACACTGCAGTGTTATATAGTCCATGTAGGATCCACAATTTCACACACCACTTCATAAAAGGCACATGGAGATGCCGTGCGGGTCACATATGACGAAAAAATGCGAAATTATAATAAAATTAAAGAGAGCAATTGGAGCTCGATGCGGCGCGAAACATTTAAGCGAAGAGAAAAAAAAATATGGCGGGCGTTCTCTCACGCAGTGACCTTTTGCCGCGAAAAGCGACATCTGTCAAATTCCAGCAGAATCCTAATGCATGCTGGATAAAATCAGTAGCGCTAGCGGTCCATAAAATTAAAAAAATAACATAAATAAGGAATAGATGGCGACTGCGTCACCATAAGTTATTAGAACATGTCAGATTGCAAAATACTTCTCTATGTGTGTCCAATTGGTATAAATTATTTACTAATTTAGCTGAACACAAGTTTATCATTCTTATCATAGATATCACAACAGCCTTTATCTCTAAAATTTGCTTTACAGCCATTTTTCACTATTCTATGGTTTGCGTTACTGCAATATCAAAATGGCCTAAAATCGTCTACTGCGCAGGCAAACCATGTTCGATGAGTACTACTCATATATATCCCAAATAACATAGAAACATGACGACACAAGTTCTACCTATTCATTGAACAAATTCGTTATTCACCCGTTGCTTCTTTTCGAACACGTAATCCCGTGTGTGTGTTCGGGTAGCTAAATCTCTAACGCAGTGGTTCTCAAACTTTGCTCCAGATGAAACCCTTTTGGAAAGCTAATAATTTGCTCTAAATTAAAACAAAAAATTTACTGATCAAAGTAAATAGAAGAAGCTATTATTGATTTTAAAGTAAGTAAAGCCCTTTAAAATACCTAAAACGAGACACAATATAACAATAGGACAACTAGAAATATGTACAATAGTTAATTTCATATTTTATGGTTTAAAATAAGTAGGTAACTAAAGTTTATATTTTATGATTTCAAATACACAACAAAAATTCATATTTTAAAGTTTAAAATAATTATGTTACATAATTATTTCAATAACATTAACAATCTTTCCAGAATCTGATTAAATGCGCGTTTTTTCATCTACATCAATTTATAGATTAACACAGGTGGGTTGGATTTCAATTATTTATTAAAATTGACGCCAATCTATTATATTTTGTGATATTATTAAGTAAAATAAATAAGGCGATATGTGGTTTCCGCGCCATATCAGGAAAACTCTATAAATATCCTCCCATGGATATATTTTAATTAATTTGAGTTACTATTAATATAGTTATTTTTATGGAACATATTAAAAATATTTAGAAAGGTGAAATAAAGTTTTTTTTTACTATTTCTTACTAATTTGAATACTGTTCAATATGACAAATGTTTTATATATAATTATCCTAACGCTCCGCGGAGCACACTTTGAGAACCGCTGCTCCAACACATTGACAATTTGCCCACACACATCGTACACATACGTTCTAATTTATTAAGCCCCAAACTTCAGCGGCCGGATTATTTCGCGTCGTTCAATGTGATTTGATTTGTTAATAGATTTGCCTTGACCCGAACGATTACTTAATTAGATTTAACATTCAGACTTATGTTTGATATGTTTCTTGTATTTGATAAAATAACAGATTATGTGTTTCATAAGATTTCTTATTAAATACATCATGTCACTAGACATAATATAGGTACATCCATATCTATAAATAAAAAAAAATATAATATATTAGGACAAATCACACAGATTGATCTAGCCCCAAAGTAAGTTCGAGACTTGTGTTATGGGATACTAACTCAACAATACTATATTTTATAATATATACATATATAGATAAACATCCAAGACCCGGGCCAATCAGAAAAAGGTCATTTTCCATCATGACCCGACCGGGGATCGAACCCGGGACCTCTCGGTTCAGAGGCAAGCACTTCACCACTGCGCCACCGAGGTCGTCGGTATCTATATTTAGATATAGTACATGGAAAATTTTAGAGTTCATCATATTTTTCACTAGCTGCGTCCCGCGGCTTCGCTTCCGTGGGAATTTCGCGATGAAAAATACCCTAAGTGTTATTCTAAACTATATTCAACCCGTGTACAGAATTTCAACACAATAGATCCAGTAGATTTTGCATGAAAGAGTAATAAATATACATACACACATACGTCCTTACAAACTTTCGCATTTATAGTGTTAAGTTATTTGTTATTTTGCTCACTTAAGGATATATTTGTTTAATCTTTATCATATACGTAACAAGTTTTATAACGCCTATCACGCAGTTTTGTATGAAATAGGCGCGGAATTTGTATAGAAATGTTCTATCGTATTTTACAACACTAGCCTTGTCTTTCATTTTCTTTGAGTTACGTAGTAATTTTCTTGACGTCAATAAGTGATGAATATCATCCTAAATTAAATAAAGAATTTTGAATTTAAATTTGAATTACTGACACTCAACGATACACAATAAAATCAACTTGATAACATAGTTAAAATTTGTTATCTTTTAGATTGCGAGAGATTAATACCTAACTAGTATAATTTACTGTCTATATACTATCACACAAATTGTACTTAACCTAAGCAATCAGGAAAGGTTAGGTTGACTGACATGTTAGGAGCCATATATCAAAACTTTGAAACGAATGTCTATAGGAGTTGGTAACATTAAGCTTTGAACTCAGGGATAACACGGACAGCAACCCGTCAGTTTAGGTATTTAAAGTAAGAACTACTGTAATATTAGAGTGTGTGGTTTCCGCCCTAGAAAAGGACCACACAATTACCCTTTCTAAGCGGATATTATTATCTTTAAACTCAGGGATAAAAGCCCGTCAGTTTAAGTATTTAAAGTAAGAATTATTGTTAGCGCTATACCAGCGTCTGGGATCGCCCTTGAACAGTATTACTCCATATACTCCTCGGTGACGACCCCGGTGGCGCAGTGGTAAAGTGCTTGCCTTTGAACCGAGAGGTCCCGGGTTCCCCGGTCGGGTCATGGTGGAAAATGATCTTTTTCTGATTGCACTTGGATATTTATCTATATATGTATTTGTTATAAAATATTGTATCGTTGAGTTAGTATCCGATAACACATGTCTCGAACTTACTTTGGGGCTAGCTCAATATGTGCGATTTGTCCTAATATATATATTATTTATTATTATATACTCCTGTGGATGTTATACAAAGCGACTAAGGAACATAGCCTAGGTAGCTGTAGAGCAACAATAGCATTCCCAAGGAGGGTTGACATAACGTAGGCGGCTGTAGTAAAATCACAGCTTAATCTTAAAAAAAATACGGGCATTTTTTTTACCCAGGCTTCGCGGCTACGCGACCCCGAACGCAACCGGGATGACATCCATGCAGAGATGAATCTATCAACATTTACACTCAGCCCACTGCCACTTCTTCTGCCGCCGGAAATATTTCCCTAAATACTTCTACGGCAATAACGACGCGAGTGAGCATTTACACTCTGCCTTCTTATTCTTATTCTCTCTCACTCTTCTTTATTTATCAAGTCGCAAAAAATACTTGAATGAATGAATTGCTGGTTCGACAGCATTATGACTGTTCAGTATAAGTCATCCCATATTACCCGCTCGATATCATAAAAATCTAAAAATGTAATTGTTTTTTCATTAGGCTCCACTCTTGTAGTGGTATAGTTGTCATGACTCCCGCGCGAAAAACCGACAATCGAGGGAGCGCCGGGCAGTGACAGTGACATGGGCGGGCAGTGACAGCGCGCGTAACCTATTTACATACTCGTGCTGCCCACTGGGATGCTTACTTCCCTGCCCAATAGGGCTGAGTGTGTCACACACAGCGCAAATGTCATGCCGCCATCTTTTATTGGAGTTCTCAAAATGTGCCAGTACATGTCATGTCATTTTTGATGCTATGAGTGATTCCACATTTTAATTTAATCAAACATTGCGAAGTAAGACTTTATTTTACAACATTAATACTTGGACCTACACTAACACACTGATAAGTAAAATAAAAAATTTGTTATTACAAACAGTTTAGCACTCAAATTTTTAAAAGTTGGTTCATTTTTACATGCTCTCGAGAATTTCAGATGGTGGCAATTACGCGGTAATAAAAAGTTATAATTGGTTTATTTGAAGTACTTTTAAAAGACGAAATTCTTAACACGAAATGTTTTTAATATCAGAAATTTTATAAACTACTTAGTAAATTTTCGATAAAATCTTTTTAGACAATTTAGCGCTATTTCAGTGGGAAATGCCGAGAATTCCAAAGAAGCGAAACCCCGGATCCCAGCTAGTACAATAAACTAATCGATTTAGTTTATTGTACTAGCTGGGATCCGGGGTTGTTTTTAATTGGAGTATTAGTTTTTAATTGCAAAACGCAAATGGGAAAACCATTTCAATTGCCAAAAAGAGTAACTGTGTTCCATTCCACATGATGATACTAAATAAAGCTCTTAAATAATTATAATATCTAAAAATAATAGATTAAAACAACAGCAGCTCCTGTAATATTTGACATTCATTTAATTGCAAGTAATATGAAAATGACAAATTAAAATTTTATTTATTTACAGCAAAAACTAAATTATACATGCGCTCGACACACACATTTTGTCACGAAAATGGACATAAATGAAATTAGTATTCTAAAGTTATCCAATGAGAGCGTGTAGAGAACGTTGAAACGGAACGCTCTTCACAGATAAAATATCATTATGACCCAAATGCGAATGTCAGATGGGATACCTCTCTATGTCTACGGCTCGAGCTGGCTAAATGCCAAGAGCTGCCATCGAAGAGAGCCTTTTTCAAATATCGAACCGCTGTTCTAAATTTAAAATTGCCACAGATTATGTCACATCTGGCATCTGATGTCGATGCTTAATAGCTGGGAAAATTATGGATTCTGTTATGTACCTTATTCTTTTTTTTTTCTCATAATACCTACGTATATACTAATAGCCTAATCGTAAAACTTTTACACGATATGCTTATACTTAATTACCAGACGCTAAACAACACTGCATTAGCATCGTATATCTAAGTGGCTTTGTTTTAATAATACTAAACTTTAACCGTTCATTTTAATAACAGTACAATTAGCCAACTAGCTAACAACTAACAACATACTACTTGAAACTAAACGTGTTTAGAACTTTCACTATACATTTCCAATTTTATTTATCAAGTTTCAAATTACTATTAGTCCTCCTAAAACTTAATATTTAAAATGTATTGATATTTTGCTAAAAAAGAAAGAGAGAGAGCTACATTTTGAAAATTACATGATAATAAATTATATCACAAAATCCAAAGCCGTTATAATTATGCATACTAATATTATAACTGCGAAAGTCTATCTGTCACGTTTTCGCGGCTAAATCCCTAAGCCGAGTTTGATAAAATTGACGTCGATACAATTAATGAACCGGGGCGGAGCTGCGGGCAACAGCTAGTATTGATAGAATTTCTTGAAGTGTACACTGTCAGCCAGCAAACTATGTTGTATGATATCATCTATATTCCATCCAAAGTTAAAAAGAAATTCGTTGAAATTTAAAATTAGTCTAAGAGCTAGAACGGGTTGATGTCACACGCTGAGAGCTCTCAAGCCGGCCTGAGCTGGCCTTGGCACGGCACACATTGCTTTAGGGCGCAACCTTGCACTATCATCACATTCGTTTGTTTTTGTACTTGACTTTCCTTCACATATACATAGCTAGCGATTAAAAATTAGTCTAAGAGCTAGATCTGGTTCGTGTCACACATTCAGTGCTGGTCTTGGCTGGGCTTATATTATTTTAGGACGAAACATTGCACTACAACATATTCGTTTATTTTTGTGCTGCTAAGACTATATGTCTATTTATTAATTTACATAAATAACAGCCTTTTAGTTATTCAGAATAAACCCAAGAGTTAAAACTAGTTAACACTATATTTTTATGACGTCATCATGATGGTGATAAAAAATGTAGGGTTAACTAGTTTTAACTCTTCCTTGGCCGTCACAGGCGTAGGCCTTCCTTATATGGATTTTCATCACATTTGTTTAAGTTTTAAGTAAAGTTTTTTTCCTCATTTTTATCACATTTGTAGTTTAAAATTTGATTACATGATTTCGCAATGTATAATTAAATCTTATTACCTATGAAATGATCTAAATGATATAATGAAATATGGAAATGAGAGTAAATTTACGACACATCATCTCAGCATCATACCATATTCTCTTTGCATTACCAATTAGCATTATTAACGTCATTATTGCCAATTAGGCAGCACTTACCGTTCTGATTTCCTTAGACTATGCGACAAACTATCTAAAGTGCTTCAGTATTAACTGATTTGGATTGCTAATAGCTACTAATAACTAACAAGCACTAAAATAATAACCATTTATAGTGTGATATCATCCTAACTTAAAAAAATTGGAATAAAAAATTAAAATTGGAAATTCTTCGTATCACAATTTTTCACTTTACCTCTTAGACTAAGTAAATTATTGTTTGTTGATTGTCAGTAAACTGATTGACACTGTATTTCTAATTTGGGTAATAGCGGTTTGTCAAAGGTTATTTAGGGGATAAGGGTAAAGGAAAAGTAATTACGTACACTTTAATGTCTCTTTAATGGATATTGTGTAAACCTTGCCTATAGTCATGTGTTTTAGGTATAATCATGTTCTGTTATTGTTCTCGTTGGGGGCGCGTGGTTCCCAATGTGTCCACTCCATAACCTAGGTACCCCAGGACAATTAGGTATGTAAACTATCATAAATATGCATATATATTATTAAACACATTTTGCTATTTTTCAACTTGAGTTTGTTTATACCCCCCGAGTTAATTCATTAGCAGTCAAACTTTACGGGAATTTTATTTTTCTGGCCGATGCCGTCATAATTAATATACTCTATATTTTAGGTTGGATCAGTCCAAAAGTCGCTCAAAAAATTCTTTTTTCTTATATTCACTACATAATAAACGAAAACTTCACTAATTCTACTAATATTATAAATTGGAAAATTTATGACGATGTACATACATCGTCGTGAATAATATGTTTATTATTCTTTCAAGCGAAATCAACTGGACCGATTATTATGAAATTTGTTACAGAGGTGGAATATAACTTGGAGCAACACACATTTTTTATCCCGAAATCCCCACGGGAGCGAAGCCCCGGGGTGTAGCTAGTGATTTTATAATAGTACGGTTCATCAAAAAACAATTTACCTTCGGTTGCCTATTGTCAGACCATTCATTGGCACACAACACCTTCACACGAGATCGTCAAATCTTCTCTTCCCATAAATTAGACAGACATGGACATGAAAATTCTAGAAATACTTCCATCAGATGTTTGCTATTTACTCAGGCATTTGTGTGACAATCTCAAATTACTCTTGTACTCGTGAGGCGGATTACTGAGTGGCACATTACAAGCTTTCATCTCTGTGTCGCGTGATGGAGTTCGTCTGATTTATGCAAAATACTTGGCGAGTAACGCACGATTTCCATATCGTCGAATTATATTTTCGGCGCTATAGAAAAAATTTAAATACTAATCTCAATAGTTCTCACTAATGTTGTGCGATTACTTGCCACTAGACGCAGTATAAAAATCATGTCAAATACGTTTATATGAATAAAATTTGCAATAACACACTCGAAAATAAGACTAATGATATAGTAGAGCATTCGTTTACTTAACGCAACTGTAATAAAGACGAACCGCAACTGATTCGTTTCGGTTAACAAATATTCAAAATTGTGTTGATGATACGTTACCACGTCTGACTCGTTACGGGCTGACAGATCTTATTTTTTATTTACCTGAAATTAAATCCTTAGGATTGTTCTACTAAGAGGCGATGCAAAAAGAAAATAATATTTTTGGGTGAGCACAAATGATAGAAAGATAAAAAAACAAAACGCAAGCAAAGTGCTAGTTGGACTCGCGCATGCTCGGCCGTAATATTATACTAATTTTTGTTATGTACTTTATGTACAGTTAGGTAAGTACCAGATTTGTTCTTTTATGTTCGATAAGACTTAGCTTCTTTCTAAATTTCACAAGTCAATGAGAAGAACTTCATCTACATTAATTTGTGTCTGCGTGATGACCGTGAATAAATGTCTTCATTTGAATTTCAAAAAGTTATTTTATAATTTTTTTTCTGATTAAAAAATAATAATATCTTGTCGTAAACATAAAATTCTAACACTTCCTTCACTTTACATATTTGAGGTTGCAATATTTGTTAAATGTAATGCTCATTTATTCCCACGCCTTTGTGATGTTGTGTTAAAAAATCATCGGGATAATTATAGACTATGTTTACACCCTTCTAAAACGGCATAAATGTATTGTATGTATGGCACCTAAAATTTATAACAAAATTCCACAACAAATTAAAAATCAGAGTTTAAATTTATTTAAAAAGCACCTCAGGTCCTTGCTGATTGATGAATGTTATTATAATTTGAACGATTTTTTTAAATGATTGATTTAGATAAAAATTTAGTTACTTTTATTTATTCGATTTTGTTTTGTGGGATAATAGCAAGCTCTCCATTTAAATTTGCATACCAGTGGACGGTGGAACATGTAGGATTAAACTTTTCTTTTAACACCACATTGTAAAAAAAATGTAAACTCATGTTTTTGCAAATAAATAATCTTTGTCTTTAAAGACAGCGTTGCAATATCAAATTAATGAATTTGATTTACCTTGATAATCTGACAATATAGTTGCAATATTTCAAGTAAATACCTAAGTAAATGCAAAAATTACATCCACTATTAGATTAAAATATCCAAAAACTGATATTTAAATCCGCTCGAACGCCGTGTTTGTTTCGCGTAAAAGATCATGTTAAAAAAAAACGCAAGAACGTTTCCTTCGGCGTGATGGATGGATGGATGTCTCAACTGGTGTCAGGTGAGGGGAAGCCCCATCAATCAACACCTATTACTTGCCTAATTGAACACAGACAGTTCGTGTAGTTTGAGCATGTTCTTTTTTCCTTTTTGTTAGTCTGTTGGTAACTTTGCTCGGGGAAGGTCAGAGTAATACAGATTTTATTTCTATCTCAATTAATGAAATACAAATTTTGAAGTTTTTATTGTACAGTCAAACGCATGTCAAGTAATTGCACGGATCTCTGTGTCTGTATCGCGTAAGTTTCGAATTTGCAATGAATTTGGAAAAGTAAATTGTGATCGGTTGTACTGTCTCATCACGATATTGTGACATATACGCCAAAAAACGTTGTTGTTTATAATGTTTCGTTTTGACAACCAATGCATTACTTTGGTATGCATGACTTGATAGTGCAACGAAGAAAAGCTTCCGACGAGGGAACTCCTCAACGGTTTACTGCATGGACATGATTATCGCCACGTGTTAAATGTAATAACATCTCTGACGACAATAAAAAAAAATATTTTTTGTAAAAATACGTTTATTACGAAAAATAATTTATTACGTCAATTAATTTCCCTAATTCATTTTGTCCCAATTATACCTACGACGAACAAGTAAGTACCACAAATAAGCACATTTCACGTGCTTATCCTCGTCACAAAGGGTGCTTTGTAGGGCATTAGTACGATAATCAAGCAGCCGATCCCTCCATCTCATTCACGCTCCAATTAAGGGCGGGTAACGAGTTCTTAAGGCGCTGCAGACAGTTGTTCAGCCGGCCGTACCTTGAATCTTACAATATCCGAGTTCCGAGACGTTTCGTTATAGATCGATGAGGGATAGAACGACGTATAAATTGATATTGTGACAGCAATCGTTGCTGTTAAAATTTATTATATTATAAATCTACTTATTTTATTCATAGACGACCTCGGTGGCGAAGTGGTAAAGTGCTTGCCTCTGAACCGAGAGGTCCCGGGTTCGATCCCCGGTCGGGTCATGATGGAAAAATGATCTTTTTCTGATTGGCCCGGGTCTTGGATGTTTATCTATATATGTATTTGTTATAAAATATAGTATCGTTGAGTTAGTATCCCGTAACACAAGTCTCGAACTTACTTTGGGGCTAGCTCAATCGGTGTGATTTGTCCTAATATATTTATTTATTTATTTATTATTTATTCATCCAGTATAAAAATATCATCCCTATTATATATACAAAGCCCTATTAAATATTCCGTTTTGAACCATAATATGGTCAAATTTAATGAGATGAAAAAAAAAATGGAATCGATCTGTGTTCTAGAAATTTTCATCTCATTATTATTTTCGAAACGAGCGGCCTGCGCCGGTCACGCTCTGATAAAACTATAATATACTATACGCCTAAATTTTAATCTGGAATAACATTATCTATTGGTGAAAACAGTACAAAAATCTGCCTGGTAGTCATTGAGTTTATCGCGTTCGTACAGATAGACGCGACATTATATAATATTTAAGTACTTACCCTATTAGCTTAAAAAGTATGCGTGACATGGATAACAAAACAATTTGTGTAGATAAATGACTAGTGCCATGTATACAGTCGCTTTCTCTTTGCATAAGAATATTTAGATAGTTATTTAAATATTTTAAAAAATACCTACTTAAAACAATTATAGAAATATTATTCGCCTATTATAATCCAGTAAGGTAAAACAATATTATCGTTATAGTTAGATCAGTTTTACGTACAGTTTTCCTCAACCCTGTGTCCAAGAGTCATACCTCTTGGATTCAGGCAATTGACTAATCCTAAAGATGGCGGCCGCCATTCATCATAACTCGCCGGATTACGACCGTTATCCACACGACACGGAAACACGACCTGATGTCGTTAATCTAACTACATGTGTCTTAAGAGGGATTGAATACAATTACTATATTACAGCTTTACTCCGAGCAGGAAAAAAGTCAGATGAAACGGACAACCAATGAATTTTCGCTTTCAAAGGTTTCAAGCAAATTCACTATTTTATAAGTTCTAACGATCGTTGCCTATATGCTAGGGTTTTGCAATGAGATAAACATTGAGCAGACAAGATGATATAAGTCATAGTATGTGAAGAGAAGCACAGGACAGAGAAGGAGGTCGAACAAAAAGGGAAGCCCACTGTTGGTCTCTCTTAGGCTAGGTACAAAGTGTTTTCTAAATCGCCTCGACATCCTTTCTTTTCGATTATTGATGACAATTGGCGTCAATAAAAAAAAATCGTACTACCAGAAGCACAAAGTGGAATAAACCTATAAATTAACCTCGATTGTCTTAGTATATCAGCATATACTGATTGCTTAGTTATCTAAACATCAATCCGAAATACCTACGCTAGATTACTGTATTATTGTACCTTATGCAATGCGTCCATTAGCTAAATCTATATCTAAGCCGCAGCCAAAGATCCCATCATCTTTAGAGTGGACGGTGCAACCCAGCCTAAAACTATCAAAGTTAAATGAATAAAACGAAAATTTAAATACACATGATTTTATAAACTAGAGCAAATAAAATATGTACCTATGAAAGTAGCATTTTCCATCCAAATATAGAGTACAACAATGTTTCCTTGCAGGAAAAACGATAAACATGTCAGCATCGATCAAAATCGCAATCTGTTGTGATGAAAAATCGCAGGAGTCTACTGTTATGAAGACTTATGGTTGCAATTCGTTTATTATTACTTCACTACTCCTTTATATGATATCGAACAAAAGGGAAATATATATTATCTAGAAAATTTCTTTGATGCAATCTCTCTCTCATGTGACCGTTTTCCCATTTTCTTCCTCAGCCGTTGAGCGTTGGAGAATAGGGTTTGCTATCTATCGTCTTTCATTATTAATTCTTTGATAGAATATTATGATCTAATTCTTAAAAAAAAGGAAAAAATCAAAATATTTTTGAAAATGCTTAACTTTTATTCTCACATTATTATTATAAGATTGAAACGTTAATAAAATCAAAAAGGTATAATGGTATTGTGATTATATTTTACAGAAAGGACAATGCCCGTTCTGATTCATGTCCTCAAATATCGTGTACATAGGTACATGAAATTTCCAAGAAATAATTTACCAAACATTTTTTCAGTTTGTTGTCTCTGCTACCTACTACATCAAGATTTGTAACATAATATAATTTGCTGTCAATCTAATAATCGAATTCAAAGTCATTTGTAAATGACATGAGCATATCGAGCTCACACTATGCGTCTAATAGACGCCACTCGCTTGCTCGATAGATTTACAGGCACTATATTGGTTTAGAGAGCATGTAAATCGACTCACATCTCATGATTTCAATTTACGGACGATCAACAGCACACCAAGATAACCAAATTCCGTTTTCTCTCAATAGATTTATTGTTTTCATATCCAACTTTATAGATAAATTCACGTTTGTTTAAACTATCGATAACCTATACACTTATTTTAAAGGGGATTAAATTATTGATAATAATAATCTCAGTGCATTAATTTTGTATCTGTTGACACAGATAGACATATAGATACACAGAACGTGAAAATTTTACACCCCTCTGTTTGCGTCAAGGGTTGTCAAATAATGTTAAAACGTATTAGGTTAATCAAACTCAATGACCATGAATCACAACCCCTTCACTCGGCCCTTGATTTTCGCTGTTCACATCAATTAATGTTTGGATGACGAAACGACGTGGACATACTGACAGAGTAATGGAATATTCAGTAAGGTCGCAAGGCTGAACTGACCGTTTATTTGTTCAGGAACCATGTGGTATCTATTGAGCTGAGTTTTCGGGCTAAATACACATCCAGTGTTATTGTTGTCTTGAATAATATGAAAAAGCGTAAATATTTTTTGGCCACGAGATCTAGATAACAAAGCTATCTCCTGTACATGGATTTAGTAAGTACTTCGAGCACCTACTACAGGTAATTACATGCTTCGGTATGATCATTTCTTTTATCTATGGGTAAGATGTTGTATTTATTATAAACTGAAGTAGCTAAGTGTGAAAAAATTTACTTAACCGTTAAACTGACAAAAAATTTTTGTGACACGCAAAATTCACAACTTTTATTACCAACACGAGTTTCTAGAGATGGAAGCTTTTAATTTTGTGAAGTCTCACCATCGATCCATACTTTTTGGATATATACACGTATTAGTTCCATGGGATATGATTTTATTAAATGACTAGAAAATTACAATTTATTTTAGGATGGATCAGGACCGTAGAATTTAAAATGTATTATTACATTATAAATAGGATAATTTACATTTAAAGAGAAAATAATATGATAATTAATACTTATTAACTTAATTATGAACATTTCAGAAATTACATGACTGTGTACCCAATTAGAAAGAATACAAAATACGTAACTTGCGTACGTGGAGACAAAGTTCGTGAAATATGTGAAACAATAGTCCTAATCTAAATAATTATGAACACAAGTCGGATATCCAGTACATACACACACTAACACACACACACACCACACAAGTAACTCATAAGTCTTTCTTCATAGTCGTATTCCTCATGGCTGAGGGTCGTGGTCATTACGAGGAATGAAACGCACACAACAACTTTCTTGGCATTATTAATGGAGTGGTTTGCCATTGCCTTCTCCATTTCACACACAAGTTTCAACCAGTGTGCAGGTTTCCTCACGATGTTTTCCTTCACCGGAAGTAAATGGTGGTATATGAAAACTAATATATATGAGTCAGATTGATATACAAAATCATGTGGCACGAGTAAGATTCGAACCTGGGACCCTTCGATCCACAGGCGGGCGTCTTAACCATTACACCACCACAGCAACTCATTAAGCCTACCCTACAGTGAATTCAAATCAAGTTAAATCAAAACAAAAACCATGTATAGTGAGACATATAAAAGTTGGAAACAAACCCAAGCCTTGCCCGAAATAGCGTAAGTGGCGCGCTCTGCCGCAGCATTGGGACGAGAGGCTCTTCACAAATGTGGCTTATCACCACGTTATAAGCCAGCTCCACACTATGCGCGGACAGTACGCTAAACTTTGTCAAATTCGGTATACATTGCCGATTTTTCATTGCGGTAAATAAAATCACTCACACAAACAAAGCAATGTATTTGCGTCGGCATCTGTTGAGTTCCGACTATAGTGTGAGCCTGCAATATATGTATATAAATCCGACCGCGACGTTTTGTGAAAATGTATTTTTATTTTTTGACGTTCCTTTTGTGTTATGCGTATGCCATGTTACACAGAATATATTGTAAGTACTCCCAAAAGTGAATTTTTAAGGCTAGACATTTTAAAAGGTCACTGATAGTTATGTTAAAATATCTTTATAAAAATGTAGGTGCTTAGGTAAAACTGTGTTTTTTATTTTTGTTACAAAGATTTTATACATTATAAAAGTAAAAAGTGACAAAATTTTCCAATTTCGAAATAGATTTTTATTGAAATGTTTATGTGAGTATAAGATGTCAGTTAAGTAGTTATTGATATGAATAATCGTAAATCATTAAAACGAATAAATAACAGTTACATAATAAACAAGTATAATTACGTTGTTTATTAGCACTAAATCTGTGTTTAAAAGACACGTGATTTTAGTAACCCAACTCTTTAGAAAGCATATCCTACTAACATTATAAATGCGAAAGGATGTGTGTTTGTATGTTTGTTACTCTTTCACGCAAAATCTACTGAACCGAACGTTATGAAATTTGGTACACGGGTAGAAACACATAGGGTAGAAGTTCCTATAGGAGCGAAGCCCCGGGGCACAGCTAGTATTATATAAAAATAACGAGGGCCGCTTATACCGATGGCATTTCGAAATTTGCATGCCAACCCGTTCGCTAGAGCGCATAATTTTCATCAAAGAGCTGAAAAATTCTGTACGTTCGCATTTTGAAATATCAGCGATAAAAAGTATTAATTCAGATTTTTCGTTACCAACACTTTGTTAAAATATTTTAAAAAACATATCACCTTTTCACATATATTGACATTTTACATTATCTGATGATGTGTAATATTTTTTTTTTTGTAATTATCGGAAATAACCAACATAAAAGAAAAATGGAAATTACGGCAACTAAAAATGACGAAGTGAAGGAGATAACGTGGTTCTGACCCAAGAATCTTGCAAACCTCTGAAATCGGAAAATATATTCTTGTAGGTATATATTTTCCGATTTCAGAGGTAAACCACACAGATTAAGCTAGCCCCAAAGGAAGTTCGAGACTTGTGTTATGGGATACTAACTCAACGATACCCATATTTTATAACGTATATATCGTTGAGTTGAAGATCGTTTTCCATCATGACCCGACCGGGGATCGAATTCGGGACCTCTCGGTTCAGTGGCAAGAACTTTACCACTGCGCCACCGAGGTCGTCAAATTATTACAACTAATAAAACTAATTAAAATATTACAACCAAATATTTATTAATAAAATGTTTATTTTTCTTATTACTAGAGTGAGACTTTTAAAATAAATCCTAAAAGCTAATAATATTGGTGACAAGTTTATCCTTGCAACTCAGTCGCCAACTATTTCCTGAATCCTATGTATCTGTTCTGTAGGTAGCTCTTCTTCTTCTTAGCCGTATTCCTCATGGCTGAGGATCGTGGTCATTACGTGGAATTAAACACACACAACAACTTTCTTGGCATTCGTAATGGAGTGGTTTGCCATTGCCTTCTCCATTTCATACACAAGTTAATAATCAACTAGTGTACAGGTTTCCTCACGATGTTTTCCTTGACCGGAAGCAAGTAGTGGTCGATGAAAACTACTATACATGAGTCAGATTGGTATACAAACTCATGTGGCACGAGTAGGATTAGAACCTGGGACCTTTCGATCCACAGGCGGGCGTCTTAACCATTACACCACCACCGGTTCTGTAGGTAGCTCTAGTATGTAATAAATAGTGTTAATTTGCTAGAAAATATTTTTTACCGAACTCCCATTACATTTGAACAACTTTTGTGATAGAACGAAGACAATAATCTTTATCTAGAAAATAAATTACTTTTCAAACCAACTGGGACTATTTTGCCAGAAATAAACCAGCAAATTGACCGTAATATGTCTCCACATTTAACTTTCATAGACTCCAGAGAAAATACTCTCTAAATTGGTTTTCTTTGAAGACTCAAGGAATAGGATAAGGACCTGAATAAATAAAAGAATGTTTAGTACTAAATCATTGTTAGTTTTATGAAAAAGTGTTGCTTTTCGTTTCTTCACTCCCTTTCAGGGTAAAAATATACGTTTTCCCGTCAAAGTATTTGAATATTACATTACCTGTTACAAAAAAAACCTGATACATTTATAGTATTTGATGAAAGAGATCGCGGGACGATTTGATGGGTTCCTGCGGGGTGGCAACAGGCTGCCTTCGACAAGAAATTTAACAAAAGAGAATAAGAATTATATTAGTATTTTTATTATATTAGTATTATATTAGTATTTATATATGGTTTTATTATATTTTTATTATTTTGTTTTTGTACTTATTGTGTGTAGTTTTAATAAAGTATACTTTTTTAATATTGCTTGTTGATACTTGATGTTTCGTGTACTTCTTTTTTCTTCACTTTGCACGTTTATCTTACGCTACCTTACTTTGTGTGTTGAATTTTTTCCTTTCAAATACTTGGTTGACTGGAAGATATCCCTTTCTGGGATAAGTCCGCCTTTGTACGCGTTCTTTCTTTATTTCACTGCTTTCTTTGTATGTGTTTTCTTCGTGCAATAAAGAGTTTACAAACAAACAAACATGAAATAGACTAATAAAAATGCATTAATATAATATTAACGTGCCATAATACACCTTTTCTTACTTGGATTTTTTACTTAACTATCTAAATATGGAATGAAATAATATGGAATACTATTAAATATCTAAATATGGAATTTTATTTGGAATTATTTTAAATTAACCCCTGATTTTCTACAAAAGGTTGTTTTCTTTTTCGATAAGCTTGTTTGTCAGTCATTATACTTAATGATAACTTCACGAAGGTTGCGTATGAGGCTTTCACTATTGGTGTTGCTGCTCTAAATCTCACTAAATAAATAAATACCTAATAGTTTTCTAACAATAATATACAAGTTTTGCTCAAACATGTAGTTCAATTTCATAAACGATCGTATACCATTTGTTGATAAAAGGTGCACTACAATTTGTTTAGGATTGAATAGACAAATATTTGGTTTATTTAATTAGCACAGAGTATGTATCTGAAATCCACACCAGCACAAACATAGCGATCGATCTTTTATTTGCGAAAACGAATAAAATTATAACAAATACTTTAGGTAACTAGACCCATGTAAATACAAATTCAAAATATTTCATTATATTAAATTATTATAATCCATCATTACCATCACAACTTACACACATATTGATTTATTATACATTATATATATATATACGTTATGCATTTTTGACGTCCTGACGCGATTTATTACCCTTCACAAAAAATGCACAACGCCGCTAAAGAAGTTTTCACTTCAAAACATAGAAAAACTAAACTTCCTAAAATTAAAATTAAAGTATAAGAATATTAATTTAATTAAAAAAATTACCCTAAATCGCCCTCGTCATGCGTTAAGAATTCCAGGAAGTCTGAGACACTCCTGCCTGCTTTGACAGTTTATTTAATTATAATTATAAATAAACATGTATTAATTGAGCTTTCTGCAAACCAAACCTCATCATCATTTCCCCTGTTAATTAAAATAAAAAAGCTTCGTCTCTCTCGCACGCACACTACAATGAGACGCATTGTGTTCCTGTCTCGTCCCAGTTTCCTAATTGCTCCCCTTCTCCCACCTTAATGACTTCCCCAATTTCGTGTGATTTTGTTTTAAAATGACTTTTGGCGTTTTCGAGAATTTTCTTCATCTATATTGTTGTAAATTGAATACAAACCAAACTTCCTTTATGATTTGCAAATTGTTACTATAAACAGTGTGCTGTGTATTTTTCATACAAAAATTCACCATTCAATTATTGTATTATCTGTCTGTATTTTTCTGCGCAGGCTAAAGTTAGCGTCGTCACGTCAAAGTTGAGTGCGGTGCAACCCACCCTAAATCGTACTTACATAGTCAGTCATTAGTAGATTTATCAGGAACCATAAATGCTTCTGATAGAACATGCCCACGATCCAGAATAGGGTAGGATTAATGTGCACTAATGGAGATCCTATCCTATTACACAGTTGCTAGTTTATGGTAAAGGCTAGATCACACTGGTTCGTTAAAGAAATAAACGAAAATGTGAGCCGTATAACGTGATTCATGATTTTTGTTGTCGAATCTTTTATACGAAAGTATACGTAAGAACACCAGGGCGCTTCCTCTTGGATGTTTGATGTTAGTGCATCCATTATAAATATAAATAGGAAAGGACTTAATGCGGAGCCCTGGAGTAGACCCACACCGACACTGAACCTATCGGTGACACCAGCCGCAGTACATAGCTCCTATTACCTGTGTGTACATGCAACTTCAAATAAATTAAAAAAAATCCACAAAAATCAACACAGCATAATAATATTTTTGTGTCACAAAGCGTTTTGTTAAATGTAAATATGCTGTAGGCATGCCATTAGGTTGCACATATAATGGCTTCATTATCATAATTTCACACAAAATAAATGGCGGAAATTCGTGATTCGACCCCACTAATATTCCTGTATTTGGACAGTTTTCCCCCAAACATTTTCCACTAGTTGCTTTCAAATTATTACCTTGTACCCAAGACTGCCTTCCTGAGGGAATTTTGGGAAGAAATATTTTTCTGTATTTCCGACATATACTAGGCTGCTATTTATGTATCCGGAACTGGCCAATAATTCTAGAATATTTAAAAAGTAATTACAACATTTGAAAATAGAACTCTTCGGCTAGAGAATAAATATTTTTCATGTCCCTATCATTTGTTTTTTTCAATTGGCGCCAATTTTGAAAATAGCTTGTCTTCATTGCCATGGATTTAACTCGTGAACATTTTCGCGCGATGTTTTATTATGATTTTCGGCGTGGATTAACTCAAAAACAGTGCATCGAACAACTGATTTTAACTTTTGGAGATGAAGCACCATCGAAAACCACTGTGTATTATTGGTTTAAGGAATTTCAACGTGGACGGTCTATGCTCACGGATGAAATTAAGGAGGGTCGTCCTAAATCGGTAGTGGTACAACAAAATATTGATGCTGTGCGACAATTAGTAATGCAAGATCGTCATGTTACATACCGCGAGATAGAGGCGTCTCTGGGCATTAGTATGACGAGTATACACGCGATATTACACGAACATTTAATTGTTAAAAAAATTTGTTCGCGTTGGATTCCGCACAACTTGAGCGTAGATCAAAAACTCGTGTCGACTGGTGTAAGAAAATGATAAAAAAATACAACCGTGGCACGTCAAAAGCTGTTTATAATATCTACACAGGTGACGAAACCTGGATCTATGCTTATGACCCTGAAACTAAACAGCAGTCAACGGTGTGGGTCTTTCAAGATGAACCGAATCCAACAAAAGTTGTTCGTGCGAGAAGCACTTTAAAGCAAATGGTCGCTTGTTTTTTTGGTATCAACGGACATGTAGCTACAGTGCCACTAGAGAATAGTAGGACGGTTAATTCTGAATGGTACACCACCATTTGTTTGCCAGAAGTCTTTGAAAAAATACGAAAGAACAACCCACAACGCAGAATCATACTTCATCACGACAATGCTAGCTGCCACAAGTCGGCTGAAACAAATAATTTTTTGGAGGGTCAAAAGATTGAATTGACGGGTCATCCGCCGTACAGCCCCGACCTGGCACCCAATGATTTTTATTTATTTCCAAACATTAAAAATAAATTACGTGGTCAACGTTTTTCGACCCGCGAAGAGGCCGTTGATGCGTTCAAAACACACGTTTTGGACATACCTCTATCAGAATGGAAAAAGTGCTTTGAAAATTGGTTTCATCGTATGCAGAAGTGCATAGATCATCGCGGAGAATACTTCGAGAAACAATAAAACCATATGTAATAATATATGTTTGTTTAATTTTGTTATTCCGGATACATAAATAGCAGCCCTCGTATAGTACCACGGACATTAGAAATTAATGGTTTTTCGTAAAGGAAAAAATATAATCAGCTTCACATTTTTTTTATTGATTGAGTTCATGCGATATTTTAAAATATTCATCGTATCTAACAAAAACAGTCGGTTAAGTGCGAATTGAACTCACGGGTAGAAAGAAGGTCCCGTGCCTTAATTGACGTATATAAATACGTCAATTCTAAAAAGATATTTGGAATCCTCAAAATAAAAAGCCCATTCATTTGGTATAGGTACATGCTGATCACACGATATTTTTTTATTACTTTTCCGTCTTGTGGTCATTGTACTAAATTTTAAATCAATTGTTTCTTCATTTCGAAGCAAAGTTACTGTGGAGGTCGGACAGACTAGAAACTCTAGTGATTTAATAAGGGCTCCGTATGTTTCCTATTGAGGTACGAAACCCTAAAATAGCAATGAGAAAATAGCTATTATTCAAATGTAGGAAAAAATAAGTCTATACCAATTTCTCTGCCTCGTAACTGCTATTACAGAAAAAGTTTTGTTAAACTTTTTACATGTGCTTTTAAAATTTTTGTGAATGGAAGCAGAAATGGCTTTAAAGTTCCTTTTTACCTTAGTATTCTATGCACGCAACTCGTTGGGAAATTACCTGCAAAAACGAAAACAACTTTAAATAAATTTCATAGATTGTGTACACTGAGACTAGCTGAGACTTGTGGCTTCGCTCCCGTGGAAATATGCGGATAAAAATTGCCTTCTCTATATGCATTTTTAAGTTTTTCCTTACGCACGCAAAATAAATTAACGGATTGTATTGAACTTCGATTTCAATATAATACATTAAATAAATTTTGAGTAAAAGAAGCGAACTAATTTATGACATAAGTAAGTAGATTTCGTAAACCGAATCTGTTCTTAAAATTTGGATGGAGTTAAAACAATCGCCTTGTCAATATTTTATTTATACATAAATTCCAAAAATATGAAAAATAACAAAAACCCAAATCGTCACTCACATAATGCCTGAAGAGTGGCCACACGCGACCGCTAGAGAGGGAAAAGTGGTAGAAATAATGACTCTGTGAAGTGTTCATGCTCTCGTGAAGAAGTGGGACATTTTGCTAAAATTTTTGGCTAAATGTATTGTTACACTGTATGCTTAACACATAAGAACATTTTATTATTATATCTAATAGATTATGCGGTGCATTCCTTGGCCGTGGCCTCCTTATATATTATCTAATAATGTATTGATATGAAGTACGGAGAGAACCATTAATATAGAAAACCACGCAGTTTAAGAACTAAACTTGAATAAAATACGCGCACGGACTCTTTTCTGCATAATATAATTTTATTTCACATTTTTAAAAATCAAATATGATCATTCTAAAGAAATGTAAATCCTAACTAATATTAAATGCAAAGTAAGTTTGTTTGTTTGTTTCCTCTTCACGCTTTATCTACTCAACCAAAACTTCTTGAAATGTTGCATTCATGTAGGATATTGGGTACGTTTCATCCAGGAAAATAAATGTTTCAGTGGGAAAATCTATAAAACGTTCTCACATACAACATGAACGGTCTATGTATGACGAGATATATGAGAATCAATTTCTAAGTAAACACGGATATTGAATGAAATACTAGCACGGATTTTTAAACATTTATGAGTTCTTTGTTTCATACAGTGTGTAATCTTTACGAATTATAAACGTGTCCAAAATGAAAACAGAGATTCAGACGCGTCACGCCTAAGTCAGTGTCGCGGTGTTGGTGCCAGAACACGCAACAAAATGTTGCACAATAGAATAATTCGGCAAGTGACATTATTATTGATAGGGTTATCCTACATTCAGTGTCAAGAGAAAAAGAAGCTGCTGAGAATATTCACCAACTTCAACAATCAGAGGGACCTCGATTTTTTCCGGACGACGTTGCCTTATTTAATTGACAACATCGGCTCAAATGTAAAGATACATTACTTTTTCAAATACAATGGTAAAGATTCTGCGGATGTCATGTGCGCGATAGATTTGTTGAAACCTACGCACATGCAAGCTGATTATTTGAGGTGTGCTGCCGAAGGAAACAGTGCTGTTGCGTGCAGAGGAGTAACGAATATTAATGTTGATAATTTTGAAAGATGTTTAAAAGCAAAACTTGAGCGTTTGATTGAGAGATTTCGTACGCAATTCGACCGATTACGTTCAACGAATACTCCCATTGTGGTGGTGGAAAGTAAAGTTGTGTCTGATGAATCAGGGAAAAAATGGTTGGAATTAGAAAAAATGACACCAAAGCATCTGTTGGGAAAGATTTGCGACGAGTGGGGGGAGGACATGCCCGAGGGGTGTTTTAACGCTCTGCCTCCACCTGCTAATTGAACCCTTGGTCTCTAAGTAGCCTAAAATAATTTATAGTATAAAGCTTTCAATGCACTCTTTATTTGCTATGTTATGTTTTGACTTTGTTTACTAGTTCTTAGGATTTATGATTTAATAAGTGAATTTAAGTAACATCAACGAATATCACATGTAATGCTTTGAAAAAATATTTGACCGATCGTTTCAAACGAAGAACGTTGTTAAATAATATATCTACAAAATTTTGTGCGTTAATTAAAATAAACAATATCATAAATGTGAAATTGAAATTGATTGGCTTCGACACGAAAAATTTAATTTTCCAATAATTTTCGTTCATTTTCATTTACGTACTGGTAGGTATCAATCTCATAAACACGGATATTGCATCGAATGCTAGCACCTATTATATTGAATAATCGCTCTTCCTTTCATACAGTGTGTAATCATTACGAATTGGAAAAGTTTCCTTTAACCGAAGGATACCGATGTCGAGTTCAGTATCGCGGTGTTAGCGCCAGAACACGTAACAAAATGTTGCACAACGGACTAATCCAAGTGACATTATTATTGATAGGTTTATCATTTATTCAGTGTCAACGGACGAGGAAGGAACTGATAAGAATCTACTCTGAGTTCAACAACCCACGGGACCTTCAGTTTTTCCGAATAACTTTGCCCTATATCGTTGACAACATCGGCGCGAACCTCAGAATACAGTATTACTTCAAAGATAATGGTAGAAACTCTGGGCCCAGAATGTGTGCGATTGATACATTGAGACGTAACACGTTTCTGCAAGCGGATTATTTGAGATGCGAGGCCGAAGGTAACACTGCTAACGTGTGCAGACGTCAGATGCCTATTAATAATTCAAATTATAACCGTTGCCTAAGAGAAAGAGTAAACCGTATAATGGTTAGATCTCAAAATGCATTCAGCCGTTTAAGATCAAGAAATACTCCTGTTGTGGTGCTAGACGGTAGATGGAGACTAGATGAATTGGGAGAAGAACTGTTGGAGTTTGAAGATATGGCGCCGGAGAGGTTGTTGAGCAACATCTGCTGGGGGTGGGGTAGTGCCAAGCCTGATGGCTGCATTAACTCTCTACCCCCGCCTGCTGTTTGGGTGCCCCCGTCACCGCGTAGCCTAAAATGACAAATACTTTCTAGTATAGTATAGCTGGGTGAATTTCACGACTGTTTGAACACGGCGTGTAGCGTTCCATTAGAGTCGCACTTTTTTTTTAATAAATAATCTTTTGTTTTTTAAATTAAATATTTATAAAATTAACATGTACCAGTACTTTGTTTATTTATAAAATAGGATAATTAAATAGATTACTGTGTATGGTACAATTTAATAAACGTTAATGATAGCTACGGCGGCGTTCAAAACACTCGTGAAATTCACCCAGCTATTGACAGTATGCGCGTGCGCATGTGCATGTACTTGATAATGTTTTATATAACAATTAATATTGTTTGCATTGATATCGATCAAGACTAAAGTTAAATTGCAACGGCCATAATTTATGTGAAAAATGTCGACACAGCTTAGTTATTTTTGATTGTACTACAAATTTTATAATTAAAATATTTAAGTCTAAAAGTCCTTCGAAGCGCGACGCGACAGTGGGTCGTTAAGCTATTGGGACTCCAAGATATTTGAACCGCTCGCAATCTCCCAAGTACTGTATATGAGTGAGTTAGATTATTTAGCCACAATTATTGAAATGGTATGATTGGACCAATGTAATGTTAGGTAAGTGGGACAGCAAGGAAAAAGGATTAAACATTTTATTAGTAAAATGTTTAATGTTTTCCTTGTTTTTAACAGTAGGTGTGAAAAAATTTCAAAAAGTTTTTGGGCGTGTGGAAACGCTGTCCCAATGAAGTTTTGGGCGAACGCTGTATCAATTAAATTCAGAAACAGTACGTGGGCGATTTGGTCCTCGTTCTGAATATCCAGCAGTCCCAATCGACCCTGCACGACGACCTATATAAATATATACATAGATTTTCTGATTGTTTTATTATCTGATTAACATACCGTTAAATACAGGCAATGCAGTATATCAACCTACTAAAAGTCAATGAATTCGCCGCTATTACAGCGGCATAAAGGTCAATGTTCTTCATGAAACATGTAGTTAACTATACAATTACCATTACCCTGTTTAAGTAGTAAACTGTTTAATAAATTACTTAACGGGCTTAAACGAAGTTTAACACCAACTACACACTGTCGATGAAGTCAGACAAATGCCGACGATATTAAACGTACACCGCGCAGTTTATATGAGAGCTATTAATTACCTCAAGGAAAAACCAGCAATGTAAATTGAAATAACCAAAATGTCGCAAACTGTTTGCCGACAATGTATAGCTGTCATAATCTAACGGCCACATAATGTGGTAGTATTTTTTTTTTTTGCTTCATACAAAAAAAAATAATTACTTTAGCTCATTCTATGCTTTGAATATAAACAGTTGTGATAATTGTATTGTGCCCTTTTATTATATACCAAAAATATTATTCAAAATGTATTTTATACAAATCATATTTGACAAAAGTTGGAATCCAGTTAAATTTTGCATTTCAAATGCATAATTTATTCGTTTTCACGGGCTGCAGGGCCGTTTCTAATTTTTAAACAAAAAACATTATTCAAATGATATTATTAAGAGGTCTTTTGTCTTATATAAATATATTAACGTTGATATATTTATTTTGACGACAATACCGCCAAGCCCGTCCGTTATCTGGGGGTCCTGGGTTCGATTCCCGTGGCGGGAAATAAATAAAATAAAATTAAATTAAATTTTGTGTACATGTTTTCACAGTTTTCTCTCGATGTTTTTCGGCGGAAGCAAGTGGTGGTCAATAAAATGAAGATAAATGAGGAAGATTGGTACACAAACTTAAGTGATACGAGTAGGATTCGAACCTGAGAATTTCAACCGTTTCATCAAATAATATTCTCCCCTTTACTTGACTGTATTAAATTTTACATTTTGATAAAAATTCTGGTTTATGATACTTATATAGATAAGGTAAATGCAAAAATCTAGCTGTCACGCCTTCACAGCTAAATCGCTGTACCGATTTTTATAAAATGTGGTACCGGGGTCAACCATAACCGCATACAACAGCTAACATAAATAGGTAACAAAAATAAATAAATAAAAAACACAAATGTGAATTTCCTTGAATATATAAAAATATTCTGTAAGTAGGGAAATCATTCACATAAATCAACGTCAGTTTCACCTCGAATAGTTTTCCTCAATTAATCGATTACATGTAATTACGATAAAATTATTTCCCTTGCCGCAAATAGGTACAATAGCATTGAAAGAAATAATATTCAATGATTAGGTTTTCGACATAAATGTACAAATAAAAACATTTTTTTTTCACTTATTGATTACTTTTTGACTTCGGGAAGTGAAAGTCAAAAGATGAATAGCGCGGAGCGCAGCGCAACGTAGCGCTATGGAGCAATGGGGCCGCGCTCGGAACGTCGAAAAAAAAATCGAAAACATTTTTTCTATCCGTTGGCCACTTTTCTTGTAACCAATTGTGTGGTCAAATGATGAATGAAAATATTTTCACACCATAACCATTTGAAGACATGCATGGTATGGTCCTATAGATAATAAATCCGTATGAAAAAATAAAGAATTTCAACAGTGAGAGTATTTTCAATGTCCACTTGCGATGGTGAGGTTTCAAAATTTCCATTTTTCGCAAAAAAAAATCACCTTTTCACAATAAACCCGACCCAACGGCGTTAAACTGAAAAACTCGGAATGAATTATAAAAATCCCTGTTATTTTGCGCGGGAAATAATTTCCGCTGTGCCCTTCGTTCCATTGTTTTATTTAAATGAGCATGGGAATAATAAGAAAGGTTAGCCAAATGCTCAGTAAGCTTCTCGTGTCACTATTTTTCGTGTTAATAATAATATGAATCCTATCTAATAATGCTGGCTTGATGTCAAGGACGATATGCGTACCAATAGTCTGACAACTAAGAATTCCGACGACCGTGCGAAGTGGAGACGAAAATGTAGGAAAGCGGACCCTGGCTCTGACGCTTAACGGCTTCGGAAGAAACAGGGAAATCGATTATAAGATAAAAAAAGCGCTGGAAAAAAAGGAATTTCGTTTTGTACTTTTTAATTATTCGGGGTCTTCATAGTTCGGTGTACGAAATGCAATTAGATGTATTTTCCAATTTACCAGACGCAAAAATAATATTACTTAAAGCCACTTAATAAGCAGAAATTGCAAATAAAGAAGTAACTATCTACTATAATGAAAATGGAGTACAATGCTTGTATCAACTGTTATCTAGTTCCTTTTGCTCGACTCGAAGCACTCCGCTACAAAAAAACACTTCAAACAAGTCGCATTAGCAACGTCTTTTACGTACGAAATAAAATCTCTTTGTAGTAATCGCGAAAGGATTATTCAAATGCAACGCTATGGGAAAACAAACTCTGTTTTCATAAAGTCAAGGTGCATTTTCTTTTACATATTTTTGTTCCGAGAAACGTGTCCTCGTTAACAGCTTCGTAGAACTTTTTCATGGGATGATTCATGGTAAATTTGAGATATTTATGCCTGCGTTAAGATATATTCATGTATTCAGCATTTCGTATTCGTAATTTGAATTATTTTTTTGTTTTAATTTATCGTATGGTTGTGGAATATAGGCGTGGAACGATTTATTTGATTTATTTCTCGAGCAATTTGGCGGCGCAAATTACTTCGGTACTTATCATCAAATGTATCATTTTTTCGATTAAAAATTACAGCCTCAATCAAGGTATCCGGATAAGTAGAAACATAATTTAAATATCGATCACTGCTGAATCGCAAGTTTTTTCAAAGCGCACATTCTTTTTTTACATGTTAGTTTCTCGCATGAAAATTCTAATATTATTCTATGCCATAGTATTTTATTATTGCGTTATAAAACCTAGCCTATGCGAGTTATTTCAGGTAAATACTAAATTTCCAATAATTAAAACTATATATTAGTCTTGAAAAAAGTCTACTTCTAGACTGAAACTAGAGTCGAATTTTCCGTCGATAATCACACGTGAGCAACCCATATATTTATAGTAATAATACTCAATTTACACATGTCAATAAAAATAATTTATCGAATTAAATATTTACACTCAAAGCAAATAAACACCGGTAAATAAATCTTAAACCACATCCAACAAAATAAAAAACAACAATTTTATCTATGACCGAAAACAGTAAATCGTTGAACCTGACAATAAAACAATCCATACGAGGGACTACATTTAAAGTCATATTTTATATGGCATATACAAACACAGGATTAATACTCGAGCACACAGCTGTGTATAGTCAGAAACACATCATCACCACATCATTGCAATACAAATTAGCTGTTATTACTGCGGCGTAAAGGCCAGAATATTGTAACATGACCTGCAGTTGACTGTACATACATAAAAGATCCACATTACCATGAAGGGTGTGTATCGCATTTTTTGTCGGAAAATAAAAGGATGTACTGAACAGATTTATAAGGATCAAAAAGAAGACTTCTGTCTTATGAGGGATGGTGTAGAAGTTTCAGTAGGGTTATCCACAATAAGTAGTTACCTGGGTATACAAGAAAATGTATAAATCTATTCACATAATGAAACACGATAATCAAATATCTTGACTGGGTGTAAAATAAAATGGGTATTTAAATAATCAAATACAATAATCAAATGTCACTTTAATGGATCAGTTTTATTAATTACGAGATTTACTATGTTCTTTGTGTCATTAAAGTATATCAGAAAGTGTACATATACTTTACAGTTATAAATTCTAATATGTATACAATGCAAGTTCATGCTTTCATTAAAAAATAGTCTACCTATACAAGCTACATTTTACCACAACACGAGAACTGGAGAGTACTCCAGATCTCAAACAAACAAACGCAATTTCCTCAAAGAGAAAAATAATTTTAAAATATTTAATGTTTTTAGCCTAATTGAATGCACCACAGTTGGCCAAATTTGGTCTTTCTTTTATTCGGTCTACATAACATCTGTCGAAGGCGACAAATCTTCTCCACGCTTTCTATTAACTTATATATTTCCTGCACCTACATTGTGCAGGAAATAATATAAGAAATGACATTAAAGACAACCAATGAAATGTATGTGACACAGATTAATAAAACACATGGGACATGATAACAAATCTCCTGATACTTATTTCAAGGGTTGCGAAAACCAATTTAAAAATGGAACATTCCCTACAGATAAAAAAGGGTACGCCACAGTGTAAATAAAATAGATGTCAGTGGTCAAAGAGAGCAATACCAAACAATGTCGCACAGTGTATTCCCCGCTGAGCCCCTTTTTGAGTCCCTTTTTGTCACGCCATGCTTCCATTTAGGCTACAATTCCGTGGCTACGCATTAAAAATTCTTCTATCTCCATATTCCCGTGCTATCGGGTACATGGACACGGACATTATAGCCCAGAAATGAAGTTTGGGGTAAGGGCGAAAAATAAACCGTACCAATTTTGTTTTTAGCTCTGATTTTACGACCGGCCGCCTGCCTGATTTGGAAACCTTTTTTTGTCGTTGCCAAGCTGCCAAGGCCCCCGTTATGTCTTATGACATCTACGAGAGGATATGGATTTGTTGCATTCTAGGGCGGGACCACACGCCACACACGTATTAAAGCATTTAACAAAGAAGTTCGATTGTTAAAACTATCTAACCAAAATATTCGAGTTTCTAAACTGCCTGACGTTTATTTGATTTTAGTGTAATTTTTTCTTCAACGTCTATGATAATTTTTCATCCTTACATCATACACATTATAAAAAACAAAGTCCTCTGCCGTATCTGTCTGTCTATCTGTCCGCGATAATGTCAAAAACTACTGCACGGATTTTCATGCAGTTTTCACCAATATATAGATCTTCCTGTTCTTGTTTTGTGTTTCAAACGGAAAGGCCTGCTAGTTAATAATATCATTGTCTATTTAATCATTTACATATAAAATAATTAACAAATTTTTTCATACAATTTATGAAAGCAACGGTCTCTCACCTTAAATAAATATGCAAATGGGGTCAAAAGGTAAATGCCAAATTGTACAATATCTTCTTACACTATAGGAGCTAGCCTAAGTGAGCGTTTTTGTCATTTAGTGGAATCCCTTTTAGTGGGATTTAGGTGGATTTCGGAGCCCTATATTAACTACCTTCAGGTTAAGTCGGGACTTTTATTGTATAAGGGTGTTCCTTAAAATTAATACTGGCTTTGTGTATCTGGTTCTTTATTTTAGACAATTTTTAGCTCCTATGATCCTATGAAAGACAAACAGAATTTTCGTATTGTTTCTCCTCCCGCACAGATTGTGAAGTCAATTTAATAAAGTAGAGATTTCTCCAGAGGCATTGCAACCTGTCACTACTATTTCAGAATGTCATCCGCCAATAAGCTTGTTATCCAGCTAACATAACCTAAGTTTTAGAGACTCTTTGCTCTCTCTATCTACTTCATGGAATAACAATGTGTATTTAATCGTTGGTAGATTGAAATTCTAAAAAACTGAACTAAAGTATTCCTGCCATGTCAAAATAATTATTAGGGGTGGTTTGTACCAGTTAACTTTAGCCTGCCCGGCGCGCAGGATAAAATTAACGTCGACGTTGAGTGGTGCTTATTTTGAGGAAAGTATTCTATGAAAATCTGCCCGTCAAATATTGTTTGCTTCTTGAAGATATGAATGAAAGTCTTATATTCATAGATGGGCTTCGAAAAGCTTCGTGACGTTTAATTTTCGAACATATCTGAACCACGTGTAAACGTCGAGTTTTACAATGCACGCATTGATGTCACGTCAAAGCTGAATACTTTCGTAAAATTGTGGTCGAAATTAACGTTAAGAGCGATATAAGAGATACGAGTATTTTTGTAACATACTTATTTGGTTTCGTGACGAAAATCTGGCAAGAAACCCATGCATTTTGACACTGGATAGAGAGTATAGTCGATTTAAAATCACACATGATTTTATTTCTTTTTATATTATTGTTAATTTGTATTATATTTACTGTACAAAAGATGCATTCATAAAAAGAAGGTAAATAAACAATGGCGGATTTATCCCGTGAAAGGATATCTTCCAGCCAACCAGCGATAGTTTTAAGATATATTTATTATCATTTTTACTCAGGTATTCATATCGCCATCTTGCCCAGACTCACGCTGGTAGACCTGAGGCAGCACTCTGTGCACTGTATAATTAATACACGCGTGTATTAATATTTGTCGTGGTTAAAGATACAAAATAAAACAACTGTAGTGCATATAGTCAAGTCGATACGAATAATAAGATCGTGATGTAAATTTGAAAACGTATCTAATCTAATGTAACCTAACCAGAAGCAGTAGCTATTGCTATATATACATCCGTAAAATAAGTCATTGTAATATTTCCATAAAAACACGCAATGCTCATAAAGAACTAAACAAATTACCAAATGCGAAAATTATGCCAGACTTAACACGGTCTAATGGCGCCATTTTTTTTCCTAAATAAAAACTTATTCGCGCCAAAAACAACGGTTGTCGCATGTCTACGTAAAAATATGTCATGTATGTTTGTCTTTTCCACGCCCTGTGACCTGGCATTTATGGCCATTTTATCGCTGTACGTAGGATTTCAAACTGGCTGGTTAGGTCACTTTTCTTTTATTCTTTTTAAATTGTTTCATCTGTGGAAACGTTTGTCGTGCTCGTGACTTCTTTGCGTCCGTAAAATATAGTGTTTATGGTTCACAAAAGACTTGGCTGTATGGGCTAGTACCCTTTGCCTCCTCAATAAAACGAGGGAATAAACCAAAAAAAAATGTCTATGGTTCTTGATCGTTCTTCTTGTAAAGTTTTAATAGCTGTTGAATGGAACTTATAAATGTTGGTCATTGCGTGACTAAGTATCATCAACTTACATATAATAAAAAAATAGTACATTATAACATTTACTTCAATTATATTTTATTTCATTTACATCTTAGAGCTCACTCATTGGACTGTGCAAAAATTTGTAATGAATTATTACATATCCTTGGTAATACAATTTACATATTATTTAAAAACAAAAACATTTTATTCAAATCAAAAATATACATATTGAGTTATATTGAATACAGATGTTATTGTCAAGTCAAGTCAGTCAGTTTACCGTACCAAATCTTCTTCTGTTTCAATCTTCAATATTTTGGCCTGACACCGAAACAAATTGACGAACAGCGTTTCACTTTTACAACAGACATTTTTAGACATATTTTCGTTCTTACGAGCGTTTTTTTTTATTTTTTAAAGACAAGAATAAATGTATTATCAGACTTTATAAAATAACCAGCTTTTACCCGCGGCTATACGCCGCCCACGTGAGTTTTTCTGTGATTGCGAAACAGGCTTGATTTTCATACAAACTTTCACCCCCTATTATAGTCATTTGTGGGTTGATTCTTAAAAAGTATTAGCCTATGTTTGAAAGAGGTCTTAACTATATACATACCAAATTTCATCAAAATCAATTCAGCGATTAAGACGTGAAAGTGAACAAACGTTAAGCCGTTAAACCGATAGCGAGCAGACAGGCATTTTAGCATAATAATATTAGTACGGAAAATATGGAATAACCTCTAATAAGGTAATATTAATTTTGCATTTTTTTAAACTATACCTCCCACTAGAAAATTTACGGTGTAAAGACAGCGTGGCCGCGGCGGTCAAAACGCTCTTAAGAACGACCTTTTACAGCAATATTCCTCACTATTACCACGCCCCCTTTGTTTGGTGGGCAACTAAAACTGGCGAAAACTAGCTGAAACCAGTAATTTCTAGTTTTTTATGACCGTTTTACGACTGTTGGTATGTATTTTTTCGAATAAATACCTAATTAAATAGTTCGTTGAAATTTTTCTACATTATAATTCCTGATTTTTCAACATTAAATGACCAAAGAATGTGATTATTTTTATCTTTATGTTATTATTAATAACTGAATGAAGGGGCTCGTTTAAATCTGCTATTAAGGGAGTTAAGCAACTTCATAAAAGTCGGTAATGAGATGGGTGAACAAACATTTATTATCTCGAGCCCGACTGTAATTTTAGTAATTCAAACCTACCAATCCGCATTGGGCTCCTTACCCAATAAAGAAAGCCAATACTTCCACCATGAAGATGAACTGAATAAAAAAACGATGTCTAATATAATATATTAAACCAAAAGCCAATTTCATATGTAAGGACCTAATAAATGGGATAATTACGCCGTTGTACACTCACTTGATGTATTTATCTTTTGGTACATTAAAGTAATTAGAAATAAAAAAAGGCTTTCTGAAATCGCGATAAATAAATTAAGATGGCTTAGAAAAACACTAAATCTACAAATAGTAGATTGTATAATATAATTTCCGTCAATTGTATTATCCAACCAAATTGTTTGTCCAAATCCAGTCATTAAATAGAGCTGGTAGTAAAAAAAGGGCTGTTTCCCATAATACCGAGGATTTGTGAGGGCCTCAGAAGGTCCGCGGCGGGCGGCTTTTCCAAATCTCCACGGATCCCTATAAGATATCGATACTACTTTGTTTGTAGGTTAGATAGAATTACGGTACACTTTTTGGGCCCCGCGGGCAAGGAAGCGGCAGTAGTATGTACCCTTCATGCGTGAATCTCGGTCTTACTATTTATTTGCGTTTTATTTATTTCTTGGTCACTTGCGACCCGTCCAGGTTTCGCTCGGGTGAAAGCATAAATTATACATATACACCTGCCTCAGGAATCACACTATCTATTTGTGAAAACCGTACCCAAATCTGGTAGATTTCGAGTATTTTAAGTTATTTATTATGTTTCAATTGTGGCATGTGGTGCCGCCCTAGAATATAACTACTCCATGTCCGAATTTGTCTGGATGGGAAGGTTTCATAACTTAGGCAACTGACAGGCAACAATAGCATTGACTCAAGCAGGCGGACTAAGGTTATTTATACGCTGATTCTTGATTTCGCGGTATCACAGTCCCGAAGTAATCGGGACGGGAATGAGAGAGAGATTAGGTATAATTTAGATTAAATAATGTAAAAGTTAAGGGGGGCAAGATTTTAAATATTCATATGAACCGTTTATTTCAAGTCCAGAAAATTAAGGTGAAATTCCGTAAATTTGTAATTAATTAATAGGGTTATTTACCGTCCGCAGATTTAAAGGTCTGCGATACCAAAAAGCAAAAAAAAAAAAATTGCGGACCAATCCAGATTCAATTTCGTTCCAGCTTAAAACATTAAAGCGAGGAGACCTGTTTTAGTCGCAACACACTGTGCTGCCAAAGTCAAAAAGATACATGAAGAAGAACATTCACATTGGTCATAATGATAATAAAACATTAAAGGCGCGCTGTAATTACATGTTTTTTTAATTTTAACAAAGACACGAATTAGTTTTACTATCTGACTTTAAAATATTATTATTAATCTGTTCCGTGGTAATTTATAACTAATTTTATGAATATTTGATTTTGGAAATGATTCCTTACTCAATAAAATTGACGGATCAAATGACAGCGTGGCCTCAGCGGTCGACACGCTCTGAGAGCCAGCCTTTAATATTTTATTCTTTTCTCGTAGTATCTATATAATTAAATAAAGTAAATAAATAAATATATACGGACAAATGACACAGATTTAGTTAGCCCCAAAGTAATTACGAAACTTGTATTATGGGATACTAATTCAACGATACTATATTCTATAACATATACATATCCAAGATAAACATCCAAGACCCAGGTCAATATGAAAAAGATCATTTTTCATGTTGACCTGACCGGGACTCGAACTCGGGACCTCTAGTGTTGCTACACTGGAGATCCCGAGTTCGACCGGCATGATGACCATTAGGCGGTCGCCAAAATCAAGCCAAAATCTTAGTGGGTATTTTATATTGGTATTTAACTTACAATATAACTGTGTATGTTCGTCTATTCGGATGGAATCTTGTAATTAAAATTTATTTGAAGCAGATATCTTCAACTGATTGTGCTATAATTTTTTAAAGTATTCCTACACATTTAGTTTGGATGACAATGAATTATTCTGATAAGCAAGACCGGATGGTGCACCTAAGAACTGCTCCAGACGTGACACACATTGAATACAGTATGATCTGGTTGACAACAATAAAAACTTGTGTCAAAAAGACATTTTTGTGAAAAACTTGTTCATCCCAATATTTAATTTACTTTTAGGTTTTCCCGGGAATCGACAAAGTCTATCGGAGGCTTAATAATTATCCCACATCGATATATTCACATTCCTGCATACGTTTCAATTAGAGTTCATCGACCTTGTATTTAATTACAGTTTTCATTACGCGCCTCACATCGCAGTATCGCATGATAAATTGTATACGTGGCGATGTATTGCGTACTATTTATTTACAAGTTCATTTACACGAAATATAACACAAGATAATTATTTAATACACAAAGCATTTACATAGTAAATAAGGAGTTATTTCTAAATAAATCTCTTCCAGCAGACTCGATAGAGGAAAGTAGTAGAAATGATAATGGAAGAAGTGGTAGTGGTAAGGAGCGTGTAAAGTCCATATAATGTAAAAAGTAATAAACCTACATAAAATACTTACAATTTATAGGTATATAAATACATACTTAGACGAATCAATGCAAGAAAAATCGTATAATTTTTGTCCACTTTTTAAAAAGGTTCTAAGTAAATTTACAATAGAGAGGTCGACTAATTAATATACATAATACTTTCAACGAACTTTTAACTTTTTAGTTTATTTTAAATAAAAGCAGTAAATGAAACCTTTAAAAAAACGAAAGCGAATGAAACGAACTCCGATTGTGTGAGAAATATGACGAAATATGAAATTGACGACCTCGGTGGCGCAGTGAAGCAATAAATAAATAAATAAATAAAGGACAAATCACACAGATTGAGCTAGCCCCAAAGTAAGTTCTGGACTTGTGTTATGGGATACTAACTCGACCCGGGCCCATCAGAAAAAGATCACTCTCCATCATGACCCGATCGGGGATCGAACCCGGGACCTCTCGGTTCAGAGGCAAGCACTTTACCACCGCGCCACCGAGGTGGTCATAAAGCTAATAATTAGGTATATGACTATAGTTGATTTGTCAATAAGATAAAACTGTGATAAACAAACGCCTCCAGAGATTAACAGGGATAAAAGGGTGCGAATAGGTGGATGAATAATACCGGCACTTCGTCTTTGTTGTAACGAGATAAAGTGAAACGTACAGATTAAATTATTATCTAACGTTAGGGCCGACCCTTCGGAGGTGTGGCGTAGGGTGACCAAGGATTTCTTGTTAAGTATGAAAAATAAATATAGCAACTTGTGTTTTCGGAATTCGGTATGCTGCAATTGCATCCTATGTTATCTGATCATAAAATTACTAATTCAAATATTTGTCAAAGTAGAGCAGTGTAATTTTTGAGTTGAGTAATGGCGTGAGCTATTTTAAAATATAAAAACTCTTTAGTCGCCACATCTCAAAAAAAGGAAGGAGAGTTTTATCCGAAATACTCATTAGATGAAATTATTTATTATATTTATTTCATTAGGTAAACATAAATTGAAAGAATGATAAGTGGCACAGTTAAAGAGGAGTTAACATAACATTCTGTACCAACCCCTCAGTGGGAAAAAGGTCAGAAAAAGTAGGTATTATGTAGCTATTAAAATAAATATTTAGTACATATTTTAAAACAATAAGTTCATACGTTTCATAAACAATGGTTAACGTAGCCTCACGTCTCTGAGACACCCACTAACATTGTTACCGTTTTCCAAGAAAGGTGAATCTTATTACCGGCACGTTAAAATATCAGTTACCGTACATGCTCGGTACGGGAACGGAACACGCGTCGGTGTTGTCCCGTGCGGATGATTTATGTCACATTTGGGCTCTTTGATCGAACAGATAAGTGGAAAATAGTTTTACTATGAAATAACTACAAGGATTTATCACTTTGTACAATGTAAACTGTTATCTTGTGTGAATTGAAATCATTAGCAATAGCTTGATAAGAAAATGGTTTTTCATAAAGCCGGCTACACACTATCGTCGAACTGAGACGATGCCGACACGAATGCGTGAACGTTGCGTAGTTTGTATGAGAGTATTTTTATTTACTGCCATAAAAAACAAGCAATGTATGCCGAATCCGCCAAAGTTCGGCGAACTGTACCACTATAGTGTTTAGCCAACAACATTACATAACGTGTTTTAGTTGATTGAAGTTTCAAGAATGTATTTAATACTTACATATAGTTAAAATATGTATTCTGTCTGCACGCTTTCATGACTAGACCAATTTTAACAAAATTTGACATTGTTGTAGGTAGGAGGGATCAATAATTTCTTTAATTGCACAGATATTTTTAGCCGCAAACGGGGCTGTGAATACAACACCATATAAACTACTAGCAGCCCGTCCCGTCTTCGCTCGGGTCAATAAATAGAACTACAATCAATAGATGTTACTCGTAAGGTTTAAAATATTAATAGTCTCGATCAATAAGTTGATGACCGTAAAGTGTGAAACGGTGATAATGGCCACTCTATTGCTACGTATTATAATAATTGCGGCATTTGTTAGATATCACTTATCATATCTCCACATTTAGTTTAAAAAATCTATTTGTTTTTTCTATTTAAAATCTATTTTGTCCGATTTAGAAGGAAAAGAGAGTTGAGCACTGTGGCAAAAGATCTTAGGCCACAAAGTAGGCAACGCGCGTGTGATACCCCTGGCGTTGCAGGCGTTGATAGGCTGTGGTAACCACTTACCATCCGGCCCACATGTTTGTTTGCCTGCATAGTAGTAGGTATAATAATTGTTTTTTCAAAAACTCACAATATTTTTTTTTATCTATCGTTCGAACTACGCGTTCATCCAAATTCTTTTGATAATGAACATCTGAATTTCTTAAAAAATGCGACGATTTCTTACGAACACAAACATTTTTCGATTGTCTATAAAAACGCCATGCCCAAAAGTAAAATAAAAGTAGAGCAGTTTCGATTTTTTTAAACTTTCACGGTCAACCAATCGTGAAAGTCTAATAGCAGTGGGGAATCAAACTTGTTTATTTTGTAACAAAGTCCCTGTAACAACAGCCAGGCAGCCTCGTAAATAAATACGTGTTCAAACACGTTGTTATTGGATTTGAGACCGTATTCCTCGCTTTAGGGGTGGGATTTGGACGTTGTTTACTTAACATCGACTATTAGACCAATTTAACGTTAAAAGTTTTCGAAGATATTGTTTTCTGGACTTTTCGAAGTTCATAAATTTGATTTTAGTCACTTATTATTAATACAATTCTAAGTTTTTACTCTTATAACGGGGATATGCCGATTCCATCTGCTCCTGGCAGAAGGGGCTTGGAGGAAACCCAAGAAGTGCTGGCTTAATGTCGTCAAGGACGATATGCGCGCCAAAGGTCAGACAACTAGTGATGACGACCACCGTGCAAAGCAGCGAAGAAAATTGGGAAAGCGTTGTACGAGGGCTGCTATTTATGTATCCGGAACTGGCCAATAATTCTAGAATATTTAAAAAGTAATTACAACATTTGAAAATAGAACTCTTCGGCTAGAGAATAAATATTTTTCATGTCCCTGTCATTTGTTTTTTTCAATTGGCGCCAATTTTGAAAATAGCTTGTCTTCATTGCCATGGATTTAACTCGTGAACATTTTCGCGCGATGATTTATTATGATTTTCGGCGTGGATTAACTCAAAAACAGTGCATCGAACAACTGATTTTAACTTTTGGAGATGAAGCACCATCGAAAACCACTGTGTATTATTGGTTTAAGGAATTTCAACGTGGACGGTCTATGCTCACGGATGAAATTAAGGAGGGTCGTCCTAAATCGGTAGTGGTACAATAAAATATTGATGCTGTGCGACAATTAGTAATGCAAGATCGTCATGTTACATACCGCGAGATAGAGGCGTCTCTGGGCATTAGTATGACGAGTATACACGCGATATTACACGAACATTTAATTGTTAAAAAAATTTGTTCGCGTTGGATTCCGCACAACTTGAGCGTAGATCAAAAACAGGCTCGTGTCGACTGGTGTAAGAAAATGATAAAAAAATACAACCGTGGCACGTCAAAAGCTGTTTATAATATCTACACAGGTGACGAAACCTGGATCTATGCTTATGACCCTGAAACTAAACAGCAGTCAACGGTGTGGGTCTTTCAAGATGAACCGAATCCAACAAAAGTTGTTCGTGCGAGAAGCACTTTAAAGCAAATGGTCGCTTGTTTTTTTGGTATCAACGGACATGTAGCTACAGTGCCACTAGAGAATAGTAGGACGGTTAATTCTGAATGGTACACCACCATTTGTTTGCCAGAAGTCTTTGAAAAAATACGAAAGAACAACCCACAACGCAGAATCATACTTCATCACGACAATGCTAGCTGCCACAAGTCGGCTGAAACAAATAATTTTTTGGAGGGTCAAAAGATTGAATTGACGGGTCATCCGCCGTACAGCCCCGACCTGGCACCCAATGATTTTTATTTATTTCCAAACATTAAAAATAAATTACGTGGTCAACGTTTTTCGAGCCGCGAAGAGGCCGTTGATGCGTTCAAAACACACGTTTTGGACATACCTCAATCAGAATGGAAAAAGTGCTTTGAAAATTGGTTTCATCGTATGCAGAAGTGCATAGATCATCGCGGAGAATACTTCGAGAAACAATAAAACCATATGTAATAATATATGTTTGTTTAATTTTGTTATTCCGGATACATAAATAGCAGCCTATGTATCCCAGGGTCTGTCTCCGATACTCAACAGCTGAGGAAAAATCCGGGAAGAAACGCTCAAATGAGAGAACCTCTAACAACGTACTCTATAACAATTTATTTTTATCATTTCATACCTCCCGATAGAATTGTGAGGCTGTGAGACCGCGTTTAAAAAAATAAACCGGCTTGACGTCAACCCACCTTGGCCAATAACATTTTAATTTCGTCGACAATAAAATCGTTAGCTGCCCACCACTAGTGCGTTTGCCACTCACGAAATGAGACGCATCTCAATGTATTTGCCATTCTGTAATAGTACACAAAAGCTATTTTCTGTATCCAATAGAACAAGCAAAATGACTTGAATTTGTCTGTCACATAACACGATCTAAACAATAGCATATCTAATAAATTACAAAAATGTTTGTAGAAAAGGTGGACTTAACATTCAACCATAGACCAAACAAAGATGTCAAGGTGGCGCCATAAAATGCACCTAAAAAGTATAAGTACAGGCAATGCAGATCAACAAAAAAATATAAAAACGGTGGCTATATAACTTTGTAGGTATGATTTTAACTTAATAATTTCGGTACAGATATTTAATTTCGATATCGGTAACAAAATTAACGGTCAACGCTAAGTACTTAATTAAATATTGAAACAGCATCAAAATTAATTCCCAAAGGATAATTCTGGATTATCAGTTAAGGCAATCTAAATCATTGAAATTATATTTGGATTTATTGTTCAACCGTCGCAGCGGCGCGGGCGATTTTAATTAGCACACTGCGAAATATACCGAAATCATAGAATTTTTAATGATATGGCAAAAAGAAGTGCCAATTTTTTGTTTAAAACTAATAGCAAAATGTCAGAGGCGCTTGTCATTCATACCCCTACTGCCAAATTTCTGGTCACTTACGGTAATAATTTGAAAATAAAATAGCCTAAATATTACATTATTTAGGCTATTTTAGTTTATGCATAGGTATGTACCAAATTTCTTTTGGTTCAGCGATGAAAGCAAAAAGCGTGGCAGCTAGAAATTTTTTTTTTTTTTAAGATCCGGCTGAGATCTTGTCTGTCTATAATCTTTTTTTGGAATTCTACTAACTTCTTACGAGTTCATTTAAATCATATTTAACACCTATACCTGTAAGTATACACAGTTTTTGCAATAAAAATATTTGAGTTTGAGCGGAATGCCATCACATAACTATGAAGGCCAGTTCTGTTTAGCTTTCTTACTTTCTTCTTTTTAAGTGTTTTAATTGCAAACAATAGAATCCGAGTGTTTGCAATTACAAATATTCAAGTCGTTTAAAGGCATCTGACATTACTTTTACGACTACCTACCATATAGTGGCAAATAATCACATACACACTAGTGAACTGTCAACCAATGTGCCGCTTTTCTCACGATATGCAAATGGTGATCTACAAAAACTATTATACCCGAGTTAGATTGATATGAAAACTCATGTGGCACTGTAGCATTCGAACCTGGTACCTTTCGATGTCTGGCGGACGATCATAACCAATTGACTACCATCGCTTCATGAATGATTCTATTTAGCTTATAAGATTCTGAATTCTGTGGCCAAAGTAGTACGTAATCTTTTGTACCAATATCTGTACAATATACCGGATTTAATTAATGTTTGTGTTAGTTGTTGCGAATGTAATTTATACATTTGTGACAAAGAAATATATATGGTAAATTGTATTTTATAATCGTAATAATTATAAAATTCTCGTAAACTTCCTAAAGGGTCTGAGTAGTAGGTATATTTATTATTTCATCGCTTTTTTTTTAAGAAATGATAATAATATAATGATGTCACAGTCTACTAATATGACTACACAGCTGAAACATGAGTTATTAAGACTTCTAATAATTCCTATTTTATAGTTTTTTTTTTAAATAATAGCTTCAGTTGGCTGTGGCGACTATGCCAGCCTCATAGGGAAATTCCATTTTGATAGGTACTAGACGTTGCCCGGGGCTTTGCTCCCGTGGGAATTTTGGGATAAAATATAGCCATAGCAATATTAGATAATGTACCTTTCTAATGGTGAAAGGAATTTTTGAAATCGGTTCGCAAGTCCCGGAGATTACCCGCCTCAAACATACAAACTCACAAACGTTTACCTCTTTATAATAATACATTATGTCTGCCTTTGTTTTTTATAGTTGAAATTTTGTAATGTATTTTGTTAACCGCTTTACCATATTTATACAAGAATAATAAAATTCTAATTCGAAAGAGATCTATCTTGCAACCCGTCTTTCGATCTCGTATACCTATGTATGTCGCAGCCATATAGTTAAATCAGCCATTTAATTGACAGGCTAGCCCGTTCTGATGTATTTCTAAAGACACAAAGGTATTTTAAAACAACATTGAGATACTTAAAACCATTTTTTCGAAAATATTAGAACAGAACAAAGTTTTTTTTTTATGGTAGAAAGAACAATAATAAGTCCACCGAAAGACATGTAAATGATATGTATTCGTAATGAAAGACATCAAACACACTATTTCCTGATTAATACGCTTCGTATCCTGGATCTGTCGCGTTGTTGATTTACTATTCACAGTCGAGTGTAATGTTGGGGATAAACAATGGAGCTGCGCTTTTCGAATCTCCTAAATGGAGAGCGAATATGATGATTCTGATCTATGGGTCTAAATCACGTACTATTTTTAATTTACTTGCTAAATATATTGTACTAAAAAAAAGGTTTGTACTACGGGAGAGTGCCGGCAGAAGTGAAAACTTGACTATTAAAGTTTTATATTTTTGATGTCTTACGAATTTTCCAATCAGAGGGGTTAGTGTGGATTTGCATTTCACTTCTCACTATCGAATTGATTCGAAGTGAGAAGTGAAATGTAAACCCGCACTACGTCCAGGTCACGTGTCCTGAATCGAGTTTAACATTTTTCACCCACCTCAAAAAGTGCACCGCTAATGAAGTTTTCATTTAAAAAAATTATAGTCTATATTGAGTTTCGAAAATTAATTGAAAACGTACAAATTCCTAGTGTCCATAAAGGTGAATTTACACGGCGAATACAAGCGAGCTAATGCTCAATCAAACTACACTGTAACTGTCCAACCAATATGGCTAGCCATAGCTTTTGGCCAGCCCGGGCCATATCGAATAGAATGAACATTCCCTCGCTTGGTATAAATCGTCTGTACTACTAGTATTGTCAAACCTGTGGCCTTGCTGACAATGTAACGGCTACGCACAGTTCAACTCCGTCCTCAATAAAAAGCTACGATTTCGTAGCACATAACTCACAAGCACATTATGCTACGACTCTTGTAGCCTCTACGAAATACCAATGGTCAACGACGCAGTAGGTACTATACTCACTAAAATGTGTGTATGAAATAAAATAATACGGCGACAAAGCGCGACGCGCACTTTAACTGGCCATAAATAAAAAATAAATATATAAGTTGTTTTTTTCTTACAAGTTATTATTAAACAATATAAAATTGAAATAGACTTTTTAAGAAATCACTATTTAGGTTATTAAATGGTGTTTTAAATTGTATTTGTGTTTAAACTAATATTTGATTTATTTTAAACGAATTAAAAAATAAGTATTTATTTATATTATGTATTACATTATTTAGTACTCATAAGAAAAACAGACAGATTTCTTGCATTTGTTGCTCAGCTAGGGCTAAATATCAAAAGAAGTTTTTGAGCATATAAATGTAACCGAATATTTTTAGAACCCAAATTAATATCAAGCATCATTGGCGATCCCAATTCGCCAAAATAAGTTGGAAATAAAGCTATTTTTAAGCAGGTGTTGTACATTTTTGGGTCTCGAAATCACGAACAATTAAATGAAAGATGTACCTACCATGTACGAAGATCCTTTTATTTATTTTTAACTTTGCAACCTGTTGTTGATTGTTTTGTATGTCACGTGCATTCACATATACGGTTCTTGTTCCATTGTAACAAAGTCTAGGATAGAATGTAACTGATAATCAATGCGCATGACCGTACTTACACACATAAAGGCTATAGAAAAAAATAATAAATATTACCGACTTCTGACTCTAACTTTTGATACATTAGGATAACCTCATCCATGCGATATGAATATTAAACACCCTTGTTACAATGCAAGGAAATTGCTTCGCGTCTCAGTCACGATTTTTCATATAAAATGAAAATAACCGAGATACAAATCAGGGGAAGTGAGGGTAAACGAATCTTTCAGCGAATGATTAATAACTGGGACGTTGGGTAACATTAATCTTGCAAAAACGTCTTTTTCCAACGTATACAAGGTTTAGGCCGGCGGCCATTGATTTTATAGTTGCCTAGTTCGCCCGCGTGAATTAGTTACGGTTTGCTGCACCGCTAAGAGTGAACATAGGTTTACTGAAAAATAGGTCAAGGGAGCTCAATTTCTGTACTAGAAAAGAAGTGGGTGATTTGAAATTGATGAATGGATTTTCAGAAGAAAATCAAGAAATAAAATAAAAGATAATAATAAATAAATATATTAGGTCAAATCACACATATTGAACTAGCCCCAAAGTAAGTTTGAGACTTGTGTTATGGGATACTAACTCAACGATATTCGTACTCAACTAAACTAACTCAACGATATTTTATAACAAATACATATATAGATAAATATCCAAGACTCGGGCCAATCAGAAAAAGATCATTTTCCATCGTGACCCGTAAAATAAAGGTTTGTGGAAGGAGAAGACATTTTCATCAACTCCTGATGATGGGACGAGATAAGCTGATGATGAGTTGTGCGAACAAAGCAACCATCATCGGCTAAAAGAAATTGTAACTGCAGAACTTGAACAGATAAATCAATTTCCGTGTGATCAAGCCTTTATCAATCGGAAAGTTCCAAATCCAATTAATTAGATTCCATATTCAAAGTGAAACAATGATTGTCCCAAAAGTTATTAATTACTATTCAGCAGATGGCGCTGACCAAAGACCTTTATTATTTCACTTTCAATGTTGCCAGTAAAATATTATTTTTAGTCTATGGTGACACTGATTTATAATCTACAGTTAAACCAGGCCAATGCGGGCAAATGAAGGTTTGGTTTCGATCGAAACCTTTTGTTATAATTTTTAATAACTGGTAGGATGATTTCGATAAAATCTATTGTCTGAAAGGGCTGATTTACTGTATGTTAGCTATATGATTAAGTATAAAGTGAGTATTAGTATTCGCTCAAACTTTCAAATGAATGTATTCAAATGTTCGTGTCAATGATAATCTTCACTCTTGAAAATCCCACGAAATTAATGTCTGCGAAATAAAATCTTTTTGTGAGATGTTTTTGATTCAGAACGATACCTCGTTCTTACTATTTTTGTAACTTCTTTTTGTATTTTGGAAAAACTACCGCAGTCGTATTAAAGTAGCGTGCAATGATTGCATGTCTTAGATTATTATTTACTTGCTGTAACAAGGCTTTAAAGCTAGATAAGCTAAAAAAATAAGGAATTTTCCTTGCCAAGGACTAGGTTTAAAATCGCAAAGTATGAAATTTCTTTTTATACTAAGAACCATATATACTTGACTGATTGATTTAAAAAATGAACACTATTTTTTCTGATTCATACGGGCACATCAGCTATGTAAAAGTACCTTCTTTCATATTTCAGTAAATCTACATAGGTAGAAACTTTTTACCAGAACATTGCTAAATAGTCTATATAATGTAAGATATTTCACTAATTACAAAATCCAGTCACTATCAGATTGATCAAAATTCGACTTCAGACGTGCTTTGATTTTGCACACAGGCGCTCAAAATTAGTTCATATCAGAACCCAATGGCTCAAGTTCTATACACAACGAGTATAAAATACCAATTCTACAGAACGGTCTACTTATGGACATAAACCAGAATTGATTTTAGATGCGTTGGCATTTTTTTAAGAAAGCGACAGATAATCACGTCGCGTTGTGGTTGTCGTTGCGTCACAATGTGATTAGTTCGCTGCGTCCCACTTCGAATCGACTCGATGGTGAGATGTAAAATAGTAAGAGGCATCTGGTGGGCATCAAATGAATTGAAGAAAGTATTCTTTCGTCATGTTGATCCTTCTACATAATTGCCACAATTATATAATTAAATTACTTTGAGTAAATAATATCAAAAGCAATATTTATTTATTTTCTTTTATTTGGCGTCTGGTCCACTCCATATCCATAGTAAATAGGACCACTCCATATCCTCCCATGGATGTCGTATGGGACGACTAAGGGACATATGCCCTTCAAAGTTGATAGGCAACAATAACATTCCAAAGAGGGTGAACCCTCTTCAGGCAGGCGCCCGGTTGTAAAATCATGGCCAAATCTTCTTCGGCTTCGGGGTAACACAGATCCGAATGTAGCCGGAAACACAGGAGGATTATCATTCATTTGTGCTCTTCATTAGCTTCTCCTAAGTGTAAGAAAATAGGAATTTAAAAACATCACCATTTTTTTTCTCTACATTTGAGCGTCTTCCAGATTGTTTCTTCGGCCGTGAAGCGTTGAAGGGTTTGTTTTTCTTTTATTTCCACTCCACTGCGCGATCCTCGGCGTCTCAATATCTTGTCAGATTCTGTATTCTCATTATTTTGTGCTAAAGAAGCGACGCAATTATACGATGCGACGCGCGCAAATCACTCGCACGAATTCTAGTTTGAGGTAAGTATTAGCCTCCCAATATTACGAATTTAGGAACCAAACTCCTAATTGAATATAAGATCACATCTATTGTCTAATTGGCAAATGTGGCATTGGGATATTTAGACTAGAATTATATAGACTAGTATAATATATAGACGAAAGTAAAAAAAACTATATAATTAAATGTGTAAATTATTTACCTTTTCGTCTACATAACATACACACACAGTACTATGTATTTAAATAAATAACTTCATTAATATTTTTTATACTGTCACGGACCTTATGCTACGTCCGTCCGATCTGTGATGGACCTGCCATGACATAGCTGTTTTTTTAAACCCTGACCGAAAGGACAATCTCTCGGATGCTTTGTCAATGTTCAAAGGGTCTATTTTCAAATGTTGCTGCATCAGCAACGATTGTGTTTATTCGATTGTTCGTTATTCTATCTACTACCTACACTAAACATTATTTAAGTCTTTTAGTTAACTTTTAGTTTAGTTTAGTCTTTAAGTTTACGATCAACATAGCGAACATAATGCATTTAAATTAAAGTAATGAAGAACTAGATGTGAATCGAGGAGCTCAATGTTCGGTTTTTGGTCACCCATCCAATAGGTCGGTCATTGGATGGGTGACCAAAAATGTATTATCTTGAGCTAATCCGTACCTACTCCAGAATAATAATGTGTGAACGAACATATCAGTTTTCCATAGTTAGCAAAAGTGTTCAAATACTATTAAAAACTCGTAGTTCAACACACGATATCAAATAACTTTTCTCAAAGCAAAATAATGTTACAGAAATCGAAGGAATTCATAAAAATTATTGAATATTCCATAAATAACTGTTTACACCGACAATATTTTCTTTTTAGATCAATTCTTATACGTTCTTTTGTGGTCCGGTCACAGGGGAAATTATAATATTCTCTTATAAAGGTCAGTCGTCAAAGGGACAAAATGTACTTATTTCTTAGCATAGACATGTATCAAAATAGATCGACACAAACAGCGGGGCGCCTATCCTACTAACTCTAGTTACCAAAAGCCAGTAATAAGTTTTTACGAAATTATCATTTTTGCCACAAGCTTTTATTGTCGTCAGACAGATCTTGTGGCATTTAACGCCTGACAAAAATCCCATGTCCGTGCTGTAAACCGTTGAGGAGTTCCCTCGTTGGCAGCCGACCCTGGGTGCACCATTATTGTCATGGAAACTGAAGCACGTCGCTTCAGTTTCAGGGTAATTTCAACTATGGAAGTAGGAGAAATCTAACTTGACAAACAAGCAAACATCGGGACAGGTGAAACTTTTGGCGACCGCGGTGGCGCAGTGGTAAAGTACTTGCCTCTGATCCGAGAGGTCCTGGGTTCGATCGGGTTCGGATCATGATGGAAAATGATCTTTTTCTGATTGGCCCGGGTCTTGGATGTTTATCTATATATGTATTATATGTTATAAATTATTATAAAATAATAGTATATATAGTATAAATATAGTATCCCATAACACAAGTCTTGAACTTACTTTGGGGCTAGCTCATCTGTGTGATTTGTCCGTATATATTTAAAAAAATATTTAACAAAAAAAAATCTTTTAAAAATGAGCACGCTTGATTTCCGTAGAGTTGTATGAAAAAGCGTTGTCTATCTCGATACATGTATGTGTTCCGTACCATTCATTTGTCTGAACAAATGCGGAGACATGTAATTACAAGTCGTTAACGTTAGAAAGATCATACAATAATATCATCAATATGTATATAAAACTCTTCCGCTACTGAGTGACTGACTGATGATAGACAACGCACAGCTGAAATTTGGTGTGTAGGTTCCTAGGACACTAGTGCAGGGGAGCACTAAACAGGTATTTCCTGAAATTCCCACGGGAAACAGATTTTTACTTACATACGAAGTTGTGGGCAAAAGCTAGTCACTACTCTTCTCCTATTATTAATAGCAGTATTATTAGTTTTATGGGCTTAAATTTAACATTTTGCAACAAATGAAATGGACACATACTAGTGCATACTTCCATACTAATCTTATAAATGCGTATGTCTGTCTGTTTTGCTCTTATGGCTAAACCGCTGCATTGTCTCAATGAGGAGAATCCTTTCGTTTTCAGAGCCATATACATGTAAACACTTCTTAGTTTTGCCCCTTCTATCAGACATTCGTTTTCTACTCAATTTGATGATTTTGGCAAAGCGGTTAACTACTTATTCGCGTAATAAACCTTTTTATTCAACAAACCATTCTCAAACAAAACTAACCAGAATCGAAGCTCTGAAGATCTTTGTTCAAACTTGTTCACACAGACATCCTGAATCCGAACAAGTTTCAAACAAACGCTTTGTATTGCCCCAGTAATGCACATTCAACTAGTTGAATATACAGCCGATTTGAAATGCACAGACGTAGGTGAGCGACAAACACGATAAGGAAACATAATACAGCGCGACAGTTCAACGTATGTGGAACAACATATAAAATGTACAGGCGCATCATGAAATATATTCCGTGGTAATTAAAACTGGATAATTAACAATATATCGGCCACGTGGGTGTTGCCAACGACTATAGTGACATGTCGCGTCTAAATTACTTGTTTCATGACGCGGAGTTGTATTTACTTCTGTGTGATTACTGTAATGCCGTCTATACACTATAATCGAACTTGGGCTAATACCAACGAAAATAAACTTACATTTCTTAACTTTTTTTACCACAAGAAAAAACCTATAACATATGTTGAAATCGCAAAGTCTGTCAATAATGTATGATGCACAACTTCGCGACGCATTGCGTCATGTAGCATTCCGCCGCTAACCTTTGACACCGGTAAGATTCTTAAGGTGGGAACGACGAGCGATAGTTAAGATTTTATCGCGTTTTTGTACCGCAAGTTTTACAATTATACCGTTGAGCTAACTATGGCTTAACTTTCAATTAGTTAACAATATCTTTGCCTTCGGAATACAGCAGTATTTTTTATACTACAAGCAAACTGGAGGCCCACCTGATGGGAAGTGGTCACCGCAACCTATGGAGGCCTGCAATACAAGGCGTGACACACGAAGGTTGAACGAATAATTCTTTTCCCGCTCTTTTTCAGAAACTCCATAAAAAGCCATGAGATTTTGCAATGGTTATATAGTCTTAAAAAAATAACTTGTAGTATCTAACCATTAACTTGTATATTTGTATATTTATTATAAATATAGAGAAATCGCCAAGGTCAATCATAATCTACGTTTTTTTTAATCAATCAAAGACAAAAAAGCAAAGACTGGCAGGTCTGTATAAAATATAAAAAAGGTGTTTTTAGAAGCAATATGTATTTAGAAGTAAACAACTTATAAAAATATTGTCAAGTTCTATACCACGAGTATTGTACCTACTAAATTCGTAAATATAAATATATAAGTACTTAGTAATTTGCAGTAATTTGCTAGTCGCAAAAATGGTAAGGTAAGACGGAATATAAAGACGAGTAGAAGAAATCGGAAAAGCTTTTGACCAGCAGTGAGGACAGCGGTAGCTTTAAAAACACTCACCTGTAATAGCCCAGAGTTCCTTCAGGCACTCCTCCCTGGATCTCTGAATCACGGACCTCTTCTGGACCTGCGGTTCGGACTCCAAATACTCAAAAAGAAGTGCTCCCAACAAAACATAAACCACAACTAACACAACCAGGCCAATTTGTGAACATGTTGCCTTAAGACAGACCCCTGTGGCCCTCCTTATGATCCCAGGCCTTTCATGTCCCTCCAGTGACACTTCGGAAGACATCTTCAAAATATATATTTAGAACACGTCAACTCCATTTTTATTAAACTCGGAGATTTGGCACAGATTATTTTTATTTAAATCATTTTTGTGTTTTGTGTCACTTGATTTTTAAGTGCTAGTTACTAAATAATCTACTTATCGATTACAGTATTCATTTCATCTGAAACAATAGAAAAATGAAGATTATTTATTGGCAATCAATCGCTAAGAAATTAATATAAACGTTTTATGTTTTACATAGGTATCGTTTTTGCATGAGAACATTTTATTATTATGTTCGCAAGCAAAAATGTATTATACATAAATAATAAAAAAATAAAATACGTATACATAAATATTTATTCTTTATTTATTTCCTAGTACCACACCATATCTGTGAAAACAATTTATCTATACTATTATTATAAAGAGGTAAGCGTTTATGAGTTTGTGAGTTTGGGGCGGGTAATTCAAGAAACTACCGAACTGATTTCAAATATTCTTTCACCATTAGAAAGGTACATTATCCAAGTTTGTTATAGGCTTTTTTTATCTCAAAATTCCCACGGGAGCGAAGCCCCGGCCAACATCTAGTCGTTAATAATTTTAAACAGACTTGACAAAAGGCAACTACTTATAACATTTACAAATACACTAGAACATAATTATGCGGCAAAAAGGTTTATTTTTACGTGGACTCTGAGCGTCGCGACGTCACAGTCAAGAGTGAAACCGGGAAAACTAGCATGAGAGAGGTTCATTTATATTTACGTACAAGAATGAAAAACCTCAAACAGCAAGCTAAAAAATACGATACAGATCCATTCATTATTTACCAATCATTGCCACGGACATGAACATCGCCCAACAAACACTCGATAAAATAACATAACAGTTCATAACCCTTCCATTTTCTCCAAGGGCCCTCCAAAGCGTATCTACCACGGGACTGTCGACACAATATATCAAAGACTGACCTCCCAGAAAGGAACGTATTCTTATCACGACCCACAAATTTAACTGCCCGTCCTTTTCTAATAGATAAATTCAATATTACGACCCTGTTCGATTATGACACTTCGATCGTGGGTGAAATAGAAATACGAGTACTTTGTGAGTTTGTATATATTTGGGTTTTTTAGTTTTGCACTAACGAAGTTTGAACTTAAAGCCAGTGATTAAGACTACCGCCTGTGATCGAAAGATCTCTGGTTCGAATCCCACTTGTGCCACATAAGTTTGTACCTATGTATACCAATCTGTCTCATAGATCATCTTGCTCTCGGTAAAGGAAAATATCGTGAAAACTGCACTCTACTTGACTTTTAGTTCATAAGTTAAAATAAAGAAGGCAGCAATGGCAAATCACTCCATCAATATTGCCAATAGAGTAATTTTGTGTGTTTCATTCCACTTAATGACCATGACTCTCAGCCATGAGAAGTAAGGAGGAAATACGGTCTAACACAAAGCCTTGGCAGTAGTGCTATAGCAAAAATAAATACTGGGAGAACTAAATATTATGTCATATCGTATACTAAATAAGAGAGGCGGAGATTTAGCCAGTCAATAGTATTGTCGAACGAAAATGATGAAAAATGTTAGCTGAAAGAGTAATTTATTTAATTTAAATAATTTAAAAAAGAACCTGTCAGATAAAGCTATTCGACAGCTGTTGTTAGCCGATGATATTCACGGTCTCCTCAACTTTTTGAACACGATTAATCAATTAATAACTTACCTTGTAATTTGGTCAAAACTTTCAAAAATTTATTTTTATTCACTATCTCTATTTTACACAAAAATCTAACGACAATTTATCTACACTACAAAGTGATCTTGACTGTCCTGTCTACCGTCTAACACACTTATTACATATCCAAAGTATTTATGTGAAATTTCCTCTTGGCCTCATTTACGTTCGTAAACTTAGACGATGCTAGTAAGAAGCGGCGATGAACCTACCACTCGCGCCACGACGAAGGTACTGAGGCATTTCAGTTCGAAATATACCCCACAAACAGTTTTCCAGTCTTCCTTTTCTCCTGTACTTACGTTGCGCAAACCTGCGGCAAAGCATTTCCACGTGGTTTGTTTTATTACAGTTGGTACAGCGACATCTCTCGGAGGGTTGCTAAAACCAATGCCTGGAAACTTGAAAGATATCGCGCCATCTATTAAGATGTTTTGGTAACATTCATGTTTAATCTTGAGCTGGTGGCTAGATGGCAGCGGTATAACAGTACGAAGGAAGAATTAAATTAAAATAATTAGAATAATTTTATGTTCATTATTATTTATTACATTTAAAATCCAAATGGTATTTATTTTCTATAAAAGAACTAATATATAGCGCGTACAGAATAGCAACCTGCAACACTGTCTACAACTGTCACTTAAACGTCAACCAGACGTTCAATCAAGATCAAGTTTTTGGATTTCTGGAAAGGTGTCCACGAAACGAACCAAGATTGACACGCTTTCAATTTATTTTTATAAATATTGAAAAGCAACATATTTATATAATAAATTATTATCGCTTTATTAGTAAATAATCTAATTACCTAAGAAAAATCTGTGACCATGGCTACTATTTTAGACAAAATCGCTGCGATCGAGTCGGAGGTTTGTAGAATAGGTTATAAATATTTCTCTTTGACTTAGGTATATAAATACTATAAAATAGATACTGCTATTATCGAATGTCTTTATCCTATAATTGTTATCGTAATAAATAACTTTATAATTGTTATTTACAGATGGCCCGTACTCAAAAAAATAAGGCTACTGCTCTTCATTTAGGCCTTCTGAAAGCCCGTCTAGCGAAGTTGAGACGAGAACTTATCACTCCAAAGGGAGGCGGCGGCGCAACCGGTGAAGGTGAGCAGTATTTATTGTTTTACTAGCTGCGCCCCGGAGCTTCGCTCCAGTGGGAATTTCGGGATTAAAAATACCCTATGTGTTATTCCAGGTTATTTTCTACTCGTATACCAAAGTTCATAACGATCAGTCCAGTAGATAATGCGTGAAGAGGTACAAACTTAATTTCACATTTATAATATTAGTTGGGATTTTATTTTACTGATACAAGAAAATGAATGGCACCCCTGATCCTAAGGAATACAAATTTTATTATATTCCATTAAATTTTTGTTACTCCTGTTGCAGGCTTTGATGTGGCCAAAACTGGTGATGCCCGTATAGGCTTTGTGGGTTTTCCATCGGTGGGCAAGTCCACATTACTTTCAAATTTAGCAGGAGTATACTCGGAGGTGGCAGCTTACGAGTTCACAACTCTGACAACTGTGCCCGGTTGTATTAAATATAAAGGTGCTAAAATTCAGGTATACCTACATTTTTTTCTCATTACATTTTTATTATAACTTCTAATATGTTCTCACCTTGCTTCTTATTATTTTTAATAATATCTTCATGGTTATGTAAATGACCAAAGAGTTATCCCCTGGAGGTGATATTCTGCTGAATTACTATGATAACTATATAGTACTAGCTTTTGCCTGCGGATTCGCTTGTGTAAATTTCTATGATTGAAGGGACTCTATTACAGAGTTATATAGGAGTTATTTGTAAGCAATGGTGTGTGCAAATAAAAGTTTATTTAATTGCATTTGCATATTTCATGCATCACCTATGTAGATATAGCTTCCTATCTCTATCCAACAATCAAAAACCAGAATCAAAATCTAAGTCTAATAATGTTAAATTTTAGGTAGGTAAGTATATTTCATCCCTCATTTCTTTAACATAATCAATATTCTGACTTCAGCTCCTGGATCTTCCTGGTATCATTGAGGGGGCAAAAGACGGCAAAGGTCGTGGTCGTCAAGTCATAGCCGTAGCTCGAACATGCAGCCTCGTATTCATAGTGTTGGATGTACTGAAGCCGCTGCAACATAAGAAACTCCTGGAGCACGAGTTGGAAGGCTTCGGGCTGCGGTTAAACAAACAGCCTCCAAACATACACTTTAGGAAAAAAGATAAAGGAGGAATTAATTTAAACACTACAGTGAGTATTTTAGAATAGGCTATAAATCACACAGTTTGTGCTAGCCCCAAAGTAAATTCGAGACTTGTGTTATGGGATACTAACTCAACGATACTATATTTTATAATAAATAACCGCCAATCAGGAAAAGACCATTTTTCCATCATGACCCTGATGTGATTTCCACATTATGGGCAAAGATAATGTAATATAGTGAGCATCATTTTATTATCTTTTTTTGTCTGATGATAAGGTATTCACTGCTGTCAGGCTGTGATGTTACTATTTTATTTTATAGTTTGCTTAACTTTCATTAGACTAGCTAACTTCCTAGCTTTTTTGTAATTGTGTTTTTAAAAGTCATATGTTGCTTTGCGATTATTAAATAATGATTAATGCCTAATGGTGCAGACTGAAGGCATTATGTATGCATGCCGATAAATATTTATTGAACACGCCTTTACTATATATTTCCTTATTTATTTTGTCAGTATGTATTCCTTGTGTCACCTCATAGGCGATTAAGTCTTCACTTTTGCATTTAACTCAAAATGATCATTTCCAAGAAACACACGCGTCATTATAGAGGTAAGAGTTGGTGACTTTGTGAGTTTGTATGTTTGAGGCGAGAAATCTCCGAAATCACCGAACCTATTTCAAAAATTCATCATTAGAAAGGTACATTATCCAAGATTGCTATAGGCTATATTTTATCTCAAAATTACCACGGGAGCGAAGACCCGGGCTACATCTAGTGTGTTATAATAAATAGTAGACACTACATTTTTTTTTCAGTGTCCTCAATCGGAACTGGATATGGAAACAGTGAAGACAATCCTCTCCGAATACAAGATACACAATGCTGATATAACACTTCGTTACGATGCTACTAGCGACGATCTAATTGACGTCATTGAAGGCAACAGAATCTACGTACCTTGCATCTACCTGCTCAATAAAATTGGTGAGGTTTCATGAAAGCTACGACTACACTAGGCAACATTTGATGATTTGACGCGCAACATATCATTCTATCTCACGCATTACCATTGCCACGAGTGAAATGGCACGTAGTCGATCTCATATATGCAAATTATAATGAAAAGGAAAGAAGGATATGTTGAGCGTCAAAAGTTTATTTATAATTTCATCATCATGTAATTTAAGAGTGATGCTCTTGTCAGTGGAGTCCCTTCCATTGTTCTCTCTCCATAGCCAATTCTAGTGTCACTATCTCTTCGTCTTTCTGGCCCCTTCTTTCTTACTTTTCCATAGTGTGTCATACAAGTATAATTTTCGCTATTTCCTTTTTAATATGTTTAAGTATGTTTGTTAATAATAATAGGTTTCATAAATGAATAGGTCTGTCTATCAAGAGTAGGAACCGGATTTTTAATGAACAAAATTTTTTTAATATATAGGTTTGTGTAAGTACCTTTATGTGTTTAACTCAAATAAATAGGTACTACTTTATTTACACAAGTAAACCTCGACAAGCTTGTATGATATAAATTGTGTATAATGAGGTTATTAGTTAATAGTTGAAATTTTAAAGGAAAATTTTATTTTCTTCTTTTTGGAGCATTTCAATAAAAGCTTTTTTTAAAACCGTTTTTTTCTTTTAATTTATTATATAGATTCAAATTTTCAGAAGTCGTTTTCTGCATCAGATTTTTTTAAAACTTTTATTTAGTATATTTTTATTATGTGGCAAGAGCCACATATATTATTCCAAAAGAATAATGAAATTTACCACCATATTAAAATTTTCAGATCAAATCAGCATAGAAGAACTGGATGTGATCTACAAAATCCCACACTGCGTCCCAATCTCCGCCCACCACAAATGGAATTTCGATGATCTACTAGAGAAAATGTGGGAGTACCTCAAACTGATCAGAATATACACTAAACCGAAAGGACAGCTGCCGGACTACAACGCGCCGGTTGTGTTGCACGCGGACAGAACGAGTGTTGAGGACTTCTGTAATAAACTGCATAGGTCAATCGTCAAGGAATTCAAATAGTACGTTATAGCTTTTGCAATATATATTTTTTATGTTTTAACATGCGATCAGCTTTTCTGGCTGCTGACAGATATGTTGTGTAGAGTGTGTAATGTAATAGTTAAATAAGTATTACATTTACAATATTCATATTTACAATGCAGTGGTGGTGACCACGTTGTTAAGACCATTCAGTGTCCCAGAATTTGAATTCTACTATTACCACATGAGTTTGTATACCAATCTGACTCAGGTATATAGTAGTTTTAGTTAGTGTAGTTTAAAGTCATGCCAGATGCCTTTAAGTCGTCAAAATCTATGAATATCACGACGTCTCGTCTGCAAATCGGTTGTAATATCATACTTGTAATATGTCTTGCTCAATAAATAAACAAATAATTAACAATACACATTTTATTTCCAGTGCACTAGTGTGGGGATCCTCAGTGAAGCATCAGCCGCAAAAGGTCGGTATCGACCACGTCCTGGCCGACGAAGACGTCGTACAAATTGTAAAGAAAGTGTAAAGTAAACAATACTTGAGAGTATATTTTTGAGAAGTAAATTCATCCTATTGGTATGACATTTTAGTGTCCGGTGATTGTGGATTTATAGAATTTTCTCGTATTTGAGTGTTTTCCCGGTTACTTTCTCAGCCGTTGAGCGGCGGTCGTTGCCCAGGGTCCGCTTTCATACTTTTTCGTCTTAACTCTGCACGGTCGTTGACATCCCTAATTGTCAGACCATTGGCACGCATATCATCCTTGACGACATCAAGCGTTTCGCCCCTTCTGCCAGAGCCAGGCAGGAGCAGCTTAAAGACATTAGTAATCTATTATTAATATTAGTTCTATAAGACATCTGCTTCATTAAAATATTTATATAACAGGAAAATATGTAACGATATTTATATAAATTTTCGGTATACGTAAGTGTGATAATACATATACCAATATTGTTGTTAAGAATAAAATTAAAATTACACTAATATTATCGTAATGACACATTCATTGGACACTAAATGAAATATTGTTGTTAATGAATTATAATAAAAGAGGTTTGTTTTATCTTGTTGATTAAAATAATCAGTAATGCATTTATTTGAATACTAACATAAGATTGTAACTCAGGTTATATAGGTGTGAAAACGCAAGTGAAACTAGTAAACAATAGGATCGTTGTTGTAATTGACAGCTTTTCTGAAAAATATTGCGAATTATGGACAGTCTTCTGCAGTTGATAAATTTTTATCATCTACTTATTATCGAATTTACGAATTATTCACTACAACTGTGAGCGAAGTGCGGGTTTGCATTTTCACTTGTCATCGATGCGAAGTGTGACGCAGCGAACCAATAACATTGCAGTGTGGTTGTCGCTGCGTCACAATGGCGCAATGTGATTGGTTCGCTGTGTCTATTCTCTGGTGTAATGCTGATTATGCACACAGGCAAACAGTTCGCCACACTTTTGCTGTTACGACGTACATTTCTCGAGGTAAATAAAACCTCTCTTATGAACTACGCAATGTATGCATGGATTTAAGAAGTACTGCGAGTACCTACGTCAGCAGCTGTCTCAGATTGGCGATAGTGTATAGCTGGCTTAAGAGTAAGCTATGTCCTAATCATGGATTTAGTAAGTACTTCCGAGTGCCTACTAATTCCATGGCCCTATACAGCTAATAATTGTTTCATCATTCAATGAACGTTGTGAAATTCGCTCATATACCTATTTTTGAAATTACTTTTTACTGTCAAATAATTTCTAAAAAATATTTCACTGGTACGAATCACCTTATTTAGTGAACTTAATGCCGGCCATGCATTATCCCGGAACAGTTCGCCGAATTTTGGCGGATTCGGCATTCTTAGTTATGATTATATGAACTAGGTACCTACGCAATGTTCGTGCATTCGCGTCGACATCTGTCTGAATTCGGCGATAATGTTTGTGGCTGTGGTGGATTAGCGTAGTGGTAATTACGTTGTCACTTTAATAAGCTATATAATGTTAAACATTATAATAATATGCATTTTGTTTTATATTCAGTGGGATGTTTTTGCAAATGTATGTACAGAATATAATAAAAACAGTAAATTTATGTGTATTTTTATTTCTAATACCTAATTGGAGTCACATACAGATGTTACAATAAGTATTCCTCATGGATTTAATAAGTACTTCGTAGTGCCTACTAATTCCATTGTATTCTTATAGGTATACGAAATATGGATAGATTCTTTTAAAAGCGGTGCCTGTAAAGTCGTTTCCGTTTTTGATTACTACTTTTTAGAAGTGTTTCTTTTGAACCTAAGTCCATACTAATATAATAAAGAGTAGAGAGCTGCTAAGTTCCTGGAGACATTATTTATCCGTATCTGAAGCGTGAAGGAAGTCCTGCCTTGCTTTTACATAAAGGTACTCCTCTCCCATCCATACTCGTTTTTGCAGTATAATGAATGGCAATAGGACATATTACGCAAAGCTCAGCGCAGATGGCGCTACTGGTACAACTAAGGTACACAAACATTGCCAATGGAGGCAAAAAGCGCTAATTTCAATATTGTTGCAGATTTACGACCAAAAATACCTTCTACGCAATCGTGGTGCGAGTTTAAAAGAAAAAGGAAGGATTTAGTGGATTAATCTGAAAATAATAACAATGTTTTAGGTTATGTTCTGCATTATTTGGTCAACTGTACTCATAAACTTGATTTTGCCTGAAGATCTTACCTATATGAAGTCCATATTTTAATAACTCTTGACGTGTGTGAAGTGTTCCGAGCTTCTTTTCTACCGTTTACTGGCTCGAAAATTTTATAGCGTGAGGCGTATCCCATAGTTTTCGAAGTTTTTTTATCGTATGGAAAACGATTTTTCCCAATATTTCGGCACCCGAATATGCTACATTGTTGTATATTTTCACAAACGAATGCTTACATAATGAAAGGTTTAATAAAGTACTCTAAAATAAACATTTTAATCGATATAACAAAAGGCGGCAAAGCTTTTGTGTACCTAAACTGTACTCTAGCGGGATAAATGTGCAGGTAATACTCCCTATTTATCTCTATACCTTTGTAGGTATGCCAGTGTCAGTCAACCTGTCAAAGTCTAATTGTGTTTAGGGTTTTATTTACTTTTGACTTTTGAGGTTATAGTTTTGTTATTCAAGTGTAAAATGTAGTTTACTTGTTGTAACATTAAGTTGTATGTTTATCAATGTGTTAGAAAAAATAAATTGTTGAAATTATTTTTATATATAATACGGTTTGTAGTTATTTAGGGTCGTTTTATAATAATAATTTAGCCGGTTGCTCTATTTATACAATGACAACATTCGAAAATTTATCACCGAAGCAGGTAAGTGTAATAAGTATATATATATACATATTTATGTTGGATTGGTATGTATCGCATATGATTAACATAAAATTAATACATTTAAATCATCGAAGCGAAGGTGTAATCTCATTGCCTTCTATTGGAAAATCTTCGAACTTATGTCATTTACACAAAGCTTCAGCTGCTGGTTAGTTTTAAAGTATTTCACTAGATGGCGGTATTACAATTTCTGTTCCAGAAAGTTCGAGTTTCCCTACATCGCGACATCCGGACTATTTGCACTGAAACATGCCATCTAATGGGATTGGATATAACAAAATCAGCAATGGAGATAGTTTCAGAACTTGTGTATAAAAAACTTATAATTTATGGCACAGACTTGGAGGCATTCGCAAAGTAGGTTTTTAAGTTGCATTGCGTAGGTATAGCTGGCAACAGACAAAAGTTAATAGTAGGCAGTATCTTGCTAACTTACGACTGTTGCCGAATATAATAATATACCGATAAACATTTCGCCAAATTAAGTGGTTTCCTACATTTTGTTGGTTTTTTTTTTTGGGAAACTCTCCTCACATTAAAAGTAGGTATGCAATTTTCGTTTATTCGCGCGTCCACCCGTCTCAGTACGCCGGACTTGGCAGATTCGGTGTATATTGCTGGTTTTTCTTTGCGGTACATTAAAGCTCTCATATAAACTACGCAATGTCAAAATTCGCGTCGGCATCTGCTTGAGTTCAGTGATAATGTGTAGCCGACATTATGACTCCACACTGAATCTGACACAAATTAACGTATGTTGCTTAGTCGTATGAGAGTTTTTGTTACCAACAAATTTTGGCAAACTGTCGATTGTATAAAGCACCTAAACTTTTAGCTGTTTAAATAACTAGGTACCTAAGTAAGCACTTTACTAACCTTAATTTTTTATTTTCCTCTTATAGTCGAATTGTCATGGCTGAGGGTCGTGGCTATTATGTGTGTGAGCAATAAAATCATGGAGTGATTTAGCTTCTTATTGCCTTCACCATCCAATCAATCTTCCATATTTTTTTACAGACATGCAAAACGGACAGTAATTAATGCAGATGATGTAAAACTTCTGGTTAGAAGAAACCCTTCATTGGTGAGATTGTCTAATATTTATATAAATTTTCTTTTATTTTTTGACATTATTTATGTAACTGAATTGGACGAAAAAAAATGTGTTACTATTCAAGTTTGGCCCAAGTTAGTATCGCTAATTTTGTAGCATTCTTCATTGCCATTATTTTTGACTAAATCATGGATTCTATTCCATTACCTTACTTCGATCACTTAAATTTTATTTCCAAAAGCCGTTGAGATCCATTCTTGAATGTCAACTCATGCATACCTAATAAACAAGTTAATGCATTTTATTCTGATCTGATTTGCGAGTCATGAATCGGTTTACTGTTATTTAGCCGAATTTAATTTAAATTCGATTCTGAATCATTAAATAGGAGGCGATGGGGAATGTTATTTATGCAATTGCTATTATGAACTTTGAATTTACGGGCATGTATTTGAGCTGCTTGTTGATGGTGTGTGTTACTAAAATGATTTTACAGAATTTAATTTAATTTTAGTAACACACGCCGTATATATATGTATATAGTGCCTGTTTCCCACAGCTCCCCCTTTGGCACGGATACTTGATATCGATCATCGATGTATCTATCTATTGTATTGACAACTGGTTACGTGGTATAGAATCTGGGGTGCATTTGTCGTTAAAATTCCCATCGTAATTTCAGGTCTAAAATTTGAAAAAAGAAGTTGCCTATGTTTGAACGCTTATCGATAACTATATGCATGCCAAATCTCATTCGCAATCTCAGCAATGTAAGCGTGACAGACAAACAGAATTTCGCATTTATAATATTGGCATTATGCCCCGCATTTGTGATCGTTGGATCTAGGCACCTAAACAGACAAAAAATTATATATTTTCTAGAAAACTCACTTGAACGCAAACCAACCAGCAGCCAAAGACAAGAGACGCAAAACAGTAACACCGGCCAGTAAACCAGAGACACCCGCGCAAAAGACAACAGACAAAGATGGCGCACCCGACACGTCAAGGGTTATGGCGCCAAAAGTTACTAAAGAAAATACAGCGTTTATAGAAACAAGTGCGTCCAAACAAGATGACCAAGCGTTTGAACATATGGATATAACTGACGCTATTGATTTGACTTTTGATGATTAATTTGGTGATTTATTTCTAAGTAAAGATGATTTTCATTTTATTATTTTCTTTTTATTTCATATCACTAGTCGTTATACGAATTCCAGCATCGGAACGATATGTGGTGCTCGTTTCTGGATATATAAGTTAATAATAAGATATCTGGATAGCTAAGTTTGCGTCGTTGGATATGGTCCCGTTTATATTCTTCTTAGCATGTCGGCTCGAGTATACAATGTGAGGACCAATACATTTATAGGTGATTAAACAGGTAATGGCTTAGGATAAAGCTAGAGACTGCTTACAATGGGTAAGTACCAGGGAAATCACGACCATTAAAGAAAACCTAACTTTTCTGCACATGATCAGAAGCCTTTATAAAATTTCATAAATGTCTACCTACCTACTTAGCTAGTTCAAACTTTAATTTTATTATTGACTAGCAACCTGTGCCGGCGTGAAACATAACAAATTATATACCCTCCTCAGGAATCACACTATGTATAGGTGAAAACCGTATGAAAATCCGTGTAGTAATTTTTGAGTTTATCGCGAACAGACAGACGCGGCAGAGGTCTTGCTTTATCATATGTAAAGATAAGAATTTATTGTATTACAACTACGCTGAAACATTTTTTAAAAGTAGAATTAATTTAATGCGGTCAATAGGTAGTAGAATTATTATAAATCCTACGAGATGAATAATAAATAATACAAAATATTAAAATCAAAACGTGAATACCAATACAAAAAAGCAAGTCGTGACTTATCCATACATTGTGGTAAACGAGCAGTGTCTGTCAAGCAAATCTGTCACTTATTGCTACCGGGGGCCGCTTTCGCCGCATTAACATTTTATTAACATTTCCCGTGCGTCATTAGGGTTTATATTTGAATATCTTTGGATCGGAAATGCAAGAATTAAACGAGTGATCTGTTGGGCGTAATGAGCTGAAGGTACGTAATGATGGAGATGGAAACAAAACAACACTGCTTACCTCAGCGGGTTGAGGTAACGAACCTTAGCTGTGGAGTATAGAAAAGGCTTGCTTCTAAAGACTATCGGAAATGTACACACATTATATCATTTAACAAATTTGTTGCCGAAATTGATAATGAATAATGAAATGTTCATTTCATTCAAGCGTTACAATCGTGGAAGTAGGTAAGCTCATAGATACAGCTCCATATCTTACTTATGCGCCAAACAAACTAAGTAATAGGTAGAACGAAAGGCGTGAAGACTTACGTTTCGCCTAGTTCTCGCCCGTTTGCGTCATAAGTTATTAGGTGCTTACGATGGTTTGTTTAAGTCTATCAGTTTAGGTCGTGAAACAGACAAGCGGAAGTAAGTTAAAGCAGTCAGAAATTTGACCTTGATTGATTTTATACATAAATTTATATTTAAAAAATGGTAAGCCCTTCTGGCATAATAGGGACCAACAAGTTTCTTTCGCCATTTTTTTCTCAGCAGTGGTCGTTCCGAAATGCTAGTAGTTTGTAACTTTGGTAAACATCATTTAATTTAGAATATGACGTGAAAAAGTGCCTGTGAAGGCCTAATTTTTGAATAAACAATTTGATTTTGATTTTGACTTTCACAGGCAAATTTTCACTTAAAAATAACATGTGTTTATTCAATATTTTTTCTATTCTTAATCAGTAAAAAGCCGTCTCCACACCAGCCCAGCCAATACTCCTTATTAATAAGAACGGTAGCCGCACACAGACGGACACGCTGAGCGACATTTGTAATGACACTAAATAGTTGCGCGCGGTAGGTGCCCGCTACCGACTGATGCGTTCACAAGTTGCGGACGATGGTATGCGGGACACCACGAAAAATTACCAGTATACATTACTTTAAAGACTATAGGAATGGGAAGACAGAGAAGAATAAGGGAAACGACAGAACATTAACAAAATATCCTCATTGGAAATTACACGTAATTTGTAGCCCTTACACCGAAACCTAATGGTGATTAGTTAGTAGACTGGACTCAGTAAAGGAAGTCGCTTCTGAGCGTTAGGTTCAAAAGCCTATAACTATTATATTGATATGGCAACATATAAGATGTATATAGTAAGTCCGTCAGTCAAGAAACTGAAGAAAACGATTTTATGACGACATTTTTTTGCCATTGTAAATCCAAATTGAATGGTCCAGATTGGTTGAAAAACACCCTTATGTTGTCTGCCAACAGCCCTTATTTATTTTCTTCTCTTTTTGACAGACCGGAGAAAGTCGATAGCCAGAAAATCAAATAACGTAATAATGAGGTTGGCAATTTGTCCAACTTTGGCGGTTGACGACGCACATTGCTGCTTTTTCCTTGCGAAATAAAAAAAAACTCACATAGAAACTACGCAATATAGATACCTACATTAATTCGCGTCGGCACCTGTCTGAGTTCGCCAATAGCGTAATAGTACTCGTAGGCATCTGATTGAGTGCTCGCTAAACTGGCCAATTTGGAACTTGATAATATTCTGCAATCGTGTAAAATACACGGAAATAACAATTACAAGACTGAAATTATTAAATCATATTATCGACTTATTATTTGATAGTTCAAAGCTTAGTTGTAACAAAAGTTTCCAAAAGCTTGCACATGTAGAGCTTAAAGCTGTCCAGCCAATAAGTCAGAAGCACCTATCTCAGTAATGTCTGGTGCATTTACATATTTTAATGAGGAGCGCCTATCTCGGTGTGCCAGTCCGCTAGCCTACATACAGCCTTACTTTTGTCTTAGTTGACGAATAGATAGGTTTTCACTTATTGAGAATTGTTTCTAGTATTTTCCATGTTAAATTTGCTGTGAAAGTAGGTTTTAAGTTTAAGTTAACCTACTTTCACAAGTATGTAGGAATTTTTCATGTGTTCTAATCATATAATTTATTAACTGATTATAATGTACATTTTTAAGTTCACTATGTAAAAAGGATATATTTATATGAAATAAGATGAATAAATACAAATTTATTTCAAACAAAAACTAAGTTATAGTGTAACTATTTCTAAAATATTAGGTTCCTAGCAGGGCACGCAACTTCCATTGCGCCCAGTTTTTTATAACAATCAAAAGATAATATCTCGAAAATTATCTTGAACTTAGAGGGGTAGGTAATTACTTCATTATTAATTAATTATAATAACTTAATTGTGTGATTTGTCCCTATAATTTATTTATATAAACTTATCTTTCCAAAATTCTCATACTTATAACCGTAGCCCTGCAATGCAAAGTTTAGTTACATTTTTTTCTTAAAAATCCTAGATCTGTAAGGATCGTACCTCTAAATCATTAAGCCAAGAAACAAGCATTAACATAAGTGGTCGGAACTCCAATTGTCCTGCTGCATATTCATCAGCGCCGGAGACTGATGCAGCCGATAATTAGAGCCACCTAATTGGTACCTAAGGCTTTGCTGAAGGACTCGCTCCAATCAGACTGATTACGCTGCTCTCGACAAATTTCCCCCTTCTTTCGCATGTATCTCTCTCTCAACTGAGCGTGTTCACGGTTGCTTCCTCAGCGCCGGAGTCCTAGCTTCACTTCTTCGTCTCCACTTCACATGGTCGTCGGCATCCCTAGTTATCAGACCATTGACACGCATATCATCCTTGATTCTAATTACTGGCTTGATGTCGTCTTATCAAGCCAGTATTTAATATTACATCTTTATCCATTACGGGTCTGACAGAGCCAAGAGTTGCGAAGAGTGACTAATATTAGATTTATTGTGAAGATGTGAATTTTAACGGCTGACGAAGATACCTTTCCAAACGAGATTTGCCTCACTTAATAGATTATATTTAGAGCTACAGTTTTAAGGTTTCTGAAAAAAAAAACACAAAATATGACAGACATAAACTAAAATTTGCAAGCAAATACGAAATTGGCCTATATTGTTGGTATCTTATATCAAAATCGTGAAACGTTATATGAGATTTTACATTGGAGGAACCATCTAATGGTTTCCCTCCACTAGGCTTCGCTGGACATGCCCGCTCAGTATTACTAAATATTGTAACGAAATTGAATACGAGACTGACCTTACCCTTACCCCTTATGTGATTAGGATACGAATTGAAAATAGGATCTGTTGGGTAATATAACGTCGGTGTAGGTATTTGAGTGTGGTCATGTCGATCAAGCGAATTCATGACTCATTCTTTTCTTATCGACTCGGTTTAATTTGTGAGGGATAATCACAGGGGCTAATACAACGCCACTGAAGCAGCACTTTCTGCGACGTTATATACCTATATGACAACAACAACGTGACCGATCTAGATCCATATAATTAGGGAATTATTTTGTAGCGCGTACTCAACTCATAGCAAACTCGCATCAGAGTTCTTAGTAAGTACCTCAGAGAATCGAGACTTCAAAAGGCTGAAGTGTTATATCATAGTTTCTACTTTAAATAGTAAAATTTAACAGAACAGTCACAAATCGGCAAAAATTAAAAACGCTCTGGACACAATATATATTACATACATGTAGGTACATACATGTTTACATGGGATTCATTAACAAAGCAGCCTAATAACTTCCCCCGAGGTCAGCGGGGGGTGTGGGGGTGGGGGGTTGACAAACAGCACCCTGTAATGTGCTACTGTTGAATTGCAAAAATCTCATTATGCTCTAACTGTCGTTATAGGAGTAATTAACTGTTGTGGACAGAGAAAAACATAGAGACGTCTTTCTCGTTACATTAATGCATCATAACTTCATATTGTACTTACGCCATGTTTATCTAAAGTTTTTCTCATCAATGTCTAACGCCTAACTAATCTAACGCCTTAGTCAAAAGATCTGAACATAATAAGAAATATCGTGTTTTGAGTTCATAGATAAAGCTAAGCTATTGGTAAACCATAACTAAAAATTTTGCATACATGTAGTGTGAAGTATAGAGAAGGACGTAGGGACGTAGACCTTTCATCCCGGAAAAATAATTGTTTCCATGGGAAATTTCAGCGGACGAAGCCGCGGGCAATATCTAATATTGCCCGCGGCTTCGTCGGCTAATTATTCTATAATAAAAGGGAATTTAGTTTTGTTTTCTTCTGGCTCTTTATTTATGCTAAGATTCGTGATTCACGCACTCCTCCAATATGCAAAATGTGCTACTTAGTAGAATATAACCTATCGTGCCTAGTTAGTACTTTTACTTTTAACCTGAAAGTTTACGAAAGTTGAAACACAGAGCAACAGTTACATAATTAATGGTTGTTCATTATTATTTTTTGTACAACACTTTGTCCACTCCACTAGTTTTCTGTTCTTCGGTAATTGTGTTTCGTTATAACGAGTTTTTTGGCGTCGACGCTGCACGCGGCCGACCTGTGCATTTGTTTTGCTCATTTTAATACTTCGCACTAGTTCAGCTGAAAAATTTTAGCCATTAACTGTAAGTGAAATGAAAACCTTCCTCAAGAATCACACTATCTATTGGTGAAAACCGCATGAAAATCCCTGCAGTAGTTTCTGGGTTTATCGCGAATAGATAAAACCATTATAAAAAAATAGCTTATGTTACTCCTGAAGGTTTCGACGGTGCCAAATTTCATTGAAATCAGCCCCGTAGTTTTTGAGTTTCTTCATTACATACAAAGGTACAAAATTACAAATATTTTCTCCTTACAATATTAGTATGGATAAAGCCTTTTTAAGCAGTACATTCACAATCTTATCGACTCAACAACGATCTTAACGACGAAATTGGACGAATGCTTTTTACAAGCTTTTATTTAGTTTCACCTGTCACGTTGTCTGTCTGTAATCAAATATTGCAAGTTAGATTTCTCCTACTTCCAGTTGAACTACAGAGTTGACATTTTCTACGCCGCTTCAGTTTCCATGATAATGCATAATTATGATAAGCATAATCCGGCTCGGTTCCAAACTAGGGAACTCCTCAACCGTTTACTGCACGAACGAATGGGTTTTTTGCCAGGCATTAAATGCCATAAGATCTCTGTTGACGACAATTAAGGCTTGTGACGAAAATGACATTTTTGTAAAAAACTTGTCTTAGCTCAAATAAGCACTACCTAGGTATATTGAAACGGGGAAATATGTTGAAATTTTCTTATCGATACTTGTTTAATTCACTTATCTCTCGATTGTATTCAGAGAAGCGGGAATTGATTAAAATAAACCAAAGTGTCTGCTGGAGGTATTTCCAAATGATAAGCTATAAATCAGTTGATATGTGTGGATATATTGGCAATTAGCTGTCGATGTTGTTTGCATTTACATCGCCTAAGGAGGCCACGCGCTAACTGCATAGCTTAGTCATTTTTTACTTGTTAAAATTGTGGATAGCCTATGTAATGGTTTATAGAACTTGAAGTAAGGCACTGTGGTTCCGTATGTAACAGAAAAAAAATTAAGTCCCGCATTTATGTCTTGTTTTCTATCCTTTTATCCTTGATTGTGACGACCTCGGTGGCGAACTGGTAAAGTGCTTGCCTCTAAACCGAAAGGTCCCGAGTTCGATCCCCGGTCGGGTCATGATGAAGGAAAACGATCTTTTTCTGATTGGCCCTGGTCTTGGATGTTTATCTATATATGTATATGTTATAAAATATAGTATCGTTGAGTTAGTATCCCATAACACAAGTCTAGAACTTACTTTGGGGTTAGCTGAATGTGTGTGATTTGTGCTAATATATTTATATTTATTTATTTATTATTGATTGCGGAGAATCGAGACATAATTGATAAACAAATGTTTGACCGATGCATTTGCACCAGTTCGTAAGGTGGACGACGTGGAAAATCTACATTTAACCACCTGTGACCGGCTGCATCTAAGTCTAAACGGAATTATAAAGGCTAAACTTTGGTTTAGCGGAAGATAAGCACGATAGGTACACCTAGGTATACCTAACCATCAAAGAATGGCTGCACCTATGGCTGCACCTAACTGAAATGATAAAGGTTAGGTTAGGTTAGGCTACCAACCCCACCGACGGGTTCCCATCTTGTCGCGATGGTGGGGCTTAGTAACCGGGGGGGGCTGGTCTGACACAACCAGCCACCCCGGTGAACCAAGAGGAACCCAAGGCCAGAGACTTTGGTGGGTGCTTTGGGCCTGGTGGACGGTCCCCTCGGTAGTACTGCCATTGGCTGGTGACCCGCCACCAGCCTTTGGATGTGGAAACTAGAGGGGACCAGAGGTGGGGTCGCGGGGTTTTGTCCTCCGCGACCACAGCGCGGCCGTGGCGCTGAACACGGTGCGGTGGGGCCGCAGGGGAAGAGGAGAGTCGGTATGTCTCTCGACGATCCCCCTGTCCTCTGCGGCCGAAGGGCGGCTGCCGGGCGCAATGTGTGGGTGTCACCTGCCTATCACCTCTTGCGCCCGTACAGAGGCAGACTTGGGTGCCCTGTGGCACCCAGGATTTTGTTGTGTGTGTCCTATGTGTGTTGTGACCGCTGGTCCCTTCAGGACCAGTGGTCGGTGATGCCCGCTGCCCCCGTCAGCTTTCTGACTGGTGTGCGGAGTGGGCTTGATGGTCCGCGCCACGCTCGCTCGCGTGGCGTAAGGAGCGGGTGGTTAGCACTTGTGCTTGCTACCCGTCCAGGTCGGGGCCGAAAGGCCGGCCGGGGGGGCGTCGCGGTGAAATGCCTAAAAAAAAAGGTTAGGCTACCAACTCAGCTAAAGTTCGACAAACTGTTTAGCGATAATAGTAATAAACAAGTTTATTTGTTAAACAAATTAAAAAAAAACCGACTTTCTATATTCATTTTGTTACAACTTTTGAACCGACATGGCACATCACATAGCTACATAGCTAAGAACACTCGGGATAAAAATATCTATGACACAAAAAAAACTAAACGAAAATCAGTTCATCCGTTTGGGAACTACAATCCCACAGACAGATACACTGATAAACTTATAACACCCCTATTTTTGCGTCGGGGGTTAAATAGTAGTATAGCCTGCATGATGTTTAGCCGTAACTTAATTAATCTGGTACCTTTCCTTTATTGAACTATAACCATATTTTCAAGGAACCCTAATTTCAATAGGAACTATGTTTATGAAGCCCTCTAGCAAATCCCTACCGACCTTCTGTTCATTAGGGTTTGATTACAAACTATTTATGTGTATCTAAGTGAATTATGATCGAAATACCCTCCGGTTTTGTATCAACAATTTCTCAAAAACCTACAAACTACTAGCATTTCGGAACGACCGCTCATACGTTTAAAAAATAATTCTAGAATCAGGTTCTTTCTTAGCGAGTGTGTTACTGCTGACACTGATGTCAGATTTCATTCAAGTCGCCTAGAGGCATCTGACATGACTTTAACGACTACCTAATGCCATCTAGTTCTAGGGACCCCTTCTGGGATAGTACTAATACAACCAAACACGACCGCAACTTCCAACCTCAGATACCCGTCCAATAAATCGCGTATTTCTAATTAAAGATAGTTCTTAATGAATTCGGTGCGCAAAGATAACGTTAATAAGGTACATTTAAATAGCAGACCCACGCAATAAGACTTGCCTTGTAAAAGTTATTCGCCATCTGAATTATTCATTATAATCAGTGCATTTACCGAGTCCCGTTTTATGCCATTTATGCACTAAATTGCATTAGCATGAGTGCTCTGGATTTAATCGGAGATATTTGTGCTAAAATAAGACGACGCTGTTTTTGTACTTGTTTTGCTTTTGACTTACATTGTATATCTAAATCTGTCTTTTTATTTTATTATTATATATTTTGTCTATTTAATTTACTTTAATGCTGTTAAGTTTACTGCACCCTCTTAGTCTACTTGTGTCTCTTTCCATCCAAAGGTTGGCTGGAAGAAATTGCATTAGCGATAAGTCCGCCTTTGCACTCATTATGTTTGAATATCTAGTTGTAACTTATAACTCCTTTGTGCATAGTGCAATAAAGAGTTTATCTATCTATCTATCTATCTACATTGTATATATACTTATAGCTTACTTTTTTGCTTAATCACCTTAGTACAGTTTACATAGATCTTTACTTATTCCACAGTGACCTTAAAGTGGACCATTGTCTCTGACTAGAAATCACGAGTGTTCTTCTATAACAATCCGCGATGGTTTGCAAATACTACCATGCATTCAACAGTTAAATTGTATAATTTTTTAAAATTATATTTCTTCAGTCAGATGTTAATTTTCATCATTTATTTATTTATTCACAACTTACATCTATCTTTACAGGATATATAAAATGCTAGGACCTGATTAACTCTTAGGCTATAATTAGGCTGCAGCGGCAGACAAAGCTGTAATCGTAACTTCGCAAGAACTATTGATCTATTGGCCCGTCCGAGAATCTGTTGATCGCATGGAATTAGTAGGTACTCCGTACAACGTGCATACTAAATCCATCCAGGTTGATCGTCATTGACGATAGTAGAGATTTTTTGATTTTTGACAAAGACAAAAAAGAATATAATGGAATAAAGACTGATGGAGAAATAACAGTAACTATATTATCATAGGGAGCTCGTCATGGTATATATATATATATATATATATATATATATATATATTATCCTAATCTTACATTACAAGTTTGTATACCAATCTGATTTATATATAGTCGTTTTCATAACCTGCACAATGGTGGACAGTTTAGTTCACTAGTGTGTATGCGACTACCTGCCACTAGATGGCAGATGCCACTAGATGGCATTTCAGATGCCTTTAGGCGACTAGAATAAAATCCGACACCAGTGTTAGCGATAACACACTCGATATGATGATGACTGCTGGGTATATAACTCTCTCAATTTATACCACTCACCTCTTTCCTGTGCTGTCTGAAACCACTTTCGACATTTGACTTTTTTAAAGGTTTATTACCTTCCTTCGAATGGCCCACGCTTCGCTTGCTATCTATAATCAAATGTTATTAAATATATATATGTGCTGCGAAATGTTTGGGAGCCGTAAGCCTGGGGAGATCTTATGGAGGACACAAATAAATACGTTGACCATGTCAAGCTGTTATAAAATGACCAGTTGTTCGTCTTGAACTTAAACCTCGCGAACCCAATTTTATTTTGATGAGTTTTTACAAAATTGAGAATATTTCAAAAACGGCTGCCCCACGAACTTAAATATTCTATTGACAGATCCTATATACCTTTTAAATTTCATCGAAATCATATCAACGGCTCGAAAGTTATCGCGTTACAACATACACAGATACATACAAACAAAAAATGTATTTTTGTCACAAGTCGATTTGTAGACCTCGCTCGCTTCGCTCGTTCGGTCAATTAACTTAATGTTGCAATTAGACTGGTCGATTCGACGAAGAAGTCTATTGGGCAGTCAAAATATAAGAACATTACATTGATGCTCTTATTCTGTGGGCGGTCAGTTACTATTGAATTCTCGATCAATCGCTGGATAAATCTGATGTTCAAAAAATCACCCCGTATGAAATTGTATGAAAAAAAACACATGATCAACAATCATCAACACAATGATTGCGTCGGTCACATTAAAACAGGCGCGTAATTAATCGCTTCGTCATCGCGGAGTGTGACTGACGTTTTTTGGTTACATTTTAATTATTTACAAAATATTGAAAAAGTTGATCTGGTAGCGGACTAGTGGCGGCGATGCGCGGACGTTTCGGGTTCGATTCTATTTGTTTAATAGAAAATTAAGTTTTCTCAATTATTATTGCTATGTGACAGAAACAAGAGCATACATAGGATATGACCTGTGGAAGAACAATCGCCACATACGTGGAAAATCAAATCATCATCATCATTACATAGTATAAAACAAAATCGCTTCCGCTGTTTGTCTGTCCCAATGTATGCTTAGATCTTTAAAACTACGCAATGGATTTTTATGCCGGTTTTTTTTAAACATAACGATTCAAGGGGAAGGTTCGTATGTACAATAATGCACCCGTGTGAAGTCGGGGCGGTCTGCTAATTAAAAATATTTAGAAATTGGTCATGAAACTTTTCGTGGTCGAAAACGAACGAGTCTTTGTATCTGTGCTATGTATGTGTACAAATCACTGCAATCAAACGACCTTATAATTTTTTTGCATAAAAATATCTCTAGTATGTACTGTACATATTTATCTAGTAGATAAGTATAAACCTACATTACATAGCTCAAGAACTGTGACTTGTTAGTTTCTTCAGTTCGCCAATTTATATTTTAGCAGTCACTCGATGAGACAATAAAAAGATTTTGTTGTTACAACAGCTTAGACAGCCATATAATAAATAAGTAGCCTGAGAAAAATATTTTTTACACATCACATTGTAAATATGACACACAATGTAAACTATTGCTTTTACGCTACATTTGTTTTTCTCAAAAATCTACCTAGATCTCTAAAAGCCCAACTGCAAGATAATTCTACACGCACATGTTAACGAAAAAAAAAAACAATGGGCCAGTGAAGCTACAATAAAGAAAAGCAAATAGTTTATTTATTCGATTGCTGTGGTCTCAGTCCATCCGTCCAAGAATTAATAACAGTCAGAGGGGAGAGAGGGGAGCTGACCGCGACAATCTGAACATCGGTGCCTTTTTGAGCGCACAGAATTTTTTTTTTTAATTTTTTTCTATTCAGCCGGATAGTTTTTTGCGGTCGCTGGCCGTTTGCGATTTTAATGGACACAGTTTTAATGGCTACGGACAGTCCCGTATTTTGTGATGAGTTGTTGTATTGATTGTATGTGTAGATTTTGGTGGTGAGGTAAATTGGTCGATTTCATTGCTAGCGAATAAAACAAAAATGTTTTTTTTTTCATACTCATCGGAGAGTTTTCCTGGTATCTTTTCCAGCTAAAAAGTGTCTGAGCGAAGGTACGACTTTTTATTTTTCACTTCTTGATCTTCAGTGGTCAATTTATTGATCATCCTATACGACATTAAGCTTCTTTATCTTTAGTACAAAATGGATTGAAATCTATATTGCACGCCCAATGACAGGGGAGTTCAATTTTAACGTGTCTGTGTTATACTTGTCTGTACGTAGCATCGTAACAGCCAAACAGCTGAACCTTTTTGATTTATTTTTTTATTATTTAAAAGATAATATAATCGAGAATGTTCTTAGTTGTGTAAGGAATAATAATAAGGTATATTCAGCTCTTTGGAAACCATCAGGTCTTTTCTAGCTGATGAGGGGATGCCAAGAGTCGGGGGTTTCTTATTAATTTCGTTTTTATTATAAATAAATAAATAAATAAATAAATAAATATATTAGGACAAATCACACAGATTGAGTTAGCCCCAAAGTAAGTTCGAGACTTGTGTTATGGGATACTAACTCAACGATACTATATTTTTATAATATATACATATATAGATAAACATCCAAGACCCGGGCCAATCAGAAAAAGATCATTTTCCATCATGACCCGACCGGGGATCGAACCCGGGACCTCTCGGTTCAGTGGCAAGAACTTTACCACTGCGCCACCGAGGTCGTCAAAGCATTATAAGCACTCTTATCACAAAATTTTTAATTTAGTTTTTATTATGATCACTCTATTACACATAATAAGATGTTTTTTTTAAAAATCTATTCGAATGATTGCAAAACTTTTTTATTTTCGAACATTACATTTCGGCATTCTTGTTTTAAATTTCAATTTGCCTTTGATTTTGGGCCAGTTTTATTTCTACACTACAGACGGCGCATGTGAAACTAATTAAAAACTTGTATTATAATGTTTTAGACCAATTAATCTCATGTAACATGGCATTTAAAGTGGATGTCTAGAATCAACCAATCAAGCAAATTGCCAGTAAAACAATTATATAGGGAGTCGAAGGGGTCTGAGGTATAGTACAGTACAGATAGGAGATATTAATTGCTAAGGTCCTTATTATAAATAATTCGTTCATTGATATCAAAAAGACACACATTTAATTACATTATACAAAAATATAAAAAATAATTTAAAAAAAAAAACGGGTTGCACTCCGGGAGTGCCGGCAGAAGTGAAAACTTTTTGAGTGCCGGCAGAAGTGAAAACGTTTGACATCTTACGAATTTTCAAAGTCACGTGTGTCCTGACGCGTGTTTAACATTTTTTACGCATCACAAAAAGTGCACAACGCTGCTGAAGAAGTTTTCAATTAAAAACTAATAACATAACATATGGCCGAGGCTCATCGATATGTTTGTTAGCAGAGCAAACCGCTGATTTTCAGCCACCGCCATTTCAGGTTCACAATGACGCATTATTTGGTAAAAATACATATTTGAAATTGGTTGAATATGCTATTTATATGATTCATGCAAGTTTGTTTATTTCGTTCGTTTTGTACTTACATCTTTTCGTTCTCGGTTTCTGGTCTGTGACACCGCGAAACCCGAAGCACATGCAGTATGTGCCCTATTCCAGGGCGGAACCGCCAAGTAGTTCCAGTGGATAACAGTTTGTAAGAGGTCGAACCTGCCGACTTAGAAAGATGCTGTCGACTTATAGATCCATAGAGTTCCAGTGAGAGCCAAAGAAAATTTAATCAAGTATAAAATTTCTCTTTGTCCACACTGTTTGACAACCTCGGTGGCGCAGTGGTAAAGTTCTTGCCACTGAACCGAGAGATCCCAGAGATCCCAGGTTCGATCCCCGGAAAATGATCTTTTTCTGATTGGCCCGGGTCTTGAATATTTTCTATATTTTATTTTATAACAAATACATATATAGATAAATATCTATATATGTATTTGTTATAAAATATAGCATCGTTGAGTTAGTATCCCATAACATAAGTCTCGAACTTACTTTGGGGCCAGATCAATCTGTGTGATTTGTCATTGCAACATTGCGTAGTTTGTAAGAGTGATTTTATTTACCCCATTTTATTGCTGGTTTTTCATTGGGGTAATATATTGGGATATCGCCAAAGTTTGGCAAAGTATTCGACGACAGTGTGGAGCCGGCATAAGGAATTACGAAAAATAATTCGCCCATTCGTTGCGCACCGAAATAGATGTATGTACTTAGTACCTGTCTAATATTCTTTTTCTGTTCGAAGTATTGAAAAAAAAAACGTTATTTACAAAAAAGACTTGTGGAGTTTCAATAAATTAAAAATGGCGGGATTGTAATATGGGCCTGTTGATTCATTACTACGCAATTAAGTGGCGATAAGAGTAATTACGTATGCTAATATCGAAGTTAATTTTCTTGTACCGAGATACTGCACTGGTCCGATATTAATATACGATTTATTTGCCTGTAAGAAATAGGGACGCTTCCTGTATAAGATATATGTAATTATATCTTTCACTCTAATACGCATATCAATGAAATATATTTATTTACTGAATAACGCTGTTTAGATCAAAATCAAATAATTTATTCAGAAATTAGATCTTCACAGGCTTTCACGTCTACTAAAACAAGCTACAAAGTAATAGCATTTCGGAACGACCACAGCTGAGAAGAAATGCTGAAAGAAACTCATTGAAACCGAATAGAGTAACATCTCATTATTTAGTTGTAGTATGGATAAGGGTGAATTTCACGACTGTTTGAACGCGGCGTTTCATTAGTGTTGCATAATTTTTTTGAATAAAGAATCTTTTTTTTTTTTTTATTAAACATTGATTAAATTAACCAGTACTTTACTTATTTATAAAAAAAGGATAATTAAATTGATTACTGTGTATGGTACAATTTAATAAACACTAATGATAGCCCACGGCGGCGTTAAAAACGTAAGTACAACGCGGAAAAAGTAAACTCAATGATTTATTTTCATCAGATCATCTATATAAAAGCCACCATATTTTGTCACAATTAAAAAACAACGAACGTAAAAGTATTAAGTAATTTTATTGTCATAATACTGGCCGTCATATCGCGACAGTCTGGTTTGTTGCATTCAATATTGTCAGCAAGTAAATTGTCCGTAGAAAGTGCGACTATTCGATATCCATTAAAAATTAACAGCCATATTGTATTATACACCTCAAAGCACGATCAGAGGCCAAAAATAAATTGGACATCAAAATACGCCACTGGTTGCTTGCGGTCAGAATAGGGTATGCGACATTGCATTTGTTATTTATGTTCTTTTTTGTTTGTTGCTGTTGTTAATTGCTCTTTTTTGTGTCCTATTGTAGAATTTATAATGGGTTTTAGTTGAAAATTCAGTTTCAGAAAAGACTGAATCAGGGATTAAATCTATAGAATTGTACCTATGAAGTTATTTTAGTACATATATAAAATAAACGGAAACATGCGCTGTTTCTCCTTTTTGTGGTTTCCTCGATTTGGTATATAGGAATTTCTGGAAAAACGTACCTATTGACTTATATTCCCATGCGTCTCCTTATATTATTTATAAGCCTTTATGTATTATTTATAAGCTTTTATTTAACTTGCAATGTAACTATTGTCCTTATATATCGGGTGGAACTCGATTTTGAAGTAGATATCTTCAACCGATTGTGCTGAAATTTTGTAAACACGTTTAGTTTGGATGAGAATACATTATTATGATAAGCATAATCTGATGGTGCACCCAGGACCGACTCCAGATGTGAGAACTCGTCAACGGTTTACTGCACAAACCCGATTTTTTGGTTACACATTGAATGCAATAAGATCTCTCTGACAACAATGAAAGCTTGTGTCAAAAATGATTTTTTATAAAAAACCTATTCATGACACATGCGCAATTCAAAGTTTCATAGAGTGTCTTTTACCACGTTATGTTTCACAGCATAGCCTTGTTTGTAAATTCGAATGGTAACGTATAAATGTCGGCTAGTTTCAGCTAAGTGGCGAACATTGGAACTGCATCGAACACTGACACAGCTCATAGAATTCATTACTGCAAGAGTATTGTCATATTGACGTGCGGTTATGGATTAACACTGGTTTAAAATAGCTTTTAAGTCAAGTGATTTTTAAGTTATAAGCTTATTGTCCCAGGATTAATTCTGGGATTCGTTTACGTCAATTGTAATGGTTCCAGATAATGTACGAGAAGCCTTAAATTTCGATCGATTGGGGGCTAAGTATATTGTATTTTTTTAATGAATTCATCTGTTTAATATATGTGTGGTGTGACACATTTTCGTATTGTATGTATGGTAGTCATTTGTACAATAAAGGAATGTTTATTTTTTATATACCTATCTTTTTAGTTCGGAAAAATATAACTTATTATAAAACTATTTATATTCTAAAGACCACCTTGAATTGTATTATGAATTCGCTTATATTTAAAGTGTGACCGATTGATCAGATTAAAAATAAATGACTAAATAGACAATTTTAAGAAATATTCCCACATATTTCTGTAATGATGTGAATTTATTTACTTTACTATGTTACATGTCACGTGTCTATAATATAAACCTCTGCACTCCTACTTTATTAACATAAAATAACGTATCTGAAAAATTAATAAATTAATCAATGAAATACAATTATTTTAAAAGCAATTTTACTGGCATTAAAATTATCTATTAAATGCAATTCGTAAAACTCTTCACCTGACTACTTAATTTTGGATTAAAACAATAAAAAAGTTCGTATAGACAAAATTCAATTGAAAACATGAAATATCTACTAACAAATAATAATTAACTGTAATTGTACACAATTTTGTTTCCTTATGTCCTGTTAAACAGGTAGATAAAGTTTCTAGTGCAACAGAATTAATGCAAATGTATAATAACTTCGTGTTAGTACGTAATAAAGTACAGGTAAGTACGGTTGCTGCGCGTGCGACGACTGCGGTGAGGTGTAGGAGTGTGTCGACTATTATTTTTGTGTGTAGCTGTACTTTTGCAGGGCTTTCAACATAGAAATAAATAAATTGAATACCTGCGAGAATTTTGAACATTATCAAAAATATACATAATATAGAACGCGTTACTGAATATGTATATTATGTACTTATACTTATATTTTTGACTTCAGATTAGGATTCGAATTTTATAATAATTGGTAATGTGTATCTCTTATTGACGTCAAAAAAGTGTCATCTCGTGTTTTTTTTATTCTTCCAAGTGTTTTCCCGGTTCTTCCTCAGCCGCCATCGGAGCCCAGATACCGTTTTCCTACTACTTCTGCACATAGCCCGGGCTTTGCCATCATCATCTGCATGGTCTGGCAGATAATGTTGCCAAAGACCGGGCGATGTGGTCACGAAAATTTTCCTTCGCGACATTATAGAGATAGATTAGGGTTGGTAATAATTACCAACCCTAATCTAGATATCCTAATTTATCCTAACTGCCTACAAAGTCCTTATGATAAGCTGGCGGACAGCATTGCCACAATTAGTGCTGAACACACTGCGAAACGAATAAATTCAATAGACTTCCAGGTTAGTGTTGGCGCCTCGAGTACAGTTTGCGACAAATAAGTTAAGAACTCGCTAGTACAGTCAAATGAATGAGTGAATGAATGAATGAACAGCACAGCACAAAATAATAACAAACAAGTATCAAACAAGTAGGTACCTAGAAGTGAATAAGCGATTAAGCAGGTTTTCAAGTTAAATTGATCACTCTGACAAAGATTGTCAGAGTGATCAATGTATATATTATTTGTAAAGAGGCCTATTTAGAACTCTTCGGTGATGTGCAACAATATTGGGAGATATTCACTTTACGTGTACAGGGGCATTCGCGGTCTTTTGTAGAAATCAATCATTTGTAGAATCGGTCATTGCTAGAATCAGTCATTTATAGAATTGTACATTCCACGAATCGGTCAATAATAGACTACGTAGTCATTCTGCGAATTAGTCATTTCTAGACTAAACCCATCATCCGACCACACTATTGCAACATCCGACCACATTATTTACAACCTCTTTGGCGCAGTGGTAAGGTTCTTGCCACTGAACCGAGAGGTCCCGGGTTCGGTCCCCGGTCGGGTCATAATGGAAAATGATATTTTTCTGATTGGCCCGGGTCTTGGATGTTTATTTATATATGTATTTATTATATAAATATAGTATCGTTGAGTTAGTATCCCATAATACAAGTCTCGAACTTACTTTGGGGCTAGCTCAATCTGTGTGATTCGTCTCAATATATTTATTTATTTATATTTATTTATTTTATTTATTTATTTATTGCACAGCCAACAGATTTAATATGAATGTTTTTTATAAAACAAATTAATTGTTATGATAAACGCAAAGAATATTTTTTTCTAGTTTAACCATTTCAGTATAAGTTTTGGTATTGACGGTATAAAAATAATTGTGTTTCAACATTTGTACATAATTTCGTGGTCATCTGACTGAGAAAATCGAATATGGCAATAGTCTGAATAGTAGGGATGCCGATGACCATTTGAAATGGAGACTGATAAGTATAGTAAAGCGGATATTAGGCTGTTCAAGCCCAGAAAGCAGCCAAGAATGCTCAGATTAGAGAGAGACAGAGGATATCTTATGGCTGAAATTAATTTCACCTCTACTGACTATTAGGTACTGTAAACAAAATTATATTTACCATTACTTCCGAAGTGGATACAAAAAGAGGAAAAATACCTTAATTACATGACTGACTGTACCAAAAGCAGTCCACGTTCCAGCAAGTAGTGTAGGTACTAGAATATCGATAACATTACATCGTAATCAATACGGAGAAAGTCGATAATTATATAAAATCAGTAGCGTTCGCTACTTGTATCTGTCTAGTTAATATTAGACGCTTTCTTCCATGTTTACATTGGCATGCCCCATGCTGTTTTGTAGATTAGTACTTACAGTAGACCGTACATTAAGTTTCTCATTGCCATTGCGAATTGGCCTCTATTGCCGCTGCTTACAGGCTAATTTGACATGTAAGCTGTGTGTTAACAGTATGAGAGTAATTCGGTAGAACAGAATTCTAGGTAAAATAAAGAGAAAGTGATACGGAGGATAACTTATATGGCGGTTTTTTCGCATGATTGTAATGCAAAAAGAAAATGGCGGATTCGGCATACTGTTTTTCATTGTGGTACATAAAAGCGAATACAAACTATGTAATACATAATGTTCATACATGAATACAGGTCTTTGTGTGTCCGAGTTTGGCGATAGTGTGTAACCGGCATAAAATTAAGTTTAGACCCAACAATTTCAGTAAAAAAAAAAAACAAAAAACTTTATGTTTTTAAAATCTTCATTTAAATATTATTACTAAACAATATTGTGTTGCGACTTAATATATCTAAATATAGTTAATAATAATAAATTATATCTCTTTGATTTACGCATTTGAATATTAATCTAAACATGAAATTATTTCCGCGTTTTGACAGCTCGATATTATCTAGTTAGCTACTGTTTCGCTTACATTACTTTATTACTTTAAACTATTTTATTTGAAAGGTACTTTATGAATATTATATCAGAAATTGAATTGATCCCTGATTACGAACGCGCTTTGCAGTTAAATTCTAAATTCAAAGTTCCAGACGCCATTCGATATTGCGTCTATGAGAATTAATTTACGGACATAGACGCCATAACGTTAGCATAGACAAGGAAGTAAAATATCATCGTTGCGTGAATTATTGATCTACCTATATTTTTTAACGTAACGTGTGAAAAATTGTTTATTTATTTTACAATTATTTTGTTTTACACACTTCGATGCACTAATATCATAATTCGATATTTCTTTTACATAATATAAAATGTTATTGAAAAAAAAAATCATTTATGTATGTGTATTAGTATGATTAAATATTTATTACTTAATAATTAGTATACTTTATTCTTAGTATACTTTAGCATTATATATTCTAAATTGACAAACTTGCTAATTAGTCACAAACTTTATTTCTTACTTCAAGATTTCTTCATTCAAATTGGGTTTTTATTTCGGTAATATTTAAAAACTAAGTATCATTTGTATTCCACACAATCCATCTATTATTGTTCCATTCCAGCTGCCATCCAGACCCTCAGAGGAGTCAATATCAAAGAAACTATCATCAAATACCTACCACCGCAGTAGGTATATACCAAACAAAACGTTCAATGCGGCATAGCCCACAATAATTGATCAAATACACACAAGGACTTCCTCCTATATTTACCTTATACATCACGCTCACACAAAACCTACCTTGGATGCCTTGAAATCTGGGCCTAGACTGAAAATTATTGAGGGGTGAGTCGGGACTAAGACCCCCTATGTTCCCCCTTCGACCCCCCCTGATATGTGACCGGAGAGTCTTGTTCAACAAACGATGACGATGATTTAAGCCAGGCGTTTTAAGTGTATTACTGGTAGAAATCTGGCTTTCGAGCTAGACTTTGAGTGAGTCTGCTTTTAGGCTTTCCTATAAATCTCTGTCTCGCATGCAATCAAGTTTTGTAATTATCAAAGAAATTGAAGACTTATTAGCACCGTTTATAGATCAGGAACTTACCGATTGGAAAATAAAAGAGCTTTGATTGGCCGAATCTTGTTAAAAATTAAACAACTTTTCATTTTTTCACTAATGACATTGAAGATGGTCAAAAAGGCTTCGTCAATCGATGTAGTTGGATGATTACATAACAGTGGTGTTAGTTTGAGATTTAAAAAGTAGGTATCGTTATTACTAATAATTTCTTTATATAATAATAAAGTATCATGAGTACTTCGTCGACGCTACGAAAAAGAATTGACAAGATTCGTCAAGTCATTGTATAATATTTAAGTGTTGGAATTTTTTTCAAATAGCCAAATGAACAAGTTTAAAAAAGACAAAGTAAAACGGGTTTTAGAACACCAATTACCTAAAACAGTTGACTATAATAAAGGAAAATTGAAAAGCCCGCACTTATTACCGGACAGCCGCATTTAAGCACGTCCCAATCCTTTGCTAATCAAAACGGCAAAACAAACCGAAACTCGATATTGAATTTTTCTCGAGTTAATCTTGTATTCAAATTTTAATTATATCATTCTGGCGTTTGAATAAAAACGAATTCATTTCGCGCCGTCGGTGAATAATAATGTGTTCGGACGAGCCGACTCTCGAATTACAGAAACCGCCCGTTACACCGAATTGTAAGATAAACATACCTATTTAAATGGAATTGTTATACAATGTCACACATGCAAAAGCATTTGAAACTAAACCCCGGACAGAATCCGAGGCAGTGGACAGTTATTCAAATAGACAGGGGCGTGGGTTCGATTCCCGCTCGATTACAGAATTTTTTCTTATAATTTTCAAAACAAACATATTTTTTCTACATTGTCCCACTTCTCATGTGGTTCCTTTATTTTATGCGCTTTACACTTTACGCAACGTTTCCGTATCTAACTATTTTCTGTGCAATTTCACACAGCCAGGAAAATAGAGTGGTAAAATCACTCCATTTATATGGGCAAGAAAGCCTTGGTGTGTGTTTACCACGACCCTCAGAACACAAAAATGTTTCCCGTTTGTTTTTACTTATATTGTACGGATAATGGAGACATTCTTATAAATTGTAGGCACCGACAATATTATCATGTAAAATATGATGTTACGCACGATATCAATCGATAGAATGTTCCGTATTTTGTACCTGACAACGGTGTGACAGGGTGCCGAAGTTATGGAGATCAACAATTAATTCCTATCTCTGTATCCGGAAAAGCACTTTTCATGACCTCATATGCATATTGAAATTATGCTCTTGATTATCGTGCTTAGGACATTTTCATAATACTGAGGGATACCTGCGATTGATGCAATTGTGATTTAAATGAATAAAAACTGATGACGTAGAAGTGAAATTAATTTTAATTGTAGACCCGAAGATGAGAATCTTCGGGTCTTCCATCCTCGTAGGGATGTCCCGAAGCCCAAAGACGACGTAATTTTTCTTAATCGTGAACTCAAGTGTTTATTTTATTTTATGTCGTACGAATTGACTTTAAACAATTTGTAGTTAAAACAAGTTGACAAGTTAATAAATGAGTTTCAATTTTATTCATGCTCATAAAAATATTAATTTAATTAATTTTGAAATATTATAATAAGTATTCAAAGTTTTTTTTTTTTAAATAATTTTAATATAATATTTTTTACATTATACCTACTACAACAAAGAAAAAGGAAATTAAAAATATTCAAATCCAAATAGTCGCCATTTTAATAATACATTATTTTAGTTTAATTAAATAGTGTACTTAGATCAGAGTTGTTATTATTTATTTTTTTCATTTCACACAAAGCAGCTACCTCTCATAAACATTTAAAACAAAAGCAACACTAACCCAAACAGCGAACAAAGGGCGAACATTTACTTGCGACATTAGCAACGCAATCTCAACGAAAAGGGGCCATTTGTGTAATACTCGTCAATAATAATTTCATTAAAATGTAGATCTAGTTAAAAGCATTTTTTTCTGATTAATTTTCAGTCGGAGCGCTCTTCTTTTTTTAATTGAATATCAGGCCACTTTGATGGCTACGAGAAAGGGTTGAAAAAGTTCGCCCTCATTTGAATAAAATAACAGCACTCGCTCTTTGCATTTACCGAGATATTCCAAATTATATCTGGACTCTTTTTGTTTTAATTTTTTTTTTGTTCCTCGTATTTATTTTATTTTTCCATCAGCGCTCCCATCTAATTGGGTTAGGCCTTCAAATCGAAAATGTCGATCGAGTTGTAATTCAATTTATTTTTGTTTCTAATGGACTTGGGGATTTTTTATTATTATTTTTACACTGTAATTTGGAATCATTTGCGTTTTTAGGGTTGGTATCGTGTAGTTCAATAATTTGGTGACCATTTTAAATTTACCGGTATTTGACTTATTCTCATTTAACAATAACAAACCCAGCTCTTAACCTCATGTTAATCAAAAAGTTTAATGTTTCCCTATGTAAATTAAATTAAACAATCTAATTTCTAGTAATAACGACTACATACTAAAAACTTGAATTGCTAAGTCTATGCCGATGGACACCTGTTGCATCTAAATCAAAGCTTTGATTACCACCTTTATTATCGGCGGCTATTGCAATGCAATTTAGGGGTGCCTATATTTATACGTACACTCTGCATGCAGTGTGTTCGCGGTAATAAACCATCTTTGTCTATGGCTCAACAATTTTTTTTTTACGCTCGTGATAACACAGAAAAAAATACAACTATACTAATCATTTGAGACCATGGAATTAGTAAGTACATACTAGTGGTTAATAAATCCATGTTTGAGACTGATTTCAGGAAAAAAAAACCGTTAAAAATGTCCTCCTAATGACAAGCCGCGTTTTTTCAGTCAATTGTAATAAAAAAATCATTTTTGCAACAAAAAAAAATAAAAAAGTGAATAAAAATCTCTACAAATGCCCAAGGTGTATAATGACAAAGCCTTGTATAATGGAGATATATAAACATTATTATATTAGTGATACACGTCACACAAAGCGCGACGCGACGCGACCGGCGCCTCGAGAGGTGCACTTGTCGTTTGTAGCCCGACCACACAGGATTGATACTTGTCCACTCTGAGCAAACCAGCTATTGTTAAATAATATTAGTTTATTCCAAGTAGATCTGTAAGCGAGAGATGAGAATTTCTATGTCATCCTACTTTTATGTATTCTCTGCGTCGGTTCTCAATACATTCGAGTGGTGGACTGGTAGAAAAATATTTAGTCTGCATTTTTTTTTTAAGTTAAATAGTTAAATAAATAGACATTCCTACCACAAAGGTAGTGAAATACTTGTTAAACATATTATCCTTCCATTTTAAGTTATCACTTGCTTTAATGGCATTTTCTGAATGTGAAAAGTATTCAATCTGGATGGATAATGTATTTAGCATATGTGACATGTATAACAAATCCATTTAAATATTATTTTACTTAGAAAATGGCGTAAGTGAAAGTTTATTTCAAATATCATTTGGGCGGTAACTAAACTATTTTAACACAGAATAAACTCGACTGCTCGAATACCACTTAGCTTATTTACTTAATCTATATTACCTGACAAGTACTGTAAATAATCTGTAACCTCTCAAATCTACACCTGTCAAGGTGTTTATTAATTGAAGAAGAAATGTAATAAAGAAATCACGTATGTAAATAAATCCTGAAAGCAATACGCCTCTTTTTGGGCAGACGTGTACTTGACCGCTTTCACCAAGTATCAAGTTTGGTCGGGCAGCGCACAGTAGGCAAGAGCGTTTAAGAGAGTGAGAAAAGCTCGCCGCCTGGCCTATTCGTTCGCGGAGGGCCTCCGCCTACTTTTGTCTCCGGTAAACCGGGAAAATTGAGTAACTCTTGTTTTTGCACTTTTTATTTACTTTATAAAATTTTTAAACAGAAAATTTGAAAAAAGAATTTATAAAATTAATACTACTTCAGTTAATTTCGTTATTGCATGAGCCGGAAAAGGTAAATACTACGTTTTTACTTACAGTGAAATTAATCTAATTTAAGAATATATCGCATCAATTAACATTGAATTGTATAATATTGCTTTGTTCGGTAGGTTTATAAAAAAATATTGAAATTCTTCACAAATTAATACAAGATTTAAATTTGCACTTACATTTTCAAATTCATAATATGATCAATGAATTTAAATTACTAGCGAAATTTCGAGACGATGGATGCGTAGTTAAAGCGTGTATACAAACAAACTTACTTTCTCATTTATAATACCTATTAGATGATAATTATTAGAGAGTCTAAAGTTCTTTACAGTTAAATTTTATTATAACTTTATGCATGACACAAAGAAATATTAAATAAATATGAAAATAATAACTTTCTGAGTTACCTCACTTTTCCAGAGCGGAAACAATCTCAGAAGAATCCAGGGGTGAGGTGAAGTGAGTGGCCCTTAGCGGGGGAGACTTGACACTCATTTAAGTAGCATATAATTCAGTTTATTTTACCGAATTCAATCTCGTGAAGGGTTGGCCTGTAAAAAATATTATATAGGTTAATATTTACTAACTGGGTGTTGTTAGACAAAGCACAGTTTTTTCAATTGTTAAAAGTTCTCTCTCATTATCGCACTGCAGTTAAATAGTAATAAAAATTTCGCTCACTCATATCAAGCAAAGTTAAATATGCATCTTTTTATCTTTATTGGCACTGAGAAGATTATATTTAGACCGATTTTTAATCTAGAAATATTTGTTTGCAGTGACAGCTAGGTTTTATAAAGTGTTTTTTTTTTTTATGAAGCCTTGTTTCTGTATACCATTGGTTATTTGATTACGGCGTGTCGATTAGACCATTCTATATTCTCCCCGGGGATATCGTACGAGGCGATTAAGGAACACATAGCTTTGGCAGCTGATAGACAACAATAGCATTTACGTCAGGTAGGCAGCGGTTGTTTAATAACATACGAATCATCAAAATTGTAAGATTATCTAACATGGTTACCTCAGACTTCGTGGCAGCGAGGCCGTACGCAACCGGACACACAAAGAGATGAGAGAGAGAGAGAGAGAGAGAGAGAGAGAGAGAGAGAGAGAGAGATATTTTTTTTTTATTTTATTGACAGAAGTATACCACATATCTGAAGAAGTTAATAGAGTATATGTAGTACTATCTTAGGATATAAAGTACCCTATCGTTATTTCAGGTTATGTTCTACCCATGTGCCAAATTTATTTATTTTTTCAATCCGGTCAGTAGATATTGCGTGAAATAATAACAAACATACACGCATACATCCTGACAAACTTTCGCATTTATAATATTAGTAGTATAGGATAATAACATGACTTTCAACACTTGAACAAGAATATAAGAACTTCCTGAAAAAGGGGTTAAAAGGGGGAGGGGAGAGGGTTCTGTTATTCCTTTTTATTGGAATAAATTAGTGGAATTGTGTTCAAGTTCTTGCTAATGAATGTCTTATGGACGTCGCGACGACTGGGTAGAAAAATTAAAAATATTACAGAACTTACACTACGGGTAAAATAATGCGAACGTGTAAAAAATTATTTTTTTTAAGTCTAAGATTTTTAAGCGACTTACAACCCTACAAAATTTTTATTCTATAGTTTGACGACCTCGGTGGCGCAGTGGTATAGGGTTTGCCTCTGAACCGAGAGGCCCAGGGTTCTATCCCCGGTCGGGTCATGATGGAAAAATTATCTTTTTCTGATTGGCCCGGATCTTGGATATTTATCTATATATGTATTTGTTATAAAATATAGTATCATTGAGTTAGTATCCCATAACACAAGTCTCGAACTTACTTTAAGACGTGATTTGTCCTAATATATTTATTTATTAATATTATTTATATTCTGCACGCTCTTTAGTCTGTAACTAGATTTTATTTTAATTAATCAATTTAATGAGAATTCAGGCTCACTACGATTTCTGTAATTTGATATTTGTTTAAGACATCCTTTAGCAAAAGACTGCTTGTTTCATAAGCATCATTTACACCATTTGTTTACTGAAATATATATGTATATTTTCACTAGATGTTACTCGGGGCTTCGCTCCCGTTGGAATTTTGAGATAAAATATAGCCTACAACAATTTTGGATAATGTACCTTTCTAATTGTGAAAAAATTGTTGAAATCGGTTCGGTAGTTTCGGATATTACCCGCCTCAAACATACAAATTCAGAAACGCTTACCTCTCCTCGTAATATTGTACAGATGAATAACGGAGCATTGACAACAGGCAACAGCTAGATAAGGTGTCAAGACAGAAAGGGCTGGCGTGGGCGGAATGAGACCTATACCCAGCAGTGGGTCACGGAGAGCTGTAGATGATGATAAATAAATAAATAAGTATATTAGGACAAATGACACAGATTGAGCTTGCCCCAAAGTAAGTTCGAGACTTGTGTTATGGGATACTAACTCAACGATACTATATTTTATAATAAATAAAATATATTTTATATAGATAAACATCCAAGACCCGGGCCAATCAGAAAAAGATAATTTTCCATTATGATCCGACCGGGGATCGAACCCGGGACCTCTCGGTTCAGTGGCGAGAACCATGTAAAATACATTAGTCACATTTGCAACAGAAACAGAAATTTAGGAACCTAATCCAGTCATTCAGAACCCAATCAGAACATTCGATTTGTGATGTCCTAATTTTTATTTGCCTTTTGCTAAGTCCCACTGTTGGGCAAATATCTCCTCCATAAATAAAGCTTAATAATTATCAAATACACATTTTTTTGTCAAATACATTATGTAGGTAAGAATATCTGTTCAGAAAACATACCTATAGTTCTACTTGAAAGATATGTTACAAAAATTTCCTTAACGTGCTAACACGTGTGAAAAATACAAATATATTTCAACAGAAAATGGATAGGTTAAGTTTGTTGCCATATAGAAAATAATCAGGGTGAAGTAAAACCAGAACAGAACATTTCCCTATAAATGGGGAGATTATTTTTTTCAAATCCCTTAGCGAAGTCTGCAGTACATAAATTCATTGTTAAAACATAAACAGTACACAACTTACACAATTATGTAGATTTTATGTTACCCCTAATTGCTAACTTATTTAAAGAGGTTTCTGTTAATTTCCTCAGAGGGGATGGGCGGGGGTGAAGTAACCCCTCGTGAAGGTTTTCTTTTCTTCAAATTGCATGTAAATGCTATTACTGGGGAATTATCGATGGGGTTGCCAGGAAACGGCAATAAAAATTCTAATTAAGCACTCGAGTGTTCAAAATTAAATGGGCTTTTGTAATTCTTAAGTACATTATTACACCGTTTGTAAGAATTCTGTAGCTCTCTTTTATGTTTTGGTAGCTGCTGAGATTTATGTAGAAAAAATTATGATTATGAAAGTTCCATCGCTCCTTCTTAATTTTTCTGAAATAATCTTACTTGTTTATAATAAAAAGAAACAATATAATTTTTGCACTAAAATATACATAAATATCATTTATATTCCTAAATATTCGATTTTTAAACTTCTTTTGTTTTTAAAAACGGCTAAATTTAGATTTCGAACAAACAAAATTCAAATTTCGAAACTATCAACGCGCTCCCCCTCGCGTAAGGTCAGGGGCGCCCTCCCCGCCTGATCATTTATAATGCCAAAATGTTTTAATTAAGATGCTGTAAAATGTAATTTACATGCAAATTCGGTTTATGTTAATGTGGCGCGTATATCTGTTTGGGTGCGTGCTTGCTATCTAATTTTGCGACAGTGTGTACCGTCATTATCTTTGCTCTAATGAGAAATCTGGCGACGGCGTGATGTTTGCATAATTAAACTTGCGGCGAACGTACGGTTTGATTGTCGCCACGATAAAATGTGTCGTTCTTGGACGGCGTTTGTTTGATGTCTCTCTTTAGTATTGTCCAATATGCATAATAAGTATGTTGTGTAAAACGGAACGCTGGACTGAGGAAAACTACACGACGCGACGCGCGGCGGCGACGCCGCGTATGATATGAGTCCTAGGACCTATATAAAAAATAGTGTGCGATCTTATATTTGAAGGTTCCAAAATTTTGGTATCACTACTTTTTCCCCTTTACAGTTAGGTTAGGACGCGATTTAGCTTTACCTAGCTCGGAATGCTTCTTTTTATGCCTTTATTTTGGTATCATTGTTATTTTATCATAAACCTATTTCTGAGTGTAATTTTCCATGTCACTATTAATTTTCACTGGTCGATGATAAATACCTAATTACTAGCTTTGAGTAAGGAATATCTGTAAAAAACATATAGTTATTTAGAAAATTCATTTTCTGCGAAAGCGGAAGCATACAAACTCTCACCCCCCATAATAGTCATTGGGGGATTGATTTTGTAACAAAAAATTAACCTATGTTTAAACGGGGTACTTAACTATATGCATACCGAATTTCATCAAAATTGGTCCAGCGGTCTCGCTTTGAAAGCGGAACAGACAGACAGACTTTCGCATTTACATTATTAGTATGGATGTAGGTTAATTACCTAGTAGGTTGATGTTTCACATCCATTGTTAATCTGGTACTGAGACGAAAGCCCTGCCAATTTGTATATCGTTAAAAACTGCATAGCGTATGTATGTATGTATGTCTGTAGATGGCTTCAGGCGAAGTCACTCGCTTCATATTGTTTGCTTTTTATTCTTATTTTGAAAAGATCTAGGCGCCATGTCTCTTTTATGTCATCACAAAGGTTACAGTAACTAGAACGCTAGCTCTCTTGCACCAGTCTACTTTGACGTTAAATTTAACTTGCGCGCCGCTGATGTTTAGAAAACATGGTGTACATTGTGGTTTTCTGCAAAGGCGTCAAATTTGAATTGTGCAACCCAAATTCTTAAAAGATCTAGCTTTTTGCTCGCGGCTTCGCCTGCGTAAATCTCACACGGGAACAGTTATTTTTCCTGGATGAACCTGTTATCCTATGTCCTTCTCCATATATCAACATGAAAAATTTCAAGAAGATCAGTCGAGTAGAAAGAGGTAACAAACATAAAAACTTTCGTATTATTAGTTAGGAATTCTTTTATTTAGGTGTTAGTGAAAAGAAAACCAAAAAGTAGTCTATACAAAATATGATACGGTAGATAAAGGTTTTTTAGAAAGTATTATAGTTTTCCATTATACGACGTAGTCACAAAACTACATGGATTTTTGCTTGCTGAAAAAACTGCGGCGCAGTTTTCGATGTTGTAAATTGAGGCCACTGTGTCCAATAAATAGATCATAAGACTAAAACAATCATAGTTTATTCAGAAAATCCACGTGTAAAGTTAACGCCCTGTACTACAAAATCAAAATCAAATCATTTATTCAGAAATTAGACCTTCACAGGCACTTTTTCACGTCATATTCTAAATTAAATGATGTTTACCAAAGCTACAAACTACTAGCATTTCGGAACGACCACTGCTGAGAAGAAATACCGAAAGAAACTCATTCAGTGTTGGTCCCTATTATGCCAGAAGGGCTAAATATAAATTTATGTATAATTTTTTATCAGTAATATAACAATGTAAGTACACAATAAAGTACATGGTCAAAAGGTACTGAAACATATTATGATTGTAATATATATACATATATGTATATATATATAAACTTAAATTAACCAAACAAAAAAAAAACTTTTAATTAAAGATCGAGCTGACCAATTCCCCCCGGCAGCACCCGTTCACACGAGTTGACTCGTGAGTCAGCCATCGCGAAGCTCAACCACAATAGAGGGAAGGAACCTCCCGACCCGATCCACGGAGATTGAACCCGGGACCTCTCGGTTCAGAGGCAAGCACTTTACCACTGCGCTACCGAGGTCGTCAAAGTACAGTAAAGACACAGGTCTGGGCTCACCATCGAATCTATCCGAAGTAAGACGCAGCGAACCAATGACATAGCCGTGTGGTTGTCATTGCATCACAATGGCGTAATGTGATTGGTTCGATGTGTCTCGTTTCGAATCGATTCGATGGTGAGAAGTGAAATGTTTACCCGCACTTCGTCCACTGATCAAAAATTTGTACTACCGAAGAGTTGTCAAATTGTATCTTTACAAATCATTATGCTTACATCGCATAATGACAAAACAAATCGCACACGACATCTTCGTTCAAAGGGTTCCAAACAGCGAGCGTTACATAGAAAAACCTAGTGTCAAGTGCAAGTGTAAATCACCTTGTTAATTTCACTAGCCCTGCGGCGAATTTTTCCGAGGACGCATTGTGTGCGCGGCTTTATGTCTCGTCTTCCGTTGTCTGTACACAACCTTAATTGCGCGCGTCATCGGCGCTTTTTAAAAAAAAAACAATGACATGTAATTAACGCGAATATGGAACGTGACAACGCGGGTTTAAGGGAGTTCTTTTTTAATTTTTTGAATTAGGAAAGGGTTTAGTCCCCCTCTATGTAGTTACGCTCAGGTATGTCCAATTTTGTAAAAGGAAGGGGCGTAAGTGCTGACTGGAAATCTAAGAATTAATATTACCTATATACTTATATTTTTATGTATTTTAAAATAAAGAACACGTTATTTTTGAAAATATTGCTGGAAAATAACGTAAAATTATAGAAACCTATCAAAGAAACAAAAACAAAGCAATCATTATAATCATAAGTGCAATTTCTGCCATATTTTTCCTATACTTTATATCCTTTCAATAAAACCTATATAAGTACCTAATTATTATATTATTTTCCCGTTTATTACATATAAATTATTAATACAATCGTAATAAATAAATATAACTACAACAACCCAAAATGGCCGGAAAAAACAAAATCCTCAATTATGTGGAAACGGCGAGATTTTGAAATCAAACAAACAAAGAATTAGCGCGAACTATTTAGCAGAGCGCGCGCCGAGAAATTTATGACGTAATTAATTTGATCTACACTTTGTTTCTGTGTGTAAATAATAAAAAAAAAGTTCGTGGACAATGACTGTCCGAAAACGCGATGATACATGATCCTCGTTTGGCGGGCTCGCGTATATATATTTTTTTATTAAAAAATCACATTAACGGCCTTCATTGGGGCGGCGATAAATAATACCCTCCTTATTCAAATTTTTGTTTTTGTTCAGCCCCCGCGTTATAAATGAGCTTATTTGGAAAGCCGAAATGATAGGCGCGATAAAAATGCTCAATTAAAAATGTTTTGTACTCCTGTATCGCGCGAGATGTGTTTTGTATGTAATGCTAATGATTGATGAGTACCTTTTTATTTTGGCCGCCTAAACACGATATCTCGCCCGGAATTCGCTGCGTCAAATTAGTGTCCGGTATATTTATTTATACCATCTACTGGAAAGTATGGCATAAACACCTTTTCATTCAGCAGAATATATAAAGTAAGCCTGTCATTACAAAACATTTTTTTAAATTAAAGCCGTTGTAAGTTTGCCGCCAATAAGCCGTTGAGGAGTTCCTTCGATGAAAGCAGTTCCTTCACGATTGGGTCTTGCTTATCACAGTAATACAATAAAAGTAGTAATACATTAAAAGCCACATTAAAATTTCATGACCTTGCTATTAACCATGACCTTGCTATTATTGAGGGATTATTTCGTCGGAAGCCGAATCTGGGTTCATCTACTGGTCAATAGGTATATCATTATAAAGCATTATCAACCAAACTACACATGTTTACAAAAAAAATCATATCATTCTGACGCTAGTAACTTGCAAGATTTGACACATATAACTACTAACTTATTATAAATATATTAGGACAAATAAAAAATATATTAGGACAAATCACACAGATTGAGCTAGCCCCAAAGTAAGTTCTAGACTTGTGTCATGGGATACTAACTCAATGATACTATATATACCCGGGCCAATCAGAAAAAGATCATTTTCTATCATGGCCCGACCGGGGATCGGAGCCGGGACCTCTCGGTTCAGAGGCACCACCAAGGTCGTCATATTAATATTCTTCAAACTAGCTTTCGCCCGCGGCTCCGCCCGCGTGTTTTTCCAACAGGAACAATTATTTTTCAGGGATGGAAGGTGTCCTAATCCGTACTTCAAACTACATGTATGCAAAATTTCAAGATAATAGGTTGATTAGAAAAGATTAGATGTAAAGAACAAACAAACGAACTTACTTTCGCATTTATATTATTTTCCCAAATTAGTAAAAAAGCATGTGTGACATGTTTAACACAACAATTTAATAAAAGTTATTACTAAATGCATAAATATTTGTGTACAAAATGCATAACAATCATTTAGTTTTAGGTTAGCAACCACTGGAGGTTGCGTTGTTTCCTCGACGATGACCTTCAGTTGATGCAGCCGACAGACTAGATCCTCCGTCCCTGTCTAGCAGATCTAGCCAGGATCAGGGTTAGATCTGATTCGTGATGTAAAATATAATATTTAACAATGATAATTTGCTTTTGTTTTTTCGAAATCGGATCAAATATATTTATTCAATTTATTAGTATGCCATTGTTTATTCGCGGCAAAAAAGCGAAATCAATATTAAAAGTCGGGGTTTTTTTTAATTAGTCTAACAAACAAATGTCACATTTGTGTTAACTTTTATGTATTGATCGTAAGGTAAAGTATGACTAGATTGAGTGTCACTAATAAGCTTATAGAGAGAGATTAAAGAGTTGACTCTATCTCTCGTCTAGTGTATTCTCCGTTCCTTCTCGGCCAGATCTGCCTCTGTCTAATATTAATTAGGCAAAAAAAACTATTTTACAAATATAAAAAAAAACATGATATTCTTTGATTACAATAGACCTTGTTACCTACCACTCAAATCAAATCGCGAAAATCATCCGGACAAGTCAGCATTGCCAATAGAATCCATCAACCCAAAAATTGATAAATTTTAACTTTGGTTTACATAAAGCCGAAACAGTACCACACCGTCCACCTCCCCATACATAATGTATGAAACTTAAAGAAATGCAATGATAAAATGATGGGTCTATTGTAGATAAACGGGCCATTTCCACTGGCACAATTGAATGATGACTATCCATTGTGCTATGTTTAGAGATCCTGCAAATAATACAGTATAGGTGCCCGGGACTATTTTGTCCACTTATGCTACGTTCATTCAGCTTTATTGGGTCAGTCTATGCGAATGCTGATATGATAAGTGGCAGATTATACATGTGATTTTTGTGAGGAACATTTTGATATTGGTATTATGTTTGGTTTGAGTTCCGTTTTGGATAATGGCAATGAAAGCATTGTTTTTATCAAAATGATTGATGTGTTTAATCTGATCGATAGATAGGGTGATTTCTTACGGTTCCGTAGCCAAATGGCAAAAGTCTGTCCATCCGTCCGTATGTCACAGCCACTTTTTTCCGAAACTATATGAACTGTTGAAACTTGGTAAGTAAATGTATTTTCGGAACCGCATTAAGATTTTATACGCCAAACCAATAAATTTTTTAAAAGTCTATACATTTTGTGGGTCCCCATACTTATAACTGAAACTCAATTTTTTTTTTATTACATACGTGTGCGGAGGATGTTACATACATGTGTGTGTGTGTATGGATAGGTGTTCAAAAATGATATTGAGGTTTCTAATATTATTTTTTTCTAAACTCAATAATTGTGTGTGTCCCACACACATTTTGCCACACCCAACTTCCACCGAAAATTAGTTTGAACGAGATCTAGTAACTAGTTTCTTTATATATATTCTTATTAGTAAAATGTTTATTGGGTGTGTTTGCAATTATATTAGAATTCTATTAGAGAAGGATACATTTTTTCTTAAATACCACTAATTAATGATATGTCAGAATACAGGTTTTGTTTCTATACGACACAAATATGCTAAGAAAAAATTAATTATTACGATCATGCAAGAAAAAGTCGCAAGTTGATTATTACGCATAAAACGTGATTTATTACACCACAATGTATTAAAGAGAATTTATGGATTAGATGTGCTTACAGCATTTTTAATGAGCCTGTTAAAGTTGTTTATTACTTGCTACAGCTTCTGTCAGGAAATTATGGCAAGTGGCGTTTTGCGTTTTTTCGTAAGTTACCATATTGTATCTCTATCTCCCTCATAAACGTTTTCCTAGTTTCTTCCTCAGCTCTAAAAAGTCGGAGCTCAGGGTTTGCTTTCGTGCCTTTTCTTGTCCACTTTACACGGTCTGTGTCATCCTTAGTTGTCGGACCATTGACATCGCATATCCCTTGAAGACATCAAGCAAACACTTCTTGGAATTGCTTATAAAACTCAAATTTATAATTTTGCCTTTGCCCCAGCCTTTTCTCCAAGGACGTCTCCTTGGAGAAAAGGCTGGGGTGAAGTTTGTTGCGCCGGTTCTTCTTCACTTGCACTTTGGAAGTTAGCAGGAAAGTGATGTACCTATATCATCTTATGTTGAATTTGAATTGGTCAGCTCCAGGTGGAAGCGGTGTGGCCAGATTTCCCTACATTATTTACTGGTCCACGCAAAATGTAAACTATTATATTATTTAAACTAAATACCTACAAAGTCCTGTTTGGATAGCTGTGTGCTTGTTTAACACTAAACGCAATATTTTTACTCAAGCTGTGTGTCCAACTCGAGTGACAGTTAATAATGGGGCCAGTTTTTATAGCATAAACTATTTTGTTATTTGGCATAACGATATTGGCATACGCTAGGTCCAGGGCATAATTGATTTTTGGCATACGGGTAAATGTGGCATAATTAACTTTTAGGTTAGGTTATGTTAGTTATAGTTCAAATTGTTATGCGTATACTATTATGCGTAAGTACGTTAAGCTTAAAAATCATTATGCCATAGTACACTATGCTATATCACATTATGGCTTAAATTTTTATGCTTATAGATAGAGACCCTTAAAAATATACTTGTGCAGCTTTGACATTATTAAGCTATTCTCATATTTAGAGACAAATGCATATATCGTATTAATTAACAAATGCATTACAACTGAACTAGTTGTTAAGGCTCATTTGTGCAGTAATTACATTGTATAATGTATTACGCAGCTGTTTACAACCACTTATTTTTAATTGTCGACATCACCTTATACTATAACAATTATAAGTAATTATATACGAAAGATTATGCAGAGGACAGTCCCACACGACTATTTTTAAACTATGCCATCGGTTATCGACTAGTACCACGTTTAAATTACGAACGAAAGTTTTTTTTCTCTTTTTTTACGGGGCCTAGGGGTGGCGATGTTTTTTTTGGTTGAGTTTTATCGAGCGCTCTGGAACACATTCGGTGGAAAATGGATGGCGCAGCCCTATATTGACGGAACAATATTCTTATATAATAGTTACCTTTTACTAATTACCTAGTTTTATTGTACTAATTTTGTTGTAATGTTAATTATTAAACAAAAATGTTAATTGATTATTAACCTATAATTTCTGTTGTTGTTACAAATCAACACGTAACGCCGATGCACAGCAGTAGGAAAAGTAGCTGAAATGGTGCCTACATACATCCTATACCAAACTATGAAAATAATATTTTTTTAAATTCATTCCAAATTTGAAAATAAATGCGAAAATGTGCCTATTTCCAGCCAGTATTGCCAGTTTTATTCGAACGAAACAGCGCAATCTCGGGCGCGCACAATCTAACCCGACGGCTTTGCGCTTACTTTCATATTCGACGCATTGACAGTTAAAGGGTTCACTCTAGGGCTGCGAAAAAACGATGCATTATTTCCACATTTACTTTTTTAGTTTATCTAAAAAAATCCTTCAAGTAGACTACCATATGTAAATATTTGAGTGCGGTTTTGGTGTACTATTATTTTTGATTAATACAACTTCTTCCCTGTAATTTATTTGTAGTTTTAATTTTGAAGCCACAAATGAATACAAGAAAATTTGTTGTATATTACTACGTGCTTCTTTTCTTTCATCATAGCATAAAATTGGAACCGGTTCTATACCACGTGCGATGTCCTAACTGAGTGTTAAACGAACTGATAGACGCGATTTGGTACTATTATATACGATTTATACTATCGCAAAGGCCCGCGTCGTAATACCTTTTCGCATTTGCATCTCAGCTGAGACGTCGCCGAATAAATAAGTGGTCTCATCGAATACTTACCAAATAAAGATTTCAATCTGAATTTAATTTCAATAATCTATCCTATAAAATAATCTTCGATAACAACAGCCCTGTCTCACAAACACAAGCACGGTAGCTATCGACTGGCTTATTAATAAACATTCGCTAACAATAAATAATTGTTTATAATGAACTTTATAATATATTAGTGCAGATACTTCATTATCTCCGCTGCACGCACACATGCAACGTTCACGCAACAGTCGACTTGTCTGGAATTTAGGGATGTGCCTGTTATCGATGGATTGTACTATCGATCTATTATAATAATCCCCCTGTCAGGTTCTGTCCCGTTTGTCTGTATGGATTTGACTCAAAAACTATTACACAAATATTATAGTTTTCACCAATCGATAGATTCCTGGAGAAGGTTTAGGTTTACAATTTATTATGGTTTTACTCGAGTGAAGCCGGGATAGACTGGACCACTAGTAATTTGACGTATCCGACAATCACGGGAATCTACTGGTTCGATTTTAATATTCCAATGCCCGTAAAACGTAAATAGTTTTACCGGCATTGAAATATCTGGAAAGCAGACCCTGGGTTCCAACGCTCAGCAACTGATGAAACAATGGGGAAAACGCTCAGAGACAGAGAGAGAGAGAGTATTGGAGTAATACATAGATTTCTATTTATCTCAAATTTGAATACATATAATGCCTTAGCATTGTATCGTATCACTCGTCATACATTTTTGTATAAGAATTTCCACTTGAATTTGTTTTTATAAATTTATGCTGTAAAATAGATGTGAATCTTCTAAGCAAATTGATTGAGATCAAATTTGTAACTTGATATCTCATTTTTTCAAGCGTTTTCATTACATTCCTTTTATCCGATCTGATTTATTTATTTTCTAGAATTTTTACGTATTTGCGCGATTATGATAATTTATCGATATCGGCAACGTCTCATCACTATATGCACAGGAGGATCGCCGCTCGCATTTTCTTTTATCGACGCATTGATTAATGTAGCTTGATTTGAATAATAATTTTCAGATACAAACGTTATTGTATGATAAATTTAGTGCAAATTGTAACGTAAAACCAATCGAGAATACGAGTTTCATGGACTTGTTAGGTAAGAGTGCAAGAAAGTGATCTAAATTTTATTAAATACCAGATTTGTCCCGAGGCTTCATCCCGTGGGAATTTTGAGATAAAATATATCCTATAGCAATCTTGGATAATATACCTTTCTAATGGTGAAAGAATTTTTGAATTCGGTTCGGTAGTTTCGGAGATTACCTGCCTCAAACATACAAACTCTCAAAGTCACAAACGTTACTTCTTTGCAATAATAGTATAAATTTATTATATACATACATATCACGTCTGTTTCCCATGGGGGTAGGCAGAGACTAGAGATGTCCACTATATATATGATCCTAACAAATCTCACACTCTCTTCATACACGGTATGGGTTGGTTGGGTACGGTTATGGTGGTGTAATGGTTAAGACGCCCGCCTATGGATCGAAAAGTCCCAGGTTCGAATCCTACACGTGCCACATGACTTTGTATACCCATCTGAATCATTATAGTAGTTTTCATCGACCACCATTTGCTTCCGGTAAAGGAAAACATCGTGAGGAAGCCTGCTCTCTTGTTTAGTTCAAGTTGTGTATGAAATGGAGAAGGCAATGGCAAACCACTCCATTACTAATACCAAGAAAGTTGTTGTGTGTGTTTAATTCCACATAATGACCACGGCCCTCAGCCATGAGGAATACGACTATGAAGAATATCTACCTTACAAAGACGATCCGTAATCTCATTGCAATATGTAAATCTCTCTGTCATCTGAGTGTCATCAGAGCGGGCTCCGAGACCGCGACGAGTAAAACGCTCAGTGTCCGCTACCTAACAAACTCGAAAAGAAAGAGACAAATCTATATTTCTTTCTTTTCTAATGTGTTATTGCTAATATAGATCCAAATCAAATTTCTCGTGGCCGTTACGTGGAATGTAATAAAGACATCATTGGCAATATTAATTGAGTGTTTCGTCATTCCCTTCTCTACTCCGCACAGTAGCTGATAAATTAACTACAGTGCAGATTTCCTCACGATGTTTTGCTTTATCGGAAGAGAGACTGAAGCTTTAATGGAATAACTTACTTATTTAATTACGACTCATATTTGTTAGTAACACTTATATCTAGGTTAGTAAATACCATAATAAAAATTAAATTAAATTAAAATAATAATAATTCCAATTTCAATTAATTAACAATAATATTTAAATCGCAGTTCGGTTTAGATTTCCACAATTACAGTACAACTTACACATTAATATAATTTCAATCTAAAAAATTTTGAGTACTCAGGTGCCTTTTATTCGAATGCTAAAAAACTTTCTCATTGGTTTTTATTATTTACCAACTATATTGCGCAGAATACAATATATGCAAAAGGCATAAGAGGCGGACTGATACTAAGAGCATTTTCTATCAGTTAGCCTTTGGGTTATACAGATAAGGTTATATGTAGCGTATGTCATATAAAACCTATAAAAATTTTCCTAATCCAATCTTCAATATAAAATCATGTGTCCAAAGAGTCATTCACCCTGAATCCGTATTAAACTGGGCTAAAACAAAACGATGCACGACCGGGGCAAGGTGAAGGCCGCAAAACAAAAGACGAGCATTGGAACAGTTTGAACACATGTATGCTTGTATAGCAGAAACACACGGTGGTGGACAGACAGCACAGAATGCTACTCGGTTACGTGGCGAGGCAAAAAGAAGTTAAGAGAATTTCGATATATATAGAGCTGATGAAATATGACGAGTTCTTATAAGTCACAGCCTTTAGACTATATTAATCACTTGGCTCGTTTTTAATGAAATTATTCGGCGGATATTTTCCTGTCTTTTTAGTGCTTGCCTCTAAACCGAGAGGTCCCGGGTTCGATGAAAAGTCATGGTCGGGTCATGATGAAAAATGATATTTTTCTGATTGGCCCGGGTCTTGGATATTTATCTATATATGTATATGTTATAAAATATAATATCGTTGAGTTAGTATCCTATAACACAAGTCTAGAATTTACTTTGGGACTAGCACAATCTGTGTGATTTGTCCGTATATATTTTTATTTATTTATTTATGCATGTGACATGGTACTTTTAGTGTATTATTTTTTGGTTTCCAATAAAACGTACTGGAATACGTTTTATTGTTATATTATTCAGCCTTATTTATACATTTGTAATTTATAAGTATTTATAACTTATTTTTAAGTTAAACCGTTATTAGTTTAAATTAATATAATTTTGTGTTTTTAATTTTACTAAATCTTATTATATAATCAATAAATCATTCGTAGGATTTTGTTTGTAAAATAATATTATTCATAGAAATAAATTATCTTGTACTATTAGAAGCATTTTACTCATACCTATAATGTACGTCTATAATCTAGAAATTTATGGATTTGAATTCCAGTGAATGCTTGCTTTGCAATTCAAAAAAGATTTATGTATTTAACTCATCATGATGAGTAAAAACATCTGAACAAAGCAGATATATTGTGTTAATTTTGAATATCTTAAGTACAAAGCTTATATTAGACTTTCCTCATTTGTTGAAAACATTATAACAGTTTTCAGTGCAATTAAAAAGCCTCGAATACCTAGATTACTTTTCAGTAACTACTCTAACCGTTTGGCAAGATTACTAATTGTAAAAAAATGTTCTTTCATGTCATCGCCAGGGTAGATATTTTTTGTCACACCAAAAGAATCAACTGTCACACCTCATCATCTCGCAATATGCGCGTGCGCCGTAAGGCCGGTGGTCCCATATTTCACGGCTCCTGTCCGTGCCACCTCCCGATTCTTAGTGTTGAGAAGCTGTAACACTCGTTATAAAATTATTTTATACTGTACGCCATTTTGTTATGATAGGCCGTTTAAAATTTAATCTTTCGTTTATTGTTGGTAAGTTGTGTACTTATATGCAAACATTGTTTGGTTAGTAATCTGTACATACATTTAGTAAATTAGAATAAGTAATTGATAGATCGGTGGCCAAAGTTATTTCATATATTTATAAGAAATTTATAAAAGTTAAATTTAATATAGGTACTGTCGTAAAAAAATAGTTTAAACATTTCCTTATTTTTATGATACAAGTACTTATGACCTGTTATAGCAATATAAGAATTTTTATATATCTGTAATTTCGACACATTTTTTTTAAATAGAAAAAAGTAATTTAATTCATACTAAATTTAGTATGACCGATAAAGTTGAAATAAATAAATAAATAATAAAATAATAGAAACACACAAACCAGTTCACAATTTACTTTGTATAGTTTTGCCTAAAACAATATCGTTGACAGCAGACCATACTTACAAGACGTCACCATTTCTGATTAAAAGCTAACACGTAATAAAGCGAGCATTACTCTTGACAATGTAGTTGTAAATTACTTACTGTCGCCAAACAGCACATCACTGTGAATTGTTCAGATTCCACACCAGTGTGGTCCATGTGATGGCTATTTTAATATATTTCTTACTTTTTTATTGGTTAAAAAACTGTCCAAATCTTACCACCACGTGTTGCTGGTTAAAATATATCCGAAACATGCTTTGTCAAAATAAACATAAGAGTTTATGATTTTGGCCACTAGATTAAGTAATTTATTTATTGCCCCGGCCTCTCATTATGAATGTAATGTACATATAAACCTGTCTCTTGAAATAATCTATCTAATAAAGAAAACCGCATCAAAATCCGTTGCGTACTTTTAAAGATCTAAGCATACATTGAGACAAACAGCGAGAAACGTCTTAGTTTTATATTATGTAATGACAATTTAAGTTAATTTTGAATGTACCTACTTAATCTTCTATCGAAAAAAATCTTAAGAATGTCTCACACTCAATGAAAATATGTACGAAATAATACTGGTTAAATAATATTAAGTTTGGACCATTGGGAAACGAGCGGGTATGAACTTGTGTCCTATTGTGTGGACTTGAAACAATGATCTGAAGCAATGAGTGCACGAGCCAGCGACACGAAGCATCCACAGTGGTCACAATGGGACAAAACTTATATTACAGACCAAAACAATATTTTAACAACACTGCGCAGAACTGGATAGAGAAGGTCAGTGATAAGATTATCCCACTTTTTATAGGCATTTCAACGTTATTAGTTCTTTTTTTAAAAATAAATTATATAAATATACAATCACTATTATTAAATGGTCATTACATGCCTTCCGAGGATAAATATCTTGCACCATTGTAGATGGCACGTCGTCTTCGCAGACTGGCTTCTTATGCAGATTTTATGAGGTCCATCGCCGAAAGCAGCTGGAATCGCTTAATTGTTCGGATCAGACGGCAAAAACTAGTCATAATGTTTGTGTAACCCGTCATGACAGCCTTCAGTATATGCGTTATATGATACTAAATATAAAATGGTATGTGATTAAGTATTTCTTTACTCAAAGTATTGAACGATATTCGATGAAATTTGTTACAATAATTATAGAATCCTAGCTGTATATTAACATTTACTTCAGTCAGCACAATTATATTTTTTGTGATTAATGTGTTTACTGATGCCAGATTACTAATTTCTGGGACCAAAAAAATTGTGTGGTAGCCAAATAGGTCGCTTTTTATTGCGTTTTTTTTTCAACATGATTTTCTTTTGGACTTTCACCCCCTATTATAGTCTTTTGGGGGTTAATTTTTGAATGGGAGTCCTTGACTTCATACAAGCGATTTAGCCGTGAAAGCGGAATAGACAAAGAGACTTTTCCATTAAAAATATTACTCTGGATAACTTGCAATACTAGCATACGCTTTCATGTGACGGTCACAAACATTATAGTTGTCACTCGAATTTCGAGGAGTTGTTCATTTAGTTGGAGCCCAGGGTCCGCAAAATCACAATAGTATAATACTAAACTAGCCTGAAACCCCTTCAGAGAAATCCACATCAGGTACAAACTACCAGGTTACGTGTACCTGACACATGAGCTGAGTCACGATATCATCTCTTGGAAGAAGTTCACAATATATGGGCAAGCGTATCTTGACTGTGTTTAGGCGCCACCATAAAAGTGTTAATTGCACACTAACCATCGCACTATTGTTCTGATTATAGTATATGGAACGTCAGGGCATAGTTTGCTTGTATTGTGGCAATATTGTCGCGCCCTAAGCTCTGACATAGGCCCTAACGTAGTACTAAGCGAGAGTCTAGGACGTGCCAGCCAAATTTCCACAATATTATCTGTACATTATATCACTATCACTATCAATACATATTATAAAACAAAGTCGCTCCCCGCTGTCTGTACCTATGCGTATGCTTAGATATTCAAAACTACGCAACAAATTTTGATGCGGGTTTTTAAAATAGATAGTGTGACTCCCGAGGAAGGTTTTGGTGTGTATTTTATTATGGTTTTACCTGAACGAAGCCGGGACGGGCCGCTAATACACTAGATACAAAAATTAAAAAAAATAGAACGCACATTTTCGTCTTTCAATGTATTGATCGATAAATTTCTTTGCGAGAGGAAAAGAATAGATATTTTTCGAAAACAGTGTTCGAACAGGGCAACATTGAATGCTAAAATGGGTTGTTTGGAGAACCCTCTAATTTTAAGTCGGTTAAGCCAATTTATCTGCAGTTTCCAACCATACTCGTCGAAGCAGACATAACAATTAATTGATATAAGTACTGAAGGCGCGGCGAAGATAATTGTGGCATAATGCCAGCGTGACTCACTAGGACCTGTTACATGGAGAATTCATTTATCTATGACGTCATACCACTTTTATAGAGTAATCTTTGTATTCTTAATAATAAGTAGAAATAATGAAAAACTGATACAATAAAACCTCAGATATATGTAACGTGTGAAGGGGAGAAGAGATTAGTAGGGAGACGGACCCTGGGTTTTGATGTTCTATGGCTGAGGAAGAAACCGTTAACACAAGAGAAGTGTTCCATAAACACAGGTTGGGATCTCACGCAGCTCGAAAATGTTTACATCGGTTAGGTCTATCGATGTTACTAGCGGCTTTTTACTCTTTTTACTACTACTTCGCACGCGTAACAACATAATAAATTACACCTAAACCTTCCTCAAGAACAACACTATCTATTGGTGAAAACCACATGAAAATCCGTCCAGTAGTTCAGAGTTTATCGCGAACAGAATCAGTAGAGGACTTTGTTTTACAATATGTTAAGGATAAGGATTGTCACGTATAAGGCTCGTGTGGAAATGAAGTAATGGTTAAAGTTATAATAGAAGAATTTAATGGTTATTAAATTGTAATTCGAGTCGAAATAATAAATATCACAACAGGACAAATTACACAGATTGAGTTAGCCCCAAAGTAAGTTCGAAACTTATGTTGTCACTAACTCAACGATACTATATTCTATAACATATACATATACATATAGACCCAGGTCAATCTGAAAAAGATTATTTTCCATGTGGACCTGACCGGGGATCGAACCCGGGACCTGATGAAAACGTACAGAAAACAATAATACAACATACGTGCAAAGAAATTTAAATAGTAATATTGACGGTTAGTTCCTAGAAATTTTAACTCTAGCTTAATTTTTATTCTACATCTTTTTTACTTAAATACGATTAACTTTTGCATGCGGCGTTCCCTCATCAATTTCCCTTTGGAAACTTTTGTTTTCTAACATAAAAGGTCTATGACCTTCTCTATACACATTCTCCATATACTTGCAATGTTTGTTACCGCTTCGTAATAAGTTCTCCGTAATTTCAAAACTAATACACGAACAGCATATAAACGCTTTTCAATATAAGACACTAATCTATACTATTATTATAAAGAGGTAAGCGTTTGGGAGTTTGTATGTTTGAGGCGCGTAATCACCGAAACTACCGAACCCATTTCAAAAATTCTTTCACCATTGGAAAGTTACATTATCCAAGTTTGCTATAGGCTACATTTTATCTCAAAAATCCCACGTGGGCGAAGCCCCGGGCCACATCTAGTAATTCATAAATTACATTCACAATTAATTAAAGTCAGTCTCGATCGTAAACACGCTGAGTGCATCCCTAACTCTCGACATCAATATTCAGTCGGAGCGTTTATTATCATATCTCATTATACGAGTTAGTGCTTGTACAGGCCGAGAAACCCCCCTTCTTAGGTTATGACCTCAAGAGAAGCTCTAAATTTAGATCTTATAACAACACTACAAAATAAACCTTAACACTACCAATTAAAGGCTATAATTCTAATCAAACTGACCAGTTGTAAAGTCCAAATTCAGTTTATAAATGCAATTTGGAAATGGGATCGTAGTAGATGTTACCCTTAGGGGGTAGGGTGGTGTAACCGGGTGCTTTACCACTATTATTTATAAGGGGTGGGTCAGCCCTGATAGATACATAGATATGTTGCAGTATGCCTGTAAATCTGTTCTATTAATTAGAAAGTTCGTCAAGTAGCCGTAGTCTGAACTTTTGTTTGTGTGTTTGAACGTTTTGTGCCCGTAACTATTGATGCTTGTACGTTTGGATATGTCAGTAGATATTTTGTAGGAACCTAAATAATTAAAATACAAGCATGTCGTACTTTAAAAAAAAATTAAGCAAATGCTGAACGATATCACATTACACCATCTTTTCATAATATTTATTCAATTTTTTTTATTATCAGAATTTATTTTAACTTATTACTTACTTTTATTACTTATTTTTATTGTCTCACAAATCTCGGACTTACTTTAGGACACCACATTTGTCCATAACATATCCAGTTTGTTTATTTTTTAATAAAAGCTACAGATAAATAAAAATGAAATCAAATTTTCTGACAAAAACAGCCTCCACATAATTTTTAAATAAATTATTTTTGCAAATAAACGTTGTAGTAGTCTATGAATTACTCTTTTATACTGCTCTTAGTAAAGATACGCCCTGAGTAACTTCATTTAATCACAAGATGATAAACAGCCTAATTAACATTATACAGCATTTTGAGGTGTAAAAGAAAAATAATTAGAATTGCTTATATCTTCATGTGGAATATTAATTTCACGGCTATCTTATTACGGAAGTTAATGTCTCATTAAAAACGTTTGCACAGGACCACGTGATTTGAATCACCTGTCGACCAAATATTTTTTACATTTTTTACTATTGTTCGGAATTTTCTCTCTTTTGAGCATTTTTAAGGTTTCTTCCCAAATAGTTTCTACTCTGCGCTATTCTACTTTTACTACACCGCTGTTCGGACGGTCTTTCACCCTACCACCATCTGCTGGGACTTTTTAATAAACGGTAAAACTGCAATGTTTTTTATAGTTTTACACGATTTGTCTTTTAGATGGTAATTCGTGTATGTAACTTTTTTTCCTCCACTATTCCTAAACGCCTGCATAGATATACATGCACTTTCCGTAATGTAGGCTACGAGACAGCTAAAAATGCAGTTATGTTCTAGTTTTTGTCAAATTAGCTATTCGATTATCCAATGTTTTTTTATGATTCTCTGTGATTTTTTTAATTCGTACAATATTTTATGAAAAATGTTTGTCAATCCATGTCAACAACTCGACAAAAATCAACTACTCGACAAAAATAAGGAGCGCGTATTTTCACGTATCGTGATAAACAATGGAAACAAACCCCGCGTGATAAACGAATGTTCACAAGTAAATCTACTTAACTCACATTGTTAGTAATTTACATAAATTACTCTTAATCGTGTACTTGTTTTAATTTAATGTTTGTTAATAGCTTTGTTTCCACATAAAACTGTTTTCGACTTAATTGCTTTGATGATAAATTAAATGGCTTGATGATTAAAAACTTTTCGAGTGTGTGTGTTTAATGAAAAAATAAATATGAGTGCAAACATGAGAAAATCTTTGGGAATTAGTAAATTTTTGAACTGTGACTCTGTTTTAATCAACTTTCGAGTTAATTGCGTCTAATTCAGTCGATTTATCAAAACAGACCATTTCAAAGAGTCGGATTAATATAACTTTCTGAATGTTTCTCGACTTCCGAAGCTAAGAGTATAGGCCATCCATTGAAATAATAGCACTAGAAGTGGCAGAGCTCGCCTATTTGGCATTAATAACGTTAGACAGCTAACTCATCTCAGATTAGACCATGAAAAAAATTAGAATACATTTTTTTTCATGTATGTACTAATCTGATATCAAGGGCAATTGTAGTAAAACAATGTATGGTAGGTACGTACATTTTAATTGTTTCATTGGACTTTGAAAATATGCACAAAATACACTACTAAAATATATTCAAAAATGTTCATGGAAGGAGAGTAAAAGATTTTGCCCAGTAGTGGGACATTGTTAATAAAAAAAAGGTATGATTTTATAATCTGTTGACGTAATTCGGGAAAAATTTGAATATAGCAAGATGGCATATCTATCAACTTGTATATTCGTATCTCTGTGAGGCCATCAGATAAAACTCGATTAATCTGCGAACTTCTTCTTATTATAATAAACTAATTAATGATGGAGAAGAACAATTCATTATCGAGGCAAAACTGCCTTCCGAACAATAATGATAATGAGCATAATTAATTATACGAAGTTCGTTGAAGACGTACTAGGAGAACATTAATTGTGAGTTTAGTTTATGTTGCGATTGGATGCGGTATTGTCAATATATTTGCACTCTCGTGTTGTAGTCGTATTTCTTATTGTAAGGGTTGTGGTCATTATGTCGAATGAAACACACACAACAACTTTCTTGGCTATATTAAATAAAGCGGTTTATCAATGCCTTCTTTCTCCATTTCACACACTAGCTATATATGTACCTAATAATATTAGCAATCATGTGTGAAATTTATCACTGTTTACTGTTTAGAAAGTCTAATACATAAGGTAAATAGTTGCAAGACACAAATATAAATGCTATATTCATAAATTCTGTTATAAATATATATAAATTCTGTAAATATAAATTCTGTATTTGCTATTTATTCTATTATAAATAGCAAATACAGAATTTAAATATATTTGACAATACTGCGATCGGATTAGGAAATTATAGAAAGTCATTTAAAAGTGTAATTTTCTTGTCATATTTAATCGACAGTAGCGACTCTCTCACCTGGCCAGGTAAGTTTGTGAACCTATACTGAGTTCATAGTCTATTTGCTGACGTATAATTTTTTATATCGTCATAAATTGTAGATCGGAAAAGGTACATTTTCCAGATATCTTAGTATGGACACGACCGTATATAACAAAATATAAGTAATATAAGTGAAAGTATTGTATTAATGGATTAAAATATTTAAATTATCCATTTTTAATTGATTGGAATCAAAATATTTCTACCATATAAAAATCATGTTAAATATTAACTTAGTACTGATTTCTAGAAAAATATTAAAATCACCGTAACTACCTAAACATTTATAATAATGCCATCAACGTGTCTGAGTACATTTAATTATGACATCAATTAATCATATTTTAAATATTACACTACCACAGCTACTTTCTAGTTACTTCCCATAAAATTTAGTCGTAAATCTCGCCACACAACAGTTCCGCGCCGTTTAAATACTGATTAAAGAAATAAAAACAACTCAGAAATTGAGTCACGGATAACTCGCGAATAAGTAAGTAAACTAAGTTCAATAATTAAACAAGTAAATCATCTGTTTGACACAGAGACGTGTCTGTGTGTCTGTCAAATTTGTATCAACCCTACGGTTAGGACGGGGTTTGAAATAAATATTTATTATTATATGATTCTAACACAATTTTCAGGGGATTAAGAAAATGTTCGTGGGCTTTTGGCAAATAAAACTTTTATTTTATTTTTTCTAAACATATCGTTTAATGTAGACTCGCAGCTTTTTGAATGAGAAGGTAAGTAAAATTAAGATTTATATTCAGACCAGCTGTTGGTCGCAGCTCCGGCCGAGGTGGTGTGCCGACCCGCCTATGCTTGGGTATAAACATAATAAATTATACCTTCCACAGGAATCACACTATCTATACCAATAGATTGTGTGATTCCTGTGGAAAGACTATTGATTTTCATTCGGTTTCCACCAGGAAACCGCATGAAAATCAGTAGTCATTAAGTATATCGCGTAAAGACATACGTGGCAGAGGTCTTTTTTATAATATGTACTGACCGCCCGTCCCGGCTTCGCTCGGGTAAAAAATATTAATTTTACGGATATCACATCCAACATATTCTTACGTGAATGTAAACAAAGGGTGGGTTAGTGTCGCGATGGTACCCTATTTCCGTTTATATTTAGATGATATTGTTATCTTTTCTATTCGATTTGAACATTAAAATTAATAATAATATAACTAAAACTTTTTACGTCTACCTACCGACATCTAGTGGCAAGTAGTCGCATACACACTAGTGTAATTAAATTATCAATTATTGTTGTTTTTCTAATCAAATTTGAGAAGAAAGACCGATTAATGAGTGAACTAAATTCATTTTAGTTTACTTTGTGGTCGATCTTGGAGTCTGGCGTATGGTTCCATTAAAGATAGTATCTCCCATGGATGTCCTACGAGGTGACAGCTTTAGCAGCTGATAATACTGATATGCAACGTCAAGCAGAGGGGTCATAAAATCAATCAAATCACCGTCGAATCTTCAAAATTTTCTCTCATCTTCGTATGTTATATTCGGAGCTATAGCACACTAAATCTAGCGTAAAAAAAAACAATTAGATTTAGCTGTTTTTACAACGGGCTTTCTGCTTGATGTCGTCAGGCAGAAAATACGTTGTAACCCTCCTTGGGAATGCTAATTCCTATCAGCTGTTAATGCTCCCTTAGTCGACTCGTACAATATCCACTGCAGGTTATGGAGTAGCCCTATTCAAGGGCAGGACCACACGCCAGGAGTGGAATCTATAAAACTATATGGTTTACTTTTCTACGCCGACACCGAACTTCGCAGCGTCAGTGCCGAATTAAACTGACGCTGCGAAGATATGACAGAGAGAGAGAGAGACTACGAAGTACTCAAAATAAAATTTCATTTAACTCGTAAGTACTTTGATTTCAATACAGGTTGTGCTGATATAGGAGAACGATAAGCAACAGATTTTGTAAAATTAACATGCATTTACACCCGGGCGGGTTTCCGACTCGATACCAAGGTACAGTCGGCTGTCAACTACCCAGCCTGGACCTTTATTCAGTTCTCATAAGGCCCAATTTGCTATGACTTTGTTTAATGTGATGTACTGACCGTACTAAGGTTACATAAAGAGGTACAACGCTCATTAGGCCGCGGTATCGGCCATAAATACATTATTGCCGGGTAGACCAAGAAGGAGTGGAGGTGGGGGGAGGGGGTGGCTGGTTATCGAATTAAAACTTTACTAGCAATAGAGTTGAACGTATTAATACACCATGTATAATTCTACGATTTGGTGCGGTCCCTTTGGTTTTAAGGCGATTTTAAATAAAATCTGACAGAAAGTGATATAAAACCAGATGGTTCTTCTAACGAGTTGTCATAAGTAAGTGAAGAAGAAACAAGTGGGAAAGTGTTCCATGGGCTCCGATGCTCTGTGGCTGAGGATGTAACCGGAAAAACGCTGAGATGCGATTGAGTCAAATCTCAACTTTCTGATATCAAACACACCTATACCTAATACACGTTCCTTTCGTGACACTATGATTGTCATACGATGACGTCTTTGGAGAAAATTCTGCAGCAATTAATGTAGTCTAAATGTCAATTAGTTGACTTGAAAGCCTGAGATTTAAATATTGCCATGATTGCTGAGTTATAAGTTTTTTATAAAATTATTTTAACTTTTTTATTTTGGCTAAAAAGTATCTAATAGTCACCACTACCAATAATTATTTGGAACAATAATACGATTCAAAAGCTTATAATACAAATAAAATAAAACTACGTACTATAAATGCAAAAGTTTGTGACGCAAATTCAACTTTGACCGATTTTTATGAAATTTGGGACACGGGTAGAATATGTTATATTCTACCAAACACAATAACAAACACATAGTGTACTTTTTGTCCCGAAATTCCCGAAGTGGGAGCGAAGTCCCGGGGCGTAGCTATATTTTCAGCATTGGCTATAAGAAAAATATTTTCAAATCACTTTTAAAAAACAAATTATTTAGAAGAACAAAAATACGTATCAAGTTCTATGTGTGTGAAAGAAGTAAAAATAAAGACACAGACGAAAATTTAATAAAGTCATAAGTCTAGCATCAACATCTAATAAATAATTAGACAATACAAACATAAAATGATTTAATCAAACAGTTGGAGCGGAGCGTGCAGCGGGGCGGTGAGCGGGCGGCGGGCTGTGCGATCGAGGTAAGGGCGCTGGCTACGTAATTAGATTTCCAAAGTCCGAATACACTGCTCGTACTTGTCTTCATAATAATGTGAAGCGACCATGAGTCTTGATACTTGTAATTATTGTACAATAAATTTTAATGCCAACTTCTCTATTTGGGCATTTTTGAACAAAACAGCGATGATAAACCTTTTTTTTACTATTTATTTTAAAACAACACTAAAAGGAAAATTGAAAAAGAAATTGAATAGATTATCTACTTAATATCCTTTTTAATTACCTTACGTTATTAATTTACGTTATAAATTAAAATTTTAGGTAGACTATTTTAATTTAGACTTTTACTAAAATCTTAACGATGTTTGTTATTACAAGTTAGAGGCAAAACGAAAGATTTTTTTGTTTAGAACATTTTTCTTTTTTGGTTGAGGCAATTACTCCTCGCACACCAGCGCCATCTCTCTTTTTTATTATATATTTTTTTTATTTCTTAGCGAAAATTAAATAAATAATTCATAGTTAGTGTGCGTGGAGAAAGCGCTTCAAAGAACTTTTGAGCAAATTATAAATTATATATACACAATTTTTATATGCCACAATTAAGAGGCTGGAATAGTAGCGCGTTTGTTTCTAAATAAAAAAACATGCATCTTTTGTATCTTGAACTTGTATCATGTTCTAATGACAAGATCAAGACTATTCGCTCCGCATTTCGCATCGAGGTATTGGATATTTAGTTTGCTTTGGGCCGAGGGGCGCGGGGGGTGGGGTGCTTAAGTCCAACTATAAATTAGGAAGGGTACACTTTCATTAATCACCCATACGCCGTTATTATTAATTAACCCGCTTCCAAACTACCGAAGGTATTATCGATCCAACCTAATGTCAACTTTGCAGTTTAAAAATTTATCTAATTCGGTAATTGAATTCGAAGAAATGATATATTTTCAAGTGTAGAACAATGGTGACTTGGTTCGTGACGTTTCTAGAGACTTAGACTACTCCACACTGTCGCCGAAATCAGACACATACCGACGCCAATGCGTGAATAATAGTATAGTTAGTATGAGTGTTTTTATTTGCCGCATTAAAAAAGGAGCAATTTGTACCGAATCTGCCAAAGTTTAGTAAACTTTTCGACAACAGCGTGGAGCTGGCTTTAAGTCTCTTGCCGCGTCACGATCAAAGTCACCTTATGCCGGTGGTAATATGATTATGAATTCTATTAAACTTACCAACATTTATTATAGCAAGCAACACGAGAGATCGTGAAATTAAATGTAAATATATTGTTACACTTTTGTTGAGAAAACCTTAAGCCGCCTCCACGCAATCGTGGCGCAGTTAGGCGAACTTCGGCAGATGCGACATTCATTGCCGGTTTTTTTTTGCGGTAAAGAAAAGCACTCATATAAACTACGCCAAGTTCGTACATTTGCGTCGGTGTCTCTCTGAGTTTGCCGATAGTGTAGATTTTTTGTAAATACCTACTTTACTTTCAGTATTTTTATTTAAACTTGTATAAGTAATTTTATTTACAAAATTTATCTCGAGTTACAAAAAATATATATATAATACAAAAAAAATATGAAAAAGTGGTTACGAATGAACGATCAAAGTCAAATTCAATCATTTTTATTTGTTGTAAAAGTTGTGATGTCGTCTGAATAAACAATTATTTCGGGCGAGAAAAAGTTCGTAGCACTTTCGTAGCCGATAACTAATGCTCGTAATAATCGTAGAGGGTGGTGTAGCGTTTCGTAGCCTGAGTTCCGAGATAGATAACTTTTTGTAGCGAACTTTAACATAATTGATTTTTAAAGTAATTTTGTGAATAGAATAACTAATTTATTACGTATAATAACTATGATAAACTCATTTATTAACCGATTTCCAATAATGGAAGAGGTTCTACGTTTTAGTGTATAATCTTTCATGATACTCACGATCTTGCGTGTTGGATTGAAAGTCAGTTCAATGTTTTTTCGTTGTTAAAATATTGTTATATTTCGTTATATTTGACAAGGAACAATAAAAAAGATTCTGTCTGAAGTCTGGATTTGATCTTGCCATTAGACTAGTTTCTATAACACTAAGATAAAGTAAGTAAGTATTTTTTTACGTTTTATAAGGTACTTAAATATGACCAGAGGAAGTTATCAACAAGTTTATCACGAACTATCCATTACATCTGTTCGGACTTGTTAATTTTTAGCCCGACCCAGACTCCGATATACGAGACGTAGTCTGATGTGATCTATTACGTGTCGAATGTCAATGCCATCCGAAGTGACTATCACGACTCACCCACCTACATACTGAGAGGTTAGTGCGGGTTTGCGTTTCATTTTTCACCATTGTGCTGCCATTGTGACGCAACGACAATCACACTGCAATATGATTGGTTCGCTGCGTCTCACTTCGAATTCGATGGTGAGAAGTGAAATGCAAACCCGCACTTCGCCCACTGAGCCTTCTATGTAAGGTAAAGGTCAGCACACGAGCGTAAAAAAACAACCTACAGTACATTTTTAGCCAAGCGCTAAATTGAAAGACTGTTCTAATTGTTTAAAAATGTAGTCCTTCCGTTATAAAATAATAGAGGTTAGTTTTTTTTATATTTATCAGTTTATATTTTAAGAATTTTTATTATCACGTGATGTGATAAAAATAAGTATTTTTTATTAGAAGTAAGTAAGTATGACTTTTTTTTTTCTTTCCAAAATATAATATACTAGCGACTGAGCCCGGCTTCGCACGGTAGCATTTATGTAAGTATATTATGTATAAACCTTCGAAAATAAGTTATTCCAATAATTTTAAAAACTGCATCAAAATCACATAGCTTGGTTAGAAGAAAGCTTAAAAACTGATAGACGCGGAAGGCGACTATGTTTTATCTATGCTTCACCGCAGGGCTTCGCTCTCGTGGGAATGTCGGGATAAAAGAGGTACTATTGTGTTATTCAGGTTACCGTGTACCAAATTTCATAACAATCCGTTCAGTTGATTTTGCGTGAAAGAGTAACAAACATACATACACACATCCTCACAAACTAGGATTAGTAGGATACTTAATTTAACAAAATCAAAGCCGCTCTCACACACGTAATAGGTCCGCGCAATCAATTATTAACGAAACGGTAACTTTCGGCCTGCAAGTTGGCCGGATATAAAGTTGTGACGCCATTTATCTATTTATGTAATTGCCTCGGCGTCTCGCCCCGGATAAGACGTCTGCTATTCTTGTATCGAATTCATTTTGTCTGTTTGTTGTTTGAAGTTAGAGATTTGTTTTACTTAGATCAACTGTGCCTTTTTATACTGTCAATATATTTTTATAAATCGGATTTTTTACCAAAATGCCTTTTCGACACCACCTTTTTTGTCAGATAGATTTTATTGCATTCAATTCGTAACAAAAAAATCATGCTCGTCCAATAAACCGTTGAGGAGTTCCCTCGTCGGGAGCCGTTCCTGAGTGTATCATCGGATCATATTTCAGATTTAATGGTTCCTTATGTTCTTTTCTGTATTTTTGTCTACATGTCCGTATTTTTGTCTACAGGAAGATTGGGTTAGTAGACAGTGACAAAAAGCCCATGTACATACATACACACATACATCCTCACACACTTTCGCATTTAATATTAGTGGTATTAGTAGGATTGGGTTAGCTCCTGGGTACAGATAGTTTCGCTGGCTAGATAACTAACTTGTCAACATTCATATTGACGACCTCGGTGGTAAAGTGCTTGCCTCTGAACTGAGAGGTCCCGGGTTCAATCCCCGGTCGGGTCATGATGGAAAATATTCTTTTTCTGATTGGCCCGAATCTTAGATGTTTATCTATCTATATGTAGTTATTATAAAATATAGTATCGTTAAGTTAGTATATCTCTCGAACTTACTTTGGGGCTAGCTCAATCTGTGTGATTTGTCCTAATATATTTATTTTTATATTTGTCCAAATAACGAGACGATTTAATTCGCCTGGTTCGTGGTTGACATGCATGTTCGGCTGCGGATATTTTATCTTTCGTGGAATTGAAAGAGAAAATATCCACAGCCGAACATGCACACTCTCGAAATCAAAATCTTCTGTTTAAAATCTTCAAATGTTAAAAACCAACGTGAATTTTGTAAAAACAACAAAACAAAACAACGGCGTCTTGTATCTTCTAGATCAATGCAATGTATATTTGTCTGTACGTATCGATTTGTAACAGATTCACGTGTCTCAAGGTGAGACCGGCTTTAGCGGATGACTTCTTTCATATAGTTTGCTTATAGTTATATGATGGAAGCCTTGCAACAGTCAACTTTGACGTTAACTTTAATATTACGATTACGACATCATCTCACGTTGATACAATTGCCAAAAAAGTATTATATAAAGAAACTCAAATAAAGACTGAAACAAGTTAGGGTGGATTAAAAGATGGAAGAACCTCGGTGGCGCAGTGGTAAGGTTCTTGCCACTGAACCGAGAGGTCCCGGGTTCGATCCCCGGTCGGGTCATGATGGAAAATGATCTTTTTCTGATGGGCCCGGGTCTTGGATGTTTATCTATATATGTATTTGTTATAAAATATAGTACCGTTGAGTTAGTATTTCATAAAACAAGTCTCGAACTTACTTTGGGGCTAGCTCTATCTGTGTGATTTGTCCTAATATATATTTAATATATTTAATATTTAATGGTCTAAATATTATTATTTCAGGACATTGTGAAGCCTTTCTGGTATGATGCTGGTACTTTTCACGTCATATTCTAAATTAAATTATATTTACCAAAGCTACAAACAATAGTTTAGCATGCTGAGAAGAAATGCCGAAAGAAACTCATTAAACAGTTGGTCCTTATCATGTCAGAAGAGCTTACCAATATTGTTTCTTACAATTGTTGTTACATATGTTTTGTTGAAAAAAATGCTGAATATTGGAAACAGAAAATAACTTAATAAATATAATTAATATGTTATTTTACCGTTACCATTTACTAGTATAACGTTATTTAACAATATTTATATATGGTAACGTTTAACAAGCCATGATTCTGAAGCCCCGAACAGAGAAAAGCCGGACTGTCCGAATGTTAAGCTTTTAGTAAATGTGCATAGTTGCATACTGCACATTCCTGTGCCTAGGAAAGCTGATCGATATTAATATTATAAATGCGAAAGTCTGTCTGTTCTGATTTCACGGCTAAATAAATGGACCGATTTTGATGAAATTTTGCGTGCATGTACCTATTTAAAGACTCCCGTTAAAACATTTTTTTTGTATGTATTTTCCTCTTTCGATGAGAAATTCACGCGGGCGAAGCAACGAGAAAAAGCTAGTTTATAAGATATTCTAAAGCTACCATGGATTAAAGAAAGTGCGCAAGCTGTAATAAATAACATTTTGGCCCAAAAATATTTTTATCAAATTATCTTTGAAGAGGGTGTCGTATTATAGAGTACTGTGTATCACTAGGTAAGGTGGGTAGTCTAAGTACGACACGAGTAGTCAACTCAGGTGTTTATCGCCCTCGACTAAGTCTCGGGCCTAACATGTCACCCTCGTTGAAATCCGTTACTTTCTTCCCTCGGTGAACAATGTGCTATTATTGCACCAAAGAAAAATACGTAAAGGAAGTATCAAATTACAAAAAATAAAAGAATCAATCAACCAATAGTGTAGGAGGAAACAAAAATAGAGAGAGATCAAATGAGAGAGCATAAAATATAAAAATATAAATATTTATTGTTATATTTTAAATTATATTTATTACCCGGGCTTTTACTAATCTCTACCATATTCATTGCAAACTCGCCGCTTTTACCGCCCCATAGAGGTTCATGCGGGGTAGATTGATGTACTGTTGACTGTACGTACATTATGACGTAAATTTGTTAGTATATTATGACGTAAACCAGTTAGGAAGATCTGAAGGCGACCATAACTCGATCGTTGCATTCACCGGACAACGCGCTTTATTGGGTTATCCAATTTCTGTCCACGATCTAAGTTATCGTAATAATTTGCAAGTTTTAATGGCAAAGTCTCAATTTTTACGTTTTTACTTTACCTTAATCATAATCGATTTAGGATATTTTTTTTTATTTCAATTAATTTAATAGGTATTTATAATTTAGTTTTAATTTAATTTAGTTGTGCCACAAATATAAGTCGTACATAATTGTATATTTTTTTCAAATAAAGTTCTCATCGTAATTAGTTTAAAAGCAGATTCTTGTAGTTGTAGGTGTTTTATATTTTAGTGTGTTTCTGCCATTGATTTTACCTCCTTATACGACACGTTCTATGCCTCGTCTTTTGTTTCATAAATGAATGACAAAAAAAATTAACTTCGTGGCTTTTCATTTTTCTTTTAGTCATATTTCGTCATAATACCTATGTTATTTCATGAAATTACCGTGTCGCATATAGGTTGCTACTTTCCTATTCATGTCTCTATGAATCTTTCACGTGTCCAGGAATAAAGTCTATACATATAATTGGTTGTTTTGTAAGTTGGTAGACCTTGCGAATTTATAGAGATTGCAGATCGAAGGAACTTTTCACACCACTAACTTTTTAATTAACTTGCAATCTATTATGTTCCGGTCCAATCTTTTAAGATAAATTTGATCTATTTTATTACTTAAAAAATTATAACTTAAGCTTGAGAATAAGCATTATTTACTAGCTTCGCCTCGGGGCTTCACTTCCATGGGAATTTCGGGATAAAAGGTACCCTATGGTATGGTAAAGGTACTTCGTGGTACCGGAGGCACCTCAATCCTTGGGTTTTTCTGTACTGACCCCATTACCTTACTCACCCGCAACGGGAACTCTAGAAGGACTGCATTACCTTCAAATGTCACCTATTGCAAAATGCCTGTAGTCATCTATCATAAGAATGCACGTCATTGGTTAGCTATCGAGACGCAGTAGCACAATATGTGTGTCAGAAACTCCTCTACACCCGCACAGGCCCTACAGAGAGGTCTGTCGACCATCTTTAATTTGGAAAGGTGACTGCGGTGAAAGCTCCTATGAAAATTCTTGTCCGTATTCTGCAAGTGACTACAGTTTTTTATTAGGTCCATGTACATTTTCTGAGACTGGTTTCTTCCGTAAAAAGTGCTGATTAAATATTTCTTAGCAATCAAATTAATAGTCGTCATTATTCTTAAAGTTTTTGGAGCTAGGCAATTTTGCTATTTCGTTTGTGTCCGTAGTTAATTTGTCTTGAAATTATAGTTTTAAATCTATTTTTTTTCTTTGTCAAATGTTCTTTGGCGTAACTTTTACTTAACCTTTAGTTGACATGTCCACTGTCTCAATTTATTCTAATTTTGACTTAGGTACTTAATACATTTTTATATAAGTCCAGTATTTACTAGTATGATGAAAATTTGTAGAATTTGATTTTCGATATAGTTATTTATCAGCCAGATTACGTTATTATTTTGAGAGATGGAATTAGTCATATAACCTCCATAAAAATAGTTAATATCTACTTAACAATAAGCTTTTTTTTTGTTAATTAGTTAAACAACATTTCTGAGTTGACAACAATTTTTCGACTATTTTCCTTTAACAAATAGCTGTATTTTTATGAATGAATCCTAAACTAAGGCTTGATTGATGAACGTTCATTTTTACAGTTTTGGGGGGGAAATACGGGATTTGGGTTCAAATGGGGCACTAAGGTGATGCGTCGAATAGAACACTGCGATAATGCATTGTCCAGTTAAACGAACACCCCCGAAAATACAGCCTGTGAAAAAAGCCATCCTCACCACCCAGCTGTAATGTCCCCCCGCACTAAGCTTCTTTTTTTAATACATAACTTTTTTTCAAGATGCATTTTTACATGTTTCGGCCTAAAACTTTACACACCCAGCAGAGAGAGCTGAGCGAACAGGGAACGCCTCTTCAGCCTCGGTTTTCTCTTTCCCGCGCAAAGGCTACGCTCGCCGGACGATAGTGGCGCGAGCGAAACGGACGTATCAATGGCCACTGCTGCGTCTTAAACTAAGATTAAGGCTGTATTCCGTATTTTGGAACGTCCGCTCTCGATTTAAAGTATCTATACACGATTCTTCAATATCAAAATTTCTTCAACAAACCATGTTTTACAATATCTTTCATGAAATGACTGAACGGGAATAAAGTAAAACTTGTATTACTTGAAATAAGGCGAACGCTATACGTCTCACTCTAGCGTCCAGTGCGAAGGCATTTGCGCTACGACAATTGAGTTGAGTTGAATTGAATTGAGTCGGTTAAACCGTAAAAATGGTGCGGGCGGGCAGAGCCGCGCTAGAGCGAGACGAACGAAAGGCGGGTAGGCCGAGACCGCTGCCTTCTTCTCCTCGACTTGGTCGCGGCGCGACTAGTGAACGTCAACGTATTGACGTGAGCGGCCGTATTTGCGTTGCCTGTGCCCGTTTGACAGCTGAAAAAAAAACGTTTCGCGCGTCTTTCTGTTAGCCGCAAACTTTTTGAGTGCGTTCGAAAATTGAACTGTGTTTATGGGGATTGTTTTTTTTATGAAACTGGAATTGTTTTGCAGTGTTAAAATTCGCATTGGCCTGAATTGCCGTTGAGACTATAAAGTGATGAATCAGCGGGCGCCGGGTAATTAACATCGTGTCTGTACGAAAACAAATCTAAACTCGAACTGCTTCACAGCCACTGGAATATTGTAAGTTTTTTTCGTTAATTCGATTAGTGCTATATTGACTTCTTTCCATTTCTGTTGTTGTAAGTAATTCGCTTAGCTAAAATTTGCATCGTAATATAAATGATTAAAATTATGTATTCCTTCAAATGGCACGTAAAAAAAAATCAACAATAATATAATTAAAAATATATATCAAAATAATTTCACGTGTTGCCAACTTGGAAAACTTGAGCATAATGGAAGACACGTGCTCAACATTGACTTTTCGCAAAGCAGACACGTCATTCGAACACGGCTGAAAACTGCTGAAATATATTGTGTTTTTGACGTGTCAAAGTAGATAGTCATGGGCGGGGCGTGCGGTATCAACCAGCTGATTGGTTCGAATACATGTGTTGCATTTTTCGTAGGTATTCTTTTTTCGCTTTTTTTTTTTAATTTAGTTTTTTCCCCGATCCCACCGAAAATTGGCATGATTCCTTTTTTAATTTTTTACGAATATAACTGGATAATTCAGGTTTAGTTAATTGTAGATTTTTCTCATGGCTGAAATATTTATAATTGGTGCGTAATGTACAGTTTATGCTAAAGTCTGCTTTGTTTTGTGTAATGTAATGGCTGTCACCTGTTTTATACACCTTATAAATAAATAAACTAAGTATGTTTTGTATTTTTCTGTCCATGTCAGGTATTATAGAGTGCGATAGGGACAAAACATATTTTAGCTTGAGATATGCTTTAACTTTTAATGAATAACTGGGAATTTGTGTTTTATAAACTAAGTAAGTAATTAATTTTTAATATGAATTTTACGTCCGTTAAATACGCATTATAGAGTTATTCGATTCACGTAATAATGAATAGATTGACTTTTAATAGTTAAAATGATATTTAATAAACAGCTATTTTTTGTGGTCTGAAACACAGTTATATTGATTTTTAAGTAATTATCAGTTCAGTGGAAATCAATTATATTCTTATTAGCTATTTCTTTATAATACCATATTAATTATAAGTGAGATATTTTGAAGGTTTTATATGTCAGAACTATTTTTTTTACGTTTTTTTAATAATTATTTAAGTAATTGCTACAAAAATAAACATATTTCCATTAAGATTTACCTATCAGATACTAAAAACGTAATCAGTTGAAAAGTAAATATAGTATGCGTATGCGCATATACGCATTTTCCCGATTTTAAATAAAACTCTTTATATTTTATACTTTATATTAATAAAGTATTAATTTTTTTTTACTTTTCATTCCATATTTTCTAAATTGATTGTTTCAAATCTGATGATAACAATCTACTTATGTTTGTATGTTCGATTCTTCGTTTTTGTAAATAATAAATAATGTGGTCATATTTTGACTACAGCTGACTTTGAACAGTTTTTATCAATTAACTGTGGAATATTTTTAATTTGTATGGAAATTAAAAAAAAAGTCTTATAAAAAATATTGCAGATTATAACAAATTTCGGTATATACACGCCGATTTAAATGTATCGAAAATAAAATATAATTATATCAATTCGTGGTAAAAATACCCAATTCCTAAAGCCAATACTTTTTTCTTTCTATTAATTTCATCTCCGTCCAAATGACCCTGCAGTTCGTCTGTCTCATTCATACACGGTTAGTGTGAAAGGGACAGGTTAATCACATGGTGCTTATCGAAAAAAGTTGTGTAGGGGATGGATGGAGCAGCTGGTGGTCTAATGGTCGAGGCTTGAATGGGATTGATTAAAACTTAGAACTGCGGCCTAAAATTCAGCTCATTATAAGAAATTACATTTTTTTATTAAGTGTTCTAAAGAAATTATTTCTTTTGAATCATTTAATTTCTTTTTTCTTTCATAATTAGGTATGGAATAGATTTTTTTTTAATTTAATGCAAATATTGTATGTTGAATTATGAAAAAAGTAAATTGTGAATTTATCATTAATATATAGCCTATGTCCATCTTGACGTTCCATTTTATATATTTGTATTTTTATTTTTAATCTGTGCAGTAGTTCCGCAGATTACCCCCTACATACAAAGTAACAAACTTACAAACATTTCCCCTTTATAATATTAATATGGATTGTTGTAAAACGTCAAAATTTGTATTAATCTAGTAGTAATCAAGCATTTATTAATCTTAACAATCTGTTCAAATATCATATTAACCAATATATGTAAATACAACCAGAATTTTCTTGTGTGTATTGTGTTGCGTATCCAAAGTACCGCTCCTACTTATTGCCTACTTAATGGTGCCTACTTTATAGCTGACTTACTTTATTGTAAGTAATTCGAGTACAATACAATACAATTCCCGATTACAAAGCACACCACGCACAGTTGGTGGTATTGTATCATATGGACTATTCCCAACTGCACCACGATTTGGTCCTCCTATTTTGGCTCCAAATCTTCAAAATTATTTATTCAATTTAAGATGATACACATCACTTATTGTCGTCAAAAAATTACTTAAACTAAGTCTACCGGCGACATATTCTATTTTCAAATTAATTGTTTTGTGAAAGAAATAATTAACTTTAAAATTAATTGGAATTCAATAAATGTTTTGATGTGCATTTGTAAATATGAGCCAAAAAAGCCAACCAAGCAGACCATAAATAATAAATTTAAAAAACTGTATATATCAGAAAACATAAGCATCGATCAAATAATATAGTATGGCGCTGTCATTTATTTTTAATTTAACAATACTTGAAAGGACGAAAAATTTGGAGCAGACGGGAATAATCTTCCCTACAACTGACGCAGAGTCAAAGGCATAGAGTCAAATCACACTCGTACCAACGGAAAGAGATGAACTGTATTGTACCTTCTACTAAAATTCTTTATGTAGCGTGGTATAATCCGTTTTTCTTTTCGCTAAGAAATAGCTAGCGAATTTTGTTAATACATAAACAAAATTATTAGAAGCGATCACTTTTATTGGAATTTCATTATTTTTAAGCACTAAGTAGTGCATTTTCTATATTTTCTTTAATAAGTAACATTACACAATTTTGAAGTGTGTAAATAAATTTTCTCACATCATGTCACGCTTATACGATTTACTTCAATTGTCAACCAAAAACTTTCAAGGCAATTTTTTTTCAAAGTAATAATATAAACCTCTAGATAATTTCAATCAAGAAATTATCAACTAATCACTATCTATCTATCTCCGCATCTTCCTGCCATAAATGCGTGGCGACCTCACCGTGAAATCATTTTCCTATAATAACATTACCGTGGCAGAGTGTTATCTAAATAGCGCGGTTTTCAATCTTATAAGCTGGAGATAAGATTGATTTTTCGATGACAGTTGATTTTACTGAAATCGTTATTTTAAAAAATTGAAATTAAATTATAAAAAAATACTATATAAGGCAAAATAGTTAGGAGATTGTCATTATTACTCAGTTTTACAAGGCTATATTCTTTTTGGCATTAAAAAAATTATTTCAATAACTAATTGGTAGATTTTGCTACATAAATATTAAAAACCTATGGATGGACATTTAAAAAACGGGGGAAAAAACATAATATTATATAACAAGATATTATTAATATTATTTATTTTAGATGTCCCACTGCTGGGAGCATACCTCCCCCCATTCCTATCCTGTGTTACTTTTCCAGTTTTATCGAAAACCTTTATTTTGTTATGTTATCCCTCTAATTAAATAAACTAATTAACAAGGAAAATACTTATTCCAATCGAAGATTATAAATAAATTTGGAACTCTTTACTCGCGAATAATAAGGAAATTATTGACACAAACACTGGATAAGAATTAAAATTATTAGTAAAATATTTTAATACATCGTCAATTGACTTGATTGAATCAAACAATATCAAGTTCTAAATGATTTAGAAGTGAAGATGTCTTTCTCATTAAAATCACTCACTCAACAATAATAGTTAATACCATAATTCCGAAAAATGACAATTAGAAGTCATATTTATTACTATTATAATTATATCTATCATCAGTAAGATATTTCTTCATCATAGCAGTTTTCTACATTTTCTTTTGGTGAAAAATTTTGGCCTTCTCAGAAAATTGTCGCACATATCCTTCAATAAGTAAAAAATATGTACCTACCTACATAGCTATAATCTTGGTAATCTGCTTTATAAAAGGAAAAATATATATAATCAACTATCTAAAATACTAATCGCGTGGCATTAGTTAGTCATTATGTGTAGTTAATTATTATTTTTATGAACCACAATGATTCACAAAATTCAAATCAATTCTCGCGAGATTCATACGTACAATTCTATTTTCATCTGATCGCATCACCCATTAAACTCCCCATCTCAATCTTGTCTCATTAGAATACTGTCACGTGACCATGATTCATGTTAATTACAATGAATTAACAATCTCATACAACTACCTAAAATGTAATCAAGTGTACTTACATTTTTTTTATTTTTGAACATCAAGTGGAAATGGCATCGTCTCTTTACGACAGACAGAACAGTCTCTGACATCAACTTTTATAACCGTTCGAACAATTACATCTAATCATATTGTACCTTCCACTCACACCCATATTAATGTTATACGAGCAAGCGAGACGGATACAACGACTCCGCTACGCCCATCAATGTCTAATTGCTTTTATTATTTTAAGGCATCGTAATCATTATGGCTGCAATAAAAATTGTAATTACTTCTCATTAGTTCAATTAAGAATTTTCTAGATACGGTTTAGTTGATAAGTTGATTGCAAAATATCCAGTGTAGAGCATTGTTGAGAAAGCGGCACTTTTTATACATTTTATTACATTTAATAATTCCCTAGTAAAGTGAAACCTGACGATGTCTTTATGACTGTTAGACACGGCTAATATCAATCAATAGTAATGATCTATCCAAAATTTGGAACTAATCGGTATATTTCTCGATATTGTAATTATTAACAATAAGATACGTCTTTCAAAATTAGGAGCGTATTTAAATTAATTACTGTTGTAAAATTGTAGATAATTCTTTGTCTGTAAGCTTGTAGCCGACAAAAACATAGATTTAGGCTAAGATATATTAAGCGATTTCAATTTAGAAATCTTGTGGTTAAAATTAGTGAAACTTTAAATTTATCATCGCCTAATAATTATTTCAGTATATGAATTTAGTGGTATCTGTCTTGTTCTAGGTTTTTCAATTATAAAGTTTTATCGAAATAAGTTATGTTGGAATCTATTGTCATAAAATCTTTGCAAGCTTTTTATCTTGTAAAAGTTTTTAATAAGTATTTAATGAGTCAAACAAATACTCGACTCTCGAAGTTGTTACTTACCACTATACGTCACAAAAGTATGGATAAGTACTTAATTTTAAAAACATACTTTTTTTTTAATACAAATAAATAAATTTATTAGGACAAATCACACAGATTGAGCTAGCCCCAAAGTAAGTTCGAGACTTGTGTTATGTGATACTAACTCGACGATACTATATTTTATAACAAATACACATATAGATACATCCAAGACCCGGGCCAATCAGAAAAATATCATTTTCCATCATGACCCGACCGGGGATCGAACCCGGGACCTCTCAGTTCAGAGGCGAGCACTTTACCACTGCGCCACCGAGGTTCTTGAAATCATGTAGCTTTATATTGCTTGGAATATGATCCCTATATGTATCTTCATAGTCGTATTCCTCATGGCTGAGGGTCGTGGTCATTACATGGAATGAAACATACAACAACTTTCTTGGCATTATTAATGGAGTGGTTTGCCATTGCCTTCTCCATTTCATACACAAGTAAATAATAATCAACCAGTGTGCAGGTTTCCTCACGATGTTTTCCTTCACCGGAATCTATCCTTATATGTATACATAATTATTAATGATTATAGAAACAATGAAATAAACTTATATACAAGAACCATGAAACACAATACTTCTTTTATTATGAACGTTTTTGTAAAAGTCAACATTCTCAACACACACAGAAAGGTTTCCGTTTTAAAACCATCTATTACAATGAATGCGACAAGATGGCACAAAACGCAGTGAACTATCTCTGAACAGTACGCCAAACTTTGGCGGGTTCGGCATAAATTGCTGGTTTTTCATTACGGTAAATAAAAACCCTCATACAAACTGCGTACAGTACATTAATTCGCGTCGCGTATTGTCGTACCGTGTCGTAAAGCGCTCCGCATCTGAGCTGAGGGAGCGAAGGGTAAACGTGGCGCGGAGCCGTGAAAAACTTCGTTGAAACTTCCCACGTGACTAACACGTGCTCTCGGGTTAAAAATCGCGCAGGCTCCTCGCATTCCTTCCGCCGCCCCCCCCCCCCCCCCCCCTGCCCCTTGAGGTTCCTAAACGGAAGATTATGAGACGGGACGTAGGGTTGTTGGGACCTAGTCGACTTTTTACATTGTTTCGAACTTCGCTTACGTCGAGTTACTTTTTTCGATTGCGAACACGTGGTTTAGGGGAAAGTTTGATTTGAGCTTTTCGTGTTTGAAAAGTTGGTGTGTTTGCTTGTTGAGATTCTTATACTTTGTTAGCTTTGTAAATGTATTTATGTTTATGTGTGTTTTTGTTTTTTTTTAAAGTTTTATTTACATAATGTAATATTACTATTTCGTATTTCTGATTATTTTTAAATTTATAATCATAAAATTATGATTCTAAATAAAAATAATGATATGGAATATTTCCGGACTCGGCCTAACCGTGACGGTTAGACAGAGAGTTGTGGGTTCGATTCACAGACTTATATAGTGGTTCGATTGCTGCTCATTGGGCAAGTACTCCTTACCCACTGAGATACCAAGACCATGGCTTCAGCCGTTTATAATCATAATGCTCAATTTTGTTGCAGTCCGGACAAGTACGACGGACGTCAGCAAGCTGTTTTACCCCTACCTGAAGACGTCCTCCCTGCATAGGGACTTCCTGTTTTCCAGTGGCTCCGGTAAGTGAATCTATAATTACAGGCCTCTACAGATAGTGTGTGGTTCCCGTCCTAGTATACAGCCACTGTATATCCTCCCGTGGATTTCAAACAAGGCGACTGAGGGATAAAAAGCCTCGACAGCTATTGGGCAATAATAGTTTTCCCAAAGAGAGTTGACATCAAGAAAGTACTGGTCCTAAAATCATAGACGATGCATCAAAAACAGACCCTGAGCTTTAGCGTGTCACAGCCGGGACACATCTTCATGCAGAGAAAGAGACAACTGCATTTGAATATGCAGTTGTCTCTTTATCTGCATGAAGCAGAACATCATAATAATAATTCTTGTACAAAAAATACCTTCTCCGTAATGTACAAAATTTATATACAAAATATATATTTAGACATAAATAGATGACAACAATCAAAAGTACAACATATTCTGCCACAGTTGGCGTAGGAATGTCAAGTATTAAAATTACATTACATTATACATATTGAAACTTTTAAATGTTATACATATTTGGTCAACCATTTAATAATCATAAACGAAAGGCCCGTGTAAATTTTTCAATTATAAATGACTCTGGAACAATTCCTTAATTTCATAAAAACATTTATTTAAGAGCTAATCAAATAATTTACTTTTGAATTTAATAAATTTTTGTGTCTCTCTTATCTCTACTGGAAGCGTTATAGGTACATTATAGGTACAATTTAATCGCCCTGCAGAAAACATTGTCGCTGTACAGTTTTAATCTTTGCTTTGGCGTATATAATTTTGTGGGATTTCTGCTATGACTTTATATTCATACAGCTATATATAATATATATAATGATTCATATGATAGTATCAAAATGAATCATGATATATCCTAACTATTCTAACTAATATTATAAATGCAAATGTAAGTTTGTTTGTATCCAATCTTCTTGAAATTTTACACACATGTAGTTTAAAGTATGGAGAAGGACATAGGTACCTAAAATTAACCTAAAATTAACGCGGGCGAAGCCACGGGCAAAAGCTAGTATATGATAAATGTGACAATTAAAGTCTCAATGAATATATTACGGGTGCTTCACGTAATAACAGCTTAGTTACACATCTGTGAAATGTTTTATCTTAACGATCACCGTTATGGTGTGTTCAACATTAAGGGCCGATAAAAACTATCAA